>NC_138865.1:26101871-28618871 GCF_965194805.1 Balaenoptera borealis
AACCTGGAAGAAATGAACAAATTCTTAGAAATGCACCACCTGCCGAGACTGAACCAGGAAGAAATAGAAAATATGAACAGACCAATCACAGGCACTGAAATTGAAACTGTGATTAAAAATCTTCCAACAAACAAAAGCCCAGGACCAGATGGCTTCACAGGCAAATTTTATCAAACATTTAGAGAAGAGTTAACGCCTATCCTTCTCAAATTCTTCCAAAATATAGCATAGGGAGGAACACTCCCAAACTCATTCTACGAGACCACCATCACCCTGATACCAAAACCAGACAAAGATGTCACAAAGAAAGAAAACTACAGGCCAATATCAGTGATGAACATAGATGCAAAATCCTCAGCAAAATACTAGCAAACAGAATCCAACAGCACTTTAAAAGGATCATACACCATGATCAAGTGGGGTTTATTTCAGAAATGCAAGGATTCCTCAATATACGCAAATCAATCGACGTGATACACCATACTAACAAATTGAAGGAGAAAAACCATATGATCATCTCAATAGATGCAGAGAAAGCTTTTGACAAAATTCAACACCCATTTATGATAAAAACCCTGCAGGAAGTAGCCATAGAGGGAACTTTTCTCAACATAATAAAGGCCATATATGACAAACCCACAGCCAACATTGTCCTCAGTGGTGAAAAACTGAAACCATTTCCACTAAGATCAGGAACAAGACAAGTTTGCCCACTCTCACCACTATTATTCAACATAGCTTTGGAAGTTTTAGCCACAGCAATCAGAGAAGAAAAAGAAATCCAAATCAGAAAAGAAGAAGTAAAGCTGTCACTGTTTGCAGATGACATGATACTATACAGAGAGAATCCTAACGATGCTACCAGAAAACTACAAGAGCTAATCAATGAATTTGGTAAAGTAGCAGGATACAAAATTAATGCACAGTAATCTCTGGCATTCTTATACACTAGTGATGAAAAATCTGAAAGTGAAATTAAGAAAACACTCCCATTTACCACTGCAACAAAAAGAATAAAGTATCTAGGAATAAACCTACCTAAGGAGACAAAAGACCTGTATGCAGAAAATTATAAGACACTGCTGAAAGAAATTAAAGATGATACAAATAGATGGAGAGATATACCATGTTCTTGGATTGGAAGAATCAACATTGTGAAAATGACTCTACTACCCAAAGCAATCTACAGATTCAATGCAATCCCTATCAAACTACCACTGGCATTTTTCACAGAACTAGAACAAAAAATTTCACAATTTGTATGGAAACACAAAGGACCCTGAATAGCCAAAGCAATGTTGAGAACGAAAAACGGAGTTGGAGGAATCAGGCTCCCTGACTTCAGACTATACTACAAAGCTACAGTAATCAAGACAGTATGGTACTGGCACATAAATAGAAACATAGATCAATGGAACAGGATAGAAAGCCCAGAGATAAACCCACACACATATGGTCACCTTATCTTTGATAAAGGAGGCAAGCATATACAGTGGAGAAAAGACAGCCTCTTCAATAAGTGGTGCTGGAAAAACTGGACAGGTACATGTAAAACTATGAAATTCCAACACTCCCTAACAGCATACACAAAAATAAACTCAAAATGGATTAAAGACCTAAATGTAAGGCCAGACACTATCAAACTCTTAGAGGAAAACATAGGCAGAACACTCTATGACATAAACGACAACAAGATCCTTTTTGACCCAGCCCCTAGAGAAATGGAAATAAAAACAAAAATAAACAAATGGGACCTAATGAAAGTTAAAAGCTTTTGCACAGCAAAGGAAACCATAAACAAGACCAAAAGACAACCCTCAGAATGGGAGAAAATATTTGCAAATGAAGCAACTGACAAAGGATTCATCTCCAAAATTTACAAACAGCTCATGCAGCTCAATAACAAAAAAACAAACAACCCAATCCAAAAATGGGCAGAAAACCTAAATAGACATTTCTCCAAAGAAGATATACACATTGCCAACAGACACATGAAAGAATGCTCAACATCATTAATCATTAGAGAAATGCATATCAAAACTACAATGAGATATCATTTCGCACCAGTCAGAATGGCCATCATCAAAAAATCTAGAAACAATAAATGCTGGAGGGGGTGTGGAGAAAAGGGAACCCTCTTGCACTGTTGGTGGGAATATAAATTGATACAGCCACTATGGAGAACAGTATGGAGGTTCCTTAAAAAACTACAAATAGAACTACCATACGACCCAGCAATCCCACTACTGGGCATATACCCTGAGAAAACCACAATTCAAAAAGGGTCATGTACCAAAATGTTCATTGCAGCTCTATTTACAATAGCCAGGACATGGAAGCAACCTAAGTGTCCATCAACAGATGAATGGATAAAGAAGATGTGGCACATATACACAATGGAATATTACTCAGCCATAACAAGAAACAAAATTGGGTTATTTGTGGTGAGGTGGATGGACCGAGAGTCTGTCATACAGAGTGAAGTAAGTCAGAAAGAGAAAAACAAATACCGTATGCTAACATATATATATGGAATCTAAGAGAAAAAAAAAAAAAGGTCTTGAAGAACCTAGGGGTAAGACGGGAATAAAGACACAGACCTACTAGAGCATGGACATGAGGATATGGGGAGGGGGAAGGGTAAGCTGTGACAAAGTGAGAGTGGCATGGACATTTATACACTACCAAACGTAAAATAGATAGCTAGTGGGAAGTAGCCGCATAGCACAGGGAGATCAGCTAGGTGGTTTGTGACCATCTAGAGGGGTGGGATAGGGAGGGTGGGAGGGAGGGAGACACAAGAGGGAAGAGATATGGGAACATATGTTTATGTATAACTGATTCACTTTGTTATAAAGCAGAAACTAACACACCATTGTAAAGCAATTATACGCTGATAAAGATGTTAAAAAAAAAACTAAACTAAAAATAGAACTACCATACGACTCAGCAATCCCACTGCTGGGCATATACCCTGAGAAAACCATAATTCAAAAAGATTCATGTACCACAGTGTTCACTGCAGCTCTATTTACAACAGCCAGGACATGGAAGCATCCTAAGTGTCCATCGACAGATGAATGGATAAAGAAGATGTGGCACATATATACAATGGAATATTACTCAACCATAAAAAGAAATGAAATTGAGTTATTTATAGTGAGGTGTATGGACCTAGAGTCTGTCATACAGAGTGAAGTAAGTCAGAAGGAGAAAAACAAATACCGTATGCTAACACATATATATGGAATCTAATTTTAAAAAAAATGGTTCTGAACAACCTAGGAGCGGGACAGGAATAAAGACGCAGATGTAGAGAATGGACTTGAGGACACGGGGAGTGGGAAGGGTAAGCTGAGACGAAATGAGAGAGTGGCATGGACTTATATACACTACGAAACGTAAAATAGATAGCTAGTGGGAAGCAGCTGCATAGCACAGGGAGATCAGCTCCGTGCTTTGTGACCACATAGAGGGGTGGGATAGGAAGGGTGGGAAGGAGACACAAGAGGGAGGATATATGGGGATATATGTATAAGTATAGCTGATTCGTTTTGTTATACAACAGCAACTAACACAACAATGAAAACAATTATACTCCAATAAAGATGTTTAAAAACAAAACAAAACAAAAAAAACAAAAGATTGGCTTAATAAGGTTATTGAGTTATTGAGATGTTAACTAGACATGGAACACAATTCAGTTCTAAGCTACTTTTGGATAGTAGACAAGAACTTTCTTTCTCAGTCTACTCATGTTGACTTCTGAATAATAGAAACAAAATGTAATAAAGAGGTAGTACACGAAAAATAATATACCTATCCCAATGCAAAAACGTTTTCTATTATAGTTCCCAGTAAGAATGTTAAATCAAAGGGTTATTGTGACTAGGAAGAGGGAGTCAGGTTAAAAAGTTATTTGTAAGATTGTAGGATGAACTTCAAACATTAAATGAGACAGAAAGAGAAGATGAATCTCTCCTGAGACAAAGAGAGAAGGAAAGATATCTTTCGCTCTGGTTTTCTTCAGCATACACTTACGGTGCTTACTATGTGCTGGGCAAGGTTCTAAGTACTTTGCAAATATTACTTTGTTTAGTCTGCATTAACAATCTTTGTGGTCTAGGCATTATGTTACTCTTGCTCACTTGAGGAAATAGATGCAAACAGACATTAGGTATTATTTTCTGAAGTCACAGAGCTGGCCCAGGGCAGTATCAGGCTTCAAACCCAGGCTCATAGTCACTATGCTGTCCAGCCTGTTTTCCTTTCTAGAACCACATGCAATTGGCCAATGTCAAATGCATTGAACATACTTTCCCTTCAAGAAGAAACATATCCATGAAATTCTCTCCCTGTACTTGCATGCAGCACTCAGTTCTCTGCAGCCCCTGAGCTCTTCTGCCTATCTGCATATCCAGGTAGACCAAAGAAAGCCTTAGAGATAGAATACATATATAGATATATATCATATATACGTATTGTACACTAAACACACCTAAATCTTCATTTCCCTAAATCACATGTATACACATACATTCTTGGTCTCTATGAAGGCTAAGCCATTGTGTAGTGGCTTTGGGTTGGCTACTGAACCTTCTACGTCTGTCTCTGTACCTATAAACTAAGAATAAATGCACTATCTACCTCACTGGCTGAACAGAACTTATATTTTCCTCCTACACACTTACCTCTTGGTGCTTCTCATTCCTTAGAAAATTCAGCTGTCACTAACACATTCCCTATTCTTAACATGAAACACTTCTCCCTCTACTCCAGACACAGATGACTTGATCAGGGCACATGTATTCAGAGGAAGTGTGACCTTATTTAGGCTGAACACATTAGAGACACCAAAATCAAGAACCAGAGATACCAGGACCGAGATGGTCAGAACCAGAAGGTTAGGGAACTCCTGGAGTGAAGGCTGCATTTTAGGGACTGTCCTGCTGGGGTCATGAGCAAGTAAAGGGAACACGTGGAACCAGGAGGAAGTGACAGCTGTTCTGAGAAGTAGAGATGGTGCTTCAGGCGGCTCTGAAGGTACAGAGAGGGTACCTTTAGGTCTGAGACATCATTCTGCTACTCCAAGCATGGGGAGGCTATCTCTGTCACTTTGTCTCCTAGGAAACCCCTCTGCTTTTGGCTTCAGATAGTGTGCATGAGATTGTGGTCACTTGCAATCAAGTGATTTCTAAACTTGTGGGCTTATTGTAAAGATTAAATGAAATTAGACAAGGAAGCACCCCCCAAGAGAGTTGTAAGGCAACCAAAAGCACCATCCTCTGACATCTGATGCAAATTAAAACAAAAGGAGCAGAGAGCAGGCCACCCTAGGTTCCTGGAGCATGGGCCCATGTGTGGTGTGGTGAGTCCAAAGGGACAGGGGGTGGGGCCAGACCTGATGGGCAGCACGAATGGTCTGCAGACTTCTCTAGAGATGAGCAGAGGGAATGAGTCTGTGTTTGGGGAATGGAGAGGAATTGAAGTCATATGCTAAATTCACCAAAATTGAAGTCATATGCTAAATTCACCAAAACTATTAAAAGATAGTTTGCTCCAGCAGAACCCAGCAGAGGTGGAACCCAGTGGAGGCAGAACCCAGCAGAAAATAATGACCTTTTAGGTTTGGAGTGTCCTTATTCACAAAAGAACCGCAAAGGTGGGATCTTTGTTCACGAGCCGGGGGTCAGGCCAAAGCTCCTGCAGTGGGAGCTCTGAGTCCAAACCACTGGACTAACAGAGAAGCTCAGACCCCGTGGAATATTCATCAGAGTGCGGTCTCACAGAGGTCCTCATCTCAGCACCAAGACCCAGCTCTACCCAACAGCTTACAAACTCCAGTGTTGGAAGCCTCAGGCCAAACAATCAATAACAGAGGAACAAAATCCCACTCATTAAAAAAAAAAAAAAAGTGACAGCAACAAAATATGTCACAGAAGAAGGAGCAAGGTAAAAGCTTACAAGACCAAATAAATGAAGAGGAAATAGGCAATCTACCTGAAAAAGAATTCAGAGTAATGATAGTAAAGATGATCCAGAATCGTGGAAATAGACTAGAGGTATGGATTGAGAAGATACAAGAAATGTTTAACAAAGATCTAGAAGAACTAAAGAACAAACAAACGGAGATGAACAACACAATAACTGAAATGAAAAATACACTAGAAGGAATCAGTAACAGAATAACTGAGGCAGAAGAACGAATAAGTGATCTGGAAGACAAAATGGTCGAAATAACTCCTGAGGAGCAGAATAAAGAAAAAAGGATGAACAGAATTGAAGACAATCTTAGAGACATCTGGGACAACATGAAACGTACCAACATTCTAATTAAACTGGTCCCAGAAGAAGAGAAAAGGAAAGGGTCTGAGAAAATATTGCAGAGATTATAGTTGAAAACTTCCCTAACATGGGAAAGGAAAAGGCCCTGGGTGGGGGGGTGGGGTGTGCTGGGCCTAGGCTCAGTGCGACCAGAAGGGGCCTTGTCGTGTGGAGCATCAGGCCTGGGATCTGCAGGCTCCCCGAGGCCCACTGGGTGGGGGGAAATGCAGGCCGCATTTCCTTCTGGTCCTCCAATCCCCTGAGGGTCTCTCCCTGTCCCTGTTGTTCCCCTCGTTGTGAATGGGCCCCTCTGTGCATGGGAATCCCTCCCCTCCTCCAGCTGCCCCTCAGGGGCACCAGTCCCATCTGGCCTCCACTTCTCCTTCCCCTTCCCTCCCCCATGTCCTACTGGGTCACTCAGGGGTTCCTCCAGTCCTCTTAGGTGTCTGAGGTCCCCCACCAACACCTGGTAGGTGTCCTAGTTGTGAGGAGACGCCAACTCTGCATCCTCCTACTCTGCCACCTTGACTCCAGCCCCCCAGCTTTTTTTCTGATGGAGATTTCCTTGAAGTCTAGGAGCTGAAATAATAAATAAAAACATGTAAAAAGAGGGAACAGCCACCACCAATTACGGCAGATTGGCTCTGTGCTGGGGTCCTTGTTCACCACTTAGCTAGGCTTGCTCTGAGCCTAGGGATGAGCCTGAGGTGAAAGCTTGAGGTCTTCTCAGGACTTTTCTGAGCATGTCATGCCTGGTCCTGCGTGTGGCTTTCTAAATTCCCCTGCATATAGGCTGCTTTGAAAGTCCTAATTTCCCAAATAGTCTCACTTCCAGCTTCTACCTTGGGCTTTAAATGGTCTATTATATTTCTCCACCCAGAATCTCTTGACCCAGGCGTCTGTTCATTTACAGTTGCCTTGTAGCTTTACAAGTAGCACCTGCCATTTTTCTGTGTTCTGTGTTATGCAAAACAGACAAGAGCATTTTGCTTCAGGCTTTCAGGCTTTCAGTTTTCCCCCTGACAGGTTGGAATAGTGGTACACAATAATTTGTAAATAAGGTCTACTCTGCTCCAACCAGTTGGAATTGGAGAACTGGAAACCAGGCTGCTGCTGGCTCAAGACTAAGACCACTGTTATGTTGGGAGGAGTGGAACAAGAGTAGGTAAATGGCCACAAAACTTTCCTATCTCTTTGGCGATGATTTTCTCCAATTGGGCATTTGCTTGGTTGTGGAAACCTTTGATGATTTTCCAGAGCTCTTACAGAGTTGGTTTAGAAGCTTCTGATCGGTTTTTGTTTTGAATGTTTCTGTAGGGAAACGAGAGTTTGAAACTTCCTAGACCATCATTTTGCTGCCATCTTTCTTCCTTTAACTTTTGATATAAGTTTTAGAATAAGCTTGTCTATTGTGACAAAAAAAAACCTGTTGGGAGTTGATAGGAATTGCATTTAAACCTACAGATCAATTTGGGAAGAATTAATATTTTACCATATTGAGTCTTCCAATCCATGAAAATAATATGCCTCTGTACTTTTCTTTTTACCACTTGTTTAATTGTTTTCATCAAAGTTTTGTAGGTTTCATTATACAGATCTACATTTTTTAAACATTTATATTAAACATCTCATTTTGAAGGCAGTTATTGTATACATTTATTTATTTATATTTATTTGTAGCACTTTTTATTTTTCTTAAGCTGAGGTATAACTGACATACAACATTATATTAGTTTCAAGTGGACAACATAATGATTCAATATTTCTATATGTTGCAAAATTCTGACCACAATAAATCTAGTTAACATTCACCATCATATATTGTTACAATTTTTTTCTTGTGATAAGAACTTTTAAGATCTATTCTCTTAGAAACTTTCAAATATGCAGTACAGTATTTTTAACTAGAGTTGCCGTGTTTTACATTACATCCACATGATTTATAGTATTTATTTTATAACTGGAAGTTTGTATGTTTTGACTATCTTCAGCCTTTTTGCCCACGTTCCTCACGCCCCACTTCCAGCAACCACCAAAACTGTTCCCTGTATCTGTGAGTCTGTTTTGTTTGTTTTTCATTATTCCATATATGTGCGATCATACAGTATTTGTTTTTCTGTGTGTGACTTATTTTGCTTAGCATAACACCCTCAAGGTCTATCCATGCTGTCACAAGTGGCAAGATTTTATTTTTCTTTATGACTGAATAATATTCCATTATATATATATATATATATATATATACACATACACATATATATATATATATACATACACACACACACATATATATATATATCTCACATTTTCTTTATCCATTTATTCATCACTGGACATTTTGTTTGTTTCCGTAGTTCGACTATTGTAAATAATGCTGCAGTGAACATAGGGTTGCATATATCTTTTCAAGTTAGCGTTTTTATTTTCTTTGGCTAAATATCCAGAAGTGGAATTGCTGAATTATATGGTAGTTCTATTTTTAATTTTTGAGGAAACTCCATGCTGTTTTCCATAATGGCTACACAAATTTACATTCCCACAAGCAGTGCACAAAGTTTCCCTTTTCTCCCTATCCTTGCTAACACTTATTATTTCTTCGCTTTTGATAATAGCCATTCTAACAGGTATAAGGTGATACCTCATTGTGGTTTTGATTTGCAATTTCTTGATGACTAATGATGTTGAGCATCTTTTTGTGTACCTGTTAGCCAATTGTATATCGTCTTTGGACAATGTCTTTTCAGATCCTCTGCTTATTTTTTAATTGGAATTTTTTTGTTTGTTTTTGAGTTGTATGAATTCTTTACATGCTTTGGATATTAACCCCTTATTGGGTAGATGATTTGCAAATATTTTCTCCTATTCACTAGGTTGCCTTTTCACTCTATTGATGGTTTCCTTTGCTGTGCAGAAGCTATTTAGTTTGATGTACTTCCACTTGTTTATTTTTGCTTTAGTTGCCCTTGCTTTTGGTGTCAAATCCCAAAAAGAAAAAACAAAAATCATTGACAAGATTGATGTTAAGGAGCTTACTGCCTATGTTTTATTCTAGGAGTTTTTATGGTTTCAGGTCTTACATTCAAGTCTTTAATCCATTTTGAGTTGAATTTGTGTATGGTGTAAGATACTGGTCCAGTTTCATTTTTTGTATGTGGCTGTCCAGTTTTCCTAACACCATTTATTGAAGAGACTGTCCTTTATCTATTGTATACTCTTGGCTCCTTTGTTGTAAATTCATTGACCATATATGAATGGGTTTATTTCTGGGCTCTCTATCTTTTTCATTGATATGTGTCTCCCTTTATACCAATACTATACTGTTTTGATTACTATAGCTTTGAAATATAGTTTGAAATCAGGGAGCATGCATTTTCCAGCTTTCTTCTTCTTTCTCAAGATTTTCAGGGCCTTTTGTGGTTCCATACAAATTTTAGAATTGTTTGTTCTGTTTCTGTGAAAAATGTCACTGGAATTTTGATTGAGTTTTATTGAATCTGTAGATTGTTTGAGGAGTATGGACATTTTAATAATATCAATTCTTCCAATACATGAGCATGGGGTATCTTTGTGTCTTCTTCAATTTATTTCATCAATGTCTTATAGTTTCAGTGTACAGGTCTTTCACTTCCTTGGTTAAATTTATTCTTATTTTATTCTTTATGATACAATTGTAAATGGGATTGTTTTCTTAACTTCTCTTTTGGTTAGTTTGTTATTAGTGTGTAGAAATGTGACATACTTCTGTATAATGATTTTATATCCTGCAAATTTACTCAATTCATTTATTAGTTCTGACAGTTTTTCGATGGAGTCTTTAGGGTTTTCTATATATTGTGTCATGTCATCTGCAAATAGTAGCAGTTTTACTTCTTTCTTCCCAGTTTGGATGCCTTTTATTTCTTTTCCTTGCATAATTGCCCTGGCTAGGACTTTAGTGGTCGTCTTTGTCTTGTTTCTCATCTTAGAGGAAAAGCTTTCAGCTTTTCACTGTTGAATATGATGTTATTTGTGGGCTTGTCATATATGGTCTTTATTATGTTGAGGTATGCTCCCTCTATACCCACTTCATTGAGAGTTTTTATAATAAATTGATGTTGAGTTTTCTCAAAAGTCTTTCTGCATCTATTGAGAGGAGCATATGATTTTCATTCTTCAAGTTGTTAATGTGGTATATCACATTGATTGATTTGCAGATATTGAACCATCCTTGCATCCTAGGAATAAATCTCACTGGATCATGTTAGATGACCATTTTACTGTATTGTGGAATTTGTTGTTTACTCTCCACATGTTTGTGAATTTTCCAGTTTTCTTTTTGTAATCAATTTCTAGTTTCATACCATTGTAGTCAGAAAAGGAGCTTGATATAATTTAAATCTTCTTCAATTTGTTAAGATTTGGTTTTAGCTTTACATATGATCTATCCTGGAGAATGTTCCATATGTACTTGAGAAGAATGTATATTCTGTTGCTTTTGGATGGAATGTTATATATATATGTTAAATCCATCTGATCTAACATGTCATTTAAAGCCAATCTTTCTTTATTGATTTTCTGTGTGGATGATATATCTGTTGATGTAAGTACGATACTCAAGTCCCGTACTATTATGGTATTGCTATTTTTCCTTTGAGGCCTATTAATATTTGCTTTATTTATTTAGGTGCTCCTATGTTGGATGCATAAATATTTACAAATGTTATATACTCTTATTGGATTGACCCTTTTATCCATATGTAATGTCCTTCTTTGTCTCTTGTTTTAAAGTCTATTTTTTCTGATATAATTATAGATAGCTACCCCAGCTTTCTTTTGGTTTCCATTTGCATGGAATATCTTTTTCCATCCCTTCAATTTCAGTCTGTGTGTGTCTTTAGCTCTGAAGTGAGTTTCTTATAGGCCACATATAGATGGGTCTTCTTTTTTAATCCATTCAGCCACCCTATGTCTTTTGATTAAAGCCTTTAGTCCATTTACATTTAAAATAATTATTGATAAGTATGTATTTATTGCCATCTTGTTAATTGTTTCCTGGCTATTTTGTGATTTCTCTGTTCCTTTCTTCTCTTGCTCTCTTCCTTAGTGGCTTAATGACTTTCTTTAGTTGTATGTTTAGATTCCTTTCTTGTTATCTTTTGTGCATCTACTCTAGGTTTTTGCTTGGTGGTTACCATGAAGCTCACATATAACAACTTATATTTTTAACAGTCTATTTTAAGTTGATAACAACTTAAGTTTGAATGCATTCTATAGGTCAAAGTTTTTACTCCTCCCTCCTCACATTTTATGTTTTTGATGACATATTTTACATGTTTTTATGTTGTATATCCCTTAACTAATTATTTTAATTATAAGTCTTTTTACGAGTTTTGTCTTTTAACCTTCATACAGCTTTATAATTCATTAATCCACTACCTTTACGATACACACTTACCTTTACTGGTGAGATTTATACTTTCATGTGTTTTCTTGTTACTAATTAGCGGCCTTTCTTTTCAGCTTAAAGAAGTTCTTTTAACAATTCTTGTAAGGCTGAATTAGTGGTGATGAACTCCTTTAACGTTTAGTCATCTGGAAAACTCTTTTATCTCTCCTTCAGTTCTGAATATAACTGGGTGAAGTATTTGCTGGGTGAAGTATTCTTGGTTGGAAAGATTTTTCTTTCAGCACTTTGAATATATTGTGCCACTCCCTTCTGAGTTGTAACATATCTGCTAAAAAATCTGATGATAGTCTTATGGAAGTTCTTTTGTATGTAACCAGTTGTATTTCTCTTGGTGATTTTAAGATTCCCTTGTTATCTTTAACTTTGACATTTTAATTTTAATATTTCTTGGTATGGATCTCTTTAGGTTGATCTGCTTTGGAGCTCTCTGGGCTTCCTGTATCTGGATGTCTGTTTCTTTCCCCAGGTTAGGAACAGTTTTCAGATATTATTTCTACAAATGTTTTCTGCCCCTTTTTCTCTTCTCCTTCTGGAGTTCCTATAAGGTGAATGTTATTCCATTTGATGTGCCATAAATCCCTTAAGCTATATTAATTATTTTCATTCTTTTTTCTTCCTTATTCTCTGATTGGATGAGTTCCTCTGACCTGTCTTTGAGTTCACCTATTCTTTCTTGTGCTTCATCTACTGTATTTCTAAGTTCAGTTATTGCGTTCTCCAGTTCTGTGACTTCTATTTGGAACTTTCTTATATCTTCTATTTCTTTGTTGAAGTTCTCACTGTTTTCATCCATTTTCCTTCTGAGTTCAGTGAGCACTTTTATGACCATAACTTTGAACTCTTTATCAAGTAAATTACTTATGTTCATTTCATTAAGATTTTTTCCTGAGGTTTTATCTTGTTCTTTTTTTGGAGTATAGTCCTCTCTTTCTTCATTTTGCTTGACTCTCTGTGTTGGTTTCTACGCATTAAGTGCAATAGTCACATCTCCCAGTCTTGAAGAGCTGTATGACAGATGAACCTTGTCATTTAACGCTGTCTACTCTTGGTTGTCTCTCAAACCTTTGTGATTGTCTAAGCAGTTTATTTTTAATAGACTTGGCACACCCTCCCAGCAGTTGAGGGTGTGCCAAGACCAGTGAGCATCCCAAACTGGAGGATCTCAGTCAGCACCTAGATTCAGGTTGATAGGAAGCCAGACAATTTGGTAACAGCTTTTAAAGAATGCAAATATATTCAGTCCTGTGAGATTGCAAGTGTAAGCCTTGCTGGGCCCCAGAAGCAAGCAATCTGAAGATATTCCCTGGGGAGCAGTCACAAGAAAACAGGGCTTCAGATAAGTGTACAAGCTCCATTCTGGGAGATACCAGTGAACTGTAGTAAGGCAGAGTGAGGGTGGAAAGATGGTACCCCCAGCCTACCTTCCTTGAGAGCACATCCGTAACCTCTAGATGTGTGCTGAACCTGAAGCCTGCTCTTAAGTCTTGTCCCTACTAGCAAATAGGCCTTTTTCATGTAAAGGCTGGGACTGTGTCTCAGTCTGATGTGTAGTGGTACATCCTGGGGGTGGTATCCTGCCAAGAACTGTCTCTCCAATTGTTACAGTCCCATGGGATGCAGAAAAGAGATCCCTCCTGGCCTCCAGAGCCAGGTGATCAAGGAGCATCCCCTGAGTGGAGGCCACAAAAGTGGGATCTCCCGTCTTGGAGATTCTGGCTCTCTGGAGCACATCAGAAGGAAAGTGTGAAGATGATGCTTACTGGCTGGAGTGAGGCGGTGGGAAGAGTGCAAAGATGACACCATCTGAATAAAGGGGAAAAGGGGAAAGAAAAAAAGAAAAAGAAGAAGAAGAAGAAAAAAATATATATATATATAGCAAGACAGAGGAAGAGCAGGGAAGAAGGAGCCAGCTGGCTGGAGCACAAAGTTGTCACCTGCAGGAAAGGAAAAAGGGGGAAAAAGATGGCACCTTTCAGCTTTATCAAGGCAGAGAGAGAGCAGGAAGATGGCACCCGCCAGCCTCTGTCCCTGGGGAGTATTCCAGCAGGCCCCTGTTCCTCAGATTAATGCTTTAAAATTGGGAAGTGAGTCTCTTTCACAAAAAGTCAGAGTGCTTTTCAAAGGGCTGCTTCTGCACTTGGCCCTGGGGCAGGTGAGTCTGTGCACAGGCCCTTTAAGAGCTGTTCCTCAGTCCACCACAGCCCTGTGGGTGTCATGGGATGTGCCTTGTTGGTCTTCAAAGTCAGATGTTTTGGGGGTCTATCTCTCAGGTGCCAGCCTTAAAAGTTGGAGTGCCCAGTGTGGGGTCCAAACCCTTCACCTCTCAGGGAGAAGCTCCAGGTTTTGAGCTCCTTCCTGATTGTGTGTCTCCACACCAGGGATGGGATTTATGGAAAAATTGTGTCTCAGCCTTTCCTACCTGTTTTGATGTGGTTTTCCTGATGTGAAGGGGTTGCTCCACCATCTTTTAGTTTTTTTCAGAGGAAAGTTTTCCATATGTAGCTGTAGATTTGGTGCGTTTGTGGGAGGAGGTGGGTTCAGGATCTTCCTATGTTGCCACCTTGAACTGGAACCTATTTACTATGTTTTAAATTTTGGTTTTCAATCGTTCAGTTTGTTACTAGTATATGGAAATATGATCAATGTTGTGTATTAATGTTTACGTATAGATCTTATATTCTGAGATCCTGCTACAGCAATTTATTATAATTTATTATGAGTTTTCTTATACATTCCTTGGAATTTTCTATGTAGACAATATGTCATCTGTAAATAATGACAATTATATTTCTTCTTTTCTAATATGTATGCCTCTGTTTTCCTTTTCTTGCTGCACTACACTAACTAGAATCTAAAGTACTACATTGAAAACTAAGAGATGAGAGTGGACATTCTAACCTTGTTTTTGAACTCAGGGAAAAACATTCATTCTTTCACCATTTCATGTGATGTTAGAAGTAGGTTTTTTGTAGATGTTCTTTATTAGGTTGAGGTGGTGACCTTCTATTCCTAGTTTTCTGAGCATTTTTAATATGAATGGGTGTTGAATTTCGTTAAATGCCTTTTCTGTATTAATTGGTGTGACAGTATGTGTTCCTTTAGACTCAATATGGTAGATTACATTGATGATTTTTTACCATTGAACCAGGCTTGCATCCCTGGAATAAATTCCACTTGGTCATAGTCTGTTATTCATGTGGATTCTGATGGTAGGTATTCTTGTGGATTTCTTCTAGTAGGGTAAATTACGGTTCCCCAAAAAGGTCCGTGTTTAACCCCTCCTATGACAATATGTGAATGTCACCTTGTATGGAAAAAAGGACTTTGCAGCTGCGACCAAGTAAAAACTCTTGAGATGAAGAGATTATCATAAATTTTCTGGGTGGGCTATATATAAACACAAAGATTTGTATAGGAGGGACACAGGAAGAGTCAGAGTTGGAGAGACCATGTGATGAGGGAAGCAGAGATTAAAGTGATGCACTTTGAAGATGGAAGAAGGGACTAATTCCAAGGAATGCAGGCAGCCTCTAGAAGACAGAAAGGGAAAGGAAACAGATTCTCCTGTAGGGCTTCAAAAGGAACAAGCCCTGAGACACCTTGACTAATAGACTACTGAGCTGCAAAAACTTTCTTTCACAAAGGGTCAAGGAGGGCTGGGAGCACATATGTGCTGCCCACCTGGACAGAGGAGGACCTGTGAGGCTGACCTACAGATTAGTGGAGGTGGAGAGACATGAGCCCCTTTTTCTCCAAGCTCTTTGCAGGGTCCAGCAGAGAGCCATGCCACCTGCGGAAGCCTGCGGCCCCAGTTTTGCATGCTGATGGTGTAGGGGTCATGTTCAGGGAGTCCCTGTTGTCCTAACCCCCGCCTGGGTCCTGGGGAAGGAATCAGAACTCAGAACCTGGAGAAGAGCCTTTGGCCAGCAGGGAAGGGGGGTGAGGCCCAGGGCAGGTCTACAAAAGATCAGAGCATCTGAGTGCTTTAGGAGGAAGGGGCTTCAGAGGTGGGCCAGCACAGGCTGTGACGGAAGCTAAGCAGACTGGGAGGGGGGGCAGTTCGGGGAGACAGCAGGGGTCTGCTCCCTGCCCCTCATTGTTTGCTCGTCTCACCCTTATGAGCGGGTCATTTCCCCTGCTCTGATGATTCGAAGTCTCTGCCGGCACCCACAGGACGGTGACTGAGGCCTCCACACTCCTCAGCATGGATCCCAGCTCCCACCCAGATCGGGGGCCGCAGACACCTCTCCCCCACCCCTGCTGCCCCTGTGAGCAAGCTGTTCTTGTGAAACACGGTCATAGTTTGTCAGGAGGAACTGTTTTCTATGGGAATACAAATCAGTGTTGATACCAATACACACACATGTCCAGCCATGGGTGGAAAGGGAATGGACAGTAGTTCTGGGGTGTCTTTGCACACCCCTAGGCCCCTAAGGCCAGTCCCCACAGCCACAGCCAGATGGGTCCTCCTCCCTCAGTTGAACGAGATGCTGCTGCACAGAAATCCCACAAGTTCCACAAAGGGGCCCAACTGTGGTTTCCCTTAGACACACCTGTAACAGGTGCCCCATGAATTTCCCCACGCCCATTCCCCTCGTTGCATCCTCACTGGGATTAAGAGGTAGCTGCCTCAACCACTCTCCACATTGCAATAATCCCAGTGGGACTAGAGAACGCTCCCGCTATGACGAGGCAGACAGTCCTGTCCCCATGGCCAAGACTTTTCCTCTCTGGTCAGGCCACCCACACAGGAAACCCTGGATGAGCGGAGGGTCACCCCAGCGCCATCGCCTGGCCACTTCAGGGAAGCAGAGAGCAGCTCCATAAAGACAAGGGCCATCTCCAGGCTCCGTCCTAGAAACTGGTTAGTGTCCAGAGGGCTGAGAGGCACAAAAGCAGCTCTCCCTCCCCAGACGGTTCAGGGATGCAGAAGATGATACAGATGCCCCAGAAGGCCCCTAGCCAAGCAGGCTTTAGAGAAGGGGATGATGAGGGGGTCCCTGGGGAAAGTGAGAGCTGTGCGTTCCCAGGGGCAGCCTGAGGAGTCCTTGTCTACGTGGAGGAAAGGTTTGGCCACCTGTAGATCCATAGCTCCTGTGACCTCCCTCACCCTTCCTTCCTCTCAGGATCGCTCTCTATGGAGCAGCTCAACACGAAGAAGATGACAGTGGCCTGAGAGCATTTCCCACGAAAACTATCTTTATTCACAATTTACATACATCACTCCAAAGGTCCTGCCCACACCCACCTCCCCCACCTCCCTAACCCCCCACAATCGCACTTCCCCTTCCCGCCCTGCTGGTCCTGCCCTCCCTCCCTTCCCCCCACATCCTCCAGGATCAGCACTGGGGTGAGGAGGAGCCCCTAGGCTGCCCTGGGGGCCGCCCTGGGGGGCTCGCCCTGGAGGGCCGGCCCGGCTGTTCCCTACTGGCTGCAGTGCTTCCTCTTCCTCCTCTTCCCTGTGACAAAAGGGTCACGCTTTCTCTTTCTCGGCTGTGAGGGGCAAGCCAGGCCCAGAGCCAAGGCTGGCCTCCCAGAGACCCCATGGCCAGCCCCGGGGATGGACAGCTTCTCAGCAGCGGCTGGGCGCCCACACAGAGCCCGCTTCCTCGACTTGGGAGCGGCTGGTGGAGCTGGGCTGGGGCCTCTTCTCTGAGGGGAGGGGGCCTGGGGAGCACTCTGGGCCCCCCAACCTCCAGGGGAGGCCAGGCCTGAGGCAGGGGCAGGACTCTGGGACAGCCAGCAAGGCAGCAGGCTCTGCGGGGAGGCAAAGAGGAAGGCCAGGCTGGGGAGCTCCTCCTCGTCCTCACTGGACGCGTCCCTGGGCCCTCGGGTCTCCCGAACAGGAGACGCCTCTCTGAGAACAGACGCATCCCTGGGTCCCAGTAGAGGACCAGTGCGCCTTTGACCCTGGGGAAGGGAGGGCCGTCCGGCAAGGAATGGAGAGACCTCCTGACGTCCTCGACAGGGAACAAAGACTTTGGGCCCGAACGGGCCAGTATCTGTTCGGATGGGCCTATGAAGAGCCTCAAAATCAATCTCTGGTGGGCAGGCTTCATCACTGACCCCTCGATGGCGGTCTTGGTCGTGCCTCTGGGCACCTTGGCCGGCGTGGGACTCAGATGGACTTGAGCCCATTCCGGGTGCACTGTGGCTCGGGGCTGCCGGCCCACCCTTGTCCTCTTTCAAGGCCAGGAGTCGTTTCTGCACCAGCTGGTAGGAGGGAGGAGGACAGTGACGGCTCCACGCGCACGTGTGAGAGGAGGAGCACTGGGCAGTGGGACAATGGCCCTGGGGGGGAGGAGGGGACGGGTGACCCCAGGACTAGACTCCAAATACAGACACGGTGGCATTCCTGCCATCCTCCTGCAACTTATTCCCAGCTGTGTGTCCTTCCCTCCGCTCCCGGCTCCCCATCCTCTCCTTCCTATCACCCTTCACTGCACCCACCCCAGAAAGGGCCCTTCCCCATGCCAGGCCTCCGAGGCAAGGAAGGGACGGACAGAGCCATGTGGGCCTCCTGCTCTGGGGCCCTACCTCTCCCCTGCTCACTGGGGTCCCTCCGTGCCCTGGTCTTCCTGGCTGTCCCTTGTCTCCCCTGTTCTACCTGCGATCCCTCCCTCCTCTGGCTCCCCTGGGCCACCTGGTTTCGCCTGTCCCCTGGATCCCCTGGGGTCCCCCCTCCCCTGGGGTCCCCTGGCTCCCTGATTGTCCCTCTCCGTCCCCTGGCTCACTTCTTTAGGGCTGAGTCCTTCCTCCTGCTCCAGCTCCTCAGCAAGGGCCAAGAGATCCAGCTGTGGGTCTGGGGAAAGCAATTCTGCCAGGAATCGAGGGTGAATGACTGCCTCCACCTCAGACAGAAAGAAGAGGCTGTGAGCATCCTTGGCCAGGAGTGGCCTGTGACACAAGAAAACCAGGAGGGAAACTGAAAAGCAGAGACCCACCCCCACTCTCCTCCACAAGGCGGGGATGGTCAGCACACACACACACACACACACAAACATGCACATACACAGTCACACACAAAAGAGCACATATACAGATGCACATACACAGACACACAAAGGCATACACACAGACACAAACATATACACACATACATCTGCGTAAACCTCCCCTAACACCAGGCTCAGGAACAAGGAGCTGAGCTTAAGTCCCATCGGCCTGAGCAGAACCCAGATCTTGGGTGCTGAGAGTTCCATGCCCTGGCATCTTGTAGACCCCAGGTTCCAGACCCAGCCTACCATGGTGACAAAGTCTTCCTGAGAACACAGCTTGTCAATGTAGCTCAAGAGACCCGGGTCCAAGTAGGTGCCGTCCTCTTCCTGCTTCAGCTCATTTCCGTCCTTTCCACATTCTGCATCTGATTCGCCAGTGGCTGAGTGGACGGGCCCCACCAGCGCCTCCATGATGTCCACATACTCCCTCACAGCCTCAGGGGGAATCTCCTTGGGTGCCTTGGGCTCCAGGGTCCGCTGGGATCTGTGTGGCTTCGGGTGCGAGGGCTGGGCCCTGGGGCCGGACATCCTGGGAGCACAGGCTGAGGCAGAGCAGGAGGAAGGGAAGGAAGGTGAGGGACTCCCAGTCCACCTCCTGACCACCGAGCGCACGTTGGTGAGGGCATTGTTTGGGGGACATTGATGTGGGTGTGGGAGGGGTCAGGACCATCTGAAGCCTCATGCACACTTGGAGAGGGGATGTTAGGGGGTCATCTAAGAGAGTCACAAGTAAGGAAGTGGGGAACCTCCAATTTTCTAAGGGTCTCCCCTTCAAGCCCACTACTTAGGCAGACTTCGTGTGGGGTCCTTTGACAGGGAGGTGTGAGAGGAGTTACAAAACTGACCAAGTCAATACCCCATAGTGACAAAGGGCAGCTGAGACCCCCACCCCCCCACCCCCCCGCCTCAGTGGCTGTTTTGGTTGAAAGACCAATGCCCCTGTCTTGAAGGAAAAGGATCCACATGGGGACAGTGGCCAACCCTAGGCCCCTGTTACCTGTGCCTTCCGCTCCAGTGGGAACCTGGGTGCCTGGCTGAAGGCGCACTTTCGGGGCTGGGGGCCCCCGAGGATCCAGCTTCGGTGGGGCTGGAGGAGGCAGGTCCTGCGCGCACTGCATCCACTGCAAATGCTGAATGTGCGTCTCCTCCTCGGCCGCAAATTCCATGAACCTGGGGGGTGACGGAGGCACAGGCCACCCTGAGAAAAAGGCCTGGGTTCTGGAGCCCAACAAAGGCAGCCAAGAATGAGGCACTGGGAGAGGATGTGCCTTGGGGCCGTCAAGGCCCTGTGAGGTGCTGTCCACAGCAGAGAGCTGCTCCTGGAAGTGATAACAAGATCTGGGACCCTTCCTTCCTCACCAGCACTGGAGGGCATTCAACAGCATAGACCCAGGTCGCTGAATTGAACCAGGTCAACGGGACACATGGCTGACCCAGGGGGCACCCTCCTCATGCCCCCCGTCTCCATCCAGAACCACATGAAGGGCTGACAGCCAGAGGCTGGAACAGGCATGTGTTCCCCACAGGGGTCCTTGCCCGAATCCAGGACCCTGGGCTGGGAATGAGAGTCCTGGAAGATAAACCTGGAGACAGGGCCCAGGAGAGGCTGGACGATGTGGATGCTGAGCTTAGAGGAGAGGCCTTCCCTTCCTCTGAGAGGCGCTCGTTTGTTTGGTTTTGTTTCTTAAACCAAGTGGATTACCATGGAGCAAACACTGGAAGGGCCGGAGACCCTTGGGCTGACGACAGCTGGCTTCCCCAGCTTCTTCAGGGATTCCAGGGTACCCACTTAGGCCACTTTTCATAAGGAGAGGGGGTCCCAAATCTATGTCAGTGGCCGCCAGCCACCCACCACTAAGGAAGCAGCAGGCTGGCGGGTGGAGCTCTTTCCCCGGCCCAGCCCATATGGCCGGAGTTGGACCCCTACTGGACTCACAGCTTCACCCTGCCCCGTCCTGAGACCTTCATGTCAAGGCAAGGGTAGGTCAAAATCAGGGGAAGGCAGAGCTCCTGGTGGAGGAAGGACAGAAGTCTCAAACTCTCAAGGTGAGGGAGGGGTTTCTGGAGGACAGTAGGGCCCCTGGGCTGCGGGGACCCTGTGCTGGGTGACAGCCCTTGTCCTCTGTCCTCTCTGATGAGCACCCCTACGGCCAGACCCTGCCCTCACCCACTCGCCTCACCCTCCACGCAGCCCCTGGGCCCAGGACGCTGACTCACTTTTCCGCCATCTTGTAGTAGATCATCTGGTCAAGGTTGCTTATGCGCCGCCATTCCTGCACGGCCCTCCACAGTCCCTCCTCCTGCGTCATGCTGGGCTTCAGGCGGGCCAGGGATCGAAGCACTGGGCTGTAAGCCCTCGGGGTCAGTCTCCGGGCACAGCCCAGGCCCCACCTGCCTGACCCCACCCGCCCATGTGGACCACACATCACTCAACCCAGAATGACTGAGCAACAGGAGGGTGAGAGGCGGGCGTCTGGGAGGGCAAAGACAAGCCTTCCCGGCCACTGCTGTCACCGCCTCACACTCACTCAAGGATGACCACCCACTCCCAGGCTAGAGCTGGGACATTGTGCCTTGGGGAGCTCTTTTCCTCTTCAAGGCTGCATTTTCATCATAAAAATCACTATCATCAATGAGGCGTGGCATGTGCCAACCAATCTGCTAACACTTCATAGATTAGCCCAAGGAGTCTTCGGCACAGTCCTCTGAGTGAAGTGTAATTGTCCCCTTTTTACGAGGGACCGGAGGTTTAGGATGGAAATGCCTGCCAGGCTCACAACTCTAGTGGGAGAGAGCCCACGCCCTTAGGAGAGCTCTACCATCACCCTGTTCCTCGTGGAATTCTCCACAACGAAGTGGAGGCATGCATAAAGCGCTCTCCTGGGCCCCGCGCTCCTCCCCCTCCTCTGAAGTGACCTCCCCTGGTCATGTACACTCAAGTCCTGTATGAAAGGACACGGCACCACAGGAGAGTGCAGCATCCACTCCTTGGCTCCTCACCTTACACCACGACCCACTCTGACTGCAAGTCTTCAGTCCATATTACCATGAGAATCATGGAAGAGCAAGCTGGCCAGACTCACAGGGTGGTGGGGCCAGTTGAGATAGGGCACATTTCAGTCCTGATGTCACGGACTGGCAGGCCCACCCATGTGACCGACAATGTGCCCTCTCATAGCATGGACATCGCCCTCACACCTTCCTTCCTGTATCCCTAGAAACCTAACGTGCGAGTCCATCCCCAGTTCCTCTTTATCTAAAAGCTCCCATAAGCTCAGGACCCCCTGAGCGTTCACTCACATGAGAAAGCAGGAAAAAGCTTCTGCATCAGGACTCCGGTGAAAGTGTCTCCGGGCCAGGGGCTTGAGGTGTTGCCAACGTCGAAAGTTACTGTACACGCTCTGGGTGTTAGAGGAGCCATCCTGCGAGGCGTTGGACTGGTTGGTGGCCAGGCGGCCCTCCTTGGAAGTGCCATGTGGCCATGGCCCAGAGTTCACTGGGCGAATGATAGGGGCCAGCTGGGCAGCTGGTGGTGGAGCTTGAGGAGGAAAGCCTGGGGTCCAGCCTCCCTTGCCAGCCTGACTAACTCCAACAACTGGAGCAGTCACAACGGTCCCCATCACAGGGGTTGCTAAGAATACGGGTGCAGGACATGCAGCACTCCTGCTGAGGGCCCCTGGAATGCTCCAGTTGAGGGGGGCCTGAGTAACGACAAAGGTCTGAGTCTGGGGGGCCTCCACTGTCCTCCCTTGTGACCTGACTTGGACAGTGAGGTTGCAAGCCCCAGGGGCACTGGGGCCACGGCCACCATTAGCCACCAAAGGCGTCCTGGGGAAAGCTGGCAGCAGCAGGCTGCTGCCAGGAGGGAATGCTGGGGTGATGGGACGTGGCAGGTGCTGCTGCCAGGGTGGCCGGTGCTGGGCGCCAGGAATGGGTGGAGGGAAGGGCACTGCCGTGAAAGTAGACAAGGAGGCACCGGGGTTCATGGTCACATCCGTTCCCAGCACTGGACATGCTGTGGAGGCAAAGGAAAGGAGTGAATGGAGGAGGAGAATGGGCAAGTGGGACTGAGGCTTTCTGTGGCATCAGAGTGTACATCTCCACAGGTGAGGGACACTTGGACAAGGGAAACTGTGCAGCGTGCAAATGTCTTCAAGTGATTTTCATGCCCTGACCTCCAGTTGAGAATTATTCCACTGGTGACCCCGTGCCCATCCACCAAGGTCCCTGACCCCTGTCTGCCGAGAAGAAATCGCCTCAGCAAGCACTGACTTGGAGAGCCTCCCTAAGGCACCCCCTGGCACCTAAGCCTCACAGGCTGTCTCCCAAGACCTGGAACTGGGTGGACATCCGCTCTGTGAGAAATGCCCCTCAGCCGGCGTACTAGCAGGTAGGGACCTTCTCCAAGGTAAGTTCTAGGCCCCCAAAGGCCCTTTGTGGACAGGCACTGTGTAAAATATTGGGGCCCCACCTCCTCCTCAGTCCTCCTTTTCCTGATGCTCAGTATAAATCCCCTCTTTCTTTCCTAGCCTCGCAAAACAGAACAAAATGCTGGAAAATATCTCTCTAATGGAATCTTGATACAAACCCTTAACACTGGCCCAGAATGCACCTGCATCTCAGAACAACCCACAGCAGACCTGTAACATGGGCCAGGTCCTGCCACCCCCTCCCCAGTGCCCAGAGTCACTGTCATCACTCAGGAGTTCTGTTCCTAGGAGGCGGCGCGGGTTGGGGGGGTCTGAGAAGTAGGTGCGTGTCCCTTAGATTCTGTCATTTCACAGCCAGTGAAGGCTGCAGAGGATTAAACAAGGGCCAAAGAATTGTCATGTTACATTGGTCGTGGGAGTACAGACCGCCTGTGGTCCTTCCCCTTCCAGCTCCCAATAATGGAAAGACAATCTAAGAAGCAGGCATAAGCCAGGTGCCATGGCGATCAAGTTGTCTGGAACACATCCTTGTTCAGGAGAACAAGGTACACACCACGGTGCACCTAATTAATTAGAACAGGTGTCATAGGACGTTTAATAATAACACAGAAGATCGTCTTCCTGCCCCTGGGCTACACTCCTTCCCCCTTTAAAAGAGGAAGCAGCCTTCACAGACAATCCACCCATAACAACCCCACTCCACATCTGTCCCCTGTCCATGAAGGAGTGACATGAAATATGAACAAACTCTTCCTCTCAAGGCAGCCTGAGAGTCCACCATGAGATATGGGACGAGATGAAGTAGGTCTGAAGTACTGCGATTCCACAAAAGGAAGAACAATTCAGAGCAACTCAGGAACCTGAGCCCTATCTTGGCTGAAGTTACACGGTTGCCCATCCCCTGTTGAATCCCAAGCAACAGTTGCCTGAACTGAGAAGTGAGCTCTGGGCTGGGAGGAGTGGACGAGGTGTGGGCTGCGGCAGTTAGAGTAACCTCCTGCCTAGCTCTCGGAGAGGACACTTCACTGCAGGTGTGGCCACACACAGCCCCACTGAATAGTTTTCTCACCAAGACCATCTCTCCCCACGGCCCCCTTAGATACAGTATGCTCCTGTTCAAATCCCTTAGAAAGATATGGTGAGGCAAGCTTCAGGTGCCTCAGGAACACAAGACACGTCTAGGCTTTCCTCATGACCCTCCTTGTGTCACCACCAGGACATCACACACATCCTTACACTCACGTTTCAAAGTGGCTTGTCTCCCTTCTAGAAAGAATCAACCTGCCTGCTGCCATCCTTTCTCCATAGCCAGGCCAATTCCTCTTGATCCACCTCCAATGACCCCTCCTCCCCAATGCAGTCTCGGGTTTCTTCAGGCTCCCCAGTCTCCCCAGGTGAAATGTCCTCGTGTGTCCAGGGCTCTCTTCTCCCTCTACTTCAGTCCAACTGTGTGCCCACCGTGAAGTGTCACGTGTGAACCCGAAGGATGTGAGGGATGGCAGGGTCTCTGAGAACACACCCCCAGCCTATAGGCTTACCTCCTTCTGAAGCCATCCTGCAGGCTTGGGCACGGACTACTGCTGCCTGGTAGCCTCAATGAGAAAAGTCAAGACCAGGACCCAGAGAGTGACCTGCTTCAACAGACGCTCAGGATCCAAGTGAAGGAGGGACAGGTTTGAATCTAAACATTCTGCAGTGGCGGAGGGGCAGAGGGCACGTGGGTCTGGGTAGGGTGGGGGTGGGGAGACATTCCACGAGGGCTCTGGCAGGTAGGCAAGAACCGGAAGTTCCTTCCACCTCACACAGTGGCAACACAATTGGCGTGTGCCTCTTTACCCAATTTATAAACTGTTTTTTTCATTCACGGCACCGAGGTTGGACTTGATGTTCCCTTCCTTTCACTTCTTTTTCCATCAACCTAGTTTTGTGTCCCTCAACACACTCTGCTTCCTACCTGGCTCTTGACTTACTTCAACAGAGACTAGACTTTCTGATCAAAATTCAGGACTGTTAGTCTGATAAACACTTGGGTATTTATGGCCACATGGAACTGAGTATTTGAAATTAGGATTGTCTCAGCAGATCCAGTGTCTTTGACTGCTGTATGTACATCACTCCTAAGGGAGTGGTCTTTGTGCTCCAACCAACATCCAGCAGGACCAGCCTTACTAATGACCCTTTGTGCTGGAAAGCCCCCGTCCATCAAAAAACCGTCATGCAGCCCCCATGTCCAAGACCAGAATTCACTAAATGTCTTTCTCATAGTATTCCATGGTTGTAAAAGATTTAGTTTTTTACCTTTTAAATGATTTTAGTGTAATATTTTAAGCGAGTAACACCTTCTCATGGTTCAAAATTAAATTGTGCAAAATGGAATATGCAGTGGCAAGTCCTCCTCCCACCTCTTTCCCCTGTCAACCCAATCCTCTTTCCCGGAGGAAACCAGTGTTATCTCTTTCATTAAAATCTTCCCAGAGATACGTCATGCAACTAAAAACGAAGGCAATCTGTTTTCATTTTTTAAAATGCCTTCATTTTTTTTCTAGTTGAAAATTCATATATGTTCCTATATATCTGAGGATATTTCCAATGATTGCCTTTGTACGGGTATCGTGGCTCCTCTGTTTCTGCACTAGATTCCTAGAACAAGAATTTCTACAGTCCCTTACATTTCAAAGCACCTGAAAGAATAGGGTGGCTCGATCTAGTAAAGAAAAGTAACAAATGCCTAACTGAATTTGACTTTTGAATTTCACATAAACAATGAATTCATCTGTAGTACAACTTTGTCCCATGCAACATTTTGGACATAGTTTTACTGCAAATTCTTTCCCTGTTTATCTGAAATTTATGTTTAACTCGAAATCTGTATTTTATCTGGCAACACTACCAAAAAATTAGAACATACTAAGCTATTATCAGTTACTCATCCTTATGAGAAAGAGAACTTGGAGTGACGAGACTCAAGTGTGCATCTCGGCTCCAACAGAAAACACAATTGTAAACATACACAAAATCTGCAGGCTCTTTGGATGAAATGGATTTGGAAGAGCCATCATATAGCACTGAACATCTTGGCTTAGTAGGGGTAAGGACAGAAGTAAGGAACAAGAAGGCAGAAAATCTTCTTCTCTTTCCTTTTGTTAAAGGGACTAAACATCCTAGAGCCCTGGTTTTTCTAGGTGTTAAAAGTCCACTACCCATGAGATGGATGTGCACCTTGACACAGTGCCAAGAGTTTATCCACCAGTGTCCAATCCCCATTCAGACAAGCCCACTTCCATATAAATCCTAGCCTGCAAGCCCTGCTTACAAGTTTGTTAATTTCCTGTCTGCATTACATACACTTGCTCTTTAGAATCTAGGCTCATCATTGCATATGGCCCCATCTGCATGGGAATGATGGTAGCATTCCTTTTACAAAACTTGTCTGATTATTATTTTCATATTGAGAATCCATGTCAGTCAGTTTACCACTATCAAAATGATATGAAAGAGTATTCGTGGTTTGTGTTGTGAGAAGAGAGGACTGTTAGGAAACTTGTCAAGGGAGATGAAGGCTGAAAACCTCAGAGGATGGCAACCAAATCTCTTGGGAGATGAGATTCTCTCACTGCTGTAGCTGCAGTAGAACTCCAACTGATTGTGGGGTGTTGGGGAAGGAAACAGAGGTTTAGAAGGACTGTTCCACAGTGTGAAAAAGACTCCTGTTGGTGCTTAAGAAGTTCCTTGCCCCTTGTCAGGAAAAATTGACTCAGAAGAAGATGAGAAGATAAGGTGAGAATATTTCAAGCAACAGCATGGTGAGCTTTATATCTAAAGAAACTCCTGTTGGGGACTGAAAAAAAATAAACAGTTTGGGAATATCGCTCAGTACTGGAGCTTTTACAATGAAGGAAAACTCATATGATTTTCAACCAATAACTTCATACTAGAGGGATGGTGAGGCAAAATATTGTACCCAGGCACTCGAGAAAGGCAGGCTTCCTTGTTGCTTCCTCCCTTTGTTCAGTCATTCAACCAATTATTTACAAGATTCTCACTCATAATTCTGATACAGTATTTGAAGGACTCTTCTCAAGGCCGCTGATACAAAAATTGCACTGTGCAAAAATTAGCCAGTCCCAATTCTGCAATCACTTTTGTAATACTTTAAAATCCTACACCCCAGGGACAGAGATAATCAAATTAGCCCAAATGTAATTTGGGAAGAGCAGTCACAGAAGGGAGTATCTAAAAGTCCTTTGGATCATGATCTCTGACTATTCCTGCACAGAGGCTGCGGGCAGGCATTGACTACTGAGAAAAAACAACTCTGGACATGCATCACAAGCCTCAGAAGACAGTTCATCTTCCACTCAATCACGAAACGTTAAAGAAACGAAGAGATACCATGTTTGTGTCTTGTGGAGTTTTCAAGTCTGTGCACTTGGAGGCGCTTAGTGCTGTTAGACGTGAGGGGTCTTCAGAGGCATCCTGTTGAGTGAGAAATGCTCTAATCTTGTAATTGACCAGAAAGAGGATCTGATGATTGAAGTTTCTTTGGGAAGTATTACAAAGTCAGGTCAGTAAGTTGATCCTGCTACTATTTTTGTTGTTGTTGTTGTTTTTAATGCCAACTGAAAGTCTGCAAGATATTACAAAAAAGGAGGGAGGGAAAGGAAAATTTTTCCCATACTACCTGCTGTGTTGAAATTGGCCCAGATTGTCCACTCTCTCTCAAAGTTATTAAAAAAAAAAAAAAAAAACGTACAAAGGAAACACCTGTGAATCAACATTTATTGAAAAACCTCCATGTATTAAATACACTGAGAAAAAATATTCTAGTAGAGTAAATGCGTTTGGAAAAACTCTAGGAACGGAGTCAGGAGACAGTATCTTAAGAGTGTTTCCCAGGTCTGAATTCTTGGCTAGAATTGTTCTTTAGCGGAAACTTCAGGCTTGCTAGGAAAAAGGACCTACTGTTTTTTGAAAGGCATAAAGAAGAACCAAGGAACTGCAGTCCAAAGGGCATGAAAGCACTTGCCCCAATTTGAGGCTACTGTGCTTAGAGCGGAGCTCTCCAGAACTCTTTGTAGCTAAGTGCATGGGTTTCAGGTGTGCAATAGAAAAATCACGAGTGCACATCTCACAAGAGCTGGTTTTAAGAAGACACCGTCACGAAGGTTCCCGGCGAGGAGCGTCGCCAGAGATGCTCCGTAGCGTGCCCGACCCTGCATTTCTCTCCTCTCCTGCAGAGACCTCCTGGAACAGATCCCCGCGCGCCCCGCGCCTGCACGCCTGCGCACGCCCGCGCACGCCCACTGGGGCGGGGCTCTCTGGCACGCGGACCGCCGTCCTCCAACAGCTCCTGGCGTCTGTTGGGGCAGTTGGCTCGGCTCCGGAAGACAGGAGCGCATGCGCGAGCGCGGAGGTTGGGGCCCCAGCGGCCGTCCGGCGGGGGCGGGGCCTGTCATGGCCGCCTCTGGAGTCAATTCTAGGAACCCTGAGGTAAGGGGTATGGGGACTTTTCAGCCCTCAGGTGTCACCGCTCTGCGCTGGTGTTCACCCTGTGGGATATTTGTGCCCTTGTCCGTGTAAGGAGACTCCCCACAATGTGGATTCACGCCCCCATAGAGCTCGATTCCCTTGAGGGGTTTACCCCAGGGTTATTGGCACCACTGGGGAGCCGGCTGCATGAAGGGTTCAGTGATTGCGGGGCCTACAGTGGGGGGTAAGTACTGTGTGTGAGCTATTAAACAGGTGCCGTTCTAGGCTGCGCGTTCTGAAGAGTCCAAAAGCTAGAGGGACGTTCTTGCGAGTTGAAAACCCTCATCTGGTTCCAAAGGTGTAGCTCAGGTGATTGGAAAATGAGTGAAGATCGAAGGAACACACTCATGGTTTCACTAGTGTCTTCCTTCTTATCATAAAAACATCAATCAACACTTATGTCCAAACTGCATTCTTTTGTCAGTGATGGGAGCAACTTTGCTGAATGTGGTAGTAAACATGTATTTGTAGTCTGATGTCAAATCATGATTGATTTGCAAGCATAGATGGGGTCTGTACATATTTAATTGGTTGGTGGGAATCTGATATGTAGTCAAATGTGTGGCTTGGTTTTGTCTGTGGATGTTTGTGTCTGAAGGGAGGTCATGCCTGTGTTTTTGTGAGAGTGTGTAAGAGTGAGTGTTGTACTTGGAGGGTGTTGAGATGTGACGCAGGCATACTCAAGGAGTTGGTGGTTAGGTGTTTGTAATTTGGTGTTTGGGGAATATGTTTACATGTGTTTTTATCACCCATGAATTTGGGGATTTATGTGTGTCTAATGGTGGATTTGGAAGGATTATCTGCATATGCATAAGGGCAATGTCAGGAAAAGTAGTGGTGTATATTACTTTGGGTGTCCAGTCTGTTTATTTTGTATATTTGGGGAATGTAGGATGATCATTTGTGTATTCAGGGCATGTTGTATGGTTATGGGGTGTTTGTGTGGGTGCATTTTCAGGAGCTGTCTATGTATATTTGGATGTGTAGAGGGCAAGTCTGTGACTATTTTCTGGGACTGGTGGATGTTGTATATGTAGGTATGTTGTGTTTGTATGATTCTGTATTCTGCAAGATGGCAGAGTTAATTGTGTGTGAGAGGTTGGGAATGTGGGGTTATGTATATGCCAGTAGCGTGGTACTGTATGTGTATTTGGAACAAAGGGCATTTAGGGTGATATTATTGCATATTTGTAGTGTTCTGGGTAATTGTGGTTGCATTTGGGACTTGTGGAGAGTTATGTGTTAAATGAGTTTGTGTGTGTATTCAAGGGGCATGGCCACTTGGAGGAATATTTGCTGAGGCTGTGCATTTGTAATTTTCAGTAGGAGCCTCTTAAGCGTATGTATTTTGGGAAGTGAGTATATGTGTATCTGATAAAGAGGTGGGGTTCTATGTTTCTACAGGGAAGTTGGACAATTGCATTTCTATATATTAGAAATATGTGATACGGGTATTTGTTAGTATTTGCATATGTGTGAGCTGGCTCCTAATAGCTAGGGATCATTTGATATATGGAAGTTGTTTCATAAATGGTTTGCTGGAGACACTTCCATGTATCTTACTTGTGCATTCTAATCTGTGTGTGTGTCCATCATCAGGTTCATGCATTATCAAAGTTTGTTCATAAGGTATGGAGTTGTTAGGAGTATTCAAAGTGTATTTCTTTGGAGAATGCTAGGGTGTTTATACATGTGTTTGGTAGGAGCAAGAGGTGGTCTGTCTATATATTCGGGGTGAGGGTAGAAATATATATATATAAACACCCCCCCACACATATACAGTTTATATGTTGGGGTGGTGGTGGGGAGCTTGTATTCTGGAGAGGTAGCATAATGTCTAGTGTTTGGGAGGGGATCTGTATGCTCAGGGCTTGGGAATATTTGCATGTGTGTGTCCATAGGTGTGTGAGAATTGTGTATGTATATTAGTAAGACTGCAGAGGTTGTCGGTGTTTTCCTGTTTTGAGTGTGTCTGAGCATTTGGGGTGTATACTCATGAGTAGTTTGTGGGTGTGTGTATTTGTGATTTGTGAGTATATCAGGAGGCTTAGAGTCCTCTGTGTGTCTATTTCAAAATGTAATGCCTGAAGAATTTAGTGGTGTTGCTTGTATGTGTGTTCTCAGTGTTAGTGAGGTGGACTTATATGTACAGTTGACCCTTGAACAACACACGTTTGAACCACACGGGTCCACTTCTAGTGGATTTTTTTTTCCAGTAAATACTACAGGACTACTACACGATCCATGGATGCAGAACCACTGCATGGAGGGTTGGCGCCCTAACCCCCAAGCTGTTCAAGGGTCAGCTGTATTTGATAAGAATAGGTTATTTGTGGCTGTGTGTGTTTTTGAGTTCCTGGGGCTTCTGGGGTATGTATTCTGGGGGATGTGAGAGTTTAGTTTGTGTGTTTGGAAACCAGTAGACGGTGTAGGTTATGTGTGTATGCAGGAATCCTGGAGTATATGTATTTTAGGGCTGTGGGACTGCATATGGGTCTTTTTTGGGTTGCCCATGAGACAGTTGTGTACTTGGTGAGCCTGTGTGTTTAGGTACTCAGTGTGTACATCTGGATGGCATATTGGTTGCACATGTTTGTTTTCAGGCCCATGTTGTGTGTGTATATATAGTTGTGAGAGTGGAATGTGAATATTCAGGGTGAGTAAGGTTTCGTCTGTAAAAATTTAGGTAGTAAGAGGTAGTCTGTGTATAATTCAGGGTGAGGGTAGAAATGTACGTGTGTGTTCAGGATATATATATATATATATATATATATATATATATATATATATATATGTATATGTACAAACACATATGTGTATGTGGTATCCTTTTGGTTATATATCTGTGATGGGAGTTGAGGGTTCTACTTGGGGTGTAAGTGGATTGTGTGCACAAATTCATAGGAAAAGGTATGGGATGTGCTGGAACTGGTTCATACTATCCTGGGATAGTCAATGGTGCATATCTCTTCCCAGCTCTGTGTTCAGTGATGTCAGGTGGGTAGCTTGAAATTGGTCATGCTGGGAATATTTATACCACGTAGAGAGCATAGGTGAAGTCTTTCCCACCTCTCTCGGAGAGTTTTTTAGCACTTACCAGCACACCACTGATGTGCGTGTTTGGATGTATGTATGTATGAAGCAAGAATATTTGGGCATCGGTGGGTACGTATGGGACACCCATGTGAATTGTGAGTGGGGCATCTGGGGCTATGGGCCCCTGTATATGTGCATTGAACCTGGTAATCGGGAATCATTGCATTGCTCCTATCAGGTTGGTCTGTTCTTTAGGGCCAAAGAATCCCCATAAATGTTGTTGATTCCCAGTAGAAATCATGCAGATGGATACAGGGGTGTCTGTACCTTAGGCAGGTGGACACTCCTTCAGCATTTGGGTGGTCCTAGCATCTGGGTCCCTAGAAGGGGGGGCCTGGTGGACAGATGGCCATGCAGAGCAGAACCTTCACAGGTGTGTTGTTGGCGTGACAGGCAGCAGTCAGAAAGTCACGGGGCTTCCTGGATAGGAGGTCAGATGACCAAGGGCTCTCCCAGGAAAATACCCTGAGAATCAGTTGGACAGCTATAGGCGTTACTGGCTCTTCTGGGGCACAGCTGACGTGCAAGGACACCCTCCACATGGGGTCCAGAGCCACGTGTCCCTGAGCCCAACTGCCCCAGGGTGGTGGGAACTGTTGCGTATCAGGCTGGTCAACTGTATCACTAGGTCTCAACCAACCTGTCTCCGTGGAAATCTAAGTCCTCAGGGATAGGCAGGACCTCTAGGGATCAGTGAGCTGACAAGGACAGAGGTGAGGAGGCTTTGTCCCTGAGGGAGAGTTGGGGACTGAGACCTGGAGAGCCTGGGGAGTCCCACTCTGAGGAGATATGACTCTGATGTTCCCAAACCCTTTAGACATGTTCTCTGTTCTTTTCTGAAGGCTCATGATGCTTCCAGCAGTGGGAAGCTTATCTCAGTTTCATGTTTCTCTGATAGGATGAACTGACCCTTTTATTCACTATTCCACATCGAGCTGCAAACCCATCAGATGGAACCACGTGATCATTGTGGCCGCCAGCTGACCCCACAGCCACCTTGTGCCTCCCTTGGACCCACCCAGGAATTTCTGAGCCTTCTTTATGGTGAGTCTTGTGGCCTTTTCTCCCTCATTGTGAATCCTCCTGCCAATAAAACATGCTGTGAATGTTAACAAAAGGAAACCTCAACTAGAATTGTAGTCTGGAAGGCCCATAGAGGGAGCTCTCATGCCGTGTCACTCATCATCAATTACCCCAACAGGAAGAGGTCATTCACTGACCCCAAACAGGAAGTGCAACCACTTTACTACCCCAGCTGGAGGAGGGAAGACTTCCTTCCTGGCCAGCAACAAGAAATAGAAAATAGAAAGAGCTAATAGAAAATTCCACAGTTCAGCCAATGAGAAGCCATTGTCACCTGAAGTTTCACTTTCCTCCAGTGAACTTTCATTTTTTCCCTTGATGATGACTTTCTTTCCTTGTCCCACCCTCTTTACTTTAAAAGCCTTCTGGGACTTCCCTGGTGGTCCAGGGGCTAAGACTCTGCTCCTCCAATGCACGGGGCATGGGTTCGATCCCTGGTCGGGGAACTAGGATTTCCACATGCCATGTGGCGTGGCCAAAAAACAAAAAGCCTTCCATGTTGTGTAACCAGTTGGAGTATCTCCCTTTCCATCAGATGAGATGCTGCCTGATTCATGAATCGTTTAATAAAGCCAATTTATTCAAACTTCAAAGTAAATCTTCAAATTTACTCAGTTAAATTTTGTTTTTTAATACATTGGTGGCATTCAGAGGTGGCCACTAACAGTTTAATATGTATCCCTCCGGAAATGTTCTGTATAAAAATATATATGTGCACTTTTCTAAAATCCACTCTTATGATTCCTCCTGCTAACAGGATGATTTTATGATTAATTGCTTATCTTTTTAAAAAGAAAAAGATAAATATATTGGTGGCAGTGATGGGATCTGAAGCAAACTTCTGATAACATTTGGGACAAGGAGAAACAGGTGTGGTGCCCACAACTCCTTTGAGTTCACTGTCTTTCTTGCCATTCTTGAAGGTTGTTGGTAAGCTCCTCTTGGTTTGAGCTCCATTCTCTTTGATTGAGTTTGTGCTCGCAATCTAACTGGCTTTCCTTTACAGGGCAGGTCAGTTTGGCTGGTAGAGGATTCTCCCTGAGGCCAAACCCCTAGCCTTTCAGAGGGAAATTCCCAGGACACAGTAACATCTCTTGGTTATTGCCAGTATATTTTTGAGTGGTAAAGCCTAGCCCCTAATTTTGTTCCCTGGGTTCCACATTGGGCACTGCTGGCAGTGTAGTCTGCACTTCCCCATCTGTTTGGAATCAGCCCTCAGTTTCCATGCTTGGAACTGTTGGTGGCGGCTATAGTTCTCCATTTTGTTTGGCATCAGTTTGCAGCCCCCATTCCTTGGGATTTGCTGGTTGGATCTTTTTCCTCAGTCCAGGGATCCCTGGGAATTGGTGGTGGTGCATACCAGGCCTTCTTTTGGCCAGGACATAGTAACATCTCTTTGTTACTGCTGATATATTAAGGCGCAGTTCTTTTGTGTGTTCTTTTGGGTTGACAAAGGCTAGCTAAGGAAATGAGATCCTTTATCACCAAAGAGTTGAGAATGCCAGCTTCTGGCACACCTGCTTATTTTATATTTGAGAACTATGGTCCTGGAGGCTGTAGATATTTAGAAAGATGGCAAAATTATACTAATATTGATCTAGAATTACAGTGGTCATTGTGGGGAATGTTCCAGTTAGACAAGATTGTTCATTTAAGGAAAACACTAGAGAGCAAGGGTTCCCAAATTGGACACGGAGAATGAGATGCCTTCTTTAATTGGTATGTAAAAGTTTACAGAAGGTTTCAAGATTCCAAAATAGCTTCGTTTAGAGACTTAGAACAAAAAGCTAATGAAAAATTAAAGAGACAAAAGGTACCTGAAACAAAAGACCATAGGACGGATGTGACTGCAGATTTAACTCCTACTGTCCCCCCCTTTCCTTTTTCACCTGAGTACTCTTCTTTTACTCATTTTCTGTCTGAAATACTTTTCTATTCCCAAGAGAATATTTAACAATTGCCATTTAAAGTAAAACTACCTGAGGTTGCAGGTGAGCCCCCTCAGGTGTCCTTTACCTCTTGGTCAAAGACTGAACTGAGAGCTATAGTCAAAGAATTCTCTAAACCTAGGGAGGAACCCCCAACATTTTTTGAAGAATTTAGAGTCACTGTCACGGCCTATGTCCCCAAACTGCTAGATCTTTATCTGCTTGTACACATGTTGGTAGGACTGGGGGAAGCCCCAGAATGGACGCGGGAAGCAAAATGACATAATCCCTAGGATGATATTCAAGATCCTCAACCTAAAAAGGCTTGCAGAATAACAACTAACCTTTTATAAGCTATTCCTAAAATCTTCCCTGCTCACACTTGGTCTATTGTTAATTGGCCTAATAATGATTGGCCTGTTATTCACTCATACAAACAAAAGAGGGGTGAATCTGTGGAAGACTTTCCAGCCAGTTTGTAGGCTCTCTTTTTACAGCATTTGGGGTTCCAAGCAATAAAAAGGCCACTCAGCCTACTTTAACTGCCCTCTTTGTAAATGGATTATCTTCTGAGATTAGTGGATTGATAAAAGGGCAGAAAATAGGCTGGGAGGCTGTAGGCCTGACTGAACTCCTGACTATAGCTGAGCATTTTGAAAGGACCTTGGAGCAAGATCACAAACAGAAATCCACCAAGCTCATAGCCTTACAGTTACAACAGCTCTAAGGCAAGAGACACAAAATAACACCTAGGCCTCCCCCATTACAACCTCCTAGGGGTCCATGATCAATTCGATGACCCAAAGTTAATGTTTCATTTGTAATCAGTGAGGACACTGGACAAAAAGGTGTCCTCAAAGGTGCTATGCAAACTCTTCACAAATGCTCTCATATCTGTCTCAAAGGGAGGGCCCCCCCATGACCCTCTCCCCTAGTTGGCAGAATTCCAGAGGTTCTCTGGTAAACTATTACCAGCAATTACCTTAAACAGCCCAGAGGAAAATAGAATGAAAATTGATGAAAAACTGCCAAATTTTAGTTGATACTGGAGCTACGCTTTCTACTTTAAACCCCACTCTCATATTTTACTTTGAAATCTACATTAAACCCTAACCCTAACTGTAAACATAATTACCTAACCCTTTAACACCCTATCCGTAGCCCGAACCAGAGCTGTGCTTTCTACTCTAAATCCCACCCTCAAAGAACAACAGGTCCCTCTGAGTCAAGAGGATGTTTCCATAGTGGGAGTACCTAATAAAGTTCAGAGAGAATTTTTATCTCAACCAAGATTCCTTTTTGCTATGCAATATAGCCCCAGTTAATCTATTCGGTAGAAATCTCTTTTCTAACTTAAAAGGGTCAGTACATTTTGCCTCCAGTGGAGATCTCACCTTAAAGTTTCCTGATCAACCTGAACCTGATTATTTATGTTCCTTACAATCTGTCCTGGACATAAAAGAGGAAGTTCAGCACAAGTTCTCTAATTTGGTGGAGATGCCTGCAAATTTGGGGGCTACTTCTGACAGTGTTAACATCAGAAGAATAAAAAAATGCAAACCTATAAAGATTCAGATAGGTGTAGCTAAACCTCTCCCTAGGTTTCCTCAACAACTATTAAAGCCTGCGGTCATACAAGGTCTCACACCTATTGTAGAAGACTTAATTTCCCGGGAGGTAGTCATTCCTGTACTCGTCCCTGCAGCATGCCAATCTTGCCTGGTTGGAAACCTGGCAGGATGGCGATTTGTCCAGGACTTGGGAGCTGTTAATAAAAATAGTTATTCCCTGTTTTCCTGTTGTTCCAAACCTAGCCACCCTTCTGTCACAAGTTTCAACTGACTTGGAATGGTTTACTGTTGGAGACCTTTGTTCACCTTTCTTCAGCATCCCGGAGACCCAACAGCCAATATCTATATGCCTTTACTTGGAACAATCAACAATATACCTGCACTTTTATGCCTCAAGGGTTCACTGGGACCCCTTCTTTTTTCTCCCAAGTACTTCACCAAGATTTAAGTACCCTCTAGTTCCCTGAGAAATCAACCTTTTTACCATATGGAGATAACCTCCTGCTGTACTCAGCTACTGTAAAGATTCCATAAGGCATGCATAAAAGATTCCATTTATTTCCTGCAACAGTTAGCTGAGAAAGAACACAAAGGAAAAATTACAATTATGTCTAGATACTGTTCATTACCTAGGACATAATCTAAGCACTGAAGGAATTCAGCTATCTCCAGAGAGAATTAGGCTGATACAGGAACTTCCTAGACTCACAACTAAGTGCTAGCATTGTGGATTTCTAGGTTTAGCTGGTTATTGCAAGCTCTGGGTTCCAAATTTTTCTCTGTTACCTCTTCCACTCTATGAACTTATTAAAGATTTAGTCCCTGAATCCTTTGCTTGGGAAGATAAACATAAGCAGGCTTTTATAAGGCTAAAACAAGCACTGCAAGAGCTGCCTGCCTTAGGGTTACGCAAATGATCAGGTTCAGGTTGATCCGGAAACTTTAAGGTGAGATCTCCACTGGAGGCAAAATATATTAGCCCTTTTAAGTTAGCAAAGAGATCTCTACCTAATAGATTAAGTTTAGGTTATTCAAAGCCTTTTACTTGATTTGTGCATGAATGGCATAATCAGGCCCCGCGGAACTATGTGAGCATGGTAGTAAACATAGGCCTATTGCCTATTATAGCATGCAACTTGAGTCAGTTGCTTATGCCTATCTCAGTTGTCTTAAGGTTATAGCCACAACTGCAAATTTAGTGGAAGCCTTGGCAGATTTGACTCTAGAAAATGAAGTTTATTTGCAAACTCCACACATTGTCCACAGTCTTCTTAACTCTGAATTGACAACGTTTCACTGCAAGTGTCACTAGATTCACTTCCTGTGAAATCCTGCTTTCACCACCTAATCTTTATCTTAAACTTTACAACGTTCTCAATCCTGCTACACTACTACCTCTGTCTCACAAAGGTGAGGACCATGACTGCAAGGTAACAGTGTCCCATGGGAATTCCCTGGTAGTCCATTGCTTAGGACTCCGAGCTTCCACTGCAGGGAGCGTGGGTTCGATCTCTGGTCGAGGAACTAAGATCCCACAAGCCACGTGGTCCAGCCCAAAACAAAAACAAACACAAAACACAAAAACAAAACAAACAAACAGAAAACAATGTCCCATTTTGTGACACCGTGTCCTGAGTAAAGATGTTACCAAGTCCAAGCTTGCTGTGCTTGCCGCACGACAGGCCAATAAGTCGGAGATGAGGTGTTGAGGCAAGGAATATGACTTTATTCGGAAAGCCAGCAGACCGAGAAGATGGCGGACTAAAGTCTCAAAATAAGCATCTTATCGGGGTTTGGATGCCAGTTTGTTTTATAGCACAGAGATGGGGAGGAGATGAGGCGGTAAAGTAAAAGGGCCATAAGTTTTGCGAATATCCCCTGGAATGGCCAGCCTCAGGGAGGGTATGTGTTAATTTCTTCTTAATTGCAGCCATCCACAGGTGGACAGAGTCCGTATGTTTCCCTGAACAAAGGCACTTTGGTTTAACATTCAGGCAGAGGAACAGGGTTCCCCGAGGCAGGCCATTATGTACAGACAGTATCCTTTTAGTGAAAAAAAGCAGCAGAAGGCAAAGGTTAAAGTCAAAGAAACAGATCCAACGTGTAGTCAGATTTGGCTCCTCCCTGTTCCAATTCCCTACTGTCAATGTCCATTCCACAGTCTTGTGGAAAAAGGGGTGACGGCCCTTCTAATTGCTTCGTCAGATGGAACTTTCTGGGAGTGTCCACCATCGGTGCCAGTGTTCCAAACGTTGTTTTTTTTGTTGTTGTTCCTCTCTGGAAAGTGTCTCCTTTACACCTGTAGCCTTAAAAAAATATTCTCAGCCTAAAAGTTGAGAGTTATGATCTATTTGATGGGAATTTTGAGAGCTTCAAGCCTGGGAAGCAGCGTCTCAAGTTAAGGAATTTAGCAGTTTTCTATGTATGGGAAGATGCAAGAGTCTGGGCTCACTGAAATCATTCATTTGATATGTACCTCAGCTACCCGGGGCCTGTATCCTATATTCTCATATCCTGAGTTTCGTCAGGGCTCACCGGCTCACGTTGGAGGGCTGCAATCGCTAATGACTGATGTGTCAGGCAATATTCCATTTCTCAGATCCTCTCCTCTTGGTCAGGATTATGACCAATATTTGGGAGACATTTCAGGATCAAATTTTGTCCCACGGTGCTGGGAGGCTCATCCCAGGTCAGGGAAGAATGCTTGATATGCCACTCCAGGTGCTAGTTTTTGGATTAGGCTCTATTGATAATTAAAGATCCTCTGGATCCTCTATCTAATTATGATCCAGGAGACATTTTCCCTTGTTGCTTCCTCCCATACCTAGAATCACACTATTACAATTATTTTATGTTATAAATGTGATCTATTTCCTCAAGATGTTTAGCCATAGAAGTATTGTTGGAGGCCTGGTTACATACTGGGTACTGTAAGAGACACCAATCTTATAAAATAGACAGGATATAAGTAATGCAGCTAGTAACGTTAACAAAGACACAGTGCAGCAGGGAGACACAAAGAGCAAACAATCTGGAAACAAAGAACAATGATCAGTATAACTATTTGTAATCCAGTTGCAATGGTGAGCGACCAGAGGTACCATAACTGAGTTAGTGAGCCATCCGCTGTTTCAGTGTACCAGCAGTGCATACTTAGACATGCACGGCTTCATCTTTGAGACAGGCATACGCTACTGGCAGGATCAACCAGGTAGAGAGAAAAAGATAAATATTTCAATTCTGCTTACAAGGGTATAATTTAACAAATTACTGTAAGTCATAATTAGTTTAAGGGGAGACTTTTGCTTACACCTGGAAAACACAGATTTAAAGCAGTCATTTTTCAGATAGAAACCATAAAAATTATAACCATAGTCACCAGTTTACCCAGTCATGTGCAACTAATCGTTTTTGTTAACAGCTTTATGAAGCCATCAGGTTTCCCATTAGAATTCTTCAAGATCTTACCCAGTTCACCTTTATGGTCTGAAAACCAGAAACTTGTATTTATCCAAAGGTCCCTTCTATAAATCTTCTTGAAGAGGAAGCATTTTTGCAAAGGCATCAGAGTGATACCATAACTGTGTACAATGACGAAAGAATTAAGAAGGCACTTTTTTTTTGGGGGGGGTGTAATCCAGATTTTATTGCTTATTATGTCATTCCATACAACTTTAGGTAAACACGTTGAGAAAATATACTGGGAGTATTAAACAGATGATGGCAATATTGATGAAAATGTTCAAGTGTTTTACATAAGGTAGTAAGAGGCACCGCTGCCACCATCACCACCACCCCCCAGAAATTTGTACATTTCGTATAAAAAGAGTAAAAATAGTTCATTGGCATTTAACTAGCATTATTCTTTGTAATCTATGAACCACGATATGCCTGAATAATTTCAGAATCTTCAGAGCAAAACAAAGCATTTTCTTCCACTAGCAGACATAGCAGTTTCCGTTTCTTTAAAAAACAAGCAAACAAATCAGCACAACAAAAACTATACACACAACCCCAAAACAAAAAAGTTGGCATATTCCAGTGGTCCGGAATTTTGACGTTTCTATCGCATTAATTCAAGAAATAAAATGTGATTCAGCATTTTAAAATGAGACAAGCTTCTTCACCATAGTTATACTTACTTTATAATTGAAACGATTTAACTGAAGCCAATGTTAACCCAGCAAAAACCATGGCTATAACTCAAACTGCTCTTTTGATAAAGAAACTTCTTTAAAAGTTAACTATTCTTTAAAAACTCAGACCCGAGCTGCACAGATGTAATTGAGGAACCAACAACTGACTCTTCCAGAAACCACAGCAGCAGTTCTAAGTGTTTTTGAAGCTGGGGAGTATATACAGAATCACTGTAAATGGCACATACACATCAGTAACTTCCTGCTAAAACAGCATTTGAAAGACTTCTATGTCTATTTTTACAAAGATCAGTGGGCTGAGACATACATTTGGCTACTTGAAAGGAAACAAAGAGAAGGCACGTTTAAATCTGATTACGATGCAATTGACAAAGTAACGTGGTTACTGCGGTGACATGCAGCACTTTCAGATAATAAAGAGAATTCTGACTGGTAACATTTTACCAGGACATACCAAATTTTAGGAACTCCATATAATCTGTAGAATACCTGTATCATTTGGCATACAATATAACCTAAGAAGATTTATTGCTTATTTGACAACACTTCCCGTGTAATTCAACATACCAAGTCAACCTAATTAGTTAATATCTCTCTTTGGGGATGTTTCAGGGGCCCTTTGAAGCACCCCAAAGTTAGCTAGAGCTCAAAGGAACTTCATTATAATTTGATTCGGGAAGTTTTGTCCGAAAAATAAGAAAAGGGTTTAAAACTGTCAGATAGGATCACATGTCACTGTGAAACAATAGTTATTCAGTTAGCCAAAGTAACAATAAAAGATTTCAAAGGCAAGTACAGAACAGATCTCTTAAAAGGTAGAAAAACTTAAAATCTGTTATCAAAGGCAGTCCAAAATCTTAAGAAACCTTGTCTTCTTAACAGAGAGAAAAGCGAAATTCAAGTTTTGCACCAGCTTACTTTTAAAATTTATTTACTCAATTACACTTATTTTAAACTTAGTCAATCCTGACCACGTACAGGACTCTTTTTTTCAGGGTCCACTTTCCATAAAACTTCTGTCACTTATTTTAGCACAATTCTGACTTTCAAGTGGTCAAATATCTGGAGAGACTAATTTTAGATAGACCTTCCTAAAGGATAAGTATTTTAAAAAGTTCACCTAAAGCTCTTATTTCATTTGCATTTTCTTTCCTTAAAAGTTTCTTCACATCAGGTTATTTCCTTGCTGACAAATTTGCAATAGATATAACAAGATTTTATTTAGCTTATAGTAAACCTAGGCACAATAAAAGTATTATACTTAATGTTGATGACTCTAACAGCATGTCTATATTAATTAGATCAACAAACGAACGTTAATACCAGGTCTTAATTAATACTGAATATTTCCCAGTTCACATGAACCTGAAGCTCATTTAGCTCAATTTCTCTTGTATTTAGAATAGTTTGGTTTGTAAGTGCTCACTTTTCTTTAAGCCAATTAAATAGAGCTCATCCACAAATCCACCTCAGCAATGTTATCCAAAGACAAAGACACATACAAGGACACAAACATACAGAGACGTCATAGTTGTCATTTCCAGATTTCAGCAGGGGAGTCAGGTACAGCCATGTGAAACCCATCTGTTTACAAAAAGAGGTTGGATTCAAATTAGGTTTCTGACAGATGGAAAAAATCAAACTCACTTGTCTAGATGGCTGAATTATTACAGAAAAGACACTTAGGTTTTTTATTTATCCTTGATAAGTCAATTTCTAAATTACTTTACCCTCTTTTAAAAAGATGCATTTTAAAAAGATGGCAGAGATGAGGGTTCCTGAGAAGACCAGAAAGGACATTTGCATCTCAAAGATACAGGCAAGTTTTTCCTAGGATGACTTTGTTTCCTCTTTGTTTAATATTTACAAGCCTCTTAAGATAAACAGGGAGGGTTTGGGGAGTGGTATCTATTGGAGAGTCAATCAACTCGTTCCCCACTGTCAAAGTTCCCTGGGGCTCCTGTGGGGAAATTAGAATAGACGCCTCAAGTCCAAGGGCGTCGCCTGGCCTCCTATAGGATGTCAGCACAAGGGAAATTGCCCTGCTGTGGAAGTGGCTCCTGGTCCAAATTGGGTGGCCTGTGGAGTCTTAGATGGTGATACTAAATCAGGCTCCTGTGCTCTGGGGGTTAACACAGAAACTTCTATTTGATCCCCGTGGGTAGGGGAAACAGGAGGTGGTGAATATGATGGCGGCATGGGGGGAGGGTGGGCAGTTGGAACAACTGCCGGTGCAGCTTGCTGTTTTGCAAAACACTTGTAACTGCGAGATCCTATAAAAGTTGAGTGAGCCATTCAGGGGCTATCGCCCTTCTGATCCTATATTTTGGGTCCGCACCCTATTACAATAGTATATCATGTGTTTCTTAGTCATAGGCTCAGGGCTATGTTTCACCCATTTATCTAATATAGGCCCCAAAGGGCTCTCCCTCAGGGTAGATGGAGTGTTTCCCATTGTGTACACCAAAATGCAAAAGACGCAAGCAAATTCTGGCATCAGTGCACACAAAACCAAGACCAAAACCAATGAACCAGTTCCCAAATCGGTTCTGAGGGGGTGTAGTGGTGTAGAGAGCAGCCATCTGGTCCAGAAGCCCACAGGCAGCTAGGAGGAGCTGTGTTAGTCCAAAGGCTCCGGGACACATAGTCCATTCTCAGCCCAGAAGGAGCAGCCAGGGGGAACCAGTGGGAGGGCTTGACTAATTGACCTTTGTGCCTGCTATAAAGCTTATTATTTAGCTCTTCACCAGTAAAATGTGAAGGGTTTGTACGTGGCTGCATAAATGGGTCTAAGAATGATGGACAAGTGTGGTATTTGTTGCCTCCGAAGTGTGAAGAGACCTAAGTAAGAGGAGTTGGGCTTGCTATAGTGTGTTGGGGAGCTGAATAGTTAACAGCTGAGGTTTAGCTGCAAGAGGAACTTCCTGGCTTTTAAAGGATCAGTTAATGCCCAGAAATTTAACAGTTGTGGACAGTCCTTGAATTTTCTGTGGGGCAGTAGCCCACCTGTATGTTATAGATGGGTCACCAACCATGTTAGGGCCTCGTGCACCAATCTCCTGAGGGGCTCTGGATTAGAACATCAGTATAGTGCCAGACGGTGCAAGGGGACACCAGGTCTTGCCAGCAAAGACTGTGGGCAATAGCTGGGCTGTTAAGATAGCCAGTAGGCAGACGGGTTAGAACATACTGGGTGCCTTCTGCAGTAAAAGTAGACTGCAGCTGGGACTCCTCAATAACTGGTACTGAATAGAACATAATAGCTAGATTGTCACAGCAAAGTAATTCCCTGGAGCCCTTTGGATATCCTTAATTAACTGGACAGTGTTGGAAATGGGAGCCTTAACAGTGGGGATCAGCATTGATATTTCAGTAGCTGCTTATAAGGCGCCACTCATTAATAGCAGGCTTTAATAGCAGCCAAATGGGGGAATTGAAAAGGAGAAATGGTGTGTTTAATGACTTCTTCTTGTCCTAAATTTTGAATTTTGGGCTGCAATCCCACAGCCCCCTGTCATACATGTTATTGGGTGATATTTACTGTCTTAGGTGGCAGTCTTATGGGCTCCCAATATTCAGCTTCCACCAGGAAGACCAGGGATTTGGGTTTGTTCCAAATGGCGTTGCGGTACATCAGGGCATCCATAGCTGTACCGGGAAAGGGTAGGGCCAAAGGGGCTACCACCACTACAAGATTTTTAATAAAGATTGTTTCAGTAGTGACAGTCAATGGAAGCTGAATGCTTTCTACTCCCCTGACTATTATGCGTTGTAATCTAACGTGTGGCCCTTGCTTATAATTGGAGGGTTTCCCAGGAAGCACTGTAATTTGAGCTCCAGTTGTCAATGAGAGCCATGAGAAAAGTTGTTTATGTGTGTCCCAAGGATAATTAGAGAAGTAAATGGGCAGTTGTCCCAGAGGAGGGCCACGCTCCAGGGATCTGCCAGGTCCCTAAGGCAGAGGCCTTGGCAGAGGTCAGGGTACAGGATTCGGAGAGGTGACAGCTGCCCATCACTCCAGTCTGCTGAAGAGTCTGTAACGCCTGAGCAAAAATTTCTACCTTGTGCTTGGGCTGTCCCAGGGTTACGTCATTAGGGACCCCGATCTCCAGAGCTGCCAATACAGGGAGGTCTGTTAGTCATGTCATGAAGGATGGAGCTGTGTGAAAGCACCACCCCTTGGTGGAGACCAATAAGGGTCCCAGAAGTCCCTCTATCCCTTAAGGGTCCTCTGTTGGGTTCCTGGCCGATGGGGCAGCGGGGCCCATGTGCCTTTACTGGCAAGCGAGATTTGGGGCTTCAGAAAAATTATCTTTCTCATATCTAGCTACAACATGGATGCAGTCCAATGCCTGTTGTACTGTATCTGACGTTTCTATGAATTGTAACAGCATGGCTTTATAATTAGGGGGAACACAGTTCTCCCCCTTCCCTTGGACAAAGTTTTTCTAGAAAAATTTGCATTTGTATCATGGTATAGTTACATGTCTCTGTTTCTTGTTCATGCTGGTCTTCCGATGTTTTGGTGCAGTGGATGGTGACAGGGAATACCTGGCAGGGAGTTTTCCTCTTCCCTGACTCATATGCTGCCACTTCCTGTTTAGGGTGTCCCAGTCAGCCTCGGTGGGGTCAAGGGATGATTTGCAACAGCAGCAAGAATTGCAGCAACATAGGAGGCACTTACCTCAGCGGCATTTGCCCTCTCGGGGTGCCATGATGCCCCTGGTAGAGCTGCCTCTGTCAAGGGTTAGGGCTGTGTGGGGAACTCATGGATGTATGTTTGGGGTATAGGACGGTTTGGGGTAATAGTAAAGCTGTGTAGAGACTGTGTATGTGTGATCTGGGGAGAGATGAGGGGCCTGAGTGCCTTTATGAGTGTATGGTTGGTGTAGCATGGTGCGGCTGGGTGGTGGGGCTGGTTCTGGGTGTTTTGAGGCTGTGTGTGCAGGCATTTGAGAAGAGGTAAGGGTATGCATTTTAATGTTTTGTGTGTTGGATCTGTGTGTATTCAGAGTATAGGGGTTATACATATGCTCATCCTGTAGGGTAAGAGTTTAGGGAGTGTATTTTTGGTGTGGAGGAATTTTTAGAGATTGGGGTTTTCAGTGTAAATTGGGGTTGCTAACTGTGTGTGTATAATCAGGGGATGTGACAGAGGCTGTTTATAGTATCTCAAGAGGGAGATGGGTGTATGTTTGTATTGGGGGTGTGAGTTCATCATGTGTTGTGGGCGGAGTATTTAGGAGAAGGTTGGAAACATTGTGTCTCTCTGATGGTATTTTGTGTTTGTCTCAGCTTCTGAGGCATTGTACATACGTGGATGTTCACAGCTGTGGGGGGACTGTATGTGTTATATTTGGATTTGGGGGGTTGTGTCTTATATTAAGAAGTATGTGAGTTTGGTTTGGATGTATTTGGCTATTGTTGAAGGGTTTGTGTGTTTGCATTGGGGGGTTATATGGGGTTGGGTGGATTTTTGTGGGATATGAGGATTTAGGTGTTTGATTATCGGGGGCCGTTGGGGGTGTGTTTTTGTATTCAAGACTGTGGCTGTGATTTTATTGGGGTTTGTAGTGCATGTATATTGGTGTAGGAGAGTTCTGGGCACACAGGCATCTGCTTATAGGTAGGGAGTTTGTGTGTTTGAGGATGTTTGGAGCTCTGTGGGGCTGTGTGATGGTGGCACAGGTGACTGTGGGCAGGTGGAGTGTGTGTTGGGCTGGAAGGGAAACTCGAGGGCATGTTGGTGACTGTGAGGCGCCCATGTGAACTCCCACGTGGACTGACCTTTGTTCCTTCTGATCTTCTATGGCTTGGACCCATCCTGACCTTCTGTGGCAGCTACTCCCCTGCAATGGTCAGCAATACTCTGCTCATTCTTAGCCAGATGAGTCAGGAAATGTCACTTCCTCTGGCAGCTGGATGTGTCTCTTGCAAGTGAGTGGTCCTGGAGTCCAGGGTGCAGGACTGGTGGACAGATGCAGAGTGAGGCTGATTCCCCCATGAGCCCTCTCCTCAGTGAGGTGGCCAGGAGGTCAGGGCTGTATCTCCAGAGGGTCAGAAATGGCCAGTCCTCTCTAGAATGTGCTGGAGGGGCCAACTCATTGAACGGACCCTGCCAAGAGATAAACAGACCCCGAGGACAATTCCTAAGGGAGAAGTTTATACCTACCCATCTTCCACTTTCTCCTTTGGATGGTCTCTACCACAAGGTAAAAGCTAAGCCCCCTCACACGGCCCTTCTTGGCCTGGTCTTACTGACCGGCCAGTCTCTCCCCACATCCTGGCTCACTCTGGGCCCTCTGGTGATACCAGCATGAGGCCCCCCTGCATGTCAGTTCTCACCTCCTTGCCTTGGCCCATGCTGCCCTTGCTGTTTGTCCTGCTCTTCCTCCCCCAAGGCCGTGAGTCACCTTCTCCAGGTGGGAAGGATCCACTGAAAATGCAAATTTGGGTAACTACTGCATCACCTGAGTCTCTAGCACGTGCCAGGCACTATGACGCTTGCCAAATCCATAAAAACCCCACAAAGCGGATGTGCTATTAGTTGCACTTTGCAGGTGATGAAGCTGAGGTTCAGAGGTGAGCAACCATGACCAAGTACCCTGTACGTACCAGAATATCAATCAGACTGGTCAGCGTATCCAATAAAGCCAAATATTAGTCTGATCAGGACGCCTAGATGCCAGGCTGTAAAGGCGCAAAATATGTCCCAGCAAGAGAAGGAGCAGTGCCAAGTACCCCAGCAAAGAAGCAGAGTTCATATCCTGCTTTCTTAATCAAAATAGCTGCAGATCAACCCACAGTTTCCTAGTCTGTTAATAGGAGGAAAATACCAATGTGCGTTGTCCTATAAAACTACCTTAAAATAATACGTATGATCCCGAGTGCTTTGGTAATGACCCCAAATCATCATCATGAAGTTGGGATACTTCTTAAAACACTGCAAGTCTTACACACTGGCATATAGAATCTGTAAAGTCAGTTCTTTGGGTAATGATGGTAGATAGAAGTGGCCCAGAAGGACAGAAGACAGAAAATAGAGCAGAAACTATTTGTCCAGAGGTGACAATGGGTCATAGCAAAGGTTCAAGCATTACTAGGGAGGTGGTGAAAATAGTAATGGGCATGGAGTGTAATAAGTCAAGGATATCTAATGTAGTTTCCAATGAAAGTTTGTGAAAGACATATAACTAAAAAGATAATAGGCTGGGAGGTGAAATAGTACAAAACATTTGATATATTTTTTACAAGGATAAAAGAAGATAGAAATGAACATTAAAGAAGTAGGTCAAATAGAAAAACTGTAAGATGGTAATAACCTCACAATATGATGAGGCAACTTAGATTTATTTTGTTTAAATAAATTGGTAGACTATATTTAGAGTAGTTTTAAGTTTAACGAGAATTTGAGCAGAGTATAGAGTTCTCATACACCCCCTCACATCTATTCCCCAAACCAAAGTTTCCCCTATTATTCACGTCTTGCATTAATATGGGGCATTTTTTTACAATTGATGAGCCAAAGTCCATACATTCCTATTAACTAATATCCATAGTTTACATTACAGTTTACTCTGTTGTGTATCCTATGGGTTTTGACGAACGTATGACAGGCATTGACCATTACAGTATCATACAGAATAGTTTAAGTGCCCTACCTTTTCCAGGATGTCATATAGCTGAAATCATACAGTATGTATCTATTTCTGTTTGGCCTCTTTCATTTAGCAATATGTGTTTAGGGTTCCTCCATGTCTCTTCCATTTAGTACTCTTATAGCTCAGGCTGCCATAACATAATACTATAGGCTTGGTGACTTTAACAACTCACAGTTCTAGAGGCTTGGAAGTCTAAGATCACGGTGCTGGCCAATTCAGTGCCTGGTGAGGGCTCTCTTCCTGGCTTGCAGACAACTGTCTTTTCACTGTGTCCTCACGTGGTGGAGAGAGACAGAAAAAACTCTCTGGTTTCCTCTTATAGGGGCACTAATAGAGCCTAATCCTCATGACATCATTTAATCTGATTACCTGCCAAAGGCCTCATCTCCAAATACCATCACTTTGTTAGAGCTTGAATATATGAATTTTGGGGGGACAGAATTCAGTTGCTAGCCTCATTCTTCTAACAGTATAAAATATGACGAATAAAGAAAGCTCATCATTAAATTATCTCTTTTCTAGAGTTTCTGTCCCCATGTAGTTATCAACTCCTGGGTAAGATAGCCTAGGCAAGCAAAATTTTAAAAAACACATGAACAAGTTTTTTTGAATCTCAAAATGATTTGAAGGCAAGAAACAGTGTTTGAGAGAAAATTGGGGAACCTTACTTGCATAAGAAAAGGTGATATTCCTGTTCAGAGTTGAATGCCATTTTGGAGCCAGTCAAGCCAGGCTGAGGAAGCACATTCTAAGCAGAATAAAAATTGTGTGCAAAGAGCCAGGCTTGTTCTAGAAATTAAACAAGCCCCACTGTGAATGTGGAAGAGTGAATGAAGGGATGAGAAGCAGGATAGGTGAATGGAAACTAGGTTACAGAGGCCTATGAGTACAGATGGGCATATGCATGTAAGAACACTACTCATGGCAGGGAAAGAACCACCTGGATGTATCAGAAGGAACAAGTTCTTAACACTCACAAAGGGAAAAAAAAAAAAAGAAAGCCTGGTCTTCCCAGCTAGAATGGAAAACTGTTTAATACATGAGTATTCAGAATAGTTTTCAATCCTGAAATGTGGGGAAAAACTTAACATGGTCTAAACATTACTTGGGTCCCACCTAAAAAGCTTAAAAGCAAGACTCAGAAGGATAAAATTATTTTTAAGTAATTTAACTGTATACCAGAACAAAGTTCAAGAATATGTACAGAAATACTAAAATATTTAGCACCAGAAAAGGAAAATCTACAGTGACTGTCATCCAATAAAAAAATTACCAGGTATATCAAGAAGCAGGAATATAGAACCACAATGAAGGGAAAAAAAAGCCTAATTAAAACTGACCCAGAAATAGAAAAATTAAAGCATTAGTAGACAACAAAACTAAAGTAGATATTATAATTATATTTCATATTTTCAAGAAGCTACAGGAGGGATTGGACATGTAAAGGAAGGTATTTTTAAAAAAGCAAATCAAAGTTTTAGAGATTAAAACTAAAATAGCTGAGATTAAAAGTACATTGGATAGAATTAACAGTAGATTAGACATTGCAGAAAAGAATTAGTTAACTGAACAAAAAGCAATATACATTATTCAAAATAAACACACAAAGAAAAGAAAAAAAACTTTAAAAAGATATGAATATCAAGAGAATGGGAAGTCAAGTCATAGATGGGGAGAAAAAATTTGTAAAAGACAAATCAGATAAAGGATTGGTATGAAAATATACAAAGAACACTTACTGCTTACCACTAAAAAAAGAGGACAACCTGATTAAAAGTGGACAAAAAACCTAAACTGACACCTCAGTAAAGAAGATATAAAATATCAAATAGGCATATGAAAAGATGCTCAACACCTTATGTGTTTGGAGAACTGCAAATTAAAACAACAATGAGAAACCACTATGCAGCTATGAAGAGGACAAAAATTCAGAACACTGACAACACCAGATGCTGGTGAGGATGCAGAGCAATAGGAACTCTCATGATCGCTGTAGGGAATGCAAAATGGTACAGACTCTTTGGAAGACAGTTTGGCAGTTTAATAAGAGAGTAAATATACATTTACCATAAAATGCAGCAATCAAGCTCTTTGGTATATACCCCAAAGAGCTGAAAATTTACGTCCATACAAAAGCCTGCACATGAATGATTGTGGCAGCTTTGTTCATAATTGCCAAAAATTAGAGGCAACCAAGGTGCCCTTCCATAGATGGATGGATTAAAAACAAACAAACAAACAAACAAACAAAAACCTGTTCCACATTCATACAATGGAATATTATTCAGCAATAAAAGGAAATAAACTACCCATGAAAAGACATGGAGGAACTTAAATGCATATTACTAGGTGAAATAAACCAATCTGAAAGGGCTACGTACTGTATAATTCTTAACTATATGATATTTTAGAAGGCAAAGCTATGGAGACCGTAAAAAGATCAGTGGTTTTTGGGGGTTTGGGAGGAGGAAGGGAAGAGTAGGTTGAATAGGTGGAACACAGGGGATTCTTAGGTCAGTAAAAGTATTCTGTGTGATATTACAGTGGTGGATACATGTTGTATTAGTCAGAATTCTCCAAAGAAGCAGAACCTATAGAATACATGCATGTGTTTGTAACAGGGAATTAGCTCTTATGATAATGGAAGCTGAGAAATCCCAGTCTGCCATCTGTAAGCTGGAGACCCCAGAAAGCTAGTGATATAATTCAATCCTAGTCCAATGGCCTGAGAACCAGGGGAGGTGGTGATATAAATTCCAGTCTGAGGTCAGGAGAAGATGAAATATCTCACCTCACACCATGAGGCAGGAAAAAGGGGCAAATTTTTCCTTCCCCCAGCTCTTGTTCTATTCAAGCCCTCAACAGACTGGATGATGTCCACCCACATTGGGGGGGGACAATCAACTTTACTGAGTCCACCAATTTCAATGCTAATTTCACCTGGAAATTCCCTCACAAAATATACCCAGAAATAATTGTTAATCTGGGTCCCCCATAGCCAGTTAAGTTGACACATGAAACTAATCATCACAAGTCGACCCTGTGTCAACATGACACCCATATGCATCTCCTCAAATCTTACTTAATCCCCAAATAAGACAATAACAAGATCTTAATTCCACTTAATATGATACAACAATTCTGAGTCCAATCAAAATACACTAACCCTATCCCCAAAAGAGGAGGTAAATCCTTGTGATATAACTTAAAGTACTATAATGTAAAATTAAGAGTACTTACATATTATGATATAAAATCAATACAACTCATGTTACATAATAGGGGAATATGAGAGAGAAAACACAAATACACACTTAACACAAATATATTCATAGCAAAAAAAAATGGTGTACTCATGACAATTACAGTCCTGGTTTCTGTAAGTGGTCAGTTATAGCTGGTCTTTGTAACTACTTTCTTCTACCCATTCTGTATTCTTTCTATCTTCAGCAAGCACCTCAGCAGATCGTGGTTCTTCCCTGGTGGGTGACCAAATCCTTCCTTCTTGAATAGTCTGGGTCATTAGTAGCCCTGCCTAGACTGGGTTGTTGTAGTTTTCCACTGAGCTTAATCAAAGAACATGGTGATACTAAGGGATGCCTTAAGCGATCTACTATATCCAGATACACTTTTCCTTACTTCCGTGTGGAAGAGTAGTCCGCAAGTAGTATCCTTGTATCAACAAACACTTTCCTTTCCTTCTTTGTCTGTTGATTCAGAGGCATGAGGAGCCCAAGGTAGCTGGGTGTTAGTCTTAACTCCCAGTTCTTTGGAATCATTGCTGTGTCTCCTGGTAGAAGCATTTTCCCCTTTGGAACTCAGACCAGCAGAGCATAAGGTCACAGGAACAAAAAGCAAAAATTTGATAGTGGGTCACTAGGGATAATACTGAAGAGTTGAAAATAACTCTTCTCATTTTTGTCCCTTAAAATTCCTGGACCCGAGAATCCTGGCTATGGAAGAAAGAGGACCATATATTGGACTCCAATTCAGAGCATATACAACCCTCTGGAGAACCTTGACCTGGGACAAGCAGAGGTATTGTCACATAGGCAGCCCTGTAACTGAGTCTTCAGAAGGCCATTCCACCATTCTATCCAGCCTGCTGCTTCAGGTAAGACTAGTGAATTCCAAGGGCCCATTGCCTCACTTCATCTGCTGTGAAATGTATTCCTTGATCTTGAGCAATGCTTGCAGAATCCCATGACAATGATAAGTCATTCTGTAAGATCATGGATGGTAGTTACGCAGAAGTGACGTATGCAGGAAAGGCAAATCTGTACCCAGAGCAAATGTCTATTCCAATAAGAACAAAATACTGCCCCTTGCACAATGAAAGCTGTCCAGTGTCATCAGTCTGCCACTGACTAGCTGGCTGATCACCCGGGGAATAACACCATATTGAGGGCCCACTGTTGGTCTCTGCTGCTGGTTGATTCTTTTTGATTGGGAATTCAGTAGTGGCTGTAGCCAGGTCAGCCTTGATGAGTGGAAGTCGATATTGCTGAGCCCATGCGTAACCTGCGTCCCTGTCACCATGGCCACTTTGTTGATGAGCCCATTGGGCAATGACAGGGGTGGCTGGGGAAAGAGGCTGACTGGTCTCCACAGAACAGGTCATCCTATCTACTTGAGAATTAAAATCCTCCTCTGCTGAGATCACCCTTTGATGATGAGCATTCACATGAGACACAAATATCTTCATGTTTTTCAACTATTCAGAGAAATCTGTTCACATACCTCTTCCCCAATTTTCTTTATGACCAACTTTCCAGTCATGCTTTTTTCAATTCCTGACCACCCAGCGTGTCTGACCATTTCTCCTTCCAAGTGTTTCTCCCTCAGCCAGGTGCATGGCCTCAAGTTCTGCCCACTGGGAGGATTTCTCTTCACCACTCTCCTTCAGAGATGTCTCAGAGAGGGGCTGAGGGCAGTAGCTATCCACTTTTGGGTAGTGCCTGCATATTGTGCAGAACCATTTGTAAACCAGGCCTGCCTGAGTCTCCCTCCGTCAATTAATAGTAGGGAAGTCCCCTTGACGTCATAGGTGCAGGCTGGGAGAGAAAAGGTAGTGTAGCCGAAGTGAGGACTGTGGGCCTTTGAGCTCCTTCTTCATGGAACTTACTTGTGCCTTCAAGACCTGCTCTGGCCTGATCACATATATGCCACATCCATTTGACGATGGAGTGCTGCTGTGCATGGCCTCTGTTATGGCTTGGTGGTTAAGATTCCACTTAGTTCATGCTGGGCAGCTCAGGTCACATGGTAACTTGATGGCCCAAGGTTAAGTGTTCAGTCTCTACAAAGTTCAGTAGCAGACCTCTTGTTTCTCAAAAGGAGACTAGTTACCAAAATGATGGAAGGGCCTTGCTCCACAGTTCTTAAGGCCTGTGCTTTGATTCACCTATGCGGGCCTTCAAGAGGCTCCAGACAGCATCCTTATTTGCCACAGACACGTCAACACCGTTGTGTCTTCTGGATCTTATGGCCCAAGTGGCAAAGCAGCTTGCACTGCAGCCTGGACCTGTTACACAGCCTTCTCTTGTTCTGGGTTCCAGCCTAAACTAGCAGCTTTTGGAGTCACTTCATTAAAAAGTCTGGAGTAACACATCCAGATGAGGAATATGTTGCCTCCAAAACCCAAAGAAATCACTAAGAGCTGTGCCTGTGCTTTGGTTGTAGGAGGTGTCAGAGACGACAACTTATCCTTCACCTTAGAAGGGATATCTTGACATGGCTCATACCACTGGGCCCCTAGAAATCTCACTGATGTAGGAGGCCATGGCATTTTGTCTTATCTATTTTCTGTCCTCTGACACATAAATACCTTACCAACAAATCTAGAGTAGTTGCTACTGCTCGTTCACTAGATCCAACCAGCATAGTGTCAGCAGTGTAATAGACCAGTGTGATATCTTATGGAAGGGAGAGTCAGGTGTATTTTCTAGCAAACTAAATAATGGCATCAGGCTGGAAAGTTGATATACTCATGAGGTAGGACAGTGAAGGTGTATTACTGGCCTTGCCAGCTGAAAGCAATCTGCTTCTGGTGGGCCTAATGGACAGGGATGGATAAAAAGGCATTTTCCAGACCAAATCCATATACTTACATACCATTTACCAGGGTGAGTGTTAACTTTCTCAAGCAATGAAACCACATCTGCAACAACAGCTACAATTGGAGTCACCACCTGGTTAAGATTATGATAATCTACTGTCATTCTCAAGATCCATCTCTCTTCTGCACAGGCCAGATAGGATGTTGTAGGAATCACCACCCCTGCCTCCTTCAAGTCCTTGATGCTGGCCGTAATCTCTGCAGTCCCTCCATGAATGTGGTATTAAATTTTATGTATTGTTTTCCTAGGTAGAGGCAGTTCTCCTGGCTTTTACTTCGTCTTTCCCATCATAATAACCCTCCCTCCACAGGTCAGGGAACAAATGTGGAGAATCTGCCAGCTGCTAAATATGTCTATACCAAGTATACATTCCAGAACTGGAGAAATAACCACATGATTGGTTTGGAGAACCATTGGGCCCATGGTGAGACAGAACTGAGCTAAAACTCCATTAGTCGCTTGACTTCCATAACCTCTACTCTGACTTTTGGGCCCCTGCAATGTTTTAGGTCTCTTGGAATTAGTATCATTTCAAAGCCAGAGTCAGTTGTTCCCCAAAAGGTCTAATAATTTCCTTTTCCCCAATGCACAGTTACTCTGGTAAAATGCCAAACATCATTCTGGGGAAGGCTGGGGCAAGAATTGACAGTATAAACTTTCAGAGTGCACTGGGGTCCTTCCTCAATGGGGCCCAGCCTCTCCTTCATTCCAGGGGTTTGGGATCCATAAACTGGCTCATGTCTAGGAATGTACTGAAGGGATGTGACTCTCTGTTTTTATGATTTAGGTTCGACTTTTATTCACTTGACCTAGAACTTTTCTGCTTATACAGAGAAGTACAAATTTAGTAGGCTTCCTATCTATTTCACTTCTAGGAACACCATGATCAATTAATCAACACCGTAAGTCAGCATGAGTCAGACTATTCTGATTGCTGCTTTGACTCTGCTGTACATTAAGGTAACCATGTCCACTTTGCCTTCAGTGGTTGAATATTGTCACTTGGCCCCTACCACCTCAGGATTCAATTACCCTCTTTGCATTTAGGTTTCCCAATGCAGTGACTGCATTTCCCACTGTGAGGTCTGATCTACAGAGAAAGCAACCATAGAGTATTCAAGGTGTCAACTGAAAAAAAATGCGCAACTTAAAAGTTGAAAATTATGTTGCATTTGGAACCTAACTGAGGACTTAAGCCTGGGATACAGCCTCTCAGATAGCTCTGGGGACAGTTCCAAAGAGAAACAGAATATATAGGAGTTTTGCCAAAAAAACCCAAGTAATCAAACATCAAAACTTTCCTGCTAATTAAAGGAAAACCAGACATCTCAAGTTAACGATTTTAACACTTTTCTATGTATGGGAAGATGTAAGAATCTGGGCTTAATACAATTATTCCTTTGATATGCACCTAAACTATCTAGGGCCAGTATCCTGTTTTTCTACATCTTAAATCCCCTCAGGGTGCACTATCAGGGGTGGCTGCAGTGGCTGGTGGCTTGGTGGCTGCAAGATCCTTTGTTTACTGGTATGGCAGGTGACATTCTTTGTCCACAAAGGATATTGGGGATCCCCTCATAGATTTATTCCTCACACTATTGATGGAAGGTAAAACTTCTGGAACCCCCCAGTCAGGTGAGCAGGTTTTAAGTGACAAATCTACTCTAACATTCCTCTATCCCTAAGCCTCTGAAGTTCTTCTCTAGCTTAAACTGAGGCAAGTCCAGCATTTCCAGGGTACTCATGGGGGGCCACCTTTTGGCCTATGTTTCAGCCAACCAACCAACAAAACTGCTAGAGCCCTTTCTAATTCCTCAAGCTGCAACAGTAAATGCAGAAGCCCTATTTAGTGAGCCCATACATTCAGCCTCCTTCAACCTTATAAGGAATTCCTTCTTCCATTTTCCCACACCTTTAGTACTTATTCCCACACATTTCCCAAGATTTTGTCTGTGTAACTTAGAAAATGGAAGTCATTATTTTGGAATGTAATGCACTTCCTCATGAGTCACAGATTGTATCCCACCTTTAGGGACCTGCTGAGCTTGAGTCTAGTTAAAGGTCCAGAAGTAAGGTGGGGTGGTAGGGGTGGGTCCTGAGGAGACTAATAATTATGTTACATGACAATTGCGTCAGGGGAGGCTATGACCCTTTCCTCAGGCAATGCAGGGTTAATCCTCTCAGAAGGAGATGGAAAGGCTGATACCCTGTATGTAGAGAGGCCGCTTCCACTAGGGTTGAGGAAGCCATCTCTGCTGGGGCTGGGGAGGCCAATACCACTGGTGATAAAAGATTCATCACAGTTTAGGGGCTCAATATCCCCAGCTTCATCAGGATCTTCCCACAGGTCCCCATCCCAACTTATAAGATCCAGTTCTTTCCCAATCAATGCCCTCACATTGATTCAACAGTAGATGCCCTTCAAAACTGGGAGTTCAACTTGCATTGTAATTCAACCAGTTGCACGATGAGGTTCTGTGCTTGATTTGCAGCCCTGTAGCTACAGGAGACAGTGGTCTCCTTCAGGGCACATGGTCATTTATGTGGCACTTGAGCTGGGAGTTCAAATCACCAAGTTCATCCTTTTCTTTCAGTGACATAAGAAGCAACAGAACAACATAATTATATACACTGGTTTTCCAAAAATGTTCAAAAGTATCATATACGTTCATCCCAGAGAAATTAAATTTTATGTCCATGCAAATATCTCTACATGATTGTTTCTAGCAGCTTTGTTTGTAATAGTCCCAAACTAGAAACAATAAAAATGTTCTAGAATAAGTGAATGGTTAAACAAACCGTGGTACATTAATACTATGAAACACTACTTAACAGTAAAAAGGATTAACTACTGATACATGCAAGTACTTGGATGGATCTCAAAAAACATGCTGGGTGAAAAAAAGCCAACATTTGAGGTTGGTGTTTGAAGGTCACATATTATATGAATACATTTATATAGCATTCTCAAGATGACAAAGAAGGAGACAGATAAGTGGTTGCCAAGTTTTAGGGATGGTGCATGGGGGCCAGGGTGGGAGGAAGGTAAGTGTGACTATATATCGGGGTAACAGGAGGGAGATCTTTGTGGTGATGGAACAGTTATGTATCTTGATCTTGGTGGTGGCAACACATGTGATAATGTGGCACACATATACCTTGTAGCAATGTCAATTTCCCAGCTTTGATAGTATCCTATTGTTACATAAAATGTAACCAATTAGGAAAACCGGATGAAGATTACTTGGGGCTTTACTGTCCTATTTTTGCAACTTTCTGTCAGTTTATAATTATTTCAGAAGAAATCATTAAAAAAAGTAATGTGTTCAAATAAGAAAAAGTCTATATAGAAGTGTTTTTTTGAGGGTGCTAAACTCTTCAAGACAACTTCAACTTTCAGGCAGTCATTTTATCATTTGTAACATAATAAGAGAAGCAAAAATTGTATTAGGGACTATATCGTGGGGAAAATTTAATGTAATTTTTGACACACTGTATTAGAAACATTCGTTTCTGCTGAATAATATTTGCTAACTTTTGAGATAGGTTAACCACAGGTAGATAAGTCTAGTAGCCAATGAATAACATTAACAGAAAGGCAGTCTCTTAAGATACGTGATATCATGCTCTATGGAATTTTTCATTAATTTAGACAATTTTGTAGAGCTCCGATGTCAAGGTAAGTGACAAGTCCAAAGCTGCTGAAACCTAATGAGAATTACAAGAGGTTACATGGTAAATTGTGGCAAACCGATTCCAGCGGTCCCCAACTTTTTTGGCACCAGGGACCAGTTTCGTGGAAGACAGTTTTTTCCACAGAAGCAGGGGGGATGGTTTAGGCAGTAATGTGAGCTACAGTGGCGGGCGTGATTCAGGTGGTAATGCAAGCAGTGTGGAGCAACGGATGAAGCTTCTCTCTCTCTCTCTCACCCACTGTTCACCTCCTGCTGTGCCCCCTGGTTCCTAACAGGCCTTGCACAGTGGGTTGGGGACCCCTGGATTAAGCGATGAAAATAGAGTTACAGAGCTGGTATAGAATTTAAAGACTTCACAGTGACATATTGTTTGAGAGACTCTGAAGTGATTTCGTGGTGTTTCCAAGTTTGCTGGGGACTGGGGACCAGGCCCAACCCAGACTATTTGGCCCCTGTACCGTGATCTTCCCTGAGAGCCAGGCTCTGTTGCTTTCCTGCACACTCCCCGCTCTTTCCTCACAAGTTGTCTTCGTAGCACTGTGCAGCTTTAGCCAGATTTCAGGGCACAGAGAGCCTGCCTTGAACTGAGAGCATCTCTCCCACACATGCGCTTGAGGGCAGCCTGGGCTCTGCTCAGCTCTGAAGAGTCAGTCTTCAATGAACCCTATTACAGTTAAGGAGCTTCTCTGTAGCTTAAAATACTTGAGAAAGAGGAAAGAAAACTATTTTAGAAAGTATCTAATTGGAGCTATCCCAATCATATTTTTCATCAATGACTTTTGGGATTCCAGGCTTTTATAAGCGCAATGATTCTGACACATTTTTAGGGAGAAAAGAGAGTGTTCTTTCCTACTTTAGTTATACTCTTTCAGTCACTGTAGTTTCATATTATTGAATGTACAAGACCAAAAACATCCACATATTCATATTCGCATTTGGAAAGATGTGCTTTAAAAATGTTCCTTAAATGCATTCTCACTATCAAAGTCACAAGAATACCTTCTGCAATAGGGAGGAAAAGGTGACTGTTATTTCTCTGTAAAATCAAATATGATACAGACCAAGTGGTAGGCATTCAATGAACGTGGTCCCCGAGACCATGTGTGGTGGTGATAAAGCCCTGGGATAGGAGTGCTGGCCAGGTCCTTGGTCTCTGGGTGAGTTCTCTTCATCTGTTCCATTAGAGGACTGGTCCAGAGTCCTTTCAGCTTACGCATTCAATGATTCTGTCCCACTAGTTCTTAGGCAAAATAAAACAGAACAAAACAAAACAAAATCAATAAAAACCACTTAAAAAGTAAATGAGAAAACTCTGCCTGACCTAATGTGAAGGAGTCACTTACTGTTCCCTATTTTGAATGGTATCCTCGTAATACCTATAAGTGGTTATCTATCTGGGTATTAAAATGTTTTCATAAGGACCTGCTGTACAGCACAGGGAAAACACTCAATATTTTGTAATAACCTATATGGGAAAAAATCTGCAAAAGAACATATATATGTATATGTGCATATATATATATATATATGTATGTATAACTGAATCACTTTGCTGTACACCTAAAACTAACACAACATTGTAAATCAACTATACTTCAATAAAATAAATAAATAAATTTTAAAAATTGTGTTTTCATGAGTAGATGCTCCATGAGCGAGCTGCTGGCAGGGGAAAATGCAGTGTGCTGCCTCCGTGTGCTTTTTCTGTGCCAAGTATTATTTGAGGAAGGAAAAAAACCTGCAACAATTCTGCTTTTGCAACATGACTTGAATCACCAGAATGTCTAGAATTCCTGTGTTCTCAAGGTGCTATCTTTCAGTTAGCATGGAATTAAGGAGATGAGGGGAATGGAAGTCTAAAATTCAATCCTTAACTGTGAAATGCTTATTAATGGAGGTACATAAAGCTTAATATATTGGAAAGTGTGTGGACTCGGTCAGTTAGTACAAAATATTTAGGGCTTACTATGTGACAGGCACCGTGTGACTTGTGGTGGATGTGTAAGGCTTGGATGGTGTTCCCAGGAAGCTCAATATTTAGTGTGGCATCTTCACTCTAGTTCTGCCAATAATTAACCATGTGAGCACTTTGGAGTCTGTTTCATCGGCACTAAAAAGGAAAATGAGAGCACAGGGCCTGAGTCTCTCAGGGGTCCCTGTTTGCTTCTATGAACCTGCTGAGAGTAAGGAATGTATTCATGTGTCAGTTGGAGGATAAACTGTTACGTTCTCTTCTTCTTTTGATGTATGTACATATGTATGTATGTGTTTATTATTTATTTATTTAACTGAAGCTTAGGATTCTTTTTTTAATTTGGTTCTTCAATTATACTCCAAACAGAATTTGTTTACAATAGGCTGTTCCTTGACAGCTTTCTTCTGGGAAGACATGAAAATACAACGATTAGGTGTATCAACTCATTCAGAATGACAATGAATGAAGGGAGCAGATTCCCCTTCTTGGTGCCCCTGGCAGCCAGTGTGAGGGCCTGAACCTTGGGCTCAGCCACTGGGATCCTGCAACCCAAGACTGAGAGTCGTGAAACAGTGGGGAAAAGATTAAGAAGCAGTCGGATTTTATTGTTGTGATTGCAGTTGTGGAGTTCTTGGGGGAGGGGGGCACCACAGCAGGCAGGAGCAATGGCCTGTCCAGCTATATGGATGGGTCCAGGGCAGCTGAGCTAGAGCTCTTCAGTGGCAGAAGCAGTACCCTGGGTCACATCTTTTTCTTTTTTTTTTTTTTTTTGATTGGTATCATTTATTTTTGTTAATTAATTTTTATTGGAGTATAATTGATTTACAACGTTGTGTTACTTTCTGCTGTACAGCAAAGTGAATCAGTCATACATATACATGTATTCACTCTTTTTTAGATTCTATTCCCATATAGGTCATTACAGAGTATTGAGTAGAGTTCCCTGTGCTATACTGTAAGTTCTTATTGGTTATCTATTTTATATATTGTAGTGTGTATATATACATCTTGACGATTTCTATGACACGTTGTTTTATAGGACCTGACTATTCTTCTGAACTAGTGAACACTTCCACTTTCACTTGTGAACCATTTAATGACCTGCTTACAAACCCTTTTCTTCCTGTCACTAAGTGACGACTCTGATTACTTAGAGATGGTCTGACCCATAGGAGGGATGCGTCCACCAGCTGGCACAACAGTGGCTCCCTGAATTAAAGCTGATGTTGCCCCTGGCATCCTGGGCTCTGCTGATCACTAGGCAAGCTGGGAAAAAAGTGTTATGAGATGGGTGGGAGAAATCCTTTCTGATGATCAAAGGGATCTTGTGTCCTGCCTCCCTACATCTATATCTTATGAAAATTCAAGAGGCAACAACACCACATTGGCTGGGCTGTGAAGGTCTCAGTTCCTTCAGAAATGAAGGTCTGGATCATGTCACCAAGTGAAGACACCAATGAGCCTGGTGCTGGCTGAGAACAAGGTGACCATGGAGCAGAGAGTGGCTGAGGGACGTCACAGTATCACGAATGATGCAGAAGCACATGCCTACACGTTTCCTTCCATGCTCCATAACTCATTTTCCCCCCCCATTCCTTTCCCTTGTCAGACCATTTTATATAGACCACTATAGTGATGGTTACATTCACCATTACTCTGTGGGTTTCTGATGATGTAGATGTGCCTGTGACCATCTTAGAGGAGGATTAGACAACATCCAGAGACCCTAGGATTGGGGCTGGATGCAGAGACTTGAGGTTTTCTGCCTTTGGTGAGTGGGTGGTACCCTTCCTTATCTGAAAGAGAATTGTGTTCAGCAAGACTTACAATTTCTGGAATTTGAAGTGTGTATGTTACTGACCAGGGTTCTTGGCCTCCTTAATCAATAGAAATTGATCAGAGACCAGACAAGAAATTCAGGCAAAGCTTTATTGGGACCCCTGCTGCAGCAGGGGGAGCGAGAACAAGCAACAGGTTCCCTTGCTCGCTTCCTGGGGGTGGGGGTGGGGGCAGCTGGTTCCTTATATGGGGGGGAGGTAGTGGTGTGTCCCGGGGTTGGGCCGGAGGGGGGGCTTAGGTGGTCTGCCCACCCCTTTGGTGGTGCTGAGTGCAGGGGGCATGCGCAGAACCCAGCCTTTGCTCCCGACCCCCGTTTTTGCTTCTAGCTCTTCAGAAGTGGCAGTTGGGCTTTTTTGATCTTTCTGTATCTTTTGTCCAGAATTTGCCCCAACTGTGCATGCACGCAGTTATTTTTAGTCCCTTATAGTTTCTTTGCATTTTGTTGCTCTAAGAGACATTTGTCCAGGTGCAAGCACTGCAGCAAAGGCTCCCAGGTCCCAGCCTGTTTCATGTACATGAATAGATGTAAATCTGGGAAACTGTGCTTGTTATTTTTCGACTGTCCAGCACCCACCCGCCCCTGACTCTGCGGAATTAACCCAGATGTGATTTCCTATTGAGAGGCAGCGTGTTTCCTGCTACTGTGGAAACCACTTCACCTGCAGCTGAGAGTGGGGCTGTGACCTGCACTCTGTGTTAAGCAGGTTGTTGTTCTTTTCTTCCACCCTTTTTCTTCTCCTTCTTCTTCTTCTTCTTCTTATTATTATCTTGGGATAAGAACACAACGTAAGATCTATCCCCTTAGCAAATTTTTAAGAGCACGTACAGTGTTACTAACCAGAGGCACTATTCTGTACAGAAGATCTCTAGGACTTATTCATCTTGCATAACTGGAACTTTGTTCCCTTTAACTAACACCTTCTCTTTTCCCCCTCCCCTCAGCCCCTGCCAACCACCATTCTACTCTGTGCTTCTGTGATTTGACGATTTTAGATCCCTCACGTAAGTGGTATCATGTAGTATTTGTCCTTCTGTGTCTGACTTATTTCACTTAGCATAATTTTTCCACATTCATTCATGTTGTCACAAATGGCAGGATTTCCTTCTTTTTTAACACTGAATAATAGTCCATTATATATATCTCACATATCTTTTAACCATTCGTCTGTTGATGGACATTTAGGTTGCTTCCACATCTTGGCTATTGTGAATAATTTTGTTGCAGTGAATGTAGGAGTGCAGAAATCTTAATGAGATCCTGATTTCAATTCCATTAACTATATACCCAGAAGTAGGGGAGGTTCCTCAAAAAAAACTAAAAATAAGAGGATTGTTAGCTCTTGGTTGGTCCTGAACAGGCAAAAATAAAGGGGGCAGCAGGGTCCAACCAAAAGGCAAATATGGTCCTGCCCCCTCACCCACTCCCACCCTTGATCCAGGGGTATTTGGTTTCTACTTATTTCCCAAGCCCAGTCCTTCAGCCTCTTATTGATTCTGTGAGCCCATAAGATGCTTTAATAAATTCTCCGTTTCTTAAGAAAAATTGTCCAATAATGTTGCTCCCAACAAAGAATTATGCTACTCCTTACTGTCAAAAGGAATTTTAGCATTTATAATTCAGAGTTTACTGAATTGCAGTATAGTGCAGGCCTTGTAGTTTCATTACGAAGGAAATCCTGGTTTACTCCATTAAAAATCTGAGACCTAAAATAGAAGTTGAGTCAGATTTTTATTGACTCAAGCAACAAAGAAGAGTTCTGTTCTTGTGGAGTTTTGATAAATGCCTTAACAAACTTAAGGATATCAAAGTGATTTAGAGAATTTCAATAACCTTCCCAAAACATGTTCATACATGCTATCCTTATTCTAAATTGAGAAATGTGTAATGCAGTTGTATTATTTTGTGTGTTGATATTAATAATACATAGAGGTTTTTCTTTACTTTCTGATCATGAAACTCCACCCCTAGGGAATTCTGGCCTTTCCATGAAAACAAAATTCTCCATAAAATGCTGTGGGGTGGGACCCTGGGATCCCACTCCAGCAGATGCCTTTATTTGATTGGATTACTTGTGTTGTTCTTCATCCCATTAGTTCCTTGCAATAAAAATTTCAAATGTTGCTTGTGAGACTGAAATGCCAATTAGTTGAATCAGATGAGAATCTGGGTCGATGATGAGTCCTTATACCCTTCCCACCTCCTAGGGTGTGAAATAGGCAGTTATGCCACATGGTATTTCCATATAAACTCTATCAAAACATAAGCTTATAAGTAATGACAAAAACTGAGACAATGACTTACCTCTATAAAATATATTTTGAGATAGAAAGATATATGTGTAAGTCCAGCTGTAAATTCAGGCTCAATTCTGAAAGATGATTATTATTCAGACCCTGAAAGAGTTTTTTGTTTTAATTTATTTTCTTGAAGTATAGTTGACTTTACAGTGTTGTGTTAATTTCTGCTATACAGCACAGTAATCCAGTTTTATATATATATATATATATATATATATACACGCATATATATATATATATATATGCATTCTTTCTCATATTCTTTTCCATTACAGTTTATCACAGGATACTGAATATAGTTCCCTGTGCTATATGGTAGCACTTTGTTGTTTATCCATCCTATATATACTAGTTTGCATCTGCTAATCCCAAACTCCCAGTACTTCCCCCCACCCCCCCACATGGCAACCACAAGTCTGTTCTCTACAGACCTTGAAAGTGTTTTGAATATTTTGGATTAGATAAACAGGAAAACAAACATTCCATATTCTATCAAGAAGGATGAGAAAAAGGAATCAGGTAGATGTGTTCCAAATTTTGAAATTTTAAATTCAACTAAATATGAATGCATATCCTGTGCTTCCCCTCAAACAGATTTACATTTAATTGAGAGTAGGAGGAAAAATTCTGTTCTGAAAGAGACAGAGACTCTTTATGGGAATCGAGACGATTACTTCTGAGGGTGGGAACAGTAATAATAATAGTTGAATCTATAAAGATCCTGCTATGGCCAGGCATTGTACCAAGTCTTTCACATGCGTTAATTCATTTAATCCTCACAGCACCTCTGTGAATCTGACATATTATTATCCCCATTTTACAGATGAGGAAGCTGAAGCACAGACAGGTAAATGACTTGCCCAAGTTCCACAGCTTCTGTGAAAAGCTAATTTTCAAAGTAAACATTTTAGTGCTATTTGACTTTTTAAACTATGTGCCTCTATTAATTTTGTGACTAAAATTTAAAAATTCCAATTGAATAGAGATTTTTTGCTTCCATTATATCTTTTTCTGGAAAAAATATTATTAAGTTTGCCCCCAAATACCACTGAATTATAAAGTTGCTTTTTACAGTTATACATCCAAAACTTAATGCAAAATTGAGATCTAAAGATAATAGGCAATATTTTATATTGGTGTTTGTAATATCAGGGCACAAACTTTTAGAAGTGACTTTGTTAGCCAGCCCTCCTGTAACTAAATCTATTTGGAAATCTCAGCCTATTATCTTAAGGTGTCTTTAAAATGAATTATCAGAGTGGCTGGGTACATCTGTACTGAAAACACTATTTGTCTAATTGCTTCTACTTAAGTAAACATTACATATTACTAGAGATTTCAAATTGATTTTAAATTAAATAAGATCTAGTAAAACAAAGAGCAACATAAACTGTTTTAACTTGCCCCTTGCTTTTTTTTTTTTTTGCCAAATTTCTTATTCCTTTTTTAATTGAGATATAATTGACATATAACATTAGTTTCAGGTGTACAATATAATGATTTGATATTTGTATGTATTGCGAAATGATCATCACAATAAGTCTAGTAAATATCCATCATTTCTTTCTTGTGATGAGAACTTTTAAGATCGACTCTCTTAGCAACTTTCAAGTATACAGTAGAGTATTATTAACTGTAGTCACCATGCTGCGCACAACATCCCCCGGACTTATTTGCTTCATAAATCAGAGTTTGTACTTCTCGACCCCCTTCACCCATTTTGCCCACTCCCACACCCTGCCTCTGCCACACCAATCTCTTCTCTGTATCTATGAGTTCGGTTGTTTGGGGGCTTTTTTTGGTTTTCTTTTATAAAATGTCAAAAATGTCCAAAATTTGACCAAAATTTTGGTCAAAATTTCGGTCCATTTTATAAAAGACAAAGAAAGGCTGTGGAAATGTTCCAGATTAAAGAAGCCTAAGCAGATGTGACAATTAAATGCAAAACCTGATTCTAGCCTGGATCCCATACTGGAAGGGAAAAAAATGCTATAACGTCCTTGATGTTAATAGATACAACAAAATCCCTGTAGTCTCAGTTCTAAGTTGCCTCAAAACCCAGAAGAAAATGACCAGTGATCTTAGGTTCTGTCCTGCTGATTGGTTTCTGTATCAATTAATTCATAGATTCAATTAAGTTTTCATGCAGTGCAATGCATGAATATATATACAAGGCAACGGACTAGATGGAGAGAGGGCAACAGAAAGTCCTCTTTTTCTCCAAAAGGTGCTCAAAGTCTCGAGTTTCACCAACACGACCTGCCAACGCATTTAGTCACTCTTCCTTAACGGTATTCACTGCCATGTAAACATTGAGAACTTTGGTGGCTTTCACGAATTACTCGTGATTTTTCCAAAAAGCTGTCTGAGACTATTTCTCTAGTCCCGAGGAAAGTCACTCATTTTACAACCCCGCCCAGTGTCCAGATTTACGGGCATTTTCCGAAGCCAGCTCACTGCAGGGGGATCCTTTCCCCAAACTGGCAAACTTCATCCCACAACCTGCGTCAGGGCGTGACAAGTGACAGCCAGTGCCAGGCTGGTGGCTCACGGAGCGGAGGGGAGGCACCGGCTGCGGCAGCACGTCTTCGCCCCGGACCATCCTGGCGCCGCCCGTCCCCACCGGGCGGGGGCCCCCAGGCCGCCTCCCTCCCCTGGCCAGCGTCCCCCCACTCGGGCCTGTTTCCTCAGTCCCGCTCAAAGAAAGAGCTACCGGCCACGAAAGGCAGTGTCAGCACAGGTCCCCAACCCGCCCGTCCACCCGGAGCGGGGCTGGGCGCCGGGACTACTCACCGTCCAGGAGGAGGGCCGGCGTCCAGGCTGCCAGGCGGGACAGCGCTCCCGCTCTGCGGTCACCCACTCGCCTCAGGAACAGCTGCGCCTCGTCCCCTCGGCCTCCTGCAGCCGCAGGGCACAGCCACGCGCCCGTTCCGAGGCTAAGGGCCTCTGGGGGAACTGAGGGGGGCTGAGAGGACAGCTGAGGGCACAGGAGGACAGGAGATAGGACAGGTGAGGGACAGGAGAGGGAACAGGAGATGGGACAGCTAAGGGGACAGGTGAGGGGACAGGAGACTAGGGCGGCCGCCTGAGCGCGCGCGGTCCCACAACGCCCGACCCTCCCAGGAGGGGCCGGGCCCCCCACTGCCCTGGTGGCGCGCCGGGCCCCGCCCACGGGCCCGCCCCTCCACGCCCCGCCCCATCGCGGGCCGGCCCGGGGGCGAGGCGGAGCGCGCGGGGAGCCACCTCCCGAGGCGGAAGCGGAAGCGCCGCCGGGCCGCAGCCTTGGAGACGCGGGGGCGGGGCCTGGGGAGAAGCGCGACCTTTGACCCGCGGCGGGGCTCCGTGGGAGGCGGCGGGCGGAAGTGCGGGCAGCGGGAGGCCCTGGAGGTAACGCGTGATCCCGGGGGCCGAGGGACCACCGCCCTTCCCCGCCCGCCGGTGTCCGCACAGCCGCATGTGACCGGCTGGCTTTCGTTGTGTTTTGCAGGAGCCTGTTCACGACGGGGTGGCCTCGCCGGCCGCTCCTGGGACCGGGAAATCCAAGGTAAAGAGACGCCGGAGCGGCGGGGTCCTGCCGGGAGGGGAGGGGGCTCCCTGGGGGACAGCTTTCCTCCGGGCTCTCGGCCTGAGCTGTCGCGGTCGCGCGTTTAGTCCCTCCTCTCGGAGCTCCCTGGTGTGAAGCCTGAGTTCGTCTCCTTGCCGCCCCGCTCAGCGCTGCTGAGAGATTCCGCAGTTTCCCAACGTTAGACGAAGCCGTCTGGTTTGTGAGGTCCGAGCGGTGGGCTGGCGTCCCGGGCTCGGCTCTGCTGGCGCCTCCGCTGATGTGAGCACAGGTCACCGCTGGGGCCCTGAACGGGCGCCCAGGAGTTGGGGACTTGCCGCCGAGGTTTATTGTTTCAAGCTGACTTTGAGCGCCCCTTGCTTTTGTTGTTTTGTTTTGTTTTTTTCTTCTTTTCAAAGAGTTTCTTACTGATTTCTTCAAAGGAAATCAGGAAACTCTACATGTTTAGATAAAGTTCTATCTATATCATAAGACCCAGGACTTCAGATGAAAAAGGTTGTATAGATAATCCTCCTCCTCTTGAAATATTTATAATAATCCAGGACATACCTTCTGGTCAATAATATCATCTAGATAAATACTATTTTTAGTTTTTATTAGTTATTCAGTACCTATGGAGTATTACATAATGCAGTGTAGTCCAATTTATATATGAAATACAAATTTAAATAACAGAATTTGGTGTATAGTGCACCTTTATTTCTTTTAAACATAGACATAATTTATGAGGTGAACTTTATCAACTTTACATGGACATATCTTTTTGGAAGTGGAGTATTAAGTTTGAATAGAATAAAGGTTTACAAATGGATATTGGCTAATATATGCATTTATATATATATACATATGTTATAAAAATAATTTTGTTTTATTCTCTAAAACATCACATACATGTTTTCACCCTGGAAATCATTCCTATGTAAGTCAGTGCCTTAAAATATATATGCTAATAAACAATATTCAATCTGCTACAAAAATAATTTAGTTAAATTTTTAAATGAACTTACCTTCTAGTTACATCATTTCAATATTTATAGATTATAGGAATGAAGTACAGGAAACTGAATTTTACCTTATAGGGAACTTGCATTCAGGAGCACCATCAATTGGAGCCTGCAATGATTGTGCAAATATGTCTAAGAAAAGAAGCATGCACTTAGATGCAGAAATTCTTCCATCTTACAGCTTACAGTGTTTAAGAAGTTGATCTATATGCATATATAATAAGAAAGCTTTTAAAAATATGCCTTTGAAATTCAGTTGTTTATACAAATATTTTTAGGACAGTAAGTTTGAAGAATATGACAAGAATTTAGAGCACCAAAGTGTTTTGTTTTTTAATTGCCAGGTGGTTAAACATCTTTGTCATAAAGCTACAGTAAAGGCACTCATGTGAAATGTACATGTGTGAGGTGTAAGAAGGGATCTCCTCTCTTGGTTACACTATTGCCAATAGCTATTTCAGTCTCGTGAATTCAAACATAATTGGTGGATGCTCCAAGCTTAGAGTCCAAAATCATCCACATGTTTTTGATTTAAATCTCCCAAGATCTTAGATAATACTAAAACAAGGGTGGGAAGATGTTATATGGAGAACAAATGGAGCACAAGTACAATGAAATGTGATTTTTCACTTGATGAAACAGAGGTGAATTAGAAACTATAGAAGAGAGTGTACAAAACACCCCAAATAACAGCGATCTAAAGTCCCTATTAAAAGCTAGCTTTTCATAGGATATTTTAAAAGAATCAAAAGAAATCATTTTTTTTGGTTTTAGTTCTTCAGCCTTTTTTTTTGTTGTTGTTCCTCTGTATGTGTTGTGTCTTTTATTTTCTGGATATTTTAAAGATTTTCTCCTTATCTTTACTCATCAGTAATCTGAGTATGATGTGCCCAGGCTTGGTTTTCTTTGTATTGATATTTATCATGTTTGGGGTTTTCTTTTTTTTTTTTTTTTAATTAATTAATTAATTTATTTATTTTTGGCTGTGTTGGTTCTTCGTTTCTGTGCGAGGGCTTACTCTAGTTGCGGCGAGCCGGGGCCCCTCTTCATCACGGTGCGCGGGCCTCATTATCCTGGCCTATCTTGTTGCGGAGCACAGGCTCCAGACGCGCAGGCTCAGTAATTGTGGCTCACGGGCCTAGTTGCTCCGTGGCATGTGGGATCTTCCCAGACCAGGGCTCGAACCCCTGTTCCCTGCATTAGCAGGCAGGATGTAAACCACTGTGCCACCAGGGAAGCCCCCGAGTTCTTCAGCTTTTTTATAAGATAGCCTCAATTTAAAATAATTACACTAATTAGTTTCACTCAGTAAGAGAATGCGATTCTGTGCAATCAGTTTGTCAGACATATATCACAAAATAAAACAACCGAATAAAATAATTGAGCATCCCTTCTCCAAACCGTCTTCCTCTCTGTTGCGCTCATGTTCCCTCTTTCTAACACCTAATTTCTATCCGTGGCAAGCCCTCCACCTCGGGTGACGCTTACTGTGTGAGTCCCCATAAACCAGACGTCCATCTGTTCTTTCTTTCTTTCGATTACTTCCGATGATAAAGCCACTCCTCTGTTACTGAGGTGGTGGCAACAATGGATATTTGTAGTGCGCTCCATCTTTTGTATGCCCTTCATTGAAGGCTGCTGAGTTGGTAGCTTCACGAAGGAGGATGCACTCTTCGGCATTTGTACGTGTGTGTTTGGGGAAGAGGGTTTTGTCATCGTTTTCATTCAAACATAAATGCTGACAGCTTCACTCCAAATGAATAGTGTATACTTTTCCATGTCATCAATATTGACATTTGGAAATCGTATTCATTAGTCCGTGATCTGGAAGGAAACTATTTTAATGGCTCTTGGCCCTTGCATCTGTGATTCTCTTGTCATTGAATTCTGTAAAAAATTGATATTAACTCTGAAATTTTATACTTTTAAACATTATTGACTTCCTGGGAAGAAGTCATATGTTAGAACCTTACAGCATACACTTCAGCTATAGAAAAACTATTAAGTGCTGTTTATTTAATTTAATAACACAGATCTAGGCCATTTAATTTTTTAGCCAGATTTATTAAGATATAATTCACATATGATTATAACTCATCCATTTAGAGTGTAAAATTCAGTCGTTTTTAGTATATTCAGAGATATGTGCAGTGATCACGACGGTTAATTTTAAAACATTTTTGTCACCTCAAGAAGAAATCCCATACCTATCACCCTACTATCCCCACAAGCCTCCTAGCCCTAAGCAATCACTTACTGCATTTTTGTTAAATCTCTAAAACCTTCATGAATCAGCACCTTGCTACAAATCTACAACTCTCTCTGCCACTATTTCTTTAATTAGAAACTTTTTTTTGAGCAGTGTTTGGTTTACAGAAATATTAAGCAGATATAGAGATTCCATTTATTCTATTCTCCTGCCAACGCCCCATTCCCTTTTCCCCAATTATTAACATCTTGCATTAGTGGTACATTTTTACAATTGATGAACCAATACTGATATATTGTTGTTAATTAAGTTTTACATTAGAGTTCACTATTTGTGTTGTACGTTCTATAGGTTTGGATAAATGTATAATGACATGTATTGACCATTACAATCTCATACATAATAGTTTCACTGCCCTAAAAATTCTTGTAATCTACCTGTTCATCATTCCTCTCTTGTCCCTAATTCCTGGCAACCCCTAATCTTTTTAGTGTCTCCATAGTTTTGCCTTTTCCAGAGTGTTGTAGAGTTGGAAGATCTTCTTCCATGTTATCTTCCAGAAGTTTTATAGCTTTGTGTTTTATATTTAGGTCTGTGCTCTCTTTTCACTTAATGTTCGTGAAAGGTGTAAGGTTTGTTTCTAAATTCACTTTTTTTTTTTTTTTTTTGCATGTGGATGTCTAGTTATTCCAACATTGTTTGTTGAAAAGACTATCTTTGTTCATCATATTGCCTCTGTTCCTTTGTCAAAATCAGTTGACTGTATATGTCTTGGTCTATTTCTGGGCTTTCTATTCAGTTCCATTGATCTATTTGTCTATTCTTTTGCCCATACCACACTGTCTTGATTACTGTTAACTTTATAGTAAGTCTTGATTTTGGGTAATGTTAATCCTCCAACTTTGTTCTCTCCCTTCAATACTGTGTCAGCCATTCTGGGTTTTGACAAACTTTAGAATCAGTTTGTCAATATCCACAAGATCACTTGGGATTTTGATTGGGATTAATTAAATCTGTAGATCAAGTTGGGAAGAACTGACATCTTAACAATTTTGATCATCCTATACATGACCATGTAGTATCTCTCCATTTATTTAAATTATTTGATTTCTTTCATCACAGGTTTGTAGTTTTTCCTCATATAGATATTACGCATATTTTCTTCGACTTATACCTAAGTATTTCATTTTTGGGTGTTAATGTAAATGATATTGTGTTGTTAATTTCAAAACCCAGTTGTACGTTGCTGGTGTACAGGGAAGCAATTAATTTGTATATGTGAAAAATGTATCCTGCAACCTTGCTATAATTGCTTATTAGTTCTCAAAGTTTTTGTTGATTCTGTGAGATTTCCTACATAGATGATCATGTCATCTACAAAAACAGTTTAATTTCTTCCTTTCCAATTTATATACTTTTAATTTCCTTTTTTTGTCTAATTATATTAGCTGTGAATTCTAGGACAATGTTGAAAAAATGTGTTAAGAGGCGATATCCTTCCCTTGTTCTTTTTTATTTATTTATTTATTTATTTATTTTTGGCTGTGTTGGGTCTTCGTTTCTGTGCGAGGGCTTTCTCCAGTTGCGGCAAGCGGGGGCCACTCTTCATCGCGGTGCGTGGGCCCCTCGCTATCGTTGCCTCTCTTGTTGCGGAGCACAGGCTCCAGGCGCGCAGGCTCAGTAGTTGTGGCTCACGGGCCTCGCTGCTCCGCGGCATGTGGGATCTTCCCAGACCAGGGCTCGAGCCCGTGTCCCCTGCATTAGCAGGCAGATTCTCAACCACTGCGCCACCAGGGAAGCCCCCTTGCCTTGTTCTTAATCTTACTGAGAAAGCATCTAGTTTCTCACTAGTAAATATTATATTAGCTGTAGGTGTTTTGTAAATTCTCATTATTAAGTTGCAATAGTTCCCTTCTATTTCTAGTTTACTGAACGTTTTTGTCATGAATGAATGCTGGATTTGTCAAATGCTTTTTCTGTATCTATTAATAGGACCATATAGTTTTTCTTCTTTAACCTGTTTATATGATGAATTACACTAGTTGGTTGTCTTATGTTGAACCAGCCTTGTATACCTGGAATAAATCCCACTTGCCCATGGTGTATAATTCTGTTCATACATAGTTGGATTTGATTGACTAATATTTTGTTCAGGAGTTTTGCAACTATATTCATTTGTCTGAATTTTTCCTTTTTTTGGTAATGCTTTGTATGCTTTTGGTGTTAGGATAATGCTGGTTTCATAGAATGAGTTAGAAAGTATTCATTCTAGTTCTATTTTCAGAGAATAAGCATACATTTTCCCTAAAATATTTGTTAAAATTCACCAGTGAACCAATCTGGCCCTAGTGCTTTCTTTTTGGCAGGTTATTAATTATAGTTTGAAATCCTTTAATAGATACAGGCCTATTGAGATTGTCTGTTTCTCCGTGTGTAATTTTGGTGCAGGAACAACTGGACAGCTACATGCAAAAAAAAAAAAAAATGAATCTAGACAAAGACCTTAGACTTTTCATATACATTAAATGGATCATAGAACTCAATATAAAATGCAACAGGACTTCATTAAAATAAAATAATCATAAAATAAAATGTAATGCCCCCGGTAAGCCTTTTGAGATTCTTAAATCATGTGTTTCTCCCTAATTATGCCTTAATTTCACCTGGTTTATACCTCTGCAATATTTATAAAAGAAATCTTGCATGTTATATGTACATGCCTATCAACTCCATTGGACTGTGACCTCGTTGAGGGCTGGTAGGATGTGTCATTCATCTTTGGTGCCAGTTCAACATTTGTTCTGGTACAAAATAGTAAGTAGAACATATCCTTTGAATTGAACAATGCAGAGTTTTTGTTAATTTAAAATTCAGTTTCACAGGCCTACAATTACTAAACGGTATAGGGACACAAAACTCTTTATAACTAAAACATTCACGAGTCCATTTATGAAATCAGTGTCCTCTCAGCTCTCCTTTGCTCATCGTAGTGGAATTGATCCCCACCCACCAGGTCAGGTGTTTGATTAGTTCTTTTTGATAGGGGAATGGTGCCAATAACCACTAATCAAAACAATTGCAATGAAGTTGATTGCAAGGGAAATAGTCCCATCAAAGGAGTATGATTAGACTTGGTAAAAGAGGGGCAAAGGGAAGGGAGAAGGAAAAGCAGAAGTGTACAAGCAATCTCCCCAAGTAAGGGGGAAGACCAAAAAGAAGGAAGAGTGGGGCAGTGGTGGAGGTTCTCCCCAGGGTTCTCTGCAGGCAGACAGCGGGAACAAGCAGGGCAGGGAGGTGGTGGTGAGTAAGGACACCTCAGTGTTGTAGGTGTAAGGACACCTACAGTATGGAGCTGCAGGCGTAAACTTTCCAGAATAAATCTCAGCTTTGGATAGGAGCCTGTTAATCAGACCCACCCTCAAATCACTAGGCACTAACTATCCTATGGAAAAGGGCAGAGTCCAAAATTTTGATTAAAAATAATATATGAGCTTAAAACAAATATAAGCCTACATATTTTTAACAGAGAAACTTAACATATCTACTAGATATTGGGAAATCTGAGCTCTTATGAACCCAAATAAAAGCAGGGAAAAGATAGCAGAGATACTGTTTGAAAGTGACCAGTTTTTTTGGTGTATATGTCCATGCAGGTAGCCCTTACTTTGTGTGCCCATGGTTTGTTGACTGGTGCACATTGTGCTACTCACAATTGCTCCTTGTCAAAGTATCATTTTCATAAATTAAACTCATGACTCTCATGCAAATGTAAAATGAGTATATGGCACAGATTTGATGAACCCATTAATAAGAGAACTGGCATGATGGTAGTGCTGATTCAAAAGAACTAAATGGGGTAGAAGCTTTTCTAGTAGCTGGAAGAATTCTTAAATAGGATTACTGATTTTAGATAAAAAATAGCTAATGTTCTGTAGGGAAAATCAGCTAACATTCTGAATTTTGGAAATTGTATTTTCCATCAGAAAGGAATCATTTGCATCCCTACTGAACAGACATTATTTGTATTGCTATCTGACAGAAATCAAGGTACAAATTAACATCAACCCCTTCAGAATTACAGCATACCTTTATCAATAGTAAATAACAAGTTAAACAAAGATGCAAAGGTCCATGCCTAGAGATTCAGATAATCCGCAGGCAGGCCTGATAATCAAACCCTAGCATAACTAAGAAAGAACAGGCAAAAGTCCCTTTAGTTTTTTTCAGGCTTTTGGATAATTTTCCTTAACACCATTTTACAAAGGTTTTTCTCTTCCGTATCTTACTGATGTCAAGGAGACTAGAATTACTGGGAAGGGTATTCTCAGATATATTATCAAGTTATCCCATTGTAAAAAATACCAAAAACCAAAAAACTAATCTTGAAGCTATCCACATGATTAAAGAAAAACTATACAATTTTGAGTGAGAGCAGAAACTGCTCTTAGAAAGCATAGTATTAGTGAGTTCTTACAGGCTCCCAGGTAGCTACATCATCAGAGAGAAGGAAGCACCAGAAGAGGTATTTTACCCATGTTTGGTCAATACGAGGGAGTGCAGAATTGCTTTTGACACAGTCTAGAGGCTGACATTGATACCATGCCAGAGACCCGTAAGCATGTTGTGCTTTCTCAAAGGTCTTCTCTGTGAGCTGAGCTGCCTTCGAACTTAGAACATGAATTGTATGGTTTTACCTTGAACAAGATTCTGGAAATAGTTTATAAAATAATATCTGCATATAGGCCTCACCTTGGAGAGAGCTCATGACATTCCTGGGCACTGCAGTGCTACCAGATACCATAAGAAATAGAGGCAGGACAAGAATACCAAGGGAGGGTTGCTCAGCATAGATGACTGATGTGACCATTGTGATGATCTGACCAACTTCAAAGTTCATTCCCATGTCACCACTAAAACATTTTTTCCCCTTCATTGCTGATGTCTGAGAGGAAATTTCTTTCCTCTACCCTCTTAGGTTTATTCGTAGGGGCCTGCAAAGTAAACTGACAAACGACAGAATAATGGAAGAAAAAACATGAATTATTTTAATTAATATTTTCTGTGTGAAAGAGTCCAACAGGAAGGAAGTGAAACTCAAAGAAGTAGTTAGACTTGGGGGCTTATATTCCATTTTTAAGAAAGGAAAGGGGGTTTAGAGGAAAGTGAGTAGGAAATATATGGGGAAACTGATGGGAGATAAGCGCTATTTTCATAAGGTTTGTTTATGTAGACTCACCTCAGTGCCCATTCTCCACCTTTGGTGACAAGAGTCACTCTCTTCTTCCTGGTTCGGGAGAGGGGGGCCCCGGTCTCAGGGAAAATTCATGCCCTGCTTTTAGGGAGAAAAGGGGAGGGAAGATTTCTTCCTGCATCTGCTGATTTTCAATTGCTTTCAGCTCAAAACCATATTTATGCCAAAGTGGCATTTTTTGAGGTGGCTTTTTTTTTTTTAATTTATTTATTTTTGGCTGTGTTGGGTCTTCGTTTCTGTGCGAGGGCTTTCTCCAGTTGCGGCAAGTGGGGGCCACTCTTCATCGCGGTGCGCGGGCCTCTTATTATCGTGGCCTCTCTTGTTGCGGAGCACAGGCTCCAGACGCGCAGGCTCAGTAGTTGTGGCTCACGGGCCCAGTTGCTCCGCGGCATGTGGGATCTTCCCAGACCAGGGCTCGAACCCATGTTCCCTGCATTGGCAGGCAGATTCTCAACCACTGCACCACCAGGGAAGCCCTCCCCAAAGATTTTTATTGTTCCTTTATAAACTTGCCCTCCCACCCCTCTTTGCTCTTCCCATCAACTGACCATTAGACATGATGTCATTAGACGTCAGGTTAATTTGCATAGAGAATTTTATATAAATAGAGTCGTACAGTATATATTGTTTTTTGCCTGGTTTCTTCCACTGCATAATTATCATGTAATTAATCCACATTCTTGCACTTATCTATAATGTATTTATTTTTATTATCGACTATTCTACTATATGGATTTACCACAATTTGTTTATCCTTTCCCTTACTGATAAATATTTGTGTTGTTTCCAGGTTAGGCATTATAAATAAAACATTTGCTGTCATTAATCTTTTTAATTTTAGCCATCTAACAGGTGTGTAGAAGAATACCATTGTGACTTTTGTTTGCATTTCCCTAATGACTATCATATAGAATAGCTTTTTATGTGCTAAATTGTGTTACATATATCTTTGGTAAAGTGTCTATTCAAAATTTTTGGCCACTTTTTCAAAAGGTGGGTTTTTAAATTTGCATTATTATTTTAAAAAATTAAAGTATAATGACACACAACATTATATTAGTCTCAGGTGTACACATAATGATTCAAAATTTGTATATATTGCAAAATGATCATTGCAATAATTCTAGTTAACATCCGTCACCATGCATAGTTACAAAATTGTTTTTTCTTGTATTGACAACTTTTAAGATTTACACTCTTAGCAACTTTCAAATATGCTATACAGTATTATTAACTATAGTCTCAGTGCTGTAGTTGACATTCTAATGACTTATTTATTTTATAACTGCAAGTTTGTACCTTTTGATCCCCTTTACCTATTTCATGCATACCACCATCCCCCACCTCTGGCAACCACTAATTTGTTCTCTAAATCTATAACCTTGTTTTGTGTATTTGTTTGTTTCTGTTTTCCTTAGATTCCACATATAGGTAAGATCATATGGTATTTGTCTTTCTCTATCTGACATATTTTTCTTAACATAATGCCCTCAAGGTCCATCCATGTTATCTCAAATGTCAAGATTTCTTTCTTTTTTTATGACTGAATAATATTTCATTGTGTATATATACATTTTTTTATACATTCATTCATCAGTGGACACTTTGTTTCCATATCTTGGCTATAGTAAATAATGCTGCAATGAACATGGGGGTGCATATATCTTTTCGAGTTATTGTTTTTATTTTCTTTGTCTAAAAACCCAGAAGTGGAATTGCTGGATCCCATGGGAGTTCCAGTTTTGTTTGAGTAACCTCATACTGCTTTTCACAATGGCTATACCAATTTACTTTCCCACCAAGAGTGCAGAGGGGTTCCCTTTATTCCACATTCTTGCCAATGCTTATCTCTTATGTTTTTGGTGATAGCCATACTAACAGGTGTAAAGTGATATCTCCTTGTGGTTTTGAATCCCATTTCCCAGTAATTAGTGATATTGAGCATCTTTTATGTGCTACCTGTTGGCCATTTGAATACCTTCTTTGGAAAAATGTCTTTTCAGATTCTTTGTTCATTTTTTAATTGGATTATTTGACTTTTCTGCTATTCAGTTGCATGAGTTCCTTACATATTTTGGATATTAACTCCTAATCAAATGTGTGGTTCGCAAATATTTTTTCCCATTCCATAGGTTGTCTTTTCATTTTGTTTATTATTTCCTTTGGTGCTCAGAAGCTTTTTAATTTGATATAGGCTCACTTGTTTGTTTTTTATTTTGTTGCTTGTGCTTTAGGTGTCATATCCAAAAAAATCATTGCCAAGATCCTTGTGAAGAAGGATTTTTTTTATGTTTTCATCTGGGAGTTTTATGGAAGCCTGGTTTCAGGGCTTACATTCAAGTCTTTAATCTATTTTGTGTTAATTTCTGTGTATGGCGGAAGACACTGGTCTTGTTTTATTCTTTTACGTGTGGTTGTCCAGTTTCCCCAGCACCATTTCTTAAAAAGACTGTCCTTTCCCCATTGTATATTCTTGGCTCCTTTGTTACAAATTAATTTACCATATACATGTGGGTTTATTCCTGGTCTCTCTATTTTGTTCCATTAATCAGTGTATCTTTTTTTTATACCAATGTATATCATAGTTTTGATTGCTGTAGCTTTGTAATATAATTTGAAATCAGGGAGCATGATGCCTCCAGCTTTGTTCTTCTATCTCAAGACTGGTTTGGCTATTTGGGGTCTTTTGTGATTCCATACAAATTTTAGAATTTTTGGTTCTATGTATGTGAAAAATACCATTGAAATTTTGATGAGGATTGCACTGAACCTGTAGATTGCTTTGAGTAGTATGGACATTTTAACAATATTAATTTTCCCAACCCATGAGCACAAAATATCTTTTTCTTTGTTTCCTCTTCAACTTCTTTCATTAATGTCATAGTTTTCAGTGTACAGGTCTTTCACCTCCTTGGTTAATAAAAGTGTGGGCATCCTTGTCTTGATCCTGATCTCAAAGGAAACTCTTTCAGCTTTCCACCATGGTGTATGATGTTAGCTGTGGACTTGTTATATAAGCCCTTTATTATGTTGAGGTATGGTCCCTCTATGCCCATTTTGTTGAGAGTTTTTCTTAAATGAATGTTGAATTGTGTCAAGTGCTTTTTTTCTGCGTCTATTGAGATGGTCATATGATTTTTATCCTTCAATTTGTTAATGCAGTGTGTCACATTGATTGATTTGTGGATATTGAACAATCCTTGCATCCCTAGAATAAATCCCAGTTGCTCAGGTATGTGATTCTATTAATTACTGTAGAATCTTGTTTGCTAATGTCTTGTTGAGGATTTTTGCATCTATATTTACTGTTCATCAGGGATTCAATCTTTGGGAAAGAAATAGGTGATCCAAAATGATTAGGTTATAAAACATGTTCTTATTAGATTCTTGTATTTATTTTTATTAGTAATTATATGAGCCATTTATTGATTTTATTTTTTTGGCATCCTTTTCTGGTTTTGGTATCAGGGTAATGCTGGCCTCCTAAACTGAGTTTCAAAGTGTTTCCACTTCATTTTTTGGAAAATTTTGAAAAGGATTGGTATTAATTCTTCTTTGAATGTTTGGTAGAAGTTACCAGTGAAGTCATCTGGTTCTGGACTTTTTTGTTGGGATATTTTTGATCACTAATTCAATCTCTTGGTTTGTTCAAATCTTATTATTGGGTTTTAAGAGTTCTTTATTATGTTCTTTATAGATACAAGTTCTTTATCAAATATGTTACTTACAAGTATTTTCTCCAGTCCATGGCTCCTATTTCGATTTTCTTCACTGTGAATGCTTTTTTCAAAGAGCAGACATTTTTATCATGATGAAGTCCAGTTGATTGATTTTTTTCTCTTATGTATTGTGATTTTAGTGTCATATCAAAGAAATATTTGCCTAACCCAAGGTCACAAAGATTTTCTCCTATGTTTTCTTGTAAAAGTTGTATAATTTTAGGTTTTACAATTAGGTCTACAATCCATTTTGAGCTAACTTTGGTATAAAGTGTGAGATATGAATGAAAATTTATTTTTTGTTTACACAAGGATCAAATTGCTCCAGGACTATTTGTTGAACAGACGATCTTTTCTCTACTGAGTTGCCTTTGTAGCACAAAATCAAAACTATTATGTCATGAGTTTTGCCCAAACCCAGTCAGATTCCCATCTTGAAAATCCACCTTAAACCATTGGAGTTCAGACCCCTAATCTTGTAAATATGTTCCCACAACTCCTGCTTCTGATAACTGCTAAGATTCTGCCAAGGTGGTGTTCTCACTCGCTGATGGAGGTTTAAAAAACTTAGCGGTGCTTCATGGAGAGATAACCAACTGACAAATTCCAACCCAATCTGATAATTTCTTTATTTTAAATTGAAATAATTATTTAAGAATGTGTCTAGATAGGAGATATTATACCTAATTAGGGTTCATTTTGTCAGGTGTGATTTCACAAGGAATTTTTTTATCATAACTTAAGACTTACTGTTGTGAAAAATATTTGACAGTAGCTTTTGAAAAGCACAATTAGTCAAATTTGCACTTAAAATTATAATTCTTTTATTTTTAAATTAGAACTGTTTATCCTTTAATATTTAATAAGGGCTTCATAGGAGTGCTTCTCACTTTTATTTGTTTATTCATACAAAAATTACTTTTGGGAAACATTAGTTTGTAACACTGCAACAAGAAACTACAGGAACTATAGGACTAAAAACAGTAACATTTGGTCACAGCAACTCGTGGCAAACATAATATAAACTACAGCTTAGAGACCACGATGGTATAGATTAAATCTTTGGGATAGAAATGAGTGATCCAAAATGCATTAGGTTATAAAACATATTCTTATTAGATTCTTGTATTTATTTCTGTTAGTAATTCTAAATATAAGCCATTTATTGAAGTCTCATGATATTTCTAGCTGTGACCATTTTCCAGGAAGTGTTTTTATAAAATACACGTGATTTTATTCTCATATTAAAAATGTGGATACTGAGGGCTTCCCTGGTGGCGCAGTGGTTAAGAATCCGCTTGCCAATGCAGGGGACACGGGTTCGAGCCCTGGTCTGGGAAGATCTCACATGCTGCGGAGCAGCTAAGCCTGCAAGCTACAACTACTGAAGCCCGCGCCTAGATCCCGTGCTGTGCAACAAGAGAAGCCACCGCAATGAGAAGCCTGCGCACCGCAAGAAAGAGTAGCTCCCGCTTGCCGCAGCTAGAGAAAGCCCACGAGCCCAAGGCAACCAAAAATAAAATAAATAAACATAAATAAATTTTTTAAAAAATGTGGATACTGAGATTTAGAGAGCTCTGGTGAGGAGCAGAGCTCCAACGCCTTCCTTGTCTCCTATCCTGTTGGGCTCTGTACCCTCTCCTTCCCTAGGTCCACAGAGCCTCAAGTCTATTGAAACTGATTTGGTCCTCTCTGCTCAATGTCAACCTGCCTGTTTTCTTTGTTGCTTCTTTGCTCTAATACACTACCCAGATCGTGGCTTGGAGGATTTGTATGCAGGGTTATTTACCATCCACAATTAGGAAACCCCTCCCCGTGTGTTCTTCGGTCTCTGGCCATGGCGTTGGCAGTAGTCTGGGCTCACTCTCACTTATCACTGAGCCTCTGATTGGAGTCCTGGCGGCCGAGGCACTGTCACTCATGACAGCACAGCCTTTCTCCTTCGATACTTTCATAATCTGAAAATGAAATGCACATCTTTCACTGGTAGATTAGAAATAGAATTTTCTTCTCTACTTTTCGTTTGCAGACTAGGTTTTAAAGCCTCAAGTGACTGTGTGAACTTTATCTTGTCTCTGCCAGCCGTCTGCATCAGCAGCATGGGGTGACTTTGGTTGCCAGACCTTTCTCATGCTATCCACCCATCAAATGGCTTCAACCCAGGGTCCCAGGAGTGTGCTGGTTTCCTGAGGAACAAAATCCTATCTTCCAATAGAACGCTTACTTCCAGCTACTCACTGGCACATACAGAGTCATACAGAGTTTGTAAACCTAGCTTTTCTTCTTACTACTTGGAGATTAATCCTATAATGCCCTCATTCTTCCAGAACAATAGTTCTCCACATGAGAATTAAACAATTGCTTCTTTAAGCCACATTGAGCCACATCTGGCAGGAAATGTTGTACTGAAAATTGGAAGATCTAACTGGTGGCTGGATTTGACATCGCTGAGTTTTTTGTAATATCCTCTGCTTCATTTTGCTGAGAAATGAAAGTTGGCATTAGGTGGTCTGGAGTTGTGAAACACAAATGTGGACATATGGAAAAAATTCTCAAAGCTCTTTTTATTTTTCTTGAAGTGATAATATTGCCTTATGTTTAAATCCATTGAGTAGAATAATATTACTTATTTAAAAGCCTACATATTTTCAGCTTTATCATATCAGGCATGCCTATGGAAAGAAGCCTTTCATCAGAGAGGGGAAATAGTGAGTATTTAGAATGACAATTGTAATTTTAGCAGTTTAACTGGGACTTTTTATTTTTTATTATTTGGTTAAAGGGCCAGATAGTAAATATTTAGGCTCTGTGGGCCTGCAACTACTGAACGCTGCCACTGCAGAGTGAAAGCAGCCTTGGACTGTACTTAATGAATGGGTGTGGCAGTGTTTCAATGAAACATTGTTTAGACAGGAACAAAGCAGATTTGGACCTCATGCCAGTTTGTTGACCCTTACCCTAGAAAAAACTCTTGAGTTTCACATTCTTTTTTTATATCCCCATGACCCTCCTTTCTAAAATCATCTGCCATCTGTATGGTGCAGTGCAATGTTAAGTTGCCAGATTTATATTTGTTGATTGTAAGTATGTCTCCCAAACTATATATTTATATGAAATTCAAATTTATCTGGGCATGGTGTATTTTACCTGGCAACCCTATCCCAGTGACCCTTTTCCCACATATTCCACCTTAATTTGGAGCTTGATGTCCTTCCCTAGATCAAAATCTTCTTTGGAAAATGTCTGAAGTTCTTAAAGATCAGCTGAGGGGGAATTTAGGGCCACACTGCCTTTCCTACAATTGCCTTTGTTGCATGTTAGGAAGAATAATGAAGGAAAAGGAACAAAGTTTTTGTCTCAGGCTAAATACAAACACATCTGTACTTGTGCAAGAGAGGTTTGGTGGAGCCGTAATTTCCTTTCCATTCCCTGAACATCTGCCCTGGTCACAGGTTACCTATTGTTTCTAGGTAAGTGAATCCTGATGGAGTCAACATGGAGGACGATATTCAGAGAGGAGGGGTCTTAAAGGGACACCTATAAATTGTTTTAAATTTTAATGTTTGGTGGCATTATGATATGATACAGAAGAGAACCTACCTAGTACAGAGTAAATGCTTCAGTGCATACATGTTCATTATCATTCCCTAGTCCTTTAACATCCCAATTATTTCAATTCATTCAATATAAAATATTCAAAGAAAAATTCTGCCCATATACTCTGTACTTGCTTAATAAATAAGCATCATTAAAGTTAAAATTTAGAAGAATGAGACTATACAAGTCACAAGATCAAGGTATTATTTCAGTCATTCTAAATGATGTTGGTATTTGAGTTCAATTTACATTGCACGCTTGCTCTGAAAGGGGCAGAATTATTTTCCAGAAAATGTTGCCAAAGATCTGCTAGGCTGTGAGAAGTTGGTTCTCATGTACTCTGGGCTGTGAGACAACACTGTGTCTTTTCCCATAAACACGAGGGAAGGTGAACGGGCTCTGGGGACTTCTGATGGGGAAGATAATGAAAGGTGCCTTCATACCTCAGCTGTTCAGCACCATTAACCTTCCCAGTAATTGAAACACACAAAAGGGGGTGGTAAGTGAGAGGCGTCCCTCTCGTCTATGACCTGGCAGGTACAATTACTTAAGCCTTCAAATAAAGGAACGACTTTAGGTTCCTTTTCAACCATTCTTTACCAGAAAATCAACCAAAGCTTTTTGTTTTTTAACTCTAATGTTATAATCATTTCTTTCTTTTGATTTGTGCCTGTGGATTAAAGCATACCCAGCTCAATAAGGTGGGCATTTGTTATTTAATTAATGTAACTAATAAAGTCCACCATGTAGAAAAGGTTACAGCAACAAAAAAAAGAGGTCTTAAAGGTTTACCATAGGAGACCAATTTACGATTCAAAGTGGTTTTAGACTGACAGGCAAAAATAAGATTTCATTTTCCACATGGAAATGAAAAATACAAATGCAAAATTTTAATCTAGTTCAAGCTGAGGAATAACATCATATTGTAATTACAATACAAGGAAAATGAACCTAATCCTATAAATGTGTGTATGGACATGAAGGAAACTAGTTTTCATCAGTTATGTCAATGACATAACAATAGAGCAATGGAAGTGTGTGTGTGTGTGTGTGTGTGTGTGTGTGTGTGTAGGGAGTTGTTATTAACACTTCTCTATGCGAATTATACATGTACATATAAGAATGTATTTCTGTGATAAGACAAGAACATCTAGAAAAGCATTTTAAAAAGTAGTTATCTTTGCAAAAGCTAAAAGTTCCTATAATTAAAAAGCAAGTCATCCAGCTCATGTCACATACTCACAGTATCATCCAGTGGCATTTATATCAAAACTTGCTATTATAAGTTAGATTCTATTTGCTTTTGAATCTACTTGAATTATGCAGCCATTATTTGAGCTAAATTACAAAACTGTTAAATGTTTCTATTATCTAAATCAAGATGAAACAGAAAGATATTTCAAAGTTTCTGATACAATTTTTTTTCTTTTTTAAAGGGGAAGAGGAGGAAATGAGGAGTCTTTTTTTTTTTTAATTGATTGATTGATTGCTATGTTGGGTCTTCGTTTCTGTGCACGGGCTTTCTCTAGTTGCGGCAAGCGGGGGCCACTCTTCATCGCGGTGCGCGGGCCTCTCACTATCGTGGCCTCTCTTGTTGCGGAGCACAGGCTCCAGACGCGCAGGCTCAGTAGTTGTGGCTCACGGGCCTAGTTGCTGGGCAGCATGTGGGATCTTCCCAGACCAGGGCTCGAACCCGTGTCCCCTGCATTAGCAGGCAGATTCTCAACCACTGCGCCACCAGGGAAGCCCTCTGATACAATTTTAAGTGAAAATGGTGAGAAAGTGAAGCTGCCAGATGGCAAATATTTAATTTCTGCTCAGTTTTCTTCCATCACGAATACCCTGTGCTGGGCAGAGACTGAGGTCTAAATGGTCCTCATTCTTCACGCTCCTGGATTCACCCTCTTTGACACATGGCTTTTCAGCTCCTTTTACTGAAGAGGCAGAATCTGTTCTCCCGACCCCTTGATCCCGAGTTAGGTTATGAGATTTACTTCGGTCAATGGAATGCCAGCTGATGTGACACACGAAGATCAGAACAGACTTGTATTTTTCTGCTTCTTCTCTTAGTTCTGTGCCACCGCGGTGAGAGGTGCCTGGGTTTGTTTGCTGCGCAATGATACACAAGTCCAGTCATCTCAGATGGGGCCATTCTCCATCAGCGGACAACAGCCTCCCCAAGGCAGGTGCGCAGGAGACCAGAACACCTGCTGAGCCAAGAGTGTGGTCTTGAGACCCCTGAGCTCAGTAAAGTGGTGTCTGCCACTGAGGTTTCTGGTTGATTCACAGCATGATTATGGCAGTAAATAACGGATATTGCTGCTTATGTTTTTTAACTCCCATTTTTCAGTTACATTTCTATTTGGAATAGTGTGGTAAAGTAGATGTCAATGGATTCAGTGTTTTTCTAGAGTTTCTGTATTCCTTTTTAAAAACAGCTTTGAGATATAATTCACCTACTGTACAATTCACCTACTTAAAGTGTCCAATTCAATTGTTTTTTTGTATATTCACAGAGTTGTGCGTTCATCTCCACAATCTATTTTATCAATTTTATTGATAAAAAAAATTTTGGAAATTTTATCAATTTCCAAAAAAAGAAATCTTTCTTTTTCTAGCCTACAAGTGTCCCATGTCCCACAGCCCCAAGCAAACACTCATCTACTTTCTGTCTCTATAGGTTTGTCCTTTTTGACATTTCATATCAATGGGCTCATATAATATATGGTTCCTTATGACTAACTAATTTCACTCAGAGTATTTTCAAGATTCCTCTACATTGGAGTACTTCATTCATCAGTACTTCAGCCTAAAAAAATATCACTGGAATTATGGAATAAACTTAATCCTTAAGGGTGTATTTTTTTAATTAACCAGCACTATTACGAGTTCTCAGTCTTGTTTTCAATTTAAAAAGACTTTTAATGATAATCATTAAAATGCTTATGGTTGAATTTAGATTCAATTCTGTGCAATAAACTCAAATTGGTTATAACACAATAAAGGCCATATATGAGAAGCCCATAGCTGATGTCATACTCTGTGCTTTTCCTCTAAGATCAAGAATAAGAGAAAGATGCCCACTCTCGCCACTTTTATTCAACATAGTATTAGAAGTCCTAGTCAGAGTAATTAGGCAAAAAAAAAAAAGGAAATCAGCAGCACCCAGCTGGAAAGGAAGAAGTAAAATTGTCAATATTTGCAGATGACATGATATTATATATAGAAAACCCTAAAGACTCCACCAAAAAAACACTGTTAGAACTAAGAAACAACTTTAGTAATGTTGCAGAATACAAAATCAATATACAAAAATTGGTTGCATTTCTATATGCTAGTAATAAGACAATACCACTTACAATTGCATCAAAAGAATAAAATACCTATGAATAAATTTAACCATGGAGGTGAAAGACCTGTACATTGAAAACTATAAGACACTGATGAAAGTAACTGAAGAAGACACAAATAAATGGAAAGATATTCTGTGGCTCAAAGATTAGAAGAATTAATATTGTTAAACTGTCCATACTACCAGAAGCAATCTACAGATTCAATTCAATCCCTATCAAAATTCCAATGGCATTTTACACAGAAACAGAGCAAAAAAATCCTAAAATGTGTAAGGAACCACAAAACACCCTGAATAAGCAAAGCAATCTTAAGAGAGAACAAAGCTGGAAGCATCATGCTTCCTGATTTTAAGTTATATTACAAAACTATGGTATGGTATTGGTATAAAAACAGGCACATTGGTGAATGGAGCAGACTAGAGAGCTCAGAAATAAACGCACACATATATGGTCACTTAATTTATCACAAAGGAGCCAAGAATATACAATGGGGAAAGGACAGTCTGTTCAACAAATGGTGTTGGCAAAACTGGACAGCCACATGCAAAAGAATAAAACTAGACTACTACCTTATACCATACAAAAATTAACTCAAAATGGAATAAAGACTTGAATTTAAGACCTGAAATCATAAAACTCCTAGAAGAAAACATATACGGTAAGCTCCTGGACATTGGTCATGGCCATGATTTTTTGGATATGACACCAAAAGCAAAGGCAATAAAAGTAAAAATAAACAAGTGAGACTACATCAAACTAAAAAGCTTTTGTACAGTAAAGGAAACCATCAACAAAATGAAAAGGCAACCAATTGAATGGGAGAAATATTTGCAAATCATGTATCTGATAATGGGCTAATATCTAATATATATAAAGATCTCGCACAACTCAATAGCAAACAAACAATCTAATTAAAAATGGGCAAAGGATCTGAATAGACATTTTTCCAAAGAACACATTCTAAAGTTGACCAACAGGTATAGGAAAAGATGTTCAACGTCACTAATCATCAGGGAAATGCAAATCGAAACCACAATGAGATATCACTTCACACCTGTTTGTATGATTATCATCAAAAGATAAGAAATAACAAGTGTTGGCAAGGATGTGGAGAGAAGGAGACACTTGTGCACTCTTGGTGGGAATGTAAATTGGTACAGACAGTATGGAAAATAGCATGGAGTTTCCTCAAAAGATCAAAACTGGGACTACCATATGATCCAGCAATTTCACTTCTGTGTATTTGTACAAAGAAAATGAAAACACTAACTCCAAAAGATATATGCACACCCATGTTTATTACAGAATTATTTACAATAGTTGAGACATGGGAACAACTTCAGTGTTCATTGATGGGTGAATGGCTAAAAAAATGTGATACACACACTGGAAAACTATTGAGCCATTAAGAAAAAGGGAATTTTGCCATTTGTGACAACATGGAGGGACTTCGAGAGCATTATGCTAAGTGAAATAAGTTAGAGAAAGATAACCTATGGTCTCACTTATATGAGTAATCTTAAAAAGAAAAAAAAGGAGCTCATAAATACAGAGAAGAGATAGTTGGTTGCCAGACTGGGGGGGTGGGGATGGGGGTGGGAAGTAGGTGACATGAGTGAAGGGGGTTCAAAAGGTACAAATTTCCAGTTATAAAATAAATAAGCCACAGGGATGTAATGTATAGCATGGTGAATATAGTTATTAATACTGTATTGCATATTTACAAGTTGCTGCAAGTAAATCTTAAAAGTTCTCATCACAAGAGGAAAGAAAAAAATCTGTGACTGTGTATGGTGATTGATGGTAACCAGACTTACTGTGATGTTCATTTTGCAATACACACAAATGTCCAATCATTGAATTGTACACCTGAAACTAATATAGTGTTCTATGTCAATTATACCTCAATAGAAAAATTCTTAGGTCAAGATCAGATGTTGATTTTAATTTTAAATTAGAAAAGGACTTTTAAGGATACACTCAACTCTGCCTCCCTCTTCCTACCCCAAAGAAGTAAAGAAAAATTGTGACCTTTTATGCCTTTCATAAAATTAGAAATTTTGTTTAAAGGGTATAATATATCTCAATTTTAAAAGTTAAAAAAAAAAAAAAGAATTTTTTTTCCTGGACACTCATGTAGTTGATTCTGTGAATTTATCCTTCTTTGTGATATGATAGAAGGAAGTTCTAGAATCTCCCTTTTCTCTATATGTATGCACCTCAGCTGCTGCCATCAGTGGACATGTGTGCAAGATGATATTGGAGACTGTGGTGCTTGAATTGGGTAGAATGCTGGACAGCTGACTCTGCAGTTCATTTTAACGTTAAGCCTCTCTGATTCTACTTGTTCCAGAATGTCAGGAAAAGTGTGTTGTTTATGCGCAATCCTGTGAAATGTTTATTAAGCACTTTTGGAAATACCATGCAGTATTGCTTTTATACTTCAAGTTCTTAGTTGTGGTTTGTTCTATCTTAGATACCAGTGTTTGTTAGTCCCCAAAAGTCCTCCTGGGTTGAAATGGGCTGAATTGGAAAGAAATATTATAAGCAGATAAGGTAGGGGGTCTATAGAGAAAGAAAACCAGGCATGGCTTTCTGGACATAAGAGAACACCTATTAATTTAGTACAAGCCATTTTGTGATCTAAGCCTGGCCAGAGTGCTTGCCCTTGAACAGGTCTCAGTAATTAAGGATCTTAAGGGAAAACAAGAATGCTGACTGTTATCAGGCAAGAGAAGTAGCACTAGTAATAATGTATCAGTTGTAAAGACTTCCAGTTCTGTTTCCATGGTAAAGATGAGCCTGAAGCACTCAACCACCAGGTCAGAGGGAACCTAAGGGATGATGGCATTGACCTTTTCTGATCCTCCGGATTTCAATCAACTAAAGCCTGGGCTCTGCCTACCTCCCAAGCCCTTTCATGAATATACATGTACCCTTAGCTTAAAACTTCCCCAGTTTTGCTGTTTGGGGAGACACTGCTTTGGGAAAGATCCCTGGTGCTCTACTTACTTGCTGCAAGTAACAAATCCTTCCTTCTCTCACTCTTTGTCTTGGTTGTGTCTTTTGGCTCGACACCCACCAAGAGGCGAACCTAGTTTTTCGGGTAACAATATGAGGCTGACTATTCTCTAGCTGAGATTTTATGTAATTAGGTGCATAATCCTTTGGTTGTTAAAACCAGGGCTTCCAAGGGCTAGTTATAAGGAACATAGCTCATCAGAGATAACCTGCAAAGACACCGTGCAGTGTGTTTTTTATCACACATGTGACAATTCTTCTCCCTGCAGTCTGTCTCTCCATAATTGTTCTTCAGGATTTGTTGCCTGGGGGCTTATGGGAAAAATGACTCCTAATAGAAATACTATTATATTTTATTCACAGTGTTCTTTCAGAGGATTTAATGATAAATCTGTTCCCATTACAAGAGTAAAGTTAAATGTATTCGCAGATTTAGATAAAACACGCAGAAATAATTTACAGGGAGAAAACTGCTGAATAAAGAAGAAAAATGAATGGAGTCATGTTTTGATCTATGGAGAGCATTGAGAAAGGATTTCATTCGGGTGGGGTGAGTTGATCCTTCCTCTTCTCGGTAGGGAATCCTGAGTGCACAGACTGCTCCCAGGTGAGCAGGAAAACAGAAGACTTTGGTCAGGAAATGCCAAGGGTGTAGTTTCACTTAGAATATACTTTCCTAGGCAGCCTGTCTGCACTTACACATATGAGGGTCCACACACTTCTGAACATCGGAAGTTGATTTCTTGTCTTTTACTTGTGACGTGTGCTGATTTCAAGTTCTCTTTTGTGTTTGGTGTGAACTCTGCAGACACATACATATATGCGCGTGCGTGATTTGTGGGGTTTGAATCATCACTTATAGAAATGTGCAAGATTAGATCTACACATTTTCTTCACCTTTCCTTTGTTTTGATTTTTTAAAATTTAATTTAATTTTATATTGGAGTATAGCTGATTTACAATATTGTGTTAGTTTCAGTTGTACAGCAAAGTGATTCAGTTATACATATACATGTATCCATTCTTTTACAGATTCTTTTCCCATATAGATTATGACAGAATGTTGAGTAGAGTTCCCTGTGCTATTCAGTAGGTCCTTGCTGATTATCTGTCATCTTTCTTACATAAAAGAGCAAAGGGCTGTGGAAACAGGTCACAGAATGCAGCGGACTGCCCCTGGCCTGCAGGGATTTAGCTTGGAGGCCTTGGCGGTCCCGTTAGGCATCCTTTCTCCTCTGAGCCTGGAGCTCTAGCATCAGCCTACCTGATCCAGCGCCCTGTGGATGAGCATGGTGTTAAGTACTTGACATTCATTTTCTCCTGTAACCCTTGGATCAGTTCTCTGCTGGTAAGACTTCTATTATCTTATGAAACAGACAACGAAGCTGAGGATCACAGATGCTGAGCAGCTGCCGGGGGTCTCACGGGTGGGTACCAACTCCCAGGGCAGCTCTGGGGCTGGTACGTGGAATGCTCAGCAGTTTCCATCCCTTTGTGGGGGTTTCAGGCCTGTAATTTCATAATGGCTCTATGACTGGCTATCATCACCATTCTACAAACAAGAAAAGTGAAGCACAAAGCCACGAAGTCTCCAGCGAAAGAAGGCAGCTGGAAAGGGGTAAAACCAGGAGTCGCCTCAGCTGTCTGCTAGCAAGTCCCTGCTTTGGGCACTGCTTTGCCTGGTCTCTTCAAGCCTCCTCACCTGGGGCTGCCCTTGTCTTGGAAGATCATGTAATAGCCCCAGTGCTGTCCAGTGGTCAATGCTGTGCACTGCACAAGGACATCTGCCTGCAAATCTCAATCCCTCGTGGGCTGTTTCATCTCTGACTTAGAAAATCCATCCTGAATGTCTGCTCAAGTAATTTACCAGCATTGTCCTTTTTGGTTTTAATTGACATCAATTATTGAGGCGCCTTCTAACCCATTTTAAATGGATTTCCCATGAACAACTGAATAGAGTTTTCCCAGGTGACAACTTTTCTGTTTCAGAGACCTGAGGGCCAGTGAGAAGGGGTTTCAGAGCTCAGCTGACCTGGTCCAAGTCTGGCTTGCTTTGTGACACATCCATTAAACTCTCTGAGGTTAGTCTGTCTATCCATTAAATGGGCAGAGTAACATTTACTTCAAAGGAATGCTGTGACCATTTATTTAGATTAGACACACACACACACACACACACACACACACACACACAGACTGTCTGTTGTATAGGCTTTAAAAAATATTAGACACTTAATGTAAATCATTAATTTATATTTGCTTTAAAAATTAGAAATACCATATTCAGGTTCTGGGACATGTATTAGGCACTAGGAAAATGTCTGACTAATAAATGAAGGTCACTCTACCGCTTGTGGCTTTTTTCAAGGTTCTAAATGCACCCTCCGAGCAAGCTTTACTCAGTGTTTCCCGGGACTGCTGATTGATGGGGTGGGTGGGAAGAGTTCCTGATTCCCAGGGGCCCTGAGTAGGAGTGGAGAAAGCTGGAAAGTTGGGATCAGGATCTACATATTTGGGTCAAATTCTACTTGTAAATTCTGTGGCCTTGCCAAGCTATTTATGTTTTCTATTCCTGTTTTTGTTTTTTACCCAGGTTGCAGAATAGAAATAATAAAAACAGCTTTTCTGCTTTGTTCTCAGGCATATAATGCCCTACTCAAGGTTAAAGTTACTTTCATATTCTGATCACTTTGGATGGTGCAAGAATGCCTGGACACTGTTCCTAAGTCTCAGCACATTTGTCATGAGTCTGGTCACAGTTTTAGGAGAGTATTGATCCTAGTGATGCCATGCTCATACCTCCTTCATTTACATCTGCTGGCAGCCTCTTTAGGAAGTAGAGGAGGCCATGTGACTTACCTCAAGGTCATGGATCTTGAAATCCTTCTTCCTCCACAGGCCTCTATCTGTATACTGTGAAACAATTTATCTATTTATCTATCTATCCATTTATTTATTTAAGATGCCTTTTATATTCCATCATTTTTCAATATGAACTTTTGGGTAATTGTATTAAAGAATTTGAATGGAAAGGAATACACATGCAGTATATAGAAGTTGATTCAAAACTCTTCATTCTTCAATTAAGTGTATTCAATTTACCTACTTAACATAAGGTCACTTCCCTGATGATATTTGGAGTAAGATTCCTTCTCCCAGGATGCCAGTTTTTAGTTTTATATATCTGCTGACCACAATTCTCAAATCTCCAAGTAGGAATATACATAATAAAATGCTGACATTATAGTAGAAGTCGGGTCGATGTTTTAATTAATTATTTTTTAATTTTAATTTTTTCCAGCTTTATTGAGATGTATTTTGACACATAACACTGTGTATATAACCGTATATGTTTCGAAATGATTACCATAATAAGGTTCTTTAGGTTTTTATTTTTAAATATGAATCATTAAATGAGTTGAGAAAACAAAAGCAGGCTTTTTTACAACAGTTCTCAGTACATGTAAATAATTTCTTCAAACCGGATTAGTTACTTGTCCTAACTTCTTTTCAACCAAAAAAAAAAAAAAAACTCACATTTTTCTTAGCATCAGTGTTAATGCTCAAGCATCATCAGCGTGGTGAAGCTCGGTCTCAGACTGAAGTCCACTGAACTGCTCAGCTGTTCAGAGTGGGAAACCTGCCGGTGAAGGAGCTAGGACCGCGGATTCGGATTTGGAGCTTGCGCAGGTTGAAGACCTTCACCGACTTGGCTCGCACTTCCTCCCGCCACCGCCAGGAGCGCCCGGGACACGTGGAGCTCGCAGCGCGGCGGGAGCAGGTGGGGGTGGGGGTGGGGTGGGGTGGGGGTGTGGCTGCAGGTTGGGGCTCCCGCCCCGCCGGCTGCGCGGGTTCGCCGAGCCCGGAGGAGGGAGCGCTAGCTACCCGGAGCGGGAGGGAGCTTGCAGACTCAGGGCTCAGAGCAGCTGTCTGGACACCTTGGGTTTTGGGGTGGGGAGCCCCGGCGACTGTGAACATGGACTCCGCCGCGGGAGCCTGTCTCAGGATGCTCTTTCTTTTGTCTGCCCAGCCCTGGAGTACATTAGCAGCAGGGAATACTTGTGAGTACAGCAAATCTTTTAAAACTTATACTGTCAATTGAGAATTCGTGTTTTTTTAAAAAAATAATTGAATTTTACAAATGGAATCACTGGTCTGCTTCTGAAAATGAGGCATTTAAAAAACATCGCAAAGTCCCAACGCTTGGATAGGATGGTTTACAATGGTTTTTCCACTTGTCAAGTCTGTAATACACAAAGCCTGTTTTGACTTGTCTGTGAGCTGAATTTTGTCTGTGTGCTGTTGTTTTGAATATTCATTGAGAAAGCTCAAGTTCTAGTAAAACCTAAAATTAGCATGAGAATATTGAGGCGGAGAGAGACCTGAGAGAGAGAATAGCAGGAGATGAGGAGAGAAGAGCATGCCAATATGTCATTTATTTCTTTTTACTATGAATACATTTTGGAGGATTTATGTCAGAAAGGAAATCGTTGGCCGACCTGGCCGGGTCCTGCATTAGCGTAGATGTTTGCAGTTGGCGCCCTGCGGAATCGGGTACCAAGAAGTCGGGCGCTGCAGCGGCGGGCAGGCTCCGCAGCAGAGCCCAGGCGGCAAACCTGGTGAGTCCGCAGAATTACGAGAAGGATCGACCCCTCAGAACTAGAAGGCTTGTGCTTACAGGAAAAACATACCCTGCCATTCAGGTTCATTTGCAAGTGCACATGCTTGTATATCGTGATGTGCTGTGTTTCTCATTTTGTTGGTTCAGTGAAGATGTATTAACCTCTCAGTTCTGGACTGGCAATGTGAGTCTGATCTAAAGATGCTAGCCAAATTGATTCAGCCGACCTCAAGGCATTTTAATCTGGAAATCGGAAGAAATTTTCGAAGTGTTATTCAGATTGAAATCTCCATCATAGGGCTTTTCTTTCCTTGAGGGATTGGAAGAAAGCCCCCTTAGTCCTACATCCACACCCCATCCCCCTCAAGAATTTTTTAAAAATCAGGTTGTAGGGAGTAAGGCAAGCTATTATGCATTTCAAGAAAGTGCTAGTAGGCATGTTAGAAACCGACCTTGCTGCTGGGGGTGGGGTGGGCTGGGGAACTCTGCCCTTACCAGGAAGTTTGTGCTAAAGTGAAAAGCATATTGTACAAATAGTTACCCCTCCAGCATTCATCCATATATGCCCCGAGGCTGTGATAAGTTTGTGTTGTCATCATTTAGTATCAGCTCATTTAATGCCATATTATATGAGTCACTCCTGAAAATGAGCCTTAGTCTCCTTTAAGAAAATACTGCCCCGTGTTTCAGACAGAATTTTAATTTAGCTTTGGGCACAATTTCCATGAATTAATTAAAATGGAGGCATTTACATGAAATCCTTAGGTCCTGCAGTAAAGCATTTATCACTTTGCTAAGAAACTAAAAATGTAGTACTAAATGATTTGCTAGTATAAAAGAATTGTAGAATAATTTAACATAGTACACTGAGGTGCAATTAAAAAGTCACCAGAGGTCACTCTTACTTAAAGGAAACATGGCTTCAAAAATCCTTCCCGTATAAGAGAAGCAGAGTGCTGTGCTGCCTTTCTTGTCTCCTTAGTTGTGATTACAGGATATTGCAAGATCGGTTATTTTGATATTTCTTTATTTTCTGTTTGTATTTTATTCCCTGAAATCCACAGAGGTATCATGTTCTTCATACTGAGCATCTTTTTTAAGAGTCACATGCTCTGAGGTGCTCCATGTCTGAATCTCCAGGCAGATAGCCTTTTCTGAATTGAATATATCTCTAAGCTCAGTTCGTCTGGGTCTCTGGCTGACTCTTCAAATGTCAATGCTAGTTTTCACTTTTCAGCCTCTGTTTTATTTAGATGTGTTTAGTACTCTGATGAAAAGTTCAGTAAGTTAAAAGTACCTATGTAAATTTGCATGGCTAAGAACATTTTAGATACTATAGAGTCCTTGATCACCGCAAAGCTGGCTACTATAGTTGTTCAAGTGTCAAGTATATATTTAAATGTCTTTGCAGACTTAAAGATTCATAGAGGGTACACAAACTGTGTTTGATAATTGCTTGCTAATCTCATTTGACAGTATCCTTTGTAGCAGTAGAAGTAATGGTGAATGAATCTTATTATAGTCTAGATTAGCTAATTTGACCAATTGGATTTTTCCTTAACTCTCGAATATTTGGGAGGTGTTTGTTTGTATGTGTAGATGTATATACAAGCAAGGTATTTCAAACCCATATTTGAAATTTGTTACTACATAAATCAAGGTAGAGGGTTCTTTTAGTCCTGTCCCATCATTTGAGAAATTCTAAAGAGGAGTTTGCCAGCAGGATGGGATTTAGGCTACCAACAAGAAATCACGAACACCAGCATTTGCTCAAGTCTTTTGATCGCTAACCTTTTATTCCTAAGAAGTGTTTTAAGAACTCAAGTAATCTTTTCAGACAAGACTTTAAAACTAACAAAAATGAAATATTCTTGAGCCCTGATAAAATAATGAGAACTGTATGTAAATTTTTAAAAAGGTAAAGATCTTCTCCCCAAAAGGATACAGTGACATTTTTCCTCTATTTACAACTGGTTCTCAGTAGTAAATTAGTCAGACGGGGGGCGGGGGGAGGTCAACCTGGGTGAGGTTCTGGCATAAGACATACTCTCATACAGGACTTGGTTGAAACATTTGACATCTCAGAAATTATCCATGTTTTGACATGAATCTTTATAATTAATGGGAAATTTTAAGTCCGGAGGAGTCTACACAGGGCGAGAGTAATGTTTCTAAATAGCCAAAAACATGGGCTTTTTTTTTTTTTCTCTTATTCTCTGTCTTTTTGAAGATAAAACAAGTTGAATGGACAGCATCCTCTAGGACCTGATATTTAAAAATTGTGCATCTCTACTTGGTCTGCCTTCTAGAACTCTTTGTATTTAGTCAAGATGAAAGTGTTATTCTAATGGAGTTATCCTCTTAAATGGAATGCAAGAGGAAAGTTAGAATATAGATTCCAAGTTAGAGCCCTGTTTTCCAGAAGTTGTTGTGCAGACAGTGGTTGGTTTGCTCACTTCCTACCATGAGCCACAAGTGGAAGAGGGCAGTAGCTCTCTGTTTTAGGATTATCCCTGTGAATCTACTATTTGTTTATGAACTTTCAGATCTTTTTGGGGGGGGAGGAAGAAGAGATATAATCTGAATAAGAAAATGTCAGTATTTTGATTGCATATTTAGTATTGTAAATCTGTCTCCTGGATCGCATGTCACTTTGAGGAGTAATGTTCACTCTTTCCCGATTAAGGAACAACACAATTGGAAGTTAATTTACAGCTGAATTATTTTCCCCATATAAGTAAAGTACCAGCTATAGCTAGTAGCTGCTGTCCTCCCTAACTCTACTCCCCAGTGAAAAGAAAAAGGACTGAAGTCTCTGAAAAGGACTGAAGCCAGTGTTAGACATTTCAGCCGCTGTTGATGGTGATTATTTGACGTAAATGATGATATTTGTAGACCCAGGGGTTCAATTTAGCGAGTGTTACACACTCATCCGCACCTTGTTAAATCTCAGTACTTGTAATTTTCTCTAGAAGTCTTCTTTTGTTTCCTTCCCCTGTCAAAAGTGCCCTTCTTGTTGTGAGAATAAAAGATGTATTTCTGGCCCACTACAGGTGGGGCACACAACTTGAATCACTGTTCTAGGAGTGGTAATCAGGATTTGTTTTTATCCAACAATGTCTCCTCCCTGTTATGTCCTGCATATGTATGAGAGGTCTCTGCCCTTGGTTGGGGGAGCAGATCAAGCCCATTTTGTTGGCCAGCGTGGGAGACAAACATGTGCTCTTCATGTAATACCTAGTGCTTGATCTAGGCAAATATATTAGCACCTCAATTTGAAGATTTGTATCAGATTTGAATCCTTTCTTCACTGGAGCAATGGTTCCTAATGTGCTAAAGTGTTACTGTATCATCTTTAATGAAAGTTTATTAATATGATCCTTTAATAGATATTATCACACAATATTATTCTTTGAAAAGAAAAATAACATACACAGTATAATAGTGAGACACTTGTTGTATAAATTATCCTAACCCAATAACATGATTAACCTTAAGAATTTGGTATAAAAATACATGAATTGCAGAATGGAGGAACTGAACATAATGCTACAACTGCTAAGAAGTATAAAATCGTGAGAATTGATTTAAGTGAATGTCTAATAGTGTGTTTATCCAATGTCTCTTCTCAAGGGTATTGTTTGTCAGAACTCCTGTCATTTCAATGGGCACAGATTCTTTGTAATTAGTTGCTAAGTGTCATCAACATATTCTATTGCTATGTGAGCACAGTCAATCTCAAGTAATGCCATGTGTGCTAAGACAATACAGTCCATAAAGAAGTTTTCACCTTGGGTAATATGGACTAAAATCCTGCTACTGTTTTAATTGGTGCAGGCTTCTTTTTGTCTCAATAGTGTGCTTAGTGGTTTTCTAGAGTGAGTCGAATCCTCCAAGTTAATCAGGATTATCCCTGTGAATCTGCTGTTTCTTTATGAATTTTCAGATCTTTGGGGAGGAAGAAGAGATATAATCTGAATAAGAAAATGTCAGTATTTTGGTTGATATTTAGATTGAATTACTTATGTCTACCTATTTCTGAAAGGCATTAGACCATATGTAATATGTTCCTTGGTTTAGGGAGGGAGCCTATCAGAAGATGTGCCCCTGGAGCAGGTGAATGGGGAATCCATTTGTGATTCAGTGAAACATGTTGGGGAAAATGAGCATAGAATACGGAGAGAGGTATTTAGTAAGCACTGGAGCTTGGACTTGTTGGAAAGAGTCTTCAACAAACTGGTAAACGGACCGTTTTTTTAAAAAAATCATATTTGAATAAACTTCCCGAAATACTGAGGTCAGAATATTTTTGAAAACTTCGGGAAAACAACAACATTTTTTTCTCCAAAAAAACTTACAAAGTCCATGTGACTATCAACACAGAGTGACAGGCAAGGCTAGAGCTGTGAGGGTCCTGAAGCTTATGCAACTGGGGGAGACTCTTTAAGCAAACAAACAAACAAAATGACCCTAAGGACACATTATCAGTGACCCTCCCACGCCTGAAAGCCTGTTCTGGGGAGAAGACTGGAGCTCAAGAATGTCTGCTCCTTTGAGTTGATTTGGAAAATAAACCCCAAATCATTCAAGAGTACTAAATAAAGGACATATTCACTGACAAAAATCTCAATTAACTGAGCAAATTTGAATTTGAATTTTTCCCTTTAAATCAAAATCAGAATTTGAATATAAAAGTATACTTATAAAAGTATAAAAGAGTTCAAACAATTTGGAATGAATAGATCCAGGGTTTACCTGCAATTCTAATTCTAATCCTGAAAAACAAATATGAAATTAACCTCTGGATCTTCTCCCCACTTAACTTTTCAGAGCCTTTAAAGGCTTGGCTTCAACATACAAAGTTCTTCAGAGTAACTTCCAAAGTGTCCCCACTCAATCTGCCTACCTGGGGCCCGTTGCGGTGCTGATTGCTATAGGCTCTGTTGCATCATATTGAATAACTTTTAAAAACTGAATTATTTATGTCTACCTATTTCTTTTTTTTTTTTTTTTTTTTAGAAGTTTATTTATTTATTTATTTATATTTGGCTGTGTTGGGTCTTCGTTTCTGTGCGAGGGCTTTCTCCAGTTGCGGCGAGAGGGGGCCACTCTTCATCGCGGTGCACGGGCCTCACTGTCGCGGCCTCTCTTGTTGCAGAGCACAGGCTCCAGACGCGCAGGCTCAGCAGTCGTGGCTCACGGGCCCAGTTGCTCCGCGGCATGTGGGATCTTCCCAGACCAGGGCTCGAACCCGTGTCCCCTGCATTGGCAGGCAGACTCTCAACCACTGCGCCACCAGGGAAGCCCTGTCTACCTATTTCTGAGAGGCAGGAAACCATATGTAATACGTTCCTTCAAAATATACTTGTTTCTTCCAGTTTGAGTTCTATGGCATAAGGTTAAAATGTGTGCTAATTAAAGTTATACACAACTTGTAAATACTGTAAAAACTAACACAACGTTGTAAATCAACTAGACACCAATGTAAAATAAAAAGTTAAAAAAAGAGAGGGTATGATAGAGTGACCTTTTGACATTATGCAGGAACATTGTTTAATAGGCCCACGTGATTGTTTAATTACCTAGAAGAATGCACCCATGTCTGACTTGGTCATTTACCATTTGATTGGAGTTTAGACGCTGAAATTGATGATTTTTTTTTTTTTTTTTTCAGGTACATATGGTAACTACAAAGGTTTTATTGCCCTGTAGGACATTGATCAGTTTTTTTGTAACCTAGCAATCTCATTCTAATGTTCTTCTATAAATGCCTGTAAATTCCTAGTTTCTCAAAATGCTCTTTTACTGGATTAGTCATTAATGAGTTTATGATTCTTTGGCATGCATTTGTTCTGTATTTGTACGTGTTGTGTTTTTAACTTTTTGAAAATAATGCTTTGAGATAGAGATTGCACATGTCTGGTAGGTGTACACATAACCTTGTGTGATAATACATGTGCTTAGTTTGAGTGTTGCTTTATAATAAATGTCCTTTCCGGTTCATTAGAAACTTTACTTTTCAATAATAATATAGGGAGTCTGGCTCGCCATAAAAAATAAAAATATTCTCCTTAGTTTCCAGGTAATGGGTATTTTCAGTGTACTGATTTGAAATAGAATTGAAACATAAAGTACTTGAAATTTTGAGTAGTTTAAAGTTAGAAACTATATAATTTTTATTTAAATATATGCCCGTTTAATGGACCAGTTTAAAAAAAAACCTCCCTCCAAGGCTGTTAATCACAAATGAAAAAATGATATATTTTATCTAGGCTATGGCTTTTATTAAGTTTTTACTCGGTAGTACATCAGGAAAAGATACTCATGGAGGATGTGCTAGTTATAGCTAACTCATGGAGAGAAACTTGAAAAAAGTTTGTTTTTTAAACTGGCAAATATGATCCTTTCGGATGAGTCATTTTAGGGATATGGTAAATGGTGTATCAGATATTTAAATTTATGTGTTCCTAAGTTGTATCACCTGTGGTTCCATCTCTGGCCTTAGTGGCTGTCACCTGTGGAGAAGGAATTTTTATGCCACGTGTTCACTGGACCACTGTGGGAGGAAGGGGCTGGTGAACCTTGTTTGGCATCAGTGGCAGTTTCGATAACCTCAGAAGCCACTTAACGCTGTGGCATAGACCTAGGGTCCCCACATGCTCGTTTCAGTAGCATCTCATTACTTGGGGTGTTCGAGACCCAACAGAGGGTTTCTCTGGAGCTTAGGAGCAAGCAGTGACATTGCTGCTTGGATGATGCAGGAGCGACCTGCTGCCTTGAGACATAAGACCAGGTGCCACCTGCAGTTCTCAAGGTGGTAATTAGTTTTTATTTTAACATTTCTAAATCCTCAGGCAGCCAAAGAGCTTGATAAAGTTAAGCTAAATACACTCTTCCTCGGAGTGGTGAATTGGTGGGAGAAGTGGCAGAATGAACCATGTGTGTGTACGTATGTTTGTGTGTCTTAAGGGAGGCTGGTTGGGTAGAGAGACCTGCTGAAGGAATTAAAAACCACTGTCAATAGTTGTAAGAGAGGCACAGATTGGATTAGGTGACGATCCAGTTACGTGGGATTGAGCTATTTCTTACTTGTTACCATGCAGAACGGATATTCTCCACTTTGGATTTCTGAGCATGTGAGCAATCAGGAAATACAAAGCCATCTGCCCTGACCCAGTTGAAGCCCAGTTGAAACTATTGGCTTCACGTGTCGGAGGGGTTTTGTGTTCTAGGGTATTGCTGTGCCGCCACCGTTAGAACCAGCAGCACTTAACCTGCCTCTGAGGCCTTGCCAGGTCCTGGTTCCTGTTACTACAGTTCTAAGGAATGGCTGGTAGGATTTTGATTTAAAGGCGAGTAGATATAATAAAGGGAATCTGATTAGCATGCGAAAATAATTCAGTAATTTGATTCAGGTCAAAGAAAGTAATTTTAATATAAACTTCTATTATGGAAGAAAATATTTTAAGAACTGTTAACTATTTTAATGTCTCAGATTTGGCTGATGTAAGAAAAATAATATGTTTCTATAGACATCTGTTCAAATGTTTGGAGATTATCAAAATTAAGGATTTGTCATATAGCTTTACGTTTGCTGTGTCTTTGATGATCAGAAACTTGAGAATAAGGACATTGCTATACACTAAAAGTATAATAATACAACATAAAAAGAAAAATATAGCTGTGTAAAGTCATCAAGCTGGCTAGCTGCTGTGTGTCTGTGATTCTTAGGCTTCTCTGCAACGTTGTGTTAATTCATGGAAGTTTTCTTTTTTTAATTAATTAATTAATTCATTCATTAATTTTTGGCTGTGTTGGGTCTTCATGGCGGCACTGAGGCTACGGGCTTTCTCTAGTTGCGACCAGCGTGGGTTACTCTTTGTTGTGGCGCGCGGACTTCTCATTGAGGTGCCTTCTCTTGTTTCGGAGCATGGGCTCTAGGCGCAAGGGCTTCAGTAGTTGTGGTGCGTGGGCTTAGTTGCTCCGCGGCATGTGGGATCTTCCTGGACTAGGGATCGAACCCGTGTTCCCTGTATTGGCAGGCGGACTCTTAACCACTACTCCACCAGGGAAGTCTCGATTCACAGAAGTTCTGATAGGAAAACCTGTGAGCCTTGACATTTCAGAGCACATCCTTTTCTATGGTGTGAACCATGCCGTCATCGCGAGGGGTTAAAAAAATTGGGGGACTGAAAGAGGATATGTTGACTAGAGTTTAGTTAAGGTACGTATAAGAGAGTTTAAGGGAGCAAACGCCAAATTACTCTTTGCTTTCTTAAAGTGACAAGGAACATTTCTGAAAAATATTTTTTCTGGCCTAAAACACAGTAGAATTGACAGATCTCAGAGTCAATTACCTATTAGAGGTAAGTCAAATGATCTATTTTGAACTATGGTACAAGGTTAACAAACATAATATTGATTTTCCAGTTTAGAAGAACAAATTTTGGATCATAATTATTTACTATTCTTTTGTCATGATGAACTACTGATCTATTTTAAGAAACCTGAAAACCTGATCTTTGGGAGATTTGCATCGCTATGGACTGATTTCACTTGTTCTTCTTCTAAGTGATAGGATTCATTTGTTGGAAGATAGGCTGCATGTTTGCCTAGGAAAAGTTCCTTTTCCTCATGAATATTGCTGCAAGGTGAAGCAGGAGTGGGAAGATACATCCTGCAGGCTATTGCGCATTTGAGCATGAAAAGGACATATGTTGTATCTTAATCACCATCCCAATTCCCTAGGGATGAGACTGGCTTACCCACCCTCCCAAGGCCTCCTTGCCAACCCCCAGCATCAACATGCCCAGAGCCTTCCTGAGCATCTTCTTCCATTTTCTTAGATGGAGGTGATGCCGAATGACTTCCTGGGTTGACTTGCGTGGATTTGGCCAGCCAAAGAGGTGTCCTTCCTCCTTCACTACTTCCTGTGGGATCCATCCCCCTGAGGTCTTCCACTGTTATTCCATTTCCCAGGTGTAAGAGGGACTGAAGTGGGAGGATGGCAGTGAGAATGAAAACGTGACACTGCACACAAAGAACACTTTCAGGACTTAATGGTTGTTTGATTCTATGTGGAGTAATAAGAAATGGGAGTGTGAAGGACTGGGGTATTGGCAAGTGACTTCAACAAAACGGGGAATTGTTGGTTCACATCATTGCATTTCAGGCAAGGTTAGATCCAGATGAGGCTGTGCCATCAGGATCAGCCTCTCTTCATGTTTCCGCTCTGTCTTCCCAGTGTCAGCTTGATGCTCAGGCAGGAATCTGCTTGGTAGCTTCATGTCCAAGGTCGACCTTCCTAATCACAGTGGTAGAGAGAATGCTTTCCTCTATTTGGACTTTGGTCCTTATTACCCTGACGCACTAAGCATGTATTTATTTGTTTATTCCCTCAACTCAAGCTCCAAGAAAGCAGAGACTTCCTCTTTCTTTTTTGTTGTTATTCCTACTTCCTAATCCCCAGAGCACAGGGATGGTCCTGGAAGACAGTGGGTTCTCAATACATATTTGTTGGATAAGTAAAAAGGTGAATGATTCTCTTTCCCCAAACATCCAGCAAGATCCCCAGATCTGACTTCCACTGTTTTGTCTGTGTTGTGACTGCTCTTATCCAGCTACTGTGACAGGAAAGGTTGGCCCTCATGACCAGTGGTGGAGCCAGGAAGCGATTGCAACTTGATCCTTGACCAGGTGCTTTGACTGCATCACTTTGACAAGAAAGCAAAATGCACAATCCATTTAGGTAATGAGTTTAACATCTATTATGAAAAGCACTAGCTTTCAGGCTCTTACTGGCTTCATAGAACAGATGCTTGGTTACATGTCTCCCTCCTTAATCAGATTTTAAACTTCCTGAAAACAGAATCGCGCTTCTTTGTTCCTGCAGTGCTTTGCTGATGGTACTCAGTAAGTACCAAATAAATGGAGAAATTAATATATTTTAAATATGCTACCTTGAAAGTATATAGAATATCTGCAGAATCCCCCTGTGTATTTTATAATCATTTTTTAGGTGGCCTAATAAAAATGAATTTTTATGTGACTATCCCTGAGCTCTCTACTAGCCAACTGATTTGTTCATGGAAAGATCCATTGGCTGATTTTGAGTGTTTTGTTTTCTTCCAGTAGGAAAATGCCTGACATAACTTCTGACCCAAGGCTTTGATAAAAAGCATGGTGCCTGTTCTAAAAGTTGCTGGGAAGCCCTGAGGGAGAGCTTGAAAAGGCCAGGTGTCAGGGGAACTACCAAAGACCAACAAGCAGCAAAGAGGAGGCCTTCTGGCAGGTAATATTAGGCAAGATGACTGTTATCTAGGGAGATCTTGATCAAGTCTGATCTCAGCAAGGCTCCATATTCAGGAGGAGCCTGAAACAGAGGTGCCTGGGGGCAGTGTGTAATTGGCATTCTCCACAAGCCTGGTTCACAGTGTCTACCTGATACTGGAAGCAGCATCTAATCCAGGTGGGAAAGGCTCACTGCACATCAGGGCAGAGGGCCTGCAGGTGCACAGGTGGCCATTGCACTTCAGTGTAGGTGTCCAGTTGTCTCCTTGACACCCATGAGGCTAAATTCATTTGGGTCACAGCTGCCTCTGGGAGTGAGAACCATGGACTCTGTGTCCAGTAACCTGCAATATCAAGTGGAAGCTCCCATTGTGCTTGCAGACTTGACCCCCTGGTCTAGGGTGAGGCATTTCTGAGTCTGTTTATGGCTGGCCATTATTGTCAACAAAACCTGTTACTATCTTTGAGAAGTTTTATGACTAGCTAGCTCAAAGGCATGACAAAATGCACATGCTATCACTTAAAGACTACCTCTATTTTCAAACAAAGATCGTTCGTATTTTCAGAATTACATAGAAGGGCCCAGTGGAGGTGTATAAATGAAGATGATTCCAGCAGCACTCCTTCAAACAGCATAAAACTATAAAATTCAACAAGATGTACTAACATAATGAGTCACACTTTCAGATAGGCAGTGGAGTGGAGTGGTTATGAAAGGAATGTTTGGATTAGGTTTCTGCTTCCACTGATGAATGCCAGCTGTGTGACCCTGGGTAATTTGCTTATCCTTTCTGTGTCTCAGTTTCCTTGTCTCCAAAAATATAAGTAATAATTATAACCCATCTCATAGACTTGTTATGAAGATTAAATTAATTAATATATATAAATAATGCCTGGAACATAGTAAGTCCTCAGTGAATTTTAGCCATTACTATTGCTCCTGTTGATCTCAAGTGTAAAATCAGAAATGTGACTTTGGTCCATGACTTTGGGTAGAATAATCAGATAAGGAATTTTAGGGAAAGGCATTTATACTGGGTATTTCCATTATTCAAAGTATTATCACTAATACTGCAAGATTAAGACAATATTACAAAAGAACAATATTTAAAAATAAGTTTATGTCATAGAATTAGAAACTCTAACAGTACATTGATATGTTTCAGCTTTCTGTAATATTATATCTCTCTAAGCAATAAAGCTTTTCAGATTAAGCTATTTGGATTAAATTGTCACTAGCAACTTTGACTTCTTTCGGTTTTATATATTTTTCCATTAGCTGAAAAGGACTCCCCAGATCAAGACAATATGCTCCTGAAACATATACTGCTTGTTATCTGGCTGTTTTTTATGAAGTTTTCTAAGACATATAGTATCTGACCATCACTATGGGTTGTTTGACATTTATGATAGTGAAATGAGTGTTAGTGTCCAAGTCAAACATATTTTGTATGCTTTGGAATGTCATCTCACTTAGAATGGGTATGAAAACTTTGGTGTGGATCCTTGGAAAGAGAGCATTACTGTTTGATTGTGAAAGGTTAGGTTTAGCCCCATCTCTTGAATTTTCTCATGTCCCCTTTTCTTCAGTCATCCCATCACTGACTTATTCAAACCCTGTAAATCTCTGGCATTTACTATTGTTGTCTTCATGATTTTCCTGTCTCTACCTCACCTCCTTCTGATCCATTTGCTATTCTGCTCCCAGAATAATCTTTCTAAAGACCACTTACCTGATGATATTGCTTTTCTGGGTAAAGATTTTCGAATCTTCCCTCACATCACACACACACACACACACACACACACACACACACACACACACACACACACACACATTTATTCCTTGAAAGGTCCCTTCCCTTCACTTACTGTTCCTAGTCCCTCCTTTAACTGACCCTAAACTACAACCACCACCTAGCTACACTGGCATTCTTCCATCAGGACTTTCAGTTACCCCTCCCTCTACTTCTGGCACTTTCTCTCCATGTCTTGTCTTCCTGTTGAATATAGTCATCTAGGCTCTTACAGATCCATTTCCAGGAAACATATGCTCACAATAAAAATAAAAACATAAAATGCAAGAGGAAGAATCATCAGAAATAATAAACTACAGAATTAGACCAAAATAAATGTATATATTGAAATAGATTTAGGATATAAAATTTGTTTTATATGTATAAAGAAATAAAAGATTAGAAGAATGGAAAGAATAAGAGACTATCAAAATGATCAAGTAGAATTGAAAAAGAGTAGTATTGAGAAATGAAAAATGTAATCACTGAAATAAAGAATTTAGTGAATGCTGAAACAGCAGATTAGACACAGATGAAGAGAGACTCAACAAATTAGAAGACACATTTGAAATAAATAAGCAGCATGCACCACAGAGAGATGAAGAGATGGAAAATATGAAAGCCAGGTTAGGGGACAGGGTAAAGTGACTGATTTTTGTATTTGATATGAGTTCTAGAAGGAAGAGCATGTGGGAAAAAGAAATACTTAAGAGATAATCTATGGGAATTGCCCAGAATTGAAGACAATCACCAATGTTTAGATTCAGGAAACCTCTCAAATCCCTAGTAATAAAAAGGAAAATAAATTCCCACCCAAAACAACACTTTATATTGGAACTGTAGAACACCAGAATCAAGCGGTGTTAAAAGCAGATAAAAGATAAGTATAACAAATAAACAAACAAAATCAGAGACAAGAACTGTTCAAGTTCTGAGAGGGAATAATTACCAATCAAGAATTGTAGACTCATTGACTTTCTCTTTCTTTCTCTTTGAAGAATGAAGGTACGATAAAGCCATTCACAGAAATATAAAATCAAAGAGCATTTAAGGCCAATTAACCTTCACTAAAGAAGTGTTACTGGATATACTTAGCAAGAAAGAAAATTATTACAGAGGGCAGTTATGAGTACTTATAATCTAGTAGCTAGAAACAAATGGCAGGTCCTCAGGTAGAATCACATATTTGAACAGTAATAAAGCTGTTTGTACAACAACATCTTTATGAAGTTGATGGAATTCAAAGGAAGAAGACAAGATAAATCTAAGTGAACAATTGAAAATATAGTTGGAAAAGGCTTACCAGACTTAAAGCATTCTAAGGTCCCTGCATTATTTTGTTTAATTTTAGGCTTTGTTAAATTGTTCAGCAGAATGCAGTGTAAAATTTTAAGGATGACCACTTAAAGAAGAGTAATAAGACATATACATTTCAAACCAGTAGGAAAAATGGAATGGGATGGGGGTAGATTTCAGTCTGTTCAACAGAAAGGAAGAAGAGAGGGGAGGAGAAAATAACTGAGAAAAAGAGACAAATAAGCATAAAATAAAATAAAATGAAGTGATAAGGATATAGAGATTTGAATAAATTATTTCCAACTTTGATTTTAAGGATATATATATAACAGTTAGAAAATATTATGCAGGCTTTTCAATTACATGTGGAATATTTACATTTTTACTTAACCATAAAACCAGTTTCAATAAATTTAAAAGAATTAGTAACATAAAAATAAAATTTCTTAAAACTGAAAAGCAATAATGTATCTCACTTATAAAAGCTCATATTGTGCTGAGTTAGATGAATGGAAAACAATAATTAAAAAATAAATACCTAGAAACATGGTCACATTTTAAACCACCAAAAATAATGATATAAACTTATTTGCTATAATGGAATGAGAGCTAGTTTAACTTCAGCAGAGCTGTAATACAAGAAGCAAAAAGAAATATAGAAACAAGTATAAGTTCTGAAGGAAAATAACTTTTGTACTAGAAACTATTATTTAAACCATCGTAAAACATGAGTGGAGAGGATGAAGAGGGAGACTAAAATCTTGCTAATGTTCTTTGAGACATAAGTAGAATTTAACCATGGACATTGTTTAAAAATTGAGATAAAGTACTGCGTTATAAATAGAAGGATGATCAGTAGAAAATAAATTAAATGTGATATTTTGTGTGCTTTTCAAAATCATGAAACTGATTTTCCTCCTCAGAAAAAGTCCTGTTTTCTGTTTCATGTTTTAATATGATTGCATGTTTTTTCATTCATTGTTCTTTCATCTGATAGTGAGAATATTCTTGGTTAAACAGTGAAAGTTTGTTTGTACTTTAGAATAGGTGTATGAGGCTGTTTAAGCATGTGGATTTTTTTACCCAATCTATTTTTTTTATAGACTACTGTTGGCTTGCGGAAGCAGACCTGTGAAAACTGTTAAGGATGATGAGTAGCACCACTGGGTGGATTTGGGTGACACAATAAAATTCATGACCGTAACATCTTACTATTATTATACATAGAAACTTCCACCAATTATTGTTGCTGATAAATAACTGAAACATTTTCCTGTAAGTGATTAAAATATTTGTCGATTTCTCAGATTTTTAAATAGAATGAAATTGGATCTTATCATGAATTTTCTATAAAAATCTGGAGTTCCTTTTAGGTTAACAGATTTGTATCTTTTATAAACTAATTTTAAGTTCTATAATCGTATATAATGCTTATATGTAGTCTTATGTATAATATACATATAGTCAGGTTTACGAAAGAGAAGACCATTTCCATACCTGGTATAATTCAACAAATTCTGTGAATTTTTAATTTCCACTTGCTGCGGAATTAAAATGTTTCACCTTCTATTTGACATGAGTGCTGTACACCAGCACAGTTCGGAAGTTTTGTACAGAAAGGGAAAAAAACACCCTCTTCAGAAAAATTTTTAAAGAAATGTTTAGTTGTACCTTGTGAAAATAATACCAAATAGTTATTTCATCTTTTTTTTTTTTCGAAATATGGACATTTTTTTATCATCTTTTTTGGAGTATCATTGCTTTACAATGGTGTGTTAGCTTCTGCTTTATAACAAAGTGAATCAGCTATACGTATACATATATCCCCATATCCCCCATATCTCTTCCCTCTTGCGTCTCCCTCCCTCCCACCCTCCCTATCCTACTCCTCTAGGTGGTCACAAAGCACTGAGCTGATCTCCCTGTGCTATGCGGCTGCTTCCCACCAGCTATCGGTTTTACATTTGGTAGTGTATATATGTCCACGCCACTCTCTCACATTGTCCCAGCTTACCCTTCCCCCTCCCCGTATCCTCAAGTCCATTCTCTAGTAGGTCTGCATCTTTTTTCCCGTCTTGCCCCTAGGTTCTTCATGACCATTCTTTTTTTTTTTTTTTTTTTAGATTCAATGTAAATGTGTTAGCATACGGTATTTGTTTTTCTTTTTCTGACTTACTTCACTCTGTATGACAGACTCTAGGTCCATCCACCTCACTACAAATACCTCAATTTCGTTTCTTTTTTAGGCTGAATAATATTCCATTGTATATATGTGCCACATCTTCTTTATCCATTCATCTGTCGATGGACACTTAGGTTGCTTCCATGTCCTGGCTATTGTAAATAGAGCTGCAATGAATATTGTGGTACATGACTCTTTTTGAATTATGGTTTTCTCAGGGTATATGTCCAGTAGTGGGATTGCTGGGTCATATGGTAGATCTGTTTTTAGTTTTTTAAGGAACCTCCATACTGTTCTCCATAGTGGCTGTATCATTTTACATTGCAAGAGTGTTCCCTTTTCTCCACACCCTCTCCAGCATTTATTGTTTGTAGATTTTTTTATGATGGCCATTCTGACTGGTGTGAGATGATATCTCATTGTAGTTTTGATTTGCATTTCTCTAATGATTAATGATGTTGAGCATTCTTTCATGTGTTTGTTGGCCATCTGTATATCTTCTTTGGAGAAATGTCTGTTTAGGTCTTCTGCCGATTTTTGGATTGGGTTGTTTGTTTTTTTGATATTGAGCTGCATAAGCTGCTTGTAAATTGTGGAGATTAATCCTTTGTCAGTTGCTTCATTTGCAAATACTTTCTCCGATTCTGAGGGTTGTCTTTTCGTCTTGCTTATGGTTTCCTTTGCTGTGCAAAAGCTTTTATGTTTCATTAGGTCCCACTTGTTTATTTTTGTTTTATTTCCATTTCTCTAGGAGGTGGGTCAAAAAGGATCTTGCTGTGATTTATGCCATAGAGTGTTCTGCTTATGTTTTCCTCTAAGAGTTTGATAGTGTCTGGCCTTACATTTAGGTCTTTAATCCATTTTGAGTTTACTTTTGTGTATGGTGTTAGGGAGTGTTGTAATTTCATTCTTTTCCACGTAGCTGTCCAGTTTTCCCGGCACCACTTATTGAAGAGGCTGTCTTTTCTCCATTGTATATTCTTGCCACCTTTATCAAAAATAAGGTGACTATGTGCTTGGGTTTATCTCTAGGCTTTCTATCCTGTTCCATTGATCTATATTTCTGTTTTTGTGCCAGTACCATACTGTCTTGATTACTGTAGCTTTGTAGTATAGTCTGAAGTCAGGGAGCCTGATTCCTCCAGCTCCGTTTTTCTTTCTCGAGATTGCTTTGGCTATTTGGGGTCTTTTGTGTTTCCATACAAATTGTGAAATTTTTTGTTCTACATCTGTGAAAAATGCCAGTGGTAGTTTGATAGGGATTGCATTGAATCTGTAGACTGCTTTGGGTAGTATAGTCATTTTCACAATGTTGATTCTTCCAATCCAAGAACATAGTATATCGCTCCATCTATTTGTATCATCTTTAATTTCTTTCAACTGTGTCTTATAGTTTTCTGCATATAGGTCTTTTGTCTCCCTAGGTAGGTTTTTTGCTAGGTATTTTATTCTTTTTGTTGCAATGGTAAATGGGAGTGTTTCCTTAATTTCTCTTTCAGATTTTTCCTCATTAGTGTATAGGAATGCAAGAGATTTCTGTGCATTAATTTTGTATTGTGCTACTTTACCAAATTCATTGAATAGCTCTAGTAGTTTTCTGGGAGCATCTTTAGGATTCTCTATGTATAGTATCATGTTACCTGCAAACAGGGACAGCTTTACTTATTGTTTTCCGATTTGGATTTGTTTTATTTCTTTTTCTTCTCTGATTGCTGTGGCTGTAACTTCCAAAGGTATGTTGAATAATAGTGGTGAAAGTGGGCACCCTTGTCTTGTTCCTGATCTTAGAGGGAATGGTTTCAGTTTTTCATCATTGAGAAAGATGTTGGCTGTGGGTTTCTCATATATGACCTTTATTATGTTGAGGTAGGTTCCCTCTATGCCTACTTTCTGGAGGGTTTTTATCATAAATGGGTGTTGAATTTTGTTGAAAGCTTTTTCTGCATCTATTGAGATGATTATATGGTTTTTATCCTTCAATTTGTTAGTATGGTGTATCACATTGTTTGATTTGCGTATATTGAAGAATCCTTTCATTCCTGGGATTAACCCCACTTGATCGTGGTTTATGATCCTTTTAATGTGCTGTTGGATTCTGTTTGCTGGTATTTTGTTGAGGATTTTTGCATCTATGTTCATCAGTGATATTGGCCTGTAGTTTTCTTTCTTTGTGACATCTTTGTCTGGTTTTGGTATCAGGATGATGGTGGCCTCCTAGAATGAGTTTGGGAGTGTTCCTCCCTCTGCTATATTTTGGAAGAGTTTTAGAAGGATAGGTGTTAGCTCTTCTCTAAATGTTTGATGGAATTCCCCTGTGAAGCCATCTGGTCCTGGGCTTTTGTTTGTTGGAAGATTTTTAATCACAGTGTCAATTTCAATGCTTGTGTTTGGTTTGTTTATATTTTCTATTTCTTCCTGGTTCAGTCTTGGAAGGTTGTGCTTTAATAAGAGTTTGTCCATTTCTTCCAGGTTGTCCATTTTATTGGCATAGAGTTGCTTGCAGTAATGTCTCATGATCCTTTGTATTTCTGCATTGTCAGTTGTTACTTCTCCTTTTTCATTTCTAATTCTGTTGGTTTGAGTCTTCTCCCTTTTTTTTCGTGATGAGTCTGGCTAATGGTTTATCAACTTTGTTTATCTTCTCAAAGAGCCAGCTTTTAGTTTTATTGATCTTTGCTATTGTTTCCTTCATTTCTTTTTCATTTATTTCTGATCTGATCTTAATGATTTCTTTCCTTCTGCTAACTTTGGGGGTTTTTTTGTTTTTCTTTCTGTAATTGCTTTAGGTGTAAGGTTAGGTTTTTTATTTGAGGTGTTTCTTGTTTCTTGAGGTAGCATTGTATTGCTATAAACTTCCCTCTAGGACTGCTTTTGCTGCATCCCATAGGTTTTTGGTGATCGTGTTTTCATTGTCATTTGTTTCTAGGTATTTTTTGATTTCTTCCTTGATTTCTTCAGTGATCTCTTGGTTATTAAGTAGTGTATTGTTTAGCTTCCATGTGTTTGTATTTCTTACAGATTTTTTTTCTGTAATTGATATCTAGTCTCATAGCATTGTGGTCGGAAAAGATACTTGATATGATTTCAATTTTCTCTAAATTTACCGAGGCTTGATTTGTGACCCAAGATATGATCTATCCTGGAGAATGTTCCATGAGCACTTGAGAAGAAAGTGTATTCTGTTGTTTTTGGATGGAATGTCCTATAAATATCAATTAAGTCCATCTTGTTTAGTGTATCATTTAAAGCTTGTGTTTCCTTATTTATTTTCATTTTGGATGGTCTGTCCATTGGTGAAAGAGGGGTGTTAAAGTCCCCTACTATGACTGTGTTACTGTTGATTTCCCTTTTATGGCTGTTAGCATTTGCCTTATGTATTGAGGTGCTCCTATGTTGGGTGCATAAATATTTACAATTTTTATATCTTCTTCTTGGATTGATTCCTTGATCATTATGTAGTGTGCTTCTTTGTCTCTTGTAATAGTCTTTGTTTTCACGTCCAAATAGTTATTTTATCTTTATATATGTATCTAATGAGATACCTGAGAATGCACTGCTTTATTCAATAGTAATCTAATTTTTTATTTACTTGTTAAATATGTGCGTGCACGCATGCGTGTGCATGCGCACACACACACCCACACTTCCTAAAATGATTGGGTTTTCTACTCTTGTAACAGCAGTGGCCTGTATTTTTGAATAAACATGAACAATTAAACATAATGATTGTTTTATGGAAACTTTTTGGTCAGAGACCCAAGTTTTCAGTGAACTGTTGCTATTAATAATTAAATAATTTTTAGGTAAACATTACATTAAACAGCAATGCTGTGTTATAATAGTGTACCTCAGTAGATTAAACCTGAAAATATTTACCAGGAATTAATTGTTTTAAAACTTTAGGTGTCATTTGGATCCAAATTCTAAAATATAAAATTTTCCTTTTTCCCCTATATATTTTGTGTATATTCTTGGAACTCTACAAAGAAGTTACTGTCTTGTTTTTTTTCCCCTCTGGCAAAATGAGAAAAGCGGTATTTTATGGAGGATCATTAACAGGTACTTGTGCTTTGAATGGATTGATTGTACTTGCTGCCTTTAGCTATGAACATCTTTTTGACAACTGTCTCCTGTTGAATATCTTGGAGAAAAGAAGGAGGAGAGGAAAGGAGGAAGACAAGGAAGAAGGAGAGGGTGGGAGGAGGAGAGATGGATGGACAAAAGGAAAGTATTTCCAGATTGCAAGACAGCGTATGAATGGAGTTTTATCCTAGTTAGACAAGCTTTCTGAAACTCCCAGTTGATTATTTAAAGCACCAAATACACATTTCTTTGCAATGATGTGTATTCTCTTTTCTCATTCTACCACAAAGCAGTGAATCTTTAGCTTTGGAATATGTTGGTTATTTTATTTTAAATTTTTTCCAATGAAAATGCCCAAATTACCAAACATAGTGTAAAAATTTCTTGCGTAACTTAAATCTTGTCCTAAAATTTTAACAATTGTTATAGTATTTATGGATGAAATATTATAGTATAGGTGTTATTTTTTTGTTAAATTTTGTAAGTTTTTAAAGTTACATGGACTTTTAGAAGAAGCACTCCTGTAAATATAAAGGAACATCTAACCCTTTCATGTTCATCACAGGTTTTTAAAAAATTTGTGCAGCAGTTTTTAACTCTTCTACAATCATATAATACAGAAAGAAATACATAATTTTGTCTCCAATTTTTAGTGGAAAAAATTGAAGGATAAAAAAAATCTCTAAAGTTTCAAAATAAATTATTCACTCAAAAAATATTTATTAGGGGGCTTCCCTGGTGGCGCAGTGGTTAAGAATCTGCCTGCCAATGCAGGGGACACAGGTTCGAGCCCTGCTCTGGGAGGATCCCACATGCCGCGGAGCAACAAAGCCTGTGAGCCACAACTACTGAGCCTGCGCGTCTGGAGCCTGTGCTCCGCAACAAGAGAGGCCACGATAGTGAGAGGCCTGTGCACCGCGATGAAGAGTGGCCCCTGCTTGCCGCAACTAGAGAAAGCCCTCGCATGGAAACGAAGACCCAACACAGCCAAAAATGAATTAAAAAAAAAAAAATTTATTAGGTCCTTGCTCCATGAAGCAACTTATATAGCAGCAACATTTGTAGAAGAAAATTATGTGATTTTGGCAATTACAGTAATTTGGTAATTCACGTGAACAATGTATGAACAGAAAAATATAAAATTGCACACTTTTTTATTGAGTAAATTTGACTTGTAACATTGCATATGTTTAAGGTATACAGTATGTTACTTTGATACATTTATATATTGTTAATGTGATTGCTGAAGTAATATCACATTATATAATTATAATACACATGATCACATTATATAATTATAGTACAGTATTACTGTCTATTTATTATACTGTTCATTAGATCTTCATGGCTCATTTATCAATTCTTACAAGTTTGTACCCTTAAAGACCATCCCTCTTGTCCCTGTCCCTGGTAACCACCGTTTTATTCTGTTTTTCACAGGTTTAACTTTTAGATTTCACATGTAAGTGACATCATACAGTACTTGTCTTTCTCTATCTGACTTACTCTCTTAGCATAATGTTGTAGCAAATGGGAGGATCTCTTCCTTTCTCATGGCTGAATAACATTCCACGGTGTATGTATACCACATATTTTTTTACCCATTCATCCACTGATGGTCTTTTGGGTTGTTTCCGTATCTTGGCTATTGTGAGTAATGCTGTGATAAACATGGGGGTGCGTATATCTCATCAAAATCCTATTTTCATTTTCTTTGGTTGTATACCCAGAAGTGGAATACCTGGAGTATACGATAGATCTACTTTTAATTTTTTGAGGAGCTTCCATCTTGCTTTCTATAGTTGTTAGACTAATTTACATTCCCACATCCTCACCAGCATCTGTTGGTCCTTGTCTTCTTGATGATAGCCATTCTCGCAGGTGTGAGGTAATGTTTCCCTGTGATTTTGATTTGCAGTCCACTTAGGATTAGTGATGTTGAGCATCTTTTCATGTGTCTCTTGGCCATTTTGATGTCCTTTTCGGAGAAATGATTATTTACTTCTTCTTCCCATCTTTTAACCAGATTGTTTGTTTTTTGTTATTGAGGTGACTGAGTTCCTTATATATTTTGGATATTAATCACTTATTCGATAAACGGTTTGCAAAATTTTTCTCCCATTCTGTAGGGTGTCTTTTCATTTTGTTAATTAATTTATTCTTTTGATGTGCAGAAGCTCTTGAGTTTGATGTAGTCCCATGTTTTGATTATTTTCTTTTATTGTTTGTTCTTTTGGCATCATGCCCACCAAATGATTGCCAAGACCAATATCAATAAACTTCTCCCCTAACATTTTCTTTTAGGATTCTTATGGCATCAGGTCTTACGTTTAAGTCTTTGACCCATTTTGAGTTAATTATTGTGAGTGGTGTGAGATAGGGGTCTACTTTCAGTGTTCTGCATATGTTTCTCCAATTTTTCCAGCACCATTTGTTGAAGAGGCTATCCTTTCTCCACCGGGTATTCTTGGCTTCCTTGTTGAACACTAGTTGACCGTATATGCCAGGGTTTAATTCTGGGCTCTCTATTCTGTTCCATTGGTCAATTTGTCTTTTTTCCCCCCAAGTACAATACTGTTTTTCTACTATGGTTTTGTGGTATAGCTTGAAATCCAGAAGTGTGGTATCTCTGGCTTTGCTCTTTTCTCTCCAGATTGCTTTGGCTGTTTGAGGTCTTTTGTGGTTCCACACACATTTTAGGATTGTTTCTTCTATTTCTGTGAAGAATGCCTTTGGTATTTTGGTGAGGACTATGTTCAATTTGTTGATGGCTTTAGAACTATTGATATTTTAACAATATTAACTCTTTGGATCCATGAACATTTGTTTGTGTCTTCAATTTCTTTGATTTTGTTTGTGTCTTTCCATTTGTTGGTGTCCTTGATTTCTTTCAGCAGTTTTGCAGTTCTAATTGTACAGATCTTCCACTTCCTTGGTTAAATTTATTCCTAAGTATTTTATTGTTTTTGATGCTATTGTGAAAGGGATGGTTTTCTTTATTTCTTTCTCAGATGCTTTATCATTAGTGTAGAAGAATGAAATTGAGTTCTGTACGTTGACTTTGTATCCTGCCAATTTACTGAAATTGTTGATTAATTTCAATAGTTTTTTGGCTGATTCTTTGGGATTTTCTATATATTCCATCATATCATCAGCAAATACTGACAGTTTTACTCTTTCATTTCTGATTTGGATCTATTTTCTTTCTTTGTCTTGCATAATTGCTCTAGCTAGGACTTCCAGTACTATATTGAATAAGAACAGTGAGACTGGGCATCCTTGCCTTGTTCCTGGTCTCAGAGGAAACACTTTCCATTTCTCTCCATCAGGTATAATGTTACCCTTGTGTTTGTTATACATGGCCTTTATGTTGAAGTATGTTCCTTCTATACCCAGTCTGTTAAGGGTTTTTATTATGAAAGGATGTTGTTTTATGTCAAATGCTTTTTCTTTCTCTATTGAAAAGATCATGTGATTTTTATTTTTTCTTTTATTGATGTGATGTGTTGGATTTATTGATTTGCATAAGTTGACCCATCCTTTCATCCTAGGCATAAATTCCGCTTGGTCATCGTATATAATTCTATTAATGTGTTCTTGAATTTGGTTTGCTAATATTTTGTTGAGAATTTTTGCACCTATGTTCATCAGGGATATTGGTCTATAGTTTGCTTTTCTTGTGGTATCCTTATCTGGCTTTGGTATCAAGGTAATGCTGGCCTCATAGAACAAGTTTGGAAGTGTTTTCTCCCCCTCAATATTTTGAAAGAGTTTGAGGAGGATTGGTATTACTTCTTTAAATGTTTGATAGAATTATCCAGGGGAGTTTTCTGGTCCTGGAGTTTTCTGTGTTGGGAATTTTTAAATGACTGATACAGTGTCTTTACTCATTATTGGTCTGTTCCTACTTTCTATTTCTTCCTGATTCAGTCATGGTAGGTTGTGTGTTTCTAGAAATGTATCCATTTCTTTTAGGTTGCATAATCCATTGGCATATAATTGTTCATAGTAGTCTCTTATGATTCTATGTATTTCTGTAGTATCAGTTGTAATGTCTTCTCTTTTCATCTCTAATTTTATTTATTTGACTCTTCTTTTTTTTCCTGAGTCTAACTAAAGGTTTGTCAATGTTGTTTATCTTTTTGAAGAAACATTTTGTAGTTTCCTTGATCCTTTCTATTGTTTTTCTGGTTTCTATTTCATTTATTTGCATTCTGATACTTACTATTTCCTTAGTTCTGCTAACTTTGGGTTTAATTTTTTCTTCTTTTTCTAGTTCCTTGAGGTATAAAGTTAGGTTGTTTACTTGAGATTTTTCTAACATCTTAATGTATTTATTGCTATAAACTTTCCACCTAGATCTGCTTTTGCTGCATGCCACGATATTTGATATGTTGTGTTTTCATTTTCATTTGTTTTGAGATATTTTTTATTTCATTTTTGATTTCTTCTTTGACACAATGGTTGTTTCGACGTGTGTTTACTTTCCACATGTTTGTAGATCTTTTCATCTTCCTCTTGTTGTGGACTTCTAGTTTCATACCAATTGTGGTCACAGAAGATAGCTGATATGATTTCAGTCTTCTTAAGTTTGCTAAGATTTGTTTTGTGACCTATCATATGATCCAGCCTGAATGTTCTGTGTGCACTTGAGAAGAATGTGTGTTCTGCTACTGTTGGATGGAATATTCTATATGTGTCTATTAAATCCATTTGTTCTAAGGTGTGGTTCAAGTCCAACTTTTCTTTGTTGATTTTCTGTCAAGACAATCTATCCATTGCTGATAGTGGGGTATTGAAATTCCTGCAATGACTGCATTGTTGTCTATTTGTTCCTTAATATCTATTATTGCATACTTGTATATTTCAGTGATCAGGTTTTGGGAACGTACATATTTATTATTGTTATATCTTCTTGATGTAGTGACCCCTTTACTGACCTTCTTTGTCTCTTCTCTACCTTTTTTGGCTTGAAGTGTGTTTTGTCTGATACAAGGATGGCTATACCCACCTTCTTTTCATTTCTATTTGCTTGGAATATCATCTTCCATCCTTTCCCTTTGAGCCTATGTGCCTTTAGAGCTGAAATGAGTCTTCTGTAGAGAGCATAGAGTTGGACCTTGTTTTTTCAGCCATCCACCCACTATGTGCCTTTTGATCGGTGAGTTCAATCTGCTTACATTTAGGGGTGATTATTGATATGTAAGAATTTACTATTGCCATTTTATCTTTTGCCTTCTGCTTATTTTGTGTCTCTGTTGTTCCTTTTTTCTTCTCTTTCTGTCTGCCCTTATAAGTTGGTGGTTTTCCATGGTGATTTGCTCACTCTCCCCTTTTTTATGTTTATGTTTCTGCTCTAGATTTTTGCTTGTGGTTACCATGAAGTTTACATGAAACATCCTACAGGTAAAATAGCCCCTTTCCTGCTGATGCCAGTTTATCTTCATTCACCTATAAAGGTTTCATCTGCTTACTCTTCCCCTTTTATATTTTTAATGTTAGAAATGATCTCTATGCCGTGATTTCATTACCAAGTTGTACTATCTATAGCTATTTTTAATGCTCTTTTCCTTTAACCATTATATTATAGTTAAGAATTTAATATACTGTTCTAGAAAAGATTTACAGTATTCTAATTATGAGTATTTATCATCTTAATCAGAGTTTTGTGTACTTTTGTCTTTTTGTTTCAGCTTGAAGAGCTCCTTTCAACATTTCTCATAAGGCAGGTCTAGTGGTGGTAAACTCCCTCAGCTTTAGTTTGTCTGGGAAAGGCTTTAATTCTCCTTTATATCTGAAGGATAACTGCCACATATTCTTAGATGGAAATTTTTATCTTTCAATATTTTGAATATGTCATTCCACTATCTTATCTCCTGACCTTCAAAGTTTCTGCTGAGAAATCTACTGTAGCCTAATGGGGGTACCTCTGTAGGTTGCTGTCTTTTTTTTTTTTTTCCCCCCCCGGCTGCCTTTAAAATTGCTTCTTTATAATTGAATTTTGACAGCTTCATTAAAATGTGTTTTGGAGGTCTGTTTGTGATGAGATAACAAGATATTCTGTTAGCTTCGTGGATCTGTATATTCATCCCTTCCCCAGATTTGGGAATTTCTCAGCTATTATTTCTTTAAATAAACTCTGTCCCCTTCCCACTCTCTTCTCCTTCTGGGATGCCCATTATTCTTACGTTTCCCTTTCCAATAGAATCAGATATTTCTCATAGGCTTCACTTTTTAAAAATCTTAGCTCTCTCTTTTCTTCCACCTGAATTATTTCTATATTTCTATCCTTGAGCTTGCTAATTCCTCTTCTACCTGATTTGCTCTATTTCCAGTGCATTGTAATGCATTCTTTATCTCATTTATTGAGTTCTTCAGCTCCAGAAATCTGTCTGATTCTTTTTTAGAATTTTCATCTCTTTGGTAAAGTATTCCTTCTGCTTGTTATTTTCATTCCTAATATCATTGCATTGCCTTTATGAGTTTTCTATTCAATTTCTTCATAACAGCTATTTAAAACTCTTTATCAGTTAGATCACAATATTCCATACCTTTGGGTTTGGCTACTGGAAAATTGTCTTGCTTTTTTTTGCGATACCGTATTACCATGATTCCCTAAATAAAAAATGGAACACCATTTTTATTTAGGTAAGACTTTGTTTACTTTGATCCTAAGAATGCAACAGGTTGGTAGTTAGGAGCCTTCCTTTCCAGAAGGTGGCGCTATGGCACAAGTTTTTGGTTTCTCTTACCAGCGTTAACTAGCGGCTTCTAAGATTGGGAACCCACACAGTTAAAACAAAACAAAACAACAACAACAAAAACAACGCGTGGTGGCAGAATGTGGGCGCAGGGGGGAGGTGTGTGTACTTAGCACTTGGGGCTTTGTGGGTGTCCATGGCCTGGTAGAGGTATCCTCAAGTTGGGATGGGGGCGGTGTCCCAGGGGTCCTTGGGTGGTCGGTCCCCTTGCTTCCAGGGGCAGACAGCAGGAAGACATTTTACTTCAGTTCTCTTTGTCTGTCTACTTACCTTTCCTTTCCCTCTGCCCATTCACTGCAGTCTCTCCTCAGAGAGAGCAACTGGTCCCGCCAGCTGTAACACACGTGGCTGGGCAGACTTCCAGTCACTGCCTTCATCCTCCAGCTCCTCTGCCAGAAAGGTGGTGCTGGCTCGCTGCCAGAACAGCAGCCACCTTCTGTGCTGTCACAGCCTCCTGCCACCAGCTCTGCAGCCACTTACCTCAATCCCTGCTACCTACTCCATGGTCCAATCCACCCACTTTGGATGCACAGGTGGATGGATCTCTTGGATGTCGTTGTATGCTGTGGATAGGTGCTTTTTTTTTTTCTTCTGGTTATGGACGTCCTAATAGTTGTAAATCAAAGGAGAGAGAGAAAAAAGGAACGATTCGCACTATCATGATACTGACGTCACCCCAAAACTGCATATTTCATTGCTCTGTGACTATTTCAACAATTTGAGTAAGTTGTGTGGAATATTAGACTTTGCCCCTTAAATGGATATTTCAGATTTATATACAAGCAAGGAAGTTTTTCAGTTAATGAGCTATAGATAGTGAAAGTCTTTTTAAACTAAATATCTAAAGTAATATCAATACTAATATGAGTCAACAGGTGAGTTTCCCAAGTGCATCTTTCTGGGCACTAGCGTGATAGGGCTTCAGATTTTTGAAAGTATGTCTTTTACACTGCCCAACTCTCCAATTCTGGTTTAATAACCACAGAACCTAATACAGATACCAGGGCTACTCATATGAAAACTGCAATTTAGTGCACACTCCTGGTGGCCACGTTGAGGGTCTCTCCTGGCACAGTTGAGGTTTTCATCCACTGCAGAGATCTCTCAGCTCCTGTCCCGAGTGTTGTACATTTCCTTCTCTGAAGAACAGAATGTGTCTGCCTTAAGTACACAAATAAATCCTCTCACTAAATCAGAATTTCAGGGGCAGGAATGGGGGAATTGCCCCTTGGGTATCAGTGTCTGAAAAACTGCTGTGTCTATTTCTCCCCTGAATTTCATTGCACAAAATTATACAATCTTGATAAATCTAGAGATGTTACTTCTAACACAGACATGTTCTCATCTTTCCATTTGTGAATTATTTTTGAAAAATATCTGAGTGTGTTGGATTGCTGAATTTTACTGACATGCCCTGTTTAAGCAGGAATGAGAACGCCTTCTGAAATGAATACTTCATTGGCAGTCCCTTCCTATTAGTGAGAACCCCTCTTCTCTATCTATATTTTCCTGGGTCCCACTATCACATACCTACCCCACACCCAGCCTGGAAATTAAGACCGCATGATTTTTCTGTTAGGATGAACTTGGCTGTTTCAATGTTTTAAGCTCAATATATGTCAGGGTTGAAATATAACTTAGATATGGAGATTTAAGAAAGTTGCTCTCGGACTTGTGATCAACTTAATTCAGCAAACATTTGTCAAATGCTTACCATGTGCCAGGCACTGTGATAGAAGCTGAAGAAATAACGATAAATAGTGGTTCTTTAAAAAAAAAAAAAGTGCTGTTCCTGTATGAGAAGCAGTATGATTCATTAAACTGGCACAAGTTATAATTTTAGAAACACTCCCACCACTGGGAATCTGTTCCTTTTGTCGAATATAATTTTTCAGCAGTCACGAGTGAATAATAATTGGGATAATTAAAATTGACCTTTAAAACAGATCTAAATCCTTGTCTGCTTAGGGTGCTGAAGCAGGACAATCCATGAAAAACTACAGCCATTCTCCCTCCAGATATTTGATTCCTCTGAAGGCTGGTAGAGTCACACACCCTTGCACAATTTTAAAAGCATGAAGGGATAGAACTAAGTTTTATAAATGGGCTCCAGGATGTATAACTGGGGGAAAAAAACCCTGAAAGTTTCTCTTCTTTCTCAGTAAGTTATTTAAATCATAGCACTTATTTTTAAGTGAATACTCAGGGTAGTTGATAAAGAGAAAGCCCTCCTGCCCTTTTTTAAAAATAAACTTTATTTTTTGAGCAGTTTTAGGTTTATGTAAAATTGAGCAGAAAGTACAGAGATTTCCCATATACCCCCTTCCCTCACACATGCTTAGCCTCTGCCATTACCAGCATCCTTCTCCAGAGTGGTGTTGATACTTTTTTTAGTTTACAATTGGTGAACCTGTGCTGACACATGATAGTCACCCCAAGTCCATAGTTGATGTTTCACTCTCGGTGTTGTACATTCTGTGGGTTTGGACAAATGTATAATGACATGTATCCAGCATTATATTATTGTACAGAATAGTTTCACTGCTTTTAAAATCCCTTGTGTTCCTCTTATTCATTCCTCTCTCCCATCTAAACACTGGCAACCACTGATCATTTTACTGGCTTCACACTTCTGTTTTTTCCAGAATATCATATAGCTAGAATCGTATGGTATGTAGCCTTTAAAGACTGGCTTCTTTCACTTAGTAATATGCATTTGGGTTTCTTCTGTGTCTTTTCATGGCTTGATGGATCATTTCTTTTTATTACTAATGTTCCACTATATGGATGTACCACAGTTTGTTTATCCATTCCCTACTAAAGGTGTCTTGGTTGCTTCCAAGTGTTGGCGTTTAATGACTAAAGCTGCTATAAACATTTTTGTGCCTGTTTTTGTGTAGACATAAGTTTTCATCCCCTTTGGGTAAATACCAAGGAACAGATTTTGGATTGCATGTAGGAATATGTTTAGTTTTGTAAGAACCGGCCAAACAGTCTTCCAAAAAGGCTGCACCATTTTGCATTCCCACAACCAATGAGAGTTCCTGTTGCTCTACATCCTTGCCAGCATTTGGTGTCATTAGTGTTCCAGATTTTGACCATTTTCATAGGAGTGTAGTGGTATCTCATTGTTGTTTTAATGTGCATTTCTCTGAAGACATATGATGTGGAGCATCTTTTCATATGCTTCTTTCTCATCTGTATATCTTCTTCGGTGAAGTGTCTGTTAAAGTCAGCTTCGGACCATTTTTTAATTGGAGTTGTTTGTTTTCTTATTGGTAAGTTTGAGTTCTTTGCATATTTTGGATAAAAGTCATTTGTTCGATGTGTATTTTGCAAATATTTTCTCCCGTCCTGTGGCTTGTTTTTTCATTCTCTTGACTGTGTTTTGCAGGGCAGAAATTTTTAATTTTAATAAAGTCCATCTTATCAGTTCTTTTCTTCATGGATCGTGGCTTTGTATCTACAAAGTCTTTGCAGAACACAAGTTCATCTAGATTTTCTCCTATGTTATCTTCGAGGAGTTTTATAGTTTTGTGCTTTACAGTTAGATCTGTGAACCATTTTGACTTAATTTTTGTGAAGGGTAAAAAGTCTGTGTCTAGATTCATGTTTTTGCTTCTGGAAGTCCATTTGTTCCATTACCACTTACTGAAAAGACTATCTTTGCTCTATTGTATTGCCTTCGCTACTTTGTCAAAGGTCAATTGATTATATTTGTGTAGGTCTACTTCAGGGCTCTCTGTTCTGTTTCACTGATCTATTTGTCAGCTCTTTTGCCAATACACTGTCTTAATTACTGTACCTTTATGGTAAGTCTTGAAATCAGGTAGTGTCATTCCTACCACTCTGTTCTTCTTCATTATTGTTTTGGCTATTCTGGGTCTTTTGCTTCACCGCATAAACTTTAGAATCAGTTTGTTGATATCCACAAAATAACTTGCTTGAATTTTGATTGAGATTGCCTTGAATCTATAGATCAAATTGGGAAAAACTGAAATCTTGACAATATTGAGTATTGTCCATGAACATGGAGTATCTCTCCATTTATTTAGTTCTTCCTCGATTAATTCCTCAGAGTTTTGTAGTTTTCCTCATATAGATCTCATGCATATTTTGTTAGATTTATACCTAAGTATTTTATATTTTTTAGGTGCTAATGTAAATAGCATAGTGTTTCAGACTCCTAATTCCACTTGATCATTGCTGGTATATAGAAAAAGAATTGACTTTTGTATTTTAACCTTGTATCCTGTGACCTTGCTATAACCACTTATTAGTTCCAGGAGTTTTTGCATAGATGATCTTGTCATCCATAACAAAGACATTTCTTTCCTAATCTGTATCCCTTCTATTTCCTTTTCTTGTCTAATTGCATTAACTAAGACTTCTAGTAGGATGTGGAAAAGGAGTGGTGAGAGGGAAAATCTTTGCCTAGTCTTGATCTTAGTGGGGAAAGTTCCAAGTTTCTCACCATTAAGTGTGGTGTTAGCTGTAAGTTTTCAGTAGATATTCTTTATCAATTTGTGAAAGTTCAACTCTATTCCTAGTTTACCAAGAGTTTTTACCATGGATGGGTGTTGGATTTTGTCAGATGCTTTTCTTCATCTATTGATAGTACCATGTGATTTTTCTTTGTTAGCTTGTGGATGTGATGGATTACATAAACTGATTTTTGAATGTTGAACCAGCCCTGAATACCTGGGACAAATTCCACTTGTTTCAGTATGTAATTCTTCTTCTATTTTTTAAAAATCTGTTAAAATTTTTATTTTATTTTACTTTATTATTTTGTTTTTGGCCACACCGTGTGGCTTGTGAGATCCTAGTTCCCTCACCAGGGATTGAACCCGGGCCCCCTGCAGTGGAAGCATGGAGTCCTAACCACTGGACCGCCAGGGAATTCCCTGTAATTCTTCTTATACATTGTTGGATTTGATTGCTGACATTTTGTTGAGGATTTTGCATCTGTGTTCGTGCGAAATATTGGTCTGTAGGTTTCTTTTCTTGTAATATCTGTGATTGGTTTTGGTATTATGGTACTATTAGCCTCATAGAATAAGTTAAAAAGTATTCCTCTGTTTCTATCTTCTAAAAGGGATTATGGAGACATGGCATGATTTCTTCCTTAAATGTTTGGCAGAATTCACCAGGGAAGCCCTCTGGACTTTGTGCTTTCTGTTTTGGAAGGTTATTATTATATTATTAAAATAATTATTTGAATTATTGTTTCAAATTTTTTAATAGATATTTGTCTTTCTCTGCCTGACTTATTTCACTTAGTATGATAATCTCCAGGTCCATCCATGTTGCTGCAAATGGCATTATGTCATTCTTTTTAATGGCTGAGTAATATCCCATTGTATATATGTAGCACATCTTCTTTATCCATTCATCTGTCCTCAACAAAATACTAGCAATCCAAATCCAACAATACATTAAAAGGATTATACACTATGATCAAGTGGGATTTATCCTAGGGATGCAAGGATTTTTCAGTATCTGCAAATCAATGGCTGTGATACACCACCACAAGTTAAAGAATAAAAACCATATGATCATCTCAATAGATGCAGAAAAAGCTTTTGACAAAATTCAACACCTATTTATGATTAAAGGCTCTCCAGAAAGGGTCCTAGAGGGAACATATTTCAAAATAATATAGACCATATACAACTAACCTACAGCTAACATCATACTCAACAGTGAAAATCTAAAAGCATGTCCTCTAAGATCAGGAGCAAGACAAGGATGTCCACTCTCACCACTTTTATTCAACATAGTTTTGGAAGTCCTAGCTGTGGCAAACAGAGAAGAAAAAGAAAAGGAATCTAAATTGGAAAAGAAAGAAGTAAAACTGTCACTGTTTGCAGATGATATGATATTAGACATAGAAAATCCTAAAGGTGCTACCAGATAACTACTAGAGCTCATCAATGAATTCAGTAAAGTGACATTTTCTTTGCTGAGGAATTTTTAGTCTACTTTAGAACATAATGCATATTGAAAAGATGCCATTTATATACAGTTGTGTATAAACTGGATTTGAAAGTTCTGAAGAAACTAAGAGCATGCATCACCAAGGAGCTGTAGTAATCCAAAGAGGTTTGTCTGGGACTGTTTTTTATTTATGGAGGGGGTAGATTTAAGTAGTTTTAGGAGGAGGTCAAGGGTCTGGAAAACACTCAGAGAGTGTCACTTAGATTGAGAGGATTAAGGCAACTATGTTTTCTCAAGCTATGGGAAGTTCCAAATTTCTAAGATTTTACCTGGAGAAAAGAATATATATATAATTTTTAAAAACAGAAGCTGAAATATTGTTTAATGATTTCAGTATAAAGCTGTTCTGTTGGCAGGACAAACAATAGGCTATTGATTAAAATGATGTTACAATAGGTACAACTACTGAGACAATGTTTGCTCATTTAATACATAAGAACGTATTATAGAAGCATGCACACAGGGATGTGCCGAGCACTCTGATCTGAATCATACATAAATCATGAACAATTACGGTGTGTCTGTATTTTCTATAAGACACGTTACAATGGATCCTCAGTTTCCCTTTAGAGTTCCTAAGCTTTTCTGAGAACATTTGAGCTTCTGAGTACATTTGAACTTTTGAAGGAATAAGTGCATTTCAAAACTGAGATTATTTCATAGAATAATTTCTTATTAATATGAGTGTTATTATGAAGAGAAATAAACTTGCTTTAGCCTATTGAACGGTAATATTATCTGTCTATTTTCATTTGTTAATTCTTATAAGATTATTACTTGTACTCACCTCATTTTCCCCCTAAGTGGTAAATAGTTGTACTTTTCAGTTGTTTTGCCATCTCGTTTGTTACAAACAATTATTTATGAATAATTGTTGTAGCTTTGAGGCATTTCAGGATTCATTTTTTTTTTTTTTTGGATAGAAATAGTATGTATCAGACTATTGATAAGAATAATATTCAGTGGCAATCAAATATTTTTTAATGATTCCAGAAAAAGAAAATTAAATCGTGTCTTAACAATTTTGGCTCCAGGAATCGTAGTATAAAATATAGACATTTCAGATTGAAAACAATGGTTAAGGAGATTTTTGGGTGGCATCTGAGACTTCACCTTACTTGAATGTAATTTAGTTAAAAACACAGTGAATGTACTGAAAACACTGTCCAAACACAGAGCCGCTCTTTTCCAAGTACCTTATTGGACATGGTCACGTTTTTTGATCACGTGCATTCTCAAATTTGACTGTGTGGAAGTGAATTGGAACAACCAATTAGGGTTGTAAAGAAAATGATCACTTTTAAAATTGTTTCTCAAAGGCAAAGATGACTTCATAAGAGCGAGTACATCTTACTCTTTTTTTTTTTTTTTTTTTTTAAAGACTAAGATTCATATGCCTTCTTTTGAGGAAAGAATAAAAAATGAGAATATGGCTTGGAACGTTGAATGCTGCCTTCTATATCTCTCTATAGGGAAAACGTCCTTAGAATGTTTTGAAGAAGCTTATGTGATGACTTGTCTTACCATACTGAAAATAATAAAAGCAAACACTATTAATCCTCATAGAAACCCTATGAATTGTGTGATTCCCCTTTGTCCAGTTGTGTGATTCAGTTGTGTGACATCCTCATTGTACAGATGAGGTAACTGAGGCTTAGGGAGGGCCAGTGACTTCCCAAGAGTAGGCAGCTTGGTAAATGTCATGCCCACACCCTGTCTGGCTCCAGAATCTACACTTGGTCCTCACTGTTTCCAACCCAGAAAGGAGAGACCCCAATACGGTGAGATGAGAAAGATGTGAGCAGAGGGGACTGAGTGGGGAGCGTCTGGGGAGACTCAGAAAGGAAGCCGTGCTTGGGGGGGGGGGGGGGGGGAGGCTGGGAAAGGAGCAGGCTTCCCAAGCTAAACAGTTGATGGAGATAATCTTCACTTAGCCTCAACCAGCTCTGTGACTTTGAGCAGGTTACTTAGATCCCTGGGACCCCTTTACTTAAAGGGGGAATGATGCAGGCCTGGTCTGCTCAACAGGCAGAGAAATTGTCCCCTGAGAAATTGTCACGTTAACATTCGAGTTAGCACAGCTGACTGTGGATTGTGGATGATCCCAATCTTCTGGAATTTTCTGAATGGCTAATAATGCCCCAGTAATGTCTCAACAGCTTTGTACTTGCAGTGCACACACTCACAACGGGAGCTTCTTTGCTCTTCCTTGTGCCAAGGACCCTTCGGGCACTTTGCTGAAGCCTGACCCCTTCTCACAGCAATGCTTGTAAATGCATAAAATGTATACATAGGGTTACAAAGTAAATAGTTATATTGAAATGCTGATATCAATGTACTAGAAATTGTAACATAGTGTCTTCTTAGTTATTAGTGCATTCAAAAACAAGATCTAGTGGTGACTTTAATAAATACTGTTATTTTGAAGTAAAGGGGACCATAAACAATATTTCTAGATGTCCGTGACAACGATTGCTATTAAAATATCTGTAACTTATGTTGGTAACATATGCACGGGCACTGGTGAATATAGTCTGGTTTGTCTACATTTGTGAGTGAAGAATATGCTAAATTTTAGCTAGAGGTTAGTGAAAATAAAGATGTAATTTTTTTCTATTCATCTCAACAGACCCCCTATATCATATTTGTACCACACGTTAAGAACCCCTGAGCTGTGTGGTTCACTGCTTCAAGTTCTGTGAAAAACCCTCCTGAGCTTTGATTGAACTTCTAATGAATCTTTAGATCAAGCTAGGGAAAACCAGTACCTTAAAAGTAGTCTTCCTATTTGCAATCATTGTAGTCTGAATTTATGTAGTTTTTCTTTAATGTCTTTCAATACAATTTTTATAATAATCTCCATAAATGTCCTGCAAATTCTGTAAGATTCATTCTTAGATACTTTATATGTTTTGTTAGTATTTGCTATTCTATTTAATTTCTAACTATGGATAAGTTTAGAAATACTATCAGCTTTTGTATAATGAATTGTTAAGCTAGCCAATGACTTTCAGAATTTCTACCTCCATAATCATATCATCTGGAAACGATAACGGTTGCTCTTTTTTATCCAATTTTGTGCTTTTAATTTTTAAATTTTCTCTTACGTACTGATAGGACTTTCAGTGCAATGTTCAATAGAAACAGTGGTGTCTGTGAAAGTGTTCTTTCTGATTTTCAAGGAAATACTTTTAATATTTTCCCATTTAGGAGTGATGTGCTGGAACCAATTTTTAGCAGCTAGCAAGAGCCAATCATTAACTTTTCATGAATTTTGCATGAAAATACAATCATTATTAAAAATTAAATTATATAAACATAATTAATTAAATCATATTAAAACAAAAGTAATACATTCTGAAAACTCACCACTTCCTACTTTATTTTATGTCATCTTGCTGTTATCAGTGCTCTTGAGGTTATTTACATACCTTGTGTCTGCGTGGTGAAAATACTATATAATGATTCTTTTTCCAACTTCCTGGTCAGTGACATCACGTTGATAGCTTTGAATTGGCCATGGTACGAGTACCATGTTTGGAACAGGCTCTAGCATTTTCCTAGCCTGTTAACTAAAAAGAAAGGAAATTAAGGAAGAAGAGAAGGGAGGGTGGCAGGGAAATAGGAAGGAAAGGAAAGTAAAAGGGAAGGAAGAAGAGAGGAAGAGAGGACAGGAAAGCTTTAATCAGTGTATTAACCCGCACGTGGTGTTTCCCCCCAGATAGCTGTGACGCTCTTCTGGCGTCTGCCCTGCCCCGGGCTTCCTTCAGCAGCTCCTCAGAGCGGTCCAGCAGCCACGGCCCTGGCTTCGCAAGCCTTAATCGCAGAGACGGTGAGTCTGCAGCTGTCTTCTTGTCAATCCACACTGATTCTTTCCCAGAGAGAATTATTTTCATTTTTAGTTCATATTCCTTCTTATAGGTCAAAACTTAATTATATTGGGTTTAATGAAACTGAAGAAAGCAGCAGGTTCATCATATCTGCTAGTATTCCTCTGCTAGCTTTCTTCTTGCTTATGATCCATTTTTTGGTTTGTTTTGATATCTTCCTTCCCTATTGATTGCCAGCAAATGATCATCAATAAGATTTATGAGAAGGGAATTATTGGAGTCTAGATTTTTTCCAGGGTTATCATCCCTTTTTAGTTTTAGGACCGGCGACAGAAGGGTGACTAGTCAAGTGCGCTGGTCATAAATAACTACAACAACACAAGAAGGAGCCAGTGCTGCAGCCACTGGGGAAGCCTGATGTTTGCAAGATGTGAAGCTGCCAAAGGATGTCATGGGAAAATGACTCCATTCCCAGGACTTGGCCTGGGAGGAGACCAGGTGAAGGCTGCTACTGAAAATAAAGATTCCCTTCCTATTAGTGGGAAGGGAGTTAATGACTTACTTTTTGGAATGGTCCATTGTTGCTACTTGAATGTTGTCGAGTGAATTACCTCTTCTATTGCACAAATACTAATTCAGTGGATTAAATAAGTGAATACATACACTTCAAATTCAAATGCTTTGCTACTTTTTTTGATTAACTTTTATTGGAGTATGGTTGCTTGACAATGTTGTGTTAGCCTCCACTGCACAACAAAATGAATCAGCCGTACCCATACAGATATCCCCTCCCTTTTGGACTTCCCTCCCACTTAGGTCACCACAGTGCATTAGGTAGAGCTCCCTGTGCTATACAGTATGTTCCCATCAGTTGTCTATTTTATACATAGTATCAATAATGTATATATGTCAATCCCAGTCTCCTAATTCCTCCCACCCCACCCCTTTCCCCCTAGGTATCCATACATTTGTTCTCTACGTCTGTGTCTCTATTTCTGCTTTTGTTTTACTCCTGTTTTAAGGGATAGATTTTTTAAATGAAAGATGAATTCAGAAAGTAAAAGTTAAAATTAACTGTGTCCCATGTAAACGCACTGCTGTAAATCCTGGAGATACTACTAAGGAATTGAGTGTTTTCCTCCCTTTCTTTGACATTTCTAAGATCAGAGTTAAAGTCTAGCTTGAACTTTACTGTGTCCTTAAGGATCAAATTTGGGAACCTAGTAAGTGATCAAATAGATTGGCAGGGAAGAGTAAGAACACAGGTGAAGAAATTCAATGAGCTCAGGATGGGAAGGCATGTCCATTAATTGTCCACCTTCATGGTCTTTTCCCAGGAAAAAGCATTTTGTGGCCAGATATTTACTCCTCAAAGCATCATTCATAATCATTTTTAGCACCCCAGTAAAAATATATTCTCATTGAAACCAGATTTCAATGAGATCAGTTATCAAATTACCCATTTTTGGTCTGGTGGTTATTCTAATATCAGCTTAACATCTAAACTTTCCAGTGGTTTCCCTAAAATTGTAAAAACTAAATAAGCCATATTTAATTAGTTTAAAGAGGCCCGAGGGGCTTGTGTGTTGTGTTTCTAATTTGCATGTGTAGAGTATCTTTATGATTCAGGCCTCCAGTGCTATCAATATGGTGGCGCTGGGAAGTTCATAAACATTAGAAGGGAAAATCCTGAAGCTTAAGATGAACTTATTTCCATTATATTTAATTAAAAAACTAATAACTCAGAATATTATAAGCCATCATTATAAAATGGTAAGTACAAAGCTTATCTTTTATATTTAAACTACTCTCTTTGCAAATTTAAATTAATTATTTTAAGAGTGGCAATCAACTGATGAGGGTTTTTTTTTCATGGTTGTTGCTACTCTGATTGCATATAGTGTACATTTCACTAAATATCCTAGATATTACCACCTGATTTCAGACCCATTTCTTTTTAATTTTATTTATTTATTTATTTATTTATTTATGGCTGTGTTGGGTCTTCGTTTCTGTGTGAGGGCTTTCTCTAGTTGTGGCGAGCGGGGGCCACTCTTCATCGCGGTGCGCGGGCCTCTCACTATCGCGGCCTCTCTTGTTGCGGAGCACAGGCTCCAGATGCGCAGGCTCAGTAGTTGTGGCTCACGGGCCCAGTTGCTCCTTGGCATGTGGGATCTTCCCAGACTAGGGCTCGAACCCGTGTCCCCTGCATTGGCAGGCAGACTCTCAACCACTGCGCCACCAGGGAAGCCCTGGACCCATTTCTAAAGCATGCTTTAGACAGCACAATTTATCAATATTCCTTCTGAAGGATTATCTATATGTGTTTTCTGTTAAAAGCCAGCATCCCAGAGTCTTTATTGACATTTCCTTTGCCTTGGTAAATGCTGGAGAACATATTAGTTCACTTTAGTTTAGATGATTATGATGTAAAATGTGGATAGTATGAAATGTGGATGAATATAATGAGGGCGATGATTCTTCATATATAGTAGTTTTAGCGTTTTGGAATATTTTGTGTATGATCTAGTGAGGAAAATCATGTTCGACTCCCTGATTGTATGGTTAAAATTTCCTTGGTCTGTGTTGTGGTATTTGGAAGTTTTAAAGAAGGTGGTCTGTCTTACACCCCTAGTTTCTTATTTTGCCCATAAGGCATTGCGCTTCTAGAATGTTCATTAAGAATTAGAAATGTCTCAAATACCACAGCTTCCACCAAGAACTTTATACATAGCAGCTGATCAATTCATCTACCTGATACATAAAGGTAGTAAGAGAATAGTCTATACATAATTTTTGATTGTATGTGTGTGCATATATATAAATTTGACCCACTGTCTAACCCCCCAAAGCCAAATAATTCAAACTTTAAGGCATTTTATGATTTTAAAGTACTTCACTGATTCAACACATAACAAATGTTAATTAATTGACTAGAACTTATTGCACATTTCATGTTTTCTCTTTTACATATTTTTTACTTATGCAGTTTATGTATTTATTTTGTTTTCTATTAATTTATGAAAAGTAGTAAAATATTTCTTAGGAAAGACTTTGCAATAAATAGAAGAAAGAAGTCTATGAAGGATATTAAGAGGAATGAGCAGAGAAGTTAGGAGGGATCCAGGCGTTTCTAGGGACAGGTGGGCCAAAGCAGAGAGATGCAGACCTTGCATCTTTGAAAACCATGATTCCTGAGCATGTTACCACCTGTTTGCCAGTGTTTTCTGTGAGCTCCCTAATGGAAGTGTTGGTTATTGTAGAGATAGGAATGGGCTAGTATCATCACTCAACATTGGACTAAGTGCTCCTGGAGTTTACTTTTGAAATTTCTAGTCTGGTTCCTCTAGCATTCCCATTTTGAAGTCTGGGATTGGGTTCCAGATAATACATTTAACAAAGTATCCCCTCTGAGGTCATACACCTTACCTTTTTATACAGAGAAACACAAATTACTGGAAATGCCTGAATGTATAATTTTTCAGAACTGATGGATTTTTTTTAAGGGGTAAACCACAGACACGTACATGTATTCATATACCTATTCAAGAAAATTGATGCCATTAGATAAAAATGTAAAGTTCTTGAGGCTTTACATCTTTACAGTCAAATTGGGTTTGACTATTCATATTAGCTGAATTTGTTTCCATCAATATTAAATTGATATTTCCTAGAATTACAAGTGACCTAATATTTCTCATATAAAATCAAGATTGCTGAAATCTGTGTGTTCTAAATAAGAACATGCTATAATATTGACTTCATTTTTTTCTTCTCAAAAATCTCCTAAATGAACTTTATGCAGTTTATCCAAGTTTATTCAAAACAAAAGTTAAAAAACCAAAACCAAAAGTAAACAAACTACCTTAGAGTAAACCACGCTGGACTTTCATTCTAGATCTTGCATGTGAAAATAACCTTTTGTTTTTACAATTATTGTTACTGTAGGTGACCCTTCATGAAACTGGCTTTAGCATTTCAGATGCTGCTTTCCAACTCCGGATAACATGTTCTTTTTAGCCACGTGACGTGTCCTCTTTAGTCACCGCAGGCATGGTGGTGAGATGAGTGGTCTGGCCAGAGCTGATTGAGATTGATTAGGAGGAAGCGTACACACATTTTGTTCTCCTTTTTTGTTCCCCCAAAGTGCTTGCATAAACAATCATCCCCAGAAAGAGGGACAACTCCGTTCATGGCCCAGATGCTGAAAATCACGCCCTCTAATGCGGCAAGCCACTCATCACTGACAGTGCAAATGAGACTGCTTTAAATTTAACTTGATCAAAAATGGCATATCAGATTACTATAGTGTGTATTGCAAACAGAAAGTAGATGGAGACAAGCTGAACTGACTGGATGTTTTCTTTTCTCTTTGTAATTCTTCACCTTTCCCGTACCGAGACATTGATCATATTTCCTCACAACAGACTTATGTGTTGGTGGAGCCAGGAAAGATTTTGTCTAATGCTCCCAATACAATTGATGGCTGAGCATATTAGCAACAATTCTCAGCGTTAAGATATTTATTTCTCACTTTAGGAAGTACATTTACTAGTACAAGTTAATACTCCAGGTTTTAGCAGGAAATAAATACACATGATTCGATTAGCAGAAAATGCTTAAGCCTGGGCATCAGACACTAAATATTTTCTTATAACCTGGAACGTCTGATTATTTGGACTCTGCAATATCCCAAATAAGCTGTGATGTAAAATTCACTGTGTTTTACAAAGAAATGTTAGAAAATGGAAAGAGTGAATAATAATTTAAAATATCTAGACGTATATCAACTCCTGATATAAATCAGAATATTACTGAATACATCAAAAATGTTTGATGCAAATCTTATAATAATAAACTTGTCCCTCATATTTTTTCATAAAATCGTAGTTCTCCAGTCTTTCTATCTTTTATTCACAGGCTAGGTGCCTGGTAGAACTGGTCAGTATTCCCAAATACTAGTCTGAGCAATTCAGATGGCAATAAAAGGGCTTGCAAACCAGATTTTTATAAAGGCATATGAATGTACTGGGGACTTTTTGCCTCTGGATGTCAGATTTTTCATTCTGTTTATCTGTGCTTCCTAAAAGTTTTTAGACCTATTAGGGCCAAGACACATTCTTTTTCCGATTTTTCTTAACAAATGATCCTGCAGATGCAACTGTGGGTATTGAGTGCAGTGGACAGGCCAAATGTAATAGCATCCATGTAAAATACACCCATGTACTAAAGCACAGAGCACTGTCTTGGTGACCATGCAACTTTATTAAATCACGGCATGATGGTAGCATGTGAGAGGAGAAGCCCCCAAATCCCAGGGTTCGTGCAGACCCTGCCGTACAGGTGTCACACAGAACTCATCTGCTCAGGTTTTCCCATGGTCCTTTTCAAGGTCTGGAGTCTCCGGTTTACCTCCATAGAACCTAAGATGCTAGATGAGACAAACCAGAACAAACCAAACGTGTTTTTCAGCGTTGTCAACAACCTTCAGGGAGGCAATGTTGTCATTTCTCTCTACCAAGTAGCCCAAATTATAGCACTACCCCCAGAATAAGGCAATCCTCAGTCTCTTTTGGATTCAGTGGACTCTTTTGAATGGGTGAGCATCTTCCAGGGATGCTCAGATTTCTTTGTTCCTGCTTCTTTCCAAGACAGTGTTTGGGTTTACAGAAGGGCTGGTGCCCTCATGGAGCTGGATGGTGGGGCTTCTCACGTTGGGGCTCAGCTCCTTGCTATCTGCTGAAGGGAGTTTGTCTGCTTTTAACGCTGAGGGTTACTTGGCACCTGCTCCTGAAGCCTGTGGCAGATTTACCTCTTGGTAAGACCGTGTTCCCAGGGAACAGGTCATTGTCCCTACCGGGATCTTTGCGATGTCACTTCTTGCCTCCCTGAAGCCTGACCGTGAGTCTCATTTGGTTTCCAGCCTGAGCAGCCTTGGTTACAGGTTTAATTTGCCTTTGCCAAGTTGACCTTCTGTTCAGATCCAGTCAGACTCTCATCTCACTTCTGTGCCCCCTTTTGATGGCCTGTGGGCAGTCTGGTTCACCATGCCAAGGGGAAAAAGTTCGTCAAATGGTTTTGTCCTGGCAGTTTAGTCCAGAAGTAACCTGTCACTTCCACTCAGAGCTTGTTGGCCAGAGCTGGTCACATAGCCCCACCCAACCACCAGGGGGCGTGGAAATCGCAATCCTCCAAGTGCCTGGAAGGTAGAAGAAGGGAAATAGTTGGCAACCATTAGTAATGACTACACAGCCCCCTACAAGGTGATCTCCCAAAATTCCAAATGGAAGCCAAGACAAAGCCTTTCCACAGCTTGCTTATTCCTCTCACTTTTCTGATCCCCCTGGGACTTCGCTCCTGAGCAAGGTGTCTGAATCACCCTCCCACCACCTTTTACCCTTCCTCCATTTCCTCTCTTTCCCACGATCGTCTGGGTTCCCATCTCTTCTTCCTGCCAAAGAGGGAGACATCACACGTCCTGTTTCCTATTTTCTTAGTTGGTCTTTGCCCTCCCTGGCTTCTCTAGGGCTTCATGGGATAATGATCACTGGCTAACAGGATTTACCAGAGAGGAATGAAAAACACAACAGTTTATCCTTGCAAAATTATGTCTGTGTTGATTATCTGCCCAGTAAGTATCTTATGGTGGCCACAATTTTGCCATAGTATTTTTCCAAGAGTCAGTACTGCCTATGACGTACTTGGCAACTTCCCAAAAGGTATGTGGAAGCCCTTCTAAGCACTATCCAAATTCAAAAATAGTTGTCTAGCAAATTCCACTCTGTTCTTTTCCAAAGTAATCACTTTTACATCATGTATAATATACAGAAATGTTCATGAAAGTTATTTATTTAACAGTATGTATCCTTGACATACACCGTGATGTCTTTGTTTACTCCACTTTTAATAAATATTATTGGCATCCCTATGGAGATATATTTTATCCCATTACGTACTGCTTTACTCATCCAATGCAATTACATTGCCTCTTGTAGGGATATTCCCTTTTTCTTGTTTGGAGTCACTGATGAAAGACGTACCAAATGAGGTGACCTTCAATCCTGCCAAAGGGGTGAGGTTCAATTAGCAACCTTTCATGAGGCATCTGGGATCACTATTGATCAAAGCACACAGGAGTCTTGAACTTCTGGTTTAACTTGTGGCACAGAGACTGGTCCAGGAAGACCACAGCCAGTGACAAAGGCTAATGGAATATCTCAGTGGACCCTGTGGTCAGCTACTCCCACCTTTGCTCTGAACATTAATGAGGAGCTTCTGGACTAGGGGCTGACTGGAAGATGGTATTTCAGGGGTTCCCTGTTCTCTCTGTCCTGTGATCCTTGCAGTAGACTCTTCCCTTGTTGCCATGTTTCCTCCAAGGAAATCCAGTGGAGCAGGCTTTTCTCCGACACAAAATAATGCCATACTTTGCTGGGGATGAATGCCTACCCTCCAAAAAATGCACCTTTGTCAGTAGTATTTACATTTTGTGATGCTCAGACCTCATCCTTTTTGCATTCTCATTTTACCACTCTATTTTGTATAGCAGCTCCTCTGTACATATCTCTTTTTATCCAAGGCTTCCACAGTGTGCTTACAAATTGTAATGAATTCAGCTACATAACATCACTAAAGAAAATGTAAGTTTTACCATCAATGGACTTTTTTTCCAAAGGCTTCTGGCTAACTGAGCAGTCAAGTATGGATAGATAATTTAGTACTCATGGTTTTATTTCTAAGCATGTCACCCTTGCATTTCCTGACATGATCCTACACTGAATTTAATTAAAAAGAAAAAGGAGCTCTTGCCTTAAGAAGAGTAACGGTGTGTCCCTGGGAAGTGGTGGGGGCCTTGGAGCAGAGCGCCTGGCCTCCTGCCCTTCTGGGCATCCTGGATTCCCCACTGCTCTCTACATGTCAGAGGGAGATGCAGCTATTCTGAGTGGCCTCAACAATGATCTGGAATCATATCTGTTCTGAATAACTCAGGGGGCCTCTGAAAGATGCACAATGATGCTTTTATAGAATTAGACCAGATCTCAGAGCTGCATCTCTCATAAACATGAAGATTTCACGGGAGATGCACAAATAAACTTGGTCATACATTTTATTCAGTCATGCATGAGGTATTTAGTACATGTTCGGATGGTTTATAGGCTTGCTGGGCAATTCGTATTTTATTTCTAAGGTGAGAAATTAGCAAAATCATCTTATAGTCTTGTCAATACAGAACTTCAAACACATAAGAACTGCAAAGCCTGAGATCAGTTCAGATCTGAATGCCTCTCTACTGTGTGTTTCTTTAAAACTTGGTCAGGAGTGTCTATGAGAGAAGCAAAACAAAACACACAGTAGCAATGGATTTTTGTTTATTTTATGCAGAAAGAGCTGCAATGATGAATGTTAATTGCCAAGGGCATTGAAAGTTGTCCCTCGGGACACTGCACACAGAACTTAAGGGAGTCACGTGTGAACAGTCACACTGTACCTTTTTTCTTTAATATCACTGGCATTTAATTTGAATCACAAATTAACAAGTATACACTTATTTTTTATTTAATTTTAAATTGTCTGTTTACAAAACCATTATAGGGTATGTCTGCATTTAGTACAGGAATCTGTTTTACAATTAGGCAGCTCTGTGTGATTTTTTCATTATGGATGCACTTTTTGGAAAGCTACCTGTTGTCTCCTGCTCAGGCTGCTAGCAGACTGCAGGAAGCACAGCAGAAAGGGAATCAGAGGTTACCTAGACAGGTCCAGAGGGAGGATTTCTGCATTTTTTACATCCTGATAGCCAGAAATGGTATATGTAGATAGTTGGAATTGCTCCTTAAGAAATCAGAGCTGGAGCAAATGCTTAAATTTCCCTCAGCAATGTAGGCAGGGTTGTGACAAAAACACCAATATATAAATCCCAGAGATCTCTGAGTGGGATGGTCAGGGAGCATCCCCAGGGCCTGCTGCCCTATGGCCCCTTTTTCCTGGGAACATCTGTTACTCCTGCTTATCTCACCCTCTCCCCACTCACCCAGCCCCGCCTGGAATCTGGAATGAGTTTTCTGTGAATTAAGATGCATTTAAGTGAGGAAAGAAATACACAGAGCTTGTTGAGCTCCCATTTGAGACAATGTAATGAAGATCTTGGAGGGAAACTTCCCTTGGTTACAATTTCAATTTAGCCATTTACTTGCTTGACATTTAGATGCCCTGGAGATAGGTTAGTCTGTTCACTTCAGATTATCCCACTTGACTTTGCTCACTTCGGTATCTTTCTGCTCTGGACCTTGTTCCAACTTGAAGAAGGCATGAGCTATTCTCCTTTTCACCTCTGGGTAATTTCCACCTCTGGGTAATTTCCCCCTCTGCACAAAGCTGACACTCATTATGACAGTGCATGCCCCGTGGCCACCAGGGGCAGGGGTCATTTTCATCTTGATCAGTGACCAGAATAATTAAGGCCCTAGCTGAGAGTTTCCTGTTCAGCCTTTGCTCTCCCCAAAGACACAAGTCACTGCCTGTGTCTGAGCCAACGAAAGGTGGGGGAAACAATCACACAGGGATAACTAGAGACAGAAACCTTCCAATATATCTGCCAGTATATCAATATAAAAGACAGTCTGGTATTGATAAGCAAACAATACTGAATAACTGACAAATCACAGGGATATGTTCTTAGAAGGGGTAGAGAATGAAAAGGGAGCTAAGCTTTTATAAAATACCCTCACCCGAACCTAAAATGATTGTTTTTTGCTTGCCTGCAAAGCAGAGACTGTAACACCCGTCCCACTTGCCGGGTGCATGGAAGAGTTGTGAGGTAGCACTTAGAGCATCTGGGAGGGTCCTGAACACATCACATGCTTGTGACAAGTTTTGGCTTTCCTCATTTTCTCTCCTTTATCTAGTATAAAGTGGCAGGTAACGGGCCATTCAGTAATGAAAAGACTGCAATGCCCCACACTCTGGATGTCACCCCTCTTTCACCATGACTGTCTCCCGTCTTGCGATCGTGTATGGGAGAGAAAGTATTGTGCTAGATGCTCTAACACAGCTTCTTGTTGAATTCTCATTGCAGCCCTAAAGCATACCTATCACACTTTGCTGGGAGGGATGTTTTGTGTTCAGTGTCCTAAGCTGTGGAACCTTGTTCTGTGCAAGTCAGACCCTCTGGACATGTTTTCCTTTGTATGAATTGTGACACTTTATTCAACTAAGGGGCTGAGGCAGGAGACAGGACGGTGACAATGGAAAAAGACAGTCTGTGGTGTGGTCAGGGGAAGAGCTGGGTGGGAGGGCAAGTGCCTTTCTTGTGGGTTCAGCACTGGTGACTCCAAAACAGTAATTGCAAATCCCTGGGCTCTGTTTCAGGGGGTGTTGGTTCCCAGGGGGAATTTACTGAAGATTTGCAACATTGAATAATGCAGGCTGATCAGTTTCAGAACCACTGCTCTGCAGCTAAGAGCTGGTGGGGCGGCTGTGCTCAAGCGTACCCACTTTAATGTTATTTCAGTGTATTTTGTTTTGTTTTCCATTACAGAACAGTATCTCCGTTACCCGTCAGTAAAACTGTTCGGGGCTCCCTAACAGTCCTCAGGTTACATTTGTGCATTTCCCACTTTTTCCAGTCATTAGAAAAAAGGGCATCTACCCCGGTGGACTGCGTGCATGGGCAAATGCACAGTAATTCAACATCATCACCCTACAGGGGTCTGGGGATTACGCCGTGGCTGTGTTACCCAGCTGAAATGAATTGCTTTGCAGCACAGGGAATTCTGCAGTTTCATTACTTTATCAGAGTACCTACTTAATCAGATAGCTTAATTTGCATACCAGTAGCACCTTCTCACCACAGGTAAGGAATATGAAATGTTCAAGGTTGATTACCTGCAGATGGTGAAGAGTGGTTGACAGAGATGTGGCTGCATCTGTGGGAGAGGCTGGTCCCAGGGCAGATGCTGGAAGCATGCCGATGCTTTTTACTCTGTTGCATTTCTGTACATGTGGTACCCGTGTTGATGATACTTCCCGCTTCAAGAGAGATTGAAGATGACAGAGAAAGATTGTGAAATGCAAAAAGAAGAAGTATCTTCAGTACATTCTTTACAACCTTGATACTAAGAATACAGGACATTTAGCAGTTTCGCAGAGATTGAAACTGATTCATATAAAACTTCAAATGTAGAACCTTTAAGTTAAAATGATCAGCTAAAAGCCAACACCTAATTTCTGACTTCTTTTGGCAATTATTATAAAATTACAGGCAGTTGCAGAGTAATGTTACTTGGGACTGTTAGTTAACCCTCAGCTAGAACCCAGAAGGACTTATCATTCATCAAACATTAGAAGGGACCTTTGCACAAATCAGTAGAAGTAGCAGGGAGGTGTTGGGTGGTGATCAATCTTGTTATTAAAGACAAAGAAAGACTGAAAACTATCACAGGTTGGAAGACACTAAGGAGACAAGGTGACTAAATGCAATGTGGGATCCTGGAACAGAAACAGGGAGTTAGAGGAAAAACTGGAGACATCAAAATAAAGTTTGTCGTTTTGTTACCATTGTACCAGTGTTAATAGCTTAGTTTTGATCAAAATACCATGGTGATGTCAGATATTAACATTAGGACACACTGAGTAAAAAGTAGATAGGAACTCCCTATCCCATCTTTGCAACTCGTTTGTAAATCTGAAATTATTTCAAAATAAAAAGTTTCATAATGCATTACAGAACAGCCAGAGTTGTGGCATGTTTGCGATGTGAATCAAAGGAAAAGACATTGTGCTTGTGGTTGAGAGGAAATTTTGGAATTTTGGAATAAAGATTGCAGGAAATGAGGAAATCTTAGAAAGAATTTGAGTTTTAAAGAATTTGTAAGCTTTAAATTTTGTTAAGGGTTATACACGTAGTGCCGTTAGCAGAGGACATAGTGAAGCAACAGATGTGCCCACTTGCTAGTTTCACCTCCACACCCTGATGTAAGCGCTCCACTTCCATTTTCCTTTGAGCTGTCTTGTAACCATGTCACACACCTCCTGACATGTACTTGGTCGTAACAGCTTTTGTAAACAGGACATGGATGTTAATAATAGCCCCTAATAAAAAAGATAATAAATGTTGTCTAAAGTGTCAGACTTTATTATGAGAGCCTCAAATTAGATGTCAGGACAATGGGGAAAATTTTTTTTAAAGCTAGTTTTTTTGTGTTAGGGACTGTTTACATGACACTGTGTTTTCTAGACATGGATATGTAGCAAAATATCAGTTCCAGAATGCATTTCAAACCTGTTTCCCGATTTTTATATTGCATAATAATTTAAATTCAGAAAATTTAATATGACATCTAAATCCAAATTCAAAACTCATGTTTCTGTTAAACTAGAAGAACAAAATATATCAATAATACATTCACAGGTATCCCTAATTCTTCGGTGTCTCACAGGCACTGGAGAAAACAAAGCACAGTAATTTCCACTCTGCGCCTATTGTCTTGAATACCTGAGAAACTCCTCCCCATTCACTTCCTCTGGGTTCTCTCTCACCCTCCTTGCTGCCTTTTTAGAACTCTCCCTCCCTGCACAGAAATCACTTTCACCTCCACCCCTCCCATATTGCATTTCAAATTGTTCTTTGAAATGTCTGCTTCTCCTATGAGTCTGTAAGCACCTTGAGTGTAGGGCTATGCCATAGCCATCTTTGTTATCCCAACATTCAACATTGTACTTCCTCATGCTGGGAATCCAGAATTAAGGTTTTCTAGCTTTATTTTCCAACAAGGAAAGTTTGCCCTTTGTTTATGTCCAACAAAGGGCAAGTCATGCATTGAAGCCAATAAAGACACTAGTTCCAAGCACTGATGTAATGGCATGGTGTTTAGTTGTCCACCTATTACATTAATCAATTTCACTTAGCGGGACACCCCAATACCAGAGAGTAAGGGGTTATGAACTAAGAAACAAAACAATTAATATAGGCTTCATCCATTTACATTTAACCTGTGTTTTTATTTTGTGTTGGTGTGTGTGTATGTGAGTGTGTTTGTATAATTCTGGGGCATTATATAATGCAGAATTTGAAACTATGATTTTCATAAATCTTATTTATGACCCCATTCTTACAGGTTAATATAGATTTCAAAGATTTCTCTGTCTTTACCGGTTTTCTTCTTTTTATTCCCACAAAAAGGAGCTGGTGGCTGGTCTCCCCTTGTGTCAAATAAATACCAGTGGCTGCAGATTGACCTTGGAGAAAGAATGGAGGTCACAGCTGTGGCCACCCAGGGAGGACACGGGAGCTCCGACTGGGTGACCAGCTACCTCCTGATGTTCAGCGATGGCGGGAGGAACTGGAAGCAATATCGACGAGAGGAAAGCATCTGGGTATGTGCTTTACTGAAAAGCAGTCTGTCGGAGGATGAATTATGCCAGTTACTGCATGTTGCTGCCCATCTGTCAGATCAAGTATAGAACCAGAGCCTCCTAAGTTACTTGAAAGTGTTTCCACTGAATGTAAGCCACATGTGACGTTCCAGAAGACACCGTCCATGGCTAATTTATGAAATAAGTAAAACAATTTTATAATGTAGCGAAATATTGAAAATGTCTTCCCATTATTCCTTTAAATAGTGTGAAGTCTAAGGAATAAATAAGTCACATACAACTGATTTTATTTTTGTTTGATAACAAACACAATAGTTCATATTGCCTCAGCATTTTTAAATAAAGCAAATTCATTTTCTCTGTGCCCTCTGATAAACTGAAATTTCTGAAAGACCCTGAACATGTAAAAATAGATGTAATGGAGAGTCTCTCTGTGGAGGACTTGGTTGAGGGATATGTTGAGTTCCTGCTCCAACAGGAACTTGGGCACCATGTGGCCCCTTGTAATTTATGGACAATAGATCCCTAGGATTCTTTGGAATCATAACTATTTTACATCAGTGACATAGTTTCTACTTCTGATTACATATCCATGCTTCTTTTAGAAGAATTAAATTTTGTTTGCTTAACTTTTTGAATATTAAAATTTATGTAATTTATTCTTTATTTAGCATTTCATATCTTTAAATCACAGTCTGCTCTGAATGAGAAGCTCTAAAAGTAGAGTGTTGTAAAGGTCTGCAGCAGGTTTGCAATTGGCTGATGGGGTGTGGCCTGAAGAAGATTCATCAGGTGGAGAAGAAATTACTTTTTTCTTCTTCTTAAAAATATAATTTAGATGGTTGCCAAGAGCCAGGGGAAGGGAGTAATGGACTGTAAGTGTTTTAATGGAGACAAAGTTTCAGTTTGAGAAGATGAAAAAGTTCTTGAGATGGAAGGTGGTGGTGTTTGCACAACAATGTGAATGTTAATGTCCAGAACTGTACACTTAAAAGTGGCTAAAATGCTAAACTTTTTGTTATGTATATCTTACCACAATAAAAAATACACAGTGTATCTTCCATTTAATTTAGGCTAAGAATGTTGTATAACTTAAAAAAATTTTTTTCTCAATTGTCAGGGTAAGAAGAAAATTGTCAGCTAAAAAGCCGTTATGTCTTAGCACATAGCTTATCTATAAAAGAAACAGGCAACAAAATGATAATATTCGTTGTGTAACAAACTGCCCTCATTTAAATTTCCTTAGAACTCTGTAACTTATTATAACTTAATAGATTGTGGTCTACTTAATTTCTTATCCCTGGAGCTTTTATTAGTTAGTCAATAAATGTTGATGCAAATTGAATCAAGAAAAACTAGTTAGTTGTCTAATACTAGATAAAAGAACAAAGTGGGAAGGGCTATGTGAGTGTTTTTAGGGCTGGCTGACCTAAGGTTTCCAAACAAGTAATTGCCATGTGTATGATCCGAAGCAGGTATTAATGTTGTGCTTATTCTAAGAACACCAAGTCCAAAGCAGGGTTAAGGTCAATATTGCTTAAGTAAGTTAAAGCTTAATGAAACATCTACTTACATAGAGAACTTTTGTTCAAACTTAAATATTATTTTTCAAAATTAGTTAACTAATAGTTAATGCCTACTTATTCTTCATTGTATTAATTAAGGTTCATATTTTCGCCCCGCTCCAATCCCATTTGATTGAGCAACTCTAACAATTCTTGTTTTTAGTTAAGCAGGTTGGAGAGGAATCATATGTAAGCATCACCCTCTGCTGATTTCTTTAAAGGTCAGGCACCCTTGGGGAAGTAGGGTCAAGAATATAGTGGCATTATTAACCCTAGATCATGCAGGTGAGGACAGAAGTGGACCCCTCAGTCCTATCCATCCTATCACACAATAAACATGGGTAAAGTGGCCTGCCTTACACTCCTGCTGAGCTTGCATCCCTCCCTGTGTCCCCAGCACTTCATGGTGCCTGGGGCCGAGCACGTTGGTAAATGTTTGCTGAATTAAAACGAATGAGTGGAATCTACGTTCTGGCAGGATGCCTTCCTTAGCTCCCTGCTCTGTGCTTCTCTGTAGCCCTTGGTCTCAACTTAGTGATCCTTGAAGCTCCAATGGAAGTGTTTCTCCTCTCTTACATTTTGAGCTCCTTTAGGAAAAGGGCTCATCCTCACATCTTCTGCGTGCACCACCGTGGGTTAAGTGAATTCATCTCCTAATCTGGGCCCGACTATACACAACTGGCATTGATAGCAGTAAATCACACTAGTTGATGATTCTGACATTATACTCACAGTTTCTTTAAAAATTGGGCTGGTTTAGCTGCTTTCCAGACCTCTCACAAAATGTCAGCTGCTCTTAAAAATCAACCATACACTTTACCAGAGGTTCTACCCCTTCTTCACGTGGTTGTTTTAGATATGAATTGCTGATGTTAACTTGAGAATGAATTTAAGATTTTAAAAAATGTCCTTGAGATATTATACTCTTTATTAGTGAAAGTAATATGTTTATTCATGGTGCCATTTACTTAATTTCCTATCACTGCTTTAACACATTTTCATGGATTTAGTGACCTAATACAAGACAGTTATTATGTCATAGTTCTGTAGGTCTAAAGTACAGTAGACCTGGCTGGGTTCTCTGCTTAAGGCATTTTTCCTGGAGGCTCTGGGGAAGACTTGTCCTTCAAGGTGTCTGGAGATTCCCAGAACCTTCCCCAGGTTCCATGATTTGCTGGGAGGATTCACAGGACCAGTGTGTAGTCATACAGCTATGATTTAGCACAGTGAAAGGACACAGAGCAAAATGAGCAAAGGAAGAGGGTGCTTGGGGTGAAGCGCAGAGGAAATCAGGCCCAGGTTTCTACAGTCCTCTCCCAGGGAAGTCATACGGGACTAGCTTAATCCCCCAGCAGTGAGTTATAGAAACCCACATGGAATATTACCAACCAGCTGAGCTCATGTACTGGGGGCTGGTCATGTAGGCACCCTCTGCCTTGCATGTAACAAAATCCCAGACTCCCAGAAGGAAGGCAGGTATTGAGTATGAACCACAGTGTTTGAACAAACATTAGGCACAGTAAGCCACCTTTCTCATTAGAGTCTTGGGAATGGGCCAGCCTTGCAAGCAGGCCTTTCAGAGGGCAGCAGTCAGGACTGCCCTCCTGATGCTTCTGCATACACACTCACTCACTTCCTTGTGGGTGTAGGACTGAGACACTGATCTCCTGTAGGTTGCCAGCTGGGGGCTGGTCTTTGCTCCTAGAGGTTTCCCACATCCCTTATGCTTTCTGTGTGGCCTGTTCTTGCAGCAGCGGGTCAAGTCCCTTTCATCTTTAAATCACTCTTTGTTCTTGTTCTCCTTCTGCTGCACCTCTCTGATTTCCTCTTCTTCTAGCTGGAGAAAGTCCTCTACTTTAAGGGCTCATGTGGTTAGACTGGATCGACTTGGGTAATCCAGGACAGTCTTCCTAACCATAATCCCATCTGCAGAGTCCCTTTTGCCATGCAAAGTAACATATTCACAGTTCCTTTCTTTAGGGCCTGGACATCTTTGAGGCCTTTCTGCGCACCCCACTGTATTTATACATCTCTGATTTTTTTTTTTTCTTTCTGCATTTGGTATCCTTTCCTAGCAAACACATTTCTCATTGGATCTGAAGATGTTTTCCAGAGTCATATGAAGTCATGTTGCAGGGGTATCTGAGCACCTGCTCGCAGTTGGTGTGTCACAGGTGTCCCCCCCTGAGAGGCTGCTGCCCCGCCATCACTAGTGTAGCTCTCACCCACAGCAGTGTCCCCAGCTTGTGGCCTCGCTGATGTAACCTTGACCCCCAGCAAGAAAGACTGTGTAGTGGCTTTCTTCTCAGGAAGCCTCCTTCTACTTTTATAAGAAAGTCCAAATCAAGCACTCCTTCTCTGGCCTTAAAAGTTTTGTGGATGTTCTCCCTGTCATAATTATTTTAAGTGACTTTTCTTGTTCTTCTGGGTCTATCTGCTGTCTGTGCTAACTTTGTCCACTAATACATGTTAACTCTTTCCAAATTCCAAAAACTCTGAGAAAAAGGTCTATCCTAACTGCTTACTGAAAATGGACATGAGATGATAATAAGACAAAAGGTCTTTACTTATGTTACTTTGGGCAAGTTGTCCACATGCTTTGCCACATGTCTGCCATGGAATATTAATTAATATGTGACATGCAAGGTATACCTCTCTAAATTCTCAAAATTATAAAATTGAGACATGGCTGGCCACAAAGTCTTTGACTAAAGGATTTGAGGACTGCAGGTCCAGTTACTGAAGGCTAGTTATCCAAATTGACTTTCTTAAAAAAAGAAATTATGTTCTTCACTGGTGATATGTTCCACTTTAATATTTTTTCTTAATGAGTGACTGCTTCCATGGCTGAACTGGATTTCTATGTGAAAATAACCAAAAAAATTAAACAAATACTCAGATCTGTGAAATACATTCCAAAAGGGTTTTATTTAAATGGAAATATAGGCATGTGTCTTACATGACAGAAAAGGCATCACCATCTCTCACCAAGGGATGCACTACATCTCAGGACATACAAACTCTTTTGATGTGCAGAGTAAATGTCCTCACTTGAAATGTAGTGGAAGAAGTATCACTGAACAAGTTTAGAAGGGGTGCATTTCCTATACGATGTGAACAATCATGGTTTATATCGGTCATTTAGTAAACCAGGTGGCTTGACCAAGCTTGGTGCTAAACGTCCATAGGACTTAGAAGATGAGTTTGCAGCTTCAGCCCAACTAAATGAGGAAGTGGCCAGAGTCTTAGGACGCTGAGGATCATAGACCAGCAGTGCAGTGAGCAGTGCAGCAGATCGGTGGTCACTGACAGAGCTCACTAATGTTGATTTTCTACTGTTTCCCTGAGAATATGTCAGCCAACACTTACATCAATCTACTGTGACTCTGAGATTCATTACAAGAATTTTGTGGGGCAGCCCTTGCGAACCAGGATTCTTACCTGCAAGCTAATGTGAGCTCTGAGCTCCCTGGGGGCCTCTGGACCGGGCTGGGGAGAGGTGTGGGCGCCAACCACTGTCCTGCTCTGAGTCTGGGTCTGTGAGCATCCCTGGTGGGCAGGAGAGGTCTGTGAGTGGGCAGCCTAGAGCGCGGGCAGTATTCTAGAGGGGTGTTGGGGCAGCTCCATCACCACCCTCCTGGGCACCTATTTGGTCTTCTTGGGACCCTCTAGCAAGCCTTGTCCTTCCCAGACCACCTACCTGCCCTGACTCTGTCTCTTCTCCCTCCCCGTTCCAGTTGTTTGGGAACAGTGGGCTGACTCAATGAGAGCCAGGCCAATACCCACCTCTCCTCTCGGGAGACCGTGCCTAATGGTGTCCACTGCAATGGTGTCCTCTGTTGAGGCTTATCTGGCCCAGGGACCACTGGGTCCCTATTGGCCATGGGGACCTTTCCTCCTGCAATTCCTGGGTGTTTTTTCTTCCATTTTATCAATACTTTGTCTTCATTCTCATCTCCTTACTATTTCTCCCTCTTCTCCTCTATCCTTCTATTCTTTCCTTATCTATTTTTTAACCTTTCATTAAATACTTTTCTCCTTATTTCTCTCTTCTCTCTCCATTTTCCCCTATATCCCTCTTCTATCTGTATTGTTACAAATTCTAGAAAATCCACTTGAATCAGTCTAGGTAGTTTGGGAATCCGAGCACACGGAGAAGGGGAGGATTTAGCTGGGTCTCTGGAATGGCTGTAACTAAGAGGCAGCCCTGCCCTGTGCCTTCTGTGGATTAGCTTCTGGCATTCATTTTCCTATATTGGTTCAAAAATCTGAGGAAATGCTCGGACTTACTTGGCTCTGGCTGAGGGGAGTCTCAGATCTCACCACCTGTGAAGAGGTGATCTGATCAGGACGGCTCCCAGGCCACCCTACACTTAGCACCGAAGCCCCTGGATTGGGGGGTGGGGCCATGTAAAGACTTGATGTCCACCCTAATGGGGGCACTTAGAAGGGAGGGATGCTGGGAGGGCCATATTATCAAATTTCCTGTTCTTTGTCTCTCTCTCTCTCTCTTTCACTCTCTCTCCATGACCTTTTGCTTTCTTTTCTATTTCTCTGCTTTCCTCTTCTTATACATCTTACCTTTCTACTCCTCGCCTTCCCTTTTTTCTCTATGAATTAAAGGACCTAGATTGCTATGAGTCCTGCTACTCAACATGTAACCTACGGACCAGCAGCATCACCCGGGATCTTGATACAAATATGGAATCTCAGCCCCCACCCCAACCTATTGAATAGAATCTGCATTTTAACAAGATGAGCAGGGGATTCCAGTACAAGCTAGATTGTGAGAAGCACTGACTGGGATGAACCAAGTCCCATCTGTGGGGGAAATTGTTTTGCCCCTTAACCATCCTCCAGCTGCCTGGATCAGAGGAGACTGTGCCGCCTGCTCTAGGATGCAGCTTATCCCACGCACGTGTTAGCCTGAACAGGTGATGCTCTCTGTAACAGGGCCTCAGGAAGCTTGCTCCAGTGCCCTCTGACTGCAAGACACCCTCTTTCTCCCTGATAGTCACCAACCTAGGGGGGCGGAGCCCAGGTACTTTCTCATTGTTATCAGTGAATAACAGTCAAGTGGTTAAAGTTAGTCCTATCTTTGAGAACTATAATATTTCCTGAATCGCTATACTCTGCATTCATTAGGAGTTTATTCTTCATATTAAAAACTCATCAGAACTCTAATTCAGAAGTTATATCCTTTATGAATTTAAGATGGAAATTGTTATTCAAAATGCATTGAATTAAACTTAGAATTTAAGTGCATTTTTCTCCCTATGCAGGCCCTTTGTGTGAAAAAGGCATTCTTCTAGGAAAGGACTGGCAAAATATATTTGAGAAAAATAAGAAAAGAAATTACTTGAAATAAACATAAGTTCTAGTATAAATAATTCTATTTAATAGATTTCTTTCGCCTTGAAAAAATAGGTAGCAGTAGGTCCTTAAATGAATATAAAATAGACATAGCAAATCGTTTGAACCTTTGTTCTTCTCTAGATCATTTCCAACCTAGAACACCAAGTAGACTAATTAATAAGGCTAATTAATATTGTATTGAAAGATTCACAACAATCTCACAGTGCTCTAAGAGAGCAACAAGGGTGACCCCAAATTTGCAGGGCAGAAAAAAGACACGGAAATAATGGAAGCATGGGGGTTGGGAAGGGGACTGTTTGTTATACCTGCACCACTTCATTTATTTAAGAGAAAGAGCTGATGCACATATGGCAAAATATTTACCTTGTTAAAATAAATCTAGATTATCAGTACATGCATATCTGTTTTGGGGGGATGTTTGAAATATTGCATAATCAAATTAATAAAGAATATTGGATTCAGGTTTAAAAGAATTACGTTTACTTGGTATAAATAGAAAGATCATATGACTGTGTAGTTTCAGAATAAAGAGGGATAAGAACAGTGTCAAATCATAATAAGAAAAACTGGACTCAGAGATAAGGAGGGTTTGTACATAAGGAAGCAGACAGTCTGCTAAGTGTGAAGCTCTATTGGTAGAAGGAGCAGAAATTCTCTTGACAGAGATTCCTGCTAATTCAGTCATTTAAATATATGTTGGTTTATTTCAGGTCTAGGTTAATACATTTATTGCTAATGAGTTGATGACTCAACAGAGCCAAGCCCCACATCAGGTAGGAGGTTGCAAAGAAGGGTCCATCCTACCGCATCAGGTAAGAGGTTGCAAAGAAGGGTCTGCAGAGTGTGCCTTGGCTGTCTGAGGCTTGTGCCAGCTCCAGGCTTGCCGATTTCAAGTTTGGCTCTGAGACTGGGTGGTTTTGGGCAGAATAGGAGCAGCATTTCAATGATTCTGTATCGATCTCTTCCATGTACTTGGCCTTGTCAGGGACACGGCCCTCTCCTTCCTAACCATTCACCTCATTACGTCAAGCGCATTGATCCCCGAGGCAGTGACTTTGTACCATGGACAGTCTTGTTGATTGCACTTACCATTGTGGACCACAGTTGAATTTTCTGTACATGTCTCCCCCTCCTGGGCTCTGAGAGCCATTAGGTCAGGGATTAATCTCCCCAGAGGGCCAGGCCTATTACAGATTCTCAATAAGGAGTTGTTAGATTGAGTTAAGGAAAAGTTGCTGTTCTCAAACAGACCTCAACCCAGATGGTTAGTTAAGTTAAAACTTAGCCAACTGTGTGATGCTGCTTGTGTGATGGGAGGCTTTCGGTGCCAAGCCTAAGTGTAACAAGAGGCTTAACACTTTTTCCCCACAAAGTTGTACAAGGACGATGCCCTACTGAACCTGAGAGAGAGGTGGTTCCATTTGCCCTTCATTGCAGGTCTCAGTGACAATAGAGATAAAAGCTGGATTTGGTCTGTCGAAAACTCTCAGAGCAGCTGAAAAGGTTGAGGCAGAGAAGTGAATGAGACACCTGAGCTGCTACCACAAAGTAGCCGATGGGTCCTGGAAACCCAGGATCCAGTAACAACTGCCTCTTGCCAGGGCCAGCTGCATTCGGTGGGTGTGGAGCGTCCTTCCTTCCATTTGTCGATTACAATCCTTCCCAACTTGAAAACCTTCACTCAAATCCCTTTTACTCTGTACTAAAATTGTGTAGACACGCCCTTCTTTTTCTACTCCTAGGATTTTTCATTTTTATTTCTCAAGTATTACTTTTCTTTTGCCATATTTATTCACCTCGTGCTTATTTCACATCAATTCTGGCATCAGGGACTACAGCTTGTTTATCCCGATATCCTTTGTACCTACTTTATTGCTTTGCAAAAGTAACGATTTTGCTCATTTGAATTGCCAGGTGTTATCAGGTTAGGAGGGAGGGGTGTGGTGGTGAGTAGAATTTTAAATATGCAGCAGGATAAATAGCAACTCTTGAGACATCTTACAAATTACAGTTTTACTTTTCCTGGAATGAAGTAGTTCCAGAAGTGGTGTTATTAGAGATATATGGAAATTAGGATATATTTTATGAAAAAGGTAAATCTTAAACAGTAATATGAACAGAGTATGGCAGAGTTGTGGGGGAAATAGCTTTAGAAGTAGACTTTTTTATTCATTTGGGAGATGGCAAAAGTATTGTTTTTGATCAAGAAAAGTAAATGATGGAAAAAGTGAATTTTTACCAAAAAAGGTGCTCCGGCAGCAGACTCATTGAAAGGAAGTGCTGCAGAGCCAAGTTTTGGGAAGGTGGAAGGCAGGAGAGCCCAGGGAGCATCTCACCAGGGTTTCATGGAAATTCTTCCTCGTGACTGCAGTTCTGGCAGCTTAGCTTCATAGGATGTTGTACTAATAGTGGGTCTCATAGGGAACGACAGTCAAAGTCTACAAATTCTACAATTTGCACACATAATGTAAATGTACAGAAGGCACAGATATGGTATGTACTTCAGGCTATTCATGGGTGATTTCCTGGGTCTGTTGTTTTGACATAAAAGACTCAAGTGGTTTGGTACCAAACTAATTGGGATCTTGTGAAAATGGCCCCCAGCAGAGGTGGAGTGTTTGGAGCACTGCTGTGTTCACAGCCCTTGATAACTCCTGTGGTTTCTGCACTCTGCAGTCCTATGCCACTTAACACTTAGAACAATTTTCTGCCTTTGATGCAGACCACATTTTATATATTTGTATAGACAAAAGCAATGATGAAATTTTAAAATTTTGCAAAACAGGAAGACAGGCTTTGAGTACTTTTTTTAATATTAATATCACAGTCTCAAAACTCTGAGATGTTGAGAATTTCTGATCAGCAAACCTCAAACTTTCAGAGTGGCTAAGACTAGGGCAGCAGTTGAGAAGCTGGATGCTGTTCAAGCATGTTTAAGGGTCTCAGACAGAGAGAAATATTGGTTTAGACCAGGGGCCAGCCAACTTTCTCTATAAAGGGACAGATAATAAATATTTTTGGTTTTGTAGACCATGCAGTCTCTGTTGTGACTGCTCAACTCTGCTGTTGTGTGAAAGTAGCCAGAAGCAATATGTAAATGAACGAGTGTGGCAGTGTTCCAATAAAACTTTATTTAAAAAGCCACACAGCCAGCTGGTTCTGGGTTTAGGTTGCTTACCCCTGGTCTAGTCCACTTTGTATCTATTTAAGGTGTGATGTATGGATTCAGTATGAAGAAATGAAAATTACAACATCAGTGTGGCACAATGTAACCTCTCCCACTTGAACTCCACAAAACCTTTGCTAATACTCTTGCTTAGGACAGTCCTTTTCAAACTGTGTCCTAGAAAAACTTTCTTTTCATTTTAAATGTATGCATGTAATTTGATGTCTTTCAGAATAAGATATAGATAGTATACATCTGATCTATGATATTATTACATAGCATTTAGCATAAAACTAAGGTTAAAAAGAGAATCAATTTAAAGAAAACTATTAAACCAATAAGAAGTGTTATACTGAGTACTTAGTGAGTGCCTGACACTGCTTCACGTGCTTTATACATATTTATTAAACACATCCTCACAACAGCCCTCTTATGCCCAGTTTACAGAAAAGGACACTGAGGCATGAAAAGTTCAAGTTCACTATCCTCAAATCACAGAACTAGTTAGTGATGTAACAAGGATTTGAACCCTAGCTGTCTGGCTGCAGGGCCCACACTCAAACCACCTTAGCACAGTACAGAGGATTCATGTTGGAGGTGAATAAAGTGATGATACAGGATGGGGATCCTCTTCCTCAGGGCGTGGGAAGCAAGCACTCTCAGACAGTGCTGGTAGGAGCATAAAATGGCATAAGATGGGGATATGCCCAAAGCATATACCCAAAGCGGGATCTTGAAGAGATGTGTGTACACCCATGTTCATCACAGCATTATGCACGTCCTTGGAGGACAATTTCTATAAACTTAAGTGTTCAAAAGCACCCGCTATTTAGAGCGCTGAAGATGACAGCCCAAAAGGAGTAATGCTCCTTTATATCGTCAATATATCGTCTACACCAAGTAACAATTCCACTTCTAGGAGTTAGTCCCACAGGAACACTCAGAGGTGCACAGAAAGTGCCTGTAAGAAAACTAAGTGCATTGTTTACAGTCAAGATCCAGTTTTCTGTCAATAGGTGAACACAAAGAAATTACGATACTCCATTTTATGGAATAATATAGTATTATATGGAATTCATTCCTTTGAAAACAATGAGGTTATTTAATTAATTGATCTGTTTATTTATTTGAGGTAACGTTGGTTTAAAACATTATATAAGTTTCATGTGTACAAGATTATCAAATGCATTTATTCATAATGAGATTTAAGAAACATTTTTTTTTTACAGCTAGGAAAAGGAATGTATTTATTGTGCTTCCATTAGAAATTTCCAAGATGAACATATACGTATATGTGCATGTAAATATATATAGACTATTTCTGGAAGCATACAAGATAAATTATTAATAGCATTTCTCATTCTGGGTAAACATATGCCATGAGTACGCGATGAATGGTATTTTTAAACTACATGCGTATACTGCTGTTCAATTCAATACCAGGTTTTGAAAGGATTAGAGGAAAAAAAGCAAAGGAAATACAAAATAGTTTTTTAATTGTGGTAAAAAAACATAACATTAAATTTACCATCCTTACCATTTTTAAGTGTATGGTTCAGTGGTGTTTAGTATATTCACATTGTTGTGGAATAGATCTCTAGATCTTTCTCATCTTGTAAAGCAAACTTAAACCCACTAAACACAAATTTCCCTCCCCATCCCCTCAGCCCTTGGCAACCATCTCTCTACTATCTGTTTCAATGATTTTGACTACCTTAGATACTTCATATTAGTGAAATCATACAGTATTTGTCCTTTCGTGATGGTTTATTTCAAGTAGCATAATGTCCTTGAGTATCCATATTATATAGCACATGACAGAATTTCCTTCTTTTTAGGGCTGCATAATATTCTATTGTATGTATATCCCAGATTTTGTTTATCAGTTGCTATGGTCTGAATGTTTGTATCCCACCAGAATTCATACGTTGAAATCCTAACCCCTTAAGGTGATAGTATTAGTAGGTAGGGGGTTTGGGGAAGTGACTAAGTCTTCCACTAAGAAAGGGCTTAGTGACTCATAAAGAGGCTCCAGAGAGATCCCTACCTGATTCCACCATGAGAGAATGCAACAAAAGTCTGAGACCCAGGGCTTCCCTGGTGGCGCAGTGGATGAGAGTCTGCCTGCCAATGCAGGAGACACGGGTTCGAGCCCTGGTCTGGGAAGATCCCACATGCCGCGGAGCGACTAGGACCGTGAGCCACACTTGCTGAGCCTGCGCGTCTGGAGCCTGTGCTCCACAACAAGAGAGGCCGCGATAGTGAGAGGCCCGCGCACCGTGATGAAGAGTGGCCCCAATTGCCGCAACTAGAGAAAGCCCTCGCACAGAAACGAAGACCCGACACAGCCATAAATAAATAAATAAATAAAATAAAGTTAAAAAAAAAAAAAAGTCTGAGACCCAGAAGAGGGCCCTCACCCAAACTTACTGGCACCCTGACCTCAGACTGTCAGCCTCTAGAACTGTGAGCAATAAATTTCTATTGTTTGTAAACCACCCAGTCTGTGGTATTTTGTTATATCAACTTGAATGGACTAAGAGATCTATTCATCCATCTACGGGCAATTGGGTTGTTTGCACCTGTTGGCTATTGCGAATAATGCTGTGATAAACATGGGTATACAAATATCCCTTCAAGATCCAGATTTCAGTTGTTTTGGACATGTACCCGGCAGAGGAATTGCTGGAGCTTATTATGCTAATTCTATTTTTACTTTTTTTGAGGAACCTTCATATTGTTTTTTATAGTGGCTGCACCATTTTGCATTTCCACAAGGGTTCCAATTTCTCTGCATCCTCCCCTAAATAGTGTTTTTATTTGGTTCCCTTACCCACTGAAATAGCCTCAAGATATGTGGGGAGATGCAATCCACATGGACCCTGAGTGCTTGTGTGCTCTTTCTAGATAGGCTAAGAGTGAAGGCTCTAGCTGCATTTTATCCAGGCCATTCTCAGGGTGTGCTAGAGAAACAGCAGTCCTGAGAGATGAGAGGCCAGCCTCCCCCAGGCAAGGAGCAGGTCTGCATCTTCTCATTACAAGAGCAGTGAATCCCCCGAGCGTGGTGCTCGATCCTCTAAGGCAGCCCACTGCCTGCAGCATCATCTGTCCTGGACCCTTTGCATTACCTGTAGCACATAGGGAGGTTCATGGGAAACCGAGGCAGTATTCACTAAGCCGTGTCTCTGCCACGTGAACAGCTTCCAAAATGGTGCCATTTCTCAGATGTCTTTCTGGATGACCATGAACTATACGACGCTCAGTCTCTCTGTGCTGGTGTTTGGAATGCTTTCAGTTATCGTCTTTTCTCTTTCATGGTGCTTTTGTGCTGATCTTGTTTCCCAGATTATACACTCGACCTAAATTATGTCAAATATAAGATCTGTGTACTAACTGTTAGAAGTCAAACCATTTATATGGCCTTTTTATTAAACATAAAAAATATAAAAATATGCTCATTACTTACTTGAGATTTTCAGCTCAAATTGGGATTTAGACTTAAGTTTCCTTCATGTAAGTAGATTCTAAGTCATTTCCACAGTGAATATATTCCTAATACAGGCTTTTAGATGATATAGATAAGAGTAAGTACTATTTCAACTTAAGAAAAACCTTTTTGGGTGACTTTCTTCTTTTTTAAAAATTAATTTTATTGAAATAGAGTTGATTTACAATGTTGTGTTCATTTCTGCCATGCAGCAAAGTGATTCAGTTATGTATATATACACATTCTTTTTCATATTCTTTTCCATTATGTTTTATCACAGGATATTGAATATAGTTCCCTGTGCTATACAGTAGGACCTTGTTGTCTATCCATTCTATATATAACAGTTTGCATCTGCTAATCCCAAACTCCCAATCCATCTCTCCCCCAGCCCTCCTCACTCTTGGCAACTTCAAGTCTGTTCTCTATGTCTGTGAGTCCGTTTCTGTTTCCTAGATAAATTCATTTGTGTTGTATTTTAGATTCCACATAGAAGTGATAGCATCTGATATTTCTTTTTCTCTATCTGACTTACTTCACTTAATGTGATAATCTCTAGGTCCATCTGTGTTGCTGCAAATGGCATTATTTCATGCTTTTTATGGCTGAGTAGTATTCCATTGCATATGTGTACCACGTCTTCTTTATCCATTCATCTGTCGATAGACATTTAGGTTGTTTCCATGTCTTGACTATTGTAAATAGTGCTGTAATGAACATTGGGGTGCATGTATCTTTTCTAATTATAGTTTTCTCTTGATATATGCCCAGGAGGGGGATTGCAGGATCATATGGCAACTCTATTTTTAGTTTTTTGAGGAACCTCCATACTGTTTTCCAGAGTGGCTGCACCAGTTTACATTCCCAGCAACAGTGTAGGAGGGTTCCCTTTTCTCCATACCCTCTCCAGAATTTGTTATTTGTAGACATTTTAATGATGGCCATTCTGACTGGTGTGAGGTGGTACCTCATTGTAGTTTTGATTTGCATTTCTCTAACAATTAGCAGTGTTGAACATCTTTTCATGTGCATGTTGGCCATTTGTTTGTCTTCTTTGGAGAAATGTCTATTTAGGTTTTCTGCCCATTTTTCAATTGGGTTTTGTTGTTGTTGTTGTTATTGAGTTGTATGAGCTGTTTGTATATTTTGGAAATCAAGCCCTTGTTGGTTGCATCATTTGCAAATATTTTGTCCCAGTCCGTATGTTGTCTTTTCATTTTGTTTATAGTTTCCTTTACTGTACAAAAGCTTGTGTGTTTGATTAGGTCCCATTTGTTTATTTTTGCTTTTATTTCTATTGCCTTGGGACACTGACCTAAGAAAACATTGGTACTATTTACGTCAGAGAATGTTTTGCCTATGTTCTCTTCTAAGAGTTTTATGGTGAGGTGGCTTTCTTCTGGCATATATAAGGGTAAGCTAGGGCTTCCCTGGTGGCGCAGTGGTTGAGAATCTGCCTGCCAATGCAGGGGACACGGGTTCGAGCCCTGGTCTGGGAGGATCCCACATGCTGCGGAGCAACTGGGCCCGTGAGCCACAACTACTGAGCCTGTGTGTCTGGAGCCTGTGCTCCGCGATGGTGAGAGGCCCACGTGGCCCCAGCTCACCGCAACTGGAGAGAGCCCTCGCACAGAAACGAAGACCCAACACAGCCAAAAATAAATAAATAAATTTTTTTTTAAAAAAAGGATAAAATCAATCAGTTCAATTTAAAAAAAATAAAATAAAATAAAAATAAAAGGATAAGCTGTCTCTGAGATTATATTACATTGGTTTGGATGCATGGACAGGAGTGCATCTGTCTGCCATGCACCCTAAATACCTATAGGGTGAGCTCCGGACCTGAAGCACATGACTCATCTTCCAGTCATTTTCCCAATTACCCTGTGGTATGCTTGAAAACCTCTGCTTATTTTATTGGCATACTCTACCTTTCACTTTGTCCTTGAGGAGGGATCAGTTAAGAGCTAAGGAAGAGCAGTTTTGAAGAAGAGTCGAAGGTCAGGGCATTTTTCTAGAAGGAGCTGTGCATAAGAAAGAAGAAGGGCAGGTGGTGGAAATACCAGAACTTAGCCTCACACTACAGCTATGGCCAAGGGAGAGAAGTTCAAAATAAATAATGTTTGATGTGCATTAGACAAATGAAGTTTATTTGGATTTGAACTCCTGCCTTCTCTTTTGTGTTTTTTAATGTTCTTAATCATTCAACCTGAATGGCTTATCTTCCTCTCAGAGCTTTGAACATTTTAATGATTCAGTATCCTTCTTTTTTAGAAGAGAGAGAAGAGAAAAATCACTTGAGCAGTGGAAAGAGATCCCTGGGGAGCTCTTGTGTATGCTGCAGCAAATGCTTTATTAGCTAAAGTTCCCACTGATGGAAAATTCAGACATAGGAAAAGCTCCTACATATTGGAAGAAAATTTGAGAGTTACCAAAAAATATCGTCAGAATGGAATGCAAAATTACTGTGGCAACACTTTTTCATCCATATATACCCAAGTAATAATAAGTGAAATGGTCAGTGAATTACATCGCCAATAAGTTTTCTATCCTTAGATGAAATAAATAATAAATACATGAGTCACTTATTAAAGGAACCTGACTGTGATATCTAGGGTCTTTTGAAAACCCTCCCCTGTCAAACAGTACAGGGCACCTTTAAACTGAAAGGAATTAAATCTCTCCCTGTATTAGTTTCCTAGGGCTGCTGTAACAAAGTACTGGAAAATGAGGGGCTTAAAACAACAGAAATTTATTCTCATAATTCTGGAGGCTGGAAGTCCAAAATCAGTGTCTTGGCAGGGCATGGGCAGGGCAAGGGTCTCGGGAGAATCTCTTCCAGGTCATTCTCTTAGTTTATGATGTTGTCAGTAATTCTTGGAGTTCTTTGGCTTGTAGATTATCACTCCAATCTCTGCCTCCACTGTCATGGGGTGTTCTCCCTCTGTGTCTTTATTTCATCTTCCCTCTGTGCATGTCTCTTCTCTTCTTGTAAGGACCCAGGTCATATTGGATTAGGGTCCACTGTCATGACCTCATCTTACCTTGATGACTTCTGCAAAGACCAGATTTCCAAATAAGTTCACATTCACAGGTTCCGGAGTAAGAACTCCAATATATCTCAACGTGAACGTGACAGTGGCCTGGAAGGACAGAGGTGGCTATAGTCAAACGATGCTTATCGTAAAGGAAAAGAGGCACTTTCTCATTTTGTTTGTTGTGCCCACTTTTTGTAAGGGAAGAAGAAGATTAATCTGGAATTGATGAGAAATTGATAAGAAATGCTCTGGACACCATGGCAAATGGAATGTGAGAAAATGAGCAAACAACACCCCTGAGTACTACAAGGAGTGGCGTCTAGAAAGGGAGGCTGGAGTTTGTGTCAAGGTGAAGAACCGTGGTTGGTGTCTGACATTTACTGAGTGTTTATTGTGAGCCAGGCATGGTTTTAAGCATTTCAGGTGCATCATATCATTTAATCTTTCTCCATGAGTGTCTTCATTTTACAGACGAAGAAACTGAGGCTCAGAGTTACACAATGGTCAATTTCTGTGTTACTCTGGAATATTCTAAGGTATGATTGAAGTAGCCCTTTATTTTCCTGTTTATTATTATTATTATTAATTACGTGCAGTGAGATAGATTCCCAGAGCACACAGAAGAAAGAGAGGATGAGAGGGAGGAAGACTTTACAATGCAATCGTGTTCTTGGTGGGGCAGAGGCAAGTCTGGGTCACCTTAGGGCTGGGTTTAGGAGGTGAGGGTGCACCCAAGGGCAGTGGTCAGAAAAGACCTGGAGAACTGCTGACCTCAGGATCCTGAATGGACACCTATGTGCTGTGGTTTTGCTGTTGTCCCAGCCCAGGCTGTGGCTCTGTTCTTAGGGATCTGCCATCTTTGCTCAAGGTTCCACATAGAAACAAAGATGCTGGATTGTTTGGTGCCTTTGTGAATTCTGTCTCCCTACTGGGAGTGAGATGTAGAATAGACACAGATGTTCCTGCCAGGTTTGGAAGCCAGCGATGAGGAGTTCAGCGTTGGACAAAACGCATTCCCTGCTTCATAAAGGGGTGTGGACTTGCTCAGCTCACGACCTGGGGCGTCTTGGTTCAGGGAAATGAGAGACAGAGCAGTTCCAGGCCAGGCTTTGCTTTTCTGCCCTCTTATCTGGACACAACCTCTCTGAGCATCAGTTTTTCCTGAGTCTTTGTCCTTTACTGGTCCTTTCCTCAGTCATAGGAAGCCCTCAAGATGCATCAAGATGTATATTATTCCCTAAATCAATCTGAACCCAATGCCTGGTCCTCAAGAACTACCTTAGGCCAAGAATCAACCAGGGAAGGGGAGAAAGGATGAAAGGAGGATGCAGGGGAGAGGTGCACAGGTAAGGGTCCTAGCTCAGCTGTCACCTGCAGAACAGAAGCAAGTGGCCTTGATTATTCACACCTCACTTTACCTGCCTCCAGGTTGGAGCCTGAAGAGCTTGACTGGATTCACTTCTCTCTATTAGAAAGTTGTTAGGTCATTTTCAAATTTCATTTTAATTTATTTTCTCATTTACACTTACTTTGGTTTTGCTTTCTGCTTTTTTCTCCTGATTTTGGCTTTATTACTTTCAAGTAACACTTTTCTTTCAATCCCCATTTTCTTCTTCTTAATGCCAGTTTACGTTATTTGCTAAGGGCTGCTTTTGTTACCTTCACTCCTGTTTTGTCTATTTGACAGCCCCCTGAGATGATCTGTTTACTGCACTGTGTTCCCCAAGAAACAGTGGGGAAGCTGCCTAACAGACAATCTCCTGGGAGACTTTCCGCTACCCGTTTTCAGTGGGAAGCAGTTTCAGTCAGAACTGGCTCGCTCATCATAGCTGGGTAATATAAGCATCCAAATCACAGGGGGTGGGAGCACGTGGCCTCTCGGCGTTTATCTTGATTGAATCATGGGTGTGTAACTTTCCGTCGTTCAGCTCTTGATTTGTATTAATGATTCAGAGTTTATTACCTTAAGATAAAAAAGGTGTTCCTGCTGGCAAGAGCTAGATAAGATTGTGGGCAATTTGAGACTCTCACTGTGTGAAGTTGATGATGACTATATTCCCTGGTAAGAACTGAGAAATTCTGTCCTGTCCTGTCCTGCCACCGCGTGACACCAAACAAGGTACAGTCGCAATGGACTTTGTGTCACTGACATGAAATTGAGGGTGGGCGTGGTGGCACCCACCCAGAGTGCCCAGGAAATCTGCAGCAGTGGCTGGGACGAGTAGAGTTTCCCATTACCACAGGGAGTTCATAGGCAGGAAACTTTCTGTTTCTCATTGTATCAGTCTGGGTCTCATTGCTAACATTTCACCTAAATGAAAATGCACTTTTACTTTGTTTAAATTTTTCTTGTGGTAAAATATACATAACATATAATTTACCCTTTGAAGTATTTTAAGTGGCATTAAGTACACTCACATTGTTGTGTCTCTATCACCCCACTATTCATCTTCAGAATTTTTTTGAGAGGTAAAACAACTAATATTTACTGTGTATATTTTTTATACAATTGTTAAAGGTTACACTCCATTTTCAGTGATTACAAAATATTGGCTATATTCTTCGTGTCGTACAATGCGTCCTTGCAGCCTCTCTTACACCCAATAGCTTGTACCTCCCACTCCCCACCCTTTTTTTGCCCCCCTCCCCCCGGGAACCACTAGTTTGTTCTCTATATCTGTGAGTCTGCTTCTTTTTTGTTATATTCACTAGTTTGTTATAGGTTTTAGATTCCACGTGTAAGTAATATCATACAGTGTTTGTCTTTCTCTGTCTGACTTCTTTCATTCAGCACAATGCCCTCCAAGTGCATCCATCAGAACTTCTTTCATCGTCCCAAACTGAAACTTGCTACCCATTAAAAACTAACTCCCCATTTCCTTTCTTTCTCCAGGCGCTGGCAATCACCATTTTACTGGCTTTATAAATTTGACTAGATACCTCATATAAGTGGAATCATATAATTTTTGTTCTTTTGTAACTAGCTTATTTCACTTAATGTTTTCAAGGGTCATCCATTCTGTGGCATGTGTCAGAATTTCCTTCATTTTAAGGCTGAATAATATTCCACTGTATGTATATCCCAGATTTTTTTAATCCATTCATCTGTTGGTAGATATTTGGATTGTTTCCACCTTTTGGCTATGGTGGATAATGTTGCTGTGAACATGAGTGTACAGATATCTCCTTGAGACACTTCTTTCAACTTTTTTGGATATATACCCAGAAGTGAAATTGCTGGATCATATGGTAATTCTATTTTTAATTTTTTGAAGAACTGCCATAACGGTCTTGCAAGTGGCTGCACTGTTTTACATTCCTACCAGCAGTGCACGAAGTTTCCTATATATCCTTGCCGACACATCTTATTTTCCATTAAAAAAAATATATAGCCAATCTAAAGGGAGTGAAGTAGTATCTTACTATGGTTTTGATTTGTATTTCCCTAACAAACATCTTTTTCTGTGCTTATTGGGCATTTGTGTATCTTCTTTAGATAAATGTTTATTGCAGTACTTTGTGCATTTTAAAATCAGATTGATTTTTTTGTTGTTGAGATGTACAAAGTTCTTTATATATTCTGGATGTGAACCCCTTATCATATATATGATTTGCAAATATTTTCTCTTGTTCCATTGGTTGCCTTTTTCACTCTGTTGATAATGTTCTTTGATGTATCCAAGTTTTAAATTCTGTTGTTATGTTTTGATATTTCTTCTTTTTCCATGTAAGCATTTATAGCTATATGTTATATTGTTATCTATTTTGGCTTATGTTGTCTGTACTTTTGGTTTCATATCCAAGAAATCATTGCCAAATCCAATGTGATGAAATTTTTATACTATGTTTTCTTCTAAGTGTTTTATAGTTTTAGGTCTTATGTTTAGGACTTTGGTCCATTTTGAGTTAATTTTTGTATATGGTGTAAGGTAAGGGTCCAATTTTATTCCTTTACATGTGAATATCCAATTTTCCCAGCACCAATTGTTGAAAAGACTGTCCTTTCTGAATACATGGTACCCTTGTTGAAAATGATTTGTAGATCACTTTGTGAAACATTGACATCTTAAAAATATTAAGTTTTCTAATCCATGAACACAGAATGGTTTTCCATTTATTTGTGTCCTTAATTTCTTTTAGCAATGTTTTGTAGTTTTCAGAGTACAAGTCTTTTGCCTCCTTGACTAAGCTTATTCCAAAGTATTTTATTCTTTTTGATAATGTTGTAAATGGAATTGCTTTCTTAATTTTATTTTTGGATTGTTCCTTACTAGTGTATTGAATTGCAACTGATTTTTGTGTTTTGATTTTGTATCCTGAAACATTGTTCCCTGATTAGTTCTAACAATTTTGGGGGGGGGGGTGTATCTTTAGGGTTTTCTACATATAAAATCATGTTGTCTGCAGAGATAATTTTACTTCTTACTTTACAATTTGGATGTCTTTCATGCCTAATTTCTCTGGCTAGGACTTCCAGTATTATGTTGAACAGAAGTGACAAAATCTAGCATCCTTGTCTTGTTCCTGATCTTAGAGGAAAAGCTTTCAACCTTCACCAAAAATTATCATGTTCAGTGTGGGTTTTTCATATATGGCTTTTTATTATGTGGAGGTAGTTTCTTCTATTCTTAGTCTCTTGAGTGCTTTTATCATGTAAGTGTGCTGACTTTTGTCAAGTGCTCTTTCTGTATCAGTTGAGATGATCCTGTGCTTTTCCCCTTCATTTTATTAATACTGTATATGACATTGCTGGTTTTCTATATATTGAACCACCCTTGCATTCCAGAAATAAATCCCACTTGGTCATGGTGCATAATCCTTTTAATATGCTGCTAAATTTGATTTACCAGTATTTTGTTGAGGATTTTTGCATCATTGTTTATAAGGGATGTTGGTTACAGTTGTCTTTTCTTGTAGTGTCTATGTGGCTTTGGTATCAGAGAAATGCTGGCCTCAGAATGAGTTAGAGAGTGTTCCTTCTCCTTTAAGTTTTGTAAGAGTTTGAGAGGATTGGTGTTGGTTCTTCTTAGTTCTTCTAAATATTTGGTAGAATTCATCCATGAAGTCATCTGGTCCAAGGCTTTTCTTTGCCAGGAAACTTTTGGTTACCAATTAAATCTCCTTACTAGGTCTATTCAAATTTTCTGTTTCTTTTTGATTTAGTTTTGGTAAGTTATGTGTTTCTAGGAATTCATCCATTTCACCTGGATTATCCAGTTTTTTAGTGTACAGTTCATAGTAATCTCTTATAATCCTTTTATTTCTGTTAAATATGTAGCCATGTCTTTGTCTTTATTTCTGATTTCAATTATTTGAGTCTTTTTTTAATTTTCCTTAGTCAATCTAGCTAAAGATTTGTCAATTTTGTTGATTTTCAGAGAACCAGACTCTTGGTTTCATGGATTTTTTCTATTGTTTTTCTAGTCTCTCTTTGTTTATCTCTGCTCTAATCTTTATTATTTCCTTCCTTCTTTGAGCTTTCAATTTAATTTGTTCTTCTTTTTCTAGTCCCTTAAGGTGTAAGGTTAGGTGGCTGATTGTGATATGTTTCTTCTGTTTCAATGTAAGCTTTTACATTATATTTTCCTCTAAGTACTGCTTTCCCTGCATCCCATGAGTTTTGGTAAGTTGTGCTTTCATTTTCATTTTCATTTCATTGTTTTCTTGATTTCCTTTAGTTCTTTGTTGGTGTATTCCTTTAACGTTTTGAGCTTACATGAGATAGTTGTTCTAAAATCTTTTTCCAGTAAGTCCAAAACCTGTTTCTTGAGGTATGGTGTCTGGATATTTATTTTGTTCCTTTGAATGAGCCTAGTTTTACTGTTTCTTTGTATGCCTGGTGATCTTTTGTTGAAAACTGGGCATTTTAAAAAACAGCCACCTCTCTCAGTCTTCTTATACTTGCTCTACACAGGGGAAGACCTTTGTAATCAGCCTAATGTGATGTCTTAGGGTCTTTTCAGACCTGTGTTGTCTCTGGACCAGTGCGTGTGTTTTTTTCCCCCAGTTCTCCTATTTATACATCTGCTTTTAAATGTCTTGCTTTTCTAAGAGTCTCACTCTTGCTTACTCTTGGGGCCTTAGCTGTCCTATTGTACTCCTCAATCAGTAATCTCTTGTCCTTGGTGTCTGTGGGTCTATAGTTACCTTTGCAACCATTTTTACAAATCATACCCGCTGCTTCCCATGGCTCCCTTATTCTGAGATCTGAGCCATTTTTGTTTGTCTGAACTCTGAGTTAGGTGTCAAAAGACCAGTCCTTAGGCAGCCCACAGACAGGTTAGAACATTGCAGATCAGTCTGCTCTCTCTCAGGTTTGCAAAAGGGGGCTGGGGATCTGGCTGCCACTTTCCTCAAGCTGCACTAAAAAGTGACTAAAAAATGCCACAGGTTTCCTACCCTTTTAAATGTGACATTTTTTGATTGTGCGTTCGCTTGGTTGTTGTAGATCTTTGACTCATTTCTATAGTTTCTATAATGCCTTTTTAGTCTGTTTCTGGTTATGTACTTAAATCAAAACAGGAACATATTCTCGTCACTGCTGGAAGAAAAGAGTCTTTACTCTGCCAACCTGTCATGTGTGATGGATAAAAGGGCCCTTAGAACTGCACGTAGACACTGTCACTTTTTACAGAGAACCAGTTGACCTTGTATAACTGGAGATGCTTCCCCTCAAACACAGCTCTGCTCCCTCTGCTGAGGGTGGTGTCAGTCTCTCCCGATGCTGCTGGAAATGGAACACTGCATGCCTGGACACCCCACAAAAATAAAGGGTACTGACGTGCTCCCAGGCCAATACTTGTTCAGGAAGTGAGAGAAGTACTGTAGATATAAAAACATGCCAGTTTCTAAGGCAGCCTTCACTCCACATAGGAAGTACATGGCCAGGGTTTGATTTGATAAAAAATTAGTATCACAGTTAGAAACCAGACCTGACCCTGAGCTCCCTTAATGACTTCATCTAATGTCTCCCTGTTGACCCACCCAGGCCTTATCTTATCCTGTGTCTGGCTATCATTGGCTCTGCCGTCCCCTAAGCCCTTCCCTGCCCCAGGATCTCCTCTCTCTAGGTGCATTTCAGGTGACCTACACTTACCAATTTCTATCAGATGTTTCCTGAGGGCCATCTGGACGTGATCCTAACAACCCGGGCTGAGTGATGCCACTTTGTGGATTCACTAAATGACACATTTCTGTGGGTCACGTCCTCCCAGCCCAGCAGCCCTAACAAGCACCAGCACGGAAGCTGCTGGCAAACGCTGGGAGGAGGCCTTAGTACTGCAGGGAGCTGCCGGGGGCAGCCTCTCAGGGCCCCACACCCAGGGCTCATCCCAGGAGACACTCCTGAGGAGGGGAAGGCAGGGCTGTGCCCTTGAGGAAGGAGGGACCGCTCACCTCTCTGACCTCGGGCTGGAGAAGGACGAGGGCTCGGGACCGCGGAAGACGGCAGGGAGCTCGCCCTCCTCCCTGAGAGCTCGGTGAGCTGCATCCAGGCGAGGAGGTGAGACCCTGCTCACTGCCCCTCCCTCCGGAATGCAGTCACTGCTACTGAGAACTCTACCCCAGCCCTGATTTCATTGTGGCTGGTTAGAAAAAAGGGAAAACAAACAAAACTAAAACCAAAACCTGACTCTGCACCAGAAGATAAATGAACTTCCATGTGTATGTAGCACCTTTTAAGGATTTGTCTAATTCCAAATGAAATGATCTCTATTTTAACTCATTACTGATTACTAATTTTCTTCATTTCAGATACAGTCTATAACAGTAGATTCCCGTCTGTGTTCTGAAGCAAATCCCCCAGCCTCGCCTCCCACCCCTGTGGGGCCTGGGGAGGGGGGAGGCATCTTCCCCCAGAGAAGGTGGGCATATTCCCCCCTCTCCCCCGTGCCTCCCTGGGCACCCCCTTGCCTGGGGACTGCGGTCTCCCTTCCTTACTCTCACACTCAGGGCCCCTCACAGAGTGGCCCTGACCTGACTCCCCAGACTCTTGTCACCATCCTGTTTCCTAAACTTCAGCCAAGTTCCGCCCAGCATCCTGCTTGTCCGGAGAGTGTGCCGCCTTCTTCCAAGTCCAGGCCTCTGCATGGAGGTTTGCTCTACCAGAAATGCCCCTCCTCTTGTGGCAACAGTTTAAATTCCTCGTTATTAAATTACAAATCTGCAGCCTCCTCCTCCTTGAGCGTTGCCTGATTTCCCAGCAAACGTATCTGCTGCAATTCCCTGCAGAATCACGTCAGGTCAGGGGCCACTTGGTGCTAGTTTCGGTTCCTGCATCCCAGCCCGTGCATCCCTGAGCGCACAGCTCCGTCTCATTTGTCGCTGCCGTGGGTGTTTCCTCATCAGTTAGTCTCCGTAAACGTTGTGAGTGAAGTATTTTCTACATTTCCAGGTATAAGCAGCTGCCATCTCATAAGATAGCTTTCTTAAAAGAAGTGATTCACGGTGTATAGAGCATATTGTAGTTTAACCAGTGGTGGGGGGCAGGGTTGATACAAGTTTCTTCTCATGATTCCTAATACCAGCTCACCAGAGTGATGCTTAAAGGCAAGGACAGTTATGCTAATTTTTGCAGAATAATTTTTAATTCACAAAAACCATTAATTCTAAGACTGAAAAGTTGTATGTGAGATAAGCATATGGTTACTACATCCACAAGCAAATTTTTACAGCCCTGGGACATTATGATGCCCTTAAATCCTCCTGGAACAGGTTGAAAGTTAAACTGCATTGAGGATTTCTGAATTGCTGATACTATGATATACTATAGTTCTTTTTTTTTTTTTAATTTTATTAATTAATTAATTAATTAATTAATTATTTATTTATTTATGGCTGTGTTGGGTCTTCATTTCTGTGCAAGGGCTTTCTCTAGTTGCGGCAAGCGGGGGCCACTGTTCATCACGGTGCGTGGGCCTCTCACTACCACGGCCTCTCTTGTTGCAGAGCACAGGCTCCAGACGCGCAGGCTCAGTAGTTGTGGCTCACGGACCCAGTTGCTCCGCGGCATGTGGGATCTTCCCGGACCAGGGCTCGAACCCGTGTCCCCTGCATTGGCAGGCAGATTCTCAACCACTGCGCCACCAGGGAAGCCCCCATAGTTCTATAGTTCATCTAAATTAATAAAATGAGATTTAAAAATCACATTCAAAATTGAGCAAAAGCCAAACTAACTCTTTTCGTATTAATTAAATGATAATAATGAGAAGTATGATTGTCCCTTTCGTAAAACATACCAAAATTATATGTTAGATTACATTCACTTAGCACAAAATGTCTTTCAAAAATAAATTCTAAGCACTAAACAATCTGAGGGATACACCTGTACAGTTTTAGTTGCATATCTGCGTGTGCATGACTGACATGCCTGACAGCTTGTAATTCATGTTTTAAAAAATGATTCAGTATTTTAAAAGAATATAGCAGAAGGATAGCTTCTTATGCCTAAATCACCTGTTGTGCAAGGTCCTCACTCTAGTGCATTTTACACAATAGGGTTTTATTAGTCATAAACCATGGCTGACAGTCATAAGCGCCAGTGTAAATGGGGAGAATGAAAATAAAGATGGGGCCTGAGAAACTGAGCTATTGTGAGCCAAGGTCCAGGAAGCAGACTCTCTAATAGCTTATTGGGTGTCTAGGAGCCAACAGAACCTTCTAGATAGTCTGTATAGGAAATCATCTAGCTTTCCCAAACTACATACATTTGGAATTAAAATTCCATTTGCTGCCAGTATCATTGTAAATGGGGGAGTAAGTCCCCCTTGTAGGGTCTTTAAGGGCCACTGCAATATTTCTGCAGAAGAAATTACAGGGTTTATTATACTCACAGGTCCTAGAGGAGAAGACAGGGCGCACCTCACCATTCAGCAGCCACCTAGCAGGTGGGGAGTCGAGAGAGAGTGAGGACCTTGGGCAAGTCTGGGTGGAGCAGAAACAAGGCTTGAGGAGATTTCATTGTTTCTTGGAATGTCTAGGTCACAGTCGGGGAGGGCAAAAAGGGAATCTTGCAGCAGGAAGCAGCCTGGGCACACCCACGCACCTGGTCCCCTGGGTGTTGAGGCAGCAGGAAAATAGGAAATTAAAAAAAAAATTTACAATCCAATCATCTTCACTCTTTATTCTCATTTTCAACCTTATTTTCCAAAATGTACAATCCTTAGTTCTCCGAAAGTTAGGGAGAGGAAACTGGCTTCCTATTAGTTAACGGTGATGCAACATTGAAACACTGGACATCCTGCTGAGGTTTCCATGGTGTCCGCTGGGCTCTGCAGCACCCAGCTCCTGGAACTTTTCAGACTCCTCAGTGAATTCATTATTGTTTAAAAGAAAAGAACACCCCGTCTTTCTGTTTTTGTTCCTTCTGTCACTGTTTTTATTCTACCTTGCCTCATTCTACAAACCGTCGGCCATGGAACTCCTGTATAGTTTTTCATTGTACGTAAAACACCAATACATCTTCCATCGTGGAGGTAGTCAGAGCAATCACTGTTACCTCTCTTTTGCACAGAAAAATGGAGGTTCATGGAGATTAAGAGATGTATACAAAGTTGGAATCACAACAGGTCAGGAACTCTAATTTAGTTCTTTGGACTTAAAAAAATATTGTTTTCTGCACAAATTCATCACTGCCTCACTAAGTTTATATGTGCAGCAAACATGGACAGAAGGCTCTTAGGTCTGGGCATTCATCACTACCTCCAGGGAGGGAGCCCAGGGGCAGCGGTGCTGAGAGCTCTCACTGCCCTCAATCTCCCCCTTTGCTCCCCTGAGCTCAGGTAGGACCCTGCGGGCAACTCATGTGGTCCCCCAGGGCTCTCCTAATGGGTCCAACATTGAAACCAGGACACAGACCCCATGGGGCCTGTAAACTGCCTGCCCATCTGCACGAGGATGAGAGGCAGACTCAGTGATGGGACAGGCAGAGCCCACACAGAAACAGTAAGGAAGTCACCTGCTCCTCTGTGCTTCATTGAACCTTTGAGAGACAGGCACGGAACCGAAAATGCCATCCTTGTATCAGGACACCTACCACACTTATGTCACTTTCAAACACAAAGTCAAAGAGACTTTATGTCACTCAAAAACACAAAGTAAAAGCTTCTTCAAGACAGGAGGTGAACAGGAGAATTCTATCTTTGAATATTCCTACAATATTTGTAGTGAGTATTTAACATGAAAAAAGTAGTCAAAGTATTTTTCTTAAAATCACTTCCTATGCAGCTATAAAAATCTTTAAGAAAAATAGTCCAGGATAGAAATATAATAGAGACTGCACACATTCATGAATTTATCTGCCTCCTAACAAGTCCAACTTGTGAAGTGTAGAGCATTTTATATGTTAGAGGCATAATTATAAATCGCTAAAATACCCGCTTGACCACACTGCAGTACATTGTCATTGCTTTACTTGAATGCTCACCTAAGATTTTTCTCTGAAATGTACTCAGAGCAGAGACAGTTATACAATGAAAGTGAGAAATTGTAAGAGCATAACACTGTCTTAGAAATAGTCCATGTAGAAACCACTTACCCCAGCACAGTCTTGCCACATGTTTTATGTTCTGTCCACAGAGGCAGCCCATGGCAGCTCATAGTAAGGCGGTCAAAGAGAGTGTTCTGTCCTTTCCCTCTTACCTACTCAGACATCAACATTTTCTCCTGCTCTTTCTGTGTCAGCTGCTCGCAGGTGAGAATAAAGGAGGTGAAAATGTGAGCTTTCCTAGGAAAGCTCTGCCTCTGTCTCCCATCCTCTTCAGAGCCTTACACGGCGCCTGCTGGCAATTGTGGTTCAAGTAATATTGTTGGATGAATAAACGGATGAGAGACCCTGACTTAAAAGAGTCACTTTGTTGTACAACAGAAACTAACACAGTATTGTGAAGCAATTATACTCCAATAAAGATCTATTTTAAAAAATAATTAATTAATTAATTTTTTAAAAAAAAGAATGCCACAAAGGGTAGTTCCATTTCAGAAAGACACTTTTTAAGATTGAAAAGTCTTTGAGATTCACAGTAAATCAATATTTCAATGCCATGGTGGCCCCTTAGACACTATGGGGAAGACTAGAAGGGATATTTTGAAAGACACTGACCATCTCTAGTATATTTCAAATCGTACCTCATGGTTTGCCCAGTGATTATAAATTTGATGCTGTTCATCATATAGTCCTTCTTTATAGTGAGGCGAGCGGGGGCTACTCTTCGTTGCAGTGCGCGGGCTTCTCATTGCGGTGGCTTTCTCATGTTGCAGAGCTTGCGGGCTCTAGAGCACAGGCTCAGTAGTTGTGGCGCACGGGCTTAGTTGCTCTGCAGCACATGGGATCTTCGTGGATCAGGGCTCAAACCCGTGTCCCCTGCATTGGCAGGCGGACTCCTAACCACTGCGCCACCAGGGGAGTCCCTGTAGTTTGTCTTCTATAGACGTTTATTCATCTGTAGTAGCCTGTAGTAGTCAGGTGTTAAGTTTAAAGCATTAATTCTGCTATCTTGCTTTTTTAGTATTTTTGTGAATGAGATAAATCTTTGCTTTTACTTATTTGTAAAGAGTATATTATATTACATTATATATTTGCATTTCTGAAATTTTTATAGCTAAGACATTATAAAAACATGGGAAGATCTGCTAAACTAAAATGGGGAATTTTCTTCTAAAACTTCGATGTAATGTCTGTGAAATAATCCAGAAGAGAAGTAATAACAAGCAGTTTTCTTTATAAACCAGGGAACATCAGTGAACTCTTCCTTGCATTTCAACCAGTCAGACTGATTGAATTCATATTTAGATGAGAGTGATTACGCTGTCGAGACAATTAAGTGAGGTGATCTAAGCCAAGTGCTTGGCTCAGGGCGTCATTTATGGGAAGCTCTCCACAAACACACAACATCATTATCATTATTATTTCATGAATAATTTGATAATATATTTGCTCCTGGCTTGGATTCTTCTCTCTTGGATACTTTTGCTAGCACAAAATTTTTTTTCAATTATTGTAAATTTCACTAAATTTTGGAAACTGATGATCTTTTGTTGCCTAATGGTAAAATACCATCGGATTCTGATTTGAAATGGTATATAGAAAAACTCCTCTCTCATGCAGTTAAGAAGTGATTAGTTAGCAGTGTGCAAAACATTCAGGTAGAAATAGTGCCTCCAGGAGTCTCTATTTCAGAATTCCCCAGAAAAGGGTAAACTCCCTACTCCCTCATGTAAACCGACATGTTCATGTTATTGTAGCATGGTTTGTCATCCCGTTGGTTTGGAAGGAAACTAGGATGGTAGAAAGAAATATGCAGAAAGATGCAGTCCAACTTAAGTAGAACCTGTTTTTAAAAAGTGACCCTGTGATACTAGCCCATTAAAAGCTCCCTTAGAAACCTCTGACATCCCCAGGGTCAAACGTGCCTCATTCAGTGGCTGTTTCATTATCTCAGTCCAGTGGGTGTCATCCTAGGCACAAGCTCCACCATCACCTTTATTTTTGTTCTTCACTCTGCCCAGATCAGAAGCTGCAAGTTGTTAGGGAACCAAAAGTGCAGCCCCACTAGAAATGGGTAAAAAAAAAACCCCAAATGTTTGTTTAGATGATATTATCTATCAGAGCTGGAGAGACACGAAGCCGATCATGAGAGAAGAGTCTCTGCTGTATATTAATGGGAACTTTTCTGGAACAACATGCTCTCTTTAGCTTTTCCACATGTCTAATCACTAAGAGCTTGTCTAGCTACATGAGAAAAACAAAACCAAAAGCCCCACAACTGCCTAGAAGCTTATCAGTATCAGAAGGGTACATCATTTTAAGTCCATTCAGTATAACACCATGCAGCTGTTAAAAAAGAATGAGCAACACTGAGATGTTCTGACATGGAAAGATCTATAAGACTTGAGTGGTTTAAATGGAAACAGGAGGTTGGAGAATAATTTGCAAAATATGATTCCATTTCTGTTAAAATGCATGAAGACAGCTCATGAGTGCACAGATTAAAAATATGTATGACTATGATGGTAAAGGACTAGAAACACATCCACTGATGGTGACCCCTGGGAAGAGGGTGGGCAGGTGGGTAAGAGATGATTTACATGTTTTACTCTGTACACTTAGTCTCGGAATATTTTCTAAGAATGCGTTGATGTCTATAAAGTAAATAATAATAAGAGCAGATGCTTAGCACTTACTATGTGCCTGGCACTGTTCCTCAAAGCATGCTTCTGAAGTGAATACTGTAATCATTTTACAGATGGAAAAACCGGGACACAAATGGGCTGAGAAAATTGTCCAAGACCCCCCATTTAGTGATTGACAGTGAGGTAAACAAATTTATTCAATAGCATAAAGAGGGTTGGATCACATAAGCTCTAAGATCTCTCTTATTTTTTTTAAACGTTTGTTGTTGTTGTTCTATTTGATTTTTGGCTGTGTTGGGTCTTTGTTGCCACTCTTGGGCTTTCTTTAGTTGCACCCAGCGGGGACTACTCGTTGCAATGCACGGGCTTCTCATTGCAGTGGCTTCTCTTGTTGCGGAGCACGGGCTCTAGGCATGTGGGCTTCAGTAGTTGTGGCCCACAGGCTCAGTAGCTGTGGCCCACGGGCTTAGTTGCTCTGCGGCATGTGGGATCTTCCCGGACCAGGGCTCGAACCCGTGTCCCCTGCCTTGACAGGTGGATTCTTAACCACTGCACCACCAGGGAAGCCCTCTAAGATCTCTTCAGTGATCATGTCTCAAAGGGCTAAGAGGCTGGGCTATGGATTCAGATGTCCCTTGTAATAATCCAGCTCTGAAACTGGCTAGCTGTTCACCAGAGGCAGGTAACTGAGTCCTTCTGAGCCAGTTTCCTTATCTGTACAAGGTAGAGTAGGCACTGCCTCACAGCATTACAAGTGAGGACATATAGGGAGGAATGCCTAGAGACCCAGTTGGACCCTCAGAGTTGGTATGGAGATTATTTTAAGCTCAAAACATTTGGGAATCAACAGATGCAGAAAGAGCTTTCCTTATTTGACTAAAAGCAGACATTTCTGAGAAATGAGGCTTCTATGATTCCCTCTTCAAGACAGGTCTACTCCCAGGAGAGAAATCAAGAGTAAACCTACCACAAATCCCCTCTCTGGGGAGATTCGCATAGAAGAAGGAAAGACCCCTTGAACGTGCAGACACAAAATAATCACAAAATTACTTATCGTTCATTTATTCTTCTAAAAGAATAGAAGTCCTTTCTTCCACTTTCTTTTTCTCTGCTAAGTTAGATATATAAACCTCTAACTTTAAACATTTAGTGAGATAGTTACTTCTCTTGTTAGCTCCCATATATATGAATAAACTTCTTCTCCTGTTAAACTATCTTTTGTCATTTTAATTTGCAGGCCCCTAATTACTAAACCTAATAGGGCAGAAGAAAAGTCTGCTTCCTGACACTAGCAATTGGTTGGTGAATGATACCATCATTGCCTGTGACTCTGAAATCACAAGATCATAGATTAATCTGCATATCTAAAGAGTCCAACCTGTACTCTGAGGTTAAAAATAAGATCATCAAAGCATACTGAAGTATGGATATAAACATTTCGAAATGATAAAGATCTGGCTGTACACATAACATGTTTCTTCAATTCTGTAAAATTTTATGTAGGTGGAAATTTTACTGCAGAAACAAACTCAAAGACTGAAATTACATGAATAGAATATGGTGTAGCAAAATTTAGAGCTGAGCAAATGTGACGTATAGTTAACGAGATGCGTGCTTTTTATTATGTCACATTTTAATTAAAAATGAATGGTAATCAGTTCACAATAGTGACTTCAGTTGATCCTGCTTCTAAATGGTTAAAGCAAAAATAAGCTCCTGATCTGCTCTTCAGAAGATTAACTATGGCCATGGTAGATCTTTTTCTCTTTCCCTTTTGGAAGAGAAAAGGGGAGGGTGTCCCCAGGTGACAGGGACTGGAGTCTTGTGGGCCCAGCACACTTCCCTGTTGGGAAGAGGAAGGAGGAAGTATTTGCTTACGTTTCCCCCAGTGCCTGGAACCTAAGCTGCAGCTTCCCTAGAACATTGTTAATGATGAGAAGGATCTCATGGCAGAGGGATGGTGGCCGCCGTGCCTAAACCAGGAACCTGATGCCTTCCCTGTCTTAGATTGTGGAGTTTCCTACCAGAAAATCTGAAAAGAAAGGATTTATGGGAAGCAGTAAATGCAGAAGCAAAAGACAATTTTTTTTTAAGCAGATATTCATTTTTAATTAATTATTTATTTATTTATTTTTGGCTGTGTTGGGTCTTCGTTTCTGTGCGAGGGCTTTCTCCAGTTGCGGCGAGCGCGGGCCACTCTTCATCGCGGTGCGCGGGCCTCTCACTATCGCGGCCTCTCTTGTTGCGGAGCACAGGCTCCAGACGCGCAGGCTCAGTAGTTGTGGCTCACGGGCCTAGTTGCTCTGTGGCATGTGGGATCTTCCCAGACCAGGGCTGGAACCCGTGTCCCCTGCATCGGCAGGCAGAGTCTCAACCACTGCGCCACCAGGGAAGCCCAGACAATTTTAATAAACCATAAAAATGGTTAAGTTGGTGCTGGGGGAAAGAGTGGCTTCTGTGTTCTTTAAGCTTTTCTGTACTATTTGAATTTTCTAGCCAAGTGTGCCTATGTCTATTATTTATTTTTTATGTCACCAGGGATTTTCTGACTAGTGAGACCACAGACTACATTTTTTTTCATTGTTATTTTCTATCAAAAAACAATGCAATACATACCATTTTTAAAAAGGAAACAAAGAAGAATTTCTAATCATGCATCAATAAAAAACAAAAGAGCACAAACATACATATATATTTTAACATATTGAGCAGTTCAATATGTTAAAATATATAAATATTTGCATAGTGACCTGAAATAAATAGATTATTTAGTCATAGACCTTTTCATATGCATTCTATAGTAAGTCTTCTGAGAGATGAACTTTAATCTTTCCATGCAGAACTTTGGAGTATCTGAGATTTTGCCCTATTTGCAACAAGTTAAGCTGCCGTTTTCCATGGATGCAGGTAGAAGACAGAAGACTTATGGGTCAGAAACAAAGGACTCTATTACTTACTTGGTTACTCATAAACCACTGCAGCCAGCATGGGCATCCGAATATTTGCCTTGGTTCTCCTTGACCCTGAGTCACACAGGGGCTGTGTGGATAGGCCCGGATGGATGCCTGCACACACAATGGGTTATAATACAAGAGTTCAGGGAATCAGAATCTTTTGGGAGGTAAGCATGCTTGCCCTTACCTCTGGAAGAAGACATTATCTTACAAGGCTGTTTTCTATCTAAACATCCTTGGAAAGATAGCTGAGAATAAAGGGCCGTCGGTGCTTCTGTTTGTAAGATGTGCAGAAATGTGAGAAACCCATGGAGAATTGTCTTACCTCTGCTCTGACTAACACACAGCCTTTTACTTTTCTTAGGAAATGGCAATTATATGTTGCAAAGGACTTATTTCACATTTACTTAAACTTAGTTTTCAAATATATATTTCTTTGTCCTATTCTAAGATTAACTTCTCTTGTGTAAGAGTTAATTTTGAAATTACAGTGTGAACCATATGACCCTAATCATTTTGGTTTAACAGTATTGCTAACTCAAATTTAAAATGCTGAGAAAAAAGCATCTCTATGTTGTCACTAAAACTACCAAAACAGCTTTAAATACACAATTGGTTTCAAAACAGCTGTTTGATCTTGACATTTTTTTTTTAAAGAGCTTTTTGATGTGGACCATTTTTAAAGTCTTTATTGAACTTGTTACAATATTGCTTCTGTTTTCTGTTTTGCTTTTCTGGCCCTGAGGCATGTGGGATCTTAGCTCCCTGCCCAGGGATTGAACCTGCACCCCTTTCATTGGAAGGCAAAGTCTTAATCACTGGACCACCGGGGAAGTCCCGATCTTGACATATTTTTAAACATATTTGGCTAAATCCTATTTAAGTTAACACTTCCTCTGAAATCGGAATTGTGACAAACACTGTAAGAGAGCTACTATTTTTTGCATAAAGGAGAGCAAAATCTTGTGATAGTATGTTTCCCTTACAAACATAGTGTAGGATAAATCTAAATATTCTGATTTGAGAAGAAACTTTTGAATGGAGGAATTTTTCATTCCACTGTTGCAGGATTGTCTACTTTTCCCTAATATTAAAATGGACAGTTAGCCTCTTGAAAGAGGTTAAAAATCCATACGGAACGTCTCAGAAGGGTTTAATTGTTCAGTGGCTTTCACTCTTCCTCACAAATTATTTAAAAATGGAATTTTTGTTCAAGATGTCTACCATTAGCGTGAAATTTATTTTCCAGTTTTATTGAGATGTAATTGACACATGACACTGTGTAAGTTTAAAGTGTACAACGTAATGATCTGATGTATGTATATATTGTGAAATGATTACCACAATAAGTTTAGTTAACAAACATCACTTCACATTGTTACACATTCTTTTTCTTGTGATGACAAGTGTGAAGTTTGATGCCTACCTGGTTCTCTTCTTTTGGACTTTGGCAAATCTAAGAATTAATCCTACCACACATAGCCTATACTAGTCTACCCAAATCTAACAGTTACTACAGACATTAACACATTTATTTGTTTGTATGTTTTATTGAGCGCAAGATAATAATCTCATTCTCAGAAGCAATGAAATCACCGAAAGAGCCAAATCTTGAGAAAGCCTCGTAGAGTTGCCCTGTTACTAGATAAAGCGCTTGGAATATATAAGTATGTTGTGTCACGCGTCTTCCTGTGACCTGTGATTGTTACTTGAAAGTGTGGAAATGCAGAACAGATCTCCTGTTATTATGAAAGGCCCATCTGTGACAGGTGGAAAGGAGGACGCTATCTTAAGAGCTTGTTCTGTGCAGTTCTCATGGAGGTGACTTGTGTCCTATAGGGAATGTCTCCAGGCTGCATTCCACTCTGGGTTCTTTGCCTCTGGCAGTTCTCCGTGATCACTCCTGTATTGGGGTCCGCCACGCCACTCCCAGGCTCCATGATTCACTGGAAGGACTCATAGGAATCAGCCTAGCGTTATATTCACAGCTGTGATTTATTACAGCAGCAGGACACAAAGTACAGTCAACAAAGGAAAAGGCAAGTGGACCAAAGTCTGGAGGAAACCAGAGGCAAGCTCCCTCGAGTCCTCTGCCAGTGGAACCACACAGGACACGCTTAAGTCCTCCAGCCATGAGGACAACATGTGTGAAATGTTGCCAACCAGGGGAGCTTAGCCTCAGCCTAGGAGCCCAGGCTTTTATGGGGGATGGTCATGTAGGCACCCCCTCCCTGGTACATATCAAAATCCCAGATTCCAGAAGGAAAGCAAGTGTTCAGCACCAACCACATTGTTTGCATAAACATCTTAGGCAGCAGTGAGCCACTCTTATCAATTCTGGGAGTGGTGAAAGCCCTCCCAAAATTCAGGTGCCTAGACACCAGCAAGCCTTTCTCAGGATGGTGACTCAGGCCTGCGGATGTTATCACTGTTATCTCTTTTGGTTCTGATTTTTTTTCTTCCTTTCCTTCAGTCTTTCTTACCTTCAATCTTATATTCTATTATTTTAATAAGATGATCTGATTTAACACCCTTAGTTTCTTACATGAAAATACCAGCATGGTCCTGCGCTAAGGTGGACAGAACACACCAAGTCCTTCTGAAGCTCTGGAGGCTCTGCTCCCGAGGAGGGCACGACCAAGGCCCTTCATTCATTACCTAAGAAATGGTCATTCCCTAGTAAGGCGCTTAATCTGTCCCATTTCAAAAATAAGTGATGCCACATTTCAAAAATAAGGACTCAGGGTAATTTCCCTGAGTCCTTAAGAGCGATGACTCATCGAGGACACCTCTGAACTGGCCCTCTCTATAGGAGAAAACAAGGAGCCTGCGCTGGAAAGAATGGAAAGGCCTAGAAATGACCAATTGGCCCTGAAAATTGAGTCAGTGAACAAGTGTCTGTTAGGCACGGACGGTGTGGAATGTGGTTAAGGATGGTCTGAGTTAGCTAGGAGGTACCATCGTGGTCCTTCTCAGACACATACTCTTCCGGGAATTCAACTGGCAGACACAATTAAACTTGAAAACTTCCTGAATTTCAACAGTGCCACCGAGTGCCTTCTGCTTGCCAGAACTAGACTGGTCAGTGATGGTCTGAGGAGAAACTTAAACTACTTTGGAAATAAGGCAGACTTAGAGAGTGGTAGCGAACATGGCACCCACCTAGCATACAAACCTTGTGAGACCCTGAGGGTCATGAGTATAACGGATTGTGGCTGAGCCGTAAGGGACTCACCGATCCAAGTCACTCAGCAAGGCCACCACAGGCCAATCCAGAAGCTAAGAGTATTATTTTCCTCGGGCTGCAGTAACAAAATGACACATTCAGATGGTTAAACAACAGAAATTTATTTTCTCACAGTTCTGGTAGCTAGAAGTCCCAGATCGAGGTGTTGGCAGGGTTGGTTTCTTCTGAGGCCTCTCTCCCTGGCTGACAAATGACTGTCTTCTTGCTGTGTCCTCACATGGTCTTTCCTCCGTGTGCACACTTCCCTGGTGCTTCTCTGTGTCCAGATTTTCTCTTCTAGTAAGGACACCAGTCAGATTGGATTAGGACCCACCCTAATGGCCTCCTTTTACCTTAATCACCTCTTTAAAGACCCTTTCTCCAAATACAGTCACATTCTGAGGTACTGGGGGTTAGGGCTTCAACATAACAGTAGGTTAAAGGAATTCCCTACCATTTGAAGTAGTTTAATGTTGAACTAAACACATATTGGTATCACTTTAAGTCAATGGAACTTCTTAATGAGAAATCTTCCTAAATTTTGTACAAATGACCCGATTTGCATATTACTATTTTCAACATATACAGGAGGCCACTGGATTAGTGCTATTCTCCCAGTAGTCCTGAAACAGTCTAGACTCACAGTTAAATACTTTAATTCCTTTAAGTTCATTAATTTATTTAATTCCTTGAAGCTGCTAATAGAATATGCCCACTACCCAGCACTCCTTTGAGGCATTCCTTAATAACACTAACCATACTTCATTTTCTTCTTTTGTGTTACTCTTGAAGTTTAGAAGCCAATTCATTTGTCAGAACTAAATTTGTGCCATGTATCAAATAACATACTTTTATTTGCAGTGTTCTAGTATTGTTTTCAACAGCCATATATTGATTTTGAGACAGGCTGGGACCTGGGACCCTTTGCTGGGACCTGGGGCCCTTTGCTGCAGTGTTGCAGTGCTTGCACCTCGACACACCTCTCCTCGAGCAACAAAATAACAAAGAAACTGTATGGGACTAAAAATAACGACGTGCTCGCCCAGTTGGGGCAAATTCTGGACAAAAGATACAAAGAGACCAAAAAACCCAACTGCCACTTTTGAAGATCCCAGAGCAAAAGCAGGGTACTGCACGTGCCCCCTGCACACAACACCACCTAAGCGGTGGGCAAACCACCTAAGCCACCCTTCTGGCCCGACCCCTGGACACCCCTGCCCTCACGCCATATAACAGGGGTCCCCAACCCCCAGGCCGCAGCCTGGTAGGAATCAGGCTGCACAGCAGGAGGTGAGTGGCAGGGGAGCGAGTAAAGCTTCATCTCCTGCTCCCCATCGCTCACATTACTGCCTGAAACATCCCCCCACCCCAGCCCCTGCCGGTCCGTGGAAAAATGGTCTTCCATGAAACTGGTCCCTGGTGCCAAAAAGGTTTGGGGACCACTGCCATATAAGCAGCAAGCTCGCCCCCGCTTAGGGAGCACGCAAGCAAAGGAACCTGTTGTTTGTTCTCGCTCCCCCCTGCTGCAGCAGGGGCCCCGATAAAGCCTTGCCTGAATTTCTTGTCTGGCCTTTGATCAATTTTTATTGTTTAAGGACGCCAAGAACCCTGGTCGGTAACAATTTCAAAATACGGTCTTGATGTCATTGGAAGTAATTTTTTTCTGACTTTTTCTCTGTTTTCAACATCTTTGCCAGCAAAAGATGTGTTCCCAGATGTCTTCTAAAATGTTTTCTTCCTGATCATTTAGAAAGATTGGGAAAGAAAGAGTATTGAGAAACTTGAGCTGTACTTTTGCTGCACAGGAAGGGTGAGCTGTGTTCCATCCTAGATTAATAATATTTCAAGCAGGAGGGAAAAAAAAAAAAAGTAAAAGCCTATATCTTTAGCCATGTGTTTGAAAAAGACTTGATTTCAACAATGTTTCTATCATGCTTACGTTGCAGCTGTCTAAACAATACAGATAACAAAAGTATGTCAATTAAAAGCAGCATTTAGGACCCAGTTTCACAGATCTGCATTGGCCCTGGGTTTCGGATGATTTCAGGGCCAGGCGCTGTGAGTTCCTGTGTGGTGTAGTTGTGCTCAGCCATGGGGCAGGTGGGTTCCCTCTTGCTGTAGGAGAAGGTGGTGGGACACACGGAGATGGTTATCTCTTTCTGCTTTTGACTCTCCTGACTTGCTTCCACCAAGAGGCCATAAACCCAAACTGGAAATACTAAGTGCATACTTTTTCCAACACATTGACCACAACTTGAGATTTTCATGGCGGAATATATTACATAAATGTCTGGAAAGCAAATATTTTAAGTGCACTTTAGGTAGATGTTTGCTTACTTTAATCAAGCAGAAGGAGAGATTATTCTTTTACCTTCTGGAACGTGTTGAGGTAACCTTATCTACAGAAGGGAAAACTTTAGAGTTCACCTGGTACAAAGCACCCGCATCCGGATGAACGAAGGTTGTTCCCGAGTCCAAGCTTGCTGTGCTTGCCGCACGACAGGCCAGTAAATCAGACATGACGCACTGAGGGAAAGAATACGACTTTATTCGGAAAGCCAGCAGACCGAGAAGACGGCGGACTAAAGTCTCAAAATAACCATCTTATCGGGGTTTGGATGCCAGTTTCTTTTATAGCACAGAGATGGGGAGGAGATGAGGAGGTAAAGTAAAAGGGCCATCAGTTTTGCGAATATCCCCTGGAATGGCCAGCCTCAGGGAGGGGATGTGTTAATTTCTTTTTAATTGCAGCCATCCGCAGGTGGACAGAGTCCGTATGTTTCCCTGAACAAAGGCACTTTGGTTTAACATTCAGGCAGAGGAACAGGGTTCCCGGAGGCAGGCCATTATGTACAGACAGTATCCTTTTAGTGAACAAAAGCAGCGGAAGGCAAAGGTTAAAGTCAAAGAAACAGATCCACCGTGTAGTCAGATTTGGTTCTTCCCTGTAACAAGGTCTCAAAGAGTGAGTGGCTCCCTCCAGGTCACATATAATAATAATATATATAATAATAAAAATTATTCTGGTAGAGAAAAGAATACAGAACTCTAGCCACTCTAACTCCTTAGTTAAAAAATGAGATTTATTTGCAGGATAAGAATGATGCTGCTATTAAAAATAATAATAGCAATAGCAAGTTTGAAAACTTTCACGTGGACCTATTCAGGTGCTTAATTGGCATTTAAGGCCTTCTAAGTATCTGTACTAGCCTCCTTCAGGTCAGCCTGTGTTGCTGGGAAACTGCTTTTCTCACTACTCTCTGGACAAAACTCTGGGTCTAGTTGCCATTATTCCGTGGAGTGTTTTTAGATCCCACCCGTTGTTAAACACACACACTTTTGTTATTAATACAAGAACAGATTTTTCAGAGTTTTTTCTTTGTCTTTTATTGTTAAAATTTTTTTAATTGAGGTATAATTGACGTAACATTACATTGGTCGCAGGTGTACAATGTCATGATTTGATGTTTGTATATGTTGCAGAGTGATCACCACAATAAGTCCACTTAACATCCACCACCTCACATAGTTACAACACTTTTTTTCTTGTGATGAGAATTTTGAAGAGCCACTCTTCTAGCTACCTTTAAATATGCAATACGGTATTATTAACGTACATAGTCACCATGCTGTGAAAGTTCCATCCCCATGACTTACTCATTTTATAACTGGAAGTTTGTACCTTTTAACGTCCCTCACCCATTTGGCTCACTCATCCCCTGCCTCAGGCAGCCACCAGTCTGTTCTCTATCTGTGAGCTTGACATTTTTTTGTTTGTTTTTTAAGGTCCCATATATGTGAGATGATATGGTATTTATCTTTTTCTGTCTGGCTTATTTCACTTAGCATAGTGCCCTAAAGGTCCATCCATGATGTTGCAAACAGCAAGATTTCATTCTTTTTTATGACTGAAAAATCAAAAACAGATTTTTTATTGGTTCTTTAGTAGATGCCAGCTTCTGATATCAGCTTTTAGGTGAAATTATTGTTAATCTTTTTATGTGTGATTTTATGAGTCAGAGTTCAGAAGACCATTTGGATTTGCTATTGTAGGCAGATGTTGAAAATTCAGTTTTTTAATAGAATCTTGTACTGTTTTGTAGATTTTACTTTTTGGATTTGATTCTCAAAAAGAAATCTTAACCTGTAAAATGTTTCTTACTCCCTTTTCTTACCAGGAAGAGATATTAGGAATCATCTAGGAAACAAATGTAGCAGTTTTATGCAATTTAAGCAATAAAAATGAGTTTCAAAATCCTCCTTTACTACCAGTAAAGCTTGAATTTTGTACTTAAATATCATATTTTCCCCCTTCCCCTTTTACCCAAGATTTACCCGCCTATTAATGTGCTGCCCTCGTTGTCTCGGTGAATGAAGTCTGCTACTGGAGAAGGTATGACCAGAAAGGATCACGCCGATGTATCTAACCAGCTGGTACGTATGTTTTCTCCAGGATTGTGTTTAAAGAAATGAGTACTTTCTCAGTTCATGCTGCTGTCTTATACCTCTTGTCTTTCTTCCATATCACTTTTCTTCTCCCCCCATCAAAGTAGAATTTTAATATAGAATATATAATATAGAATACTGGAATACAGAAACATTCATTAGAGCCAAACAGTCTTTTTCATAAGGATAACTGCTCATGACAAAGATTAAAGATCACATGCTTGAAACCCACCTCTAATGCTGTATGAGGTAGTTTTTAAATAAAAAAGGCATAAGACGATTTTTTATTAGTAACCTTTATTATAGAGTATTTCTGAAAGACTATTCCAACTAATTTTTTGTTTAACATATTAGGCAATCACCAGAACGCTAAGGGATACTGCTGTGTATATTCTATGAAATCCTTGGTTTCTATAGTCCTGAGATTGTATACCAAGCATAATTAAAGAAAAATACATTTGACCTTAAAGTAGAAATGATAAATAAACCTACTGATAACCCAGATATTTTTTTTTGAATAGAATTTAGAGATGGATTTCTCCTATTGCGTAAGTTGTGATTTTTAAATGCTCTACAAAATGGAAGCTCATTGATATATTGAGGGAGTGTATTTTTTGTAGAGTGTTAGTAATGTCTATGTATTGCATGCCTGAAGACTCCTTCCTTAGTGAGACTGCCGTATAATAAAGTCTTTCCAATACTTGCATATGTGAATTATGTTTGGAAATAATGTGAAATACTGTGAAGATAGCTACAGCAATACACTTATAATGCCCAGAGTACCGTTACCATTTATAAAGGTTCATGTAAACCTTTTTTTCTCTTTAGTATGCATGCTATGCTATTGGTAAGGATGTGCAGGCCATGAAAGCCATAGTTGGAGAAGAAGCCCTTACCTCAGATGATGTGCTTTACTTGGAATTTCTGCAGAAGTTTGAGAGGAACTTCATTGCTCAGGGTAAGATTACTATTTTCCTATGAATAGAAACAGCATCATATGTAGTTTTGAGGACTTCTTTCCTAGTCTGAGAGAATTTACATTGGTCTCCATACAATTTTCCTTCTGATTAGAGAAGAGGTTCTTCCAGCCGCCTGCCATGTCTTTGTTCTTAGCCCTCTGGTTCCTTCCCTTCTACCTTCAATTTCTTTATCCATTTATTTAGCTCCTGTCTTATTTTTTATCTTCCTTACAACCGGCCTTCTGCTCTCCTACCTCCATTGCCACTTCTCCTCGCTCTTAACCTCTCTGCAATGCTCTCCTCTGGCTTTGGGGGTTTTGGACTTTCCCAGTCCCTCTGTTTTCATCCTCCTGATTTCTTATCTTCCTGCTTCTTAATTGTTAATGTTCCCAAAGGCTTCATTACCTGTTCTTTCTGTGCTTTTTTTCCCCTATGCTGATGACTAACTTGCTATGTATGAGCCTTTACCCTCTTTCTGAAGCTCTAATCCCACATCTCCAGCTAGGAAGCCTGTGTTTATGCCACCATCCTCTCTGGCTCAGCGTGGTGAGAACCAAAGTCTTTTCCCAACTGACCACCTGCCTAGCAATTCCCTTTTCAATTTCTGTCTACCTCTGGCATGACCATTACCCTAGTTAGCCCAAGCTCAGGAATTGGGCATTCTTAAGCCTCTTCATTTATTCTCCAGTCATCAAATATTTGCTAATTTGCATTGTTCTCCTTTGAAACATCTTATCCTGTTCTCTTTTCATTCCTATTAAAAAAACTTAGGCCAGTGTTTCTCAAAGTTGAATATGCTTTTGAACCTACCAGGGATCTTGTTGAAGTGCAGATTCTGATTCGGTAGGTGTGGGTGGGGCCAGAGAGCCTGTATTTTGACAAGTTCCTGGGCGATGTTGAAGCTGCTGATCTCTGACCACTCTTTGTGTCCCAAGACCTAGTCCAGGCCTTTGTCCCATCATCCTTGGCTGTTAGTGCCAGCATCTTCACCAGTCTCCCTGACTCTCTATGTGCCATTGCCGGGGTAAATTTAGTATTAATTTTATTGATTGTCCTTCTGTTAAAAAGTCTATAATGGTTTTTATTACATAGCATGTGTAGGGCTTTCAAGCTGTTTTGTTTGGTCTCTTCCCTGCCACCCCTGCTAATGCTGGTAAACTCTATTTTTGACCTCAGTGATACTTACAAACGATGAGTTTATTTTGGAATAATGCATCAGCTGCACACTTAGGATTTGTGCACTTTTCTATTTGTGTGATACATTTTTTAAGTACCATTAAAATCCCCAGAACATATGATTGTTGGGTTTTCTAAAAAAAAAAAAAAAAAAAAAATTTATGCAGAACCTTAATATCTTAAAAAGATAAAAATTATTCTGGTAGAGAAAAGAATGCAGAACTCTAGCCACTCTAACTCCTTAGTTAGAAAATGAGATTTATTTGCAGGATAAGAATGATTCTGCTATTAAAAATAATAATAGCAATAGCAAGTTTGAAAACTTTCACGTGGACCTATTCAGGTGCTTAATCGGCATTTAAGGCCTTCTAAGTATCTGTACTAGCCTCCTTCAGGTCAGCCTGTGTTGCTGGGAAACTGCTTTTCTCACTACTCTCTGGACAAAACTCTGGGTCTAGTTTCCATTATTCCGTGGAGTGTTTTTAGATCCCGCCCGTTGTTAAACACACACACACACGCACGCACGCACGAGCCCAACGTCTCGCCTGCGGGCTTTCTCCCTTTTCTCTGATTCCCAGGGGTACTTACTGTCTAGACCCTCATTTCCACATTTGGTCACATCCAGTCCTGGGAGACCTGACTGCTTTGTGTCTCTTTTTTATACTTCATGCTCACAGTGCTAGACCCATAACAATAAATTTTGAATAACGCTGATAAGTTGGAAGTAGTTGGCCTTTATTCATCTAATCTCAATTTTTTGTAAGGTCCTTAGGAAAACCGCACTGTCTATGAGACTTTGGACATTGGCTGGCAACTGCTCCGAATCTTCCCCAAAGAAATGCTGAAGAGAATCCCTCAGAGCACCTTGAGCGAATTCTACCCTCGAGACTCTGCCAAGCATTAGCTGCTACTTCATCGCTGGCTCGATGCTCTTGTGAAATACTGGTTCTGTTTTCTTTATTCCTTTTGCACTCCCCCATCCCCACCTTTGTGTTGGAGTTTACTGTGTTACCCTGTAATTAAAAACAAAGAATAGGTAACATATTGTGCCAGTGTTGCAATGTTTTAAACTGCTAACAGACTTTAAAATATCCCCTGTTCCGAAAACCTGGAACTGCAGTGCTTTGTTTAAAGTAGCTGAGGGTTGGAGGTGAAGTTTTCTTACTGATGTATGTATTTGTACGTAGTGGTGTAGTTAGCTGCCTAGTGTCCTCATTATTTGGGTCTCTCAGACCTTCCCTGTCCACCCCCTTCAGAGTATCACTATCTGAAGTTACAATGCTTTGATCTCCAAACTAGGGACAAGATAGGGTCTGAAAGACGCTTCCTCTCCGAGCCGAGACGCTTTCCTGAGCGCTTGTTTTTAGACTTTGGTGTGCCTCTGGGTCTGCTCTAAGCAGATGGCTTTTCCTGTCCACCTGCTGTTTCCTATTTAATGAATAGGTTAGAAAAGGAGTTTCCTTTTCCTCTTTGGTGCGGATAAGTTTCAACTCCTGTGTCTTACTGTTCTCCCTCCCTCTGAGTAACACAGAATCATGCAGCTTTTGCCCAACTGGCATTGATCTGATAGTAGTGAGATGCCCTGTCTTGATGATCCCTTACTGGGTTTCCATGCAGAGGAATCATAATGAAAATAATTAATAGAATTCTTGGTTGGAAAGAGTTGGGATACAATTTTTTAAGAAAGAAAAAACTTATATCGGTTCTACATTCGGACATGCTAACAGTGGTTTTAAGTTTCTAAAGTGTTGACCGGATGCTAAAGGCAAGGTGGGGAAGAGAAAGCTCTTCTGTGTATGGAATCTTTTATATATATATATAATCTATGGATATTTTAAACTCTGTTAGATAGCAGCCTTTGGAAAATCCCCTATTTGGTCCTGCTTTCTGACCTATCTGCCTTTTCAGGGTAATCTTGTGGCACAAGTGATAGCATTTAAAAGCTTTAGTCTTTTGATTCCTCCTCCTTCCTGCTGCGAGCCCTGAGCTGTCTTCTGTGCACTTCTGACATGTCTACTGCTTGGTCTCTCTGTGTTCTTTGTTACTTGGGTGCAGTAGCAACTTCTCTGTGCATTCCATCTTTCTTTCAAGTTGTGTAAAGTTCTTCACTTTTTTTCCTCTGAGGGTATAGGGGGTGGGGGGAGTCAGCATGATTATATTTTAATGTAGAAAATGTGACCTGGATATAAAATGAAAGTAAATATTAAATTAAATGGAAGTTACCTAAAGTGACTCTGTATCTTCTAATCAGAAAAGCAATAGCAACAAGCAAATATATAATAATGCACCTGTCTTTGATTGACAGTTTTGAACATCATAACCAGTATTGTGAACCAGCCCCTTGATTCACAATATTATGAACCATGTCCCCTTTACAGGGACATGGCCCATGTTCTGTACCCTCTGCCTTTTAGGCTGCCCTTTCAAGCTCTTTTCAGTAATACCTCTTCCAACATATTGTAGTTTGATCCAAGGTTGAGAGTTGCTAGGGTGTGGGGTTGTTTGTTTGTTTATTTGTTTGTTTTGCAGATCGTTAGTGGCTGTAAGTTCTCTGAAACTTGAAGTTTTGATTCAGGGTCCACTTAGCATTTTCGAGAGTTACTAAGGTGTTTTATAGCATTCTTTGTTTCAGACATTCTCAGGACCTCTAGAGCCTGTCTGCCATGAATGAAAGAGGGTGATAAATAGAAAATGAAATACATACTGAAGCAAGCCAAAACTTGCTTCAAATAAAATCTGAACTAGATGGTCCAGTATATAAAGGAAACATACTGGTTAAAGCACAGGGATGTGGCATCACGGTGGTCTCCCATTTCTTTCCCCTCTTCAACTCAGAGTGACATTTAGGAGATGTAGAGGAAGAGGCTCAGTCATAGCAAGAGTAGGTAGACCTGTGTTCTGATTCTGGTGCTGCCACTAACTGTATGGTCTTGCTTAGTCATTTAACAGATTTGTGTTCCTTTTAGGGTTATTGTAAGGACTAGAGATTTTGGTTTTTATATCGCTTTTTAACTTATGTAAAAAAAAACCAGTTTGTTGTATTGGCATGTGTCTATTTCTGTATTCTCTATCCTATTCATTGAACTATGTATCTATCCTTCCACCAATACCACACTGTCTTACTTATAGCTTTACAGTAGGTCTTAATATCCTCTAACTATATTCTGCTTTCTCAAAATTGTTTTACTTATTCTGGTTCCTTTGCCTTTACCTTTTGTTCATACATTTTAGAATAAGCTTGTCCATGTTGACAAAAAAATTCTGTTGGAAGTTGACCTTCTATTATGTTGAGTCTTCCAATCCATGAATGCGATATGTCTCTCCATTGATTTAGGTCTTGTTTGGTTGTATCCTACAGATCCTCTATTAAAATATTTATAATCAAATATGTCATGTTTTGGAAGCATTGTGTATGGCATTGTGTTGTTGTTGTTTTTTTAATTTTTCTTTTTTTCTTTTTGTCTGTGTTGGGTCTTTGTTTCTGTGCGAGGGCTTTCTCTAGTTGTGGCGAGTGGGGGCCACTCTTCATCGCGGTGCGCGGGCCTCTCACTGTCGCGGCCTCTCTTGTTGCAGAGCACAGGCTCCAGACGCACAGGCTCAGTAGTTGTGGCTCACGGGCCTAGTCGCTCCACTGCATATGGGATCTTCCCAGACCAGGGCTCAAACCCGTGTCCCCTGCATTGGCAGGCAGATTCTCAACCACTGCGCCACCAGGGAAGCCCCGGCATTGTGTTTTTAGTTTTGGTTTCCAGTTGTTCATTGTTAATATTTGGAAATATGACTAATGTTTTTGTGTTGATCTTGTATCCTGAGACTTTGTTAAAGTAATTGCCGCTTATTAATTGCTTCTTAGAGATTTCTTGGGATTTTCTATGCAGACAGTCATGCTATCCATGAGTATGGACAGTAATATTTCTTCCTTTCTAATCTGTGTGTCTTTCTTTCTTTTTCTTGCCATGCTGCACTGGCTAGTACCTACAGTACTAAGTTGAAAAGGAGAGATGAAAGAGGACATTCTGGCCTTCTTTTGAATTTAGGAGGAAAACATTCATTCTCTCACCATGAAGTATGATGTTCACTGTCGGTTTTTTGTAGATATTCTTTACTGGGTTGAAGTAGAGCCCTTCTATTCCTGAGAGTTTCTGACATGAATGTGTGTTGAAGTTCATCAAATGCTTTTTCTTCATTAATTGATGTGGCCATGTAGAGTTTCTTCTTCAATCTATTAATATGGCAAATTACGCTGATGATTTTTGAATAGTAAACCAAGCTTGTGTTCCGAGAATAGACTCCAGTTGATCAGAGTGTATTGTTATTTGCTGCCTTCTTCATGTGTTGATTTTATTGTGCAATTTTTTTTCCCGTTTCCGTGTGTGAAAGCTTAGATTATTGATCTGAGACCTTCCCTCTCTTCTATTATAAGCATTTAGTGCCATTCGTTTCCCTCTTAATAATGTTTTATCTGGATCCTTCCACATTTTATGTGTTGTATTTTCATTTTCACTCAGTTCTATTTATCTTAAAAATTTTCCTTGAAATTCCTCTTTAACCATGGATTATTTAGAAGTGTGCATCTTAATTTCCAAATGTTTGGAGGCATTCTACTTCTCGTTCTCATTTTTATACAATTTAAAGCTTAGACTGTGGACACAGTGGAATAAAATGCGATTATGTTTGTTTAGTTATTTTATAGAGGTTCTTCAAATATCACTGGAGTGAAGTTTTCAAATATTAGTTTTACATAGTAGTTCTCAGTCTTTTGCCCTTGTAACCATAAGAGAGTTCCCTAAAAATATGTAACCCTGGCTGCTGGAGCCATGTTTATCAGGGGCAGTTCACAGTCACAGGAATAGTGGGGAGTTTGTGGGTCCCCACTGCACACTTTGTTCTGGGCCAGCACACAGGGATCCAGTAGGGATCCAGGGTCCAGGAGAGGGACCCAAACTTTGGGCTCTGGTGTTTATATTGCAGAATCAGGGAAGCCCAGGTCCCGTGTGGGCAGGAACTAGGACCAGCACTGGGACACACAGGACCCAGGTCCAGTCCCTCTCCATGGAACGAGCAGTCAGGCTGAGGGAGGCCCAGCCTCTCTCCTGCTGGTCAGGGCTGAGCCAAGCTGCGGTTGCAGCTGTATTGCTCAGTAGGCCCATGGCTGAGTCACCAGCTAAGACAGCCGTAAGCCCTGGCTATGGGTAGTGTCCATGAAGTCTTGAGGAAGGCCGGCCTTCCTCCTGCAGGGAGGCAGTCTTGAACAAGTTAGCCCTGCCCTGTCACTACTTCAACAACCAAAATTTTCATTACTCCCTCTTGCTCCCCAACCCCACTCAGATAAAAGCATAGTTTCTCATGGGGTGGCCAACCTTTTATTTTTCAAACATTATCAACATCATTTCATACAAGAAAGGACATTCGAACCCCAATTAACTAAGAAGCACATATTGCAGAATAAGCTCGTTTGCCCTAAAACAAGACCCTTAGCTATTTCCATGGACCATCCTTGATTTCTCCATTATGCTGCTGAGTAGTGCAAAGTTGGTGCTCAAGAACGCCTTGGATGATGGTGTGCTATCAACAGCTGCTGTGAAAGCAAGCAGCTGGCACCCTCGGTGGCTATATGGGCAGAGGAGTTGAGGAGACAGTAGGTGATGGCTCTGTGCTGTCAGTGAGGGCTGTCCTCTGCCCGCACCCCTTTTAATCCCTTTGTATCCCTACCACCTGAGGAATGAAGGCAGTGATGAGTTATTGGCAGAATTGCCCTGTCTGATAAGAGGGTCACCTGCAAGCCAGAGGGCCCAAATCCTCCCTGGAACACATCACTCCCTACCCACCACTTAACAATTCCCTTCAAACAAAGGTGCAACTTTGTAATAGCTGTACCGTTAAGATATGCCGTCTGTGATTCGGACAACTGTGACTCCTTGCCCTGTTCTTGGAGGGACATGACATTTTGTAGGGAGAACCCAGGCCAGGTGGCCAAAGTCTCTGTCAAGTCTGTTTCTTCAGCCAATACTTGGATTCAAGTTGAGGGTGGTGGAGATGAGTGGGCCTTCACCATGATAGCCTTTCCCTGGTATCACTGGCCAAGGTTCCCTTTGGTGAACATTACATACAAAAGCTTGCCCAGCACATGCCTCGCTCTCAGCCGAGCCGTGGCCATGCTGCTCCTGGGATTAGGCACCTCCTTTGCACACCCTGTGGATGGTGCTCATTTCCTTGATTCTGTGAATGGGGTATTTGTTAAACTATTATTTCTTGAGGCCTGTAAACTATTATTTCTTGATGTCTGTGCAAGTTTCAATTCTGCAATTTCTATTTCCTTCTTCTTACGGATTGAAAAACACTAGTGAAATTCCTCATCTTACAATCTCTGCTCCTTAACATTAACCGTAGTCTTCTTAAAGTCCTTGGTCTTGCTCTCTCAAAGGCTCCCTGGGGCTTGATTCCAGTGGGCTGGTGAGGTGGACACCACTGAGCTTGACAACATGCCATACTCCACCCAAGCCTGGAGATCTCGGTGTCTGGGGGAAAAGGCAGGGGCCGTGAGACAGGAGACAAGAATGGAGGTAAATTCAGGGGTAAAGCCCAGGGAAGAGTCCATATGTCAGTTACAGGTCAGCTATGGGCCCTGTGTCCGAGAAGACGCCCCTCAGTGTGGGATGACCAGCTGCTCTCCGAGAGAGCGAGGCTCCTGGCCCCGGCTTCTCATGTGATACTGGGGCAGATCCTATGCACAGAGGCTGTGGCCTGCAGCGGGCGTGTATCAGCACCTCTGCAGGGTCGAGGGGCCAAAGGGGGCCATGGGCAACCTCTCCCAGGAGAAGTCACCTGCCCTGGGGCTGGGGCATCAGTCCCTCAGACCCACACCATCTACCTTTCTACCTGGGTTCCAAGCCCAGCAAGGCACAATCCTGACTTCCCCAGTGTAGGATTTCCCCAGTGTGTGACAAGCCAGGCTGTGGCCACCTACCCCGAGGGTATAGTTCAGCGGGGGCAAAGCCCATCACTGCCCCCTGGTGAGGCAACTACAACAGAAAGGTGAGCTTTTGAGAGCAAGGGTCAGGAGTCAGGGAGGAGAGGCAGAAACCCAAGAAAGGACCCATCGCCTGAGCCCACATCCTTGTCCACCTCTGTGGGGTCAGTCAGCCTCCAGTGTCTGCTCTGAGATCACAAGACCCCACAGTACTGGCCATCACAACCACCTGCCTCAGAACAAAACAAGAGGGCACAAGAGCAGGAGGCCCATATGATAAGTGTGGTCTGTTGAGGAGGTGCTCCCTGGGCCATGTGACAAGACATGGCTTCTCAGGGCACAGCTGCCCCCAGACTCAGCATAAATGTCTGGGCTGTGAGCCCATTGATTCTGGGAAGGGCACCCGCACAAGGTGAACAGATGCTCCATCCTTTGCGTCAGGCAAGCCAGGAGCCAAGCACTGACAAGCAGCCTGCGTTACACCCTCGTGTTTCACAGGGCAGGAGCCTCGGGGGTGGGGGTGGGGGGGAATGGGGCCTGCCCTGAGGTCACAGCAGAGAAGGTTTGCTGCTGGAGGGCCACACACAGGACAGCTGTATAGAATGTGATCAAAGGCTCTCTGGTGCTTCATGCCATTCAAAACCAGGGGCTCTTAAACAGCCCGAGGGTAAGATACCGCCAAATCCTTGCTGAAATTTCTGAGCCCATCCTCAGATCCCACATTTTGCCCAGATGGCCAAAAGTTTCATGGACTTCTGGCCAAGGACCCGATTCATCTGGACTGCTCAGTGCACAGCAAGATTGCCAGGACGGGGCCTAGGGATCTTGCCCACACAACCGTCCCTGACATTTGCTCCTGGAGAACCACCTGCCCAGCTACCGACATCTCCTCCTTCCCTCTCATCAGGCTAAATGCAACTGGGAGAAAGGCAACACAAAAGGAGGCAAATGTGGAAACATAAACCCGACAGTGCTGTCTCCCCCAGCCAAGACTAAGAGTCCATGAGTCTACCCACTGCACTCACCTGAAAGCCCCCACATATCACCAGAAGCACAGAGAGCACACAGGCCATCAGATACACCTGACCTCAATTTCCTCCTGAGAGAGCACTCAGGGGCCTCCCTGGGATTTGGAGGTGTCAACAATTCACTGCATTGTGGCTTATGCCACAGAGCAATTTTGAACAAGGATTATAGTACCGGTAAACTTTAAGCACTGCTTTAAGTCCAATCACTTTATGTTTAAAGAGAGAGGAATTGGGACTTGCCTGGTGGCGCAGTGGTTGGGAATCCGCCTGCCAATGCAGGGGACATGGGTTTGATCCCTGGTCTGGGAAGATCCCACATGCCGCTGAGCAACTAAGCCCGTGCTCCACAATTACTGAGCCTGCGCTCTAGAGCCCACGAACTACGACTACTGAGCCCGTGTGCCACGACTACTGACGCCCGCGCGCCTAGAGCCCGTGCTCCGCAACAAGAGAAGCCACCGCAATGCGAAGCCTGCTCACCGCGACTAGAGAAAGCCTGCGCACAGCAACGAAGACCCAACGCAGCTAAAAACAAATAAATCAATTAATGAATTTGAAAACAGAGAGAGAGGAATGGAATATTTTAAACAGAGACATATGAGCCCTTTAAAGGGCAAAAACATGTTGCTTACAGCTTTTCACATGGAAAAGGAAACAAAAAGTGACTGGGTTTGCCGTTTTCCTTGAATTTGTCTAGTACTAGCACTAGATAATATTGACGATCTTCACGCTTGATCACAAACAACATGATGCTGTAATATTCAAACTGTTGGTGAAACTTTTTTAATCTCATGATTTACTCTGGAACAATTGTGTTGACATAGGTACTGATGGTGCAAAAGCAAAGGTGGCAGAAGTGCTGGCACCTTAACCCAAATCAAGGAGTAGCACCAAACTGTACTAGTTGGGCTTGTATTCACTATCATACACTTGTATTAACAGTGCCAGTTCCAGTTAAGAATGTTCTGTCTTCAACAGTAAAAATGATTTATGTTAGTAAATCTTGACCATTGAAATTGAATATTTTATAGTGGATGATGAAATTCAACTTACAAACATCACACATCTGTATATCAAAGGGAGTGGGAAAAAGTTAGATCAGATACTGATAAAGAGGAAGTGGATGACACGGATGATAGATGTGAAAAATTAGCTAAAATGTAGCACAGAAAAGAAACGGTCAGAAATTATGAATGAGAAATCTATGGACCTAGAGTCTGCTGGTGGCTTGATTTTGGACTTTGCAGCCTCCAGAACTGTGAGAAATATACGTCTTTTGTTTAAGCCACCCAGTCTGTGGTGGTTTGTTATATATAGCCCTTTGAGCTAAGACATATTTTAGTACCAAGAAGTAGCAAATACCTAAATATGTGGAAGTGGCCTTGGAATTGGATAGTAGGTAAAGGCTGAAAGAGATTTGAAGTGCATGCTAAAAAAGAGCTGAAATCGCCATAAAGTCCTTTCAGCCTATACCTATTAAAAGTGATTCTGGTGATGGCTCAGAAAGCAAAGAGGCACACTGGAGAGAAAGTCTCCATCTTTGTAGAGAATACAGAAATAATCATGAACAGACAGAAATATGGACGTTAGATGCTATTCTGGTGAGGTCTCCAACAGAAATGAGGAACACATTATTAGAAATTGGAGGAGAGGCAATTCTTATTATAAAGTGGCAAAGAACTTGACTGAACTGTGTTCTAGCGTTTTGGGGGAGGTAGACCTTGTAAGTGATGAAATTGAATATTCATCTGAGGACATCTCTGAACAAAGTTTGGAAGAAGTAGCTTGGTTCCTCATCACCGCTCCTAGTAAAACACATCAGGAGAAAGATAAATTGAAGACCAAATTGTTAAGCAAAAAGAAATCAGAACTTAGAGATTTGGAAACTTCTCAGCCTATCCATATTTGAAAGTGAGAAAGCTTGTTCTGAAGAAACTCTAAGGGTGCAGCTGAGCAACCCTTTGAAGAAGAGATCATAGGTGTGATATTAATTTAATTAGTCATCTCAGCAGAGGCCAGGAGTAGAGAAGGGACACTGCCAGTTTGAACTAAAGGGGACAGAGAAAGCCAGGCAGAATGAGGAAGGCTGTCAGAATTCTTGGATTCTACAGAATGGGAGACTAGAGCCATTTGGCTGTGAATGTGTACTCCTCTTGACGAAAAGGGAAGAAGGACCCCAAAGGTGATTCCGAGGTCATCGGGTCTGACAATCCCACCACAGGCCCAGGGGGCCTCAGTTTCAAAGTGTGAGATTGTCGCCCTCACAGAGAGTCATGGTGTAGGTGGAGGCCCTACAGAGAGCTGCAGTGTGGGTGGCACCCCACCAAGCTGAAGGAGTGGGGCTGCCCCACCGAGCTGTGGGGATGATGTTGCCACCCCAGCGGGCCTGGAGGGCAAAGCATCAAACTAAAGAGGGTTATTCTCGTTCCTTAAGATCTAATGGGATTGGCCTTGCTAGGCTTTGGACTAGCTTGGAAACTGTCACCCCTTCCTTCTTTCCTGTTTCTGCCTTTTGGAGTAGGGATGTCTATTCTATGCCAGTCCCAGCATCGTATTTGGAAACACTTAACTTGTTTGGGTCACAGATTTACAGCTACAGAGGAACTTTGCCTCAGGATGAATAGTACCTCCAGTCTCACCCATATGTGATTTAGATGGTGTTTAGATCAGACTTTGGACTTTAAATTTTACAGTTGATGTTGGAATGAGTTAAGGCTTTTGAGGCTGTTGGGATAGAATGAATGTATTTTGCATACAATAAGGACACGAATTTGGGGTCCCAGGGGCAGAATGCTATGGACGTATATCCCCCCCACCAATTCTTATGTTGAAGCCCTACCCTTCAATGTATTTGGGGACAGGGCCTTTGGGAGGTAATTAGGGCATGGGAATGGAGCTTTCATAATGGGTTTAGTGCCCTTAAAAGAAAAGACACACGAGAGATCCCTCTTTCTCTCTGCCACGTGAGGACGCGGTAAGAAGACAACCATCTGAAAAGTAGGAAGAGAGCTCTCACCAGGAACTGAATATGGCACCTTGATCTTGGACTTCCAACCTTCAGAACTGTTAAGAAATTACCGTCTGTTTTTCAAGCCACCAGGTCTATGGCATTTTGTTATAGCCATCCAAGCTGATGAAGACACAGAGAATATATAAGATGGTCTAATATACATATATCCAGGGTTCTAGAAGTAGAGACAGGAGAGAATGAGTAGAAGTAACATATGAAAAAGATAATATTATGTTCTAGATGAGATGAAGAATGTGTATTATCAGTGAATGAAGCAAAATAGATCACATGGAGGATACATTTTTTTAACCTGAAACTAATCACACGTCAAGAAACTGGAGAACACAAAAGACAACAGACAGTCTTCCAAAAAACAATTAGCAAGGAAACTGATCACCCACCATGAAAGGGTGTATTGATGGCATAATTTGAAAAAAACAGTAACAAAAACCATATTCGATGGAATAAATACTCAAAGTTCTGAAAGGAAAAACTTTTCCTCTGGAACTGATTACCCTGTCACATTATAATTTATAAAAGTTCACCAACAAGGGAACTGATAAATTATTTTTAATGTATGCATACAATGCAAAATTATAAATAATTAAAAAATTAAAGAACATCTAATATATCCATTTTTCTTAAAGTAAGAATGTTGAAAGAAGAAGCCAAAAGCAATATGATTTACATGACACCATATATAACCAAAAATATTGTTATTATACATAATTTTGATTATCTACAGCTCTGCTAAAAGCATAAACATTTTTATAAGATGGATATATACCAAGTTCTTGATGGTGGCTATCTTTCTCATTGTTGGTGAGAGGTGTAAAATGGGACAACCCTTACGGAAAACAATATGAAGTTTCCTCAAAAAATTAAAAATATAACTACCATGTGATCCAGCAGTCCCACTTCTGGGTATGTATCCAAAAGAATTCAAAGCAGGATCTCAAAGAGATATTTGCACACCCACATTCGTCGTAGCATTATCCAAAATACCCAAGACGTGAAGAAACCCAAATGTCCATCAACAGATGAAGGGATAATGCGGGTCTAAAAACACAAGGAAATATTTCCTTCCTTGAAATAAAAGGAAACCATGTCTCATGCTACAACATGGATAAACCTCTAAGACATTATGCTAAGTGAAATAAGCCACTCATCAAAGGACATATCATAGCCACTCACATGAAGTATCTACAGTAGTTAAAATCATAGAAACATACAAAGGTGATTGTCAAGATCTCAGGGAGGAGGAGGGAGAATTAGGGAGTCTCTGCTGTCCCAACCCCCGCCTGGGTCCTGGGGAAGGAATCAGAACTCAGAACCGGGAGAAGAGGCTTTGGCCATCAGGGAAGGGGGGGTGAGGCCCAGGGCGGGTCCACAAAGGATCAGAGCATCTGAGTGCATTAGGAGGAAGGGGCTTCAGAGGTGGGCCAGCACAGGCCATGACGGGGGCTAAGCAGGCTGCGAGGGGGGGCAGTTCAGGGAGACAGCAGGGGTCTGCTCCCTGCCCCTCATTGTTTGCTCGTCTCACCCTTATGAGCGGGTCATTTCCCCTGCTCTGATGATTCGAAGTCTCTGCCGGCAACCGCAGGACGGTGACTGAGGCCTCCACACTCCTCAGCATGGATCCCAGCTCCCACCCAGATCTGGGGCCACAGACACCTCTCCCCCACCCCTGCTGCCCCTGTGAGCAAGCTGTTCTTGTGAAACACGGTCATAGTTTGTCAGGAGGAACTGTTTTCTATGGGAATACAAGTCAGTGTTGATACCAATACACACACATGTCCAGCCATGGGTGGAAAGGGAAGGGACAGTAGTTCTGGGGTATCTTTGCACACCCCTAGGTCCCTAAGGCCAGTCCCCACAGCCACAGCCAGATGGGTCCTCCTCCCTCAGTTGAAAGAGATGCTGCTGCACAGAAATCCCACAAGTTCCACAAAGGGGCCCAACTGTCGTTTCCCTTAGACACACCTGTAACAGGTGCCCCATGAATTTCCCCGCGCCCATTCCCCTCGTTGCATCCTCACTGGGATTAAGAGGTAGCTGCCTCAACCACTCTCCACATTGCAATAATCCCAGTGGGACTAGAGAACGCTCCCGCTATGACGAGGCAGACAGTCCTGTCCCCATGGCCAAGACTTTTCCTGTCTGGTCAGGCCACCCACACAGGAAACCCTGGATGAGCGGAGGGTCACCCCAGCGCCATCGCCTGGCCACTTCGGGGAAGCAGAGAGCAGCTCCATAAAGACAAGGGCCGTCTCCAGGCTCCGTCCTAGAAACTGGTTAGTGTCCAGAGGGCTGAGAGGCACAAAAGCAGCTCTCCCTCCCCAGACGGTTCAGGGATGCAGAAGATGCTACAGATGCCCCAGAAGGCCCCTAGCCAAGCAGGCTTTAGAAAAGGGGATGGTGAGGGGGTCCCTGGGGAAAGTGAGAGCTATGTGTTCCCAGGGGCAGCCTGAGGAGTCCTTGTCTATGTGGAGGAAAGGTTTGGCCACCTGTAGATCCATAGCTCCTGTGACCTCCCTCACCCTTCCTTCCTCTCAGGATCGCTCTCTGTGGAGCAGCTCCACACGAAGAAGATGACAGTGGCCTGAGAGCATTTCCCACCAAAACTATCTTTATTCACAATTTACATACATCACTCCAAAGGTCCTGCCCACACCCACCTCCCCCACCTCCCTAACCCCCCACAATCCCAGGATCAGCTCTGGGGTGAGGAGGAGCCCCTAGGCTCCCCTGGGGGCCGCCCTGGGGGGCTCGCCCTGGAGGGCCGGCCCGGCTGTTCCCTACTGGCTGCAGTGCTTCCTCTTCTTCCTCCTCTTCCCTGTGACAAACGGGTCAAGCTTTCTCTTTCTCGGCTGTGAGGGGCAAGCCAGGCCCAGAGCCAAGGCTGGCCTCGCAGAGACCCCGTGGCCAGCCCCGGGGATGGGCAGCTTCTCAGCAGCGGCTGGGCGCCCACACAGAGCCCGCTTCCTCGACTTGGGAGCGGCTGGTGGAGCTGGGCTGGGGCCTCTTCTCTGAGGGGAGGGGGCCTGGGGAGCACTCTGGGCCCCCCAACCTCCAGGGGAGGCCAGGCCTGAGGCAGGGGCAGGACTCTGGGACAGCCAGCAAGGCGGCAGGCTCTGCGGAGAGGCCAAGAGGGAGGCCACGCTGGGGAGCGCCTCCTCGTCCTCACTGGACGCGTCCCTGGGCCCTCGGGCCTCCGGAACAGGAGACGCCTCTCTGAGAACAGACGCATCCCTGGGTCCCAGTAGAGGGCCAGTGCGCCTTTGACCCTGGGGAGGGGAGGGCCGTCCGGCCCGGAATGGAGAGACCTCCTGATGTCCTTGACAGGGAACAAAGACTCTGAGCACGAACGGGCCAGTGTCTGTTCGGATGGGCCTATGAAGAGCCTCAACATCAATCTCTGCTGGGCAGGCTTCATCACTGACCCCTCGATGGCGGTCTTGGTCGTGCCTCTGGGCACCTTGGCCGGCGTGGGACTCAGATGGACTTGAGCCCATTCCGGGTGCACTGTGGCTCGGGGCTGCCGGCCCACCCTTGTCCTCTTTCAAGGCCAGGAGTCGTTTCTGCACCAGCTGGTAGGAGGGAGGAGGACAGTGACGGCTCCACGCGCACGTGTGAGAGGAGGAGCACTGGGCAGTGGGACAATGGCCCTGGGGGGGAGGAGGGGACGGGTGACCCCAGGACTAGACTCCAAATACAGACACGGTGGCATTCCTGCCATCCTCCTGCACCTTATTCCCAGCTGTGTGTCCTTCCCTCCGCTCCCGGCTCCCCATCCTCTCCTTCCTATCACCCTGCGCTGCACCCACCCCAGAGAGGGCCCTTCCCCATGCCAGGCCTCCGAGGCAGGGAAGGGACGGACAGAGCCATGTGGGCCTCCTGCTCTGGGGCCCTAGCTCTCCCCTGCTCACTGGGGTCCCTCCGTGCCCTGGTCTTCCTGGGTGTCCCTTGTCTCCCCTGTTCTACCTGCGATCCCTCCCTCCTCTGGCTCCCCTGGGCCACCTGGTTTCCCCTGTCCCCTGGATCACCTGGGGTCCCCCCTCCCCTGGAGTCCCCTGGCTCCCTAAGTGTCCCTCTCCCTCCCCTGGCTCACTTCTTCAGGGGTGAGTCCTTCCTCCTGCTTCAGCTCCTCAGCAAGGGCCAAGACATCCAGCTGTGGGTCCGGGGAAAACAATTCTGCCAGGAATCGAGGATGAATGACTGCCTCCACCTCGGACAGAAAGAAGAGGCTGTGAGCATCCTTGGCCAGGAGTGGCCTGTGACACAAGAAGACCAGGAGGGAAAGTGAAAAGCAGAGACCCACCCCCACTCTCCTCCACAAGGCGGGGATGGTCAGCACACACACACACACACACACACACACACACATGCACATACACAGGCACACACAAAAGAGCACATATACAGATGCACATACACAGACACACAAAGGCATACACACAGACACAAACATATACACACATAAATCTCCGTAAACCTCCCCGAACACCAGGCTCAGGAACAAGGAGCTGAGCTTAAGTCCCATCGGCCTGAGCAGAACCCAGATCTTGGGTGCTGAGAGTTCCATGCCCTGGCATCTTGTAGACCCCAGGCTCCAGGCCCAGCCTACCTTGGTGACAGTGTCTTCCCGGGAACGCAGCTCTTCAATGTTGCTCAAGAGACACGGGTCCAAGTAGGTGTCGTCCTCTTCCTGCTTCAGCTCATTTCCGTCCTTTCCACATTCTGCAGGTGACTTGCCTGTGGCTGAGTGGACGTGCCCCACCAGCGCCTCCATCCTGTCCACATACTCCCTCACAGTCTCAGGGGGAATCTCCTTGGGCGCCTTGGGCTCCGGGGGCCACTGGGATCTGTGTGGCTTCGGGTGCGAGGCATGGGCCCTGGGGCCGGACATCCTGGGAGCACAGGCTGAGGCAGAGCAGGAGGAAGGGAAGGAAGGTGAGGGACTCCCGGTCCACCTCCTGACCACCGAGCGCACGTTGGTGAGGGCATTGTTTGGGGGACGTTGATGTGGGTGTGGGAGGGGTCAGGACCATCTGAAGCCTCATGCACAGTTGGAGAGGGGAGGTTAGGGGGTCATCTAAGAGAGTCACAAGTAAGGAAGTGGGGAACCTCCAATTTTCTAGGGGTCTCCCCATCAAGCCCACTTCTTAGGCAGACTTCGTGTGGGGTCCTTTGACAGGGAGGTGTGAGAGGAGTTACAAAACTGACCAAGTCAATACCCCGTAGTGACAAAGGGCAGCTGAGACCCCACCCCCCCACCCCCCGCCTCGGTGGCTGTTTTGGTTGAAAGACCAATGCCCCTGTCTTGAAGGAAAAGGATCCACATGGGGACGGTGGCCAACCCTAGGCCCTGTTACCTGTGCCTTCAGCTCCAGTGGGAAGCTGGGTGCCTGGCTGAAGGCGCACTTTCGGGGCTGGGGGCCCCCGAGGATCCAGCTTCGGTGGGGCTGGAGGAGGCAGGTCCTGCGCGCACTGCATCCACTGCAAATGCTGAATGTGCGTCTCCTCCTCGGCCGCAAATTCCATGAACCTGGGGGGTGACGGAGACACAGGCCACCCTGAGAAAAGGGCCTGGGTTCTGGAGCCCAACAAAGGCAGCCAAGAATGAGGCACTGGGAGAGGATGTGCCTTGGGGCCGTCAAGGCCCTGTGAGGTGCTGTCCACAGCAGAGAGCTGCTCCTGGAAGTGATAACAAGATCTGGGACCCTTCCTGCCTCACCAGCACTGGAGGGCATTCAACAGCATAGACCCAGGTCGCTGAATTGAACCAGGTCAACGGGACACATGGCTGACCCAGGGGGCACCCTCCTCATGCCCCCGTCCCCATCCAGAACCACATGAAGGGCTGACAGCCAGAGGCTGGAACAGGCATGTGTTCCCCACAGGGGTCCTTGCCCGAATCCAGGACCCTGGGCTAGGACTGAGACTCCTGGAACATAGACCTGGAGACAGGGCCCAGGAGAGGCTGGACGATGTGGATGCTGAGCTTAGAGGAGAGGCCTTCCCTTCCTCTGAGAGGCGCTCGTTTGTTTGCTTTTGTTTCTTAAACCAAGGGGATTACCATGGAGCAAACACTGGAAGGGCCGAAGACCCTTGGGCCGACGACAGCTGGCTTCCCCAGCCTCTTCAGGGATGCCAGGGTACCCACACAGGGCACTTTTCATGAGGAGAGGTGGTCCCAAATCTATGTTAGTGGCCGCCAGCCACCCACCACTAAGGAAGCAGCAGGCTGGCGGGTGGAGCTCTTTCCCCGGCCCAGCCCATATGGCCGGAGTTGGACCCCTACTGGACACACAGCTTCACCCTGCCCCGTCCTAAGACCTTCATGTCAAGGCAAGGGTAGGTCAAAATCAGGGGAAGGCAGAGCTCCTGGTGGAGGAAGGACAGAAGTCTCAAACTCTCAAGGTGAGGGAGGGGTTTCTGGGGGACAGTAGGGCCCCTGGGCTGCGGGGACCCTGTGCTGGGTGACAGCCCTTCTCCTCTGTCCTCTCTGATGAGCACCCCCACGGCGAGACCCTGCCCTCACCCACTCGCCTCACCCTCCACACAGCCCCTGGGCCCAGGACGCTGACTCACTTTTCCGCCCTCTCGTAGTAGATCATCTGGTCAAGGTTGCTCAAGCGCCGCCATTCCTGCACGGCCCTCCACAGTCCCTCCTCCAGCGGCATGTTGGGATTCAGGCGGGCCACGGATCGAAGCACTGGGCTGTAAGCCCTTGGGGTCAGTCTCCGGGCCCAGCCCAGCCCGCACCTGCCTGACCCCACCCGCCCATGTGGACCACACATCACTCAACCCAGAATGACTGAGCAACAGGAGGGTGAGAGGCGGGCGTCTGGGAGGGCAAAGACAAGCCTTCCCGGCCACTGCTGTCACCGCCTCACACTCACTCAAGGATGACCATCCACTCCCAGGCTAGAGCTGGGACATTGTGCCTTGGGGAGCTCTTTTCCTCCTCAAGGCTGCATTTTCATAATAAAAGTCACCATCATCAATGAGGCATGGCATGTGCCAAGCAATCTGCTAACACTTCATAGATTAGCCCAAGGCGTCTTCTGCACAGTCCTCTGAGTGAAGTGTAATTGTCCCCTTTTTACGAGGGACCGGAGGTTTAGGATGGAAATGCCTGCCAGGCTCACAAGTCTAGTGGGAGAGAGCCCACGCCCTTAGGAGAGCTCTACCATCACCCTGTTCCTCGTGGAATTCTCCACAACGAAGTGGAGGCATGCATAAAGCGCCCTCCTGGGCCCCGCGCTCCTCCCCCTCCTCTGAAGTGACCTCCCCTGGCCATGTACGCTCAAGTCCTGTATGAAGGACACGGCACCACAGGAGAGTGCGGCATCCACTCCTTGGCTCCTCACCTTACACCACGACCCTCTCTGACTGCAAGTCTTCAGTCCATATTACCATGAGAATCATGGAAGAGCAAGCTGGCCAGACTCACAGGGTGGTGGGGCCAGTTGAGATAGGGCACATTTCAGTCCTGATGTCACAGACTGGCAGGCCCACCCATGTGACCGACAATGTGCCTTCTCATAGCATGGACATCGCCCTCACACCTTCCTTCCAGTATCCCTAGAAAGCTAACGTGCGAGTCCATCCCCAGTTCCTCTTTATCTAAAAGCTCCCATAAGCTCAGGACCCCCTGAGCGTTCACTCACATGAGAAAGCAGGAAAAAGCTTCTGCATCAGGACTCCGGTGAAAGTGTCTCCGGGCCAGGGGCTTGATGTGCTGCCAACGTCGGAAGTTACTGTACTCTCTCTGGGTGTTAGAGGAGCCATCCTGCGAGGCGTTGGACTGGTTGGTGGCCAGGCGGCCCTCCCTGGAAGTGCCATGTGGCCATGGCCCAGAGTTCACTGGGCGAATGATAGGGGCCAGCTGGGCAGCTGGTGGTGGAGCTTGAGGAGGAAAGCCTGGGGTCCAGCCTCCCTTGCCAGCCTGACGTCCTCGAGAGGGAACAAAGACTCTGAGCACGAACGGGCCAGTGTCTGTTCGGATGGGCCTATGAAGAGCCTCAACATCAATCTCTGCTGGGCAGGCTTCATCACTGACCCCTCGATGGCGGTCTTGGTCGTGCCTCTGGGCACCTTGGCCGGCGTGGGACTCAGATGGACTTGAGCCCATTCCGGGTGCACTGTGGCTCGGGGCTGCCGGCCCACCCTTGTCCTCTTTCAAGGCCAGGAGTCGTTTCTGCACCAGCTGGTAGGAGGGAGGAGGACAGTGACGGCTCCACGCGCACGTGTGAGAGGAGGAGCACTGGGCAGTGGGACAATGGCCCTGGGGGGGAGGAGGGGACGGGTGACCCCAGGACTAGACTCCAAATACAGACACGGTGGCATTCCTGCCATCCTCCTGCACCTTATTCCCAGCTGTGTGTCCTTCCCTCCGCTCCCGGCTCCCCATCCTCTCCTTCCTATCACCCTGCGCTGCACCCACCCCAGAGAGGGCCCTTCCCCATGCCAGGCCTCCGAGGCAGGGAAGGGACGGACAGAGCCATGTGGGCCTCCTGCTCTGGGGCCCTAGCTCTCCCCTGCTCACTGGGGTCCCTCCGTGCCCTGGTCTTCCTGGGTGTCCCTTGTCTCCCCTGTTCTACCTGCGATCCCTCCCTCCTCTGGCTCCCCTGGGCCACCTGGTTTCCCCTGTCCCCTGGATCACCTGGGGTCCCCCCTCCCCTGGAGTCCCCTGGCTCCCTAAGTGTCCCTCTCCCTCCCCTGGCTCACTTCTTCAGGGGTGAGTCCTTCCTCCTGCTTCAGCTCCTCAGCAAGGGCCAAGACATCCAGCTGTGGGTCCGGGGAAAACAATTCTGCCAGGAATCGAGGATGAATGACTGCCTCCACCTCGGACAGAAAGAAGAGGCTGTGAGCATCCTTGGCCAGGAGTGGCCTGTGACACAAGAAGACCAGGAGGGAAAGTGAAAAGCAGAGACCCACCCCCACTCTCCTCCACAAGGCGGGGATGGTCAGCACACACACACACACACACACACACACATGCACATACACAGGCACACACAAAAGAGCACATATACAGATGCACATACACAGACACACAAAGGCATACACACAGACACAAACATATACACACATAAATCTCCGTAAACCTCCCCAAACACCAGGCTCAGGAACCAGGAGCTGAGCTTAAGTCCCATCGGCCTGAGCAGAACCCAGATCTTGGGTGCTGAGAGTTCCATGCCCTGGCATCTTGTAGACCCCAGGCTCCAGGCCCAGCCTACCTGGGTGACAGAGTGTTCCCGGGAACGCAGCTCGTCAGTGTAGCTCAAGAGACACGGGTCCAAGTAGGTGTCGCCCTCTTCCTGCTTCAGCTCATTTCCGTCCTTTCCACATTCTGCAGGTGACTTGCCTGTGGCTGAGTGGACGTGCCCCACCAGCGCCTCCATCCTGTCCACATACTCCCTCACAGTCTCAGGGGGAATCTCCTTGGGCGCCTTGGGCTCCGGGGGCCACTGGGATCTGTGTGGCTTCGGGTGCGAGGCATGGGCCCTGGGGCCGGACATCCTGGGAGCACAGGCTGAGGCAGAGCAGGAGGAAGGGAAGGAAGGTGAGGGACTCCCGGTCCACCTCCTGACCACCGAGCGCACGTTGGTGAGGGCATTGTTTGGGGGACGTTGATGTGGGTGTGGGAGGGGTCAGGACCATCTGAAGCCTCATGCACAGTTGGAGAGGGGAGGTTAGGGGGTCATCTAAGAGAGTCACAAGTAAGGAAGTGGGGAACCTCCAATTTTCTAGGGGTCTCCCCATCAAGCCCACTTCTTAGGCAGACTTCGTGTGGGGTCCTTTGACAGGGAGGTGTGAGAGGAGTTACAAAACTGACCAAGTCAATACCCCGTAGTGACAAAGGGCAGCTGAGACCCCACCCCCCACCCCCCGCCTCGGTGGCTGTTTTGGTTGAAAGACCAATGCCCCTGTCTTGAAGGAAAAGGATCCACATGGGGACGGTGGCCAAGCCTAGGCCCCTGTTACCTGTGCCTTCAGCTCCAGTGGGAAGCTGGGTGCCTGGCTGAAGGCGCACTTTCGGGGCTGGGGGCCCCCGAGGATCCAGCTTCGGTGGGGCTGGAGGAGGCAGGTCCTGCGCGCACTGCATCCACTGCAAATGCTGAATGTGCGTCTCCTCCTCGGCCGCAAATTCCATGAACCTGGGGGGTGACGGAGGCACAGGCCACACTGAGAAAAAGGCCTGGGTTCTGGAGCCCAACAAAGGCAGCCAAGAATGAGGCACTGGGAGAGGATGTGCCTTGGGGCCGTCAAGGCCCTGTGAGGTGCTGTCCACAGCAGAGAGCTGCTCCTGGAAGTGATAACAAGATCTGGGACCCTTCCTGCCTCACCAGCACTGGAGGGCATTCAACAGCATAGACCCAGGTCGCTGAATTGAACCAGGTCAACGGGACACATGGCTGACCCAGGGGGCACCCTCCTCATGCCCCCGTCCCCATCCAGAACCACATGAAGGGCTGACAGCCAGAGGCTGGAACAGGCATGTGTTCCCCACAGGGGTCCTTGCCCGAATCCAGGACCCTGGGCTAGGACTGAGACTCCTGGAACATAGACCTGGAGACAGGGCCCAGGAGAGGCTGGACGATGTGGATGCTGAGCTTAGAGGAGAGGCCTTCCCTTCCTCTGAGAGGCGCTCGTTTGTTTGCTTTTGTTTCTTAAACCAAGGGGATTACCATGGAGCAAACACTGGAAGGGCCGAAGACCCTTGGGCCGACGACAGCTGGCTTCCCCAGCCTCTTCAGGGATGCCAGGGTACCCACACAGGGCACTTTTCATGAGGAGAGGTGGTCCCAAATCTATGTTAGTGGCCGCCAGCCACCCACCACTAAGGAAGCAGCAGGCTGGCGGGTGGAGCTCTTTCCCCGGCCCAGCCCATATGGCCGGAGTTGGACCCCTACTGGACTCACAGCTGCACCCTGCCCCGTCTTGAGACCTTCATGTCAAGGCAAGGGTAGGTCAAAATCAGGGGAGGGCAGAGCTCCTGGTGGAGGAAGGACAGAAGTCTCAAACTCTCAAGGTGAGGGATGGGTTTCTGGGGGACAGTAGGGCCCCTGGGCTGCGGGGACCCTGTGCTGGGTGACAGCCCTTCCCCTCTGTCCTCTCTGATGAGCACCCCCACGGCGAGACCCTGCCCTTACCCATTCGCCTCACCCTCCACGCAGCCCCTGGGCCCAGGACGCTGACTCACTTTTCCGCCCTCTCGTAGTAGATCATCCGGTCAAGGTTGCTCAAGCGCCGCCATTCCTGCACGGCCCTCCGCAGTCCCTCCTCCAGCGGCATGTTGGGATTCAGGCGGGCCACGGATCGAAGCACTGGGCTGTAAGCCCTCGGGGTCAGTCCCCGGGCCAGCCCAGCCCCCACCTGCCTGACCCCACCCGCCCATGTGGACCACACATCACTCAACCCAGAATGACTGAGCAACAGGAGGGTGAGAGGCGGGCGTCTGGGAGGGCAAAGACAAGCCTTCCCGGCCACTGCTGTCACCGCCTCACACTCACTCAAGGATGACCATCCACTCCCAGGCTAGAGCTGGGACACTGTGCCTTGGGGAGCTCTTTTCCTCCTCAAGGCTGCATTTTCATAATAAAAATCACCATCATCAATGAGGCATGGCATGTGCCAAGCAATCTGCTAACACTTCATAGATTAGCCCAAGGCGTCTTCTGCACAGTCCTCTGAGTGAAGTGTAATTGTCCCCTTTTTACGAGGGACCGGAGGTTTAGGATGGAAATGCCTGCCAGGCTCACAAGTCTAGTGGGAGAGAGCCCACGCCCTTAGGAGAGCTCTACCATCACCCTGTTCCTCGTGGAATTCTCCACAACGAAGTGGAGGCATGCATAAAGCGCCCTCCTGGGCCCCGCGCTCCTCCCCCTCCTCTGAAGTGACCTCCCCTGGCCATGTACGCTCAAGTCCTGTATGAAGGACACGGCACCACAGGAGAGTGCGGCATCCACTCCTTGGCTCCTCACCTTACACCACGACCCTCTCTGACTGCAAGTCTTCAGTCCATATTACCATGAGAATCATGGAAGAGCAAGCTGGCCAGACTCACAGGGTGGTGGGGCCAGTTGAGATAGGGCACATTTCAGTCCTGATGTCACAGACTGGCAGGCCCACCCATGTGACCGACAATGTGCCTTCTCATAGCATGGACATCGCCCTCACACCTTCCTTCCAGTATCCCTAGAAAGCTAACGTGCGAGTCCATCCCCAGTTCCTCTTTATCTAAAAGCTCCCATAAGCTCAGGACCCCCTGAGCGTTCACTCACATGAGAAAGCAGGAAAAAGCTTCTGCATCAGGACTCCGGTGAAAGTGTCTCCGGGCCAGGGGCTTGATGTGCTGCCAACGTCGGAAGTTACTGTACTCTCTCTGGGTGTTAGAGGAGCCATCCTGCGAGGCGTTGGACTGGTTGGTGGCCAGGCGGCCCTCCCTGGAAGTGCCATGTGGCCATGGCCCAGAGTTCACTGGGCGAATGATAGGGGCCAGCTGGGCAGCTGGTGGTGGAGCTTGAGGAGGAAAGCCTGGGGTCCAGCCTCCCTTGCCAGCCTGACTAACTCCAACAACTGGAGCAGTCACAACGGTCCCCATCACAGGGGTTGCTAAGAATACGGGTGCAGGACATGCAGCACTCCTGCTGAGGGCCCCTGGAATGCTCCAGTTGAGGGGGGCCTGAGTAACGACAAAGGTCTGAGTCTGGGGGGCCTCCACTGTCCTCCCTTGTGACCTGACTTGGACAGTGAGGTTGCAAGCCCCAGGGGCACTGGGGCCACGGCCACCATTAGCCACCAAAGGCGTCCTGGGGAAAGCTGGCAGCAGCAGGCTGCTGCCAGGAGGGAATGCTGGGGTGATGGGACGTGGCAGGTGCTGCTGCCAGGGTGGCCGGTGCTGGGCGCCAGGAATGGGTGGAGGGAAGGGCACTGCCGTGAAAGTAGACAAGGAGGCACCGGGGTTCATGGTCACATCCGTTCCCAGCACTGGACATGCTGTGGAGGCAAAGGAAAGGAGTGAATGGAGGAGGAGAATGGGCAAGTGGGACTGAGGCTTTCTGTGGCATCAGAGTGTAAATCTCCACAGGTCAGGGACACTTGGACAAGGGAAACTGTGCAGCGTGCAAATGTCTTCAAGTGATTTTCATGCCCTGACCTCCAGTTGAGAATTATTCCACTGGTGACCCCGCGCCCATCCACCAAGGTCCCTGACCCCTGTCTGCCGAGAAGAAATCGCCTCAGCAAGCACTGACTTGGAGAGCCTCCCTAAGGCACCCCTTGGCACCTAAGCCTCACAGGCTGTCTCCCAAGATCTGGAACTGTGTGGACATCCGCTCTGTGAGAAATGCCCCTCAGCCAGCGTACTAGCAGGTAGGGACCTTCTCCAAGGTAAGTTCTAGGCACCCAAAAGCCCTTTGTGGACAGGTATTGTGTAAAATATTAGGGCCCCACCTCCTCCTCAGTCCTCCTTTTCCTGATGCTCAGTAGAAATCCCCTCTTTCTTTCCTAGCCTCACAAAACAAAACAAAATGCTGGAAAATATCTCTGTAATGGAATCCTGATGCAAACCCATAACACTGGCCCAGAATGCACCTGCATCTCAGAACAACCCACAGCAGACACGTAACATGGGCCAGGTCCTGCCACCCCTTCCCCAGTGCCCAGAGTCACTGTCATCACTCAGGAGTTCTGTTCCTAGGAGGCGGGGGTGGGGGGAGTGGTGTGTGAGAAGTAGGCGCGTGTCCCTTAGATTCTGTCATTTCACAGCCAGTGATGGCTGCAGAGGATTAAACAAGGGCCAGGGAATTGTCATGTTACATTGGTCATGGGACTACAGACCGCCTGTGGTCCTTCCCCCTCCAGCTCCCAATAACGGAAAGACAATCTGAGAAGCAGGCAGAAGCCAGTTGCCATGGCGATCAAGTTGTCTGGATCACATCCCTGTTCAGGAGAACAAGGTACACACCACGGTGCATCTAATTAACCAGAACAGGTGTCATAGGACGTTTAATAATAACACAGAAGATTGTCTTCCTGCCCCTGGGCTACACTCCCTCCCCCTTTAAAAGAGGAAGCAGCCTTCACAGACATTCCACCCGAAACAACCCCACTCCACATCTGTCCCCTGTCCATGAAGGAGTGACAGGAAATATGAACAAACTCTTCCTCTCAAGGCAGCCTGAGGGTCCACCATGAGATACTGGACGAGATGAAGTAGGTCTGAAGTACTGCGATTCCACAAAAGGAAGAACAATTCAGAGCAACTCAGGAACCTGAGCCCTATCTTGGCTGAAGTTACACGGTTGCCCATCCCCTGTTGAATCCCAAGCAACAGTTGCCTGAACTGAGAAGTGAGCTCTGGGCTGGGAGGAGTGGACGAGGTGTGGGCTGCGGCAGTTAGAGTAACCTCCTGCCTAGCTCTCGGAGAGGACACTTCACTGCAGGTGTGGCCACACACAGCCCCACTGAATAGTTTTCTCACCAAGACCATCTCTCCCCACGGCCCCCTTAGATACAGTATGCTCCTGTTCAAATCCCTTAGAAAGATATGGTGAGGCAAGCTTCAGGTGCCTCAGGAACACAAGACACGTCTAGGCTTTCCTCATGACCCTCCCTGTGTCACCACCAGGACATCACACACATCCTTACACACACGTTTCAAAGTGGCTTGTCTCCCTTCTAGAAAGAATCAACCTGCCTGCTGCCATCCTTTCTCCATAGCCAGGGCAATTCCTCTTGATCCACCTCCAATGACCCCTCCTCCCCAGTGCAGTCTCGGGTTTCTTCAGGCTCCCCAGTCTCCCCAGGTGAAATGTCCTCGTGTGTCCAGTGCTCTCTTCTCCCTCTACTTCAGTCCAACTGTGTGCCCACCGTGAAGTGTCACGTGTGAACCCGAAGGATGTGAGGGATGGCAGGGTCTCTGAGAACACACCCCCAGCCTATAGGCTTACCTCCTTCTGAAGCCATCCTGCAGGCTTGGGCACGGACTACTGCTGCCTGGTAGCCTCAATGAGAAAAGTCAAGACCAGGACCCAGAGAGTGACCTGCTTCAACAGACGCTCAGGATCCAACTGAAGGAGGGGCAGTTTGAGTCATAACAGTAGAATGTGGCTGAAACATTCTGCAGTGGGGGAGGGGCAGAGGGCACGTGGGTCTGGGTAGGGTGGGGGTGGGGAGACATTCCACGAGGGCTCTGGCAGGTAGGCAAGAACCGGAAGTTCCTTCCACCTCACACAGTGGCAACACAATTGGCGTGTGCCTCTTTACGCAGTTTATAGACTGTTTTTTTGATTCACGGCACCGAGGTTGGACTTGACGGTCCCTTCCTTTCACTTCTTTTTCCATCAACCTAGTTTTGTGTCCCTCAACACACTCTGCTTCCTACCTGGCTCTTGACTTACTTCAACAGAGACTAGACTTTCTGAACAAAATTCAGAACTGTTAGTCTGATAAACACTTGGGTATTTATGGCCACATGGAACTGAGTATTTGAAATTAGGATTGTCTCAGCAGATCCAGTGTCTTTGACTGCTGTATGTACATCACTCCTAAGGGAGTGGTCCTTGTGCTCCAACCAACATCCAGCAGGACCAGCCTTACTAATGATCCTTTGTGCTGGAAAGCCCCCGTCCATCAAAAAACCGTCATGCAGCCCCCATGTCCAAGACCAGAATTCACTAAATGTCTTTCTCATAGTATTCCATGGTTGTAAAAGATTTAGTTTTTTACCTTTTAAATGATTTTAGTGTAATATTTTAAGCGAGCAACACCGTCTCATGGTTCAAAATTAAATTGTGCAAAATGGAATATGCAGTGGCAAGTCCTCCTCCCACCTCTTTCCCCTGTCAACCCAATCCTCTTTCCCGGAGGAAACCAGTGTTATCTCTTTCACTAAAATCTTCCCAGAGATACGTCATGCAACTAAAAACGAAGGCAATCTGTTTTCAGTTTTTAAAATGCCTTCATTTTTTTTCTAGATGAAAATTCATATATGTTCCTATATATCTGAGGATATTTCCAATGATTGTCTTTGTACGGGTATCGTGGCTCCTCTGTTTCTGCACTAGATTCCTAGAACAAGACTTTCTAGTCTCTTAAATTTCAAAGCACCTGAAAGAATAGGGTGGCTCGATCTAGTAAAGAAAAGTAACAAATGCCTAACTGAATTTGACTTTTGAATTTCACATAAACAATGAATTCATTTTTAGTACAACTTTGTCCCATGCAACATTTTGGACATAGTTTTACTGCAAATTCTTTCCCTGTTTATCTGAAATTTACATTTAACTTGAAATCTGTATTTTATCTGGCAACACTACCAAAAAATCAGAACATACTAAGCTATTATCAGTTACTCATCCTTATGAGAAAGAGAACTTGGAGTGATGAGACTCAAGTGTGCACCTTGGCTCCAACAGAAAACACAACTGTAAACATACACAAAATCTGCAGGCTCTTTGGATGAAATGGATTTGGAAGAGCCATCATATAGCACTGAACATCTTGGCTTAGTAGGGGTAAGGACAGAAGTAAGGAACAAGAAGGCAGAAAATCTTCTTCTCTTTCCTTATGTTAAAGGGACGAAACATCCTAGAGCCCTGGTTTTTCTAGGTGTTAAAAGTCCACTACCCATGAGATGGATGTGCACCTTGACACAATGCCAAGAGTTTATCCACCAGTGTCCAATCCCCATTCAGACAAGCCCACTTCCATCTAAATCCTAGCCTGCAAGCCCTGCTTACAAGTTTGTTAATTTCCTGTCTGCATTACATACACTTGCTCTTTACAATCTCGGCTCATCGTTGCATATGGCCCCATCTGCATGGGAATCATGGTAGCATTCCTTTTACAAAACTTGTTTGATTATTATTTTCATATTGAGAATCCATGTCAGTCAGTTTACCACTATCAAAATGATATGAAAGAGTATTCGTGTTTTGTGTTGTGAGAAGAGAGGACTGTTAGGAAACTTGTCAAGGGAGATGAAGGCTGAAAACCTCAGAGGATGGCAACCAAATCTCTTGGGAGACGAGATTCTCTCACTGCTGTAGCTGCAGTAGAACTCCAACTGATTGTGGGGTGTTGGGGAAGGAAACAGAGGTTTAGAAGGACTGTGCCACAGTGTGAAAAAGACTCCTGTTGGTGTTTAAGAAGTTCCTTGCCCCTTGTCAGGAAAAACTGACTCAGAAGAAGATGAGAAGATAAGGTGAGATTATTTCAAGTAACATCATGGTGAAACTTTATATCTAAAGAAACTTAAGACATAAAGTTTCTAAATGAACTTTATATCTAAAGAAACTCCTGTCGGGGACTGAAAAAAATAAACAGTTTGGGAATATCGCTCAGTACTGGAGCTTTTACAATGAAGGAAAACTCATATGATTTTCAACCAATAACTTCATACTAGAGGGATGGTGAGGCAAAATATTGTACCCAGGCACTCGAGAAAGGCAGGCTTCCTTGTTGCTTCCTCCCTTTGTTCAGTCATTCAACCAGTTATTTACAAGATTCTCACTCATAATTCTGATACAGTATTTGAAGGACTCTTCTCAAGGCCACTGATACAAAAATTGCACTGTGCAAAAATTAGTCAGTCCCAATTCTGCAATCACTTTTGTAATACTTCAAAATCCTACACCCCAGGGACAGAGTTAATCAAATTAGCCCAAATGTAATTTGGGAAGAGCAGTCACAGAAGGGAGTATCTAAAAGTCCTCTGGATCATGATCTCTGACTATTCCTGCACAGAGGCTGCGGGCAGGGATTGACTACTGAGAAAAAACAACTCTGGACATGCATCACAAGCCTCAGAAGACAGTTCATCTTCCACTCAATCACGAAACATTAAAGAAACGAAGAGATACCATGTTTGTGTCTTGTGGAGTTTTCAAGTCTGTGCACTTGGAGGCGCTTAGTGCTGTTAGATGTGAGGGGTCTTCAGAGGCATCCTGTTGAGTGAGAAATGCTCTAATCTTGCAATTGACCAGAAAGAGGATCTGATGATTGAAGTTTCTTTGGGAAGTATTACAAAGTCAGGTCAGTAAGTTGATCCCGCTACTATTTTTGTTGTTGTTGTTGTTTTTAATGCCAACTGAAAGTCTGCAAGATATTACAAAAAAGGAGGGAGGGAAAGGAAAATTGTTCCCATACTACCTGCTGTGTTGAAATTGGCCCAGATTGTCCACTCTCTCTCAAAGTTATTTAAAAAAAAAAAAACCGTACAAAGGAAACACCTGTGAATCAACATTTATTGAAAAACCTCCATGTATTAAATACACTGAGAAAAAATATTCTAGTAGAGTAAATGCGTTTGGAAAGACTCTAGGAACGGAGTCAGGAGACAGTATCTTAAGAGTGTTTCCCAGGTCTGAATTCTTTGCTAGAATTGTTCTTTAACGGAAACTTCAGGCTTGCTAGGAAAAAGGACCTACTGTTTTTTGAAAGGCATAAACAAGAACCAAGGAAGTGCAGTCCAAAGGGCATGAAAGCACTTGCCCCAATTTGAGGCTACTGTGCTTAGAGCGGAGCTCTCCAGAACTCTTTGTAGCTAAGTGCATGGGTTTCACGTGTGCAATAGAAAAATCACAAGTGCACATCTCACAAGATCTGGTTTTAAGAAGAGACCAGCACAAAAGTTCCCGGCGAGGAGCGTCGCCAGAGACGCTCCGCAGCGTGCCTGACACTCCACCTCTCTCCTCTCTGGCAGAGAGCTGCGGGACCAGATGCCCGCGTGCCCCGCGCCTGCACGCCTGCGCACGCCCACTGGGGCGGGGCTCTCGGGCACGCGGACCGCCGTCCTCCCATGGCTCCTGGCGTCTGTTGGAGCAGTTGGCTCCAGAAGACAGGAGCGCATGCGCGAGCGCGGAGGGTGGGGCCCCAGCGGCCGTCCGGTGGGGGCGGGGCCTGTCATGGCGGCCTCGAGAGTCAATTCCAGGAACCCTGAGGTAAGGGGTACGGGGACTTTTCACCCCTCAGGTGTCACCGCTCTGCGCTGGTGTTCACCCTGTGGGTTGTTTGTGCCCTTGTCCGTGTAAGGAGACTCCCCACAATGTGGATTCACGCCCCCATAGAGCTCGATTCCCTTGAGGGGTTTACCCCAGGGTTATTGGCACCACTGGGGAGCCGGCTGCATGAAGGGTTCAGTGATTGCGGGGCCTACAATCGGGGGGAAATAGTGCGTGTGAGCTATTAAACAGGTGCCCAGGTGCCGTTCTAGGCTGCGCGTTCTGAAGAGTACAAAAGCTAGAGGGACATTCTTGCGAGTTGAAAACCCTCATCTGGTTCCAAAGGTGTAGCTCAGGTGATTGGAAAATGAGTGAAGATCGAAGGAACACACTCATGGTTTCACTAGTGTCTTCCTTCTTATCATAAAAACATCAATCACCACTTATGTTCAAACTGCATTCTTTTGTCAGTGATGGGAGCAACTTTGCTGAATGTGGTAATAAACATGTATTTGTAGTCTGATGTCAAATCATGATTGATTTGCAAGCATAGATGGGGTCTGTACATATTTAATTGGTTGGTGGGAATCTGATATGTAGTCAAATGTGTGGGTTGGTTTTGTCTGTGGATGTTTGTGTCTGAAGGGAGGTCATGCCTGTGTTTTTGTGAGAGTGTGTAAGAGTGAGTGTTGTACTTGGAGGGTGTTGAGATGTGACGCAGGCATACTCAAGGAGTTGGTGGTTAGGTGTTTGTAATTAGGTGTTTGGGGAATATGTTTACATGTGTTTTTTTCCACCCATGAATTTGGGGATTTATGTGTGTCTAATGGTGGATTTGGAAGGATTATCTGCATATGCATAAGGGCAATGTCAGGAAAAGTAGTGGTGTATATTACTTTGGGTGTCCAGTCTGTTTATTTTGTATATTTGGGGAATGTAGGATGATCATTTGTGTATTCAGGGCATGTTGTATGGTTATGGGGTGTTTGTGTGTGTGCATTTTCAGGAGCTGTCTATGTATATTTGGATGTGTAGAGGGCAAGTCTGTGACTATTTTCTGGGACTGGTGGATGTTGTATATGTAGGTATGTTGTGTTTGTATGATTCTGTATTCTGCAAGATGGCAGAGTTAATTGTGTGTGAGAGGTTGGGAATGTGGGGTTATGTATATGCCAGTAGTGTGGTACTGCATGTGTATTTGGAACAAAGGGCATATAGGATGATATTATTGCATATTTGTAGTGTTCTGGGTAATTGTGGTTGCATTTGGGACTTGTGGAGAGTTATGTGTTAAATGAGTTTGTGTGTGTATTCAAGGGGCATGGCCACTTGGAGGAATATTTGCTGAGGCTGTGCATTTGTAATTTTCAGTAGGAGCCTCTGAAGCTTATGTATTTTGGGAAGTGAGTATATGTGTATCTGATAAAGAGGTGGGGTTCTATGTTTCTACAGGGAAGTTGGACAATTGCATTTCTATGTATTAGAAATATGTGATACGGGTATTTGTTAGTACTTGCGTATGTGTGAGCTGGCTCCTAATAGCTAGGGATCATTTGATATATGGAAGTTGTTTCATAAATGGTTTGCTGGAGACACTTCCATGTATCTTACTTGTGTATTCTAATCTGTGTGTGTGTCCATCATCAGGTTCATGCATTATCAAAGTTTGTTCATAAGGTATGGAGTTGTTAGGAGTATTCAAAGTGTATTTCTTTGGAGAATGCTAGGGTGTTTATACATGTGTTTGGTAGGAGTAAGAGGTGGTCTGTCTATATATTCGGGGTGAGGGTAGAAATATATATATATAAACACCCCCCCTCACATATACAGTTTATATGTTGGGGTGGTGGTGGGGAGCTTGTATTCTGGAGAGGTAGCATAATGTCTAGTGTTTGGGAGGGGATCTGTATGCTCAGGGCTTGGGAATATTTGCATGTGTGTGTCCATAGGTGTGTGAGAATTGTGTATGTATATTAGTAAGACTGCAGAGGTTGTCGGTGTTTTTCTGTTTTGAGTGTGTCTGAGCATTTGGGGTGTATACTCATGAGTAGTTTGTGGGTGTGTGTATTTGTGATTTGTGAGTATATCAGGAGGCTTAGAGTCCTCTATGTGTCTATTTCCCAATGTAATGCCTGAAGAATTTAGTGGTGTTGCTTGTATGTGTGTTCTCAGTATTAGTGAGGTGGACTTATATGTACAGTTGACCCTTGAACAACACACGTTTGAACCACACGGGTCCACTTCTAGTGGATTTTTTTTCCAGTAAATACTACAGGACTACTACACGATCCATGGATGCAGAACCACTGCATGGAGGGCTGACGCCCTAACCCCCAAGTTGTTCAAGGGTCAGCTGTATTTGATAAGAATAGGTTATTTTGTGGCTGTGTGTGTTTTTGAGTTCCTGGGGCTTCTGGGGTATGTATTCTGGGGGATGTGAGAGTTTAGTTTGTGTGTTTGGAAACCAGTAGACGGTGTAGGTTATGTGTGTGTGCAGGAATCCTGGAGTATATGTATTTTAGGGCTGTGGGATTGCATGTGGGTCTTTTTTGGGTTGCCCATGAGACAGTTGTGTACTTGGTGAGCCTGTGTGTTTAGGTACTCAGTGTGTACATCTGGATGGCATATTGGTTGCCCGTGTTTGTTTTCAGGCCCATGTTGTGTGTGTATATATAGTTGTGAGAGTGGAATGTGAATATTCAGGGTGAGTAAGGTTTTGTCTGTAAAAATTTAGGTAGTAAGAGGTAGTCTGTTTGTGTATTTATTCAGGGTGAGGGTAGAAATGTACGTGTGTGTTCAGGATATATATATATATATATATATATGTATATGTACAAACACATATGTGTATGTGGTATCCTTTTGGTTATATATCTGTGATGGGAGTTGAGGGTTCTACTTGGGGTGTAAGTGGATTGTGTGCACAAATTCATAGGAAAAGGTATGGGATGTGCTGAAACTGGTTCATACTATCCTGGGATAGTCAATGGTGCATATCTCTTCCCAGCTCTGTGTTCAGTGATGTGAGGTGGGTAGCTTGAAATTGGTCATGCTGGGAATATTTATACCACGTAGATAGCATAGGTGAAGTCTTTCCCACCTTTCTCGGAGAGTTTTTTAGCACTTACCAGCACACCACTGATGTGCGTGTTTGGATGTATGTATGTATGAAGCAAGAATATTTGGGCATCGGTGGGTACGTATGGGACACCCATGTGAATTGTGAGTGGGGCATCTGGGGCTATGGGCCCCTGTATATGTGCATTGACCCTGGTAATCGTGAATCATTGCATTGCTCCTATCAGGTTGGTCTGTTCTTTAGGGCCAAAGAATCCCCATAAATGTTGTTGATTCCCAGTAGAAATCATGCAGATGGATACAGGGGTGTCTGTACCTTAGGCAGGTGGACACTCCTTCAGCATTTGGGTGGTCCTAGCATCTGGGTCCCTAGAAGGGGGGGCCTGGTGGACAGATGGCCATGCAGAGCAGAACCTTCACAGGTGTGTTGTTGGCGTGACAGGCAGCAGTCAGAAAGTCACGGGGCTTCCTGGATAGGAGGTCAGATGACCAAGGGCTCTCCCAGGAAAATACCCTGAGAATCAGTTGGACAGCTACAGGCGTTACTGGCTCTTCTGGGGCACAGCTGACGTGCAAGGACACCCTCCACATGGGGTCCAGAGCCACGTGTCCCTGAGCCCAACTGCCCCAGGGTGGTGGGAACTGTTGCGTATCAGGCTGGTCAACTGTATCACTAGGTCTCAACCAACCTGTCTCCATGGAAACCTAAGTCCTCAGGGATAGGCAGGACCTCTAGGGATCAGTGAGCTGACAAGGACAGAGGTGGGGAGGCTTTGTCCCCGAGGGAGAGTTGGGGACTGAGACCTGGAGAGCCTGGGGAGTCCCACTCTGAGGAGATATGACTCTGATGTTCCCAAACCCTTTAGACATGTTCTCTGTTCTTTTCTGAAGGTTCAAGATGCTTCCAGCAGTGGGAAGCTTATCTCAGTTTCATGTTTCTCTGATAGGATGAACTGACCCTTTTATTCACTATTCCACATCGAGCTGCAAACCCATCAGATGGAACCATGTGATCATTGTGGCCACCAGCTGACCCCACAGCCACCTTGTGCCTCCCTTGGACCCACCCAGGAATTTCTGAGCCTTCTTTATGGTGAGTCTTGTGGCCTTTTCTCCCTCATTGTGAATCCTCCTGCCAATAAAACATGCTGTGAGTGTTAACAAAAGGAAACCTCAACTAGAATTGGAGTCTGGAAGGCCCGTAGAGGGAGCTCTCATGCCGTGTCACTCATCATCAATTACCCCAACAGGAAGAGGTCATTCACTGACCCCAAACAGGAAGTGCAACCACTTTACTACCCCAGCTGGAGGAGGGAAGACTTCCTTCCTGGCCAGCAACAAGAAATAGAAAATAGAAAGAGCTAATAGAAAATTACGCAGTTTAGCCAATGAGAAGCCATTGTCACCTGAAGTTTCACTTTCCTCCAGTGAACTTTCATTTTTTCCCTTGATGATGATTTTCTTTCCTTGTTCCACCCTCTTTACTTTAAAAGCCTTCTGGGACTTCCTGGTGGTCCAGGGGCTAAGACTCTGCTCTTCCAATGCACGGGGCATGGGTTTGATCCCTGGTCGGGGAACTAAGATTTCCACATGCCATGTGGCGTGGCCAAAAAACAAAAAGCCTTCCATGTTGTGTAACCAGTTGGAGTATCTCCCTTTCTGTCAGATGAGATGCTGCCTGATTCATGAATCGTTTAATAAAGCCAATTTATTCAAAATTCAAAGTAAATCTTCAAATTTACTCAGTTAAATCTTGTTTTTTAATACATTGGTGGCATTCAGAGGTGGCCACTAACAGTTGAATATGTATCCCTTCAGAAATGTTCTGTATAAAAATATGTATGTGCACTTTTCTAAAATCCACTCTTATGATTCCTCCTGCTAACACGATGATTTTATGATTAAATGCTTATCTTTTTAAAAAGAAAAAGATAAATATATTGGTGGCAGTGATGGGATCTGAAGCAAATTTCTGATAACATTTGGGACAAGGAGAAACAGGTGTGGTGCCCACAACTCCTTTGAGTTCACTGTCTTTTGCCATTCCTGAAGGTTGTTGGTAAGCTCCTCTTGGTTTGAGCTCCATTCTCTTTGATTGAGTTTGTGCTCGCAATCTAATTGGCTTTCCTTTACAGGGCAGGTCAGTTTGGCTGGTAGAGGATTCTCCCTGAGGCCAAACCCCTAGCCTTTCAGATGGAAATTCCCAGGACACAGTAACATCTCTTGGTTATTGCCAGTATATTTTTGAGTGGTAAAGCCTAGCCCCTAATTTTGTTCCCTGGATTCCACATTGGGCACTGCTGGCAGTGTAGTCTGCACCTCCCCATCTGTTTGGAATCAGCCCTCAGTTTCCATGCTTGGAACTGTTGGTGGCGGCTATAGTTCTGCATTTTGTTTGGCATCAGTTTGCAGTCCCCATTCCTTGGGATTTGCTGGTTGGATCTTTTTCCTCAGTTCAAGGATACCTGGGAATTGGTGGTGGTGCATACCAGGCCTTCTTTTGGCCAGGACATAGTAACATCTCTTTGTTACTGCTGATATATTAAGGCGCAGTTCTTTTGTGTGTTCTTTTGGGTTGACAAAGGCTAGCTAAGGAAATGAGATCCTTTATCACCAAAGAGTTGAGAATGCCAGCTTCTGGCACACCTGCTTATTTTATATTTGAGAACTATGGTCCTGGAGGCTGTAGATATTTAGAAAGATGGCAAAATTATACTAATATTAATCTAGAATTACAATGTTCATTGTGGGGAATGTTCCAGTTAGACAAGATTGTTCATTTAAGGAAAACACTAGAGAGCAAGGGTTCCCAAATTGGACAGGGAGAATGAAATGCCTGCTTTAATTGGTATGTAAAAGTTTACAGAAGGTTTCAAGATTCCAAAATAGCTTCATTTAGAGACTTAGAACAAAAAGCTAATGAAAAATTAAAGAGACAAAAGGTACCTGAAACAAAAGACCATAGGACGGATGTGACTGCAGATTTAACTCCTACTGTCCTCCCCTTTCCTTTTTCACCTGAGTACTCTTGTTTTACTCATTTTCTGTCTGAAATACTTTTCTATTCCCAAGAGAATATTTAACAATTGCCATTTAAAGTAAAACTACCTGAGGTTGCAGGTGAGCCCCCTCAGGTGTCCTTTACCTCTTGGTCAAAGACTGAACTGAGAGCTATAGTCAAAGAATTCTCTAAACCTAGGGAGGAACCCCCAACATTTTTTGAAGAATTTAGAGTCACTGTCACGGCCTATGTCCCCAAACTGCTAGATCTTTATCCACTTGTACACATGTTGGTAGGACTGGGGGAAGCCCCAGAATGGACGCGGGAAGCAAAATGACATAATCCCTAGGATGATATTCAAGATCCTCAACCTAAAAAGGCTTGCAGAATAACAACTAACCTTTTATAAGCTATTCCTAAAATCTTCCCTGCTCACACTTGGTCTATTATTAATTGGCCTAATAATGATTGGCCTGTTATTCACTCATACAAACAAAAGAGGGGTGAATCTGTGGAAGACTTTAGAGCCAGTTTGTAGGTTCTCTTTTTACAGCATTTGGGGTTGCAAGCAATAAAAAGGCCACTCAGCCTACTTTAACTGCCCTCTTTGTAAATGGATTATCTTCTGAGATTAATGGATTGATAAAAGGGCAGAAAATAGGCTGGGAGGCTGTAGGCCTGACTGAACTCCTGACTACAGCTGAGCATTTTGAAAGGACCTTGGAGCAAGATCACAAACAGAAATCCACCAAGCTCATAGCCTTACAGTTACAACAGCTCTAAGGCAAGAGACACAAAATAACACCTAGGCCTCCCCCATTACAACCTCCTAGGGGTCCATGATCAATTCGATGACCCAAAGTTGATGTTTCATTTGTAATCAGTGAGGACACTAGAAAAAATGGTGTCCTCAAAGGTCCTATGCAAACTCTTCACAAATGCTCTCATATCTGTCTCAAAGGGAGGGCCCCCCCATGACCCTCTCCCCTAGTTGGCAAAACTCCAGAGGTTCTCTGGTAAACTATTACCAGCAATTACCTTAAACAGCCCAGAGGAAAATAGAATGAAAATTAATGAAAAACTGCCAAATTTTAGTTGATACTGGAGCTATGCTTTCTACTTTAAACCCCACTCTCATATTTTACTTTGAAATCTACATTAAACCCTAACCCTAAGTGTAAACATAATTACCTAACCCTTTAACACCCTACCCCTAGCCCTAACCAGAGCTGTGCTTTCTACTCTAAATCTCACCCTCAAAGAACAACAGGTCCCTCTGAGTCAAGAGGATGTTTCCATAGTGGGAGTACCTAATAAAGTTCAGAGAGAATTTTTATCTCAACCAAGATTCCTTTTTGCTATGCAATATAGCCCCAGTCAATCTATTCGGTAGGAATCTCTTTTCTAACTTAAAAGGGCCAGTACATTTTGCCTCCAGTGGAGATCTCACCTTAAAATTTCCTGATCAACCTGAACCTGATTATTTATGTTCCTTACAATCTGTCTTGGACATAAAAGAGGAAGTTCAGCACAAGTTCTCTAATTTGATGGAGATGCCTGCAAATTTGGGGGCTACTTCTGACGGTGTTAACATCAGAAGAATAAAAAAATGCATACCTATAAAGATTCAGATAGATGTAGCCTAACCTCTCCCTAGGTTTCCTCAACAACTATTAAAGCCTGTGGTCATACAAGGTCTCACACCTATTGTAGAAGACTTAATTTCCCGGGAGGTAGTCATTCCTGTACTCGTCCCTGCAGCATGCCAATCTTGCCTGGTTGGAAACCTGGCAGGATGGCGATTTGTCCAGGACTTGGGAGCTGTTAATAAAAATAGTTATTCCCTGTTTTCCTGTTGTTCCAAACCTAGCCACCCTTCTGTCACAAGATTCAACTGACTTGGAATGGTTTACTGTTGGAGACCTTTGTTCACCTTTCTTCAGCATCCCGGAGACCCAACAGCCAATATCTATCTGCCTTTACTTGCAACAGTCAACAATATACCTGCACTTTTATGCCTCAAGGGTTCACTGGGACCCCTTCTTTTTTCTCCCAAGTACCTCACCAAGACTTAAGTACCCTCTAGTTCCCTGAGAAATCAACCTTTTTACCATATGGAGATAACCTCCTGCTGTACTCAGCTACTGTAAAGATTCCATAAGGCATGCATAAAAGATTCCATTTATTTGCTGCAACAGTTAGCTGAGAAAGAACACAAAGGAAAAATTACAATTATCTCTAGACACTGTTCATTACCTAGGACATAATCTAAGCACTGAAGGAATTCAGCTATCTCCAGAGAGAATTAGGCTGATACAGGAACTTCCTAGACCCACAACTAAGTGCCAGCATTGTGGATTTCTAGGTTTAGCTGGTTATTGCAAGCTCTGGGTTCCAAATTTTTCTCTGTTACCTCTTCCACTCTATGAACTTATTAAAGATTTAGTCCCTGAATCCTTTGCTTGGGAAGATAAACATAAGCAGGCTTTTATAAGGCTAAAACAAGCACTGCAAGAGCTGCCTGCCTTAGGGTTACCCAAATGATCAGGTTCAGGTTGATCCGGAAACCTTAAGGTGAGATCTCCACTGGAGGCAAAATATATTAGCCCTTTTAAGTTAGCAAAGAGATCTCTACCTAATAGATTAACTTTAGGTTATGCAGAACCTTTTACTTGATTTGTGCATGAATGGCATAATCAGGCCCCGCGGAACTATGTGAGCATGGTAGTAAACATAGGCCTTTTGCCTATTATAGCATGCAACTTGAGTCAGTTGCTTATGCCTATCTCAGTTGTCTTAAGGTTATAGCCACAACTGCAAATTTAGTGGAAGCCTTGGCAGATTTTACTCTAGAAAATGAAGTTTATTTGCAAACTCCACACATTGTCCACAGTCTTCTTAACTCTGAATTGACAACGTTTCACTGCAAGTGTCACTAGATTCACTTCCTGTGAAATCCTGCTTTCACCACCTAATCTTTATCTTAAACTTTACAACGTTCTCAATCCTGCTACACTACTACCTCTGTCTCACAAAGGTGAGGACCATGACTGCAAGGTAACAGTGTCCCATGGGAATTCCCTGGTAGGCCATTGCTTAGGACTCCGAGCTTCCACTGCAGGGAGCGTGGGTTCGATCTCTGGTCGAGGAACTAAGATCCCACAAGCCACGTGGCGCAGCCCAAAACAAAAACAAACACAAAAACAAAACAAAGAAACAGAAAACAATGTCCCATTTTGTGACACCGTGTCCTGAGTAAAGATGTTACCAAGTCCAAGCTTGCTGTGCTTGCCGCACGACAGGCCAATAAGTCGGAGATGAGGTGTTGAGGCAAGGAATATGACTTTATTCGGAAAGCCAGCAGACCGAGAAGACGGCGGACTAAAGTCTCAAAATAACCATCTTATCGGGGTTTGGATGCCAGTTTGTTTTATAGCACAGAGATGGGGAGGAGATGAGGAGGTAAAGTAAAAGGGCCATAAGTTTTGCGAATATCCCCTGGAATGGCCAGCCTCAGGGAGGGGATGTGTTAATTTCTTCTTAATTGCAGCCATCCACAGGTGGACAGAGTCCGTATGTTTCCCTGAACAAAGGCACTTTGGTTTAACATTCAGGCAGAGGAACAGGGTTCCCCGAGGCAGGCCATTATGTACAGACAGTATCCTTTTAGTGAACAAAAGCAGCGGAAGGCAAAGGTTAAAGTCAAAGAAACAGATCCACCGTGTAGTCAGATTTGGCTCCTCCCTGTACAATTCCCTACTGTCAATGTCCATTCCACAGTCTTGCGGAAAAAGGGGTGACGGCCCTTCTAATTGCTTCGTCAGATGGAACTTTCCGGGAGTGTCCACCATCGGTTGCAGTGTTCCAAACGTTGTTTGTTTGTTTTTTTTGTTCCTGTCTGGAAAGTGTCTCCTTTACACCTGTAGCCTTAAAAAAATATTCTCAGCCTAAAAGTTGAGAGTTACGATCTATTTGACGGGAATTTTGAGAGCTTCAAGCCTGGGAGGCAGCATCTCAAGTTAAGGAATTTAGCAGTTTTCTATGTATGGGAAGATGCAAGAGTCTGGGCTCACTGAAATCATTCATTTGATATGTACCTCAGCTATCCGGGGCCTGTATCCTATATTCTCATATCCTGAGTTTCGTCAGGGCTCACCGGCTCACGTTGGAGGGCTGCAGTCTCTAATGACTGATGTGTCAGGAAATATTCCATTTCTCAGATCCTCTCCTCTTGGTCAGGATTTTGACCAATATCTGGGAGACATTTCAGGATCAAATTTTGTCCCACGGTGCTGGGAGGCTCATCCCAGGTCAGGGGAGAATTCTTGATATGTCACTCCAGGTGCTAGTTTTTGGATTAGGCCCTATTGATAATTAAAGATCCTCTGGATCCTCTATCTAATTATGACCCAGGAGACATTTTCCCTTGTTGCTTCCTCCCATACCTAGAATCACACTATTACAATTATTTTATGTTATAAATGTGATCTATTTCCTCAAGATGTTTAGCCATAGAAGTATTGTTGGAGGCCTGGTTACATACTGGGTACTGTAAGAGACACCAATCTTATAAAATAGACAGGATATAAGTAATGCAGCTAGTAACGTTAACAAAGACACAGTGCAGCAGGGAGACACAAAGAGCAAACAATCTGGAAACAAAGAACAATGATCAGTATAACTACTTGTAATCCAATTGCAATAGCGAGCGACCAGAGGTACCATAACTGAGTTAGTGAGCCATCCGCTGTTTCAGTGTACCAGCAGTGCATACTTAGACATGCACGGCTTCATCTTTGAGACAAGCATACGCTACTGGCAGGATCAACCAGGTAGAGAGAAAAAGATAAATGTTTCAATTCTGCATACAAGGGTATAATTTAACAAATTACTGTAAGTCATAATTAGTTTAAGGGGAGGGTTTTGCTTACACCTGGAAAACACAGATTTAAAACAGTCATTTTTCAGATAGAAACCATAAAAATTATAACCATAGTCACCAGTTTGCCCAGTCATGTGCAACTAATCGTTTTTGTTAACAGCTTTATGAAGCCATCAGGTTTCCCATTAGAATTCTTCAAGTTCTTACCCAGTTCACCCTTATGGTTTGAAAACCAGAAACTTGTATTTATCCAAAGGTCCCTTCTATAAATCTTCTTGAAGAGGAAGCATTTTTGCAAAGGCATCAGAGTGAAACCATAACTGTGTACAATGACGAAAGACTTAAAAAGGCACGTTTAAATCTGATTACGATGCAGTTGACAAAGTAACGTGGTTACTGCAGTGACATGCAACACTTTCAGATAATAAAGAGAATTCTGACTGGTAACATTTTACCAGGACATACCAAATTTTAGGAACTGCATATAATCTGTAGAATACCTGTATCATTTGGCATACAATGTAACCTAAGAAGATTTATTGTTTATTTGACAACACTTCCCGTGTAATTCAACATACCAAGTTAACCTAATTAGTTAATATCTCTCTTTGGGGTGTTTCAGGGGCCCTTTGAAGCACCCCAAAGTTAGCTAGAGGTCAAAGGAACTTCATTATAATTTGATTTGGGAAGTTTTGTCCGAAAAATAAGAAAAGGGTTTAAAACTGTCAGGTAGGATCACATGTCACTGTGAAACAATAGTTATTCAGTTAGCCAAAGTAACAATAAAAGATTTCAAAGGCAAGTACAGAACAGATCTCTTAAGAGGTAGAAAAACTTAAAATCTGGTATCAAAAGTAGTCCAAAATCTTAAGAAACCTTGTCTTCTTAACAGAGAGAAAAGAGAAATTCAAGTTTTGCACCAGCTTACTTTTAAAATTTATTTACTCAATTAAACTTATTTTAAACTTAGTCAATCCTGACCACGTACAGAACTCTTTTTTTCAGGGTCCACTTTCCATAAACCTTCTGTCACTTATTTTAGCACAATTCTGACTTTCAAGTGGTCAAATATCTGGAGAGACTAATTTTAGATAGACCTTCCTAAAAGATAAGTATTTTAAAAAGTTCACCTAAAGCTCTTATTTCATTTGCATTTTCTTTCCTTAAAAGTTTCTTCACATCAAGTTATTTCTTTGCTGACAAATTTGCAATAGATATAACAAGATTTTATTTAGCATATATTAAACCTAGGCACAATAAAAGTATTATACTTAATGTTGATGACTCTAACAGCATGTTTATATTAATTAGATCAACAAACGAAAGTTAATACCAGGTCTTAATTAATACTGAATATTTCCCAGTTCACATGAACCTGAAGCTCATTTAGCTCAATTTCTCTTGTATTTAGAATAGTTTGGTTTGTAAGTGCTCACTTTTCTTTAAGCCAATTAAATAGAGCTCATCCACAAATCCACCTCAGTAATGTTATCCAAAGACAAAGACACATACAAGGACACAAACATACAGAGACGTCATAGTTGTCATTTCCAAATTTCAGCAGGGGAGTCAGGTACAGCCATGTGAAATCCCTCAGTTTACAAAAAGAGGTTGGATCCAAATTAGGTTTCTGACAGATGGAAAAAATCAAACTCACTCGTCTAGATGGCTGAATTATTACAGAAAAGACACTTAGGTTTTTTATTTATCCTTGATAAGTCAATTTCTAAATTACTTTACCCTCTTTTAAAAAGATGCATTTTAAAAAGATGGCAGAGATGAGGGTTCCTGAGAAGACCAGAATGGACATTTGCTTCTCAAAGATACAGGCAAGTTTTTCCTAGGATGACTTTGTTTCCCCCTTGTTTAATATTTACACGCCTCTTAAGATAAACAGGGAGGGTTTGGGGAGTGGTATCTATTGGAGAGTCAATCAACTCGTTCCCCACTGTCAAAGTTCCCTGGGGCTCCTGTGGGGAAATTAGAATCGGACGCCTCAAGTCCAAGGCGTCGCCTGGCCTCTTCTAGGTTGTCAGCACAAGGGAAATTGCCCTGCTGTGGAAGTGGCTCCCGGTCCAAATTGGGTGGCCTGTGGAGTCTTAGATGGTGATACTAAATCAGGCTCCTGTGCTCTGGGGGTTAACACAGAAACTTCTATTTGATCCCCGTGGGTAGGGGAAACAGGAGGTGGTGAATATGATGGCGGCATGGGGGGAGGGTGGGCAGTTGGAACAACTGCCGGTGCAGCTTGCTGTTTTGCAAAACACTTGTAACTGCGAGATCCTATAAAAGTTGAGTGAGCCATTCAGGGGCTACCGCCCTTCTGATCCTATATTTTGGGTCCGCACCCTATTACAATAGTATATCATGTGTTTCTTAGTCATAGGCTCAGGGCTAGGTTTCACCCATTTATCTAATATAGGCCCCAAAGGGCTCTCCTTCAGGGTAGATGGAGTGTTTCCCATTGTGTACACCAAAATGCAAAAGACGCAAGCAAATTCTGGCATCAGTGCACACCAAACCAAGACCAAAACCAACGAACCAGTTCCCAAATGGGTTCTGAGGGGGTGTAGTGGTGTAGAGAGCAGCCGTCTGGTCCAGAAGCCCACAGGCAGCTAGGAGGAGCTGTGTTAGTCCAAAGGCTCCACATAGTCCATTCTCAGCCCAGAAGGAGCAGCCAGGGGGAACCAGTGGGAGGGCTTGACTAATTGACCTTTGTGCCTGCTATAAAGCTTATTGTTTAGCTCTTCGCCAGTAAAATATGGAGGGTTTGTACGTGGCTGCATAAATGGGTCTACGAATGATGGACAAGTGTGGTATTTGTTGCCTCCGGAGTGTGAAGAGACCTAAGTAAGACGAGTTGGGCTTGCTATAGTGTGTTGGGGGTCTGAATAGTTAACAGCTGAGGTTTAGCTGCAAGAGGAACTTCCTGGCTTTTAGAGGATCAGTTAATGCCCAGAAATTTAATAGTTGTGGAGAGCCCTTGAATTTTCTGTGGGGCAGTAGCCCACCTGTATGTTATAGATGGGTCACCAACCATGTTAGGGCCTCGTGCACCAATCTCCTGAGGGGCTCTGGATTAGAACATCAGTATAGTGCCAGACGGTGCAAGGGGACACCAGGTCTTGCCAACAAAGACTGTGGGCAATAGCTGGGCTGTTAAGATAGCCAGTAGGCAGACAGGTTAAAACATACTGGGTGCCTTCTGCAGTAAAAGTAGACTGCAGCTGGGACTCCTCAATAACTGGTACTGAATAGAACATAATAGCTAGATTGTCACAGCAAAGTAATTCCCTGGAGCCCTTTGGATATCCTTAATTAACTGGACAGTGTTGGAAATGGGAGCCTTAATAGTGGGGATCAGCATTGATATTTCAGTAGCTGCTTATAAGGCGCCACTCATTAATAGCAGGCTTTAATAGCAGCCAAATGGGGGAATTGAAAAGGAGAAATGGTGTGTTTAATGACTTCTTCTTGTCATAAATTTTGAATTTTGGGCTGCAATCCCACAGCCCCCTGTCATACATGTTATTGGGGGATATTTACTGTCTTAGGTGGCAGTCTTATGGGCTCCCAATATTCAGCTTCCACCAGGAAGACCAGGGATTTGGGTTTGTTCCAAATGGCGTTGCGGTACATCAGGGCATCCGTAGCTGTACCGGGAAAGGGTAGGGCCAAAGGGGCTACCACCACTACAAGATTTTTAATAAAGATTGTTTCAGTAGTGACAGTCAATGGAAGCTGAATGCTTTCCACTCCCCTGACTATTATGCGTTGTAATCTAACGTGTGGCCCTTGCTTATAATTGAAGGGTTTCCCAGGAAGCACTGTAATTTGAGCTCCAGTTGTCAATGAGAGCCATGAGAAAAGTTGTTTATGTGTGTCCCAAGGATAATTAGAGAAGTATATGGGCAATTGTCCCAGAGGAGGGCCACGCTCCAGGGATCTGCCAGGTCCCTAAGGCAGAGGCCTTGGCAGAGGTCAGGGTACAGGATTCGGAGAGGTGACAGCTGCCCATCACTCCAGTCTGCTGAAGAGTCTGTAACGCCTGAGCAAAAATTTCTACCTTGTGCTTGGGCTGTCCCAGGGTTACGTCATTAGGGACCCCGATCTCCAGAGCTGCCAGTACAGGGAGGTCTGTTAGTCATCCCATGAAGGATGGAGCTGTGTGAAAGCACCACCCCTTGGTGGAGACCAATAAGGGTCCCAGAAGTCCCTATATCCCTTAAGGGTCCTCTGTTGGGTTCCTGGCCGATGGGGCAGCGGGGCCCATGTGCCTTTATTGGCAAGCGAGATTTGGGGCTTCAGAAAAATTATCTTTCTCATATCTAGCTACAACATGGATGCAGTCCAATGCCTGTTGTACTGTATCTGACGTTTCTTTGAATTGTAACAGCATGGCTTTATAATTAGGGGGAACACAGTTCTCCCCCTTCCCTTGGAGAAATGTTTTCTAGAAAAATTTGCATTTCTATCATGGTATAGTTACACGTCTCTGTTTCTTGTTCATGCTGGTCTTCCGATGTTTTGGTGCAGTGGATGGTGACAGGGAATACCTGGAAGGGAGTTTTCCTCTTCCCTGACTCATATGCTGCCACTTCCCGTTTAGGGTGTCCCAGTCAGCCTCGGTGGGGTCAAGGGTTGATTTGCAACAGCAGCAAGAATTGCAGCAACATAGGAGGCACTTACCTCAGCGGCATTTGCCCGCTCGGGGTGCCATGATGCCCCTGGTAGAGCTGCCTCTTTCATGGGTTAGGGCTGTGTGGGGAACTCATGGATGTATGTTTGGGGTATAGGACGGTTTGGGGTAATAGTAAAGCTGTGTAAAGACTGTGTATGTGTGATCTGGGGAGAGATGAGGGACCTGAGTGCCTTTATGAGTGTACGGTTGGTGTAGCATGGTGCGGCTGGGTGGTGGGGCTGGTTCTGGGTCTTTTGAGGCTCAGTGTGCAGGCATTTGAGAAGAGGTAGGGGTATGCATTTTAATGTTTTGTGTGTTGGATCTGTGTGTATTCAGAGTATAGGGGTTATACATATGCTCATCCTGTAGGGTAAGAGTTTAGGGAGTGTATTTTTGGTGTGGAGGAATTTGCAGAGATTGGGGTTGTCAGTGTAAATTGGGGTTGCTAGCTGTGTGTGTATAATCAGGGGATGTGACAGAGGCTGTTTATAGTATCTCAAGAGGGAGATGGGTGTATGTTTGTATTGGGGATGTGAGTTCATCATGTGTTGTGGGGGGACTATTTAGGAGAAGGTTGAAAACATTGTGTCTCTCTGATGGTATTTTGTGTTTGTCTCAGCCTCTAAGGCATTGTACATACGTGGATGTTCACAGCTGTGGGGGGACTGTATGTGTTATATTTGGATTTGGGGGGTTGTGTCTTATATTAAGAAGTATGTGAGTTTGGTTTGGATGTATTTGGCTATTGTTGAAGGGTTTGTGTGTTTGCATTGGGGGGTTATATGGGGTTGGGTGGATTTTTGTGGGATATGAGGATTTAGGTGTTTGATTATCGGGGGCCGTTGGGGGTGTGATTTTGTATTCAAGACTGTGGCTGTGATTTTATTGGGGTTTGTAGTGCATGTATATTGGAGCAGGAGGGTTCTGGGCACACAGGCATCTGCTTATAGGTAGGGAGTTTGTGTGTTTGAGGATGTTTGGAGCTCTGTGGGGCTGTGTGATGGTGGTACAGGTGACTGTGGGCAGGTGGAGTGTATGTTGGGCTGGAAGGAAAACTCGAGGGCATGTTGGTGACTGTGAGGCGCCCATGTGAACTCCCACGTGGACTGACCTTTGTTCCTTCTGACCTTCTATGGCTTGGACCCATCCTGATCTTCTGTGGCAGCTACTCCCCTGCAATGGTCAGCAATACTCTGCTCATTCTTAGCCAGATGAGTCAGGAAATGTCACTTCCTCTGGCAGCTGGATGTGTCTCTTGCACACATCCTGGAGTCCAGGGTGCAGGACTGGTGGACAGATGCAGAGTGAGGCTGATTCCCCCATGAGCCCTCTCCTCAGTGAGGTGGCCAGGAGGTCAGGGCTGTATCTCCAGAGGGTCAGATATGGCCAGTCCTCTCTAGAATGTGCTGGAGAGGCCAACTCATTGAACAGACCATGCCAGGAGATAAACAGACCCCGAGGACAATTCCTAAGGGAGAAGTTTATACCTACCCATCTTCCACTTTCTTCTTTGGATGGCCTCTACCACAAGGTAAAAGCTAAGCCCCCTCATACGGCCCTTCTTGGCCTGGTCTTACTGACCGACCAGTCTCTCCCCACATCCTGGCTCACTCTGGGCCCTCTGGTGATAGCAGCATGAGGCCCCCTTGCATGTCAGTTCTCACCTCCTTCCCTTGGCCCATGCTGCCCTTGCTGTTTGTCCTGCTCTTCCTCCCCCAAGGCTGTGAGTCACCTTCTCCAGGTGGGAAGGATCCACTGAAAATGCAAATTTGGGTAATTACTGCATCATCTGAGTCTCTAGCACGTGCCAGGCACTATGACGCTTGCCAAATCCATAAAAACCCCACAAAGCGGGTGTGCTATTAGTTGCACTTTGCAGGTGATGAAGCTGAGGTTCAGAGGTGAGCAACCATGACCAAGTACCCTGTATGTACCAGAATATCAATCAGACTGGTCAACGTATCCAATAAAGCCAAACATTAGTCTGATCAGGACGCCTAGATGCCAGGCTGTAAAGGCGCAAAATATGTCCTAGCAAGAGAAGGAGCAGTGCCAAGTACCCCAGCAAAGAAGCAGAGTTCATATCCTGCTTTCTTAATCAAAATAGCTGCAGATCAACCCACAGTTTCCTACTCTGTTAATAGGAGGAAAATGCCAATGTGCGTTGTCCTATAAAACTACCTTAAGATAGTATGTATGATCCCGAGTGCTTTGGTAATGACCCCAAATCATCATCATGAAGTTGGGATACTTCTTAAAACACTGCAAGTCTTACACACTGGCATATAGAATCTGTCAAGTCAGTTCTTTGGGTAATGATGGTAGATAGAAGTGGCCCAGAAGGACAGAAGACAGAAAATAGAGCAGACACTATTTGTCCAGAGGTGACAATGGGTCATAGCCAAGGTTCAAGCATTACTAGGGAGGTGGTGAAAATAGTAATGGGCATAGAGTGTAATAAGTCAAGGATATCTAATGTAGTTTCCAATGAAAGTTTGGGAAAGACATATAACTAAAAAGATAATAGGCTGGGAGGTGAAATAATACAAAACATTTGATATATTTTTTACAAGGATAAAAGAAGATAGAAATGAACATTAAAGAAGTAGATCAAATAGAAAAACTGTAAGATGGTAATAACCTCACAATATGATGAGGCAACTTAGATTTATTTTGTTTAAATAAATGGGTAGCCTATATTTAGAGTAGTTTTAAGTTTAAAGAGAATTTGAGCAGAGTATAGAGTTCCCATACACCCCCTCACATCTATTCCCCAAACCAAAGTTTCCCCTATTATTAACGTCTTGCATTAGTGTGGGGCATTTTTTACAATTGATGAGCCAAAGTTCATACATTCCTATTAACTAATATCCATAGTTTACATTACAGTTTGCTCTGTTGCATATCCTATGGGTTTTGACGAATGTATGACAAGCATTGACCATTACAGTATCATACAGAATAGTTTAAGTGCCCTACCTTTTCCAGGATGTCATATAGCTGAAATCATACAGTATGTATCCATTTCAGTTTGGCCTCTTTCATTTAGCAATATGTGTTTAGGGTTCCTCCATGTCTCTTCCATTTAGTACTCTTATAGCTCAAGCTGCCATAACATAATACTATAGGCTTGGTGACTTTAACAACTCACAGTTCTAGAGGCTTGGAAGTCTAAGATCACGGTGCTGACCAATTCAGTGCCTGGTGAGGGCTCTCTTCCTGGCTTGCAGACAACTGTCTTTTCACTGTGTCCTCACATGGTGGAGAGAGACAGAAAAAACTCTCTGGTTTCCTCTTACAGGGGCACTAATAGAGCCTAATCCTCATGACATCATTTAGTCTAATTACCTGCCAAAGGCCTCATCTCCAAATACCATCACTTTGTTAGAGCTTGAATATATGAATTTTGGGGGGACAGAATTCAGTTGATAGCCTCATTCTTCTAACAGTATAAAATATGACGAATAAAGAAAGCTCATCATTAAATTATCTCTTTTCTAGCAATACATAGATATTTACTTGCTTTTTATAAACCATTTACATATTTTAAGGTAAATGAATTAAAGATTTTAAAAAGTCAGGTAGAACAAGATAAGAAATTGTGGGTACAAACATGTTGAAGCAAAAACACGTAAACCCCGCCGTTGCACGGTCTCAAAAATTCAGAGTTCTAAGGTCTGATTTAGGTTTCCACCTCTGGTTCATGCCATTTGCTCTACCACAACAATAGGGATGGGGTAGTATGCTAAAGTTAGGGCATTAAAAAAACCATTAGAAAACAGATACCTCGTTAAACTGAATGTTTATTTGGTGTGAATTGAGGCTGTTTCTTCTTAACTATATGATTCATATTAAAACTTGTCAGGACACAGTAAATTAACTAAACGTAACTTGGGGAGAAGTTTTACTTTCTACGGAGATAAAATTAACCGTTTTAACTCGCACGATTCAATAGCATTTAGTACCTTCACCATGTTGTGCAACCCTTAGTTCTACGTGGTTCAAAAATATTTTTATCGCTGTAAAGGGAAGACCTACCCATGCTTTCTTCTACCTAACCCCTGGGCAGTCACCAATCTGCTTTCTGTCTCTATAGATATATCTATTTGGATATTTCATATAAGTGTAAATTATACAGTATGTGACCACTTATGTCTGGCTTCTTTCACATAGCATAATTTTCAAGGTTCACCCATATTGTAGTGTGTATCATTACCTCATTTCTTTCTTCTTCCCATCTTTAATGAGGTATAATAGAGAAATAAAAATATATATTTAAGATATACAACTTGATGTTTTGATATGCATATACATTTTTGAAATAATTGCCACAATCAAGCCAATTCACATATCCATCACCTCATATAATTACCACTTTCTTTTTTCTTTCTTTATGGTGAGAACACTTCAGATCTACCCTCTTAGCAAATTACAAGTACACAATACAGCATTGTTAACTATATGCACATTGTTGTACACTAGATTTCCAGAAATTATTCACCTTGCATAACTGAAACTTTGTACGTCGTGATCAATACCTGCCAATTTTCCCATCCCCTCATCTACTGTCAACCACTGTTCTGCACCCCACATCTATGACTATTTCAGATTCCACATAAAAGCAGCATCCTGAAGTGTTTGTAGCTGCCTTTCTGTATCTGGCTTATTTCACTTAGCATAATCTCTTTCAGGTTCATCCATGTTGTCACAAATAGCAGCATTTCCTTCATTTTAAAGGCTGAATAATATTCCATCGTATACAGGCATACCTTGGATATATTGCAGGTTTGGTTCCAGACCACCAAAATAAAGCAAATATTGCAACAAAACAAGCCACATGAATTTTTTGGTTTACCCGTGCATATAAAACTTATGTGTAGGGCTTCCCTGGTGGTGCGGTGGTTGAGAATCCGCCTGCCAATACAGGGGACATGGGTTCGAGCCCTGGTCTGGGAAGATCCCACATGCCGCAGAGCAACTGGGCCCGTGAGCCACAATTACTGAGCCTGCGCGTCTGGAGCCTGTGCTCCGCAACAAGAGAGGCTGCTATAGTGAGAGGTCCGCGCACCACGATGAAGAGTGGCCCCCGCTTGCCGCAACTAGAGAAAGCCCTGGCACAGAAACGAAGACCCAACACAACCAAAAATAAATAAATAAATAAATAAATAAATAAATAAATAAATAAATAAATAAATAACTTATGTGTATACTATATTATAGTATGTTAATATGCGATAGCATTATGTCTAAAAAACCAATGTTCATACCTTAATTTTAAAGTAATGCTAATTGGGAAAATGGCACCAATGGACTTAATGCAGGATTGCCACAAACCTTCAATCTGTAGACAACGTAGTATCGGCAAAGCACAATAAAATGAGATGCCTGTTTATATACCACACTCTATTTATCCATTCATGAATCTACAGACACTTCGGTTGATCCAATATCTTGGCTACTGTGAAAAGTAAACATGGAAGTGCATATGTCTCTTCACGATACCAATTTCATTTCCTTTTGCTGTATACCCAGAAGTGGGATTGCTGAGTCATAAGGTAGTTGTATTTTTAATGTTTTGAGGAACTTCAATACTGTTTTCCTTAGTGGCTGTATCAACTTATGTACCCAACAAAAATGCGCGAGGGTTCCCTTTTCTCCACATCCTCATCAACACTTGTTATCTTTTGTCTTTTTGATAATTGCCATTGTAACAGGTGTGAGGTGATATCTCATTGTGGTTTGACTTGCATTTCTCTGACAGTTAGTGATGTTGAGCACCTTTTCATACATCTGTTGGCTATTTATATGCCTCCTTTGGAGAAATGTCTATTCAAGTCCTTTGCCCATTTTTAAAACTAAATTTATTTTATTTATTTATTTATTTTTGGCTGTGTTGGGTCTTTGTTGCTGAGCGTGGGCTTTCTCTGGTTGAGGCGAGTGAGGGCTACTCTGTTGTGGTGCACGGGCGTCTCATTGCAGTTGCTTCTCTCATTGCAGAGCACGATCTCTAGGTGCGCGGGCTTCAGGAGTTGTGGCTCACAGGCTCTAGAGCGCAGGCTCAGTGGTTGTGGTGTGTGGACTTAGTTGCTCCACGGCATGTGGGATCTTCCTGGACCAGGGCTCCAAGCCGTGTCCCCTGCATTGGCAGGTGGATTCTTAAGCACTGCACCACCAGGGAAGTCCCCCATTGGGATTTTAATAGGGATTGCATTGAATCTGTGGATCACTTTGGGTAGTATGGATATTTTAATGATAGTAAATCCTCCAGTTCATGAACATGGGATATCTTTCCATATTATCAGTGTCATCTTTAATTTTCCTCATCCATTTTTTATACTTTTCAATGTAGAGATCTTTCACCCCTTTGGCTAAATTTATTCCTAAGTATTTTATTCTTTGTAATGAAATTAAGAATGGGGTTGTTTTCTTAATTTCCTTTTTTGGGTAGGTCATTCCTTTTGTATAATGACTTCTATATGCTGATTTTATATCCTGCAACTTTACTAAACTCACCTATGAGTTGTAACAGTTTTTTGGTTTTTATTTATTTATTTATTTATGATTGGGTGTGTTGGGTCTTCGTTTCTGTGCGAGGGCTTTCTCTAGTTGTGGCAAGCAGGGGCCACTCTTCATCGCGGTGCGCGGGCCTCTCACTATCGCGGCCTCTTGTTGCGGAGCACAGGCTCCAGACGTGCAGGCTCAGTAGCTGTGGTTCACGGGCCCATTTTCTCCGTGGCATGTGGGATCTTCCCAGACCAGGGCTCGAAGCCGTGTCCCCTGCATTGGCAGGCAGATTGTCAACCACTGCACCACCAGGGAAGCCCCTCTAACAGTTTTTATTGCTGTTGTTGTCGAATCTTTAGGATTTTCTACATGTATGATCATGTCATCTGCAAACAGAGGTAATTTTATATCTTCCTTTCTGATTTGGATGCATTTTATTTCTTTTTCTTGCCTAATTCCTCTGTCTTCCAGTGCTATGTTGAATAGAAGTGCTTAAGTGTGGACATTCTTGCGTTCTTCCTGATATTAGAGGGACAGCTTTTAGTTTTTCACTGTTGAGTAAGATGTTTGCTGTGATCTTTTCTTTTTCATATGCCTTTATTGTGTTGAGGTACATTCCTTCTACACCTAATTTGTTTAGAGTTTTTATCATGAAAGGATGTTGAATTTTGTCAAATCCTTTTCTGCCTCTATTGAGATGATCATATGATTTTTCCTTCATTTTGTTAGTGTGGTGTATCACATTGGTTGATTTGTGTATGTTGAACCATCCTTGCATCCTAGAAATAAATCTGACTTGAGCATGGGGTATGATAATTTAAATTTATTGTTAAAATTGGTTTGCTAATACTTTGTTGAGGATTTTTGCATCTATGTCTATCAAAGATATTGGCTGTAATTTTCTTTTCTTCTAGTGCCTGTGTCTGGCTTTGGTATCGGGGTAATGCTAACATTGTAAAATTAGTTTGGAAGTGTTCCCTCCTATCCATTTTTTTGGATGAGTTTGAAAAGGATTGGTAGTAATTCTTCAAATATTTGGCAAAATTCACCAGGGAAGCCATCTGGTCCTCGATTTTCTATTTTGTTTTTTTTTAAATTATTGATTCAATCTCCATATTTGTTATTGGACTGTTCAGACTTTCTGTGTTATCTTGATTCAGTGTTGGTAGGTTGTATGTTTGTAGGAATTTATCCATTTCTTCTAGATTATCACATTTGTTGGCATAATTGATAATGGACCCTTATGATTCCTTTATTTCTGAGGCATCACTTGTATTGTCTCCTCTTTCATTTCTGATTTTATTGAGTTGTCTTTTGTATTTTTTTCTTAATTCATGTAGTCAAGAGTCTTTCAAGTTTATCTTTCCAAAAAACACCACTTAGTTTTGTTTCTATTTTCTATTGTTTTTCTATTCTCTATTTGATTTATTTCTGCTCTAATCTTTACGATTTCCTTCCTTCTGCCAAATTTGAGATGACTTTTTTCTTCTTTTTCTAGTTCCTTGAGGCATAAAGTAAGATTGTTTACTTGAGGTTTTACTTCTCCTTTAATGTATGCATTTATCACTACAAAATTCTCCTGTAGTACTGCTTTTACTGCATCCCATAAATCTTGGTGTGTTGTGTTTCATTTTAGTTTGTGTCAAGACTCTTTTAAAATTCCCTTTTGATTTTCTCTTTGACCCAGTTGTTGCTCAAGACTGTATTATTCAACATGATAAATATAATTAACATTGCTCTGTGTCATGCATGAAGGTTAAGAGAGTAAATCCTAAGAGTTCTCATCACAAGGAAAACATTTTTTTCTTTTTCTTTTATTTTGTGGCCATATGAGATGATGTTCACTAAACTTACTGTGGTAATCATTTCTTGATGTACATAAGTCATATCTTTATGCTGTACACCTAAAACTTATGCAGGGCTCTATGGCAGTTATATCTCAATAAAAGTGGAACGAGGGAAAAGAGTATATTGTTTAGTTTCCACATATTGGTAAATTTTCTTGTTTTCTTTTCTTTATTAGAATTTTGTTTTTAATTTAATTTTTTGCTGTGTTGCGTCTTCGTCACTGCGTGCAGGCTTTCTCTAGTTGCAGTGAGCAGGGGCTACTCTTTGTTGTGGTGCACAGGCTTCTGATTGCGGTGGCTTTTCTTGTTGCGGACAACAGGCTTTCAGGTGCACAGGCTTCAGTAGTTGCAGCACTCGGGTTCAGTAGTTGCGGCACATGGGCCCTAGAGCGCAGGCTCAGTAGTTGTGGTGCACGGGCTTAGTTGCTCTGCATCATGTGAGATCTTTGCTTACCAGGGATTGAACCCATGTCCCCTGCGTTGACAGGCAGATTCTTAAAGCACTGTGCCACCAGGGACGTCCAGATATTCCTGTTTTGTTACTATGATGGGATTTCTAGTTTCATACCATTGTGATCAGAAAAGATACTTGAAATTATTTCAGACTTCTTAAATTTGTTAAGACTTGATTGTGGCCTAACATATTATCTATTCTGGAGAATGTTGTGTGTGTACTTGAAATGAACGTGTATGTGCTGCTGTTGGATGAAATGTTTTGTATATGTCTGTAAGGACCATATGGTCCATAGTGTTGTTCAAGTCATGTTTGTTGATTGATTTTCCGTCTGGGTGTTCTATCCATTATTGTAACTGGGTTATTGAAGTCCCTCACTATTCCTGTACTGCAATCAATTTCTCCATTTAATTTCGATATTTCCTTTAGAGCTTTATGTGCTCTGATGCTGGATGCATATATAATTGTTATATCCTCCTGTTGAGTTGACTCTTTTATTATCATATAGAAACCTTCTTTGTCTATACAGACAATTTTTGACTTAATGTCTATTTTGTCTGTTATGCATATAGGAACTCTCACTTTGTTTTGGTTGCCATTTGCATGGAGTATCTTTTTCCATCCCTTCACTTTGAGCCTGTATTTGTCTTTTAATCTAAAATGAGTCTCTTGTAGACAACATAAGGTTGGATATTGTTTTTTTACCCATTCAGCCACTCTATGCCTTTTGATTAGGAAGATTAATCCATGTATATTAAACTAATTATCAATCAGTAAGGACTTACTATTGCAGTTTTGTTAATTGTCTTATGTGTGTTTTGCAGCTGTTTTGTCCTCTTTCTCTGTAGCTTTATTTTATTGTTGTTTGATCTTTTTTTTGTAATGATTTACTTTGATCCTTTTCTCTTTATCTTTTGTTTATTTATAGTAGGCCTTTTCTTTGTGGTTAACTGAAGGCTACATAGAAACCTTGTAGTTCTAAACATCTATTCTTTTACTCCCACCCAACCTTTGTGTCCTTATAGTCAGTTTCCTTCTTTGTATATTGTTAACAAATTTTAACTTTTATCTCAGGGTTAAAGTACTTTATACAGCACCATTACAGTGTTATTATGCTATATTTGTCTGTGTGTGTATGAGTTTACTATTGAAATTTATGCTTTTGTTTGCTTTTGCATTTCTGTTAACATGTTTTCATTTCAAAGTGATCTCCCTTAAGCATTTCTTATAAGGAAGGTCTAGTAGTGATGAACTCACTTTGATTTTGTTGACTTTATCTCTCCTTTATTTTTAAAGCATAATTTTGCTAGGTATGGTCATTTTTGCTTACAGGTTTTTTTTTTTTTTCGGTACTTTGAATATATCATCCAACTTTCTCCTGACCTTTAAGGTTTCTGCTGAGAAATTCACAAATTGTTTTCTGGGAGTTCCCTCATATGTTCCAAGTCACTTTTCTCTTGTTCCTTTCAATATTCTCTCTTTGTACTTCACACTTAACAAGTTGATTATAACGTGATTGCGTGTAGTCTTCTTTGTGTTGATCCTATATTGAGCCCTTTGAACTTACTTCTACTGCTACACTATTTATTTTCTAGATATCTTATATCCTTTTTGTTCTTCAGTTCCTTCATTATTACATTCTTTTGTTGTTGATGTGTTTCCCAGTTTACCATTTTGATTCTCTTCTTATTTCTTTTCTGTATATTTGTGAGGTAGTTTTCTTAGTGCTTATCCTAGGGGTTAAAGTAAACATCTTAAGTTTATGAAAAAACAAATTTGAAGTAATGACATTTTCATTTAATAATAACAAAAATTCTGCTTATTTACATCCCGCATCCTCGTTTACACTGCACTTGTCACAAATGACATCCTTATGCATTGTGTGCCCATTAATAGCCTTATAATAACTATTTTATATATTTGTCTTTTAAATCACATTTTGAAAAGAGGCGTTACAAACCCTAACTGCAAATGTGTTGGCCTTTTAAACTTAGTGTAGTTCCCTTTACCATTGTTCTTTAATTCTTCATATGATTTCAAGTTACGTTTCATTTCAGCCTGAAGGATTCCTTTAACAGTTCTTATTGAGCAGATCTACTAGTAATGAACTTCATCAGTGTTTCTTTATATGAATGTCTTAATTTTCCTTTATTTAAAAAAAATCTGGTAAAATATACATAACATAAACTTTATCATCTTAACAATTTAAGAGTGCAGGCCAGAGGCATGAAATATATTTACACTGCTGTGCTATCATTACCATCATCCATCCACAGAACTTTTCATCTTGCAAAACTATAATAGTCTGTACTCATGAAACAACAACTCTCCATTTCCCTTGCCCCCTCACCCCTGGAAACCACCATTGTACTTTCCATCTCTGTGAATTTGATTACGCTATGTACTTCATATAAGTGGGATCATACAGTATTTGTCCTCTTGTGACTGGCTTATTTTACTTAGCGTAATGCCTGAAGGTTGATCCATGTTGTAGCATGTGTCAGAATTCCCTTCCTTTTTAAGACTGAATATTGATTTATTGTTTGTATAGGCCACATTTTGTATATCCCTTCATCCCTCAATGGACCTTTGAGTTTTTTCACCTTTTGCCTATAGCGAATAATTCTGCTATGAACATGGGTGAACACATAACTCTTTGAGTTCATAATTTCAATTCTTTTTGAGTATTTAATAGGAACTCGAATTATGGGATCATATGGTAATTCTATTTTTAATGTTTTGAGGAACGACCATACTGTTTTCCTTTCTGTGTGCACCATTTTCCATACCCACCAACAGTGTACAAGTGTATACATACTGGATATTAACCTTATCAGCTATAGGATTTGCAAATATTTTCTCCCATTCAGGAGGTTCGTTTTATTTTTTGATGAAAGAAGTATTTTTAAATTCTGAATACCTAGTTTATCTATTTCTTTTATTACCTCCACTTTTGGTGTCATATTCAAGAACTCTTTGCCAAATTTCATGTCATGGTTTTCTTCCCAGAACATTCTTCTAAGAGTTTTATAGTTTTAGGTCTCACATTTAGGTCTTTGATTCACTGAGTTAATTTCTGTATGTGGTGTAAGGTAAGGGTCTACCGTCATTCTTTTGAATGTGGATTTTTTTTTCCAGTACCATTTGTTGAAATCGCTATCCTTTCCCCATTAGGTGGTCTTGGCACTCCTGTTGAAAATCATTTGGTGATGTATATACGGGTTTACTTCTGGGTTTCTATTTTGTTCCACTGGCCTATTCTCCGTCCTGTATGTGTGTTTATGCCAATACTATGTTAATTACTGTGGTTGTGTAGTCGGTTTTGAAATCAAGAAATTTGAAACTTCAAATTTTGTTCTTTTCACACATTATTTTGATTATTCAGGCCTTTTAAATTCCATATGAACTTTAGGATGAATTTTACTACTTCTGAAAAAACCTCACTGTGATGTTTAAAGAGATTGCTTTTAATCCGTACATCCCTTTAAGTCGTGTTGACATATTAACAACATTAAGTCTTCCAATCTGTGGACTCAAGATGCCTTTACATTTATTGGTGTCTTCATTAATTTCCTTCAGCAACGTTTTCTAGTTTCCAATGTACATGTCTTTTGTCCCGCTGGTTAAGTTATTCCTCGTTTTTTACTATATTTCATGATATTTTAAATGGTATTTTTTTTTTTTACTTTTCTTTTCAAAATTTTCATTCTTAGTGTATAGAGAAACAACTGATTTTTGAGTGTTGATTTTGTATCTGGCAAATTTTCTAAATTCATTTATTAATTCTAACAGGGTTTTTTTGGTGCATGTGTGTTGTCTCTGAACAAATATAATTTCATTTCTTCCTTTCTGATTTAGATACCTTTTATTTTTTATCTTGCCTTATTTATTTGGCTAGGAATTCCAGTACTTTGCTGAATAGAAGTGGTGACAACAGGCATCCTTCCTTTGTTCCTGATCTTAGGGAGAAAGATTTCACCACTGAATATAATAGCTGTTGGTTTTCTATCTGTGACCTTTGTTATGTTGAAGTCATCAACTTGTATTCCTGGTTTGTTGAGTTTTTTTTTTTTAATCATAAAATGGCATTGAAGTTTGTCAAATGTTTTTTCTGCATCAATTAAGATGATCATATGGAGTTTAGTCCCTTCAATCTGTTTACATGCTATACTACATTGATTGATTTTCATATGTTGAACCAACCTTGCCTTGCAAGAGTAAATCCCATTTGGTCATGATGTATAATCCTTATAATGGGCTGTTCTGTCTCTTATTATTTTTTAAAGGGTTTTTGCATCAGTATTCATAAGGGATATTGGTCTGTAGTGTACTTTTCTTGTAGTGTCTTTAGGTTTGTAATTGATGTAAGGTTAACCTCATAGAATGAGTGAAGATACATTCTCTCCTCTTAAATTGTTTGGAAGAACTTGAGAAGGATTGGTGTTAATTCTTCTTTAAGGTGTTGGTAGAATTCACCATGAAGATACCTGGTGCTGGGCGTTCAGTTGTTGGGAGATTTTTGATAACAGATTCCATATCTTAACTTCTAGATCTGTTCAGATTTTGTATTTCTTGGTAGGATGTGTGTTTCTAGGAATGTGTTCATTTCATCTAAGTTATCAAATTAGTTGGTATACAACTGTCAATAGTACTCTATTGTAAGCCTTTTTATCTCTACAAAATTGGTAGTAACGCCCCTTTCTTCATTTCTGATTTTACATATTTTGTTCTTATCTCTTTTTTAAATAGTCAATCTAAGTAGTTTTGTCAATTTTGTTGATCGTTTTCCTCTTTTTACAGCTATTTTGAGGCATAACTGACAAAACTGTAATATATCTAAAACGTATAACATGATTATTTGATATACGTATATATTGTGAAAGGATTCTCACAATCAAGTTAATTAACATACCCATCACCTGTCATATATTTACTTTTTGTGTGTGAGGACACAAATTCTACTCTCTCAGAAATTTTCAGTTACAGAATACAGCATCATCAGTTAGTCCCCATGTTATACATTAGCTCCTCAGACCTTATTCCTTCATTTTATCCCTCATGTTATAACTGAAAATTTGTATCCATTTACCAGCGTGTTCCCATTCCCCCCCATGCCCAACTGCAGGCAACAATTCCTGCTCTGTGTTTCTATGATTCCAACTTTTTTTTAGATTCCACACATAAGTGATAACATGCAGCATTTGTCTTTTCTCCATCAGGCTTATTTCACTTAGCATAATGTTCTCCAGGCTCTTTCATGTTCTTGCAAGTGTAAGGATTTACTTTAAGGCTGAATAATATCCCATTGTGTATGTTATGTATGTATATTTGTGTGTATGGTGTGTGTGTGTGTGTATCAGATTTTGTTTATCCATTCATCTGTGAGAGACAGGCACGTTCTTTCCATACCATTACTGTGAATAACATTTCAAAGTTTGTTTTTGTTTTTGTTTTGTTTTTTTCCCATACCACGTGGCTTGTGGGATCTTAGTTCCCCAACCACGGATTGAACCCGGGCCCTCCCCTCAGCAGTGAGAGCACGAAGTCCTAAACACTGGACAGCCGGGGAACTCCTAAAAAAATATGGTTTCTTTTTGCTATATGACCAGAAGTGGAGTTGCTGGATCACATGGTATTCTAATTTTATTTTCTTGAGGAATCTCCATACTGTTTTCAGCTTGTACCAATTTACATTCCCAAAAACAGTGCACACAGATTCCCTTTTCTCCACATCCTCACCGGCATTTATTTCTTGTCTTTTTCATAATACACATACTAACAGGTGTGAGGTGATATCTCATTGTGGTTTTGATTTGCATTTCCCTGATGATTGGTGATGTGAATCACCTTTTCATATACCTGTTCCCCAAATGTTTGTCATCTTTGGAAAAATGTCTTTTTAGGTCCTTTGCCAATTTTTAAATTGTGTTATATGGTGTTTGTGCTACTGAGTTGTATGAGCTCCTTGTATACTTTGGATATTAACTTCTTTTTAGATACGTGATTTGCAAATATTTTCTCACACTCCATAGGTTGCTTTTTCTTTTTCTGAATGGTTACCTTTGCTGTTCAGAACCTATTTCGTTTGATGTAGTCCCACTTGTACATTTTTGCTTTTGTTGCCTTTGCTTTTGGTGTCAAATCCAAAAGAACAGTGATGAGATTAATGTCAAGGAGATTACCCCCTATATTTTCTACTAAGAATTTTAAGGATCAGGTCCTATGTTCATGTCTTTAATTAATTTTGAGCTTATTTCTATGTCTGGCGTAATGTGACTTTTGCATGTGGCTATGCAGTTTCCCCAAAAACCGTTTATTGGAGAGACTCTCCTTTTCCCATTGTTTATTCTTGACTTCCTTGCTGAAAACTAATTGACTATATATGCGTGGGTTTATTTTTGAGCTCTCTATTCCTTTTTGTTGATCTGTGTTTCTGTTTTTTGCCAATACAGTACTTATGTGATTACTATAGCTTTGTATTATAGTTTGAAATCAGGAAGTGTGATGTCTCTAGTTTTGTTCTTCTTTCTCAAGATTGCTTTGGCTCTTTGGAGTCTTTTGTGGTTTCATATGAGTTTTAGGATTTTTTTTCTATTTCTCTAAAAAATGCTTTGGAATTTTGATAGAGCTTGCATTGAATCTGTAGATCACTTTGGATGGTATGGGCATTTTCACAATATTAACCCTTCCAATCCATGAACACAGAATATCTATCCATTTGTTTGTGTCTTCTTCAATTTCTTACATCCGTGTTTTATGGTTTTTAGTGTATAGATCTTTCACCCCGTTAGATAAATTTGTTCCTAAGTATTTTACTTTTTTTCATACTATTGTAAATGAGATTATTTTCTTAATTTTTCTTTCTGATAATTCATTGTTAGTTGATATTCGTTCATATACAAATGCAGCTGATTTTTGTATATTGATCCTGAAACTTTACAGAATTCAGTTATTCTAACAGGTTTTTTTTTTTTTTTGCAGTGTGTTTAGGGTTTTCCACATATACTATCATGTCATCTGCAAACAGACTTATTTTACTTATAACTTTACAATTTGGATGCCTTTTATTCGTTTTTCTTGCTTAATTGCTGTGGCTAGGACTTACATTCATATGGTGAATGAAGGTGCAGAGAGTTGCATCCTTGTCTTGTTCCTGATCTTAGACGATCCTGTTCCTTGCTTCAGCTTCTCACTGTTGCGTGTGATGTTAGCTGTAGTCTTATCATATATGGCCGTTATTACGATAATGAACATTACATCTATACATAATTTGCTGAGTTTTTTTTTCACACACACACTGTATTTTATTTTTACAAGAGTTAAACTGACACGATGCATTGTAAATGGATGACCACAACAAAAGCAACAATGATTGCAATTACCAAACACGAAACACACTCATACTGTGTCATAATATTGATATTCAGTCCAGCAATCCTCCACTGTAACAGCTCCTTTACTTTGCAGTGAAAATTGATTTGTATATTTTTTGCCTCTGAGTCCTTGTGGGATTTTTTTTTTTATTCAAACAGAAAGTCACAGAAATTATAATCATCCTCATCAGTTCACTCAGTTCCATGTAATTAATTTTTTTTATCTTGATCTTTTGTTAGCACTTTTATGAATTCATCATTTTTTCATTAGAGTTCCGAATATGCTTATTCATTCAGGTCAGCAGTATAGTTAGTTACCAGAAACGTGTACTTGTCAGAGTCTTTTCCATGAATGCCTTGAATATGAAACCCTTTTATAGGAACATTTTTGCGAAAGCATCAGAGTATACCCAGAACTGTCTGTAAATGACAAAAGACTTAAAAATGACCATGGTTAAAGATTTGATGAAAGTTTATAATAATGCAATTGACAAGGAAATTTAGTTATTCCTGAGATATACATTTTAAAGTAATAACTAGAATTATGACTTATAACATTATACCAGAACATATAAGATTTTTAGAAATTTCATGTACTGTCTGAAACATTTATATTAACATATTTCCATACAAATAACCCAAAGAAAGTTTCGTATTAGTTGTTTTTTTGTTTTTTTTCTATACTGCAGGTTCTTATTAGTTATCAGTTTTATACGCACCAGTGTATACATGTCAATCCCAATCGCCCAATTCAGCATACTACTATCCCCACCTCACCGCGGTTTTCCCCCCTTGATGTCCATATGTTTGTTTTCGACATCTGTATCTCAACTTCTGCCCTGCAAACTGGTTCATCTGTACCATTTTTCTAGGTTCCACATACATGTGTTAATATATGATATTTGTTTTTCTCTTTGTGACTTACTTCACTCTGTAGGACAATCTGTAGATCCATCCACGTCTCAACAAATGACTCAATTTCGTTCCTTTTTATGGCTGAGTAATATTCCATTGTATATATGTACCACAACTTCTTTATCCATTCGTCTGTCGATGGACATTTAGGTTGCTTCCATGACCTGGCTATTGTAAATAGTGCTGCAATGTACATTGGGGTGCATCTGTCTTTTTGAATTACGGTTTTCTCTGGGTATATGCCCAGTAGTGGGATTGCTGGATCATATGGTAATTCTATTTTTAGTTTTTTAAGGAACCACCATACTGTTCCCCATAGTGGCTGTATCAATTTACATTCCCACCAACAGTGCAAGAGGGTTCCCTTTTCTCCACACCCTCTCCAGCATTTGTTGTTTGTAGAATTTCTGATGATGCCCATTCTGACTGGTGTGAGGTGATACCTCATTGTAGTTTTGATTTGCATTTCTCTAATAATTAGTGATGTTGAGCAGCTTTCATTGTACTTCTTGGTCATCTGTATGTCTTCTTTGGAGAAATGTCTATTTAGGTGTTCTGCCCATTTTGGGATTGGGTTGTTTGTTTCTTTAGTATTGAGCTGCATGAGCTGTTTATATATTTTGGAGATTAATCCTTTGTCCGTTGATTCATTTTCGAATATTTTCTCCCATTCTGAGGGTTGTCTTTTCGTCTTGTTTATGGTTTCCTTTGCTGTGCAAAAGCTTTGAAGTTTCATTAGGTCCCATTTGTTTATTTTTGTTTTTATTTCCATTACTCTAGGAGGTGGATCAAAAAAGATCTTGCTGTGATTGATGTCAAAGAGTGTTCTTCCTATGTTTTCCTCTAAGAGTTTTATAGTGTCCGGTCTTACATTTAGGTCTCGAATCCATTTTGAGTTTATTGTTGTGTATGGTGCTAGGGAGTGTTCTAATTTCATTCTTTTACATGTAGCTGTCCAGTTTTCCCAGCACCACTCATTGAAGAGACTGTGTTTTCTCCATTGTATATCTTTGCCTCCTTTGTCATAGATTAGTTGACCATAGGTGCGTGGGTTTATCTCTGGGCTTTCTATCTTGTTCCATTGATCTATGTTTCTCTTTTTGTGCCAGTACCATATTGTCTTGATTACTGTAGCTTTATAGTATATTCTGAAGTCAGGGAGTCTGATTCCTCCAGCTCTGTTTTTTTCCCTCCAGACTGCTTTGGCTATTCGGGGTCTTTTGTGACTCCATACAAATTTTAAGATGATTTGTTCTAGTTCTGTAAAAAAATGCCATTGGTAATTTGATAGGGATTGCATTGAATCTGTAGATTGCTTTGGGTAGTATAGTCATTTTCACAATATTGATTCTCCCAATCCAAGAACATGGTATATCTCTCCATCTGTTTGTATCATCTTTAATTTCTTACATCAGTGTCTTATAGTTTCCTGCATACAGGTCTTTTGTTTCCATAGGTAGGTTGATTCCTAGGTATTATATTCTTTTTGTTACAATGGTAAATGGGAGTGTTTCCTTAATTTCTCTTTCAGATTTTTCATCATTATTGTATAGGAATGCAAGAGATTTCTGTGCATTCATTTTGTATCCTGCAACTTTACCAAATTCATTGATTAGCTCTAGTAATTTTCTGGTGTCATTTTTAGGGTTCTCTATGTATGGTATCATGTCATCTGCAAACAGTGACAGTTTTACTTATTCCTTTCCAATTTGTATTCCTTTTATTTCTTTTTCTTCTCTGATTGCCTTGGTAGGACTTCCAAAACTATGTTGAATAATAGTGGTGAGCGTGGCCATCCTTGTGTCGTTCCTGATCTTAGAGGAAATGCTTTCAGTTGTCCACCATTGAGAACGATGTTTGCTGTGGGTTTGTCATATATGGCCTTTATTATGTTGAGGTAGGTTCCCTCTATGCCCACTTTCTGGAGAAAACCCATTTATCATAAATGGGTGTTGAATTTTGTCAAAATCTTTTTCTGCATCTATTGAGATAATCATATGGGTTTTATTCTTTAGTTTGTTAATATGGTGTATCACATTGATTGATTTGCATATATTGAAGAATCCTTGCATCGCTGGGATAAATCCCACTTGATCATGGTGTATGATCCTTTAATGTATTGTTGGATTATGTTTGCTAGTATTTTGTTGAGCATTTTTGCATCTATATTCATCAATGATATTGGTCTGTAGTTTTCGTCTTTTGTAGTATCTTTGTCTGGTTTTGGTATCAGAGTTATGGTGGCCTCATAGAATAGTGTGGGAGTTTTCCTTCCTCTGCAATTTTTTGGAAGAGTTTGAGAAGGATGGGTGTTAGCTCTTCTCTAAATGTTTGATAGAATTCACCTGTGAAGCCATCTGGTCCTGGACTTCTGTTTGTTGCAAGATTTTTAATACAGTTTCAATTTCATTACTTGTGATTGGTCTGTTCATATTTTCTATTTCTTCCTGGTTCACTCTTGGAAGGTTATACCTTTCTAAGAATTTGTCCATTTCTTCCAGGTTGTCTATGTTATTGGCATATAGGTGTTTGTAGTAATCTCTTATAATCCTCTGTATTTCTGCAGTGTCTGTTGTAACTTCTCCTTTTTCATTTCTAATTTTATTGATTTGAGTCCTCTCCCTCTTTTTCTTGATGAGTCTGGCTAATGGTTCATCAATTTTGTTTATCTTCTTAAAGAACCTGCTTTTAGTTTTATTGATCTTTGCTACTGTTTTCTTTGTTTCTATTTCATTTATTTCTGCTCTGATCTTTATGATTTCTTTCCTCCTGCTAACTTTGGGTTTTGTTTGTTGTTCTTTCTCTAGTTCCTTTAGGTGTAATGTTGGATTGTTTATTTCAGATTTTTCTTGTTTCTTGAGGTAGGCTTGTATAGCTATAAACTTCCCTCTTAGAACTGCTCTTGCTGCATCCCATAGGTTTTGGATCCTCGTGTTTTCATTGTCAGTTGTCTCTAGGTATTGTTTGATTTCCTCTTTGATTTCTTCAGTGATCTCTTCGTTATTTGGTAATGTATTTTTTAGCCTCTAAGTGTTTGTGCTTCTTACTGTTTTTTCCCTGTGATTGTTTCCTAATCTTATAGCGTTGTGGTCAGAAAAGATGCTTGATATGATTTCAATTTTCTTAAATTTACTGAAGGTTGATTTGAGACCCAAGATGTGATCTATCCTGGGGAATGTTCCATGCGTACTTGTAAAGAAAGTTTAATCTGCAGTTTTTGGATGGAATGTCATATAAATATCAATTAACTCTATCTGGTCTATTGTGTCATTTAAAGGTTGTGTTTCCTTACTTTTCTGTTTGGATTATCTGTCCATTGGTGTAAGTGAGGTGTTAAAGTCCCCCACTATTATTGTGTTACGGTCGATCTCCTCTTTTAGAGCTGTTAGCAGTTGCCTTATGTATTGAGGTGCTCCTAGGTTGGGTGCATATATATTTATAATTGTTATATTTTCTTCTTGGATTGATCCCTTGATCATTATGTAGTGTCCTTCCTTGTCTCTTGTAACATTCTTTATTTTAAAGTCTATTTTATCTGATATGAGTATAGCTACTCCAGCTTTCTTTTGATTTCCATTTGCATGGAATATCTTTCTCCATCCCCTCGCTTTCAGTCTGTATGTGTCCGTAGATCTGAAGTGGGTCTCTTGTAGACAGCATATATATGGGTCTTGTTTTTTTATCCATTCTATTTGCTGAGTTTTTATCATGAAGTAATGTTCACTTTTGTCAAAAGCTATTGCTGCATCCATTGAGCTGATCATATGATTTTATCCCTCATTTTATTAATGTGCTATATCACATTTATTGATTTACATGTGATGAACCATCTTTGCATCCCGGGAATAAACCTGCTTGGTCATGGTGTATGATTCTTGTAATGTGCTGTTGAAGTTTGTTTGGTAATATTTTGTTGAGGATTTTGGCATCTGTGTTCATCAAGGATGTTGAGCATTAATTTTATTTTCTTGTAGTGTGCTTGCCTGGCTTTGGTAGCAGGGTAATATTGGCCTTGTAAAATGAGTTTGGGAGTTTTCCCTCCTCTTCAGTTCTTTGGAAGTGTTTGAGATAGAATGGTTAATTTCTTTACAGTGTTGATAAAATTTACCAGTGAAGCCATCTGGTCTTGGAACTATTTTTGGTTGAGAGGTTTATTATTTACTGATTCAATCTCCTTACTTGTAATTTGTTCATATTTTCTATTTTCTTATGATTCAGTCTTGGTAGGTTGTATGTTTCTAGGAATTTATCCATTTCTTCTAGGTTATCTAATTTGTTGGCATAAAATTGCTCATAGTAATTTCTTCTGATCCTTTATCTTTGTTGTTACTGTTACGTGTGGTGATATATCCCCTTTCACTTCGGATAATACTGAGTCTTCTCTTTTTTGCCTAGTTAGTCTAGCTAAAGGCTTGCACATCTTTTTTTTTTTTCTAACTTTTAAAAAACCAGCTCTTAGTTTCAGTGGTCGTCTCTTGTATTTCTAGTCCCTGTTTCATTTATATGTGCCCTAATTTTTATTTCCTTCCTTCTGTTAACATTAGGCTTAGTATGTTGTTTAGTTCCTTGAGGTTTTTTTAGTTGTTTTTTTTTTTTAGGTTGTTTATTTTAGACCTTTCTTTTTTCTTAATGTAGACTTTTATCATTATAAACTTCCCTGTTAGAACTGTTTTTGCTGCAGCTCATAAGTTGTAGTACATTGTGTTTCATTTTCATTTGTCTCAAAATATCTTGTCAATTACCCTTTGATTTCTTCTTCAACCCTTTTGTTTAGGAGCCTGATGTTTAACCTCCACATATTTGGGATATTTCTGATTTTCCTCCTATAATGTATTTTAGTGTCAAACCATTGTAGTCGGAAACGATACAGTGATTTCAGTTATATTATGACCTAACAGATGATCTATCATGGAGAGTATTCCATGTATGCTTGGGAAGAATGTGTATTCTTCTGTTCTGCATATGTCTGTTAGGTCCATCTGGTATTATGTGTAGTATGTGTAGCTTAAGTCCAATGTTTCCTTATTGATTTTCTTTTTGGATGATGATCTATGCATTGTTGAAAATGGGGTATTGAAGTCCCGAAATACTGATTTGCTGCCTATTTCCGCCTTCAGGTCAGTTACTATTTGCTTTATATATTTAGGGTGCTTTGATATTTGGAGGAATACAAATGTATAATTGTATGTCCTGTTATAACTAAATTTATTCTTTATCTTTATATAATGACCCTCTTTGTCTCTTGTTACAGTATTTGACTTCAAGTTTATATAAGTATAGCTACCACTGCTCTCTTTTGTTTTCCATTTGAATAGAATATCTTTTTCCATCCCTTTACTTTCAGTGTAAGTGTGTCATTAAAGCTGAAATGAGACTCTTGTTATCAGCAGACAGTTGGGTCTTCTTTTTAAATTCATAAAACCACTCTATGTCTTTTAATGGGAGAATTTAATTCATTTGCATATAGAGGAATCATTGACAGGTAAGGACTTACTAATTCCATCATATTAAATGTTTCCTGGCTTTTTTGTCATTCTTTTACTCCTTTCTTCTTTTCTTGCTGTCTTTCTTTGTGAATTGATAATTTGTTGTGGTATGCTTTGATTCTTGTCTCTGTTTTTTGGGCATCTACTAAAGGTTTTTGATTCTTTGTTATCGTGAGCCTTTCATACAACCTCTTAGACTTTATGACATACTATTTTAAGGTGATAACAACTTAATTTTGAATACATACAAAAGCGGTACAATTTTACACTCTCCTTATTTTACGCTTTGATGTCACAATTCACATCTTTTTATATTGTGAATCCATTAAAAAATTATTGCAGTTATAGTTGTTCTTGTCTTTAACTTTTATACTAAAGATATAAGAGGTTTACCCGTCACCATCACAATATTAGAGTATTCTGAACTTAACTATCTTTTGACCCATGAATTTTATACTTTCATGTTTTCATGTTCCTAATTAACTAACATGCTTTCATTTCAGATTGAAGAACTTTTAACAACTTTTGTATAAACTCCTTCAGCTTTTGTTTGTCTATGAAAACTCTGTCTCTCCAATTCTAAAGGACAAGTTTGCTGGATAGAGTATTCTTGGCAGTTTTTTTTTCTTTGCACACTTTGAATATATCGTTCCTATCCCTTATGGGCTGCAATATTTTTTGCTGAAAAATCTGTTAATCTTATGAGGATTCCCATGTATTAAACAAGTGGCTTTTCTGTTCTTGCTTTTACGATTCTGTCTTTATCTTCTGATAATTTCATTATAGTCTGTCTATGTGTAGATCTCTTTGGATTAATCTTCTTTGGAAGTTTTTGGGCTTCCTCAATCTGGATATCTCTTTCTTTCCCCACATTAGGGAAGTTTTTAGGCATTATTTCTTTGAATATGCTTTCTGCCCTTTCTTTCCTTCTCTTTCTTGAAGACCTGTAACGCATATATTGATCCACTTACTGGTGTCCCTTATGTGATCTTCACCTTTTTCTAGTCTTCTTTCTTTTTGCTCTTTTGATTAGATGACTTCCACTGCCTTGTCTGATTCTTTCTTCCATTTGGTCTAGTCTGCTTGTGAAGCCCTGTATTGAATTTTTCGGTTCATTTATTCTGAAATCTATGATTTCTGTTTCGTACTTCTTAATATTTTCTGTCTCTTTGTTGAAACTCACACTTTGTTCATGCTTTATTCTCCTGACGTCAGTAAGCATCTTTATTACCATTATTTTGAACTCTCTGTTGGGTAATTCACTTATATCCACTTCATTAAGGTCAGCTCCTAGACGTCTGTTTATTTGTTTGAAACATCCCCGTTTCTTTACTTTCCTTGACTCTCTGTGTTGGTTTTTGTATAAAACAGCCACTTTTCCCAGTTTTGACAGATTGGCCTTGTGTAGGATATGAACCTCCTTAATCAGCCTGGCCTGGTTGTTGAAACCATTGTCTTTGTTCTTAGTGACTTCCAGTAGTTGAGGGTGTTCCAAGACCCATCAGTGTCCTCAAAGATATGGTTAATGCTCATATGCCTGTTTAGGCTTCTGGACAACTGCCAGTTGCCTGCTGCTTTAACTCCCTGATGCAGGTTAATTGGAAGCCCAATTATCAGGCAGGAGTTGGAAAAGTCAGAATATGACATATGTAGTCTAGCCCCTATGAAGAAGAATCCAGAGCTGGAAGAGTTTTTTCTTCCTCACTCTGTGCTGAGCCAAGGGAAATAGTTGCTCTGAATGCTTCTCTGTCCAAGCAAAACAGCCTTTGTTTTTAGTGGTCCCAGGGACTCATGAAGGCTGAGCCCTTTCAGCTCCCAGAGCTAGGTGAATTGGGGGCTAGTCCCTTAGGTGGCAGTTGAAAACTGGTGTGCTAGAGGTGTGGACAAGCTCCTTCCAGGAGAGAAGATAAAAATTTGGTCTTACTTGGAGCTGGGGGAGATGGCAGGGGACATGCCCACCATACATTTAGTACAGCTAGCCTGACCAGGAAAAAGAGAGAAAATTCAAAATACTCTAATCAAGAATGAATGTGGTGGTAGTATTTAAAACTCTTAGAACTCTACACCAAAAGGAGTGAATTTACTGTATATAAGTAACAAAAGAAAAAAGCAGCCTGGACTTTCCTTAAGAAATTGCAAGTACAAATAAGTATAAGTTTCTTTTAATGAGAAGAGTATTATAAATCCACATAAATTAAAAGTCCTAAAAAGTGGCCCTTGGACAGCGTGATGGGTCTGGACCCCTCCTGTATACTAAGACACTTCCAATTCTACACTTATGAGGGGTAGAGTTTAAGCAGTACAGAAGCATAAGCTGTGCAGAAGATGGCCCACCTAATGGATAGAAAAGACCCTGTAAGTCAGCACGGACCTAAGGTCTATACTGAATTCCCCATTATGGGCAAGTAAATTATACCAAGAGTTTATAACCTACTCATTGGTTGGAATTAATTAATTATTGACTCATTCTTCCTGAAATTTTTTCTGACACAGCTGATTTATTTACAAACTGTGACTTCAGATGTTACCTTGTGCTTGTTAGGAATTTCCTGTCAGGTTCCAGAGAATTAAAAAAAGGGAGAGGAGGGGACTTTCCTGGTGGTGCAGTGGTTAAGAATCCACCTGCCAGTGCAGGGGACATGGACTTGAGCCCTGGTCTGGGAAGATTCCCACATGCCACAGAGCAACTAAGGCAGTGCGCCACAACTACTGAGCCTGCGCTCTAGAACGTGCAAGCCACAACTACTGAAGCCTGTGCACCTAGAGCCTGTGTTCCACAACAAGAGAAGCCACCGCAATGAGAAGCCCGCACACCACAAGGAAGATTAGCCCCTGCTCACCGCAACTAGAGAAAGCCCGCACGCTACAACAAAAATCCAACGCAGGCAAAAAAAAAAAAAAAAAAAAAAAAAAAAAAATCAGTTAAGTAAATAAATTAAAAAAGGGAGAGGAGAGATTTCCATTTCCCCATTTTCTATGACCCTTACTTAGGTTTTCACTAAGTATGGGAATATATCATTTTGGCACCCAGAAATAAAACCAGATTCATTCAATATTATTCCACAAAGAACAAAATCTATAAACAAATAAAAAATCTTAGCTGTAAAAAAAAAAAATGAATGAAAAACATCACTACTGACCTAACAGATGTAAAAAACAAAAAGGATTATATTGGAATACTATGAACAATTGCATGGCAAAAGAAGCTAGATAATCCAGATGAAATAGACAAATTTACAGAAAGACATGGACTCCTGAAGTTGTTCAAGAAGAAAAGAAACTTTGAATATATACATAGCAAGTAATTAATAATCATAAAACTTCCCACAAAGAAAAGCCCAGGAATAGTTTCACTGGTGCATTCTCTGAAATGTCTAAAGAATTAACACCACTCCTTCACATATTTCAAAACATAGAATAGAAGGGAACACTTTCCAACATATTTTATGAGTCCAGTATTACCCTGATACCAAAATCAGACAAAGATATCAGAAGAAAACTATAAACTAGTATCCTTTATAGATAAAGTGGATATGGATAATGAAAATGGACTTTAAAAATCTTCAACAAAATACTGGCACAGCAAATCAAGAAAGTATAAAAAAGATTATATCAAAATAATGAGAAGACAAACCACAGACTAGAAGAAAATATTTGCAAAAGACAGCTGATAAAGCACTGTTATCCAACCTGATTTTAAAATGGGCAGAAGGTCTGAGCAGACAATTCACCAAAGAAGATATACAAATGACATATGAAAAGATGCTCTACATCAAATGCCATTAGGAACTGCAAATTAAAACAACAATGAGGATACCACTACACACATATTAGAATGGTGAAAATCCAAAACACTGACAACACCAAATTCTTGTGAGGATGGAGAGTAAGAGGAATGTTCATTCATTGTTGGTGATAATGCAAAATGATACTGCCACTTTGGAAGACAATTTGATAGTTTCTTACAAAACTAAACATACTCTTACCATTCAGTTCAGCAATTGTGCTCCTTGGTATTTACCCAAAAAAGTGGAAAACTTAATTCCACAAAAACACCTACACGTGGATGTTTATAGCAGCTTTGTACCATAATTACCAAACCTTGGAAGCAACCAAGGTGCCCTTAAGTAGGTGATTGGGTAAATAAACTGTGGTATATCTAGACAATGGAATATTTTTCAGTGCTAGAAAGAAATGAGCTACCAAGCCACGAGAAGGCATAGAGGAACTTTAATTGCATATTACTAAGTGAAAGTAGCCAATTACTGTGTGATTCCAACTACATGATATTCTGGAAAAACCAAGACTATGGAGACAGTAAAAATTTCAGTGGTTGCCAAGGGCTGGGGTGAAGGGAATGAATAGAATGAGCACAGGGGACTTTTAGGCAGTGAAATAATTATATATGATACTATAGTGGTGGGTGCATGCCATTATACATTTGCCAAAATCCGTAAAATATACAACACCAAGAGTGAACCTTAATTTGAACTATAGACTTTAAATGATAATGAAGTGTCAATGTTGGTTCATTAATTGTAGTAAATGTACCACTCTGGTGCAGGATGTTGATGGTGGGGGAAGCTGTGTGTGCAGAGCAACAAGGAATATAAGGGAACTCTCTGTACTTTCTGCTCAGTTTTGCTGTGAACCTAAATCTTCTCAAAAAATAAAGTATCTGTGTGTCTGTGTATGTGTGTGTGTGTTTCAAAGACTATACACAGCAACCAAGTAGGATTTGTCTCAGGAATGCAAAGTGCTCAACATAAGAAAATCAATAAATGTAATATATCATCTTGATAAGGGACAAATCTCACATGCTAATTTCAATAGACACAGAAAAAAGCACTTGACAAATCGAAACCCTTACAGGATAAAAATATTCAACAAAATAAAAATAGGAGAGAACATCCTCAACCTAATAAAGGCGTCTATGGAAACCCCACAATTAACATCATACTTAATGGTGAGAGACTGAAAATTTCCTCCCGAATATCAGGATCAGGACAATAATGTCTGCTCTCTCCACTTACAGGCAACATTTTACTGGAGGTTCTAGCCAGGGCAATCCGATAAGAAGAAGAAGTAAAAGCTACCCAGATTAGAAAGCAAGAAGTAAAACTATCTCTATTTGTAGATAAAAAATACTAAGGAATCCACAAGAAAACTATTAAGCTAATAAAGTTCAACAATGTTGTAGGACACAAGATCAATATACAAAAATCAGTTGTATTTCTATAAAGTAGCAATGAACACTCTGAAAATAAAATTAAGAAAACAATTCTATTTACAATAGCATAAATTGAATAAGCTTCTTAGGAATAAATTTAACAAAAGTAGCACAAGACTTATGCACTGAAAACTACCAAAAAAAAAAAAAGAAATTAAAGAAGATCTAACTAAATAGAATGATATCCTGTCTTCATGGATTAGAAGACTTAATATTCTTAAGATGGCAATACTCCCCAAATTATGTACAGATTCACTACAATCTCTACAAAATTGACTTTTTTCCCCACAAATTAGCACGCGGATCCTAAGATTCAGATGGAAATGCAAGGGACCCAGAATAGCCAAAACAATCTTGAAAAATAGGAATATAGTTTAAGGATTCACATTTCCCAACTTCAAAACTTACTACAAAGCTACTGTAATCCAGACTAGGTGATACTGGCATAAGGACAGACATATAAATCAGCAGAGTAGAATTGAGACTCCAGAAATAAATCCAATCACTATGGGGAGCTGATTTTTGACAAGGGTTCTAAAACAATGCAAAAAGAGAAGAATAGTCTTTTCACAAACACTGATGGGACAACTATATATCCTCACGTGCAAAATAATGAAGTTGGACCTCTACCTCACACTATCTACAAAAGATAGATGAAAGACCTAAGTGTAAGAGCTAAACCTGTGGAACTCTTAGAAGAAAATATAAGCATAAATCTTTGTGATCTTGGATTAGTCAATGATTCCTTAGATATGCTACCTAAAGCACAAGCAACCAAAGAAAAAAATAGATAACCTGAACTTAATAAAAAAAAATTGTGCTTCAAAGGACGCTATCAAGAAAGTGAAAAAAAAAAACACACACAAAAAAAACAACCCCTGAGTGGAAGAAAACATTTGCAAATCATATATTTGATAAGAGTCTAGCATCCAGAATACATAAAATACTCTTACAAGTCTACAATAAAAACTCAAATATCCCAAACACAAATTGCTCCAAAACACAAATTTCTCCAGAGAAGATATACAAATGGCCAAAGAGCACGAGAAAAAATGTTCAACATCATTGGTTATTAGGAAAATACAAATAAAAAGCAGAGTGAGAATCCACTAGGATGGCTGGAATAAAAAAGATGGTCAATAACACATGTTGGTAAGGATGTGGAGAAATTGGAATCTCATACATTTCTGGTGGGAATGTAAACTGTTGCAGTTGCAGCTACTTTGGACAACAATGTGTCAACTCCTCAAAAAGTTAAACATAGTTAACATATGATCCAACAATTCCACTCCTACAAATACACCGAAGAAAATTGAAAACATAATTTCACACAAAATCTTGTACATGAGTGTTCATAGCAGCATTCGTCAGAGTCAAAAAGTGGAAACAAATGTCTATCACCTGATGAATGGATAAACAAAATGAAGTATATCCGGATAGCGGAATATTATTCAGCCATAAAATGGAATGAGTACTGATGCATGCTACAACATGGATGAACCTTGAAAACATTATGCTAAGTGAAAGAAGCCAGACACAAAATGCCACATATGTATGGTTTCATTTATGTGAAATGTCCAGACTAGGAAAATTCACAGTAATAGAAAGTATATTAGTGGGTGTCAGGGGCTGGGGCGAGAGGGGAATGGGAAGTGACTGCTAATTGGTATGGGATCTTATGGAGGGTGATGAAAATATTCTGGTTTAGATAGTAGTGATGGTTGCAGTCTTGTGGACATATTAAAAATCTTGTGAATATACAAAAAACGACTTAATGTACACATTAAAAGGGGAAATTTTATGGTATGTGAATTATATCTCAATTTAAAACAAAAACATTTGACCATACTTGTGTTGGTCTATTCTTGGACTCTATTCTATTCCATTGATTTATGGGTCTATTTGTCTGCCAGTATCACACTGTCTTGATTACTATAGATATACACAACTCCGTAAATTTGGGTAGGGTGACTCTTCAAACTTTATTCTTCATTTTCAAAACTTTTAAAAATAACTGTTCCAGTTTCTTTGCCTTCCCACAAAATCTGATAATCAGTCTATCGACATCTACACAAAATACTGTAGGCATTTTGTTGATAGTGTCGTTCTTCCATACCCGTGCTGCTTTTATCTGGTGGTTCTATCGATGACTGTGAGATGCGTGTCAAAATCCCTGCCTATAATTGACCATGTGTCTGCTTCTCTTTTCAGTCCTATCAGTTCTGTTTTTTGGTGCATACACATTTTGGATTATATTTTCTTAGTGAATCGACCCTTTCATCATTATCATCTCTCTCTTTGACGCTGGTAATTTTCTTTGTTCTGAAGTCCATTTTGTCTCACATTAATATAACCACTCCAGCTTTCTGTGATTAATGATATTAATCACAGAAATCACAATAATGATATTACTGTTCTAATGATATATTTTTAGAGGAAACTTTAAAATTTAGAATAGTTTTAGATTTACAGAAAAATTGCAAAAATAATACAGCTTGCATATACCTCACATCTAGTTTCTTCTATTAACATTTTGTATTAGTATGGCACATTTATGACCATTAATAAATGAATATTGATACATTATTATTGACTAAAGTCCACACTTTATTCAGATTTCCTTAGTTTTTTAAAATTAATTAATTAATTAATTAATTTATTTATTTATTTATTATTTTTGACTGCATTGGGTCCCCGTTGCTGTGCGCAGGCTTCCTCTAGTTGCAGCAAGCGGGGGCTACTCTTCATTGCAGTGCACGGCCTTCTCATTGAGGTGGCTTCTCTTATTGCAGAGCACAGGCCCCAGGCACATGGGCTTCAGTAGTTGTGGCACATGGACTCAGCAGTTGTGGCTCACGGACTCTAGAACACAGGCTCAGTAGCTGTGGCGCACGGGCCCAGCTGCCCCACGGCATGTGGGATCTTCCCAGACCAGGGCTTGAACCCTTATCCCCCGCACTGGCAGGTGGACTCCCAACCACTGCACCACCAGGGAAGTCCCTAGATTTCCTTAGTTTTTACCTAAAGTGTTTTTTCTGTTTCTAGTATTCCATCTAAGATACCAAGGTACATTTAGTCTCCTTAGGCTCCTCTTGGCTGAATTGTTTCTCAGACTTTCCTTGGTTTTGAAGACCTTGACAGTATTGAGGAGTGTTGGTCACCTATTTTGTAGAATGTCCCCTATTTGGGATTTGCCTGATGTTTCCTCATGATTAGATGGATGTTATAGGATTTGGGGAGGAAGACCACAGATGTAAAGTGTCATTCTCTTCACATATCAATGGCACATACTATCAACATGACTTATCCCTAGTGTTGTTGACCTTAGTCTCCTGGCTGAGGTGGACTCCTGTCAAATTTCTTCGCTGTATAGTCTGTTTATTCCCTTTCCATATTGTCCTCTTTGACAGTATGACACAATGTACAGCCCACAGTTAAAAAGTGGGGAGTTATACTGCACCTCCTGAGAGCAGAGTATCTATATAAGTTATTTGGAATTCTTCTGTACAGGATACTTTCTATTATCCTTCCTTCCTTCCTTCCTTCCTTCCTTTCTTTCTTACTCATTTATTTATTAATAAGGATTCATGGATATTAATTTTATACTTTGGGTTATAACCCAATACTAAATTATTTATTTTATTGGTCAAATTGCTTCAGCTTTAGCCATTGGAAGCTCTTTTAGTTGGCTCATGTAGACCTTATTTATTTATTTATTTATTTATTTAGAAGTTTCTTTTTATTTTTTTGAAAGTCTGTCTTTAATATTTTATTTATTTATTTTTCTTTTTTTAAAAAAATCTTTATTGGAGTATAATTGCTTTATTCCAATAATGGTATGTTAGTTTCTGCTTGATAACAAAGTGAATCAGCTATACATATACATATATCCCCATATATCCTCCCTCTTGCATCTCCCTCCTACCCTCACCATCCAACCCCTCTAGGTGGTCACAAAGCACTGAGCTGATCTCCCTGTGCTATGTGGCTGCTTTCCACTAGCTAACTATTTTACATTTGGTAGTGTATATATGTCCATGCCACTCTCTCACTTCATCCCAGCTTACCCTTCCCCCTCCCCATGTCCTCAGGTCCATCCTATACATCTGTGTCTTTATTCCTGTCTTGCCCCTAGGTTTTTCAGAACCTTTTTTTTGTTTAGATTCTATATATATGTGTTAGCATATGGTATTTGTTTTTCTCTTTCTGACTTACTTCACTCTGTATGACAGACTCTAGGTCCATCCATCTCACTACAAATAACTCAATTTCGTTTCTTTTTATGGCTGAGTAATACTCCATTGTATACATTTGCTACATCTTCTTTATCCATTCATCGGTCGATGGACACTTAGGTTGCTTCCATGTCCTGGTTATTGTAAATAGAGCTGCAATGAACGTTGTGGTACATGACTCTTTTTGAATTATGGTTTCCTAAGGGTATATGCCCAGTAGTGGGATTGCTGGGTCATATGGTAGTTCTATTTTTAGTTTTTTAAGGAACCTCCATACTGTTCTCCATAGTAGCTGTATCAATTTATATTCCCACCAACAGTGCAAGAGGGTTCCCTTTTCTCCACACCCTCTCCAGCATTTATGGTTTGTAGATTTTTGATGATGGCCATTCTGACCGGTGTGAGATGATACCTCATTGTAGTTTTGATTTGCATTTCCCTAATGCTTAGTGAAGGTTGAGCATCTTTTCATGTGTTTATTGGCAATCTGTATATCATCTTTGGAGAAACGTCTATTTAGGTCTTCTGTCCATTTTTTGATTGGGTTTTTTGTTTTTTTGGTATTGAGCTGCATGAGCTGCTTGTAAATTTTGGAGATTAATCCTTTGTCAGTTGCTTCATTTGCAAATATTTTCTCCCCTTCTGAGGGTTGTCTTTTCGTCTTCTTTATGGTCTCCTTTTCTGTGCAAAAGTTTTTAAGTTTCATTAGGTCCCATTTGTTTATTTTGGTTTTTATTTCCATTTCTCTAGGAGGTGGGTCAAAAAGGATCTTGCTGTGATTTATGTCATAGAGTGTTCTGCCTATGTTTTCCTCTAAGAGTTTGATAGTGTCTGGCCTTACATTTAGGTCTTTAATTCACTTTGAGTTTATTTTTGTGTATGGTGTTAGGGAGTGTTCTAATTTCATTCTTTTACATGTAGCTGTCCAGTTTTCCCAGCACCATTTATTGAAGAGGCTGTGTTTTCTACATTGTATACTCTTGCCTCCTTTATCAAAAATAAGGTGACCATATGCGTTTGGGTTTATTTCTGGCCTTTCTATCCTGTTCCATTGATCTAAATTTCTATTTTGGTGCCAGTACCATACTGTCTTGATTACTGTAGCTTTGTAGTAAAGTCTGAAGTCCTAGAGCCTGATTCCTCCAGCTCTGATTTTCTTTTCTTTTTTTTGAATTTTTGAATTTTATTTATATTTTTATACAGCAGGTTCTTATTAGTTATCCATTTTATACATATTAGTATATATATATCAATCCCAATCTCCCAATTCATGACACCACCACCACCACCTCTGCTGCTCTGCCCCTTGCTGTCCATACGTTTGTTCTGTACATCTGTGTCTCAATTTCTGCCCTGCAAACTGGTTCATCTGTATCATTTTTCTAGGTTCCACATATATGCGTTTATATACGATATTTGTTTTTCTCTTTCTGACTTACTTCACTCTGTATGACAGTCTCTAGATCCATCCACGTCTCTACATATGACCCAATTTCGTTCCTTTTTATGGCAGAGTAATATTCCATTGTATATATGGACCACATCTTCTTTATCCATTCGTCTGTTGATGGCATTTAGGTTGCTTCCATGACCTGGCTATTGTAAATAGTGCTGCAATGAACATTGGAGTGCATGTGTCTTTTTGAATTATGGTTTTCTCTGGGTATATGCCCAGTAGTGGGATTGATGGGTCATATGGTAATTCTAGTTTTAGTTTTTTAAGGAACCTCCATACTGTCCTCCATAGTGACTGTATCAGTTTACATTCCCACCAACAGTACAAGAGGGTTACCTTTTCTCCACAACCTCTCCAGCATTTTTTGTTTGTAGATTTTCTGGTGATGCCCATTCTAACTGGTGTGAGGTGACACCTCATTGTAGTTTTGATTTGCATTTCTATAATAATTTGTGATGTTGAGCAGTTTTTCATATGCTTCTTGGCCATCCGTATGTCTTCTTTGGAGAAATGTCTATTTAGGTCTTCTGCCCATTTCTTGATTGGGTTGTTTGTTTTTTTAATATTGAGCTGCATGAGCTGTTTATATATTTTGGAGATTAATCCTTTGTCAGTTGATTCATTGGCAAACATTTTCTCCCATTCTGAGGGTTGTCTTTTTGTCTTCTTTATGGTTTCCTTTGCTTTGGAAAAGGTTTTAACTTTCATTAGGCCCCATTTGTTTATTTTTGTTTTTATTTCCATTACTCTAGGAGGTGGATCAAAAAATATCTTGCTGTGATTTATGTCAAAGAGTGTTCTTCTTATGTTTTCTCTGAGAGCTTTATAGTGTCCGGTCTTACATTTAGCTCTCTAATCCATTTTTTAAAATTTATTTATTTATTTATTTATTTATTTATTTATTTATTTTTGGCTGTGTTGGGTCTTCGTTTCTGTGCGAGGGCTTTCTCCAGTTGCGGCAAGCGGGGCCACTTTTCATCGCGGTGTGCAGGCCTCTCACTATCGTGGCCTCTCTTGTTGCGGAGCACAGGCTCCAGACGCGCAGGCTCAGTAGTTGTGGCTCACGGGCCTAGTTGCTCCGTGGCATGTGGGATCTTCCCAGACCAGGGCTCGAACCTGTGTCCCCTGCATCGGCAGGCAGATTGTCAACCACTGTGCCACCAGGGAAGCCCTCTAATCCATTTTGAGTTTATTTTTGTGTATGGTGTTAGGAAGTGTTCTAATTTCATTCTTTTACACGTAGCTGTCCAGTTTTCCCAGCACCACTTATTGAAGAGACTGTCTTTTTTCCATTGTATATCTTTCCTCCTTTGTCATAGATTAGTTGACCATAGGTGCGTGGGTTTACCTCTGGCCTTTCTATCCTGTTCCATTGATCTATATTTATATTTTTGTGCCAGTACCATATTGTCTTGATTAGTGTAGGTTTGTAGTGTAGTCTGAAGTCAGGGATTCTGATTCCTCCACCTCCGTTTTTTTCCCTCAAGACTGCTTTGGCTATTCAGGGTCTTTTGTGTCTCCATACAAATTTTAAGATTTATTGTTTTAGTTCTGTAAAAAATGCCATTGGTATTTTCATATGGATTGTATTGAATGTGTAGTTTGCTTTGGGTAGTATAGTCATTTTCACAATATTGATTCTTCCAATCCAAGAACATGGTATATCTCTCCATCTGTTTGTATCATCTTTAATTTCTTTCATCAGTGTCTTATAGTTTTCTGCATACAGGTCTTTTGTCTCCCTAGGTAGGTTTATTCCTAGGTATTTTATTCTTTTTGTTGCAGTGGTAAATAGGAGTGTTTCCTTAATTTCTCTTTCAGATTTTTCATCATTATTGTATAGGAATGCAAGAGAATTCTGTGCATTAATTTTGTATCCTGCTACTTTATCAAATTCATTGATTAGCTCTAGTAGTTTTCTGGTGGCATCTTTAGGATTCTCTATGTGTAGTATCATGTCATCTTCAAACAGTGACAGTTTTACTTCTTCTTTTACAATTTGCATTCCTTTTACTTCTTTTTCTTCTCTGATTGCCGTAGCTAGGACTTCCAAAACTGTTGAATAACAGTGGTGATAGTGGACATCCTTGTCTCATTCCTGATCTTACTGGAAATGGTTTCAGTTTTTCACCATTGAGAATGATGTTTGCTGTGGGTTTGTCACCTTTATTATGTTGAGGTAGGTTCCCTCTATGCCCACTTTCAGCAGCTTTTTTATCATAAATAGGTGTTGAATTTTTTGAAAAGATTTTTCTGCATCTATTGTAATGATCATATGGATTTTATTCTTCAGTTTGTTTATATGGTGTATCACATTGATTGCTTTGAGTATATTGAGCAATCCTTGCATCCCTGGGAAAATCCCACGTGATCATAGTGTATGATCCTTTCAATGTGTTGTTGGATTCTGTTTGCTAGAATTTTGTTGAGGATTTTTGCATCTATATTCATCAGTGATTTTGGTCTGTAATTTTCTTTTTTTGTAGTATCTTTGTCTGGTTTTGGTATCAGGGTGATGGTGTCCTCATAGAATGAGTTTGGGAGTGTTCCTTCCTCTGCAATTTTTTGGAAGAGTTTGAGAAGGATGGTTGTTAGCTCTTCTCTAAATGTTTGATAGAATTAACCTGTGAAGCCATCTGGTCCTGGACTTTTGTCTCTTGGAAGATTTTTAATCAGAGTTTCAAATTCATTACTTGTGATTGGTCTGTGAATATTTTCTATTTCTTCCTGGTTCAGTCTCAGAAGGTTATACCTTTCTGAGAATGTGTCCATTTCTTCCAGGTTGTCTATTTTTTTTGGCATAGAATTTCCTGTAGTAGTCTCTTAGGATGTTTTGTATTTTTGTGGTGTCTGCTGTAACCTCTCCTTTTTCATTTCTAATTGTATTGATTTGAGTCCTCTCCCTCTTTTTCTTGATGAGTCTGGCTAATGGCTTATCAATTTTGTTTATCTTCTCAAAGAACCAGCTTTTAGTTTTATTGATCTTTGCTATTGTTTTCTTTGTTTCTATTTCATTTATTTCTGCTCTGATCTTTATGATATCTTTCCTTCTGCTAACCTTGGGTTTTGTTTGTTCTTCTTTCTATAGTTCTTTTAGGTGTAAGGTTGGATTGTTTATTTGAGATTTTTCTTCTTTCTTGAGGTAGGCTTCTATTGCTATACACTTCCCTCTTAGAACTGCTTTTGCTGCATCCCATAGGTTTTGGATCGTCGTGTTTTCATTGTCATTTGTCTCTAGGTAATTTTTCATTTCCTCCTTGATTTCTTCAGTGATCTCTTGGTTATTTAGTAACGTATTATTTATCCTCCATGTGTTTGTGTTTTTTACATTTTTTCCCATGTATTTGATTTCCAGTCTTATAGCATTTGGGTCAGAAAAGATGCTTGATATGATTTCAATTTTCTTAAATTTACTGAGGCTTGATTTGTGACCCAAGATGTGATCTATCCTGGAGAACGTTCTTTGCGCACTTCGGAAGAAAGTGTTATTTGCTGTTTTTGTATGGAATGTCCCGTAAATATCAATTATACCTATCTGGTCTATTGTGTTTCCTTATTAATTTTCTGTTTGTATGATCTGTCCATTGGTGTAAGTGAGGTGTTAATGTCCCCCACTATTATTGTGTTACTGTTGATTTCCTCTTTTAGAGCTGTTAGCAGTTGCCTTATGTATTGAGGTCCTCCTATTTTGGGTGCATATATATTAATAATTGTTATATCTTGTTCTTGGACTGATCCCTTGATCATTATGTAGTGTCCTTCCTTGTCTCTTGTAACGTTCTTTATTTTAAAGTCTATTTTATCTGATATGAGTATTGCTACTCCAGCTTTCTTTTGATTTCCATTTGTATGGAATATCTTTTTCCATCCCCTCACTTTCAGTCTGTATGCGTCCCTAGGTCTGAAGTGGGTCTTTTGTAGACAGCAGATATATGGGTCTTGTTTTTGTATCCATTCAGCAAACCTGTGTCTTTTGGGTGGAGCATTTAATCCATTCACATTTAAGGTAATTATCAATATGTATGTTCCTATTACCATTTTCTTAGTTGTTTTGGGTTTGTTTTTGCAGGTCCTATAATTCTCTTTTGTTTCCCACTTAGAGAGTTCTTTTAACATTTCTTGTAGAGCTGGTTTGGTGGTGCTGAATTCTCTTAGCTTTTGCTTGTCTGTAAAGCTTTTGATTTCTCCATCGAATCTGAATGAGATCCTTGCTGGGTAGAGTAATCCTGGTTGTAGTTTCTTCCCTTTCATCACTTTAAGTATGTCATGCCACTCCCTTCTGACTTGTAGAGTTTCTGCTGAGAAATCAGCTGTTAACCTTATGGGAGTACCCTTGTATGTTATTTGTCATTTTTCCCTTGCTGCTTTCAATAATTTTTCTTTGTCTTTAATTTTTGCCAATTTGACTACTATGTGTCTCGGCATATTTCTCCTTGGGTTTATCCTGTATGGGACTCTCTGTGCTTCCTGAACTTGGATGACTATTTCCTTTCCCACGTTAGGGAAGTTTTCAACTATAATCTCTTCAAATATTTTCTCTGGTGCTTTCTCTCTCTCTTCTTTTTCAGGGACCCCTATAATGCGAATGTTGTTGCATTTAATGTTGTCCCAGAGGTCTCTTAGGCTGTCTTCATGTCTTTTCATTCTTTATTCTTTATTCTGTTCCACAGCAGTGAAATCCACCATTCTGTCTTCCAGGTCACTCACCGTTTTTCTACCTCAGTTTTTCTGCTATTGATTCCTTCTAGTGTACTTTTCATTTTAGTTATTGCATTGTTCATCTCTGTTTGTTTGTCCTTTAATTCTCCTAGGTCTTTGTTAAACATTTCTTGCATCTTCTCGATCTTTGCCTCCATTCTTTTTCCGAGGTCCTTGATTATATTCACTGTCATTATTCTGAATTCTTTTTCTGGAAGGTTGCCTATTTCCACTTCATTTAATTGTTTTTCTGGGGTTTTATCTTATTCCTTCATCTGATATATAGCCCTCTGACTTTTCATGTTGTCTATCTTTCTGTGAATGTGGTTTTTGTTCCACAGGCTGCAGGACTGTAGTTCTTCTTCCTTCTGCTGTCTGCCCTCTGGTGGACGAGGTTATCTATGAGGTTTTTGCAAGTTTCCTGATGGGAGGGACTGGTACAGCTCTGTTTTTCTGTCTCAAGATTGCTTTGGCTATTTGGGATCTTTTGTGTTTCCATACAAATTGTGAATTTTTTTGTTCTAGTTCTGTGAAAAATGCCATTGGTAGTTTGATATGGATTGCATTGACTCTGTAGATTGTTTTGGATAGTATAGTCATTTTCACTATGTTAACTCTTCCAATCCAAGGACATGGTATATCTCTCCCTCTTTTTGTATCATCTTTAATTTCTTTCATCAGTGTCTTATAGTTTTCTGCATACAGGTATTTTGTCTCCTTAGGTAGGTTCATTCCTAGGTATTTTATTCTTTTTGTTGCAATGGTAAATGGGAGTGTTTCCTTAATTTCACTTTTAGAGTTTACTTTATTAGTGTATAGGAATGCAGGAGATTTCTGTGCATTAATTTTGTATCCTGATTTTTTTTAGCAGTTTCTTGCTTTCTGTTTTAAATATTGTTTGTGTTAAATGTTATCTGAATACACTGAGAACTACTTCAAACAACGCTATATATTTTGTTGTTTTTCAATAGCAAACAATTTTTAAAACCTCAGTGGAGAATAATCTAGTATCCTCACCAATATTAACCCTTTCTATTCTTCTTTTTCACTCTTGACATTCCCTGTTTCCTTCTGTTATCATTCCCCTTCTGTCTCAAGAACTTCCTTTAGCAATTTTCAAATTAAGTCTGCTGGCAACAAATTCACTCAGTTTTCCTTCATCTGAGAGTGTCTTCATTTCACTTTCATTTCTGAAGGATATTCTCACTGGATATAGAATTCTGTTCACAGTTCCTTTCTCTTAGCACTTGAAAAATGTGCTATTTCCTTCTGGCCTCCATGGCTTCTAATGAGAAATCACAGGAATTAGAGACAATCTGCCCCAGGAGGCAATGTGTCATCTATCTATGGATGTGTTCAGGAAGGTTTTTTTTGTTTTTTGTTTTGTTTTTTTTTGCTTTTTTTTCCTTTAGTTTTCAGTAATTTGATTATGTTGTTTCTGGGCATTATGATGTTTGGGGGCTTATTCTTACTCAGCTTCTTGAATCTGTAGGTTGTGCCTTTCCCCAAATTTGTGAAGCTTTCAGTCATTATTTATTCAAATATTATTTTTCAGCCTTGCCCTCTTCCTCCTCTCCTAGATGTTAGATCTACTGCTATTTTCCTACCAACCCTTCATATTCTGTCTATTAAAATTTTTTTTTTATTTAAATAGTTTCAATTGTGGAAAAGAACACATATAAAATTTACCATTTGAACTATTTCTAAGTGTACACTTCAATAGTGTTAAGTATATTTACAGTATTGTGCAACCAATATCCAGAAGTTTTCATCTTGTAAAACTGAAACTCTATACTCATTAAAAAACAGCACCTCATTTCATCCTCCCTCCAGGACCCAGTAACCATCAACCTAATTTCTGTTGATATGAATTTGACGTCTCTACATATTTCATATAAATGGAATCATACAGTATTTTTCTTTTTGTGACCTGCTTATTTCACTTAGCATAATGTCCTGAAGATTCATTCACATTGTAGAAAGTGTCAGAATTTTCTTCCTTTTTCAGAATGAATAGTATTCCATTGCATGTATATACTGCATTTTGTTTATTAATTTCTCTGTCTATGGACACTTGGGTTGCTTCCTCCTCTTGCCTATTGTGAACAGTGCTACTAGGAAAATGGGTGTGCAAATATCTCTTCAAGATCCTGCTGTTAATTCTTTTGATATATACCCAGAGGTGGAATTACTGGATCACAGAGTAATTCTATTTTTAATTTGTGAGTAACTGCTATATTGTTTTCCGTAGCAGATGCACCATTTTACATTATTTTCTGTCAAGTTTCTTTGCTGAACCTTGTGTTTGGGATTCATCCATGTTGTTGCCAGTAGTTATGGTTTGTTTATTCTCATTGCTGTGTAGCACTCCATTGGGTAAAAATCCCACAATTTATTTATTTATTTTACTATAGACTTTGGGGTGGTTTCCAGGTTTGGGCTATTAAAAAGAGTGTTGCTATGAATATTCTTGTGTGTTTCTGGTGAATATATATGTGTATATATATATATATATATATTTACACATTTCTGCCAAGTTAAATTCCTAGGAGTGGAATGATTCTGGTGATTATAGTAATATTGTATTACAGTTTTGATTTGAAATTTCCTGATGACTAGTGGAGTTAGCACAGACCTTTTCAAATGCTTATGGGCCATTTGGGTATCACCTTTTGTGAAGTGTCTATCACAGGTTTTGCCAATTTTTCTGAAGGTTTGCTTCTTCTTTATGATTTTGTAAGAGTTCTTTATAAGTTCTGGATATGAGTGCTTTGTCAGATACATGTGTTACGATACCATGTCCCTTTTTGTGGCTTTGCTTTTCACTCTCTAAATGGTTTCTTTTGATGAACAGATGTTCTTACTAATGACGAAGTCCGACTTCTAATTTTTATTTCCCTTTTAGTATTCTCTGTAACCTTATTTAGAAAAGGCTTACCTAACCCAAAGTCATTAAGATATCATGTTTTCTTCTAAGAGCTTCATTGTTTACCTTTATATTTAGGTATGCAGTCCATCTGGAATCAGTTTTCGTTTATGATTTCAGATTTGGGTCAATAGACATTTCTTCCTCATATGACTTTTCAAATGACCCGTACTATTTTTTGAAGACCATCTTTTCCAATTCCACCACTGTGTCTACCCTCACCATTTATAATAGCTGTAAAGCATGTCATTCTAAGTTACTCTCATAACTTATTCAGCCACTCTTCCATGGGATATTTGGGTTATTGTCTGGTCTCTGCCATCATCAAACAGGGTGAACATCTTTGTATGGACATCAAGGCCTTCTTCTGAAGTTGTTAGAACAGAGTAGAATTTCTGAGCCTGAAAATTCTTACTTTTTTAAAGAATTAATAAATTACACAGTTCACATCTCAAAGAATACGAAGAGCCCCAGTGAAACATTTGCCTCCTACCCTGTCCACAACCCTCCCAGTCCCTTCACCAGGTAAGCACAGTCATGAAATCTAGAGTATTTTCCAGATATCCTGTAATGCACAAAAATTCATTCTTTATATTCTTTTCTTCTTTTCTTTTTACACGGCTAGCGGTACTGTATATGCTCTGTTCTTCATCTTGCCTTTCTAACTTAACAATACATCTTAGAAATCTTCCTATTATTGTAATAAAAAAGCATCCTTGTTCATTTTTAAGGTAGTGAGCATAATTTTTCATTTGATGGGTGTATCAGAATTTAGACAGTCTCCTATTGATTGGCATCTATGGTGTTTCTAATCTTTTGCTATTCAAACTATGCTTCAATGAATAACTTTGAACATGTCATTTCGCTGTGTGCAATATATCTGTTGGAGGTACTTCTAGAAGAGACCTTGCTGGGTCCAAGGGGATATGCAGATGTAATTTGATTAGCAGTGCCAATGCTTCAGCAATATATGAAAGCTCCTGTTTTCCCACAGCATGGCCAATGTGAGGCAGGAGATAGAGGGGCTCCAGGCTAGACATTTACAGCTGGCCTCCTGTTTGCCCTTCCTGGGGTGAGAAGAAGTTGTGCTCCAGGCCGGACATTCATAACCAGCCCCCTGTTTACATTTCCTGAAGCAAGAGATAAATGGGCTCCAGGACTACGTATTTATGACTGGACTCCTGTCTATATTTTGAGATGTGCACCTCAGTATAAAAACCAGCAACAGAAATAGGGTAAATAACTGGACACTGGACATTTTTATGGCAGGGACAGAGTGGGACTAAACCCTGTGAAAAGATCAAGGGGTCATACATTTCCCACCCTTGGGGCACATGTGCAGAAAGGCTCGTTGGGAGTCAAAAGGGAGGGGGCACCACCCCATAATATGTGATGCTAAGGTCATCCCATAGGCCTCTGGGCTGTAATCCATCTTGGAAAAAAGTTGCACATGCACGTTGGGGAGTGTCCTAGGGCAGGTCAGGTGTGGAAAAGGAAACCAGATAACTGGCCAAAGGTACACAAAGACCCAGAAGAACTGCCCTATATAAATGACTTAACCTCCTCTTTACTGTGCTCCTCCTCATTAGGGAGGACACCCACACCCTTTGTCTCCAGGTGTGCATCTCTGCCTTGCTTCTATCTTAACTAAACAAACTGTTTCTCTGTGTGCTCTCCCACTTGTTGTTGTTGTGCTGTGTCTCTATTAATAAACTTTGTACCTGTTTTTACAGTTTTGCCTCCATGAGAAATGCATTTTTCACAGGGGGCAAGAGCCAAGGGGTGGTGGTTAGGATTCCTGGTTTTCATCTAGGCTACCCAGGTTCAATTCCTGGGCACGGAATTAAGATCTTGCTTCACGCCACCACTCACTGCTGCCTCTCCAAAATTAAATGGACTGTTAGATCTGAGATCTTTAGCTATCCCAAAGATGGAAAATTGTAGATTATTTTACATTTATCTCATTGTGTATGAGATTGAGCACCTTTTCAGAAGTTTAAAAAGCTAATTGTGTTTTTTTGTCAACATCCTTTCATGGCATGAACTTCTTAAAAATCACTCAGGCTGCAAATTCCTCCAAATGTTTCCTCATGAGAAGCCCTTAGACATGGACTTTCTGGGTCAGACTTTTTACTCTTTAAACGTTGTCTTTACATGTTGCCAGCTGACGCTCCCTCCACAATGCAGACCCGAACCCGTCTCGCTTCAATCATCATTGGCTTTGGGGCTCATAGGTGGAAATGGCACCTGTACGTTCTCACAGGTGGAAGCTTGCACCTCTAGGTATGGGGGCGAGGGTACCCTGGCCTGCCAGAGTAGCCAGCCGGCCCCGCCCCGTCACCTTTCGGCCACGCCCTCGGCGCCACGGTCCCGCCCCCGGCTGTGAGGCCCCGCCCCGTGCCCCCGCTCGCCCCGCTAAGTGCCCCGCCCGCCTCGCTGAGTGCCCCGCCTCCACCCCGCAGAGCGGCTCCACCCTCCCGCCTATGTAGCCCGCTCCCAAGGCTGTTCCGCCTTGCGCGCTGGCTGCATGCCCCCGCCCCTCTGCGTAACCTGGCGTCACTCGTCACGTGACGCCCGGCAGTGCCGCGAGGGTTCGGCGGTGGCTCTCGCTCCCGCTGACACGGTCTGCGCACGGGTGATTCCCGCCGAATGAAGCGCACTGAGGCGTGATGGCGAGGGCCTAGGGGAAGGCGCAGACAGGCCTGGACGCCGCCTGTAGCTGCCTTCGGCCTCCCGGCCTCTGCGCTCTTTCCTGCGCCGTTGCTAGGCAGCCGCATCTGGGCGCGGGAGGCAGGGCGGGCTAATGCGGAAAGGTACGGGTGCCGGGGAGGGGCTGTGATTGCAGAGGGTCCGGGTGTCTGGCAGAGGGCTATGGAGCAGTACTGCATCCTGGGCCGCATTGGGGAGGGCGCGCACGGCATCGTCTTCAAGGCCGAGCACGTGGAGGTGAGCACCCAGCCCTTCCTCCTTCGGTTCCATTGAGATCTACCCGTTGTCCCGACCCACGCTTGGGCTCCTGCCTTCCCGCAGCTTTTCGTGGCGTGCTCCCGCCTCCTTTGCTCTCTTGAGTGGAGGCCGTCCAGCAACCAGCGGTGCTTTCTTCGGGCGAGTGCCCCCTAGGAGGGTGGCGTGGATGTCTCTGAGCTGCTTGCTCAGCGCTGCGCCTGCTGGCCCTGATTTCCCTCCAGCCCGGGGTGGGGGGCGCGTCCCACCACCACGAGGGCCTCAGGCCTCGGCGTCGCATCCCCTTTTCCAGCCGGGGATGGGCCTGCAGTGTCTGCGTCCTGTCCCAAACAGACTGGAGAGATCGTTGCCCTCAAGAAGGTGGCCCTGCGGCGGCTGGAGGATGGCATCCCCAACCAGGCCCTGCGGGAGATCAAGGCCTTGCAGGAGATCGAGGACAGTCAGTATGTGAGTGGGGCTGGTGTTCTGAGGTGCTGGTTCCCGCCCTCCTCCACTCACTCCCACTCTGAGGTCCTGCAGTCACTCTGTTCACTCATTTGCTTCCTCACCCCTCACTCACTCCCTTTTTTCTCCACTTGTTGTTCACCCTCATTCACTCAGTTACTTCACTCATTCATTCCCTGTCGTTCACTCGCTTATTTCTTCGCGTACTCGTTCGCTCATTCACTAACTTATTCCTTTTTTCTCAAAACACTTGGTGATTTCTGATGATAATGATAATTGCCACCTATTGAGCTCCTGTTATGTTCTGCATGCCAGGTTAACTGCTTTATGTATATTGTCCTTCTGAGTTTCGTCCTCTGCTCCGCCAGGCACGCTCAGGCTCTCCCTATCTCAGGCCAGGGGAGGAGGCGCAGCCACCAGCTTACGGGTGCTCAGCTTGTTCCGCTTGTCTGTGGAGGCTTTGGCCCAGGTCTGATCGCAGAATCAGGACGGTTTAACACTGGGGCCTCCCATAGACTCTACCCTCTACTGGCTACTGGCAACACAGAAACCAGCCCCTACCCTGCTCTTGAGAACTGAAGTGTGGTAGGGGAGATGGCCAAAGGCTACAGCGCCCATCTGGCGTGGTTTGTGCTGTGACAGGCCTGGGAGGGGCTGTGGGCACACGAGGAGAGACACCTCACACACCCAGTTTCATTCTCTTTGTGGTATTCTCTCTTGTCCATGTCCTGAGTAGAGGATGTGCTTAACTTCCTGGGAAGTGACAAGGGTAGGTCCACCCACCTAAGGGTGGGTGATACTCTGACTTGTTTCTTATTCTCTGGAGATGTCCTTGATATATTGGGTGACACAAGCATGTTATAAAACTGTGTGTGTCATCTTGGTTTTGTATGAAAATATTTTGTATATATATACGAATACATGCCTGTGTGTGCCATGTCTCTTGTAAAGTCTGGTGGAATAGACTCCTAAGGTTGACTGTAGGTGATAGGATTTTTCTCTTGCTGTTTTTTTCATTATAATTTTGGGTATTATCTGAATGTATTTGTTTGTCCCAATCTGTAAAATGAGTGTCTACTACCCTCAACATCAGAAAAACAGCAATATGGCCATTCTTGTTTTTTGAGGAAAGTAAAAGGGCTTTGCTGACAGCTTGTGTGTGGGAGAGGTGGAGGGCCCATAGGAAGCTGGTGATACGGTCCCATGTCCTGTGCATCAGCAGGCCTGAAGAGTCTATCTTTAAAACACTCCAGATCTTACCCTGGCCCAGGCCATCCTCACCTCTCATCAGAACAACTACAGCAGGCTCCCCTGCCCCCCCGCCCCCCCGCCACTGCCTCCACTCCACAGTCAAAAAATGTACATGAAATCATCCACTCCCTGGCTTGAAAAGCTCCAGAGGCTTCTCTTCACTCCGAAAGAACTGTCACCATCTGCTTCCACCCCGCTCCAGCCTCTTTTTTCATTCACAACTTCTTAAGTGTCTCGCCCGTGATGAGCAGTGTCTAGGCTCCAGGAGTGCAGAACAGAGCGGCCTCCTTCCTGTTCTTGCCTCCGGGCCTTGTGTTTGCTGTCCCCTGGCCCAGAGCTCCTTCCCAGACGCCTTCTCTTCTTTCTTCATCAGAATCTCCATCAAAACACCCTATACGTTTGTTGTTTGGTCATTTGTCAGTCATTTGTCCCCTGAGCTCCTTCAAGTCCTTCGGGACCCACCAGCCCTCGCTCCTGTTCACTACTGTGCAGCCTGCCGTCGTGACCTCGTGGGCCCTCAGGAAGTATATGTGACATGTCTCCTGCTCTCCCAGTGCTGGGAGTTGTGATCACCTGTGTGTGTGTGTGTTTCCAGGTGATTTTCCAGTTCGTGGGCTGGGTGGGGGACCAGACACTGCCCTAAGTCGCCTTTCTTAGACCTCCTTTTCCCTGAGTGTTTACTGGAGTATTAGAGTAGGGACTTGCCTTCTCCTGGGAGAGGGAAGCAAGAGATCACCAAGCTCCCTGATTCTGAGCTCAGATCTCATGCCACCATCTCTGCCTGCCTGGTCCTCTGTTGGTGCAAGGGCTGAGGGTCCCAGAGAGAGTCTGAGCCATGTGAGTCTGGAGGCTGACGGGATGCCCCGCTTGCAGGTGGTACAGCTGAAGGCCGTGTTCCCGCATGGCGCAGGCTTCGTGCTGGCCTTTGAGTTCATGCTGTCAGATCTGGCTGAGGTGGTGCGCCACGCCCAGAGGCCGCTGACCCAGGCGCAGGTCAAGAGCTACCTGCAGATGCTGCTCAAGGGGGTCGCTTTCTGCCATGCCAACAACATTGTACATCGGGTCAGTTCCAGCATGGGCTGGGGTGGGACCGGGGGGGTGGCTGGGCTGTGGGTAGGCCAGCCCTTGATGAAAGGCATGGTTAGAAAAGGGACAGAGGGGGCAGGGCCTATGGGTAGGAGGCCAGGGCTGGGGCCCTGGAGGAGGTCGGGTCTTGCACTGACCTGGGTGCCCAGACTGCCAAGCCCTCCTGTCCCGAGGTCCTGTGGGGGCTCTGGAGGAACTGATGCCTCTTTGGGTGCTCTCAGGACCTGAAACCAGCCAACCTGCTTATCAGTGCCTCGGGCCAGCTCAAGACAGCGGACTTTGGCCTGGCCCGGGTCTTTTCCCCAGATGGCAGCCGTCTCTACACGCACCAGGTGGCCACCAGGTAGGGAGGACCAGTTCCCAAGCAGGACCTGGCAATAGACAGGCCCCAACCCTCCTGCTGGGAAGAGATGCTTCTGGACCTTCTGTCCAAACAGTGCTCTTGGGGCTGGTGTGGGGGCCAGGATGACCTTCCGAGGCAGCTTCCTGACAGACTGGTGACCTGGCTGTGACCACCTGCCCTCCTCTCACAGGTGGTACCGAGCCCCTGAGCTCCTGTATGGTGCCCGCCAGTATGATCAGGGTGTCGACCTGTGGTGAGACGCCTATGGGCTGGGCAAGGGGGAGTGTGGGTCGTTGGGTCACCTTTTCCTCCTGGGCATTGAGGTCTCTAAGCCATTTGCGGGTTTTCCTGCTGTGAGCTCTAGGTTGCCATGGGGGTGTCTCCCCTGGTTAGAGTATCTCTGAGGAGTTTGGGATCAGTGTTCCTCCCCATGACAGTTTTGAGCTGGGAGGGGTCAAGTGGGATCAGAGTGGTTGTCCCAGTAGGAAGCTTCTGGGCTGAGGTCGGGGAGGTGGTCCGAGGCATGGGGCATCTAAGCTGCTATGCAGGGGGTGATATCCCAGGATGCAATGTTCCTGAGCTATCTAGAGGCCTGGGTCCCTGGATATGAAGGCCCTGAACCTTTATTTGGGGTAGGATGGTTTGTATATGCCTAAGAGTTTGAGATTTGGGGGCCGTTTTGGAGTCTGCCCCAGAATGGGAGGAGGTGGCAGTGTGTCCCAGAATGTGAGGCTCTGAGAAGTCTCAGAACTGTTGAGGGGTTGATGTGTGTTCCAGAGTTGAGGCCTGAGAGCTGTTTGGAGAGGGGGATATGCTCTGTGTTCTAGGCTTGAAGTCTTTGACTGTTTGGGGATCTGTATCCTTAGCTATGAAGCCTGAAGGCTACTTTGTGGGTATCTTGACCACAGTGTGAGGTGTGGGTGCTGGTGTGGGGGGATCTGTTTCCATGGTGTGAGATCTCTGAGTTGTTTGGGTTCTGTATCTGCAGGGCTGTTGGCTGCATCCTGGGGGAGCTGTTGAACGGGTCCCCCCTTTTCCCAGGGGAGAATGACATTGAACAGCTTTGCTGTGTGCTTCGAATCTTGGGCACCCCCAGTCCTCAAGTCTGGCCGGTTTGCAGGGGCCTACAGTGGGAAGGGGTGCGGGCGGGTGGCTTCTATTACCCCAATAGCTAGTGACTCCCCTGCCCCGCACCTTCTCTCTCGTGGCCCCATGCCTCCTTGACTTGCCGGACCTCGGTCCTGACCCAGCGTGGGGTCTCCTCCTCCCCTGCCCTGCTGGAGGTGCGAGGGCCAGGGCCCAAGCTCTATCCCTTCCCACCCGTCCCCAGCACACACGCATCCAAACCGAGCTGGGCATGGAGCAGGCGCCTGAGATGTAGAGGAAGCACTGAAGGACTGAGTGAGCACGTGATGTCATGAGTGACGTGTGAGCAGGGGTGCATGGATGGGGGAGTAATGAGTGAATGGGAGCAGGTAGGTGACAGGGAGCGAGAACTGACACCTAAGGGGGCTGGCGGGGTGGGTGCCGGCTCTGATGGACCCCCTTCTCCTCCAGGAGATCAAGGACCTGCCTGACTACAACAAGATCTCCTTCAAGGAGCAGGCTCCCGTGCCCCTGGAGGAGGTGCTGCCCGATGCCTCTCCCCAGGCCTTGGACCTGCTGGGGCATTTCCTCCTCTACCCTCCACGCCAGCGCATTGCAGCCTCCCAGGTAGGGTGACACCCGTTGCCCTGACCCTCCTCGTCCGTGTCCTTTTGACCAGGCAGGTTGAGATTCTCAGAACCTGTGATGGGCTGGGACCAGAACCCCTGGAGCCAGGTTTAGGAGGGTGCAGGGCAGGTGTGCCTCTCCTGAGTGGACCCTAGAGGGCAGGTGGCCAGGGGTGGCCCATTAGAAGGGCATGCACACGTCGCAGAAGAGCGAGTCTTGGGTTATTGGTGACTCACTTCTTCGTCCCTTCATTCCTTCAACAAGAATTTACTAGCATCTGGCACGTGCTGAGCATTGTCCTGGACCCTGATCCAGAGTGAACAGACGTGGCTTGTGCCTGTGGGGTCTCCACCCTGTGGTGAGGCAGGGCCGTCAGTCTGTGGGAGCCGAGGGGAGGGATGTTGGGACTGACTTTGGGGTCATGCAAGGCTTCCTGGAGAAGGGCAGGTTTAAGCATGGGGAGCTGTTTTCCCAAGAGAAATGATGAGCAGAGGCCTGGAGAGGAGGACCCAGGAGGGGTGGGTCGTGGCTAGAAGGCAGGAGAGGAGGGGAGGACCATGGGCTGATGGCTGATGGTGTGAGGGCCTCTGTCGGGTGTATCTGTCCATCTGGCCTCATGGCAGCCTCCCCTCCCTGCCCTCGGCACTAGCAGTGTGTGTTTACACATGCCCCTGGCGAGTTCCCATGTCAGCAGCACCTTCAGAGTGTACTGAGGCCAACTGACCACCTCTCAGCCCCCTGCTGCTGCCCCCATTCTAAGCGCCCCCCCCCCCATTGCCTCCCAGAATCTGCTTCTCCTGCCCATTTAGTCTTTCCTCCACGTGGCAAAGAGAGGGACCTTGTCCAGGTAGGCTGTCGCATCCTCGCCTGCAGGGCCCTCCTGGGGCTCCCTCAGAGGAGAAGCCAGGTCCTAGTGGCCCACAGCCATCACACATTTGGGGCCATCACCTCTGTGACTCTGCCAGCTCCCATTCCCCTTGCTCACTCCCCTCGGGCCCCAGGGCTTCTCCATGTCCTGGGGGTCTGTGCATTTCTGTCCCTAGGCCTCACTCATTCACCTTTCAGGTCTCTGCTTGAGCGCCACCTCCCAGGGGCCTCCCTTCACCATTCTTCAGGCCTGCAGCCCCTCCAGTATTCCTCATCCCCCCCCTCATACTTTCTCTTTCCCACAGCACTAATCATTTGATGCACTGTTTGTCTTACTTCTTTATCGTGTTTATTACCCCCACCCCTCACTATGTGGAAAACTTGAAGGCAGAGCTCTTTGTTCTGTTTACCGCTGCATCTCCTGTCTCTGGAGCAGTGCTCAAACAGTGAGCACTCCGAGGTGTTGGAGTCACCTGAACGATGAGCAGATGAAGGAAAAATCCTCTCCAGGGCAATGTTCACATCTCCTCCTCGGAGGGAAGTGGCTGAAGCTGGGACGGGGAAGTGACCAGTTTCCTTTTGCTGCCCCTTGCTTGCTACCCTCAGGCCTTCCTGCACCAGTACTTCTTCACAGCTCCCCTGCCTGCCCACCCCTCGGAGCTGCCGATTCCTCAGCGCCCAGGGGGACCTGCCCTCAAGGCCCCCCCAGGACCCCCCCACGTCCATGACCTCCACGTGGACCGGCCTCTCGAGGAGTCGCTGTTGAACTCGGAGCTGATTCGGCCCTTCATCCTGCAGGGCTGAGACGTTGGGCCAGGCCCCACAGGCGTGTCCCCCCCTTCCCTCCCCAGGACAAGCCAGGCCTCTTGTTCTTCTGCTCCGGCCTGATTCGACCACAGTGGTCCTGCTCCTGGCCAGGCCATCCAGCCTCAGCAGAGGGGACCCTCGGCCTGTGCTGTCGGCCTCCCGTCTGTTGCTGGTAACAGATCCATCAGAAGGAGGCGGTGAGCTCCGCTGCCGTGCCTGCCATGGGGCTGGTTCTCTAGTTGCTGCCTTCCTGGTCAGGGACAGTCCTGGTAGAGCCGTTTGGGGGAGCGCTGAGTGTAGGATGTCCTCATGTCGGAAATCCAAGTGGGACGGAAAGTGTGGTTTGATTTTGTTCTCAGAGACATTAAACACTAGTTCACTTTTGAGATTTATTATAAAAACGCCCGGTAGTTCTACGTGACGTATGCCCCTCTTCCTTTCCAGTTGAGGGAAGTGGCTGAGGTAGCATCATCCCCTGGCCCTTGCTTCCCTGTGGTCACTGGGAAAGTGGCCCCATTCATGGCGACTTTAGTCTTGGGAGATTGCTAGGTGCTTCATGTGACAGAGCTCGCTTTTGGAGGTGAGTTGGCAGAAATCAGGACCCAGGAATGGCTCAAGTTGGGGACCCAATAAGTGACCCTCCACAACTTAAGCTGGTTTACCAACATCACCCTCAGGATACGGGTGAGCCTGGACCACATGGGCCTCCTCTTTACTCAGAGATACTGGGCAAATAAGAAGACAGACATTCCTGGAACTCATTTGTTAATTCAGTAAATCCCAATACAATCTGAACTGGCTCTTGTTTTTCTTATTAAATAATTTGGTAAGCCAATTCTAAAATATATGCGGAAATGAAAGGGTTAAGAGGAGGCAGAAGCAGAAGAAAAGGCAAAAAATGATGAAAGGACTTACCCTATCAGATACCAAGACTATCATAGGGCTGTAATAAATAAGCAATGTGGTATTGGTTCACAGATAGATAAAAACAGATAAGTCAGAGAAACTTATTCTTAGCAATCTTGTATTCTTAAAATATTCATTTTGTGCTCATGTGGCTAAAATTCTGTAAGCACTGCAGTCACAGAGGTGACTAACAGTGCCACAGTCACTGCTCTCCAAGCTCCTAGAGGGCACAGCACAGTAAACTCTAGTTGTTGCTTTCAGGGAAGAGTCTGAGTGTCCCATATGTCTTTAAAGATGTTTTAAGGATCTGACCTCTGCCTGTTTGTCCAGCCACATCTGTAGACTCTAAGCTTCAGTCTAGCTCAATTTCTGGTGTCTCTCACCTTCGTATGAACGCAAGTCTGTACCCAAACCCTGACCACTGACCCTCAGCCAGTTCCACTCACAAAGACTCTAACGCTTACTCCACCCTGACATTGACCCTCACCTTTAACTTAAACCTTACACTTAACCTGACCCTATCACCCTGACCCTGACATATACACTGACTCTCACCCTCACTCAATTTTTTGCCAGCCCCTTCCCCACCCATGCCTGGCTTTGATCTTGGCATTGACTCTGACCCTCACCCAAACTCTGACCCCGTTTGACCTAGAAGTAAACCTTGTCCATGAACTTGGCTCTCATCTTAACCTTAACCCTGAGTCTCTAATTGACATTCCTCTTACCTTGATGCTCATTATGATCCTGATCCTGACCATTAACATGTCCCTGACACTTGCCCTGAGCTTGACTTATCTTTGACAATGACAGCTTCTCTCACACTGATTGTGAATACTGTGATAAATGAGATACTCACCACCTTCAATCTGATTCTGACCCTCAACTTCACTCTGCCCCTAGACTGAATCCTCACCTTGACAAGGACCATCATACTGACACACCCTGCCCTTGAACTTGCGCCTTGATGCTGAACTACACTGTACACTCAAGCTGAAACTAGTCTGCACACCAAGCCTGACCATGATCCTGATCCTGACCCTCATCTTGACCTAGACCTCAACTTCATCCTGACCTGGGTCCTCATCCTAATGCTGAGCCTCACACAGAACATGGACTCACACTTGGCTGTCACCATTGACACCCTAATCCCATCATGACCTTGAACCTAATCTAGACCCTGACCCTGAATTGAACTTCACACGGACACTGACTTTCATTATTATGATGACTCGTCCTCAGCTTGATCGTCACCTTCATCTTGACCCATCCTCACTTTGAAACTTAACCTTGAACTTGATTTTGACTATAAACCAAACTCTGACCCTCTGTGGTAAGCAGAATAATGTCCCCCCCCCACCAAAGATGCCCATGTCCTAACCTATGAATACATTGCTTTACACACAAAAGGGACTTTGCAAATGTGATTAAAGCGTACAGACTTTGAGATGGAAAGAGTGTCCTGGATTATGCAGATTGGGCCAATGCAATGGGGGTTGGGGGGAGGGAGAGTTGGAGGAGGAGGACTTAATTCCTTCCAGCAGCAATAGAAAAGGGACCCACCTTGACTTTTAATTGACCTTGACCTTCACAATGACCATCATGCTCACCCTGACCCTGACACTACCTCACATTGATCTTGACCCTGAACCTGACACTGACTCTAATCCTGAACATCAACCTCACCCTCACCTTGACCCTGAATCCTACACGGAACTGGACATCCACTGTCAACTTGAATCCAACTTTCAATCTTACTTTCACCCTGACAATAACCATCATCCTAATCCTGACATTCATCCTCTCACTGATCCTCTCTAATGGAGCCTCAACTTGATCCTAACCTTGGCTCTCACACTGATCTTGAACTTGATCTTGAACCTAACCCTGGATCTAAAATTTCCCTCATAGTGATCTTGTCCTTGAACCTGATTCTGACACCATGACCCTGACCATTGTCTTATCTTGATCCTTAACCTGACATAGAATTTTACCTTGAACTGGACACTCACCCTCATGCTGATTCTGATCTTCATCACTCTGTCTCTGATCTTACCCTCATCCTGACTGTGACCCTGGCTGCTCTGACATTGAGCTTGATCATGACCTTCACCCTTACACTAACTCTGATCTGATCTCGGCCAGGGCCACGACCAAAACCAGGGTGAGGTCCAGGGTTGGGGCTAAGGCTAGGTAGGGTGAGAGCCCGGGCAGGGGCCATGATGAGGGAAGTACCAGGTTAGAGCCAGGGCTTGGGCAAGGGCCAGTGCCAGTGTAAGACGGAGGCTGAGGGTCATTCTGAAGGTGATTGTGAAGGCCAGGGTCGGGGCTAGGGCAAAGCTCAGGATGAAGGTGTGTATTAGGGTGAGTCAGGGTCAGGTGAGGGTAGGGACAGGAGTATGGTAGATGTCAGATGCTAATGAAATCAAGGGTGATGATTAGGGCGAGGTTGAGGAAGAGGGTCAAGGTCTGGATAAGGGCCAGCACCAGGGCAAGGGCTAGGGAGGTGCTGGGTTCAGGGGCACCACAGGGTCCCGCGTGAGGGTCAGGGCGAAGGTCAGAACGAGGATGAATGTCAGTATAAGGGGGTGGGCGAGGGTCTCAGCGAATGTCAGGACAAGGGTTAGAAGCCAGTCTAAGGCCAAGTAGAAGCGGGGCTGGTGAGCGGATTAGTAGAAGTGGGTGTTCCGAACGGAAGCGCGGAGGCTGGGCGAGGATGAAGCGAGCGGGCGGGGCTCGGCCTGCGGGGGCGGAAGCGCAGCGAAGGCGTAGCCCGACCCAGGCAACCACGGGGGCTGGCGCCGTGGAGCCGCAGATGGGTTTGCCCGAGCTGCTGCACGTCTTCTCCTTCTTGGAGGCCCGAGACATGCTCTGCGTCGCCCAGGTGGATAAGGTAGCGCGTCCTGTCCCAGGCGGGAGGCAGGGCTGGGCTCCTGGTCACTGGCGTGTCCATGGTCGGCCCGTCGCCTCAGAGCCTCCGTTTCCCAAATCTGGGAGGGAGCGTCGGACGGCCCTGAATCCGCGATCTGCAGAGGACGCTCTTGGCCCGCGGGGTGGCGACCTCGGCGACCTATGAAGGGGTTGCTGTGGAAACCTCTTATCCCTCTGTTCCTCCGTCTGTCGGTGTGTCCAGAGCCCCTGCGCGGTTGGCTTGCACTGGGCACCTGTGAACAGGGTTCACCCCTAAGATTGGCCTAGGGATCCCACCTCTTCTGGAATATTCTGGAATTTCCCTTCTGGGGCCTGCCTGGAAAGCCGTGCCCTCCCTGTGAGTGACGCCTCCTCCTGCGGGCTCCGCCTGTCCCTTCCCAGCCAGTCGAGCTCCTGTACTGGCTGTGCTCCCTAAGTGCCTGTTTAGTGCGTTAGTCTGATCTGCGATCCTGCCCCTGTTGTGTTCCGAGCTCTTCCTCCTCTGTGCTCTTACTCAGCACAACTGTGACTAAATGATCACATACTGTGCTTGTTAAATGTTTGCTTCCCCCCTACGCCCGCTAGACTCATTCTTTTGTCTCTTGCATCACTGTGTGTATAACCACTGTATGATCACTGTGTGTATACACTCAGCGTATGGCTTGATATTTAGTGTACTGTAAGTAAATGTTTGTTGAGTAAATGAATTTCTTTACTTTTAAAATACATTATTATATCATTTTACAAAAAGATTAATAAACAGACCCTTACCTGAATTGTGTAATTATAACTTAAATGTATCAAGTAAAATACTGGGTTGTTATCCCCATTTTTACCAATAGGGAAAGTGAGTATCGTGCCGAGAGTGCATTGGCTGAGGTCACCCAGGTAGTCTCCCAGCAGATTTTGAAAGGGAGGTGCCTTTTACCCTTTGATAGCAGCAACTTCTCCAGGTTCTGGTTTCCCTGTTAGGTAAAATGAGGTCAATAAACCCTGCCTCACAGTGTCATCATGAAGATCAGCATCTAACAGAGGCATTCTCCAAGGTGGGTAACACCCATTTTGCAGGTTATATTACATATTATAATTTTATGTTAGGGAAGTAAGAACATCTCAGTTGGGTTTTGAACTGGGAACTATAGAAAAAAAGAATGCGGAAATCTTCTTACCTGGTTTGATTATTGCAAAATATCAACTTTACATTCCTACTAGCCAAAAAGATTTCTTAAGGACTGAGAAACTTTGATCTCGGGTGAGTGAGGGCTGTGGAAGTAGAAACCTGGGCTCAGACAGGGTGGTTGTTATTTCTGCCCGGGCCTGGAAAGCCACGTATCTGGCTGGGACCCTCAGTAGGTCTGGGCCACAGAAAGCTCCAGAGTGGTTTCTACTGAAGCTGTATAGGCTCCAGAACCCAGGGTGGCCCAGCTGGAGAGGCCAAGAAGTTCCAGGATGCAGGTGTGGGCCTGAGGGAGGGGGAGGCAGGGTACTGTGATCCCTTCCCAGGGCCACCTGAGCCTCTTCCAGATACTTCTGCAGAGAGCAGTTTGTGGGAATACGGCCTGTGTGCCCTCCCCAGGTAGCAGTTCTGTTCCTCCACCTTGGCATCTCTGGGACATCCCTTTAGCCAGAGCCTTAATTTACTCCATTGCAGCAGCCTTCTTATGGGTCCTGCTGCTCTGCCCTCGTTTCCAGTCCTTCCTTCTCTCTCTCTTTTTTATTCAGTTGGCCCTACCACGTGGCTTACAGGATCTTAGTTCCCCAACCAGGGATCCAACCCGTGCCCCCTACAGTGGAAGCTCAGAGTCTTTTTTTTTTTTTTAATATTTATTTATTTATTTTGCTGCATCGGGTCTTAGTTGCGGCACATAGGATCTTTGTTGTGGCATGTGGGTTCTTTCGTTGCAGTGCACGGGCTCTCTAGTTGTGGCGCATGGGCTCTAGAGCGTGCATGGGCTTAGTTGCCCCAGCATGTGGGATCTTAGTTCCTCGACCAGGTATCCAACCCATGCCCCCTGCATTGGAAGGCGGATTCTTAACCATTGGACCACTAGGGAAGTCTCCAAGTCCTTCCTTCTCATAGCAGCCTAAAACACAGTTTGACTTGCCACTCTTCCATTCACAGTTCTCAAGTGACTTCTCACTGTTTTTGCCCTTCTGACTTCCAAGAGTTGGTCTAAGCCTGTCTCCAGCTCCTTTCTCTATGTTCTGATTAAGGCAACTTACTCATCATCTTTTTCATACTTCTGAATCTTTGCCCAAGCGGATCTTTCTCTCCCTGAAATGCTTCAGCCGTTTGCTTAGAGGATAACTACTCATCCTTCAGGAGTTGATCAGTAGTTACTTCTGAACCCCTTGGCTCCAACTGAGTTGGTCATTCTCTCCTTTGTCATTCATTATTTGGTGTGTTTTATTTGATGGTCTGAATTTGTCTCTAACTCCCCAGGGTGAGTGTTCTTGAGTGCAAGCACTGGGTCTCATTTAGCTCTCTGTCCCCTCCACAGGGCCTGGCAGGCTAGGCACTAATTGCATGTTGACTGACCAGATACTCTTCTAGGTCTGGAATGAGGCTTCAAGGACCAAGGAACTGTGGAGGTGAGTGGAGGAAGAGCCAGGCCTGCTCAGGAGAGTATCCCTCAAAGGAGAGAGGGGTGTACTTTTCAGCACTCACTGCGTTTCTGTTAAGTAGACAAGAAGGGACAATCCACAGCCCTTACCAGCAGGAAACTCCTCCCTAGTTGGGGGTGTGAGACTTTTTTTATAGTATATTGAAATATAAGCGATTTTGTTAATCAAGTGGAGGTTGATGTAGGTGGGGGTACCAAACTCAGGGGCAGAAATGTACAGCAAATTGAATGCAGCTGGCTGATAGACAAATCAATAGACAAATAAACCACTTTTATTTGATTTCAACTTTGGTGTAACAACATAGTTATATAAGCATGTTTGATATTAGAACTTAAATAAAATTCAAAAAATTAAAAGTAGAAAATAAAAAATATTTTAATCATTAAATTATTAAATTTTTCTTTTCTGTTCATTCCTCCTTTGGAACCTGACATCTTTTCTTTTGTCCCAAGAGGTAAGTGTCAGATCTTCTGCCTCTTGCAGAATATAGGACAGACTATATAGCCTTGACTATCAACTAGGAGCTATATTTAGTTTTAGTCTTTCTTGATGGAAAACAACTGTTCACATGAAGTTTTCTCCAAACATGGAGGGAATCTTTGCTTGATGGTTTTTATTTTTAGAATAACTGTGAATTGATATATTTGAGAATTGTGGAATGCCAATCTTGCCATATTTATTTTTCAGTATCATACAGCACTGTTCTGTTTGTTGCTTTTTATTCATTTTTTTTATTGCTAATAATATTAATTAGAAAAATGATGTTAATCTCTAGTCAATTTTGAAGTAAGGGAACTTTTATTGGATTTCAGTCTTTATCTCTACAATTTGGGGAATGTACTCTAGATAGAACATTCAATTCTGGAAATTGATTTCTCTGTAGATAAGTGGGCAAGAGAATGTCTTGCCAAATGTGATTCTCAAAGACACTGTGTCACTAGAAATAAATGAGTTGACTCATAGATTGGTGTAACTATTTGTGGAAGCCCTTGGAGGGCAGTTCTCACAGTTGGAATGGGTAGGATGCCAACCCTAAACCCTAGTCTTTGTTCTCATCTTTACTGATAAGCTGGGGTAGGAATTTCCCTTTGAATAACATAAGTAATATATTTCTTTCAGCAGTTCAAAAAATCTCTTGAGCAGCTTATCACCTAACCCCCACATGTATGCATGTGTTACCATATTGTGTGTACCTCCAGGTTCCTCAAGCAGATTCTTCAGCTGTCTGCAAGCCAAGTCACGAATGGGTTTTCGGTTCATTACTATTTTATAGTTTTTGGTGCTAAACTCTTTTTAGCATACAGGCATTCTTTGGGATGGTATCCTTGACCTATGTTCATATAAAAAACACTGGGTTTATGTTTCTGGAACTGGGACAACTGCAACAGCATTCCAGGAGCATCGTCACATGCACGTGTCATTTCTAATGTTGTACCTGTCATGGGTACTAAGCCCCAAAACTCTCCAGGCCCATAGGAACTCTTACGGACACAGTAAATGAACATGGTTAACCGGTCATATGTTTTTAATATGTACTCTATAATTCTAATTTAAAACACTGCAAGTTACTTCTTTAAAATGCTTCATGACCTTTTAAATTCTGCCATCTCTTTAACACACTATGTGTTAGATTTTTGGTTAAAAGTAAAATTGCAAATATTTGCTTTTGTTTAAGGTACAAATATTTTTTTTTGTTTGTGTACAGTAGATTGTTTTGCTGTTAATTGCTATCTGAAAGGTTTTGGTGCCATGGTGTTTTATCACTTGATACATCCTTGTATTTCAGAGGCTTATCTCATACTTTACTCATGTGCACACTTTAGCCATGTTGACAGTCTGCCCTTTTTTTGGTCAAATCACTTGGTGTTATTTCTTCTGAATATTGGTCATGGTTCCTACTTATGGTTTGATGTATAATGGCCTTAAATATGTAGAAATAGACTTCACTTCCACAAAGAAATGTTACCCCCCCTTTTTCTTAAACCACATTATCTTCTTAGTCTAGCTTTTATTTTCACACTGTTTAGGTTGAGATATGGGTACAAGAAATTTCCCTTTCCGATTATTTCAACTAAAAGAAAATCAACAACATAAGAATGATGATGTGAGGCAGCTGATGCTCAGCCTCTTAGTCCAAGAGATAAAAGGGATGGTGAAGGCCGTGATGGAGCTGAAAGCTCATTCTTTTTTTTTTTTTTTTTGGCTGTGCCATGCGGCTTGCAGGATCCTAGCTCCCCGACCAGGGATAGAACCCAGGCCCTCAGCAGTGAAAGCGCAGAGTCCTAACCACTGGACCACCAGGGAATTCCCTGAAAGCTCATTCTTGTCTGAAGAGTACTGTTCTGTGTGGCCCCAGATAAATTTTTCCAGGTGAGAATTTGATTTCAGTATAGTTAGATCTTCTTCCTTTACCTAATTAGTATGTGAAATCTCTTGATTTTTAAGTATTGGCAGCTAGTTCACATAGGCCAATCCTATGCAGGCCAGACAAGGTAAACTGGATGCCCATTCTGCCTGCAGGCTGTGAGTATGCTACTTCTGGTAGAAGGAACAGGGTTTCAGTGGGTACAGGAAAACCCATATCCAACATAAGCACTGGATCCTTCACAGTGTGTTAGAAGGTCACTGGTGCCTAGTACAGAGCCTGACACATAGGTGCTCAGTGAGTGTACAGGCTTTGAATGGAGAGAAACTCTTTGTGTTGTACTTATTGGGACCATGGGCGGTGAGCTACTTATTTTCCACCCAGCCTCATTTTTCTCCTCTGTGAGATATGACTGGAGTCCTCTGATGCTGCATCAACTCTGGTGACTGTAAATTTTGAAAGCCTTTGTCCATGGGGCCTCCCTAATCCTCTCCCAGATGTTCACTCTCCTTGTGTTTTACTCCCATGGCACCATAGGCTGCCCCTTCTGAAACTTAGCATTTCTCTCCAGAATTTTAGTTTTACTTATCCTCCTAACCACCAGCTGCGAGTACTCATAGGGCAAGGACCATGTCTCACTCACTTTGGGGTCCACAGACTAGGTGGGGATTCAGTATTCTCCATAGTGTGGATGAGCTAATGTTTTATCTTCAACAACCTTATAAGCGAGTTGCTATCATAGAATTGACAGTAGTTATTGATACATACAAGTTAAGGATGCAGACTCTTGGAAAATGGTGGATTAATGACTTCTGAAAATTTTCTCCTCCATAAAAGCAATGAGAAAACTGGCATAAATTGTCAAAATCAACTTTTACAGAACTCTGGAAATTAACCAGAGACCTACAGTAGTCTGGGAAATGTTTATTCAAGAAAAAAATGGCTTATTCTCAGTAAGAGCAGCAAGTGTTCACTTGCCCTGTTCCCATAACAACCTTCCAGCTTTGTGTTAGCCTTGAACACCAACAGTTCACAATCACAGTGAAACCAGGAGCCGCAGTCATTGGAAGGGTAAGAATGGGATGAGAGATTCTTCAAAGCCTTATTCCCAGAGAATTGTCATTGTTCGACCTGTCTGGTGTTTCCTGGAAGAGCTCACGTGTAAGCTGTCTTTATTTTACCTTGCTTGGTGTTCATCCAATGTGAAAAACCTTTACCTTGGGGCATTTGTCAAAACAACTAAAGAGAATTGATTAACTTTTTAATTAGTCTTTAATCAGAGTTGATGAATGATAGTTAAGGAAACAATAGGCTAACCAAAGAGTTTAAAAGGAAAAGCTGGGAATGTGATGTCCTTAGGGGTTTTGGAAAGCTCCAACACATTCCTAGGAATCTAGAAGGCCAAGTGCTTGTGCAGGGCTGTGTGCTAACTCAGGGAAGATATAAAAGGGCTCTAAACTTTTACCTCTGGTTAACCTTCAGGTTCTGTGGAAGCAGGAAGTGAAGACTAAGGCAGAGAAGTCAACTGCCTGGCTGAGTGTTGCACACATGCCCCAACCTGCACATAGAGCCTTTGGCAATGACTAGGAAACTTAGTGGTTCCAGAAATTTAGGAAATCTCTGTCCTCTCATTACTGCACATTAATTTAACTGAGCAGAGACATAAGTGGCCCTACATAACAAAGAATACAGACTTTCAGAGTTACTTCACTAAACAAACCAAAAATAATAACGGCAATAATAACAAACCGGGGGTGGGGTGGAATCAGATTTCCAGAGTTCTACATTATGTTATTTAAAATGTTCAGTTTTCAACAGAAGTTATAAGTCATGCAAAGAAATAAAGTGTCGCTAATATGCAGGAAACAAAGCAAACAATAAAGACTGTCCCCAAGGAAGCCCAGGCATCAGACCTACTAGACAAAGACTTTAAATCAACTATTTTAGTATGTGCAAAGAACTAGAGGAAACCATGTGAAAAGAACTGAAGGGAAGTATGAGAACAGTGTCTCATTTAATAGAGAATATTAATAAAGAGAAAGTATAAAAAAATAACTAAACAGAAATTATGGAGTAGGAAAGTACAATATCAAATTAAAAATTCAAGAGCAGATTTGAGCAGGTAGAAGAAAGAATCAGTAAACTGGAATATAGGTCAGTTGAGATTATCCAGTCTGAGGAATGCAATGAAGCTAAAGATGAAGAAAAATGAATAGTGCCTAAGAGACCTGTGGGACACCATCAAGCATGCAAGCAACATATAATAGGGAGTTCCAGATGAGAGGAGAAAGAAAGTAGAAAGTATTTAAAGATATGACTGAAAACTTCCCAAATTTGATGAAAAATGTTAATTTACACATCCAGAAGCTCAGTGAGCTGCAAGTAGGATAAAGTCAAAAGAGTTCCATGTCGAGACACATTATAATCCAACTTGAAAACCAAAGACAGAATCTTGAAAGCATCAAGAGAGAAGCAACTCATCATGTATGGGACAACCCCAATGAGAGTAACGGTTGATTTCTCATAAAAAACCATGGAGCCCAAAAAGGAGTGTGCTGATATGTTGAAGGTGTGGGAAGAAAAAGATTGTCATCAAGAATTCTATATCCTTTGCTGTGCAAAAGCTTTGAAGTTTCATTAGGTCCCATTTGTTTATTTTTGTTTTTATTTCCATTACTCTAGGAGGTGGATCAAAAAAGATCTTGCTGTGATTGATGTCAAAGAGTGTTCTTCCTATGTTTTCCTCTAAGAGTTTTATAGTGTCCGGTCTTACATTTAGGTCTCGAATCCATTTTGAGTTTATTTTTGTGTATGGTGTTAGGGAATATTCTAATTTCCTTCTTTTACACGTAGCTGTCCAGTTTTCCTGGCACCACTTATTGAAGAGACTGTCTTTTCTCCATTGTATATCTTTGCCTCCTTTGTCATAGATTAGTTGACCATAGGTGCCTGGGTTTATCTTTGGGCTTTCTATCTTGTTCCATTGATCTATGTTTCTGTTTTTGTGCCAGTACCATATTGTCTTGATTACTGTAGCTTTGTAGTATAGTCTGAAGTCAGGGAGTCTGATTCCTCCAGCTCCTTTTTTTTTTTTTTTTTTTTTTGCACAACAAAGGAAACCATAAACAAGACGAAAAGACAACCCTCAGAATGGGAGAAAATATTTGCAAACAAATCAACGGACAAAGGATTAATCTCCAAAATATATAAACAGCTCATTCAGCTCAATATTAAAGAAACAAACAACCCAATCGAAAAATGGGAAGAAGACCTAAATAGACATTTCTCCAAAGAAGACATACAGATGGCCAAGAAGCACATGAAAAGCTGCTCAACATCACTAATTATTAGAGAAATGCAAATCAAAACTACAATGAGGTATCACCTCACACCAGTTAGAATGGGCATCATCAGAAAATCTACAAACAACAAATGCTGGAGAGGGTGTGGAGAAAAGGGAACCCTCTTGCACTGTTGGTGGGAATGTAAATTGATGCAGCCACTATGGAGAACAATATGGAGGTTCCTTAAAAAACTAAAAATAGAATTACCATATGATCCAGCAATCCCACTACTGGGCATATACCCAGAGAAAACCGTAATTCAAAAAGACACATGCACCCCAATGTTCATTGCAGCACAATTTACAATAGCCAGGTCATGGAACCAACCTAAATGCCCATCGACAGACAAATGTATAAAGAAGTAGTGGTACATATATACAATGGAATATTACTCAGCCATAAAAAGGAACGAAATTGAGTCATTTGTTGAGATGTGGATGGATCTAGAGACTGTCATATAGAGTGAAGTAAGTCAGAAAGAGAAAAACAAATATCGTATATTAATGCATGTATGTGGAACCTAGAAAAATGGTACAGATGAACTGGTTTGCAGGGCAGAAGTTGAGACACAGATGTAGAGAACAAACGTGTGGACACCAAGGGGGGGACAACCGCGGTGGGGTGGGGATGGTGGTGTGCTGAATTGGGTGATTGGGATTGACATGTATACACTGATGTGTATAAAATTGATGACTGATTATAAATAAATAAACAAATAAATAAATAAATAATTCTGTATCTAGCAAAATGAAGGAGAAAATTAAGACATTCCCAGATTAACAAAAGCTCTGAGAATTTGTTGCTAGTAGACTTGCCCTACAAAAAATACTAAAGAGTCTTTCAGATTGATATGAAAGGACATTAGACAGGAACTTGAATCCACGTGAAGAAGTAGCATCAGTAAAGTAACCATATGGATGTATATAAAAGGCAACAAATGAATTCTTTTGTTTGTAACTCCTTTTTTCCTATGTGATTTAAAGGACAACTGCATAAAACAATAATTGTGACTCTCCATTGGGTACATAATGTATGAAGATGTAATCTGTATGACAATAACAGCATGAATGAGAGGGGCATAAAATGGAGCTACACAGGAGCTAAGTTTTTTGATACTATTAAGTTGATATTAATCAAAACTAGATTGTCATAAATTAAGATTTTTATCCAGTAATCCCCAAGGCAACCACTAAGAACTAAAAGAATATACAGTTGAAGAAATGACAAGGCAATAGGACACAAGAAAATACTTAATACAAAAGAAGGCAGTAATAGAGGAATAGAAGGAAAAATGCATAGAAATAAGCAAAATGACATGTAAATCCTATCTTATCAGTAGTTGTATTAAATATATATGGATTAAACACTCCAATGAAAAGGCAGAGATTGGCAGAAGGGATTAAAAATATCCAAGTATATGCTGTCTGCAATAGACACACTTTAGATTCAAAGATACAGGTTGAAAATAATAGAATGGAAACATATACCATGCAAACAGCAACCAAGAGAGAGCTAGAGTGACTATGCTAATATCAGACAAAACAGACTTTAAGACAAAAAGTGTTACTAGGGACAAAGAAGGATATTTTATAATAATAAACAGATCAATCCATCAAGAAGATCTAAAAATTATAAATGTAAAAGGACCTAATAACAAAGCAACAAAATGCATGAAGGGCTGACAAAATTGAAGGGAGAAATAGTTCAACAATAGTTGGCGGCTTCAAAAAAATGCAGACTCTTGAGTTCCAGTTGCATGACCAAGGCTGCATGGCCCTGGGTTAGTTGTTTAACCTCTCTCTCATGTCTAAAATGGAGATGAGGACCTACCTTATGGGGTTGTTATATAGATTGACTGGAAACATGAAAAGCACCTATTCCTGACATATGGTGAGCACTCGTTCAGTGTCATATCATTATCCCCATTTAACAGTGGAGGAAACTGAGGCCTACATAGGCAAAGTGAGTTGTCCAAGCTAGTAGATGGTGAAGCTGGAAATCAAAGCTAGGCCTATAGATGCCAAAACACCTTCTAATGACTCCTTTTCTGCCTGGGACTGTGGGTCTTTGTTTCAGGCAGCTGTGTCTGAGACGCTGGTCCTCCTGTAAAGCCTCCCAGACGACCCTGGGCACACAGACATGGAAACAGTACTATCTCTGCTGATCCGAGCTGGAGTTCCGAATGGAATCTGGGTGGCCAGAGAAGGACTTTATCTGCAAAGCCATTGCTGGGCACAAAGGTACGGGGTGGGGAAGGTGGTAACTCTGTGCATTCCCACTCTTTCCCTGGTCAGATCTCTAGGGATTTGGTTTTTCAACCAATTAGTTGGAAAATGCCACATAATGAGGACATACCCTGCTATGTTCTATACCTGTGTTATCATTTGATCCTCACAGAGATCATTACATCTATTTCAGAGTAGAAAGAAACAGAAACGAAGAGATAAGGATGTTGTAACTGTTGTTCACAGTAACATGGCTGGTGGGTGGTAGGCAGTCCTGGGCATGATACCCAAACTGTAAGTCTGAAGTCCCAGCTCTTTCTGTCCACCACTGTCCCCAGAATCAGCACCTGTCATGCTCCTGAGAGAGAAGAGGAATGACTTGCCTGCCTCCCCTTCACCAAGTTGAATGTTCACATCCCAGGCATCCATGTGTGTGCTTACGGCAAGTCTGTGTTCTCTTTCAGGAGAGATAGATGAGCTGGCCTACATCTCAACCAAAGAGTACTGGTTTGATGGGCGGGAGGAGTCCGTGGTGTGCACCGTGTCGTCAGATGGCACCGTGTGTGCCTGGGATCTGCAAGAGGTGAGCTGTCCAGGAGGGGGCCAGGAGGAGAAGTGACCAGATGCTGCTATGTCCTCAGTCTTAGCGAGGCCCTTTGCCTTTATTCTCTTTAAGCATCACAGCCAACTTGTGAGGTGAGGAGTGGGAGCCCCATTGTACAGATGAGAAATCTGAGCTGCAGGAGGCTCAGTCGCTGTGCCAGGTCACACTTCAGACTTGAGTCTGATTGATCGCAAATGCCCTTGACTCTCTGCTGTCCTGCCTCAGGGAGATGGGCATTTTTGCAGTGCCTGATGGAGGCTGTTTATGCAAGGGGATGACAGCTGCCATGCCCATTTCTGTGATGTCCACATTGGAGCCAATGCCAGCCTCTGGGTGGTTTTGCCCAGATAATGCAGCTTTTACTCACCCCACTTGCAAACTTAAGTGTTACAACCTCGATAACTTGATTAGTATTTTGGACTTGGTTGGTACTAATTGTTAAAAAGCTTTCCTATCCATTTTCATATTCTCTGATTGCTCTTTTTTGTTGTTTAAAGGATACAGTTATTTGCATCATATGTCTTTCCTCCATGGTCAGTTTTTCATTTGTTTATCATGTTTTTTTTTCTTTTCCACGTGCTTTATTTTCCTCATATACAGTGATGTTTGACATTATAATTTCGAGTGAAGGTCTCTGGTGACTGATGGGTGCAGGTGGCTGGTCTCTGTTTCATTGCAGTTGTGTTGCCCTGAAAGAGACCCACCTTAGGCTGTGGACATGAGACCACACAGGCTTAGATGAGGGGCTCTTGGGCTGGAAGAAGACCTGAAGGCTGGGAGGTTCCATAGTTGCCAAAACAAAAAGGTCTTGACTTGAACATAAAGATCTTTGGTGCTGGGGTGGCAGACCTTTTCTGTAAAGGGCCAGAGAGCAAATATTTGAGGCTTTGCAGACCACATGGTCCTGTTGCAACTACTTAACTATGTGGCTGAAATGCAGAAGCAGCTGTAGACAAGAAGTAAACAAAAAGGGAGTGGCTGTGTTCCAATAAAACTGTACTTATGGACCCTCACATGTGAGTTTCTTGTTTTTTTCATGTGTCATGAAATATTCTTTGATTTTTTTTTTTTAACGAAAATACAAAAATGGTTAGTGGGCTGGGTTTGGCTGCAGGCTGTGGTTTGTTGAACTCTAGTGTGGTCCGTTGGTCACAGTGTGGGACTGTTAGACAGGGCTAGACCCTTCTGCACCCATTCTGCCTGGCTTGCCAACCTTAATCCTCTTTGTGAACACATCTCCAATCTTATTTTATTTTTAGAAAGCTCAGTCATTTTGTTGGAGTCATGCAGTATGTAGCCTGTTTCTGCGCTCTGTTCCCCTGGTTGCTACTTTCTATTCTGAAATGGGAAGGGGAGTTTCACTGCTTCTTTGCCCACTTCCATACTACTAGCCACTGGTGAATAATGTGTATTCTCTGAGACCTAGTTGACATGACCCAGTCAACGGTGCCGAGTTCCTACTAGTAATAGTCTTGTTAGCTGTTTAAGCAACAGAAATCAACTGTTGATTTGTTGATGTGAGGGGGAAGAAAGAAAAGAATGGAAGAATACTGGGATATCATGATTGGAAAAAGATCATGCTAACATGATAACACCTGATAGAAAAAGAACTGTAATAACTCCAAATTGGAAAGAAACCCCATGTGGCAACTCTGAGAAACTCAGAAACAGCAATTAGAGGATTGGTTCTCTGACGCCCTATCCTAATGTGCCATGGGCCTGCTGGACCCGAGCTCTTTACCTCGCTGTTCTAGCTTTCAGAATCCTGGGAGAGACCATGTATCTGGGAATCAGCCCATCTCGGACCAGTCATTTTCCTCTGTGCTAATGGCCGTGACAGGGCATGGGCCTTCGCCAGGCCTGGCCCGCGGTGGCACTGCTGGGTACACCACTGGGAAGGGCATGTTCTGAGCAGGGCAGTTGCAGATATGCAACAGAAACTGTTTACAACCACAAGGCTGAATTAGCTTATCTGTAAACCTGGGTTCCTTGGGGACCAAGTGAGACGTTCCACGTGGAAGTTCACTTTATGCAGCCCTGCAAAGCCCAGGTCCTGAGTACAGCCCAGGTCCCCAGCACAGCCTGGGTCCCAAGCACAGCCCAGATCCCGGGCAGGGTGGGTAGTGTTGGGTCCTGCCTCCCTGCCCAGCCTTCTTCAGTTGAGCCATAGGTAACCACTGGGAGTGCTTCAGACATCCTGTGCCCAGTGCACATGAAGGACCCCACCCTCAATCCCCCTGCAATGGCACCAACCCCAGGCAGTCTCAACACCCACGCTCAGCCACTGCTCTCCTCCAGGACACACCTGTCTCCTCTCTGGTGGAACATTGCTTCTGTGTTGTGTTCCCTACCATGCTGTGCGGCCTGTGAGGATGGGCATCATATCCTTTACACCTACATGTCCCCAGTGTGCACTGGGTGATGGTCGAATGAATGAAAATAATAAGTGTTTAGGAAATAAATGGGCCCTATGTGAGTTGTTACATTAATTTTGTTGTTGCCTAGGGCACGGAGATCTGTTGAGCCCTCTACAGCCTGCAGCTCTGGTAAATTTGGTGACTTACCCTCGGCTGCAACTGGTTGTCACCGTGGACGAGCGGGGACTGATCAAAGTATGGAAAGCAGAGAATGGGTGTGAGCAAGCCTCCTGCCTGCCTACATACTCGTCTTCATTGGAGGCCTGAGACTTTCCAGAAGGCCCCCTCCTGCTGGTGAGTGACCCAGCTCTCAGGAACCTCTGCTGTTTCCCAGGGTCTGTGGACCTGGCACCAGACCACTGTGCCAGGTGGCACTTCAAGCCAGGCCCTCCACATGGAAGACCAAGTGACCACATAATTCTGCTCGGTCCCCCAAGCTCCTCCTTGCCTGCCATGTGGAGGGCAGACTCCTCATCCCCCTTCAGCTCTAGTGTGCCACAGCCTGTTCCTTGGCCCCATCTCTGCAGCCTCTCACCCTTTCAGAGTGAGGTCCAGCCCTGTGGGCTGCCTGTGTTTTCTTGTCCACGGGCCCCTGCTTTCGTGTCTCCTGGTCCTACTCATAGTCTTTCTTCCCCTTGCAGTTCCTTCTCACTACTGCATTCTCACCCTTCTTTCCCCCTTTTCAAGTCTCCACGAGGGCCCAACTCAAAGGAAAACTGAGGCATGTTCGACAGAATGCAAGCATTTGCCTCAGATGATGAAGGCCTTCTGCTGCCAGGACATTTGTTTTAGAGGTGATTCTTGGGCATTGGGAGGGAGCATTTGGCCAGAGAGAAATGGCAAAAGTGGGTGTTAGCTGGCAGATTGAGGAAGTAGCTCTCACCTGGGGGCAGTATCCTCCTCCTGGAGGGAAGGAGGTCTTTGCAAGTGTGGGCAAACTGGCATCCCAAATATCAAGATGAGCAGACATCCAGGAACAGTTTCATATGTAAACAGAACTAACTCTGTAAAAGAACTAAGCTCGTAAACAAAAAAAGTAAAACCTGATGAAACAGATTTCACATAAACAACTCTAGTTGTTTAAAGAAGACTTTGGAATAAGTGTAATTAACATCTCCAGAGCAATTTGAGAATATATTGTGTAGATGAAGAGGAAGCCACTAAGTTTCTCTCCTGGGAATGGTAGAGCACATGATTCACACATACTTGTCAGTGAAGGACAATTAGAAAAATTAGAATATATATCAAGTCAGAGAGCTAAAAAGAGCAAACGGTTTCTAGGCCAAGATTCAGAAGATGGCAGAAATCAAAGTGCTGAGCCTAACAATGGGGCTGCTTTTGCCCTGGAGATGTTTACTACAAAGCTAAGGGGCTGAGCAGAGCTTAATAGCCAAGTAGACAAAAGTTGGACTGCAGGGCCACCAAGGAATGGAGCCCTGTGAATCCTCTTACGTTGGGTGGGTTATCAAGTTTCAGCCTAAGAGTGAGGGTGGTCTGAAAGTAAACAGTCCCTGAACTGGCTGCAGCTGCCCAGTTACTGGCTGGGAGTAAATGAAAATCCTTTCTGGAGAAGGTTAACAACTCCCAAGGCCTCTCTTTTCAAATACAGTGTTCAGCACTCACTTAGAGATAAGTAGGCACATGAGGTAAGATGATATGAACTACCCAAGGCAATCTACAGATTCAGTGCAATCCCTATCAAACTACCATTGGCATTTTTCACAGAACTAGAGCAAATTTTTTTTTTTTAAATTACATGGAAACACAAAAGACCCCGAATAGCCAAAGCAATCTTGAGAAAGAAAAATGGAGCTGGAGGAATCAGACTCCCTGACTGCAGACTATACTACAAAGCTACAGTAATCAAAACAGTATGGTACTGGCACAAAAACAGAAATATATATCAATGGAATAGGATAGAAAGCCCAGAAATAAACTCACGCTCCTATGGTCAATTAATCTATGGCAAGGGAGGAAAGAATATACAATGGAGAAAAAACAGTCTCTTTGATGAGTGGTGCTGGGAAAACTGGACAGCTACATGTAAAAGAATGAAATTAGAACATTCTCTAACACCATACACAAAAATAAACTGGAAATGGATCAAAGACCTAAATGTAAGTCCAGACACTATAAAACTCTTAGAGAAAAACATAGGCAGAACATTCTTTGACATAGATCAAAGCAACATCGTTTTTGATCCACCTCCTAGAGTAATGAAAATAAAAACAAAAATAAACAAACGTGACCTAATTAAGCTTAAAAGCTTCTGCACAGCAAAGGAAACCATCAGCAAAACAAAAAGATACCCATAGAATGGGAGAAAATATTTGCAAATAATGCAACTGACAAGGGGTTAATCTCCAAAATATACAAACAGCTCATGGAGCTCTATGTCAAAAAAACAAACAACCCAATCAAAAAATGGGCAGAAGATCTAAACAGACAGTTCTCCAAAGAAGATATACAGATAGCCAAAAAGCATATGAAAAGATGCTCAGCATCACTAATTATCAGAGAAATGCAAATCAAAACTACAATGAGGTATCACCTTGCACCTGTCAGAATGGCCATCATCAAAAAGTCTACAAACAGTAAGTGCTAGAGAGGGTGTGGAGAAAAGGGAACCCTCCTACACTGTTGGTGGGAATGTAAATTGGTACAACCACTATGGAGAACAATATGGAGGTTCCTTAAAAACTTAAAATAGAGCTACCATATGATCCACCAATCCCACTCCTGGGCATATATCTGGAGAAAACCATAATCCAAAAGGATACATACACCCCAGTGTTCATTGCAGCACTATTTACAATGGCCAGGACATGGAAATAACCTAAATGGCCATCAACAGAGGAATGGATAAAGAAGATGTGGTACATATATGCAATGGAATATTACTCAGCCATAAAAAAGAATGAAATAATGCCATTTGCAGCAAAATGGATGGACCTAAAGATTATCATACTAAGTCAAGTAAGTCAGACAAAGACAAATATCATATGATATCACTCATATGTGGAATCTAATTTTTTTTTAAAAAAGATACAAATGAACTCATTTATAAATAAAACAGAAGCAGACTTAATAGATATCAAAAACAAACTTATGGTTACCTAAGGGGAAACGTGGTGGGGAGGGATAAGTCAGGAGCTTGGGACGAATACACACACTACTATATATAAGATAGATAACAAGAACCTACTGTATAGCACAGGGAACTCTACCCAATATTCTATGATAACCTGTATGAGAAAAGAATGTAAAAAAGAATGAATATATGTATATGTATAACTGAATCACTTTGCTGTACAGCTGAAACTAACACAATGTTGTAAGTCAACTATACTCCATAAAAAAGAAAAAAAGATAACATGAACTAGAACCTGCAGGATAAACAGCTGACAATGTCAGTAGAGCCCCAGGGGATTTGGATATTGTAGTTAATAGACACAAACACTAGCACACCTGTGGTTGCCCTGCTCAAGGAGATAAATTTCAACAGAGAACTTAAAGCCGTGAAAAATGACATACAGATTTGGAAAAGAACCAAGTAGAAAGAAATTCTGGAGTAGCAAAACTGAATAACAAACGTTAGGACTCAGCGGATGAATTTAATAGCAGAGTGGACAGTTGAATCCCACAAAAGTCTGGGGTGGGTGGGGGGAGCTTGTGGGCCACTGGCAGTGTTCTTAACTTTGGTGGTGACATGAATATTTACTTTGTAAAAATGTACTGAGCTCTTATGTTTATGTCTTGTGCAATTTTCTATGTGTATTATATACATCAATTAAGAAGTTAAGAGTATGAAAGAATTAGTGAACTGGAAGATAAAAGTAATTATCTACAATGGAATGGGGAGACGAGGAGTGGTAAATGTGGAAGAGAGGCTGAGAGATGGAGACCAGTGCTTCTCAGACTTGAATGGGATGTGACTCACCTGTGGATCTTGTTTAAATGAAGATTCTGATTCAGTGGATCCCTGGGGATGCCTGAGATGCTGAGTTTTTAGAAGCTTCTTGAGAATATTGATGCTATCAGGTCATAGACCACACTTTGAATGGCGAGGCCATAAAGGATCCATGAAAAAATTTTAGTATTTGTTTATTTTATATCCTAGGAGTAGGTGAGGCAGGGACGCATAGGAAACATTTGAAGAGATGATGGTAGATATTTTTCCAAAATAGACTAAGGACAGTACTCCATGGAATCAAGAAGGCCCCGCAAACCCCAAGCAGGGTAAATAAAAATAAATCTGCATATAGACCCATCAGAGTGAACTGAGATAACTGAAGACTAAGAAAAATGTATTTAATAACAGCGAGAGGAAGTAAAATGACCTTCGGTGTAATACTAATGAGACTTCTTCAGGCAGAGGGAAAATGATCACAGACGAAATGTCAGAGAAGCAGGAAAGATCGATGAGCAGCAACAGTGGTAAATATGAGGAAATCTAAATATTGACTGTATAAAACAGCAACAACAATGCCTTGTGGACTTTAAACTATATGTAGAAATAAAATGCATGACTTTAGCATTTAGGCTAGGGGAGGTTTATGAGGAACTAAAAGGTCTAAGCTCCTTGAATTGTCGGAGAAGATTAAATGTACCAATTAGCAGTATACTTTATAAGGCAGGCTGCAAATAGTAATCTCTCGTCTAACTCCTAGAAGAATAGTATACAGCATATAGCTTCTAAATCATAAGAGGAAGATGAATGTGTTTTGTGGTTGCACCATAGGGGGCAGGATCAACCTGACCCAAAATGTGGCTTGGTTATTGTTGACTGAAAAAAAAAAAAATGCACAACCTAAAAGTTGAGAGTTATGTTTTATTGGGTGGACTTTCTGAGGACTTCAGGCCCGGGACATGGCATCTCAGATGACATTGCAGAAACTGTTCCAAAGAGGCAAGGGTGGGGAGCCAGGATATATAGGAGATTCTCAACAAAAGACCAGGTAGTCAGAACATCAAAAGATTACTGTTAATAAAAGAAAACCAGATTTCTCAAGTTATGGAATTTAGCACTTTTCTATGTTGGGGAAGATGCAAGAGCCTGGGCTCACTGAAATCATTCCTTTGATATGCACCTTAAATATCTGGGGCCAGTATCCTGTGTATTCTTATCCTGAGTTTCCTCAGGGTACACTGGCAGAACCAGGGGGTGTGGCAGTGGCTGAGGGTTTGGCAGTGAGCAGCCCGTTTGTCTACATCCTGGGTTCCCTTAGGGCTCACCCTCCGGTGGCTGTAATATGATGGCTTGATGGCTGCAACATCCTTTGTTTACTGATATGGCAGGCAACATTTTAGTTCTCATTATCAAGACTGATGATGCCACACATGCAGCGAGTGGGAGTGAAAAGGTCCATTTTTCACATAATGAGACTTTGCTGGGAGAGCAGGGTGGGCTCCCAGGAGGCCGCTCTGGAAATGGCCTGAGGAAGCAGGGGGGAGTTACTGACTCTGGCTTTCCCTGTGGTTTGGGAGGTGGGGTTCTTACCCTGGGCCAGGGTTTACTGGTGTGAATTCTCTGCAGGTGCCCCTTTCTTATCAGCTTGCCCTGGGGTAAGAGACGGGGGTGGTCCTTAAAGGCTATCGGCTGTCAAACATCAAAAATGGAGTAAGTTTTTATGATGCATTTCTGATGTTTGATGACTGACAGGTGCATGTTTCATTTCCCCGAACCTGAACTTGTATAAGTAGGCCATATGGTCCTCTGTGAGGCCTGCGTTCTAAATTGGCAGATGAAGGGAAGTTCTCTTGAATGACTTGCTCAAGAGCTTGGTGTTGTGTGTTTTTAAAGTGAAATGAGAGTCTTGGTCACTGTTGGTAATGTCTGGGTCTCCAAAGGGGATAGGAGTGCCTGCTATGTGCAGACATGTGTGACTATCATTTATATTTGGGGTGTTTGGGGGGCAAGAGGTCCTGAGGTCTTCCTCCCAAACGGGAAAGCTTGGATGAGAATTTAGTTTCTGTGTTGGCTGGCCACATGGCCATGCCACTGGCAATGGCCAAAGAGTGTAAACATGCTGGTTGTTTGCTGGGGCATCAAGGGCTAAGGTGACTGAGATGACAGCCTGAAGGTCAACCATTTGTGTGGACTGTTGTGTCTGTCCTTTATCGGGACACCCGTTAAGGTACAGGCAGCAGCAGTGCTCTGGTGGGCCGTGTGGCATGGGACAGTGGCAGTGCTGTCTACACCACGAGAGAATTCCCTTTCTTGTCTACTCAGAGGGTGGCCTGCTCTAGTGTCATTGCCTGTGGCAAGGGTCTGAGGACAACAGGAAGCTACTTCCTCCTGCACCAGATGGCCAGGCCTGCCTTCATCCTGAAGATGTCATTTCTGTCTTAGCAAGGAGGCTCCAGTGGCTGTGCGGAGCCTGCAGGATGCTACCTCCACGTCCCAAGGCATAATACGTACCTGGGAACAGAGAGTCACCTGTGATCTGAACCTGAACCTGTGATCACCTCTGTCACTGCTAGGGCCCAGATGTAGCCTGCAGCTTTCACTTTGATGGTGTGTTGTGCGGGGCTGAGGTCGGTAGGTTTTGTATCAGAAGCACTGATTTTCTTGAGGTTGCCCTGTCGGAGGATGGGGCAGGATCAACCCCCTACACAAAATTTTGCTCAGATTTGGAGACTGCTGACTTTACACATGCACCAGTGGGGTACGGAAAAGGGTATCCCCCCAAAATTCAGGTGTACCCAGAGCCTCAGAATGTGACCTTCTTTGGAAACGGTGCTGCTGCGATGTATTTATTTATTTATTTATTTATTTATTTAACATCTTTATTGGAGTATAATTGCTTTACAATGGTGTGTTAGTTTCTGCTTTATAACAAAGTGAATCAGCTATACATACACATATACCCCCATATCTCCTCCCTCTTGCACCTCCCTGCCACCCTTCCTATTCTGCGATGTATTTAGTTAAGGATCTCAAGATGAAATCATCCTGGATTTAGTCTGGGCCCTTAATCTAACGGTATCTTGCTAAGAAGAGGAGAGGGCACAGAGACACACACAGAGAAGCCATGTGCAGATGCCGCAGACATTGGAGTGTGCTGTTACACGCCAAGGAAAGCCCTAGAACCTTCAGAGGAAGCAGAGCCCTGCTGGTACCTTGACTTTGGGCCTCTAGCCTCCAGAACTGTGAGGGAGTAAATTTTTGTTTTTTTAAGCCACCCTGTTTTGTTACTTCAGCCCTAGGAAATTAATACAAGACTCATCTAAAACAGAACACTTAAGGAGGATGGAATTAAAAGGATGGGAAAATGACAGGCGTTGGAGATGCTAACCAGAAGCAAGCTCACACAGCTGGTAATGTTAGACGAGAAGACCGGAAGATAAAAGTGTTTACTAGATCTTAGGGGTCATTTCAAAATAATAATTTGATCAGCCTCCCAGAAGGATACAGCGAGGCTAATTTTGAATGCACTTTAAAGTATGGCCTAAAATATATATGGAACAAAAATGTGTGGAATTTCAAGGAGAAATGGTTAAAGTTGCAAGCATCACGAGAAATTTCTGTTACCTGGCTAAAGAGAGATGATCTGGGCGGGCCCACTTTAATTCCATGAGTGCTTCAAAGGCAGAGAGTTTTCTCTGACTGGTCACAGAAGAGGAAGTCAGAGACTCACGGGTGCGGGGGCCTCACGTGCTGGCTGCCAGGCTGTCGGTGGGCCTGAGGACAAGAATAGTCTCTGCCACCAGCCAGCAGGCAGGGAAACCTTAGTTCTGTAGCCACAATGTCCTGGACTGCCAACAACCTGAATGGGGCCCCAATGAGAACCCAGCACCTTGACGCCTTGGCTTAGCTTTGTGTGACTTTGTCTCACGGGTTATTGGGAAGATGATCTACATATAGGTCTGTGGCTCATTTCAAGTTAAATTATATTTGTGTGCATGGTCAGCGTCAGGGTTCATTTTTATTTACAAATGGGTATCCAGAATTTGTAGGAAAGACCATCCTTTCTTCATCAAATTATATCATCACCTTCGTTTGTCAAAATATCAAATGACTGTATGTGTTATATGTGTTATATGTTGAACATGTGGGTCAGTCTCCACTGATCTGTTTGTCTGTCCTTATGACAGTAACACAGGGTCTTGTTTCCCGCAGATTACAGTTAAGTCGTGACCTCCAGCATTTTCTTTTTTGGAAAATATATCCATTTCCATAAAATTTGTCAAGTCAGCTTGGAAATTTCTACAAAACTGCTTACTGGGATTTTGATTACTTTGAATCTATAGATTGATTTGGGGATAACTGACATCTTAATGTTTAGTCTTCTAAGCCATGAACATGGCATATATGACCCCATTTATATAGGCCTTCATTTATTTCTCTCAACAAAGTTTTGTAGGTTTAAGTGAACAGGGCTTGCACATATTTTGTTAAAATTATTCATAAGTATTTTTATACGATTTAAATGTTATTTTAAAATTTGATTTTCCAATATTTTCATTGCTAGTATACAGCATATATAGAAATACATAAATAATTGTATGATCAAGCCACCCAAGATGGCTCTTCTCTTGCTCGCTGTACAACCCCTGCCCGACCAGTCCTCCTTCATCTACACACTACTCACATCACCAACCTTCCCTCCTAATACATACTTGCCCCCGGCCCCAGCTGGTGATTGTTCTAATCTTTAGATCAGAGCACCTCCACGGTGATAGCTTATCAAAGGGACGGTGAGGGACGTGCCCCTCTGCTTGTTTCCCTGGTAACCGATGAGCCAACCTGATGTCAATTCCCCCTATAACCGGTGACCTCCCCGAGCCCTGGGAGCAAAGACTACTACCATGTCCTGCCCGCTGTCTGCCGCACACCGTGGAGTGTTGCTCCAGGACATGTAAGCTCCTCCATCCATTAAACCACTGATGTCTGTGTCGCTCACTTCAGGCTCTTTCTTCGGTCTCGAGGCTGGGCAAGTGCAGGGCTTGCAGGCCTGTAGGGTGCAACGCAACAGTAATACATAGGGGAATGTATAGTTTTGTATTTACAAAAAAATTTCTGTGCATACTATATGTAGCATACATAGAAATCATTTGTGTATAAATATAAATAGAAATGCATTCGATTTTTGTATATTGACCCGTATTCAACTGCCTTGCTAAATTTACATATTAATTATTTGTGTGTGTGTGTGTGTGTGTGTTTTGAGCACTTAGAGTAAATCTAATTTCTTTTTTTTATAAACATCTTTATTGGAGCATAATTACAAGGTGTTAGTTTCTGCTGTATAACAAAGTGAATCAGCTATATGTATACATATATCCCCATTTCCCCTCTCTCTTGCATCTCCCTCCCACCCTCCCCATCCCACCGCTCTAGGTGGTCACAAAGCACCGAGCTGATCTCCCCGTGTAATCCAGCTGCTTCCCACTAGCTATCTATTTTACGTTTGGTAGTGTATATATGTCCATGCCACTCTCTCACTTCGTCCCAGCTTACCCTTCCCCCTCCCCATGTCCTCAAGTCCATTCTCTACATCTGCGTCTTTATTCCTGTCCTGCCCCTAGGTTCTTCAGAACCTTTTTTTTTTTTTTTCTTAGATTCCATATATATGTGTTACCATATGGTATTTGTTTTTCTCTTTCTGACTTACTTCACTCTGTATGACAGACTCTAGCTCCATCCACCTCACTACAAATAACTCAGTTTTGTTTCTTTTTATGGCTGAGTAATATTCCATTGTATATATGTGCCACATCTTCTTTATCCATTCATCTGTCGATGGACACTTAGGTTGCTTCCATGTCCTGGCTATTGTAAATAAAGCTGCAATGAACATTGTGGTACATGACTCTTTTTGAATTATGGTTTTCTCAGGGTACCTGCCCAATAGTGGGATTGCTGGGTCATATGGTAGTTCTATTTTTAGTTTTTTAAGGAACCTCCATACTGTTCTCCATAGTGGCTATATCAATTTACATTCCCACCAACAGTGCAAGAGGGTTCCCTTTTCTCCACACCCTCTCCAGCATTTATTGTTTGTAGGTTTTTTGATGATGGCCATTGTAACCGGTGTGAGATGATATCTCATTGTCATTTTGATTTGCATTTCTCTAATAATTAATGATGTTGAGCATTCTTTCATGTGTTTGTTGGCAATCTGTGTATCTTCTTTGGAGAAATGTCTATTTAGGTCTTCTGACCATTCTTGGATTGGGTTGTTTGTTTTTTTGATATTGAGCTGCATGAGCTGCTTGTAAATTTTGGAGATTAATCAATCCTTTGTCAGTTGCTTCATTTGCAAATATTTTCTCCCATTCTGAGGGTTGTCTTTTGGTCTTGTTTATGGTTTCCTTTGCTGTGCAAAAGCTTTTAATTTTCATTAGGTCCCATTTGTTTATTTTTGTTTCTATTTCCATTTCTCTAGGAGGTGGGTCAAAAAGGATCTTGCTGTGATTTATGTCATGGAGTGTTCTGCCTATGTTTTCCTCTAAGAGTTTCATAGTATCTGGCCTTCCATTTAGGTCTTTAATCCATTTTCAGTTTATTTTCATGTATGGTGTTAGGGAGCATTCTAATTTCATGCTTTTACATGTAGCTGTCCAGTTTTCCCAGCACCACTTATTGAAGAGGCTGTCTTTTCTCCACTGTATATGCTTGCCTCCTTTATCAAAGATAAGGTGACCATATGTGCCTGGGTTTATCTCTGGGCTGTCTATCCTGTTCCATTGATCTATATTTCTGTTTTTGTGCCAGTACCATACTGTCTTGATTACTGTAGCTTTGTAGTATAGTCTGAAGTCCTAGAGCCTGATTCCTCCAGCTCCGTTTTTCTTTCCCAAGATTGCTTTGGCTATTCAGTGTCTTTCGAGTCTCCATACAAATTGTGAGATTTTTTTGTTCTAGTTCTGTGAAAAATGCCAGTGGTAGTTTGATAAGGATTGCATTGACTCTGTAGATTGCTTTGGGTAGTAGAGTCATTTTCACAATGTTGATTCTTCCAGTCCAAGAACATGATATATCTCGAGTAATATAATTATATATGTATGTATTATATATATAATATATTAGAGTTAGATATATTTATAAATATATAATATATCATAATTATGTTATTTATATAATAAATATAAAATAAATACATTTATATTATAATTATATATATATAAATATATTATATAATATATATATTTTTTATATATAAAAATATATATACTTTGTGGTATAAAATTGGTTAAAGCAGTCAGAAAATAACTACCCATAAGGAATAGATTTATAATTTAACTACATTAAAATGTAAAAGTTCTGTACATTAAAACACTATTTAAAAATTGAAAGATAAAGTAATGAGTGTCAGAGAATATTTTCTAAAGTTATAAACAATAAAGGATTAAAATGTATATACATATATATTTTTTTTAATTTAAACATATAATTTTAAATCTCTGATTCAATAGGAAGGCAGGCAATGTATAGAAAATAGATGGTGCTTCATAATAGAGAAAATAAAAATGGCCAAAAAGATATGAAAATTTACTTAAAATCATTATTATTAAAGGAAGTGCATATTAAACTATGGTGAGATACCACTCTATCCCCTCAGACTGGCAAACATTAAAAACCTTTAGAGTTATGAGTGTTGTTGAGGATATGTCACAACAAGGACTCATTCAGCACTGGAGGCAGTGCATATTAATCCGTCCCTTTGGAAAACAAGTTGTTATTAAATGGTAAAGTGGTGATATTCCTATCACCACCCCTAGGAATATATAACTTTGAGAAGCTCATGCGCACATGAACCATGACAGTATGAACAAGATTGTTCATAAAAGCAAGCATAGTAGTCCCAAATTAGAAACAACCCAAGTATTCATAAATAGTAAAATGGATAAATATGCTGCAGTAGAGTCATACAATGGAAATATTCTACAGAAATGCAAGTAAACAAACTAGAGCTCCATACAACAACATTGATGAATCTTACAAAAGGTTGAACAGAAGAAGGCATAAAAAAGTAAATCTGTGATTCCATAGATTCCATTTATATGCAACTCAGAAATAAGCAAAACTAACTTGTATTGTTTAGAGATGTAAACATAGGAGACAAAATCATAAAGCAAAGCAGAGAAATGATCACTATGACAATCAAGATCGTGATTGCACATAAACTGGAGCAAGAGGGTTTTGATCATGAAAGGACACTCATATTCTTTTTGGGGACCTGCAATTTTTAATTTCTTAAGCTGGGTAGTAATTACATTAGTGTTTGCTTTATAATACTTTGTTAAATTGTACATCTATGTTTTGTTTGCTTTTGCACATACATTGTGTTTAACAATAAAAATTTTTAAATTATATATTACTTATATGTTGTAAAAAGATTTACCACAAAATTCAACAGTTTAAGTAGGCAAATACTTATTATCTCACACATTTTCTGAAGGCCAGGCCTTTGTGAGTATCTTAGCCGGGTGGCCTTGGGGTCAAGCCATTGGCCAGGGCTGTAGTCATATGGCTTGACTGGGGCCGGAGGATCCACTTCCATGAAAGTTCACACACATGTCTGTTGGTTGGGGGCCTCAGCTCTTTACCATGTGGGCCACTTCACAGGGCTGCTTGAGTGTCCTTACCACATGACAGCTGACTTCCTCCAGAGTGAATGATTCAAGAGAGAAAGAGAAGAGAGCAATGCCTTTCATAACCTAGTATCAGAAGTCAAACATTGTCAATTTGCCACATTCTATTCATTAAAAGGAAGTCATTAAAGTCCAGTCCATGATGAAGATAGAGGAATTAAACTCCATCTCTTCAAGGGAATGGTATCAGAGTATTTGTGGACATATTTTAAATCACCATAAATTTTATCAGAAGTCTACTATAAACAAATTCAATGTAGAGTACCTATATTAGGAAAAGTATTTGCAACATATAGGAAAGCAAAATGACTTAATCTATTATAAATGAGGATAAGAACTCAATATACACACTGAAAAAAGACATGAAAAAATTCTAATGAGCATATAAGAGGAAAAATATAAACATTGCTAGTGAAAATGAAAATCTGAGTTTTTACAGCTTTTCTGGAAGAAATGTCACATATATTGTATATTAGTGTGGAGACTTAAACCACTTAATATGCGAAGAATTTATTTCTTTAAAAGGGAATAAAGACACAGACCTACTAGAGAATGGACTTGAGGATATGGGGAGGGGGAAGGGTAAGCTGGGACAAAGTGAGAGAGTGGCATGGACATATATACACTACCAAACGTAAAATAGATAGCTAGTGGGAAGCAGCCGCATAGCACAGGGAGATCAGCTCGGTGCTTTGTGACCACCTAGAGGGGTGGGATAGGGAGGGTAGGAGGGAGGGAGATGCAAGAGGGAAGAGATATGGGGACATATGTATATGTATAACTGATTCACTTTGTTATAAAGCAGAAACTAACACACCACTGTAAAGCAATTATACTCCAATAAAGATGTTTAAAAAAAAAAGGGACCAATATGTATAAAATATGTATGGAGATGTTTATTTTACATTATTTGTAGAAGAAAAAAGCTGAAACAAATGGAATGACCAATAAGTACAGAAATGTTTGAATACATTATGACACATCCATGATGTGAAAACATTTTTAAAACTTTCTATTGACAAATAGTGTACATACAGAAAAGTGCAATATTGCATGCATAAAGCCCAAAGAAATATCACTATCTGGTCATACTCATGATATCAGCATTCTAATCGAGAAAGAGAACAATGCCAGAACCCCCAAAGCCCTCTCAGCTTCCTTGTAGTCTCAAACTTCTCTGAGTAACCACTATCCTGACATCTGAGAACATAGATTAATGTTGCTTTTTTTGGTACTTTGCATGCGTGAAATCATATAGTATGTTATGTGGTATATTATATAGTTGACGCTTGAACAACACTGCTTTGAACTGTGGGTTCACTTATATGTGGGTATTTTTCAATAGTAAATAGTATAGTACTACACAGTCGGTGGTTGGTTGAATCTGCAGATGCAGAGGAACCAGGGATATGGAGAGTTGACTATAAGTTATACATGGCTTAACTCCCATGTTGTTCAAGGGTCAACTGTAGTTTTATTTTCCTTTGTATTCTATTTGTCAGATTCATCCATACTACATGTAGTTATAGGTAATTGATTCTCATTGCTGCATAGTACTTTATTGTGTCTCAACTCATTTATCCACAACAGTTTTAACAGGTATTTAGTTTCCAGCTTGGGACTATTATGATTAGTGCTATGAATATTCTAGTACATGTCTTTTGGTAAATAAATGTGCATATTTCTGATAGATATATACCTAGGAGCAGAATTGCTGGGTCATAGGATATGCATGTGTTTGGCTTTAGTAGACTCTGCCAAGCAGTATTCCAAAGTGGTTGGACCAATTTATGCTCCCAGTAAGAGTGTATGAGGTTTACTGTTGTTCCACATTCATACCAACACTTGCTTTTTCCATGTTTTAGATTTCAGCTTTTGGATGTGTGTCATGAAATGGTTCTCATAGATTTTCTTCTAGAAGCCTAATTGTTTTTTCTTCACATTTAGGTATGCAATCCATATGGAATTGATTTTTATGTATGGTATGAGGTAAGTGTCAGGTCACACTTATTTTTTCATATGGATATTCAATTGACCCAGCACCACTTATTGAAAAGATCCATCTTTACCATACTATTTTGATGACGATAGCTTTTTCATATAGTTTGAAATCCGGGACCGTGATACCTCCAACTTTGTTTTCTTATCAAGGTTGTTTTGACTATTTGGGTCTTTTGTGTGGAAAGATACACTGTGTTCATGAATTGGAAGAATTAATATTGGTAAAAATGACCATACTACCCAAGGCAATCTGCAGATTCAGTGCAATCCCTTTCAAAATACCAACAGCATTTTTCACAGAACTGCAATACATTATTCTAAAATGTGTATGAAAACACAGAAGACACAGAATAATCAAAACAATCTTGACAAAGAAGAACAAAGCTGGAGGTATCATGCTCCCTGATCTTAAACTATACTACAAAGCTACAGTCATCAAAACAGTATGGTACTGGCACAAAAATAGATACATAAATCGTTAGAACAGAATAGAGAGCCCAGAATTAAACCCACACTTATATGGGCAATTCCTCTATGCCAAAGTAGGCAAAAATATACAATGGGGAAAAGATAGTGTCTTCACTAATTGGTGTTGGATAAACTGGACAGCTCCACGAAAAAGAATCAAACTGGACTACTTTCTCACACCATAAAAAAAAAAAACACCAAAAAACTCAAAATGGATTAAAGCCTCAAACGTAAGACCTAAAAACATAAAACATCTAGAAAAACATAGTCAGTACACTCTTTGACATTGGTCTTAGCAATATTTTTTTGGATATGTGTCTTCAGGCAAGGGAAACAAAAGCAAAAATAAACAAATGGGACTACATCAAACCAAAAAGCTTTTGTATAGCAAAGGAAACTTTTAACAAAATGAAAAAACAGCATGCTGAATAGGAGAAGGTATTTGCAAATGATATCCAATAAGGGGTTAATACCCAAAATATACAAAGAACTCATATAACCCAAAAGAACTCATATAACCCAATACCAATTGAAAAATTTGCTGAGGACCTAAATAGACATTTTTCCAAAGACATACATATGGCCAACAGACACATGAAAAGATGTTCAGCATTACTAAATATCAGGGGAATGCAAATCAAAACCACAATGAGATATCACCTCACACCTGTCAGAATGGCTATTACAAAAAGACAAGAAATAACAAGTGTTGGTAAGGATGTAGAGAAAAGGGAACCCTTGTGCACTGTTGGTGGTACAAATTGGTGTAGCCACTATGGAAAACAATATGGAGGTTCCTCAAAAAGTTAAAAATAGAACTACTATATGATCCAGCAATTCCACTTTGGGTATTTTTCCAAAGAAAACAAAAACATTAATTAAAAAAAATATATGCATCCCTATGTTTATTGCAGCACTACTTACGAGAGGCAAGATATGGAAACAACCTAAGTGTCCATCAATAGATAAATGGATAAAGATGTGGTATATTATACACAGTGGAATATTACTCAGCCGTAAAAAAGAATGAGATCTTTTGTGATTTCGATGTGACAACATGGATTGACCTAGAGGTTATTATGCTAAGTGAAATAAGTCAGGCAGAGAAAGAAAAATGATGTATGATTTTAACTTATATGTGGAATGTAAAAAACAAAGCAAATGAACAAATGAACAAAATAGAAACAGTCTCTTAGATACAGAGAAGAAATAGTGGTTGCCATAAGGTAGGGGGTGGGGGGTTGAGTAAAATAGGTGAAGGAGATTAAGAGGTGTAAACTTCCAGCTGCAATATAAATGAGTTGTGAGGATGAAATATACAGCATGTGGAATATAATCAGTAATATTGTAATATCTTTGTATAGTAATGTACTGTAACTAGATTTATCATAGTAACATTTTCTAATGTATAGAAATATTGAATCACTATGTTGTACACCTGGAACTAACATAGTGTTGTAGGTCAATTATACTTCAATTAAAAAAAAACTAGTTCTTTGAAAAGATCAATAGAGCTGATGAGCCTCTAGCCAGGCTAACTAAGAAAAAAGAGAGAAAATACAAATTAGTAACATCCAAAATAAAGGAGGGACATTACTACAGATCCCATGGATAGTAGAAGGATAATCAAGGAATACTATGAACAACACTATGGCCACAAATTTGATAACCGAGATTAAATGGAGTAATTCCTTGAAAGATACATCTGCCAAAACTCACACAAGAAGAAAGAGATGCTGAATAGGCCTGTATCTATTAAATAAATTGAATCAACAATTAATAACCTTCCAAAACAGAAAGCAGCAGGCTCAGATAGGTTCACTGGTGAATTCAAACATTTAAGGAAGAAATTATGCCAATTTTATACAATCTCTTCCAGAAGATAGACACAGAGGGGAAACCTCCTAACTCATTATATGAGGCCAGCATTACCCTAAAACCAAAACCAGATAGTCTTTAAAAGAAAACTACAGACCAATATCTCTCATGAACACAAATGCAAAAATCCTCAACAAAACATTAGCAAATCAAAACCAAAAATGTATGAAAAGAATTATACACCATGACCATGTGAGATTTATCCCAGGTATGCAAGGTTGGTTTATCATTTGGAAATCCATTAATATACTCTATCACATCAACAGTCTAAAGAAGAAAAATCACATGATCATATCAATAGATACAGAAAAAGTATTTGACAAAATCCAATACTCATTCTTGATAAAAACTCTTAGCAAGCTAGGAATAGAGGGGAACTCTCTCAAATTGATAAAGACCATCTATACAAAATCGATAGCTAACATTATACTTAATGATGAGAAACTAAGTTTTTCCACTAAAAGCAGGAACAAGGCAGATGTCCTCTCTCACCACTCCTTTTCAACATCATACCAGAAGTTCTAGATAACTCAATAATACCAAAAAAGGGAAATAAAAGTTATACAGAGTGTAAAAGAAGAAATAAAACTATCTTTGTTCATGGATGACATGATTGTCTATATAGAAAACAAAAGAATTAACAACAAAATTTCTGGAACTAATAAGTTATTACAGCAAATTTGGAAGATGTAAGGTTAATGTACAAAAGGTTAACACTTTCCTTATCCCAGCAATAAACAAGTAGAATTTTAAATTAAAAACATATTGCCGTTTACATTAACACAAATACTTAGGTGTAAATCTAACAAAATACGTACAAGATCTATATGAGGAAAACTACAAAATTCTGATGAAACAAATTTAAAAAAGAACTAAATAAGTATAGAGATATTTCATGTTCATGGATGGGAAAACTCAATTTTGTCAAGATGTTGGTTCTTCATAACTTGATTTATAGATTCAACGCAATCCCTATTAAAATGCCAGCATGTTATTTTGTGGATGTCAACTAAGTGATTCTAAAGTATATCTGGAGTGGCAAAAGACCCAGAATAGCCAGTATTGAAGGAGAAGAACAAAGCAGAAGGACTGACACTGCCTGACTTCAAGACTTACAATAAAGCTATAGTAACCAAGTGTGGTGTTGGTGATAGAACAGTTAAATAGACCATTGGAACAGAATAAAGAGCCCAGAAAGAGACTCACATAAATATCACTATATTTCTGTGAAAATATCACTGATCTTGATGAAATACAACGGTAAAATGGAGAAAAGACACTCTCTTCAACAAATGGTGCTGGAACAACTAGACAGCCACATATTAAAAAACATAAGAATCTACAGACAGACCTTTCAAAAAAATTAATTGAAAATGGATGATAGACCTTAATATAAAATGCAAAATTATAAAACTCCTAGGAGTTAACACAGAAAAATTCTAGATGGCTTTTGGTATGGTGATAACTTTTTAGATACAACACCAAAGGTATGGTCTGTGAAAGAAATAATTGATAAGGTGGACTCATAAAAATTAAAAAAAAGAAAAACCTTCTGCTCTGTGAAAGACACTGTCAAGAGAATAAGAAAACAGCCACAGACTGCGAGAAAATATTTGCAAAAGATTTATCCAATGAAGGACTGTAATTCACAATATACAAAGAACTCTTAAAATTAAATAATAAGAAAATGAACATCCTGATTTAAACATGGGCAAAAAACCTGAACAGATACATCATTGAGGAAGATAAACAGATGACAAAATAGCATACAAAAAATGCTCAACATTATATGTCATTAGGAAATTGCAAATTAAAACAATAGTAAGATACCACTACACACCTATCAGAATGGCCAAAATCTGTAACACTGACAACAGCAAATGCTGACAAGGATGTGGAGCAAGAGGAACTCTCATTCATTGCTAGTGGGAATGCAAAATGGTACCACCACTTTGGAAGACAGTTAAGCACTTTCTTACAAAACTAAACATACTCCTACCATATGATCCAGCAATTGCACTACTTGGCATTTACCCAAAGGAATTGAAAAGTTATGAACCTGCACGTGGATGTTTATAGCATCTTTATTCATAATTGCAAAAACTTAAAAGCAACCAAGTTGTCCTTCATTAAGTGAATAAATAAATAAACTGTGAAACATCCAGGCAATGGAATATTATTCAGCACTAAAAAGAAATGAGATTTCAAGCCATGAAAAGACATAGAAGAAACTTAAATGCCTATTACTAAGTGAAAGAAGACAATCTGAAATGGCTACACACTGTATGGTTCCAATATATGAAATTCTAGATAAGGTAAAATTATGCAGACAGTAAAAAAGAACAGTGGTTTCCAGGGGTTCAGAAGGAGGGAGGAATAAATAAATTTGTGGAGCACACAGGATTTCTAGGGCAGTGTACCTGTTCTGTATGATACTATAATGGTGATACATGTCATTATGCATTTGTCAAAACCCACAGGGTGAACCTTGATGAACTTTTGGTGATAATGATGTGTCAATGTAGGTTGATTATCAAATAACCTGCAAATGTACTCTCTGGTATGAGACATTGGTAGTGGGGGAAGCTGTGTGTGTGTTGGGGCAGGGGGTAACTTTTATACTGTCTCCTCAATTTTCCTATGAATATAAAATAAATAGAGCTTCTTAAGAAAATATTTTCAAATTAAAAAATAGAAAAGGAGAGATTCCTAACTCATTTCTGAGGCTAGTATTAGCCTTAAAAGGCCTTGTAAGAAAGTTACAAATCAATATCCCTTATGAAAATAGACATAAAATTTTCTAATAAAATTATAGCAGATTAAATCCAGAAATTTGTAAAAGGCATAATACATCACAACCAAGTGGGGGTTTTCTTGTGATGCAAAGCTAGTTAGACAGAGATCATTGATGCAATCCACTATATTAATCAACTAAAGGATGATTTGGCAATTGTTTTTCAGTAAAGAACCAGATAGTAAATAGTTTAGGCTTTGTGGGTGACATACAGTTTTTATAGCATATTCTTCTTCTTTTTACAACACTTTAAACATGTGAAAAAATCATTTTTTGGCTTGTGGCCTCTAAAGAAACAGTCAATGGGCAGGATTTGGCCTGTGAGTCACAGTATGCTGACCCCTGGACTAAAATAAGTAAAACCACATGATTATATCAATTGATACAGAAAAAGAACTTGAAAAATTCAACATCCATTCAACATTAAAACTCTAGTAAATTAGGAATAGAAAGCATCTACAAAAAAATTGTATAGCTAACATCATAGTTAGTAGTGAAAGATTTAATGTTTTACCCCAGGATCAAGAACAAAGCAAAGATTATATATTTTTACCACTCCTATTCAACACCATAGGTTGGTTGACAAGCCAGTGTGATAAAGCAAGGGGAAAAAAGCTTAGAGATTGGAAAGGATGACATGATTGTTAAAGTAGAAATCTCCAGAATCTATTTTAAAAGCTACTGGAATGAATAAGTGAATGTAGCAAAGTTGCATAATAAAAGGTCAATGCACAAAAATTAAAATGTAATTTATATAATATTAATGAAAAATAGGAAACCAAATCTGTTTTTTAAATACCATTTACAATAGCTTCTTTTTAAAAAAGGAAATACTTTGATATAAATCTAACAAATGTGCAGGAGCTGTACACTTAAAACTAAAAAAAGCTAATGAAAGAAATCAAAGGATGTCTAAAAAATCTAAATAAATGGAGAGATATATCATGCTCATGGATTGAAAGACTCAATATAGTTAAAATGTCAATTCTTTAAAAAATGATCTATAGATTAACACAATTCCAATAAAAATCCCAGCATCACTCACTGTATATATTGACAAGTTAACTTTAAACTCTTTATAGAAAGTCATGGGAATTAGAGTAGCCAAAATAAATTTGAAAAGAAAAAAATTTGACTTTAAGACTTACTGTAAAGTCACAGTTATTAAGACAGTGTGGTAATGGTGAGATGATAGACACGTAGATCAATGGAACAGAACAGAGAGTCCAGGTATGAATCCACGCAAATACAGGCTTTTTTACTAAGGTAAAATTTACATGAAATGAAATTCATCATGTTAACCATTTTTAAGAGTACAATTCAGTGCTATTGTTAGTACTAAGGTCCGTAGTAATTTCCTCACTTTCATTTCTGATTTTAGTAATTTGAGTTTTTCTCTTTTTTGGTCACTCTAGCTAAAGGTTTGTCAATTTTGTTGCTCTTTTAAAATAAATTTGGTTCATTTATTTTCCCTCTTGTTTTTCTATTCTCTATTTATCTCCACTCTAATATTTATTATTTCCTTCCTTGTACTAGTTTTGTGTTTAGTTTGCTCTTCTTTTTCTAGTGCTTTACGGTGCAAAGTTAGGTGACTGATTTGAGATATTTTTTAATGTAGGCATTTAAAGCTATAAATTTCCCTCTGAACTTATCTCACTGCATCCCATTAAGTTTTGGTATAGCATGTTTATGTTTTTGTTTTCATTTGTCTTAAGGTATTTTCTAACTTCTCTTGCAATCTTTTCTTTGGCCCATTCGTTGTTTAAGAGTGTGTTGTTAGTGTGCACATATTTGTGAATTTTCCAGTTTTCCTTCTGTTAGTGTCAGGGCAATTTCATAAGAATTTCTTGACTTACTTGGGCAAGGGAAGAAATTCATGAGTAGACCAGAAGAAGCAGAAATTTTGTGGAATGGATTCTGGCTCTCTTCACAGGGCTACTTTTTTCAACATTTAATAAAATAAGGTTATATTTTACTGAAATGACTCTCGCCAGCATTGACAACTACAGGGAAACTTAATTTTTGATCCTGAGATGGGGGGGAGGAGAAAAGGTCGACTAGAGACCTGCCTTCTCCCATAAGAATGAGAGATGATAATACAGATGCTCATTCCTTCTACTCCAGCAATAAGATGTAAACCTTGCATTTGGTATGGTCTGGAAATAGAGCACTTTGTTTAGTCAGATATGACTGTTGTCAGAAAGTTACATACTTTCGTTTAAAATGCCAACTTTTCTACGTTTCACACTAGTAAAGGCACATTTAAGTTGATTTTATTTATAACGGTCATGAGATAATGATAGCTGTAGTACCATAGTTCATTTCACCGCATCTCCAATTCCTAGAAATTCGACTTCATAGAAATGCCCAATGAACAACTGACTGGTAGCAGTTTAATGGTTCTCCTGTGAGACCTCTTAGAACTGATTTCAGATTGGAAGTATTACTACAGTGAGAAGTGAATTACTATAATACCTTTTCTGTTGGCTAACATTTTACAAATTCTTCTCTGAAGGGTTTCACAGATGTGATTTCAGGATGGAGTTGGAAAAGTGAGAGTCCACTACTGCAGAAGAAACAAAAGGACAGGTTCCTCTTCAGCTATATAATACCATAAATAAATGATCATATTCGCCACTTTTTGAAATTACGATGGCTATCCTCAAGGGGAAATTGGAAGAGGTGGATTTCGAATTGCCAAAATATCTTGGCCTGTTTTTAGTTTCCTGAACAAGGTGCTGAGCTAGAGGAGCTCTGAAGTCCATTGCATCTCAAGGTTTTTAGTCTCCCTGACCAGAGAGCACAAGGGAAGCCGGCAGCCATTTCGGGGCTGATGGAGGTGTGCTGGGTTTACAGATGCCAAGCTGGCAAGCCCCAAGCTGGCTCCATGGGGTGAGCCTCTGCTCTCAGTTCATGCTGGAAGCCACCCCCAATTAGGACATAACCTGCACTGAGGTTAATTACTGAGGATATGGGTACCCTGTGGGTATTTTCAGAAATGCCGAAGTTCACACACTGTGGTTGTTTGACTGTAATGGCTAATAAACTTTAACAATGTTTTTGCAAGGAACTTTATGACGAACACCTTACTAGGCTGATTGTATGGTATTGTTAATGGTGTCTTCATGAAATTTATTACATATATTTATTTACTCATGAACTATTAATAATTTATGGGACATCATATTTGCTTTCTAATCCTAGTGATTTCTTTCCTACCAGAACAAAAAATTAATTCTGTGTCAAAGAAGCCTTGGTTTGATTAGATTCTTATGGAAATACTCAATATTGATAATCCTCTAACAGATGTATTCTCACCAATTTTTCTTCTATTATGAAAAATTTTGTCACATTTTATATTTATATACAAAGTGTGTGTGTGTATAGAGACAGAGAGGTTGGCTTTCAACTTTCAGAAGTGACCTAAATTTGTTTTTATTCTCATTTTGTGTTATACAACTCTAAGCCATTATTAATATTTTACTTCATTTTAAAGTAAAAATAAAATGATGGTGTTGGTTTTGAGGCTTCAAGTTGTCTCAGGGATTGAGGCAGGAGGTAGATGGGTCCCAGGCTGAACAGTTTCTCCCCCTGTGGACAGGAACTCCATAATAGTAGGAACCCCATAAAAGCAGGATGATGGAGGAGGTTGGGCCCTGCTCAGATAAGAGATAAAAGACCACATGTTCCTCATTCTTGAAGTCAAGGAGACCTTCTCGACTATACATGCACAGAAAGGCTCCATGGAGGTCAAAAAGGGAGGGGGGGCCACCCCATAGTAAGTGATGTCAACTACCTATAGGCCTCTTCACCAGAATCCAACTTGGCTAAGAGATGCGCACGCACACATGGGAGGACCCTGAGATAAACCAAATACAGACTCAGAACCAGGCAAAGCAAGATGATTGGTCTAAGGAAACCCAGAAGAAATGCCCCATAAAAGTGATACAAACTACCACGAGGGTGCGACTCTCTCTCTGAGCCCACCTGTGTGTCCATCCACATGTACTGTACTCTTTTCCTCCTAATAAACACTTTACTTGTTTCACTACTTTCCGTCTCTATGTGGAAATTCATTTCCACACAGCTGACGGGCCAGGGACTTGTCACTGGCCACTGGTCCCTGGCAGTGTGGTGGCTAGGATTCAGCGCTCTCACTGCCATTGCCCGACCTCAGTCTCTGCCTGGAAACCGAAATCCTGCTTCAAGCCGCTACAGGCCAAGGCCACCTGCGATCAGGATGATGCTGTTTTACCAAACAAACATTCTTTTCACGTTAACAGGTTTAAAAATTGCTCAATATCAAAGTATTTCTTCAAGTCATCCTTTAAGAAATTAGATTTCCCCACAAATGCAGAGCTTTGAATTCCAGCATATAATTTATTAAATTCTTTTTTCATACTTGAAATAATCACAAGAGTTGGTGGATGCCACATTTCTGAAGCCCTGACATTAAGGAACTAAGCTGAAAGGATATTTCCCAGGCTTAGGGTTTCAGGAAATTGCAGGTGGAGTAATGTCAACAATTCACAGGACTCTGATATAGATCACTAGTTTTCATTCTCCCAAATAGAAAAACTCGCCATGTGACCCTTCATTGGCTGCTCTAGTAAAGCAATTTGAATTTTGCTGACCTAAAGTAAGTGAACAGTTTATACAAGCTTTAAGTATTGGTCATTTGAAAGAATTCTCTTGTTTCTGAGTATCGTGCCTTTTATGTTTCTAATGATACTTGCTTGGAATTCCTAAAAAGTATAATTATTTTTACTTTGGAAAGTGCTGAAGTATAGAGTACAGTATAGGATAGATATGTGGTATGAGGTTTGTTATTTAATTTCCTTAATTTAGGGTTGTTAATAATTTTCCTGAATCAAATCATTTCATTTGTATACTGCCTTTGTCATGATTTTGGAAATGTACTCTATGTCTTATTGTCATTATTATTCATGAAATTCTTTAGGAATTTACATTCTTTCTTCGGTTGGGCTGTGCAAATGGGAAGCCACTTTTCTTCCTGCCATATACAAATTTATCCAGCCCACCATAGATATGTAAAACTGCATGAGATTTTTTCAAAGAGAAAAGTTAATACACATCTTTCTTTTTTTATTTCCACAATTACCTGAACCATAACCATTTTATTTTGAGGGATGATTAGTGTACTGAAGGAGAGTGATGATGACAACTGCTTTTCTTGCTGAACTTGAGAAAATAATAAAAATAAAGAGGTGAAGAACAGGTTAGTGAGGTAAGATTATATTTTTATTTGTTATTTCCATGCTACTGAACCTCTGTATTAAAAATACTTCAGATTAAATATTATCTTCCTTATGATAGCAATTATACTGCCTTTGTGAATGTTTTACTATACCTTTAGAGCTATGAATCTGAGATTGTAAGTCTCCATGTCATGATAGGAGTTACTCATCTGTACTTTTGTCCAACTCTCCCATTTTTCTGCCATGTTGCCTATTTTTCATTAATTTGCAAGAGTTGTTTATATATTCTTTCAATGAGCTGTTTGATACTTACAGTGTAAACTGCTGATCACTTTTTTTGTGGTGGTTTATGATAAAGTATTCCATTTTAAGTTCCTAAACATCAATATTCTCTTTAAAGCTTAGGGCTATTTATTCATTTTTTTGGTGACACATTACAATTTTATTTCATTTTCTTACTTTTAAAGTTGAGGTAAAATTCATACAACATTACATAAAATTCACACAAAACAAACCATTTTAAAGCAAACAATTCAGGGGCATTTAGTATTTTCACAATGTTGTGCAAACACTGTCTCTATCAAAACATTCATCACATATTCATCGCCCCAAAAGAAAACCCCATACTCACTGAGGAGTTACTCCCCACCCCCCTTATTGTTAGGGCTGAATAATATTCCATTGTACATATACACCACAATTTGTTTATCCATTCATGTGTTGATGGACGTTTGGGTTAACTTTCTGATTATTGTGAATAGTGCTGCTATGAACATTCAATAAGTTTTTGTGTAGACAGATGTTTTAAATAATCTTGGGTATACACATAAGAGTGGAATTGCAGGGTCATGTGGTAACTTCATGCTTTCCAAGTTGGCTGCACTATTCTACATTTCCACTACCAATGAATGAGGATTCCAATTTCTCCACATTTTTGCCAACACTCGATACTGTCTGCCTTTTTAATATATCCACCCATATAGGTGTAAAGTGCTATCACATTGGGTTTTTTTTTTAAACATCTTTATTGGAGTATAATTGCTTCAGAATGCTGTGTTAGTTTCTGCTTTATAACAAAGTGAATCAGCTATACATAAACATATATCCCCATATCTCCTCCCTCTTGCGTCTGCCTCCCACACTCCCTCTCCCACCCCTCTAGGTGGTCACAAAGCACTGAGCTGATCTCCCTGTGCTGTGCGGCTGCTTCCCACTAGCTATCTATTTTACATTTGGTTGTATATATAAGTCCATGCCACTCTCTGACTTCGTCCCAGCTTACCCTTCCCCCTCCCCTTGTCCTGAAGTCCATTCTCTACGTCTGCGTCTTTATGCCTGTCCTGCCTCTAGGTTCTTCAGAACCTTTTTTTTTTTTTTTTAGATTCCATATATATGTGTTAGCATACAGTATTTGTTTTTCTCTTTCTGACTTACTTCACTCTGTATGACAGACTCTAGGTCCATCCACCTCACTACAAATAACTCAGTTTTGTTTCTTTTTATGGCTGAGTAATATTCCACTGTATATATGTGCCACATCTTTATCCATTCATCTGTCGATGGACACTTAGGTTGCTTCCATGCCCTGGCTATTGTAAATGGAGCTGCAATGAACATTGTGGTACATGACTCTTTTTGAATTATAGTTTTCTCAGGGTATATGCCCAGTAGTGGGATTGCTGAGTCATATGGTAGTTCTATTTTTAGTTTTTTAAGGAACCTCCATATTGTTTTCCATAGTGGCTGTATCAATTTACATTCCCACCAATAGTGCAAGAGGGTTCCTTTGTCTCCACACCCTCTCCAGCATTTATTGTTTGTAGATATTTTGATGATGGCCATTCTGACTAGTGTGAGGTGATACCTCATTGTAGTTTTGATTTGCATTTCTCTAATGATTAGTGATGTTGAGCATCCTTTCATGTGTTTGTTGGCAATCTGTATATCTTCTTTGGAGAAATGTCTATTTAGGTCTTCTGACCATTCTTGGATTGGGTTGTTTGTTTTTTTGATATTGAGCTGCATGAGCTGCTTGTGTATTTTGGAGATTAATCCTTTGTCAGTTGCTTCATTTGCAAATATTTTCTCCCATTCTGAGGGTTGTCTTTTCGTCTTCTTTATGGTCTCCTTTGCTGTGCAAAAGTTTTTAAGTTTCATTAGGTCCCATTTGTTTATTTTGGTTTTTATTTCCATTTCTCTAGGAGGTGGGTCAAAAAGGATCTTGCTGTGATTTATGCCATAGAGTGTTCTGCCTATGTTTTCCTCTAAGAGTTTGATAGTGTCTGGCCTTACATTTAGGTCTTTAATCCATTTTGAGTTTATTTTTGTGTGTGGTGTTAGGGAGTGTTCTAATTTCATTCTTTTCCATGTAGCTGTCTATTTTTCCCAGCACCACTTATTGAAGAGGCTGTCTTTTCTCCATTGTATATTCTTGCCTCCTTTATCAAAAATAAGGTGATCATAGGTGTGTGGGTTTATCTCTGGGCTTTTTATCCTGTTCCAATGATCTATATTTCTGTTTTTGTTCCAGTACCATACTGTCTTGATTACTGTAGCTTTGTAGTATAGTCTGAAGTCCAGGAGCCTGATTCCTCCAGCTCCATTTTTCTTTCACAAGATTGCTTTGGCTATTTGGGGTATTTTGTGTTTTTATACAAATTGTGAAATTTTTTGTTCTAGTTCTGTGAAAAATGCCATTGGTAGTTTGATAGGGATTGCTTTGCATCTGTAGATTGCTTTGGTTATTATAGTCATTTTCACAATGTTGATTCTTCCATTTCAAGAACATGGTATATCTCTCCATCTGTTTGTATCATCTTTAATCAGTGTCTTATAGTTTTCTGCATACAGGTCTTTTGTCTCCTTAGGTAGGTTTATTACTAGGTATTTTATTCTTTTTGTTGCAGTGGTAAATGGGGATGTTTCCTTAATTTGTCTTTCAGATTTTTCATCATTAGTGTATAGGAATGCAAGAGATTTCTGTGCATTAATTTTGTATCCTGCTACTTTACCAAATTCATTGATTAGCTCTAGTAGTTTTCCGGTAGCATCTTTAGGGTTCTCTATGTATAGTATCATGTCATCTGCAAACAGTGACAGCTTTACTTCTTTTCTGATTTGGATTCTTTTGATTTCTTTTTCGTATCTGATTGCTGTGGCTAAATCTTCCAAAACTATGTTGAATAATAGTGGTGAGAGTGGACAACCTTGTCTTGTTCCTGATCTTAGAGGAAATGCTTTCAGTTTTTCACCATTGAGAATGATGTTGGCTGTGGGTTTGTCATATATGGCCTTTATTATGTTGAAGTCAGTTCCCTGTATGCCTACTTTCTGGAGGGTTTTTATCATAAATGGGTGTTGAATTTTGTCGAAAGCTTTTTCTGCATCTATTGAGGTGATCACATGGTTTTTCTCCTTCAATTTGTTAATATGGTTTATCACATTGATTGATTTGCATATATTGAAGAATCCTTGCATTCCTGGGATAAACCCCTCTTGATCATGCTGTATGATCCTTTTAATGTGCTGTTGGATTCTGTTTGCTAGTATTTTTTTTAAATAAATTTATTTATTTATTTTTGGATGCATTGTGTCTTTGTTGCTGTGCTCAGGCTTTTCTCTAGTTGTGGCGAGGGGGTCTACTTTTCGCTGCGGTGCGCGGGCTTCTCAGTGTGGTGGCTTCTCTTGTTGTGGAGCACAGGCTCTAGGTGTGCAGGCTTCAGTAGTTTTGGCTCACGGGCTCTAGAGTGCAGGCTCTCTAGTTGTGGCACATGGGCTTAGTTGCTGTCCATCATGTGGGATCTTCCCGGACCAGGGCTCGAACCCACGTCTCCTGCACTGGCAGGCAGATTCTCAACCACTGTGCCACCATGGAAGCCCTGTTTGCTAGTATTTTGTTGAGGATTTTTGCGTCTATGTTCATCAGTGTCATATTGGTTTTTAACTTTTTTATTTCCTTGGGACTTCCCTGGTGGCAGAGTGGTTAAGAATCTGCCTGCCAATGCAGGGGACACGGGTTCGAGCCCTGGTCTGGGAAGATCCCACATGCTGCAGAGCAACTAAGCCTGTGCACCACAACTACTAAACCTGCACTCTGGAGCCTGTAAGCCACAACTACTGAGCCTGCATGCCACAACTACTGAAGCCTGCGTGCCTAGAGCCTGTGCTCTGCAACGAGAAGCCACCACAATGAGAAGCCCGTGCACCTCAACGAAGTGTAGCCCCTGCTCGCCGCAACTAGAGAAAGCCTGCACACAGCAACAAAGACCCAATGCAGCCAAAAATAAATAAATAAAAACAATAATAATATGTGAATAAAATTTGTATTTCCGTAATGTCTGCTGTTGTTGAGAATCTTTCCATGTGCTTATTCGCCATTTATATACCTTCTTTGGAGAAATGTCTACTCAGCTCCTTAGCCCATTTTAAATTGGATTATTTATTTGTTATTGATTTGTAAGAGAGTTCTTTATATATTCCAGATACACATCCCTAAGATACAGGATTTGAAAAAAATTCCTATTGTGTGCATTTCCTTTTATCTTTCTTGATAGTGTCTTTTGAAACCCAAAGCTTTTACTTTTGTTTGATGAAGTACAATTTATCAATTTTTTTCTTTGGTTGCTTGTGCTTTAGTTGGCATATTTAAGAAAACATTGCCCAATCTGAAGATTTACATCTGTTTTCTCAAAGCTTTATAGTTTTACTTCTTACATTTATGCCTATGATCTATTAATTTGTGTGTATGCTGTGAGATAAGGGTCCAACTTCATTCTTTTGCATGTGGCTATTCAATTGTTCTTAGCACTATTTGCCCATTGAATTTTCTTGGCACCCTTGTTGAAAACCAATTGACCATAAATGTATGAATTTTTTCTGGACACTTAATTCTATTTCATTTATCTCTATGTCTGTTCTTATGCCAGTACCACAGAATCTTCATTACTGTAGCTTTATGGTATATTTTGAAATGTGGTAATGTGGAGTCCTCCAACTTTTTGGGTCCTTGAGACTGGCCCTTCCTCACTGAATGGTCTCAGCACTCTTGTCAAAAATCATTTGATCTTATATGTGAGGGTTTATTTCTGGGTTGTCTATTCTGTTCCATATATATATATATATATATATATATATATATATATATATATATATATATATATATATATATATATATATATAATCTTTATGCCAGTACCACACTGGTTTTTTTGGTTTGTTTGTTTTTTAATTAATTAATTAATTTATGGCTGTGTTGGGTCTTCATTACTGTGCAAGGGCTTTCTTCTAGTTGTGGCAAGCAGGGGCCACTCTTCATCGTGGTGTGCGGGCCTCTCACTATCGTGGCCTCTCTTGTTGCGGAGCACAGGCTCCAGACGCGCAGGCTCAGTAATCGTGGCTCACGGGCCCAGTTGCTCCGCGGCATGTGGGATCTTCCCAGACCAGGGCTCGAACCCGTGTCCCCTGCATTGGCAGGCAGATTCTCAACCACTGCGCCACCAGGGAAGCCCCACACTGTTTTGATTATTGTAACTTTTTAGTATATTTTGAAATCAGGGATGGTGATTTCTCTAGTTTTGGTCTTCTTTTTTCAAGATTTTTTTGGCTATTTGGGGTCCCTTGAGATTTCATATGAATCTTATTTCTGCAAAAACCTCTGTTGGGTTTTTGACAGGGATTGCATAAAATCTATAGATCTCTTTGGCAAGCATTTACCTATTACCAACATTAAATTTTTCAATTCATGAACATAGCATGTCTTTCCATTTATTTGTGTCTTCTTTAATTTCCTTCATCAATATTTTATAGTTTTCAGTGTACTAGTCCTTCACCTCCTTAATTAGGTTTATTTCTAAATATTTTACTATTTTTGGTGCTATTTATTGTAAGTGGAATTGTTTCTCAATTATCTTTCAAATTGTTCATTGTTAGTGTAGAGAAATCTGATTTTTGTGTTGATTTTTTATCCTGCAACTTGACTGAACTTATTTAATGGTTTCCTTTGCTGTGCAAAACTTTTAAGATTAATTAGGTCCCATTTATTTCTTTTTGCTTTATTTCCATTCCTCTAGGGGAGGGATCTAAAAAATTATTGCTGTGATTTATGTCAAAGAGTGTTCTGCCTATGTTTTCCTCTAGGACTTTTATAGTATCCAGTCTTATGTTTAGGTTTTTGATCTGTTTTGAGCTTATTTTTGTATATGGTGTTAGAGAATGTTCTAATTTCATTCTTTTACATGTAGCTGTCCAGTTTTCCCAGCACCTCTTGTTGAACAGACTGCCTTTTCTCCACTGTATATTCTTGCCTCCCATGTCATAGATTAATTGATCGTAAGTGCATGGGTTTATTTCCGGGCTTTCTATCCTGTTCCATTGATCTATATGTCTGTTTTTTGTGCCAGTACCATACTGTTTTGATTGCTGTAGCTTTTCTGAAGTCAGGTAGTGTCATTCCTCCAGCTCTGTTCTTCTTTCTCAAGATTGCTTTGGCTATTCAGGATCTTTTGTGTTTCCATAGAAGTTAAAAATTTTTTTGTTCTTGTTGTGTGAAAAATGCCATTGGTAATGTGATAGGGATTGCATTGAGCCTGTAGATTTCCTTGGGTATTATGGTCATTTTAACAATATTGATTCTTCCAATCCAAGAACAGTAGATCTTTCCATTTGTTTGTGTCATCTTCAATTTCTTTCATCAGCATCTTATAGTTTTTGGAGTACAGGTCTTTTGCCTCCTTAGGTAGGTTTATTCCTAGGTATTTTATTCCTTTTTATGCAATAGTAAATGGGATTGTTTCCTTAATTTCTCTTTCTGGTATTTTATTGTTAGTGTATAGGAATGCAACAGATTTTTGTATATTAATTTTGTATCCAGCACTTTATCGCTGAGGTCTAGGAGTTTTCTGGCAGCATCTTTAGGATTTTTTATGTATAGCATCATGTCATCTGCAAACAGTGACAGTTTTACTTTTTCTTTTCCAATTTGGATTCCTTTTATTTCTTTTTCTTCTCTGATTGCTGTGACTAGGACTTCCAATACTATATTGAATAAAATTGGCGAGAGTGGGCATCCTTGTCTTGTTCCTGAACTTAGAGGGAATGCTTTCAGTTTTTCACTGTGAGTATGATGTTAGCTGTGGGTTTGTCATATATGACCTTTATTATGTTGAGGTATATTCCCTCTATGCCCACTTTCTGAAGAGTTTTTTTTATCATAAATGGTTGTTGAATTTTGTCAATTTTTTTTCTGCATCTTTTGAGATGATCATATGGGTTTTATTCTTGAATTTGTTAATGTGGTGTATCACATTGATTGATTTGTGGATACTGAAAAATCTTTGAATCTCTGGGATAAATCCCACTTGATCATGATGTATCATCATTTTAATGTATTGCTGGAGTTGGTTTGCTAGTATTCCATTGAGGATTTTTGCATCTATGTTCATCAGTGATATGGGCTTGTAATTTTCTTTTTTTGTGATATCGTTGTCTGGTTTTGCAATCAGGGTGATGGTAGCCTCATAGAATGAGTTGGGAAGTGTTTCTTCCTCTGCAATTTTTTGGAATAGTTTCAGAAGGATATCTGTGAAGTCTTCTCTAAATGTTTGGTAAAATTCACCTGTGAAGCCATCTAGTCCTGAACTTTTGCTTGGTGGGAGTTTTTAAATTACTGATTTAATTTTATTACTGGTGATTGCTCTGTTCATATTTTCTATTTCTTCCTGGTTCCGTCTTGGGAGATTGTACCTTTCTAAGAATGTGTCCATTTCTTCTAGGTTGTCCATTTTATTGGCATATATTGAATAGTTGCCTGTAGTAGTGTCTTATGGTCCTTTGTACTTCTGTGTGTTTTTCATTTCTAATTTTAAGGATTTGGGCCCTCTCCCTTTTTTGTCCTGATAGGTCTGGCTAAAGATTTGTCAGTTTGTTTAACTCTTCAAAGAACCAGTTTTAGTTTTATTAATCTTTTCTATTGTTTTTTTAGTCTCATTTATATCTGCTCTGACCTTTATGATTTCTTTCTTTGTACTAACTTTGGGTTTTGTTTGTTCTCTCTCTAGTTGCTTTAGTTATAACATAAGGTTGTTTATTTGACATTTTTCTTGTTTCCTGTGGTAAGTTTGTATCACTATAAGCTTCCCTCTTAGAACTGCTTTTTTGTGTCCCATAGGTTTTGGATCATCATGTTTTCATTTTCATTTGTCTCTAGGTATTTTTTGACTTCCTCTTTGATTTCTTCAGTGATCCATTGGTTGTTTATTAGCATGTCATTTAGCCTTCACATGTTTGTGTTTTTTGCAGTTTTTTTGCTTATAGTTGATTTCTAGCCTCATAGTGTTGTGGTCAGTAAAGATGCTTGATATGATTTCAGTTTTCTTAAATTTACCAAGGCTTGCTCAGTGGCCCAGCATGTGATCTATCCTGGAAAATGTTTCATGTGCACTTGAAAAAGGCTGCTGCTTTTGGATGGAATGCTCTATAAATATCAGTTAAGTCTATGTGGTCTCATGTGTCAGTTTCCTTTAGTACATTCACAATATTGTGCAACCAGTACCTATAAGTTCCAAAACATTTTCATCACCTCAAAAAACACCACATACCCACTGCACAGTCACTTCCATTCTCCCCTATCTAACTCCTCATAACCATCCGTCTTCTGTGTCTATATGTTTACCTATGGCTATTTCATATAAATGGAATTGTAAACTACATCATCTTTTGTGTATGACTTCTTTCATTTAGCATAGCTTTTATTTTTATATATTTATTTATTTTGTTTATTTTTATTTTTGGCTGCATTGGGTCTTTGTTGTTGTGCATGGGCTTTTCTCTAGTTGTGGCGAGTGGGGGCTACTCTTCGTTGCAATGCACGGGCTTCTCATTGTGGTGGCTTCTCTTGTTGTGGAGCATGGGCTCTAGGCATGCGGGCTTCAGTAGTTGTGGTGCACAAGCTTAGTTGCATCCATGGCATGTGGGATCTTCCTGCACCAGGGCTCGAACCCGTGTCCCTGCATCGGCAGGTGGATTCTTAACCACTGCACCACCAGGGAAGGCCCTAGCTACCTTTTAAATATTCACCCACATTGTAGCATTTATGAGTACTTCATTCCTTTTTATGGCTGAATAACATTTCATTGTATGTATATATTACAATTTGTTTATCCACTTATCTGTTGATGACATTTGGGTTGTTTCCATCTTTTGGCTATTATAAATAATACTGCTGTAAAGATCTGTGCTCAGGTTTTGGTTTGAACCCCTGTCTACAATTAGTTTGAGTCTATAGTTAGGAATGGAATTGCTGGGTTGTATGGAGTTCTGTTTTTAACTTTTCAAGGAACTGTCAAACTGTTTTTACACAATGACTGAACCATTTTATACTGCCTACAGCAATGTACAAAGGTTCCAATTTCTGCACATCCTTACCAACACTTGTTATTTTTTTCTTTCTTTTTTTTTAAATTTTAGCCATCCTAGTGGGTGTGAAGTGGTATCTCATTGTGGTTTTGATTTTCATTTTCCTAATGACTAATGATGTTGAACAGTTTAAATGTTGGAGAAATGTCTATTCAAGTCTTTTGCCCATTTTTTAATAGAGTTACTTTTTGTTGTTGAGTTATGAAAGTTATTTATATATTCTGGATACAAAACATTTATCAGGTATGTGATTTGCAAATATTTTCTTCTATTCTATAAGGTTATCTTTTCACCTTTTGATAATCTCATTTGGTGCACAAAAGTTTTTAATTTTGATGAAGTTCAATTTTTTCATCCTCAATAATATTAACAGCTAATTTCTCATCAGAAACCATGGAGGCCAGATGCAGTAGTATTGCAGGAAAATGGGGCATAAGAGGATGGTCATGTCTCAGGTCTCAGGTGAGTTCCTGGGATGGACTGCCAAGAAAGGGTCCCTGGCTTCACGCAGGAAACAATTCAAGAGCAAGCCATAGTAAAGTGAAAGTGAGTTTATCTAAAGTGATACACCTTCAACAGACAGAACGCAGGCCATCTAAGAAAGTGAGAGTGGCCCCGAGGTATGGGGTTGTTAGTTTTATGGGCTGGGTAATTTCATAGACTAACAAGTGGGAGGATTATTCCAACTGTTTTGGGGAAGAGGCAGGGATTTCCATGACATGGGCCACTGCTCACTTTTTGGCCTTTTATGGTCAGCCTTGGAACTGTCATGGCACCTGTGGGTGTGTCACTTAGCATGCTAATGTATTACAATGAGCATATAATGAGGCTCAAGGTCTACTGGAAGTTGAACCTTCTGCCATCTTGGACCTAATCAGTTCTAACCATGTTTTGTCATATCCCATTCTTCTCAATGGCTATGTCATTCTTTTAATGGTTGTGCCCTGCCTCCTTCCATCTTGTCTCAGTATGAGGATATATTCAAGTGCTGAGAGGAAAAAAAGCTTGTCAAATGAAGTATTCTATATCCAACAAAACTATTCTTCAAAAATGAAGAAAAATTAACATATTTTGAGCTATACAAAAACAAAGAATTCATTGGTAACAGACCTACCTCACTAAAGGGGTGACATTAGCAAAAATGTCAGAGTAGATAGTTCCAGGGGCCTACCCCTCAATAGAAACACTGAAAAATCGAGTAAAAATGATAAGAATCAACTTAGTTAGAATTGTTGAAAACAGAGGTTCATAGCAACCAAGAGAAGGCTGAATCAAGAAAAGGTCAACTTTAAAATGGTAGGAAAGCATTGCAACATTTTTACTTGTACTTGACCTACACCCTTCATCAGCTTGGCAGTGGTCTTGAGAAAAGAAGCTTTCATTCCCAGCATGGGACCCTGGTCCCTGGTTCTAGAGGGAGCAGAGAAGCCCTTATTTGCAAAGAATAGTGTTTGTCTGCTTTGACCTGTCTTGTATACTACCTGAAAGACTGATAGAAGGTGCCTGTCTGTTTCATCTAATTTGGAATTCTCTCAGGCCAAAAAATTGGCTACACAGATGGCATTCCTCAGAAACATTGTAAGGCAAATGAACAAACTTCTTCAGCCCAGGGCAAAGGATTACAGTTGAGGAAAATAATAAATATGCAAAAGCCTGGGAAGAAAAGCTAGGGAAAGACTTCCTTTGGGAAATTAGGGCTTTCAAAAGTGCCTGTGTATAGTGGGTAATTTGGAAAGACATGCATATAACCTAGGCATGACACATGCTCAGAAAAGACCTGAGAAGATTCTGAGCTTTCATCTCTGGCTGATCTCCAGGCTCAGCACAAACAGGAAGTGAAGGTGAAGGCAGAGTTGTAATTGGCCTGGCTATGCAATAAAGGAGTGCCTAAACACAGAATCAATCTGAGAAAACTGGGAGAAGTTTTTATTTTCCTTTTTTTATTCTTAGGCATTAGGGGACTTTTAGCTTCCTAGCAACTTTTCAAACCCTTATGAACATCTCATTACCCAGTTTTTCCTTTTACACTATTTGGCTGGTCTATTGTTTGCCCCCACTATTATTCACTGCCTCAGGTCACTGCAAATGTAAACAATTGCCTGTAGTTGTTCTTGACAAACACCCCCAAAGAAGGCTTTTCACACTGAGCTCTAAGGTCAAATAAAGTTAGTCCTCAAAGCAGGGTTTCCAGGGAACCACTGGTCAGATCAAGTCATGATAATTCTCTGGTAATGGAGCTTTGAAAAATCTCCAAACTTGTTCTGATCCTTCCAGTGGCTGGCAGGCTGCTGGTTTTCACTGTGATTGGGGGCTGTTAGTTTTCAAAGCTACCATGGATCTGGAGAGTGGAGGATGGAACTCGTGCAAGTTAAAACACAACAAAACAAACTTGAAAGTTTTTGCACAGCAAAGGAAAACATAAAGAGAACAAAAAGACAAGCTATGGACTGGGAGAAAATATTTGCAAATGATGAGACTGACAAGGGCTTAATTTCCAAAATACACAAACAGCTCCTACAAGTCAATAACAAAAAAACAAGCAACCCAGTCAAAAACTGGGCAGAAGATCTAACTAGATATTTCTCCAAAGAAGACATACAGATGGCCAACAGGCACATGAAAAGATGCTCAACATCATTAATTATTAGAGCAATGCAAATCAAAACTACAATCACGTCACACCAGTCAGAATACCCATCATTAAAAAGTCTACCAATATAAATGCTGGAAAGGTTTTGAAGAAAAGGGAAACCTCCTACACTGCTGGTGGGAATGTAAATTGGTACAGCCACTATGTAAAACAATATGGAGGTTCCTTAAAATACTAAAAATAGAGTTACCATATGATCCAGCAATCCCATTCTTGGGCATATATACAGAGAAAACTGTAATTCAAAAAGATGCATGCACCTCAATGTTCATACCAGTACTATTTACAGTAGCCGAGACATGGGAGCGACCTAAATGTCCATCGACAGATGAATGGATAAAGATGTGGTATGTATGTATATGTACGTGTGTATATATATATATATATATATATATATATACATACATACATATACATACCTATAATGGAATATCACTCAGCCATAAAAAAGAGTGAAATAATACCATTTGCATCAACATGGATGGGCCTAGAGATGATCATACTAAGTGAAATAAGTCAGACAAGAGAAAGACAAATATCATATGCAATCACTTATATGTGTAGTCTAAAACATGATACAAATGAACTTATTTACAAAACAGAAATAGACTCACAGACATAGAAAACAAACTTATGGTTACCAAAGGTGAAAGTGGGGGGTGGGGAGGGATAAATTAGGAGTTTGGGATTAGCAGATACAAACTACTATATGTAAAATAGATAAATAACAAGGTCCTACTGTATAGCACAGGGAACTATATGCAATATCTTGTAATAAACTATAATGGAAAAGAAAAAAAATAAACTGTTGGAATGAAAAAAAGATAACAAAGTATTTTTACTGAGATTCAGTAATCTTCCTTGAATAGACAGTCCTTGGCTTTCTGCAGATCTTTGCTTAATTTCCAGAGTTCTGAGAAAACATGATTGTGACAAATTTGGGGGCCAGTTTTCTCAGTTCTTTTATAGAAAAGGGAGTTTTCTGACATTCTTACTCTGCCATTTTCATTGATATCACTCATTCTCCTGTGTCCTTTCACTATGTTCCCATCAATAATCATTTCATTACTTTCTGGCACTATGGGATGTTCCAGCTCATTTTTTACTTGAACTCCCCCAGTATGGAATCAGCCACTATTCCAAGGAGGCTTTGTTCCTATTATTAAAACACACACACACAAAATATAAATTAGCTAAAGATACCCCTGTATATTGGTCCTTCAATAGTCTTTTTCAACATAGCAGGCTGACTTTTAGCTGAAAGTCCAGCAGCACCAAACTCAAATTTTTCCATATACAATTGCCTTAAATATAGCCAAAATAAGTTTACTTTCACCTTTTAGAGACTGCCTGCTTTGCATGCCCCATGAAACTGCACCCAACATTAGCTAGCCATAGATAAGCTGAATCCTGGGATATAAAAAGCCCCAAGCTGCTGCTGCTCTTTGGAGCTCTCGGAACCAGAGACTCTCCATCTTGCTGCTAAGCAACATCGCCTAAACACCTCTCTAATTTCTCTCTCCCCCACGAGTTTCCTTGCCCTCTTCCCCTTCTGGGTGCTGGTGGTGCTGTCTCTGGAAGGTCTCCTGTTGCGAGGGACTTTCTCTCTCGGGCAACCTCTCAAAGTAATGCCCAAATAAAGCTTGCCATGTGCTACTGCCATCCCATGGTTTTGTCTTTTCCTTGATCACCACTCCCCCCACCAAACTTCGAACTCATAACAAGTGGCACTGAATACAAAAATTTGGTTATGATCAAGGAATTGGTATGGGGTCTACCCAGTCAGTAGGACAATCAATTGGCAATTTGATCCTGAATAGTCTTAAGTGGTTGGGACTCAAAATTTGGAATGCCTCTGCAACAATTTGGTTGGAATCACTCCTGTGTACTGCTCTCTACATTTTTCACAGTCTCCTCCTCTGTCTCATTAGCCTGGCCAAGAGGTAGCACCAGTATCTGAGTGCACCCACACTATTAGAACTGACTTTTGGGGTTAGAAACACTGAGTCATCCAGAGACAGATGGTTAGCCCATCTGCCTGCGTCCCCCACTGGGCAGGCAGGGGACACTGTAAGACCTATAGGCTTGGATAGAAAAAAGGGGAGGGATGCACCCCTCTGGACTGAGGGTGGGCTCCCCTAACCCTGGCCCCATCACAGTAGAAGCTTCCCATAGTGGGTTGGTAGTTTGGAGTACTCTGAGATAAGAGAATGTCTTCATCCCTGGTGACTGCTATGGCAGGTAAAGAAACTGATAAGGCAGAGGTGGAGGCTGGATGTCAGGTGGGGAGACACCTTTGCAAGCAGCTAGCATGCCTCTTCTCTTGTGATAATCTATCATGCTGTTATGGATGTTGTCATTCTAGCCCCTCCCCAGTGCTTGGGCTGAGCTGGCTAAAGCATTACTCAAAGGACCAAAGTCAAGGAAGTTTATAGCCCAGCCCTTCCCAGGACCCTGAAGGAGATGGACACCTTGCTGAGCAGATGATCCAAACCACAAGATATGTGTTAGGGCTTGCTCACCGCTGCTTCTCACCCAGGCACTGCCTGGAGAGGAGGCAAGATCCCAAAGTCCCAGGGCAGACCCAATGGAGGGGAGGACCCTGGGGAGACTGACTGGAGCCCTGGAGAGGAAGATGCAGCACAGTGTCCTCCTGATAGTGACTGGGATAATTTACCCTCTGCTTTGTTGGTAATCACCTGCAAAGTAATACAGATAGAGAAGACAAAAGGGAAGGGCCAAGGGGGGGGCTTCCCTTGTTTGAAGGAGGAGACACATTCACTCCCTTGTCCTGAGGCCCAGTCTCTCCTTTGAAAGACCCTGCCCAGGAACCAAATGAAAAAGGGCTTCCTGGCTGTCTAGAATGTATCTGGCGGGGAGCAAGATTCACCTAACAGGGGCTGCCATAGTATGGGATGTAAAATGGTATCCCAGTAAAGGATCCCACACAATTAGTGTGGAAGGTGGGAATGACCCCCAGAGGTGGCTTTGGACCCTGGTCCATATGTATTTTGTGGGTGTGGAGTTTCATGGCTTGTAAGGCCACCTGCCCTACATTAGGCCTCATAACAGCCTGGCAGATTGTCAATGGAAAATGTTAGCTGAGGCCAAAGATCGCCTCTGCCAGTTGGGGACATTGGAGTGGGCCTGTCAGGCAACAGATGATGTGCATCATGATGACTTGGCAAGTTGACGGAGGCTGAATTGAGTCCTGAGTCCACCCAGTTGTTTCTCAGGGGTGCCCCCTCACAAATAAAAGTCCTCTTTACTGACAATGACGGTGAATGCTGAAACAATTCAAGAGGCCGTACCAGCCCTACACTTAATAGAAGCTCTTGAGAGACAAACTCAGAGTCAAGTTCCTGTTAATTCTACAGCAATATCCTGCCCGGCCTAAAAATTACACCAACAGTGAGGCTGCCCCCATTCTAGGCCAAACAAGCCACCTACAACCATACCTAAATATGAACCCCAAGATGACAAGAGATATTGTGTTGGAACTTAAGGGACAGGGGGTGCCAGTTTGGATGGTCTCTAGAAAATCAGTAAGCAGTTACAATACTAAGGTTAAGTTACAGTTGATGACAGGCATCACCTTTGGGGTCATCCCCACCTTCTGTGCCTAACCCTGATCTCTACCAGTGGCAGGGACCTACCCCACATAGGGATCCCACCATCATGGAAGCAGTCCCCTTCTGGCAAACAACCACCTACATTAACCGTGGTTTGGGCTCAGAAATGAACAATGCTGGTGGCTCTGTTGGACACAGATGCCCAAATCTCCCTAATCCCAGGAAGCACTCTTTCCCTAAAGGGACACCTCGAGGAGGTGACAGCCTTGGGAGGAGGATTGATAATGGTTAATTACCAACTTTATTAAAATTGGCCCAGTTTTGCTAAAAAGATGTTTCTATTCTTGTTTCCTCCAAGACGCCCTATTTTTCCATTATTAGAATACACCTCCCTCATGCTGACTTAAAAAAATGCACAACGTGAGAGTTGCGAGTTAAGTTTTATTTGGGGGAAAATGAGGACTGCAGCTCGGGAGACAGTGTTTCAGATAACTCTGAGAAACTGCTCCAAGGAGGCGAGGGGAGGAGCCAGGATAAATAGGAGTTTGGCAACAAAGGGCAGGTAGTCAGGAACATCAAAAGATTATTGTTAATTAAAGAAAACCAGATATCTCAAGTTAAGGAATTTAGCGCTTTTCTACATATGGGAAGATGCAAGAATCTGGGCTCACCGAAATCATTCCTTTGACATGCACCTCAGCTATCTGGGGCCAGTATCCTGTATTTTCACATCCTGAGTTTCCTCAGGGCTCATCGCAGGGAGTGGCTGCAGTCTGATGGCTGCTAGATGGCAGGTATTCTTTTCAGCCCTGAGTTTCCTCAGGGCTCACCGGCTCACATTGGAGGGTTGCAGTCTTTGATCACTGTGACATCCTTTGTTTATTGATATGGCAGGAAATATTCCGTTTATAAATATTCCATTCCATTTATAAATATTCCATTTATCACTCAGCAGCAGGTAACCTCAGGAAACAAGCCTAAGGCTTTTATGCTATTGGTTGGTATCATTCAGTGGGAACAAATTAATCTTCCCTACCAGTACAGGTGATAAATATGTCACAGTACTAGCTAGCTAAGGTAAGGCACTGAAGGATAAGGGGCTATCAGAGCTGACCTAGGTAAGAAGGGATATTGATTCCCACCATCTCACTTTTCAGTTACCTTGTATTTCCAGTGCTTAAAGCCACTACTGATGACTGGAGGTGAAGTATAGATTATAGAAAGTTGAACAAGGCTATTTTCTTTATTAGGGTACCTCTACCATCCTTGCCTTGATGGATGACATTCATAACAACATGGGTAAATTGTTTGGAATTATAGACTTGGGTAACATGATCTATTCAGTAAAAATTTTGCAGTCAACCACAATTCACCTTCTCCTTTGAGGCTCAAGAATATACCTCTACCTGATTACCTATTGAGTTCTTAAATAGCCCTGCAATTACACAAGGGCTTTGCAGCCAGGGCTTGGATGCCTGCCCGACACTTCCATCAGAAACTCAGCTTTGGCGTTATATGGATGACATCCTCCTCATTGGACTTGCCCAAGACTATGTCTCATAGGCCAGTACAGCCATGAGTGAACAACTCACTGACGGGATGGACAAGTATCCCCCTAAAGTACAAGGCCCCTCCTAGTCTATTAAAATGTTAGGTTACATTTACAATTCAGAAGAGTGAACTATCCCCAATCCAGTAAGAGACAAGCTCCTAGCACTTTAATTTCTCACATTGCTAAAGGGATCCAACTAACATTTGGTAGGAACGTTCATTCTGGCACCAACGCATTATTTCCCCCAGTAGTCACTGTCCTCTGTCTTATCAAGTTACCTGTAAGTTTTTCACTTTTCAGTGATCAAAGCTGAAGTTCTTACTGGGGCAGAGAAAATTACCCTATGAACCAAGATTTCTGTTATGACCTGGGTAATGGTAAAAGCTCCCTGTAGAAATGGATCTGAATCAGAAGTCTCCTTGTTAAAATGGAAATGATATCTACAGCATTGGGCAGAACTCATACCTACTGTAGTGTTATGCTCTACGAGGAAACAGCCACATATCCTGCCACTCAGGTTAACTTGATGAAACTGCAGAAATGCCTCCACCCTTTGCCCAAGGGGGGCTAAAAGGAAGATGGTCAGCACTCTTAAAACAAGAAAACCAATAGTCATTCTTTACCAGTGGAGTGAACAGTGGGTTTAAGGGAGCCACACAATGGCAGCTGCAGCCTATCTCCCCTATTCAAATACTCCAATTTCCATATATGCAGTACTCCTAGCAATGGAGTATTCCCTTGACAAAAACTTTCTTAAGGTGTGTATTTTCACAGATATGTTCCTGGTTGGTGGCTAACAGGCTAAGTACTTGATTGGGACTTTGACAAAATCAGGGCTGGAAAATACAAGGCCAAGACATTTGGGGTAAAGAGATATGAGGGAAAAATAGCTACACTGGTTCCCATTCTACCAAGCTGGGTGCACCATATCTTGGCTCATACTAAGCAAGACATGTAAGACGCATAATACAACAACAAAGCTGACAAACTAACCAATCCACCAAAACAGGAAGGAAAGTCCCAGAATTTTGTCCCTTCTACCAGTGGGCACATGAGAGATCAGGGCATTTGGGCATCATGGAGTGACAAAAATGGATTGTTAATAGATGAGCTGACCCAAAAGAGAGGCATTTACAAAAAGCCACTGGGTATTGTACCATATGCCAGAAATTTAGATACTGGGCCTACCACATCAGAGGAAAAGTTTGCAGAGAAGGGCCACATCAGAACTTGCAAATCAATTTCATTGTGCCTCTCTCAGCAGCATCAGGGGCCACTGAATTTGCCTTAACAATGGTAGTTACCTACACAGGCCTTCTACTGCCTTACCCATGCAAGGCATCAACCTCTGCTAATGTCACTGAGGTGTAAACAAAGCAGCTTTTACAACCTTTCGGAGTGCCACAAGCTAAAAAGTCAGATCAAGGCTCCCACTTCACCATGAAGCAAATGCAATAATGAGCATTATGAAATGACATTACAAAATAACAGTGGTAGGTATCACATAAATACATAAAGGGCTTTTAAAACAAGGGCTGTTGAGAGAACTTGGAGGACAACTGTCTCCCAAGTGGTCAAGAAAGCTACCCATTCTCCTGAGATTACATTAAATCCACACTCCCTGATTACATTAAATTCATGGAATCTATAGCATAACTATACCATATTTAAATTCACAGCAACTGAGGGAACCACCAACAGAGACGCTGCAACCTCTAATGGTGCATCAGAAACAACACAATGACCAGTTTTCACAGATATGGTAGCTCTAACGTTGCTGCCCACAGCAAAGGAACATCCCGCTCAGTACCTGCACCGTTCCCTTCTCCCTCATAGAAAATACAGAGCCTGACCACTTCCCCCTTGATCCTGATAAGAGCCTGATGTGGACCACTGGCTCTGGGCCCATTCTCAGCCTGAGTTTGCTCATCGTCAGCGAGAGCCAAGCAAACTACCCACACCACTTGGATAGGCTGCCCACATACTTTGTGGAACCAACATGGACCTGATCCTGACACCCAGGAGGTGTAACTAATCACCCTCAGACTGGGTACTAGCACTTGGATGACACTCAGGGGACCATCACTATCCTATAGCTGGCTGCAGACAACCTCAGGCTTTAATCTCTACTCTATTGCTGTGTCCCTTCCTTACCTGAGAAGTTCCTACCCACACCCACTCCATGTCCTTGGCATTCACATCACAGAAAGAAACACAATATGGGTTAGACTGGGGGAACCACACCATTGGCTCTTTGGGTTGGTCAATCAGCACTGAGGCTGGCACTCCTCCTCCTATCTCTACTACTGCTGGCAATAGTCCTCTGGATAAGCTAGACTCTGTGATACCACTTGTGACTTATAGGTGCCTTCTAAGCCCTATAGACCAACTTTAACTTCAAATCAGATGAAACCCACTATTATTAACTAGTGCCATTAAAAAATAGAGCAATGGCCATTACCTATCGAGTCTCATCTAAAAAATGCCCAGATATAGTGTGCACTCAAATTACAACCAGGATGCTCGGGATTGGTACAATCAAATGAAAAACTCTGTAATTCAGAGACTATACCAACGAACCTTATGGGATTATGGAGATAAAAGTATACCTCCTGCTAATCCCTGAGATGATGATAAATATAAACCCTGACAACAATGTATACCCTTACAGTTATTGGCCTCTTTCTTTTATTTTTTTCTTTGAAAGTGATAATTGCAAGGAGTGGTAAGATCAATAGACAGGTTTTTTTCAGGTGTTTTTTAAAAAAATTATTTATTTTTGGCTGTGTTGGGTCTTCGTTTCTGTGCGAGGGCCTTCTCCAGTTGCGGCAAGCGGGGGCCACTCCTCATCGTGGTGCGCGGGCCTCTCACTATCGTGGCCTCTCTTGTTGCGGAGCACAGGCTCCAGACACGCAGGCTCAGTAGTTGTGGCTCACGGGCCCAGTTGCTCCACGGCATGTGGGATCCTCCCAGACCAGGGCTCGAACCCGTGTTCCCTGCATTAGCAGGCAGAGTCTCAACCACTGCATCACCAGGGAAGCCCTGGCCTCTCTTTCTATTCTTTACAATGATCTCTCTCCTTCACCACTATGAGCTTCATTTATTGAGGTGGAAAGAAATTGCGCTAACCAAGTGGCCATGGGCACGTAACCATGGACCTCTTCCCTGGATACTGATCAATATATTCAAGGAAGGCAATGTGTACAATATAATGTTACCTAAGCTAAGGCATGTCTAGGAAATTAGAAACTGGCTTGAGAATGCTCCATAACCTAACCTCCTCACATACCAACTGCAAATTTTATGTACCACTCAGTAGGGGTGGGCTCTACAATAATTGCAATACTGGCTGCCCACAGTGAATAATCATATCTCTTGGGTATTATAGCAGACAATTCTCATGAAAAGCATATTTGATCATATTGATAGAGAAATCTAACTGCTCTCTGCATGGGAGTTTCTCTACCCAACTATTTTCTATCCAACTACTTGCTTCAGCTATTACAGAATTTTCTAGACCTATCAAAACCACCATTAATAAGTACTTGGGAAATATTTGAGGGTAATTTCTGCCCAATGTTATTGTTCTGGGACCTTATTTCAGAAACCTACATAAAGGCATCCAATCAGAAGAGAAGAAGTAAAACTGTCTCTATTTGCAGATGACATGATATTATATTTAGAAAACCTTAAAGACTCCACCAAAACACTGTTAGAATAAACCAATTCAATAAAGTTGCAGGATACAAAATCATTATACAAAAATCATTGCATTTCCATACACTAATAATTAGCTATCAGAAAGAGAAATTAAGCACTTCCCTGGTGGCGAAGTGGTTGAGAGTCTGCCTGCCAATGCAGGGGACACGGGTTCAAGCCCTGGTCTGGGAAGATCCCATATGCCGTGGAGCAACTAGGCCCGTGAGCCACAACTACTGAGCCTGTGCGTCTGGAGCTTGTGCTCCGCAACAGGAGAGGCCGCGACAGTGAGAGGCCCGCGCACCACGATGAAGAGTGGCCCCTGCTCACTGCAACTAGAGAAAGTCTTCACACAGAAACGAAGACCCAACACAGCCAAAAATAAATAAATAAATAAATAAATTTTTAAAAAAAAGAAAGAGAAATTAAGAAAACAATCCCATTTACAATTGCATCAAAAAGAATAAAATACCTAGGAATAAATTTATCCAAGAAGATGAAAGATCTGTACACTGAAAACTATAAGAAATTGATGAAAGACATTAAAGAAGACACAAATAAATGGGAGTGTATATCATACTCATGGATTGGAAGAATTAATATTGTTAAAATGTCCCTACTACCCAAAGAAATCTATAGATTCAGTGCAACACAATCAAAATCCAATGGTTTATTTTTTCACAGAAATAGAACAAACAATCCTAAAATTTATATGAAACCAAAAAGACTCTGAGTATCCAAAGCAATCTTGAGAAAAGAACAAAGGTAGAGGCTTTTCTGATTTCAAACTATAGTACAAAGCTCTAATAATCAAGACTGTATGATACTGGCAAAAAAATAGACCCATGCACCAACTGAACAGAATAGAGAGCCTAGAAATAAACCCACACGTATATTGTCAGTTAACTGATGATAGAGGAATCAAGAATATACAATGGGATAATATAGTCTCTTCAGTAATGGTGTCAGGAAAACTGGACAGCCACAGGCAAAAGAATGAAGCTCGACCACACTATCTTACACCATACACAAAAATTAACTCAAAATGGATTAAAGACTTGACTATCAGACCTGAAACCATAAAAATCCTAGAAAAAAGCGTAGATGGGAGGTAACTTCCTTCACATAGCTCTTAGCAATGTTTTTGTGGATCTGAGTACAAAGGCAAGGGAACTAAAAGTAAAAATAAACAAATGGGACTACATCAAACTAAAAAGCTTCTGCACAGTAAAGGAAACCATCAACAAAATCAAAAGGCAACCTAAAAGATGGGAGAAAATACTTGCAAATCATATCTAAAAAGGGATTAATATTCAAAATACATAAAGAATACATACAACACTATGAAGTAATATGAAACAAGAACAAAATAAAAAATAATCTGATTTTTAAAATGGGCAGAGGACCTGAATACAGTTTTCCAAAGATTACATACAACTGTCCAACAGATATATGAAAAGGTGCTCAACCTCATTAATCATCAGGAGAATGCAAATAAAAACCACAAAGAGATAGCACCTGACACCTGTTAGAATGGCTCTTCTCAAAAAGACAAGAAATAACAAATGTTGGTGAGGATGTGAAGAAAAAGGAAAACTTGTATACTGTTGATGGAAATGTAAATTGGTACAGCCTCTGTGGAAAAAAAGTATGAAGGTTCCTCAAAAAATTAAAAATAGAACTACCATATGATCCAGCAATCTCACTTCAGGGTATTTATCTGAAGGAAATGAAATCACTATATCAAAGAGATACCTGCATCCCCACGTTCATTGCAGCATTATTCACAATAGCCAGGACATGAAAACAACCTAAGTGTCTATTCATGGATGAATGGATAAAGAAAATGTGATATATATGTATATGTATGTATATGTGTGTATATATATATATATACACACACATACATACATACACACATACATACATATATATGAAGTATAATATAATATAAATATATGTATAATGGAATATTATTCAGCCATAAAAAAGAAGGAAATTCTGCTATTTGCGACAACATGGATGGAGCTCAAGGGCATTATGCTAAATGAAATAAGTCAGAGAAAGACAAATGCTATATAATCTCAATTATATGTGGAATCTAAAACAAAATCAAAAACCAAAAAAACCCCAGAACTCATAGATAACAGGAAACAGATTCGTGGTTGCCTGAGGTGGGGGGTTGGGGTGGGAGTGGGGGAACTGGGTGAAGGTGGTCAAAAAGTACAAACTGGAAAGTTATAAGATAAATAAGCCCTAGAAATGTAATTTACTGCATGATGACTTAGCTAACAATATTGTATATTTGAAAGTTGTAAAGACAGTAGATCTTAGAAGTTCTCATCACAAGAAAAAGAATTGTAAACTATGTGTGGTGATGGATGTTAACTAAACTTATTGCGGTTATCATTTTGTAATATATACATATATCAAATCATTATGCTGTACACCTAAAGTGAATACAATATTATATGTCAATTATATCTCAATTTTTAAAAAACCTAAAAATCCCACCTTACAGAATATAGAAACAATAATGAAAAGACAAGTAGCAAAGCTAACCTGGGAGGAAATTTATTGGTGTAGTCACAACACCACCTCCCAAGGGGCCACTATGAAAGCTGTTCTAACGTCTGCCCTAGGAAGGTTTGGATACCATGGAGCAGAGGGTCCCACAGTGAAACACAGCAAACTTGTAATAAATAGGGATAGAATTGGGACAAATGTATAATACAATTGATGTCTGCTTTTAGAAATAATTTGGCCCACTTGGGAGGATCCCATATGTGAGTGCCCCATGGTTCAGGAACTAATTTGGTGCATGTCTAAATTAACTTTTTATCAGACTGCTGAGAGTATCTGTGAAACCTATCCCATGTCCATGGGCACACACTGATGCTACTTATTATGGCAGTCAGCAGGAAACTCAATCACTAATGCTCACCAATCTGAACGAGAAGGAATATACAATTGCCCACCAAACCAAATCTGCATACAGCCTTAGCCACAGCAATACATTTGTATGCAGATCTAACTGCATGCTGGGTTAGATTCCTACAACCTGATTTTAGTACACAGCATAACGGCCAAACTCTCCTATAAACCTCACCCATCAAGATGAGCCTCTTCCCTTCACCATTAACATCCAACAACAGCATCAACATCCAACGAATTTATGTGAGGCTTGCCACATAAATGTGTAGACAGTGGTGGGCTAAGCACATAACCCATTAGTTGACCCAGGTGCTGAGTGTGAGGTAGAGAACATTCAAGTCTGTTCGACCATGACATTGTATGCTCCTATTCACACCACTTGGAATTGCACTAAGCTGTGCGAATATACCTTTCCTACAAACACAGAGCATATAGGCAGCAGAGGGAGGCTGGAGGACCTGAAAGAGAATCAAATAGTCTCCCCTATCACAAGCTTCCTCCCACCCAACACTGCAAAGTTTTCCCTGCACTTGAATTTGGCTGAAAATTCCAGTAGATTTTTACTCAGCAGCAGAACATCCCAAGTCCTTGTTTTCACAAGCCACACTAGCCACAGCTCTCCAATGACACAAACGAGCTCTGCTAATAGTCCCCCTGGCACTAATCACTCTAGGTTCACTAACTCTGGAAATAGAACAGCATATGTGTGGGACACTTCACAAAGAAACACAGATAGCCATGTCCAAGGAATTATCCACAGAAATGAAACAAATGGCCCAGGGATTAGAACTCTTGGCTGAATCTCAGTGTACTTTAGGGACCATGGCATTAGACAACTGCATAGCCCTAGATTATTTATTAGCTGTTAAAATGGGGGTGTGTTTGTGTCTGTGCACTTCCTCACATATCTTGCTGCATGTGAGTCATAACACTTACCACGTTTTAAAGATAGCCAGGGACATGTATCAAAGGAGTCATAATGTCACTCTATTAACTAAATTGATTAAACAAGTCAAAATCTTCTCCTTTTCTGATCTATTCTCCTGACTTCCCCCCACTAAGTGGGTCAACTGGCTGAAAATGGGCTTTGAAATGGGCTTTATGCCCTTGTAGGATTTGGGGCATTTAGAATGCTTTATTGCTGGCTGCAGACTCAGACATTACAAAGTTATACACAACTTAGATTATAAAACAACATGGAGCCAGGGGATATATTATTGTATAAATGAGCCAAAGATGTCCCTGTATATTGGTCCCTATGCTGTTTACTTTTTTTTCTTTCTTTTTATTTATGTATTTATTTATTAATATTTTCTTTTTATCTATTTATTTATTTGGCTGCGTTGGGTCTTGAGTTGTTGCTGTGCGTGGGCTTTCTCTAGTTGCGGTGAGCGGGAGGCTACTCTTCGTTGCAGAGCACAGGCTCAAGGTGCTCAGGCTTCAGTAGTTGTGGCTCTTGGGCTCAGTAGTTGTGGCTCACAGGCTTAGTTGCTCCACGGCATGTGGGATCTTCCCGGATCAGAGCTCGAAACCGTGTCCCCTGCATTGGCAGGCGGATTCTTAACCACTGTGCCACCAGGGAAGTCCCATGCTGTTTACTTCTTAACAGCAGGCTGAGACCTCTAGCTCAAAGAGTGATGGTATCAAACTCAAATTTTTACAAATTGAATTGCTTTTTTTTTTTGGCCGCGCCACCATGCATCTTGCGGTATCTTAGTTTCCCTACCAGGGATCTAACCTGGGCCCTCAGCAGTGAAAGTGCTGAGTCCTAACCAGGGAATGCCCCCAATTGCTTTAAATATAGTCCAAATAAGCTCATTCTTAGCTACTTATAGCCTGTCTTCTTCATAAAACCTGTGAAACTATACCCAACATGTGCTAGCCATAGATAAGACTAGTCTTGGGGCTGTAAAAGACCCCAAACTGCTGCTGTTCTTCAGAGCTCTTTGATTCAGAAACTCCCTGTTATGAGCTCAGTCGTGTCCCCCCAGATTTATATGTTGAAGTCCTAACCCTCAGCACCTCAGAATGTAACTATATTTGGAGATATGGTCTTCAGTGAGGTTATTAAAGTAAAATGAGCTCATTAGGGTAGACCTAATCCAATCTGACTGGTATCCTTACAAGAAGAGGAGATAAGGACACAAACACAGACATGCACAGAGGAAAGCCCATGCGAGGACACAGGGAGATATCCATCTGCAAGCCAAGGAGAGAGGCCTCAGGAGAAACCAGCCTGCTGACACACCTGAACCTCCCACTCTCTAAAACTGAGAGAATGAACGTCTGTTGTTCGAGCCACCCGGCCTGTAGTGTTTTGCCACAGTAGCCCAAGCAAACGAGTACACGCCCATCTTGCTGCTGAGCAACATCACCTAGACACTTAAGCCCCCCCTCCAGTTCCCCTCTCACGCAGGAGTTCCTTTGCCCTGTTTCTCTTCTGGGTGGGGGTCCCATGCCACAGCCTCCAGCAGGCCTCCTGCTGTGAGGGACGTCCCTTCTCATGCAACCCATCAAGCACTGCCGCCCAGATAAAGCTCATTGTGTGCTACTGCTATCCTGTGGTCATGTCTTTTATCAGCCTCTAAATCTTTGAGTTTATCTCTATCTCTATCTCTCTCTATCTCTGTATCAGCTTTTTTGGATACACGTGTATACATTTCTACTGCAGGTGGTTTAAATCTAGCTAAGCAGATCATTATACCTGAGATCCAAGAGTAATGACTCACTCTATGAGTGTTGAGATCGTCCATAAAGTCATTTCTCAGCCCAGAAGCTCCACTTGTTGCCTATTCCCAGTAATAGTAACCACAGCAATTGCATGTAATGAATGCTTACAATATATTAGATATTGTGCTAACAGATTTATATGTGATATCACAAGAAGACATCACAACAGTCTTCTGAGTCAAGTACTATTATTTCCACTGTACAATTAAAAAATCTAAGCAACTTAAGGTATACATGAAGGTATACAAATATTAGCTAACTTGCCTAGTATTAAACAGCAATATCTGGCAGAATCCATGTCTGTTTGACTGCAGAGCCTAAACAAGTAATAAAGACATGGAACTTAATCCAAGGACTTTCAAGAAGTGAGTCGCATTTGGTCTGCAGTCACCCAGCAAATATATCATGAGAGACTGCTAAGAATATATATTTGAATAGCATGTATCTTTAAACATGAGATTGGTAGATTAGTCATGGCTAAACAGGAATATATATCCAAACCCATAAGTCACCTTGACATGCGTTCTGATTGCTGGATCCTTTCTTTGTCCTGTAAACACATTTCAAAGTAGAACTATGGAGTTTTAGTTTCAAAGAATTTAAAGCTGCAAGGGGTCTTAGACATGATCTAGTCCAGTCCTCACATTATAGCTTTGCACAAACCAAGGCCTAGGAATGGAAATAGACTTGTCTAGTGACCCAGGATGTTAGTAGAAGAGCTAGACATAGAATCTGAGCTCCATTATATAGTAATAAAAATAATAATTATAACAAAATTAATTATAATACTAGCTATTACCATTTGGGGGTACCTGCAATATGCCCTGTACATATACTGTCTTATTTAATCCTTAAAGCAGTCTTTTGATATAGGTATTTTTATCTCTATCTTGATTAAAAGAAAAGAGTTTCTAAATCCAGGATCACATAGGTAATACATGATAAAACCTAGATCTGAATCAAGGTCCCTTATAGAATCAAGATTCTAAGGTTTTCCTACTATAACATTATTTTCAAACTAACTTTTGCCTCAACTGTTATTCATGCTATGAAAACTATAGGAAAATAATTGAAAATGACATCAATGAGAAAAGAACAGGATTAAGACAAATATGTATATTCCACCATCAATATCAGAAAGAGTTCTACAATGGCTAAGCTTTATTCTGATCTCAAGGAAAGTTTGAATGGAAATAATGTATGCACTGCATATTACCACTTCAAGTTGTAAAGATACGGAATCATCTGGAAATAACGACGACTTAGTGTCTCTTTTGTAGGAGATACCTGTTGATTCTCTTCTAGACATTCCATTTTTATCTTCAATTCTATAGTCTTTTTTCTTTTTTGACTTGTCCCAGTGGTTTTTAAATAATGCTTTCTTGGGTCACACAGAGATAACAGAAGGAGACACAGATGTGTTTTGTATTGAAACTTTTCCAGGAGCTCCTCATCTACAGTGGCACTGGTCACCAGAAGGACATTTGAGGAAAATAGCCAGTTGTCTTCTGAAGCTTTCCCCAAAATTTCCTCAAGGCTGCTTTCTCTTTATCGATCTCCCTGAACCGGATATTTAAAGCCTTCTGGAGTTTTTGAATGTGGAGCTTGGTCCTCTTCTCCTCTCCAAGGTTGTACACAAGGGCCTTCCGCAGGTATACAGGATCTCCTGTTTTTATGGTGCTCTTCTTCATTGTGTAACTCATTCCACCCATGTTCAAACTCTGGCAGAGGAGGTTCAAGCTAGGAGAGTGGGACTGCCTGTAAATGTCTCAGTAAAATGATTCTCCTGTGGTTTGGAATATTAGAACCATGGCACCATGGGAACAGAGACTCACAGAATCTTGGAGCTGAATGGCATCAGAGATCCACTTAGCTCAAACCCTTATATTTATTGATAAGAAGAAGTTTTTAAGCTTGCATGTATTCTTAGTTTAGAAATAGGAATGAATATTTCAATAGACCAGAATGGCATCAGGATGACTGCTGCCATTCTGTGCTTACACTTATGTCTAATGGTAAGTGACTTTAGGTGCTCAAAATCAGGACCACAATGTTTATGGACAAAGAAAAAGAGAAAGTAGATTCAATAGTTCAGTTTAGTTTTTGAAGCTATTTGTCATTTCTTTACATATCCAGTTGAAGTTGCCAAATAATTGAGATTTTTGTCATTTGTCTAGGTATTATATTAGACTTAAGGATAAGAACTTCCTCATGAAGTGTCTACTTTTCATACAAGAGAGGACAGGAAACAGGAAAATATACACGTGTGCCAAAAAAACCCCACAGAAAATATAAACTAAAAACTAATGAGATGACGGAGATGGGAAGGGGCAAGTGGAAAGGATGGGGAAATGGGAATAGAGGAATAGGAATAGGAAGAGGGACACTTCTTTGAGTATAATGTTTAACTGTTCTTACAGTTAGAAATATGTTAATTTTTATGTGTTCAAAAATAATTAAAATAAAAAAGGATTAGGGTGTGGTACCCCACACTTTTTAATGTGTATTCTAGGATTGAGTAAGGAGTGAATATATTATGGATAATGAGACCCACGTTCTCTCTGTTGGAGAAAGAAACTACAAATAAAAGAAGAAGGCTATAATGTACTCTGTGGTGCTGGATTAGAATTAGAGATAGCAGTATGAAATTATGGTTCTATCAATCAGTGTGAATTTATGGTTCTATGAATCAGATGAATCCATGGTTCTGTGAATCAGTATGCATTCATGATTTGATGAATCAGATGAATCCATGGTTCTAAGAATCAGTATGAATTCATATGAAGAATGGCTCACTAGAAACTCTGGTCTCCAAACATGCCTTAGAGACTTGGGACTTTGTGACTCTCCCCAACGTGACTTGAGCCCCATTTACTCCTAGCCTCAAAATTCTGGAATTCGTAGATAACAGGTTTAATGTCCCCCTCTTTCGGTTTTAGCTATTATTTTCACCTAAGCCTCGATTATGTTATTTTATTCCTTTTAACCTCATTATGAGCAACACATATATAGTTCTTCCAGACCACTTTAGTCGGGAGCAGAAAACCTGAACAATGTGGAATGTTCCTAAGTAGCACATTTTTTTCCTAACAGGAGAATTTTACTAATTTTCTTTTTTAAATTGAGTTATAATTGGCTATTACATTATATTAGTTTCAGATGTACAACATAATGATTCCATATTTGTATATATTGTGAAATGATAACCACAATAAGTCTAGTTAATATCCATCCCCATACACAGTTACAATACTTTTTTCTTGTGATGAGGACTTTTAAGATCTACTCTCTTATCAACTTTCAAATATTCAATATAGTATTATTAACTATAGTCACCATGCTGTACATTACATCCCCATGATTTATTTATTTAATAACTGGAAGTTTGTACCTTCTGACCCCCTTCATCAATTTCACCCACCCAAAACCTCTGCCTCTGCCAACCATCAATCTGCTCTCTGTATTTATGAGCTCAGTTTTGTTGTTGTTGTTTTTTATGTCATTTTGTCCTGTTTTTAGATTCCACATATAAGTGACATTATATAGTATTTGTCTTTCTCTGACTTATTTCACTTAGCATAATGCCTTTAAGGTCCATCTAGTTGTCTCAAATGGCAGGATTTCCTTCATTTTTATGGCTGAATAATATTTCATTGTATATACATACCACATTTTCTTTATCCATCCATCTATTGATGGACACTTGTTTCCATGTCCTGGCAATTGTGAATAATGCTGCAATGAACATAGGGGTGCAGATATCTCTTTGAGATAGTGATTTAATTTTCTTTCAATAAATACCCTGAAGTAGGATTGCTGAATCATATGGTAGTTCTATTTTTAATTTTTTGAGGAACCTCCATATTGTTTTCTATAGTGGTTATACCAATTTACATTCCCACCAACAGTGCATAAGGGTTCCCTATTCTCCACATCCTTGCCAACACTTGTTACTTTAATTTTTTAATTAAAAAATTTTAAATTGAAGTATAATTGACTTACAACACTATGTTAGTTCCAGATGCACAACACAGTGATTCAATATTTCTATACATTACAAAATGATTAGCAGGATAAATCTAGCTACTGTTTGTCACCATACAAAGATATTACAACATACTAACTATATTCCCCATGCTGTATGTTTCATCACCATGACTCATTTATTTCATAACTGAAAGTTTGTACCTCTTAATCTCCCTCACCTATTTCACTCAACCCCCCCACCACATCCCCTTCTGGCAACCACCTGTTTGTTCTCTGTATCTATAACTCTGTTTCTGTCTTCTGTTTGTTCATTTGTTTTATTTTTTAGATTCCACATATAAGTGTAATCATACAGTATGTCTTCCTCTGTCTGACTTATTTCACTTATTTTCACTTATTTCACCTATACCCTCTAGGTCCATCTATGTTGTCACAAATGGCAAGATTTCATTCTTTTTTTAATGGTGAGTAACATTCCATTGTGTATATATAACACATCTTCTTTATCTATTCATCTGTTGATGGACACTTTGGTTGTTCCCATATCTTGGCTATTATAAATAATGCAGCAATGAACATAGGGTGCGTATGTCTTTTTGAATTAATGTTTGTTTTCTTCAGAAAAATACCCAGAAGTGGAACTGCTGTATCATATGATAGTTCTATATTTAATTATTTTGAGGAACCTCCATACTGTTTTCCATAGTTGTTGTACCAATTTACATTCCCACCAACAGTGCACAAAGATTTCCTTTTCTCCACATTCTTCATAATAGCCATTCTTTTTTTTTTTTCCATAATAGCCATTCTAGTAGGTATGAGGTGATACCCTGTGGGCTTTTTTTTTTTTTTTGTATCTCCCTACTAATTAATGATACTAAGTACCTTTCATGTATCTGTTGGCTACTTGTATGCCTTCTTTGGAAAACTGTCAAAATGGAAAACTGTCTATTCAGGTATCTGCACATTTTTTAATCAGATTACTTCTTTTTTTGCTAGTTGTATGAGTTCCTTATATATTTTGGATATTAACTCCTTATCAGATAGATGGTTTGCAAATATTTTCTCCCATTGTGTAGGCTGCCTTTGCATTTTGTTGATTGTTTATTTGGCTGTGCAAAAGCTTTTTAGTTTGATGTAGTCCCACTTATTTATTTTTGTTTTTGTTTTTGTTGCCTTTGCTTTTGGTGTCAAATCCAAAAAATCATCGCCAAGACCAATGTCAAGGAGCTTACTGCCTATGTTTTTTCCTAGGAGTTGTTATGGTTTCAGGTCTTACTTCAAGTCTTTAATCCATTTTGAGTTAAACTTATGTATGGTGTAAGATAGCGGTCCAGTTTCATTTTTTGTTTTTGTTTTTTGCATGAGGCTGTTCAGTTATCCAACACCATTTATTGAAGAGACTGTCCTTTCCCCATTGTATATGCTTATCTCCTTTGTCATAAATTAATTGACTACATATGGGTGGGTTTATTTCTGGGCTCTCTATTTTGTTCCATTGGTATAGGTATCTGTGTTGATGCCAGTACCATACTGTTTTCGTTACTATAGGTTTGTGATAAAGTTTGAAATCAGGACGTGTGAGTCCTCCAACTTTGTTCTTCTTCCTCAGGACTGCTTTGGCTATTCAGGGCCTTTTGTGGTTCCAAACAAATTTTAGGATTATTTTTTCTAATTATGTGAAAAATGCCATTGGAATTTTGAGAGGGCTGGCACTGAATCTATAAATGGCTTTGGGTAGCACAGAAATTTTAACAGTTTTATTCTTCCTTCCCATGAAAATAGGATCTCTTCACATTTATTTTGTGTCATCTTCAATTTCCTTTATCAATGTCATGTAATTTTCACTGCACAGAACTTTCACCCCCTTGGTAAATTTTGCCAAATTATTTCATTGTTTTTGATATTGTTGTAAAGAGGATTGTTTTCTTTGTAGCTTTTTCAGGTATTTGGTTGCTTGTGTATAGAAACAAAGCTAATTTTTGTATGTTGATTTTGTATCCTGCAACTTTGTTTATTAGTTCTAACAAGCTTATTTGGTGGAGTCTTTAGGATTTTTCTATATACAAGATCATATCATGTACAAACAGAGACAATCTTACTTCTTCCTGTCCAATTTGGATGTCTTTTATTTCTTTTTCATGCTTAATTGCTCTGGTGAGGACTTCTAGTACAATGTTAAATAGGAATGATGAGAGTGGATGTCCTTGTCTTGTTCCCAATCTTAGAGGAAGAGCTTTTAAACTTTCACCATTGAGGATGATGTTAGCTGTGAGCTTTTCATATATGATTTTTATTACTTCTATACTCAATTTGTGAAGAGTATTTTTTTTTAATCATGAAAAGATGTTGTATTTTCTCAAATGCTTTGTCTGTATCTATTGATATGGTCATTGACTTTATCTTTCATTCTAGTAAGGTGATGTATTACATTTATTCATTTGCATATGTTGAACCATCCTTGCATCCCAGGCATACATAAATCACACTTGATCATAGGGCATGATCCTTTTAATGTATTGTTGAATTTGATTTGCTATTTTATTTTGAGAATTTTTGTATCTATATTCATCAGGGAAATTGTCCTGTAGTTTTCTTTTCTTGTAGTATCTATGACTAGCTTTGGTATCAGGGTTATGGTGGGCTTGTAAAATGAGTTTGGGTTGTTCCCTCCACTTTAATTTTTTTGTAAGAGTTTGAGAAGTATTGGCATTAATTCTTTAAATTATTGGTAGAATTCACCAGGGGAATCTGGGCTTTTCTTTTGGAGAGGTTTTGGATTACTGATTTAATCTCCCTACTTGTTAATTGGTCTGATCAGATTTTCTAAGTCTTCATCATTCATTCAAGATGCCTTCATCTTGGTTGGTTGTATGTTTCTAGGAATTTATTTCTTCTAGGTTATACAAAACACTGGCATATAATTATCCATAGTAATCTCTTTTGATCCTTTGATTTTCTGTGATATCTGTTCTGTGTTATCTGATTTTCTGTTTTATTGTGTTATAATGTCTCCTCTTTCGTTTCTAACTATTTGAGTCTTTTTCGTTTTCTTAGTCTAGCTAAAAGTTTGTCAATTTTATTTTTTTAAAAACATTTCTTAGTTTTACTGATCTTCCTATTGTTTTACTGGTCTATATGCCATTTATTTCTGCTCTGAACCTTGTTATGTCCTTCCTTTTGCTAACTTTAGATTTGGCTTGTTCTTCTTTTTGTAATTCCTTGAGCTGTAAAGTTGACATTTTTTTGTTTGAGAAGCAAGTATATTTCCTGCTGTTGGATGGAATGTTCTATATATGTCTATTAAGTCCATTTGGTCTAAAGTATAGACCATCAAATAAAGTATATTTCCTTACTGATTCTCTGTCTGGACAACCTATCCTTTGTTGAAAGTGGTGTATTGACACACTCTACTATAATTATATTGTCTATTTCTCCCTTCTGATCTGTATTATTTGCTTAATATATTTAAGTTGGGCGCATATATATTTGTGATTGTTATATCCTCTTGGTGAGTTGGCCTCTATCTTTATACAATGACCTTCTTTTTCTCTTGTTACAGCTTTTTTTCTTATTGAAGTATAGTTGATTTACAATAATGATTTACAATATTGTGTTAGTTTCAGGTGTACAGCAAAGTAATTTGGATAGATATATATATATATTCTTTTATTTTATTATTTTCCATTATAGATTACTACAAGATATTGAATATAGTTCCCTGTGCTATACAGTAAGTCCTTGTTGTTTCTTGTTACAGCTTTTAAACTTTTCTTTGTCTCATGTTACAGTCTATTTTGTCTAATATAAGTATAGCTATCCTGCTTTCTTTTGTTTTCCATTTGCATGAAATATCTTTTTTCCATCTCTTCAATTTCAGTCTATATGTATCCTTGAAGCTGAAGTGATTCTCTTGTAGCAGCATATGTCTTTGATTGGATAATTTAATCCATTTACATTTAGAGTAATTTTGATGGATATGCCATTTTTTTAACATCTTTACTGAAGTATAATTGCTTTACAATGTTGTGTTAGTTTCTGCTGTACAACAAAGTGAATCAGCTATATATATATACATATATCCCCATATCCCCTCCTCCCTCTTGAGCCTCCCTCCCACCCTCCCTATCCCACCCCTCTGGGTGGTCACAAAGCATCGAGCTGATCTCCCTGTGCTATGCAGCAACTTTCCACTAGCCATCCATTTTACATTTAGTAGTGTATATATGTCAATGCTACTCTCTCACTTCATCCCAGCTTCTCCTCCCCACCCATGTCCTCAAGTCTGTTCTCTACATCTGCATCTTTATTCCTGCCCTGCCACTAGGTTTAGCAGTTCCGTTTTATTAGATTCCATATATATGCATTAGCATATGGTATTTGTTTTTCTCCTTCTGACTTACTTCACTCTGTATGACAGACTCTAGGTCCATCCACCTCATTACAAATAACTCAATTTCGTTCCTTTTTACGGCTGAGTAATATTCCATTGTATATATGTGCCACATTTTCTTTCTTCATTCATCTGTCGATGGACATTTAGATGGCTTCGATGTCCTGGCTATTGTAAATAGTGCTGCAATGAACACTGTGGTACATGTGTCTTTTTGAATTATGGTTTTCTCAGGGTATATGCCCAGTAGTGGGATTGCTGGGTCATATGGTAGCTCTATTTTTAGTTTTTTAAGGAACCTCCATACTGTTCTCCATCGTGGCTGTATCAATTTACATTCTCACCAACAGTGCAGGAGGATTCCCTTTTCTCCACACCCTCTCCAGCATTTATTGTTTCTAGATTTTTTGGTGATGTCCATTCTGATTGGTGCGAAGTGATACCTCATTGTAGTTTTGATTTGCATTATCTCTAATGATTAGTGATGTTGAGCATCTTTTCATGTGTTTGTTGGTAATCTGTATGTCTCCTTTGGAGAAATGTCTATTTAGGTCTTCTGCCCATTTTTGGATTGGGTTGTTTGTTTTTTGATATTGAGCTGCATGAGCTGCTTGTATATTTTGGAGATTAATCCTTTGTCAGTTGCTTCATTTGCAAATATTTTCTCCCATTCTGAGGGTTGTCTGGGTATGCCATATTATTAACATTTTCTTGCTCTTTTGTAGTTCCCTTGTTCCTTTCTTCCTCTCTTGCTGTCTTCCTTTGTGAAATGATTTTCCATTATATATGCTGTGATTCTCTTTATCTTTTGTGTATCTACTGTAGGTGTTTGCTTTGCAGTTACAATGAGGCTTACACAAAACATCTTATAGATAAAAAGTTTATTTTGAGCTGATAAAAACTTAAGTTTGATCTCATAAAATCCGATCCTTTTACTTTTTCCTCTCTTATATTTTCAATGTCACAATTTACCTCTTTTTATATTGTTTGTTCATTAACAAATTATTATAGTGTTTTTACTAGAGTTGAAGTCATTAATACGCTACCATATTATAGTGTTAGAATGGCCTGAATTTGACTACATATTTATCTCTACCAGTGTGTTGTATATTTTCATATGTTTTCATGTGACTCACTAGCATCCTTTCATTTCAGCTTGAAGAACTCCTTTCAGCATTTCTTGTAAGGCAGATCTAGTGGTGATGAGTTTTCTCAGCTTTTGTGTGTTTGGAGAAGTCTTTATCTCCTTCATTTTTAAAGGACATCTTTGCTGGATAAAGTATTCTTTGTTGGCAGTTTTTTCTTTCTTCACTTTGAATTTATCATCTCACTCTCTCCTAGTCTGTTTCTGCTGAGAAATCTGATGATAGCCCTTTGGGTGTTCCCTTGTAGGTGATACGCTTCTTTTCTCTTGCTGCTTTTAAGATTCTCTCTAAATATAATCTAACCCAACCTACAAAATAAAACTGATGTTTTGACAGTTTTATTATAATGTGTCTTGGAGGAGATCTTTTTAGAGTCGAATTTCTTTGGGTACCTATGGGCTTCATGGACTTGGATGGCCAAATTTCTTCCCACATTTGGGAAGTTATCTACTATTATATCTTTAAATAAACTTTCTGCCCCCTTCTCACTCTTCTCCTCTGGGACTATAATAATTATTAGGTTACTTCTCTTGATGGTATCACAAAATACATGTAGGCTTTCTTCACTCTTTTTTATTCTATATTCGTTTTTTTTCTCCTCTGACTGGATAATTTCAATGGTCCTGTCTTCTACTTCATATAATCCTCTGCTTGATCCATTCTGATGTTGATGCTCTATTGCATTTTTCATTTCATTCATTGCATTCTTCAGCTCCTTAATTTATTTTGATTCTTTTTATGATTTCTATCTCGTTTTCTTGATTTTTTGAATTGTCTTTTTGTGTTTTCTTGTAGCTCACTGAGCTTCCTTAAAAAGCTAATTTGAATTCTTTATGAACTAAATCACATATCTCCATGTCTTTGGGATTTGTTATTGGAAGATCATTGTGATCCTTTTGTGCCATCATGTTTCCTTGAGTTTTCATGTTCCTTGGAGACTTGTGTTGCTGTCTTCACATCTGAACTATCAGTCACTTCTTTTGGTCTTTGAGAAATGCCTTCCGTTAGCCCTGCTAGGGATTCTGTGGCTTCCTTAGACATTCTGTGGGTATGCTTCACACTTATTCCTTCTTGTGACATTATTAAGCTTGTATGCCTTCCCTCAATCCTGCAATGCACCAGGCTGGGCTTTTGCTTTCCCAAGAGCAGTGCTAAATGCTTAAGAGAGACCTGGGTCTCTCTCAGGTCTGCAGACTCAGGCTGGCTTTCTACATATGCTCATTAGTCATCTGCAAAACCCTGTTCTCTAAACTGTTAGGAGACTGCACAGAGAGCCAACCAAGGAGTGGAAGTGTGTGGGGGTGATGTGTGTGTAGCACTGTAAATACCCATGGGGCAATTGGGGTAATACATGGGTGAGTGGTCCAGCAGCTTGTTGGTGGGTCTCCCAATGGAGTCTGTGGTGTGGTTAGTAGAATCCACATCCCTTTGATACCATCTGAGCCCTAGCTGATGTGCTACCTACTCACCACCCCCCCGTCACGCAGCTCATGACTCAGTTACTCTGGATGGGGCAAGAGAAATAATGTTCTTCTTTGGGAGCTTCCTGCACAGCAGGGTAAGCTGAGTGCTCACTTACACACCCTCACTCTCCCCCAAGGGAGAAATCATGGGCCAAGAAGGGCTCTCTCTTTGCCTTAAACTGTGATTCTTTGGAGGAGGGGTGACACAGGTAAAGTCTTAATTGTTCCTCTTATCTTCCCCAATGTATTCAATCTTGGATTATTTTGCTCCAACAGTGTGCCAGAGCTTCTTCACTGGAAACCTGGATTCTCACAAAGACTCTTTTATTGTGGGTGATTATCTAAGCCACTGTTCTCCAGGGGCTCTTGGACCATGGCCAAGAGGAGCTGGAGCTGGAACACAGGCCACTTCAGGGTCCACAGCTGGACCAAGGTCTGTATGCCCATTACTGGATACACAAGTATGTGAGACTCCTCTCTGGCCACTTGTTGTTTGGTGCTGGATTCCACAGCTCCCACAAAAACACTTTTGTCTATGGACAGATGCCCAATTGTTATTGAGAGTGGGATATAATGAGGGACAACTTATTCGACCTTCTTGTTGATGTCACTTCTTGTAGGCTGCTGTTAAAGAAAAAAAGTATTCTGATTTTTATTATAGATAGTAAGGAACTCCTTATTCAGGACTGTTGGAATGGACGTCAATATTATTTCAATAGGGGAAAGTGACTGGGATCATCTATGAACACAAAAAGGAAAAGTGGCGATTTATAGCCAAGGAGCAGGTTGAGGGGTCAGTGGGTAGAAATTACTGGGAAGGTGGAGTACTTTTTGCTAAACTAATCTAGCAGAATTTTTGATGAAGGGAGGCCAGAGTGATCAGACATCACTTGGAGGATAGTGGGGGAGGAAGAATTTGGTCATATATCAAGGGTGATCAAATATGGAGGATTCTGGCTAAACTGATTTGACAGGATTCTTGATAAAACTAGGCAATGCAAAGATGGACACAGAATCCCAAAGTCAGGACCTAGTTGAGAAGAGGGTTCAGAGGAGCCTGACTAAAGTTTGGTTAAAAAAGGAATCTTTGCAACTAGAGATTATCATAATAAGTGAAGTAAGTCAGAAAGACAAATACCATATGATATCACTTGTATGTGGAATCTAAAATATGACACAAATGAACCTATCTACAAAACAGAAATAGACTCACAGACATAGAGAACAGAATTGTGGTTGCTGAGGGGGAGGGTGTTGGGGGAGGGATGGAGTGGAAGGTTGGGGTTAGCAGATGTAAGCTATTATGTATAGAATGGATAAACAACAAGGTCCTACTGTATAGCACAGAGAACTATATTCAATATCCTATGATAAACCATAATGGAAAAGAATATAAAAAAGAATGTATATATATATATATATATATATATATATATATATATGACTGAATCATTTTGCTGTACCACAGAAATTAATACAACATTGTAAATCAACTATACTTTAATAAAAAAAATAAAAATAAAGAAAAAAAGAAAAAAAAAGAATCTTTGTCACTGCTCAACTGAGTCTCCCCATTCTGTAAGAGATTGCATTGGCCTGTCCTTTTAGAGGGTGTCCCTGGCAAAGAGTCCAGGTGTCTGTCTCAGGTGCACTATAGGAACCCACTGGGTTCATCATGGGGTGCTCTCATGGAAGCCATGGCACACAAAAGAGCTTAAATGTTGCTTGAAGGCAAATTTTTCTGTTGTTGCTTAAGTTGCTTCTGTTGCATTTCATACTTCAATACAGTAGAGTATAAGGTATCCCATTGATGAAGACTGGTGGCTCAGTGTTTAATGAAAAAGGGAAAGGGTGTTAAAGAAAAAATAATATTCTAACTTTTAAACAAGAAAATTATTCATGACGCTTGTTAAAGAAGGGTAAGACTTTATTCAAGGGGGACCATCACGATGGTTGTAGGGACCACTGCAATAGGGTCTTGAAGTGGCAGGTGGAGAGACTGGGCTTAATTTTGAATATAGCATGGGTAAGTAGGGATTTATACCCAAGGAGCAGCGTGTGGGTCAGTGGATGGAAAACTACTAAGAGGAACATCAGTGGTAAGGGGTTTCTGGCTAAGCTTACCTAACAGGATTCTTGCTAATGGCAGGCTTGGGTAATCAGACATCACCAGGAGAGTGGTGGAGAATGAGGAACCTAATTAGATATCCAGGGTGATCAGATATCAAGGCTGGGGGATTCTGGCCACACTGATGTGGCAAGATTCTTGCTAAAATCAGACAATGCAGATAGGAATATAGAAGAAAGCCTAGTTGGAAAGTTTAGGGGAGCCTAATAGAGTTTGGTCAAGGTAAGAAGCTTTGTCAAAGAGAAGGAGCACTTCATTCTCATTCCCCCTAAGACAGCTGAGGAGGTTTATCAACTGATTTGAGATTACAGATCTCCTGCTTGGAATCTCCTAAGTGCTGCTGCCCATTAGCATGCTAAAAGTCTCCTAATCAAAACCACACTGTCACAAAATCAGGATGCCACAACCACTGCTCTCTTGGATGTGGACCCTGGGCCCTCTAAAGTTGACTGGGACACCCTAGAAAGGGAGGCCACCGCTTGCAGCAGGGGTCACTCAGGACCACTAGGACACCTAAAGAAAGAAAAAAAGGGGAAAATGGCTGGGGACAGAAAGGAGACCAAAATGAGAAGAAAAAAGATAGAAAAAATTCTACACACCTAAGGTACAAGCCATTCTAAAAATTTTTGTTTGTAAAAAAACAATAAATCTTACCTCAGTTTGGTTCCCTGGCATTGTCTTTGCGTCAGAGTTTTGTGAGCAGGATGTTTTCTTTTAAAAAGAACTGGGAAAAAAAAAAAAAAAGGGAGCATCATTGGGCTGAGTAGAAATCACTCAGGTTCCCAAACAGTTTCACTGGATCTAATGTGCAGTCATAGGGCTAAAAATTAATTCTTGATAGAATTGTCTTCAGGCTGATTTGTCCCTTGCTTGATTTGGCCACTGGATATGAAGCCTATCCAGGGAGAGATAAAAATTGGCAGGGCACTGTGTATAGCTAAAGCAACCCTAAGGGACCAGCAGCCAAAGCTGTCTTCCAACAGCACATCAGCAACCAGTAAAGTAGGTACTTTGCTGAGACAGGATCTAGGTTGCAGGTGCCAGTATTCTACAGAGTCCACCCCATACACCTTGAATCCTTTTTTTTTTTAAATAGTTATGAATTACTCTTTATTTATTCATGGAAAGGTATTTTATTTTAAATATAACAGTGTATACATGTCAATCCCAAGCTTCCAATCTATCCCTCCCCCCCACCCTTCCCCCTGGTAACCATAAGTTCATTCTCTAAGTCTGTGAGTCTGTTTCTGTTCTGTAAATAAGTTCATTTTTGTCATTCTTTTCGATTCTGCAAATAAGCGATATTGTATGATATTTGTCTTTCTCTGTCTTACTTAACTTAGTATGATAATCTCCAGTTCCATCCATTTTAATTTTCATCCTGAGGGTGGGAGAAAAATGTGCATGTTCAGGTTGTGGGAGTTGTGTGTGTGTGTGTTCAAGATAGTGTGTCTGTCTGTGTGCACACTTCAGGTTGGCAGTGTGTGAAAATGGGATTTGAGGGGCTATGTATACATTAAGGAAGCTTGAAATCTCCTGTTTGTGGTGGGGTTGAGGGTATGTATGAAGGTATATGTGAAGGTTCTTGTGGGTTATGTTGCAAGCTAGAGTTTGGGTGGTTTATGTGAATATTCAGACTGTAGGGAGAGTGCATGTGTATCTGAGGAGGGTAAGGCTATGTGAAATACATGTTGAATTCTGCTGGGATAGGGTATGTGTGAATTCATAGCTTGTGAAGGTTTTATGCATGTATTTGAGAAGGCTAGGATGACGTATATATGCATTTGGGGATGGGGATTGGTGTGTCTATGTGTATTTGGGTCATGTAAGGTTCTAGATGTGTGTATTTTTAACTATAGGGAGTTGGGGATGCATATTTTGGGAGTTTTGAGGGGATGTGGGTGTGTGTGTGTATTTTGGGGGCTGAATGGTTGTATCTATTCTGAGTCCAGCTGGGTGTGATAGGCATTTTTCCAGAGTATTAATATATTGTATGTTTATATGGGTGGAGTTTGGAGGTATCTGTGAATGTATGTGTGTGTGAGCATGTGTATGTGTGGAATGTAGTGTTTTCTATGCTTTGGTATGTGGGGTATGCTGGAGTATCCAATGTAACAAATAATTCAGTGACTTCCAACAACAAAGGTTTGTTTCTCATTTATGTTTCATATCCTCCATTGGTTAGTTTTAGATTGGTTCCCTGTCCTCTTCACCTTGGATCTAGATGGATGAAGCAGCCCCATCTGGAACAGCAACAGAGGGGAATGTGTCTTATCAGAAGTTATACATGGCATTTTCACTCACATTTTATTGGCCGGAGTAAGTTACATGGCTACACCTGAGTTCAACTGGGTGGTATGTATACTCTCTTAGACAGAAACACCACAGAAAGGGGCAGTACATATTCTTCTTAATGATACAGTCTACCACATTGTGTCTGTTCAGAGCCTGTTCCTTTGCTGTGTGTGTATTTTGCTAAGGAGCATGAGGAAGCTAAGGGCAAATGTGTTTAGGTGTGTAAAGGCCAATGTATGATTAAGGCCACATTGTCACGTGTGGGTTGTTTCATAACAGATTTATGGCTTCACATCTGGGGAGGTGAATGTTTGGGTTGAGTGTTGTTCAAGTGCTCTATATCCTTATTGAGCTTCTAACCATTACTGAAAGTGCAGTGTTGAAGTCTACTCACATTGTAGAGCTGTCTATTTCTCCCTTCAATTATGACAATGTTTGCTTCATATATATGGGAGCTTTGCTGTTTGTTGCACATATAATTGTAATATCTTCCTGTTGGATTGACTTTTATCATTATATAATGTCCTTCTTGCCTCTTTTTTATTTTTAATTTTTAATTTTAATTAATTTATTTATTTATGGCTGTGTTGGGTCTTTGTTTCTTTGTGAGGGCTTTCTCTAGCTGTGGCAAGTGGGGGCCACTCTTCATTGCGGTGCGCGGGCCTCTCACTATCGCGGCCTCTCTTGTTGTGGAGCACAGGCTCCAGATGCGCAGGCTCAGTAATTGTGGCTCACGGGCCCAGATGCTCCACAGCATGTGGGATCTTCCCAGACCAGGGCTCGAACCCGTGTCCCCTGCATTGGCAGGCAGATTCTCAACCACTGTGCCACCAGGGAAGCCCCCTTCTTGTCTCTTGTTACAATTTTTTTTTAACTAAAGTCTATTTTGTCTGATATTAGTATAACCACCTCTGCTCTCTTTTGATATTTGCATGGAATATCTTTTTCCATCCTTTGAACCTATTTGTGTCTTTAGGTAGGTGAGTCTCTTGTAGAGAGCATGCAGTTATATCCTGTTTTGTTTTTTTAAATCCACTCTGCCAGTCTATGTCTTTTGATTGGAGAGTTTAACACATTTACATTTATAGTAATTAGTGTTGGTGAAGGACTTAACTGTTGCCATTTTATTTGTTGTCCTTAAGTCTTATAGAATATTTTGTCCCTTATTTCCTCCATTAATGCCTCCCCTTGTGTTCAGTTAATTTTTGTAGTAACACGTTTGGATTCTCTTCTCATTCCCTTTTGTGTATATTCTATAGATATTATCTTTGTGGTTAACATTGGGGATGTTATAACATTCTAAAGTTATAACTATTTAAAATTCATACCAAACCAATTTTGATCACATAAAAAAACTTTACTCCTTTACATCTCTGCCCCCCCTTTATTTTATTGATGTTGTAAGTTGCATCTTTATATACTGTGTACCTACTAACATATTTATAAATATATTTTATGCTTTTGTCTTTTAAATCCTGTAGAATAAAAAGTGGAGTTACAGGCTCAAATGACAAAGTAATGATTTTTATATTTGGCCATATATTTACCTTTATGGGAGAACTTTATATTTTCATATGGCTTCTAGTTATTGTCTAGAATCCTTTAATTTGATCTTGAATGACTTTAGAATTTTTTTTAGGGCAGGCCTAGTGGTAATGTATTCCCTCAGGTTTTATCTGGAATGTCTTAATTTCTCCCTCATTTCTGAAGGATAGTTTTGCCAGATATAGAAATTTTGGTTCACAATTTTTCTTTCTGCATTTTATCAGCATTTTAGTAAATATATAATCCCACTACTATATGGACTGTGTAAGAGTCCTGCCAAGAAATCTGCTAATATTCTATTGAGGATCCCTTGTATGTGCTGAGTCACTTTTCTCCTGCTGCTTTCAAGATTCTCTTGTTGCCTTTGTCTTTTGACAGTTTGATTATAAAGTGTCTCACTGTGAGTCCCTTTTTGTCCTACTTGGAGTTGGTTGAGCCTCTTGTATTTCTATATCCATGCATTTCCTCAAGTTTAGGAAGTTTGGGGTGATTATTTCTTCAAATAATCTCTCTGACCCTTATTCTTTCTCTTGCTCTTCTCCTTTAAGATCCCCATAATGTATATATTAGTCTGTTTGATGGTATCCCATACATCCCTTAGACTCTGTTCACCTTTATTTTCTTATTTCTCAGATTCAATAATTTCAAGTGACCTGTATTCAAGTTCACTGATTCTTTCTTCTGCCTGTTGGCATCTGTTTTTGAACTCCTTTAGTGAGTTTTTCAATTCAGCTACTGAATTTTTAGATCCAGAATTTGGTTTTCTTTATAATTTCTCTTTGTCAATGTTCTCATTTTGTTTATATACTGTTCCCCTGATTTCCTTTAGTTCTTTATCCATGCTCTCCTTTTTGCTCTTTGAGAATATTTAAGACAGTTATTTTCAAGATTTTTCAGGGACAATTTGTGGATATTTATATTGTTTTCTTAAATGGGCCTGAAAGTATGTTGGTATTAAAGGAAAAAAAGTTTGAAATCTAAGGAGAAAAAAGCTTATCTGTGGAAAATTCTCCCAAGTATTAGGTCATCAGATGTGTAAATCTGTAAGCTACATATTTGGTTTGAATATCTTCCCAGTCAAAACAGAAGTTTTAACCTGTACTTATTAATGCAATAAACACACACACACACTTACTTTTTGAAAATCAGAATGCCTATGTTTGTAGGATAAAGACTTCTGGCAGTACTACAGTGATTCCATTTGTGTATGAAGTCACACATTTTATAAGCCCAACATAATGGGCTCTATCTTAGGGTATCTGATATTTGCTATCATAATGAAGTCTAACAGTTTCATATAAAAGAACAGAAAATTGACCACTTATATGAAATTAGCTGAAATCCTGTAGCTAATAAATGAAATAATTTTGATAGGGTTTTTCTTAAATTTGACAACAATCCCAAAATTTTCCATAACATTACCACTAATGATTTGTGAAGCTAATGAATTTTCTATGCCACCTATAATAAACACAGTCAAGCATGACATCAGAATCTATTTTCTCTATAGAAAAAAAAAAAACCCTGCAAACTTACTTTCAAATGAGAACCAATCAAAGAATAAGCAGCCATTGAAGTATAGAAAAATATATTACAGAATACACTAGACAATTAATATAAACATTATGGTATTTTATATACTTTGTGATATTTCTGTAGTTTTCAAAACTTTCTTAAATATGTAATTCATGAAAAGAGGAACCAAGATGGCAGAGTAGAAGGACGTGCTCTCACTCCCTCTTGCGAGAACACCAGAATCACAACTAGCTGCTGGACAATCATTGACAGGAAGACACTGGAACTCACCAAAAAAGATACCCCACATCGAAAGACAAAGGAGAAGCCACAATGAGACGGTAGGAGGGGCGCAATCAGATTAAAATCAAGTCCCATAACTGGTGGGTGGGTGACTCACAGACTGGCGAACACTTATACCACAGAAGTCCGCCCACTGGAGGGAAGGTTCTGAGCCCCACGTCAGGCTTCCCAACCTGGGGGTCCGACAACGGGAGGAGGAATTCATAGAGAATCAGACTTTGAAACCTAGTGGGAATTGATTGCAGGACTTTGACAGGACTGGGGGAAACAGAGACCCCACTCTTGGAGGGCGCACACAGAATAGCGTGCGCATTGGGACCCAGGGGAAGGAGCAGTGACCCTGGGGGAGACTGAACCAGACCTACCTGCTAGTGTTGGAGGGTCTCCTGCAGGGGCGGGGGCTGGCTCTGTTTCACCGTGGGGACAAGGACACTGGCAGCGGAGGTTCTGGGAAGTACTCCTTGGTGTGAGCCCTCCCAGAGTCTGCCATTAGCCCCACCAAAGAGCCCAGGTAGGCTCCAGCGTTGGGTTGCCTCAGGCAAAACAACCAACAGGGAGGGAACCCAGCCACACCCATCAACAGTCAAGTGGATTAAAGTTTTACGGAGCTCTGTCCACCACAGCAACAGTCAGCTCTACCCACCACCAGAGCCTCCCATCAAGCCTCTTAGATAGCCTCAACCACCAGAGGGCAGACAGCAGAAGCAAGAAAAACTATAATCCTGCAGCCTGTGGAACAAAAACCAGATTCACAGAAAGATAGACAAGATGAAAAGGCAGAGGGCTACATACCAGATGAAGGAACAAGATAAAACCCCAGAAAAAGAACTAAATGAAGTGGAGATAGGAAACCTTCAGGAAAAAGAATTCAGTATAATGATAGTGAAGATGATCCAGGACCTCGGAAAAAGAATGGAGGCAAAGATCGAGAAGATGCAAGAAATGTTTAACAAAGACCTAGAAGAATTAAAGAACAAACAAACAGATATGAACAATACAATAACTGAAATGAAAACTACACTAGAAGGAATCAATAGCAGAATAACGGAGGCAGAAGAACGGATAAGTGACCTGGAAGACAGAATGGTGGAATTCACTGCTGTGGAACAGACTAAAGAAAAAAGAATGAAAAGAAATGAAGACAGCCTAAGAGACCTCTGGGACAACATTAAACGCAACAACATTTGCATTATAGGGGTCCCAGAAGGAGAAGAGAGAGAGAAAGGACCAGAGAAAATATTTGAAGAGATTATAATCGAAAACTTCCCTAACATGGGAAAGGAAATAGCCACCCAAGTTCAGGAAGCACAGAGAGTCCCATACAGGATAAACCCAAGGAGAAACACACCGAGACACACAGTAATCAAATTGGCAAAAATTAAAGACAAAGAAAAATTATTGAAAGCAGCAAGGGAAAAATGACAAATAACATACAAGGGAACTCCCATAAAGTTAACAGCTGATTTCTCAGCAGAAACTATACAAGCCAGAAGGGAGTGGCATGATATACTTAAAATGATGAAAGGGAAGAACCTACAACCAAGATTACTCTACCCAGCAAGGATCTCATTTAGATTTGATGGAGAAATCAAAAGCTTTACAGACAAGCAAAAGCTACGAGAATTCAGCATCACCAAACCAGCTCTACAACAAATGCTAAAGGAACTTCTCTAAGTGGGAAATACAAGAGAAGAAAAGGACCTACAAAAACAAACCCAAAACAATTAAGTAAATGGTCATAGGAACATACATATCGATAATTACCTTAAACGTGAATGGATTAAATGCTCCAGCCAAAAGACACAGGCTTGCTGAATGGATACAAAGACAAGACCCATATATATGCTGTCTACAAGAGACCCACTTCAGACCTAGGGACACATACAGACTGAAAGTGAGGGGATGGAAAAAGATATTCCATGCAAATGGAAATCAAAAGAAAGCTGGAGTAGCTATACTCATATCAGATAAAATAGACTTTAAAATAAAGAATATTACAAGAGACAAGGAAGGACACTACATAATGATCAAGGGATCAATCCAAGAAGAAGATATAACAATTATAAATATATATGCACCCAACATAGGAGCACCACAATACATAAGGCAACTGCTAACAGCTATAAAAGAGGAAATCGACAGTAACACGATAATAGTGGGGGACTTTAACACCTCATTTACACCAATGGACAGATCATCCAAAATGAAAATAAATAAGGAAACAGAAGCTTTAAATGACACAATAGACCAGATAGATTTAATTGATATTTATAGGACATTCCATCCAAAAACAGCAGATTACATGTTCTTCTCAAGTGCGCACGGAACATTCTCCAGGATAGATCACATCTTGGGTCACAAATCAAGCCTCAGTAAATTTAAGAAAATTGAAATCATATCAAGCATCTTTTCTGACCATAATGCTATGAGATTAGAAATCAATTACACGGAAAAAAACGTAAAAAACACAAACACATGGAGGCTAAACAATACGTTACTAAATAACCAAGAGATCACTGAAGAAATCAAAGAGGAAATCAAAAAATACCTAGAGATAAATGACAATGAACACACGATGATCCAAAACCTATGGGATGCAGCAAAAGCAGTTCTAAGAGGGAAGTTTATAGCTATACAAGCCTACCTAAAGAAACAAGAAAAATCTCAAGTAAACAATCTAACCTTACACCTAAAGGAACTAGAGAAAGAAGAACAAACAAAACCCAAAGTTAGCAGAAGGAAAGAAATAATAAAGATCAGAGCGGAAATAAATGAAATAGAAACAAAAAAAACAAGAGCAAAGATCAATAAAACTAAAAGCTGGTTCTTTGAGAAGATAAACAAAATTGATAAGCCATTAGCCAGACTCATCAAGAAAAAGAGGGAGAGGACTCAAATCAATAAAATTAGAAATGAAAAAGGAGAAGGTACAACAGACACCGCAGAAATACAAAACATCCTAAGAGACTACTACAAGCAACTCTATGCCAATAAAATGGACAACCTGGAAGAAATGGACTAATTCTTAGAAAGGTATAACCTTCCAAGACTGAATCAGGAAGAAACAGAAAATATGAACAGACCAATCACAAGTCATGAAATTGAAACTGTGATTAAACATCTTCCAACAAACAAAAGTCCAGGACCAGATGGCTTCACAGGGAATTCTATCAAACATTTAGAGAAGAGTTAACACCTATCCTTCTCAAACTCTTCCAAAAAATTGCAGAGGAAGAAACACTCCCAAACTCATTCTATGGGGCCACCATCATCCTGATACCAAAACCAGACAAAGATACTACAAAAAAAGAAAATTACAGACCAATATCACTGATGAATATAGATGCAAAAATCCTCAACAAAATACTAGCAAACAGAATCTAACAACACATTAAAAGGATCATACACCACGATCAAGTGGGATTTATCCCAGGGATGCAAGGATTCTTCAATATACGCAAATCAATCAATGTGATACACCATATTAACAAATTGAAGAATAAAAACCATATGATCATCTCAATAGATGCAGAAAAAGCTTTTGAAAAAATTCAACACCCATTTATGATAAAAACTCTCCAGAAAGTGGGCATACAAGGAACCTACCTCAACATAATAATGGCCATATACGACAAACCCACAGCAAACATCATTCTCAATGGTGAAAAACTGGAAGCATGTCCTCTAAGATCAGGAACGAGACAAGGATGTCCACTCTCACCACTATTATTCAACATAGTTTTGGAAGTCCTAGCCACAGCAATCAGAGAAGAAAAAGAAATAAAAGGAATACAAATTGTAAAAGAATAAGTAAAACTGTCACTGTTTGCAGATGACATGATACCATACATAGAGAACCCTAAAAATGACACCAGAAAATTACTAGAGCTAATCAATGAATTTGGTAAAGTTGCAGGATACAAAATTAATGCACAGAAATCTCTTGCATTCCTATAAAATAATGATGAAAAATCTGAAAGAGAAATTAAGGAAACACTCCTATTTACCACTGCAACAAAAAGAATAAAATACCTAGGAATAAACCTACCTAGGGAGACAAAAGACCTGTATGCAGAAAACTATAAGACACTGATGAAAGAAATTAAAGATGATACCAACAGATGGAGAGATATACCATGTTCTTGGATTGGAAGAATCAATATTGTGAAAATGACTATACTACCCAAAGCAATCTACAGATTCAATGCAATCCTTATCAAATTACCAATGGCATTTTTTACGGAGCTAGAACAAATCATCTTAAAATTTGTATGGAGACACAAAAGACCCCGAATAGCCAAAGCAGTCTTGAGGGAAAAAAACGGAGCTGGAGGAATCAGACTCCCTGACTTCAGACTATACTACAAAGCTACATTAATCAAGACAATATGGTACTGGCACAAAAACAGAAACATAGATGAATGGAACAAGATAGAAAGCCCAGAGATAAACCCACGCACCTATGGTCAACTAATCTATGACAAAGGAGGCAAAGATATACAATGGAGAAAACACAGTCTCTTCAAGGAGTGGTGCTGGGAAAACTGGACAGCTACATGTAAAAGAATGAAATTAGAACACTCCCTAACACCATACACAAAAATAAACTCAAAATGGATTTGAGACCTAAATGTAAGACCGGACACTATAAAACTCTTAGAGGAAAACATAGGAAGAACACTCTTTGACATCAATCACAGCAAGATCTTTTTTGATCCACCTCCTAGAGTAATGGAAATAAAAACAAAAATAAACAAATGGGCCCTAATGAAACTTCAAAGCTTTTGCACAGCAAAGGAAACCATAAACAAGACGAAAAGACAACCTTCAGAATGGGAGAAAATATTTGCAAACGAATCAACAGACAAAGGATTAATCTCCAAAATATATAAACAGCTCATTCAGCTCAATATTAAATAAACAAACAACCCAATCCAAAAATGGGCAGAAGACCTAAATAGACATTTCTCCAAAGAAGACATACAGATGGCCAAGAAGCACATGAAAAGCTGCTCAACATCACTAATTATTAGAGAAATGCAAATCAAAACTCCGGTGAGGTATCACCTCACACCAGTCAGAATGGGCATCATCAGAAAATCTACAAACAACAAATGCTGGAGAGGGTGTGGAGAAAAGGGAACCCTCTTGCACTGTTGGTGGGAATGTAAATTGATACAGCCACTATGGAGAACAGTATGGAGGTTCCTTAAGAATCTAAAAATAGATTTACCATATGATCCAGCAATCCCACTACTGGGCATATACCCAGAGAAAACCATAATTCAAAAAGACACATGCACCCCAATGTTCATTGCAGCACTATTTACAATAGCCAGGTCATGGAAGCAACCTAAATGCCCATCGACAGACAAATGGTTAAAGAAGTTGTGGTACATATATACAATGGAATATTACTCAGCCATAAAAAGGAACGAAATTGAGTCATTTGCTGAGCCGTGGATAGATCTAGAGACTGTCATACAGAGTGAAGTATGTCAGAAAGAGAAAAACAAATATCATATATTAATGCATGTATGTGGAACCTAGAAAAATGGTACAGATGAGCCAGTTTGCAGGGTAGAAGTTGAGACACAGATGTAGAGAACGGACATATGGACACCAAGGGGGGAAAACTGCTGTGGGGTGCGGATGGTGGTGTGCTGAATTGGGCGATTGGGATTGACATGTATACACTGATGTGTATAAAATTGAAGACTAATAAGAATATGCAGTATAAAACAAACAAAGAAAACAACTAATACTAAACTTTCATTGGGTTATTTGTATGGAAATATGTTAATATAAATGTTTCAGACATTACATGAAATTTCAAAAAAAATATGTAATTCATTGTGATTTATTTTCTTGTTATAGACATTCATAAGCAGAGGTAATTTTGTACCTATTTTGTCTTCTTTTATTTAAAGGGTTTCCCTTAAAACTCTGTAAGCATCAAGGCCTATAGAGTTTTGGACATCACTGACATGTTCCCTGGACTAAGTTAGTTTATCTGTGTAATCCTAGTCCGAGGAGGAGGTGGGTTTCTCAGAGAAACAAACATGCAATACCCATCACTGCCATGGGAACATGAACTCACTGAAGATTAGGAGAGTGGCAATAGCTCCTGGCCTGCAGTAGCATATATTTACTAAGACTTTCTACTGTTTAAATGAATTAGCTACTGCTGTGTAATAAAGTACTACAAACACTTGATGGCCAAAGCAACAACCACTTATTTAGCTCCTGAGTGGCTCTGTTGATCTGGGCCAGGTCCAGCTAATTTTGGATAGGCTGCTGGTGCTTCTGCATCAGCCATCCAGTGGGCCAAAAGTTGGCTGGTTTAGGATGGTCTCAGCTGTGATGACTCATCTCCACTCATCTTCCAGGTAGTCAGTCTCTCATCCTCTAGGAGGCTAGCCTGAGTGTTCATATGGTAGTTGGGTAGGTTCCAGGAGAGAGAACAAATCACATGGGGCTTCTTGAGACCTGGATTCAGAACTGACCATCACTCTTCTGTTGCATTCTGTCAGCCTAAGCAAGCAGATGTCTCTCCTTTCCCTAAAGCAGTTAAGGAACACCCTGGTAAAGGAGACCCAGCATCTTTGACAAATTTGATGGTGACCCTTTGCTATTGGCCTGAATTGACAGTGGGAGATACTACCATGGCAATACCAATGAGGATGTAGAGATTCCAGAATGGCAGAAACCAAGAGGCAGCACTTAATTATCAGTGGGAAGGTGGATATAGTTACATAATACAGCAGTGCAAGAGTGGTTACCAAGTACCTTGACCTTTGGATTGTATAACAGTGGCTACTTTGTCATAGTGTCCCTAGGGGCAAGGTAAATGTAGAGCACACTAGCATTTCTTTAATTGCATGATACTGGCTCCTCCCCTAGTATACAGAATTCGTGTCAGTTCACAGACACACAAACCAATCAATGAGGGGACTGTTGACTGTTTTTCCTATCTGAAGAAAAACATGGTAATACCAGTGTGTGCGTGTGTGTGTGTGTATTCTCCTATTTCCCAAAGGTTGTTGAAGTTATTATTCAGAGTAACTGTGGGGATGGGGAATATGAAGACTCTTCAAAGCCTCCATAAACCCAATCTGTGTATAGCCCCAGCTCCACAATGTATAAGTGGGATAGATGTGGGAATAGATGCTGCAGAATCCTCACACTGATCTTCAAACTTGTAGAGTAAGAGCTATTTCAATAGAAAGAGCCAAGTGGAAACCCTGGAAACTGACATTTTAGCCAAAACAACAACTCAGAAAGAATAATGCACTTCAGGAGGATTTACTGAGATTAATGCCAGAAGAGTCATAAAAGATGTAGTGGTAGTAGTCTCCATCATATTCCTTTTCCATTTATGACCCTTGCAAAACCAGAAGAATCATAATGGATAACAGTAGTCTGCTATAACAAAGTATGGTAGTCTCAATTTATAACTTCTATGCTGAGTGTTGAATCGTTGCTAAAAGACATCTACCAAATTCAGACACTTAGTATGTGGTGTTGACCTGGTGATCACATTACTTTCCATTCTCATTAATGAAGAGGCTGGGCTTCCCTGGTAGCACAGTGGTTAAGAATTCGCCTGCCAATGCAGGGGACACGGGTTCGAGCCCTGGTCCGGGAAGATCCCACATGCTGCGGAGCAACTAAACCCGTGTGCCACAACTACTGAGCCCGCATGCTGCAACTATTGAAGCCCACGCGCCTAGAGCCCATGCTCCGCAACAAAGAGAAGCCATCACAGTGAGAAGCCCATGCACTGCAACGAAGAGGAGCCCCCGCTCACCGCAACTAGAGAAAGCCTGCGTGCAGCAATGAAGACCCAATGCAGCCAAAAATAAATAAATAAATAAATAAATGTATTTATTTTTAAAAAAAAGAGGCTCATGAGCAGTTGGCTTTTTCATGGGAAAACAGAAGTATACATTCATTGTCTTGCCAGGGGCCCATGTTAACATTCTTGCTCTTTGTCACATATAGTTCACAGGGACCTTGACTTTATGCAGAAATACCACAACAGTCCACAATAATATCAAAATCTTGATTGGACCTGGTGAACAAGAGTGACAAACAACTCAGATGCCCTAGTAATTTACATTTGAGTTTAGCTGATCAGTAGGGCTGCCTTAGGCTGACTCTGTCTCTCAGCTGAGGTCACTGCTTCTCTCAAGGCAACCTTCTGCACATGAATTTCACCTTCTGTGTTCCAGCAACCCTCAGTGCTCCTCCTCACTTTGGTCTTGGAGTTAGCAATAGCTCCACAGGTACAAGTTCTGGGTGTATCACTATCTCTTGTTTGTTTCCCTACCTCCTGCTCACACATTTAAAAGTTCCTGTATTAAACCCTCATAAGTTGCCTGAAGTATCCCATCTGTACTCTGCTAGGACCTTGGTGGGACATGTCCCAGTGGTTGGAAATTCTCAGGAGAGAATATTTTCTCAATTCACCTATAAGGGATGACAGCTTTCCATGTATGGAAAGTCTACGTATGTCTCTGTCTTGGCCTCCCAATTTCACATAGGTCTCAATGTTTGTACTGTGTCTTTTTGTACTGCAGTCTTTTAAAGTTCAGCTGTGGGGTTCTAAAGTAAAATGCTTTAGTTTTTGCTTATTTTCATGGATTCATAATCACAGGTGACTTTGATTACTTGCAGCAATTAACTCTGAAGGATTCAGAGGATTTTCCTCTCAAACCAGCCCCAGTCTGAATTCAAAATACTAACCTCCCTCCCCCATATACTCTCATATTCCTTAGATTGAAATTCTATTATGGTATGTTTGTTTGCTACCTTTATCTCCATCTTATTAATACTCTGCCCAGGATTAGAGCAAATGTTTCTTACTACTCTTACTCCACAATGCCAGCTGAAGTGTCTTTTTCTGATCCATAGAAGGCAGTTTTTTCCTAATACAGTTAACATAATTATTCTGGGCTTGCCAATCAAAATCTACTACACCTAGAATGATGAGACAAAATTTACTTCATTTTTTACCATAACACATTTTCAAAGAGTACATCACCAGAAAATTGTGTCCAGTTTTTTCTTGACATAGCACACTCTATGCTCACATCATCATGTCTGGCTTTGGATATGTAGCTGCAGACAGAAGGGACATCATCACCAATGGGGAAACAGGCATGCAGCTGGTTCTATTACCAAACATATAAAGCAAAGGTTGGACAGAGATATAGCTAACGTTGGAAAAACCTGACAAGCCTATGCTTAATTGGCTCACTCTTGGATTTGGATTTGAATACATGAATTATCTGAGAGGGTATCACTGCATTTTTAATCTCAGGAGGGACTGAGATAATAAAGGCACCCAAGTTATAACTCTGCCCGGAGTCTTGAGTTCTGTCTGATTTGAAAGGTTCTCTGGTTCATCAATTATGAAAGAGGATTTTCACCAAAAATGGCTTTCTGTTTGTGTCAAGGCTATTCAGAGAATGTTATAATTATCTATTTTCCAAAACTACTCAATTGACAGATAAGTGGAACAACTAAAACCGAACTATTTTTGTTATCCAAGATTGTTTTTCATTTTTAAATTTGTATATTTTCCTAAATATTTATAACTAAGGTATAGAGTATAACACAAGAAAATTATTTTTTTAATCCCTTAAAAATATACATTAACAGGTATCTAGGACCCAAACAAAAATGTAGGCCAAATATACACAATTGTGGAATTTTAAGCAATATTTAAGGAACAGCAGTTAGATGCTAATTACACTTCATAAAGTCAGGCTGATCAAATATGCCTTCCTTGGGTCTCATGGATGTACAGGCCTAACATTAGGTCTGTTGTATTATTTTAAAACATTTCCCCTTGGCGCTTTAACATTAACGAGGTATGATCACAGCACTTCTCAGTATGATACACTGGCCCTGAAGGTAAGTGACAGACCTGCCAACTGCTGACTGCCAACTGGCAAGTGGTGGTGAGAGCTAGAGTGTGAATCCTGGCTCTAGCACTCACTTGCTGAGTGACTTCAGACAAATGATTTCCATCTGAGGCTCAGTTAAAATATTAAATATGTACTTTATTTCTTGTAGAACTTTTGAATGACTAGTATGGTACTAAGCTAGGTGCTGGGGTTCCACACGAAAGTCTCAGTTTTGTCTTTATGAGGCTTGTGGTAAAGGAGAAAGAAACAAATAATCACAAACACACATAATTACAATATGTGATTGGTTCTATAAAGGCAAAACATAGCATGCTATGTGAGACCATAACAAGGACAGTGAATTATAATTGTGGGTGCCATGGAGAAAGTCTTCTAAGAAAGTCATAACTAAGCTACAGCATGAAGAATAAGGAAAAGTGAGACCAGCACAGTGGTCAGGAGCAGTAGTCCAAGCAGGGACCAGAGATGTGAAGGGTCTGAGGGGAACATCATGTTCTTGAAGGAACTGGAGGGAGGTCAGTGTGACTGAAGCACAGACGAAGATACCAAAGAACAAGGCTGTAGACATTGGCTGGGCCTCATCAGCCATTATAAGGATTTTTAAAGAATCTTAAATGCAAAGGAGATCCTTCTTGGGCTTTTAAGCAGGGGTGTGAAATGATTTGAATTGCACTTTAAAAACCTCACTCTGGGCCCTACAGAAAGGATAGATGGCAATGGAAAAGGAAGGACTTTGGGAAAGACAGTAAAGAGCCTGGGAAAGCAGTGTAACTCCAGGTGAGAAGTGATGACTGAGAATTTTTCAGACTGTATGAAAATACATGAATCCTTGAGAAAGAGCACAAAAATTATCAAAAATGTGAAATAAAAATTGTACATCTTTTAAGATTCAGAGCACCAAAGGCAAAGGAGAATTTTTAAAAATAGAAGAAAGCATATGAGTAGTAATCAATTGCATTCTTATATACAGCAAAAAAACTAAACAGATTTTAAAAAAGATAATATTTATAATGACAAATACTATCAATATATTAATTATATACACGACACAGAATAAATTTAATAAAACTTGTGAAAAAATAAAACTTCAGTGAGACATGTTAAATAAAAATTAGATAACTGTTAATTATATATATGTATGTATACATATATATATAATTAACATATAATATGTATGTGTGTATATATATATATATATATATATATAACTATGGATGGGAAGAAAATGTCATAAAGATGTCAACTCCCAAATATAACCATATAGGCAATGCAATTTCAATAAAAATAATGACAAGGATTTTTATGAAAATTCCAAAGCACATATTAAATTTCTTATGAAAGATAAAGAAGCCAAACATAGCCAAGACAGTTTTGAAGAAGAGCAAGGCAAAATTCAGTGTAGAAGGGGCATGTTTTAAAGTTTAATAAGTTTTGATAGGCAATAATGTAGCAAAGATAGGGGTGAGATAAGAGAAGAGAATAAAAAATACGCAACATAATCACAATCATATGGAAATTTGATATATGACTAAGGTGACACTGAAGATAATTTGGCGAAAGAATGGATATGCTAGAGTCAAGACGGCGTACTAGGAGGACACGGAATTCACGTCTCCTCACAACCAGGGTACCTACCAGGCACCGGTGGGGGACCACAGACACCTAAAGGGAAGGTAGGAACCCCCAACGACCGAGTAGGACACGGGGAATGGGGGGAGTGAAGGGGGAGAAGTGGAGGCGAGACAGGACTGGCACCCCTGAGGGGTGGCTCGGGGAGGGGAAGGGATCCCATGCCCGAAGGGGGAAATTGGGGAACCATTGGGAAGGCAGAGGATCAAAAGGGAGTATGGCCAGGTTTCCCCTGCCCACTTGGACCCCCAGGAACCTGTTGGGATCCTGGGCCTGATCCTCTGCCCACCTAGACCCCCTCCAGCCACGCAGGCCCTGAGGGAGTGGGAGGGAGGGAAGGGGGAGAAAAAGTAAAGGCTGGAGCTCCAGGACTGGCACTCTGAGTGGTGGCTGTAGTTTCTACACCCAGCGGGACCCACCTACAGTTAGGGGTCCAGCGGTGACAGGGGAGACCGTAGGGGAGGGGCACAAAGGAACGGAAGGGAATGCAGCCAGTGCTTTCCCTGTCCACTTAGGCACCAGGAACCCTGTTGGGTTCCCAGGCCTAATGCTATACCCTCAGAGCCTCCCTCCTGCCACGCAGAGCACAAGCCCCACCCCTACATCCCCACCCAGGGCCCTACTTCTACACTTGGAGAACCCCTCCAACGAGCTGGGCCTAAACCCCACACACACACTCTCACTCAGGGACCTACCTCCAAACTCCGGAACACCACACTCCAGAGGCCCTCTCACCTTCTGTGCAGGTCCTAAGCAGAGGCCCGGCCCCATGCTTGAAGGTCGCCCCACCTAGGCCCCATCCAATGCTCAAACGTAACCCCCCCACCTGCCTAGGTCCTGCCCCACCAAAAACCACACCCCTGCCTAACTTCCACCCCTGCTTAAACTCCGCCCCCATAGCCAAGGCTTTTTTTTTTCCCCCCTCTTTTAGATTGGGGTCCTATTTTACCTTGTTGATTCATTGTTGATTCTTTTATATTTTTATTTTTCCTAATACATCTTTTATTTTTCTAATTTTATTTTATTCTTTATACTTTGTTAGTGTTCTCTCCTTTTGGCTTGCCACCCCCCCCCCTTTTGTTTTCTTTTTTCTGTTGTGGTTTTATTTTACCTTGTTGCAGTTGTTTCAAATGTAGTTTTATTTTTCCTAATATATTTTTTATCTTTCTAATTTTATTTTGTTTTTTATTCTTTGATATTGTACTGCTCTTTTTTTTCTTTTTTTCTTCTTTTTTTTTTTCCCTCACCATGAAGCTTGCAGAATCTTGATTTCCAGGCTGGAGGTGAGGCTCAAGCTCCTGAGGTGGGAGCTCTGAGTCCAAACTGCTGGGCTAACAGAGAACCTCAGACCCCAGAGAATATCAATTGGGGTGAGGCCTCCCAGAGGTCCTCATCTCAGGACCAAGACCCAGCTCTATCCAACTGTCTGTAAACTCTAGTGCTGGACGGCTCAGGCCAAACAACCAGTAAGACAGGAATACAGCATCACCCCCCCCCCCAAAAAAAAGAAATGACAAAAAAATTTGTTACAGACAAAGGAGCAAGGTAAAAACTTACAAGACCAAATAAGTGAAGACGAAGTAGGCAACCTACCTGAAAAAGAATTCAGAGTAATGACAGTAAACATGATCCAAAATCTCGGAAAAAGAATGGAGAAAATAAAAGAAACATTTAACAAGGATCTAGAAGAACTAAAGAGCAAACAAATAGTGATGACCAACACAATCACTGAAGTTAAAAATACTCTAGTAGGAATCAATAACAGAATAACTGAGGCAGAAGAACGGATAAGTGAGCTGGAAGACAAAATGGTGGAAATAACTGCCAGGGAGCAGAATAAAGAAAACAGAATGAAAAGAATTGAGGAGAGTCTCAGAGACCTCTGGGACAACAATAAACGCACCAACATTCGAATGATAGGGGTCCCAGAAGAAGAAGAGAAAAAGAAAGGGTCTGAGAAAATATTTGAAGAGATTATAGTTATAGAAAACTTCCCTAACATGGGAAAGGAAATAGTCAATCAAGTCCAGGAAGCACAGAGAGTACCATACAGGATAAACCCAAAGAGAAACCCACCAAGACACATATTAGTCAAATTATCAAAAATTATTTTCAAAGAAGAAATATTAAAAGCAGCAAGGGAAAAGCAACAAATAACATACAAGGGAATCCCCATAAAGTTAACAGCTGATCTTCCAGCAAAAACTCTGCAAGCCAGAAGGGAGTGGCAGGACATATTTAAAGTGATGAAAGGGAAAAACCTACAACCAAGATTACTCTACCTAGCGAGGATCTCATTTCAATTCGATAGAGAAATTAAAACCTTTACAGATAAGCAAAAGTTAAGAGAATTCAGCATCACCAAACCAGCTTTACAACAAATGCTAAAGGAACTTCTCTAGGCAAGAAAAACACAAGAGAAGGAAAAGACCTACAAAAAAACCCCCAAAACAATTAAGAAAATGGTCATAGGAACATACATATCGATAATTACTTCAAATGTAAATGGATTCAATGCTCCAACCAAAAGACACAGACTGGCTGAATGGATACAAAAACAAGACCTGTACATATGCTGTCTACAAGAGACCCACTTCAGACCTAGGAACACATACAGACTGAAAGTGAGGGGATGGAAAAAGATATTCCATGCAAATGGAAATCATAAGAAAGCTGGGGGCTTCCCTGGTGGGTCAGCGGTTAAGAATCCACCTGCCAACGCAGGGGACACAGATTCGATCCCTAGTCCGGGAAGATCCCACATGCCACAGAGCAACTAAGCCTGTGAGCCACAACTACTGAGCCTGCGCTCTAGAGCCCATGAGTCACAACTACTGAGCTCACGTGCTACAACTACTGAAGCCCACACACCTAGAGGCCGTGCTCCGCAACAAGAGAAGCCACTGCAATGAGAAGCCTGTGCACCACAAGGAAGAGTAGCCCATGCTCGCTGCAAATAGAAAAAGCCTCTGCACAGCAAGGAAGACCTAAAGCAGCCAAAAATAAATAAACTAATTTTTTAAAAAAAGAATATTTGACATTGTAACATTTAAAATATTTAGGGCTTCCCTGGTGGCACAGTGGCTAAGAATCCACCTGGCAATGCAGGGAAAACAGGTTCAAGCCCTGGGCCGGGAAGATCTCACATGCCACGGAGCAACTAAGGCTGTGTGCCACAACTACTTAGCCTGCACGCTACAGCCCGTGAGCCACATCTACTGAAGCCCACGTGCCTAGAGCCTGTGCTCTACAGCAAGAGAAGCCACCGCAATGAGAAGTCCGAGCACTGCAATGAAGAGTAGCCCCCGCTCGCCACAACTAGAGAAAGCCCACGCACAGCAACAGAGACCCAACTCAGCCAAAAATAGGAAAATAAATTAATTAATTTAAAAATATAATATTTTTTAAAAAAGCAAGCTAGAGTAGCAATTCTCATATCACACAAAATAGACTTTAAAATAAAGACTATTACATGAGACAAAGAAGGACACTACATAATGATCAATGGATCAATCCAAGAAGAAGATATAACAATTGTAAATATTTATGCACCCAATATAGGAGCACCTCAATACATAAGGCAAATGGTAACAGCCATAAAAGTGGAAAACATCAGGAACACAATCATAGTAGGGAACTTTAACACCCCACTTTCACAAAAGGACAGGTCATCCAAAATTAAAATAAATAAGGAAATACAAGCTTTAAAGGATACATTAAACAAGATGGACTTAATAGATATTTATAGGGCATTCCATCCAAAACCAAGCAAATACACTTCTCAAGAGCTCATGGAAAATTCTCCAGGATAGACCATATTTGGGTGACATATCAAGCCTTGGTAAATTTGAGAAAATTGAAATCTTATCAAGTATCTTTTCTAATCACAATGCCATGAGACTAGACACCAATTACAGGAAAAAAATTATAAAAAATACAAACACAAGGAAGCTAAACAATACACTACTTAATAACCAAGAGATCACCGAAGAAATCAAAGAGGAAATCAAAAAATACCTAGAAACAAATGACAATGAAAACACGACGGGCCAAAACCTATGGGATGCAGCAAAAGCCGATCTAAGAGGGAAGTTTATAGCAATACAATCCTACCTCAAGAAACAAGAAACATCTCAAATAAACAATGAAACCTTACAACTAAAGCAATTAGAGAAAGAAGAACAAAAAAACCCCAAAGTTAGCAGAAGGAAAGAAATCATAGAGATCAAATCAGAAATAAATGAAAAAGAAATGAAGGAAACGATAGCAAAGATCAATAAAACTAAAAGCTGGTTCTTTGAGAAGATAAACAAAGTTGATAAACCATTAGCCAGACTCATCACGAAAAAAAAGGGAGAAGACTCAAATCAATAGAATTAGAAATGAAAAAGGAGAAGTAACAACTGACACTACAGAAACACAAAGGATCATGAGAGATTACTACAAGCAACTATATGCCAATAAAATGGACATGCTGGAAGAAATGGACAAATTCTTAGAAAAGCACAACCTTCCAAGACTGAACCAGGAAGAAATAGAAAATATAAACAGACCAATCACAAGCACTGAAATTGAGACTGTGATTAAAAATCTTCCAACAAACAAAAGCCCAGGACCAGACGGCTTCACAGGTAAATTCTATCAAACATTTACAGAAGAGCTAACACCTATCCTTCTCAAACTCTTCCAAAATATAGCAGAGGGAGGAACACTCCCAAACTCATTCTACGAGGCCACTATCACCCTGATACCAAAACCAGACAAAGATGTCACAAAGAAAGAAAACTACAGGCCAATATCTCTGATGAACATAGATGCAAAAATCCTCAACAAACTACCAGCAAACAGAATCCAATAGAACATTAAAAGGAACATACACCATGATCAAGTGGGGTTTATCCCAGGAATGCAAGGATTCTTCAATATATGCAAATCAATCAATGTGATACACCATATTGGCAAAATTGAAGGATAAAAACCATATGATAATCTCACTAGATGCAGAAAAAGCTTTTAACAAAATTCAACACCCATTTATGATAAAAACCCTCCAAAAAATAAGCATAAAGGGAACCTACCTCAACATAATAAAGGACATATATGACAAACCCAAAGCCCACATCATTATCAATGGTGAAAAACTGAAACCATTTCCTCTAAGATCAGGAACAAGGCAAGGTTGCCCACTCTCACCACTATTATTCAACATAGTTTTGGAACTTTAAGCAACAGCAATGAGAGAAGAAAAAGAAATAAAAGGAATCCAAATCGGAAAAAGAAGTAAAACTGTCACTGTTTGCAGATAACATGATACTATACATAGAGAATCCTAAAGATGCCACCAGAAAACTACCAGAGCTAATCAATGAATTTGGTAAAGTAGCAGGATACAAAATTAATGCACAGAAATTTTCTGCATTCCTATACACTAATAATGAAAAATCTGAAAGAGAAATTAAGGAAACACTCCCATTTACCATTGTAACAAAAAGAATAAAATACCTAGGAATAAACCTACCTAAGGAGACAAAAGACCTGTACGCAGAAAACTATAAGACACCGATGAAAGAAATTAAAGATGATACAAACAGATGGAGAGATATACCATGTTCTTGGATTGGAAGAATCAACATTGTGAAAATGACTCTACTACCCCAAGCAATCTACAGGTTCAATGCAGTCCCTATTAAACAACCAATGGCATTTTTCACAGAACTAGAACAAAAAATTCCACAATTTCTATGGAAACAGAAAAGACCCCAAAGAGCCAAAACAATCTTCAGAAAGAAAAACGGAGCTGGAGGAATCAGGCTCCCAGACCTCAGACTATACTACAAAGCTACAGTAATCAAGACAGTATGCAACTGGCACAGAAACAGAAATAAAGATCAATGGAACAGGATAGAAAGCCCAGAGATAAACCCACGCACATATGGTCACCTTATCTTTGATAAAGGAGGCAAGATTATACAATGGAGAAAAGACAGCCTCTTTAATAAGTGTTGCTGGGAAAACTGGACAGCTAGATGTAAAAGAATGAAATTGGAACACTTCCTAACACCATACACAAAAATAAACTCAAGATGGATTAAAGACCTAAATGTAAGGCCAGACACCATCAAACTCTTAGAGGAAAACATAGGCAGAACACTCTATGACATATATCACAGCAAAAGAAATGGAAATGAAAACAAAAATAAACAAATGAGACCTAATGAAACGTAAAAGCTTTTGCACAGCAAAGGAAAGCATAAATCAGAGAAAAGGCAACCCTCGGAATGGGACAAGATATTTGCAAATGAAGCAACTGACAAAGGATTAATCTCCAAAATATACAAGCAGCTCATGCAGCTCAATATCAAAAAAAACAAACAACCCAATGTAAAAATGGGGTGAGGACCTAAATAGACATTTCTCCAAAGAAGATATACAGATTGGCAACAAACACATGAAAAGATGCTCAACATCACTAATCATTAGAGAAATGCAAATCAAAACTACAATGAGGTATCACCTCACACAGGTTAGAATGGCCATCATCAAAATATCTACAAACAATAAATGATGGAGAGGGTGTGGAGAAAAGGGAACCCTTTTGCACTGTTGGTGGGAATGTAAATTGGTGCAGCCACTATAGAGAACAGTATGGACGTTTCTTTAAAAACTAAAAATAGGGGCTTCCCTGGTGGCGCAGTGGTCGAGAATCTGCCTGCCAATGCAGGGGACACGGGTTCGAGCCCTGGTCTGGGAAGATCCCACATGCCGCGGAGCAACTAGGCCCGTGAGCCACAACTACTGAGCCTGCGCGTCTGGAGCCTGTGCTCCACAACAAGAGAGGCCACGACAGTGAGAGGCCCGTGCATCGCGATGAAGAGTGGCCCCCGCTTGCCGCAACTAAAGAAAGCCCTCGAACAGAAATGAAGACCCAACACAGCCAAAAAAAATAATAAATAAAAAATAAAATTTTTTAAAAATTAAAAAAAAATTAAAACAAAAATTTACCCTTATATCCTTTTAAAAAAAAAAAAAACTAAAAATAGAACTACCATATGACCCAGCAATCCCACTACTGGGCATATGCCGTGTGAAAACCATAATTCAAAAAGAGTCATGTACCACAATGTTCACTGCAGCACTATTTACAATAGCCAGGACATGGAAGCAACCTAAGTGTCCATCGACAGATGAATGGATAAAGAAGATGTGACACATATACACAATGGAATATTGCTCAGCCATAAAAAGAAACGAAATTGAGTTATAGTGAGGTGGATGGACCTAGAGTCTGTCATACAGAGTGGAGTAAGTCTGAAAAAAGAAAAACAAATACTGTATGGTAACACATATATATGGAATCTAAAAAAAAAAATATGGTTCTGATGAACCTAGGGGCAGGACCGGAATAAAGACACAGACATAGAAAATGGACTTGAGGACATGGGGAGGGGGAAGGGTAAGCTGGGACAAAGTTAGAGAGTAGCATTGACATATATATACTACCAAATGTAAAATAGATAGCTAGTGGGAAGCAGCTTCATGGCACAGGGAGATCAGCTTGGTTCTTTGCGACCACCTAGAGTGGTGGGATAAGGAGGGTGGGAGGGAGTCATAAGAGGGAAGGGACATGGGGATATGCGTATGCATATAGCTGATTCACTTTGTTACACAGCAGAAATTAACAAAACACTGTAAAGTAATTATACTCCAATAAAAAGTTTTTAAAAACAAAGAATGACCTAGAGGGGTGGGATGGGGAGGATGGGAGGGAGGGAGATGCAAGAGGGAAGAGAAATGGGAACATATTGTATATGTATAACTGATTCACTTTGTTATAAAGCAGAAGCTAACACACTATTGTAAGGCAATTATACTTCAATAAAGATGTTTAAAAAAAAAAAAAAAAAAAAAAAAAAAAACAAAGAATGGATATGCTATATTTGGAATTATGTCCTCCTGATGAATTGATCCTTTTTTGTTTAATAAGGTTTTTTTAAAATAAATTTATTATTATTATTTTTTTAAATTTTTGGCTGTGTTGGGTCTTCGTTGATGTGTGTGGGCCTTCTCTAGTTGTGGTGAGTGGGGGCTACTCTTTGTTGTGGGGCACAGGCTTCTCATTGTGGTGGCTTCTCTTATTGCGGAGCACTGGCTCTAGGCACGTGGGCTTCAGTTGTTTTGGCACACAGGCTCAGCAGTTGTGGCTCGTGGGCTCTAGAGCGCAGGCTCAGTAATTGCAGCACACAGGCATAGTTGCTGCATGGCATGTGGGATCTTCCCAGACCAGGGCTCAATCCCATGTCCCCTGCACTGGCAGGTGGATTCTTAACCACTGCTCCACCAGGGAATTCCCTGTATTGATCCTTTTCTCATTTGAATTATATCTTTTTTTTTTATAATACTCCTTAACTGGAGATTACTTTTTCTAATAAACCACTATAATTTTCTAAGGAAAAAAAAAAGAATGGATATGTTAGGGGTTTTAAACACTGGCTATGCATTTAATTCAACTGGGGAGTTTATAAAATAATTTCCCGGCCTCAGCTCAAAATCACAGACCTTGAAATAGGGAAAAGACTGAAGGTTTATGTTATATCAAAAATTTAATGCAGTTATTCAGCCAAAGAGACGATTTTCAAAAGTGAACACAGAGGCCAAGGGTTCAACTTCTAAGAATGGTGAAGTAACAGGTAATTTTAAACAATAAACACACTGAAAATGACTAAAAAATGATACAGAATTTTTTTTTCAGAATATTTTAAAATCTGTTGTGAAGGAGAAGAATGTTCTAGAGGTATATTCCAAGAGCCTAACTTTTTTTTTTACCTGTAGAAAAAAAAGAATTTACCAATTCTATAAATGGCAGCAAAAAAACCTGAGGAGAAACCTGAGGAACTGATATATTAATGGAACTAACATATAAAAACTGATGTTAAAATCCTCACAAAGGAGAAGGCCCTTGTAAACCATGGAATGGCTATACACCATGGGTTAGGATAAGTGGAAAACAACCCAGCTTACACAGAGATTAAAACCCAGCTTTTAATCATCTCAATCTCTTATTGGACTAAGAAGATTGGAGGTTACTAGTGCCTGAGTATCCTTCCAGAATCAACTATAAATCCAAATTCCCTATTCAACTTTCCAAAACCAATTTCTAGTATTCAAACAAAAATAACCAGATATAAGAAAAGACAATATCCAAATAACCCAAAACAAACAAAAAGACCTTTGAAACAAAATCAGAGATACAGATAATGAAATAACTATGCATGTATATAAAGTAAATGTCCTTAATATTATTTGAATAATTAAAATGTAAGATTGTAATATTCCATTGTATATATGTACCACATCTTCTTTTACCCATTCCTCTGTCTATGGACATTTAGGTTGATTCCATGTCTTGGCTATTGTAAACAGTGCTTCAGTGAACATTTGGCTGCACATATCCTTTTGGACCATATTTTTCTCTGGATATATATATACAATGGAATATTACTCAGTCATTAAAAAGAATGAAATAATGTCATTTGCAGCAACATGGAAGGACCTAGAGATTGTCATACTGAGTGAAGTAAGTCAGATAGAGAAAGAGAAATATCGTATGATATCCCTTATATGCGGAATCTAAAAAGAAACGATACAGATGAACTTACTTACAAAACAGAAACAGACTCACTAACTTAGAGAACGAACTTATGGTTACCAGGGTGGAAGGGTGGGGGAAAGGGATAATTAGGTAGTTTGGGATTGACATGTACACACTGCTATATTTAAAACAGATAACCAACAGGGACATACTGTATAGCACAGGGAACTCTGCTCAATGTTATGTAGCAGCCTGGATGGGAGGGGAGTTTGGAGGAGAATGGATACATGTATATGTATGGCTGAGTCGCTTTGCTGTGCATCTGAAACTATCACAACATTGTTAATTAGCTATACTCCTATATAAAATAAAAAGTTTAAAAAAATCAATAAAATAAAATTTACATGAAAAAGTAAAAAAAAAAAAGTAAGATTATAATCTAGGGCAGAGAATCCAGCAGAATTCCCAGGCTTGAAAAATATAACTTAAATTACAAACTCATTAAATGAGTTTCACTTCAGATTAGATACTGCCAAAGAGAGAATGAAGTGTTCTAGAACAGTGCCTCTCAAAGTTTGGGCAAATCACAGCAACATAAGCATCAGCAAAGAGCTAAAAAGAAGTGCACATTTTAAGGCCCCACCCCAGAAGTACTAATTGAGAATTATGAAGGTGGACCCAGGAATAAACTTTATCAAGATCTGGTGATGAAGAATTCTGGGAAGGCTTGGATGGGAAATTGTGCTTAACTTCAGTCAATTTCAGCTCTTAGCATAGTAGCAATTATCCATCCCCCACCCCCAGCCACATGGCAGGCAACTGTGCACATCTCCTGAAGCAGCTTGTACACAGCTTGTGGGAGTCAGGGTGGGAAAAAAGGATCCTATGCTCCAAATATTAGGGACCTGTGCTCTGATTTCTGATTGCTGCTTCTGATCACAGAGGTGCAGTCAAAGAAGTCAGTGGCCATTTTTGTTGTACCTACCGTAACTGTTACAAACCCCTCCCCCTCCAGCTAAAGTAACTTCCATGGGATATAAAGGGCCAGTACCTTTTCTTTCCCCCTCTTCATTTTTCTACTTTTCCCCTTTTAGGAGACATTAAGACACTCAAAAACAACTTCAAATATGGGGAAAACGAGAAATGCCCAGGAAAAGTTGCAGACTAAGAAAAGACCTGAGAAGAACTAAAGTTTACACCTCAGGCTGATCCTTGCCACAGAGACAGTCTACAACAATAAAATAAACAAACAAGACAATAACAAAAAAAGCAAACCATGGGGGAGGGAGAGAATCTGATATTCTGAGTTACAACCTCATTAGATTCAAATAGCCAGTATTCAATAAAAAATCAAAGAGCATACAAAGAGACAGGAAAGTATGGCTAATTCAAAGGAAAAAAATACGTTAACAGAAACTGTCCCTGAAAATGACCTGATGGCAGACCTACTAGACTAAGACTTTTAAAAAACTGTCTTAAAGGTGTTCAAAGAACTAAAGGAAGACATGGGGAAAGTCAAGAAAATAATGTGTTAACAAAATGGAAACATAAATATAGAGAAATGAAACCTAAAAAGAGACCAAACACTAAATTCTGGAGCTGAAAAGTACAATAAATTAGATGAAAAATTCACTAGAGGGATTCAAAGGCAGATTTGAGTAGGCAGAAGAAAAAATCAGTGAAATTGAATATAAGACAATGGAAATTATTGAGGTTGAGGAACAGAAAGAAAAAAGATTTTAAAAAGCAAACAGACCCTAGGAATACCCTAGGAGACCCTAAGAGAACCCTAAGAGAACTATGGGACACCAACAGAAAGACCAACATACACATCATGCAAGCCCCAGAAGGAGAAGAGAGAAAAAGGGGCAGAGGGAATATGTGAAGAAATAGTGGCTGAAAACTTCCTAATTTGATGAAAGTCATGAATATAAACAGTCAAGAAATTCAATGAACTCCAAGAGACCCACAATGAAATAAAATAAGACCCCCATCGAGACACATTATAATCAAATATTTGGAAGACAAACACAAAGAGCAAATCATGAGGGGAGCAAGAGAGAAGTGAATACTAGGGATCACATACTAGGGATCTTCAACAAGATTAGTGGCAAATTTCTCATCAGAAACTTTGGAGTCCAGAAGACAGTGGGCTTGTATTTAAAGTGCTAAAAGAAAAAAAAAAACCTGTCAATTCAGAATCCTAAATTCAGGCAGAATCCAATTTAAGCAAAACTGTCTTTGAATAGTGAGGGATAAATCAAGATTTTCCCAGATAAACAAAAGCTGAGTGAGTCTGTGACCATTAGATCTGCCTGAAAAAAATGCTCAAGGGAGTCTGCAAGGTGAAACAAAAGGACATTGGACAATAATTTGAAACCATATACAGAAATAAAGATATCTATAAAGGTAAATACATGGGCAATTATAAGAGCCAGTAGTATACTTTTTAAAAATTTCTTGGCTGTGTCACGCAGTATGTGGGATCTTAGTTCCCTGACCAGGGTTTGAACCTATGGCCCCTGCAGTGGAAGCATAGAGTATTAACCACTGGACTGCCAGGGAGGTCCCAAGAGCCAGTAGTTTTTTAACAATGGTCTATAACTGTATTTTTTGTTTGCTAAAAAAAACCCCAAAAAACAAAAATTAATATGTTTAAAAAAAATTAACATAAAAGCTATTATTACTGTACCTTATTTTCTATATAACTCAGGAGACTAATGCATTTAAATCATTTGTTTGGGAGCACACAATGTATAAAGATGTAATTTTGTGATATCTACAACCAAAAGGGATGGGAATGGAGTTGTAAAGGAGCAGAGTTTTTATATGTTATTGAAGTTCAGCTGCTATAAATTCAAATTTGCATGTTATAACTTTATGATTAAATGTAATCCCCATGGCAACCACAAAGAAAATACCTACAGATTATAAACAAAAGAAAATTTACAAGGAATTTAAACATCTCACTGTGAGAAAACCCAACTAAACGCAAAAGAAGTCAGGAATGTAGTCAATGAGGAATGAAAAAGCTGTAGGGCATATAGAAAACATTAGTACAATTACAGAAGTAAGTCCCTGCTTACCAGTAATTACTTTAAAGGTAAATGGATTAAATTCTCCAATCAAAAGATAGAGATTGGCAGAAGAGATAAAAATAAATTACCCACCTATATGCTGTCTACAAAAGACTCACTTGATATCCAAAAACACAAACGGTTTGAAAATAAAAGGATGGAAAATGATAGTCCATGCAAACAGTAACTAAAAGAATGCAGGAGTGGCTATACTTATATCAAACTAAATATACTTTAATCAAAAAAGTTTACAAGAAATAATGAAGGCTACTATATATTAATAAAGGCCCAATGCAGCAAGATGTAACAATTATAAACAATTATGCACCTAATGACAGACCATTGAAATACATGAAGCAAAAACTGACTGAATAGAAGGGAGAAATAGACAATTCTGCCGTAATAGTTGGCGATATTAATCCTGCTCTTAAATAAAGGATAGAACAGCCAGACAGAAGACAAGTAAGGAAATAGAGAACTTAACACAATAAACCATTTATATCTAATAGACATATACAGAACACTCCTTCCAACAACAACTGCACACACGTTTTTCTCAAGTGCACATAGGACATATGCCAGGGTAGACCATATGACAGGCAACAAATCAATTCTCAAGATTTTAAAAAAGATAAGTATCGTACAAAATATCTTCTCTGACCACAATGGAATGAAGTTAGAAATCAATAACATAAAGAACACTGGAAAATTCACAAAACTGTGGACATTAAATAATACACTTTTAAGTAATCAGTGAATCAAAGAAGAAATCACAAGGAAATTAGAAAATACTTAGAGATAAATGAAAACAAAACACAACATACCAAAACCTATGGATGCAGCAAAAGTGGTGGTAAGAGGGAAATTTGTTAAATTAAAAAAGAAATTTCTTGAATCAACAATCTAACTTTACAACTTTAAGGAACTATAAAAAGAATGAACTAAATCCAAACCTAGCAGAAGGAAGGAAATACTAAAGATTAGAGCATAGGTAAATGAAATAGAGAATAGAAAAATGGAGATAATCAATGAAACCAAAAGTTGATTCTTTGCAAAACGTCAACAAAATTGACAAATCTTTAGCTAGATGGACTAAAAAATAGAAGACTCAGATTGCTAAAATCACAAGTGAAAGTGGGGACAATACTCCTAAATCTACAGAAATAAAAAGGATTACAAGAGAGAACTATGAACAATTTTATGTGAACCAATTGGATAACACACATAAAATGGACAAATCCCTAGAAAAACAAAACCTACCAAGACTACATCACACACAAAAAGAACAATCTGAAAAGGATCAGCCATGATGGTAGAGTATAAAGACTCTGAGTTCACCCACTCTCACAGGCACACCAAAATTTAAATTATTTACAGAACACCTATCAAAAAGACCAGAACCTACCAGAAAAGAGCCTCTACAAAGAATGAAGAAGGAACCACAACTAGGTGGGTAGAAGGGGTTAAGTGGTGGTATAGTCAAGACCCATACCCGTGGGTGGGTGACCCACAAACTGGAGAATAATTATAATTGAAGAGGTTATCTCCAAAGAGTGAGTGGTCTGAGCCCCACATCAGACTCCTCCACCCGGGGGTCCCAGAACATTTGGCTTTGAAGGCCAGCAGGACTTAACTTTGGGAGACCCAGAGGGCTGTGGGAAATAGAGACTCCATTACTAAAGGGCACACACAAAATCACATGCTACAAGATCCAAGGCAGAAGCAGTAATTTGAAAGGAGCCTGGGTCAGACCTACCTGCTGATCTTGGAGAGTCTCCTAGAGAGGCAGGAGGCAAGTGGAACTCACCCTGGGAATACAGACATTGACAGAAACTACTTTTGAGAGCTCATTCTACTACATGGACACCAGTACTGATAAGCACCATTATGGAATACTCCCTCTAGCTTATTAGCCTCAAGAACCAACCTCCAACTCCACCCCCTGCCCATCTAACAGCCTGTAGGCACCAGCACTGGGATGCCTCAGGCAAAGTATTAACTGGGCAGGACACAGCCCCACCCACCAGCAGACAGGCTGCTTTAAGAACCCCATAGCCCATAGCTACCCCTGGACATGGACCTGCCCTCCAGAAGGCCCAGAACCTGGCTTCCCACACAAGTGCACAGACACTAAACCTAGGACCCCCAATGCCCTGCAGTCAGAGACCCTGGGACCGAGCTGTGTGCACCAGAATGCAGGCACCAGCCAGAGAATCTACAGCCCTGGCCGTCAGCAAGCCTGCTTTAGCTTTGGGACCAACCTCACCCACCAGTAGGTGGACACTGACCCCACGGCAACTGTACTCCTGCAGCCTATGGACCCAGCTCACATACCAGCAGGCCTGCACTGGCCCTCAGACTGGCTGGGCCCAGCTGCATCCAGCTTCCAGCCACCACAAGCTTCAGGACACCTCAAACCCTGAAATCAGCTGTGTCAGGAACCAGCTCAACCCACCAGCAGTCCAACACCAGCTCTGGGAACCCTGGGCCCTGCAGCCAAACTCCATGTCCCAGCATTAACCCTAGGACCTGGCTTCATCCATCAGAGGGTAAGCACAGGCTCAGGATCACCTGGACACTGACTCCACCCGCCAGGAAGCCAGCACTAGCCCTAGAATCCCCCAGGGTTCAGCAACTAGCTGCCTCATGACCTGGCCCTGCCAACCAGAAGCTGGCAGCCTCCACACAAGGTAGGGCTTGGCAACCAACCATACTGGGGGCCAGCCAAGCCTACTAGACTGCCCATTAGTAGTCAGCCCAACACAACAGAAGGACCTATGCAGCCCACATAGGCAGCAGCCCTAGAGCATATAGCTTTGGTGACCAGAGGGGAGCACACCGCTGGGATGCATAGGATGTCTCCTACAAAAGGCCACTTCTCCAAAGTTGGGAAATGTAACCAACTTAACAGATAAACAGAAATAAAAACAGGAAGTTAGGCAAAATGAGGTGACAGAGGAACATATTCCAAATGAAAGCACAAGATTAAAAACCCAGAAGAAAAACCAAGTGGAGAAAAGTAATCTACCCAAGAAAGAGTTCAAGGTAACAATCGTAAAGATGATCGAAGAAGAGAAGAGAAAAACGGATGAACAGAGTGAGAAGAAATAGACATTGTTAACAAAGAGAAAACATAAAGAACAATCAAAGAGAGATGAAGAATACAGTAACTAAAATAAATACACTAGAAGGAATCAGCAGTAGAATAAATGATATAGAGGAATGGATCAGTGAGCTGGAAGACAGAGTAGTGGAAATCACTGATGCTGAACAGAGAAACGAAAAAGGAGCAAAAAAAAATTAGATGGTCTAAGAGACCTCTAGAACAACATCAAATGTACCAGCATTCACATTATAGAGGTCCCAGATGGAGGAGAGAGAAAGGGGCAGAGAATGTATTGGAAGACATAACTGCTGAAAACTTCTCTAACCTGGGAAAGGAAACAGACTTTCAAGTCCAGGAATCAGAGTCCCAAACAGGATCAACCCAAAGAGGACCACACCAAGACAAATTGTAACTAAAATGGCAAAAAAATAAAGATAAAGAGAGAATATTAAAAGCAGCAAGGGAAAAGCAACGAGTTACATACAAGGAAACATTCATAAAGCTATCAGCTGACTTCAGCAGAAACTCTGCAGACCTCACGGGGAGTGACATGATATATTTAAAGTGATGAAGGGAAAAACCTACAACCAAGAATACTCTACCCAGCAAGACTCTCATTCAGATTTGATGGAGAGATTAAAAAAGTTTTACAGACAAGCAAAACCTAAGAGTTCAGCACCACTAAACCAGCTTTACAAGAAATGTTTAAAGGATTTCTCTAAACAAAAAAGAAAAGGCGACACTAGAAACATGAAATTATGAAAGGCTAGACCAACAATAAGAACTTAAGGGATACACAAAAAATTAGATGTAAAATATGATGTCAAAAACAGTTATCGTGAGAAGAGGGTAAAAATGCAGAGTAATTTAAAAGTGTTTGAAATTAAGAGATCAACACATTTTTAAAATCATTTATACATATAGAGTTCTATATACAAAACTTGTGGTAACCATAAAACAAAAATCTATAATTGACACATGCCTAGAAAAAGGAAAGGAATCAAAATAGAACACTAAAGACAGTCATCAGATAACATGAGCAGAGAGAAAATAAGAAAAAAAACAAAAAAGAACCACAAAACAACCCAAAACAATTAACAAAATGGCCATAAGTGCATACATATCAATAATTACTTTAAACATAAATGGACTAAATGCTTTAATCAAAATATATAGAGTAACTGAATGGATATAAAAACAATACCCACGTACATGCTACCTACAAGAAACTCACTTCAGATTTAAAGACACACAGACTGAAAATGAAAGGATGTAAAAAAGTATTCCAGGCCAATGGAAACCTAAAGAAAGATGGGGTAGCAATACTTATATCAGACAAAATAGACTTTAAATCAAAGATTGTTACAAGAGACAAAAAAGGACATTTCATAACGATCAAGGGAGCAATCCAAAAAGAATAACAATTGTAAAGATATATGCACCCAATATGAGACAATCTAATTAACTAAAGCAAGTATTAACAGATATAAAAGGAGAAATTGACAGTAACGCAATAATATTAGGGGACATTAACTCCTCACTTACATCAACAGATCATCCAGACAGAAAATCAGTATGAAAAACCAGGCCTCCAGGCCTTATATGACACATTAGACTAGATAGACTTAATGGATATATACAGAACATTCCAACACAAAGCATCAGGATACACATCCTTTTCAAGTGCACATGGAACATTCTTCAGGGTAGATCACATGCTGGACCACAAAACAAGTCTTGGTACATTTAAGAAAATTGAAATCATATCAAGCGTCTTTTCACACCATAAGGCTATGGCACTAAAAATCAACTCTAAGAAAAAAACTGCAAAAAATGCAAACATGTGAAGGCTAAATGATATGCTACTAAACAACCAATGGATCACTGAACAAATCAAAGAAGAAAGTTTTAAAAACACCTGGAGACAAATGAAAACAAAAACACAACGATCCAAAATCAATGGGACACAGCAAAAGCACTTCTAAGAGGGAAGTTTAGAATGACACAAGCTTACCTTGGGAAACAAGAAAAATCTCAAATAAACAACCTAACCTTACACCTAAAGGAACCAGGACAAGAAGAACAAACAAAACCCAAATGTAGTAGAAGATCAAGGCAGAAATAAGTGGTATAGAAACTAATAAAACAGAAAATGAAACTGAAAATGAAACAATGAAATTAATAAAACAGAAAACTAATAAAATGAAACAATGAAACTAATAAAACAGAAAACTAATAAAATGAAACAATGAAACTAATAAAACAGAAAATGAAACAGAAAATGAAACTAATAAAACAGAAAATGAAACAGAAAATGAAACAATGAAACTAAGAACCGGTTCTTTGAAAACATAAACAAAATTGATAAACCTTTACTCAAACTCATCAAGAAAAAGAGAGGGCACAAATCAATAAAGTTAGAAATGAAAAAGAAGTTATAACCAACACCACAGAAATAAAAAGAATCTTAAGCAATTACTACAAATATGTATTTGTCCAATAAAATGGACAACCTAGAAGAAATAGACAAATTCCTAGAAATGTGTAATCTCCTTGAAAACATAAACAGACAAATTAGCAGTAATGAAATTGAATCAGTCATTTTAAAACTCCCACAAACAAAAGTCCAGGAACAGATGGCTCACAGGCAAATTCTACCAAACATTTAGAGAAGAGTTAACACTTATTTTTCTCAAACTATTCCAAAACCTGAGGAGGAAGAAAGGCTTCCAAACTCATGTTAGGAAGCCAGCATCACCCTGATAACAAAACCGGAGAAAGATATCACAAAAAAAGAAAATTACAGGCCAATATCACTGATGAACATAGATGCAAAAATCCTTAATAAAATTTTAGCAAACCAAATCCAATGATACATTAAAAGGATAATACACCATGGCCAAGTGGAATTTATCCCAGGGATACAAGGATGGTTCAATATCTGAAAATAAATCAATATGATGCACCATATTAAAAAATTGAATAGTAAAAAACATATGGTTATCTCAGTTAATGCAGAAAAAGCTTTTGACAAAATTCAGCATCCATTTATGATTAAAACTTCAGAAAGTGAACTTAGAGGGAACACACCTCAACATAATACAGGCCATATATGACAAACCCACAGTTAACGTCATACTCAATGGTGAAAACCTGAAAGCTTTTCCTCTAAGATCAGGAACAAGACAAAAACGCCCACTCTTGCCACTTTGATTCAACATAGTATTAGAAGATCTAGCCACAGCAATCAGAAAAAAGAAAGAAATAAAAGGAATCCAAATTGGAAAAGAAGAAGTAAACCTGTCACTGTTTGCAGATAACATGATAATATACATAGAAAATCCTAAAGGCATCATGAAAAAACTACTAGAGCTCATCAATGAATTCAGTAAAGTTGCAGAATACCAAATTAATATACAGAAATCTGTTGATATCTGTTGATATCAGAAAGGGAAATTAAGGAAACAATCCCATTTACAATCACATCAAAAACAAAAAAGTACCTAGAAATAAAACTACCTAAGTATGTAAAAGACCTGTGCTTGGAAAACTATGAGATACTAATGAAAGAAATAGAAGATGACACAAACAAATGGAAAGATATATCATGTTCATGGATTGGAAAAATTAATATTGTGACAATGACCATACTATCCAAGGCAATCTACAGATTCAATGCAATCCCTATCAAAGTAACAATGAAATTTTTCACAAAACTAGAACAAATAATTTAAAAATTTCTATGAAAACACAACAGACCTCTAAATAGCCAAAACAATCTTGAGAAAGAAGAACACAGCTGGAGTTATCACACTCCCTGACCTCTGAATATGCTATAAAGCTACAGTAATCAAAAGAGCATGGTACTGGCACAAAAACAGTCACAGAGATCAATGGAACAGAATAGGAAGCCCAGAAATAAATCCACATACTTGTGGTCAATTAATCAATGATAGAGGAGGCAAGAATATTTAATGGAGAAGAGACAGTCTCTTCAATAAGTGGCGCTTGTAAAACTAGACATCTACATATAAAAGAATGAAATCAGAACTTTTTCTCACACCATATACAATAAATTCAAAACAAATTAAATAATTAAACATAAGACTAGAGACCATAAAAATCCTAGAAGAAAACATAGGCAGAACACTCTTTGACATAAATAGTAGCAATAATTTTTTGCATATGTCTCCTAAGGCAATGGAAGTAAAAGCAAAAATAAACAAATTGGACCTAATTAAACTTAAAAGCATTTGCACAGCAAAGGAAATCATCGACAAAACAAAATGACAAAAAAACAAAAATATAACATACTGAATGGGAGAAAATATTTGCAAATGATATGACTGATAAGCAGTTAATATCCATAATATATAAACAGCTTGTACAATACTAAAAAAACAAACAATCTGATTAAAAAATGGGCCAAAGACCTCAATAGACATTCTTCCAAAGAAGAAATACACATGGCCAATAGGTACATGAAAAGATACTCAAAATCACTAACCTTTAGAGAAATGTAATCAAAACCAGAATGACTTCCAATACTATGTTAAATAAAAGTGGTGAGAGTGGGTGGTTTTGTCTTGTTCCTGATCTTAGAGGAAATGTCTTCAGCTTTTCACCATTGAGTATGACGTTAGCTGTGGGTTTGTCATATATGGCCTTTATTATGTTGAGGTATGTTCCCTCTAAGTTCACTTTCTGGAGAGTTTTTATCATAAATGGATGTTGAATTTTGTCAAAAGCTTTTTCTGCATTAATTGAGAGGACCATATGTTTTTTCATCTTCAATTTGTTAATATGGTGTATCACATTGATTGATTTGTGGATATTGAAAAATCCTTGCATCCCTGGAATAAATCCCACTTGATCATGGTGTGTGAACCCTTTAATGTATTGTTGGATTCAGTTTGCTAATATTTTATTAAGGATTTTTGCGTCTATGTTCATCAGTGATATTTGCCTGTAATTTTCTTGTGATATCTTAGTCTGGTTTTGGCATCAGGGTGATGGTGGCCTCATAAAATGAGTTAGGAAGTCTTCTTTCCTCTGCAGGTTTTGGAATAGTTTGAGAAGGATGAGTGTTAAGTCTTCTCTAAATGTTTGGTAGAATCACCTGTGAAGCAATCTGTTCCTGGACTTTTGTTTGTTGGGAGTTTTAAAATTACTGATTCAATTTCACTACTGGTAATTTCTTCCTGGTTCAGTCTTGGGAGACTGTACATTCCTAAGAATTTGCATATTTCTTCTAGATTGTCCATTTTAATGTCCACTTTAATACTTGTTTGCAGTAGTTTCTTATGATCTTTTGTATTTCTCTGGCATCGGTTGTAACTTCTCCTTTTTCATTTCTGATTTTATTGATTTGGGCCCTCTTCCTTTTTTGTTGATGAGTCTGGCTAAAGTTTTATCAACGTTGTTTACCTCTTCAAAGACCAGCTTTTAGCTTCATTGATGTTTTCTATATCACCTCACACCTGTCAGAATGGCTATCAGCAAAAAGAACACAAGTAACAAATGTTGGCGAGGATGTGGAATAAAGGGAACCCTTGTACGCTGTTGGTAGGAATGTAAATTGGTGCAGCCACTGTGGAAAACAGTATGGCAGTTCCTCAAAAAATTAAAAATAGAGCTACCATATGATCCAGCAATTCCACTCCTGGGTATACAACCCAAGAAAAGGAAAACACTAATTTTAAAAGATAACATGCACCTCTATATTCATAGCTGCATTATTTACAATAGCCAAGATGTGGAAGCAACCTAAGTGTCCATCAACAGATGAATGGATAAAGAAAATATGGCATATGTATACAATGTAATATTATTCACCCATAGAAAAGAATGAAATCTTGCCATTTGCAACAACATGGATAGAGCTGGAGTGTATTATGAAGTGAAGTAAGTCAGACAGAGAAAAACAAATACTGTGTGTTATCACTGTGACATGGAATCTAAACATAAAACAAATGAATGAAAATAACAAAACAGAAATATATGCACAGATACAGAGAAGAAACTAGTGAAGAAACTAGTGATTACCTAATCACTAAGAAACTAGTGATTACCTACCTAGAGAGAAGGGGGGAGGGGCAAGATTAAGGTAGGGGATTAAGAGATACAAACTAATATGTATAAAATAAATAAGCTACAAGAATATTGCACAGCACAGGGAATATAGCCAATATTTTAAAATAAATATAAATGGAGTATAATCTCTAAATATGTTTAATAACTATGTTGTACACTTGAAACCAATATGATATTGTAAATCAACTATATCACAACTAAAAAAAAGAAAAAAAAAAAAAAACGGGGTGGTGGGGGTTCCCTGGCAGTCTAGTGGTTAGGATTTGGTGCTTTCACTGCCATGGCCTGGGTTCAGTCCCTGGTCAGGGAACTGAGATCCTGCAAGGCACGCAGCACAACCAAAAACAAACAAACAAAAAGGTATCTAGAGGTAAATTCATACACCTCTCCCCCAAAAAAGATACAGACAATCAGAACTCTAAGTAGTAAGGAGACTGAATCAATAATCAAAAATCTTCCAAAAAAGAAAAGCCCTGGACCTGATGGCTTCACTGGTAAATTATACCAAACATTTAAAGAAGAACACTAATCCTTCTCAAACTTTTCCAAATAATTGAAGAGGAGGAAACACATCCTAATTCATTCTGTGAGGCCAAAATAACCCTGATACTAAAGCAAGACAAACACTATAAGAAAACTACAGATCAATAACCTTTACAAACATTGGTGCAAAAATCCTCAAGAAAATACTAGTGAACAGAATTTAGCATATATTGGAAGAACTTTACCCCATGACCAACTGGGATTTATTCCTGGAATTCAAGGATGCTTCAACAAACAAAAATCAACCAATATGCCACATCAACAAAATGAAAGAAAAAACACACGAACATCTGAATGATGCAGAAAAGTCATTTAGCAAAATTCAACAGCCTTTCATGATTAAAACCCTCAACAAAATAGGAATAGAAAGAAAGTACCTCCACATAATAAAAGCTATACATGAAAAACCCACAGCCATTGTAATTCTTAATGGTGAAAAACTGAAAGCGTTTCCTCTCAGATCAGGAACAAGGCCAGGATGCCCACTTTCACCACGTCTATTCAACATAGTACTGGAAGTTTTAGCCAGAGCAATTAGGCGAGAAAAAGAAATTAAAGGCTTCTAAATTGGAAAGGAAGAATTAAAATTATCTTTGTTTGCAATTAATATGATCTTATATCTAGAAAACCCTAAGATTCCACATCAAAAAAGTTAGAACTAATAAATGAATTCAGCAAAGTGGCAGGATATAAAGTCAACACACAAAAATCAGTTGCATTTCTATGCACAAGCAGTGAGCAATTTGAAAAAGAAAAAATTTTTAAACCCATTTACAATAGCATCAAAAAGAATAAAATACTTAGGGATTAGTTTAACCACAAAAGTGAAAGATTTGCAAAATGAAAACTACAAAACATTGCTAAAAGAAATAAAAGAAGACATAAATAAATGGAAATACATCCCAGTTTCATGGACTGAAAGACTTAATATTGTTAAAATGTCACTATTACCCAAAGTTATCCACAGATTCAATGCAATACTTATCAATATCCCAAAGATATTTTTGCAAAAATAGAAAAAAACCTAGCCTAAAATTCATATGGAATTTCAAGGGACCTCAGACAGCCCCAAAAAATCTTGAAAAAAACAAAACTGGAGGGCTCACACTTCTTGGTTTCAAAACCTATTACAAAGCTACAGTAATCAAAACAATATAGTATTGGCATAAAGACAGACATATAGAGCAATGGAGTGGATTACAGAGATCAGAAATAAATACATATACAATCAAATGATTTTTGACAAGAATACCAAGACCATTTAATGGGTAAAGGGTAGTCTTTCCAACAAATGGTGCTGTTGAAAATGGATATACACATACAAAAGAATGACATTTGATCCTTACCTAACACCATATACAGAATTGACTCAAAATGGATCAAGAACATAAATATAAGACCTAAAACAACAAAACTCTTAGAAGAAAACACAAGACAAAAGCTTCATGATATTTGATTTGGTAATGACTTCTTAGAGAACAATGAGTACTGACAATGATGTGGTGAAATTGGCACCCTTGTGCACTGTCAGTGGGAATTTAAAATGGTACAGCTACAATGGAAAAAAGTATGGAGGTTCCTCAATAAATTAAAAGTAGAATTACCATATTACCTAGAAATTCCACTTCTGGGTATATACTAAAAACAAAGTAGGGTCTTGAAGAGATATCTGTACACTCACATTCCTAGCAGCATTATTCATATTATTTAAAACATGGATGTAACTCAAGTGCCCATTAAATGAGGAATGAATAAGCAAGATGTGGTATATACTTACAATGGAATATTTCGTTGTTTTATTCTAAAAACTTCCTTTTTAGGAAGGAAATTCTGTAATATGCTGCAACATAGACAAACCTTGAATACATTATGTTAAGTGAAATAAACCAGTAACAAAAAGACAAAAACTATATGAGTCCACTGATATGAGGCATTTACAGTAGTCAAAATCAAAAAGACAGAACATATAATGGTGGTTGCCAGAGGCTGGGGGAATGGAGAAGTTGAGTTGTTTAATAAGTATACAGTTTCAGATTTACAATGAAAAGAGTTATAAGGATGGATGGTGGAGATGGCTGCACAACAATGTGAATGTATTTAGTACCACTGAACTGAATGCTTACAAATTATTAATATGGTAAACTTTATGTTAGATATATATTTAACTCAATAAAAAAGAAAGGTTAAAAAAAAGAAAGGAAAAAAAAGAGACATCACTGAAAGCTAACATGAAACAAAGCTGTGTCTGGGTCCCAGTCTGCATCCCGTCTGGGTTTGCTGGCATCACAGAAACCCATCTGGGTACTTGGCAAGTTTGAGAACAGGATGTGGGCACCTGTAGGAAAGTTCAATGTGTTCATGACAAATGCTTCCCTGCCACTTGGAAGGGCACCACACATTGGGTATAATGAATTAAATGGTGCCCCCACTGAATATGTCCATGTTCTAATCCCTGGAACCTGTTAGTGTGACCTTATTTTGGAAAAGGGTCTTCGCATATGTAATTATATCAAAAACTAATTTGCAATCATTCTAGATTATCCAGGTGGGCCCTAAATCTAATGACAAGTGTCCTTATAATAAGAGGAGAAGACACAGACAGAAAGGAGGAGAAGGACCATGTGAAAATGGAGGCAGAGATTGGAGTGCGCAGCCACAAGCCAAGGAATGCCAACAGCCATTCGCTGAAGTTGGAAATTGCAAGGAAAGGAATCTTTTCTAGAGTCTCCAGAGAGATCGTGGCCCTGCAAACACCTTGATTTTGGACTTCTGGCCTCCAAAACTGTGAGAAAATAAATTTCTGCTCTTTTAAGCCAAAAAAGAAAGAAAGAATGGCTGATACCTTCCCAATCTGGGGAGAGAAGATTTGGACATACAAGTTCATGAAGCTAATAGGTCAACACCAAATATCAACCCAAAATGATCTTCTCTAAGACACACTATTAAAAAACTGTGTAAAATCAAAGACAAAGACAGAATTTTTAAAACTGTCAAGAGAAAAACAAACCCTCACATAATAAAGGAACCCCCAATAAGGCTATCAGTGGATACTCAGTGGAAACCTTGCAAGCGAGGAGAGAGTGGGATGAAAAATTCAAAGCGCAGAAAGAGAAACACTGCCAAAGAAGTTTATCCAGCAAAGCTATCTTTCAGAAACGAAGAAGAGATGTTTGTTCTCAAACAAAAGCTGAGGGAGCTATTCTACACTAGACCTGCCTCACAAAAAATGCTGATAGGATTTCTTCAAGCTGAAAGGAAATAACGGTAATTACTAACATGAGAACATATGAAAATATAAAACATTCTGGTAAAGGTATGTATATAGACAAATTCAGAATACTGTAATATTGTAATACAGTGTTGTGTTAATCACTTTAGTATAAAGGTTAAAGGACAAAATTATTAAAAATGACAATAATATTAATTTGTAAAAATATACAATATACAAAGAGGTAAATTTTGACATGAAAAACATAAAATGTGGGGTCGGGGAGTAAAAGGGTAGCATTTTGGTATGCAATTGAAGTTAAGTTGTCATCAACTTAAAATAAACTGTTACATCTATGTTTTATGTAAGGTTCATGGTAACCACATAGCAAAAACCTACAATAGATACATAACAGTTAAAGAGAGAAGAATCAAAGCTTACATTACAAGAAATCATCAATTCACAAAGAAAGCAAGAGAGGAAGAAAGAACAATGGAATTACAAAAGAGTCAGAAAAATATTAATAAGATGGCATTAGTAAGTCCTTACCCATCAACAGTTATTTTAAATATAAATGGATTAAATTCTCCAGTCAAAAGACAGAGGAGCTGGATTTTTTTAAAAAAAAGATCCAACTAAATGCTCCCTACAGAAAACTCACTTCAGATTCAAAGACACATACAGACTGAAAGTGAAGGGAAAAAAAAATATTTCCTGAAAATGCAAACAACATGAGACCATGGATAGCTATACTTATATCAGACAAACTACTTTACTTAATTCTTTTAACATTTTTATTGGAGTATAATTGCTTTATAATGATGTGGTAGTTTCTGCTGTATAACAAAGTGAATCAGCTATACATATACATACATCCCCATATCTCCACCCTCTTGCACCTCCCTCCCACCCTCCCTATCCCACCCCTCTAGATGGACACAAAGCACCGAGCTGATCTCTCTGTGCTATGTGCCTTCTTCCCACTAGCTATCTATTTTACATTTGGTAGTGTATATATGTCCATGCCACTCTCTCACTTCTTCCCAGCTTACCCTTCCCCCTCCCCATGTCCTCAAGTCCATTCTCTATGTCTGCATCTTTGACAAAGAGACTTTAACTCAAACACTGTAACAAGAGACAAAGAAGATCATTACATAATGATAAAGGGGTTGATTCACCAAGAGAATATAACAATCGTAAATTCATATGCACCCAACATTGGAGCACCCAAATATATTAACAGTGAAGAAGGCAGAAATAGACAACAATACAATAATAGTAGAAGACTTTACTATCCCACTTTTAACAATGAACAGACCATATAGACAGAAAATCAATAAGGAAACACTGGACTCAAACTATACCTCACGCCAAATGGACCTAACAGACATATGCAGAATATTCCATCCAAGAGCAGTGGAATACATATTCTTCTCCAGTGCACATGGAACATTCTCCAGGATAGATCATATGCTAGCTCACAAAACAATTCTCAGCAAGTTTAAGAAGACTGAATTGATACCAAACAACTTTTCAAACCATGACGGTATGAAACTAGAAATCAATTAACAGTAGAAAAACTGAAAAACTCAGAAATATGTGGAAATTAAACAGCACACTCTTCAACAACCAGTGGGTCAAAGAAGAAATCAAAACAGAAATAAAATATCTTAAAACAAATGAAAATGGAAACACAACACACTAAAACTTATGGGAAGCAGCAAAAGCAGTTCTAACAGAAGTTTGTAACAATATATGACTATGTTAAGAAAAAATAAATATCTCAAATAAACAACCTAACTTCACACATCAAAAAATTTAAAGAAAAGAACAAACTACACCAAAAGTTAGCAGAGGAAAGGAAACAACAAAAATCAGAGCAGAATCAAATGAAATAGAGACCAGAAAAACAATAGAAAAAAATTGAACAGCACATTAAAAGGATCATACACTATGATCAAGTGGAATTTATCCCTGTGCTGCAAGGATGGTTCAACATATGCAAATCAATAATTGTGATACACCACACTAATAAAATGAAAGATAAAAATAATATAATCATCGCAATACATGGGGAAAGAACATTTGATGAAACAAAATATCCTTTCATGATAAAAAAAAAAAACTCTTCACAAATTGAGTATAGAATACGGGTCATATTCAACAATCCTACAGCTAAAATCACACTCAAGAGTGGAAGGGTGAAAGCTTTTCCTCTAAGATCAGAAACAAGAAAACAAAACAAGGGTACCCAGAGTGGCACCACACATATTCAACATGATACCAGAAGTCCCAACCAGAGAAGTCAGGCAAAAATAAGAAATAAAAGGCATGCAAATCAGAAAGAAAGGAGTAAATCTGTTTGCAGATTTATGATCTCATAGATAAAAAATCCTGAAGACTCCATCAAAAACTGTTAGCACTAATTTTTAAAATTCAGTAAAGTTCCAGGATACAAAAATCAACATCCAGATATCAATTGCATTTCTATACACTAGCAACCAAATATCTGAAAAAGAAATAAAGAAAACAATCTTATTTATAATAGCATCCAAAATAATTAAATACTTAGGAACAAATTTAACCAAGGAGGCAAAAGATCTGTACACTGCAACTATACGACTTTGATGAAAGAATGTGACAGACACAAATAAATGGAAAGATACCCCATGTTCATGGATCAGAAGAATTAACATTGTTAAAATATCCACATTACCCAAGGCCATCTACAGATTCAATGTCATTCCTATCAAAATTCCAAGGGCATTTTTCACAGAAATAGAAAAAACAATCCTAAAATTCAAATGGAACCACAAAGACCACGAAAAACCAAAGCAATCTTGACAAAGAATAAACAAAGCTGGAGTTACCACACTTCCTGTTTTCAAACCTTATTACAAAGTTATAGTAATCAAAAGAGTATGGCATAAAAACAGACACATAAAACAATGGAACAGAGTAGACAGCCCGGAAATAAACCCACACATATACAGTCAATTATTATTTGACAAGGGAGCCAAGCATACTCACTGGGGAAAGGATAGTCTCTTCAAATAATGGTGTTAGGAAAACTGGATATCACGTGTAGAAGATGAAGCTGGACTCTTAACTTACACCACTCACAAAAATTACCTCAAAATAGATTAAAGACATAAACATAAGACCTGAAACTGTAAAACTCCTAGAAGAGAACATAGGGTAGAAGCTCCTTGACATTTGTCTTAGTGATATGACATCAAAAGCACAAACAACAAAACAAAAATTAAAAAATGGGACTACATCAAACTAAAAACCTTCTGTACAGCAAAGAAACAATTCACAAAATGAAAAGGCAACATATGGAATGAGAGTAATATTTGTAAACAAACTAATAAGGGGTTAATATCCAAAATACATAAGAAATTCATTTAACCCAACAGCAAAAAACCAAGCAATTCAATTTAAAAATGGACAGAAGATCTAAATAGACAGTTTTCCGAAGAACACATATAAATGACCAACAGGTGTATGAAAAGATGCTCAACATCAATAATCATTAATGAAACACAAATCAAAACCACAATAAGATATCACTTCAAACCTATTAGAATGGCTATCATAAAAAAGACAAAAGATAAAAGTGGAGGAAAAGGAATGCTTGTACACTGTTGGTGGGAATGTAAATTGGTACAGCCATTATGCAAAACAGTATGCTCAAAAAATTAAAAAGAGAACTACCATATGATCCAGCAATCCCACTTCTGGATATATAGCCAAAGGAAATGGAATAAAATTACTATCTCAAAGAAATATCTGCACTCCCATATTCACTGAAGCATTATTCACAATAGCCAAGATATGGAAACAACCTTAGTGTCCATCAACAGAAGAATGGTTAAAGAAGATGTGACAAATATATCTATATATATAGATATACACACAATGGAATATTATTTAGCCAAGAAAAAGAATGAAATCTTGCCTTTTGAGCAACATGGATTGACCATGAGGGCATTATGCTAAGTGAAATAAATCAGAAAGACAAATACTGTGTGCTATCACTTATACATGGAATGTAAAAAAGCTGAAACTCACAGAAACAGAGTAGGATGGTAGTTGCCAAGGTCTAGGAATTGGGGGAAATGGGGAGATGTTGATCAAATGGTGGAAACTTCCAGTTATAAGATGAATAAGTTCTGGTCATCTAACGTACAGCATGGCGACTACAGTTAACTATACTGTATCATATACTTCAAAGTTGCTAAGAGAGTAGATCTCAAATGGCTTAACCACACACACACAAAGGTAACTGTGTGAAGGAATGGAAAAGTTAACTGACCATACTGTGGTAATCATTTTGCAATTATGTATGTGTAGCAAATCATCACATTGTATACCTTAAACTCACTCAATGTTATATGTTAATTATTTCTCAATGAAGATGGAAAACAAAACAAAACTGCAGTCCACCATTGTTCGCTTAGTTGATCAGACTGGCATCCCAACACAGTCTATTGGAGGAAGCCTCCCCTCACTCACTTTTGGGAGAAGCCTCTGCCTTGTATGTTAACTAGTTATTCTAGTCACTCCTAGAGTCACCAGCCTAAAAAGCAGGTATGTTGATCTCAGACAAAAAGAGACTGATGAGATGAATCTGTCCTGGCTAAGGTGCCAACTAGTGAATTATAGCCTTTTCAGACCTATACTATAGCACCTTTAAGTTACAGAAGGAGCTGAGAAGGACCTTAAGGACTACTCCTTCAAGATCCTATAACAATTTAAGTTGGAATACAGCATATGGTAGACACAGCACAAAGTGGCAGCAGCCAAAGTGCAAATGCACCAAGAACTAACAGTGCCTTCTTAGGCAGAACTTGCTGTGTGGTAAAATCAGTTAGAAAGCCAAGAGCAGCCCAGAGGTGGCCCCTCCATTGAACACTTGAGTCGTTCTGCTCACTGTGCCAACTGTTCTAAAATTATGTCCAGGATTTAATTTACGGAGGTGACCAAGTGATGATACAGAGAGGCCAATGCCTTTGAAACTCATTAGTTACATTTCCTGAAAGAAGGGGACATGCAACACCACACAGGGCTAGTGGGTAAGTACCAGGTTTGGTCAGGAGGCAGAAGCAGGAACAAGGAGAAAGCCTATGCCAGAGCGTTTATTGGAATTTTGACAGAAAATGTAAGGGAGGGCAGAGTAAACAATTTAGGATTGCTTAGTTTGAATAATTCTGGTGGGTTTTAGGCTATAGGTGTGGTCCCTAGTTGCCTGGTACCTGACCCTGGGACATTTTAGGTCAGGGGAAATATTGGCTTAGTGTGTAAGTTAGATAAATGGGGTAATTGGGGCTCTAGACCCCAGACTGGTTGGTTGATTTGCATATGAAAGACAAGCTCCCAGAGAGCCCTTTGCTAGCCCAGTGTGGGGCAGTCTCTCCCTGGCCAGACAGCTTTTTAAGGTGTCAAAACATCACAAAATACAGAAAATGAAAACTTGATTAATACACAGCTGCTGCTCTACATGGCCGTTTGTCCACCAGGCTCACTCATCTCAAGACCCATATGCCAGGACCACACAAATGCTGAAGGAGTGTGAATCTGCCTAGGTACAGACACCCTGAACCCATCTGCACGAAGAGGGGCCAGAAATCATCAACATTTATGGGGATTCTTTGGCCCTAGAGAATGGACCAACTCTAAAAATAGAGTTACCATGTGATCTTGCAATCCCACTCCTGGGCATATATCCAGAGAAAAGTCTAATTTGAAAAGATACATGCACTCCAATGTTCATAGTAGCACTATTAACAATACCAAGACATGGAAACAACGTAAGTGTCCATCAACAGATGAATGGATAAAGAAGATGTGCTATTTATATGCAATGGAATATTACTCAGTCATAAAAAGAGAATGAAATAATGCCATTTGCAGCAACATGGATGGACTGAGAGATTATCATACTAAGTGAAGTAAGTCAAACAGAGAAAGATAAATATCATTTGATATCACTTATATGTGGAATCTAAAAAAAAAGATACAAATGAACTTATTTATGAAACAGAAATAGATCCACAGACATAGAAAACAAACTTATGGAACCAAAAGGGAAAGGAGGGGAGGGATAAATTAGGAGTTCAGAACTAACATATACACACTACCATATATATAATAGATAATCAACAAGGACCTACCATATAGCACAGGGAACTATACTCAATATTTTGTAATAACCTGTAAGGGAAAAGAATCTGAAAAGAATCACTTTGCTGTACACCTGAAACTAACACAACATTGTAAATCAACTATACTTCAATAAAAAAAATACAATGCTTCCTTTGGAATTTTCCTGAAGGTCAATGACCAGTTGGTATCTTTACTGTGCATTGGCAGGAGGTTATCTTAACCCATGAACTGATTATTTTGCTATCGATGAATAGAAAATTTAGTCCATACATAACAATTTTTTAAAAAGAGACAATTTATTTTTTAAATATTTATTTATTTATTTGTTTGTTTGTTTGTTTGTTTGGCTGTGTCAGGTCTTAGTTGCTGTGTGCAGGATCTTCGTTGCGGCATGCGGGATCTTTAGTTGTGGCATGCGAGAATGTTTTAGTTTCGGCATGTGGGATCTAGTTCCTTGACCAGAGATCGAACCTGGGCCCCCTGCATTGGGAGCGTAGAGTCTTAACCACTGGACCACCAGGGAAGTCCCAAGACAATTTATTTAAGAAACTGACAATTCGTCCTTATCGTTTTGAGTGCAATTTGAATCCACCCTCACTTCTAAATTCCACTGCCACTTACTTATTGTGAGTCACTTCACCAACCAGAACAATTACTGTGATCCCCAATTCCACTCTTTCAATCTTGCAGTAGTGCCTCAGCTCAGCTTCTAAAACTGCCATTTTCTTGTTTAAAACCTTGCCTGGGAAACTGTCCAGCTACAGATTGTAATGGTGACCACCTGAATCTGAATCTCTTCAACCTTCCAAACCAGAAGATCAACAATGACAAGTAAAACAACACAAATAAAGAACACTAATAAAATTACTATTGGCCGTACTTTAGATATACTAGGGTACAGAGAATACCACGAACTTCTAATTATTTACAAGTAGAGAAATGAAAAACAAGTTTCAACAGGCTCTCATTGAGACAGGCCTGGGACCTGGGACCTTTTGCTGCAGTGCTGCAATGCTTGCACCTGGACAAACCTCTCCTCAAGCAAAAAAATACAAAGAAACTATAAGGGGCTAAAGATAACTGCATGCATGCGCAGTTGGGACAAATTATGTACAAAAGATACAAAAAGAACAAAAAACCTCCCTACTGTCATTTCTGAAGACCTAGGAGCAAAAAAACAGGGTGTCCGGAGCAAAAGCAGGGTACTGAGCACGCCCCCTGCACTCAACACCACCAGAGGGGTGGACAAAACACTTAAGCCACCCCTCTGGCCCGACCCCTGGACACCCCCTATGCTCACCCCATATAAAGAACCAGCTCACTTCCCCCCCACCAAGTGAGCAAGTGAGCAAGGGAACCGGTAACTTGTTCTGGCTCCCCACTGCTGCAGCAGGGGCCCCAATAAAGCCTTGCCTGAATTTCTTGTCTGGCCTCTAGTCAATTTCTGTTTATTGAGGAAGGCCAAGAACCCTGGTCGGTATCATCATGGCTGGTAAAAGTCTACAGGCATGAAGAATGAGGGAAGGCGAACTTAAGAGATTCTGTGAAAAAGAAAAGTGGAACAGAAGATGCAGATAAAGATAGACAAAATCACTTCCAGAAAGTGAGATTACAAGAGTAAGTGTCAAAATGTTAAACACAAGTTGAAGAGTTGTCAATTTCTGGCATCAGCTATAAGAATTGGGCTTGAAAGTAAGCAGAACTCTAGGTATTAGCCTTTGGGAAGCATTGCTTCTTGGGGGAGAATCTGCCAAATGGAGAAGTGGTGGCAGTGAAAAGAAAGAAGGAAGAAAAAGGAAGAAGTAAAAGTTAAGGATCCTACAGAAACCAAAGACAAACATGTCACACCACCTCTCCTCTCTTTCTGCCGCCATCCCAACCATTACCAACATAATCAAAAATTTTAAATGCATTTTAAAATACTGGTAAAAGAGGGCACTCTTACACGAGGAAAATTATCAACAAAAAGCCTAGGATTGAAAAAAAATTAACTCAATTCAACATAAAGTACTACAAAAAGTAAATAGAAAATTCAAATTAAAATATTTCCTGTGATAGATATTCTTTCCAAAAATTAGTAAGGGAGCAGAAGAATACTGTAACAAACTTCTAAATTGAATTAAATATTCATAAACAAGCAATTAGTTTTAAAACAATAAGTTTTTTAACATTGAATGCATGCATTGAATCAGCAATTTTAAAAACTAATGACAAAAAAGGACAAAACACACAAAAAATTCAATGAAAGTCAATCAAGTTCAGAAAACGAATTGAAGAAAAAGACAAATTCCACCAGGGAAGGAAGAACAAATTAGAGGGTGCCCAAGAGAGTACAGATTGGAATAAAATTTTAATAAGGGACTTTGAGGAAAGGCAGGAAGACAACCAAGAGAGTACATCTGAGATTTTTTTAAAAGAGTAAAAATGTTTAAGGAGAAAGTGGATGAAATGCCAGGCAGGCAAGAAAAAAAAATCTGATCTTTATATAATTAGAGTTACTAGAAATGAAAAAGAAACACAACAGAAATAAATATTGATATTTAAATCTGTAAGGCAAGAAAACTATCTGGAAATAAAAGATAACTTAAATTGACATGTTGAGAGGGCCTACCTTGTACCCAGGAAAATGATTCAAAAACAAATCACTTTGAGAAACGCGTTAGTAAAATGACTCTAAGGAAAAAAATCATCAGGTCCTCTAAACAAAATAATCAAATTACCTATAATGAGAAGAATATTAGTCTAGCACCAGCCTCTCAAGAGCAGCATACAATGCAAAGCAACAGTGGAACAGCATTTTCAAAATATTCCATAGAACAAAAGTTACCCAAGGTTTTTATATTCAGTCAAGCTGCCTTTAACGTATCAAGTCTATAAGTAAACAGTTTCGACTGTGCAAGAACCCAGGGACTATTGTGCAGGTGAGTCATTCATGAGGAATCTACAATAGGATGAGCTCATGTCAACAGCACACACTGAGGAAACCTTGGTAAATGATTGCTGGTGATTATTTAACATATTTAATTGTAAATCAAATACTAACACAAGAGTAGGGTAATGGGTGAGAGAATAGTGTTTAATTGTTACATGTTCCGAGTATGTGGAAAGAATTCCATTAAAAATGGGAGGAGAAGAGAGGGAGAAGAGTGAAATTTGAAAAAGGTAACTGACTGTTGTATATATGAGTGTCAGTGAGTACCATTTAAAACTGACAGACTAGATAGCAAAAGCTTTTTAAGAAAAAGGAAAATTAAGGGCACTGTAACAGGTATACATATAAAGAGTACTTAGAACAAAACAGAATCTAAAAACCTAATAAAATAATAAAAGGATATTTTGTTATATTTATTGTAAATAAAGCATATCAATTATAGCATAAAATAATATGTCAGAATTGAAACAAAATGTACTTGTAACATTAAAAGTACATGGGCAAGGAAAAAAAAAAAAAGAATGCACCAACTTGATCGACCAGGGTCAAGGCACAAATACCAAGGCCCACAGCCCCTGAATGCCCCACTCAAAATTCTCATAGAGTCTCCCATACACGTACGCACTGATGCCTGAATATTCTTACTTCACACACACACACACACACACACACACACACACACACACACACACACACACACCAGTGATAAATGCTGATGAATGCTTAATAAAATGCTTTCCAAGGGCAGGTAGGAAAGCTTTGATTTACGGAGCTTCACAACTTACCTGGTGTAACTATTCTCAGCATGACTAATTTCAACCTGACGTCACAGAGCTGGGAAGAGATATGCACCATTGACTATACCAAGCTAGTACGGGCCAGTTCCAGCGCACCCCATCCCCTTTCATGTGAATATGTGCACACAGTCTGACTGCACCCTGAGTAACACCCTGAACTCTCACCCCAAATATACAAACAAAACCACACTACATATCTCCAGAACATATCTCAGAACATACAATCTTTCATATACACTAAACACACCCATACAACTGCTACCTGAAACCTGAATGTACATACAAAACACCTCTCACTACCTGATTTTTACACAAAACCACTCACCTTGAATGTGCTCAAATACCAACATATGCAACCAACACACTACCTGTATATTCACAACAAATAACCTCTAGACACATAGGCTCTCAAAAAACACCAAGTATACAGTTGTTTCATGAACCACCAAAAAAATACCCACACACAATCCCACAGTCCCAAAATACATATACTCCACAATTCCTGAACACACAACCTATACAGCCTCTCTGTTTCCAAATACATACACTGAAGCTCTCCCATATCTCAGAATACACACCCCGTAAGCCCCATGAACCTAAAGACACACACACAGGCACAAAACAACCAAACTTACCAAATATATACAGGACCATCCCACGAACATTGAAAATACACATATAAGCAACTCCACCAAGTTCTTCAACCAGTACATTCCAGAAGTGACACAAAGAGGATCCCTGAATACTTTAATACACACACAAAGCCCTTATGCACACTCTCATAAACTAACCATGAACATACACCCCTCATGCTCAGATACATACAAGACACAAAAACACCAACAATCCCTCAACTGTAGCTACTATACACTCATGACCTCCACACACTCATGGACACACACACCAGCAAATATTCCCAATCTCTAAATATATATATCCCCCCAAACACTATACATCATCCTTACATTTCCAGAATCCAACATTACCACCACAATCCCCAAACATTTCCAAACACAAAAATCCCAGCATTCCGGGAAACCACTGTGACCATTTCTGACAACCTCAAACCCTATGAATTCACCCATGCCCTGATGGATATACACACAAACCAGTACACACTCCTAAGACACATGGACACATCTCCAGCATATCATATATAAATACACATAAAACCCCTTCCAAGTCCCAAATTACACATCTTAAACCTCCATACCCCTAAATACTTACTTAGAACCATATCATATATTTCCAGTACCAATAAATTCTCTCATTCTCCTGTATACACATAACTCCATTACTATATCAACACAAAAATACTCACTTCCAGATACAAATAACCCCCAATGAAAAATGTAAACACATACTCTAGTAAATATTCATCTAATCGGCTACGCTCCTTGAATACACACACAAACTCAACATACATGTTTCTCACCACAAGCCCCAAATATACCCCCAGTTACTCAGCATACTACACATATGGAAATATACCAACCTATAACCAAAAATAAACATAAGGCTTCACACTATCTGCATATACATAATCCCACACTCCCAAATACTCACACTGAAATAACACCACCTGCTTCCAGAACACAGATTCATATAAACCCCACACCAAACAACACATTCATATGCACATATACATTATACCACCAGTCCCATAAAATAGTCTTAAACCTGCCCTCACACACCCCAAAACACACAATTCCTGAAAACCACCAAAAGAAACGCACATAATACAGCATGCCCTAAATATACAAATGATCCCTCTACATTTCAAAAATAGGCAAAACACATGACCCTACACCAAAAGTAATAAACACAAGTACTTTTTCCAACTTTTCCACTATGTACACGCAGCTAACCCTTCAAAACCCACCATCAGACACGCATTTCTAACATGCTGGGAGAAAACACACAAATAAACGCACATTCCCAAAGTCTTACACTACAAATACATAACCCAAACAACTTGACTACATCTGAATTACATCACAAACCCTCTACATAAACTCAAATACATCCACTCTCACAACAACACACTCATGTCTTCCACTTAACCCCAAATATCCACACAGACATCACCAACCCACAAATACAAATACACTACTCAGATTCTCACCAACTCCATAAATACACAAATAAACCTCACGCCAGGAATTCATGGAAACACATTCCCAATAGACTCCCAAATAATGATATACACAAAACCACCCACTGCCCATGAGGTCCTACAATCCCTGGAAGATCTACAAATACGCATATACAACATGACACTTCCAGATACACATAAACACCCACAACTCCCCAATTGCCAAAAACAAGGATGTAACTTCTTAATATCCTTAAATACAGACACTGAACTCCAACAAGCCACAAACGCACATATATGTAATTCACACTACAAACACACCCACACAGTACTTTCACAACCTCAGAATACAAACATAAACTACCTTAAGCCCCATACGCACCTGCAGTGGTGTGTCATCAAGCAAAGCCTTAATAACCTGAATCAGCACTCCCTAAAGAAATGTGGAGATATATACCATATAATTAATTTTAAAGATATAATGGATGTGTGCACATAATTTACAAATAACTTAAAATGTACTCTATTCTTCACTGTAAATTCTATATACCGAATTGATTCTTACCTAATCCTTTCGTTGATTTTTGCTGAACTTTTGCATCACCAGCCAAACTATGCTTGCAATTCCGTCATGATCTGAGAGTATCAGACTACGAATAAATGCTTATTGTTAGATTCAGGAAACTTACTCCTCTCATTGACAAAAGAGTACAGTTTGAACATAAGTGTTGATTGATATTTTTATGTTAAAAAGTTACTAGTGAAGCTGTGAGGGTGTTCGCTAGATCTTCACTCATATTCCAGTGACCTGAGCTACACCTTTGGAACCAGATGAGGGTTTTCAACTCGCAAGAACTCCCTCTAGCTTTTGTACTCTTCAGAACGCGCAGACTAGAACGGCACCTGTTTAATAGCTCACACACACTACTTACCCCCCACCGTAGGCCCCGCAATCACTGAACCCTTCATGCAGCCGGCTCCCCAGTGGAGCCAATAACCCTGGGGTAAACCCCTCAAGGGAATCGAGCTCTATGGGGGCGTGAATCCACATTGTGGGGAGTCTCCTTACACGGACAAGGGCACAAATAACCCACAGGGTGAACACCAGCGCAGAGCGGTGACACCTGAGGGGTGAAAAGTCCCCGTACCCCTTACCTCAGGGTTCCTGGAATTGACTCTCAAGGCCGCCATGACAGGCCCCGCCCCTGCCGGACGGCCGTTGGGGCCCCACCCTCCGCGCTCGCGCATGCGCTCCTGTCTTCCGGAGCCAACTGCCCCAACAGACGCCAGGAGCTGTTGGAGGACGGCGGTCCGCGTGCCTGAGAGCCCCGCCCCAGTGGGCGTGCGCAGGCGTGCGCAGGCGTGCAGGCGCGGGGCGCGCGGGGATCTGTTCCAGGAGGTCTCTGCAGGAGAGGAGAGAAATGCAGGGTCGGGCACGCTACGCAGCATCTCTGGCGACGCTCCTCGCCGGGAACCTTCGTGACGGTGTCTTCTTAAAACCAGCTCTTGTGAGATGTGCACTCGTGATTTTTCTATTGCACACCTGAAACCCATGCACTTAGCTACAAAGAGTTCTGGAGAGCTCCGCTCTAAGCACAGTAGCCTCAAATTGGGGCAAGTGCTTTCATGCCCTTTGGACTGCACTTCCTTGGTTCTTGTTTATGCCTTTCAAAAAACAGTAGGTCCTTTTTCCTAGCAAGCCTGAAGTTTCCGTTAAAGAACAATTCTAGCAAAGAATTCAGACCTGGGAAACACTCTTAAGATACTGTCTCCTGACTCCGTTCCTAGAGTTTTTCCAAACGCATTTACTCTACTAGAATATTTTTTCTCAGTGTATTTAATACATGGAGGTTTTTCAATAAATGTTGATTCACAGGTGTTTCCTTTGTACGGTTTTTTTTTTTTTTTTTTTTTAAATAACTTTGAGAGAGAGTGGACAATCTGGGCCAATTTCAACACAGCAGGTAGTATGGGAACAATTTTCCTTTCCCTCCCTCCTTTTTTGTAATATCTTGCAGACTTTCAGTTGGCATTAAAAACAACAACAACAACAAAAATAGTAGCGGGATCAACTTACTGACCTGACTTTGTAATACTTCCCAAAGAAACTTCAATCATCAGATCCTCTTTCTGGTCAATTGCAAGATTAGAGCATTTCTCACTCAACAGGATGCCTCTGAAGACCCCTCACGTCTAACAGCACTAAGCGCCTCCAAGTGCACAGACTTGAAAACTCCACAAGACACAAACATGGTATCTCTTCGTTTCTTTAATGTTTCGTGATTGAGTGGAAGATGAACTGTCTTCTGAGGCTTGTGATGCATGTCCAGAGTTGTTTTTTCTCAGTAGTCAATGCCTGCCCGCAGCCTCTGTGCAGGAATAGTCAGAGATCATGATCCAGAGGACTTTTAGATACTCCCTTCTGTGACTGCTCTTCCCAAATTACATTTGGGCTAATTTGATTATCTCTGTCCCTGGGGTGTAGGATTTTGAAGTATTACAAAAGTGATTGCAGAATTGGGACTGGCTAATTTTTGCACAGCGCAATTTTTGTATCAGTGGCCTTGAGAAGAGTCCTTCAAATACTGTATCAGAATTATGAGTGAGAATTTTGTAAATAATTGGTTGAATGACTGAACAAAGGGAGGAAGCAACAAGGAAGCCTGCCTTTCTCGAGTGCCTGGGTACAATATTTTGCCTCACCATCCCTCTAGTGTGAAGTTATTGGTTGACAATCATTTAAGTTTTCCTTCATTATAAAAGCTCCAGTACTGACCGATATTCCCAAATTGTTTATTTTTTTCAGTCCCCAAGAGGAGTTTCTTTAGATATAAAGTTCACCATGATGTTGCTTGAAATATTCTCACCTTATCTTCTCATCTTCTTTTGAGTCAATTTTTCCTGACAAGGGGCAAGGAACTTCTTAAGCACCAACAGGAGTCTCTTTCACACTGTGGAACAGTCCTTCTAAACCTCTGTTTCCTTCCAACACCCCACAATCAGTAGGAGTTGTACTGCTGCTACAGCAGTGAGTGAATCTCGTCTCCCAAGAGATTTGGTTGCCATCCTCTGAGGTTTTCAGCCTTCATCTCCCTTGACAAGTTTCCTAACAGTCCTCTCCTCTCACAACACAAAACACAAATACTCTTTCATATCATTTTGATAGTGTTAAACTGACTGACATGGATTCTCAATATGAAAAAAATAATCAAACAAGTTTTGTAAAAGGAATGCTACCATGATTCCCGTGCAGATGGGACCATATGCAATGATGAGGCCTAGATTCTAAAGAGCAAGGGTAAGAAATGCAGACAGGAAATTAACAAACTTGTAAGCAGGGCTTGCAGGCTAGGATTTAGATGGAAGTGGGTTTGTCTGAATGGGGATTGGTAACTGGTAGATAAACTCTTGGCATTGTGTCAAAGTGCACATCCATTTCATGGGTAGAGGATTTTTAACACCTAGAAAAACCAGGGCTCTAGGATGTTTAGTCCCTTTACCATAAGGAAAGAGAAAAAGATTTTCTGCCTTCTTGTTCCTTACTTCTGTCCTTACCCCCACTAAGCCAAGATATTCAGTGCTTATATGATGGCTCTTCCAAATCCATTTCATCCAAAGAGCCTGCAGATTTTATGTATGTTTACAGTTGTGTTTTCTGCTGGAGCCAATGTGCACACTTGAGTCTCTTTACTCCAAGTTCTCTTTCTCATAAAGATGAGTAACTAATAATAGCTTGGTATGTTTATACTTTCTTGGTAGTGTTGCCAGATAAAATACAGATTACAAGTTAAATGTAAATTTCAGATAAACAGGGAAAGAATTTGCAGTAAAAGTATGTCCAAAATTTGCATGGGACACCGTTATACTAAAAACGAATTCATTGTTTATGTGAAATTCAAAAATCAAAATCAGTTAGGCATTTGTTATTTTTCTTTGCTAGATCGAGCCACCCTATTCTTTCAGGTACTTTGAAATGTAAGAGACTGTAGAAATTCTTGTTCTAGGAATCTAGTGCAGAAACAGAGGAGCCACGATACCCATACAATCATTGGAAATATCCTCAGATATATTAGAACATATATGAAATTTCAACTAGAAAAAAAAATGAAGGCATTTTTAAAAATGAAAACAGATTGCCTTCGTTTTTAGTTGCATGGCGTATGCCTGGAAAGATTTTAATGAAACAGGTAACACTGGTTTCCTCCGGGAAAGAGGTGGGAGGAGGACTCGCCACTGCATATTCCATTTTGCACAATTTAATTTTGAACCATGAGACGGTGTTGCTCGCTTAAAATATTATACTAAAATCATTTAAAAGGTAAAAAACTAAATCTTTTACAACCATGGAATACTATGAGAAAGACATTTAGTGAATTCTGGTCTTGGACATGGAGGCTGCATGACGGTTTTTTGATGGACGGGGGCTTTCCAGCACAAAGGATCATTAGTAAGGCTGGTCCTGCTGGATGTTGGTTGGAGCACAAGGACCACTCCCTTAGGAGTGATGTACATACAGCAGTCAAAGACACTGGATCTGCTGAGACAATCCTAATTTCAAATACTCAGTTCCATGTGGCCATAAATACCCAAGTGTTTATCAGACTAACAGTTCTGAATTTTGTTCAGAAAGTCTAGTCTCTGTTGAAGTAAGTCAAGAGCCAGGTAGGAAGCAGAGTGTGTTGAGGGACACAAAACTAGGTTGATGGAAAAAGAAGTGAAAGGAAGGGACCGTCAAGTCCAACCTCGGTGCCGTGAATCAAAAAAACAGTCTATAAACTGCGTAAAGAGGCACACGCCAATTGTGTTGCCACTGTGTGAGGTGGAAGGAACTTCCGGTTCTTGCCTACCTGCCAGAGCCCTCGTGGAATGTCTCCCCACCCCCACCCTACCCAGACCCACGTGCCCTCTGCCCCTCCCCCACTGCAGAATGTTTCAGCCACATTCTACTGTTATGACTCAAACCTGCCCCTCCTTCAGTTGGATCCTGAGCGTCTGTTGAAGCAGGTCACTCTCTGGGTCCTGGTCTTGACTTTTCTCATTGAGGCTACCAGGCAGCAGTAGTCCGTGCCCAAGCCTGCAGGATGGCTTCAGAAGGAGGTAAGCCTATAGGCTGGGGGTGTGTTCTCACAGACCCTGCCATCCCTCACATCCTTCGGGTTCACACGTGACACTTCACGGTGGGCACACAGTTGGCTGAAGTAGAGGGAGAAGAGAGCCCTGGACACACGAGGACATTTCACCTGGGGAGACTGGGGAGCCTGAAGAAACCCGAGACTGCACTGGGGAGGAGGGGTCATTGGAGGTGGATCAAGAGGAATTGCCCTGGCTATGGAGAAAGGATGGCAGCAGGCAGGTTGATTCTTTCTAGAAGGGAGACAAGCCACTTTGAAACGTGTGTGTAAGGATGTGTGTGATGTCCTGGTGGTGACACAGGGAGGGTCATGAGGAAAGCCTAGACGTGTCTTGTGTTCCTGAGGCACCTGAAGCTTGCCTCACCATATCTTTCTAAGGGATTTGAACAGGAGCATACTGTATCTAAGGGGGCCGTGGGGAGAGATGGTCTTGGTGAGAAAACTGTTCAGTGGGGCTGTGTGTGGCCACACCTGCAGTGAAGTGTCCTCTCCGAGAGCTAGGCAGGAGGTTACTCTAACTGCCGCAGCCCACACCTCGTCCACTCCTCCCAGCCCAGAGCTCACTTCTCAGTTCAGGCAACTGTTGCTTGGGATTCAACAGGGGATGGGCAACCGTGTAACTTCAGCCAAGATAGGGCTCAGGTTCCTGAGTTGCTCTGAATTGTTCTTCCTTTTGTGGAATCGCAGTACTTCAGACCTACTTCATCTCGTCCAGTATCTCATGGTGGACCCTCAGGCTGCCTTGAGAGGAAGAGTTTGTTCATATTTCCTGTCACTCCTTCATGGACAGGGGACAGATGTGGAGTGGGGTTGTTTCGGGTGGAATGTCTGTGAAGGCTGCTTCCTCTTTTAAAGGGGGAAGGAGTGTAGCCCAGGGGCAGGAAGACGATCTTCTGTGTTATTATTAAACGTCCTATGACACCTGTTCTGGTTAATTAGGTGCACCGTGGTGTGTACCTTGTTCTCCTGAACAGGGATGTGATCCAGACAACTTGATCGCCATGGCAACTGGCTTCTGCCTGCTTCTCAGATTGTCTTTCCATTATTGGGAGCTGGAGGGGGAAGGACCACAGGCGGTCTGTAGTCCCATGACCAATGTAACATGACAATTCCCTGGCCCTTGTTTAATCCTCTGCAGCCATCACTGGCTGTGAAATGACAGAATCTAAGGGACATGTGCCTACTTCTCACACACCACTCCCCCCACCCCCGCCTCCTAGGAACAGAACTCCTGAGTGATGACAGTGACTCTGGGCACTGGGGAGGGGGTGACAGGACCTGGCCCATGTTACGTGTCTGCTGTGGGTTGTTCTGAGATGCAGGTGCATTCTGGGCCAGTGTTATGGGTTTGCATCAGGATTCCATTAGAGTGATATTTTCCAGCATTTTGTTTTGTTTTGTGAGGCTAGGAAAGAAAGAGGGGATTTCTACTGAGCATCAGGAAAAGGAGGACTGAGGAGGAGGTGGGGCCCTAATATTTTACACAATACCTGTCCACAAAGGGCCTTTGGGTGCCTAGAACTTACCTTGGAGAAGGTCCCTACCTGCTAGTACGCCGGCTGAGGGGCATTTCTCACAGAGCGGATGTCCACACAGTTCCAGATCTTGGGAGACAGCCTGTGAGGCTTAGGTGCCAGGGGGTGCCTTAGGGAGGCTCTCCAAGTCAGTGCTTGCTGAGGCGATTTCTTCTCGGCAGACAGGGGTCAGGGACCTTGGTGGATGGGCGCGGGGTCACCAGTGGAATAATTCTCAACTGGAGGTCAGGGCATGAAAATCACTTGAAGACATTTGCACGCTGCACAGTTTCCCTTGTCCAAGTGTCCCTGACCTGTGGAGATTTACACTCTGATGCCACAGAAAGCCTCAGTCCCACTTGCCCATTCTCCTCCTCCATTCACTCCTTTCCTTTGCCTCCACAGCATGTCCAGTGCTGGGAACGGATGTGACCATGAACCCCGGTGCCTCCTTGTCTACTTTCACGGCAGTGCCCTTCCCTCCACCCATTCCTGGCGCCCAGCACCGGCCACCCTGGCAGCAGCACCTGCCACGTCCCATCACCCCAGCATTCCCTCCTGGCAGCAGCCTGCTGCTGCCAGCTTTCCCCAGGACGCCTTTGGTGGCTAATGGTGGCCGTGGCCCCAGTGCCCCTGGGGCTTGCAACCTCACTGTCCAAGTCAGGTCACAAGGGAGGACAGTGGAGTCCCCCCAGACTCAGACCTTTGTCGTTACTCAGGCCCCCCTCAACTGGAGCGCTCCAGGGGCCCTCAGCAGGAGTGCTGCATGTCCTGCACCCGAATTCATAGCAACCCCTGTGATGGGGACCGTTGTGACTGCTTCAGCTGTTGGAGTTAGTCAGGCTGGCAAGGGAGGCTGGACCCCAGGCTTTCCTCCTCAAGCTCCACCACCAGCTGCCCAGCTGGCCCCTATCATTCGCCCAGTGAACTCTGGGCCATGGCCACATGGCACTTCCAGGGAGGGCCGCCTGGCCACCAACCAGTCCAACGCCTCGCAGGATGGCTCCTCTAACCCCCAGAGAGAGTACAGTAACTTCCTACGTTGGCAGCACATCAAGCCCCTGGCCCAGAGACACTTTCACCTGAGTCCTGATGCAGAAGCTTTTTCCTGCTTTCTCATGTGAGTGAACGCTCAGGGGGTCCTGAGCTTATGGGAGCTTTTAGATAAAGAGGAACTGGGGATGGACTCGCACGTTAGGTTTCTAGGGATACTGGAAGGAAGGTGTGAGGGCGATGTCCATGCTATGAGAGGGCACATTGTCGGTCACATGGGTGGGCCTGCCAGTCCGTGACATCAGGACTGAAATGTGCCCTATCTCAACTGGCCCCACCACCCTGTGAGTCTGGCCAGCTTGCTCTTCCATGATTCTCATGGTAATCTGGACTGAAGACTTGCAGTCAGAGAGGGTCATGGTGTAAGGTGAGGAGCCAAGGAGTGGATGCCGCACTCTCCTGTGGTGCCGTGTCCTTTCATACAGGACTTGAGCGTACATGGCCAGGAGAGGTCACTTCAGAGGAGGGGGAGGAGCGCGGGGCCCAGGAGAGCGCTTTATGCATGCCTCCACTTCGCTGTGGAGAATTCCACGAGGAACAGGGTGATGGTAGAGCTCTCCTAAGGGCGTGGGCTCTCTCCCACTAGAGTTGTGAGCCTGGCAGGCATTTCCATCCTAAACCTCCGGTCCCTCGTAAAAAGGGGACAATTACACTTCACTCAGAGGACTGTGCAGAAGACGCCTTGGGCTAATCTATGAAGTGTTAGCAGATTGCTTGGTACATGCCGTGCCTCATTGATGATGGTGATTTTTATTATGAAAATGCAGCCTTAAGGAGGAAAAGAGCTCCCCAAGGCACAATGTCCCAGCTCTAGCCTGGGAGTGGGTGGTCATCCTTGAGTGAGTGTGAGGCGGTGACAGCAGTGGCCGGGAAGGCTTGTCTTTGCCCTCCCAGACGCCCGCCTCTCACCCTCCTGTTGCTCAGTCATTCTGGGTTGAGTGATGTGTGGTCCACATGGGCGGGTGGGGTCAGGCAGGTGGGGGCTGGGCTGGGCCCGGAGACTGACCCCGAGGGCTTACAGCCCAGTGCTTCGATCCGTGGCCCGCCTGAATCCCACCATGCTGCTGGAGGAGGGACTGCGGAGGGCCGTGCAGGAATGGCGGCGCTTGAGCAACCTTGACCGGATGATCTACTACGAGAGGGCGGAAAAGTGAGTCAGCGTCCTGGGCCCAGGGGCTGCGTGGAGGGTGAGGCGAGTGGGTGAAGGCAGGGTCTGGCCGTGGGGGTGCTCATCAGAGAGGACAGAGGAGAAGGGCTGTCACCCAGCACAGGGTCCCCGCAGCCCAGGGGCCCTACTGTCCTCCAGAAACCCCTCCCTCACCTTGAGAGTTTGAGACTTCTGTCCTTCCTCCACCAGGAGCTCTGCCCTCCCCTGATTTTGACCTACCCTTGCCTTGACATGAAGGTCTCAGGACGGGGCAGGATGAAGCTGTGTGTCCAGTAGGGGTCCAACTCCGGCCATATGGGCTGGGCCGGGGAAAGAGCTCCACCCGCCAGCCTGCTGCTTCCTTAGTGGTGGGTGGCTGGCGGCCGCTAACATAGATTTGGGACCACCTCTCCTCATGAAAAGTGCCCTGAGTGGGTACCCTGGCATCCCTGAAGAGGCTGGGGAAGCCAGCTGTCGTCGGCCCAAGGGTCTCCGGCCCTTCCAGTGTTTGCTCCATGGTAATCCCCTTGGTTTATGAAACAAAAGCAAACAAACGAGCGCCTCTCAGAGGAAGGGAAGGCCTCTCCTCTAAGCTCAGCATCCACATCGTCCAGCCTCTCCTGGGCCCTGTCTCCAGGTCTATGTTCCAGGAGGCTCAGTCCTAGCCCAGGGTCCTGGATTCGGGCAAGGACCCCTGTGGGGAACACATGCCTGTTCCAGCCTCTGGCTGTCAGCCCTTCATGTGGTTCTGGATGGGGACGGGGGCATGAGGAGGGTGCCCCCTGGGTCAGCCATGTGTCCCGTTGACCTGGTTCAATTCAGCGACCTGGGTCTATGCTGTTGCATGCCCTCCAGTGCTGGTGAGGCAGGAAGGGTCCCAGATCTTGTTATCACTTCCAGGAGCAGCTCTCTGCTGTGGACAGCACCTCACAGGGCCTTGACGGCCCCAAGGCACATCCTCTCCCAGTGCCTCATTCTTGGCTGCCTTTGTTGGGCTCCAGAACCCAGGCCTTTTTCTCAGGGTGGCCTGTGCCTCCGTCACCCCCCAGGTTCATGGAATTTGCGGCCGAGGAGGAGACGCACATTCAGCATTTGCAGTGGATGCAGTGCGCGCAGGACCTGCCTCCTCCAGCCCCACCGAAGCTGGATCCTCGGGGGCCCCCAGCCCCGAAAGTGCGCCTTCAGCCAGGCACCCAGCTTCCCACTGGAGCTGAAGGCACAGGTAACAGGGGCCTAGGGTTGGCCACCGTCCCCATGTGGATCCTTTTCTTTCAAGACAGGGGCATTGGTCTTTCAACCAAAACAGCCACCGAGGCGGGGGGTGGGGGGGTGGGGTCTCAGCTGCCCTTTGTCACTACGGGGTATTGACTTGGTCAGTTTTGTAACTCCTCTCACACCTCCCTGTCAAAGGACCCCACATTAAGTCTGCCTAAGAAGAGGGCTTGATGGGGAGACCCCTAGAAAATTGGAGGTTCCCCACTCCCTTACTTGTGACTCTCTTAGATGACCCCCTAACCTCCCCTCTCCAACTGTGCATGAGGCTTCAGATGGTCCTGACCCCTCCCACACCCACATCAACGTCCCCCAAACAATGCCCTCACCAGCGTGCGCTCGGTGGTCAGGAGGTGGACCGGGAGTCCCTCACCTTCCTTCCCTTCCTCCTGCTCTGCCTCAGCCTGTGCTCCCAGGATGTCCGGCCCCAGGGCCCAGCCCTCGCACCCGAAGCCACACAGATCCCAGCGGAACCCGGAGCCCAAGGCGCCCAAGGAGATTCCCCCTGAGGCTGTGAGGGAGGATGTGGACAGGATGGAGGCGCTGGTGGGGCCCGTCCACTCAGCCCCAGGCAAGTCACATGCAGAATGTGGAAAGGACAGAAATGAGCTGAAGCAGGAAGAGGACGACACCTACTTGGACCCGTGTCTCTTGAGCTACACTGACGAGCTGCGTTCCTGGGAACACTCTGTCACCAAGGTAGGCTGGGCCTGGAGCCTGGGGTCTACAAGATGCCAGGGCATGGAACTCTCAGCACCCAAGATCTGGGTTCTGCTCAGGCCGATGGGACTTAAGCTCAGCTCCTTGTTCCTGAGCCTGGTGTTCGGGGAGGTTTACGTAGATGTATGTGTGTATATGTTTGTGTCTGTGTGTATGCCTTTGTGTGTCTGTGTATGTGCATCTGTATATGTGCTCTTTTGTGTGTGACTGTGTATGTGCATGTGTGTGTGTGTGTGTGTGTGTGCTGACCATCTCCGCCTTGTGGAGGAGAGTGGGGGTGGGTCTCTGCTTTTCACTTTCCCTCCTGGTCTTCTTTTGTCACAGGCCACTCCTGGCCAAGGATGCTCACAGCCTCTTCTTTCTGTCCGAGGTGGAGGCAGTCATTCACCCTCGATTCCCGGCAGAATTGTTTTCCCCGGACCCACAGCTGGATGTCTTGGCCCTTGCTGAGGAGCTGAAGCAGGAGGAAGGACTCACCCCTGAAGAAGTGAGCCAGGGGAGGGAGAGGGACACTTAGGGAGCCAGGGGACTCCAGGGGAGGGGGGACCCCAGGTGATCCAGGGGACAGGGGAAACCAGGTGGCCCAGGGGAGCCAGAGGAGGGAGGGATCGCAGGTAGAACAGGGGAGACAAGGGACACCCAGGAAGACCAGGGCACGGAGGGACCCCAGTGAGCAGGGGAGAGCTAGGGCCCCAGAACAGGAGGCCCACATGGCTCTGTCCGTCCCTTCCCTGCCTCGGAGGCCTGGCATGGGGAAGGGCCCTCTCTGGGGTGGGTGCAGCGCAGGGTGATAGGAAGGAGAGGATGGGGAGCCGGGAGCGGAGGGAAGGACACAAAGCTGGGAATAAGTTGCAGGAGGATGGCAGGAATGCCACCGTGTCTGTATTTGGAGTCTAGTCCTGGGGTCACCCGTCCCCTCCTCCCCCCCAGGGCCATTGTCCCACTGCCCAGTGCTCCTCCTCTCACACGTGCGCATGGAGCCGTCACTGTCCTCCTCCCTCCTACCAGCTGGTGCAGAAACGACTCGTGGCCTTGAAAGAGGACGAGGGTGGGCCGGCAGCCCCGAGCCACAGTGCACCCGGAATGGGCTCAAGTCCATCTGAGTCCCACGCCGGCCAAGGTGCCCAGAGGCACGACCAAGACCGCCATCGAGGGGTCAGTGATGAAGCCTGCCCAGCAGAGATTGATGTTGAGGCTCTTCATAGGCCCATCCGAACAGACACTGGCCCGTTCGTGCTCAGAGTCTTTGTTCCCTCTCGAGGACGTCAGGCTGGCAAGGGAGGCTGGACCCCAGGCTTTCCTCCTCGAGCTCCACCACCAGCTGCCCAGCTGGCCCCTATCATTCGCCCAGTGAACTCTGGGCCATGGCCACATGGCACTTCCAGGGAGGGCCGCCTGGCCACCAACCAGTCCAATGCCTCGCAGGATGGCTCCTCTAACCCCCAGATAGAGTACAGTAACTTCCTACGTTGGCAGCACATCAAGCCCCTGGCCCGGAGACACTTTCACCTGAGTCCTGATGCAGAAGCTTTTTCCTGCTTTCTCATGTGAGTGAACGCTCAGGGGGTCCTGAGCTTATGGGAGCTTTTAGATAAAGAGGAACTGGGGATGGACTCGCACGTTAGGTTTCTAGGGATACTGGAAGGAAGGTGTGAGGGCGATGTCCATGCTATGAGAGGGCACATTGTCGGTCACATGGGTGGGCCTGCCAGTCCGTGACATCAGGACTGAAATGTGCCCTATCTCAACTGGCCCCACCACCCTGTGAGTCTGGCCAGCTTGCTCTTCCATGATTCTCATGGTAATCTGGACTGAAGACTTGCAGTCAGAGAGGGTCGTGGTGTAAGGTGAGGAGCCAAGGAGTGGATGCCGCACTCTCCTGTGGTGCCGTGTCCTTCATACAGGACTTGAGCGTACATGGCCAGGGGAGGTCACTTCAGAGAAGGGGGAGGAGCGCGGGGCCCAGGAGGGCGCTTTATGCATGCCTCCACTTCGCTGTGGAGAATTCCACGAGGAACAGGGTGATGGTAGAGCTCTCCTAAGGGCGTGGGCTCTCTCCCACTAGAGTTGTGAGCCTGGCAGGCATTTCCATCCTAAACCTCCGGTCCCTCGTAAAAAGGGGACAATTACACTTCACTCAGAGGACTGTGCAGAAGACGCCTTGGGCTAATCTATGAAGTGTTAGCAGATTGCTTGGCACATGCCATGCCTCATTGATGATGATGATTTTTATTATGAAAATGCAGCCTTGAGGATGAAAAGAGCTCCGCAAGGCACAGTGTCCCAGCTCTAGCCTGGGAGTGGATGGTCATCCTTGAGTGAGTGTGAGGCGGTGACAGCAGTGGCCGGGAAGGCTTGTCTTTGCCCTCCCAGACGCCCACCTCTCACCCTCCTGTTGCTCAGTCATTCTGGGTTGAGTGATGTGTGGTCCACATGGGCGGGTGGGGTCAGGCAGGTGGGGGCTGGGCTGGGCCCGGAGACTGACCCCGAGGGCTTACAGCCCAGTGCTTCGATCCGTGGCCCGCCTGAATCCCACCATGCTGCTGGAGGAGGGACTGCGGAGGGCCGAGCAGGAATGGCGGCGCTTGAGCAACCTTGACCGGATGATCTACTACGAGAGGGCGGAAAAGTGAGTCAGCGTCCTGGGCCCAGGGGCTGCGTGGAGGGTGAGGCGAGTGGGTGAAGGCAGGGTCCGGCCGTGGGGGTGCTCATCAGAGAGGACAGAGGAGAAGGGCTGTCACCCAGCACAGGGTCCCCGCAGCCCAGGGGCCCTACTGTCCTCCAGAAACCTCTCCCTCACCTTGAGAGTTTGAGACTTCTGTCCTTCCTCCACCAGGAGCTCTGCCCTCCTCTGATTTTGACCTACCCTTGCCTTGACATGAAGGTCTCAGGACGGGGCAGGGTGAAGCTGTGAGTCCAGTAGGGGTCCAACTCCGGCCATATGGGCTGGGCCGGGGAAAGAGCTCCACCCGCCAGCCTGCTGCTTCCTTAGTGGTGGGTGGCTGGCGGCCGCTAACATAGATTTGGGACCACCTCTCCTCATGAAAAGTGCCCTGAGTGGGTACCCTGGCATCCCTGAAGAGGCTGGGGAAGCCAGCTGTCGTCGGCCCAAGGGTCTCCGGCCCTTCCAGTGTTTGCTCCATGGTAATCCCCTTGGTTTATGAAACAAAAGCAAACAAACGAGCGCCTCTCAGAGGAAGGGAAGGCCTCTCCTCTAAGCTCAGCATCCACATCGTCCAGCCTCTCCTGGGCCCTGTCTCCAGGTCTATGTTCCAGGAGGCTCAGTCCTAGCCCAGGGTCCTGGATTCGGGCAAGGACCCCTGTGGGGAACACATGCCTGTTCCAGCCTCTGGCTGTCAGCCCTTCATGTGGTTCTGGATGGGGACGGGGGCATGAGGAGGGTGCCCCCTGGGTCAGCCATGTGTCCCGTTGACTTGGTTCAATTCAGCGACCTGGGTCTATGCTGTTGAATGCCCTCCAGTGCTGGTGAGGCAGGAAGGGTCCCAGATCTTGTTATCACTTCCAGGAGCAGCTCTCTGCTGTGGACAGCACCTCACAGGGCCTTGACGGCCCCAAGGCACATCCTCTCCCAGTGCCTCATTCTTGGCTGCCTTTGTTGGGCTCCAGAACCCAGGCCTTTTTCTCAGGGTGGCCTGTGCCTCCGTCACCCCCCAGGTTCATGGAATTTGCGGCCGAGGAGGAGACGCACATTCAGCATTTGCAGTGGATGCAGTGCGCGCAGGACCTGCCTCCTCCAGCCCCACCGAAGCTGGATCCGCGGGGGCCCCCAGCCCCGAAAGTGGGCCTTCAGCCAGGCACCCAGGTTCCCACTGGAGCTGAAGGCACAGGTAACAGGGGCCTAGGCTTGGCCACCGTCCCCATGTGGATCCTTTTCCTTCAAGACAGGGGCATTGGTCTTTCAACCAAAACAGCCACCGAGGCGGGGGGTGGGGGGTGGGGTCTCAGCTGCCCTTTGTCACTACGGGGTATTGACTTGGTCAGTTTTGTAACTCCTCTCACACCTCCCTGTCAAAGGACCCCACACGAAGTCTGCCTAAGAAGAGGGCTTGATGGGGAGACCCCTAGAAAATTGGAGGTTCCCCACTCCCTTACTTTTGACTCTCTTAGATGACCCCCTAACCTCCCCTCTCCAACTGTGCATGAGGCTTCAGATGGTCCTGACCCCTCCCACACCCACATCAACGTCCCCCAAACAATGCCCTCACCAGCGTGCGCTCGGTGGTCAGGAGGTGGACCGGGAGTCCCTCACCTTCCTTCCCTTCCTCCTGCTCTGCCTCAGCCTGTGCTCCCAGGATGTCCGGCCCCAGGGCCCAGCCCTCGCACCCGAAGCCACACAGATCCCAGCGGAACCCGGAGCCCAAGGCGCCCAAGGAGATTCCCCCTGAGGCTGTGAGGGAGGATGTGGACAGGATGGAGGCGCTGGTGGGGCCCGTCCACTCAGCCCCAGGCAAGTCACATGCAGAATGTGGAAAGGATGGAAATGAGCTGAAGCAGGAAGAGGACGACACCTACTTGGACCCGTGTCTCTTGAGCTACACTGACGAGCTGCGTTCCCGGGAACACTCTGTCACCAAGGTAGGCTGGGCCTGGAGCCTGGGGTCTACAAGATGCCAGGGCATGGAACTCTCGGCACCCAAGATCTGGGTTCTGCTCAGGCCGATGGGACTTAAGCTCAGCTCCTTGTTCCTGAGCCTGGTGTTCGGGGAGGTTTACGTAGATGTATGTGTGTATATGTTTGTGTCTGTGTGTATGCCTTTGTGTGTCTGTGTATGTGCATCTGTATATGTGCTCTTTTGTGTGTGACTGTGTATGTGCATGTGTGTGTGTGTGTGTGTGTGTGCTGACCATCTCCGCCTTGTGGAGGAGAGTGGGGGTGGGTCTCTGCTTTTCACTTTCCCTCCTGGTCTTCTTGTGTCACAGGCCACTCCTGGCCAAGGATGCTCACAGCCTCTTCTTTCTGTCCGAGGTGGAGGCAGTCATTCACCCTCGATTCCCGGCAGAATTGTTTTCCCCGGACCCACAGCTGGATGTCTTGGCCCTTGCTGAGGAGCTGAAGCAGGAGGAAGGACTCACCCCTGAAGAAGTGAGCCAGGGGAGGGAGAGGGACACTTAGGGAGCCAGGGGACTCCAGGGGAGGGGGGACCCCAGGTGATCCAGGGGACAGGGGAAACCAGGTGGCCCAGGGGAGCCAGAGGAGGGAGGGATCGCAGGTAGAACAGGGGAGACAAGGGACACCCAGGAAGACCAGGGCACGGAGGGACCCCAGTGAGCAGGGGAGAGCTAGGGCCCCAGAACAGGAGGCCCACATGGCTCTGTCCGTCCCTTCCCTGCCTCGGAGGCCTGGCATGGGGAAGGGCCCTCTCTGGGGTGGGTGCAGCGCAGGGTGATAGGAAGGAGAGGATGGGGAGCCGGGAGCGGAGGGAAGGACACAAAGCTGGGAATAAGTTGCAGGAGGATGGCAGGAATGCCACCGTGTCTGTATTTGGAGTCTAGTCCTGGGGTCACCCGTCCCCTCCTCCCCCCCAGGGCCATTGTCCCACTGCCCAGTGCTCCTCCTCTCACACGTGCGCATGGAGCCGTCACTGTCCTCCTCCCTCCTACCAGCTGGTGCAGAAACGACTCGTGGCCTTGAAAGAGGACGAGGGTGGGCCGGCAGCCCCGAGCCACAGTGCACCCGGAATGGGCTCAAGTCCATCTGAGTCCCACGCCGGCCAAGGTGCCCAGAGGCACGACCAAGACCGCCATCGAGGGGTCAGTGATGAAGCCTGCCCACCAGAGATTGATGTTGAGGCTCTTCATAGGCCCATCCGAACAGACACTGGCCCGTTCGGGCCCAAAGTCTTTGTTCCCTCTCGAGGACGTCAGGAGGTCTCTCCATTCCGGGCCGGACGGCCCTCCCCTCCCCAGGGTCAAAGGCGCACTGGCCCTCTACTGGGACCCAGGGATGCGTCTGTTCTCAGAGAGGCGTCTCCTATTCCGGAGGCCCGAGGGCCCAGGGACGCATCCAGTGAGGACGAGGAGGCGCTCCCCAGCCTGGCCTTCCTCTTTGCCTCTCCGCAGAGCCTGCCGCCTTGCGGGCTGTCCCAGAGTCCTGCCCCTGCCTCAGGCCTGGCCTCCCCTGGAGGTTGCGGGGCCAAGAGTGCTCCCCAGGCCCCCTCCCCTCAGAGAAGAGGCCCCAGCCCAGCTCCACCAGCCGCTCCCAAGTCGAACAAGCGGGCTCTGTGTGGGCGTCCAGCCGCTGCTGAGAAGCTGTCCATCCCCGGGGCTGGCCACGGGGTCTCTAAGAGGCCAGCCTTGGCTCTGGGGCTGGCTCGCCCCTTACAGCTGAGAAAGAGAAAGCGTGACCCATTTGTCACAGGGAAGAGGAGGAAGAAGAGGAAGCACTGCAGCCAGTAGGGAACAGCCAGGCCGGCCCTCCAGGGCGAGCCCCCCAGGGCGGCCCCCAGGGGAGCCTAGGGGCTCCTCCTCACCCCAGAGCTGATCCTGGGATTGTGGGGGGTTAGGGAGGTGGGGGAGGTGGGTGTGGGCAGGACCTTTGGAGTGATGTATGAAAATTGTGAATAAAGATAGTTTTGGTGGGAAATGCTCTCAGGCCACTGTCATCTTCTTCGTGTTGAGCTGCTCCATAGAGAGCGATCCTGAGAGGAAGGAAGGGTGAGGGAGGTCACAGGAGCTATGGATCTACAGGTGGCCAAACCTTTCCTCCACATAGACAAGGACTCCTCAGGCTGCCCCTGGGAACACATAGCTCTCACTTTCCCCAGGGACCCCCTCACCATCCCCTTTTCTAAAGCCTGCTTGGCTAGGGGCCTTCTGGGGCATCTGTAGCATCTTCTGCATCCCTGAACCGTCTGGGGAGGGAGAGCTGCTTTTGTGCCTCTCAGCCCTCTGGACACTAACCAGTTTCTAGGACGGAGCCTGGAGACGGCCCTTGTCTTTATGGAGCTGCTCTCTGCTTCCCCGAAGTGGCCAGGCGATGGCGCTGGGGTGACCCTCCGCTCATCCAGGGTTTCCTGTGTGGGTGGCCTGACCAGACAGGAAAAGTCTTGGCCATGGGGACAGGACTGTCTGCCTCGTCATAGCGGGAGCGTTCTCTAGTCCCACTGGGATTATTGCAATGTGGAGAGTGGTTGAGGCAGCTACCTCTTAATCCCAGTGAGGATGCAACGAGGGGAATGGGCGCGGGGAAATTCATGGGGCACCTGTTACAGGTGTGTCTAAGGGAAACGACAGTTGGGCCCCTTTGTGGAACTTGTGGGATTTCTGTGCAGCAGCATCTCTTTCAACTGAGGGAGGAGGACCCATCTGGCTGTGGCTGTGGGGACTGGCCTTAGGGACCTAGGGGTGTGCAAAGATACCCCAGAACTACTGTCCCTTCCCTTTCCACCCATGGCTGGACATGTGTGTGTATTGGTATCAACACTGACTTGTATTCCCATAGAAAACAGTTCCTCCTGACAAACTATGACCGTGTTTCACAAGAACAGCTTGCTCACAGGGGCAGCAGGGGTGGGGGAGAGGTGTCTGTGGCCCCAGATCTGGGTGGGAGCTGGGATCCATGCTGAGGAGTGTGGAGGCCTCAGTCACCGTCCTGCGGTTGCCGGCAGAGACTTCGAATCATCAGAGCAGGGGAAATGACCCGCTCATAAGGGTGAGACGAGCAAACAATGAGGGGCAGGGAGCAGACCCCTGCTGTCTCCCTGAACTGCCCCCCCTCGCAGCCTGCTTAGCCCCCGTCATGGCCTGTGCTGGCCCACCTCTGAAGCCCCTTCCTCCTAATGCACTCAGATGCTCTGATCCTTTGTGGACCCGCCCTGGGCCTCACCCCCCCTTCCCTGATGGCCAAAGCCTCTTCTCCCGGTTCTGAGTTCTGATTCCTTCCCCAGGACCCAGGCGGGGGTTGGGACAGCAGAGACTCCCTAATTCTCCCTCCTCCTCCCTGAGATCTTGACAATCACCTTTGTATGTTTCTATGATTTTAACTACTGTAGATACTTCATGTGAGTGGCTATGATATGTCCTTTGATGAGTGGCTTATTTCACTTAGCATAATGTCTTAGAGGTTTATCCATGTTGTAGCATGAGACATGGTTTCCTTTTATTTCAAGGAAGGAAATATTTCCTTGTGTTTTTAGACCCGCATTATCCCTTCATCTGTTGATGGACATTTGGGTTTCTTCACGTCTTGGGTATTTTGGATAATGCTACGACGAATGTGGGTGTGCAAATATCTCTTTGAGATCCTGCTTTGAATTCTTTTGGATACATACCCAGAAGTGGGACTGCTGGATCACATGGTAGTTATATTTTTAATTTTTTGAGGAAACTTCATATTGTTTTCCGTAAGGGTTGTCCCATTTTACACCTCTCACCAACAATGAGAAAGATAGCCACCATCAAAAACTTGGTATATATCCATCTTATAAAAATGTTTATGCTTTTTGCAGAGCTGTAGATAATCAAAATTATGTATAATAACAATATTTTTGGTTATATATGGTGTCATGTAAATCATATTGCTTTTGGCTTCTTCTTTCAACATTCTCACTTTAAGAAAAATGGATATATTAGATGTTCTTTAATTTTTTAATTATTTATAATTTTGCATTGTATGCATACATTAAAAATAATTTATCAGTTCCCTTGTTGGTGAACTTTTATAAATTATAATGTGACAGGGTAATCAGTTCCAGAGGAAAAGTTTTTCCTTTCAGAACTTTGAGTATTTATTCCATCGAATATGGCTTTTGTTACTGTTTTTTTCAAATTATGCCATCAATACACCCTTTCATGGTGGGTGATCAGTTTCCTTGCTAATTGTTTTTTGGAAGACTGTCTGTTGTCTTTTGTGTTCTCCAGTTTCTTGACGTGTGATTAGTTTCAGGTTAAAAAAATGTATCCTCCATGTGATCTATTTTGCTTCATTCACTGATAATACACATTCTTCATCTCATCTAGAACATAATATTATCTTTTTCATATGTTACTTCTACTCATTCTCTCCTGTCTCTACTTCTAGAACCCTGGATATATGTATATTAGACCATCTTATATATTCTCTGTGTCTTCATCAGCTTGGACGGCTATAACAAAATGCCATAGACCTGGTGGCCTGAAAAACAGACGGTAATTTCTTAACAGTTCTGAAGGTTGGAAGTCCAAGATCAAGGTGCCATATTCAGTTCCTGGTGAGAGCTCTCTTCCTACTTTTCAGATGGTTGTCTTCTTACCGCGTCCTCACGTGGCAGAGAGAAAGAGGGATCTCTCGTGTGTCTTTTCTTTTAAGGGCACTAAACCCATTATGAAAGCTCCATTCCCATGCCCTAATTACCTCCCAAAGGCCCTATCCCCAAATACATTGAAGGGTAGGGCTTCAACATAAGAATTGGTGGGGGGGATATACGTCCATAGCATTCTGCCCCTGGGACCCCAAATTCGTGTCCTTATTGTATGCAAAATACATTCATTCTATCCCAACAGCCTCAAAAGCCTTAACTCATTCCAACATCAACTGCAAAATTTAAAGTCCAAAGTCTGATCTAAACACCATCTAAATCACATATGGGTGAAACTGGAGGTCCTATTCATCCTGAGGCAAAATTCCTCTGTAGCTGTAAATCTGTGACCCAAACAAGTTAAGTGTTTCCAAATACGATGCTGGGACTGGCATAGAATAGACAGCCCTACTCCAAAAGGCAGAAATAGGAAAGAAGGAAGGGGTGACAGTTTCCAAGCTAGTCCAAAGCCTAGCAAGGCCAATCCCATTAGATCTTAAGGAACGAGAATAACCCTCTTTAGTTTGATGCTTTGCCCTCCAGGCCCGCTGGGGTGGCAACATCATCCCCACAGCTCGGTGGGGCAGCCCCACTCCTTCAGCTTGGTGGGGTGCCACCCACACTGCAGCTCTCTGTAGGGCCCCCACCTACACCATGACTCTCTGTGAGGGCGACAATCTCACACTTTGAAACTGAGGCCCCCTGGGCCTGTGGTGGGATTGACAGACCCGATGACCTCGGAATCACCTTTGGGGTCCTTCTTCCCTTTTCGTCAAGAGGAGTACACATTCACAGCCAAATGGCTCGAGTCTCCCATTCTGTAGAATCCAAGAATTCTGACAGCCTTCCTCATTCTGCCTGGCTTTCTCTGTCCCCTTTAGTTCAAACTGGCAGTGTCCCTTCTCTACTCCTGGCCTCTGCTGAGATGACTAATTAAATTAATATCACACCTATGATCTCTTCTTCAAAGGGTTGCTCAGCTGCACCCTTAGAGTTTCTTCAGAACAAGCTTTCTCACTTTCAAATATGGATAGGCTGAGAAGTTTCCAAATCTCTAAGTTCTGATTTCTTTTTGCTTAACAATTTGGTCTTCAATTTATCTTTCTCCTGATGTGTTTTACTAGGAGCGGTGATGAGGAACCAAGCTACTTCTTCCAAACTTTGTTCAGAGATGTCCTCAGATGAATATTCAATTTCATCACTTACAAGGTCTACCTCCCCCAAAACGCTAGAACACAGTTCAGTCAAGTTCTTTGCCACTTTATAATAAGAATTGCCTCTCCTCCAATTTCTAATAATGTGTTCCTCATTTCTGTTGGAGACCTCACCAGAATAGCATCTAACGTCCATATTTCTATCTGTTCATGATTATTTCTGTATTCTCTACAAAGATGGAGACTTTCTCTCCAGTGTGCCTCTTTGCTTTCTGAGCCATCACCAGAATCACTTTTAATAGGTATAGGCTGAAAGGACTTTATGGCGATTTCAGCTCTTTTTTAGCATGCACTTCAAATCTCTTTCAGCCTTTACCTACTATCCAATTCCAAGGCCACTTCCACATATTTAGGTATTTGCTACTTCTTGGTACTAAAATATGTCTTAGCTCAAAGGGCTATAACAAACCACCACAGACTGGGTGGCTTAAACAAAAGACGTATATTTCTCACAGTTCTGGAGGCTGCAAAGTCCAAAATCAAGCCACCAGCAGACTCTAGGTCCATAGATTTCTCATTCATAATTTCTGACCGTTTCTTTTCTGTGCTACATTTTAGCTAATTTTTCACATCTATCATCCGTGTCATCCACTTCCTCTTTATCAGTATCTGATCTAACTTTTTCCCACTCCCTTTGATATACAGATGTGTGATGTTTGTATGTTGAATTTCATCATCCACTATAAAATATTCAATTTCAATGGTCAAGATTTACTAACATAAATCATTTTTACTGTTGAAGACAGAACATTCTTAACTGGAACTGGCACTGTTAATACAAGTGTATGATAGTGAATACAAGTCCAACTAGTACAGTTTGGTGCTACTCCTTGATTTGGGTTAAGGTGCCAGCACTTCTGCCACCTTTGCTTTTGCACCATCAGTACCTATGTCAACACAATTGTTCCAGAGTAAATCATGAGATTAAAAAAGTTTCACCAACAGTTTGAATATTACAGCATCATGTTGTTTGTGATCAAGCGTGAAGATCGTCAATATTATCTAGTGCTGGTACTAGACAAATTCAAGGAAAACGGCAAACCCAGTCACTTTTTGTTTCCTTTTCCATGTGAAAAGCTGTAAGCAACATGTTTTTGCCCTTTAAAGGGCTCATATGTCTCTGTTTAAAATATTCCATTCCTCTCTCTCTGTTTTCAAATTCATTAATTGACTTATTTGTTTTTAGCTGCGTTGGGTCTTCGTTGCTGTGCGCAGGCTTTCTCTAGTCGCGGTGAGCAGGCTTCTCATTGCGGTGGCTTCTCTTGTTGCGGAGCACGGGCTCTAGGCGCGCGGGCGTCAGTAGTCGTGGCACACGGGCTCAGTAGTCGTAGTTCGTGGGCTCTAGAGCGCAGGCTCAGTAATTGTGGAGCACGGGCTTAGTTGCTTGGCGGCATGTGGGATCTTCCCAGACCAGGGATCAAACCCATGTCCCCTGCATTGGCAGGCGGATTCCCAACCACTGCGCCACCAGGGAAGTCCCAATTCCTCTCTCTTTAAACATAAAGTGATTGGACTTAAAGCAGTGCTTAAAGTTTACCGGTACTATAATCCTTGTTCAAAATTGCTCTGTGGCATAAGCCACAATGCAGTGAATTGTTGACACCTCCAAATCCCAGGGAGGCCCCTGAGTGCTCTCTCAGGAGGAAACTGAGGTCAGGTATATCTGATGGCCTGTGTGCTCTCTGTGCTTCTGGTGATATGTGGGGGCTTTCAGGTGAGTGCAGTGGGTAGACTCATGGACTCTTAGTCTTGGCTGGGGGAGACAGCACTGTCGGGTTTATGTTTCCACATTTGCCTCCTTTTGTGTTGCCTTTCTCCCAGTTGCGTTTAGCCTGATGAGAGGGAAAGAGGAATGTCGGTAGCTGGGCAGGTGGTTCTCCAGGAGCAAATGTCAGGGACGGTTGTGTGGGCAAGATCCCTAGGCCCCGTCCTGGCAATCTTGCTGTGCACTGAGCAGTCCAGATGAATCGGGTCCTGGACCAGAAGTCCATGAAACTTTTGGCAATCTGGGCAAAATTTGGGATCTGAGGATGGGCTCAGAAATTTCAGCAAGGATTTGGCGGTATCTTACCCTCGGGCTGTTTAAGAGCCCCTGGTTTTGAATGGCATGAAGCACCAGAGAGCCTTTGATCACATTCTATACAGCTGTCCTGTGTGTGGCCCTCCAGCAGCAAACCTTCTCTGCTGTGACCTCAGGGCAGGCCCCATCTCCCCCCCGCCCCGAGGCTCCTGCCCTGTGAAACATGAGGGTGTAACGCAGGCTGCTTGTCAGTGCTTGGCTCCTGGCTTGCCTGACGCAAAGGATGGAGTATCTGTTCACCTTGTGCGGGTGCCCTTCCCAGAATCAATGGGCTCACAGCCCAGACATTTATGCTGAGTCTGGGGGCAGCTGTGCCCTGAGAAGCCATGTCTTGTGACTTGGCCCAGGGAGCACCTCCTCAACAGACCCCACTTATCATATGGGCCTCCTGCTCTTGTGCCCTCTTGTTTTGTTCTGAGGCAGGTGGTTGTGATGGCCAGTACTGTGGGGTCTTGTGATCTCAGAGCAGACACTGGAGGCTGACTGACCCCACAGAGGTGGACAAGGATGTGGGCTCAGGCAATGGGTCCTTTCTTGGGTTTCTGCCTCTCCTCCCTGACTCCTGACCCTTGCTCTCAAAAGCTCACCTTTCTGTTGTAGTTGCCTCACCAGGGGGCAGTGACGGGCTTTGCCCCGCTGAACTATACCCTCGGGGTAGGTGGCCACAGCCTGGCTTGTCACACACTGGGGAAATCCTACACTGGGGAAGTCAGGATTGTGCCTTGCTGGGCTTGGAACCCAGGTAGAAAGGTAGATGGTGTGGGTCTGAGGGACTGATGCCCCAGCCCCAGGGCAGGTGACTTCTCCTGGGAGAGGTTGCCCATGGCCCCCTTTGGCCCCTCGACCCTGCAGAGGTGCTGATACACGCCCCCTGCAGGCCACAGCCTCTGTGCATAGGATCTGCCCCAGTATCACATGAGAAGCCGGGGCCAGGAGCCTCGCTCTCTCGGAGAGCAGCTGGTCATCCCACACTGAGGGGCGTCTTCTCGGACACAGGGCCCATAGCTGACCTGTAACTGACATATGGACTCTTCCCTGGGCTTTACCCCTGAATTTACTTCCATTCTTGTCTCCTGTCTCACGGCCCCTGCCTTTTCCCCCAGACACCGAGACCTCCAGGCTTGGGTGGAGTATGGCATGTTGTCAAGCTCAGTGGTGTCCACCTCACCAGCCCACTGGAATCAAGCCCCAGGGAGCCTTTCAGAGAGCAAGACCGAGGACTTTAAGAAGACTACGGTTAATGTTAAGGAGCAGAGACTGTAAGATGAGGAATTTCACTAGTGTTTTTCAATCCGTAAGAAGAAGGAAATAGAAATTGCAGAATTGAAACTTGCACAGACATCAAGAAATAATAGTTTACAGGCCTCAAGAAATAGTAGTTTAACAAATGCCCCATTCACAGAATCAAGGAAATGAGCACCATCCACAGGGTGTGCAAAGGAGGTGCCTAATCCCAGGAGCAGCATGGCCACGGCTCGGCTGAGAGCGAGGCATGTGCTGGGTAAGCTTTTGTATGTAATGTTCACCAAAGGGAACCTTGGCCAGTGATACCAGGGAAAGGTTATCATGGTGAAGGCCCACTCATCTCCACCACCCTCGACTTGAATCAAAGTATTGGCTGAAGAAACAGACTTGACAGAGATTTTGGCCACCTGGCCTGGGTTCTCCCTACAAAATGTCATGTTCCTCCAAGAACAGGGCAAGGAGTCACAGTTGTCCGAATCACAGACGGCATATCTTAACGGTACAGCTATTACAAAGTTGCACCTTTGTTTGAAGGGAATTGTTAAGTGGTGGGTAGGGAGTGATGTGTTCCAGGGAGGATTTGGGCCCTCTGGCTTGCAGGTGACCCTCTTATCAGACAGGGCAATTCTGCCAATAACTCATCACTGCCTTCATTCCTCAGGTGGTAGGGATACAAAGGGATTAAAAGGGGTGCGGGCAGAGGACAGCCCTCACTGACAGCACAGAGCCATCACCTACTGTCTCCTCAACTCCTCTGCCCATATAGCCACCGAGGGTGCCAGCTGCTTGCTTTCACAGCAGCTGTTGATAGCACACCATCATCCAAGGCGTTCTTGAGCACCAACTTTGCACTACTCAGCAGCATAATGGAGAAATCAAGGATGGTCCATGGAAATAGCTAAGGGTCTTGTTTTAGGGCAAACGAGCTTATTCTGCAATATGTGCTTCTTAGTTAATTGGGGTTCGAATGTCCTTTCTTGTATGAAATGATGTTGATAATGTTTGAAAAATAAAAGGTTGGCCACCCCATGAGAAACTATGCTTTTATCTGAGTGGGGTTGGGGAGCAAGAGGGAGTAATGAAAATTTTGGTTGTTGAAGTAGTGACAGGGCAGGGCTAACTTGTTCAAGACTGCCTCCCTGCAGGAGGAAGGCCGGCCTTCCTCAAGACTTCATGGACACTACCCATAGCCAGGGCTTACGGCTGTCTTAGCTGGTGACTCAGCCATGGGCCTACTGAGCAATACAGCTGCAACCGCAGCTTGGCTCAGCCCTGACCAGCAGGAGAGAGGCTGGGCCTCCCTCAGCCTGACTGCTCGTTCCATGGAGAGGGACTGGACCTGGGTCCTGTGTGTCCCAGTGCTGGTCCTAGTTCCTGCCCACACGAGACCTGGGCTTCCCTGATTCTGCAATATAAACACCAGAGCCCAAAGTTTGGGTCCCTCTCCTGGACCCTGGATCCCTACTGGATCCCTGTGTGCTGGCCCAGAACAAAGTGTGCAGTGGGGACCCACAAACTCCCCACTATTCCTGTGACTATGAACTGCCCCTGATAAACATGGCTCCAGCAGCCAGGGTTACATATTTTTAGGGAACTCTCTTATGGTTACAAGTGCAAAAGACTGAGAACTACTATGTAAAACTAATATTTGAAAACTTCACTCCAGTGATATTTGAAGAGCCTCTATAAAATAACTAAACAAACATAATCGCATTTTATTCCACTGTGTCCACAGTCTAAGCTTTAAATTGTATAAAAATGAGAACGAGAAGTAGAATGCCTCCAAACATTTGGAAATTAAGATGCACACTTCTAAATAATCCATGGTTAAAGAGGAATTTCAAGGAAAAATTTTAAGATAAATAGAACTGAGTGAAAATGAAAATACAACACATAAAATGTGGAAGGATCCAGATAAAACATTATTAAGAGGGAAACGAATGGCACTAAATGCTTATAATAGAAAAGAGGGAAGGTCTCAGATCAATAATCTAAGCTTTCACACACGGAAACGGGAAAAAAATTGCACAATAAAATCAACACATGAAGAAGGAAGCAAATAACAATACACTCTGATCAACTGGAGTCTATTCTCGGAACACAAGCTTGGTTTACTATTCAAAAATCATCAGCGTAATTTGCCATATTAATAGATTGAAGAAGAAACTCTACATGGCCACATCAATTAATGAAGAAAAAGCATTTGATGAACTTCAACACACATTCATGTCAGAAACTCTCAGGAATAGAAGGGCTCTACTTCAACCCAGTAAAGAATATCTACAAAAAACCGACAGTGAACATCATACTTAATGGTGAGAGAATGAATGTTTTCCTCCTAAATTCAAAAGAAGGCCAGAATGTCCTCTTTCATCTCTCCTTTTCAACTTAGTACTGTAGGTACTAGCCAGTGCAGCATGGCAAGAAAAAGAAAGAAAGACACACAGATTAGAAAGGAAGAAATATTACTGTCCATACTCATGGATAGCATGACTGTCTGCATAGAAAATCCCAAGAAATCTCTAAGAAGCAATTAATAAGTGGCAATTACTTTAACAAAGTCTCAGGATACAAGATCAACACAAAAACATTAGTCATATTTCCAAATATTAACAATGAACAACTGGAAACCAAAACTAAAAACACAATGCCGGGGCTTCCCTGGTGGCGCAGTGGTTGAGAGTCTGCCTGCCAATGCAGGGGACACGGGTTTGAGCCCTGGTCTGGGAAGATCCCACATGCCGCGGAGCGACTAGGCCCGTGAGCCACAACTACTGAGCCTGTGCGTCTGGAGCCTGTGCTCTGCAACAAGAGAGGCCGCGACAGTGAGAGGCCCGCGCACCGCGATGAAGAGTGGTCCCCACTCGCCACAACTAGAGAAAGCCCTCGCACAGAAACGAAGACCCAACACAGACAAAAAGAAAAAAAGAAAAATTAAAAAAAACAACAACAACACAATGCCATACACAATGCTTCCAAAACATGAAATATTTGATTATAAATATTTTAATAGAGGATCTATATGATACAACCAAACAAGACCTAAATCAATGGAGAGACATATCGCATTCATGGATTGGAAGACTCAACATAATAAAAGGTTAACTTCCAACAGAATTTTTTTGTCAACATGGACAAGCTTATTCTAAAATGTATGAACAAAAGGTAAAGGCAAAGGAACCAGAATAAGTAAAACAATTTTGAGAAAGCAGAATATAGTTAGAGGATATTAAGACCTACTGTAAAGCTATAAGTAAGACAGTGTGGTATTGGTGGAAGGATAGATACATAGTTCAATGAATAGGATAGAGAATACAGAAATAGACACATGCCAATACAACAAACTGGGTTTTTTTTACATAAGTTAAAAAGCGATATAAAAAGCAAAATCTCTAGTCCTTATAATAACCCTAAAAGGAACACAAATCTGTTAAATGATTAAGCAAGACCATACAGTTAGTGGCAGCACCAGAATCAGAACACAGGTCTACCTACTCTTGCTATGACTGAGCCTCTTCCTCTACATCTCCTAAATGTCACTCTGAGTTGAAGAGGGGAAAGAAATGGGAGACCACCGTGATGCCACATCCCTGTGCTTTAACCAGTATGTTTCCTTTATATACTGGACCATCTAGTTCAGATTTTATTTGAAGCAAGTTTTGGCTTGCTTCAGTATGTATTTCATTTTCTATTTATCACCCTCTTTCATTCATGGCAGACAGGCTCTAGAGGTCCTGAGAATGTCTGAAACAAAGAATGCTATAAAACACCTTAGTAACTCTCGAAAATGCTAAGTGGACCCTGAATCAAAATTTCAAGTTTCAGAGAACTTACAGCCACTAACGATCTGCAAAACAAACAAATAAACAAACAAACAACCCCACACCCTAGCAACTCTCAACCTTGGATCAAACTACAATATGTTGGAAGAGGTATTACTGAAAAGAGCTTGAAAGGGCAGCCTAAAAGGCAGAGGGTACAGAACATGGGCCATGTCCCTGTAAAGGGGACATGGTTCATAATATTGTGAATCAAGGGGCTGGTTCACAATACTGGTTATGATGTTCAAAACTGTCAATCAAAGAGAGGTGCATTATTATATATTTGCTTGTTGCTATTGCTTTTCTGATTAGAAGATACAGAGTCACTTTAGGTAACTTCCATTTAATTTAATATTTACTTTCATTTTATATCCAGGTCACATTTTCTACATTAAAATATAATCATGCTGACTCCCCCCACCCCCTATACCCTCAGAGAAAAAAAGTGAAGAACTTTACACAACTTGAAAGAAAGATGGAATGCACAGAGAAGTTGCTACTGCACCCAAGTAACAAAGAACACAGAGAGACCAAGCAGTAGACATGTCAGAAGTGCACAGAAGACAGCTCAGGGCTCGCAGCAGGAAGGAGGAGGAATCAAAAGACTAAAGCTTTTAAATGCTATCACTTGTGCCACAAGATTACCCTGAAAAGGCAGATAGGTCAGAAAGCAGGACCAAATAGGGGATTTTCCAAAGGCTGCTATCTAACAGAGTTTAAAATATCCATAGATTATATATATATATAAAAGATTCCATACACAGAAGAGCTTTCTCTTCCCCACCTTGCCTTTAGCATCCGGTCAACACTTTAGAAACTTAAAACCACTGTTAGCATGTCCGAATGTAGAACCGATATAGGTTTTTTCTTTCTTAAAAAATTGTATCCCAACTCTTTCCAACCAACAATTCTATTAATTATTTTCATTATGATTCCTCTGCATGGAAACCCAGTAAGGGATCATCAAGACAGGGCATCTCACTACTATCAGATCAATGCCAGTTGGGCAAAAGCTGCATGATTCTGTGTTACTCAGAGGGAGGGAGAACAGTAAGACACAGGAGTTGAAACTTATCCGCACCAAAGAGGAAAAGGAAACTCCTTTTCTAACCTATTCATTAAATAGGAAACAGCAGGTGGACAGGAAAAGCCATCTGCTTAGAGCAGACCCAGAGGCAGACCAAAATCTAAAAACAAGCACTCAGGAAAGCGTCTCGGCTCGGAGAGGAAGCGTCTTTCAGACCCTATCTTGTCCCTAGTTTGGAGATCAAAGCATTGTAACTTCAGATAGTGATACTCTGGAGGGGGTGGACAGGGAAGGTCTGAGAGACCCAAATAATGAGGACACTAGGCAGCTAACTACACCACTACGTACAAATACACACATCAGTAAGAAAACTTCACCTCCAACCCTCAGCTACTTTAAACAAAGCACTGCAGTTCCAGGTTTTCGGAACAGGGGATATTTTAAAGTCTGTTAGCAGTTTAAAACATTGCAACACTGGCACAATATGTTACCTATTCTTTGTTTTTAATTACAGGGTAACACAGTAAACTCCAACACAAAGGTGGGGATGGAGGAGTGCAAAAGGAATAAAGAAAACAGAACCAGTATTTCACAAGAGCATCGAGCCAGCGATGAAGTAGCAGCTAATGCTTGGCAGAGTCTCGAGGGTAGAATTCGCTCAAGGTGCTCTGAGGGATTCTCTTCAGCATTTCTTTGGGGAAGATTCGGAGCAGTTGCCAGCCAATGTCCAAAGTCTCATAGACAGTGCGGTTTTCCTAAGGACCTTACAAAAAATTGAGATTAGATGAATAAAGGCCAACTACTTCCAACTTATCAGCGTTATTCAAAATTTATTGTTATGGGTCTAGCACTGTGAGCATGAAGTATAAAAAAGAGACACAAAGCAGTCAGGTCTCCCAGGACTGGATGTGACCAAATGTGGAAATGAGGGTCTAGACAGTAAGTACCCCTGGGAATCAGAGAAAAGGGAGAAAGCCCGCAGGCGAGACGTTGGGCTCGTGCGTGCGTGAGTGTGTGTGTGTGTTTAACAACGGGCGGGATCTAAAAACACTCCACGGAATAATGGAAACTAGACACAGAGTTTTGTCCAGAGAGTAGTGAGAAAAGCAGTTTCCCAGCAACACAGGCTGACCTGAAGGAGGCTAGTACAGATACTTAGAAGGCCTTAAATGCCGATTAAGCACCTGAATAGGTCCACGTGAAAGTTTTCAAACTTGCTATTGCTATTATTATTTTTAATAGCAGAATCATTCTTATCCTGCAAATAAATCTCATTTTCTAACTAAGAAGTTAGAGTGGCTAGAGTTCTGCATTCTTTTCTCTACCAGAATAATTTTTATCTTTTTAAGATATTAAGGTTCAGCATAAATTTTTTTTTTTTTTTTTTTTTTAGAAAACCCAACAATCATATGTTCTGGGGATTTTAATGTTACTTAAAAAATGTATCACACAAATAGAAAAGTGCACAAATCCTAAGTGTGCAGCTGATGCATTATTCCAAAATAAACACATCATTTGTAAGTATCACTGAGGTCAAAAATAGAGTTTACCAGCATTAGCAGGGGTGGCAGGGAAGAGACCAAACAAAACAGCTTGAAAGCCCTACACATGCTATGTAATAAAAACCATTATAGACTTTTTAACAGAAGGACAATCAATAAAATTAATACTAAATTTACCCCGGCAATGGCACATAGAGAGTCAGGGAGACTGGTGAAGATGCTGGCACTAACGGCCAAGGATGATGGGACAAAGGCCTGGACTAGGTCTTGGGACACAAAGAGTGGTCAGAGGTCAGCAGCTTCAGCATCGCCCAGGAACTTGTCAAAATACAGGCTCTCTGGCCCCACCCACACCTACCGAATCAGAATCTGCACTTCAACAAGATCCCTGGTAGATTCAAAAGCATATTCAACTTTGAGAAACACTGGCCGAAGTTTTTTTAATAGGAATGAAAAGAGAACAGGATAAGATGTTTCAAAGGAGAACAATGCAAATTAGCAAATATTTGATGACTGGAGAATAAATGAAGAGGCTTAAGAATGCCCAATTCCTGAGCTTGGGCTAACTAGGGTAATGGTCATGCCAGAGGTAGACAGAAATTGAAAAGGGAATTGCTAGGCAGGTGGTCAGTTGGGAAAAGACTTTGGTTCTCACCACGCTGAGCCAGAGAGGATGGTGGCATAAACACAGGCTTCCTAGCTGGAGATGTGGGATTAGAGCTTCAGAAAGAGGGTAAAGGCTCATACATAGCAAGTTAGTCATCAGCATAGGGGAAAAAAGCACAGAAAGAACAGGTAATGAAGCCTTTGGGAACATTAACAATTAAGAAGCAGGAAGATAAGAAATCAGGAGGATGAAAACAGAGGGACTGGGAAAGTCCAAAACCCCCAAAGCCAGAGGAGAGCATTGCAGAGAGGTTAAGAGCGAGGAGAAGTGGCAATGGAGGTAGGAGAGCAGAAGGCCGGTTGTAAGGAAGATATAAAATAAGACAGGAGCTAAATAAATGGATAAAGAAATTGAAGGTAGAGGGGAAGGAACCAGAGGGCTAAGAACAAAGACATGGCAGGCGGCTGGAAGAACCTCTTCTCTAATCAGAAGGAAAATTGTATGGAGACCAATGTAAATTCTCTCAGACTAGGAAAGAAGTCCTCAAAACTACATATGATGCTGTTTCTATTCATAGGAAAATAGTAATCTTACCCTGAGCAATGAAGTTCCTCTCAAACTTCTGCAGAAATTCCAAGTAAAGCACATCATCTGAGGTAAGGGCTTCTTCTCCAACTACGGCTTTCATGGCCTGCACATCCTTACCAATAGCATAGCATGCATACTAAAGAGAAAACAAGGTTTACATGAACCTTTATAAATGGTAACGGTACTCTGGGCATTATAAGTGTATTGCTGTAGCTATCTTCACAGTATTTCACATTATTTCCAAACATAATTCACATATGCAAGTATTGGAAAGACTTTATTATACGGCAGTCTCACTAAGGAAGGAGTCTTCAGGCATGCAATACATAGACATTACTAACACTACAAAAAATACACTCCCTCAATATATCAATGAGCTTCCATTTTGTAGAGCATTTAAAAATCACAACTTACGCAATAGGAGAAATCCATCTCTAAATTCTATTCAAAAAAAATATCTGGGTTATCAGTAGGTTTATTTATCATTTCTACTTTAAGGTCAAATGTATTTTTCTTTAATTATGCTTGGTATACAATCTCAGGACTATAGAAACCAAGGATTTCATAGAATATACACAGCTGTATCCCTTAGCGTTCTGGTGATTGCCTAATATGTTAAACAAAAAATTAGTTGGAATAGTCTTTCAGAAATACTCTATAATAAAGGTTACTAATAAAAACTTAATCGTCTTATGCCTTTTTTATTTAAAAACTACCTCATACAGCATTAGAGGTGGGTTTCAAGCATGTGATCTTTAATCTTTGTCATGAGCAGTTATCCTTATGAAAAAGACTGTTTGGCTCTAATGAATGTTTCTGTATTCCAGTATTCTATATTCTATATTAAAATTCTACTTTGATGGGGGGAGAAGAAAAGTGATATGGAAGAAAGACAAGAGGTATAAGACAGCAGCATGAACTGAGAAAGTATTCATTTCTTTAAACACAATCCTGGAGAAAACATACGTACCAGCTGGTTAGATGCATCGGCGTGATCCTTCCTGGTCATACCTTCTCCAGTAGCAGACTTCATTCACCGAGACAACGAGGGCAGCACATTAATAGGCGGGTAAATCTTGGGTAAAAGGGGAAGGGGGAAAATATTATATTTAAGTACAAAATTCAAGCTTTACTGGTAGTAAAGGAGGATTTTGAAACTCATTTTTATTGCTTAAATTGCATAAAACTGCTACATTTGTTTCCTAGATGATTCCTAATATCTCTTCCTGGTAAGAAAAGGAAGTAAGAAACATTTTACAGGTTAAGATTTCTTTTTGAGAATCAAATCCAAAAAGTAAAATCTACAAAACAGTACAAGATTCTATTAAAAAACTGAATTTTCAACAGCTGCCTACAACATCAAATCCAAATGGTCTTCTGAACTCTGACTCATAAAATCACACATAAAAAGATTAACAATAATTTCACCTAAAAGCTGATATCAGAAGCTGGCATCTACTAAAGAACCAATAAAAAATCTGTTTTTGATTATTCAGTCATAAAAAAGAATGAAATCTTGCTGTTTGCAACATCACGGATGGACCTTTAGGGCACTATGCTAAGTGAAATAAGCCAGACAGAAAAAGATAAATACCATATCATCTCACATATATGGGACCTTAAAAAACAAACAAAAAAATGTCAAGCTCACAGATAGAGAACAGACTGGTGGCTGCCTGAGGCAGGGGATGAGTGAGCCAAATGGGTGAGGGAGGTTAAAAGGTACAAACTTCCAGTTATCAAATGAGTAAGTCATGGGGATGGAACTTTCACAGCATGGTGACTATGTACGTTAATAATACTGTATTGCATATTTAAAGGTAGCTAGACGAGTGGCTCTTCAAAATTCTCATCACAAGAAAAAAAGTGTTGTAACTATGTGAGGTGGTGGATGTTAAGTGGACTTATTGTGATCACTCTGCAACATATACAAGCATCAAATCATGACATTGTACACCTGCAACCAATGTAATGTTACGTCAATTATACCTCAATTAAAAAAATTTTAACAATAAAAGACAAAGAAAAAACTCTGAAAAATCTGTTCTTGTATTAATAACAAAAGTGTGTGTGTTTAACAACGGGTGGCATCTTGAAACACTTCACGGAATAATGGCAACTAGACCCAGAGTTTTGTCCAGAGAGTAGTGAGAAAAGCAGTTTCCCAGCAACACAGGCTGACCTGAAGGAGGCTAGTACAGATACTAAGAAGGCCTTAAATGCCAATTAAGCACCTGAATAGGTCCACGTGAAAGTTTTCAAACTTGCTATTGCTATTATTATTTGTAATAGCAGCATCATTCTTATCCTGCAAATAAATCTCATTTTTTAACTAAGGAGTTAGAGTGGCTAGAGTTCTGTATTCTTTTCTCTACCAGAATAATTTTTATTATTATATATATTATTATTATATGTGACCTGGAGGGAGCCACTCACTCTTTGAGACCTTGTTACAGGGAAGAACCAAATCTGACTACACGGTGGATCTGTTTCTTTGACTTTAACCTTTGCCTTCCGCTGCTTTTGTTCACTAAAAGGATACTGTCTGTACATAATGGCCTGCCTCCGGGAACCCTGTTCCTCTGCCTGAATGTTAAACCAAAGTGCCTTTGTTCAGGGAAACATACGGACTCTGTCCACCTGCGGATGGCTGCAATTAAAAAGAAATTAACACATCCCCTCCCTGAGGCTGGCCATTCCAGGGGATATTCGCAAAACTGATGGCCCTTTTACTTTACCTCCTCAGCTCCTCCCCATCTCTGTGCTATAAAAGAAACTGGCATCCAAACCCCGATAAGATGGTTATTTTGAGACTTTAGTCCGCCTGTCTTCTCGGTCTGCTGGCTTTCCGAATAAAGTCGTATTCTTTCCCTCAATGCGTCATGTCTGATTTACTGGCCTGTCGTGCGGCAAGCACAGCAAGCTTGGACTCGGGAACAACCTTCGTTTATCCGGATGCGGGTGCTTTGTACCAGGTGAACTCTAAAGTTTTCCCTTCTGTAGATAAGGTTACCTCAACACGTTCCAGAAGGTAAAAGAATAATCTCTCCTTCTGCTTGATTAAAGTAAGCAAACATCTACCTAAAGTGCACTTAAAATATTTGCTTTCCAGACATTTATGTAATATATTCCGCCATGAAAATCTCAAGTTGTGGTCATGTGTTGGAAAAAGTATGCACTTAATCAGTATTTCCAGTTTGGGTTTATGGCCTCTTGGTGGAAGCAAGTCAGGAGAGTCAAAGCAGAAAGAGATAACCATCTCCGTGTGTCCCACCACCTTCTCCTACAGCAAGAGGGAACCCACCTGCCCCATGGCTGAGCACAACTACACCACACAGGAACTCACAGCGCCTGGCCCTGAAATCATCCGAAACCCAGGGCCAATGCAGATCTGTGAAACTGGGTCCTAAATGCTGCTTTTAATTGACATGCTTTTGTTATCTGTATTGTTTAGACAGCTGCAACGTAAGCATGATAGAAACATTGTTGAAATCAAGTCTTTTTCAAACACATTGCTAAAGTTATAGGCTTTTACTTTTTTTTTCCCCTCCTGCTTGAAATATTATTAATCTAGGATGGAACACAGCTCACCCTTCCTGTGCAGCAAAAGTACAGCTCAAGTTTCTCAATACTCTTTCTTTCCCAATCTTTCTAAATGATCAGGAAGAAAACATTTTAGAAGACATCTGGGAACATATCTTTTGCTGGCAAAGATGTTGAAAACAGAGAAAAAGTCAGAAAAAAATTACTTCCAATGACATCAAGACCGTATTTTGAAATTGTTACCGACCAGGGTTCTTGGCGTCCTTAAACAATAAAAATTGATCAAAGGCCAGACAAGAAATTCAGGCAAGGCTTTATTGGGGCCCCTGCTGCAGCAGGGGGGAGCAAGAACAAACAACAGGTTCCTTTGCTTGCGTGCTCCCTAAGCGGGGGCGAGCTTGCTGCTTATATGGCAGTGGTCCCCAAACCTTTTTGGCACCAGGGACCGGTTTCATGGAAGACCATTTTTCCACGGACCGGCAGGGGGTGGGGTGGGGGGATGTTTCAGGCAGTAATGTGAGCGATGGGGAGCAGGAGATGAAGCTTTACTCGCTCCCCTGCCACTCACCTCCTGCTGTGCAGCCTGATTCCTACCAGGCTGCGGCCTGGGGGTTGGGGACTCCTGTTATATGGCGTGAGGGCAGGGGTGTGTCCAGGGGTCGGGCCAGAAGGGTGGCTTAGGTGGTTTGCCCACCGCTTAGGTGGTGTTGTGTGCAGGGGGCACGTGCAGTACCCTGCTTTTGCTCTGGGATCTTCAAAAGTGGCAGTTGGGTTTTTTGGTCTCTTTGTATCTTTTGTCCAGAATTTGCCCCAACTGGGCATGCACGTCGTTATTTTTAGTCCCATACAGTTTCTTTGTTATTTTGTTGCTCGAGGAGCGGTGTGTCGAGGTGCAAGCACTGCAACACTGCAGCAAAGGGCCCCAGGTCCCAGCAAAGGGTCCCAGGTCCCAGCCTGTCTCAAAATCAATATATGGCTGTTGAAAACAATACTAGAACACTGCAAATAAAAGTATGTTATTTGATACATGGCACAAATTTAGTTCTGACAAATGAATTGGCTTCTAAACTTCAAGAGTAACACAAAAGAAGAAAATGAAGTATGGTTAGTGTTATTAAGGAATGCCTCAAAGGAGTGCTGGGTAGTGGGCATATTCTATTAGCAGCTTCAAGGAATTAAATAAATTAATGAAATTAAAGGAATTAAAGTATTTAACTGTGAGTCTAGACTGTTTCAGGACTACTGGGAGAATAGCACTAACCCAGTGGCCTCCTGTATATGTTGAAAATAGTAATATGCAAATTGGGTCATTTGTACAAAATTTAGGAAGATTTCTCATTAAGAAGTTCCATTGACTTAAAGTGATACCAATATGTGTTTAGTTCAACATTAAACTACTTCAAATGGTAGGGAATTCCTTTAACCTACTGTTATGTTGAAGCCCTAACCCCCAGTACCTCAGAATGTGACTGTATTTGGAGAAAGGGTCTTTAAAGAGGTGATTAAGGTAAAAGGAGGCCATTAGGGTGGGTCCTAATCCAATCTGACTGGTGTCCTTACTAGAAGAGGAAATCTGGACACAGAGAAGCACCAGGGAAGTGTGCACACGGAGGAAAGACCATGTGAGGACACAGCAAGAAGACAGTCATTTGTCAGCCAGGGAGAGAGGCCTCAGAAGAAACCAACCCTGCCAACACCTCGATCTGGGACTTCTAGCTACCAGAACTGTGAGAAAATAAATTTCTGTTGTTTAACCGTCTGAATGTGGCATTTTGTTACTGCAGCCCGAGGAAAATAATACTCTTAGCTTCTGGATTGGCCTGTGGTGGCCTTGCTGAATGACTTGGATCGGTGAGTCCCTTACGGCTCAGCCACAATCCATTATACTCATGACCCTCAGGGTCTCACAAGGTTTGGATGCTAGGTGGGTGCCATGTTCGCTACCACTCTCTAAGTCTGCCTTATTTCCAAAGTAGTTTAAGTTTCTCCTCAGACCATCACTGACCAGTCTAGTTCTGGCAAGCAGAAGGCACTCGGTGGCATTGTTGAAATTCAGGAAGTTTTCAAGTTTAATTGTGTCTGCCAGTTGAATTCCTGGAAGAGTATGTGTCTGAGAAGGACCACGATGGTACCTCCTAGCTAACTCAGACCATCCTTAACCACATTCCACACCGTCCGTGCCTAACAGACACTTGTTCACTGACTCAATTTTCAGGGCCAATTGGTCATTTCTAGGCCTTTCCATTCTTTCTAGCGCAGGCTCCTTGTTTTCTCCTATAGAGAGGGCCAGTTCAGAGGTGTCCTCTATGAGTCATCGCTCTTAAGGACTCAGGGAAATTACCCTGAGTCCTTATTTTTGAAATGTGGCATCACTTATTTTTGAAATGGGACAGATTAAGCGCCTTACTAGGGAATGACCATTTCTTAGGTAATGAATGAAGGGCCTTGGTCGTGCCCTCCTCGGGAGCAGAGCCTCCAGAGCTTCAGAAGGACTTGGTGTGTTCTGTCCACCTTAGCGCAGGACCATGCTGGTATTTTCATGTAAGAAACTAAGGGTGTTAAATCAGATCATCTTATTAAAATAATAGAATATAAGATTGAAGGTAAGAAAGACTGAAGGAAAGGAAGAAAAAAAATCAGAACCAAAAGAGATAACAGTGATAACATCCGCAGGCCTGAGTCACCATCCTGAGAAAGGCTTGCTGGTGTCTAGGCACCTGAATTTTGGGAGGGCTTTCACCACTCCCAGAATTGATAAGAGTGGCTCACTGCTGCCTAAGATGTTTATGCAAACAATGTGGTTGGTGCTGAACACTTGCTTTCCTTCTGGAATCTGGGATTTTGATATGTACCAGGGAGGGGGTGCCTACATGACCATCCCCCATAAAAGCCTGGGCTCCTAGGCTGAGGCTAAGCTCCCCTGGTTGGCAACATTTCACACATGTTGTCCTCATGGCTGGAGGACTTAAGCGTGTCCTGTGTGGTTCCACTGGCAGAGGACTCGAGGGAGCTTGCCTCTGGTTTCCTCCAGACTTTGGTCCACTTGCCTTTTCCTTTGTTGACTGTACTTTGTGTCCTGCTGCTGTAATAAATCACAGCTGTGAATATAACGCTAGGCTGATTCCTATGAGTCCTTCCAGTGAATCATGGAGCCTGGAAGTGGCGTGGGGGACCCCAATACAGGAGTGATCACGGAGAACTGCCAGAGGCAAAGAACCCAGAGTGGAATGCAGCCTGGAGACATTCCCTATAGGACACAAGTCACCTCCATGAGAACTGCACAGAACAAGCTCTTAAGATAGCGTCCTCCTTTCCACCTGTCACAGATGGGCCTTTCATAATAACAGGAGATCTGTTCTGCATTTCCACACTTTCAAGTAACAATCACAGGTCACAGGAAGACGCGTGACACAACATACTTATATATTCCAAGCGCTTTATCTAGTAACAGGGCAACTCTACGAGGCTTTCTCAAGATTTGGCTCTTTCGGTGATTTCATTGCTTCTGAGAATGAGATTATTATCTTGTGCTCAATAAAACATACAAACAGATAAATGTGTTAATGTCTTTACTAACTGTTAGATTTGGATAGACTAGTATAGGCTATGTGTGGTAGGATTAATTCTTAGATTTGCCAAAGTCCAAAAGAAGAGAACCAGGTAAGCATCAAACTTCACACTTGTCATCACAAGAAAAAGAATGTGTAACAATGTGAAGTGATGTTTGTTAACTAAACTTATTGTGGTAATCATTTCACAATATATACATACATCAGATCATTATGTTGTACACTTTAAACTTACACAATGTCATGTGTCAATTACGTCTCAATAAAACTGGAAAATAAATTTCACGCTAATGGTAGACATCTTGAACAAAAATTCCATTTTTAAATAATTTGTGAGGAAGAGTGAAAGCCACTGAACAACTAAACCCTTCTGAGACATTCCGTATGGATTTTTAACCTCTTTCAAGAGGCTAACTGTCCATTTTAATATTAGGGAAAAGTAGACAATCCTGCAACAGTGGAATGAAAAATTCCTCCATTCAAAATTTTCTTCTCAAATCAGAATATTTAGATTTATCCTACACTATGTTTGTAAGGGAAACATACTTACTACCACAAGATCTTGCTCTCCTTTATGCAAAAAATAGTAGCTCTCTTACAGTGTTTGTCACAATTCCGATTTCAGAGGAAGTGTTAACTTAAATAGCATTTAGCCAAATATGTTTAAAAATAGGTCAAGATCGGGACTTCCCCGGTGGTCCAGTGATTAAGACTTTGCCTTCCAATGAAGGGGGTGCAGGTTCAATCCCTGGGCAGGGAGCTAAGATCCCACATGCCTCAGGGCCAGAAAAGCAAAACAGAAAACAGAAGCAATATTGTAACAAGTTCAATAAAGACTTTAAAAATGGTCCACATCAAAAAGCTCTTTAAAAAAAATATGTCAAGATCAAACAGCTGTTTTGAAACTAATTGTGTATTTAAAGCTGTTTTGGTAGTTTTAGTGACAAAATAGAGATGCTTTTTTCTCAGCATTTTAAATTTGAGTTAGCAATACTGTTAAACCAAAATGATTAGGGTCATACGGTTCACACTGTAATTTCAAAATTAACTCTCACACAAGAGAAGTTAATCTTAGAATAGGACAAAGAAATATATATTTGAAAACTAAGTTTGAGTAAATGTGAAATAAGTCCTTTGCAACATATAATTGCCATTTCAGAAGAAAAGTAAAAGGCTGTGTGTTAGTCAGAGCAGAGGTAAGACAATTCTCCATGGGTTTCTCACATTTCTGCACATCTTACAAACAGAAGCACCGACAGCCCTTTATTCTCAGCTATCTTTCCAAGGATGTTTAGATAGAAAACAGGCTTGTAAGATAACGTCTTCTTCCAGAGGTAAGGGCAAGCATGCTTACCTCCCAAAAGATTCTGATTCCCTGAACTCTTGTATTATAACCCACTGTGTGTGCAGGCATCCATCCGGGCCTATCCACACAGCCCCTGTGTGACTCAGGGTCAAGGAGAACCAAGGCAAATATTCGGATGCCCATGCTGGCTGCAGTGGTTTATGAGTAACCAAGTAAGTAATAGAGTCCTTTGTTTCTGACCCATAAGCTTCTGTCTTCTACCTGCATCCATGGAAAACGGCAGCTTAACTTGTTGCAAATAGGGCAAAATCTCAGATACTCCAAAGTTCTGGACGGAAAGATTAAAGTTCATCTCTCAGAAGACTTACTATAGAATGCATATGAAAAGGTCTATGACTAAATAATCTATTTCAGGTCACTATGCAAACATTTATATATTTTAACAGATTGATCTGCTCAATATGTTAAAATATATATGTATGTTTGTGCTCTTTTGTTTTTTATTGATGCATGATTAGAAATTCTTCTTTGTTTCCTTTTTAAAAATGGTATGTATTGCATTGTTTTTTGATAGAAAATAACAATGAAAAAATATGTAGTCTGTGGTCTCACTAGTCAGAAAATCCCTGGTGACATAAAAAATAAATAATAGACATAGGCACACTTGGCTAGAAAATTCAAATAGTACAGAAAAGCTTAAAGAACACAGAAGCCACTCTTTCCAACCCAGCACCAACTTAACCATTTTTATGGTTTATTAAAATTGTCTGGGCTTCCCTGGTGGCGCAGTGGTTGAGAGTCTGCCTGCTGATGCAGGGGACACGGGTTCCAGCCCTGGTCTGGGAAGATCCCACATGCCGCGGAGCAACTAGGCCCGTGAGCCACAACTACTGAGCCTGTGTGTCTGGAGCCTGTGCTCCGCAACAAGAGAGGCCGCGATAGTGAGAGGCCCGCGCACCGCGATGAAGAGTGGCCCCCGCTCGCCGCAACTGGAGAAAGCCCTCGCACAGAAACGAAGACCCAACACAGCCAAAAATAAATAAATAAATAAATAAATAAATAAATAAAAATGAATATCTGCTTAAAAAAATTGTCTTTTACTTCTGCATTTACTGCTTCCCATAAATCCTTTCTTTTCAGATTTTCTGGTAGGAAACTCCACAATCGAAGACAGGGAAGGCATCAGGTTCCTGGTTTAGGCACGGCGGCCACCATCCCTCTGCCATGAGATCCTTCTCATCATTAACAATGTTCTAGGGAAGCTGCAGCTTAGGTTCCAGGCACTGGGGGAAATGTAAGCAAATACTTCCTCCTTCCTCTTCCCAACAGGGAAGTGTGCTGGGCCCACAAGACTCCAGTCCCTGTCACCTGGGGACACCCTCCCCTTTTCTCTTCCAAAAGGGAAAGAGAAAAAGACCTACCATGGCCATAGTTAATCTTCTGAAGAGCAGATCAGGAGCTTATTTTTGCTTTAACCATTTAGAAGCAGGATCAACTGAAGTCACTACTGTGAACTGATTACCATTCATTTTTAATTAAAATGTGACATAATAAAAAGCATGCATCTCGTTAACTATATGTCACATTTGCTCAGCTCTAAATTTTGCTACACCATATTCTATTCATGTAATTTCAGTCTTTGAGTTTGTTTCTGCAGTAAAATTTCCACCTACATAAAATCTTACAGAATTGAAGAAACATGTTATGTGTACAGCCAGATCTTTATCATTTCAAAATGTTTATATCCATACTTCAGTGTGCTTTGATGATCTTATTTTTAACCTCAGAGTACAGGTTGGACTCTTTAGATATGCAGATTAATCTATGATCTTGTGATTTCAGAGTCACAGGCAATGATGGTATCATTCACCAAGCAATTGCTAGTGTCAGGAAGCAGACTTTTCTTCTGCCCTATTAGGTTTAGTAATTAGGGGCCTGCAAATTAAAATGACAAAAGATAGTTTAACAGGAGAAGAAGTTTATTCATATATATGGGAGCTAACAAGAGAAGTAACTATCTCACTAAATGTTTAAAGTTAGAGGTTTATATATCTAACTTAGCAGAGAAAAGGAAAGTGGAAGAAAGGACTTCTATTCTTTTAGAAGAATAAATGAACGATAAGTAATTTTGTGATTATTTTGTGTCTGCACGTTCAAGGGGTCTTTCCTTCTTCTATGCGAATCTCCCCAGAGAGGGGATTTGTGGTAGGTTTACTCTTGATTTCTCTCCTGGGAGTAGACCTGTCTTGAAGAGGGAATCATAGAAGCCTCATTTCTCAGAAATGTCTGCTTTTAGTCAAATAAGGAAAGCTCTTTCTGCATCTGTTGATTCCCAAATGTTTTGAGCTTAAAATAATCTCCATACCAACTCTGAGGGTCCAACTGGGTCTCTAGGCATTCCTCCCTATATGTCCTCACTTGTAATGCTGTGAGGCAGTGCCTACTCTACCTTGTACACATAAGGAAACTGGCTCAGAAGGACTCAGTTACCTGCCCCCGGTGAACAACTAGCCAGTTTCAGAGCTGGATTATTACAAGGGACATCTGAATCCATAGCCCAGCCTCTTAGCCCTTTGAGACATGATCACTCAAGAGATCTTAGAGGGCTTCCCTGGTGGTGCAGTGGTTAAGAATCCACCTGTCAAGGCAGGGGACACGGGTTCGAGCCCTGGTCCGGGAAGATCCCACATGCCGCAGAGCAACTAAGCCCGTGGGCCACAGCTACTGAGCCTGTGGGCCACAACTACTGAAGCCCACATGCCTAGAGCCCGTGCTCCGCAACAAGAGAAGCCACTGCAATGAGAAGCCCGTGCATTGCAACGAGTAGTCCCCGCTGGGTGCAACTAAAGAAAGCCCATGAGTGGCAACAAAGACCCAACATAGCCAAAAATCAAATAGAACAACAACAACAAACGTTTAAAAAAAATAAGAGAGATCTTAGAGTTCATGTGATCCAACCCTCTTTATGCTATTGAATAAATTTGTTTACCTCACTGCCAATCACTAAATGGGGGGTCTTGGACAATTTTCTCAGCCCATTTGTGTCCCGGTTTTTCCATCTGTAAAATGATTACAGTATTCACTTCAGAAGCATGCTTTGAGGAACAGTGCCAGGCACGTAGTAAGTGCTAAGTATCTGCTCTTATTATTATTTACTTTATAGACATCAACACATTCTTATAAAATATTCCAAGACTAAGTGTACAGAGTAAAACATGTAAATCATCTCTTACCCACCTGCCCACCCTCTTCCCAGGGGTCACCATCAGTGGATGTGTTTCTAGTCCTTTACCATCATAGTCATACATATTTTTAATCTGTGCACTCATGAGCTGTCTTCATGCATTTTAACAGAAATGGAATCATATTTTGCAAATTATTCTCCAACCTCCTGTTTCCATTTAAACCACTCAAGTCTTATAGATCTTTCCATGTCAGAACATCTCAGTGTTGCTCATTCTTTTTTAACAGCTGCATGGTGTTATACTGAATGGACTTAAAATGATGTACCCTTCTGATACTGATAAGCTTCTAGGCAGTTGTGGGGCTTTTGGTTTTGTTTTTCTCATGTAGCTAGACAAGCTCTTAGTGATTAGACATGTGGAAAAGCTAAAGAGAGCATGTTGTTCCAGAAAAGTTCCCATTAATATACAGCAGAGACTCTTCTCTCATGATCGGCTTCGTGTCTCTCCAGCTCTGATAGATAATATCACCTAAACAAACATTTGGGGTTTTTTTTTACCCATTTCTAGTGGGGCTGCACTTTTGGTTCCCTAACAACTTGCAGCTTCTGATCTGGGCAGAGTGAAGAACAAAAATAAAGGTGATGGTGGAGCTTGTGCCTAGGATGACACCCACTGGACTGAGATAATGAAACAGCCACTGAATGAGGCACGTTTGACCCTGGGGATGTCAGAGGTTTCTAAGGGAGCTTTTAATGGGCTAGTATCACAGGGTCACTTTTTAAAAACAGGTTCTACTTAAGTTGGACTGCATCTTTCTGCATATTTCTTTCTACCATCCTAGTTTCCTTCCAAACCAACGGGATGACAAACCATGCTACAATAACATGAACATGTCGGTTTACATGAGGGAGTAGGGAGTTTACCCTTATCTGGGGAATTCTGAAATAGAGACTCCTGGAGGCACTATTTCTACCTGAATGTTTTGCACACTGCTAACTAATCACTTCTTAACTGCATGAGAGAGGAGTTTTTCTATGTACCATTTCAAATCAGAATCCGATGGTATTTTACCATTAGGCAACAAAAGATCATCAGTTTCCAAAATTTAGTGAAATTTACAATAATTGAAAAAAAATTTTGTGCTAGCAAAAGTATCCAAGAGAGAAGAATCCAAGCCAGGAGCAAATATATTATCAAATTATTCATGAAATAATAATGATAATGATGTTGTGTGTTTGTGGAGAGCTTCCCATAAATGACGCCCTGAGCCAAGCACTTGGCTTAGATCACCTCACTTAATTGTCTCGACAGCGTAATCACTCTCATCTAAATATGAATTCAATCAGTCTGACTGGTTGAAATGCAAGGAAGAGTTCACTGATGTTCCCTGGTTTATAAAGAAAACTGCTTGTTATTACTTCTCTTCTGGATTATTTCACAGACATTACATCGAAGTTTTAGAAGAAAATTCCCCATTTTAGTTTAGCAGATCTTCCCATGTTTTTATCATGTCTTAGCTATAAAAATTTCAGAAATGCAAATATATAATGTAATATAATATACTCTTTACAAATCAGTAAAAGCAAAGATTTATCTCATTCACAAAAATGCTAAAAAAGCAAGATAGCAGAATTAATGCTTTAAACTTAACACCTGACTACTACAGGCTACTACAGATGAATAAACGTCTACAGAAGACAAAGTACAGGGACTCCCCTGGTGGCGCAGTGGTTAGGAGTCCGCCTGCCAATGCAGGGGACACGGGTTTGAGTCCTGATCCACGAAGATCCCATGTGCTGCAGAGCAACTAAGCCCGTGCGCCACAACTACTGAGCCTGTGCTCTAGAGCCCGCAAGCTCTGCAACATAAAGCCACCGCAATGAGAAGCCCGCGCACTGCAACGAAGAGTAGCCCCCGCTCGCCTCACTATAAAGAAGGACTATATGATGAACAGCATCAAATTTATAATCACTGGGCAAACCATGAGGTACGATTTGAAATATACTAGAAATGGTCAGTGTCTTTCAAAATATCCCTTCTAGTCTTCCCCATAGTGTCGAAGGGGCCACCATGGCATTGAAATATTGATTTACTGTGAATCTCAAAGACTTTTCAATCTTAAGAAGTGTCTTTCTGAAATGGAACTACCCTTTGTGGCATTCTTTTTTTAAAAAAATTAATTAATTAATTATTTTTTAAAATAGATCTTTATTGGAGTATAATTGCTTCACAATACTGTGTTAGTTTCTGTTGTACAACAAAGTGACTCTTTTAAGTCAGGGTCTCTCATCCGTTTATTCATCCAACAATATTACTTGAACCACAATTGCCAGCTGGCGCCGTGTAAGGCTCTGAAGAGGATGGGAGACAGAGGCAGAGCTTTCCTAGGAAAGCTCACATTTTCACCTCCTTTATTCTCACCTGAGAGCAGCTGACACAGAAAGAGCAGGAGAAAATGTTGATGTCTGAGTAGGTAAGAGGGAAAGGACAGAACACTCTCTTTGACCGCCTTACTATGAGCTGCCATGGGCTGGCTCTGTGGACAGAACATAAAACATGTGGCAAGATTGTGCTGGGGTAAGTGGTTTCTACATGGACTATTTCTAAGACAGTGTTATGCTCTTACAATTTCTCACTTTCATTGTATAACTGTCTCTGCTCTGAGTACATTTCAGAGAAAAATCTTAGGTGAGCATTCAAGTAAAGCAATGAAAATGTACTGCACTGTGGTCAAGCGGGTATTTTAGCGATTTATAATTGTGCCTCTAACATATAAAATGCTCTACACTTCACAAGTTGGACTTGTTAGGAGGCAGATAAATTCATGAATGTGTGCAGTCTCTATTATATTTCTATCCTGGACTATTTTTCTTAAAGATTTTTATAGCTGCATAGGAGGTGATTTTAAGAAAAATACTTTGACTACTTTTTTCATGTTAAATACTCACTACAAATATTGTAGGAATACTCAAAGATAGAATTATTCTGTTCACCTCCTGTCTTGAAGAAGCTTTTACTTTGTGTTTTTGAGTGACATAAAGTCTCTTTGACTTTGTGTTTGAAAGTGACATAAGTGTGGTAGGTGTCCTGATACAAGGATGGCATTTTCGGTTCCGTGCCTGTCTCTCAAAGGTTCAATGAAGCACAGAGGAGCAGGTGACTTCCTTACTGTTTCTGTGTGGGCTCTGCCTGTCCCATCACTGAGTCTGCCTGTCATCCTCGTGCAGATGGGCAGGCAGTTTACAGGCCCCATGGGGTCTGTATCCTGGCTTCAATGTTGGACCCATTAGGAGAGCCCTGGGGGACCATAGGAGTTGCTCGCAGGGTCCTACCTGAGCTCAGGGGGGCAAAGGGGGAGATTGAGGGCAGTGAGAGCTCTCAGCACCGCTGCCCCTGGGCTCCCTCCCTGGAGGTAGTGATGAATGCCCAGACCTAAGAGCCTTCTGTCCATGTTTGCTGCACATATAAACTTAGTGAGGCAGTGATGAATTTGTGGAGAAAACAATACTTTTTTAAGTCCAAAGAACTAAATTAGAGTTCCTGACCTGGTGTGATTCCAACTTTGTATACATCTCTTAATCTCCATGAACCTCCATTTTTCTGTGCAAAAGAGAGGTAACAGTGATTGCCCTGACTACCTCCACGATGGAAGATGTATTGGTGTTTTACGTACAATGAAAAACTATACAGGAGTTCCATGGCCGATGGTTTGTAGAATGAGGCAAGGTAGAATAAAAACAGTGACAGAAGGAACAAAAACAGAAAGACGGGGTGTTCTTTTCTTTTAAACAATAATGAATTCACTGAGGAGTCTGAAAAGTTCCAGGAGCTGGTTGCTGCAGAGCCCAGCGGACACCATGGAAACCTCAGCAGGATGTCCAGTGTTTCAATGTTGCATCACCGTTAACTAATAGGAAGCCAGTTTCCTCTCCCTAACTTTCGGAGAACTAAGGATTGTATATTTTGGAAAATAAGGTTGAAAATGAGAATAAAGAGTGAAGATGATTGGATTGTAAATTTTTTTTTAAATTTCCTATTTTCCTGCTGCCTCAACACCCAGGGGACCAGGTGCGTGGGTGTGCCCAGGCTGGTTCCTGCCGCAAGATTCCCTTTTTGCCCTCCCCGACTGTGACTTAGACATTCCAAGAAACAATGAAATCTCCTCAAGCCTTGTTTCTGCTCCACCCAGACTTGCCCAGGGTCCTCACTCTCTCTCGACTCCCCACATGCTAGGTGGCTGCTGAATGGTGAGGTGCGCCCTGTCTTCTCCTCTAGGACCTGTGAGTATAATAAGCCCTGTAATTTCTTCTGCAGAAATATTGCAGTGGCCCTTAAAGACCCTACAAGGGGGACTTACTCCCCCATTTACAATGATACTGGCAGCAAATGGAATTTTAATTCCAAATGTATGTACTTTGGGAAAGCTAGATGATTTCCTATACAGACTATCTAGAAGGTTCTGTTGGCTCCTAGACACCCAATAAGCTATTAGAGAGTCTGCTTCCTGGACCTTGGCTCACAATAGCTCAGTTTCTCAGGCCCCATCTTTATTTTCATTCTCCCCATTTACACTGGCGCTTATGACTGTCAGCCATGGTTTATGACTAATAAAACCCTATTGTGTAAAATGCACTAGAGTGAGGACCTTGCACAACACGTGATTTAGGCATAAGAAGCTATCTTTCTGCTATATTCTTTTAAAATACTGAATCATTTTTTAAAACATGAATTACAAGCTGTCAGGCATGTCAGTCATGTACACACAGATATACAACTAAAACTGTACAGGTGTATCCCTCAGATTGTTTAGTGCTTACAATTTATTTTTGAAAGACATTTTGTGCTAAGTGAATGTAATCTAACATATAATTTTGGTATGTTTTACGAAAGGGACAATCATACTTCTCATTATTATCATTTAATTAATACGAAAAGAGTTAGTTTGGCTTTTGCTCAATTTTGAATGTGATTTTTAAATCTCATTTTATTAATTTAGATGAACTATAGAACTATGGGGGCTTCCCTGGTGGCGCAGTGGTTGAGAATCTGCCTGCCAATGCAGGGGACACGGGTTCGAGCCCTGGTCCGGGAAGATCCCACATGCCGTGGAGCAACTGGGCCCGTGAGCCAAAACTACTGAGACTGCGCGTCTGGAGCCTGTGCTCCGCAACAAGAGAGGCCGTGATAGTGAGAGGCCCACGCACCGTGATGAAGAGTGGCCCCCGCTTGCCGCAACTAGAGAAAGCCCTTGCACAGAAATGAAGACCCAACACAGCCATAAATAAATAAATAAATAATAAATAAATAAATAAGTAAAATTAAAAAAAAAAAAAAAAGAACTATGGTATATCATAGTATCAGCAATTCAGAAATCCTCAATGCAGTTTAACTTTCAACCTGTTCCAAGAGGATTTAAGGGCATCATAATGTCCCAGGGCTGTAAAAATTTGCTTGTGGATGTAGTAACCATACGCTTATCTCACATACAACTTTTCAGTCTTAGAATTAATGGTTTTTGTGAATTAAAAATTATTCTGCAAAAATTAGCATAACTGTCCTTGCCTTTAAGCATCACTCTGGTGAGCTGGTATTAGGAATAATGAGAAGAAACTTGTATCAACCCTGCCCCCCACCACTGGTTAAACTACAATATGCTCTATACACCGTGAATCACTTCTTTTAAGAAAGTTATCTTATGAGATGGCAGCTGCTTATACCTGGAAATGTAGAAAATACTTCACTCACAACGTTTACGGAGACTAATTGATGAGGAAACACCCACGGCAGAGACAAATGAGACGGAGCTGTGCGCTCAGGGATGCACGGGCTGGGATGCAGGAACCGAAACTAGCACCAAGTGGCCCCTGACCTGACGTGATTCTGCAGGGAATTGCAGCAGATACGTTTGCTGGGAAATCAGGCAACGCTCAAGGAGGAGGAGGCTGCAGATTTGTAATTTAATAACGAGGAATTTAAACTGTTGCCACAAGAGGAGGGGCATTTCTGGTAGAGCAAACCTCCATTCAGAGGCCTGGACTTGGAAGAAGGCGGTACACTCTCTGGACAAGCAGGATGCTGGGCGGAACTTGGCTGAAGTTTAGGAAACAGGATGGTGACAAGAGTCTGGGGAGTCAGGTCAGGGCCACTCTGTGAGGGGCCCTGAGTGTGAGAGTAAGGAAGGGAGACCGCAGTCCCCAGGCAAGGGGGTGCCCAGGGAGGCACGGGGGAGAGGGGGAAATATGCCCACCTTCTCTGGGGGAAGATGCCTCCCCTCTCCCCAGGCCACACAGGGGTGGGAGGCGAGGCTGGGGGATTTGCTTCAGAACACAGACGGGAATCTATTGTTATAGACTGTATCTGAAATGAAGAAAATTAGTAATCAGTAATGAGTTAAAATAGAGATCATTTCATTTGGAATTAGACAAATCCTTAAAAGGTGCTACATACACATGGAAGTTCATTTATCTTCTGGTGCAGAGTCAGGTTTTGGTTTTAGTTTTGTTTGTTTTCCCTTTTTTCTAACCAGCCACAATGAAATCAGGGCTGGGGTAGAGTTCTCAGTAGCAGTGACTGCATTCCGGAGGGAGGGGCAGTGAGCAGGGTCTCACCTCCTCGCCTGGATGCAGCTCACCGAGCTCTCAGGGAGGAGGGCGAGCTCCCTGCCGTCTTCCGCGGTCCCGAGCCCTCGTCCTTCTCCAGCCCGAGGTCAGAGAGGTGAGCGGTCCCTCCTTCCTCAAGGGCACAGCCCTGCCTTCCCCTCCTCAGGAGTGTCTCCTGGGATGAGCTCTGGGTGTGGGGCCCTGAGAGGCTGCCCCCGGCAGCTCCCTGCAGTACTAAGGGCTCCTCCCAGCGTTTGCCAGCAGCTTCTGTGCTGGTGCTTGTTAGGGCTGCTGGGCTGGGAGGACGTGACCCACAGAAATGTGTCATTTAGTGAATCCACAAAGTGGCATCACTCAGCCCGGGTTGTTAGGATCACATCCAGATGGCCCTCAGGAAACATCTGATAGAAATTGGTAAGTGTAGGTCACCTGAAATGCACCTAGAGAGAGGAGATCCTGGGGCAGGGAAGGGCTTAGGGGACCGGCAGAGCCAATGATAGCCAGACACAGGATAAGATAAGGCCTGGGTGGGTCAAAAGGGAGACATTAGATGAAGTCATTAAGGGAGCTCAGGGTCAGGTCTGGTTTCTAACTGTGATGCTAATTTTTTATCAAATCAAATCCTGGCCATGTACTTCCTATGTGGAGTGAAGGCTGCCTTAGAAACTGGCATGTTTTTATATCTACAGTACTTCTCTCACTTCCTGAACAAGTATTGGCCTGGGAGCACGTCAGTACCCTTTATTTTTGTGGGGTGTCCAGGCATGCAGTGTTCCATTTCCAGCAGCATCGGGAGAGACTGACACCACCCTCAGCAGAGGGAGCAGAGCTGTGTTTGAGGGGAAGCATCTCCAGTTATACAAGGTCAATTGGTTCTCTGTAAAAAGTGACAGTGTCCACGTGCAGTCCTAAGGGCCCTTTGATCCATCACACGTGACAGGTTGGCAGAGTAAAGACTCTTTTCTTCCAGCAGTGATGAGAATATGTTCCTGTTTTGATTTAAGTACATAACCAGAAACAGACTAAAAAGGCATTATAGAAACTATAGAAATGAGTCAAAGATCTACAACAACCAAGTGAACGCACCATCAAAAAATGTCACATTTAAAAGGGTAGGAAACCTGTGGCATTTTTTAGTCACTTTTTAGTGCAGCTTGAGGAAAGTGGCAGCCAGATCCCCAGCCCCCTTTTGCAAACCTGAGAGAGAGCAGACTGATCTGCAATGTTCTAACCTGTCTGTGGGCTGCCTAAGGACTGGTCTTTTGACACCTAACTCAGAGTTCAGACAAACAAAAATGGCTCAGATCTCAGAATAAGGGAGCCATGGGAAGCAGCGGGTATGATTTGTAAAAACGGTTAAAAAGGTAACTATAGACCCACAGACACCAAGGACAAGAGGTTACTGATTGAGGAGTACAATAGGACAGCTAAGGCCCCAAGAGTAAGCAAGAGTGAGACTCTTAGAAAAGACATTTAAAAGCAGATGTATAAATAGGAGAACTGGGGGAAAAAAAACACACGCACTGGTCCAGAGACGACAACAGGTCTGAAAAGACCCTAAGACATCACATTAGGCTGATTACAAAGGTCTTCCCCTGTGTAGAGCAAGTATAAGAAGACTGGGAGAGGTGGCTGTTTTTTAAAATGCCCAGTTTTCAACAAAAGATCACCAGGCAGACAAAGAAACAGTAAAACTAGGCTCATTCAAAGGAACAAAATAAATATCCAGACACCATACCTCAAGAAACAGGTTTTGGACTTACTGGAAAAAGATTTTAGAACAACTATCTTATGTATGCTCAAAACGTTAAAGGAATACACCAATAAAGAACTAAAGGAAATCAAGAAAACAATGAAATGAAAATGAAAATGAAAGCACAACTTACCAAAACTCATGGGATGCAGGGAAAGCAGTACTTAGAGGAAAATATAATGTAAAAGCTTACATTGAAACAGAAGAAACATATCACAATCAGCCACCTAACCTTACACCTTAAGGGACTAGAAAAAGAAGAACAAATTAAATTGAAAGCTCAAAGAAGGAAGGAAATAATAAAGATTAGAGCAGAGATAAACAAAGAGAGACTAGAAAAACAATAGAAAAAATCCATGAAACCAAGAGTCGGTTCTCTGAAAATCAACAAAATTGACAAATCTTTAGCTAGATTGACTAAGGAAAATAAAAAAAAGACGACTCAAATAATTGAAATCAGAAATAAAGACAAAGACATGGCTACATATTTAACAGAAATAAAAGGATTATAAGAGATTACTATGAACGGTACACTAAAAAACTGGATAATCCAGGTGAAATGGATGCATTCCTAGAAACACATAACTTACCAAAACTAAATCAAAAAGAAACAGAAAATTTGAATAGACCTAGTAAGGAGATTTAATTGGTAACCAAAAGTTTCCTGGCAAAGAAAAGCCTTGGACCAGATGACTTCATGGATGAATTCTACCAAATATTTAGAAGAACTAAGAAGAACCAACACCAATCCTCTCAAACTCTTACAAAACTTAAAGGAGAAGGAACACTCTCTAACTCATTCTGAGGCCAGCATTTCTCTGATACCAAAGCCACATAGACACTACAAGAAAAGACAACTGTAACCAACATCCCTTATAAACAATGATGCAAAAATCCTCAACAAAATACTGGTAAATCAAATTTAGCAGCATATTAAAAGCATTATGCACCATGACCAAGTGGGATTTATTTCTGGTATGCAAGGGTGGTTCAATATATAGAAAACCAGCAATGTCATATACAGTATTAATGAAATGAAGGGGAAAAGCACAGGATCATCTCAACTGATACAGAAAGAGCACTTGACAAAAGTCAGCACACTTACATGATAAAAGCACTCAAGAGACTAAGAACAGAAGAAACTACCTCCACATAATAAAAAGCCATATATGAAAAACCCACACTGAACATGATAATTTTTGGTGAAGGTTGAAAGCTTTTCCTGTAAGATCAGGAACAGGACAAGGATGCTAGGTTTTGTCACTTCTGTTCAACATAATACTGGAAGTCCTAGCCAGAGAAATTAGGCATGAAAGACATCCAAATTATAAAGTAAGAAGTAAAATTATCTCTGCAGACAACATGATTTTATATGTAGAAAACCCTAAAGATCCACCCCCCTCCCCCAAAATTGTTAGAACTAATCAGGGAACAATGTTTCGGGATACAAAATCAATACACAAAAATCAGTAGCAATTCAATACACTAGTAAGGAACAATCCAAAAATAAAATTAAGAAAGCAATTCCATTTACAACATTATCAAAAAGAATAAAATACTTTGGAATAAGCTTAGTCAAGGAGGCAAAAGACTTGTACTCTGAAAACTACAAAACATTGCTAAAAGAAATTAAGGACACAAATAAATGGAAAACCATTCTGTGTTCATGGATTAGAAAACTTAATATTTTTAAGATGTCAATGTTTCACAAAGTGATCTACAAATCATTTTCAACAAGGGTACCATGTATTCAGAAAGGACAGTCTTTTCAACAATTGGTGCTGGGAAAATTGGATATTCACATGTAAAGGAATAAAATTGGACCCTTACCTTACACCATATACAAAAATTAACTCAAAATGGACCAAAGTCCTAAACATAAGACCTAAAACTATAAAACACTTAGAAGAAAACATAGTATAAAAATTTCATCACATTGGATTTGGCAATGATTTCTTGGATATGAAACCAAAAGTACAGACAACATAAGCCAAAATAGATAACAATATAACATATAGCTATAAATGCTTACATGGAAAAAGAAGAAATATCAAAACATAACAACAGAATTTAAAACTTGGATACATCAAAGAACATTATCAACAGAGTGAAAAAGGCAACCAATGGAACAAGAGAAAATATTTGCAAATCATATATATGATAAGGGGTTCATATCCAGAATATATAAAGAACTTTGTACATCTCAACAACAAAAAAATCAATCTGATTTTAAAATGCACAAAGTACTGCAATAAACATTTATCTAAAGAAGATACACAAATGCCCAATAAGCATAGAAAAAGATGTTTGTTAGGGAAATACAAATCAAAACCATAGTAAGATACTACTTCACTCCCTTTAGATTGGCTATTTTTTTTTTTAATGGAAAATAAGATGTGTCGGCAAGGATATATAGGAAACTTCGTGCACTGCTGGTAGGAATGTAAAACAGTGCAGCCACTTGCAAGACCGTTATGGCAGTTCTTCAAAAAATTAAAAATAGAATTACCATATGATCCAGCAATTTCACTTCTGGGTATATATCCAAAAAAGTTGAAAGAAGGGTCTCAAGGAGATATCTGTACACTCATGTTCACAGCAACATTATCCACCATAGCCAAAAGGTGGAAACAATCCAAATATCTACCAACAGATGAATGGATTAAAAAAATCTGGGATATACATACAGTGGAATATTATTCAGCCTTAAAATGAAGGAAATTCTGACACATGCCACAGAATGGATGACCCTTGAAAACATTAAGTGAAATAAGCTAGTTACAAAAGAACAAAAATTATATGATTCCACTTATATGAGGTATCTATTCAAATTTATAAAGCCATTAAAATGGTGATTGCCAGCGCCTGGAGAAAGAAAGGAAATGGGGAGTTAGTTTTTAATGGGTAGCAAGTTTCAGTTTGGGACGATGAAAGTTCTGATGGATGCACTTGGAGGGCATTGTGCTGAATGAAAGAAGTCAGACAGAGAAAGACAAACACTGTATGATATTACTTACACGTGGAATCTAAAACCTATAACAAACTAGTGAATATAACAAAAAAGAAGCAGACTCACAGATATAGAGAACAAACTAGTGGTTACCAGGGGGAGGGGGGCAAAAAAAGGGTGGGGAGTGGGAGGTATAAGCTATTGGGTGTAAGAGAGGCTGCAAGGACGCATTGTACGACACGAAGAATAGAGCCAATATTTTGTAATCACTGACAATGGAGTGTAACCTTTAACAATTGTATACAAAATATACACAATAAATATTAGTTGTTTTACCTCTCAAAAAAATTCTGAAGATGAATAGTGGGGTGATAGTGACACAACAATGTGAGTGTACTTAATGCCACTTAAAATACTTACAAGGGTAAATTATATGTTATGTATATTTTACCACAAGAAAAATTTAAACAAAGTAAAAGTGCATTTTCATTTAGGTGAAATGTTAGCAATGAGACCCAGACTGATACAATGAGAAACAGAAAGTTTCCTGCCTATGAACTCCCTGTGGTAATGGGAAACTCTACTCGTCCCAGCCACTGCTGCAGATTTCCTGGGCACTCTGGGTGGGTGCCACCACGCCCACCCTCAATTTCATGTCAGTGACACAAAGCCCATTGCGACTGTACCTTGTTTGGTGTCACGCGGTGGCAGGACAGGACAGAATTTCTCAGTTCTTACCAGGGAATATAGTCATCATCAACTTCACACAGTGAGAGTCTCAAATTGCCCACAATCTTATCTAGCTCTTGCCAGCAGGAACACCTTTTTTATCTTAAGGTAATGAACTCTGAATCATTAATACAAATCAAGAGCTGAACGACGGAAAGTTACACACCCATGATTCAATCAAGATAAACGCCGAGAGGCCACGTGCTCCCACCCCCTGTGATTTGGATGCTTATATTACCCAGCTATGATGAGCGAGCCAGTTCTGACTGAAACTGCTTCCCACTGAAAACGGGTAGCGGAAAGTCTCCCAGGAGATTGTCTGTTAGGCAGCTTCCCCACTGTTTCTTGGGGAACACAGTGCAGTAAACAGATCATCTCAGGGGGCTGTCAAATAGACAAAACAGGAGTGAAGGTAACAAAATCAGCCCTTAGCTAACAACGTAAACTGGCATTAAGAAGAAGAAAATGGTGATTGAAAGAAAAGTGTTACTTGAAAGTAATAAAGCCAAAATCAGGAGAAAAAAGCAGAAAGCAAAACCAAAGTAAGTGTAAATGAGAAAATAAATTAAAATGAAATTTGAAAATGAACTAACAACTTTCTAATAGAGAGAACTGAATCCAGTCAAGCTCTTCAGGCTCCAACCTGGAGGCAAGTAAAGTGAGGTGTGAACAATCAAGGCCACTTGCTTCTGTTCTGCAGGTGACAGCTGAGCTAGGACCCTTACCTGTGCACCTCTCCCCTGCATCCTCCTTTCATCCTTTCTCCCCTTCCCTGGTTGATTCTTGGCCTAAGGTAGTTCTTGAGGACCAGGCATTGGGTTCAGATCGATTTAGGGAATAATATACATCTTGATGCATCTTGAGGGCTTCCTATGACTGAGGAAAGGACCAGTAAAGGACAAAGACTCAGGAAAAACTGATGCTCAGAGAGGTTGTGTCCAGATAAGAGGGCAGAAAAGCAAAGCCTGGCCTGGAACTGCTCTGTCTCTCATTTCCCTGAACCAAGACGCCCCAGGTCCTGAGCTGAGCAAGTCCACACCCCTTTATGAAGCAGGGAATGCGTTTTGTCCAACACTGAACTCCTCATCGCTGGCTTCCAAACCTGGCAGGAACATCTGTGTCTATTCTACATCTCACTCCCAGTAGGGAGACAGAATTCACAAAGGCACCAAACAATCCAGCATCTTTGTTTCTATGTGGAACCTTGGGCAAAGATGGCAGATCCCTAAGAACAGAGCCACAGCCTGGGCTGGGACAACAGCAAAACCACAGCACACAGGTGTCCATTCAGGATCCTGAGGTCAGCAGTTCTCCAGGTCTTTTCTGACCACTGCCCTTGGGTGCACCCTCACCTCCTAAACCCAGCCCTAAGGTGACCCAGACTTGCCTCTGCCCCACCAAGAACACGATTGCGTTGTAAAGTCTTCCTCCCTCTCATCCTCTCTTTCTTCTGTGTGCTCTGGGAATCTATCTCACTGCACGTAATTAATAATAATAATAATAAACAGGAAAATAAAGGGCTACTTCAATCATACCTTAGAATATTCCAGAGTAACACAGAAATTGACCATTGTGTAACTCTGAGCCTCAGTTTCTTCGTCTGTAAAATGAAGACACTCATGGAGAAAGATTAAATGATATGATGCACCTGAAATGCTTAAAACCATGCCTGGCTCACAATAAACACTCAGTAAACGTCAGACACCAACCATGGTTCTTCACCTTGACACAAACTCCAGCCTCCCTTTCTAGATGCCACTCCTTGTAGTACTCAGGGGTGTTGTTTGCTCATTTTCTCACATTCCATTTGCCATGGTGTCCAGAGCATTTCTTATCAATTTCTCATCAATTCCAGATTAATCTTCTTCTTCCCTTACAAAAAGTGGGCACAACAAACAAAATGAGAAAGTGCCTCTTTTCCTTTACGATAAGCATCGTTTGACTATAGCCACCTCTGTCCTTCCAGGCCACTGTCATGTTCACGTTGAGATATATTGGAGTTCTTACTCCGGAACCTGTGAATGTGAACTTATTTGGAAATCTGGTCTTTGCAGAAGTCATCAAGGTAAGATGAGGTCATGACAGTGGACCCTAATCCAATATGACCTGGGTCCTTACAAGAAGAGAAGAGACATGCACAGAGGGAAGATGAAATAAAGACAGAGGGAGAACACCCCATGACAGTGGAGGCAGAGATTGGAGTGATGATCTACAAGCCAAAGAACTCCAAGAATTACTGACAACATCATAAACTAAGAGAATGACCTGGAAGAGATTCTCCCGAGACCCTTGCCCTGCCCATGCCCTGCCAAGACACTGATTTTGGACTTCCAGCCTCCAGAATTATGAGAGAATAAATTTCTGTTGTTTTAAGCCCCTCAATTTCCAGTACTTTGTTACAGCAGCCCTAGGAACTCATACAGGGAGAGATTTAATTCCTTTCAGTTTAAAGGTGCCCTGTACTGTTTGACAGGGGAGGGTTTTCAAAAGACCCTAGATATCACAGTCAGGTTCCTTTAATAAGTGACTCATGTATTTATTATTTATTTAATCTAAGGATAGAAAACTTATTGGCGATGTAATTCACTGACCATTTCACTTATTAGTACTTGGGTATATATGGATGAAAAAGTGTTGCCACAGTAATTTTGCATTCCATTCTGACGATATTTTTTGGTAACTCTCAAATTTTCTTCCAATATGTAGGAGCTTTTCCTATGTCTGAATTTTCCATCAGTGGGAACTTTAGCTAATAAAGCATTTGCTGCAGCATACACAAGAGCTCCCCAGGGATCTCTTTCCACTGCTCAAGTGATTTTTCTCTCCTCTCTCTTCTAAAAAAGAAGGATACTGAATCATTAAAATGTTCAAAGCTCTGAGAGGAAGATAAGCCATTCAGGTTGAATGATTAAGAACATTAAAAACCACAAAAGAGAAGACAGGAGTTCAAATCCAAATAAACTTCATTTGTCTAATGCACATCAAACATTATTTATTTTGAACTTCTCTCCCTTGGCCATAGCTGTAGTGTGAGGCTAAGTTCTGGTATTTCCACCACCTGCCCTTCTTCTTTCTTATGCACAGCTCCTTCTAGAAAAATGCCCTGACCTTCGACTCTTCTTCAAAACTGCTCTTCCTTAGCTCTTAACTGATCCCTCCTCAAAGACAAAGTGAAAGGTAGAGTATGCCAATAAAATAAGCAGAGGTTTTCAAGCATACCACAGGGTAATTGGGAAAATGACTGGAAGATGAGTCATGTGCTTCAGGTCCAGAGCTCACCCTATAGGTATTTAGGGTGCATGGCAGGCAGATGCACTCCTGTCCATGCATCCAAACCAATGTAATATAATCTCAGAGACAGCTTATCCTTTTATTTTATTTTTTTTAAATTGAACTGATTGATTTTATCCTTTTTTTTAAATAAATTAATTTATTTATTTTTGGCTGTGTTGGGTCTTCGTTTCTGTGCGAGGGCTCTCTCCAGTTGCGGTGAGCTGGGGCCATTCTTCATCGCGGTGTGTGGGCCTCTCACCATCGCGGAGCACAGGCTCCAGACGCACAGGCTCAGTAGTTGTGGCTCACGGGCCCAGTTGCTCCGCAGCATGTGGGATCCTCCCAGACCAGGGCTCGAACCCGTGTCCCCTGCATTGGCAGGCAGATTCTCAACCACTGCGCCACCAGGGAAGCCCTAGCTTACCCTTATATATGCCAGAAGAAAGCCACCTCACCATAAAACTCTTAGAAGAGAACATAGGCAAAACATTCTCTGACGTAAATAGTACCAATGTTTTCTTAGGTCAGTGTCCCAAGGCAATAGAAATAAAAGCAAAAATAAACAAATGGGACCTAATCAAACACACAAGCTTTTGTACAGTAAAGGAAACTATAAACAAAATGAAAAGACAACATACGGACTGGGACAAAATATTTGCAAATGATGCAACCAACAAGGGCTTGATTTCCAAAATATACAAACAGCTCATACAACTCAATAACAACAACAACAACAAAACCCAATTGAAAAATGGGCAGAAAACCTAAATAGACATTTCTCCAAAGAAGACAAACAAATGGCCAACATGCACATGAAAAGATGTTCAACACTGCTAATTGTTAGAGAAATGCAAATCAAAACTACAATGAGGTACCACCTCACACCAGTCAGAATGGCCATCATTAAAAAGTCTACAAATAACAAATTCTGGAGAGGGTATGGAGAAAAGGGAACCCTCCTACACTGTTGCTGGGAATGTAAACTGGTGCAGCCACTCTGGAAAACAGTATGGAGGTTCCTCAAAAAGCTAAAAATAGAGTTGCCATATGATCCTGCAATCCCCCTCCTGGGCATATATCAAGAGAAAACTATAATTAGAAAAGATACATGCACCCCAATGTTCATTACAGCACTATTTACAATAGTCAAGACATGGAAACAACCTAAATCTCTATCGACAGATGAATGGATAAAGAAGACGTGGTACACATATGCAATGGAATACTACTCAGCCATAAAAAGCATGAAATAATGCCATTTGCAGCAACACAGATGGACCTAGAGATTATCATATTAAGTGAAGTAAGTCAGACAGAGAAAAAGAAATATCAGATGCTATCACTTCTATGTGGAATCTAAAATACAACACAAATGAATTTATCTAGAAAACAGAAACAGACTCACAGACATAGAGAACAGACTTGAAGTTGCCAAGAGTGAGGAGGGCTGGGGGAGAGATGGATTGGGAGTTTGGGATTAGCAGATGCAAACTGTTATATATAGAATGGATAGACAACAAGGTCCTCCTGTATAGCACAGGGAACTATATTCAATATCCTGTGATAAAACATAATAGAAAAGAATATGAAAATGAATGTGTATATATACATAACTGAATCACTTTGCTGCATGGCAGAAATGAACACAACGTTGTAAATCAACTATATTTCAATAAAATTAATTTTTTAAAAAGAAGAAAGTCACCCAAAAAGGTTTTTCTTAAGTTGAAATAGTACTTACTCTTATCTATATCATCTAAAAGCCTGTATTAGGAATATATTCACTGTGGAAATGACTTAGAATCTACTTACATGAAGGAAACTTAAGTCTAAATCCCAATTTGAGCTGAAAATCTCAAGTAAGTAATGAGCATATTTTTATATTTTTTATGTTTAATAAAAAGGCCATATAAATGGTTTGACTTCTAACAGTTAGTACACAGATCTTATATTTGACATAATTTAGGTCGAGCGTATAATCTGGGAAACAAGATCGGCACAAAAGCACCATGAAAGAGAAAAGACGATAACTGAAAGCATTTCAAACACCAGCACAGAGAGACTGAGCGTCGTATAGTTCATGGTCATCCAGAAAGGCATCTGAGAAATGGCACCATTTTGGAAGCTGTTCACGTGGCAGAGGCACGGCTTAGTGAATACTGCCTCGGTTTCCCATGAACCTCCCTATGTGCTACAGGTAATGCAAAGGGTCCAGGACGGATGATGCTGCAGGCAGTGGGCTGCCTTGGAGGATCGAGCACCACGCTCGGGGGATTCACTGCTCTTGTAATGAGAAGATGCAGACCTGCTCCTTGCCTGGGGGAGGCTGGCCTCTCATCTCTCAGGACTGCTGTTTCTCTAGCACACCCTGAGAATGGCCTGGATAAAATGCAGCTAGAGCCTTCACTCTTAGCCTATCTAGAAAGAGCACACAAGCACTCAGGGTCCATGTGGATTGCATCTCCCCACATATCTTGAGGCTATTTCAGTGCGTAAGGGAACCAAATAAAAACACTATTTAGGGGAGGATGCAGAGAAATTGGAACCCTTGTGGAAATGCAAAATGGTGCAGCCACTATAAAAAACAATATGAAGGTTCCTCAAAAAAAGTAAAAATAGAATTAGCATAATAAGCTCCAGCAATTCCTCTGCCGGGTACATGTCCAAAACAACTGAAATCTGGATCTTGAAGGGATATTTGTATACCCATGTTTATCACAGCATTATTCGCAATAGCCAACAGGTGCAAACAACCCAATTGCCCGTAGATGGATGAATAGATCTCTTAGTCCATTCAAGTTGATATAACAAAATACCACAGACTGGGTGGTTTACAAACAATAGAAATTTATTGCTCACAGTTCTAGAGGCTGACAGTCTGAGGTCAGGGTGCCAGTAAGTTTGGGTGAGGGCCCTCTTCTGGGTCTCAGACTTTTTTTTTTTTTTAACTTTATTTTATTTATTTATTTATTTATGGCTGTGTCGGGTCTTCGTTTCTGTGCGAGGGCTTTCTCTAGTTGCGGCAATTGGGGCCACTCTTCATCACGGTGCGCGGGCCTCTCACTATCGCGGCCTCTCTTGTTGTGGAGCACAGGCTCCAGACGCGCAGGCTCAGCAAGTGTGGCTCACGGTCCTAGTCGCTCCGCGGCATGTGGGATCTTCCCAGACCAGGGCTCGAACCCGTGTCTCCTGCATTGGCAGGCAGACTCTCATCCACTGCGCCACCAGGGAAGCCCTGGGTCTCAGACTTTTGTTGCATTCTCTCATGGTGGAATCAGGTAGGGATCTCTCTGGAGCCTCTTTATGAGTCACTAAGCCCTTTCTTAGTGGAAGACTTAGTCACTTCCCCAAACCCCCTACCTACTAATACTATCACCTTAAGGGGTTAGGATTTCAACGTATGAATTCTGGTGGGATACAAACATTCAGACCATAGCAACTGATAAACAAAATCTGGGATATACATACAATAGAATATTATGCAGCCCTAAAAAGAAGGAAATTCTGTCATGTGCTATATAATATGGATACTCAAGGACATTATGCTACTTGAAATAAACCATCACGAAAGGACAAATACTGTATGATTTCACTAATATGAAGTATCTAAGGTAGTCAAAATCATTGAAACAGATAGTAGAGAGATGGTTGCCAAGGGCTGAGGGGATGGGGAGGGAAATTTGTGTTTAGTGGGTTTAAGTTTGCTTTACAAGATGAGAAAGATCTAGAGATCTATTCCACAACAATGTGAATATACTAAACACCACTGAACCATACACTTAAAAATGGTAAGGATGGTAAATTTAATGTTATGTTTTTTTACCACAATTAAAAAACTATTTTGTATTTCCTTTGCTTTTTTTCCTCTAATCCTTTCAAAACCTGGTATTGAATTGAACAGCAGTATACGCATGTAGTTTAAAAATACCATTCATCGCGTACTCATGGCATATGTTTACCCAGAATGAGAAATGCTATTAATAATTTATCTTGTATGCTTCCAGAAATAGTCTATATATATTTACATGCACATATACGTATATGTTCATCTTGGAAATTTCTAATGGAAGCACAATAAATACATTCCTTTTCCTAGCTGTAAAAAAAAAATGTTTCTTAAATCTCATTATGAATAAATGCATTTGATAATCTTGTACACATGAAACTTATATAATGTTTTAAACCAACGTTACCTCAAATAAATAAACAGATCAATTAATTAAATAACCTCATTGTTTTCAAAGGAATGAATTCCATATAATACTATATTATTCCATAAAATGGAGTATCGTAATTTCTTTGTGTTCACCTATTGACAGAAAACTGGATCTTGACTGTAAACAATGCACTTAGTTTTCTTACAGGCACTTTCTGTGCACCTCTGAGTGTTCCTGTGGGACTAACTCCTAGAAGTGGAATTGTTACTTGGTGTAGACGATATATTGACGATATAAAGGAGCATTACTCCTTTTGGGCTGTCATCTTCAGCGCTCTAAATAGCGGGTGCTTTTGAACACTTAAGTTTATAGAAATTGTCCTCCAAGGACGTGCATAATGCTGTGATGAACATGGGTGTACACACATCTCTTCAAGATCCCGCTTTGGGTATATGCTTTGGGCATATCCCCATCTTATGCCATTTTATGCTCCTACCAGCACTGTCTGAGAGTGCTTGCTTCCCACGCCCTGAGGAAGAGGATCCCCATCCTGTATCATCACTTTATTCACCTCCAACATGAATCCTCTGTACTGTGCTAAGGTGGTTTGAGTGTGGGCCCTGCAGCCAGACAGCTAGGGTTCAAATCCTTGTTACATCACTAACTAGTTCTGTGATTTGAGGATAGTGAACTTGAACTTTTCATGCCTCAGTGTCCTTTTCTGTAAACTGGGCATAAGAGGGCTGTTGTGAGGATGTGTTTAATAAATATGTATAAAGCACGTGAAGCAGTGTCAGGCACTCACTAAGTACTCAGTATAACACTTCTTATTGGTTTAATAGTTTTCTTTAAATTGATTCTCTTTTTAACCTTAGTTTTATGCTAAATGCTATGTAATAATATCATAGATCAGATGTATACTATCTATATCTTATTCTGAAAGACATCAAATTACATGCATACATTTAAAATGAAAAGAAAGTTTTTCTAGGACACAGTTTGAAAAGGACTGTCCTAAGCAAGAGTATTAGCAAAGGTTTTGTGGAGTTCAAGTGGGAGAGGTTACATTGTGTCACACTGATGTTGTAATTTTCATTTCTTCATACTGAATCCATACATCACACCTTAAATAGATACAAAGTGGACTAGACCAGGGGTAAGCAACCTAAACCCAGAACCAGCTGGCTGTGTGGCTTTTTAAATAAAGTTTTATTGGAACACTGCCACACTCGTTCATTTACATATTGCTTCTGGCTACTTTCACACAACAGCAGAGTTGAGCAGTCACAACAGAGACTGCATGGTCTACAAAACCAAAAATATTTATTATCTGTCCCTTTATAGAGAAAGTTGGCTGGCCCCTGGTCTAAACCAATATTTCTCTCTGTCTGAGACCCTTAAACATGCTTGAACAGCATCCAGCTTCTCAACTGCTGCCCTAGTCTTAGCCACTCTGAAAGTTTGAGGTTTGCTGATCAGAAATTCTCAACATCTCAGAGTTTTGAGACTGTGATATTAATATTAAAAAAAGTACTCAAAGCCTGTCTTCCTGTTTTGCAAAATTTTAAAATTTCATCATTGCTTTTGTCTATACAAATATATAAAATGTGGTCTGCATCAAAGGCAGAAAATTGTTCTAAGTGTTAAGTGGCATAGGACTGCAGAGTGCAGAAACCACAGGAGTTATCAAGGGCTGTGAACACAGCAGTGCTCCAAACACTCCACCTCTGCTGGGGGCCATTTTCACAAGATCCCAATTAGTTTGGTACCAAACCACTTGAGTCTTTTATGTCAAAACAACAGACCCAGGAAATCACCCATGAATAGCCTGAAGTACATACCATATCTGTGCCTTCTGTACATTTACATTATGTGTGCAAATTGTAGAATTTGTAGACTTTGACTGTCGTTCCCTATGAGACCCACTATTAGTACAACATCCTATGAAGCTAAGCTGCCAGAACTGCAGTCACGAGGAAGAATTTCCATGAAACCCTGGTGAGATGCTCCCTGGGCTCTCCTGCCTTCCACCTTCCCAAAACTTGGCTCTGCAGCACTTCCTTTCAATGAGTCTGCTGCCGGAGCACCTTTTTTGGTAAAAATTCACTTTTTCCATCATTTACTTTTCTTGATCAAAAACAATACTTTTGCCATCTCCCAAATGAATAAAAAAGTCTACTTCTAAAGCTATTTCCCCCACAACTCTGCCATACTCTGTTCATATTACTGTTTAAGATTTACCTTTTTCATAAAATATATCCTAATTTCCATATATCTCTAATAACACCACTTCTGGAACTACTTCATTCCAGGAAAAGTAAAACTGTAATTTGTAAGATGTCTCAAGAGTTGCTATTTATCCTGCTGCATATTTAAAATTCTACTCACCACCACACCCCTCCCTCCTAACCTGATAACACCTGGCAATTCAAATGAGCAAAATCGTTACTTTTGCAAAGCAATAAAGTAGGTACAAAGGATATCGGGATAAACAAGCTGTAGTCCCTGATGCCAGAATTGATGTGAAATAAGCACGAGGTGAATAAATATGGCAAAAGAAAAGTAATACTTGAGAAATAAAAATGAAAAATCCTAGGAGTAGAAAAAGAAGGGCGTGTCTACACAATTTTAGTACAGAGTAAAAGGGATTTGAGTGAAGGTTTTCAAGTTGGGAAGGATTGTAATCGACAAATGGAAGGAAGGACGCTCCACACCCACCGAATGCAGCTGGCCCTGGCAAGAGGCAGTTGTTACTGGATCCTGGGTTTCCAGGACCCATCGGCTACTTTGTGGTAGCAGCTCAGGTGTCTCATTCACTTCTCTGCCTCAACCTTTTCAGCTGCTCTGAGAGTTTTCGACAGACCAAATCCAGCTTTTATCTCTATTGTCACTGAGACCTGCAATGAAGGGCAAATGGAACCACCTCTCTCTCAGGTTCAGTAGGGCATCGTCCTTGTACAACTTTGTGGGGAAAAAGTGTTAAGCCTCTTGTTACACTTAGGCTTGGCACCGAAAGCCTCCCATCACACAAGCAGCATCACACAGTTGGCTAAGTTTTAACTTAACTAACCATCTGGGTTGAGGTCTGTTTGAGAACAGCAACTTTTCCTTAACTCAATCTAACAACTCCTTATTGAGAATCTGTAATAGGCCTGGCCCTCTGGGGAGATTAATCCCTGACCTAATGGCTCTCAGAGCCCAGGAGGGGGAGACATGTACAGAAAATTCAACTGTGGTCCACAATGGTAAGTGCAATCAACAAGACTGTCCATGGTACAAAGTCACTGCCTCGGGGATCAATGCGCTTGACGTAATGAGGTGAATGGTTAGGAAGGAGAGGGCCGTGTCCCTGACAAGGCCAAGTACATGGAAGAGATCGATACAGAATCATTGAAATGCTGCTCCTATTCTGCCCAAAACCACCCAGTCTCAGAGCCAAACTTGAAATCGGCAAGCCTGGAGCTGGCACAAGCCTCAGACAGCCAAGGCACACTCTGCAGACCCTTCTTTGCAACCTCTTACCTGATGCGGTAGGATGGACCCTTCTTTGCAACCTCCTACCTGATGTGGGGCTTGGCTCTGTTGAGTCATCAACTCATTAGCAATAAATGTATTAACCTAGACCTGAAATAAACCAACATATATTTAAATGACTGAATTAGCAGGAATCTCTGTCAAGAGAATTTCTGCTCCTTCTACCAATAGAGCTTCACACTTAGCAGACTGTCTGCTTCCTTATGTACAAACCCTCCTTATCTCTGAGTCCAGTTTTTCTTATTATGATTTGACACTGTTCTTATCCCTCTTTATTCTGAAACTACACAGTCATATGATCTTTCTATTTATACCAAGTAAACGTAATTCTTTTAAACCTGAATCCAATATTCTTTATTAATTTGATTATGCAATATTTCAAACATCCCCCCAAAACAGATATGCATGTACTGATAATCTAGATTTATTTTAACAAGGTAAATATTTTGCCATATGTGCATCAGCTCTTTCTCTTAAATAAATGAAGTGGTGCAGGTATAACAAACAGTCCCCTTCCCAACCCCCATGCTTCCATTATTTCCGTGTCTTTTTTCTGCCCTGCAAATTTGGGGTCACCCTTGTTGCTCTCTTAGAGCACTGTGAGATTGTTGTGAATCTTTCAATACAATATTAATTAGCCTTATTAATTAGTCTACTTGGTGTTCTAGGTTGGAAATGATCTAGAGAAGAACAAAGGTTCAAACGATTTGCTATGTCTATTTTATATTCATTTAAGGACCTACTGCTACCTATTTTTTCAAGGCGAAAGAAATTTATTAAATAGAATTATTTATACTAGAACTTATGTTTATTTCAAGTAATTTCTTTTCTTATTTTTCTCAAATATATTTTGCCAGTCCTTTCCTAGAAGAATGCCTTTTTCACACAAAGGGCCTGCATAGGGAGAAAAATGCACTTAAATTCTAAGTTTAATTCAATGCATTTTGAATAACAATTTCCATCTTAAATTCATAAAGGATATAACTTCTGAATTAGAGTTCTGATGAGTTTTTAATATGAAGAATAAACTCCTAATGAATGCAGAGTATAGCGATTCAGGAAATATTATAGTTCTCAAAGATAGGACTAACTTTAACCACTTGACTGTTATTCACTGATAACAATGAGAAAGTACCTGGGCTCCGCCCCCCTAGGTTGGTGACTATCAGGGAGAAAGAGGGTGTCTTGCAGTCAGAGGGCACTGGAGCAAGCTTCCTGAGGCCCTGTTACAGAGAGCATCACCTGTTCAGGCTAACACGTGCGTGGGATAAGCTGCATCCTAGAGCAGGCGGCACAGTCTCCTCTGATCCAGGCAGCTGGAGGATGGTTAAGGGGCAAAACAATTTCCCACAGATGGGACTTGGTTCATCCCAGTCAGTGCTTCTCACAATCTAGCTTGTACTGGAATCCCCTGCTCATCTTGTTAAAATGCAGATTCTATTCAATAGGTTGGGGTGGGGGCTGAGATTCCATATTTGTATCAAGATCCCGGGTGATGCTGCTGGTCCGTAGGTTACATGTTGAGTAGCAGGACTCATAGCAATCTAGGTCCTTTAATTCATAGAGAAAAAAGGGAAGGCGAGGAGTAGAAAGGTAAGATGTATAAGAAGAGGAAAGCAGAGAAATAGAAAAGAAAGCAAAAGGTCATGGAGAGAGAGTGAAAGAGAGAGAGAGAGAGAGAGAGAGACAAAGAACAGGAAATTTGATAATATGGCCCTCCCAGCATCCCTCCCTTCTAAGTGCCCCCATTAGGGTGGACATCAAGTCTTTACATGGCCCCACCCCCCAATCCAGGGGCTTCGGTGCTAAGTGTAGGGTGGCCTGGGAGCCGTCCTGATCAGATCACCTCTTCACAGGTGGTGAGATCTGAGACTCCCCTCAGCCAGAGCCAAGTAAGTCCGAGCATTTCCTCAGATTTTTGAACCAATATAGGAAAATGAATGCCAGAAGCTAATCCACAGAAGGCACAGGGCAGGGCTGCCTCTTAGTTACAGCCATTCCAGAGACCCAGCTAAATCCTCCCCTTCTCCGTGTGCTCGGATTCCCAAACTACCTAGACTGATTCAAGTGGATTTTCTAGAATTTGTAACAATACAGATAGAAGAGGGATATAGGGGAAAATGGAGAGAGAAGAGAGAAATAAGGAGAAAAGTATTTAATGAAAGGTTAAAAAATAGATAAGGAAAGAATAGAAGGATAGAGGAGAAGAGGGAGAAATAGTAAGGAGATGAGAATGAAGACAAAGTATTGATAAAATGGAAGAAAAAACACCCAGGAATTGCAGGAGGAAAGGTCCCCATGGCCAATAGGGACCCAGTGGTCCCTGGGCCAGATAAGCCTCAACAGAGGACACCATTGCAGTGGACACCATTAGGCACGGTCTCCCGAGAGGAGAGGTGGGTATTGGCCTGGCTCTCATTGAGTCAGCCCACTGTTCCCAAACAACTGGAACGGGGAGGGAGAAGAGACAGAGTCAGGGCAGGTAGGTGGTCTGGGAAGGACAAGGCTTGCTAGAGGGTCCCAAGAAGACCAAATAGGTGCCCAGGAGGGTGGTGATGGAGCTGCCCCAACACCCCTCTAGAATACTGCCCGCGCTCTAGGCTGCCCACTCACAGACCTCTCCTGCCCACCAGGGATGCTCACAGACCCAGACTCAGAGCAGGACAGTGGTTGGCGCCCACACCTCTCCCCAGCCCGGTCCAGAGGCCCCCAGGGAGCTCAGAGCTCACATTAGCTTGCAGGTAAGAATCCTGGTTCGCAAGGGCTGCCCCACAAAATTCTTGTAATGAATCTCAGAGTCACAGTAGATTGATGTAAGTGTTGGCTGACATATTCTCAGGGAAACAGTAGAAAATCAACATTAGTGAGCTCTGTCAGTGACCACCGATCTGCTGCACTGCTCACTGCACTGCTGGTCTATGATCCTCAGCGTCCTAAGACTCTGGCCACTTCCTCATTTAGTTGGGCTGAAGCTGCAAACTCATCTTCTAAGTCCTATGGACGTTTAGCACCAAGCTTGGTCAAGCCACCTGGTTTACTAAATGACCGATATAAACCATGATTGTTCACATCGTATAGGAAATGCACCCCTTCTAAACTTGTTCAGTGATACTTCTTCCACTACATTTCAAGTGAGGACATTTACTCTGCACATCAAAAGAGTTTGTATGTCCTGAGATGTAGTGCATCCCTTGGTGAGAGATGGTGATGCCTTTTCTGTCATGTAAGACACATGCCTATATTTCCATTTAAATAAAACCCTTTTGGAATGTATTTCACAGATCTGAGTATTTGTTTAATTTTTTTGGTTATTTTCACATAGAAATCCAGTTCAGCCATGGAAGCAGTCACTCATTAAGAAAAAATATTAAAGTGGAACATATCACCAGTGAAGAACATAATTTCTTTTTTTAAGAAAGTCAATTTGGATAACTAGCCTTCAGTAACTGGACCTGCAGTCCTCAAATCCTTTAGTCAAAGACTTTGTGGCCAGCCATGTCTCAATTTTATAATTTTGAGAATTTAGAGAGGTATACCTTGCATGTCACATATTAATTAATATTCCATGGCAGACATGTGGCAAAGCATGTGGACAACTTGCCCAAAGTAACATAAGTAAAGACCTTTTGTCTTATTATCATCTCATGTCCATTTTCAGTAAGCAGTTAGGATAGACCTTTTTCTCAGAGTTTTTGGAATTTGGAAAGAGTTAACATGTATTAGTGGACAAAGTTAGCACAGACAGCAGATAGACCCAGAAGAACAAGAAAAGTCACTTAAAATAATTATGACAGGGAGAACATCCACAAAACTTTTAAGGCCAGAGAAGGAGTGCTTGATTTGGACTTTCTTATAAAAGTAGAAGGAGGCTTCCTGAGAAGAAAGCCACTACACAGTCTTTCTTGCTGGGGGTCAAGGTTACATCAGCGAGGCCACAAGCTGGGGACACTGCTGTGGGTGAGAGCTACACTAGTGATGGCGGGGCAGCAGCCTCTCAGGGGGGGACACCTGTGACACACCAACTGCGAGCAGGTGCTCAGATACCCCTGCAACATGACTTCATATGACTCTGGAAAACATCTTCAGATCCAATGAGAAATGTGTTTGCTAGGAAAGGATACCAAATGCAGAAAGAAAAAAAAAAAATCAGAGATGTATAAATACAGTGGGGTGCGCAGAAAGGCCTCAAAGATGTCCAGGCCCTAAAGAAAGGAACTGTGAATATGTTACTTTGCATGGCAAAAGGGACTCTGCAGATGGGATTATGGTTAGGAAGACTGTCCTGGATTACCCAAGTCGATCCAGTCTAACCACATGAGCCCTTAAAGTAGAGGACTTTCTCCAGCTAGAAGAAGAGGAAATCAGAGAGGTGCAGCAGAAGGAGAACAAGAACAAAGAGTGATTTAAAGATGAAAGGGACTTGACCCGCTGCTGCAAGAACAGGCCACACAGAAAGCATAAGGGATGTGGGAAACCTCTAGGAGCAAAGACCAGCCCCCAGCTGGCAACCTACAGGAGATCAGTGTCTCAGTCCTACACCCACAAGGAAGTGAGTGAGTGTGTATGCAGAAGCATCAGGAGGGCAGTCCTGACTGCTGCCCTCTGAAAGGCCTGCTTGCAAGGCTGGCCCATTCCCAAGACTCTAATGAGAAAGGTGGCTTACTGTGCCTAATGTTTGTTCAAACACTGTGGTTCATACTCAATACCTGCCTTCCTTCTGGGAGTCTGGGATTTTGTTACATGCAAGGCAGAGGGTGCCTACATGACCAGCCCCCAGTACATGAGCTCAGCTGGTTGGTAATATTCCATGTGGGTTTCTATAACTCACTGCTGGGGGATTAAGCTAGTCCCGTATGACTTCCCTGGGAGAGGACTGTAGAAACCTGGGCCTGATTTCCTCTGCGCTTCACCCCAAGCACCCTCTTCCTTTGCTCATTTTGCTCTGTGTCCTTTCACTGTGCTAAATCATAGCTGTATGACTACACACTGGTCCTGTGAATCCTCCCAGCAAATCATGGAACCTGGGGAAGGTTCTGGGAATCTCCAGACACCTTGAAGGACAAGTCTTCCCCAGAGCCTCCAGGAAAAATGCCTTAAGCAGAGAACCCAGCCAGGTCTACTGTACTTTAGACCTACAGAACTATGACATAATAACTGTCTTGTATTAGGTCACTAAATCCATGAAAATGTGTTAAAGCAGTGATAGGAAATTAAGTAAATGGCACCATGAATAAACACTTTCACTAATAAAGAGTATAATATCTCAAGGACATTTTTTAAAATCTTAAATTCATTCTCAAGTTAACATCAGCAATTCATATCTAAAACAACCACGTGAAGAAGGGGTAGAACCTCTGGTAAAGTGTATGGTTGATTTTTAAGAGCAGCTGACATTTTGTGAGAGGTCTGGAAAGCAGCCAAACCAGCCCAATTTTTAAAGAAACTGTGAGTATAATGTCAGAATCATCAACTAGTGTGATTTACTGCTATCAATGCCAGTTGTGTATAGTCGGGCCCAGATTAGGAGATGAATTCACTTAACCCACGGTGGTGCACGCAGAAGATGTGAGGATGAGCCCTTTTCCTAAAGGAGCTCAAAATGTAAGAGAGGAGAAACACTTCCATTGGAGCTTCAAGGATCACTAAGTTGAGACCAAGGGCTACAGAGAAGCACAGAGCAGGGAGGGAGCTAAGGAAGGCATCCTGCCAGAACGTAGATTCCACTCATTCGTTTTAATTCAGCAAACATTTACCAACGTGCTCGGCCCCAGGCACCATGAAGTGCTGGGGACACAGGGAGGGATGCAAGCTCAGCAGGAGTGTAAGGCAGGCCACTTTACCCATGTTTATTGTGTGATAGGATGGATAGGACTGAGGGGTCCACTTCTGTCCTCACCTGCATGATCTAGGGTTAATAATGCCACTATATTCTTGACCCTACTTCCCCAAGGGTGCCTGACCTTTAAAGAAATCAGCAGAGGGTGATGCTTACATATGATTCCTCTCCAACCTGCTTAACTAAAAACAAGAATTGTTAGAGTTGCTCAATCAAATGGGATTGGAGCGGGGCGAAAATATGAACCTTAATTAATACAATGAAGAATAAGTAGGCATTAACTATTAGTTAACTAATTTTGAAAAATAATATTTAAGTTTGAACAAAAGTTCTCTATGTAAGTAGATGTTTCATTAAGCTTTAACTTACTTAAGCAATATTGACCTTAACCCTGCTTTGGACTTGGTGTTCTTAGAATAAGCACAACATTAATACCTGCTTCGGATCATACACATGGCAATTACTTGTTTGGAAACCTTAGGTCAGCCAGCCCTAAAAACACTCACATAGCCCTTCCCACTTTGTTCTTTTATCTAGTATTAGACAACTAACTAGTTTTTCTTGATTCAATTTGCATCAACATTTATTGACTAACTAATAAAAGCTCCAGGGATAAGAAATTAAGTAGACCACAATCTATTAAGTTATAATAAGTTACAGAGTTCTAAGGAAATTTAAATGAGGGCAGTTTGTTACACAACGAATATTATCATTTTGTTGCCTGTTTCTTTTATAGATAAGCTATGTGCTAAGACATAACGGCTTTTTAGCTGACAATTTTCTTCTTACCCTGACAATTGAGAAAAAAATTTTTTTAAGTTATACAACATTCTTAGCCTAAATTAAATGGAAGATACACTGTGTATTTTTTATTGTGGTAAGATATACATAACAAAAAGTTTAGCATTTTAGCCACTTTTAAGTGTACAGTTCTGGACATTAACATTCACATTGTTGTGCAAACACCACCACCTTCCATCTCAAGAACTTTTTCATCTTCTCAAACTGAAACTTTGTCTCCATTAAAACACTTACAGTCCATTACTCCCTTCCCCTGGCTCTTGGCAACCATCTAAATTATATTTTTAAGAAGAAGAAAAAAGTAATTTCTTCTCCACCTGATGAATCTTCTTCAGGCCACACCCCATCAGCCAATTGCAAACCTGCTGCAGACCTTTACAACACTCTACTTTTAGAGCTTCTCATTCAGAGCAGACTGTGATTTAAAGATATGAAATGCTAAATAAAGAATAAATTACATAAATTTTAATATTCAAAAAGTTAAGCAAACAAAATTTAATTCTTCTAAAAGAAGCATGGATATGTAATCAGAAGTAGAAACTATGTCACTGATGTAAAATAGTTATGATTCCAAAGAATCCTAGGGATCTATTGTCCATAAATTACAAGGGGCCACATGGTGCCCAAGTTCCTGTTGGAGCAGGAACTCAACATATCCCTCAACCAAGTCCTCCACAGAGAGACTCTCCATTACATCTATTTTTACATGTTCAGGGTCTTTCAGAAATTTCAGTTTATCAGAGGGCACAGAGAAAATGAATTTGCTTTATTTAAAAATGCTGAGGCAATATGAACTATTGTGTTTGTTATCAAACAAAAATAAAATCAGTTGTATGTGACTTATTTATTCCTTAGACTTCACACTATTTAAAGGAATAATGGGAAGACATTTTCAATATTTCGCTACATTATAAAATTGTTTTACTTATTTCATAAATTAGCCATGGACGGTGTCTTCTGGAACGTCACATGTGGCTTACATTCAGTGGAAACATTTTCAAGTAACTTAGGAGGCTCTGGTTCTATACTTGATCTGACAGATGGGCAGCAACATGCAGTAACTGGCATAATTCATACTCCGACAGACTGCTTTTCAGTAAAGCACATACCCAGATGCTTTCCTCTCGTCGATATTGCTTCCAGTTCCTCCCGCCATCGCTGAACATCAGGAGGTAGCTGGTCACCCAGTCGGAGCTCCCGTGTCCTCCCTGGGTGGCCACAGCTGTGACCTCCATTCTTTCTCCAAGGTCAATCTGCAGCCACTGGTATTTATTTGACACAAGGGGAGACCAGCCACCAGCTCCTTTTTGTGGGAATAAAAAGAAGAAAACCGGTAAAGACAGAGAAATCTTTGAAATCTATATTAACCTGTAAGAATGGGGTCATAAATAAGATTTATGAAAATCATAGTTTCAAATTCTGCATTATATAATGCCCCAGAATTATACAAACACACTCACATACACACACACAAACACAAAATAAAAACACAGGTTAAATGTAAATGGATGAAGCCTATATTAATTGTTTTGTTTCTTAGTTCATAACCCCTTACTCTCCGGTATTGGGGTGTCCCGCTAAGTGAAATTGATTAATGTAATAGGTGGACAACTAAACACCATGCCATTACATCAGTGCTTGGAACTAGTGTCTTTATTGGCTTCAATGCATGACTTGCCCTTTGTTGGACATAAACAAAGGGCAAACTTTCCTTGTTGGAAAATAAAGCTAGAAAACCTTAATTCTGGATTCCCGGCATGAGGAAGTACAATGTTGAATGTTGGGATAACAAAGATGGCTATGGCATAGCCCTACACTCAAGGTGCTTACAGACTCATAGGAGAAGCAGACATTTCAAAGAACAATTTGAAATGCAATATGGGAGGGGTGGAGGTGAAAGTGATTTCTGTGCAGGGAGGGAGAGTTCTAAAAAGGCAGCAAGGAGGGTGAGAGAGAACCCAGAGGAAGTGAATGGGGAGGAGTTTCTCAGGTATTCAAGACAATAGGCGCAGAGTGGAAATTACTGTGCTTTGTTTTCTCCAGTGCTTGTGAGACACCGAAGAATTAGGGATACCTGTGAATGTATTATTGATATATTTTGTTCTTCTAGTTTAACAGAAACATGAGTTTTGAATTTGGATTTAGATGTCATATTAAATTTTCTGAATTTAAATTATTATGCAATATAAAAATCGGGAAACAGGTTTGAAATGCATTCTGGAACTGATATTTTGCTACATATCCATGTCTAGAAAACACAGTGTCATGTAAACAGTCCCTAACACAAAAAAACTAGCTTTAAAAAAAATTTTCCCCATTGTCCTGACATCTAATTTGAGGCTCTCATAATAAAGTCTGACACTTTAGACAACATTTATTATCTTTTTTATTAGGGGCTATTATTAACATCCATGTCCTGTTTACAAAAGCTGTTACGACCAAGTACATGTCAGGAGGTGTGTGACATGGTTACAAGACAGCTCAAAGGAAAATGGAAGTGGAGCGCTTACATCAGGGTGTGGAGGTGAAACTAGCAAGTGGGCACATCTGTTGCTTCACTATGTCCTCTGCTAACGGCACTACGTGTATAACCCTTAACAAAATTTAAAGCTTACAAATTCTTTAAAACTCAAATTCTTTCTAAGATTTCCTCATTTCCTGCAATCTTTATTCCAAAATTCCAAAATTTCCTCTCAACCACAAGCACAATGTCTTTTCCTTTGATTCACATCGCAAACATGCCACAACTCTGGCTGTTCTGTAATGCATTATGAAACTTTTTATTTTGAAATAATTTCAGATTTACAAACGAGTTGCAAAGATGGGATAGGGAGTTCCTGTCTACTTTTTACTCAGTGTGTCCTAATGTTAATATCTGACATCACCATGGTATTTTGATCAAAACTAAGCTATTAACACTGGTACAATGGTAACAAAACGACAAACTTTATTTTGATGTCTCCAGTTTTTCCTCTAACTCCCTGTTTCTGTTCCAGGATCCCACATTGCATTTAGTCACCTTGTCTCCTTAGTGTCTTCCAACCTGTGATAGTTTTCAGTCTTTCTTTGTCTTTAATAACAAGATTGATCACCACCCAACACCTCCCTGCTACTTCTACTGATTTGTGCAAAGGTCCCTTCTAATGTTTGATGAATGATAAGTCCTTCTGGGTTCTAGCTGAGGGTTAACTAACAGTCCCAAGTAACATTACTCTGCAACTGCCTGTAATTTTATAATAATTGCCAAAAGAAGTCAGAAATTAGGTGTTGGCTTTTAGCTGATCATTTTAACTTAAAGGTTCTACATTTGAAGTTTTATATGAATCAGTTTCAATCTCTGCGAAACTGCTAAATGTCCTGTATTCTTAGTATCAAGGTTGTAAAGAATGTACTGAAGATACTTCTTCTTTTTGCATTTCACAATCTTTCTCTGTCATCTTCAATCTCTCTTGAAGCGGGAAGTATCATCAACACGGGTACCACATGTACAGAAATGCAACAGAGTAAAAAGCATCGGCATGCTTCCAGCATCTGCCCTGGGACCAGCCTCTCCCACAGATGCAGCCACGTCTCTGTCAACCACTCTTCACCATCTGCAGGTAATCAACCTTGAACATTTCATATTCCTTACCTGTGGTGAGAAGGTGCTACTGGTATGCAAATTAAGCTATCTGATTAAGTAGGTACTCTGATAAAGTAATGAAACTGCAGAATTCCCTGTGCTGCAAAGCAATTCATTTCAGCTGGGTAACACAGCCACGGCGTAATCCCCAGACCCCTGTAGGGTGATGATGTTGAATTACTGTGCATTTGCCCATGCACGCAGTCCACCGGGGTAGATGCCCTTTTTTCTAATGACTGGAAAAAGTGGGAAATGCACAAATGTAACCTGAGGACTGTTAGGGAGCCCCGAACAGTTTTACTGACGGGTAAGGGAGATCACTGTTCTGTAATGGAAAACAAAACAAAATACACTGAAACAACATTAAAGTGGGTACGCTTGAGCACAGCCGCCCCACCAGCTCTTAGCTGCAGAGCAGTGGTTCTGAAACTGATCAGCCTGCATTATTCAATGTTGCAAATCTTCAGTAAATTCCCCCTGGGAACCAACACCCCCTGAAACAGAGCCCAGGGATTTGCAATTACTGTTTTGGAGTCACCAGTGCTGAACCCACAAGAAAGGCACTTGCCCTCCCACCCAGCTCTTCCCCTGACCACACCACAGACTGTCTTTTTCCATTGTCACCGTCCTGTCTCCTGCCTCAGCCCCTTAGTTGAATAAAGTGTCACAATTCATACAAAGGAAAACATGTCCAGAGGGTCTGACTTGCACAGAACAAGGTTCCACAGCTTAGGACACTGAACACAAAACATCCCTCCCAGCAAAGTGTGATAGGTATGCTTTAGGGCTGCAATGAGAATTCAACAAGAAGCTGTGTTAGAGCATCTAGCACAATACTTTCTCTCCCATACACGATCGCAAGACGGGAGACAGTCATGGTGAAAGAGGGGTGACATCCAGAGTGTGGGGCATTGCAGTCTTTTCATTACTGAATGGCCCGTTACCTGCCACTTTATACTAGATAAAGGAGAGAAAATGAGGAAAGCCAAAACTTGTCACAAGCATGTGATGTGTTCAGGACCCTCCCAGATGCTCTAAGTGCTACCTCACAACTCCTCCATGCACCCGGCAAGTGGGACGGGTGTTACAGTCTCTGCTTTGCAGGCAAGCAAAAAACAATCATTTTAGGTTCGGGTGAGGGTATTTTATAAAAGCTTAGCTCCCTTTTCATTCTCTACCCCTTCTAAGAACATATCCCTGTGATTTGTCAGTTATTCAGTATTGTTTGCTTATCAATACCAGACTGTCTTTTATATTGATATACTGGCAGATATATTGGAAGGTTTCTGTCTCTAGTTATCCCTGTGTGATTGTTTCCCCCACCTTTCGTTGGCTCAGACACAGGCAGTGACTTGTGTCTTTGGGGAGAGCAAAGGCTGAACAGGAAACTCTCAGCTAGGGCCTTAATTATTCTGGTCACTGATCAAGATGAAAATGACCCCTGCCCCTGGTGGCCACGGGGCATGCACTGTCATAATGAGTGTCAGCTTTGTGTAGAGGGGGAAATTACCCAGAGGTGGAAATTACCCAGAGGTGAAAAGGAGAATAGCTCATGCCTTCTTCAAGTTGGAACAAGGTCCAGAGCAGAAAGATACCGAAGTGAGCAAAGTCAAGTGGGATAATCTGAAGTGAACAGACTAACCTATCTCCAGGGCATCTAAATGTCAAGCAAGTAAATGGCTAAATTGAAATTGTAACCAAGGGAAGTTTCCCTCCAAGATCTTCATTACATTGTCTCAAATGGGAGCTCAACAAGCTCTGTGTATTTCTTTCCTCACTTAAATGCATCTTAATTCACAGAAAACTCATTCCAGATTCCAGGCGGGGCTGGGTGAGTGGGGAGAGGGTGAGATAAGCAGGAGTAACAGATGTTCCCAGGAAAAAGGGGCCATAGGGCAGCAGGCCCTGGGGATGCTCCCTGACCATCCCACTCAGAGATCTCTGGGATTTATATATTGGTGTTTTTGTCACAACCCTGCCTACATTGCTGAGGGAAATTTAAGCATTTGCTCCAGCTCTGATTTCTTAAGGAGCAATTCCAACTATCTACATATACCATTTCTGGCTATCAGGATGTAAAAAATGCAGAAATCCTCCCTCTGGACCTGTCTAGGTAACCTCTGATTCCCTTTCTGCTGTGCTTCCTGCAGTCTGCTAGCAGCCTGAGCAGGAGACAACAGGTAGCTTTCCAAAAAGTGCATCCATAATGAAAAAATCACACAGAGCTGCCTAATTGTAAAACAGATTCCTGTACTAAATGCAGACATACCCTATAATGGTTTTGTAAACAGACAATTTAAAATTAAATAAAAAATAAGTGTATACTTGTTAATTTGTGATTCAAATTAAATGCCAGTGATATTAAAGAAAAAAGGTACAGTGTGACTGTTCACACGTGACTCCCTTAAGTTCTGTGTGCAGTGTCCCGAGGGACAACTTTCAATGCCCTTGGCAATTAACATTCATCATTGCAGCTCTTTCTGCATAAAATAAACAAAAATCCATTGCTACTGTGTGTTTTGTTTTGCTTCTCTCATAGACACTCCTGACCAAGTTTTAAAGAAACACACAGTAGAGAGGCATTCAGATCTGAACTGATCTCAGGCTTTGCAGTTCTTATGTGTTTGAAGTTCTGTATTGACAAGACTATAAGATGATTTTGCTAATTTCTCACCTTAGAAATAAAATACGAATTGCCCAGCAAGCCTATAAACCATCCGAACATGTACTAAATACCTCATGCATGACTGAATAAAATGTATGACCAAGTTTATTTGTGCATCTCCCGTGAAATCTTCATGTTTATGAGAGATGCAGCTCTGAGATCTGGTCTAATTCTATAAAAGCATCATTGTGCATCTTTCAGAGGCCCCCTGAGTTATTCAGAACAGATATGATTCCAGATCATTGTTGAGGCCACTCAGAATAGCTGCATCTCCCTCTGACATGTAGAGAGCAGTGGGGAATCCAGGATGCCCAGAAGGGCAGGAGGCCAGGCGCTCTGCTCCAAGGCCCCCACCACTTCCCAGGGACACACCGTTACTCTTCTTAAGGCAAGAGCTCCTTTTTCTTTTTAATTAAATTCAGTGTAGGATCATGTCAGGAAATGCAAGGGTGACATGCTTAGAAATAAAACCATGAGTACTAAATTATCTATCCATACTTGACTGCTCAGTTAGCCAGAAGCCTTTGGAAAAAAAGTCCATTGATGGTAAAACTTACATTTTCTTTAGTGATGTTATGTAGCTGAATTCATTACAATTTGTAAGCACACTGTGGAAGCCTTGGATAAAAAGAGATATGTACAGAGGAGCTGCTATACAAAATAGAGTGGTAAAATGAGAATGCAAAAAGGATGAGGTCTGAGCATCACAAAATGTAAATACTACTGACAAAGGTGCATTTTTTGGAGGGTAGGCATTCATCCCCAGCAAAGTATGGCATTATTTTGTGTCGGAGAAAAGCCTGCTCCACTGGATTTCCTTGGAGGAAACATGGCAACAAGGGAAGAGTCTACTGCAAGGATCACAGGACAGAGAGAACAGGGAACCCCTGAAATACCATCTTCCAGTCAGCCCCTAGTCCAGAAGCTCCTCATTAATGTTCAGAGCAAAGGTGGGAGTAGCTGACCACAGGGTCCACTGAGATATTCCATTAGCCTTTGTCACTGGCTGTGGTCTTCCTGGACCAGTCTCTGTGCCACAAGTTAAACCAGAAGTTCAAGACTCCTGTGTGCTTTGATCATTAGTGATCCCAGATGCCTCATGAAAGGTTGCTAATTGAACCTCACCCCTTTGGCAGGATTGAAGGTCACCTCATTTGGTACGTCTTTCATCAGTGACTCCAAACAAGAAAAAGGGAATATCCCTACAAGAGGCAATGTAATTGCATTGGATGAGTAAAGCAGTACGTAATGGGATAAAATATATCTCCATAGGGATGCCAATAATATTTATTAAAAGTGGAGTACACAAAGACATCACGGTGTATGTCAAGGATACATACTGTTAAATAAATAACGTTCATGAACATTTCTGTATATTATACATGATGTAAAAGTGATTACTTTGGAAAAGAACAGAGTGGAATTTGCTAGACAACTATTTTTGAATTTGGATAGTGCTTAGAAGGGCTTCCACATACCTTTTGGGAAGTTGCCAAGTACGTCATAGGCAGTACTGACTCTTGGAAAAATACTATGGCAAAATTGTGGCCACCATAAGATACTTACTGGGCAGATTATAAACACAGACATAATTTTGCAAGGATTGCAAAATTTTTTCATTCCTCTCTGGTAAATCCTGTTAGCCGGTGATCATTATCCCATGAAGCCCTAGAGAAGCCAGGGAGGGCAAAGACCAACTGAGAAAATAGGAAACAGGACGTGTGATGTCTCCCTCTTTGGCAGGAAGAAGAGATGGGAACCCAGAGGATCGTGGGAAAGAGAGGAAATGGAGGAAGGGTAAAAGGTGGTGGGAGGGTGATTCAGACACCTTGCTCAGGAACGAAGTCCCAGGGGGATCAGAAAAGTGAGAGGAATAAGCAAGCTGTGGAAAGGCTTTGTCTTGGCTTCCATTTGGAATTTTGGGAGATCACCTTGTAGGGGGCTGTGTAGTCATTACTAATGGTTGCCAACTATTTCCCTTCTTCTACCTTCCAGGCACTTGGAGGATTGCGATTTCCACGCCCCCTGGTGGTTGGGTGGGGCTATGTGACCAGCTCTGGCCAACAAGCTCTGAGTGGAAGTGACAGGTTACTTCTGGACTAAACTGCCAGGACAAAACCATTTGACGAACTTTTTCCCCTTGGCATGGTGAACCAGACTGCCCACAGGCCATCAAAAGGGGGCACAGAAGTGAGATGAGAGTCTGACTGGATCTGAACAGAAGGTCAACTTGGCAAAGGCAAATTAAACCTGTAACCAAGGCTGCTCAGGCTGGAAACCAAATGAGACTCATGGTCAGGCTTCAGGGAGGCAAGAAGTGACATCGCAAAGATCCCGGTAGGGACAATGACCTGTTCCCTGGGAACACGGTCTTACCAAGAGGTAAATCCGCCACAGGCTTCAGGAGCAGGTGCCAAGTAACCCTCAGCGTTAAAAGCAGACAAACTCCCTTCAGCAGATAGCAAGGAGCTGAGCCCCAACGTGAGAAGCCCCACCATCCAGCTCCATGAGGGCACCAGCCCTTCTGTAAACCCAAACACTGTCTTGGAAAGAAGCAGGAACAAAGAAATCTGAACATCCCTGGAAGATGCTCACCCATTCAAAAGAGTCCACTGAATCCAAAAGAGACTGAGGATTGCCTTATTCTGGGGGTAGTGCTATAATTTGGGCTACTTGGTAGAGAGAAATGACAACATTGCCTCCCTGAAGGTTGTTGACAACGCTGAAAAACACGTTTGGTTTGTTCTGGTTTGTCTCATCTAGCATCTTAGGTTCTATGGAGGTAAACCGGAGACTCCAGACCTTGAAAAGGACCATGGGAAAACCTGAGCAGATGAGTTCTGTGTGACACCTGTACGGCAGGGTCTGCACGAACCCTGGGATTTGGGGGCTTCTCCTCTCACATGCTACCATCATGCCGTGATTTAATAAAGTTGCATGGTCACCAAGACAGTGCTCTGTGCTTTAGTACATGGGTGTATTTTACATGGATGCTATTACATTTGGCCTGTCCACTGCACTCAATACCCACAGTTGCATCTGCAGGATCATTTGTTAAGAAAAATCGGAAAAAGAATGTGTCTTGGCCCTAATAGGTCTAAAAACTTTTAGGAAGCACAGATAAACAGAATGAAAAATCTGACATCCAGAGGCAAAAAGTCCCCAGTACATTCATATGCCTTTATAAAAATCTGGTTTGCAAGCCCTTTTATTGCCATCTGAATTGCTCAGACTAGTATTTGGGAATACTGACCAGTTCTACCAGGCACCTAGCCTGTGAATAAAAGATAGAAAGACTGGAGAACTACGATTTTATGAAAAAATATGAGGGACAAGTTTATTATTATAAGATTTGCATCAAACATTTTTGATGTATTCAGTAATATTCTGATTTATATCAGGAGTTGATATACGTCTAGATATTTTAAATTATTATTCACTCTTTCCATTTTCTAACATTTCTTTGTAAAACACAGTGAATTTTACATCACAGCTTATTTGGGATATTGCAGAGTCCAAATAATCAGACGTTCCAGGTTATAAGAAAATATTTAGTGTCTGATGCCCAGGCTTAAGCATTTTCTGCTAATCGAATCATGTGTATTTATTTCCTGCTAAAACCTGGAGTATTAACTTGTACTAGTAAATGTACTTCCTAAAGTGAGAAATAAATATCTTAACGCTGAGAATTGTTGCTAATATGCTCAGCCATCAATTGTATTGGGAGCATTAGACAAAATCTTTCCTGGCTCCACCAACACATAAGTCTGTTGTGAGGAAATATGATCAATGTCTCGGTACGGGAAAGGTGAAGAATTACAAAGAGAAAAGAAAACATCCAGTCAGTTCAGCTTGTCTCCATCTACTTTCTGTTTGCAATACACACTATAGTAATCTGATATGCCATTTTTGATCAAGTTAAATTTAAAGCAGTCTCATTTGCACTGTCAGTGATGAGTGGCTTGCCGCATTAGAGGGCGTGATTTTCAGCATCTGGGCCATGAACGGAGTTGTCCCTCTTTCTGGGGATGATTGTTTATGCAAGCACTTTGGGGGAACAAAAAAGGAGAACAAAATGTGTGTACGCTTCCTCCTAATCAATCTCAATCAGCTCTGGCCAGACCACTCATCTCACCACCATGCCTGCGGTGACTAAAGAGGACACGTCACGTGGCTAAAAAGAACATGTTATCCGGAGTTGGAAAGCAGCATCTGAAATGCTAAAGCCAGTTTCATGAAGGGTCACCTACAGTAACAATAATTGTAAAAACAAAAGGTTATTTTCACATGCAAGATCTAGAATGAAAGTCCAGCGTGGTTTACTCTAAGGTAGTTTGTTTACTTTTGGTTTTGGTTTTTTAACTTTTGTTTTGAATAAACTTGGATAAACTGCATAAAGTTCATTTAGGAGATTTTTGAGAAGAAAAAAATGAAGTCAATATTATAGCATGTTCTTATTTAGAACACACAGATTTCAGCAATCTTGATTTTATATGAGAAATATTAGGTCACTTGTAATTCTAGGAAATATCAATTTAATATTGATGGAAACAAATTCAGCTAATATGAATAGTCAAACCCAATTTGACTGTAAAGATGTAAAGCCTCAAGAACTTTACATTTTTATCTAATGGCATCAATTTTCTTGAATAGGTATATGAATACATGTACGTGTCTGTGGTTTACCCCTTAAAAAAAATCCATCAGTTCTGAAAAATTATACATTCAGGCATTTCCAGTAATTTGTGTTTCTCTGTATAAAAAGGTAAGGTGTATGACCTCAGAGGGGATACTTTGTTAAATGTATTATCTGGAACCCAATCCCAGACTTCAAAATGGGAATGCTAGAGGAACCAGACTAGAAATTTCAAAAGTAAACTCCAGGAGCACTTAGTCCAATGTTGAGTGATGATACTAGCCCATTCCTATCTCTACAATAACCAACACTTCCATTAGGGAGCTCACAGAAAACACTGGCAAACAGGTGGTAACATGCTCAGGAATCATGGTTTTCAAAGATGCAAGGTCTGCATCTCTCTGCTTTGGCCCACCTGTCCCTAGAAACGCCTGGATCCCTCCTAACTTCTCTGCTCATTCCTCTTAATATCCTTCATAGACTTCTTTCTTCTATTTATTGCAAAGTCTTTCCTAAGAAATATTTTACTACTTTTCATAAATTAATAGAAAACAAAATAAATACATAAACTGCATAAGTAAAAAATATGTAAAAGAGAAAACATGAAATGTGCAATAAGTTCTAGTCAATTAATTAACATTTGTTATGTGTTGAATCAGTGAAGTACTTTAAAATCATAAAATGCCTTAAAGTTTGAATTATTTGGCTTTGGGGGGTTAGACAGTGGGTCAAATTTATATATATGCACACACATACAATCAAAAATTATGTATAGACTATTCTCTTACTACCTTTATGTATCAGGTAGATGAATTGATCAGCTGCTATGTATAAAGTTCTTGGTGGAAGCTGTGGTATTTGAGACATTTCTAATTCTTAATGAACATTCTAGAAGCGCAATGCCTTATGGGCAAAATAAGAAACTAGGGGTGTAAGACAGACCACCTTCTTTAAAACTTCCAAATACCACAACACAGACCAAGGAAATTTTAACCATACAATCAGGGAGTCGAACATGATTTTCCTCACTAGATCATACACAAAATATTCCAAAACGCTAAAACTACTATATATGAAGAATCATCGCCCTCATTATATTCATCCACATTTCATACTATCCACATTTTACATCATAATCATCTAAAGTGAACTAATATGTTCTCCAGCATTTACCAAGGCAAAGGAAATGTCAATAAAGACTCTGGGATGCTGGCTTTTAACAGAAAACACATATAGATAATCCTTCAGAAGGAATATTGATAAATTGTGCTGTCTAAAGCATGCTTTAGAAATGGGTCCAGGGCTTCCCTGGTGGCGCAGTGGTTGAGAGTCTGCCTGCCAATGCAGGGGACACGGGTTCGAGCCCTAGTCTGGGAAGATCCCACATGCCAAGGAGCAATTGGGCCCGTGAGCCACAACTACTGAGCCTGCGCATCTGGAGCCTGTGCTCCGCAACAAGAGAGGCCGCGATAGTGAGAGGCCCGCGCACCGCGATGAAGAGTGGCCCCCGCTCGCCACAACTAGAGAAAGCCCTCACACAGAAACGAAGACCCAACACAGCCATAAATAAATAAATAAATAAATAAATAAAATTAAAAAGAAATGGGTCTGAAATCAGGTGGTAATATCTAGGATATTTAGTGAAATGTACACTATATGCAATCAGAGTAGCAACAACCATGAAAAAAAAACCCTCATCAGTTGATTGCCACTCTTAAAATAATTAATTTAAATTTGCAAAGAGAGTAGTTTAAATATAAAAGATAAGCTTTGTACTTACCATTTTATAATGATGGCTTATAATATTCTGAGTTATTAGTTTTTTAATTAAATATAATGGAAATAAGTTCATCTTAAGCTTCAGGATTTTCCCTTCTAATGTTTATGAACTTCCCAGCGCCACCATATTGATAGCACTGGAGGCCTGAATCATAAAGATACTCTACACATGCAAATTAGAAACACAACACACAAGCCCCTCGGGCCTCTTTAAACTAATTAAATATGGCTTATTTAGTTTTTACAATTTTAGGGAAACCACTGGAAAGTTTAGATGTTAAGCTGATATTAGAATAACCACCAGACCAAAAATGGGTAATTTGATAACTGATCTCATTGAAATCTGGTTTCAATGAGAATATATTTTTACTGGGGTGCTAAAAATGATTATGAATGATGCTTTGAGGAGTAAATATCTGGCCACAAAATGCTTTTTCCTGGGAAAAGACCATGAAGGTGGACAATTAATGGACATGCCTTCCCATCCTGAGCTCATTGAATTTCTTCACCTGTGTTCTTACTCTTCCCTGCCAATCTATTTGATCACTTACTAGGTTCCCAAATTTGATCCTTAAGGACACAGTAAAGTTCAAGCTAGACTTTAACTCTGATCTTAGAAATGTCAAAGAAAGGGAGGAAAACACTCAATTCCTTAGTAGTATCTCCAGGATTTACAGCAGTGCGTTTACATGGGACACAGTTAATTTTAACTTTTACTTTCTGAATTCATCTTTCATTTAAAAAATCTATCCCTTAAAACAGGAGTAAAACAAAAGCAGAAATAGAGACACAGACGTAGAGAACAAATGTATGGATACCTAGGGGGAAAGGGGTGGGGTGGGAGGAATTAGGAGACTGGGATTGACATATATACATTATTGATACTATGTATAAAATAGACAACTGATGGGAACATACTGTATAGCACAGGGAGCTCTACCTAATGCACTGTGGTGACCTAAGTGGGAGGGAAGTCCAAAAGGGAGGGGATATCTGTATGGGTACGGCTGATTCATTTTGTTGTGCAGTGGAGGCTAACACAACATTGTCAAGCAACCATACTCCAATAAAAGTTAATCAAAAAAAGTAGCAAAGCATTTGAATTTGAAGTGTATGTATTCACTTATTTAATCCACTGAATTAGTATTTGTGCAATAGAAGAGGTAATTCACTCGACAACATTCAAGTAGCAACAATGGACCATTCCAAAAAGTAAGTCATTAACTCCCTTCCCACTAATAGGAAGGGAATCTTTATTTTCAGTAGCAGCCTTCACCTGGTCTCCTCCCAGGCCAAGTCCTGGGAATGGAGTCATTTTCCCATGACATCCTTTGGCAGCTTCACATCTTGCAAACATCAGGCTTCCCCAGTGGCTGCAGCACTGGCTCCTTCTTGTGTTGTTGTAGTTATTCATGACCAGCGCACTTGACTAGTCACCCTTCTGTCGCCGGTCCTAAAACTAAAAAGGGATGATAACCCTGGAAAAAATCTAGACTCCAATAATTCCCTTCTCATAAATCTTATTGATGATCATTTGCTGGCAATCAATAGGGAAGGAAGATATCAAAACAAACCAAAAAATGGATCATAAGCAAGAAGAAAGCTAGCAGAGGAATACTAGCAGATATGATGAACCTGCTGCTTTCTTCAGTTTCATTAAACCCAATATAATTAAGTTTTGACCTATAAGAAGGAATATGAACTAAAAATGAAAATAATTCTCTCTGGGAAAGAATCAGTGTGGATTGACAAGAAGACAGCTGCAGACTCACCGTCTCTGCGATTAAGGCTTGCGAAGCCAGGGCCGTGGCTGCTGGACCGCTCTGAGGAGCTGCTGAAGGAAGCCCGGGGCAGGGCAGACGCCAGAAGAGCGTCACAGCTATCTGGGGGGAAACACCACGTGCGGGTTAATACACTGATTAAAGCTTTCCTGTCCTCTCTTCCTCTCTTCTTCCTTCCCTTTTACTTTCCTTTCCTTCCTATTTCCCTGCCACCCTCCCTTCTCTTCTTCCTTAATTTCCTTTCTTTTTAGTTAACAGGCTAGGAAAATGCTAGAGCCTGTTCCAAACATGGTACTCGTACCATGGCCAATTCAAAGCTATCAACGTGATGTCACTGACCAGGAAGTTGGAAAAAGAATCATTATATAGTATTTTCACCACGCAGACACAAGGTATGTAAATAACCTCAAGAGCACTGATAACAGCAAGATGACATAAAATAAAGTAGGAAGTGGTGAGTTTTCAGAATGTATTACTTTTGTTTTAATATGATTTAATTAATTATGTTTATATAATTTAATTTTTAATAATGATTGTATTTTCATGCAAAATTCATGAAAAGTTAATGATTGGCTCTTGCTAGCTGCTAAAAATTGGTTCCAGCACATCACTCCTAAATGGGAAAATATTAAAAGTATTTCCTTGAAAATCAGAAAGAACACTTTCACAGACACCACTGTTTCTATTGAACATTGCACTGAAAGTCCTATCAGTACGTAAGAGAAAATTTAAAAATTAAAAGCACAAAATTGGATAAAAAAGAGCAACCGTTATCGTTTCCAGATGATATGATTATGGAGGTAGAAATTCTGAAAGTCATTGGCTAGCTTAACAATTCATTATACAAAAGCTGATAGTATTTCTAAACTTATCCATAGTTAGAAATTAAATTAAATAGGATAGCAAATACTAACAAAACATATAAAGTATCTAAGAATGAATCTTACAGAATTTGCAGGACATTTATGGAGATTATTATAAAAATTGTATTGAAAGACATTAAAGAAAAACTACATAAATTCAGACTACAATGATTGCAAATAGGAAGACTACTTTTAAGGTACTGGTTTTCCCTAGCTTGATCTAAAGATTCATTAGAAGTTCAATCAAAGCTCAGGAGGGTTTTTCACAGAACTTGAAGCAGTGAACCACACAGCTCAGGGGTTCTTAACGTGTGGTACAAATATGATATAGGGGGTCTGTTGAGATGAATAGAAAAAAATTACATCTTTATTTTCACTAACCTCTAGCTAAAATTTAGCATATTCTTCAGTCACAAATGTAGACAAACTAGACTATATTCACCAGTGCCCGTGCATATGTTACCAACATAAGTTACAGATATTTTAATAGCAATCGTTGTCCAAGACATCTAGAAATATTGTTTATGGTCCCCTTTACTTCAAAATAACAGTATTTATTAAAGTCACCACTAGATCTTGTTTTTTAATGCGCTAATAACTAAGAAACCACTATGTTACAATTTCTAGTACATTGATATCAGCATTTCAATATAACTATTTACTTTGTAACCCTATGTATACATTTTATGCATTTACAAGCATTGCTGTGAGAAGGGGTCAGGCTTCAGCAAAGTGCCCGAAGGGTCCTTGGCACAAGGAAGAGCAAAGAAACACCCGTTGTGAGTGTGTGCACTGCAAGTACAAAGCTGTTGAGACATTACTGGGGCATTATTAGCCATTCAGAAAATTCCAGAAGATTGGGATTATCCACAATCCACAGTCAGCTGTGCTAACTCGAATGTTAACGTGACAATTTCTCAGGGGACAATTTCTCTGCCTGTTGAGCAGACCAGGCCTGCATCATTCCCCCTTTAGGTAAAGGGGTCCCAGGGATCTAAGTAACCTGCTCAAAGTCACAGAGCTGGTGGAGGGTAAGTGAAGATTATCTCCATCAACTGTTTAGCTTGGGAAGCCTGCTCCTTTCCCAGCCTCCCCCACCACCCCCAGCACGCCTTCCTTTCTGAGTCTCCCCAGACGCTCCCCACTCAGTCCCCTCTGCTCACATCTTTCTCATCTCACCGTATTGGGGTCTCTCCTTTCTGGGTTGGAAACAGTGAGGACCAAGTGTAGATTCTGGAGCCAGACAGGGTGTGGGCATGACATTTACCAAGCTGCCTACTCTTGGGAAGTCACTGGCCCTCCCTAAGCCTCAGTTACCTCATCTGTACAATGAGGATGTCACACAACTGAATCACACAACTGGACAAAGGGGAATCACACAATTCATAGGGTTTCTATGAGGATTAATAGTGTTTGCTTTTATTATTTTCAGTATGGTAAGACAAGTCATCACATAAGCTTCTTCAAAATATTCTATAAGGACGTTTTCCCTATAGAGAGATATAGAAGGCAGCATTCAACGTTCCAAGCCATATTCTCATTTTTTATTCTTTCCTCAAAAGAAGGCATATGAATCTTAGTCTTTAAAAAAAAAAAAAAAGAGTAAGATGTACTCGCTCTTATGAAGTCATCTTTGCCTTTGAGAAACAATTTTAAAAGTGATCATTTTCTTTACAACCCTAATTGGTTGTTCCAATTCACTTCCACACAGTCAAATTTGAGAATGCACGTGATCAAAAAACGTGACCATGTCCAATAAGGTACTTGGAAAAGAGCAGCTCTGTGTTTGGACAGTGTTTTCAGTACATTCACTGTGGTTTTAACTAAATTACATTCAAGTTAGGTGAAGTCTCAGATGCCATCCAAAAATCTCCTTAACCATTGTTTTCCATCTGAAATGTCTATATTTTATACTACGATTCCTGGAGCCAAAATTGTTAAGACACAACTTCATTTTCTTTTTCTGGAATCATTAAAAAATATTTGATTTCCACTGAATATTATTCTTATCAATAGTCTGATACATACTATTTCTATCCAAAAAAAAAAGATGAATCCTGAAATGCTTCAAAGCTACAACAATTATTCATAAATAATTGTTTTTAACAAACGAGATGGCAAAACAACTGAAAAGTACAACTATTTACCACTTAGGGGGAAAATGAGGTGAGTACAAGTAATAATCTTGTAAGAATTAACAAATGAAAATAGACAGATAATATTACAGTTAAATAGGCTAAAGTAAGTTTATTTCTCTTCATAATAACACTCATATTAATAAGAAATTATTCTATGAAATAATCTCAGTTTTGAAATGCACTTATTCCTTCAAAAGTGCAAATGTACTCAGAAGCTCAAATGTTCTCAGAAAAGCTTAGGAACTCTAAAGGGAAACTGAGGATCCGTTGTAACGTGTCTTATAGAAAATACAGACACACCGTAATTGTTCATGATTTATGTATGATGCAGATCAGAGTGCTCGGCACATCCCTGTGTGCATGCTTCTATAATACGTTCTTATGTATTAAATGAGCAAACATTGTCTCAGTAGTTGTACCTATTGTAACATCATTTTAATCAATGGCCTATTGTTTGTCCTGCCAACAGAACAGCTTTATACTGAAATTATTAAACAATATTTCACCTTCTGTTTTTAAAAATTATATATATATTCTTTTCTCCAGGTAAAATCTTAGAAATTTGGAACTTCCCATAGCTTGAGAAAACATAGTTGCCTTAATCCTCTCAATCTAAGTGACACTCTCTGAGTGTTTTCCAGACCCTTGACCTCCTCCTAAAACTACTTAAATCTACCCCCTCCATAAATAAAAAACAGTCCCAGACAAACCTCTTTGGATTACTACAGCTCCTTGGTGATGCATGCTCTTAGTTTCTTCAGAACTTTCAAATCCAGTTTATACACAACTGTATATAAATGGCATCTTTTCAATATGCATTATGTTCTAAAGTAGACTAAAAATTCCTCAGCAAAGAAAATGTCACTTTACTGAATTCATTGATGAGCTCTAGTAGTTATCTGGTAGCACCTTTAGGATTTTCTATGTCTAATATCATATCATCTGCAAACAGTGACAGTTTTACTTCTTTCTTTTCCAATTTAGATTCCTTTTCTTTTTCTTCTCTGTTTGCCACAGCTAGGACTTCCAAAACTATGTTGAATAAAAGTGGTGAGAGTGGACATCCTTGTCTTGCTCCTGATCTTAGAGGACATGCTTTTAGATTTTCACTGTTGAGTATGATGTTAACTGTAGGTTAGTTGTATATGGTCTATATTATTTTGAAATATGTTCCCTCTAGGACCCTTTCTGGAGAGTCTTTAATCATAAATAGGTGTTGAATTTTGTCAAAAGCTTTTTCTGCATCTATTGAGATGATCATATGGTTTTTATTCTTTAACTTGTGGTGGTGTATCACAGCCATTGATTTGCAGATACTGAAAAATCCTTGCATCCCTAGGATAAATCCCACTTGATCATAGTGTATAATCCTTTTAATGTATTGTTGGATTTGGATTGCTAGTATTTTGTTGAGGACAGATGAATGGATAAAGAAGATGTGCTACATATATACAATGGGATATTACTCAGCCATTAAAAAGAATGACATAATGCCATTTGCAGCAACATGGATGGACCTGGAGATTATCATACTAAGTGAAATAAGTCAGGCAGAGAAAGACAAATATCTATTAAAAAATTTGAAACAATAATGCAAATAATTATTTTAATAATATAATAATAACCTTCCAAAACAGAAAGCACAAAGTCCAGAGGGCTTCCCTGGTGAATTCTGCCAAACATTTAAGGAAGAAATCATGCCATGTCTCCATAATCCCTTTTAGAAGATAGAAACAGAGGAATACTTTTTAACTTATTCTATGAGGCTAATAGTACCATAATACCAAAACCAATCACAGATATTACAAGAAAAGAAACCTACAGACCAATATTTCTCACGAACACAGATGCAAAATCCTCAACAAAATATTAGCCATCAAATCCAACAATGTATAAGAAGAATTACAGGGAATTCCCTGGCGGTCCAGTGGTTAGGACTCCATGCTTCCACTGCAGGGGGCCCGGGTTCAATCCCTGGTGAGGGAACTAGGATCTCACAAGCCACACGGTGTGGCCAAAAACAAAATAATAAAGTAAAATAAAATAAAAATTTTAACAGATTTTTAAAAAATAGAAGAACAATTACATACTGAAACAAGTGGAATTTGTCCCAGGTATTCAGGGCTGGTTCAACATTCAAAAATCAGTTTATGTAATCCATCACATCCACAAGCTAACAAAGAAAAATCACATGGTACTATCAATAGATGAAGAAAAGCATCTGACAAAATCCAACACCCATCCATGGTAAAAACTCTTGGTAAACTAGGGATAGAGTTGAACTTTCACAAATTGATAAAGAATATCTACTGAAAACTTACAGCTAACACCACACTTAATGGTGAGAAACTTGGAACTTTCCCCACTAAGATCAAGACTAGGCAAAGATTTTCCCTCTCACCACTCCTTTTCCACATCCTACTAGAAGTCTTAGTTAATGCAATTAGACAAGAAAAGGAAATAGAAGGGATACAGATTAGGAAAGAAATGTCTTTGTTATGGATGACAAGATCATCTATGCAAAAACTCCTGGAACTAATAAGTGGTTATAGCAAGGTCACAGGATACAAGGTTAAAATACAAAAGTCAATTGTTTTTCTATATACCAGCAATGATCAAGTGGAATTAGGAATCTGAAACACTATGCTATTTACATTAGCACCTAAAAAATATAAAATACTTAGGTATAAATCTAACAAAATATGCATGAGATCTATATGAGGAAAACTACAAAACTCTGAGGAATTAATCGAGGAAGAACTAAATAAATGGAGAGATACTCCATGTTCATGGACAATACTCAATATTGTCAAGATTTCAGTTTTTCCCAATTTGATCTATAGATTCAAGGCAATCTCAATCAAAATTCAAGCAAGTTATTTTGTGGATATCAACAAACTGATTCTAAAGTTTATGCGGTGAAGCAAAAGACCCAGAATAGCCAAAACAATAATGAAGAAGAACAGAGTGGTAGGAATGACACTACCTGATTTCAAGACTTACCATAAAGGTACAGTAATTAAGACAGTGTATTGGCAAAAGAGCTGACAAATAGATCAGTGAAACAGAACAGAGAGCCCTGAAGTAGACCTACACAAATATAATCAATTGACCTTTGACAAAGTAGCGAAGGCAATACAATAGACCAAAGATAGTCTTTTCAGTAAGTGGTAATGGAACAAATGGACTTCCAGAAGCAAAAACATGAATCTAGACACAGACTTTTTACCCTTCACAAAAATTAAGTCAAAATGGTTCACAGATCTAACTGTAAAGCACAAAACTATAAAACTCCTCGAAGATAACATAGGAGAAAATCTAGATGAACTTGTGTTCTGCAAAGACTTTGTAGATACAAAGCCACGATCCATGAAGAAAAGAACTGATAAGATGGACTTTATTAAAATTAAAAATTTCTGCCCTGCAAAACACAGTCAAGAGAATGAAAAAACAAGCCACAGGATGGGAGAAAATATTTGCAAAATACACATCGAACAAATGACTTTTATCCAAAATATGCAAAGAACTCAAACTTACCAATAAGAAAACAAACAACTCCAATTAAAAAATGGTCCTAAGCTGACTTTAACAGACACTTCACCGAAGAAGATACACAGATGAGAAAGAAGCATATGAAAAGATGCTCCACATCATATGTCTTCAGAGAAATGCACATTAAAACAACAATGAGATACCACTACACTCCTATGAAAATGGTCAAAATCTGGAACACTAATGACACCAAATGCTGGCAAGGATGTAGAGCAACAGGAACTCTCATTGGTTGTGGGAATGCAAAATGGTGCAGCCTTTTTGGAAGACTGTTTGGCCGGTTCTTACAAAACTAAACATATTCCTACATGCAATCCAAAATCTGTTCCTTGGTATTTACCCAAAGGGGATGAAAACTTATGTCTACACAAAAACAGGCACAAAAATGTTTATAGCAGCTTTAGTCATTAAACGCCAACACTTGGAAGCAACCAAGACACCTTTAGTAGGGAATGGATAAACAAACTGTGGTACATCCATATAGTGGAACATTAGTAATAAAAAGAAATGATCCATCAAGCCATGAAAAGACACAGAAGAAACCCAAATGCATATTACTAAGTGAAAGAAGCCAGTCTTTAAAGGCTACATACCATACGATTCTAGCTATATGATATTCTGGAAAAAACAGAAGTGTGAAGCCAGTAAAATGATCAGTGGTTGCCAGTGTTTAGATGGGAGAGAGGAATGAATAAGAGGAACACAAGGGATTTTAAAAGCAGTGAAACTATTCTGTACAATAATATAATGCTGGATACATGTCATTATACATTTGTCCAAACCCACAGAATGTACAACACCGAGAGGGAAACATCAACTATGGACTTGGGCTGACTATCATGTGTCAGCACAGGTTCACCAATTGTAAACTAAAAAAAGTATCAACACCACTCTGGAGAAGGATGCTGGTAATGGCAGAGGCTAAGCATGTGTGAGGGAAGGGGGTATATGGGAAATCTCTGTACTTTCTGCTCAATTTTACATAAACCTAAAACTGCTCAAAAAATAAAGTTTATTTTTAAAAAAGGGCAGGGGGGCTTTCTCTTTATCAACTACCCTGAGTATTCACTTAAAAATAAGTGCTATGATTTAAATAACTTACTGAGAAAGAAGAGAAACTTTCAGGGTTTTTTTTCCCCAGTTATACATCCTGGAGCCCATTTATAAAACTTAGTTCTATCCCTTCATGCTTTTAAAATTGTGCAAGGGTGTGTGACTCTACCAGCCTTCAGAGGAATCAAATATCTGGAGGGAGAATGGCTGTAGTTTTTCATGGATTGTCCTGCTTCAGCACCCTAAGCAGACAAGGATTTAGATCTGTTTTAAAGGTCAATTTTAATTATCCCAATTATTATTCACTCGTGACTGCTGAAAAATTATATTCGACAAAAGGAACAGATTCCCAGTGGTGGGAGTGTTTCTAAAATTATAACTTGTGCCAGTTTAATGAATCATACTGCTTCTCATACAGGAACAGCACTTTTTTTTTTTTTAAAGAACCACTATTTATCGTTATTTCTTCAGCTTCTATCACAGTGCCTGGCACATGGTAAGCATTTGATAAATGTTTGCTGAATTAAGTTGATCACAAGTTTGAGAGCAACTTTCTTAAATCTCCATATCTAAGTTATATTTCAACCCTGACATATATTGAGCGTAAAACATTGAAACAGCCAAGTTCATCCTAACAGAAAAATCATGCGGTCTTAATTTCCAGGCTGGGTGTGGGGTAGGTATGTGATAGTGGGACCCAGGAAAATATAGATAGAGAAGAGGGGTTCTCACTAATAGGAAGGGACTGCCAATGAAGTATTCATTTCAGAAGGCGTTCTCATTCCTGCTTAAACAGGGCATGTCAGTAAAATTCAGCAATCCAACACACTCAGATATTTTTCAAAAATAATTCACAAATGGAAAGATGAGAACATGTCTGTGTTAGAAGTAACATCTCTAGATTTATCAAGATTGTATAATTTTGTGCAATGAAATTCAGGGGAGAAATAGACACAGCAGTTTTTCAGACACTGATACCCAAGGGGCAATTCCCCCATCCCTGCCCCTGAAATTCTGATTTAGTGAGAGGATTTATTTGTGTACTTAAGGCAGACACATTCTGTTCTTCAGAGAAGGAAATGTACAACACTCGGGACAGGAGCTGAGAGATCTCTGCAGTGGATGAAAACCTCAACTGTGCCAGGAGAGACCCTCAACGTGGCCACCAGGAGTGTGCACTAAATTGCAGTTTTCATATGAGTAGCCCTGGTATCTGTATTATGTTCTGTGGTTATTAAACCAGAATTGGAGAGTTGGGCAGTGTAAAAGACATACTTTCAAAAATCTGAAGCCCTATCACGCTAGTGCCCAGAAAGATGCACTTGGGAAACTCACCTGTTGACTCATATTAGTATTGATATTACTTTAGATATTTAGTTTAAAAAGACTTTCACTATCTATAGCTCATTAACTGAAAAACTTCCTTGCTTGTATATAAATCTGAAATATCCATTTAAGGGGCAAAGTCTAATATTCCACACAACTTACTCAAATTGTTGAAATAGTCACAGAGCAATGAAATATGCAGTTTTGGGGTGACGTCAGTATCATGATAGTGCGAATCGTTCCTTTTTTCTCTCTCTCCTTTGATTTACAACTATTAGGACGTCCATAACCAGAAGAAAAAAAAAAAGCACCTATCCACAGCATACAACGACATCCAAGAGATCCATCCACCTGTGCATCCAAAGTGGGTGGATTGGACCATGGAGTAGGTAGCAGGGATTGAGGTAAGTGGCTGCAGAGCTGGTGGCAGGAGGCTGTGACAGCACAGAAGGTGGCTGCTGTTCTGGCAGCGAGCCAGCACCACCTTTCTGGCAGAGGAGCTGGAGGATGAAGGCAGTGACTGGAAGTCTGCCCAGCCACGTGTGTTACAGCTGGCGGGACCAGTTGCTCTCTCTGAGGAGAGACTGCAGTGAATGGGCAGAGGGAAAGGAAAGGTAAGTAGACAGACAAAGAGAACTGAAGTAAAATGTCTTCCTGCTGTCTGCCCCTGGAAGCAAGGGGACCGACCACCCAAGGACCCCTGGGACACCGCCCCCATCCCAACTTGAGGATACCTCTACCAGGCCATGGACACCCACAAAGCCCCAAGTGCTAAGTACACACACCTCCCCCCTGCGCCCACATTCTGCCACCACGCGTTGTTTTTGTTGTTGTTGTTTTGTTTTGTTTTAACTGTGTGGGTTCCCAATCTTAGAAGCCGCTAGTTAACGCTGGTAAGAGAAACCAAAAACTTGTGCCATAGCGCCACCTTCTGGAAAGGAAGGCTCCTAACTACCAACCTGTTGCATTCTTAGGATCAAAGTAAACAAAGTCTTACCTAAATAAAAATGGTGTTCCATTTTTTATTTAGGGAATCATGGTAATACGGTATCGCAAAAAAAAGCAAGACAATTTTCCAGTAGCCAAACCCAAAGGTATGGAATATTGTGATCTAACTGATAAAGAGTTTTAAATAGCTGTTATGAAGAAATTCAATAGAAAACTCATAAAGGCAATGCAATGATATTAGGAATGAAAATAACAAGCAGAAGGAATACTTTACCAAAGAGATTAAAATTCTAAAAAAGAATCAGACAGATTTCTGGAGCTGAAGAACTCAATAAATGAGATAAAGAATGCATTACAATGCACTGGAAATAGAGCAAATCAGGTAGAAGAGGAATTAGCAAGCTCAAGGATAGAAATATAGAAATAATTCAGGTGGAAGAAAAGAGAGAGCTAAGATTTTTAAAAAGTGAAGCCTATGAGAAATATCTGATTCTACTGGAAAGGGAAACGTAAGAATAATGGGCATCCCAGAAGGAGAAGAGAGTGGGAAGGGGACAGAGTTTATTTAAAGAAATAATAGCTGAGAAATTCCCAAATCTGGGGAAGGGATGAATATACAGATCCACGAAGCTAACAGAATATCTTGTTATCTCATCACAAACAGACCTCCAAAACACATTTTAATGAAGCTGTCAAAATTCAATTATAAAGAAGCAATTTTAAAGGCAGCCGGGGGGGGGGGGGGGGGGGGAAAGACAGCAACCTACAGAGGTACCCCCATTAGGCTACAGTAGATTTCTCAGCAGAAACTTTGAAGGTCAGGAGATAAGATAGTGGAATGACATATTCAAAATATTGAAAGATAAAAATTTCCATCTAAGAATATGTGGCAGTTATCCTTCAGATATAAAGGAGAATTAAAGCCTTTCCCAGACAAACTAAAGCTGAGGGAGTTTACCACCACTAGACCTGCCTTATGAGAAATGTTGAAAGGAGCTCTTCAAGCTGAAACAAAAAGACAAAAGTACACAAAACTCTGATTAAGATGATAAATACTCATAATTAGAATACTGTAAATCTTTTCTAGAACAGTATATTAAATTCTTAACTATAATATAATGGTTAAAGGAAAAGAGCATTAAAAATAGCTATAGATAGTACAACTTGGTAATGAAATCACAGCATAGAGATCATTTCTAACATTAAAAATATAAAAGGGGAAGAGTAAGCAGATGAAACCTTTATAGGTGAATGAAGATAAACTGGCATCAGCAGGAAAGGGGCTATTTTACCTGTAGGATGTTTCATGTAAACTTCATGGTAACCACAAGCAAAAATCTAGAGCAGAAACATAAACATAAAAAAGGGGAGAGTGAGCAAATCACCATGGAAAACCACCAACTTATAAGGGCAGACAGAAAGAGAAGAAAAAAGGAACAACAGAGACACAAAATAAGCAGAAGGCAAAAGATAAAATGGCAATAGTAAATTCTTACATATCAATAATCACCCCTAAATGTAAGCAGATTGAACTCACCGATCAAAAGGCACATAGTGGGTGGATGGCTGAAAAAACAAGGTCCAACTCTATGCTCTCTACAGAAGACTCATTTCAGCTCTAAAGGCACATAGGCTCAAAGGGAAAGGATGGAAGATGATATTCCAAGCAAATAGAAATGAAAAGAAGGTGGGTATAGCCATCCTTGTATCAGACAAAACACACTTCAAGCCAAAAAAGGTAGAGAAGAGACAAAGAAGGTCAGTAAAGGGGTCACTACATCAAGAAGATATAACAATAATAAATATGTACGTTCCCAAAACCTGATCACTGAAATATACAAGTATGCAATAATAGATATTAAGGAACAAATAGACAACAATGCAGTCATTGCAGGAATTTCAATACCCCACTATCAGCAATGGATAGATTGTCTTGACAGAAAATCAACAAAGAAAAGTTGGACTTGAACCACACCTTAGAACAAATGGATTTAATAGACACATATAGAATATTCCATCCAACAGTAGCAGAACACACATTCTTCTCAAGTGCACACAGAACATTCAGGCTGGATCATATGATAGGTCACAAAACAAATCTTAGCAAACTTAAGAAGACTGAAATCATATCAGCTATCTTCTGTGACCACAATTGGTATGAAACTAGAAGTCCACAACAAGAGGAAGATGAAAAGATCTACAAACATGTGGAAAGTAAACACACGTCGAAACAACCATTGTGTCAAAGAAGAAATCAAAAATGAAATAAAAAATATCTCAAAACAAATGAAAATGAAAACACAACATATCAAATATCGTGGCATGCAGCAAAAGCAGATCTAGGTGGAAAGTTTATAGCAATAAATACATTAAGATGTTAGAAAAATCTCAAGTAAACAACCTAACTTTATACCTCAAGGAACTAGAAAAAGAAGAAAAAATTAAACCCAAAGTTAGCAGAACTAAGGAAATAGTAAGTATCAGAATGCAAATAAATGAAATAGAAACCAGAAAAACAATAGAAAGGATCAAGGAAACTACAAAATGTTTCTTCAAAAAGATAAACAACATTGACAAACCTTTAGTTAGACTCAGGAAAAAAAAGAAGAGTCAAATAAATAAAATTAGAGATGAAAAGAGAAGACATTACAACTGATACTACAGAAATACATAGAATCATAAGAGACTACTATGAACAATTATATGCCAATGGATTATGCAACCTAAAAGAAATGGATACATTTCTAGAAACACACAACCTACCATGACTGAATCAGGAAGAAATAGAAAGTAGGAACAGACCAATAATGAGTAAAGACACTGTATCAGTCATTTAAAAATTCCCAACACAGAAAACTCCAGGACCAGAAAACTCCCCTGGATAATTCTATCAAACATTTAAAGAAGTAATACCAATCCTCCTCAAACTCTTTCAAAATATTGAGGGGGAGAAAACACTTCCAAACTTGTTCTATGAGGCCAGCATTACCTTGATACCAAAGCCAGATAAGGATACCACAAGAAAAGCAAACTATAGACCAATATCCCTGATGAACATAGGTGCAAAAATTCTCAACAAAATATTAGCAAACCAAATTCAAGAACACATTAATAGAATTATATACGATGACCAAGCGGAATTTATGCCTAGGATGAAAGGATGGGTCAACTTATGCAAATCAATAAATCCAACACATCACATCAATAAAAGAAAAAATAAAAATCACATGATCTTTTCAATAGAGAAAGAAAAAGCATTTGACATAAAACAACATCCTTTCATAATAAAAACCCTTAACAGACTGGGTATAGAAGGAACATACTTCAACATAAAGGCCATGTATAACAAACACAAGGGTAACATTATACCTGATGGAGAGAAATGGAAAGTGTTTCCTCTGAGACCAGGAACAAGGCAAGGATGCCCAGTCTCACTGTTCTTATTCAATATAGTACTGGAAGTCCTAGCTAGAGCAATTATGCAAGACAAAGAAAGAAAATAGATCCAAATCAGAAATGAAAGAGTAAAACTGTCAGTATTTGCTGATGATATGATGGAATATATAGAAAATCCCAAAGAATCAGCCAAAAAACTATTGAAATTAATCAACAATTTCAGTAAATTGGCAGGATACAAAGTCAACGTACAGAAGTCAATTTCATTCTTCTACACTAATGATAAAGCATCTGAGAAAGAAATAAAGAAAACCATCCCTTTCACAATAGCATCAAAAACAATAAAATACTTAGGAATAAATTTAACCAAGGAAGTGGAAGATCTGTACAATTAGAACTGCAAAACTGCTGAAAGAAATCAAGGACACCAACAAATGGAAAGACACAAACAAAATCAAAGAAATTGAAGACACAAACAAATGTTCATGGATCCAAAGAGTTAATATTGTTAAAATATCAATAGTTCTAAAGCCATCAACAAATTGAACATAGTCCTCACCAAAATACCAAAGGCATTCTTCACAGAAATAGAAGAAACAATCCTAAAATGTGTGTGGAACCACAAAAGACCTCAAACAGCCAAAGCAATCTGGAGAGAAAAGAGCAAAGCCAGAGATACCACACTTCTGGATTTCAAGCTATACCACAAAACCATAGTAGAAAAACAGTATTGTACTTGGGGAGAAAAAAGACAAATTGACCAATGGAACAGAATAGAGAGCCCAGAATTAAACCCTGGCATATACGGTCAACTAGTGTTCAACAAGGAAGCCAAGAATACCCGGTGGAGAAAGGATAGCCTCTTCAACAAATGGTGCTGGAAAAATTGGAGAAACATATGCAGAACACTGAAAGTAGACCCCTATCTCACACCACTCACAATAATTAACTCAAAATGGGTCAAAGACTTAAACGTAAGACCTGATGCCATAAGAATCCTAAAAGAAAATGTTAGGGGAGAAGTTTATTGATATTGGTCTTGGCAATCATTTGGTGGGCATGATGCCAAAAGAACAAACAATAAAAGAAAATAATCAAAACATGGGACTACATCAAACTCAAGAGCTTCTGCACATCAAAAGAATAAATTAATTAACAAAATGAAAAGACACCCTACAGAATGGGAGAAAAATTTTGCAAACCGTTTATCGAATAAGTGATTAATATCCAAAATATATAAGGAACTCAGTCACCTCAATAACAAAAAACAAACAATCTGGTTAAAAGATGGGAAGAAGAAGTAAATAGTCATTTCTCCGAAAAGGACATCAAAATGGCCAAGAGACACATGAAAAGATGCTCAACATCACTAATCCTAAGTGGACTGCAAATCAAAATCACAGGGAAACATTACCTCACACCTGCGAGAATGGCTATCATCAAGAAGACAAGGACCAACAGATGCTGGTGAGGATGTGGGAATGTAAATTAGTCTAACAACTATAGAAAGCAAGATGGAAGCTCCTCAAAAAATTAAAAGTAGATCTATCGTATACTCCAGGTATTCCACTTCTGGGTATACAACCAAAGAAAATGAAAATAGGATTTTGAGGAGATATACGCACCCCCATGTTTATCACAGCATTACTCACAATAGCCAAGATACGGAAACAACCCAAAAGACCATCAGTGGATGAATGGGTAAAAAAAATATGTGGTATACATACACCGTGGAATGTTATTCAGCCATGAGAAAGGAAGAGATCCTCCCATTTGCTACAACATTATGCTAAGAGAGTAAGTCAGATAGAGAAAGACAAGTACTGTATGATGTCACTTACATGTGAAATCTAAAAGTTAAACCTGTGAAAAACAGAATAAAACGGTGGTTACCAGGGACAGGGACAAGAGGGATGGTCTTTAAGGGTACAAACTTGTAAGAATTGGTAAATGAGCCATGAAGATCTAATGAACAGTATAATAAATAGACAGTAATACTGTACTATAATTATATAACGTGATCATGTGTATTATAATTATATAATGTGATATTACTTCAGCAATCACATTAACAATATATAAATGTATCAAAGTAACATACTGTATACCTTAAACATATGCAATGTTACAAGTCAAATTTACTCAATAAAAAAGTGTGCAATTTTATATTTTTCTGTTCATACATTGTTCACGTGAATTACCAAATTACTGTAATTGCCAAAATCACATAATTTTCTTCTACAAATGTTGCTGCTATATAAGTTGCTTCATGGAGCAAGGACCTAATAAATTTTTTTTTTTTTAATTCATTTTTGGCTGTGTTGGGTCTTCGTTTCCATGTGAGGGCTTTCTCTAGTTGCGGCAAGCGGCAAGCGGGGGCCACTCTTCATCGCGGTGCACAGGCCTCTCACTATCGTGGCCTCTCTTGTTGCGGAGCACAGGCTCCAGACGCGCAGGCTCAGTAGTTGTGGCTCACAGGCTTTGTTGCTCTGCGGCATGTGGGATCCTCCCAGAGCAGGGCTCGAACCTGTGTCCCCTGCATTGGCAGGCAGATTCTCAACCACTGCGCCACCAGGGAAGCCCCCTAATAAATATTTTTTGAGTGAATAATTTATTTTGAAACTTTAGAGATTTTTTTATCCTTCAATTTTCTCCACTAAAAATTGGAGACAAAATTATGTATTTCTTTCTGTATTATATGATTGTAGAAGAGTTAAAAACTGCTGCACAAATTTTTTAAAAACCTGTGATGAACATGAAAGGGTTAGATGTTCCTTTATATTTACAGGAGTGCTTCTTCTAAAAGTCCATGTAACTTTAAAAACTTACAAAATTTAACAAAAAAATAACACCTATACTATAATATTTCATCCATAAATACTATAACAATTGTTAAAATTTTAGGACAAGATTTAAGTTACACAAGAAATTTTTACACTATGTTTGGTAATTTGGGCATTTTCATTGGAAAAAATTTAAAATAAAATAACCAACATATTCCAAAGCTAAAGATTCACTGCTTTGTGGTAGAATGAGAAAAGAGAATACACATCATTGCAAAGAAATGTGTATTTGGTGCTTTAAATAATCAACTGGGAGTTTCAGAAAGCTTGTCTAACTAGGATAAAACTCCATTCATACGCTGTCTTGCAATCTGGAAATACTTTCCTTTTGTCCATCCATCTCTCCTCCTCCCACCCTCTCCTTCTTCCTTGTCTTCCTCCTTTCCTCTCTTCCTTCTTTTCTCCAAGATATTCAACAGGGGACAGTTGTCAAAAAGATGTTCATAGCTAAAGGCAGCAAGTACAATCAATCCATTCAAAGCACAAGTACCTGTTAATGATCCCTCCATAAAATACCGCTTCTCTCATTTTGCCAGAGGGGAAAAAAAACAAGACAGTAACTTCTTGGTAGAGTTCCAAGAATATACACAAAATATATAGGGGAAAAAGGAAAATTTTATATTTTAGAATTTGGATCCAAATGACACCTAAAGTTTTAAAACAATTAATTCCTGGTAAATATTTTCAGGTTTAATCTACTGAGGTACACTATTATAACACAGCATTGCTGTTTAATGTAATGTTTACCTAAAAATTATTTAATTATTAATAGCAACAGTTCACTGAAAACTTGGGTCTCTGACCAAAAAGTTTCCATAAAACAATCATTATGTTTAATTGTTCATGTTTATTCAAAAATACAGGCCACTGCTGTTACAAGAGTAGAAAACCCAATCATTTTAGGAAGTGTGTGTGTGTGTGCGCATGCACACGCATGCGTGCACGCACATATTGAACAAGTAAATAAAAAATTAGATTACTCTTGAATAAAGCAGGGCATTCTCAGGTATCTCATTAGATACATATATAAAGATAAAATAACTATTTGGACGTGAAAACAAAGACTATTACAAGAGACAAAGAAGCACACTACATAATGATCAAGGAATCAATCCAAGAAGAAGATATAAAAATTATAAATATTTATGCACCCAACATAGGAGCACCTCAATACATAAGGCAAATGCTAACAGCCATAAAAGGGGAAATCAACAGTAACACAATCATAGTAGGGGACTTTAACACCCCTCTTTCACCAACGGACAGACCATCCAAAATGAAAATAAATAAGGAAACACAAGCTTTAAATGATACACTAAACAAGATGGACTTAATTGATATTTATAGGACATTCCATCCAAAAACAACAGAATACACTTTCTTCTCAAGTGCTCATGGAACATTCTCCAGGATAGATCATATCTTGGGTCACAAATCAAGCCTCGGTAAATTTAGAGAAAATTGAAATCATATCAAGTATCTTTTCCAACCACAACGCTATGAGACTAGATATCAATTACAGGAAAAAATCTGTAAGAAATACAAACACATGGAAGCTAAACAATACACTACTTAATAACCAAGAGATCACTGAAGAAATCAAGGAAGAAATTAAAAAATACCTAGAAACAAATGACAATGAAAACACGATCACCAAAAACCTATGGGATGCAGCAAAAGCAGTCCTAGAGGGAAGTTTATAGCAATACAATGCTACCTCAAGAAACAAGAAACACCTCAAATAAAAAACCTAACCTTACACCTAAAGCAATTACAGAAAGAAAAACAAAAAAAAACCCCAACGTTAGCAGAAGGAAAGAAATCACAAAGATCAGATCAGAAATAAATGAAAAAGAAAGGAAGGAAACAATAGCAAAGATCAATAAAACTAAAAGCTGGCTCTTTGAGAAGATAAACAAAATTGATAAACCATTAGCCAGACTCATCAAGAAAAAAAGGGAGAAGACTCAAATCAATAGAATTAGAAATGAAAAAGGAGAAGTAACAACTGACAATGCAGAAATACAAAGGATCATGAGAGATTACTGCAAGCAACTCTATGCCAATAAAATGGACAACCTGGAAGAAATGGACAAACTCTTATTAAAGCACAACCTTCCAAGGATGAACCAGGAAGAAATAGAAAGTATAAACAAACCAAACACAAGCATTGAAATTGACACTGTGATTAAAAATCTTCCAACAAACAAAAGCCCAGGCAGGACCAGATAGCTTCACAGGGGAATTCCATCAAACATTTAGAGAAGCGCTAACACCTATCCTTCTAAAACTCTTCCAAAATATAGCAGAGGGAGGAACACCCCCAAACTCATTCTACGAGGCCACCATCATCCTGATACCAAAACCAGACACAGATGTCACAAAGAAAGAAAACTACAGGCCAATATCACTGATGAACATAGATGCAAAAATCCTCAACAAAATACTAGCAAACAGAATCCAACAGCAGGATTATAAACCACGATCAAGTGGGGTTAATCCCAGGAATGAAAGGATTCTTCAATATATGCAAATCAAACAATGTGATACACCATACTAACAAACTAAAAGATAAAAACCATATAATCATCTCAATAGATGCAGAAAAAGCTTTCAACAAAATTCAACACTCATTTATGATAAAAACCCTCCAGAAAGTAGGCATAGAGGGAACCTATCTCAACATAATAAAGGTCATATATGACAAACCCACAGCCAACATCTTTCTCAATGATGAAAAACTGAAACCATTCCCTCTAAGATCAGGAACAAGACAAGGATGCCCACTCTCACCACTATTATTCAACATAGCTTTGGAAGTTACAGCCACAGCAATCAGAGAAGAAAAAGAAATAAAACGAATCCGAATTGGAAAAGAATAAGTAAAGCTGTCCCTGTTTGCAGGTAACATGATACTATACATAGAGAATCCTAAAGATGCTCCCAGAAAACTACTAGAGCTATTCAATGAATTTGGTCAAGTAGCACAATACAAAATTAATGCACAGAAATCTCTTGCATTCCTATACACTAATGAGGAAAAATCTGAAAGAGAAATTAAGGAAACACTCCCATTTACCATTGCAACAAAAAGAATAAAATACCTAGCAATAAACCTACCTAGGGAGACAAAAGACCTATATGCAGAAAACTATAAGACACTGTTGAAAGAAATTAAAGATGATACAAATAGATGGAGAGATATACTATGTTCTTGGATTGGAAGCATCAACATTGTGAAAATGACTATACTACCCAAAGCAGTCTACAGATTCAATGCAATCCCTATCAAACTACCACTGGCATTTTTCACAGATGTAGAACAAGAAATTTCACAATTTGTATGGAAACACAAAAGACCCCAAATAGCCAAAGCAATCTTGAGAAAGAAAAATGGAGGTGGAGGAATCAGGCTCCCTGACTTCAGACTATACTACAAAGCTACAGTAATCAAGACAGTATGGTACTGGCACAAAAACAGAAATATAGATCAATGGAACAGGATAGAAAGCCTAGAGATAAACCCAAGCACATACGGTCACCTTATTTTTGATAAAGGTGGCAAGAATATACAATGGAGAAAAGACAGCCTCTTCAATAAGTGGTGCTGATAAATAACTGAAACATTTTCCTGTAAGTGATTAAAATATTTGTCGATTTCTCAGATTTTTAAATAGAAAAGAATGAAATTAGAACACTCCCTAACACCATACACAAAAATAAACTCAAAATGGATTAAAGACCTAAATGTAAGGCCAGACACTGTCAAACTCTTAGAGGAAAACATAGGCAGAACACTCTATGGCATAAATCACAGCAAGATCCTTTTTGACCCACCTCCTAGAGAAATTGAAATAAAACAAAAATAAACAAGTGGGACCTAATGAAACATAAAAGCTTTTGCACAGCAAAGGAAACCATAAGCAAGACGAAAAGACAACCCTCAGAATCGGAGAAAGTATTTGCAAATGAAGCAACTGACAAAGGATTAATCTCCACAATTTACAAGCAGCTCATGCAGCTCAATATCAAAAAAAGAAACAACCCAATCCAAAAATCGGCAGAAGACCTAAACAGACATTTCTCCAAAGAAGATATACAGATGGCCAACAAACACATGAAAGAATGCTCAACATCATTAATCATTAGAGAAATGCAAATCAAAACTACAATGAGATATCATCTCACACCAGTCAGAATGGCCATCATAAAAAAATCTACAAACAATAAATTCTGGAGAGGGTGTGGAGAAAAGGGAACACTCTTGCAATGTAAATTGATACAGCCACTATGGAGAACAGTATGGAGGTTCCTTAAAAAACTAAAAACAGATCTACCATATGACGCAGCAATCCCACTACTGGACATATACCCTGAGAAAACCGTAATTCAAAAAGAGTCATGTACCACAATGTTCATTGCAGCTCTATTTACAGTAGCCAGGACATGGAAGCAACCAAAGTGTCCATCGACAGATGAATGGATAAAGAAGATGTGGCACATATATACAATGGAATATTATTCAGCCTAAAAAAGAAATGAAATTGACGTATTTGTAGTGAGGTGGATGGACCTAGAGTCTGTCATACAGAGTGAAGTAAGTCAGAAAAAGAAAAACAAATACCGTATGCTAACACATTTATATGGGATCTAAAAAAAAAAAGAATGGTCATGAAGAACCTAGGGGCAAGACGGGAAAAAAGACGCAGACCTACTAGAGAATGGACTTGAGGATACGGGGAGGGGGAAGGGTAAGCTGGGACAATGTAAGAGAGTGGCGTGGACATATATACACTACCAAATGTAAAACCGATAGCTGGTGGGAAGCAGCCGCATAGCACAGGGAGATCAGCTCAGTGCTTTGTGACCACCTAGAGGAGTAGGATAGGGAGGGTGGGAGGGAGGGAGACGCAAGAGGGAGGAGATATGGGGGATATGGGGATATATGTATACGTATAGCTGATTCACTTTGTTATAAAGCAGAAGCTAACACACCATTGTAAAGCAATTTTACTCCAAAAAAGATGATAAAAAAATGTCCATATTTGCAAAAAAAAAAGATAAAATAGCTATTTGGTATTATTTTCACAAGGTACAACTAAACATTTCTTTAAAAATTTTTCTGAAGAGGGTGTTTTTTTCTCTTTCTGTACAAAACTTCCAAACTGTGCTGGTGTACAGCACTCATGTCAAATAGAAGGTGAAACATTTTAATTCCGCAGCAAGTGGGAATTAAAAATTCACAGAATTTGTTGAATTATACCAGGTATGGAAATGGCCTTCTCTTTCGTAAACCTGACTATATGTATATTATACATAAGACTACATATAAGCATTATGTAAGATTATAGAACTTAAAATTAGTTTATAAAAGATACAAATCTGTTAACCTAAAAGGAACTCCAGATTTTTATAGAAAATTCATGATAAGATCCAATTTCATTCTATTTAAAAATCTGAGAAATCGACAAATATTTTAATCACTTACAGGAAAATGTTTCAGTTATTTATCAGCAACAATAATTGGTGGAAGTTTCTATGTATAATAATAGTAAGATGTTACGGTCATGAATTTTATTGTGTCACCCAAATCCACCCAGTGGTGCTACTCATCATCCTTAACAGTTTTCACAGGTCTGCTTCCGCAAGCCAACAGTAGTCTATAAAAAAAATAGATTGGGTAAAAAAATCCACATGCTTAAACAGCCTCATACACCTAAAGTACAAACAAACTTTCACTGTTTAACCAAGAATATTCTCACTATCAGATGAAAGAACAATGAATGAAAAAACATGCAATCATATTAAAACATGAAACAGAAAACAGGACTTTTTCTGAGGAGGAAAATCAGTTTCATGATTTTGAAAAGCACACAAAATATCACATTTAATTTATTTTCTACTGATCATCCTTCTATTTATAACGCAGTACTTTATCTCAATTTTTAAACAATGTCCATGGTTAAATTCTACTTATGTCTCAAAGAACATTAGCAAGATTTTAGTCTCCCTCTTCATCCTCTCCACTCATGTTTTACGATGGTTTAAATAATAGTTTCTAGTACAAAAGTTATTTTCCTTCAGAACTTATACTTGTTTCTATATTTCTTTTTGCTTCTTGTATTACAGCTCTGCTGAAGTTAAACTAGCTCTCATTCCATTATAGCAAATAAGTTTATATCATTATTTTTGGTGGTTTAAAATGTGACCATGTTTCTAGGTATTTTTTTTTTAATTATTGTTTTCCATTCATCTAACTCAGCACAATATGAGCTTTTATAAGTGAGATACATTATTGCTTTTCAGTTTTAAGAAATTTTATTTTTATGTTACTAATTCTTTTAAATTTATTGAAACTGGTTTTATGGTTAAGTAAAAATGTAAATATTCCACATGTAATTGAAAAGCCTGCATAATATTTTCTAACTGTTATATATATATCCTTAAAATCAAAGTTGGAAATAATTTATTCAAATCTCTATATCCTTATCACTTCATTTTATTTTATTTTATGCTTATTTGTCTCTTTTTCTCAGTTATTTTCTCCTCCCCTCTCTTCTTCCTTTCTGTTGAACAGACTGAAATCTACCCCCATCCCATTCCATTTTTCCTACTGGTTTGAAATGTATATGTCTTATTACTCTTCTTTAAGTGGTCATCCTTAAAATTTTACACTGCATTCTGCTGAACAATTTAACAAAGCCTAAAATTAAACAAAATAATGCAGGGACCTTAGAATGCTTTAAGTCTGGTAAGCCTTTTCCAACTATATTTTCAATTGTTCACTTAGATTTATCTTGTCTTCTTCCTTTGAATTCCATCAACTTCATAAAGATGTTGTTGTACAAACAGCTTTATTACTGTTCAAATATGTGATTCTACCTGAGGACCTGCCATTTGTTTCTAGCTACTAGATTATAAGTACTCATAACTGCCCTCTGTAATAATTTTCTTTCTTGCTAAGTATATCCAGTAACACTTCTTTAGTGAAGGTTAATTGGCCTTAAATGCTCTTTGATTTTATATTTCTGTGAATGGCTTTATCGTACCTTCATTCTTCAAAGAGAAAGAAAGAGAAAGTCAATGAGTCTACAATTCTTGATTGGTAATTATTCCCTCTCAGAACTTGAACAGTTCTTGTCTCTGATTTTGTTTGTTTATTTGTTATACTTATCTTTTATCTGCTTTTAACACCGCTTGATTCTGGTGTTCTACAGTTCCAATATAAAGTGTTGTTTTGGGTGGGAATTTATTTTCCTTTGTATCACTAGGGATTTGAGAGGTTTCCTGAATCTAAACATTGGTGATTGTCTTCAATTCTGGGCAATTCCCATAGATTATCTCTTAAGTATTTCTTTTTCCCACATGCTCTTCCTTCTAGAACTCATATCAGATACAAAAATCAGTCACTTTACCCTGTCCCCTAACCTGGCTTTCATATTTTCCATCTCTTCATCTCTCTGTGGTGCATGCTGCTTATTTATTTCAAATGTGTCTTCTAATTTGTTGAGTCTCTCTTCATCTGTGTCTAATCTGCTGTTTCAGCATTCACTAAATTCTTTATTTCAGTGATTACATTTTTCATTTCTCAATACTACTCTTTTTCAATTCTACTTGATCATTTTGATAGTCTCTTATTCTTTCCATTCTTCTAATCTTTTATTTCTTTATACATATAAAACAAATTTTATATCCTAAATCTATTTCAATATATACATTTATTTTGGTCTAATTCTGTAGTTTATTATTTCTGATGATTCTTCCTCTTGCATTTTATGTTTTTATTTTTATTGTGAGCATATGTTTCCTGGAAATGGATCTGTAAGAGCCTAGATGACTATATTCAACAGGAAGACAAGACATGGAGAGAAAGTGCCAGAAGTAGAGGGAGGGGTAACTGAAAGTCCTGATGGAAGAATGCCAGTGTAGCTAGGTGGTGGTTGTAGTTTAGGGTCAGTTAAAGGAGGGACTAGGAACAGTAAGTGAAGGGAAGGGACCTTTCAAGGAATAAATGTGTGTGTGTGTGTGTGTGTGTGTGTGTGTGTGTGTGTGTGTGTGTGTGTGATGTGAGGGAAGATTCGAAAATCTTTACCCAGAAAAGCAATATCATCAGGTAAGTGGTCTTTAGAAAGATTATTCTGGGAGCAGAATAGCAAATGGATCAGAAGGAGGTGAGGTAGAGACAGGAAAATCATGAAGACAACAATAGTAAATGCCAGAGATTTAGAGGGTTTGAATAAGTCAGTGATGGGATGACTGAAGAAAAGGGGACATGAGAAAATTCAAGAGATGGGGCTAAACCTAACCTTTCACAATCAAACAGTAATGCTCTCTTTCCAAGGATCCACACCAAAGTTTTCATACCCATTCTAAGTGAGATGACATTCCAAAGCATACAAAATATGTTTGACTTGGACACTAACACTCATTTCACTATCATAAATGTCAAACAACCCATAGTGATGGTCAGATACTATATGTCTTAGAAGACTTCATAAAAAACAGCCAGATAACAAGCAGTATATGTTTCAGGAGCATATTGTCTTGATCTGGGGAGTCCTTTTCAGCTAATGGAAAAATATATAAAACCGAAAGAAGTCAAAGTTGCTAGTGACAATTTAATCCAAATAGCTTAATCTGAAAAGCTTTATTGCTTAGAGAGATATAATATTACAGAAAGCTGAAACATATCAATGTACTGTTAGAGTTTCTAATTCTATGACATAAACTTATTTTTAAATATTGTTCTTTTGTAATATTGTCTTAATCTTGCAGTATTAGTGATAATACTTTGAATAATGGAAATACCCAGTATAAATGCCTTTCCCTAAAATTCCTTATCTGATTATTCTACCCAAAGTCATGGACCAAAGTCACATTTCTGATTTTACACTTGAGATCAACAGGAGCAATAGTAATGGCTAAAATTCACTGAGGACTTACTATGTTCCAGGCATTATTTATATATATTAATTAATTTAATCTTCATAACAAGTCTATGAGATGGGTTATAATTATTACTTATATTTTTGGAGACAAGGAAACTGAGACACAGAAAGGATAAGCAAATTACCCAGGGTCACACAGCTGGCATTAATCAGTGGAAGCAGAAACCTAATCCAAACATTCCTTTCATAACCACTCCACTCCACTGCCTATCTGAAAGTGTGACTCATTATGTTAGTACATCTTGTTGAATTTTATAGTTTTATGCTGTTTGAAGGAGTGCTGCTGGAATCATCTTCATTTATACACCTCCACTGGGCCCTTCTATGTAATTCTGAAAATACGAACGATCTTTGTTTGAAAATAGAGGTAGTCTTTAAGTGATAGCATGTGCATTTTGTCATGCCTTTGAGCTAGCTAGTCATAAAACTTCTCAAAGATAGTAACAGGTTTTGTTGACAATAATGGCCAGCCATAAACAGACTCAGAAATGCCTCACCCTAGACCAGGGGGTCAAGTCTGCAAGCACAATGGGAGCTTCCACTTGATATTGCAGGTTACTGGACACAGAGTCCATGGTTCTCACTCCCAGAGGCAGCTGTGACCCAAATGAATTTAGCCTCATGGGTGTCAAGGAGACAACTGGACACCTACACTGAAGTGCAATGGCCACCTGTGCACCTGCAGGCCCTCTGCCCTGATGTGCAGTGAGCCTTTCCCACCTGGATTAGATGCTGCTTCCAGTATCAGGTAGACACTGTGAACCAGGCTTGTGGAGAATGCCAATTACACACTGCCCCCAGGCACCTCTGTTTCAGGCTCCTCCTGAATATGGAGCCTTGCTGAGATCAGACTTGATCAAGATCTCCCTAGATAACAGTCATCTTGCCTAATAATACCTGCCAGAAGGCCTCCTCTTTGCTGCTTGTTGGTCTTTGGTAGTTCCCCTGACGCCTGGCCTTTTCAAGCTCTCCCTCAGGGCTTCCCAGCAACTTTTAGAACAGGCACCATGCTTTTTATCAAAGCCTTGGGTCAGAAGTTATGTCAGGCATTTTCCTACTGGAAGAAAACAAAACACTCAAAATCAGCCAATGGATCTTTCCATGAACAAATCAGTTGGCTAGTAGAGAGCTCAGGGATAGTCACATAAAAATTCATTTTTATTAGGCCACCTAAAAAATGATTATAAAATACACAGGGGGATTCTGCAGATATTCTATATACCTTCAAGGTAGCATATTTAAAATATATTACTTTCTCCATTTATTTGGTACTTACTGAGTACCATCAGCAAAGCACTGCAGGAACAAAGAAGCGCGATTCTGTTTTCAGGAAGTTTAAAATCTGATTAAGGAGGGAGACATGTAACCAAGCATCTGTTCTATGAAGCCAGTAAGAGCCTGAAAGCTAGTGCTTTTCATAATAGATGTTAAACTCATTACCTAAATGGATTGTGCATTTTGCTTTCTTGTCAAAGTGATGCAGTCAAAGCACCTGGTCAAGGATCAAGTTGCAATCACTTCCTGGCTCCACCACTGGTCATGAGGGCCAACCTTTCCTGTCACAGTAGCTGGATAAGAGCAGTCACAACACAGACAAAACAGTGGAAGTCAGATCTGGGGATCTTGCTGGATGTTTGGGGAAAGAGAATCAGTCACCCTTTTACTTATCCAACAAATATGTATTGAGAACCCACTGTCTTCCAGGACCATCCCTGTGCTCTGGGGATTAGGAAGTAGGAATAACAACAGAAAAGAAAGAGGAAGTCTCTGCTTTCTTGGAGCTTGAGTTGAGGGAATAAACAAATAAATACATGCTTAGTGCGTCAGGGTAATAAGGACCAAAGTCCAAATAGAGGAAAGCATTCTCTCTACCACTGTGATTAGGAAGGTCGACCTTGGACATGAAGCTACCAAGCAGATTCCTGCCTGAGCATCAAGCTGACACTGGGAAGACAGAGCGGAAACATGAAGAGAGGCTGATCCTGATGGCACAGCCTCATCTGGATCTAACCTTGCCTGAAATGCAATGATGTGAACCAACAATTCCCCGTTTTGTTGAAGTCACTTGCCAATACCCCAGTCCTTCACACTCCCATTTCTTATTACTCCACATAGAATCAAACAACCATTAAGTCCTGAAAGTGTTCTTTGTGTGCAGTGTCACTTTTTCATTCTCACTGCCATCCTCCCACTTCAGTCCCTCTTACACCTGGGAAATGGAATAACAGTGGAAGACCTCAGGGGGATGGATCCCACAGGAAGTAGTGAAGGAGGAAGGACACCTCTTTGGCTGGCCAAATCCACGCAAGTCAACCCAGGAAGTCATTCGGCATCACCTCCATCTAAGAAAATGGAAGAAGATGCTCATGAAGGCTCTGGGCATGTTGATGCTGGGGGTTGGCAAGGAGGCCTTGGGAGGGTGGGTAAGCCAGTCTCATCCCTAGGGAATTGGGATGGTGATTAAGATACAACATATGTCCTTTTCATGCTCAAATGCGCAATAGCCTGCAGAATGTATCTTCCCACTCCTGCTTCACCTTGCAGCAATATCCATGAGGAAAAGGAACTTTTCCTAGGCAAACATGCAGCCTATCTTCCAACAAATGAATCCTATCACTTAGAAGAAGAACAAGTGAAATCAGTCCATAGCGATGCAAATCTCCCAAAGATCAGGTTTTCAGGTTTCTTAAAATAGATCAGTAGTTCATCATGACAAAAGAATAGTAAATAATTATGATCCAAAATTTGTTCTTCTAAACTGGAAAATCAATATTATGTTTGTTAACCTTGTACCATAGTTCAAAATTGATCATTTGACTTACCTCTAATAGGTAATTGACTCTGAGATCTGTCAATTCTACTGTGTTCTATGCCAGAAAAAATATTTTTCAGAAATGTTCCTTGTCACTTTAAGAAAGCAAAGAGTAATTTGGCGTTTGCTCCCTTAAACTCTTATACGTACCTTAACTAAACTCTAGTCAACATATCCTCTTTCAGTCCCCCAATTTTTTTAACCCCTCGCGATGACGGCATGGTTCACACCATAGAAAAGGATGTGCTCTGAAATGTCAAGGCTCACAGGTTTTCCTATCAGAACTTCTGTGAATCGAGACTTCCCTGGTGGAGTAGTGGTTAAGAGTCCGCCTGCCAATACAGGGAACACGGGTTCGATCCCTAGTCCAGGAAGATCCCACATGCCGCGGAGCAACTAAGCCCACGCACCACAACTACTGAAGCCCTTGCGCCTAGAGCCCATGCTCCGAAACAAGAGAAGGCACCTCAATGAGAAGTCCGCGCGCCACAACAAAGAGTAACCCACTCTGGTCGCAACTAGAGAAAGCCCGTAGCCTCAGTGCCGCAATGAAGACCCAACACAGCCAAAAATTAATGAATGAATGAATGAATTAATTAAAAAAAGAAAACTTCCATGAATTAACACAACGTTGCAGAGAAGCCTAAGAATCACAGACACACAGCAGCTAGCCAGCTTGATGACTTTACACAGCTATATTTTTCTTTTTATGTTGTATTATTATACTTTTAGTGTATAGCAATGTCCTTATTCTCAAGTTTCTGATCATCAAAGACACAGCAAACGTAAAGCTATATGACAAATCCTTAATTTTGATAATCTCCAAACATTTGAACAGATGTCTATAGAAACATATTATTTTTCTTACATCAGCCAAATCTGAGACATTAAAATAGTTAACAGTTCTTAAAATATTTTCTTCCATAATAGAAGTTTATATTAAAATTACTTTCTTTGACCTGAATCAAATTACTGAATTATTTTCGCATGCTAATCAGATTCCCTTTATTATATCTACCCGCCTTTAAATCAAAATCCTACCAGCCATTCCTTAGAACTGTAGTAACAGGAACCAGGACCTGGCAAGGCCTCAGAGGCAGCTTAAGTGCTGCTGGTTCTAACGGTGGCGGCACAGCAATACCCTAGAACACAAAACCCCTCCGACACGTGAAGCCAATAGTTTCAACTGGGCTTCAACTGGGTCAGGGCAGATGGCTTTGTATTTCCTGATTGCTCACATGCTCAGAAATCCAAAGTGGAGAATATCCGTTCTGCATGGTAACAAGTAAGAAATAGCTCAGTCCCACGTAACTGGATCGTCACCTAATCCAATCTGTGCCTCTCTTACAACTATTGACAGTGGTTTTTAATTCCTTCAGCAGCTCTCTCTACCCAACCTGCCTCCCTTAAGACACACAAACATACGTACACACACATGGTTCATTCTGCCACTTCTCCCACCAATTCACCACTCCGAGGAAGAGTGTATTTAGCTAAACTTTAGCAAGCTCTTTGGCTGCCTGAGGATTTAGAAATGTTAAAATAAAAACTAATTACAACCTTGAGAACTGCAGGTGGCACCTGGTCTTATGTCTCAAGGCAGCAGGTCGCTCCTGCATCATCCAAGCAGCAATGTCACTGCTTGCTCCTAAGCTCCAGAGAAACCCTCTGTTGGGTCTCGAACACCCCAAGTAATGAGATGCTACTGAAACGAGCATGTGGGGACCCTAGGTCTATGCCACAGCGTTAAGTGGCTTCTGAGGTTATCGAAACTGCCACTGATGCCAAACAAGGTTCACCAGCCCCTTCCTCCCACAGTGGTCCAGTGAACACGTGGCATAAAAATTCCTTCTCCACAGGTGACAGCCACTAAGGCCAGAGATGGAACCACAGGTGATACAACTTAGGAACACATAAATTTAAATATCTGATACACCATTTACCATATCCCTAAAATGACTCATCCGAAAGGATCATATTTGCCAGTTTAAAAAACAAACTTTTTTCAAGTTTCTCTCCATGAGTTAGCTATAACTAGCACATCCTCCATGAGTATCTTTTCCTGATGTACTACCGAGTAAAAACTTAATAAAAGCCATAGCCTAGATAAAATATATCATTTTTTCATTTGTGATTAACAGCCTTGGAGGGAGGTTTTTTTTTAAACTGGTCCATTAAACGGGCATATATTTAAATAAAAATTATATAGTTTCTAACTTTAAACTACTCAAAATTTCAAGTACTTTATGTTTCAATTCTATTTCAAATCAGTACACTGAAAATACCCATTACCTGGAAACTAAGGAGAATATTTTTATTTTTTATGGCGAGCCAGACTCCCTATATTATTATTGAAAAGTAAAGTTTCTAATGAACCGGAAAGGAAATTTATTGTAAAGCAACACTCAAACTAAGCACATGTATTATCACACAAGGTTATGTGTACACCTACCAGACATGTGCAATCTCTATGTCAAAGCATTATTTTCAAAAAGTTAAAAACACAACACGTACAAATATAGAACAAATGCATGCCAAAGAATCATAAACTCATTAATGACTAATCCAGTAAAAGAGCATTTTGAGAAACTAGGAATTTACAGGCATTTATAGAAGAACATTAGAATGAGATTGCTAGGTTACAAAAAAACTGATCAATGTCCTACAGGGCAATAAAACCTTTGTAGTTACCATATGTACCTGAAAAAAAAAAAAAAGAAATCATCAATTTCAGCGTCTAAACTCCAATCAAATGGTAAATGACCAAGTCAGACATGGGTGCATTCTTCTAGGTAATTAAACAATCACGTGGGCCTATTAAACAATGTTCCTGCATAATGTCAAAAGGTCACTCTATCATACCCTCTCTTTTTTTAACTTTTTATTTTACATTGGAGTCTAGTTGATTTACAATGTTGTGTTAGTTTTTACAGTATTTACAAGTTGTGTATAACTTTAATTAGCACACAGATTTTAACCTTATGCCATAGAACTCAAACTGGAAGAAACAAGTATGATATTTTGAAGGAACGTATTACATATGGTTCCCTGCCTCTCAGAAATAGGTAGACAGGGCTTCCCTGGTGGCGCAGTGGTTGAGAGTCTGCCTGCCAATGCAGGGGACACGGGTTCGAGCCCTGGTCTGGGAAGATCCCACATGCCGCGGAGCAACTGGGCCCGTGAGCCACGACTGCTGAGCCTGCGCGTCTGGAGCCTGTGCTCTGCAACAAGAGAGGCCGCGGCAGTGAGGCCCGTGCACCGCGATGAAGAGTGGCCCCCTCTCGCCGCAACTGGAGAAAGCCCTCGCACAGAAACGAAGACCCAACACAGCCAAATATAAATAAATAAATAAATAAACTTCTAAAAAAAAAAGAAATAGGTAGACATAAATAATTCAGTTTTTAAAAGTTATTCAATATGATGCAACAGAGCCTATAGCAATCAGCACCGCAACGGGCCCCAGGTAGGCAGATTGAGTGGGGACACTTTGGAAGTTACTCTGAAGAACTTTGTATGTTGAAGCCAAGCCTTTAAAGGCTCTGAAAAGTTAAGTGGGGAGAAGATCCAGAGGTTAATTTCATATTTGTTTTTCAGGATTAGAATTAGAATTGCAGGTACACCCTGGATCTATTCATTCCAAATTGTTTGAACTCTTTTATACTTTTTTTTTTTTTTAACAATTTCATATATCTTTATTTATTTATTTATTTATTTATTTATTTATTTTTGGCTGTGTTGGGTCATCGTTTCTGTGTGAGGGCTTTCTCCAGTTGCGGCAAGCGGGGGCCACTCTTCATCGCGGTGCGCAGGCCTCTCACTATCTCGGCCTCTCTTGTTGCGGAGCACAGGCTCCAGACGCGCAGGCTCAGCAATTGTGGCTCACGGGCCCAGTTGCTCCACAGCATGTGGGATCCTCCCAGACCAGGGCTCGAACCCGTGTCCCCTGCACTGGCAGGCAGACTCTCAACCGCCGCGCCACCAGGGAAGCCCCTCTTTTATACTTTTATAAGTATACTTTTATATTCAAATTCTGATTTTGATTTAAAGGGAAAAATTCAAATTCAAATTTGCTCAGTTAATTGAGATTTTTGTCAGTGAATATGTCCTTTATTTAGTACTCTTGAATGATTTGGGGTTTATTTTCCAAATCAAATCAAAGGAGCAGACATTCTTGAGCTCCAGTCTTCTCCCCAGAACAGGCTTTCAGGCGTGGGAGGGTCACTGATAATGTGGCTTTAGGGTCATTTTGTTTGTTTGTTTGCTTAAAGAGTCTCCCCCAGTTGCATAAGCTTCAGGACCCTCACAGCTCTAGCCTTGCCTGTCACTCTGTGTTGATAGTCACATGGACTTTGTAAGTTTTTTTGGAGAAAAAAATGTTGTTTTCCCGAAGTTTTCAAAAATATTCTGACCTCAGTATTTCGGGAAGTTTATTCAAATATGATTTTTTTAAAAAAACGGTCCGTTTACCAGTTTGTTGAAGACTCTTTCCAACAAGTCCAAGCTCCAGTGCTTACTAAATACCTCTCTCCGTATTCTATGCTCATTTTCCCTAACATGTTTCACTGAATCACGAATGGATTCCCCATTCACCTGATCCAGGGGCACATCTTCTGATAGGCTCCCTCCCTAAACCAAGGAACATATTACATATGGTCTAATGCCTTTCAGAAATAGGTAGACATAAGTAATTCAATCTAAATATCAACCAAAATACTGACATTTTCTTATTCAGATTATATCTCTTCTTCCTCCCCAAAGATCTGAAAATTCATAAAGAAACAGTAGATTCACAGGGATAATCCTGATTAACTTAGAGGATTCGACTCACTCTAGAAAACCACTAAGCACACTATTGAGACAAAAAGAAGCCTGCACCAATTAAAACAGTAGCAGGATTTTAGTCCATATTACCCAAGGTGAAAACTTCTTTATGGACTGTATTGTCTTAGCACACATGGCATTACTTGAGATTGACTGTGCTCACATAGCAAAAGAATATGTTGATGACACTTAGCAACTAATTACAAAGAATCTGTGCCCATTGAAATGACAGGAGTTCTGAAAAACAATACCCTTGAGAAGAGACATTGGATAAACACACTATTAGACATTCACTTAAATCAATTCTCACGATTTTATACTTCTTAGCAGTTGTAGCATTATGTTCAGTTCCTCCATTCTGCAATTCATGTATTTTTATACCAAATTCTTAAGGTTAATCATGTTATTGGGTTAGGATAATTTATACAACAAGTGTCTCACTATTATACTGTGTATGTTATTTTTCTTTTCAAAGAATAATATTGTGTGATAATATCTATTAGAGGATCATATTAATAAACTTTCATTAAAGATGATACAGTAACACTTTAGCACATTAGGAGCCATTGCTCCAGTGAAGAAAGGATTCAAATCTGATACAAATCTTCAAATTGAGGTGCTAATATATTTGCCTAGATCAAGCACTAGGTATTACATGAAGAGCACATGTTTGTCTCCCATGCTGGCCAACAAAATGGGCTTGATCTGCTCCCCCAACCAAGGGCAGAGACCTCTCATACATATGCAGGACATAACAGGGAGGAGACATTGTTGGATAAAAACAAATCCTGATTACCACTCCTAGAACAGTGATTCAAGTTGTGTGCCCCACCTGCAGTGGGCCAGAAATACATCTTTTATTCTCACAACAAGAAGGGCACTTTTGACAGGGGAAGGAAACAAAAGAAGACTTCTAGAGAAAATTACAAGTACTGAGATTTAACAAGGTGCGGATGAGTGTGTAACACTCACTAAATTGAACCCCTGGGTCTACAAATATCATCATTTACGTCAAATAATCACCATCAACAGCGGCTGAAATGTCTAACACTGGCTTCAGTCCTTTTCAGAGACTTCAGTCCTTTTTCTTTTCACTGGGGAGTAGAGTTAGGGAGGACAGCAGCTACTAGCTATAGCTGGTACTTTACTTATATGGGGAAAATAATTCAGCTGTAAATTAACTTCCAATTGTGTTGTTCCTTAATCGGGAAAGAGTGAACATTACTCCTCAAAGTGACATGCGATCCAGGAGACAGATTTACAATAGTAAATATGCAATCAAAATACTGACATTTTCTTATTCAGATTATATCTCTTCTTCCTCCCCCCCCCAAAAGATCTGAAAGTTCATAAACAAATAGTAGATTCACAGGGATAATCCTAAAACAGAGAGCTACTGCCCTCTTCCACTTGTGGCTCATGGTAGGAAGTGAGCAAACCAACCACTGTCTGCACAACAACTTCTGGAAAACAGGGCTCTAACTTGGAATCTATATTCTAACTTTCCTCTTGCATTCCATTTAAGAGGATAACTCCATTAGAATAACACTTTCATCTTGACTAAATACAAAGAGTTCTAGAAGGCAGACCAAGTAGAGATGCACAATTTTTAAATATCAGGTCCTAGAGGATGCTGTCCATTCAACTTGTTTTATCTTCAAAAAGACAGAGAATAAGAGAAAAAAAAAAAAGCCCATGTTTTTGGCTATTTAGAAACATTACTCTCGCCCTGTGTAGACTTCTCCTGACTTAAAATTTCCCATTAATTATAAATATAAAGATTCATGTCAAAACATGGATAATTTCTGAGATGTCAAATGTTTCAACCAAGTCCTGTATGAGAGTATGTCTTATGCCAGAACCTCACCCAGGTTGACCTCCCCCCGCCCCCCGTCTGACTAATTTACTACTGAGAACCAGTTGTAAATAGAGGAAAAATGTCACTGTATCCTTTTGGGGAGAAGATCTTTACCTTTTTAAAAATTTACATACAGTTCTCATTATTTTATCAGGGCTTAAGAATATTTCATTTTTCTTAGTTTTAAAGTCTTGTCTGAAAAGATTACTTGAGTTCTTAAAACACTTCTTAGGAATAAAAGGTTAGCGATCAAAAGACTTGAGCAAATGCTGGTGTTCGTGATTTCTTGTTGGTAGCCTAAATCCCATCCTGCTGGCAAACTCCTCTTTAGAATTTCTCAAATGATGGGACAGGACTAAAAGAACCCTCTACCTTGATTTATGTAGTAACAAATTTCAAATATGGGTTTGAAATACCTTGCTTGTATATACATCTACACATACAAACAAACACCTCCCAAATATTCGAGAGTTAAGGAAAAATCCAATTGGTCAAATTAGCTAATCTAGACTATAATAAGATTCATTCACCATTACTTCTACTGCTACAAAGGATACTGTCAAATGAGATTAGCAAGCAATTATCAAACACAGTTTGTGTACCCTCTATGAATCTTTAAGTCTGCAAAGACATTTAAATATATACTTGACACTTGAACAACTATAGTAGCCAGCTTTGCGGTGATCAAGGACTCTATAGTATCTAAAATGTTCTTAGCCATGCAAATTTACATAGGTACTTTTAACTTACTGAACTTTTCATCAGAGTACTAAACACATCTAAATAAAACAGAGGCTGAAAAGTGAAAACTAGCATTGACATTTGAAGAGTCAGCCAGAGACCCAGACGAACTGAGCTTAGAGATATATTCAATTCAGAAAAGGATATCTGCCTGGAGATTCAGACATGGAGCACCTCAGAGCATGTGACTCTTAAAAAAGATGCTCAGTATGAAGAACATGATACCTCTGTGGATTTCAGGGAATAAAATACAAACAGAAAATAAAGAAATATCAAAATAACCGATCTTGCAATATCCTGTAATCACAACTAAGGAGACAAGAAAGGCAGCACAGCACTCTGCTTCTCTTATACGGGAAGGATTTTTGAAGCCATGTTTCCTTTAAGTAAGAGTGACCTCTGGTGACTTTTTAATTGCACCTCAGTGTACTATGTTAAATTATTCTACAATTCTTTTATACTAGCAAATCATTTAGTACTACATTTTTAGTTTCTTAGCAAAGTGATAAATGCTTTACTGCAGGACCTAAGGATTTCATGTAAATGCCTCCATTTTAATTAATTCATGGAAATTGTGCCCAAAGCTAAATTAAAATTCTGTCTGAAACACGGGGCAGTATTTTCTTAAAGGAGACTAAGGCTCATTTTCAGGAGTGACTCGTATAATATGGCATTAAATGAGCTGATACTAAATGATGACAACACAAACTTATCACAGCCTCGGGGCATATATGGATGAATGCTGGAAGGGTAACTATTTGTACAATATGCTTTTCACTTTAGCACAAACTTCCTGGTAAGGGCAGAGTTCCCCAGCCCACCCCACCCCCAGCAGCAAGGTCGGTTTCTAACATGCCTACTAGCACTTTCTTGAAATGCATAATAGCTTGCCTTACTCCCTACAACCTGATTTTTAAAAAATTCTTGAGGGGGATGGGGTGTGGATGTAGGACTAAGGGGGCTTTCTTCCAATCCCTCAAGGAAAGAAAAGCCCTATGATGGAGATTTCAATCTGAATAACACTTCGAAAACTTTTTCCGATTTCCAGATTAAAATGCCTTGAGGTCGGCTGAATCAATTTGGCTAGCAACTTTAGATCAGACTCACATTGCCAGTCCAGAACTGAGAGGTTAATACATCTTCACTGAACCAACAAAATGAGAAACACAGCACATCACGATACACAAGCATGTGCACTTGCAAATGAACCTGAATGGCAGGGTATGTTTTTCCTGTAAGCAAAAGCCTTCTAATTCTGAGGGGTCGATCCTTCTCGTAATTCTGCGGACTCACCAGGTTTGCCGCCTGGGCTCTGCTGCGGAGCCTGCCCGCCGCTGCAGCGCCCGACTTCTTGCTACCCGATTCCGCAGGGCGCCGACTGCAAACATCTACGCTAATGCAGGACCCGGCCAGGTCGGCCAACGATTTCCTTTCTGACATAAATCCTCCAAAATGTATTCATAGTAAAAAGAAATAAATGACATATTGGCATGCTCTTCTCTCCTCATCTCCTGCTATTCTCTCTCTCTGGTCTCTCTCCGCCTCAATATTCTCATGCTAATTTTAGGTTTTACTAGAACTTGAGCTTTCTCAATGAATCTTCAAAACAACAGCACACAGACAAAATTCAGCTCACAGACAAGTCAAAACAGGCTTTGTGTATTACAGACTTGACAAGTGGAAAAACCATTGTAAACCATTCTATCCAAGCGTTGGGACTTCGCGATGTTTTTTAAATGCCTCATTTTCAGAAGCAGACCAGTGATTCCATTTGTAAAATTCAATTATTTTTTTTAAAAAACACGAATTCTCAGTTGACAGTATAAGTTTTAAAAGATTTGCTGTACTCACATGTATTCCCTGCTGCTAATGTACTCTAGGGCTGGGCAGACAAAAGAAAGAGCATCCTGAGACAGGCTCCCGCGGCGGAGTCCATGTTCACAGTCGCCGGGGCTCCCCACCCCAAAACCCAAGGTGTCCAGACAGCTGCTCTGAGCCGGAGTCTGCAAGCTCCCTCCCGCTCGGAGTAGCTAGCGCTCCCTCCTCCGGGCTCGGCGAACCCGCGCAGCTGGCGGGGCGGGAGCCCCAACCTGCAGCCACACCCCCACCCCCACCCCCACCCGCTCCCGCCGCGCTGCGAGCTCCACGCGTCCCGGGCGCGCCTGGCGGTGGCGGGAGGAAGTGCGAGTCAAGTCGGTGAAGGTCTTCAACCTGCGCTCGCTCCGAATCCGAATCCGTGGTCCTAGATCCTTCACGGGCAGGTTTCCCACTCTGAACAGCTGAGCAGTTCAGTGGACTTCAGTCTGAGACCGAGCTTCACCACGCTGATGATGCTTGAGCATTAACACCGATGCTAGGAAAAATGTGAGTTTCTTTTTTTTTGGTTGAAAAGAAGTTAGGACAAGTAACTAACCCGGTTTGAAGAAAATATTTACATGTACTGAGAACTGTTGTAAAAAAGACTGCTTTTGTTTTCTCAACTCATTTAATGATTCATATTTAAAAATAAAAACCTAAAGAACCGGGCTTCCCTGGTGGCGCAGTGGTTGAGAGTCTGCCTGCTAATGCAGGGGACACGGGTTCGAGCCCTGGTCTGGGAAGATCCCACATGCCGCGGGGCGGCTGGGCCCGTGAGCCACAATTACTGAGACTGCGCGTCTGGAGCCTGTGCTCCGCAACAAGAGAGGCCGCGATAGTGAGAGGCCCGCGCACCGTGATGAAGAGTGGCCCCCGCTTGCCACAACTAGAGAAAGCCCTAGCACAGAAACGAAGACCCAACATAACAATCAATCAATCAATCAATTAATCAATAAAAAAACATAAATCTTAAAAAAAAAAAAAAAACCTAAAGAACCTTATTATGGTAATCATTTCGAAATATATACGGTTATATATACAGTGTTATGTGTCAAAATACATCTCAATAAAGCTGGAAAAAATTAAAAAATAATTAATTAAAACACCGACCCGACTTCTACTATAATGTCAGCATTTTATTATGTATATTCCTACTTGGAGATTTGAGAATTGTGGTCAGCAGATATATAAAACTAAAAACTGGCATCCTGGGAGAAGGAATCTTACTCCAAATAGCATCAGGGAAGTGACCTTATGTTAAGTAGGTAAATTGAATACACTTAATTGAAGAATGAAGAGTTTTGAATCAACTTCTATATACTGTATGTGTATTCCTTTCCATTCAAATTCTTTAATACAACTACCCAAAAGTTCATATTGAAAAATGATGGAATATAAAAGGCATCTTAAATAAATAAATAAATGGATAGATAAATAAATGGATAGACAGATAGGCAGATAAATAGATAAATTGTTTCAGAGTATACAGATAGAGGCCTGATGGCCCATGAAGGAAGAAGGATTTCAAGATCCATGACCTTGAGGTAAGTCACATGGCCTCCTCTACTTCCTAAAGAGGCTGCCAGCACATGTAAATGAAGGAGGTATGAGCATGGCATCACTAGGATCAATACTCTCCTAACACTGTGACCAGACTCATGACAAATGTGCTGAGACTTAGGAACAGTGTCCAGGCATTCTTGCACCATCCAAAGTGATCAGAATATGAAAGTAACTTTAACCTTGAGTAGGGCATTATATGCCTGAGAACAAAGCAGAAAAGCTGTTTTTATTATTTCTATTCTGCAACCTGGGTAAAAAACAAAAACAGGAATAGAAAACATAAATAGCTTGGCAAGGCCACAGAATTTACAAGTAGAATTTGACCCAAATATGTAGATCCTGATCCCAACTTTCCAGCTTTCTCCACTCCTACTCAGGGCCCCTGGGAATCAGGAACTCTTCCCACCCACCCCATCAATCAGCAGTCCCGGGAAACACTGAGCAAAGCTTGCTCGGAGGGTGCATTTAGAACCTTGAAAAAAGCCACAAGCGGTAGAGTGACCTTCATTTATTAGTCAGACATTTTCCTAGTGCCTAATACATGTCCCAGAACCTGAATATGGTATTTCTAATTTTTAAAGCAAATATAAATTAATGATTTACATCAAGTGTCTAATATTTTTTAAAGCCTATACAACAGACAGTCTGTGTGTGTGTGTGTGTGTGTGTGTGTGTGTGTGTGTGTGTGTGTGTAATCTAAATAAATGGTCACAGCATTCCTTTGAAGTAAATGTTACTCTGCCCATTTAATGGATAGACAGACTAACCTCAGAGAGTTTAATGGATGTGTCACAAAGCAAGCCAGACTTGGACCAGGTCAGCTGAGCTCTGAAACCCCTTCTCACTGGCCCTCAGGTCTCTGAAACAGAAAAGTTGTCACCTGTGAAAACTCTATTCAGTTGTTCATGGGAAATCCATTTAAAATGGGTTAGAAGGCGCCTCAATAATTGATGTCAATTAAAACCAAAAAGGACAATGCTGGTAAATTACTTGAGCAGACATTCAGGATGGATTTTCCAAGTCAGAGATGAAACAGCCCACGAGGGATTGAGATTTGCAGGCAGATGTCCTTGTGCAGTGCACAGCATTGACCACTGGACAGCACTGGGGCTATTACATGATCTTCCAAGACAAGGGCAGCCCCAGGTGAGGAGGCTTGAAGAGACCAGGCAAAGCAGGGCCCAAAGCAGGGACTTGCTAGCAGACAGCTGATGCGACTCCTGGTTTTACCCCTTTCCAGCTGCCTTCTTTCGCTGGAGACTTCGTGGCTTTGTGCCACTTTTCTTGTTTGTAGAATGGTGATGATAGCCAGTCATAGAGCCATTATGAAATTACAGGCCTGAAACCCCCACAAAGGGATGGAAACTGCTGAGCATTCCACGTACCAGCCCCAGAGCTGCCCTGGGAGTTGGTACCCACCCGTGAGACCCCCGGCAGCTGCTCAGCATCTGTGATCCTCAGCTTCGTTGTCTGTTTCATAAGATAATAGAAGTCTTACCAGCAGAGAACTGATCCAAGGGTTACAGGAGAGAATGAATGTCAAGTACTTAACACCATGCTCATCCACAGGGCACTGGATCAGGTAGGCTGATGCTAGAGCTCCAGGCTCAGAGGAGAAAGGATGCCTAACGGGACCGCCAAGGCCGCCAAGCTAAATCCCTGCAGGCCAGGGGCAGTCCGCTGCATTCTGTGACCTGTTTCCACAGCCCTTTGCTCTTTTATGTAAGAAAGATGACAGATAATCAGCAAGGACCTACTGAATAGCACAGGGAACTCTACTCAACATTCTGTCATAATCTATATGGGAAAAGAATCTGTAAAAGAATGGATACATGTATATGTATAACTGAATCACTTTGCTGTACAACTGAAACTAACACAATATTGTAAATCAGCTATACTCCAATATAAAATTAAATTAAATTTTAAAAAATCAAAACAAAGGAAAGGTGAAGATCTTGCACATTTCTGTAAGTGATGATTCAAACCCCACAAATCACGCACGCGCATATATGTATGTGTCTGCAGAGTTCACACCAAACACAAAAGAGAACTTGAAATCAGCACACGTCACAAGTAAAAGACAAGAAATCAACTTCCGATGTTCAGAAGTGTGTGGACCCTCATATGTGTAAGTGCAGACAGGCTGCCTAGGAAAGTATATTCTAAGTGAAACTACACCCTTGGCATTTCCTGACCAAAGTCGTCTGTTTTCCTGCTCACCTGGGAGCAGTCTGTGCACTCAGGATTCCCTACCAAGAGGAAGGATCAACTCACCCCACCCGAATGAAATCCTTTCTCAATGCTCTCCATAGATCAAAACATGACTCCATTCATTTTTCTTCTTTATTCAGCAGTTTTCTCCCTGTAAATTATTTCTGCGTGTTTTATCTAAATCTGGGAATACATTTAACTTTACTCTTGTAATGGGAACAGATTTATCATTAAATCCTCTGAAAGAACACTGTGAATAAAATATAATAGTATTTCTATTAGGAGTCATTTTTCCCATAAGCCCCCAGGCAACAAATCCTGAAGAACAATTATGGAGAGACAGACTGCAGGGAGAAGAATTGTCACATGTGTGATAAAAAACACACTGCACGGTGTCTTTGCAGGTTATCTCTGATGAGCTATGTTCCTTATAACTAGCCCTTGGAAGCCCCGGTTTTAACAACCAAAGGATTATGCACCTAATTACATAAATCTCAGCTAGAGAATAGTCAGCCTCATATTGTTACCCGAAAAACTAGGTTCGCCTCTTGGTGGGTGTCGAGCCAAAAGACACAACCAAGACAAAGAGTGAGAGAAGGAAGGATTTGTTACTTGCAGCAAGTAAGTAGAACACCAGGGATCTTTCCCAAAGCAGTGTCTCCCCAAACAGCAAAACTGGGGAAGTTTTAAGCTAAGGGTACATGTATATTCATGAAAGGGCTTGGGAGGTAGGCAGAGCCCAGGCTTTAGTTGATTGAAATCCGGAGGATCAGAAAAGGTCAACGCCATCATCCCTTAGGTTCCCTCTGACCTGGTGGTTGAGTGCTTCAGGCTCATCTTTACCATGGAAACAGAACTGGAAGTCTTTACAACTGATACATTATTACTAGTGCTACTTCTCTTGCCTGATAACAGTCAGCATTCTTGTTTTCCCTTAAGATCCTTAATTACTGAGACCTGTTCAAGGGCAAGCACTCTGGCCAGGCTTAGATCACAAAATGGCTTGTACTAAATTAATAGGTGTTCTCTTATGTCCAGAAAGCCATGCCTGGTTTTCTTTCTCCATAGACCCCCTACCTTATCTGCTTATAATATTTCTTTCCAATTCAGCCCATTTCAACCCAGGAGGACTTTTGGGGACTAACAAACACTGGTATCTAAGATAGAACAAACCACAACTAAGAACTTGAAGTATAAAAGCAATACTGCATGGTATTTCCAAAAGTGCTTAATAAACATTTCACAGGATTGCGCATAAACAACACACTTTTCCTGACATTCTGGCACAAGTAGAATCAGAGAGGCTTAACGTTAAAATGAAGTGCAGAGTCAGCTGTCCAGCATTCTACCCAATTCAAGCACCACAGTCTCCAATATCATCTTGCACACATGTCCACTGATGGCAGCAGCTGAGGTGCATACATATAGAGAAAAGGGAGATTCTAGAACTTCCTTCTATCATATCACAAAGAAGGATAAATTCACAGAATCAACTACATGAGTGTCCAGGAAAAAAAATTCTTTTTTTTTTTTAAACTTTTTAAATTGAGATATATTATACCCTTTAAACAAAATTTCTAATTTTATGAAAGGCATAAAAGGTCACAATTTTTCTTTACTTCTTTGGGGTAGGAAGAGGGAGGCAGAGTTGAGTGGATCCTTAAAAGTCCTTTTCTAATTTAAAATTAAAATCAACATCTGATCTTGACCTAAGAATTTTTCTATTGAGGTATAATTGACATAGAACACTATATTAGTTTCAGGTGTACAATTCAATGATTGGACATTTGTGTGTATTGCAAAATGAACATCACAGTAAGTCTGGTTACCATCAATCACCATACACAGTCACAGATTTTTTTCTTTCTTCTTGTGATGAGAACTTTTAAGATTTACTTGCAGCAACTTGTAAATATGCAATACAGTATTAATAACTATATTCACCATGCTATACATTACATCCCTGTGGCTTATTTATTTTATAACTGGAAATTTGTACCTTTTGAACCCCCTTCACTCATGTCACCTACTTCCCACCCCCATCCCCACCCCCCCAGTCTGGCAACCAACTATCTCTTCTCTGTATTTATGAGCTTCTTTTTAAGATTACTCATATAAGTGAGACCATAGGTTATCTTTCTCTAACTTATTTCACTTAGCATAATGCTCTCGAAGTCCCTCCATGTTGTCACAAATGGCAAAATTTCCTTTTTCTTAATGGCTCAATAGTATTCCAGTGTGTGTATCACATTTTTTTAGCCATTCACCCATCAATGAACACTGAAGTTGTTCCCATGTCTCAACTATTGTAAATAATTCTGTAATAAACATGCGTGTGCATATATCTTTTGGAGTTAGTGTTTTCATTTTCTTTGTACAAATACACAGAAGTGAAATTGCTGGATCATATGGTAGTCCCAGTTTTGATCTTTTGAGGAAACTCCATGCTATTTTCCATACTGTCTGTACCAATTTACATTCCCACCAAGAGTGCACAAGTGTCTCCTTCTCTCCACATCCTTGCCAACACTTGTTATTTCTTATCTTTTGATAATCATACAAACAGGTGTGAAGTGATATCTCATTGTGGTTTCGATTTGCATTTCCCTGATGATTAGTGACGTTGAGCATCTTTTCCTATACCTGTTGGTCAACTGTGTGTGTTCTTTGGAAAAATGTCTATTCAGATCCTTTGCCCATTTTTAATTAGATTGTTTGTTTGCTATTGAGTTGTGCGAGATCTTTATATATATTAGATATTAGCCCATTATCAGATACATGATTTGCAAATATTTCTCCCATTCAATTGGTTGCCTTTTCATTTTGTTGTTGGTTTCCTTTACTGTACAAAAGCTTTTTAGTTTGATGTAGTCTCACTTGTTTTACTTTTATTGCCTTTGCTTTTGGTGTCATATCCAAAAAATCATGGCCATGACCAATGTCCAGGAGCTTACCGTATATGTTTTCTTCTAGGAGTTTTATGATTTCAGGTCTTAAATTCAAGTCTTTATTCCATTTTGAGTTACTTTTTGTATGGTGTAAGGTAGTAGTCTAGTTTTATTCTTTTGCATGTGGCTGTCCAGTTTTGCCAACACCATTTGTTGAACAGACTGTCCTTTCCCCATTGTATATTCTTGGCTCCTTTGTGATAAATTAAGTGACCATATATGTGTGCGTTTATTTCTGAGCTCTCTATTCTGCTCCATTCATCAATGTGCCTGTTTTTATACCAATACCATACCATAGTTTTGTAATATAACTTAAAATCAGGAAGCATGATGCTTCCAGCTTTGTTCTCTCTTAAGATTGCTTTGCTTATTCAGGGTGTTTTGTGGTTCCTTACACATTTTAGGATTTTTTTGCTCTGTTTCTGTGTAAAATGCCATTGGAATTTTGATAGGGATTGAATTGAATCTGTAGATTGCTTCTGGTAGTATGGACAGTTTAACAATATTAATTCTTCTAATCTTTGAGCCACAGAATATCTTTCCATTTATTTGTGTCTTCTTCAGTTACTTTCATCAGTGTCTTATAGTTTTCAATGTACAGGTCTTTCACCTCCATGGTTAAATTTATTCATAGGTATTTTATTCTTTTGATGCAATTGTAAGTGGTATTGTCTTATTACTAGCATATAGAAATGCAACCAATTTTTGTATATTGATTTTGTATTCTGCAACATTACTAAAGTTGTTTCTTAGTTCTAACAGTGTTTTTTTGGTGGAGTCTTTAGGGTTTTCTATATATAATATCATGTCATCTGCAAATATTGACAATTTTACTTCTTCCTTTCCAGCTGGGTGCTGCTGATTTCCTTTTTTTTTTTGCCTAATTACTCTGACTAGGACTTCTAATACTATGTTGAATAAAAGTGGCGAGAGTGGGCATCTTTCTCTTATTCTTGATCTTAGAGGAAAAGCACAGAGTATGACATCAGCTATGGGCTTCTCATATACGGCCTTTATTGTGTTATAACCAATTTGAGTTTATTGCACAGAATTGAATCTAAATTCAACCATAAGCATTTTCATGATTATCATTAAAAGTCTTTTTAAATTGAAAACAAGACTGAGAACTCGTAATAGTGCTGGTTAATTAAAAAAATACACCCTTAAGGATTAAGTTTATTCCATAATTCCAGTGATATTTTTTTAGGCTGAAGTACTGATGAATGAAGTACTCCAATGTAGAGGAATCTTGAAAATACTCTGAGTGAAATTAGTTAGTCATAAGGAACCATATATTATATGAGCCCATTGATATGAAATGTCAAAAAGGACAAACCTATAGAGACAGAAAGTAGATGAGTGTTTGCTTGGGGCTGTGGGACATGGGACACTTGTAGGCTAGAAAAAGAAAGATTTCTTTTTTTGGAAATTGATAAAATTTCCAAAATTTTTTTTATCAATAAAATTGATAAAATAGATTGTGGAGATGAATGCACAACTCTGTGAATATACAAAAAAACAATTGAATTGGACACTTTAAGTAGGTGAATTGTACAGTAGGTGAATTATATCTCAAAGCTGTTTTTAAAAAGGAATACAGAAACTCTAGAAAAACATTGAATCCATTGACATCTACTTTACCACACTATTCCAAATAGAAATGTAACTGAAAAATGGGAGTTAAAAAACATAAGCAGCAATATCCGTTATTTACTGCCATAATCATGCTGTGAATCAACCAGAAACCTCAGTGGCAGACACCACTTTACTGAGCTCAGGGGTCTCAAGACCACACTCTTGGCTCAGCAGGTGTTCTGGTCTCCTGCGCACCTGCCTTGGGGAGGCTGTTGTCCGCTGATGGAGAATGGCCCCATCTGAGATGACTGGACTTGTGTATCATTGCGCAGCAAACAAAGCCAGGCACCTCTCACCGCGGTGGCACAGAACTAAGAGAAGAAGCAGAAAAATACAAGTCTGTTCTGATCTTCGTGTGTCACATCAGCTGGCATTCCATTGACCGAAGTAAATCTCATAACCTAACTCGGGATCAAGGGGTCGGGAGAACAGATTCTGCCTCTTCAGTAAAAGGAGCTGAAAAGCCATGTGTCAAAGAGGGTGAATCCAGGAGCGTGAAGAATGAGGACCATTTAGACCTCAGTCTCTGCCCAGCACAGGGTATTCGTGATGGAAGAAAACTCAGCAGAAATTAAATATTTGCCATCTGGCAGCTTCACTTTCTCCCCATTTTCACTTAAAATTGTATCAGAGGGCTTCCCTGGTGGCGCAGTGGTTGAGAATCTGCCTGCTAATGCAGGGGACACGGGTTCGAGCCCTGGTCTGGGAAGATCCCACATGCTGCCGAGCAACTAGGCCCGTGAGCCACAACTACTGAGCCTGCGCGTCTGGAGCCTGTGCTCCGCAACGAGAGAGGCCACGATAGTGAGAGGCCCGCGCACCGCGATGAAGAGTGGCCCCCGCTTGCCGCAACTAGAGAAAGCCCGTGCACAGAAACGAAGACCCAACATAGCAATCAATCAATCAATCAATTAAAAAAAAAAAGACTCCTCATTTCCTCCTCTTCCCCTTTAAAAAAGAAAAAAAATTGTATCAGAAACTTTGAAATATCTTTGTTTCATCTTGATTTAGATAATAGAAACATTTAACATTTTTGTAATTTAGCTCAAATAATGGCTGCATAATTCAAGTAGATTCAAAAGCAAATAGAATCTAACTTATAATAGCAAGTTTTGATATAAATGCCACTGGATGATACTGTGAGTATGTGACATGAGCTGGATGACTTGCTTTTTAATTATAGGAACTTTTAGCTTTTGCAAAGATAACTACTTTTTAAAATGCTTTTCTAGATGTTCTTGTCTTACCACAGAAATACATTCTTATATGTACATGTATAATTCGCATAGAGAAGTGTTAATAACAACTCCCTACACACACACACACACACACACACACACTTCCATTGCTCTATTGTTATGTCATTGACATAACTGATGAAAACTAGTTTCCTTCATGTCCATACACACACTTATAGGATTAGGTTCATTTTCCTTGTATTGTAATTACAATATGATGTTATTCCTCAGCTTGAACTAGATTAAAATTTTGCATTTGTATTTTTCATTTCCATGTGGAAAATGAAATCTTATTTTTGCCTGTCAGTCTAAAACCACTTTGAATCATAAATTGGTCTCCTATGGTAAACCTTTAAGACCTCTTTTTTTTGTTGCTGTAACCTTTTCTACATGGTGGACTTTATTAGTTACATTAATTAAATAACAAATGCCCACCTTATTGAGCTGGGTATGCTTTAATCCACAGGCACAAATCAAAAGAAAGAAATGATTATAACATTAGAGTTAAAAAACAAAAAGCTTTGGTTGATTTTTTGGTAAAGAATGGTTGAAAAGGAACCTAAAGTCGTTCCTTTATTTGAAGGCTTAAGTAATTGTACCTGCCAGGTAATAGACGAGAGGGACGCCTCTCACTTACCACCCCCTTTTGTGTGTTTCAATTACTGGGAAGGTTAATGGTGCTGAACAGCTGAGGTATGAAGGCACCTTTCATTATCTTCCCCATCATAAGTCCCCAGAGTCCGTTCACCTTCCCTCGTGTTTATGGGAAAAGACACAGTGTTGTCTCACAGCCCAGAGTACATGAGAACCAACTTCTCACAGCCTGGCAGATCTTTGCCAACATTTTCTGGAAAATAATTCTGCCCCTTTCAGAGCCAGCGTGCAATGTAAGTTGAACTCAAATACCAACATCATTTAGAATGACTGAAATAATACCTTGATCTTGTGACTTGTATAGTCTCATTCTTCTAAATTTTAACTTTAATGATGCTTATTTATTAAGCAAGTACAGAGTATATGGGCAGAATTTTTCTTTGAATATTTTATATTGAATGAATTGAAATAATTGGGATGTTAAAGGACTAGGGAATGATAATGAACATGTATGCACTGAAGCATTTACTCTGTACTAGGTAGGTTCTCTTCTGTATCATATCATAATGCCACCAAACATTAAAATTTAAAACAATTTATAGGTGTCCCTTTAAGACCCCTCCTCTCTGAATATCGTCCTCCATGTTGACTCCATCAGGATTCACTTACCTAGAAACAATAGGTAACCTGTGACCAGGGCAGATGTTCAGGGAATGGAAAGGAAATTACGGCTCCACCAAACCTCTCTTGCACAAGTACAGATGTGTTTGTATTTAGCCTGAGACAAAAACTTTGTTCCTTTTCCTTCATTATTGTTCCTAACATGCAACAAAGGCAATTGTAGGAAAGGCAGTGTGGCCCTAAATTCCCCCTCAGCTGATCTTTAAGAACTTCAGACATTTTCCAAAGAAGATTTTGATCTAGGGAAGGACATCAAGCTCCAAATTAAGGTGGAATATGTGGGAAAAGGGTCACTGGGATAGGGTTGCCAGGTAAAATACACCATGCCCAGATAAATTTGAATTTCATATAAATATATAGTTTGGGAGACATACTTACAATCAACAAATATAAATCTGGCAACTTAACATTGCACTGCACCGTACAGATGGCAGATGATTTTAGAAAGGAGGGTCATGGGGATATAAAAAAAGAATGTGAAACTCAGAGTTTTTTCTAGGGTAAGGGTCAACAAACTGGCATGAGGTCCAAATCTGCTTTGTTCCTGTCTAAACAATGTTTCATTGAAACACTGCCACACCCATTCATTAAGTACAGTCCAAGGCTGCTTTCACTCTGCAGTGGCAGCGTTCAGTAGTTGCAGGCCCACAGAGCCTAAATATTTACTATCTGGCCCTTTAACCAAATAATAAAAAATAAAAAGTCCCAGTTAAACTGCTAAAATTACAATTGTCATTCTAAATACTATTTCCCCTCTCTGATGAAAGGCTTCTTTCCATAGGCATGCCTGATATTATAAAGCTGAAAATATGTAGGCTTTTAAATAAGTAATATTATTCTACTCAATGGATTTAAACATAAGGCAATATTGTCACTTCAAGAAAAATAAAAAGAGCTTTGAGAATTTTTTCCATATGTCCACATTTGTGTTTCACAACTCCAGACCACCTAATGCAAACTTTCATTTCTCAGCAAAATGAAGCAGAGGATATTACAAAAGACTCAGCGATGTCAAATCCAGCCACCAGTTAGATCTTCCAATTTTCAGTACAACATTTCCTGCCAGATGTGGCTCAATGTGGCTTAAAGAAGCAATTGTTTAATTCTCATGTGGAGAACTATTGTTCTGGAAGAATGAGGGCATTATAGGATTAATCTCCAAGTAGTAAGAAGAAAAGCTAGGTTTACAAACTCTGTATGACTCTGTATGTGCCAGTGAGTAGCTGGAAGTAAGCGTTCTATTGGAAGATAGGATTTTGTTCCTCAGGAAACCAGCACACTCCTGGGACCCTGGGTTGAAGCCATTTGATGGGTGGATAGCATGAGAAAGGTCTGGCAACCAAAGTCACCCCATGCTGCTGATGCAGACGGCTGGCAGAGACAAGATAAAGTTCACACAGTCACTTGAGGCTTTAAAACCTAGTCTGCAAACGAAAAGTAGAGAAGAAAATTCTATTTCTAATCTACCAGTGAAAGATGTGCATTTCATTTTCAGATTATGAAAGTATCGAAGGAGAAAGGCTGTGCTGTCATGAGTGACAGTGCCTCGGCCGCCAGGACTCCAATCAGAGGCTCAGTGATAAGTGAGAGTGAGCCCAGACTACTGCCAACGCCACGGCCAGAGACCGAAGAACACACGGGGAGGGGTTTCCTAATTGTGGATGGTAAATAACCCTGCATACAAATCCTCCAAGCCACGATCTGGGTAGTGTATTAGAGCAAAGAAGTAACAAAGAAAACAGGCAGGTTGACATTGAGGAGAGAGGACCAAATCAGTTTCAATAGACTTGAGGCTCTGTGGACGTAGGGAAGGAGACGGTACAGAGCCCAACAGGATAGGAGACAAGGAAGGCGTTGGAGCTCTGCTCCTCACCAGAGCTCTCTAAATCTCAGTATCCACATTTTTTAAAAAATTTATTTATGTTTATTTATTTTATTTTTGGTTGCCTTGGGCTCGTGGGCTTTCTCTAGCTGCGGCAAGCGGGAGCTACTCTTTCTTGCGGTGCGCAGGCTTCTCATTGCGGTGGCTTCTCTTGTTGCACAGCACGGGATCTAGGCGCGGGCTTCAGTAGTTGTAGCTTGCAGGCTTAGCTGCTCCGCAGCGTGTGAGATCTTCCCAGACCAGGGCTCGAACCCGTGTCCCCTGCATTGGCAAGCGGATTCTTAACCACTGCGCCACCAGGGAAGCCCTCAGTATCCACATTTTTAATATGAGAATAAAATCACGTGTATTTTATAAAAACACTTCCTGGAAAATGGTCACGGCTAGAAATATCATGAGACTTCAATAAATGGCTTATATTTATAATTACTAACAGAAATAAATACAAGAATCTAATAAGAATATGTTTTATAACCTAATGCATTTTGGATCACTCATTTCTATCCCAAAGATTTAATCTATACCACCGTGGTCTCTAAGCTGTAGTTTATATTATGTTTGCCGCGAGTTGCTGTGACCAAATGTTACTGTTTTTAGTCCTATAGTTCCTGTAGTTTCTTGTTGCAGTGTTACAAACTAATGTTTCCCAAAAGTAATTTTTGTATGAATAAACAAATAAAAGTGAGAAGCACTCCTATGAAGCCCTTATTAAATATTAAAGGATAAACAGTCCTAATTTAAAAATAAAAGAATTATAATTTTAAGTGCAAATTTGACTAATTGTGCTTTTCAAAAGCTACTGTCAAATATTTTTCACAACAGTAAGTCTTAAGTTATGATAAAAATATTCCCTGTGAAATCACACCTGACAAAATGAACCCTAATAAAGTATAATATCTCCTATCTAAACACATTCTTAAATAATTATTTCAATTTAAAATAAAGAAATTATCAGATTGGGTTGGAATTTGTCAGTTGGTTATCTCTCCATGAAGCACCGCTAAGTTTTTTAAACCTCCATCAGCGAGTGAGAACACCACCTTGGCAGAATCTTAGCAGTTATCAGAAGCAGGAGTTGTGGGAACATATTTACAAGATTAGGGGTCTGAACTCTAATGGTTTAAGGTGGATTTTCAAGATGGGAATCTGACTGGGTTTGGGCAAAACTCATGACATAATAGTTTTGATTTTGTGCTACAAAGGCAACTCAGTAGAGAAAAGATCGTCTGTTCAACAAATAGTCCTGGAGCAATTTGATCCTTGTGTAAACAAAAAATAAATTTTCATTCATATCTCACACTTTATACCAAAGTTAGCTCAAAATGGATTGTAGACCTAATTGTAAAACCTAAAATTATACAACTTTTACAAGAAAACATAGGAGAAAATCTTTGTGACCTTGGGTTAGGCAAATATTTTTTTGATATGACACTAAAATCACAATACATAAAACAAAAAAATCAATCAACTGGACTTCATCATGATAAAAATGTCTGCTCTTTGAAAAAAGCATTCACAGTGAAGAAAATCGAAATAGGAGCCATGGACTGGAGAAAATACTTGTAAGTAACATATTTGATAAAGAACTTGTATCTATAAAGAACATAATAAAGAACTCTTAAAACCCAATAATAAGATTTGAACAAACCAAGAAGAGATTGAATTAGTGATCAAAAATATCCCAACAAAAAAGTCCAGAACCAGATGACTTCACTGGTAACTTCTACCAAACATTCAAAGAAGAATTAATACCAATCCTTTTCAAAATTTTCCAAAAAATGAAGTGGAAACACTTTGAAACTCAGTTTAGGAGGCCAGCATTACCCTGATACCAAAACCAGAAAAGGATGCCAAAAAAATAAAATCAATAAATGGCTCATATAATTACTAATAAAAATAAATACAAGAATCTAATAAGAACATGTTTTATAACCTAATCATTTTGGATCACCTATTTCTTTCCCAAAGATTTAATCCCTGATGAACAGTAAATATAGATGCAAAAATCCTCAACAAGACATTAGCAAACAAGATTCTACAGTAATTAATAGAATCACATACCTGAGAGCAACTGGGATTTATTCTAGGGATGCAAGGATTGTTCAATATCCACAAATCAATCAATGTGACACACTGCATTAACAAATTGAAGGATAAAAATCATATGACCATCTCAATAGACGCAGAAAAAAAGCACTTGACACAATTCAACATTCATTTAAGAAAAACTCTCAACAAAATGGGCATAGAGGGACCATACCTCAACATAATAAAGGGCTTATATAACAAGTCCACAGCTAACATCATACACCATGGTGGAAAGCTGAAAGATTTTCCTTTGAGATCAGGATCAAGACAAGGATGCCCACACTTTTATTAACCAAGGAGGTGAAAGACCTGTACACTGAAAACTATGACATTAATGAAAGAAGTTGAAGAGGAAACAAAGAAAAAGATATTTTGTGCTCATGGGTTGGGAAAATTAATATTGTTAAAATGTCCATACTACTCAAAGCAATCTACAGGTTCAGTGCAATCCTCATCAAAATTTCAATGGTATTTTTCACATACATAGAACCAAAAATTCTAAAATTTGTATGGAATCACAAAAGACCCCAAATAGCCAAACCAGTCTTGAGATAGAAGAACAAAGCTGGAGGCATCATGCTCCCTGATTTCAAATTATATTACAAAGCTATAGTAATCAAAACTATGATATACATTGGTATAAAAAAAAGATACATTGATTAATGGAACAAAATAGAGAGACCAGGAATAAACCCACATGTATATGGTAAATTAATTTGTAACAAAGGAGCCAAGAATATACAATGGGGAAAGGACAGTCTTTTTAAGAAATGGTGCTGGGGAAACTGGACAACCACACGGAAAAGAATAAAACAAGACCAGTGTCTTCCGCCATACACAGAAATTAACACAAAATAGATTAAAGACTTGAATGTAAGCCCTGAAACCAGGCTTCCATAAAACTCCCAGATGAAAACATAAAAAAAATCCTTCTTCACAAGGATCTTGGCAATGATTTTTTTGGATATGACACCTAAAGCACAAGCAACAAAATAAAAAACAAACAAGTGAGTCTATATCAAATTAAAAAGCTTCTGAGCACCAAAGGAAATAATAAACAAAATGAAAAGGCAACCTATGGAATGGGAAAAAATATTTGCGAACCACACATTTGATTAGGAGTTAATATCCAAAATATGTAAGGAACTCATGCAACTGAATAGCAGAAAAGTCAAATAATTCAATTAAAAAATGAACAAAGAATCTGAAAAGACATTTTTCCAAAGAAGGTATTCAAATGGCCAACAGGTAGCACATAAAAGATGCTCAATATCACTAATTACTGGGAAATGGGAATCAAAACCACAAGGAGATATCACTTTACACCTGTTAGTATGGCTATCACCAAAAACATAAGAGATAAGCATTGGCAAGAATGTGGAATAAAGGGAACCCCTCTGCACTCTTGGTGGGAAAGTAAATTGGTATAGCCATTGTGAAAAGCAGTATGAGGTTACTCAAAAAATTAAAACTGGAACTCCCATGGGATCCAGCAATTCCACTTCTGGGTTTTTAGACAAAGAAAATAAAAACAATAACTCGAAAAGATATATGCACCCCCATGTTCATTGCAGCATTATTTACTATAGCCAAGATATGGAAACAAAGTGTCCACTGATGAATGAATGTATAAAAAAATGTATATATACACAATGAAATATTATTCAGTCATAAAAAAAGAAAGAAATCTTGACATTTGAGATAACATGGATGGACCTTGAGGGCATTATGTTAAGAAAAATATGTCAGATAGAGAAAGACAAATACCGTATGATCTTACCTATATGTGGAATCTAAGGAAAACAGAAACAAACAAATACACAAAACAAGGTTATAGATTTAGAGAACAAATTAGTGGTTGCCAGAGGTGGGGGATGGTGGTATGCATGAAATAGGTAAAGGGGATCAAAAGGTACAAACTTGCAGTTATAAAATAAATAAGTCATTAGAATGTCAACTACAGCACTGAGACTATAGTTAATAATACTGTATAGCATATTTGAAAGTTGCTAAGAGTGTAAATCTTAAAAGTTGTCAATACAAGAAAAAACAATTTTGTAACTATGCATGGTGACGGATGTTAACTAGAATTATTGCAATGATCATTTTGCAATATATACAAATTTTGAATCATTATGTGTACACCTGAGACTAATATAATGTTGTGTGTCATTATACTTTAATTTTTTAAAATAATAATGCAAATTTAAAAACCCACCTTTTGAAAAAGTGGCCAAAAATTTTGAATAGACACTTTACCAAAGATATATGTAACACAATTTAGCACATAAAAAGCTATTCTATATGATAGTCATTAGGGAAATGCAAACAAAAGTCACAATGGTATTCTTCTACACACCTGTTAGATGGCTAAAATTAAAAAGATTAATGACAGCAAATGTTTTATTTATAATGCCTAACCTGGAAACAACACAAATATTTATCAGTAAGGGAAAGGATAAACAAATTGTGGTAAATCCATATAGTAGAATAGTCGATAATAAAAATAAATACATTATAGATAAGTGCAAGAATGTGGATTAATTACATGATAATTATGCAGTGGAAGAAACCAGGCAAAAAACAATATATACTGTACGACTCTATTTATATAAAATTCTCTATGCAAATTAACCTGATGTCTAATGGCATCATGTCTAATGGTCAGTTGATGGGAAGAGCAAAGAGGGGTGGGAGGGCAAGTTTATAAAGGAACAATAAAAATCTTTGGGGAGGGCTTCCCTGGTGGTGCAGTGGTTGAGAATCTGCCTGCCAATGCAGGGAACATGGGTTCGAGCCCTGGTCTGGGAAGATCCCACATGCTGCGGAGCAACTGGGCCCGTGAGCCACAACTACTGAGCCTGCGCGTCTGGAGCCTGTGCTCCGCAACAAGAGAGGCCACGATAATAAGAGGCCCGCGCACCGCGATGAAGAGTGGCCCCCACTTGCCGCAACTGGAGAAAGCCCTCGCACAGAAACGAAGACCCAACACAGCCACAAATAAATAAATTAAAAAAAAAAAAGCCACCTCAAAATATGCCACTTTGGCATAAATATGGTTTTGAGCTGAAAGCAACTGAAAATCAGCAGATGCAGGAAGAAATCTTCCCTCCCCTTTTCTCCCTAAAAGCAGGGCATGAATTTTCCCTGAGACCGGGGCCCCCCTCTCCCGAACCAGGAAAAAGAGAGTGACTCTTGTCACCAAAGGTGGAGAATGGGCACTGAGGTGAGTCTACATAAACAAACCTTATGAAAATAGCGCTTATCTCCCATCAGGTTCCCCATATATTTCCTACTCACTTTCCTCCAAACCCCCTTTCCTTTCTTAAAAATGGAATATAAGCCCCCAAGTCTAACTACTTCTTTGAGTTTCACTTCCTTCCTGTTGGACTCTTTCATACAGAAAATATTAATTAAAATAATTTATGTTTTTTCTTCCATTATTCTGTCGTTTGTCAGTTTACTTTGCAGGCCCCTACGAATAAACCTAAGAGGGTAGAGGAAAGAAATTTCCTCTCAGACATCAGCAATGAAGGGGAAAAAATGTTTTAGTGGTGACATGGGAATGAACTTTGGAGTTGGTCAGATCATCACAATGGTCACATCAGTCATCTATGCTGAGCAACCCTCCCTTGGTATTCTTGTCCTGCCTCTATTTCTCATGGTATCTGGTAGCAGCACTGCAGTGCCCAGCAATGTCATGAGCTCTCTCCAAGGTGAGGCCTATATGCAGATATTATTTTATAAACTATTTCCAGAATCTTGTTCAAGGTAAAACCATACAATTCATGTTCTAAGTTCGAAGGCAGCTCAGCTCACAGAGAAGACCTTTGAGAAAGCACAACATGCTTACGGGTCTCTGGCATGGTATCAATGTCAGCCTCTAGACTGTGTCAAAAGCAATTCTGCACTCCCTCGTATTGACCAAACATGGGTAAAATACCTCTTCTGGTGCTTCCTTCTCTCTGATGATGTAGCTACCTGGGAGCCTGTAAGAACTCACTAATACTATGCTTTCTAAGAGCAATTTCTGCTCTCACTCAAAATTGTATAGTTTTTCTTTAATCATGTGGATAGCTTCAAGATTAGTTTTTTGGTTTTTGGTATTTTTTACAATGGGATAACTTGATACTATATCTGAGAATACCCTTCCCAGTAATTCTAGTCTCCTTGACATCAGTAAGATACGGAAGAGAAAAACCTTTGTAAAATGGTGTTAAGGAAAATTATCCAAAAGCCTGAAAAAAACTAAAGGGACTTTTGCCTGTTCTTTCTTAGTTATGCTAGGATTTGATTATCAGGCCTGCCTGCGGATTATCTGAATCTCTAGGCATGTACCTTTGCATCTTTGTTTAACTTGTTATTTACTATTGATAAAGGTATGCTGTAATTCTGAAGGAGTTGATGTTAATTTGTACCTTGATTTCTGTCAGATAGCAATACAAATAATGTCTGTTCAGTAGGGATGCAAATGATTCCTTTCTGATGGAAAATACAATTTCCAAAATTCAGAATGTTAGCTGATTTTCCCTACAGAACATTAGCTATTTTTTATCTAAAATCAGTAATCCTATTTAAGAATTCTTCCAGCTACTAGAAAAGCTTCTACCCCATTTAGTTCTTTTGAATCAGCACTACCATCATGCCAGTTCTCTTATTAATGGGTTCATTAAATCTGTGACATATACTCATTTTACATTTGCATGAGAGTCATGAGTTTAATTTATGAAAATGATACTTGGACAAGAAGCAATTGTGAGTAGCACAATGTGCACCAGTCAACAAACCATGGGCACACAAAGTAAGGGCTACCTGCATGGACATACACACCAAAACACCGGTCACTTTCAAACAGTATCTCTGCTATCTTTTCCCTGCTTTTATTTGGGTTCATAAGAGCTCAGATTTCCCAATATCTAGTAGATATGTTAAGTTTCTCTGTTAAAAATATATAGGCTTATATTTGTTTTAAGCTCATATATTATTTTTAATCAAAATTTTGGACTCTGCCCTTTTCCATAGGATAGTTAGTGCCTAGTGATTTGAGGGTGGGTCTGATAACAGGCTCCTATCCAAAGCTGAGATTTATTCTGGAAAGTTTAAGCCTGCAGCTCCATACTGTAGGTGTCCTTACACCTACAACACTGAGGTGTCCTTACTCACCACCACCTCCCTGCCCTGCTTGTTCCCGCTGTCTGCCTGGAGAGAACCTGGGGAGAACCTCCACCACTGCCCCACTCTTCCTTCTTTTTGGTCTTCCCCCTTACTTGGGGAGATTGCTTGTACACTTCTGCTTTTCCTTCTCCCTTCCCTTTGCCCCTCTTTTACCAAGTCTAATCATACTCCTTTGATGGGACTATTTCCCTTGCAATCAACTTCATTGCAATTGTTTTGATTAGTGGTTATTGGCACCATTCCCCTATCAAAAAGAACTAATCAAACACCTGACCTGGTGGGTGGGGATCAATTCCACTATGATGAGCAAAGGAGAGCTGAGAGGACACTGATTTCATAAATGGACTCGTGAATGTTTTAGTTATAAAGAGTTTTGTGTCCCTATACCGTTTAGTAATTGTAGGCCTGTGAAACTGAATTTTAAATTAACAAAAACTCTGCATTGTTCAATTCAAAGGATATGTTCTACTTACTATTTTGTACCAGAACAAATGTTGAACTGGCACCAAAGATGAATGACACATCCTACCAGCCCTCAACGAGGTCACAGTCCAATGGAGTTGATAGGCATGTACATATAACATGCAAGATTTCTTTTATAAATATTGCAGAGGTATAAACCAGGTGAAATTAAGGCATAATTAGGGAGAAACACATGATTTAAGAATCTCAAAAGGCTTACCGGGGGCATTACATTTTATTTTATGATTATTTTATTTTAATGAAGTCCTGTTGCATTTTATATTGAGTTCTATGATCCATTTAATGTATATGAAAAGTCTAAGGTCTTTGTCTAGATTCTTTTTTTTTTTTTTTGCATGTAGCTGTCCAGTTGTTCCAGCACCAAAATTACACACGGAGAAACAGACAATCTCAATAGGCCTGTATCTATTAAAGGATTTGAAACTATAATTAATAACCTGCCAAAAAGAAAGCACTAGGGCCAGATTGGTTCACTGGTGAATTTTAACAAATATTTTAGGGAAAATGTATGCTTATTCTCTAAAAATAGAACTAGAATGAATACTTTCTAACTCATTCTATGAAACCAGCATTATCCTAACACCAAAAGCATACAAAGCATTACCAAAAAAAGGAAAAATTCAGACAAATGAATATAGTTGCAAAAATCCTGAACAAAATATTAGTCAATCAAATCCAACTATGTATGAACAGAATTATACACCATGGGCAAGTGGGATTTATTCCAGGTATACAAGGCTGGTTCAACATAAGAAAACCAACTAGTGTAATTCATCATATAAACAGGTTAAAGAAGAAAAACTATATGGTCCTATTAATAGATACAGAAAAAGCATTTGACAAATCCAGCATTCATTCATGACAAAAACGTTCAGTAAACTAGAAATAGAAGGGAACTATTGCAACTTAATAATGAGAATTTACAAAACACCTACAGCTAATATAATATTTACTAGTGAGAAACTAGATGCTTTCTCAGTAAGGTTAAGAACAAGGCAAGGGGGCTTCCCTGGTGGCGCAGTGGTTGAGAATCTGCCTGCTAATGCAGGGGACACGGGCTCGAGCCCTGGTCTGGGAAGATCCCACATGCCGCGGAGCAGCCAGGCCCGTGAGCCACAACTACTGAGCCTGCGCGCCTGGAGCCTGTGCTCCGCAACAAGAGAGGCAACGATAGCGAGGGGCCCATGCACCGCGATGAAGAGTGGCCCCCGCTTGCCGCAACTGGAGAAAGCCCTCGCACAGAAACGAAGACCCAACACAGCCAAAAATAAATAAATAAATAAATAAATAAAAAAGAACAAGGGAAGGATATCGCCTCTTAACACATTTTTTCAACCTTGTCCTAGAATTCACAGCTGATATAATTAGACAAAAAAAGGAAATTAAAAGTATATAAATTGGAAAGGAAGAAATAAAACTGTTTTTGTAGATGACATGATCATCTATGTAGGAAATCTCACAGAATCAACAAAAACTTTGAGAACTAATAAGCAATTATAGCAAGGTTGCAGGATACATTTTTCACATATACAAATTAATTGCTTCCCTGTACACCAGCAACGTACAACTGGGTTTTGAAATTAAAAACACAATATCATTTACATTAACACCCAAAAATGAAATACTTAGGTATAAGTCGAAGAAAATATGTGTAATATCTATATGAGGAAAAACTACAAACCTGTGATGAAAGAAATCAAATAATTTAAATAAATGGAGAGATACTACATGGTCATGTATAGGATGATCAAAATTGTTAAGATGTCAGTTCTTCCCAACTTGATCTACAGATTTAATTAATCCCAATCAAAATCCCAAGTGATCTTGTGGATATTGACAAACGGATTCTAAAGTTTGTCAAAACCCAGAATGGCTGACACAGTACTGAAGGGAGAGAACAAAGTTGGAGGATTAACATTACCCAAAATCAAGACTTACTATAAAGTTAACAGTAATCAAGACAGTGTGGTATGGGCAAAAGAATAGACAAATAGATCAATGGAACTGAATAGAAAGCCCAGAAACAGACCAAGACATATACAGTCAACTGATTTTGACAAAGGAACAGAGGCAATATGATGAACAAAGATAGTCTTTTCAACAAACAATGTTGGAATAACTAGACATCCACATGCAAAAAAAAAAAAAACAAGTGAATTTAGAAACAAACCTTACACCTTTCACGAACATTAAGTGAAAATAGAGCACAGACCTAAATATAAAACACAAAGCTCTAAAACTTCTGGAAGATAACATGGAAGAAAATCTTCCAACTCTACAACACTCTGGAAGAGGCAAAACTATGGAGACACTAAAAAGATTAGGGGTTGCCAGGAATTAGGGACAAGAGAGGAATGATGAACAGGTAGATTACAAGAATTTTTAGGGCAGTGAAACTATTATGTATGAGATTGTAATGGTCAATACATGTCATTATACATTTATCCAAACCTATAGAACGTACAACACAAATAGTGAACTCTAATGTAAAACTTAATTAACAACAATATATCAGTATTGGTTCATCAATTGTAAAAATGTACCACTAATGCAAGATGTTAATAATTGGGGAAAAGGGAATGGGGCGTTGGCAGGAGAATCAAATAAATGGAATCTCTATATCTGCTTAATATTTCTGTAAACCAAACACTGCTCAAAAAAAAGTTTCTAATTAAAGAAATAGTGGCAGAGAGAGTTGTAGATTTGTAGCAAGGTGCTGATTCATGAAGGTTTTAGAGATTTAACAAAAATGCAGTAAGTGATTGCTTAGGGCTAGGAGGCTTGTGGGGATAGTAGGGTGATAGGTATGGGATTTCTTCTTGAGGTGACAAAAATGTTTTAAAATTAACCGTCGTGATCACTGCACATATCTCTGAATATACTAAAAACGACTGAATTTTACACTCTAAATGGATGAGTTATAATCATATGTGAATTATATCTTAATAAATCTGGCTAAAAAATTAAATGGCCTAGATCTGTGTTATTAAATTAAATAAACAGCACTTAATAGTTTTTCTATAGCTGAAGTGTATGCTGTAAGGTTCTAACATATGACTTCTTCCCAGGAAGTCAATAATGTTTAAAAGTATAAAATTTCAGAGTTAATATCAATTTTTTACAGAATTCAATGACAAGAGAATCACAGATGCAAGGGCCAAGAGCCATTAAAATAGTTTCCTTCCAGATCACGGACTAATGAATACGATTTCCAAATGTCAATATTGATGACATGGAAAAGTATACACTATTCATTTGGAGTGAAGCTGTCAGCATTTATTTTTGAATGAAAACGATGACCAAACCCTCTTCCCCAAACACACACGTACAAATGCCGAAGAGTGCATCCTCCTTCGTGAAGCTACCAACTCAGCAGCCTTCAATGAAGGGCATACAAAAGATGGAGCGCACTACAAATATCCATTGTTGCCACCACCTCAGTAACAGAGGAGTGGCTTTATCATCGGAAGTAATCGAAAGAAAGAAAGAACAGATGGACGTCTGGTTTATGGGGACTCACACAGAAAGCGTCACCAGAGGTGGACGGCTTGCCCCGGATAGAAATTAGGTGTTAGAAAGAGGGAACATGAGAGCAACAGAGAGGAAGACGGTTTGGAGAAGGGATGCTCAATTCTTTTATTCGGTTGTTTTATTTTGTGATATATGTCTGACAAACCGATTGCATAGAATTGCATTCTCTTACTGAGTGAAACTAATGAGTGTAATTATTTTAAATTGAGGCTATCTTATAAAAAAGCTGAAGAACTCGGGGGCTTCCCTGGTGGCACAGTGGTTGACACTCTGCCTGCTAATGCAGGGGACACGGGTTCGAGCCCTGGTCTGGGAAGATCCCACATGCCGCGGAGCAACTAGGCCCCTGAGCCACAATTACGGAGCCTGCGCCTCTGGAGCCTGTGCTCCGCAACAAGAGAGGCCGCGATAGTGAGAGGCCCGCGCACCGCGATGAAGAGGGGCCCCGGCTCGCCGCAACTAGAGTAAGCCCTCGCACAGAAACGAAGAACCAACACAGCCAAAAATAAATAAATTAATTAATTAATTTAAAAAAAAAAAAAAAAGAAAACCCCAAACATGATAAATATCAATACAAAGAAAACCAAGCCTGGGCACATCATACTCAGATTACTGATGAGTAAAGATAAGGAGAAAATCTTTAAAATATCCAGAAAATAAAAGACACAACACATACAGAGGAACAAAAAAAAAAAAAAAGGCTGAAGAACTAAAACCAAAAAAAATGATTTCTTTTGATTCTTTTAAAATATCCTATGAAAAGCTAGCTTTTAATAGGGACTTTAGATCGCTGTTATTTGGGGTATTTTGTACACTCTCTTCTATAGTTTCTAATTCACCTCTGTTTCATCAAGTGAAAAATCACATTTCATTGTACTTGTGCTCCATTTGTTCTCCATATAACATCTTCCCACCCTTGTTTTAGTATTATCTAAGATCTTGGGAGATTTAAATCAAAAACATGTGGATGATTTTGGACTCTAAGCTTGGAGCATCCACCAATTATGTTTGAATTCACGAGACTGAAATAGCTATTGGCAATAGTGTAACCAAGAGAGGAGATCCCTTCTTACACCTCACACATGTACATTTCACATGAGTGCCTTTACTGTAGCTTTATGACAAAGATGTTTAACCACCTGGCAATTAAAAAACAAAACAAAACACTTTGGTGCTCTAAATTCTTGTCATATTCTTCAAACTTACTGTCCTAAAAATATTTGTATAAACAACTGAATTTCAAAGGCATATTTTTAAAAGCTTTCTTATTATATATGCATATAGATCAACTTCTTAAACACTGTAAGCTGTAAGATGGAAGAATTTCTGCATCTAAGTGCATGCTTCTTTTCTTAGACATATTTGCACAATCATTGCAGGCTCCAATTGATGGTGCTCCTGAATGCAAGTTCCCTATAAGGTAAAATTCAGTTTCCTGTACTTCATTCCTATAATCTATAAATATTGAAATGATGTAACTAGAAGGTAAGTTCATTTAAAAATTTAACTAAATTATTTTTGTAGCAGATTGAATATTGTTTATTAGCATATATATTTTAAGGCACTGACTTACATAGGAATGATTCCCGGGGTGAAAACATGTATGTGATGTTTTAGAAAATAAAACAAAATTATTTTTATAACATATGTATATATATATATATATAAATGCATATATTAGCCAATATCCATTTGTAAACCTTTATTCTATTCAAACTTAATACTCCACTTCCAAAAAGATATGTCCATGTAAAGTTGATAAAGTTCACCTCTTAAAATACGTCTATGTTTAAAAGAAATAAAGGTGCACTATACACCAAATTCTGTTATTTAAATTTGTATTTCATATATAAATTGGACTACACTGCATTATGTAATACTCCATAGGTACTGAATAAGTAATAAAAACTAAAAATAGTATTTATCTAGATGATATGATTGACCAGAAGGTATGTCCTGGATTATTATAAATATTTCAAGAGGAGAAGGATTATCTATACAACCTTTTTCATCTTAAGTCCTGGGTCTTATGATATAGATAGAACTTTATCTAAACATGTAGAGTTTCCTGATTTCCTTTGAAGAAATCAGTAAGAAACTCTTTGAAAAGAAGAAAAAAACAAAACAAAACAACAAAAGCAAGGGGCGCTCAAAGTCAGCTTGAAACAATAAACCTCGGCGGCAAGTCCCCAACTCCTGGGCGCCCGTTCAGGGCCCCAGCGGTGACCTGTGCTCACATCAGCGGAGGCGCCAGCAGAGCCGAGCCCGGGACGCCAGCCCACCGCTCGGACCTCACAAACCAGACGGCTTCGTCTAACGTTGGGAAACTGCGGAATCTCTCAGCAGCGCTGAGCGGGGCGGCAAGGAGACGAACTCAGGCTTCACACCAGGGAGCTCCGAGAGGAGAGACTAAACGCGCGACCGCGACAGCTCAGGCCGAGAGCCCGGAGGAAAGCTGTCCCACAGGGAGCCCCCTCCCCTCCCGGCAGGACCCCGCCGCTCCGGCGTCTCTTTACCTTGGATTTCCCGGTCCCAGGAGCGGCCGGCGAGGCCACCCCGTCGTGAACAGGCTCCTGCAAAACACAACGAAAGCCAGCCGGTCACATGCGGCTGTGCGGACCCCGGCGGGCGGGGAGGGCAGGCGGGGAGGGGCGGTGGTCCCTCGGCCCCCGGAATCACGCGTTACCTCCATGGCCACCCGCTGCCCGCACTTCCGCCCGCCGCCTCCCACGGAGCCCCGCCGCGGTCAAAGGTCGCGCTTCTCTGCCGGCCCCGCCCCCGCATCTCCAAGGCCGCGGCCCGGCGGCGCTTTCGCTTCCGCCTCGGGAGGTGGCTCCCCGCGCGCTCCGCCATGCCCCCGGGCCGGCCCGCGATGGGGCGGGGCGTGGAGGGGCGGGCCCGTGGGCGGGGCCCGGCGCGCCACCAGGGCAGTGGGGGGCCCGGCCCCTCCTGGGAGGGTCGGGCGTTGTGGGACCGCGCGCGCTCAGGCGGCCGCCCTAGTCTCCTGTCCCCTCACCTGTCCCCTTAGCTGTCCCATCTCCTGTTCCCTCTCCTGTCCCTCACCTGTCCTATCTCCTGTCCTCCTGTGCCCTCAGCTGTCCCCTCAGCCCCCCTCAGTTCCCCCAGAGGCCCTTAGCCTCGGAACGGGCGCGTGGCTGTGCCCTGCGGCTGCAGGAGGCCGAGGGGACGAGGCGCAGCTGTTCCTGAGGCGAGGGGGTGACCGCAGAGCGGGAGCGCTGTCCCGCCTGGCAGCCTGGACGCCGGCCCTCCTCCTGGACGGTGAGTAGTCCCGGCGCCCAGCCCCGCTCCGGGTGGACGGGCGGGTTGGGGACCTGTGCTGACACTGCCTTTCGTGGCCGGTAGCTCTTTCTTTGAGCGGGACTGAGGAAACAGGCCCGAGTGGGGGGACGCTGGCCAGGGGAGGGAGGCGGCCTGGGGGCCCCCGCCCGGTGGGGACGGGCGGCGCCAGGATGGTCCGGGGCGAAGACGTGCTGCCGCAGCCGGTGCCTCCCCTCCGCTCCGTGAGCCACCAGCCTGGCACTGGCTGTCACTTGTCACGCCCTGACGCAGGTTGTGGGATGAAGTTTGCCAGTTTGGGGAAAGGATCCCCCTGCAGTGAGCTGGCTTCGGAAAATGCCCGTAAATCTGGACACTGGGCGGGGTTGTAAAATGAGTGACTTTCCTCGGGACTAGAGAAATAGTCTCAGACAGCTTTTTGGAAAAATCACGAGTAATTCGTGAAAGCCACCAAAGTTCTCAATGTTTACATGGCAGTGAATACCGTTAAGGAAGAGTGACTAAATGCGTTGGCAGGTCGTGTTGGTGAAACTCGAGACTTTGAGCACCTTTTGGAGAAAAAGAGGACTTTCTGTTGCCCTCTCTCCATCTAGTCCGTTGCCTTGTATATATATTCATGCATTGCACTGCATGAAGACTTAATTGAATCTATGAATTAATTGATACAGAAACCAATCAGCAGGACAGAACCTAAGATCACTGGTCATTTTCTTCTGGGTTTTGAGGCAACTTAGAACTGAGACTACAGGGATTTTGTTGTATCTATTAACATCAAGGACGTTATAGCATTTGTTTTTTCCCTTCCAGTATGGGATCCAGGCTAGAATCAGGTTTTGCATTTAATTGTCACATCTGCTTAGGCTTCTTTAATCTGGAACATTTCCACAGCCTTTCTTTGTCTTTTATAAAATGGACCGAAATTTTGACCAAAATTTTGGTCAAATTTTGGACATTTTTGACATTTTATAAAAGAAAACCAAAAAAAGCCCCCAAACAACCGAACTCATAGATACAGAGAAGAGATTGGTGTGGCAGAGGCAGGGTGTGGGAGTGGGCAAAATGGGTGAAGGGGGTCGAGAAGTACAAACTCTGATTTATGAAGCAAATAAGTCCGGGGGGTGTTGTGCGCAGCATGGTGACTACAGTTAATAATACTCTACTGTATACTTGAAAGTTGCTAAGAGAGTCGATCTTAAAAGTTCTCATCACAAGAAAGAAATGATGGATATTTACTAGACTTATTGTGATGATCATTTCGCAATACATACAAATATCAAATCATTATATTGTACACCTGAAACTAATGTTATATGTCAATTATATCTCAATTAAAAAAGGAATAAGAAATTTGGCAAAAAAAAAAAAAGCAAGGGGCAAGTTAAAACAGTTTATGTTGCTCTTTGTTTTACTAGATCTTATTTAATTTAAAATCAACTTGAAATCTCTAGTAATATGTAATGTTTACTTAAGTAGAAGCAATTAGACAAATAGTGTTTTCAGTACAGATGTACCCAGCCACTCTGATAATTCATTTTAAAGACACCTTAAGATAATAGGCTGAGATTTCCAAATAGATTTAGTTACAGGAGGGCTGGCTAACAAAGTCACTTCTAAAAGTTTGTGCCCTGATATTACAAACACCAATATAAAATATTGCCTATTATCTTTAGATCTCAATTTTGCATTAAGTTTTGGATGTATAACTGTAAAAAGCAACTTTATAATTCAGTGGTATTTGGGGGCAAACTTAATAATATTTTTTCCAGAAAAAGATATAATGGAAGCAAAAAATCTCTATTCAATTGGAATTTTTAAATTTTAGTCACAAAATTAATAGAGGCACATAGTTTAAAAAGTCAAATAGCACTAAAATGTTTACTTTGAAAATTAGCTTTTCACAGAAGCTGTGGAACTTGGGCAAGTCATTTACCTGTCTGTGCTTCAGCTTCCTCATCTGTAAAATGGGGATAATAATATGTCAGATTCACAGAGGTGCTGTGAGGATTAAATGAATTAACGCATGTGAAAGACTTGGTACAATGCCTGGCCATAGCAGGATCTTTATAGATTCAACTATTATTATTACTGTTCCCACCCTCAGAAGTAATCGTCTCGATTCCCATAAAGAGTCTCTGTCTCTTTCAGAACAGAATTTTTCCTCCTACTCTCAATTAAATGTAAATCTGTTTGAGGGGAAGCACAGGATATGCATTCATATTTAGTTGAATTTAAAATTTCAAAATTTGGAACACATCTACCTGATTCCTTTTTCTCATCCTTCTTGATAGAATATGGAATGTTTGTTTTCCTGTTTATCTAATCCAAAATATTCAAAACACTTTCAAGGTCTGTAGAGAACAGACTTGTGGTTGCCATGTGGGGGGGTGGGGGGAAGTACTGGGAGTTTGGGATTAGCAGATGCAAACTAGTATATATAGGATGGATAAACAACAAAGTGCTACCATATAGCACAGGGAACTATATTCAGTATCCTGTGATAAACTGTAATGGAAAAGAATATGAGAAAGAATGCATATATATATATGTATATGTGTATATATATATACATATACATATATATATATAAAACTGGATTACTGTGCTGTATAGCAGAAATTAACACAACACTGTAAAGTCAACTATACTTCAAGAAAATAAATTAAAACAAAAAACTCTTTCAGGGTCTGAATAATAATCATCTTTCAGAATTGAGCCTGAATTTACAGCTGGACTTACACATATATCTTTCTATCTCAAAATATATTTTATAGAGGTAAGTCATTGTCTCAGTTTTTGTCATTACTTATAAGCTTATGTTTTGATAGAGTTTATATGGAAATACCATGTGGCATAACTGCCTATTTCACACCCTAGGAGGTGGGAAGGGTATAAGGACTCATCATCGACCCAGATTCTCATCTGATTCAACTAATTGGCATTTCAGTCTCACAAGCAACATTTGAAATTTTTATTGCAAGGAACTAATGGGATGAAGAACAACACAAGTAATCCAATCAAATAAAGGCATCTGCTGGAGTGGGATCCCAGGGTCCCACCCCACAGCATTTTATGGAGAATTTTGTTTTCATGGAAAGGCCAGAATTCCCTAGGGGTGGAGTTTCATGATCAGAAAGTAAAGAAAAACCTCTATGTATTATTAATATCAACACACAAAATAATACAACTGCATTACACATTTCTCAATTTAGAATAAGGATAGCATGTATGAACATGTTTTGGGAAGGTTATTGAAATTCTCTAAATCACTTTGATATCCTTAAGTTTCTTAAGGCATTTATCAAAACTCCACAAGAACAGAACTCTTCTTTGTTGCTTGAGTCAATAAAAATCTGACTCAACTTCTATTTTAGGTCTCAGATTTTTAATGGAGTAAACCAGGATTTCCTTCGTAATGAAACTACAAGGCCTGCACTATACTGCAATTCAGTAAACTCTGAATTATAAATGCTAAAATTCCTTTTGACAGTAAGGAGTAGCATAATTCTTTGTTGGGAGCAACATTATTGGACAATTTTTCTTAAGAAACGGAGAATTTATTAAAGCATCTTATGGGCTCACAGAATCAATAAGAGGCTGAAGGACTGGGCTTGGGAAATAAGTAGAAACCAAATACCCCTGGATCAAGGGTGGGAGTGGGTGAGGGGGCAGGACCATATTTGCCTTTTGGTTGGACCCTGCTGCCCCCTTTATTTTTGCCTGTTCAGGACCAACCAAGAGCTAACAATCCTCTTATTTTTAGTTTTTTTTGAGGAACCTCCCCTACTTCTGGGTATATAGTTAATGGAATTGAAATCAGGATCTCATTAAGATTTCTGCACTCCTACATTCACTGCAACAAAATTATTCACAATAGCCAAGATGTGGAAGCAACCTAAATGTCCATCAACAGACGAATGGTTAAAAGATATGTGAGATATATATAATGGACTATTATTCAGTGTTAAAAAAGAAGGAAATCCTGCCATTTGTGACAACATGAATGAATGTGGAAAAATTATGCTAAGTGAAATAAGTCAGACACAGAAGGACAAATACTACATGATACCACTTACGTGAGGGATCTAAAATCGTCAAATCACAGAAGCACAGAGTAGAATGGTGGTTGGCAGGGGCTGAGGGGAGGGGGAAAAGAGAAGGTGTTAGTTAAAGGGAACAAAGTTCCAGTTATGCAAGATGAATAAGTCCTAGAGATCTTCTGTACAGAATAGTGCCTCTGGTTAGTAACACTGTACGTGCTCTTAAAAATTTGCTAAGGGGATAGATCTTACGTTGTGTTCTTATCCCAAGATAATAATAATAAGAAGAAGAAGAAGAAGGAGAAGAAAAAGGGTGGAAGAAAAGAACAACAACCTGCTTAACACAGAGTGCAGGTCACAGCCCCACTCTCAGCTGCAGGTGAAGTGGTTTCCACAGTAGCAGGAAACACGCTGCCTCTCAATAGGAAATCACATCTGGGTTAATTCCGCAGAGTCAGGGGCGGGTGGGTGCTGGACAGTCGAAAAATAACAAGCACAGTTTCCCAGATTTACATCTATTCATGTACATGAAACAGGCTGGGACCTGGGAGCCTTTGCTGCAGTGCTTGCACCTGGACAAATGTCTCTTAGAGCAACAAAATGCAAAGAAACTATAAGGGACTAAAAATAACTGCGTGCATGCACAGTTGGGGCAAATTCTGGACAAAAGATACAGAAAGATCAAAAAAGCCCAACTGCCACTTCTAAAGAGCTAGAAGCAAAAACGGGGGTCGGGAGCAAAGGCTGGGTTCTGCGCATGCCCCCTGCACTCAGCACCACCAAAGGGGTGGGCAGACCACCTAAGCCATCCCTCCGGCCCAACCCCGGGACACACCACTACCTCCCCCCCATATAAGGAACCAGCTGCCCCCACCCCCACCCCCAGGAAGCGAGCAAGGGAACCTGTTGCTTGTTCTCGCTCCCCCTGCTGCAGCAGGGGTCCCAATAAAGCTTTGCCTGAATTTCTTGTCTGGTCTCTGATCAATTTCTATTGATTAAGGAGGCCAAGAACCCTGGTCAGTAACATACACACTTCAAATTCCAGAAATTGTAAGTCTTGCTGAACACAATTCTCTTTCAGATAAGGAAGGGTACCACCCACTCACCAAAGGCAGAAAACCTCAAGTCTCTGCATCCAGCCCCAATCCTAGGGTCTCTGGATGTTGTCTAATCCTCCTCTAAGATGGTCACAGGCACATCTACATCATCAGAAACCCACAGAGTAATGGTGAATGTAACCATCACTATAGTGGTCTGTATAAAATGGTCTGACAAGGGAAAGGAATGGGGGAGGAAAATGAGTTATGGAGCATGGAAGGAAACGTGTAGGCATGTGCTTCTGCATCATTCGTGATACTGTGACGTCCCTCAGCCACTCTCTGCTCCATGGTCACCTTGTTCTCAGCCAGCACCAGGCTCATTGGTGTCTTCACCTGGTGACATGATCCAGACCTTCATTTCTGAAGGAACTGAGACCTTCACAGCCCAGCCAATGTGGTGTTGTTGCCTCTTGAATTTTCATAAGATATAGATGTAGGGAGGCAGGACACAAGATCCCTTTGATCATCAGAAAGGATTTCTCCCACCCATCTCATAACACTTTTTTCCCAGCTTGCCTAGTGATCAGCAGAGCCCAGGATGCCAGGGGCAGCATCAGCTTTAATTCAGGGAGCCACTGTTGTGCCAGCTGGTGGACGCATCCCTCCTATGGGTCAGACCATCTCTAAGTAATCAGAGTCGTCACTTAGTGACAGGAAGAAAAGGGTTTGTAAGCAGGTCATTAAATGGTTCACAAGTGAAAGTGGAAGTGTTCACTAGTTCAGAAGAATAGTCAGGTCCTATAAAACAACGTGTCATAGAAATCGTCAAGATGTATATATACACACTACAATATATAAAATAGATAACCAATAAGAACTTACAGTATAGCACAGGGAACTCTACTCAATACTCTGTAATGACCTATATGGAAATAGAATCTAAAAAAGAGTGAATACATGTATATGTATGACTGATTCACTTTGCTGTACAGCAGAAAGTAACACAACGTTGTAAATCAATTATACTCCAATAAAAATTAATTAACAAAAATAAATGATACCAATCAAAAAAAAAAAAAAAAAGAAAAAAGAAAGATGTGACCCAGGGTACTGCTTCTGCCACTGAAGAGCTCTAGCTCAGCTGCCCTGGACCCATCCATATAGCTGGACAGGCCATTGCTCCTGCCTGCTGTGGTGCCCCCCTCCCCCAAGAACTCCACAACTGCAATCACAACAATAAAATCCGACTGCTTCTTAATCTTTTCCCCACTGTTTCACGACTCTCAGTCTTGGGTTGCAGGATCCCAGTGGCTGAGCCCAAGGTTCAGGCCCTCACACTGGCTGCCAGGGGCACCAAGAAGGGGAATCTGCTCCCTTCATTCATTGTCATTCTGAATGAGTTGATACACCTAATCGTTGTATTTTCATGTCTTCCCAGAAGAAAGCTGTCAAGGAACAGCCTATTGTAAACAAATTCTATTTAGAGTATAATTGAAGAACCAAATTAAAAAAAGAATCCTAAGCTTCAGTTAAATAAATAAATAATAAACACATACATACATATGTACATACATCAAAAGAAGAAGAGAACGTAACAGTTTATCCTCCAACTGACACATGAATACATTCCTTACTCTCAGCAGGTTCATAGAAGCAAACAGGGACCCCTGAGAGACTCAGGCCCTGTGCTCTCATTTTCCTTTTTAGTGCCGATGAAACAGACTCCAAAGTGCTCACATGGTTAATTATTGGCAGAACTAGACTGAAGATGCCACACTAAATATTGAGCTTCCTGGGAACACCATCCAAGCCTTACACATCCACCGCAAGTCACACGGTGCCTGTCACATAGTAAGCCCTAAATATTTTGTACTAACTGACCGAGTCCACACACTTTCCAATATATTAAGCTTTATGTACCTCCATTAATAAGCATTTCACAGTTAAGGATTGAATTTTAGACTTCCATTCCCCTCATCTCCTTAATTCCATGCTAACTGAAAGATAGCACCTTGAGAACACAGGAATTCTAGACATTCTGGTGATTCAAGTCATGTTGCAAAAGCAGAATTGTTGCAGGTTTTTTTCCTTCCTCAAATAATACTTGGCACAGAAAAAGCACACGGAGGCAGCACACTGCATTTTCCCCTGCCAGCAGCTCGCTCATGGAGCATCTACTCATGAAAACACAATTTTTAAAATGTATTTATTTTATTGAAGTATAGTTGATTTACAATGTTGTGTTAGTTTTAGGTGTACAGCAAAGTGATTCAGTTATACATACATATATATATATATGCACATATACATATATATGTTCTTTTGCAGATTTTTTCCCATATAGGTTATTACAAAATATTGAGTGTTTTCCCTGTGCTGTACAGCAGGTCCTTATGAAAACATTTTAATACCCAGATAGATAACCACTTATAGGTATTACGAGGATACCATTCAAAATAGGGAACAGTAAGTGACTCCTTCACATTAGGTCAGGCAGAGTTTTCTCATTTACTTTTTAAGTGGTTTTTATTGATTTTGTTTTGTTTTGTTCTGTTTTATTTTGCCTAAGAACTAGTGGGACAGAATCATGGAATGCGTAAGCTGAAAGGACTCTGGACCAGTCCTCTAATGGAACAGATGAAGAGAACTCACCCAGAGACCAAGGACCTGGCCAGCACTCCTATCCCAGGGCTTTATCACCACCACACATGGTCTCGGGGACCACGTTCATTGAATGCCTACCACTTGGTCTGTATCATATTTGATTTTACAGAGAAATAACAGTCACCTTTTCCTCCCTATTGCAGAAGGTATTCTTGTGACTTTGATAGTGAGAATGCATTTAAGGAACATTTTTAAAGCACATCTTTCCAAATGCGAATATGAATATGTGGATGTTTTTGGTCTTGTACATTCAATAATATGAAACTACAGTGACTGAAAGAGTATAACTAAAGTAGGAAAGAACACTCTCTTTTCTCCCTAAAAATGTGTCAGAATCATTGCGCTTATAAAAGCCTGGAATCCCAAAAGTCATTGATGAAAAATATGATTGGGATAGCTCCAATTAGATACTTTCTAAAATAGTTTTCTTTCCTCTTTCTCAAGTATTTTAAGCTACAGAGAAGCTCCTTAACTGTAATAGGGTTCATTGAAGACTGACTCTTCAGAGCTGAGCAGAGCCCAGGCTGCCCTCAAGCGCATGTGTGGGAGAGATGCTCTCAGTTCAAGGCAGGCTCTCTGTGCCCTGAAATCTGGCTAAAGCTGCACAGTGCTACGAAGACAACTTGTGAGGAAAGAGCGGGGAGTGTGCAGGAAAGCAACAGAGCCTGGCTCTCAGGGAAGATCACGGTACAGGGGCCAAATAGTCTGGGTTGGGCCTGGTCCCCAGTCCCCAGCAAACTTGGAAACACCACGAAATCACTTCAGAGTCTCTCAAACAATATGTCACTGTGAAGTCTTTAAATTCTATACCAGCTCTGTAACTCTATTTTCATCGCTTAATCCAGGGGTCCCCAACCCACTGTGCGAGGCCTGTTAGGAACCAGGGGGCACAGCAGGAGGTGAACAGTGGGTGAGAGAGAGAGAGAGAGAAGCTTCATCCGTTGCTCCACACTGCTTGCATTACCACCTGAATCACGCCCGCCACTGTAGCTCACATTACTGCCTAAACCATCCCCCCTGCTTCCGTGGAAAAAACTGTCTTCCACGAAACTGGTCCCTGGTGCCAAAAAAGTTGGGGACCGCTGGAATCGGTTTGCCACAATTTACCATGTAACCTCTTGTAATTCTCATTAGGTTTCAGCAGCTTTGGACTTGTCACTTACCTTGACATCGGAGCTCTACAAAATTGTCTAAATTAATGAAAAATTCCATAGAGCATGATATCACGTATCTTAAGAGACTGCCTTTCTGTTAATGTTATTCATTGGCTACTAGACTTATCTACCTGTGGTTAACCTATCTCAAAAGTTAGCAAGTATTATTCAGCAGAAACGAATGTTTCTAATACAGTGTGTCAAAAATTACATGAAATTTTCCCCACGATATAGTCCCTAATACAATTTTTGCTTCTCTTATTATGTTACAAATGATAAAATGACTGCCTGAAAGTTGAAGTTGTCTTGAAGAGTTTAGCACCCTCAAAAAAACACTTCTATATAGACTTTTTCTTATTTGAACACATTACTTTTTTTAATGATTTCTTCTGAAATAAGTATAAACTGACAGGAAGTTGCAAAAATAGGACAGTAAAGCCCCAAGTAATCTTCATCCGGTTTTCCTAATTGGTTACATTTTATGTAACAATAGGGTACTATCAAAGCTGGGAAATTGACATTGCTACAAGGTATATGTGTGCCACATTATCACATGTGTTGCCACCACCAAGATCAAGATACATAACTGTTCCATCACCACAAAGATCTCCCTCCTGTTACCCCGATATATAGTCACACTTACCTTCCTCCCACCCTGGCCCCCATGCACCATCCCTAAAACTTGGCAACCACTTATCTGTCTCCTTCTTTGTCATCTTGAGAATGCTATATAAATGTATTCATATAATATGTGACCTTCAAACACCAACCTCAAATGTTGGCTTTTTTTCACCCAGCATGTTTTTTGAGATCCATCCAAGTACTTGCATGTATCAGTAGTTAATCCTTTTTACTGTTAAGTAGTGTTTCATAGTATTAATGTACCACGGTTTGTTTAACCATTCACTTATTCTAGAACATTTTTATTGTTTCTAGTTTGGGACTATTACAAACAAAGCTGCTAGAAACAATCATGTAGAGATATTTGCATGGACATAAAATTTAATTTCTCTGGGATGAACGTATATGATACTTTTGAACATTTTTGGAAAACCAGTGTATATAATTATGTTGTTCTGTTGCTTCTTATGTCACTGAAAGAAAAGGATGAACTTGGTGATTTGAACTCCCAGCTCAAGTGCCACATAAATGACCATGTGCCCTGAAGGAGACCACTGTCTCCTGTAGCTACAGGGCTGCAAATCAAGCACAGAACCTCATCGTGCAACTGGTTGAATTACAATGCAAGTTGAACTCCCAGTTTTGAAGGGCATCTACTGTTGAATCAATGTGAGGGCATTGATTGGGAAAGAACTGGATCTTATAAGTTGGGATGGGGACCTGTGGGAAGATCCTGATGAAGCTGGGGATATTGAGCCCCTAAACTGTGATGAATCTTTTATCACCAGTGGTATTGGCCTCCCCAGCCCCAGCAGAGATGGCTTCCTCAACCCTAGTGGAAGCGGCCTCTCTACATACAGGGTATCAGCCTTTCCATCTCCTTCTGAGAGGATTAACCCTGCATTGCCTGAGGAAAGGGTCATAGCCTCCCCTGACGCAATTGTCATGTAACATAATTATTAGTCTCCTCAGGACCCACCCCTACCACCCCACCTTACTTCTGGACCTTTAACTAGACTCAAGCTCAGCAGGTCCCTAAAGGTGGGATACAATCTGTGACTCATGAGGAAGTGCATTACATTCCAAAATAATGACTTCCATTTTCTAAGTTACACAGACAAAATCTTGGGAAATGTGTGGGAATAAGTACTAAAGGTGTGGGAAAATGGAAGAAGGAATTCCTTATAAGGTTGAAGGAGGCTGAATGTATGGGCTCACTAAATAGGGCTTCTGCATTTACTGTTGCAGCTTGAGGAATTAGAAAGGGCTCTAGCAGTTTTGTTGGTTGGTTGGCTGAAACATAGGCCAAAAGGTGGCCCCCCATGAGTACCCTGGAAATGCTGGACTTGCCTCAGTTTAAGCTAGAGAAGAACTTCAGAGGCTTAGGGATAGAGGAATGTTAGAGTAGATTTGTCACTTAAAACCTGCTCACCTGACTGGGGGGTTCCAGAAGTTTTACCTTCCATCAATAGTGTGAGGAATAAATCTATGAGGGGATCCCCAATATCCTTTGTGGACAAAGAATGTCACCTGCCATACCAGTAAACAAAGGATCTTGCAGCCACCAAGCCACCAGCCACTGCAGCCACCCCTGATAGTGCACCCTGAGGGGATTTAAGATGTAGAAAAACAGGATACTGGCCCTAGATAGTTTAGGTGCATATCAAAGGAATAATTGTATTAAGCCCAGATTCTTACATCTTCCCATACATAGAAAGTGTTAAAATCGTTAACTTGAGATGTCTGGTTTTCCTTTAATTAGCAGGAAAGTTTTGATGTTTGATTACTTGGGTTTTTTTGGCAAAACTCCTATATATTCTGTTTCTCTTTGGAACTGTCCCCAGAGCTATCTGAGAGGCTGTATCCCAGGCTTAAGTCCTCAGTTAGGTTCCAAATGCAACATAATTTTCAACTCTTAAGTTGCGCATTTTTTTTCAGTTGACACCTTGAATACTCTATGGTTGCTTTCTCTGTAGATCAGACCTCACAGTGGGAAATGCAGTCACTGCATTGGGAAACCTAAATGCAAAGAGGGTAATTGAATCCTGAGGTGGTAGGGGCCAAGTGACAATATTCAACCACTGAAGGCAAAGTGGACATGGTTACCTTAATGTACAGCAGAGTCAAAGCAGCAATCAGAATAGTCTGACTCATGCTGACTTACGGTGTTGATTAATTGATCATGGTGTTCCTAGAAGTGAAATAGATAGGAAGCCTACTAAATTTGTACTTCTCTGTATAAGCAGAAAAGTTCTAGGTCAAGTGAATAAAAGTCGAACCTAAATCATAAAAACAGAGAGTCACATCCCTTCAGTACATTCCTAGACATGAGCCAGTTTATGGATCCCGAACCCCTGGAATGAAGGAGAGGCTGGGCCCCATTGAGGAAGGACCCCAGTGCACTCTGAAAGTTTATACTGTCAATTCTTGCCCCAGCCTTCCCCAGAATGATGTTTGGCATTTTACCAGAGTAACTGTGCATTGGGGAAAAGGAAATTATTAGACCTTTTGGGGAACAACTGACTCTGGCTTTGAAATGATACAAATTCCAAGAGACCTAAAACATTGCAGGGGCCCAAAAGTCAGAGTAGAGGTTATGGAAGTCAAGCGACTAATGGAGTTTTAGCTCAGTTCTGTCTCACCATGGGCCCAATGGTTCTCCAAACCAATCATGTGGTTATTTCTCCAGTTCTGGAATGTATACTTGGTATAGACATATTTAGCAGCTGGCAGATTCTCCACATTTGTTCCCTGACCTGTGGAGGGAGGGTTATTATGATGGGAAAGACGAAGTAAAAGCCAGGAGAACTGCCTCTACCTAGGAAAACAATACATAAAATTTAATACCACATTCATGGAGGGACTGCAGAGATTACGGCCAGCATCAAGGACTTGAAGGAGGCAGGGGTGGTGATTCCTACAACATCCTATCTGGCCTGTGCAGAAGAGAGATGGATCTTGAGAATGACAGTAGATTATCATAATCTTAACCAGGTGGTGACTCCAATTGTAGCTGTTGTTGCAGATGTGGTTTCATTGCTTGAGAAAGTTAACACTCACCCTGGTAAATGGTATGTAAGTATATGGATTTGGTCTGGAAAATGCCTTTTTATCCATCCCTGTCCATTAGGCCCACCAGAAGCAGATTGCTTTCAGCTGGCAAGGCCAGTAATACACCTTCACTGTCCTACCTCATGAGTATATCAACTTTCCAGCCTGATGCCATTATTTAGTTTGCTAGAAAATACACCTGACTCTCCCTTCCATAAGATATCACACTGGTCTATTACACTGCTGACACTATGCTTGTTGGATCTAGTGAACGAGCAGTAGCAACTACTCTAGGTTTGTTGGTAAGGTATTTATGTGTCAGAGGACAGAAAATAGATAAGACAAAATGCCATGGCCTCCTACATCAGTGAGATTTCTAGGGGCCCAGTGGTATGAGCCATGTCAAGATATCCCTTCTAAGGTGAAGGATAAGTTGTCGTCTCTGACACCTCCTACAACCAAAGCACAGGCACAGCTCTTAGTGATTTCTTTGGGTTTTGGAGGCAACATATTCCTCATCTGGATGTGTTACTCCAGACTTTTTAATGAAGTGACTCCAAAAGCTGCTAGTTTAGGCTGGAACCCAGAACAAGAGAAGGCTGTGTAACAGGTCCAGGCTGCAGTGCAAGCTGCTTTGCCACTTGGGCCATAAGATCCAGAAGACACAACGGTGTTGACGTGTCTGTGGCAAATAAGGATGCTGTCTGGAGCCTCTTGAAGGCCCGCATAGGTGAATCAAAGCACAGGCCTTAAGAACTGTGGAGCAAGGCCCTTCCATCATTTTGGTAACTAGTCTCCTTTTGAGAAACAAGAGGTCTGCTACTGAACTTTGTAGAGACTGAACACTTAACCTTGGGCCATCAAGTTACCATGTGACCTGAGCTTCCCAGCATGAACTAAGTGGAATCTTAACCACCAAGCCATAACAGAGGCCATGCACAGCAGCACTCCATCGTCAAATGGATGTGGCATATATGTGATCAGGCCAGAGCAGGTCTTGAAGGCACAAGTAAGTTTCATGAAGAAGTAGCTCAAAGGCCCACAGTCCTCACTTCGGCTACACTACCTTTTCTCTCCCAGCCTGCACCTATGACGTCAAGGGGACTTCCCTACTATTAATTGACGGAGGGAGACTCAGGCAGGCCTGGTTTACAAATGGTTCTGCACAATATGCAGGCACTACCCAAAAGTGGATAGCTACTGCCCTCAGCCCCTCTCTGAGACATCTCTGAAGGACAGTGGTGAAAAGAAATCCTCCCAGTGGGCAGAACTTGAGGCCATGCACCTGGCTGAGGGAGAAACACTTGGAAGGAGAAATGGTCAGACACGCTGGGTGGTCAGGAATTGAAAAAAGCATGACTGGAAAGTTGGTCATAAAGAAAATTGGGGAAGAGGTATGTGAACAGATTTCTCTGAATAGTTGAAAAACATGAAGATATTTGTGTCTCATGTGAATGCTCATCATCAAAGGGTGATCTCAGCAGAGGAGGATTTTAATTCTCAAGTAGATAGGATGACCTGTTCTGTGGAGACCAGTCAGCCTCTTTCCCCAGCCACCCCTGTCATTGCCCAATGGGCTCATCAACAAAGTGGCCATGGTGACAGGGACGCAGGTTACGCATGGGCTCAGCAATATCGACTTCCACTCATCAAGGCTGACCTGGCTACAGCCACTACTGAATTCCCAATCAAAAAGAATCAACCAGCAGCAGAGACCAACAGTGGGCCCTCAATATGGTGTTATTCCCCGGGTGATCAGCCAGCTAGTCAGTGGCAGACTGATGACACTGGACAGCTTTCATTGTGCAAGGGGCAGTATTTTGTTCTTATTGGAATAGACATTTGCTCTGGGTACAGATTTGCCTTTCCTGCATACATCACTTCTGCGTAACTACCATCCATGATCTTACAGAATGACTTATCATTGTCATGGGATTCTGCAAGCATTGCTCAAGATCAAGGAATACATTTCACAGCAGATGAAGTGAGGCAATGGGCCCTTGGAATTCACTAGTCTTACCTGAAGCAGCAGGCTGGATAGAATGGTGGAATGGCCTTCTGAAGACTCAGTTACAGGGCTGCCTATGTGACAATACCTCTGCTTGTCCCAGGGCAAGGTTCTCCAGAGGGTTGTATATGCTCTGAATTGGAGTCCAATATATGGTCCTCTTTCTTCCATAGCCAGGATTCTCGGGTCCAGGAATTTTAAGGGACAAAAATGAGAAGAGTTATTTTCAACTCTTCAGTATTATCCCTAGTGACCCACTATCAAATTTTTGCTTTTTGTTCCTGTGACCTTATGCTCTGCTGGTCTGAGTTCCAAAGGGGAAAATGCTTCTACCAGGAGACACAGCAATGATTCCAAAGAACTGGGAGTTAAGACTAACACCCAGCTACCTTGGGCTCCTCATGCCTCTGAATCAACGGACAAAGAAGGAAAGGAAAGTGTTTGTTGATACAAGGATACTACTTGCGGACTACTCTTCCACACGGAAGTAAGGAAAAGTGTAACTGGATATAGTAGATCGCTTAAGGCATCCCTTAGTATCACCATGTTCTTTGATTAAGCTCAGTGGAAAACTACAACAACCCAGTCTAGGCAGGGCTACTAATGACCCAGACTATTCAAGAAGGAAGGATTTGGTCACCCACCAGGGAAGAACCACGATCTGCTGAGGTGCTTGCTGAAGATAGAAAGAATACAGAATGGGTAGAAGAAAGTAGTTACAAAGACCAGCTATAACTGACCACTTACAGAAACCAGGACTGTAATTGTCATGAGTACACCATTTTTTTTTGCTATGAATATATTTGTGTTAAGTGTGTATTTGTTTTTTCTCTCTCATATTCCCTTATTATGTAACATGAGTTGTATTGATTTTATATCATAATATGTAAGTACTCTTAATTTTACATTATAGTACTTTAAGTTATATCACAAGGATTTACCTCCTCTTCTGGGGATAGGGTTAGTGTATTTTGATTGGACTCAGAATTGTTGTATCATATTAAGTGGAATTAAGACCTTGTTATTGTCTTATTTGGGGATTAAGTAAGATTTGAGGAGATGCATATGGGTGTCATGTTGACACAGGGTCGACTTGTGATGATTAGTTTCATGTGTCAACTTAACTGGCTATGGGGGACCCAGATTAACAATTATTTCTGGGTATATTTTGTGAGGGAATTTCCAGGTGAAATTAGCATTGAAACTGGTGGGCTCAGTAAAGTTGATTGCCCCCCCCCAATGTGGGTGGACATCATCCAGTCTGTTGAGGGCTTGAATAGAACAAGAGCTGGGGGAAGGAAGAATTTGCCCCTTTTTCCTGCCTCATGGTGTGAGGTGAGATATTTCATCTTCTCCTGACCTCAGACTGGAATTTATATCACCACCTCCCCTGGTTCTCAGGCCATTGGACTAGGATTGAATTATATCACTAGCTTTCTGGGGTCTCCAGCTTACAGATGGCAGACTGTGGGATTTCTCAGCTTCCATTATCATAAGAGCTAATTCCCTGTTACAAACACATGCATGTATTCTATAGGTTCTGCTTCTTTGGAGAATTCTGACTAATACAACATGTATCCACCACTGTAATATCACACAGAATACTTTTACTGACCTAAGAATCCCCTGGGTTCCACCTATTCAACCTACTCTTCCCTTCCTCCTCCCAAACCCCCAACAACCACTGATCTTTTTACGGTCTCCATAGCTTTGCCTTCTAAAATATCATATAGTTAAGAATTATACAGTACGTAGCCCTTTCAGATTGGTTTATTTCACCTAGTAATATGCATTTAAGTTCCTCCATGTCTTTTCATGGGTAGTTTATTTCCTTTTATTGCTGAATAATATTCCATTGTATGAATGTGGAACAGGTTTTTGTTTGTTTGTTTGTTTGTTTTTAATCCATCCATCTATGGAAGGGCACCTTGGTTGCCTCTAATTTTTGGCAATTATGAACAAAGCTGCCACAATCATTCATGTGCAGGCTTTTGTATGGACGTAAATTTTCAGCTCTTTGGGGTATATACCAAAGAGCTTGATTGCTGCATTTTATGGTAAATGTATATTTACTCTTTTATTAAACTGCCAAACTGTCTTCCAAAGAGTCTGTACCATTTTGCATTCCCTACAGCGATCATGAGAGTTCCTATTGCTCTGCATCCTCACCAGCATCTGGTGTTGTCAGTGTTCTGAATTTTTGTCCTCTTCATAGCTGCATAGTGGTTTCTCATTGTTGTTTTAATTTGCAGTTCTCCAAACACATAAGGTGTTGAGCATCTTTTCATATGCCTATTTGATATTTTATATCTTCTTTACTGTGGTGTCAGTTTAGATTTTTTGTCCACTTTTAATCAGGTTGTCCTCTTTTTTTAGTGGTAAGCAGTAAGTGTTCTTTGTATATCTTCATACCAATCCTTTATCTGATTTGTCTTTTACAAATTTTTTCTCCCCATCTATGACTTGACTTCCCATTCTCTTGATATTCATATCTTTTTAAAGTTTTTTTTCTTTTCTTTGTGTGTTTATTTTGAATAATGTATATTGCTTTTTGTTCAGTTAACTAATTCTTTTCTGCAATGTCTAATCTACTGTTAATTCTATCCAATGTACTTTTAATCTCAGCTATTTTAGTTTTAATCTCTAAAACTTTGATTTGCTTTTTTAAAAATACCTTCCTTTACATGTCCAATCCCTCCTGTAGCTTCTTGAAAATATGAAATATAATTATAATATCTACTTCAGTTTTGTTGTCTACTAATGCTTTAATTTTTCTATTTCTGGGTCAGTTTTAATTAGGCTTTTTTTCCCCTTCATTGTGGTTCTATATTCCTGCTTCTTGATATACCTGGTAATTTTTTTATTGGATGACAGTCACTGTAGATTTTCCTTTTCTGGTGCTAAATATTTTAGTGTTTCTGTACATATTCTTGAACTTTGTTCTGGGATGCAGTTAAATTACTTAAAAATAATTTTATCCTTCTGAGTCTTGCTTTTAAGCTTTTTAGGTGGAACCCAAGTAATGTTTAGACCATGTTAAGTTTTTCCCCACATTTCAGGATTGAAAACTATTCTGAATACTCATGTATTAAACAGTTTTCCATTCTAGCTGGGAAGACCAGGCTTTCTTTTTTTTTTTTTCCCTTTGTGAGTGTTAAGAACTTGTTCCTTCTGATACATCCAGGTGGTTCTTTCCCTGCCATGAGTAGTGTTCTTACATGCATATGCCCATCTGTACTCATAGGCCTCTGTAACCTAGTTTCCATTCACCTATCCTGCTTCTCATCCCTTCATTCACTCTTCCACATTCACAGTGGGGCTTGTTTAATTTCTAGAACAAGCCTGACTCTTTGCACACAATTTTTATTGCTTCTGCTTAGAATGTGCTTCCTCAGCCTGGCTTGACTGGCTCCAAAATGGCATTCAACTCTGAACAGGAATATCACCTTTTCTTATGCAAGTAAGGTTCCCCAATTTTCTCTCAAACACTGTTTCTTGCCTTCAAATCATTTTGAGATTCAAAAAAACTTGTTCATGTGTTTTTTAAAATTTGCTTGCCTAGGCTATCTTACCCAGGAGTTGATAACTACATGGGGACAGAAACTCTAGAAAAGAGATAATTTAATGATGAGCTTTCTTTATTCATCATATTTTATACTGTTAGAAGAATGAGGCTAGCAACTGAATTCTGTCCCCCCAAAATTCATATATTCAAGCTCTAACAAAGTGATGGTATTTGGAGATGAGGCCTTTGGCAGGTAATCAGATTAAATGATGTCATGAGGATTAGGCTCTATTAGTGCCCCTATAAGAGGAAACCAGAGAGTTTTTTCTGTCTCTCTCCACCACGTGAGGACACAGTGAAAAGACAGTTGTCTGCAAGCCAGGAAGAGAGCCCTCACCAGGCACTGAATTGGCCAGCACCGTGATCTTAGACTTCCAAGCCTCTAGAACTGTGAGTTGTTAAAGTCACCAAGCCTATAGTATTATGTTATGGCAGCTTGAGCTATAAGAGTACTAAATGGAAGAGACATGGAGGAACCCTAAACACATATTGCTAAATGAAAGAGGCCAAACAGAAATAGATACATACTGTATGATTTCAGCTATATGACATGCTGGAAAAGGTAGGGCACTTAAACTATTCTGTATGATACTGTAATGGTCAATGCCTGTCATACGTTCGTCAAAACCCCTAGGATACACAACAGAGTAAATTGTAATGTAAACTATGGATATTAGTTAATAGGAATGTATGGACTTTGGCTCATCAATTGTAAAAAAATGCCCCACATTAATGCAAGACGTGAATAATAGGGGAAACTTTGGTTTGGGGAATAGATGTGAGGGGGTGTATGAGAACTCTATACTCTGCTCAAATTCTCTTTAAACTTAAAACTACTCTAAATATAGTCTACCAATTTATTTAAACAAAATAAATCTAAGTTGCCTCATCATATTGTGAGGTTATTACCATCTTACAGTTTTTCTATTTGACCTACTTCTTTAATGTTCATTTCTATCTTCTTTTATCCTTGTAAAAAATATATCAAATGTTTTGTACTATTTCACCTCCCAGCCTATTATCTTTTTAGTTATATGTCTTTCACAAACTTTCATTGGAAACTACATTAGATATCCTTGACTTATTACACTCCATGCCCATTACTATTTTCACCACCTCCCTAGTAATGCTTGAACCTTTGCTATGACCCATTGTCACCTCTGGACAAATAGTTTCTGCTCTATTTTCTGTCTTCTGTCCTTCTGGGCCACTTCTATCTACCATCATTACCCAAAGAACTGACTTTACAGATTCTATATGCCAGTGTGTAAGACTTGCAGTGTTTTAAGAAGTATCCCAACTTCATGATGATGATTTGGGGTCATTACCAAAGCACTCGGGATCATACATATTATTTTAAGGTAGTTTTATAGGACAACGCACATTGGTATTTTCCTCCTATTAACAGACTAGGAAACTGTGGGTTGATCTGCAGCTATTTTGATTAAGAAAGCAGGATATGAACTCTGCTTCTTTGCTGGGGTACTTGGCACTGCTCCTTCTCTTGCTGGGACATATTTTGCGCCTTTACAGCCTGGCATCTAGGCGTCCTGATCAGACTAATGTTTGGCTTTATTGGATACGCTGACCAGTCTGATTGATATTCTGGTACGTACAGGGTACTTGGTCATGGTTGCTCACCTCTGAACCTCAGCTTCATCACCTGCAAAGTGCAACTAATAGCACATCCGCTTTGTGGGGTTTTTATGGATTTGGCAAGCGTCATAGTGCCTGGCACGTGCTAGAGACTCAGGTGATGCAGTAATTACCCAAATTTGCATTTTCAGTGGATCCTTCCCACCTGGAGAAGGTGACTCACGGCCTTGGGGGAGGAAGAGCAGGACAAACAGCAAGGGCAGCATGGGCCAAGGCAAGGAGGTGAGAACTGACATGCAGGGGGGCCTCATGCTGGTATCACCAGAGGGCCCAGAGTGAGCCAGGATGTGGGGAGAGACTGGCCGGTCAGTAAGACCAGGCCAAGAAGGGCCATGTGAGGGGGCTTAGCTTTTACCTTGTGGTAGAGGCCATCCAAAGCAGAAAGTGGAAGATGGGTAGGTATAAACTTCTCCCTTAGGAATTGTCCTCGGGGTCTGTTTATCTCTTGGCAGGGTCCGTTCAATGAGTTGGCCCCTCCAGCACATTCTAGAGAGGACTGGCCATGTCTGACCCTCTGGAGATACAGCCCTGACCTCCTGGCCACCTCACTGAGGAGAGGGCTCATGGGGGAATCAGCCTCACTCTGCATCTGTCCACCAGTCCTGCACCCTGGACTCCAGGACCACTCACTTGCAAGAGACACATCCAGCTGCCAGAGGAAGTGACATTTCCTGACTCATCTGGCTAAGAATGAGCAGAGTATTGCTGACCATTGCAGGGGAGTAGCTGCCACAGAAGATCAGGATGGGTCCAAGCCATAGAAGATCAGAAGGAACAAAGGTCAGTCTACGTGGGAGTTCACATGGGCGCCTCACAGTCACCAACATGCCCTCGAGTTTCCCTTCCAGCCCAACACACACTCCACCTGCCCACAGTCACCTGTGCCACCATCACACAGCCCCACAGAGCTCCAAACATCCTCAAACACACAAACTCCCTACCTATAAGCAGATGCCTGTGTGCCCAGAACTCTCCTGCACCAATATACATGCACTACAAACCCCAATAAAATCACAGCCACAGTCTTGAATACAAAAACACACCCCCAACGGCCCCCGATAATCAAACACCTAAATCCTCATATCCCACAAAAATCCACCCAACCCCATATAACCCCCCAATGCAAACACACAAACCCTTCAACAATAGCCAAATACATCCAAACCAAACTCACATACTTCTTAATATAAGACACAACCCCCCAAATCCAAATATAACACATACAGTCCCCCCACAGCTGTGAACATCCACGTATGTACAATGCCTCAGAAGCTGAGACAAACACAAAATACCATCAGAGAGACACAATGTTTCCAACCTTCTCCTAAATACTCCCCCCACAACACATGATGAACTCACACCCCCAATACAAACATACACCCATCTCCCTCTTGAGATACTATAAACAGCCTCTGTCACATCCCCTGATTATACACACACAGTTAGCAACCCCAATTTACACTGAAAACCCCAATCTCTGCAAATTCCTCCACACCAAAAATACACTCCCTAAACTCTTACCCTACAGGATGAGCATATGTATAACCCCTATACTCTGAATACACACAGATCCAACACACAAAACATTAAAATGCATACCCTTACCTCTTCTCAAATGCCTGCACACACAGCCTCAAAACACCCAGAACCAGCCCCACCACCCAGCCGCACCATGCTACACCAACCGTACACTCATAAAGGCACTCAGGCCCCTCATCTCTCCCCAGATCACACATACACAGTCTCTACACAGCTTTACTATTACCCCAAACCGTCCTATACCCCAAACATACATCCATGAGTTCCCCACACAGCCCTAACCCATGACAGAGGCAGCTCTACCAGGGGCATCATGGCACCCCGAGCGGGCAAATGCCGCTGAGGTAAGTGCCTCCTATGTTGCTGCAATTCTTGCTGCTGTTGCAAATCATCCCTTGACCCCACCAAGGCTGACTGGGACACCCTAAACGGGAAGTGGCAGCATATGAGTCAGGGAAGAGGAAAACTCCCTTCCAGGTATTCCCTGTCACCATCCACTGCACCAAAACATCGGATGACCAGCATGAACAAGAAACAGAGACGTGTAACTATACCATGATACAAATGCAAATTTTTCTAGAAAAAATTTCTCCAAGGGAAGGGGGAGAACTGTGTTCCCCCTAATTATAAAGCCATGCTGTTACAATTCATAGAAACGTCAGATACAGTACAACAGGCATTGGACTGCATCCATGTTGTAGCTAGATATGAGAAAGATAATTTTTCTGAAGCCCCAAATCTCGCTTGCCAGTAAAGGCACATGGGCCCCACTGCCCCATCGGCCAGGAACCTAACAGAGGACCCTTAAGGGATATAGGGACTTCTGGGACCCTTATTGGTCTCCACCAAGGGGTGGTGCTTTCACACAGCTCCATCCTTCATGGGATGACTAACAGACCTCCCTGTATTGGCAGCTCTGGAGATCGGGGTCCGTAATGACGTAACCCTGGGACAGCCCAAGCACAAGGTAGAAATTTTTGCTCAGGCGTTACAGACTCTTCAGCAGACTGGAGTGATGGGCAGCTGTCACCTCTCCGAATCCTGTACCCTGACCTCTGCCAAGGCCTCTGCCTTAGGGACCTGGCAGATCCCTGGAGCGTGGCCCTCCTCTGGGACAACTGCCCATTTACTTCTCTAATTATCCTTGGGACACACATAAACAACTTTTCTCATGGCTCTCATTGACAACTGGAGCTCAAATTACAGTGCTTCCTGGGAAACCCTCCAATTATAAGCAAGGGCCACACGTTAGATTACAACGCATAATAGTCAGGGGAGTAGAAAGCATTCAGCTTCCATTGACTGTCACTACTGAAACAATCTTTATTAAAAATCTTGTAGTGGTGGTAGCCCCTTTGGCCCTACCCTTTCCCGGTACAGCTACGGATGCCCTGATGTACCGCAACGCCATTTGGAACAAACCCAAATCCCTGGTCTTCCTGGTGGAAGCTGAATATTGGGAGCCCATAAGACTGCCACCTAAGACAGCAAATATCCCCCAATAACATGTATGACAGGGGGCTGTGGGATTGCAGCCCAAAATTCAAAATTTAGGACAAGAAGAAGTCATTAAACACACCATTTCTCCTTTTCAATTCCCCCATTTGGCTGCTATTAAAGCCTGCTATTAATGAGTGGCGCCTTATAAGCAACTACGGAAATATCAATGCTGATCCCCACTATTAAGGCTCCCATTTCCAACACTGTCCAGTTAATTAAGGATATCCAAAGGGCTCCAGGGAATTACTTTGCTGTGACAATCTAGCTATTATGTTCTATTCAGTACCAGTTATTGAGGAGTCCCAGCTGCAGTCTACTTTTACTGCAGAAGGCACCCAGTATGCTTTAACCCGTCTGCCTACTGGCTATCTTAACAGCCCAGCTATTGCCCACAGTCTTTGCTGGCAAGACCTGGTGTCCCCTTGCACCGTCTGGCACTATACTGGTGTTCTAATCCAGAGCCCCTCAGGAGATTGGTGCACGAGGCCCTAACATGGTTGGTGACCCATCTATAACATACAGGTGGGCTACTGCCCCACAGAAAATTCAAGGACTGTCCACAACTGTTAAATTTCTGGGCATTAACTGATCCTTTAAAAGCCAGGAATTTCCTCTTGCAGCTAAACCTCAGCTGTTAACTATTCAGCTCCCCAACACACTATAGCAAGCCCAACTCGTCTTACTTAGGTCTCTTCACACTTCGGAGGCAACAAATACCACACTTGTCCATCATTCGTAGACCCATTTATGCAGCCACGTACAAACCCTTCACATTTTACTGGTGAAGAGCTAAATAATAAGCTTTATAGCAGGCACAAAGGTCAATTAGTCAAGCCCTCCCACTGGTTCCCCCTGGCTGCTCCTTCTGGGCTGAGAATGGACTATGTGTCCCGGAGCCTTTGGACTAACACAGCTCCTCCTAGCTGCCTGTGGGCTTCTGGACCAGACGGCTGCTCTCTACACCACTACACCCCCTCAGAACCGATTTGGGAACTGGTTCGTTGGTTTTGGTCTTGGTTTGGTGTGCACTGATGCCAGAATTTGCTTGCGTCTTTTGCATTTTGGTGTACACAATGGGAAACACTCCATCTACCCTGAAGGAGAGCCCTTTGGGGCCTATATTAGATAAATGGGTGAAACATAGCCCTGAGCCTATGACTAAGAAACACATGATATACTATTGTAATAGGGTGCAGACCCAAAATATAGGATCAGAAGGGCGATAGCCCCTGAATGGCTCACTCAAATTTTATAGGATCTCGCAGTTACAAGTGTTTTGCAAAACAGCAAGCTGCACCGGCAGTTGTTCCAACTGCCCACCCTCCCCCCATGCCGCCATCATATTCACCACCTCCTGTTTCCCCTACCCACGGGGATCAAATAGAAGTTTCTGTGTTAACCCCCAGAGCACAGGAGCCTGATTTAGTATCACCATCTAAGACTCCACAGACCACCCAATTTGGACCAGGAGCCACTTCCACAGCAGGGCAATTTCCCTTGTGCTGACATCCTATAGGAGGCCAGGCGACGCCCTTGGACTTGAGGCGTCTATTCTAATTTCCCCACAGGAGCCCCAGGGAACGTTGACAGTGGGGAACGAGTTGATTGACTCTCCAATAGATACCACTCCCCAAACCCTCCCTGTTTATCTTAAGAGGCTTGTAAATATTAAACAAAGGGGAAACAAAGTCATCCTAGGAAAAACTTGCCTGTATCTTTGAGATGCAAATGTCCTTTCTGGTCTTCTCAGGAACCCTCATCTCTGCCATCTTTTTAAAATGCATCTTTTTAAAAGAGGGTAAAGTAATTTAGAAATTGACTTATCAAGGATAAATAAAAAACCTAAGTGTCTTTTCTGTAATAATTCAGCCATCTAGACAAGTGAGTTTGATTTTTTCCATCTGTCAGAAACCTAATTTGAATCCAACCTCTTTTTGTAAACAGATGGGTTTCACATGGCTGTACCTGACTCCGTGCTGAAATTTGGAAATGACAACTATGACGTCTCTGTATGTCTGTGTCCTTGTATGTGTCTTTGTCTTTGGATAACATTGCTGAGGTGGATTTGTGGATGAGCTCTATTTAATTGGCTTAAAGAAAAGTGAGCACTTACAAACCAAACTATTCTAAATACAAGAGAAATTGAGCTAAATGAGCTTCAGGTTCATGTGAACTGGGAAATATTCAGTATTAATTAAGACCTGGTATTAACGTTCGTTTGTTGATCTAATTAATATAGACATGCTGTTAGAGTCATCAACATTAAGTATAATACTTTTATTGTGCCTAGGTTTACTATAAGCTAAATAAAATCTTGTTATATCTATTGCAAATTTGTCAGCAAGGAAATAACCTGATGTGAAGAAACTTTTAAGGAAAGAAAATGCAAATGAAATAAGAGCTTTAGGTGAACTTTTTAAAATACTTATCCTTTAGGAAGGTCTATCTAAAATTAGTCTCTCCAGATATTTGACCACTTGAAAGTCAGAATTGTGCTAAAATAAGTGACAGAAGTTTTATGGAAAGTGGACCCTGAAAAAAAGAGTTCTGTACGTGGTCAGGATTGACTAAGTTTAAAATAAGTGTAATTGAGTAAATAAATTTTAAAAGTAAGCTGGTGCAAAACTTGAATTTCGCTTTTCTCTCTGTTAAGAAGACAAGGTTTCTTAAGATTTTGGACTGCCTTTGATAACAGATTTTAAGTTTTTCTACCTTTTAAGAGATCTGTTCTGTACTTGCCTTTGAAATCTTTTATTGTTACTTTGGCTAACTGAATAACTATTGTTTCACAGTGACATGTGATCCTATCTGACAGTTTTAAACCCTTTTCTTATTTTTCGGACAAAACTTCCCGAATCAAATTATAATGAAGTTCCTTTGAGCTCTAGCTAACTTTGGGGTGCTTCAAAGGGCCCCTGAAACACCCCCAAAGAGAGATATTAACTAATTAGGTTGACTTGGTATGTTGAATTACACGGGAAGTGTTGTCAAATAAGCAATAAATCTTCTTAGGTTATATTGTATGCCAAATGATACAGGTATTCTACAGATTATATGGAGTTCCTAAAATTTGGTATGCCCTGATAAAATGTTACCAGTCAGAATTCTCTTTATTACCTGAAAGTGCTGCATGTCACCGCAGTAACCACGTTACTTTGTCAATTGCATCGTAATCAGATTTAAACGTGCCTTCTCTTTGTTTCTTTTCAAGTAGCCAAATGTATGTCTCAGCCCACTCATCTTTGTAAAAATAGACATAGAAGTCTTTCAAATGCTGTTTTAGCAGGAAGTTACTGATGTGTATGTGCCATTTACAGTGATTCTGTATATACTCCCCAGCTTCAAAAACACTTAGAACTGCTGCTGTGGTTTCTGGAAGAGTCAGTTGTTGGTTCCTCAATTACATCTGTGCAGCTCGGGTCTGAGTTTTTAAAGAATAGTTAACTTTTAAAGAAGTTTCTTTATCAAAAGAGCAGTTTGAGTTATAGCCATGGTTTTTGCTGGGTTAACATTGGCTTCAGTTAAATCGTTTCAAGTATAAAGTAAGTATAACTATGGTGAAGAAGCTTGTCTCATTTTAAAATGCTGAATCACATTTTATTTCTTGAATTAATGCGATAGAAACGTCAAAATTCCGGACCACTAGAATATGCCAACTTTTTTGTTTTGGGGTTGTGTGTATGGTTTTTGTTGTGCTGATTTGTTTGCTTGTTTTTTAAAGAAACGGAAACTGCTATGTCTGCTAGTGGAAGAAAATGCTTTGTTTTGCTCTGAAGATTCTGAAATTATTCAGGCATATCGTGGTTCATAGATTACAAAGAATAATGCTAGTTAAATGCCAATGAACTATTTTTACTCTTTTTATACGAAATGTACAAATTTCTGGGGGGTGGTGGTGATGGTGGCAGCGGTGCCTCTTACTACCTTATGTAAAACACTTGAACATTTTTATCAATATTGCCATCATCTGTTTAATAGTCCCAGTATATTTTCTCAACGTGTTTACCTAAAGTTGTATGGAATGACATAATAAGCAATAAAATCTGGATTACACCCCCCCCCCCAAAAAAGTGCCTTCTTAATTCTTTCGTCATTGTACACAGTTATGGTATCACTCTGATGCCTTTGCAAAAATGCTTCCTCTTCAAGAAGATTTATAGAAGGGACCTTTGGATAAATACAAGTTTCTGGTTTTCAGACCATAAAGGTGAACTGGGTAAGATCTTGAAGAATTCTAATGGGAAACCTGATGGCTTCATAAAGCTGTTAACAAAAACGATTAGTTGCACATGACTGGGTAAACTGGTGACTATGGTTATAATTTTTATGGTTTCTATCTGAAAAATGACTGCTTTAAATCTGTGTTTTCCAGGTGTAAGCAAAAGTCTCCCCTTAAACTAATTATGACTTACAGTAATTTGTTAAATTATACCCTTGTATGCAGAATTGAAACATTTATCTTTTTCTCTCTACCTGGTTGATCCTGCCAGTAGCGTATGCTTGTCTCAAAGATTAAGCCGTACATGTCTAAGTATGCACTGCTGGTACACTGAAACAGCAGATGGCTCACTAACTCAGTTATGGTACCTCTGGTCGCTCACCATTGCAACTGGATTACAAATAGTTATACTGATCATTGTTCTTTGTTTCCAGATTGTTTGCTCTTTGTGTCTCCCTGCTGCACTGTGTCTTTGTTAACGTTACTAGCTGCATTACTTATATCCTGTCTATTTTATAAGATTGGTGTCTCTTACAGTACCCAGTATGTAACCAGGCCTCCAACAATACTTCTATGGCTAAACATCTTGAGGAAATAGATCACATTTATAACATAAAATAATTGTAATAGTGTGATTCTAGGTATGGGAGGAAGCAACAAGGGAAAATGTCTCCTGGATCATAATTAGATAGAGGATCCAGAGGATCTTTAATTATCAATAGAGCCTAATCCAAAAACTAGCACCTGGAGTGGCATATCAAGCATTCTTCCCTGACCTGGGATGAGCCTCCCAGCACCGTGGGACAAAATTTGATCCTGAAATGTCTCCCAAATATTGGTCAAAATCCTGACCAAGAGGAGAGGATCTGAGAAATGGAATATTGCCTGACACATTAGCGATTGCAGCCCTCCAACGTGAGCCGGTGAGCCCTGACGAAACTCAGGATATGAGAATATAGGATACAGGCCCCGGGTAGCTGAGGTACATATCAAATGAATGATTTCAGTGAGCCCAGACTCTTGCATCTTCCCATACATAGAAAACTGCTAAATTCCTTAACTTGAGACGCTGCTTCCCAGGCTTGAAGCTCTCAAAATTCCCATCAAATAGATCATAACTCTCAACTTTTAGGCTGAGAATATTTTTTTAAGGCTACTGGTGTAAAGGAGACACTTTCCAGAGAGGAACAACAACAAAAAAAACAACGTTTGGAACACTGGCACCGATGGTGGACACTCCCGGAAAGTTCCATCTGACGAAGCAATTAGAAGGGCCGTCACCCCTTTTTCCACAAGACTGTGGAATGGACATTGACAGTAGGGAATTGTAACAGGGAGGAGCCAAATCTGACTACACGTTGGATCTGTTTCTTTGACTTTAACCTTTGCCTTCCGCTGCTTTTGTTCACTAAAAGGATACTGTCTGTACATAATGGCCTGCCTCGGGGAACCCTGTTCCTCTGCCTGAATGTTAAACCAAAGTGCCTTTGTTCAGGGAAACATACGGACTCTGTCCACCTGTGGATGGCTGCAATTAAGAAGAAATTAACACATCCCCTCCCTGAGGCTGGCCATTCCAGGAGATATTCGCAAAACTTATGGCCCTTTTACTTTACCTCCTCATCTCCTCCCCATCTCTGTGCTATAAAAGAAACTGGCATCCAAACCCCAATAAGATGGTTATTTTGAGACTTTAGTCCACCATCTTCTCGGTCTGCTGGCTTTCCGAATAAAGTCATATTCCTTGCCTCAACACCTCATCTCCGACTTATTGGCCTGTCGTGTGGCAAGCACAGCAAGCTTGGACTTGGTAACATCTTTACTCAGGACACGGTGTCACAAAATGGGACATTGTTTTCTGTTTCTTTGTTTTGTTTTTGTGTTTTGTGTTTGTTTTTGTTTTGGGCTGGACCACGTGGCTTGTGGGATCTTAGTTCCTCGACCAGAGATCGAACCCACGCTCCCTGCAGTGGAAGCTTGGAGTCCTAAGCAATGGCCTACCAGGGAATTCCCATGGGACACTGTTACCTTGCAGTCATGGTCCTCACCTTTGTGAGACAGAGGTAGTAGCGTAGCAGGATTGAGAACGTTGTAAAGTTTAAGATAAAGATTAGGTGGTGAAAGCAGGATTTCACAGGAAGTGAATCTAGTGACACTTGCAGTGAAACGTTGTCAATTCAGAGTTAAGAAGACTGTGGACAATGTGTGGAATTTGCAAATAAACTTCATTTTCTAAAGTCAAATCTGCCAAGGCTTCCACTAAATTTGCAGTTGTGGCTATAACCTTAAGACAACTGAGATAGGCATAAGCAACTGACTCAAGTTGCATGCTATAATAGGCAAAAGGCCTATGTTTACTACCATGCTCACATAGTTCCGCGGGGCCTGATTATGCCATTCATGCACAAATCAAGTAAAAGGTTCTGAATAACCTAAAGTTAATCTATTAGGTAGAGATCTCTTTGCTAACTTAAAAGGGCTAATATATTTTGCCTCCAGTGGAGATCTCACCTTAAAGTTTCCGGATCAACCTGAACCTGATCATTTGCGTAACCCTAAGGCAGGCAGCTCTTGCAGTGCTTGTTTTAGCCTTATAAAAGCCTGCTTATGTTTATCTTCCCAAGCAAAGGATTCAGGGACTAAATCTTTAATAAGTTCATAGAGTGGAAGAGGTAACAGAGAAAAATTTGGAACCCAGAGCTTGCAATAACCAGCTAAACCTAGAAATCCACAATGCTAGCACTTAGTTGTGAGTCTAGGAAGTTCCTGTATCAGCCTAATTCTCTCTGGAGATAGCTGAATTCCTTCAGTGCTTAGATTATGTCCTAGGTAATGAACAGTGTCTAGAGATAATTGTAATTTTTCCTTTGTGTTCTTTCTCAGCTAACTGTTGCAGGAAATAAATGGAATCTTTTATGCATGCCTTATGGAATCTTTACAGTAGCTGAGCACAGCAGGAGGTTATCTCCATATGGTATAAAGGTTGATTTCTCAGGGAACTAGAGGGTACTTAAATCTTGGTGAAGTACTTGGGAGAAAAAAGAAGGGGTCCCAGTGAACCCTTGAGGCATAAAAGTGCAGGTATATTGTTGATTGTTCCAAGTAAAGGCATATAGATATTGGCTGTTGGGTCTCCGGGATGCTGAAGAAAGGTGAACAAAGGTCTCCAACAGTACACCATTCCAAGTCAGTTGAATCTTGTGACAGAAGGGTGGCTAGGTTTGGAACAACAGGAAAACAGGGAATAACTATTTTTATTAACAGCTCCCAAGTCCTAGACAAATCGCCATCCTGCCAGGTTTCCAACCAGGCAAGATTGGCATGCTGCAGGGACGAGTACAGGAATGACTACCTCCCGGGAAATTAAGTCTTCTACAATAGGTGTGAGACCTTGTATGACCGCAGGCTTTAATAGTTGTTGAGGAAACCTAGGGAGAGGTTTAGCTACACCTATCTGAATCTTTATAGGTTTGCATTTTTTTATTCTTCTGATGTTAACACTGTCAGAAGTAGCCCCCAAATTTGCAGGCATCTCCATCAAATTAGAGAACTTGTGCTGAACTTCCTCTTTTATGTCCAGGACAGATTGTAAGGAACATAAATAATCAGGTTCAGGTTGATCAGGAAACTTTAAGGTGAGATCTCCACTGGAGGCAAAATGTACTGACCCTTTTAAGTTAGAAAAGAGATTTCTACCGAATAGATTAACTGGGGCTATATTGCATAGCAAAAAGGAATCTTGGTTGAGATAAAAATTCTCTCTGAACTTTATTAGGTACTCCCACTATGGAAACATCCTCTTGACTCAGAGGGGCCTGTTGTTCTTTGAGGGTGGGATTTAGAGTAGAAAGCACAGCTCTGGTTCGGGCTACGGATAGGGTGTTAAAGGGTTAGGTAATTATGTTTACAGTTAGGGTTAGGGTTTAATGTAGATTTCAAAGTAAAATATGAGAGTGGGGTTTAAAGTAGAAAGCATAGCTCCAGTATCAACTAAAATTTGGCAGTTTTTCATCAATTTTCATTCTATTTTCCTCTGGGCTGTTTAAGGTAATTGCTGGTAATAGTTTACCAGAGAACCTCTGGAGTTCTGCCAACTAGGGGAGAGGGTCATGGGGGGGCCCTCCCTTTAAGACAGATATGAGAGCATTTGTGAAGAGTTTGCATAGGACCTTTGAGGACACCTTTTTTTCCAGTGTCCTCACTGATTACAAATGAAACATTAACTTTGGGTCATCGAATTGATCATGGACCCCTAGGAGGTTGTAATGGGGGAGGCCTAGGTGTTATTTTGTGTCTCTTGCCTTAGAGCTGTTGTAACTGTAAGGCTATGAGCTTGGTGGATTTCTGTTTGTGATCTTGCTCCAAGGTCCTTTCAAAATGCTCAGCTACAGTCAGGAGTTCAGTCAGGCCTACAGCCTCCCAGCCTATTTTCTGCCCTTTTATCAATCCACTAATCTCAGAAGATAATCCATTTACAAAGAGGGCAGTTAAAGTAGGCTGAGTGGCCTTTTTATTGCTTGGAACCCCAAATGCTGTAAAAAGAGAGCCTACAAACTGGCTGGAAAGTCTTCCACAGATTCACCCCTCTTTTGTTTGTATGAGTGAATAACAGGCCAATCATTATTAGGCCAATTAATAATAGACCAAGTGTGAGCAGGGAAGATTTTAGGAATAGCTTATAAAAGGTTAGTTGTTATTCTGCAAGCCTTTTTAGGTTGAGGATCTTGAATATCATCCTAGGGATTATGTCATTTTGCTTCCCGCGTCCATTCTGGGGCTTCCCCCAGTCCTACCAACATGTGTACAAGCGGATAAAGATCTAGCAGTTTGGGGACATAGGCCGTGACAGTGACTCTAAATTCTTCAAAAAATGTTGGGGGTTCCTCCCTAGGTTTAGAGAATTCTTTGACTATAGCTCTCAGTTCAGTCTTTGACCAAGAGGTAAAGGACACCTGAGGGGGCTCACCTGCAACCTCAGGTAGTTTTACTTTAAATGGCAATTGTTAAATATTCTCTTGGGAATAGAAAAGTATTTCAGACAGAAAATGAGTAAAACAAGAGTACTCAGGTGAAAAAGGAAAGGGGGGGGACAGTAGGAGTTAAATCTGCAGTCACATCCGTCCTATGGTCTTTTGTTTCAGGTACCTTTTGCCTCTTTAATTTTTCATTAGCTTTTTGTTCTAAGTCTCTAAACGAAGCTATTTTGGAATCTTGAAACCTTCTGTAAACTTTTACATACCAATTAAAGCAGGCATCTCATTCTCCCTGTCCAATTTGGGAACCCTTGCTCTCTAGTGTTTTCCTTAAATGAACAATCTTGTCTAACTGGAACATTCCCCACAATGACCACTGTAATTCTAGATCAATATTAGTATAATTTTGCCATCTTTCTAAATATCTACAGCCTCGAGGACCATAGTTCTCAAATATAAAATAAGCAGGTGTGCCAGAAGCTGGCATTCTCAACTCTTTGGTGATAAAGGATCTCATTTCCTTAGCTAGCCTTTGTCAACCCAAAAGAACACACAAAAGAACTGCGCCTTAATATATCAGCAGTAACAAAGAGATGTTACTATGTCCTGGCCAAAAGAAGGCCTGGTATGCACCACCACCAATTCCCAGGGATCCCTGGACTGAGGAAAAAGATCCAACCAGCAAATCCCAAGGAATGGGGGCTGCAAACTGATGCCAAACAAAATGGAGAACTATAGCCGCCACCAACAGTTCCAAGCATGGAAACTGAGGGCTGATGCCAAACAGATGGGGAAGTGCAGACTACACTGCCAGCAGTGCCCAATGTGGAATCCAGGGAACAAAATTAGGGGCTAGGCTTTACCACTCAAAAATATACTGGCAATAACCAAGAGATGTTACTGTGTCCTGGGAATTTCCATCTGAAAGGCTAGGGGTTTGGCCTCAGGGAGAATCCTCTACCAGCCAAACTGACCTGCCCTGTAAAGGAAAGCCAGTTAGATTGCGAGCACAAACTCAATCAAAGAGAATGGAGCTCAAACCAAGAGGAGCTTACCAACAACCTTCAGGAATGGCAAGAAAGACAGTGAACTCAAAGCAGTTGTGGGCACCACACCTGTTTCTCCTTGTCCCAAATGTTATCAGAAATTTGCTTCAGATCCCATCACTGCCACCAATATATTTATCTTTTTCTTTTTAAAAAGATAAGCAATTAATCATAAAATCATCCTGTTAGCAGGAGGAATCATAAGAGTGGATTTTAGAAAAGTGCACATATATATTTTTATACAGAACATTTCCGGAGGGATACATATTAAACTGTTAGTGGCCACCTCTGAATGCCACCAATGTATTAAAAAACAAAATTTAACTGAGTAAATTTGAAGATTTACTTTGAAGTTTGAATAAATTGGCTTTATTAAACGATTCATGAATCAGGCAGCATCACATCTGATGGAAAGGGAGATACTCCAACTGGTTACACAACATGGAAGGCTTTTTGTTTTTTGGCCACGCCACATGGCATGTGGAAATCCTAGTTCCCCGACCAGGGATCGAACCCATGCCCCGTGCATTGGAGGAGCAGAGTCTTAGCCCCTGGACCACCAGGGAAGTCCCAGAAGGCTTTTAAAGTAAAGAGGGTGGGACAAGGAAAGAAAGTCATCATCAAGGGAAAAAATGAAAGTTCACTGGAGGAAAGTGAAACTTCAGGTGACAATGGCTTCTCATTGGCTGAACTGTGGAATTTTCTATTAGCTCTTTCTATTTTCTATTTCTTGTTGCTGGCCAGGAAGGAAGTCTTCCCTCCTCCAGCTGGGGTAGTAAAGTGGTTGCACTTCCTGTTTGGGGTCAGTGAATGACCTCTTCCTGTTGGGGTAATTGATGATGAGTGACACGGCATGAGAGCTCCCTCTATGGGCCTTCCAGACTCCAATTCTAGTTGAGGTTTCCTTTTGTTAACACTCACAGCATGTTTTATTGGCAGGAGGATTCACAATGAGGGAGAAAAGGCCACAAGACTCACCATAAAGAAGGCTCAGAAATTCCTGGGTGGGTCCAAGGGAGGCACAAGGTGGCTGTGGGGTCAGCTGGCGGCCACAATGATCACGTGGTTCCATCTGATGGGTTTGCAGCTCGATGTGGAATAGTGAATAAAAGGGTCAGTTCATCCTATCAGAGAAACATGAAACTGAGATAAGCTTCCCACTGCTGGAAGCATCATGAGCCTTCAGAAAAGAACAGAGAACATGTCTAAAGGGTTTGGGAACATCAGAGTCATATCTCCTCAGAGTGGGACTCCCCAGGCTCTCCAGGTCTCAGTCCCCAACTCTCCCTCAGGGACAAAGCCTCCTCACCTCTGTCCTTGTCAGCTCACTGATCCCTAGAGGTCCTGCCTATCCCTGAGGACTTAGATTTCCACGGAGACAGGTTGGTTGAGACCTAGTGATACAGTTGACCAGCCTGATACGCAACAGTTCCCACCACCCTGGGGCAGTTGGGCTCAGGGACACGTGGCTCTGGACCCCATGTGGAGGGTGTCCTTGCACGTCAGCTGTGCCCCAGAAGAGCCAGTAACGCCTATAGCTGTCCAACTGATTCTCAGGGTATTTTCCTGGGAGAGCCCTTGGTCATCTGACCTTCTATCCAGGAAGCCCCGTGACTTTCTGACTGCTGCCTGTCACGCCAACAACACACCTGTGAAGGTTCTGCTCTGCATGGCCATCTGTCCACCAGGCCCCCCCTTCTAGGGACCCAGATGCTAGGACCACACAAATGCTGAAGGAGTGTCCACCTGCCTAAGGTACAGACACCCCTGTATCCATCTGCATGATTTCTACTGGGAATCAACAACATTTATGGGGATTCTTTGGCCCTAAAGAACAGACCAACCTGATAGGAGCAATGCAATGATTCCCGATTACCAGGGTCAATGCACATATACAGGGGCCCATAGCCCCAGATGCCCCACTCACAATTCACATGGGTGTCCCATACGTACCCACCGATGCCCAAATATTCTTGCTTCATACATACATACATCCAAACACGCACATCAGTGGTGTGCTGGTAAGTGCTAAAAAACTCTCCAAGAAAGGTGGGAAAGACTTCACCTATGCTCTCTACGTGGTATAAATATTCCCAGCATGACCAATTTCAAGCTACCCACCTGACATCACTGAACACAGAGCTGGGAAGAGATATGCACCATTGACTATCCCAGGATACTATGAACCAGTTCCAGCACATCCCATACCTTTTCCTATGAATTTGTGCACACAATCCACTTACACCCCAAGTAGAACCCTCAACTCCCATCACAGATATATAACCAAAAGGATACCACATACACATATGTGTTTGTACATATACATATATATATATATATATATCCTGAACACACACGTACATTTCTACCCTCACCCTGAATTATACACAAACAGACTACCTCTTACTACCTAAATTTTTACAGACGAAACCTTACTCACCCTGAATATTCACATTCCACTCTCACAACTATATATACACACACAACATGGGCCTGAAAACAAACATGTGCAACCAATATGCCATCCAGATGTACACACTGAGTACCTAAACACACAGGCTCACCAAGTACACAACTGTCTCATGGGCAACCCAAAAAAGACCCATATGCAGTCCCACAGCCCTAAAATACATATACTCCAGGATTCCTGCATACACACATAACCTACACCGTCTACTGGTTTCCAAACACACAAACTAAACTCTCACATCCCCCAGAATACATACCCCAGAAGCCCCAGGAACTCAAAAACACACACAGCCACAAATAACCTATTCTTATCAAATACAGCTGACCCTTGAACAGCTTGGGGGTTAGGGCGCCAACCCTCCATGCAGTGGTTCTGCATCCATGGATCGTGTAGTAGTCCTGTAGTATTTACTGGAAAAAAAATCCACTAGAAGTGGACCCGTGTGGTTCAAACGTGTGTTGTTCAAGGGTCAACTGTACATATAAGTCCACCTCACTAATACTGAGAACACACATACAAGCAACACCACTAAATTCTTCAGGCATTACATTTGGAAATAGACACATAGAGGACTCTAAGCCTCCTGATATATTCACAAATCACAAATACACACACCCACAAACTACTCATGAGTATACACCCCAAATGCTCAGACACACTCAAAACAGAAAAACACCGACAACCTCTGCAGTCTTACTAATATACATACACAATTCTCACACACCTATGGACACACACATGCAAATATTCCCAAGCCCTGAACATACAGATCCCCTCCCAAACACTATACGTTATGCTACCTCTCCAGAATACAAGCTCCCCACCACCACCCCAACATATAAACTGTATATGTGAGGGGGGGTGTTTATATATATATATTTCTACCCTCACCCCGAATATATAGACAGACCACCTCTTACTCCTACCAAACACATGTATAAACACCCTAGCATTCTCCAAAGAAATACACTTTGAATACTCCTAACAACTCCATACCTTATGAACAAACTTTGATAATGCATGAACCTGATGACGGACACACACACAGATTAGAATGCACAAGTAAGATACATGCAAGTATCTCCAGCAAACCATTTATGAAACAACTTCCGTATATCAAATTATCCCTAGCTATTAGGAGCCAGCTCACACATATGCAAATACTAACAAATACCCGTATCACATATTTCTAATATATAGAAATGCAATTGTCCAACTTCCCTGTAGAAACATAGAACCCCACCTCTTTATCAGATACACATATACTCACTTCCCAAAATACATACGCTTAAGAGGCTCCTACTGAAAATTACAAATGCACAGCCTCAGCAAATATTCCTCCAAGTGGCCATGCCCCTTGAATACACACACAAACTCATTTAACACATAACTCTCCACAAGTCCCAAATAGAACCACAATTACCCAGAATACTACAAATATGCAATAATATCACCCTATATGCCCTTTGTTCCAAATACACATACAGTACCACACTACTGGCATATACATAACCCCACATTCCCAACCTCTCACACAGAATTAACTCTGCCATCTTGCAGAATACAGAATCATACAAACACAACATACCTACATATACAACATCCACCAGTCCCAGAAAATAGTCACAGACTTGCCCTCTACACATCCAAATATACATAGACAGCTCCTGAAAATGCACACACACAAACACCCCATAACCATACAACATGCCCTGAATACACAAATGATCATCCTACATTCCCCAAATATACAAAATAAACAGACTGGACACCCAAAGTAATATACACCACTACTTTTCCTGACATTGCCCTTATGCATATGCAGATAATCCTTCCAAATCCACCATTAGACACACATAAATCCCCAAATTCATGGGTGATAAAAACACATGTAAACATATTCCCCAAACACCAAATTACAAACACCTAACCACCAACTCCTTGAGTATGCCTGCGTCACATCTCAACACCCTCCAAGTACAACACTCACTCTTACACACTCTCACAAAAACACAGGCATGACCTCCCTTCAGACACAAACATCCACAGACAAAACCAAGCCACACATTTGACTACATATCAGATTCCCACCAACCAATTAAATATGTACAGACCCCATCTATGCTTGCAAATCAATCATGATTTGACATCAGACTACAAATACATGTTTACTACCACATTCAGCAAAGTTGCTCCCATCACTGACAAAAGAATGCAGTTTGGACATAAGTGTTGATTGATGTTTTTATGATAAGAAGGAAGACACTAGTGAAACCATGAGTGTGTTCCTTCGATCTTCACTCATTTTCCAATCACCTGAGCTACACCTTTGGAACCAGATGAGGGTTTTCAACTCGCAAGAACGTCCCTCTAGCTTTTGGACTCTTCAGAACGCGCGGCCTAGAACGGCACCTGTTTAATAGCTCACACACACTACTTACCCCCCACCGTAGGCCCCGCAATCACTGAACCCTTCATGCAGCCGGCTCCCCAGTGGTGCCAATAACCCTGGGGTAAACCCCTCAAGGGAATCGAGCTCTATGGGGGCGTGAATCCACATTGTGGGGAGTCTCCTTACACGGACAAGGGCACAAATATCCCACAGGGTGAACACCAGCGCAGAGCGGTGACACCTGAGGGGTGAAAAGTCCCCATACCCCTTACCTCAGGGTTCCTAGAATTGACTCCAGAGGCGGCCATGACAGGCCCCGCCCCCACCGGACGGCTGTTGGGGCCCCAACCTCCGCGCTCGCGCATGCGCTCCTGTCTTCCGGAGCAGAGCCAACTGCCCCAACAGACGCCAGGAGCGGTCCGCGTGCCAGAGAGCCCCGCCCCAGTGGGCGTGCGCAGGCGTGCGCAGGCGTGCAGGCGCGGGGCGCGCGGGGATCTGTTCCAGGAGGTCTCTGCAGGAGAGGAGAGAAATGCAGGGTCGGGCACGCTACGCAGCATCTCTGGCGACGCTCCTCGCCGGGAACCTTCGTGACGGTGTCTTCTTAAAACCAGCTCTTGTGAGATGTGCACTCGTGATTTTTCTATTGCACACCTGAAACCCATGCACTTAGCTACAAAGAGTTCTGGAGAGCTCCGCTCTAAGCACAGTAGCCTCAAATTGGGGCAAGTGCTTTCATGCCCTTTGGACTGCAGTTCCTTGGTTCTTCTTTATGCCTTTCAAAAAACAGTAGGTCCTTTTTCCTAGCAAGCCTGAAGTTTCCGCTAAAGAACAATTCTAGCCAAGAATTCAGACCTGGGAAACACTCTTAAGATACTGTCTCCTGACTCCGTTCCTAGAGTTTTTTCAAACGCATTTACTCTACTAGAATATTTTTTCTCAGTGTATTTAATACATGGAGGTTTTTCAATAAATGTTGATTCACAGGTGTTTCCTTTGTACGGTTTTTTTTTTTTTTTTAATAACTTTGAGAGAGAGTGGACAATCTGGGCCAATTTCAACACAGCAGGTAGTATGGGAAAAATTTTCCTTTCCCTCCCTCCTTTTTTGTAATATCTTGCAGACTTTCAGTTGGCATTAAAAACAACAACAACAACAAAAATAGTAGCAGGATCAACTTACTGACCTGACTTTGTAATACTTCCCAAAGAAACTTCAATCATCAGATCCTCTTTCTGGTCAATTACAAGATTAGAGCATTTCTCACTCAACAGGATGCCTCTGAAGACCCCTCACGTCTAACAGCACTAAGCGCCTCCAAGTGCACAGACTTGAAAACTCCACAAGACACAAACACGGTATCCCTTCGTTTCTTTAATGTTTCGTGATTGAGTGGAAGATGAACTGTCTTCTGAGGCTTGTGATGCATGTCCAGAGTTGTTTTTTCTCAGTAGTCAATGCCTGCCCGCAGCCTCTGTGCAGGAATAGTCAGAGATCATGATCCAAAGGACTTTTAGATACTCCCTTCTGTGACTGCTCTTCCCAAATTACATTTGGGCTAATTTGATTATCTCTGTCCCTGGGGTGTAGGATTTTAAAGTATTACAAAAGTGATTGCAGAATTGGGACTGGCTAATTTTTGCACAGTGCAATTTTTGTATCAGCGGCCTTGAGAAGAGTCCTTCAAATACTGTATCAGAATTATGAGTGAGAATCTTGTAAATAATTGGTTGAATGACTGAACAAAGGGAGGAAGCAACAAGGAAGCCTGCCTTTCTCGAGTGCCTGGGTACAATATTTTGCCTCACCATCCCTCTAGTATGAAGTTATTGGTTGAAAATCATATGAGTTTTCCTTCATTGTAAAAGCTCCAGTACTGAGCGATATTCCCAAACTGTTTATTTTTTTTCAGTCCCCGACAGGAGTTTCTTTAGATATAAAGTTCACCATGCTGTTGCTTGAAATATTCTCACCTTATCTTCTCATCTTCTTCTGAGTCAATTTTTCCTGATAAGGGGCAAGGAACTTCTTAAGCACCAACAGGAGTCTTTTTCACACTGTGGAACAGTCCTTCTAAACCTCTGTTTCCTTCCCCAACACCCCACAATCAGTTGGAGTTCTACTGCAGCTACAGCAGTGAGAGAATCTCATCTCCCAAGAGATTTGGTTGCCATCCTCTGAGGTTTTCAGCCTTCATCTCCCTTGACAAGTTTCCTAACAGTCCTCTCTTCTCACAACACAAACCACGAATACTCTTTCATATCATTTTGATAGTGGTAAACTGACTGACATGGATTCTCAATATGAAAATAATAATCAGACAAGTTTTGTAAAAGGAATGCTACCATCATTCCCATGCAGATGGGGCCATATGCAATGATGAGCCTAGATTCTAAAGAGCAAGTGTATGTAATGCAGACAGGAAATTAACAAACTTGTAAGCAGGGCTTGCAGGCTAGGATTTAGATGGAAGTGGGCTTGTCTGAATGGGGATTGGACACTGGTGGATAAACTCTTGGCACTGTGTCAAGGTGCACATCCATCTCATGGGTAGTGGACTTTTAACACCTAGAAAAACCAGGGCTCTAGGATGTTTAGTCCCTTTAACATAAGGAAAGAGAAGAAGATTTTCTGCCTTCTTGTTCCTTACTTCTGTCCTTACCCCTACTAAGCCAAGATGTTCAGTGCTATATGATGGCTCTTCCAAATCCATTTCATCCAAAGAGCCTGCAGATTTTGTGTATGTTTACAATTGTGTTTTCTGTTGGAGCCAAGATGCACACTTGAGTCTCGTCACTCCAAGTTCTCTTTCTCATAAGGATGAGTAACTGATAATAGCTTAGTATGTTCTAATTTTTTGGTAGTGTTGCCAGATAAAATACAGATTTCGAGTTAAACATAAATTTCAGATAAACAGGGAAAGAATTTGCAGTAAAACTATGTCCAAAATGTTGCATGGGACAAAGTTGTACTACAGATGAATTCATTGTTTATGTGAAATTCAAAAGTCAAATTCAGTTAGGCATTTGTTACTTTTCTTTACTAGATCGAGCCACCCTATTCTTTCAGGTGCTTTGAAATGTAAGAGACTGTAGAAATTCTTGTTCTAGGAATCTAGTGCAGAAACAGAGGAGCCACGATACCCGTACAAAGGCAATCATTGGAAATATCCTCAGATATATAGGAACGTATATGAATTTTCAACTAGAAAAAAAATGAAGGCATTTTAAAAAATGAAAACAGATTGCCTTCGTTTTTAGTTGCATGACGTATCTCTGGGAAGATTTTAATGAAAGAGATAACACTGGTTTCCTCCGGGAAAGAGGATTGGGTTGACAGGGGAAAGAGGTGGGAGGAGGACTTGCCACTGCATATTCCATTTTGCACAATTTAATTTTGAACCATGAGAAGGTGTTACTCGCTTAAAATATTACACTAAAATCATTTAAAAGGTAAAAAACTAAATCTTTTACAACCATGGAATACTATGAGAAAGACATTTAGTGAATTCTGGTCTTGGACATGGGGGCTGCATGACGGTTTTTTGATGGACGGGGGCTTTCCAGCACAAAGGGTCATTAGTAAGGCTGGTCCTGCTGGATGTTGGTTGGAGCACAAGGACCACTCCCTTAGGAGTGATGTACATACAGCAGTCAAAGACACTGGATCTGCTGAGACAATCCTAATTTCAAATACTCAGTTCCATGTGGCCATAAATACCCAAGTGTTTATCAGACTAACAGTCCTGAATTTTGATCAGAAAGTCTAGTCTCTGTTGAAGTAAGTCAAGAGCCAGGTAGGAAGCAGAGTGTGTTGAGGGACACAAAACTAGGTTGATGGAAAAAGAAGTGAAAGGAAGGGAACATCAAGTCCAACCTCGGTGCCGTGAATGAAAAAAACAGTTTATAAACTGCATAAAGAGGCACACGCCAATTGTGTTGCCACTGTGTGAGGTGGAAGGAACTTCCGGTTCTTGCCTACCTGCCAGAGCCCTCGTGGAATGTCTCCCCACCCCCACCCTACCCAGACCCACGTGCCCTCTGCCCCTCCGCCACTGCAGAATGTTTAGATTCAAACCTGTCCCTCCTTCACTTGGATCCTGAGCGTCTGTTGAAGCAGGTCACTCTCTGGGTCCTGGTCTTGACTTTTCTCATTGAGGCTACCAGGCAGCAGTAGTCCGTGCCCAAGCCTGCAGGATGGCTTCAGAAGGAGGTAAGCCTATAGGCTGAGGGTGTGTTCTCAGAGACCCTGCCATCCCTCACATCCTTCGGGTTCACACGTGACACTTCACGGTGGGCACACAGTTGGACTGAAGTAGAGGGAGAAGAGAGCCCTGGACACACGAGGACATTTCACCTGGGGAGACTGGGGAGCCTGAAGAAACCCGAGACTGCACTGGGGAGGAGGGGTCATTGGAGGTGGATCAAGAGGAATTGGCCTGGCTATGGAGAAAGGATGGCAGCAGGCAGGTTGATTCTTTCTAGAAGGGAGACAAGCCACTTTGAAACGTGTGTGTAAGGATGTGTGTGATGTCCTGGTGGTGACACAGGGAGGGTCATGAGGAAAGCCTAGACGTGTCTTGTGTTCCTGAGGCACCTGAAGCTTGCCTCACCATATCTTTCTAAGGGATTTGAACAGGAGCATACTGTATCTAAGGGGGCCGTGGGGAGAGATGGTCTTGGTGAGAAAACTATTCAGTGGGGCTGTGTGTGGCCACACCTGCAGTGAAGTGTCCTCTCCGAGAGCTAGGCAGGAGGTTACTCTAACTGCCGCAGCCCACACCTCGTCCACTCCTCCCAGCCCAGAGCTCACTTCTCAGTTCAGGCAACTGTTGCTTTGGATTCAACAGGGGATGGGCAACCGTGTAACTTCAGCCAAGAGAGGGCGCAGATTCCTGAGTTGCTCTGAATTGTTCTTCCTTTTGTGGAATCGCAGTACTTCAGACCTACTTCATCTCGTCCCATATCTCATGGTGGACTCTCAGGCTGCCTTGAGAGGAAGAGTTTGTTCATATTTCATGTCACTCCTTCATGGACAGGGAACAGATGTGGAGTGGGGTTGTTTCGGGTGGATTGTCTGTGAAGGCTGCTTCCTCTTTTAAAGGGGGAAGGAGTGTAGCCCAGGGGCAGGAAGACGATCTTCTGTGTTATTATTAAACGTCCTATGACACCTGTTCTAATTAATTAGGTGCACCGTGGTGTGTACCTTGTTCTCCTGAACAAGGATGTGTTCCAGACAACTTGATCGCCATGGCACCTGGCTTATGCCTGCTTCTTAGATTGTCTTTCCATTATTGGGAGCTGGAAGGGGAAGGACCACAGGCGGTCTGTACTCCCACGACCAATGTAACATGACAATTCCCTGGCCCTTGTTTAATCCTCTGCAGCCATCACTGGCTGTGAAATGACAGAATCTAAGGGACACGCACCTACTTCTCAGACCCCCCCCCCCAACCCGCACCGCCTCCTAGGAACAGAACTCCTGAGTGATGACAGTGACTCTGGGCACTGGGGAGGGGGTGGCAGGACCTGGCCCATGTTACATGTCTGCTGTGGGTTGTTCTGAGATGCAGGTGCATTCTGGGCCAGTGTTAAGGGTTTGTATCAAGATTCCATTAGAGAGATATTTTCCAGCATTTTGTTTTGTTTTGCGAGGCTAGGAAAGAAAGAGGGGATTTATACTGAACATCAGGAAAAGGAGGACTGAGGAGGAGGTGGGGCCCCAATATTTTACACAGTGCCTGTCCACAAAGGGCCTTTGGGGGCCTAGAACTTACCTTGGAGAAGGTCCCTACCTGCTAGTACGCCGGCTGAGGGGCATTTCTCACAGAGCGGATGTCCACCCAGTTCCAGGTCTTGGGAGACAGCCTGTGAGGCTTAGGTGCCAGGGGGTGCCTTAGGGAGGCTCTCCAAGTCAGTGCTTGCTGAGGCGATTTCTTCTCGGCAGACAGGGGTCAGGGACCTTGGTGGATGGGCACGGGGTCACCAGTGGAATAATTCTCAACTGGAGGTCAGGGCATGAAAATCACTTGAAGACATTTGCACGCTGCACAGTTTCCCTTGTCCAAGTGTCCCTGACCTGTGGAGATTTACACTCTGATGCCACAGAAAGCCTCAGTCCCACTTGCCCATTCTCCTCCTCCATTCACTCCTTTCCTTTGCCTCCACAGCATGTCCAGTGCTGGGAACGGATGTGACCATGAACCCCGGTGCCTCCTTGTCTACTTTCACGGCAGTGCCCTTCCCTCCACCCATTCCTGGCGCCCAGCACCGGCCACCCTGGCAGCAGCACCTGCCACGTCCCATCACCCCAGCATTCCCTCCTGGCAGCAGCCTGCTGCTGCCAGCTTTCCCCAGGACGCCTTTGGTGGCTAATGGTGGCCATGGCCCCAGTGCCCATGGGGCTTGCAACCTCACTGTCCAAGTCAGGTCACAAGGGAGGCCAGTGGAGGCCCCCCAGACTCAGACCTTTGTCGTTACTCAGGCCCCCCTCAACTGGAGCGCTCCAGGGGCCCTCAGCAGGAGTGCTGCATGTCCTGCACCCGTATTCTTAGCAACCCCTGTGATGGGGACCGTTGTGACTGCTCCAGCTGTTGGAGTTAGTCAGGCTGGCAAGGGAGGCTGGACCCCAGGCTTTCCTCCTCAAGCTCCACCACCAGCTGCCCAGCTGGCCCCTATCATTCGCCCAGTGAACTCTGGGCCATGGCCACATGGCACTTCCAGGGAGAGCCGCCTGGCCACCAACCAGTCCAACGCCTCGCAGGATGGCTCCTCTAACACCCAGAGCGTGTACAGTAACTTCCGACGTTGGCAGCACCTCAAGCCCCTGGCCCGGAGACACTTTCACCAGAGTCCTGATGCAGAAGCTTTTTCCTGCTTTCTCATGTGAGTGAACGCTCAGGGGGTCCTGAGCTTATGGGAGCTTTTAGATAAAGAGGAACTGGGGATGGACTCGCACGTTAGGTTTCTAGGGATACTGGAAGGAAGGTGTGAGGGCGATGTCCATGCTATGAGAAGGCACATTGTCGGTCACATGGGTGGGCCTACCAGTCCGTGACATCAGGACTGAAATGTGCCCTATCTCAATGGGCCCCACCATCCTGTGAGTCTGGCCAGCTTGCTCTTCCATGATTCTCATGGTAATATGGACTGAAGACCTGCAGTCAGAGAGGGTGATGGTGTAAGGTGAGGAGCCAAGGAGTGGATGCCGCACTCTCCTGTGGTGCCGTGTCCTTTCATACAGGACTTGAGCGTACATGGCCAGGGGAGGTCACTTCAGAGGAGGGGGAGGAGCGCGGGGCCCAGGAGAGCGCTTTATGCATGCCTCCACTTCGTTGTGGAGAATTCCACGAGGAACAGGGTGATGGTAGAGCTCTCCTAAGGGCGTGGGCTCTCTCCCACTAGACTTGTGAGCCTGGCAGGCATTTCCATCCTAAACCTCCGGTCCCTCGTAAAAAGGGGACAATTACACTTCACTCAGAGGACTGTGCAGAAGACGCCTTGGGCTAATCTATGAAATGTTAGCAGATTGCTTGGCACATGCCACGCCTCATTGATGATAGTGATTTTTATGATGAAAATGCAGCCTTGAAGAGGAAAAGAGCTCCCCAAGGCACAATGTCCCAGCTCTAGCCTGGGAGTGGGTGGTCATCCTTGAGTGAGTGTGAGGCGGTGACAGCAGTGGCCGGGAAGGCTTGTCTTTGCCCTCCCAGACACCCGCCTCTCACCCTCCTGTTGCTCAGTCATTCTGGGTTGAGTGATGTGTGGTCCACATTGTCGGGTGGGGTCAGGCAGGTGGGGGCTGGGCTGTGCCCAGAGACTGACCCCGAGGGCTTACAGCCCAGTGCTTCGATCCCTGGCCCGCCTGAAGCCCAGCATGACGCAGGAGGAGGGACTGTGGAGGGCCGTGCAGGAATGGCGGCGCATAAGCAACCTTGACCAGATGATCTACTACAAGATGGCGGAAAAGTGAGTCAGCGTCCTGGGCCCAGGGGCTGCGTGGAGGGTGAGGCGAGTGGGTGAGGGCAGGGTCTGGCCATGGGGGTGCTCATCAGAGAGGACAGAGGAGAAGGGCTGTCACCCAGCACAGGGTCCCCGCAGCCCAGGGGCCCTACTGTCCCCCAGAAACCCCTCCCTCACGTTGAGAGTTTGAGACTTCTGTCCTTCCTCCACCAGGAGCTCTGCCCTCCCCTGATTTTGACCTACCCTTGCCTTGACATGAAGGTCTCAGGACGGGGCAGGGTGAAGCTGTGAGTCCAGTAGGGGTCCAACTCCGGCCATATGGGCTGGGCCGGGGAAAGAGCTCCACCCGCCAGCCTGCTGCTTCCTTAGTGGTGGGTGGCTGGCGGCCACTGACATAGATTTGGGACCCCCTCTCCTTATGAAAAGTGGCCTAAGTGGGTACCCTGGAATCCCTGAAGAAGCTGGGGAAGCCAGCTGTCGTCGGCCCAAGGGTCTCCGGCCCTTCCAGTGTTTGCTCCATGGTAATCCCCTTGGTTTAAGAAACAAAACCAAACAAACGAGTGCCTCTCAGAGGAAAGGAAGGCCTCTCCTCTAAGCTCAGCATCCACATCATCCAGCCTCTCCTGGGCCCTGTCTCCAGGTTTATCTTCCAGGACTCTCATTCCCAGCCCAGGGTCCTGGATTCGGGCAACGACCCCTGTGGGGAACACATGCCTGTTCCAGCCTCTGGCTGTCAGCCCTTCATGTGGTTCTGGATGGGGACGGGGGCATGAGGAGGGTGCCCCCTGGGTCAGCCATGTGTCCCGTTGACCTGGTTCAATTCAGCGACCTGGGTCTATGCTGTTGAATGCCCTCCAGTGCTGGTGAGGAAGGAAGGGTCCCAGATCTTGTTATCACTTCCAGGAGCAGCTCTCTGCTGTGGACAGCACCTCACAGGGCCTTGACGGCCCCAAGGCACATCCTCTCCCAGTGCCTCATTCTTGGCTGCCTTTGTTGGGCTCCAGAACCCAGGCCTTTTTCTCAGGGTGGCCTGTGTCTCCGTCACCCCCCAGGTTCATGGAATTTGCGGCCGAGGAGGAGACGCACATTCAGCATTTGCAGTGGATGCAGTGCGCGCAGGACCTGCCTCCTCCAGCCCCACCGAAGCTGGATCCTCGGGGGCCCCCAGCCCCGAAAGTGCGCCTTCAGCCAGGCACCCAGCTTCCCACTGGAGCTGAAGGCACAGGTAACAGGGGCCTAGGGTTGGCCACCGTCCCCATGTGGATCCTTTTCTTTCAAGACAGGGGCATTGGTCTTTCAACCAAAACAGCCACCGAGGCGGGGGGGTGGGGGGGGTGGGGTCTCAGCTGCCCTTTGTCACTACGGGGTATTGACTTGGTCAGTTTTGTAACTCCTCTCACACCTCCCTGTCAAAGGACCCCACACGAAGTCTGCCTAAGTAGTGGGCTTGAAGGGGAGACCCCTAGAAAATTGGAGGTTCCCCACTTCCTTACTTGTGACTCCCTTAGATGACCCCCTTACCTCCCCTCTCCAACTGTGCATGAGGCTTCAGATGGTCCTGACCCCTCCCACACCCACATCAACGTCCCCCAAACAATGCCCTCACCAACGTGCAGTCGGTGGTCAGGAGGTGGACCAGGAGTCCCTCACCTTCCTTCCCTTCCTCCTGCTCTGCCTCAGCCTGTGCTCCCAGGATGTCCAGCCCCAGGGCCCAGCCCTCGCACCCGAAGCCACACAGATCCCAGCGGACCCCGGAGCCCAAGGCACCCAAGGAGATTCCCCCTGAGGCTGTGAGGGAGTATGTGGACATCATGGAGGCGCTGGTGGGGCCCGTCCACTCAGCCACAGGCGAATCAGATACAGAATGTGGAAAGGACGGAAATGAGCTGAAGCAGGAAGAGGACGGCACCTACTTGGACCCGGGTCTCTTGAGCTACATTGACAAGCTGTGTTCTCAGGAAGACTTTGTCACCATGGTAGGCTGGGCCTGGAACCTGGGGTCTACAAGATGCCAGGGCATGGAACTCTCAGCACCCAAGATCTGGGTTCTGCTCAGGCCGATGGGACTTAAGCTCAGCTCCTTGTTCCTGAGCCTGGTGTTAGGGGAGGTTTACGCAGGTGTATGTGTGTATATGTTTGTGTCTGTGTGTATGCCTTTGTGTGTCTGTGTATGTGCATCTGTATATGTGCTCTTTTGTGTGTGACTGTGTATGTGCATGTGTGTGTGTGTGTGTGTGTGTGTGTGTGCTGACCATCCCCGCCTTGTGGAGGAGAGTGGGGGTGGGTCTCTGCTTTTCACGTTCCCTCCTGGTCTTCTTGTGTCACAGGCCACTCCTGGCCAAGGATGCTCACAGCCTCTTCTTTCTGTCTGAGGTGGAGGCAGTCATTCACCCTCGATTCCTGGCAGAATTGCTTTCCCCAGACCCACAGCTGGATCTCTTGGCCCTTGCTGAGGAGCTGGAGCAGGAGGAAGGACTCAACCCTAAAGAAGTGAGCCAGGGGACGGAGAGGGACAATCAGGGAGCCAGGGGACCCCAGGGGAGGGGGGACCCCAGGGGATCCAGGGGACAGGCGAAACCAGGTGGCCCAGGGGAGCCAGAGGAGGGAGGGATCGCAGGTAGAACAGGGGAGACAAGGGACACCCAGGAAGACCAGGGCACGGAGGGACCCCAGTGAGCAGGGGAGAGGTAGGACCCCAGAGCAGGAGGCCCACATGGCTCTGTCCGTCCCTTCCTTGCCTCGGAGGCCTGGCATGGGGAAGGGCCCTTTCTGGGGTGGGTGCAGTGAAGGGTGATAGGAAGGAGAGGATGGGAAGCCGGGAGTGGAGGGAAGGACACAAAGCTGGGAATAAGGTGCAGGAGGATGGCAGGAATGCCACCGTGTCTGTATTTGGAGTCTAGTCCTGGGGTCACCCGTCCCGTCCTCCCCGCCAGGGACATTGTCCCACTGCCCAGTGCTCCTCCTCTCACACGTGCGCGTGGAGCCGTCACTGTCCTCCTCCCTCCTACCAGCTGGTGCAGAAACGACTCCTGGCCTTGAAAGAGGACGAGGGTGGGCCGGCAGCCCCGAGCCACAGTGCACCCGGAATGGGCTCAAGTCCTTCTGAGTCCCACGCCGGCCAAGGTGCCCAGAGGCACGACCAAGACCGCCATCGAGGGGTCAGTGATGGAGCCTGCCCACCAGAGATTGATTTTGAGGCTCTTCATAGGCCCATCCGAACAGACACTGGCCCGTTTGGGCCCAAAGTCTTTGTTCCCTCTCGAGGACGTCAGGAGGTCTCTCCATTCCGGGCCGGACGGCCCTCCCCTCCCCAGGGTCAAAGGCGCACTGGCCCTCTACTGGGACCCAGGGATGCGTCTGTTCTCAGAGAGGCGTCTCCTGTTCGGGAGGCCCGAGGGCCCAGGGACGCGTCCAGTGAGGACGAGGAGGAGCTCCCCAGCCTGGCCTTCCTCTTTGCCTCTCCGCAGAGCCTGCTGCCTTGCTGGCTGTCCCAGAGTCCTGCCCCTGCCTCAGGCCTGGCCTCCCCTGGAGGTTGGGGGGCCCAGAGAGCTCCCCAGGCCCCCTCCCCTCAGAGAAGAGGCCCCAGCCCAGCTCCACCAGCCGCTCCCAAGTCGAGGAAGCGGGCTCTGTGTGGGCGCCCCGCCGCTGCTGAGAAGCTGCCCATCCCCGGGGCTGGCCACAGGGTCTCTGCGAGGCCAGCCTTGGCTCTGGGCCTGGCTCGCCCCTCACAGCCGAGAAAGAGAAAGCGTGACCCTTTTGTCACAGGGAAGAGGAGGAAGAAGAAGAGGAAGCACTGCAGCCAGTAGGGAACAGCCAGGCCGGCCCTCCAGGGCGAGCCCCCCAGGGCGGCCCCCAGGGGAGCCTAGGGGCTCCTCCTCACCCCAGAGCTGATCCTGGAGGATGTGGGGGGAAGGGAGGGAGGGCAGGACCAGCAGGGCGGGGAGGGGAAGTGCGATTGTGGGGGGTTAGGGAGGTGGGGGAGGTGGGTGTGGGCAGGACCTTTGGAGTGATGTATGTAAATTGTGAATAAAGATAGTTTTCGTGGGAAATGCTCTCAGGCCACTGTCATCTTCTTCGTGTTGAGCTGCTCCATAGAGAGCGAACCTGAGAGGAAAGAATGGTGAGGGAGGTCACAGGAGCTATGGATCTACAGGTGGCCAAACCTTTCCTCCACATAGACAAGGACTCCTCAGGCTGCCCCTGGGAACGCACAGCTCTCACTTTCCCCAGGGACCCCCTCACCATCCCCTTCTCTAAAGCCTGCTTGGCTAGGGGCCTTCTGGGGCATGTGTACCATCTTCTGCATCCCTGAACCGTCTGGGGAGGGAGAGCTGCTTTTGTGCCTCTCAGCCCTCTGGACACTAACCAGTTTCTAGGACGGAGCCTGGAGACGGCCCTTGTCTTTATGGAGCTGCTCTCTGCTTCCCTGAAGTGGCCAGGCGATGGCGCTGGGGTGACCCTCCGCTCATGCAGGGTTTCCTGTGTGGGTGGCCTGACCAGAGAGGAAAAGTCTTGGCCATGGGGACAGGACTGTCTGCCTCGTCATAGCGGGAGCGTTCTCTAGTCCCACTGGGATTATTGCAATGTGGAGAGTGGTTGAGGCAGCTACCTCTTAATCCCAGTGAGGATGCAACGAGGGGAATGGGCGCGGGGAAATTCATGGGGCACCTGTTACAGGTGTGTCTAAGGGAAACGACAGTTGGGCCCCTTTGTGGAACTTGTGGGATTTCTGTGCAGCAGCATCTCTTTCAACTGAGGGAGGAGGACCCATCTGGCTGTGGCTGTGGGGACTGGCCTTAGGGGCCTAGGGGTGTGCAAAGACACCCCAGAACTACTGTCCCTTCCCTTTCCACCCATGGCTGGACATGTGTGTGTATTGGTAACAACACTGATTTGTATTCCCATAGAAAACAGTTCCTCCTGACAAACTATGACCGTGTTTCACAAGAACAGCTTGCTCACAGGGGCAGCAGGGGTGGGGGAGAGGTGTCTGCGGCCCCAGATCTGGGTGGGAGCTGGGATCCATGCTGAGGAGTGTGGAGGCCTCAGTCACCGTCCTGCGGTTGCCGGCAGAGACTTCGAATCATCAGAGCAGGGGAAATGACCCGCTCATAAGGGTGAGACGAGCAAACAATGAGGGCAGGGAGCAGACCCCTGCTGTCTCCCTGAACTGCCCCCCCTCCCAGTCTGCTTAGCTTCCGTCACAGCCTGTGCTGGCCCACCTCTGAAGCCCCTTCCTCCTAAAGCACTCAGATGCTCTGATCTTTTGTAGACCTGCCCTGGGCCTCACCCCCCTTCCCTGCTGGCCAAAGGCTCTTCTCCAGGTTCTGAGTTCTGATTCCTTCCCCAGGACCCAGGCAGGGGTTAGGACAACAGGGACTCCCTGAACATGACCCCTACACCATCAGCATGCAAAACTGGGGCCGCAGGCTTCCGCAGGTGGCATGGCTCTCTGCTGGACCCTGCAAAGAGCTTGGAGAAGAAAGGGGCTCATGTCTCTCCACCTCCACTAATCTGTAGGTCAGCCTCACAGGTCCTCCTCTGTCCAGGTGGGCAGCACATATGTGCTCCCAGCCCTCCTTGACCCTTTGTGAAAGAAAGTTTTTGCAGCTCAGTAGTCTATTAGTCAAGGTGTCTCAGGGCTTGTTCCTTTTGAAGCCCTACAGGAGAATCTGTTTCCTTTCCCTTTCTGTCTTCTAGAGGCTGCCTGCATTCCTTGGAATTAGTCCATTCTTCCATCTTCAAAGTGCATCACTTTAATCTCTGCTTCCCTCATCACATGGTCTCTCCAACTCTGACTCTTCCTGTGTCCCTCCTATACAAATCTTTGTGTTTATATATAGCCCACCCAGAAAATTTATGATAATCTCTTCATCTCAAGATTTTTTACTTGGTCACAGCTGCAAAGTCCTTTTTTCCATACAAGGTGACATTCACATATTGTCATAGGAGGGGTTAAACACGGACCTTTTTGGGGAACCGTAATTTACCCTACTAGAAGAAATCCACAAGAATACCTACCATCAGAATCCACATGAATAACAGACTATGACCAAGTGGAATTTATTCCAGGGATGCAAGCCTGGTTCAATGGTAAAAAATCATCAATGTAATCTACCATATTGAGTCTAAAGGAACACATACTGTCACACCAATTAATACAGAAAAGGCATTTAACGAAATTCAACACCCATTCATATTAAAAATGCTCAGAAAACTAGGAATAGAAGGTCACCACCTCAACCTAATAAAGAACATCTACAAAAAACCTACTTCTAACATCACATGAAATGGTGAAAGAATGAATGTTTTTCCCTGAGTTCAAAAACAAGGTTAGAATGTCCACTCTCATCTCTTAGTTTTCAATGTAGTACTTTAGATTCTAGTTAGTGTAGTGCAGCAAGAAAAGGAAAACAGAGGCATACATATTAGAAAAGAAGAAATATAATTGTCATTATTTACAGATGACATAATTGTCTACATAGAAAATTCCAAGGAATGTATAAGAAAACTCATAATAAATTATAATAAATTGCTGTAGCAGGATCTCAGAATATAAGATCTATATGTAAACATTAATACACAACATTGATCATATTTCCATATACTAGTAACAAACTGAACGATTGAAAACCAAAATTTAAAACGTAGTAAATAGGTTCCAGTTCAAGGTGGCAACATAGGAAGATCCTGAACCCAGCTCCTCCCACAAACGCACCAAATCTACAGCTACATATGGAAAACTTTCCTCTGAAAAGAACTAAAAGATGGTGGAGCAACCCCTTCACATCAGGAAAACCAGAGGGAAACCACATCAAAACAGGTAGGAAAGGCTGAGACACAATTTTTCCATAAATCCCATCCCTGGTGTGGAGACACACAATCAGGAAGGAGCTCAAAACCTGGAGCTTCTCCCTGAGAGGTGAAGGGTTTGGACCCCACACTGGGCACTCCAACTTTTAAGGCTGGCACCTGAGAGATAGACCCCCAAAACATCTGACTTTGAAGACCAACAAGGCACATCCCATGACACCCACAGGGCTGTGGTGGACTGAGGAACAGCTCTTAAAGGGCCTGTGCACAGACTCACCTGCCCCAGGGCCAAGTGCAGAAGCAGCCCTTTGAAAAGCACTCTGACTTTTTGTGAAAGAGACTCACTTCCCAATTTTAAAGCATTAATCTGAGGAACAGGGGCCTGCTGGAATACTCCCCAGGGACAGAGGCTGGCGGGTGCCATCTTCCTGCTCTCTCTCTGCCTTGATAAAGCTGAAAGGTGCCATCTTTTTCCCCCTTTTTCCTTTCCTGCAGGTGACAACTTTGTGCTCCAGCCAGCTGGCTCCTTCTTCCCTGCTCTTCCTCTGTCTTGCTATATATATTTTCTTTTTTTTCTTCTTCTTCTTCTTTTTCTTTTTTTCTTTCCCCTTTTCCCCTTTATTCAGATGGTGTCATCTTTGCACTCTTCCCACCGCCTCACTCCAGCCAGTAAGCATCATCTTCACACTTTCCTTCTGATGTGCTCCAGAGAGCCAGAATCTCCAAGACGGGAGATCCCACTTTTGTGGCCTCCACTCAGGGGATGCTCCTTGATCACCTGGCTCTGGAGGCCAGGAGGGATCTCTTTTCTGCATCCCATGGGACTGTAACAATTGGAGAGACAGTTCTTGGCAGGATACCACCCCCAGGATGTACCACTACACATCAGACTGAGACACAGTCCCAGCCTTTACATGAAAAAGGCCTATTTGCTAGTAGGGACAAGACTTAAGAGCAGGCTTCAGGTTCAGCACACATCTAGAGGTTACGGATGTGCTCTCAAGGAAGGTAGGCTGGGGGTACCATCTTTCCACCCTCACTCTGCCTTACTACAGTTCACTGGTATCTCCCAGAATGGAGCTTGTACACTTATCTGAAGCCCTGTTTTCTTGTGACTGCTCCCCAGGGAATATCTTCAGATTGCTTGCTTCTGGGGCCCAGCAAGGCTTACACTTGCAATCTCACAGGACTGAATATATTTGCATTCTTTAAAAGCTGTTACCAAATTGTCTGGCTTCCTATCAACCTGAATCTAGGTGCTGACTGAGATCCTCCAGTTTGGGATGCTCACTGGTCTTGGCACACCCTCAACTGCTGGGAGGGTGTGCCAAGTCTATTAACAATAAACTGCTTAGACAATCACAAAGGTTTGAGAGGCAACCAAGAGTAGACAGCGTTAAATGACAAGGTTCATCTGTCATACAGCTCTTCAAGACTGGGAGATGTGACTATTGCACTTAATGCGTAGAAACCAACACAGAGAGTCAAGCAAAATGAAGAAAGAGAGGACTATACTCCAAAAAAAGAACAAGATAAAACCTCAGGAAAAAATCTTAATGAAATGAACATAAGTAATTTACTTGATAAAGAGTTCAAAGTTATGGTCATAAAAGTGCTCACTGAACTCAGAAGGAAAATGGATGAAAACAGTGAGAACTTCAACAAAGAAATAGAAGATATAAGAAAGTTCCAAATAGAAGTCACAGAACTGGAGAATGCAATAACTGAACTTAGAAATACAGTAGATGAAGCACAAGAAAGAATAGGTGAACTCAAAGACAGGTCAGAGGAACTCATCCAATCAGAGAATAAGGAAGAAAAAAGAATGAAAATAATTAATATAGCTTAAGGGATTTATGGCACATCAAATGGAATAACATTCACCTTATAGGAACTCCAGAAGGAGAAGAGAAAAAGGGGCAGAAAACATTTGTAGAAATAATATCTGAAAACTTTTCCTAACCTGGGGAAAGAAACAGACATCCAGATACAGGAAGCCCAGAGAGCTCCAAAGCAGATCAACCTAAAGAGATCCATACCAAGAAATATTAAAATTAAAATGTCAAAGTTAAAGATAACAAGGGAATCTTAAAATCACCAAGAGAAATACAACTTGTTACGTACAAAAGAACTTCCATAAGACTATCATCAGATTTTTTAGCAGATATGTTACAACTCAGAAGGGAGTGGCACAATATATTCAAAGTGCTGAAAGAAAAATCTTTCCAACCAAGAATACTTCACCCAGCAAATACTTCACCCAGTTATATTCAGAACTGAAGGAGAGATAAAAGAGTTTTCCAGATGACTAAACGTTAAAGGAGTTCATCACCACTAACTCAGCCTTACAAGAATTGTTAAAAGAACTTCTTTAAGCTGAAAAGAAAGGCCGCTAATTAGTAACAAGAAAACACATGAAAGTGTAAATCTCACCAGTAAAGGTAAGTGTGTGTCGTAAAGGTAGTGGATTAATGAATTATAAAGCTGTATGAAGGTTAAAAGACAAAACTCGTAAAAAGACTTATAATTAAAATAATTAGTTAAGGGATATACAACATAAAAACATGTAAAATATGTCATCAAAAACATAAAATGTGAGGAGGGAGGAGTAAAAACTTTGACCTATAGAATGCATTCAAACTTAAGTTGTTATCAACTTAAAATAGACTGTTAAAAATATAAGTTGTTAAATGTGAGCTTCATGGTAACCACCAAGCAAACACCTAGAGTAGATGCACAAAAGATAACAAGAAAGGAATCTAAACATACAACTAAAGAAAGTCATTAAGCCGCTAAGGAAGAGAGCAAGAGAAGAAAGGAACAGAGAAATCACAAAATAGCCAGGAAACAATTAACAAGATGGCAATAAATACATACTTATCAATAATTATTTTAAATGTAAATGGACTAAAGGCTTTAATCAAAAGACATAGGGTGGCTGAATGGATTAAAAAAGAAGACCCATCTATATGTGGCCTATAAGAAACTCACTTCAGAGCTAAAGACACACACAGACTGAAATTGAAGGGATGGAAAAAGATATTCCATGCAAATGGAAACCAAAAGAAAGCTGGGGTAGCTATCTATAATTATATCAGAAAAAATAGACTTTAAAACAAGAGACAAAGAAGGACATTATATATGGATAAAAGGGTCAATCCAATAAGAGTATATAACATTTGTAAATATTTATGCATCCAACATAGGAGCACCTAAATAAATAAAGCAAATATTAATAGGCCTCAAAGGAAAAATAGCAATACCATAATAGTACGGGACTTGAGTATCGTACTTACATCAACAGATATATCATCCACACAGAAAATCAATAAAGAAAGATTGGCTTTAAATGACATGTTAGATCAGATGGATTTAACATATATATATAACATTCCATCCAAAAGCAACAGAATATACATTCTTCTCAAGTACACATGGAACATTCTCCAGGATAGATCATATGTAAAGCGAAAACCTAATCTTAACAAATTGAAGAAGATTTAAATTATATCAAGCTCCTTTTCTGACTACAATGGTATGAAACTAGAAATTGATTACAAAAAGAAAACTGGAAAATTCACAAACACGTGGAGAGTAAACAACAAATTCCACAATACAGTAAAATGGTCATCTAACATGATCCAGTGAGATTTATTCCTAGGATGCAAGGATGGTTCAATATCTGCAAATCAATCAATGTGATATACCACATTAACAGCTTGAAGAATGAAAATCATATGCTCCTCTCAATAGATGCAGAAAGACTTTTGAGAAAACTCAACATCAATTTATTATAAAAACTCTCAATGAAGTGGGTATAGAGGGAGCATACCTCAACATAATAAAGACCATATATGACAAGCCCACAAATAACATCATATTCAACAGTGAAAAGCTGAAAGCTTTTCCTCTAAGATCAGAAACAAGACAAAGACGACCACTAAAGTCCTAGCCAGGGCAATTATGCAAGGAAAAGAAATAAAAGGCATCCAAACTGGGAAGAAAGAAGTAAAACTGCTACTATTTGCAGATGACATGACACAATATATAGAAAACCCTAAAGACTCCATCGAAAAACTGTCAGAACTAATAAATGAATTGAGTAAATTTGCAGGATATAAAATCATTATACAGAAGTATGTCACATTTCTACACACTAATAACAAACTAACCAAAAGAGAAGTTAAGAAAACAATCCCATTTACAATTGTATCATAAAGAATAAAATAAGAATAAATTTAACCAAGGAAGTGAAAGACCTGTACACTGAAACTATAAGACATTGATGAAATAAATTGAAGAAGACACAAAGATACCCCATGCTCATGTATTGGAAGAATTGATATTATTAAAATGTCCATACTCCTCAAACAATCTACAGATTCAATAAAACTCAATCAAAATTCCAGTGACATTTTTCACAGAAACAGAACAAACAATTCTAAAATTTGTATGGAACCACAAAAGGCCCTGAAAATCTTGAGAAAGAAGAAGAAAGCTGGAAAATGCATGCTCCCTGATTTCAAACTATATTTCAAAGCTATAGTAATCAAAACAGTATAGTATTGGTATAAAGGGAGACACATATCAATGAAAAAGATAGAGAGCCCAGAAATAAACCCATTCATATATGGTCAATGAATTTACAACAAAGGAGCCAAGAGTATACAATAGATAAAGGACAGTCTCTTCAATAAATGGTGTTAGGAAAACTGGACAGCCACATACAAAAAATGAAACTGGACCAGTATCTTACACCATACACAAATTCAACTCAAAATGGATTAAAGACTTGAATGTAAGACCTGAAACCATAAAAACTCCTAGAATAAAACATAGGCAGTAAGCTCCTTAACATCAATCTTGTCAATGATTTTTGTTTTTTCTTTTTGGGATTTGACACCAAAAGCAAGGGCAACTAAAGCAAAAATAAACAAGTGGAAGTACATCAAACTAAATAGCTTCTGCACAGCAAAGGAAACCATCAATAGAGTGAAAAGGCAACCTAGTGAATAGGAGAAAATATTTGCAAATCATCTACCCAATAAGGGGTTAATATCCAAAGCATGTAAAGAATTCATACAACTCAAAAACAAACAAAAAAATTCCAATTAAAAAATAAGCAGAGGATCTGAAAAGACATTGTCCAAAGACGATATACAATTGGCTAACAGGTACACAAAAAGATGCTCAACATCATTAGTCATCAAGAAATTGCAAATCAAAACCACAATGAGGTATCACCTTATACCTGTTAGAATGGCTATTATCAAAAGCGAAGAAATAATAAGTGTTAGCAAGGATAGGGAGAAAAGGGAAACTTTGTGCACTGCTTGTGGGAATGTAAATTTGTGTAGCCATTATGGAAAACAGCATGGAGTTTCCTCAAAAATTAAAAATAGAACTACCATATAATTCAGCAATTCCACTTCTGGATATTTAGCCAAAGAAAATAAAAACGCTAACTTGAAAAGATATATGCAACCCTATGTTCACTGCAGCATTATTTACAATAGTCGAACTATGGAAACAAACAAAATGTCCAGTGATGAATAAATGGATAAAGAAAATGTGAGATATATATATATATATGTGTGTGTGTGTATGTATATATATATATATATATATAATGGAATATTATTCAGTCATAAAGAAGAATAAAATCTTGCCACTTGTGACAGCATGGATAGACCTTGAGGGTGTTATGCTAAGCAAAATAAGTCACACACAGAAAAACAAATACTGTATGATCTCACATATATGGAATAATGAAAAACAAACAAAACAGACTCACAGATACAGGGAACAGTTTGGTGGTTGCTGGAAGTGGGGCGTGAGGAAGGTGGGCAAAAAGGCTGAAGGTAGTCAAAACATACAAACTTCCAGTTATAAAATAAATACTATAAATCATGTGGATGTAATGTAAAACACGGCAACTCTAGTTAAAAATACTGTACTGCATATTTGAAAGTTTCTAAGAGAATAGATCTTAAAAGTTCTTATCACAAGAAAAAAATTGTAACAATATATGATGGTGGATGTTAACTAGATTTATTGTGGTCATAATTTTGCAACATATAGAAATATTGAATCATTATGTTGTCCACTTGAAACTAATATAATGTTGTATGTCAGTTATACCTCAGCTTAAGAAAAATAAAAAGTGCTACAAATAAATATAAATAAATAAATATATACAATAACTGCCTTCAAAATGAGATGTTTAATATAAATGTTTAAAAAATGTAGATCTGTATAATGAAACCTACAAAACTTTGATGAAAACAATTAAACAAGTGGTAAAAAGAAAAGTACAGAGGCATATTATTTTCATGGATTGGAAGACTCAATATGGTAAAATATTAATTCTTCCCAAATTGATCTGTAGGTTTAAATGCAATTCCTATCAACTCCCAACAGGTTTTTTTTTGTCACAATAGACAAGCTTATTCTAAAACTTATATCAAAAGTTAAAGGAAGAAAGATGGCAGCAAAATGATGGTCTAGGAAGTTTCAAACTCTCGTTTCCCTACAGAAACATTCAAAACAAAAACCGATCAGAAGCTTCTAAACCAACTCTGTAAGAGCTCTGGAAAATCATCAAAGGTTTCCACAACCAAGCAAATGCCCAATTGGAGAAAATCATCGCCAAAGAGATAGGAAAGTTTTGTGGCCATTTACCTACTCTTGTTCCACTCCTCCCAACATAACAGTGGTCTTAGTCTTGAGCCAGCAGCAGCCTGGTTTCCAGTTCTCCAATTCCAACTGGTTGGAGCAGAGCAGACCTTATTTACAAATTATTGTGTACCACTATTCCAACCTGTCAGGGGGAAAACTGAAAGCCTGAAAGCCTGAAGCAAAATGCTCTTGTCTGTTTTGCATAACACAGAACACAGAAAAATGGCAGATGCTACTTGTAAAGCTACAAGGCAACTCTAAATGAACAGACGCCTGGGTCAAGAGATTCTGGGTGGAGAAATATAATAGACCATTTAAAGCCCAAGGTAGAAGCTGGAAGTGAGACTATTTGGGAAATTAGGACTTTCAAAGCAGCCTATATGCAGGGGAATTCAGAAAGCCACACGCAGGGCCAGGCATGACATGCTCAGAAAAGTCCTGAGAAGACCTCAAGCTCTCACCTCAGGCTCATCCCTAGGCTCAGAGCAAGCCTAGCTAAGTGGTGAACAAGGACCCCAGCACAGAGCCAATCTGCCGTAATTGGTGGTGGCTGTTCCCTCTTTTTACATGTTTTTATTTATTATTTCAGCTCCTAGACTTCAAGGAAATCTCCATCAGAAAAAAAGCTGGGGGGCTGGAGTCAAGGTGGCAGAGTAGGAGGATGCAGAGTTGGCGTCTCCTCACAACTAGGACACCTACCAGGTGTTGGTGGGGGACCTCGGACACCTAAGAGGACTGGAGGAACCCCTGAGTGACCCAGTAGGACATGGGGGGAGGGAAGGGGAAGGAGAAGTGGAGGCCAGATGGGACTGGTGCCCCTGAGGGGCAGCTGGAGGAGGGGAGGGATTCCCATGCACAGAGGGGCCCATTCACAACGAGGGGAACAACAGGGACAGGGAGAGACCCTCAGGGGATTGGAGGACCAGAAGGAAATGCGGCCTGCATTTCCCCCCACCCAGTGGGCCTCGGGGAGCCTGCAGATCCCAGGCCTGATGCTCCACACGACAAGGCCCCTTCTGGTCGCACTGAGCCTAGGCCCAGCACAGCCCCCCCCCCCACACCCAGGGCCTTTTCCTTTCCCATGTTAGGGAAGTTTTCAACTATAATCTCTGCAATATTTTCTCAGACCCTTTCCTTTTCTCTTCTTCTGGGACCAGTTTAATTAGAATGTTGGTACGTTTCATGTTGTCCCAGATGTCTCTAAGATTGTCTTCAATTCTGTTCATCCTTTTTTCTTTATTCTGCTCCTCAGGAGTTATTTCGACCATTTTGTCTTCCAGATCACTTATTCGTTCTTCTGCCTCAGTTATTCTGTTACTGATTCCTTCTAGTGTATTTTTCATTTCAGTTATTGTGTTGTTCATCTCTGTTTGTTTGTTCTTTAGTTCTTCTAGATCTTTGTTAAACATTTCTTGTATCTTCTCAATCCATACCTCTAGTCTATTTCCACGATTCTGGATCATCTTTACTATCATTACTCTGAATTCTTTTTCAGGTAGATTGCCTATTTCCTCTTCATTTATTTGGTCTTGTAAGCTTTTACCTTGCTCCTCCTTCTGTGACATATTTTGTTGCTGTCACTTTTTTTTTTTTTTTAATGAGTGGGATTTTGTTCCTCTGTTATTGATTGTTTGGCCTGAGGCTTCCAACACTGGAGTTTGTAAGCTGTTGGGTAGAGCTGGGTCTTGGTGCTGAGATGAGGACCTCTGTGAGACCGCACTCTGATGAATATTCCACGGGGTCTGAGCTTCTCTGTTAGTCCAGTGGTTTGGACTCAGAGCTCCCACTGCAGGAGCTTTGGCCTGACCCCCGGCTCGTGAACAAAGATCCCACCTTTGCGGTTCTTTTGTGAATAAGGACACTCCAAACCTAAAAGGTCATTATTTTCTGCTGGGTTCTGCCTCCACTGGGTTCCACCTCTGCTGGGTTCTGCTGGAGCAAACTATCTTTTAATAGTTTTGGTGAATTTAGCATATGACTTCAATTTTGGTGAATTTAGCATATGACTTCAATTCCTCTCCATTCCCCAAACACAGACTCACTCCCTCTGCTCATCTCTAGAGAAGTCTGCAGACCTTTTGTGCTGCCCATCAGGTCTGGCCCCACCCCCTGTCCCTTTGGACTCACCACACCACACATGGGCCCATGCTCCAGGAACCTAGGGTGGCCTGCTCTCTGCTCCTTTTGTTTTAATTTGCATCAGATGTCAGAGGATGGTGCTTTTGGTTGGCCTACAACTCTCTTGGGGGGGTGCTTCCTTGCCTAATTTCATTTAATCTTTACAATAAGCCCACAAGTTTAGAAATCACTTGATTGCAAGTGACCACAATCTCATGCACACTATCTGAAGCCAAAAGCAGAGGGGTTTCCTAGGAGACAAAGTGACAGAGCTAGCCTCCCCATGCTTGGAGTAGCAGAATGATGTCTCAGACCTAAAGGTACCCTCTCTGTACCTTCAGAGCTGCCTGAAGCACCATCTCTACTTCTCAGAGCAGCTGTCACTTCCTCCTGGTTCCACGTGTTCCCTTTACTTGCTCATGACCCCAGCAGGACAGTCCCTAAAATGCAGCCTTCACTCCAGGAGTTCCCTAACCTTCTGGTTCTGACCATCTCGGTCCTGGTATCTCTGGTTCTTGATTTTGGTGTCTCTAATGTGTTCAGCCTAAATAAGGTCACACTTCCTCTGAATACATGTGCCCTGATCAAGTCATCTGTGTCTGGAGTAGAGGGAGAAGTGTTTCATGTTAAGAATAGGGAATGTGTTAGTGACAGCTGAATTTTCTAAGGAATGAGAAGCACCAAGAGGTAAGTGTGTAGGAGGAAAATATAAGTTCTGTTCAGCCAGTGAGGTAGATAGTGCATTTATTCTTAGTTTATAGGTACAGAAACAGACTTAGAAGGTTCAGTAGCCAACCCAAAGCCACTACACAATGGCTTAGCCTTCATAGAGACCAAGAATGTATGTGTATACGTGTGATTTAGGGAAATGGAGATTTAGGTGTGTTTAGTGTACAATACGTATATATGATATATATCTATATATGTATTCTATCTCTAAGGCTTTCTTTGGTCTACCTGGATATGCAGATAGGCAGAAGGGCTCAGGGGCTGCAGAGAACTGAGTGCTGCATGCAAGTACAGGGAGAGAATTTCATGGATATGTTTCTTCTTGAAGGGAAAGTATGTTCAATGCATTTGACATTGGCCAATTGCATGTGGTTCTAGAAAGGAAAACAGGCTGGACAGCATAGTGACTATGAGCCTGGGTTGGAAGCCTGATACTGCCCTGGGCCAGCTCTGTGACTTCAGAAAAAAATACCTAATGTCTGTGTGCATCTATTTCCTCAAGTGAGCATGAGTAACATAATGCCTAGACCACAAAGATTGTTAATGCAGACTAAACAAAGTAATATTTGCAAAGTACTTAGAACCTTGCCCAGCACATAGTAAGCACCATAAGTGTATGCTGAAGAAAACCAGAGCAAAAGATATCTTTCCTTCTCTCTTTGTCTCAGGAGAGATTCATCTTCTCTTTCTGTCTCATTTAATGTTTGAAGTTCATCCTACAATCTTACAAATAACTTTTTAACCTGAATCCCTCTTCCTAGTCACAATAACCCTTTGATTTAACATTCTTACTGGGAACTATAATAGAAAACGTTTTTGCATTGGGATAGGTATATTAGTTTTCGTGTACTACCTCTTTATTACATTTTGTTTCTATTATTCAGAAGTCAACATGAGTAGACTGAGAAAGAAAGTTCTTGTCTACTATCCAAAAGTAGCTTAGAACTGAATTGTGTTCCATGTCTAGTTAACATCTCAATAACTCAATAATCTTATTAAGCCAATCTTTTGTGTTTTTTTTTTGTTTTGTTTTGTTTTTAAACATCTTTATTGGAGTATAATTGTTTTCATTGTTGTGTTAGTTGCTGTTGTATAACAAAATGAATCAGCTATACTTATACATATATCCCCATATATCTTCCCTCTTGTGTCTCCTTCCCACCCTTCCTATCCCACCCCTCTATGTGGTCACAAAGCACGGAGCTGATCTCCCTGTGCTATGCGGCTGCTTCCCACTAGCTATCTATTTTACGTTTCGTAGTATATATAAGTCCATGCCACTCTCTCACTTCGTCCCAGCTTACCCTTCCCACTCCCCGTGTCCTCAAGTCCATTCTCTACATCTGCGTCTTTATTCCTGTCCTGCTCCTAGGTTGTTCAGAACCATTTTTTTTAAAAAATTAGATTCCATATATATGTGTTAGCATACGGTATTTGTTTTTCTCCTTCTGACTTACTTCACTCTGTATGACAGACTCTAGGTCCATACACCTCACTATAAATAACTCAATTTCATTTCTTTTTATGGCTGAGTAATATTCCATTGTATATATGTGCCACATCTTCTTTATCCATTCATCTGTCGATGGACACTTAGGATGCTTCCATGTCTTGGCTATTGTAAATAGAGCTGCAATGAACAGTTTGGTACATGACTCTTTTTGAATTATGGTTTTCTCAGGGTATATGCCCAGCAGTGGGATTGCTGAGTCGTATGGTAGTTCTATTTTTAGTTTTGTTTTTTTTTAACATCTTTATCGGCGTATAATTGCTTTACAATGGTGTGTTAGTTTCTGCTTTATAACAAAGTGAATCAGTTATACATAAACATATGTTCCCATATCTCTTCCCTCTTGTGTCTCCCTCCCTCCCACCCTCCCTATCCCACCCCTCTAGATGGTCACAAACCACCTAGCTGATCTCCCTGTGCTCTGCGGCTACTTCCCAATAGCTATCTGTTTTACGTTTGGTAGTGTATAAATGTCCATGCCACTCTCTCACTTTGTCACAGCTTACCCTTCCCCCTCCCCATATCCTCATGTCCATGCTCTAGTAGGTCTGTGTCTTTATTCAAGACTTACCCCTAGGTTCTTCATGACCTTTTTTTTTTTTTTCTTAGATTCCATATATATATGTTAGCATACGGTATTTGTTTTTCTCTTTCTGACTTACTTCACTCTGTATGACAGAGTCTAGGTCCAACCACCTCACCACAAATAACTCAATTTTGTTTCTTTTTATGGCTGAGTAATATTCCATTGTGTATATGTGCCACATCTTCTTTGTCCATTCATCTGTTGATGGACACTTAGGTTGCTTCCATGTCCTGGCTATTGTAAATAGAGCTGCAATGAACATTTTGGTACATGATCCTTTTTGAATTGTGGTTTTCTCAGGGTATATGCCCAGTAGTGGGATTGCTGGGTCGTATGGTAGTTCTATTTGTAGTTTTTTAAGGAACCTCCATACTGTTCTCCATAGTGGCTGTATCAATTTATATTCCCACCAACAGTGCAATCTGTATATCTTCTTTGGAGAAATGTCTATTTCGGTCTTCTGCCCATTTTTGGATTGGGTTGTTTGTTTTTTTGTTATTGAGCTGCATGAGCTGCTTGTAAATTTTGGAGATGAATCCTTTGTCAGTTGCTTCATTTGCAAATATTTTCTCCCATTCTGAGGGTTGTCTTTTGGTCTTGTTTATGGTTTCCTTTGCTGTGCAAAAGCTTTTTAACTTTCATTAGGTCCCATTTAGTTATTTGTGTTTTTATTTCCATTTCTCTAGGGGCTGGGTCAAAAAGGATCTTGTGATTTATGTCATAGAGTGTTCTGCCTATGTTTTCCTCTAAGAGTTTGATAGTGTCTGGCCTTACATTTAGGTCTTTAATCCATTTTGAGTTTATTTTTGTGTATGCTGTTAGTGAGTGTTGGAATTTCATACTTTTACATGTAGCTGTCCAGTTTTCCCAGCACCACTTATTGAAGAGGCTGTCTTTTCTCCACTGTATATGCTTGCCTCCTTTATCAAAGATAAGGTGACCATATGTGCATGGGTTTATCTCTGGGCTTTCTATCCTGTTCCATTGATCTATGTTTCTGTTTTTGTGCCAGTACCATACTGTCTTGATTACTGTAGCTTTGTAGTATAGTCTGAAGTCAGGGAGCCTGATTCCTCCAGCTCCGTTTTTCATTCTCAAGATTGCTTTGGCTATTTGGGGTCTTTTGTGTTTCCATACAAATTGTGAAATTTTTCGTTCTAGTTCTGTGAAAAATGCCAGTGGTAGTTTGATAGGGATTGCATTGAATCTGTAGATTGCTTTGGGTAGTAGAGTCATTTTCACAATGTTGATTCTTCCAATCCAAGAACATGGTATATCTCTCCATCTATTTGTATCATCTTTAATTTCTTTCAGCAGTGTCTTATAATTTTCTGCATACAGGTCTTTTGTCTCCTTAGGTAGGTTTATTCCTAGATACTTTATTCTTTTTGTTGCAATGGTAAATGGGAGTGTTTTCTTAATTTCACTTTCAGATTTTTCATCACTAGTGTATAAGAATGCCAGAGATTTCTGTGTATTAATTTTGTATCCTGCTACTTTACCAAATTCATTGATTAGCTCTAGTAGTTTTCTGGTAGCATCTTTAGGATTCTCTCTGTATATTATCATGTCATCTGCAAACAGTGACAGCTTTACTTCTTCTTTTCTGATTTGGATTTCTTTTTCTTCTCTGATTGCTGTGGCTAAAACTTCCAAAGCTATGTTGAATAATAGTGGTGAGAGTGGGCAAACTTGTCTTGTTCCTGATCTTAGTGGAAATGGTTTCAGTTTTTCACCATTGAGGACGATGTTGGCTGTGGGTTTGTCATATATGGCCTTTATTATGTTGAGAAAAGTTCCCTCTATGGCTACTTTCTGCAGGGTTTTTATCATAAATAGGTGTTGAATTTTGTCAAAAGCTTTCTCTGCATCTACTGAGATGATCATATGGTTTTTCTCCTTCAATTTGTTAGTATGGTGTATCACGTCGATTGATTTGCGTATATTGAGGAATCCTTGCATTCCTGAAATAAACCCCACTTGATCATGGTGTATGATCCTTTTTTTTTTTTTTTTTAAAGGAATTCCTTTTTAATTTTTATTATTTATTTATTTATTTATTTATTTTTGGCTGTGTTGGGTCTTTGTTTCTGTGCAAGGGCTTTCTCTAGTTGTGGCAAGCAGGGGCCACTCTTCACCGCGGTGCGCGGGCCTGTCACTATCGCGGCCTCTCTTGTTGCGGAGCACAGGCTCCAGACGCGCACGCTCAGTAGTTGTGGCTCACGGGCCCAGCCGCTCCGCGGCATGTGGGATCCTCCCAGACCAGGGCTCGAACCCGTCTCCCCTGCATTGGCAGGCAGATTCTCAGCCACTGTGCCACCAGGGAAGCCCATGTATGATCCTTTTAATGTGCTGTTGGATTCTGTTTGCTAGTATTTTGCTGAGGATTTGCATCTATGTTCATCACTGATATTGGCCTGTAGTTTTCTTTCTTTGTGACATCTTTGTCTGGTTTTGGTATTAGGGTGATGGTGGCCTCGTAGAATGAGTTTGGGAGTGTTCCTCCCTATGCTATATTTTGGAAGAATTTGAGAAGGATAGGTGTGAACTCTTCTCTAAATGTTTGATATAATTTGCCTGTGAAGCCATCTGGTCCTGGGCTTTTGTTTGTTGGAAGATTTTTAATCACAGTTTCAATTTCAGTGCCTGTGATTGGTCTGTTCATATTTTCTACTTCTTCCTGGTTCAGTCTCGGCAGGTTGTGCATTTCTAAGAATCTGTCCATTTCTTCCAGGTTGTCCATTTTATTGGCATAGAGTTCCTTGTAGTAATCTCTCATGATCCTTTGTATTTCTGCAGTGTCAGTTGTTACTTCTCCTTTTTCATTTCTAATTCTATTGATTTGAGTCTTCTCCCTTTTTCTCTTGATGCGTCTGGCTAATGGTTTATCAATTTTGTTTATCTTCTCAAAGAACCAGCTTTTTGTTTTATTGATCTTTGCTATCGTTTCCTTCATTTCTTTTTCATTTATTTCTGATCTGATCTTTATGATTTCTTTCCTTCTGCTAACTTGGGGGTTTTTTTTTGTTCTTCTTTCTCTACTTGCTTTAGGTGCAAGGTTAGGTTGTTCATTTGAGATGTTTCCTGTTTCTTAAGGTAGGATTGTATTGCTGTAAACTTCCCATTAGAACTGCTTTTGCTGCATCCCATAGGTTTTGGGTCGTCGTGTCTCCATTGTCATTTGTTTCTAGGTATTTTTTGATTTCCTCTTTGATTTCTTCAGTGATCACTTCGTTATTAAAGTAGTGTATTGTTTATCCTCCATTTGTTTGTATTTTTTTCCAGATCTTTTCCTGTAATTGATATCTAGTCTCATAGCGTTGTGGTCAGAAAAGATACTTGATACGATTTCAATTTTCTTAAATTTACCAAGGCTTGATTTGTGACCCAAGATATGATCCCTCCTGGAGAATGTTCCATGAGCACTTGTGAAAAATGTGTATTTTGTTGTTTTTGGATGGAATGTCCTATAAATATCAATTAAGTCCATCTTGTTTAATGTATGATTTAAAGCTTGTGTTTCCTTATTTATTTTCATTTTGGATGACCTTTCCATTGGTGAAAGTGAGGTGTTAAAGTCCCCTACTATGATTTTGTTACTGTCGATTTCCCCTTTTATGGCTGTTAGTATTTGCCTTATGTATTGAGGTGCTCCTATGTTGGGCGCATAAATATTTACAATTATTATATCTTCTTCTTGGATCAATCCCTTGATCATTATGTAGTGTCCTTCTTTGTCTCTAGTAATAATCTTTATTTTAAAGTCTATTTTGTTTGATATGAGAATTGCTACTCCAGCTTTCTTCTGATTTCCATCTGCATGGGATATCTTTTTCCATCCCCTCACTTTCCGTCTCTATGTGTCCCTAGGTCTGAAGTGGGTCTCTTGTAGACAGCATATATACGGGTTTTGTTTTTGTATCCATTCAGCCAGTCTGTGCCTTTTGGTGGGAGCATTTAATCCATTTACATTTAAGGTAATTATCGATACTTATGTTCCTATTCCCATTTTCTTAATTGTTTTGGGTTTGTTATTGTAGGTGTTTTCCTTCTCTTGTGTTTCTTGCCTAGAGAAGTTCCTTTAGCATTTGTTGGAAAGCTGGTTTGGTGGTGCTGAACTCTCTCAGCTTTTGCTTGTCTGTAAAGGTTTTAATTTCTCCATCAAATCTGAAGGAGATACTTGCTGGGTAATCTTGGTTGTAGGTTTTTCTCCTTCATCACTTTACATATGTCCTGCCACTCCCTTCCGACTTGCAGAGTTTCTGCTGAAAAATCAGCTGTTAACCTTATGGGGATTCCCTTGTGTGTTATTTGTTGTTTTTCCCTTGCTGCTTTTAATATGTTTTCTTTGTATTTAATTCTTGATAGTTTGATTAATATGTGTCTTGGCGTGTTTCTCCTTGGATTTATCCTGTTTGGGACTCTCTGTGCTTCATGGACGTGATTAACTATTTCCTTTCCCATATTAGGGAAGTTTTCAAATATAATCTCTTCAAATATTTTCTCAGTGCCTTTCTTTTTCTCTTCTTCTTCTGGGACCCCTATAATTCGAATGTTGGTGCGTTTAATGTTGTCCCAGAGGTCTCTGAGACTGTCCTCAGTTCTTTTCATTCTTTTTTCTTTATTCTGCTCTGCAGTAGTTATTTCCACTATTTTATCTTCCAGGTCACTTATTTGTTCTTCTGCCTCAGCTATTCTGCTATTGATCCCTTCTAGAGTATTTTTAATTTCATTTATTGTGTTGTTCATCATTGCTTGTTTCCTCTTTAGTCCTTCTAGGTCCTTGTTAAATGTTTCTTACATTTTCTGTATTCCATTTCCAAGATTTTGGATCATCTTTACTATCATTATTCTGAATTCTTTTTCAGGTAGCCTGCCTATGTCCTCTTCATTTGTTAGGTCTGGTGTGTTTTTACCTTGCTCCTTCATCTGCTGTGTGTTTTTCTGTCTTTTCATTTTGCTGATCTTACTGTGTTTGGGGTCTCCTTTTCACAGGTTGCAGGTTCGTAGTTCCTGTTGTTTTTGGTGTCTGTCCCCAGTGGCTAAGGTTGGTTCAGTGGGTTGTGTAGGTTTCCTGGTGGAGGGGAGTGCCTGTGTTCTGGTGGATGAGGCTGGATCTTGTCTTTCTGGTGGGCAGGTCCACATCTGGTGGTGTTTTGGGGTGTCTGTGGCCTTATTATGGTTTTAGACAGCCTCTCTGCTAATGGATGGGGCTGTGTTCCTGTCTTGCTAGTTGTTTGGCATAGGGTGTCCAGCACTGTAGCTTGCTGGTCGTTGAGTGAAGCTGAGTCTTGGTGTTGAGATGGAGATCTCTGGGAGATTTTCGTCGTTTGTTATTACATGGAGCTGGAAGGTCTCTTGTGGATCAGTGTCCTGAAGTTGGCTTTCCCACCTCAGTGGCACAGCCCTGACGCCTGGCTGGAGCACCAAGAGCCTGTCCTCCACACGGCTCAGAATAAAAGGGAGAAAAAATAGAAAGAAAGAAAGAAAGAGGGTAAAATAAAATAAAGTTATTAAAATAAAAAAATATTATTAAAAAAATTTTTAAAAGTAAAAAAAAAAAAAACCAAAAAAAAAAAAAAAACGGATGGACAGAACCCTAGGACAAATGGTTAAAGCAAAGCTATACAGACAAAATCTAACACGGAAGCATACAAATACACACTCACAAAAAGAGGAAAAGGGGAGAAAATAATCTATCTTGCTCCCAAAGTCCACCACCTCAATTTGGGATGATTCGTTGTCTATTCAGGTATTCCACAGATGCAGGGTACATCAAGTTGACTGTGGAGATTTCATCCGCTTCTCCTGAGGCTGCTGGGAGAAATTTCCCTTTCTCTTCTTTGTTCGCACAGCTCCTGGGATTCAGCTTTGGATTTGGACCCACCTCTGTGTGTAGGTCGCCTGAGGACGTCTGTTCTTCGCTCAGACCGGACAAGGTTAAAGGAGCAGCTGATTTGGTGGCTCTGGCTCACTCAGACCCGGGGGGAGGGAGGGGTACAGATGCGGGCGAACCTGCGGCGGCAGACGCCAGCGTGACGTTGCTCCAGCCTGAGGCACGCCGTGCGTTCTCCCGGGGAAGTTGTCGCTGGATCACGGGACCCTGGCAGTGGTGGGCTGCACAGGCTCCCAGGAGGGGAGGTGGGGATAGTGACCTGTGCTCACACACAGGCTTCTTGGTGGCGGCAGCAGCAGCCTTGGCGTCTCATGCCCGTCTCTGGGGTCCGCGCTGATAGCCCCGACTCGCGCCAATCTCTGGAGCTCCTTGAAGCAGCGCTCTTAATCCCCTCTCCTCGTGCACCAGGAAACAAAGGGGCAAGAAAAAGTCTCTTGTCTCTTTGGCAGCTCCAGACTTTTCCCGGACTCCCTCCCGGCTAGCTGTGGTGCGCTAACCCCTTCAGGCTGTGTTCACGCTGCCAACCCCAGTCCTCTCACTGGGATCCGACCGAAGCCCGAGCCTCAGCTCCCAGCCCCCGCCCGCCCCGGCGGGTGAGCAGACAAGCCTCTCCTCCAGGAGAGTGCTGGTCGGCACGGAATCTCTGTGCGGGAATCTCCCCGCTTTGCCCTCTGCACCCCTGTGGCTGCGCTCTCCTCCGTGGCTCTGAAGCTTCCCACTCCGCCACCCGCAGTCTCTGCCCGCGAAGGGGCTTCTAGTGTGTGGAAACCTTTCCTCCTTCACAGCTCCCTCCCACTGGTGCAGGTCCTGTCCCTATTCTTTTGTCTCTGTTTTTTCTTTTTTTCTTTTGCCCTACCCAGGTACGTAGGGAGTTTCTTGCCTTTGGGAAGGTCTGAGGTCTTCTGCCAGCGTTCAGTGGGTGTTCTATAGGAGCAGTTCCACGTGTAGATGTATTTCTGATATATCTGTGGGGAGGAAGGTGATCTCCGCATCTTACTCTTCCGCCATCTTCTCAAAAATCTCCAATCTTTTGTTGATGGGCACTTGAGTTGCTTCTATGTCTTGGTTATTGTAAATAGTGCTGCTATGAACATTGGGGTGCATGTGTCTTTTTGAATTAGAATTTTCATTTTTTCTGGATATATACCTAGGAGTTGAATTGCTGGATCGTTTGTAGTTCTATTTTTAGTTTTTAAGGAAACTCCATACTCTTTTCTATAGTGGCTGCACCAATTTACATTCCCATCTACAGTGTACAATTCCCTTTTCTCCCCACCCTCTCTAGCATTTATTATTTATAGACTTTTTGATGATATCCATTATCTTTGGCCACTTCTTAAAAAGGCATCAGGTAATATATCCTTATGCTTCTTGGAGTAATGAGATTTCTCAGCCAATTTCCTGCACATAGGTGGTTGGGGCACAAGGATTGTTTTATGTCTCAAAATAAATGCTTTTTTTAGCACAGGTTGATGACCTCTTTTAATAATATGACTCTGACAAAAATCTTACTCAATTTAACTTTCTTTCCAACTTGATTCCAGTCAGCTCCATGTGTCAACAGACATGCCCATGGTAACGAGAAATAAATTTCCTCCCATACACTTACCTTTCTCTCATCTTATGTCATTCAGAATATAATCAGGAGACAAAACCACACCATTAATTTAAACATATATATATATGTTGTTATGTAAGAAAAAGAGAGTTAAATACTGAAAGGGTAAAAGAGTGCTAGAGCAAGGAGTGTGGTGCACAAAAATAGGACTGTGCTGTAGTGATCAGATGGTGTCCTCCCCAGAGCATCTTACTTTCAATGAACTTATTCAGACAAATAATTGGTTATGGTTGCAGTGCTTTCTTTTTGTGTTGGCTGAGGTAAACTGGCCAGATCATGCCCACACAAGTTACATTTAAAGGATGGAAATTAATTGGAATTCCGTAGAGAAGACTAATTATTCCAGGAAGTAAAAAGCACTGTATTTGGGTATTTAAACATATTCACTCTTGATAGTTTTTTGTTCTGTTTATTGGAAAGAAATATTGGTGATATTTCTAGAATAATGGCATGAGGAGCTTATCAAATCCTCTTCCTGAAAAGCAATGATAAAACTGGACAAAATTATCAAAAGCAACAATTCCAGGACTCTAAAAACTGACTATGGTATCAGTTAATTGAGAAGTGCTTATTGAAGTAAAAACAAAAATAACAAAAAAAACCCCTACTAAACCTTGAGCAATAACAGTGGGAGTCTGTGGCATTATTGCCTGTGTCAGTTCTTACCACCACCCCCTTCCCTGGTTCCATGAGCAACAGTAGTTCTGCCAGGGTGGGGCAAGCTGTGAAAATCAGAAGTTTACTGCTGAAGAGGTCTGACTTGATTTGGAACAGAACTCTAGATACCCAATACCTTTGGTCATTGTCAGAAAGCAATTTTGGTGGAAACCAATGAGGAATGGCAACATTGCAGGTAGTATGAAGTCATGATGTTAGTTGAGGTTAACAGCAGACTGGCAGACTAACCAAAAATTTAACAGAAAAATCCCCAAAATGAGACCACTAGAGTGGGCCATAATAAACTCCCACATGTCCTTGGTGGTCTGGATGTGTGAACACATGTGTAAGGCTGCATACATGCTGGGAAAAAATTGGAGACAACCTTAGCTATCTACACATTCCTGGCTGAATGTAAGCTTATGTGCAGGCATGGGGGAGACAGGGTGGTGTCCAATAGAAAATAAAAGCTAGAAAGACTAGCAAAAGCTAGCAAACTTGAATTCTGAATACCTTCTCCAACCCACATACAGATACACTGGGAAAGGGTGGAAACCTTACTGATGGAAAGTGTTTTAGTGTAAACATTTTCAATTGACTACTAAGCTATGCTGACACAGGGTTAACCCCTAAAAAGATAAGGTTACATAAAAATAAGAATTTTAAAAACTAAAAATCTGAACAGAGACATCAGCAGGGAGACAGATATCATATAATTAATTTAGGTATATTTTTGAAAAGAAGAAACAGCCACAAATCTGAGAGGTAGGAGGGGGCATATCAGAATACAGAATTGCTGTAATATTTTTTCTAAAATGCTTAATTTTCAACAAAAAACATTAAGAGACAAGAAATTGAAACCCATAAAATAGAAACTGCATGGGCTCTAGATATTGGATTTAGTAGACTAAAACTTGAAAACATCTATTATAAATATGTCTAAAAAAAAAGAGAAGGGAACCATGTTTAAAGAATTTAAGAAAAGTATGATGGTAATGACCCACTGAATAGAAAATATTAATAAAAGGATAGCAATTATTTTAAAAAAGAACCAAGTAGAAAGTCTGTAGTTGAAGGTTTCAAAAATGAAAATTTTTAAATTCACTAATTTCAACAGAAGATTCAAGATGACAGAAGGAAGAATAAATGAACTTGAAGATAGATTAATAGGAATTATCCAATCTGAAAAATAGAAAGAGAAATAAATGAAGAAAAATGAACAGACTCTCAGAGAGTCATCAGACATATTAATATATGCATAATGGGAATCCCAGAAGGAAAGCAGAGGAAGAAATGGGTAAAAAAAATTTTAAGAAACAATAGCCAAAATTTTTTCAAATTTGATGAAAAATAATAATATAACAAAACCACAATGAGGCATCACCTCACACTGGTCAGAATGGCCATCATCAAAAAATCTACAAACAATAAATGCTGGAGAGGGTGTGGAGAAAAGGGAACCCTCTTGCACTGTTGGTGGGAATGTAAATTGATACAGCCACTATGGAGAACAGTATGGAGATTCCTTAAAAAACTAAAAATAGAAACTACCACATGACCCAGCAATCCCACTACTGGGCACATACCCTAAGAAAACTGTAATTCAAAAAGAGACATGTACCACAATGTTCATTGTAGCACTATTTACAATAGCCAGGACATGGAAGCAACCTAATTGTCCATCGACAGGTGAATGCATAAAGAAGATGTGGCACATATACACAATGGAATATTACTCAGCTATAAAAAAGAAATGAAATTGAGTTATTTCTGAGAGGTGAATGGACTTAGAGTCTGTCATACAGAGTGAAGTAAGTCAGAAAGAGAAAAACAAACATTGTATGCTAACACATATATATGGAATCCAAAAAAAAAAAATGGTTCTGATGAACTTACGAGCAGGACAGGAATAATGACACAGACATAGAGAATGGACTTGAGGACACGGGGTGGGAAGGGTACGCTGGGATGAAGTGAGAGAGTAGCACGGACATATATACACTACCAAATGTAAAATAGATAGCTAGTGGGAAGCAGCTGCATAGCACAGGGAGATCAGCTAGGTGCTTTGTGACCACCTAGAGGGGTGAGATAGGGAGAGTGAGAAGGAGGCACAAGAGGGAGGGGATATGGGGATATATGTATACATATAGCTGATTCAGTTTTTTATATAGCAGAAACTAACAAAACATTGTAAAGCAATTATACTCCAATAAAGATGTTAAAAAATTTAATCTAAAATTCAAGAGACCCAACATACACCAAGTAGGATCAAAGAAATCTGTATCTGGACATATCAAATCAAAGATAAAGACCAAGAGAGAATCTTGAAAGCAGCAGGAGAAAAAAGACTTATCTTACATAAAGGAACAACATTCCAATTAATAACTGGCTTCTCATTAGAAAAAAAAAAAATGGAGGACAGTGAGATAAAATACTCAAAGTGCTAAAAGGAAAAATCTGTCAACCAAGAATTCCATACCCAGTCAAACTATCCTTCAAAATGAAGTTGAAATAAGGGTATTTTCAGATTAACAAAGACTGAGATAATTCATTGCTGGCAATCTTGCCTTATAAGAAATACTAAAGAAAGTCTTTCCATATGAAATAAAAGGATATAAGATGTTAAATCAAATTTACAGGAGGAAATAAAGAGCAAGAAAATGGTAAATATAAGGGTAACTGTAAAAGACTGCATAAATATATTTCCCTATCCTCTACTAACTGAATTAAAAAGGTTAAAAAATGTATAAAGTTTAAATTAAAATATTGTATTGATGATATATCATAGAGATGTAATAAAAATGACAATAACAGCACAAAGGAGGGAAAGTTAATGGAACTATATTGGATGAGTTTCTCTATTACCAAACTTAATAATCTATAGTAGATTCGGGTAAATTAAGATGCACAGTGTAATGATTATAGCAACTATGATGGTTAATCTTTGTGTCAATTTTACTGCACTACAGGGTGCCCAGATTAAACATTATTTCTGGGTGTGTCTGTGAGGGTGTTTCTGGATGAAATCAGCATTTGAATCGGTGGACTCAGTAGACTGCCCTCCCTAGGGTGGGTGAGCATCATCCAACCTGTTGAGGGCCTGAATGGAACAAAAGGCAGAAGAAGGAAGAATTTGCCTTTTTTTCTTTCTTATTTGCCTGGTTGAGTTGGGACATTGGTCTTCTTCTGCCCCTAGACTGGGATATACACCATTGCCTCCCCTGGTTCTTAGACCTTCAGACTCAGGCTGAAATTATACCACCGGTTTTCCTGGGTCTCCAGCTTGCAGATGGCAGATCATGGGACTTCTCAGTCTCCATAATCATGTGAGTCAACCCCTCATAATAAAAATCAATCTCTCTCTCTCCCTCTTCTCTCCCTCTCTCCTGATTCCTATTGGTTCGGTTTCTCTGGAGAACCCCAAGTAATACAGCAACCACTATGTAAGTAACTAAAAATACAGCTACAAAATCAACAAAGGAATTAGTAGGGCACAATAAAAAAATGTATATAGTGGAAAAGAAAGAAGTAGAGAAGTGAAAGTGTTACTGACCAGGGTTCTTGCCCTCCTTAATCAATAGAAAATGATAAGAGGCCAGACAAGAAATTCAAGCAAGGCTTTATTGGAGCCCCTGCTGCAGCAAGGGGGGAGCCAGAACAAACAACAGTTTCCCTTGTTAACCTGCTCCCTGAGGGGGGGGCGAGCTGGTTCCTTATATGGGGGTGAGGGTAAGGTTGTGTCCAGGGGTTGGGCCAGAGGGGTGGCTTAGGTGGTTTGCCCACCCCTTTGTGATGTTGTGTGCAGGGGGCATGCACAGTACCCTGTTTTTGCTCCCAACCCCCTGTTTTTTCTCCTGGCTCTTCAGAAGTGGCATTTGGGCTTTTTGGTCTTTGTGTATTTTTTGTCCATAATTTGTCCCAACTGAGCATGCACGCAGTTATTTTTAGTCCCTTATAGTTTCTTTGTATTTTTTGGCTTGAGGAAATGTTTGTCCAGATGCAAGCATTGCAGCACTGCTGCAAAGGGTCCCAGGTCCCAGCCTGTCTCATTTCCCCCTGAGAGACTCTACACCCTTATTCTTAAGGGGTGAGGGGCCAAAGGTCTCTTCTTTTGAAACGTCTTCCTGCTGGACAGGGTCTGCAGACCCTAGCCTACCCTAGAGGTATAGAAATCCTTTGCTGACTGTTCCAACGACCTGTAGGGAGCTGGGCCACTCTCCACTGGAATGGGCTGAATTCCTTGAGCCCTCATGAGTCTTACTTCAAACTGTTAGAGCCTAGAAGACACAAACTTAACCAAAAAGTTAAACAAACAAGGGCTAGAAAGAACAACAATAGCCACTAAAGGGTCTGGAAAGGGCAGGAACCAGGTTAACTTTGGGAGGGCTTCTTTTCTTCTTCTTCTTCTTTTTTAACTGTTGACCAGACAGTGGAGGCAATATCGCCCCTGTTGAAATTGTGAAGCCACTCTGCCTGGGTGTATATTTCCTTAATATTAACTGTTACCTGTCCTGTCACATTGATCCATGTGTAGCAGGAAGTATTAGTTAACCAAGTGCAGCAGGAAGTATTAGTTATGGCACAAGCTGCATCTTGTTCTGCAAGACAAAAGCCAGACAATTGTCAAGAACCGCATCAGCCAAGGAAAAAAGAGAGGTTCCAAGTCTTGTTAAGGCTTCAAATAGGAGTCCAACCCACTACATCATTTTACTTACCTGTCGATGGTGCCTATCTTTTGAATAGGTATCTCAGATTTTCCACTGACTCAGAGGTGTATTGTTCTTCGGTTGTGACCTGTGGGGTTTCTGGAGGTAAAACTTTAGTGTGGACAAATATACGCAACTAGATATATATCCCTTGAAGTTTGACAGCAGTAGGGGTGGCTAAAATTACTTTATAAGGGCCCTTTCATCTTGGCAATTGTTGGTCTTTGGGGCACCCCCCTTTCCATGTTGTAAGAAGAACTTAGTCCCCAGGGTTTATTTGTGAAGGAACTGCTCCTTCCTCTGTATCTTTAGTGGGAGCTGACAGTGCCTTGTGAGCATAATCCTGGATTGCCTTCTGAACTTGTTCTAGATTAATAATATATCTCAGGGTCTGGTTCACTTCCTCATCTGATAGAACATCAGTAGTAAGAAAAGGCCTCCCATAGGTCATTTCAAATGGGCTAAGCCTCAGACCACTCCTGGGGGCTACACAGACCCTGAAGAGTACAATAGGAAGCAAGTTGGTCCAGGGTTCATGAGTTTCTTGGCAGACCTTTGCTAAGGTTTTCTTTATTTTTTAAAAAATATTTATTTATTTACTTATTTGTTTCTTTATTTATTTGGCTGTGCTGGGTCTTAGTTGCTGCCTATGGGATCTTTGCTGTGGCATGCAGGATCTTTAGTTTTGTGGCATGCGGGAATCTCTTAGATGTGGCATGCGGGATCTAGTTCCCCAACCAGGGATTGAACCCAGGCCTGCTGCATTGGGAGCAAGGAGTCTCAACCACTGGACCACCAGGGAAATGCCATTAAAGTTTTCTTTAAAGTATTGTTCGGGCTTCCCTGGTGGTGCAGTGGTTGAGAGTCTGCCTGCCAATGCAGGGGACACGGGTTCGAGCCCTGGTCTGGGAAGATCCCACATGCCACGGAGCAACTAGGCCCGTGAGCCACAATTACTGAGCCTGCGTGTCCGGAGCCTGTGCTCCACAACAAGAGAGGCCGCGATAGTGAGAGGCCCGCGCACCGCGATGAAGAGTGGCCCCCGTTGCCGCAACTAGAGAAAGCCCTCGCATGGAAACGAAGACCCAACACAGCCATAAATAAATAAAAATAAATAAAGTATTGTTCATTTTCTCTACCTTCCCTGAAGACTGAGGGTGCCAAGAAGTGGCTTGTAGTCTATCCCTAGGGCCGTTGTGAGCCCCTGTGTGATTTTGGCTATAAAAGAGGGCCCGTTATCACTCTGGAGGGACTTTGGAAATCCAAACTGAGGAATTATTTCTTCTAAAAGGGACTTACACACTTCCATGGCCTTTTCAGATCGGGTGGGGAGGGCTTCAACCCATCCTGTGAAAGTATCAACAGACACCAGAAGATATTTATATCCTGATCGTGAGGGCATTTGCGTGAAATCTAACTGCCAGTCTTCCCTCAGGCATGTCCCCCGGCATTGAATTGGCCTGAGTAACGAAGTGGGGAGTAGATAGGTCTGTGGGTTATTAGGGGCACATAAATTCCAGGCAAGCCTTACTTGTTTCATTGTTCTTTTAAGCTCCTTCCCTGAAAAAGCCTTTTGCATCAAGTCCCATAGTGCACCCCTCCCATAGTGGGTGGCGTCATGTAAGCTCTTAGTGAGTTTCCATTGTTGGGCCTCAGGGATTAGCACCCTATCCTCCTTTCTATACCAGCCTGTGCTTCCTTGCTCATAGCTCCATTTCTCAGAATTTTCTTGTTCCTGTGGGGAATAGTGGGGGAGCTAGGGAGTTCAGGGGGCCAATCACTAGGGCCATAACTTGTTCAGGATCCTGCAATCGAGCTGTCTGTTTTGCAATTTGATCAGCTTTGCTGTTCCCTTGGCTAACAAAAGGCCCCTCCCTGTGGTGGCCCCTACAGTGGACTACTGCTACCTAGGTCGGGAGCTGCGCTGTTTCTAAAAGAGTCAAAATCAAATCTTTATGTTTTAGGGGGGAACTTCTAGCGATTAACATTCCTCTTTCTTTCCAAATGGCGGCATAAGCATGGAACACATGGAACCCATACTTAAAGTCAGTAAAAATATTTAATTTCTTATCCTTCCCTAATTGCAAACTCTCGTTAAGGCAATTAGTTCAGCCTTTTGGGCTGATGTCTGGGGTGGCAGGGCCTTGGCTTCTATGACTTCGTCTAGGCTAACTATGGCATACACCACCTTTCAGTTTACCATTTCTACAAAACTGCTCCCATCAGTAAACCATTCGACCTCAGGGCTGTCTAGAGGCTCATCTAGAAGATCAGACCTACTGGAGTAAGTTTGTTCTATGGTCTCTATACACTGATGCAGTAAGTCTCCACTCTTGACCACTGGAAGCAGAGTTTATGGGTTTGGGGTTTGACACACCTTTAAGGTAATGTTGGGGGCGTCCATTAGGAGGGCCTGTTATTTTGTTAACCTTCCTCCAGTCAATCAATGTCCTTTGACTTCCAGCACAGATTGTACCTGATGAGAGGTTAACACATCTAAATGTTGTCCCAGGGTGAGCTTGGAAGACCCATTAACTAACAGGGCTGTGGCTGCTACTGCCCGCAGGCAGCTTGGCCATCCCAGGGCCACTGAGTCCAGTTGTTTTGAAAAGTAAGCCCCCTGTTCTCTGATCTGGTCCCAGCTTTTGGGTCAGAACTCCTAGTGCTATCCCTGACTTCTCGTGAATGTATAGGGTAAAGGGTTGGTCCAAATTTGGAAGCTCCAGTGCTGGTGCTCTACTTAATTCAGTCCTTAGAGTCTCAAAGGCCCACTAGTGGTCCTTATTCCATTGAAGGGGTTCTCTTTCTTCTCCCTTTAGAGCCTCATAGAGGGGTTTTGCTATAAGGCCATAATTTGGAATCCAGACACAACAGAACACGGCCATCCTGAGAAAGCCTCGAAGTTGCCTCTTTGCGGTTGGAGATGGTAATGCACTAATTGCTGTTTTTTGATCTACGGCCAGGGCTTGTGCCCCTGGGGTCAAAACAAATCCTAAATATTGAACCCACTGCTGTGAGATCTGAGCCTTTGTTGGAGAGACTTTATATCGCCTTTCTGCCAGAAAATTTAGGACCCTAATGGTATTTTGATCTGAATCTTGTTCGGTCTCACTACTTATCAATAAATCATCAACATATTGCAGCAGAGTTCCTTCTCAAGGCTCAGTTCCCTCAGTTCCCTTGCTAACGTGTTTCCAAAAGATGGGGCCTGTCCCAAATCGCTGAGGAAGCACTGTTCACGTATATTGGGTAGCCTCCAGGGTGTCAGGGTCCCTCCATTCAAAGGCAAAAAGGTATTGAGACTCAGGATGTAGAGGAATACAGAAAAGTGCATCTTTGAGGTCCAAAACAGAGAAATACTGGGTGCTCCCTGGCACTTGGGTGAGGAAGGTGTATGTGTTTGGCACCAATGGGTGAATAGGGATGAGTGCCTCATTCACTGCTTGTAAGTCTTGCACAAACCAAAACTCCCCATTAGGCTTCTGAATGGGGAGGATCGGGGTGTTGCAAGGGGATTGGCAGGGCCTAATGAGTCTGTGTTTTAGGAACTTGCTGAGCAGCAGTTGGATTCCCCTCAGGGCCTCAGGCTTTAAAAGATCTTTTCCAGGGGTATTTTTCCCCAGGCTTTAACTTTATGTTTATTGGGGGAACAGGTTTTGCCCTTCCTGGCACTGAGGTATCCCAAACTGCAGGATCTACTTGTTCCCTAATTTCTTGGGGAATGTCTTGGGGAATATTTTGATGACCAGCAGGTGGGTCATCTGGGGCTACTAACAGATGCATTCTCTGCTTGAATTCTCTACCTCCTAAGAATATACTAGCTCTTAACTTATTTAGCAAATCTCTTCTGAGGAGGAGGACAGGGCATTCTGGCATATACAAAAAGGAGTGAATAATAATAATGGGCCTGACTCTGTGGGCAAGGGGAGATGTAAATCACCTTACCTTTGGCTGTCTATCAACTCCTGTCACAGTACAGTCTCTGTTGGAGAGGGGGGCAGCTGGCCAAGTCAGAACAGAGCAGGTGGCTCCAGTGTCTACAAGAAATTCAGTTCTCCTACCTGCCACATCGAGGTTGACCCGAGACTCTGCTGGAGTGATGAGGATGGATCGAGTGGGATCTGGAGCTGGGAAGGCACTCAGGCTCCATCAGTTGGTGTGCAGGAATCTCTCATTGGAGAGAATTGTAAGGACCTGGGGCCAGTCAAGGTTGCCCCTTGGGTGTCTCACAGGAAAGTGCTCAGGACATTCCCCCTTCCAGTGCCCCGCCTTCCAACAAAAGGCATACTTGTTCGAGCCCAGGCAGCTTCTTGGCAGTCTGTCCAGGCTTCTTGGCCCTCCAGCGTCCCTTCGAGATGGTGGGTGGGTCAGAGCAGCCAAAAGTTGTGTTTTCTTTTTTAGCCTCTTATCCTTATTGGACTCCTCCATTAAGTCGCGGTTGTTATAGACCTTGAAAGCCTCCTCTACCAAGGTTGACAGTGGGGTTTGGGGCCCACACTCAAGCTTTTGTAATTTTCTCCTGATAATCAGGAGTAGCCTGGGTGATAAAATTCATGGCCAATAGTGTCCTCCCTTCTGCGGACTCATGGTCTGTACTGGTGTACTTCCTGAATGCCTCTGTCACTCGGCTCAGGAAGACTGTTGGGTTTTCATCTTTGTCCTTTGCAACTTCTCGGACCTTATCATAATTTACAGGCTTCACCATACACCTTTTCAGTCCTTCTGATAGACAAGTCATATAATGCCTCATCCTAGCCTGGCCTACCTGATCTTCATAGTCCCAGTGTGGGTCATGTTCTGGGACTGGATCCCCACCCACCTGAAAAATTTGGCGGTGTGGATTGGTGGCCAATAGGCCATCTGAGTGTTACCTGGCCTTTCTCAGTATACGCTCCCTTTCATCTGGGGTGCAACAGTAGGCCAGAATAACCATGATGTCCTGCCAGGTGAGAGAGAATGTCAACCCCAGCCTGATAAATTCGTCCCTAAACTTGTCAGGGTTCTCTGAGAACCTGTCAAAATTCTCCTTACAAATTCCTAAGTCTCTCATTGAGAAGGGGACATGCACTCCAGTAGTGCTTCAGTTTCCATCAGCTGATTCCTGAAGGGGTAAAGGCCTTGTGGGGCAGAGGTGGGGGCTAACTTTGAACCTGATCCTGGGCGACAGGAAGTTCCACTACGAGTTACCCTGGAGGGACTAGTCTCTCCCTCCTGGGGCGACGGAGGATATAAAGGGACATAAGGAGGCAGAGATTGGGATTGGTCAGAGGGACCCGGAGGAGTAGGTGGCTCTGGAGGAGTAGGTGGCTCCGGGGAAGCAGGTGAAGCTTGGTTTCCCCCCTGAGAGTCGGAGAAAGCTAGAAGGGGATCATTTAAAATGTCGGGAGTGTTTCTGATTCCCCAGGCTTTTGATTACAGGAGACCCATAGAGCGGGGTTTTGGTAAAGGACCATGAAGGTTTATTTTGGGGGGTGGGGGCAGCCCCATGTGGTTTGTGGGATTTTAGTTCCCCGACCAGGGATCGAACACATGCCCTCAGCAGTGACAGCTCAGAATTCTAACCACTGGACCGTCAGGGAATTCCCAGGACCATGAAGGCTTGAACATAGGGAGCCTCAGTCCATTTTCCTGTCCTGCAACAGCAGAGATCCAATTGCAACACGGTATTATAGAGACCCATTTTCAGACCATTTTTCTCCATTCCCCGACTTATACAAGGGCCAGGCAATGTTACAATAGAGTTTAAATGTTTCCCTTTTCAGCCCGTCTATTTTGAAAGTTTCCAATTTTTAAGGATACTCTCCAGAGGTGTTTCTTCTGGCTTAGAAGAGGATCATCCCATGTTGAATAACATGCAACCGAGAAAAAGTGCTCCTAGAAATGAAGTCCAGTGTCCCAGAGACATTTACCAGGAGGCTTTTGTCCTATAACGTTTCCCTATGCTGCGGGTATTCCTCGAGTTTGAGCATCTATAAAACCTAGGATGTGGGCTGCTTGGAAGTGGCCACCCAATAGGTGATCTGTAACAAGGTATGGGCTGCCAAGGCCTTGAGTGAAAGGGGTCCTAGAGGTGCAAAAAAGGAACTCCTGGAGGAATTGGAGTTGGGTGCAATGGAAAATGCCATTGGGGTCAGGACCTAAGGGCCTACGTTGGGAGTATTCCCACAGGGGATTTTTTTTTGGACATAGAATGAGGTGAGAGACTAGACAGCAGAAAAACCTAAAACCCTTTCCCCTCTCTGTTTGACAGCTATGATAAAACTGGGGAGAGCCTGATGATTCCATCTGACACAGGCAACAATGAGTTTAGACAATGTTTCCCATTGGTGTGTAATTTAACACACCAAATGAACCCAATTAGTTTAGGATCTCTCTTTGGGAGGCTCCAGGGGCCCCATGAAGCATCCCAAAGTTAACTGGAAGTCAAAAGAATTTCAATTAGAATTTGATATTTGGGAAATCTGTCAAAAATTTCCAAAAGTTTTAAAACATCCAGTCAAATAGAATCATAGGCTGCTGTGAAACAATTATTCCTTGAGCTAAGGTGAAAAAAAAAAGGATTCCAAAAGTAAATGCAGATCACTTAAAGGCACAGAAACTCACACAATCTGTTATCAAAAGGAGCATTCGAGGAAATCTTTGTTCTCTTATGAGAGAAAGAAACCAAATCCAGTCTTATATCAGCCTACTCTTGATAAAATCCGGTTACCTAATTAAATTTAATCCAACCTTAGAAAATTCTAACCACATAAAACATTGTCTTCTCAGTGCTCCTTTTCTGCAAATCTTCTGTAACTTTGTGTAGCCATATTTTGTCCCTTCTTTTTTCCATTCAGAAATAACCAGCTGTAGGACAAAATCACATTTTTCCATTTAACGAAATACATTTCCATTCCACATACCTTCTTTTCTGAAAGCACACATCTTACCTTCCTTACGTCACAATGAAATGTCTTTTACATTAGCATTCCCTGATTGGAATATCCCATAAACTCTTGGGAAGATCCCATGTATCTTCCCAAAGCACAATTTCTTTCCTTAATGTGATGTAAGATATGTGTCTAATAAACCCAAACATCCTTACTTTCCCTCTCACAAGAAAACAAAAGTAGGTAAATTTAGACCTGTTTAGCAATTGATGTTCCAATATTTCATCTTATTTGAAACGGCCTGGATACTCAATGGATTCCCATCATTTAACTTAATTTAGTTTCAAGTTACCAAAATTTGGAGGGACTGTTCTAGATGGACATTTTGAAAACATGATTATTCCCATTGAGTTTACTAAAAAGCTCTTATCCAGTTATATTTACTTAAAAGTTTAATCATATCAGGTTATTTTCCTTGCTAACAGATTTTATCACAGAAACAATATGCACTTATTGACTTCCAGTAACCCTAGGTAGGATAGAAGTATTATACTTAATGTTGATAATACAGACAGGTCTGTATTAATTAAACCCACAAGCTTAAGCCACACAAGTTAATTTTTACAAAATCAGAGATCTCTTAGTTTTCCTGCTTGAATATAAAAAGGTCTCTTTTTTTCCCTCACTCTGGGGGACTACAGATGGATCAGGGAGTCCCTGAGAGTCCAGGCAGAATAGTTACATTGCAAAGGCAGAGGAGAGAGGTGCAAGCCCCTCTCTTCTTTTTTTGTTCTTTAAAATCCCACTAAGTAACCCAAGGCTGGAGTCGAGTCTCAGACAATGTGGGATCCGTTTGTATTTCAGGGTTTAAGAGCTTCACCATGCCCACAATGTTAGCAGAGACTTGTAGGAGCAGTTGGACAGACAAAACTCATAAAACAAAGATACCAATGACAAAAACTTAGACACAAACAAGAAGTTTTCAGGATAAAGGGGATGGGAGTGCAGGTATAAGGACCAAGGGAGAGGTAAAGGGAGGAGGGACAGAAAAGACTGTAAAAGAGAAAGAGAAAGAGAGAGATTGCCATTTCAACCTGACCCTGCAGTTGTCTCTTCAGGCACCAACCTGCAAGCTTTCAGAAAGGGCCACTGAAGGAGGGTGCACCCTGTCCACTGCCCACCGGGGTGATCGAGCCTGGAAACCAGACAGTTGTATTTCATCTGTAGGAACCTAATCCACAGGTGGGACTCTCACCCATGCATACACCAGTTTATAGAAATCTGCTGTAGCACTGCAGCAAAGGGTCCCAGGTCCCAGCCTGTCTCAAAAGTGGGGGGAAAGATAAGAGACATACAGAAAACAAATACCAAAGTGGAAAATGTAATTCCAACCATATCAATAATCACATTGAATGTGAATAGATGAAACAAAGTTAAAGACAAAGATTGATAGACCATATTTGAAAAGCAAGGTCCTTAAAATATAGTCTCTAAGAAGTGGAGGAAAGAAAGGTGGGAAGGAAAGAAGGGAAAAAGAAAAAAAAGAAGGTAGGAGAGAAAGAAGAAATTAAAGGCACCCAACTTTAAATGGCAGAATTCGAACTTTTATTACAGAGGACATGATCCTATGTGTTAGAAAACACCAATGATCCCACCAAAACAAAATACAACAAAACAAAACAGACTAGAATGAATAAACAAGTTTAAGAAGGTCACAGGAAACATTTCTTATAAAAATAAATTTCATTTCTATATACTAAGTACAAAAATATGAAAAGGAAATTAACAAAATGATTTCATTCACAGTAGCATGGAAAAGAATAAAATACTTAGAAATAAATTTAAGAAAGAGCTGCAAGATCTGTACACTGAAAACTACAAAACATTGCTGAGAGAAATTAAGGATCTATATAAACAGAAACATTTCTTTTTCATAGATCAGGAGACTTCATATTATCAAGAAAGCAATTCTCGGACTTCCCTGGTGGTGCAGTGGTTAAGAATCCTCCTGCCAATGCAGGGGCCACAGGTTCGAGCTCTGGTCCAGGAAGATCCCACATGTCGCGGAGCAACTAAGCCCATGAGGCACAACTACAAGCCAGCGCTCTAAAGACGGTGAGCCACAGCTACGGAGCCGTGTGCCACAACTACTAAAGCCCACGTGCCTAGAGCCCATGCTCCACAACAAGAGAAGCCACCACAATGAGAAGCCTGCACGTTGCAACCAAGAGTAGCCCCCACTCACCACAACTAGAGAAAGCCCACACGCAGCAACGAAGACACAAAGCAACCAAAATTAGATAAATAAATAAATAAATAAATTTTTAAGTAAAAAAAAGAAAGCAATTCTCCTCAAATTGATCTATAAATTCAATGCAGTCCCTGTGAATATTCTAGCAGGCTCTTTTTGTGTAGAATTTGACAGCTGATCCTAAAATTCATATGGAAATGCAAAAGATGCAGAATAGCCTAAACAGTTTGGCAAAAGAATAAAGCTGGAGAACTTTCACCACCTGACGTCAAATTTTACTATAATACGTATTAATCTAGACAGTGGGTTTCAGGCACAAGGAAAGGAATACAGTTCAATGGCACAGAATTAAGAGTCCAGAAATAAAACAATTTTTATTATGAATTGATTTTCAACAGAGGTCCCAAGACAATTCAATACAAGAAAGACTAACCTTTCTTTTTTTAACCAAGGAAAGGTGCAGGGATAAATGGATATCCACAGGAAAAACCCAAAGCAAAGAAACAGAAACTTACATCACACTAGACAAAAATGAACTAAAACTTGATCACAGATCCACATGTAAGAAACAACCCCTAACATTTCTCAAAGAAAACATAGAAGAAACTCTTCATGATCTATTAGATATAACATCAAAAACATGATCCATACAAGAAAAGATTAGTAAATTAGACTTCATCAAAATTAAAAACTTTTGCTCTTTGAGCACCACTGTTGAAAGAATGAATAAACAAGCTACAGACTTGGAGAAAATCTTGCAAATCACATATCTGATAAAGAACGGGATCTTGCCGTTTGCAACAACATGGATGGACCATGAGGGTATTATGTTAAGTGAAGTACGTCAGACAAAGGCAAGTACTGTATGATTACACTTATATATGCAATCTAAAAAATAAAACAAATGAAGAAACCTAACAAAACAGAGACAGAGTTATAGATACAGAGAACAAACAGGTGCTTGCCAGACGGGAGAGTGTTGGGGGAAAGAAAGCAACAGGTGAGGGAGATGAAGAGGTACAAAATTTCAGTTGCAAAATAAATGAGCATGAAATGTACACTGTGGGGAATATAGTCAATAATTATGTGATATATTTGTATGGTGACATATCATAACTATACTTATCATTTTGAAATGTACAGAAATAACCAATCACTATGTTGTGTAACAGGAACTAACATAGCATTTCATTGTACATCAATTCTACTTCAAAAACAAACAAATTCATAGGAAAGGAGATCGGATTTGTGGTTACCAGAGGCCGGAGATTGGGGGAGGGAGAACTGGTTAGCTGCAGTCAAAGGTACAAACTCCCAGTTATGCGATAAATAAGTACTAGGGATGTAATGGACAACATGATAAATATAATTAACACTGCCGTATGTTATACATGACAGTTGATAGAGTAAATCCTAAGAGTTCTCATCACAAGGAAAAATTTTTTTTTCCATTTCTTTAATTTTGTATCTATGTGGGATGATGGATGTTCACTAAATTTATTCTGATGATCATTTCATGATGCATGGAAGTCAAATCATTATGCTATACACCTTAAGCTTAAAAAAATTTAAAAAAAGAAAGGATGGACCTCAGTTAATATTAATGTCTCAATATTGGCTCACTAGTTGTGACAAATGTGCCATAGTAATATAAGATCTTAATATTAGGGGAAAATGGGTGAGGGGGATCTTGGAACTCCTTGTACTGTCTTTGCAACTTTTTCATAAATCTAAAACAAAAAGTTTATTTAAATATAAATAAATTTTAAAAAATGTACAGAAAATCATTGAATTGTCCCTTGTATAATAATAAGTGAACTTCATGGTATATAAATTATATCTTAGTAGAGTTGTTTAAAAGGTTATGAAGAAGGTCAGGGTGGGCTGAGGGCTGGGCTGAGGCGGGGTCAGGGCAAGGTCAGGCAGGGCCAGGCTGGGGTCAGGCGGGAGTCAGCAACCCTGGCAATGGGCACGGAGGCGTGGATCGCCCAAGGCCGAGGCCAGCCTGTGGCCCTTCTCTGGCTGCTGCTGCTGCCCGTGGCCACCCGGGAGCTGCGAGGGTCCCCGGCCACGGCCACGGCCGCCCCCGGCTGGGCTCCAGGCGCGGGCGGAGCGGTGGAGGGCAGCGCTCCGACTCCGGAAGCGCAGCGGTTGGCCCCGGGAGCCACAGGTGCGTTGGGGCCTCTGTTGAGGGCTGAAACGGCCTAAACTGCAGGGCCTGAGGGGGCCGGCTGTGACCAGGGCCTGGGTGCCCTGAGTCACTGAATTTCATCTTTTCTCTGCCCTGGCCAACAACCAGGCAGCCCAGAGACCCCCTCAACACAGGTGGGTCACCGACTCCCCACTGTGGAGCCTCTGGGTGGGAAGTGCCTCTGTGGGACTGTGGGACCTCTGTGGGACTGTGGAAGTGGGGACATAGCAGGGTCTGACCCTGAGGCTGGGTGGCTGGGTGGAGGAAAGCACCAGGACTGATGAACGAGTGGCCCTGAGTCCAGGGCCGCGGGTCTCATTCCCCTCCGTGAGGCCCTGGGAGCGCAGGCCCTAGACCAAGATGCCCGCTCTCAGGGGGCCTGGGCACACCCCCTGCCCTCCCAGGTGTGAGTCCTAGAGCCAGGGCTGTCTTCATTAGCCCACTCCCTCTTCTTTTAGAAATGTAGAATCCTGAGTCAGAGAGGGGGAATGACTTTCCCCAGCTCACACAGCACCACAGACTGCAAATCTCCCTCCCTAAGACACCGGGGTGACATGGAGGAGGCACAGGCCCTTAGAAGCCATGATCTTGAGCAAGTAATGTGGGCAACTTCTGAGACCTTTAGCTCTTTGATCTACAAGAGTAGGCATTGAGGTGTGCTAGTTGAGGGAAATAAGGTCTGTGACGTGCCCAGCCCTTGGCAGCCTCACTCGGGGATGTCCTTCTCCCTGGAGATGCTGCTGTGAGCTGCTGTGGCTACCTTAGGTCCCCCCTTGCCCCATCCCACCAGACCTCTGGGTCCTCATCCCCACAGGGCTTGCTCTGTCCAATTCTCAGGGGCAGCCAGTGAAAGTAGAGTCCAGGTAGCGCTGTCATTTTGGCTAGGCCACTGGACGCTTGGCCTTGGTTTTCCCATCTATGAAGTGGACAGGGCCTTCCTGGTAGTGGCATTTGGGGTACTACTAGTGTCTCTATCGTAGGTGGCAGGGGAGTCTCCACAGTGTGCGGGAAGCCCAAGGTGATGGGGAAGATCTACGGTGGCCAGGACGTGGCGGCTGGCCAGTGGCCATGGCAGGCCAGCTTGCAGTACCAGGGCTCGCACGTCTGTGGAGCTGTCCTCATTAACTCTCACTGGGTCGTTTCCACTGCCCACTGCTTTCTGAAGTAAGTCCTCCTTCCAGGGTGCCAGCACAGGCACTGGCAGGCGGGGGGGACATGGGGGAAGAGGAGAAGAGGGGTGATGGACATCCCACGTCAGCTCCTCTGGGCTTTTCTCTGGGGCAGTCTGTGGCCTTCAGATGCATGTCATTCCTGCCTTTGGCCTGTGTACCCTCCACCTGGACTGGCCTCCTTGCTCACCTGCTCAGACCCGCCTCATGCTCTGCCATCAGCCCCTGTGCCTGTCCTTCAACACAGATGTGCCTCAGGAGAGTGGCAGTGTCCGTCCTGGCTGCCGTGTGGTGTGGACCCATCTCAGATCACAGCTTCCTCTGAACGTCCCCACATTTCCAGGTGTCAGATTCTAGGCGGGGACCTGGGGCCGCGTGTCTGGCCAGCAGCTGGGCAATTCTTCTTATTCCTCCCGCACAACTGTGTGCCCAGGAGGAGTCATGGCCGCCGGTGTGCGTTGTGGGGAGCCACGGTGCCAGGCTGCATAGGAGGGAATTGGGGCTCCCTGGGAGAGTGACATTGCTGCTCAAGGGTCTAATTCCCCTGGCCGTCCTGGGCCTGGCTCAGTGCCTGGGTCTGAACAGATGCGGAGGGGTCCCCAGGGAGTTGGGGCATCACAGCCCAGGTCTGGGAGCTGGAACTTTCGGAGCTTAGAGTCCTATTGGCGCCTACTCCATACGACGATCCATGCAAGCCCCTTTGTGACATCAGGGGTGGCAAGTCCCCACCTCACCCTGTCTCCATCCTGTCACAAGAGAAGGCCCAACATGGGTGAGAAGGGCAGATGCATGGGCTGGGGGTTCCGGAGAAGGGCTATGCAGAGCGAGGGGCTTGCTGGAGGGGAAGGGTTTGGGCAAGGGGAGCATGAGGGGGTCTCCAGGTGGATGAGCCGTGCAAACAGTCAGGGAGGTGGGAAGTTTCAGCACCTGTGTTCAGGGAACAAGGCAAGGTTCTGTTTCCTGCACTCATTTGCTCATTTATTTAACAAATCTTTTGTGAGTCCTTATAACTAAGTGGAGAAGCAGCCCTTGGGCAGGAAGGTGTTTAAAGAAAGGAGAGGTCAGGAAGAGTGTGGGGCCAGAAGGTGGACTGTAGGGAGTCTTGGGAAGGGTAAAGTTAGAGCTGGGATTGAGCCAGAACTCCTCCGGTGTACAATCAAAGACCTTCATTTGATATGCCACCAAGGATCTTTCCAGCACAAGGATTCAATGCTCCTCTGATTCTAGTGTGTGATGGAGAAGCCGTGTGTCTGAGGTTGTAAGTAGAATAGCAATTAGCCCCAAGAAAGAAGGACTCCTGAACGCTAGAAATGGGGAGATAAAAGCTGTCTAGCATCATGTGGGGTAGAGGCCTGTGGGCAGTTAGATGAGGATGCAGGGAAAGAGCTAGCCCACACGCAGAGATGACGGTGACAATGTGCCCTCTTCCTCCAGAAAATCTCACGCCCCGGAGAACTACCGGGTTCTGTTAGGAAGCACCCAGCTGCACCAGCACACCCAGCACACCCGAGAGATGTCACTGAGCCAGATTATCATGCACCCAGACTTTGAGAAGTTACATCCCTTCGGGAGTGACATAGCCATGTTGCAGCTGCTCTTTCCTGTGAATTTCACCTCCTACATCATCCCCGCCTGCCTCCCAGTCCCTGGCATGCAGCTACCCAGTAACTCATCCTGCTGGATAACTGGCTGGGGGATGCTCAACAAGGAAAGTGAGAGCGTGTAGGAGAGTCGGGTTGGGGGCAGATGAGGGTGGGGAGGAGGAAGGGGAGAAGGACAAAGGAGGGAAGAAGGGAGGTGTGGCTCCTCCTGAGGGGCCCCCAAGCAAAGAGGCACTGGACCCTGGCCCACTAAGCGTCATTTCTAGAGGAGTGGACCATTCTAGTTCTAGTTCTGAAAGTGTGTGACTGTAAAGCTTCAGTGTTCCCTAAGTGCAAAGGTTTACACTGAAAGTCTGGGAATCTTTGACTTTTGGAATCAAGATTCTGGGTTCTTGAAGTCTTTCTGGTTCTGGATTCCAAGGTTTTAATCAACCATGGATCTGAGATGACTTGATTCAACTCAAAGGTCATGCTTGGGGCCTGGTCCATTGCAGGCCACTGACAAACAAACACCCTGATTTCCCATTGCCACAAGAGGAGCTTGGGAAAAGTGGAAGGAAAACACACGTACGACTTCTGACCTCTGAGCCTGCCTGATGAAGTTAGAATGATTATGACTTGAGAGTGTTTCACTCTCTGAACCTCACTTTGCTCTTCTCCCAACGCAGCTCAGCTATCTACTTCGGAAGCTTGTTAGGTGCACTGCATAACGCAGGAAAAAAATTATGTTTTTTAAGATTGAAAGAGGAGAAATGTAGGCAAAGACTTATGAGCCAGAGTCTTTATTAAAGAAAGGAGTATTTATGGTTGGGGGAAATGCTTATGGTGCAAAATTAAGGGGAAAAAGAATATATATTTTAATTATTTGTAGGGTCATAATTTGGTACCGTGTTTCTCAACAGAGGTGCTACAGGCATTTTGAACAGACCCTGTCTTCATTGCGTGGGATGTGCCAGCATCCCTGGCCCTTGCCTACTAGTATGTCATGAACACTCCCTAATCATAGGACAAACAACCAGGTTCCCAGCATTCTCACACCACATACACAACACATACACACCACACATACACCACACTTCTCACACACACACACACACACACACACACACACACACACACACACACACACACACACACACACACACACACAGACTGTTCCTCCTTGAGGACAGAAACCCTGTCTTTCTTGTTTTAATATCCCAGCCTGTGGCCCGGGCAGGGCCAGGCACCTTGTAGGTACCCCACTGCTGCCACCCTGGTCCTATAGACCATAATTGCTTGCCTGTACCTCCAGACTGGTCTCTGAGATCCCACCCTGTGTGCTATACTTTAGTCTCCACATAGCTGTCTGAGTGTTTTCTTTAAAGCAGGAGTCATGCCAGTTCCCTGCTCATTACCCTCAGTGCCTTCTCATTTATACCTAGAAAAAAGTCGTAACTCCCTGCCTTGGCTCTCAGGCCCTGTGTAATGTTGGCCCCAATTCCTCTCCGCTCATCTCCTACTACATCCCTCACCCACACCATCCCAGCCAGCAGGCCTCCTTCCTGCTTGAAAACGCCAAGGCCATCGCCACCTCAGGGCCTTCACCTTGGCTGCCTCCCTGGCCTCACTCGCTCTCCCTGCTAACCTTGGCATGACTCACTTCTTTACATGTACAACTCAGCTGCTCCTCTGAGGAGTTTTACTTGATCATATGAGCTAAAACAGGCAACCTCTAATAGCATATGTCCCTGTTTTATTTCCTTTACACCACTTATTAGATCTAAAACAATTCTACTTATTTACTTCATTTACCCTGTTGATACAAAAAGCTCAGCTTCCCTGTACACCAGTGCTAAATAGAATCTTGGAGACAGAGTTTTGGGTGAAGTAGAAAAGGATAGCTTTATTACTTTGCCAGGCAAACGGGGACACAGTGGGCTCCTGCCTCGAAAAACTGTGTCTCTACTTGGAGAAGATAGTGAGAAGTTTCATAGTAATGGTTCAAAGAGGGCATGATCAGCTCTTGGACGTTCTGCTGATGAGGTGGGGGTGAGGTAAGTAAGAGTCAGCATCATCAACCTTCAGGTTCCAACTGGTCTGGGGTCTACATGCTTGTGGGCAGCACACCATTGTTAATCATTAACTTCTCCCACCTGGAGGGGGTTTCAGTATCTGCAAAACAGCTCAAAGATATTGTTTTGTATATCCATTGTTGGGGAGCCAGGACCTTGCCCCAAGGCTGCACTGTGTTTCTCTTGACTGTTTCTCACTGGTCTCGCATCCCCTCCCTTCCCTGATTAACAACTGCTTGAATCTGCCCGTTGGAACTCAGAGAAGGTCATGGAGGCTGAATGAAGTCTATTTCCTGTAATCAAAGAAATGGGGGACACAGAAAGCCTTTGTGCCCAGGAGCCCCTCAGGGCCCTGCTCGGTATCCCTGTCTCCCCCAACTAAGAATGTTCCTGTGTATCATTAGTGTCTAAAAGATACTGAACACAAGGACAGAGGAATAAATGAGTGATTGGATGAGAGGGTGGATGGGTGAAGGGTAGGTGGGAGGATGAGTGGGTGGAAGGAAAGATGGATGGGTGGGTGAAAGGATGGTAGGCAGAGATAGTTGGAGTGAGTGGAGATGGATCAAAAGATGGGTAAATGGGCAAATGGATGGAAGCGTGAGTGGATGAATGGGACATGAGGAAAGAGGAAAGATAGGTAGATGGATAGAGGAATTGGTGGATGGATGGAAAGGTTAATGATAGACAAATGGAGAGCGGATGGGATGGTCTGTGAAAGGGTAGGTAGGTTGGTGAATGGTTGTTAAGCACCACTGAGTGGCATGTGTTGGTGGGATTTGCCTTTTTCCTTTGTAGAATAGGAGAGGTGTGGTCTATTGCTATGAGGGAGGTGGAGGGAATAGGATGAGTTTGGAAAAGTTTGAGAAAAGGGGGAGGGCTTACTAGGCATAGGTAGAAGACTGAAACAGTGCTGAAGGCTCAACTGTGCTGAGAAAAGTCCATGTTGAAGTGGTGAACAGTAAGGCAGAGTAGCCTGTAGCTAAGCCACAGCACCCTTCACTGATTTCCTCCTTATCCTCGCAGCGCCTCTGCTCGAACCCTTCCATCTCCAGGAGGGTAAGGTGGGCTTCACTGAGAACAAGTTTTGTAATATATTTTACGGACTTAGAAAAGGCAAGAACTTCTCCGTGCATGAGGACATGCTGTGTGCTGGGGCCTTCTCGACAGGAAAGGCCATCTGCCAAGTGAGTAAGGTCATTTCTGTTCTTCCCTTGCCTGTTCTCAGGGCCTCAGTTTCCCTAGGGGAGGGGCTGTGTTGCCTCTACTGTCTTTGTGGAGACCCCTGGGACTTCCCATTTCCTCCCTCCACATGTCTTCCTGGGCTCAATTCCTTGGCAGTGTCCCCCAGGATAGCCCCTTCCTAAGCCCCTTGCACATAAGGGCATCTACTGGCAGCACCCTCAAACAGCATCTTTTTGTGAGGCATACCTTAAAGTTTTTATTTAAGTATAACATACATACAAAAGAATCTATTCATGCTGTTTTCATAAGTTGGATGAACTTTCACATAGTTACGCAACAGATGACCAATACCCCAGAGGTCCCACTCACACCTCCTTCCTATCACCAACACCCAACAGAAACCGCCGTCTTCACTTTTGACAACTTAGATTAGATTCTGAATATTCCATAAATAGAATTTATTTCCAGTTGTCAATCTTTCGTGTCTTTATATTTGTGAGATTCATCCAAACTGTTAAATGTAGTTATAGTTTGTTGAGTCTTATTGCTCTACAGGACTCTATTGTGTGAATTGAATTCTATGATCAGTTCTACTCTTGATGGGTATTTTAGAGGTTTCCAAGTTTTTCATTTCATTTCACTTCCAAATATTTTATCTTCTATTTCACAGAAACCCTTGAGTAGAATTGTTGAATTAAAAGGTATGTGTATATTCAGCTTTGGCAGATATTTCCTAACAACATCTCCAAAGTGGTTGCACTTCATTCCAGCAGTGGATGCGAGTTTAATATTTATTTATTTTATTTATTTATTTTCCTTATTTTTTTTTTTGCTGTGTCGTGTCTTAGTTGCACCACAAGGGATCTTTGCTGAGGCATGCGAGATCTTTCGTTATGGTGCGCGGTCTCCTCCGGTTTCTCTCTGGTTGTGGTTCTCAGGCTTCTCTCTAGTTGTCGTGTGTGGGTTTTCTCTCTCTAGCTGTTGTGCGTGGGGCTCCGAAGTGCATGGGCTCTGTAGTTGTGGCATGCAGGTTCTCTTGAGGCGCATGAGCTCATTAGTTGCGGCACGCTGGCTTAGTTGCCCCCGCGGCATTTGGAATCTTAGTTCCTCAACCAGGGATTGAACCTGCGTCCCCTGCATTGGAAGACAGATTTTTTACCACTGGATCACTAGGGAAGTCCTGGATGAGAGTTTATATCCTCGCCAACACTTTGCACTTTCCATCTTTTCTCATTTTGATAGCTTATGGTGGTTTGCATGTCCCTGATGACAAGGTAAATGTACTTTCATATGTTTATTGTCATTGGATATCTTCTCTAAAGTTTCCCTTCAAGATTTTCCCCCCTCTCACTTTTCTGTTGGGTTGTCTTCTTTTCCTTTAGGGGCTCTTTGTGTACTTTTACATATTACAGGTATGAGTCCACTGTTGGATATTTGAATTGTAAACATTTCTTTCCTCTCTCTGTAATGCCCAATTTTAGAGGTGGGCAAACAGGTCCGGAGAGGGAAAGTAGCTACCCTAAAATAAGGCAGCACAACCTGGTCCCCCGTATTCTGACTCCAAGCCTAACCTGACCTCCACCATATCCGCCTCAGGGCCCAGCCTCCCAAGCTGGCATCATGTGCGGAGCTCTTGCATAGATGGCATTGTGGAGTGGAGGGGAGAGCATTAGGGTTCTGGAGTTAGAGACACTGCTCTGCCCTGAAGGTCTTTTCACTTTCTGAGCCCATGTCCTCATTTATACTGTAGGATTCTGAGGCCTCCTTCATGGGATTGTCGAAAGGATGGTGTAGTGGGTTGGATAGTGTCCCCTACATTTGTAACCATTTGGGATCTCAGAAAGTGACCTGATTTGGAAATAGGTCTTTGCAGGTGTGATTAGCTAAGAATCTCGAGATGAAACCATTTTGAATTTAGAGTGGGCTGAGGGATAGACAGAGAGGTACTTGATTTCAGACTTCTGGTTTCCAGAACTGTGAGAAGAGAAATTTCGGTTGTTTTTATAGTGACCCAGTTTGTGGTAATATGCTTTGGCACCCCAGGAAATGCACACAGGAGGGATGGGATGCGCCTGGTCCTTGAGAAGGCCTCATGGACAGCTGTTTTCACGGCAGCCCAGTGGAGCTGCTGAGCCAGAGGGAAGAAGCTCGGCCACCTGCCCTCCTGGTAGGAGGTAGACCCAGCTTTCTTGGTTCCCAGTGCACAACCCATGGCTGTCTGGCTTGGGCCGTTGTTCTCACAGAGTCAGCTGCACCTGCAGGTGAAATAAAGGGCTGAGTCCCCCGAGTCCCCATCTGGCTGTCACCGTAGACCTCCCTTCCAGCCTGCAGAGGTCATGGCCATGGAGTTCAGGGCCGGAGCCCTTTGTCTGCTTGCCTGCTGGACATCCATTCTGCCTCTTGACCCTACCCCCTCTCGTTTCTCCCCAGGCTGAGGACACCATTGAGCTGGACACCCAGGAGCCCCAGCACATGGCCCCTCCTGCCCCCCTTAGCCTTTCAGTCACCACAGCCTGTCTGAGAGGTTCCATCTAGATTCATCTTCTGTCACATGCCTGCTCTGGTCCCCAACCTCCAACCGGGGCTCTCTTCTCTCACTGAAGTGCCCTCCCCCAGCACAGGACACCCAGAAACAAGTCTGAGGAGAGACAGACCCCAGGAGCACTCAGTGCTCAGACTGTGGGGCAGGACAGACCTGGGTCCAGTCTTCAGTCTGTAATGTAGTGATTATGACCTTAGATAACCCATGAAATGGGGTTGCTAACGGCCTCCACTTAATAAGGTCCTTAGAGAAGATTCAGTACTGTGCCTGGCATTCAGTAGGTGCTTAACACCTGCTGGCTTTCAATCTCCTGGCCTGGTCTGCCTCCCGCTATCTGGATTGTACCTGTTCTTCTGGGCCTGTCTTAGACCTGTCCTCTCACCCAAGGTAGAATTCATTGCTCTGGCCCTGCCCAACACACACACACACACACACACACACACACACACACACTGTTTGCTGCGTGTCTTCAGTAGTGCAAAGTGCAGCTCACTTTGCATGGGATACATTAGTGTTGGGCCTTCCTCTGCCTTCTGAGAACTCCCCAGGGGCTAGGAGGCTATTGGAGCCCTTCCCATCTCCCTCGGACTGGCCCAGAATCCATCATAATATAGACAACCACATGGCTCATCTGCACGAATCCCTGAGGCCTGGAGTGGACAGGGACCAGGCCTTCCCCTGGCCTTGAACAGCTTGGGGTGGGTACACTGTGGGGAAGGCCAAGGGCACCCCAGCTAGGGAGCACAGAGGGGAAGAGCCGAGGTGATGATGGCACATTCCCAATCTCCAAGAAGACCCCGTGTATGACTTTCTTGGGTCTGCGGTGACAAATCACCTCAAAGTGGGTGACTAAAACAACAGAACTTTATTCTCTTATATTTCTGGAGGTCAAAAGTCTAAAGTCAAGGTGTTGGCCGGGCTGGTTCCTTCTGGAGACTCTAGGGGAGAATGTTTTCTTGCTTTTGCTAGCTTTTTCGAGGCCGCCAGCATTCCTTGGCTCATGGCCCCTTCCTCTGACCCCAAAGCGCATTGCTCCTACCTCTGCTTCTGTCATCACATCTCCTCCTCTGACTCTGACCTCCTGCCTCCCTCTTTCCTCATGAGAATCTTTCTGATTACATTGGGTCCACCCAGATAATCCAGGATAGTCTTCCTATTTCAAGATGCTCAACTCCATCACAGCTGCAGAGTCCCTTTTGCCACGTAAGGTAACATAGCCAAAGGGTCCAGTGATGAGGATGGGCATCTTTGAGGGTTACTTTTGGCCAGCTACACCATGTACCCTTCTCTCTCCTTCAAGCCGCCACTTCCCCCACCCCCTCCTCAGCTGGAGATCTTCTCATTTCACTGAGAACGCCAAAGCAATCAATCAGCCTAGAGCCCATTCATCTTGCCAGCCCCACCCTAGCATCTTCCATCTCTCCTGAGCCTCATGGCCCATCCCAGCCAGTCTGTCCTGGAGCTCTGGGTGCCCAAAGGCTCTCCTGCTAGGTGTGGTGGTATCTCAGTGGTAGAGCTCCAGCCAGAGGGATGGCCAGAGGCAGGGAGTGCGGCAATGCCTAGACAGGTGTGGACGCTGGGAAGACACTTTCTTGAGGCCTCCCAAGATCATCTTGGGAAGGGAGTTCCTGTGCAGGGTCCTGGCTCCAGCCAGTGGCATCCCAGTGTTCATGTGCATACGAGTCCATCTGTGCTCACCTGCCAGTGAGGGTTCAGGATATCTGGGCAATGCCAGGATTGGAAAGAACTTGCACTGAACCCTTTGAATGCCATCTAGTCCATATTGGATATGAGCTAAATGGGAAATTTACCACATTACCATGGGTTAGGAAGGCTGGGGCGGGTGCATTGCGAGGCCTCCTGGGATCCCGATGGCTGCACAAGGACTCTGTGTCAGGCATATTGGTAGGAAGGATGACTAGAGCATTGCTTCAAGGCTTATTGCCAGGCCACTAAGTCCTGAGTCAGCTAAGCAGAAAGGAGACACCAGGCTCCAACTGCTGGAGGTCTGTGGACATCTTGGGCCAGGCTGGCCTGGGCTCCTACACAGAAGAGAGCAGTGTCATGTGGGTTTGGGGGGCAGTGAGTTGGGCCCCTTCAGACTGTGGAGAGTGGGAGCATGGGGGTGGGTGAGGAGGGTGCTGGAAGTCGACTCTAGGAGCAGAGGTCTGAGGACTGCCAGCCTGCACCTCAGCTCACAGCCTGGCTTCGGGCCTCCTCTCTCTCTTTCCCACTCACTCTGCTAGACCTGCCACATTCAACAGCCCTCTATGCTGCAGGCTGGAAGCCCCATCCTCAAGGCCTGGGTCATGTACTCCAGTCCAACTCAATTGTCCCGCACTCTGGGAACTTCCCTCTACCTCCGTGGGGAGCTGGTCCTTGTTCCTCCATATCCCACGAGTGACGGTTCTTTACTTTGGGAAAGATCCTTACTCCCTTGTACTACAGACACCTGGCAAAATGTCTTACTTCCTATTAAAGGCTGAATTATGCCCCCCCCCCAAATACATATGTTGAAGTCCTAACCCCAGTACCTCAGAATGTGACATTTTTTTTTTTTTGGTTGCACCATGCAGCATGTGGGATCTTAGTTCCCCTACCAGGGATGGAACCCGTGCCCAATGCAATAGAAACGTGGAGTCTTAAACCCCGGATCTCCAGAGAAGTCCCCAGAATGTGACTTTATTTGGAGTAGAGCTTTTAAAGAGATAATTGAGTTAACATGAGGTCGTTAGGGTAGCCCCTAATCCAATATGATTGGTGCCGTTATAGGAAGGGAGAATTTGGACACAGAAACACACAGAGGGAAGACAATGTGAGGACACAGGGAGAAGATGGCCATCTATCAGCCAAGGAGAGAGACCTTAGACTTCTGGGCTCCAGAACTGTGAGGTGATAAATTCCTGTTGTTTAAGCCACATTGCCTGTGGTATTTGTTATGGCAGCTGGAGCTGACATATCCTTCCTCTGAAGGCCTGTGCACCCCCATGGCAGGAGTGGTGTCTGCAAGTGAAGACACCTTTCTCTCTCCCCAGCTGGACTCCTTCAGTGTCCTCACTCCTGCTTTCCTCCTGGGATAGTCTCCCTGCCCGGTCCTGTTTCCTTGTCCACGGAGTCAGACAACAGACCTCAAGGGAAAGGGTGAGTGCTGAGGATCACGGCGGGCAATAGGGCCCCAAGACAGGAGCAAGATGACTCTTTCATTAGTTTGTATTTGTTTTTTTCATGCTTGGTTTGTGGGGTGGCAGCAGTTGGACAGGAAAGCGAAGAAGGGACCACTGAAAGGTGATGGGGCTGTGGGAGGGGAGAGGCAGAAGGTTTCAGCGAGGAGACTGGGCCCTGAGGCAGAGAGCAAGAGCAGAGGGGCTTGGGGGATCACTGCAGGGCTTTCCACACGGCCCCAAGCATGAACAACAGCAGGGGCCAGCTCTGTGGAGGCACAAAGGCTGTGCCAGGCCCAGGCGAGCCCGCAGCCTGCAGAGTCTGGTATGGAAACAGGGCCTGAGGGGGAGCGGACGTGGGCTCAGGGAGAGGTGTGAGTCTCTGGATCTCGACGATCCAGTCGGTGAAGTAGGTGACGTTGGTGAAGATGCTGGGGTAAATGGGATGACGGCAGTCAAAGCCCCAGCTGGACAGCCCCATCAGAACCCAGGCACTGGCGAAGTCACAGACGAGGGGCCCCCCGGAATCGCCCTAGGAAAGAGATGGGAGTTCATGTGGGTGACTGAGCCAGGTCTGAGAAGACCAGGTAGCAAGGTGGGCTTATGAGTCTCTGCCATCCAGGCTCACTCAGGTGCACCTCTGTGAAAGTCCCAACACCAGCGTCCCACTGCCGAGCAGCCCTGTTAGGCCATGCGGGCAGGCAGAGGAATCGCGCTACAGGACGTTCCTGATTGACCCTCGGGACCATCACTGATCTAAACCTATCAACATGTGGGCCTCTGTGCCCAGCGAGGTCCTGGTGGTCCGGGACGGGCACTATCCAAGGCCGAGAAGGGGCAGCTGCACCATAGGGCCCAAGAGAGCTGCTCTGTGAGGAAAGCCTGGCCAGCTAAAGCTGCGTCAGTCCCCAGCTCTTGCAATACCCTGAACTGCAGCAGCATGTGCCCACGTGGGTCCTCCTCCTTTTTCATTCATTTAGTTAGGCCTTTAATTTTTCTCTCAACTTCTTGGTTGAACATTTTCAGAAAATGCCCATACCCAGGCGTGGTGGAGGCAGCCTGTTTTGCTCGGGGAGAAGATGGGGGTCCCCAGAAAGCTGCTGGAGTCCTAAAATGCTGTCAGGGCAGGACAATCTGCTTGGAATTCCCCTCACTCATCAGCCAAAGCGAAGGTCCCATCCTTGGGGGTGGGGGTGGGGTGGGGAGCGGGGGCCGTAGCCGTGCCTGCTGCTCCTCCACTCACCGGTCCAACACGCACATCCAGCATCCAGGGCAGCCTCCGCCTTTGGGCACAGCGGCGAAATGACAAGCCTCCTCTTTTGCGGTGCTTTTGTAAATAAGCCAATTAGCCTGCCATTGTCAGATGTGACAAGTGGAAACAAGCTATGGAAGGGACAGGACAGGAAGGGAAGGGCACTTCATAGGGTGGAGGCACAAAGCTTTCCTGTGCTGAGACTCCAGGCAAGAAACAACCTAACTTTCTGATGCAGGAGAAGGGGGAGCAGTAAGTGCAGACGAGGAGAGGAGGGTTGAGCCAGGTGGGGGGGAGGAAGAGCAGTGATGTGTGTGGAGCAAGAGGGATAGATGGGACATGGGGTCACAGGGCCTTATGGTGGGGTGTTAGAATTGACCCCCATGGAGAACTGTCTAGGTTATGTCTAGCACCTGGATCACTCTGGTGCTGTGTGGAGAATGAACCAGTTGGGAGGTAGCTACAGGAGGGAAGGTGAGAGATTACTGATGGGGAGGGGCCAGGGCAGTAAGAAACAGTCAGATTTGGGGCAATATGTTGAAGGAGGCAACAGGACCTTTCAAATCTGAGCCTTTCTCACCAACCAGGGAGGAACTGCAGAGGGGAAGCAGCAGGCTGAGCACGGAGCCCTGGGGTCTCCAGCATTTAGAGGTGGGAGGGGAGGGGACCAGGTGCACAGCAGAGTAGCTGGCTAGTCCTGGTGCCCAGGAAATGGGAGTGAGACTTGCTGAAGTGCTGAGTGAGAGGAGGACTCAGGTCCACAGGTGGCTCTGGCAAGAACAGGCTCTTGGGGATGTTGGTCATGTGGCTCTGGTGGCACATTGGCGACACTCCTGGGTGGAGTGGGTTAGATTCAGTGCTGCTGTGAGTCTTTTGGGGAAGGAAGGCAGAGAAACTGGGCAATTGCAGGCGGGAGAGTGCTGTTGCACGTTTACACAGGAGCCAGGAAAGAGGGAGACAGAAGACATGGAGCAGGAGAGCCTTTGGGCACCCAGAGCTCCAGGACAGACTGGCTGGGATGGGCCATGAGGCTCAGGAGAGATGGAAGATGCTAGGGTGGGGCTGGCAAGATGAATGGGCTCTAGGCTGATTGATTGCTTTGGCGTTCTCAGTGAAATGAGAAGATCTCCAGCTGAGGAGGGGGTGGGGGAAGTGGCGGCTTGAAGGAGAGAGAAGGGTACATGGTGTAGCTGGCCAAAAGTAACCCTCAAAGATGCCCATCCTCATCACTGGACCCTTTGGCTATGTTACCTTACGTGGCAAAAGGGACTCTGCAGCTGTGATGGAGTTGAGCATCTTGAAATAGGAAGACTATCCTGGATTATCTGGGTGGACCCAATGTAATCAGAAAGATTCTCATGAGGAAAGAGGGAGGCAGGAGGTCAGAGTCAGAGGAGGAGATGTGATGACAGAAGCAGAGGTAGGAGCAATGCGCTTTGGGGTCAGAGGAAGGGGCCATGAGCCAAGGAATGCTGGCGGCCTCGAAAAAGCTAGCAAAAGCAAGAAAACATTCTCCCCTAGAGTCTCCAGAAGGAACCAGCCCGGCCAACACCTTGACTTTAGACTTTTGACCTCCAGAAATATAAGAGAATAAAGTTCTGTTGTTTTAGTCACCCACTTTGAGGTGATTTGTCACCGCAGACCCAAGAAAGTCATACACGGGGTCTTCTTGGAGATTGGGAATGTGCCATCATCACCTCGGCTCTTCCCCTCTGTGCTCCCTAGCTGGGGTGCCCTTGGCCTTCCCCACAGTGTACCCACCCCAAGCTGTTCAAGGCCAGGGGAAGGCCTGGTCCCTGTCCACTCCAGGCCTCAGGGATTCGTGCAGATGAGCCATGTGGTTGTCTATATTATGATGGATTCTGGGCCAGTCCGAGGGAGATGGGAAGGGCTCCAATAGCCTCCTAGCCCCTGGGGAGTTCTCAGAAGGCAGAGGAAGGCCCAACACTAATGTATCCCATGCAAAGTGAGCTGCACTTTGCACTACTGAAGACACGCAGCAAACAGTGTGTGTGTGTGTGTGTGTGTGTGTGTGTGTGTGTGTGTTGGGCAGGGCCAGAGCAATGAATTCTACCTTGGGTGAGAGGACAGGTCTAAGACAGGCCCAGAAGAACAGGTACAATCCAGATAGCGGGAGGCAGACCAGGCCAGGAGATTGAAAGCCAGCAGGTGTTAAGCACCTACTGAATGCCAGGCACAGTACTGAATCTTCTCTAAGGACCTTATTAAGTGGAGGCCGTTAGCAACCCCATTTCATGGGTTATCTAAGGTCATAATCACTACATTACAGACTGAAGACTGGACCCAGGTCTGTCCTGCCCCACAGTCTGAGCACTGAGTGCTCCTGGGGTCTGTCTCTCCTCAGACTTGTTTCTGGGTGTCCTGTGCTGGGGGAGGGCACTTCAGTGAGAGAAGAGAGCCCCGGTTGGAGGTTGGGGACCAGAGCAGGCATGTGACAGAAGATGAATCTAGATGGAACCTCTCAGACAGGCTGTGGTGACTGAAAGGCTAAGGGGGGCAGGAGGGGCCATGTGCTGGGGCTCCTGGGTGTCCAGCTCAATGGTGTCCTCAGCCTGGGGAGAAACGAGAGGGGGTAGGGTCAAGAGGCAGAATGGATGTCCAGCAGGCAAGCAGACAAAGGGCTCCGGCCCTGAACTCCATGGCCATGACCTCTGCAGGCTGGAAGGGAGGTCTACGGTGACAGCCAGATGGGGACTCGGGGGACTCAGCCCTTTATTTCACCTGCAGGTGCAGCTGACTCTGTGAGAACAACGGCCCAAGCCAGACAGCCATGGGTTGTGCACTGGGAACCAAGAAAGCTGGGTCTACCTCCTACCAGGAGGGCAGGTGGCCGAGCTTCTTCCCTCTGGCTCAGCAGCTCCACTGGGCTGCCGTGAAAACAGCTGTCCATGAGGCCTTCTCAAGGACCAGGCGCATCCCATCCCTCCTGTGTGCATTTCCTGGGGTGCCAAAGCATATTACCACAAACTGGGTCACTATAAAAACAACCGAAATTTCTCTTCTCACAGTTCTGGAAACCAGAAGTCTGAAATCAAGTACCTCTCTGTCTATCCCTCAGCCCACTCTAAATTCAAAATGGTTTCATCTCGAGATTCTTAGCTAATCACACCTGCAAAGACCTATTTCCAAATCAGGTCACTTTCTGAGATCCCAAATGGTTACAAATGTAGGGGACACTATCCAACCCACTACACCATCCTTTCGACAATCCCATGAAGGAGGCCTCAGAATCCTACAGTATAAATGAGGACATGGGCTCAGAAAGTGAAAAGACCTTCAGGGCAGAGCAGTGTCTCTAACTCCAGAACCCTAATGCTCTCCCCTCCACTCCACAATGCCATCTATGCAAGAGCTCCGCACATGATGCCAGCTTGGGAGGCTGGGCCCTGAGGCGGATATGGTGGAGGTCAGGTTAGGCTTGGAGTCAGAATACGGGGGACCAGGTTGTGCTGCCTTATTTTAGGGTAGCTACTTTCCCTCTCCGGACCTGTTTGCCCACCTCTAAAATTGGGCATTACAGAGAGAGGAAAGAAATGTTTACAATTCAAATATCCAACAGTGGACTCATACCTGTAATATGTAAAAGTACACAAAGAGCCCCTAAAGGAAAAGAAGACAACCCAACAGAAAAGTGAGAGGGGGGAAAATCTTGAAGGGAAACTTTAGAGAAGATATCCAATGACAATAAACATATGAAAGTACATTTACCTTGTCATCAGGGACATGCAAACCACCATAAGCTATCAAAATGAGAAAAGATGGAAAGTGCAAAGTGTTGGCGAGGATATAAACTCTCATCCAGGACTTCCCTAGTGATCCAGTGGTAAAAAATCTGTCTTCCAATGCAGGGGACGCAGGTTCAATCCCTGGTTGAGGAACTAAGATTCCAAATGCCGCGGGGGCAACTAAGCCAGCGTGCCGCAACTAATGAGCTCATGCGCCTCAAGAGAACCTGCATGCCACAACTACAGAGCCCATGCACTTCGGAGCCCCACGCACAACAGCTAGAGAGAGAAAACCCACACACGACAACTAGAGAGAAGCCTGAGAACCACAACCAGAGAGAAACCGGAGGAGACCGCGCACCATAACGAAAGATCTCGCATGCCTCAGCAAAGATCCCTTGTGGTGCAACTAAGACACGACACAGCAAAAAAAAAAATAAGGAAAATAAATAAATAAAATAAATAAATATTAAACTCGCATCCACTGCTGGAATGAAGTGCAACCACTTTGGAGATGTTGTTAGGAAATATCTGCCAAAGCTGAATATACACATACCTTTTAATTCAACAATTCTACTCAAGGGTTTCTGTGAAATAGAAGATAAAATATTTGGAAGTGAAATGAAATGAAAAACTTGGAAACCTCTAAAATACCCATCAAGAGTAGAACTGATCATAGAATTCAATTCACACAATAGAGTCCTGTAGAGCAATAAGACTCAACAAACTATAACTACATTTAACAGTTTGGATGAATCTCACAAATATAAAGACACGAAAGATTGACAACTGGAAATAAATTCTATTTATGGAATATTCAGAATCTAATCTAAGTTGTCAAAAGTGAAGACGGCGGTTTCTGTTGGGTGTTGGTGATAGGAAGGAGGTGTGAGTGGGACCTCTGGGGTATTGGTCATCTGTTGCGTAACTATGTGAAAGTTCATCCAACTTATGAAAACAGCATGAATAGATTCTTTTGTATGTATGTTATACTTAAATAAAAACTTTAAGGTATGCCTCACAAAAAGATGCTGTTTGAGGGTGCTGCCAGTAGATGCCCTTATGTGCAAGGGGCTTAGGAAGGGGCTATCCTGGGGGACACTGCCAAGGAATTGAGCCCAGGAAGACATGTGGAGGGAGGAAATGGGAAGTCCCAGGGGTCTCCACAAAGACAGTAGAGGCAACACAGCCCCTCCCCTAGGGAAACTGAGGCCCTGAGAACAGGCAAGGGAAGAACAGAAATGACCTTACTCACTTGGCAGATGGCCTTTCCTGTCGAGAAGGCCCCAGCACACAGCATGTCCTCATGCACGGAGAAGTTCTTGCCTTTTCTAAGTCCGTAAAATATATTACAAAACTTGTTCTCAGTGAAGCCCACCTTACCCTCCTGGAGATGGAAGGGTTCGAGCAGAGGCGCTGCGAGGATAAGGAGGAAATCAGTGAAGGGTGCTGTGGCTTAGCTACAGGCTACTCTGCCTTACTGTTCACCACTTCAACATGGACTTTTCTCAGCACAGTTGAGCCTTCAGCACTGTTTCAGTCTTCTACCTATGCCTAGTAAGCCCTCCCCCTTTTCTCAAACTTTTCCAAACTCATCCTATTCCCTCCACCTCCCTCATAGCAATAGACCACACCTCTCCTATTCTACAAAGGAAAAAGGCAAATCCCACCAACACATGCCACTCAGTGGTGCTTAACAACCATTCACCAACCTACCTACCCTTTCACAGACCATCCCATCCGCTCTCCATTTGTCTATCATTAACCTTTCCATCCATCCACCAATTCCTCTATCCATCTACCTATCTTTCCTCTTTCCTCATGTCCCATTCATCCACTCACGCTTCCATCCATTTGCCCATTTACCCATCTTTTGATCCATCTCCACTCACTCCAACTATCTCTGCCTACCATCCTTTCACCCACCCATCCATCTTTCCTTCCACCCACTCATCCTCCCACCTACCCTTCACCCATCCACCCTCTCATCCAATCACTCATTTATTCCTCTGTCCTTGTGTTCAGTATCTTTTAGACACTAATGATACACAGGAACATTCTTAGTTGGGGGAGACAGGGATACCGAGCAGGGCCCTGAGGGGCTCCTGGGCACAAAGGCTTTCTGTGTCCCCCATTTCTTTGATTACAGGAAATAGACTTCATTCAGCCTCCATGACCTTCTCTGAGTTCCAACGGGCAGATTCAAGCAGTTGTTAATCAGGGAAGGGAGGGGATGCGAGACCAGTGAGAAACAGTCAAGAGAAACACAGTGCAGCCTTGGGGCAAGGTCCTGGCTCCCCAACAATGGATATACAAAACAATATCTTTGAGCTGTTTTGCAGATACTGAAACCCCCTCCAGGTGGGAGAAGTTAATGATTAACAATGGTGTGCTGCCCACAAGCATGTAGACCCCAGACCAGTTGGAACCTGAAGGTTGATGATGCTGACTCTTACTTACCTCACCCCCACCTCATCAGCAGAACGTCCAAGAGCTGATCATGCCCTCTTTGAACCATTACTATGAAACTTCTCACTATCTTCTCCAAGTAGAGACACAGTTTTTCGAGGCAGGAGCCCACTGTGTCCCCGTTTGCCTGGCAAAGTAATAAAGCTATCCTTTTCTACTTCACCCAAAACTCTGTCTCCAAGATTCTATTTAGCACTGGTGTACAGGGAAGCTGAGCTTTTTGTATCAACAGGGTAAATGAAGTAAATAAGTAGAATTGTTTTAGATCTAATAAGTGGTGTAAAGGAAATAAAACAGGGACATATGCTATTAGAGGTTGCCTGTTTTAGCTCATATGATCAAGTAAAACTCCTCAGAGGAGCAGCTGAGTTGTACATGTAAAGAAGTGAGTCATGCCAAGGTTAGCAGGGAGAGCGAGTGAGGCCAGGGAGGCAGCCAAGGTGAAGGCCCTGAGGTGGCGATGGCCTTGGCGTTTTCAAGCAGGAAGGAGGCCTGCTGGCTGGGATGGTGTGGGTGAGGGATGTAGTAGGAGATGAGCGGAGAGGAATTGGGGCCAACATTACACAGGGCCTGAGAGCCAAGGCAGGGAGTTACGACTTTTTTCTAGGTATAAATGAGAAGGCACTGAGGGTAATGAGCAGGGAACTGGCATGACTCCTGCTTTAAAGAAAACACTCAGACAGCTATGTGGAGACTAAAGTATAGCACACAGGGTGGGATCTCAGAGACCAGTCTGGAGGTACAGGCAAGCAATTATGGTCTATAGGACCAGGGTGGCAGCAGTGGGGTACCTACAAGGTGCCTGGCCCTGCCCGGGCCACAGGCTGGGATATTAAAACAAGAAAGACAGGGTTTCTGTCCTCAAGGAGGAACAGTCTGTGTGTGTGTGTGTGTGTGTGTGTGTGTGTGTGTGTGAGAAATGTGGTGTATGTGTGGTGTGTATGTGTTGTGTATGTGGTGTGAGAATGCTGGGAACCTGGTTGTTTGTCCTATGATTAGGGAGTGTTCATGACATACTAGTAGGCAAGGGCCAGGGATGCTGGCACATCCCACGCAATGAAGACAGGGTCTGTTCAAAATGCCTGTAGCACCTCTGTTGAGAAACACGGTACCAAATTATGACCCTACAAATAATTAAAATATATATTCTTTTTCCCCTTAATTTTGCACCATAAGCATTTCCCCCAACCATAAATACTCCTTTCTTTAATAAAGACTCTGGCTCATTAGTCTTTGCCTACATTTCTCCTCTTTCAATCTTAAAAAACATAATTTTTTTCCTGCGTTATGCAGTGCACCTAACAAGCTTCCGAAGTAGATAGCTGAGCTGCGTTGGGAGAAGAGCAAAGTGAGGTTCAGAGAGTGAAACACTCTCAAGTCATAATCATTCTAACTTCATCAGGCAGGCTCAGAGGTCAGAAGTCGTACGTGTGTTTTCCTTCCACTTTTCCCAAGCTCCTCTTGTGGCAATGGGAAATCAGGGTGTTTGTTTGTCAGTGGCCTGCAATGGACCAGGCCCCAAGCATGACCTTTGAGTTGAATCAAGTCATCTCAGATCCATGGTTGATTAAAACCTTGGAATCCAGAACCAGAAAGACTTCAAGAACCCAGAATCTTGATTCCAAAAGTCAAAGATTCCCAGACTTTCAGTGTAAACCTTTGCACTTAGGGAACACTGAAGCTTTACAGTCACACACTTTCAGAACTAGAACTAGAATGGTCCACTCCTCTAGAAATGACGCTTAGTGGGCCAGGGTCCAGTGCCTCTTTGCTTGGGGGCCCCTCAGGAGGAGCCACACCTCCCTTCTTCCCTCCTTTGTCCTTCTCCCCTTCCTCCTCCCCACCCTCATCTGCCCCCAACCCGACTCTCCTACACGCTCTCACTTTCCTTGTTGAGCATCCCCCAGCCAGTTATCCAGCAGGATGAGTTACTGGGTAGCTGCATGCCAGGGACTGGGAGGCAGGCGGGGATGATGTAGGAGGTGAAATTCACAGGAAAGAGCAGCTGCAACATGGCTATGTCACTCCCGAAGGGATGTAACTTCTCAAAGTCTGGGTGCATGATAATCTGGCTCAGTGACATCTCTCGGGTGTGCTGGGTGTGCTGGTGCAGCTGGGTGCTTCCTAACAGAACCCGGTAGTTCTCCGGGGCGTGAGATTTTCTGGAGGAAGAGGGCACATTGTCACCGTCATCTCTGCGTGTGGGCTAGCTCTTTCCCTGCATCCTCATCTAACTGCCCACAGGCCTCTACCCCACATGATGCTAGACAGCTTTTATCTCCCCATTTCTAGCGTTCAGGAGTCCTTCTTTCTTGGGGCTAATTGCTATTCTACTTACAACCTCAGACACACGGCTTCTCCATCACACACTAGAATCAGAGGAGCATTGAATCCTTGTGCTGGAAAGATCCTTGGTGGCATATCAAATGAAGGTCTTTGATTGTACACCGGAGGAGTTCTGGCTCAATCCCAGCTCTAACTTTACCCTTCCCAAGACTCCCTACAGTCCACCTTCTGGCCCCACACTCTTCCTGACCTCTCCTTTCTTTAAACACCTTCCTGCCCAAGGGCTGCTTCTCCACTTAGTTATAAGGACTCACAAAAGATTTGTTAAATAAATGAGCAAATGAGTGCAGGAAACAGAGCCTTGCCTTGTTCCCTGAACACAGGTGCTGAAACTCCCCACCTCCCTGACTGTTTGCACGGCTCATCCACCTGGAGACCCCCTCATGCTCCCCTTGCCCAAACCCTTCCCCTCCAGCAAGCCCCTCGCTCTGCATAGCCCTTGTCCGGAACCCCCAGCCCATGCATCTGCCCTTCTCACCCATGTTGGGCCTTCTCTTGTGACAGGATGGAGACAGGGTGAGGTGGGGACTTGCCACCCCTGATGTCACAAAGGGGCTTGCATGGATCGTCATATGGAGTAGGCGCCAATAGGACTCTAAGCTCCGAAAGTTCCAGCTCCCAGACCTGGGCTGTGATGCCCCAACTCCCTGGGGACCCCTCCGCATCTGTTCAGACCCAGGCACTGAGCCAGGCCCAGGACGGCCAGGGGAATTAGACCCTTGAGCAGCAATGTCACTCTCCCAGGGAGCCCCAATTCCCTCCTGTGCAGCCTGGCACCGTGGCTCCCCACAACGCACACCGGCGGCCATGACTCCTCCTGGGCACACAGCTGTGCAGGAGGAATAAGAAGAATTGCCCAGCTGCTGGCCAGACACGCGGTCCCAGGTCCCCGCCTAGAATCTGACACCTGGAAATGTGGGGACGTTCAGAGGAAGCTGTGATCTGAGATGGGTCCACACCACACGGCAGCCAGGACGGACACTGCCACTCTCCTGAGGCACATCTGTGTTGAAGGACAGGCACAGGGGCTGATGGCAGAGCATGAGGCGGGTCTGAGCAGGTGAGCAAGGAGGCCAGTCCAGGTGGAGGGTACACAGGCCAAAGGCAGGAATGACATGCATCTGAAGGCCACAGACTGCCCCAGAGAAAAGCCCAGAGGAGCTGACGTGGGATGTCCATCACCCCTCTTCTCCTCTTCCCCCATGTCCCCCCCGCCTGCCAGTGCCTGTGCTGGCACCCTGGAAGGAGGACTTACTTCAGAAAGCAGTGGGCAGTGGAAACGACCCAGTGAGAGTTAATGAGGACAGCTCCACAGACGTGCGAGCCCTGGTACTGCAAGCTGGCCTGCCATGGCCACTGGCCAGCCGCCACGTCCTGGCCACCGTAGATCTTCCCCATCACCTTGGGCTTCCCGCACACTGTGGAGACTCCCCTGCCACCTACGATAGAGACACTAGTAGTACCCCAAATGCCACTACCAGGAAGGCCCTGTCCACCTCATAGATGGGAAAACCAAGGCCAAGCGTCCAGTGGCCTAGCCAAAATGACAGCGCTACCTGGACTCTACTTTCACTGGCTGCCCCTGAGAATTGGACAGAGCAAGCCCTGTGGGGATGAGGACCCAGAGGTCTGGTGGGATGGGGCAAGGGGGGACCTAAGGTAGCCACAGCAGCTCACAGCAGCATCTCCAGGGAGAAGGACATCCCCGAGTGAGGCTGCCAAGGGCTGGGCACGTCACAGACCTTATTTCCCTCAACTAGCACACCTCAATGCCTACTCTTGTAGATCAAAGAGCTAAAGGTCTCAGAAGTTGCCCACATTACTTGCTCAAGATCATGGCTTCTAAGGGCCTGTGCCTCCTCCATGTCACCCCGGTGTCTTAGGGAGGGAGATTTGCAGTCTGTGGTGCTGTGTGAGCTGGGGAAAGTCATTCCCCCTCTCTGACTCAGGATTCTACATTTCTAAAAGAAGAGGGAGTGGGCTAATGAAGACAGCCCTGGCTCTAGGACTCACACCTGGGAGGGCAGGGGGTGTGCCCAGGCCCCCTGAGAGCGGGCATCTTGGTCTAGGGCCTGCGCTCCCAGGGCCTCACGGAGGGGAATGAGACCCGCGGCCCTGGACTCAGGGCCACTCGTTCATCAGTCCTGGTGCTTTCCTCCACCCAGCCACCCAGCCTCAGGGTCAGACCCTGCTGTGTCCCCACTTCCACAGTCCCACAGAGGTCCCACAGTCCCACAGAGGCACTTCCCACCCAGAGGCTCCACAGTGGGGAGTCGGTGACCCACCTGTGTTGAGGGGGTCTCTGGGCTGCCTGGTTGTTGGCCAGGGCAGAGAAAAGATGAAATTCAGTGACTCAGGGCACCCAGGCCCTGGTCACAGCCGGCCCCCTCAGGCCCTGCAGTTTAGGCCGTTTCAGCCCTCAACAGAGGCCCCAACGCACCTGTGGCTCCCGGGGCCAACCGCTGCGCTTCCGGAGTCGGAGCGCTGCCCTCCACCGCTCCGCCCGCGCCTGGAGCCCAGCCGGGGGCGGCCGTGGCCGTGGCCGGGGACCCTCGCAGCTCCCGGGTGGCCACGGGCAGCAGCAGCAGCCAGAGAAGGGCCACAGGCTGGCCTCGGCCTTGGGCGATCCACGCCTCCGTGCCCATTGCCAGGGTTGCTGACTCCCGCCTGACCCCAGCCTGGCCCTGCCTGACCTTGCCCTGACCCCGCCTCAGCCCAGCCCTCAGCCCACCCTGACCTTCTTCATAACCTTTTAAACAACTCTACTAAGATATAATTTATATACCATGAAGTTCACTTATTATTATACAAGGGACAATTCAATGATTTTCTGTACATTTTTTAAAATTTATTTATATTTAAATAAACTTTTTGTTTTAGATTTATGAAAAAGTTGCAAAGACAGTACAAGGAGTTCCAAGATCCCCCTCACCCATTTTCCCCTAATATTAAGATCTTATATTACTATGGCACATTTGTCACAACTAGTGAGCCAATATTGAGACATTAATATTAACTGAGGTCCATCCTTTCTTTTTTTAAATTTTTTTAAGCTTAAGGTGTATAGCATAATGATTTGACTTCCATGCATCATGAAATGATCATCAGAATAAATTTAGTGAACATCCATCATCCCACATAGATACAAAATTAAAGAAATGGAAAAAAAAATTTTTCCTTGTGATGAGAACTCTTAGGATTTACTCTATCAACTGTCATGTATAACATACGGCAGTGTTAATTATATTTATCATGTTGTCCATTACATCCCTAGTACTTATTTATCGCATAACTGGGAGTTTGTACCTTTGACTGCAGCTAACCAGTTCTCCCTCCCCCAATCTCCGGCCTCTGGTAACCACAAATCCGATCTCCTTTCCTATGAATTTGTTTGTTTTTGAAGTAGAATTGATGTACAATGAAATGCTATGTTAGTTCCTGTTACACAACATAGTGATTGGTTATTTCTGTACATTTCAAAATGATAAGTATAGTTATGATATGTCACCATACAAATATATCACATAATTATTGACTATATTCCCCACAGTGTACATTTCATGCTCATTTATTTTGCAACTGAAATTTTGTACCTCTTCATCTCCCTCACCTGTTGCTTTCTTTCCCCCAACACTCTCCCGTCTGGCAAGCACCTGTTTGTTCTCTGTATCTATAACTCTGTCTCTGTTTTGTTAGGTTTCTTCATTTGTTTTATTTTTTAGATTGCATATATAAGTGTAATCATACAGTACTTGCCTTTGTCTGACGTACTTCACTTAACATAATACCCTCATGGTCCATCCATGTTGTTGCAAACGGCAAGATCCCGTTCTTTATCAGATATGTGATTTGCAAGATTTTCTCCAAGTCTGTAGCTTGTTTATTCATTCTTTCAACAGTGGTGCTCAAAGAGCAAAAGTTTTTAATTTTGATGAAGTCTAATTTACTAATCTTTTCTTGTATGGATCATGTTTTTGATGTTATATCTAATAGATCATGAAGAGTTTCTTCTATGTTTTCTTTGAGAAATGTTAGGGGTTGTTTCTTACATGTGGATCTGTGATCAAGTTTTAGTTCATTTTTGTCTAGTGTGATGTAAGTTTCTGTTTCTTTGCTTTGGGTTTTTCCTGTGGATATCCATTTATCCCTGCACCTTTCCTTGGTTAAAAAAAGAAAGGTTAGTCTTTCTTGTATTGAATTGTCTTGGGACCTCTGTTGAAAATCAATTCATAATAAAAATTGTTTTATTTCTGGACTCTTAATTCTGTGCCATTGAACTGTATTCCTTTCCTTGTGCCTGAAACCCACTGTCTAGATTAATACGTATTATAGTAAAATTTGACGTCAGGTGGTGAAAGTTCTCCAGCTTTATTCTTTTGCCAAACTGTTTAGGCTATTCTGCATCTTTTGCATTTCCATATGAATTTTAGGATCAGCTGTCAAATTCTACACAAAAAGAGCCTGCTAGAATATTCACAGGGACTGCATTGAATTTATAGATCAATTTGAGGAGAATTGCTTTCTTTTTTTTACTTAAAAATTTATTTATTTATTTATTTATCTAATTTTGGTTGCTTTGTGTCTTCGTTGCTGCGTGTGGGCTTTCTCTAGTTGTGGTGAGTGGGGGCTACTCTTGGTTGCAACGTGCAGGCTTCTCATTGTGGTGGCTTCTCTTGTTGTGGAGCATGGGCTCTAGGCACGTGGGCTTTAGTAGTTGTGGCACACGGCTCCGTAGCTGTGGCTCACCGTCTTTAGAGCGCTGGCTTGTAGTTGTGCCTCATGGGCTTAGTTGCTCCGCGACATGTGGGATCTTCCTGGACCAGAGCTCGAACCTGTGGCCCCTGCATTGGCAGGAGGATTCTTAACCACTGCACCACCAGGGAAGTCCGAGAATTGCTTTCTTGATAATATGAAGTCTCCTGATCTATGAAAAAGAAATGTTTCTGTTTATATAGATCCTTAATTTCTCTCAGCAATGTTTTGTAGTTTTCAGTGTACAGATCTTGCAGCTCTTTCTTAAATTTATTTCTAAGTATTTTATTCTTTTCCATGCTACTGTGAATGAAATCATTTTGTTAATTTCCTTTTCATATTTTTGTACTTAGTATATAGAAATGAAATTTATTTTTATAAGAAATGTTTCCTGTGACCTTCTTAAACTTGTTTATTCATTCTAGTCTGTTTTGTTTTGTTGTATTTTGTTTTGGTGGGATCATTGGTGTTTTCTAACACATAGGATCATGTCCTCTGTAATAAAAGTTCGAATTCTGCCATTTAAAGTTGGGTGCCTTTAATTTCTTCTTTCTCTCCTACCTTCTTTTTTTTCTTTTTCCCTTCTTTCCTTCCCACCTTTCTTTCCTCCACTTCTTAGAGACTATATTTTAAGGACCTTGCTTTTCAAATATGGTCTATCAATCTTTGTCTTTAACTTTGTTTCATCTATTCACATTCAATGTGATTATTGATATGGTTGGAATTACATTTTCCACTTTGGTATTTGTTTTCTGTATGTCTCTTATCTTTCCCCCCACTTTTGAGACAGGCTGGGACCTGGGACCCTTTGCTGCAGTGCTACAGCAGATTTCTATAAACTGGTGTATGCATGGGTGAGAGTCCCACCTGTGGATTAGGTTCCTACAGATGAAATACAACTGTCTGGTTTCCAGGCTCGATCACCCCGGTGGGCAGTGGACAGGGTGCACCCTCCTTCAGTGGCCCTTTCTGAAAGCTTGCAGGTTGGTGCCTGAAGAGACAACTGCAGGGTCAGGTTGAAATGGCAATCTCTCTCTTTCTCTTTCTCTTTTACAGTCTTTTCTGTCCCTCCTCCCTTTACCTCTCCCTTGGTCCTTATACCTGCACTCCCATCCCCTTTATCCTGAAAACTTCTTGTTTGTGTCTAAGTTTTTGTCATTGGTATCTTTGTTTTATGAGTTTTGTCTGTCCAACTGCTCCTACAAGTCTCTGCTAACATTGTGGGCATGGTGAAGCTCTTAAACCCTGAAATACAAACGGATCCCACATTGTCTGAGACTCGACTCCAGCCTTGGGTTACTTAGTGGGATTTTAAAGAACAAAAAAAGAAGAGAGGGGCTTGCACCTCTCTCCTCTGCCTTTGCAATGTAACTATTCTGCCTGGACTCTCAGGGACTCCCTGATCCATCTGTAGTCCCCCAGAGTGAGGGAAAAAAAGAGACCTTTTTATATTCAAGCAGGAAAACTAAGAGATCTCTGATTTTGTAAAAATTAACTTGTGTGGCTTAAGCTTGTGGGTTTAATTAATACAGACCTGTCTGTATTATCAACATTAAGTATAATACTTCTATCCTACCTAGGGTTACTGGAAGTCAATAAGTGCATATTGTTTCTGTGATAAAATCTGTTAGCAAGGAAAATAACCTGATATGATTAAACTTTTAAGTAAATATAACTGGATAAGAGCTTTTTAGTAAACTCAATGGGAATAATCATGTTTTCAAAATGTCCATCTAGAACAGTCCCTCCAAATTTTGGTAACTTGAAACTAAATTAAGTTAAATGATGGGAATCCATTGAGTATCCAGGCCGTTTCAAATAAGATGAAATATTGGAACATCAATTGCTAAACAGGTCTAAATTTACCTACTTTTGTTTTCTTGTGAGAGGGAAAGTAAGGATGTTTGGGTTTATTAGACACATATCTTACATCACATTAAGGAAAGAAATTGTGCTTTGGGAAGATACATGGGATCTTCCCAAGAGTTTATGGGATATTCCAATCAGGGAATGCTAATGTAAAAGACATTTCATTGTGACGTAAGGAAGGTAAGATGTGTGCTTTCAGAAAAGAAGGTATGTGGAATGGAAATGTATTTCGTTAAATGGAAAAATGTGATTTTGTCCTACAGCTGGTTATTTCTGAATGGAAAAAAGAAGGGACAAAATATGGCTACACAAAGTTACAGAAGATTTGCAGAAAAGGAGCACTGAGAAGACAATGTTTTATGTGGTTAGAATTTTCTAAGGTTGGATTAAATTTAATTAGGTAACCGGATTTTATCAAGAGTAGGCTGATATAAGACTGGATTTGGTTTCTTTCTCTCATAAGAGAACAAAGATTTCCTCGAATGCTCCTTTTGATAACAGATTGTGTGAGTTTCTGTGCCTTTAAGTGATCTGCATTTACTTTTGGAATCCTTTTTTTTTTCACCTTAGCTCAAGGAATAATTGTTTCACAGCAGCCTATGATTCTATTTGACTGGATGTTTTAAAACTTTTGGAAATTTTTGACAGATTTCCCAAATATCAAATTCTAATTGAAATTCTTTTGACTTCCAGTTAACTTTGGGATGCTTCATGGGGCCCCTGGAGCCTCCCAAAGAGAGATCCTAAACTAATTGGGTTCATTTGGTGTGTTAAATTACACACCAATGGGAAACATTGTCTAAACTCATTGTTGCCTGTGTCAGATGGAATCATCAGGCTCTCCCCAGTTTTATCATAGCTGTCAAACAGAGAGGGGAAAGGGTTTTAGGTTTTTCTGCTGTCTAGTCTCTCACCTCATTCTATGTCCAAAAAAAAATCCCCTGTGGGAATACTCCCAACGTAGGCCCTTAGGTCCTGACCCCAATGGCATTTTCCATTGCACCCAACTCCAATTCCTCCAGGAGTTCCTTTTTTGCACCTCTAGGACCCCTTTCACTCAAGGCCTTGGCAGCCCATACCTTGTTACAGATCACCTATTGGGTGGCCACTTCCAAGCAGCCCACATCCTAGGTTTTATAGATGCTCAAACTCGAGGAATACCCGCAGCATAGGGAAACGTTATAGGACAAAAGCCTCCTGGTAAATGTCTCTGGGACACTGGACTTCATTTCTAGGAGCACTTTTTCTCGGTTGCATGTTATTCAACATGGGATGATCCTCTTCTAAGCCAGAAGAAACACCTCTGGAGAGTATCCTTAAAAATTGGAAACTTTCAAAATAGACGGGCTGAAAAGGGAAACATTTAAACTCTATTGTAACATTGCCTGGCCCTTGTATAAGTCGGGGAATGGAGAAAAATGGTCTGAAAATGGGTCTCTATAATACCGTGTTGCAATTGGATCTCTGCTGTTGCAGGACAGGAAAATGGACTGAGGCTCCCTATGTTCAAGCCTTCATGGTCCTGGGAATTCCCTGACGGTCCAGTGGTTAGAATTCTGAGCTGTCACTGCTGAGGGCATGTGTTCGATCCCTGGTCGGGGAACTAAAATCCCACAAACCACATGGGGCTGCCCCCACCCCCCAAAATAAACCTTCATGGTCCTTTACCAAAACCCCGCTCTATGGGTCTCCTGTAATCAAAAGCCTGGGGAATCAGAAACACTCCCGACATTTTAAATGATCCCCTTCTAGCTTTCTCCGACTCTCAGGGGGGAAACCAAGCTTCACCTGCTTCCCCGGAGCCACCTACTCCTCCAGAGCCACCTACTCCTCCGGGTCCCTCTGACCAATCCCAATCTCTGCCTCCTTATGTCCCTTTATATCCTCCGTCGCCCCAGGAGGGAGAGACTAGTCCCTCCAGGGTAACTCGTAGTGGAACTTCCTGTCGCCCAGGATCAGGTTCAAAGTTAGCCCCCACCTCTGCCCCACAAGGCCTTTACCCCTTCAGGAATCAGCTGATGGAAACTGAAGCACTACTGGAGTGCATGTCCCCTTCTCAATGAGAGACTTAGGAATTTGTAAGGAGAATTTTGACAGGTTCTCAGAGAACCCTGACAAGTTTAGGGACGAATTTATCAGGCTGGGGTTGACATTCTCTCTCACCTGGCAGGACATCATGGTTATTCTGGCCTACTGTTGCACCCCAGATGAAAGGGAGCGTATACTGAGAAAGGCCAGGTAACACTCAGATGGCCTATTGGCCACCAATCCACACCGCCAAATTTTTCAGGTGGGTGGGGATCCAGTCCCAGAACATGACCCACACTGGGACTATGAAGATCAGGTAGGCCAGGCTAGGATGAGGCATTATATGACTTGTCTATCAGAAGGACTGAAAAGGTGTATGGTGAAGCCTGTAAATTATGATAAGGTCCGAGAAGTTGCAAAGGACAAAGATGAAAACCCAACAGTCTTCCTGAGCCGAGTGACAGAGGCATTCAGGAAGTACACCAGTACAGACCGTGAGTCCGCAGAAGGGAGGACACTATTGGCCATGAATTTTATCACCCAGGCTACTCCTGATTATCAGGAGAAAATTACAAAAGCTTGAGTGTGGGCCCCAAACCCCACTGTCAACCTTGGTAGAGGAGGCTTTCAAGGTCTATAACAACCGCGACTTAATGGAGGAGTCCAATAAGGATAAGAGGCTAAAAAAGAAAACACAACTTTTGGCTGCTCTGACCCACCCACCATCTCGAAGGGACGCTGGAGGGCCAAGAAGCCTGGACAGACTGCCAAGAAGCTGCCTGGGCTCGAACAAGTATGCCTTTTGTTGGAAGGCGGGGCACTGGAAGGGGGAATGTCCTGAGCACTTTCCTGTGAGACACCCAAGGGGCAACCTTGACTGGCCCCAGGTCCTTACAATTCTCTCCAATGAGAGATTCCTGCACACCAACTGATGGAGCCTGAGTGCCTTCCCAGCTCCAGATCCCACTCGATCCATCCTCATCACTCCAGCAGAGTCTCGGGTCAACCTCGATGTGGCAGGTAGGAGAACTGAATTTCTTGTAGACACTGGAGCCACCTGCTCTGTTCTGACTTGGCCAGCTGCCCCCCTCTCCAACAGAGACTGTACTGTGACAGGAGTTGATAGACAGCCAAAGGTAAGGTGATTTACATCTCCCCTTGCCCACAGAGTCAGGCCCATTATTATTATTCACTCCTTTTTGTATATGCCAGAATGCCCTGTCCTCCTCCTCAGAAGAGATTTGCTAAATAAGTTAAGAGCTAGTATATTCTTAGGAGGTAGAGAATTCAAGCAGAGAATGCATCTGTTAGTAGCCCCAGATGACCCACCTGCTGGTCATCAAAATATTCCCCAAGACATTCCCCAAGAAATTAGGGAACAAGTAGATCCTGCAGTTTGGGATACCTCAGTGCCAGGAAGGGCAAAACCTGTTCCCCCAATAAACATAAAGTTAAAGCCTGGGGAAAAATACCCCTGGAAAAGATCTTTTAAAGCCTGAGGCCCTGAGGGGAATCCAACTGCTGCTCAGCAAGTTCCTAAAACACAGACTCATTAGGCCCTGCCAATCCCCTTGCAACACCCCGATCCTCCCCATTCAGAAGCCTAATGGGGAGTTTTGGTTTGTGCAAGACTTACAAGCAGTGAATGAGGCACTCATCCCTATTCACCCATTGGTGCCAAACACATACACCTTCCTCACCCAAGTGCCAGGGAGCACCCAGTATTTCTCTGTTTTGGACCTCAAAGATGCACTTTTCTGTATTCCTCTACATCCTGAGTCTCAATACCTTTTTGCCTTTGAATGGAGGGACCCTGACACCCTGGAGGCTACCCAATATACGTGAACAGTGCTTCCTCAGCGATTTGGGACAGGCCCCATCTTTTGGAAACACGTTAGCAAGGGAACTGAGGGAACTGAGCCTTGAGAAGGAACTCTGCTGCAATATGTTGATGATTTATTGATAAGTAGTGAGACCGAACAAGATTCAGATCAAAATACCATTAGGGTCCTAAATTTTCTGGCAGAAAGGCGATATAAAGTCTCTCCAACAAAGGCTCAGATCTCACAGCAGTGGGTTCAATATTTAGGATTTGTTTTGACCCCAGGGGCACAAGCCCTGGCCGTAGATCAAAAAACAGCAATTAGTGCATTACCATCTCCAACCGCAAAGAGGCAACTTCGAGGCTTTCTCAGGATGGCCGTGTTCTGTTGTGTCTGGATTCCAAATTATGGCCTTATAGCAAAACCCCTCTATGAGGCTCTAAAGGGAGAAGAAAGAGAACCCCTTCAATGGAATAAGGACCACTAGTGGGCCTTTGAGACTCTAAGGACTGAATTAAGTAGAGCACCAGCACTGGAGCTTCCAAATTTGGACCAACCCTTTACCCTATACATTCACGAGAAGTCAGGGATAGCACTAGGAGTTCTGACCCAAAAGCTGGGACCAGATCAGAGAACAGGGGGCTTACTTTTCAAAACAACTGGACTCAGTGGCCCTGGGATGGCCAAGCTGCCTGCGGGCAGTAGCAGCCACAGCCCTGTTAGTTAATGGGTCTTCCAAGCTCACCCTGGGACAACATTTAGATGTGTTAACCTCTCATCAGGTACAATCTGTGCTGGAAGTCAAAGGACATTGATTGACTGGAGGAAGGTTAACAAAATAACAGGCCCTCCTAATGGACGCCCCCAACATTACCTTAAAGGTGTGTCAAACCCCAAACCCATAAACTCTGCTTCCAGTGGTCAAGAGTGGAGACTTACTGCATCAGTGTATAGAGACCATAGAACAAACTTACTCCAGTAGGTCTGATCTTCTAGATGAGCCTCTAGACAGCCCTGAGGTCGAATGGTTTACTGATGGGAGCAGTTTTGTAGAAATGGTAAACTGAAAGGTGGTGTATGCCATAGTTAGCCTAGACGAAGTCATAGAAGCCAAGGCCCTGCCACCCCAGACATCAGCCCAAAAGGCTGAACTAATTGCCTTAACGAGAGTTTGCAATTAGGGAAGGATAAGAAATTAAATATTTTTACTGACTTTAAGTATGGGTTCCATGTGTTCCATGCTTATGCCGCCATTTGGAAAGAAAGAGGAATGTTAATCGCTAGAAGTTCCCCCCTAAAACATAAAGATTTGATTTTGACTCTTTTAGAAACAGCGCAGCTCCCGACCTAGGTAGCAGTAGTCCACTGTAGGGGCCACCACAGGGAGGGGCCTTTTGTTAGCCAAGGGAACAGCAAAGCTGATCAAATTGCAAAACAGACAGCTCGATTGCAGGATCCTGAACAAGTTATGGCCCTAGTGATTGGCCCCCTGAACTCCCTAGCTCCCCCACTATTCCCCACAGGAACAAGAAAATTCTGAGAAATGGAGCTATGAGCAAGGAAGCACAGGCTGGTATAGAAAGGAGGATAGGGTGCTAATCCCTGAGGCCCAACAATGGAAACTCACTAAGAGCTTACATGACGCCACCCACTATGGGAGGGGTGCACTATGGGACTTGATGCAAAAGGCTTTTTCAGGGAAGGAGCTTAAAAGAACAATGAAACAAGTAAGGCTTGCCTGGAATTTATGTGCCCCTAATAACCCACAGACCTATCTACTCCCCACTTCGTTACTCAGGCCAATTCAATGCCGGGGGACATGCCTGAGGGAAGACTGGCAGTTAGATTTCACTCAAATGCCCTCACGATCAGGATATAAATATCTTCTGGTGTCTGTTGATACTTTCACAGGATGGGTTGAAGCCCTCCCCACCCGATCTGAAAAGGCCATGGAAGTGTGTAAGTCCCTTTTAGAAGAAATAATTCCTCAGTTTGGATTTCCAAAGTCCCTCCAGAGTGATAACGGGCCCTCTTTTATAGCCAAAATCACACAGGGGCTCACAACGGCCCTAGGGATAGACTACAAGCCACTTCTTGGCACCCTCAGTCTTCAGGGAAGGTAGAGAAAATGAACAATACTTTATTTATTTTTATTTATTTATGGCTGTGTTGGGTCTTCGTTTCCATGCGAGGGCTTTCTCTAGTTGCGGCAACGGGGGCCACTCTTCATCGCGGTGCGCGGGCCTCTCACTATCGCGGCCTCTCTTGTTGTGGAGCACAGGCTCCGGACGCGCAGGCTCAGTAATTGTGGCTCACGGGCCTAGTTGCTCCGTGGCATGTGGGATCTTCCCAGACCAGGGCTCGAACCCGTGTCCCCTGCATTGGCAGGCAGACTCTCAACCACTGCACCACCAGGGAAGCCCGAACAATACTTTAAAGAAAACTTTAATGGCATTTCCCTGGTGGTCCAGTGGTTGAGACTCCTTGCTCCCAATGCAGCAGGCCTGGGTTCAATCCCTGGTTGGGGAACTAGATCCCGCATGCCACATCTAAGAGATTCCCGCATGCCACAAAACTAAAGATCCTGCATGCCACAGCAAAGATCCCATAGGCAGCAACTAAGACCCAGCACAGCCAAATAAATAAAGAAACAAATAAGTAAATAAATAAATATTTTTTAAAAAATAAAGAAAACCTTAGCAAAGGTCTGCCAAGAAACTCATGAACCCTGGACCAACTTGCTTCCTATTGTACTCTTCAGGGTCTGTGTAGCCCCCAGGAGTGGTCTGAGGCTTAGCCCATTTGAAATGACCTATGGGAGGCCTTTTCTTACTACTGATGTTCTATCAGATGAGGAAGTGAACCAGACCCTGAGATATATTATTAATCTAGAACAAGTTCAGAAGGCAATCCAGGATTATGCTCACAAGGCACTGTCAGCTCCCACTAAAGATACAGAGGAAGGAGCAGTTCCTTCACAAATAAACCCTGGGGACTAAGTTCTTCTTACAACATGGAAAGGGGGGTGCCCCAAAGACCAACAATTGCCAAGATGAAAGGGCCCTTATAAAGTAATTTTAGCCACCCCTACTGCTGTCAAACTTCAAGGGATATATATCTAGTTGCGTATATTTGTCCAGACTAAAGTTTTACCTCCAGAAACCCCACAGGTCACAACCGAAGAACAATACACCTCTGAGTCAGTGGAAAATCTGAGATACCTATTCAAAAGATAGGCACCATCGACAGGTAAGTAAAATGATGTAGTGGGTTGGACTCCTATTTGAAGCCTTAACAAGACTTGGAACCTCTCTTTTTTCCTTGGCTGATGCGGTTCTTGACAATTGTCTGGCTTTTGTCTTGCAGAACAAGATGCAGCTTGTGCCATAACTAATACTTCCTGCTGCACTTGGTTAACTAATACTTCCTGCTACACATGGATCAATGTGACAGGACAGGTAACAGTTAATATTAAGGAAATATACACCCAGGCAGAGTGGCTTCACAATTTCAACAGGGGCGATATTGCCTCCACTGTCTGGTCAACAGTTAAAAAAGAAGAAGAAGAAGAAAAGAAGCCCTCCCAAAGTTAACCTGGTTCCTGCCCTTTCCAGACCCTTTAGTGGCTATTGTTGTTCTTTCTAGCCCTTGTTTGTTTAACTTTTTGGTTAAGTTTGTGTCTTCTAGGCTCTAACAGTTTGAAGTAAGACTCATGAGGGCTCAAGGAATTCAGCCCATTCCAGTGGAGAGTGGCCCAGCTCCCTACAGGTCGTTGGAACAGTCAGCAAAGGATTTCTATACCTCTAGGGTAGGCTAGGGTCTGCAGACCCTGTCCAGCAGGAAGACGTTTCAAAAGAAGAGACCTTTGGCCCCTCACCCCTTAAGAATAAGGGTGTAGAGTCTCTCAGGGGGAAATGAGACAGGCTGGGACCTGGGACCCTTTGCAGCAGTGCTGCAATGCTTGCATCTGGACAAACATTTCCTCAAGCCAAAAAATACAAAGAAACTATAAGGGACTAAAAATAACTGCGTGCATGCTCAGTTGGGACAAATTATGGACAAAAAATACACAAAGACCAAAAAGCCCAAATGCCACTTCTGAAGAGCCAGGAGAAAAAACAGGGGGTTGGGAGCAAAAACAGGGTACTGTGCATGCCCCCTGCACACAACATCACAAAGGGGTGGGCAAACCACCTAAGCCACCCCTCTGGCCCAACCCCTGGACACAACCTTACCCTCACCCCCATATAAGGAACCAGCTCGCCCCCCCCTCAGGGAGCAGGTTAACAAGGGAAACTGTTGTTTGTTCTGGCTCCCCCCTTGCTGCAGCAGGGGCTCCAATAAAGCCTTGCTTGAATTTCTTGTCTGGCCTCTTATCATTTTCTATTGATTAAGGAGGGCAAGAACCCTGGTCAGTAACACTTTCACTTCTCTACTTCTTTCTTTTCCACTATATACATTTTTTTATTGTGCCCTACTAATTCCTTTGTTGATTTTGTAGCTGTATTTTTAGTTACTTACATAGTGGTTGCTGTATTACTTGGGGTTCTCCAGAGAAACCGAACCAATAGGAATCAGGAGAGAGGGAGAGAAGAGGGAGAGAGAGAGATTGATTTTTATTATGAGGGGTTGACTCACATGATTATGGAGACTGAGAAGTCCCATGATCTGCCATCTGCAAGCTGGAGACCCAGGAAAACCGGTGGTATAATTTCAGCCTGAGTCTGAAGGTCTAAGAACCAGGGGAGGCAATGGTGTATATCCCAGTCTAGGGGCAGAAGAAGACCAATGTCCCAACTCAACCAGGCAAATAAGAAAGAAAAAAAGGCAAATTCTTCCTTCTTCTGCCTTTTGTTCCATTCAGGCCCTCAACAGGTTGGATGATGCTCACCCACCCTAGGGAGGGCAGTCTACTGAGTCCACCGATTCAAATGCTGATTTCATCCAGAAACACCCTCACAGACACACCCAGAAATAATGTTTAATCTGGGCACCCTGTAGTGCAGTAAAATTGACACAAAGATTAACCATCATAGTTGCTATAATCATTACACTGTGCATCTTAATTTACCCGAATCTACTATAGATTATTAAGTTTGGTAATAGAGAAACTCATCCAATATAGTTCCATTAACTTTCCCTCCTTTGTGCTGTTATTGTCATTTTTATTACATCTCTATGATATATCATCAATACAATATTTTAATTTAAACTTTATACATTTTTTAACCTTTTTAATTCAGTTAGTAGAGGATAGGGAAATATATTTATGCAGTCTTTTACAGTTACCCTTATATTTACCATTTTCTTGCTCTTTATTTCCTCCTGTAAATTTGATTTAACATCTTATATCCTTTTATTTCATATGGAAAGACTTTCTTTAGTATTTCTTATAAGGCAAGATTGCCAGCAATGAATTATCTCAGTCTTTGTTAATCTGAAAATACCCTTATTTCAACTTCATTTTGAAGGATAGTTTGACTGGGTATGGAATTCTTGGTTGACAGATTTTTCCTTTTAGCACTTTGAGTATTTTATCTCACTGTCCTCCATTTTTTTTTTTTCTAATGAGAAGCCAGTTATTAATTGGAATGTTGTTCCTTTATGTAAGATAAGTCTTTTTTCTCCTGCTGCTTTCAAGATTCTCTCTTGGTCTTTATCTTTGATTTGATATGTCCAGATACAGATTTCTTTGATCCTACTTGGTGTATGTTGGGTCTCTTGAATTTTAGATTAAATTTTTTAACATCTTTATTGGAGTATAATTGCTTTACAATGTTTTGTTAGTTTCTGCTATATAAAAAACTGAATCAGCTATATGTATACATATATCCCCATATCCCCTCCCTCTTGTGCCTCCTTCTCACTCTCCCTATCTCACCCCTCTAGGTGGTCACAAAGCACCTAGCTGATCTCCCTGTGCTATGCAGCTGCTTCCCACTAGCTATCTATTTTACATTTGGTAGTGTATATATGTCCGTGCTACTCTCTCACTTCATCCCAGCGTACCCTTCCCACCCCGTGTCCTCAAGTCCATTCTCTATGTCTGTGTCATTATTCCTGTCCTGCTCGTAAGTTCATCAGAACCATTTTTTTTTTTTGGATTCCATATATATGTGTTAGCATACAATGTTTGTTTTTCTCTTTCTGACTTACTTCACTCTGTATGACAGACTCTAAGTCCATTCACCTCTCAGAAATAACTCAATTTCATTTCTTTTTTATAGCTGAGTAATATTCCATTGTGTATATGTGCCACATCTTCTTTATGCATTCACCTGTCGATGGACAATTAGGTTGCTTCCATGTCCTGGCTATTGTAAATAGTGCTACAATGAACATTGTGGTACATGTCTCTTTTTGAATTACAGTTTTCTTAGGGTATGTGCCCAGTAGTGGGATTGCTGGGTCATGTGGTAGTTTCTATTTTTAGTTTTTTAAGGAATCTCCATACTGTTCTCCATAGTGGCTGTATCAATTTACATTCCCACCAACAGTGCAAGAGGGTTCCCTTTTCTCCACACCCTCTCCAGCATTTATTGTTTGTAGATTTTTTGATGATGGCCATTCTGACCAGTGTGAGGTGATGCCTCATTGTGGTTTTGTTATATTATTATTTTTCATCAAATTTGAAAAAATTTTGGCTATTGTTTCTTAAAATTTTTTTTACCCATTTCTTCCTCTGCTTTCCTTCTGGGATTCCCATTATGCATATATTAATATGTCTGATGACTCTCTGAGAGTCTGTTCATTTTTCTTCATTTATTTCTCTTTCTATTTTTCAGATTGGATAATTCCTATTAATCTATCTTCAAGTTCATTTATTCTTCCTTCTGTCATCTTGAATCTTCTGTTGAAATTAGTGAATTTAAAAATTTTCATTTTTGAAACCTTCAACTACAGACTTTCTACTTGGTTCTTTTTTAAAATAATTGCTATCCTTTTATTAATATTTTCTATTCAGTGGGTCATTACCATCATACTTTTCTTAAATTCTTTAAACATGGTTCCCTTCTCTTTTTTTTTAGACATATTTATAATAGATGTTTTCAAGTTTTAGTCTACTAAATCCAATATCTAGAGCCCATGCAGTTTCTATTTTATGGGTTTCAATTTCTTGTCTCTTAATGTTTTTTGTTGAAAATTAAGCATTTTAGAAAAAATATTACAGCAATTCTGTATTCTGATATGCCCCCTCCTACCTCTCAGATTTGTGGCTGTTTCTTCTTTTCAAAAATATACCTAAATTAATTATATGATATCTGTCTCCCTGCTGATGTCTCTGTTCAGATTTTTAGTTTTTAAAATTCTTATTTTTATGTAACCTTATCTTTTTAGGGGTTAACCCTGTGTCAGCATAGCTTAGTAGTCAATTGAAAATGTTTACACTAAAACACTTTCCATCAGTAAGGTTTCCACCCTTTCCCAGTGTATCTGTATGTGGGTTGGAGAAGGTATTCAGAATTCAAGTTTGCTAGCTTTTGCTAGTCTTTCTAGCTTTTATTTTCTATTGGACACCACCCTGTCTCCCCCATGCCTGCACATAAGCTTACATTCAGCCAGGAATGTGTAGATAGCTAAGGTTGTCTCCAATTTTTTCCCAGCATGTATGCAGCCTTACACATGTGTTCACACATCCAGACCACCAAGGACATGTGGGAGTTTATTATGGCCCACTCTAGTGGTCTCATTTTGGGGATTTTTCTGTTAAATTTTTGGTTAGTCTGCCAGTCTGCTGTTAACCTCAACTAACATCATGACTTCATACTACCTGCAATGTTGCCATTCCTCATTGGTTTCCACCAAAATTGCTTTCTGACAATGACCAAAGGTATTGGGTATCTAGAGTTCTGTTCCAAATCAAGTCAGACCTCTTCAGCAGTAAACTTCTGATTTTCACAGCTTGCCCCACCCTGGCAGAACTACTGTTGCTCATGGAACCAGGGAAGGGGGTGGTGGTAAGAACTGACACAGGCAATAATGCCACAGACTCCCACTGTTATTGCTCAAGGTTTAGTAGGGGTTTTTTTTGTTATTTTTGTTTTTACTTCAATAAGCACTTCTCAATTAACTGATACCATAGTCAGTTTTTAGAGTCCTGGAATTGTTGCTTTTGATAATTTTGTCCAGTTTTATCATTGCTTTTCAGGAAGAGGATTTGATAAGCTCCTCATGCCATTATTCTAGAAATATCACCAATATTTCTTTCCAATAAACAGAACAAAAAACTATCAAGAGTGAATATGTTTAAATACCCAAATACAGTGCTTTTTACTTCCTGGAATAATTAGTCTTCTCTACGGAATTCCAATTAATTTCCATCCTTTAAATGTAACTTGTGTGGGCATGATCTGGCCAGTTTACCTCAGCCAACACAAAAAGAAAGCACTGCAACCATAACCAATTATTTGTCTGAATAAGTTCATTGAAAGTAAGATGCTCTGGGGAGGACACCATCTGATCACTACAGCACAGTCCTATTTTTGTGCACCACACTCCTTGCTCTAGCACTCTTTTACCCTTTCAGTATTTAACTCTCTTTTTCTTACATAACAACATATATATATATGTTTAAATTAATGGTGTGGTTTTGTCTCCTGATTATATTCTGAATGACATAAGATGAGAGAAAGGTAAGTGTATGGGAGGAAATTTATTTCTCGTTACCATGGGCATGTCTGTTGACACATGGAGCTGACTGGAATCAAGTTGGAAAGAAAGTTAAATTGAGTAAGATTTTTGTCAGAGTCATATTATTAAAAGAGGTCATCAACCTGTGCTAAAAAAAGCATTTATTTTGAGACATAAAACAATCCTTGTGCCCCAACCACCTATGTGCAGGAAATTGGCTGAGAAATCTCATTACTCCAAGAAGCATAAGGATATATTACCTGATGCCTTTTTAAGAAGTGGCCAAAGATAATGGATATCATCAAAAAGTCTATAAATAATAAATGCTAGAGAGGGTGGGGAGAAAAGGGAATTGTACACTGTAGATGGGAATGTAAATTGGTGCAGCCACTATAGAAAAGAGTATGGAGTTTCCTTAAAAACTAAAAATAGAACTACAAACGATCCAGCAATTCAACTCCTAGGTATATATCCAGAAAAAATGAAAATTCTAATTCAAAAAGACACATGCACCCCAATGTTCATAGCAGCACTATTTACAATAACCAAGACATAGAAGCAACTCAAGTGCCCATCAACAAAAGATTGGAGATTTTTGAGAAGATGGCGGAAGAGTAAGATGCGGAGATCACCTTCCTCCCCACAGATATATCAGAAATACATCTACACGTGGAACTGCTCCTATAGAACACCCACTGAACGCTGGCAGAAGACCTCAGACCTTCCCAAAGGCAAGAAACTCCCTACGTACCTGGGTAGGGCAAAAGAAAAAAAGAAAAAACAGAGACAAAAGAATAGGGACAGGACCTGCACCAGTGGGAGGGAGCTGTGAAGGAGGAAAGGTTTCCACACACTAGAAGCCCCTTCGCGGGCAGAGACTGCGGGTGGCGGAGTGGGAAGCTTCAGAGCCACGGAGGAGAGCGCAGCCACAGGGGTGCAGAGGGCAAAGCGGGGAGATTCCCGCACAGAGATTCCGTGCCGACCAGCACTCTCCTGGAGGAGAGGCTTGTCTGCTCACCCGCCGGGGCGGGCGGGGGCTGGGAGCTGAGGCTCGGGCTTCGGTCGGATCCCAGTGAGAGGACTGGGGTTGGCAGCGTGAACACAGCCTGAAGGGGTTAGCGCACCACAGCTAGCCGGGAGGGAGTCCGGGAAAAGTCTGGAGCTGCCAAAGAGACAAGAGACTTTTTCTTGCCCCTTTGTTTCCTGGTGCACGAGGAGAGGGGATTAAGAGCGCTGCTTCAAGGAGCTCCAGAGATTGGCGCGAGTCGGGGCTATCAGCGCGGACCCCAGAGACGGGCATGAGACGCCAAGGCTGCTGCTGCTGCCACCAAGAAGCCTGTGTGTGAGCACAGGTCACTATCCCCACCTCCCCTCCTGGGAGCCTGTGCAGCCCACCACTGCCAGGGTCCCGTGATCCAGCGACAACTTCCCCGGGAGAACGCACGGCGTGCCTCAGGCTGGAGCAACGTCACGCTGGCGTCTGCCGCCGCAGGTTCGCCCGCATCTGTACCCCTCCCTCCCCCCGGGTCTGAGTGAGCCAGAGCCACCAAATCAGCTGCTCCTTTAACCTTGTCCGGTCTGAGCGAAGAACAGACGTCCTCAGGCGACCTACACACAGAGGTGGGTCCAAATCCAAAGCTGAATCCCAGGAGCTGTGCGAACAAAGAAGAGAAAGGGAAATTTCTCCCAGCAGCCTCAGGAGAAGCGGATGAAATCTCCACAGTCAACTTGATGTACCCTGCATCTGTGGAATACCTGAATAGACAACGAATCATCCCAAATTGAGGTGGTGGACTTTGGGAGCAAGATAGATTATTTTCTCCCCTTTTCCTCTTTTTGTGAGTGTGTATTTGTATGCTTCCGTGTTAGATTTTGTCTGTATAGCTTTGCTTTAACCATTTGTCCTAGGGTTCTGTCCATCCGTTTTTTTTTTTTTTTTGGTTTTTTTTTTTTTTACTTTTAAAAATTTTTTTAATAATATTTTTTTATTTTAATAACTTTATTTTATTTTACCCTCTTTCTTTCTTTCTTTCTATTTTTTCTCCCTTTTATTCTGAGCCGTGTGGAGGACAGGCTCTTGGTGCTCCAGCCAGGCGTCAGGGCTGTGCCACTGAGGTGGGAAAGCCAACTTCAGGACACTGATCCACAAGAGACCTTCCAGCTCCATGTAATAACAAACGACGAAAATCTCCCAGAGATCTCCATCTCAACACCAAGACTCAGCTTCACTCAACGACCAGCAAGCTACAGTGCTGGACACCCTATGCCAAACAACTAGCAAGACAGGAACACAGCCCCATCCATTAGCAGAGAGGCTGTCTAAAACCATAATAAGGCCACAGACACCCCAAAACACCACCAGATGTGGACCTGCCCACCAGAAAGACAAGATCCAGCCTCATCCACCAGAACACAGGCACTCCCCTCCACCAGGAAACCTACACAACCCACTGAACCAACCTTAGCCACTGGGGACAGACACCAAAAACAACAGGAACTACGAACCTGCAACCTGTGAAAAGGAGACCCCAAACACAGTAAGATCAGCAAAATGAAAAGACAGAAAAACACACAGCAGATGAAGGAGCAAGGTAAAAACACACCAGACCTAACAAATGAAGAGGACATAGGCAGGCTACCTGAAAAAGAATTCAGAATAATGATAGTAAAGATGATCCAAAATCTTGGAAATGGAATACAGAAAATGTAAGAAACATTTAACAAGGACCTAGAAGGACTAAAGAGGAAACAAGCAATGATGAACAACACAATAAATGAAATTAAAAATACTCTAGAAGGGATCAATAGCAGAATAGCTGAGGCAGAAGAACAAATAAGTGACCTGGAAGATAAAATAGTGGAAATAACTACTGCAGAGCAGAATAAAGAAAAAAGAATGAAAAGAACTGAGGACAGTCTCAGAGACCTCTGGGACAACATTAAACGCACCAACATTCGAATTATAGGGGTCCCAGAAGAAGAAGAGAAAAAGAAAGGCACTGAGAAAATATTTGAAGAGATTATATTTGAAAACTTCCCTAATATGGGAAAGGAAATAGTTAATCACGTCCATGAAGCACAGAGAGTCCCAAACAGGATAAATCCAAGGAGAAACACGCCAAGACACATATTAATCAAACTATCAAGAATTAAATACAAAGAAAACATATTAAAAGCAGCAAGGGAAAAACAACAAATAACACACAAGGGAATCCCCATAAGGTTAACAGCTGATTTTTCAGCAGAAACTCTGCAAGTCGGAAGGGAGTGGCAGGACATATGTAAAGTGATGAAGGAGAAAAACCTACAACCAAGATTACCCAGCAAGTATCTCCTTCAGATTTGATGGAGAAATTAAAACCTTTACAGACAAGCAAAAGCTGAGAGAGTTCAGCACCACCAAACCAGCTTTCCAACAAATGCTAAAGGAACTTCTCTAGGCAAGAAACACAAGAGAAGGAAAACACCTACAATAACAAACCCAAAACAATTAAGAAAATGGGAATAGGAACATAAGTATCGATAATTACCTTAAATGTAAATGGATTAAATGCTCCCACCAAAAGGCACAGACTGGCTGAATGGATACAAAAACAAAACCCGTATATATGCTGTCTACAAGAGACCCACTTCAGACCTAGGGACACATAGAGACGGAAAGTGAGGGGATGGAAAAAGATATCCCATGCAGATGGAAATCAGAAGAAAGCTGGAGTAGCAATTCTCATATCAAACAAAATAGACTTTAAAATAAAGATTATTACTAGAGACAAAGAAGGACACTACATAATGATCAAGGGATTGATCCAAGAAGAAGATATAATAATTGTAAATATTTATGCGCCCAACATAGGAGCACCTCAATACATAAGGCAAATACTAACAGCCATAAAAGGGGAAATCGACAGTAACAAAATCATAGTAGGGGACTTTAACACCTCACTTTCACCAATGGAAAGGTCATCCAAAATGAAAATAAATAAGGAAACACAAGCTTTAAATCATACATTAAACAAGATGGACTTAATTGATATTTATAGGACATTCCATCCAAAAACAACAAAATACACATTTTTCACAAGTGCTCATGGAACATTCTCCAGGAGGGATCATATCTTGGGTCACAAATCAAGCCTTGGTAAATTTAAGAAAATTGAAATCGTATCAAGTATCTTTTCTGACCACAACGCTATGAGACTAGATATCAATTACAGGAAAAGATCTGGAAAAAAATACAAACAAATGGAGGATAAACAATACACTACTTTAATAACGAAGTGATCACTGAAGAAATCAAAGAGGAAATCAAAAAATACCTAGAAACAAATGACAATGGAGACACGACGACCCAAAACCTATGGGATGCAGCAAAAGCAGTTCTAATGGGAAGTTTACAGCAATACAATCCTACCTTAAGAAACAGGAAACATCTCAAATGAACAACCTAACCTTGCACCTAAAGCAAGTAGAGAAAGAAGAACAAAAAAAAACCCCCAAGTTAGCAGAAGGAAAGAAATCATAAAGATCAGATCAGAAATAAATGAAAAAGAAATGAAGGAAACGATAGCAAAGATCAATAAAACAAAAAGCTGGTTCTTTGAGAAGATAAACAAAATTGATAAACCATTAGCCAGACGCATCAAGAGAAAAAGGGAGAAGACTCAAATCAATAGAATTAGAAATGAAAAAGGAGAAGTAACAACTGACACTGCAGAAATACAAAGGATCATGAGAGATTACTACAAGGAACTCTATGCCAATAAAATGGACAACCTGGAAGAAATGGACAGATTCTTAGAAATGCACAACCTGCCGAGACTGAACCAGGAAGAAGTAGAAAATATGAACAGACCAATCACAGGCACTGAAATTGAAACTGTGATTAAAAATCTTCCAACAAACAAAAGCCCAGGACCAGATGGCTTCACAGGCAAATTATATCAAACATTTAGAGAAGAGTTCACACCTATCCTTCTCAAATTCTTCCAAAATATAGCATAGGGAGGAACACTCCCAAACTCATTCTACGAGGCCACCATCACCCTAATACCAAAACCAGACAAAGATGTCACAAAGAAAGAAAACTACAGGCCAATATCAGTGATGAACATAGATGCAAATCCTCAGCAAAATACTAGCAAACAGAATCCAACAGCACATTAAAAGGATCATACATGGGCTTCCCTGGTGGCACAGTGGCTGAGAATCTGCCTGCCAATGCAGGGGAGACGGGTTCGAGCCCTGGTCTGGGAGGATCCCACATGCCGCGGAGCGGCTGGGCCCGTGAGCCACAACTACTGAGCGTGCGCGTCTGGAGCCTGTGCTCCGCAACAAGAGAGGCCGCGATAGTGACAGGCCCGCGCACCGCGGTGAAGAGTGGCCCCTGCTTGCCACAACTAGAGAAAGCCCTTGCACAGAAACAAAGACCCAACACAGCCAAAAATAAATAAATAAATAAATAAATAATAAAAATTAAAAAGGAATTCCTTTAAAAAAAAAAAAAAAAAGGATCATACACCATGATCAAGTGGGGTTTATTTCAGGAATGCAAGGATTCCTCAATATACGCAAATCAATCGACGTGATACACCATACTAACAAATTGAAGGAGAAAAACCATATGATCATCTCAGTAGATGCAGAGAAAGCTTTTGACAAAATTCAACACCTATTTATGATAAAAACCCTGCAGAAAGTAGCCATAGAGGGAACTTTTCTCAACATAATAAAGGCCATATATGACAAACCCACAGCCAACATCGTCCTCAATGGTGAAAAACTGAAACCATTTCCACTAAGATCAGGAACAAGACAAGTTTGCCCACTCTCACCACTATTATTCAACATAGCTTTGGAAGTTTTAGCCACAGCAATCAGAGAAGAAAAAGAAATCCAAATCAGAAAAGAAGAAGTAAAGCTGTCACTGTTTGCAGATGACATGATAATATACAGAGAGAATCCTAAAGATGCTACCAGAAAACTACTAGAGCTAATCAATGAATTTGGTAAAGTAGCAGGATACAAAATTAATACACAGAAATCTCTGGCATTCTTATACACTAGTGATGAAAAATCTGAAAGTGAAATTAAGAAAACACTCCCATTTACCATTGCAACAAAAAGAATAAAGTATCTAGGAATAAACCTACCTAAGGAGACAAAAGACCTGTATGCAGAAAATTATAAGACACTGCTGAAAGAAATTAAAGATGATACAAATAGATGGAGAGATATACCATGTTCTTGGATTGGAAGAATCAACATTGTGAAAATGACTCTACTACCCAAAGCAATCTACAGATTCAATGCAATCCCTATCAAACTACCACTGGCATTTTTCACAGAACTAGAACGAAAAATTTCACAATTTGTATGGAAACACAAAAGACCCCAAATAGCCAAAGCAATCTTGAGAATGAAAAACGGAGCTGGAGGAATCAGGCTCCCTGACTTCAGACTATACTACAAAGCTACAGTAATCAAGACAGTATGGTACTGGCACAAAAACAGAAACATAGATCAATGGAACAGGATAGAAAGCCCAGAGATAAACCCATGCACATATGGTCACCTTATCTTTGATAAAGGAGGCAAGCATATACAGTGGAGAAAAGACAGCCTCTTCAATAAGTGGTGCTGGGAAAACTGGACAGCTACATGTAAAAGTATGAAATTCCAACACTCACTAACAGCATACACAAAAATAAACTCAAAATGGATTAAAGACCTAAATGTAAGGCCAGACACTATCAAACTCTTAGAGGAAAACATAGGCAGAACACTCTATGACATAAATCACAAGATCCTTTTTGACCCAGCCCCTAGAGAAATGGAAATAAAAACACAAATAACTAAATGGGACCTAATGAAAGTTAAAAAGCTTTTGCACAGCAAAGGAAACCATAAACAAGACCAAAAGACAACCCTCAGAATGGGAGAAAATATTTGCAAATGAAGCAACTGACAAAGGATTCATCTCCAAAATTTACAAGCAGCTCATGCAGCTCAATAACAAAAAAACAAACAACCCAATCCAAAAATGGGCAGAAGACCGAAATAGACATTTCTCCAAAGAAGATATACAGATTGCACTGTTGGTGGGAATATAAATTGATACAGCCACTATGGAGAACAGTATGGAGGTTCCTTAAAAAACTACAAATAGAACTACCATACGACCCAGCAATCCCACTACTGGGCATATACCCTGAGAAAACCACAATTCAAAAAGGATCATGTACCAAAATGTTCATTGCAGCTCTATTTACAATAGCCAGGACATGGAAGCAACCTAAGTGTCCATCAACAGATGAATGGACAAAGAAGATGTGGCACATATACACAATGGAATATTACTCAGCCATAAAAAGAAACAAAATTGAGTTATTTGTGGTGAGGTGGTTGGACCTAGACTCTGTCATACAGAGTGAAGTAAGTCAGAAAGAGAAAAACAAATACCGTATGCTAACATATATATATGGAATCTAAGAAAAAAAAAAAAAAGGTCATGAAGAACCTAGGGGTAAGTCTTGAATAAAGACACAGACCTACTAGAGCATGGACATGAGGATATGGGGAGGGGGAAGGGTAAGCTGTGACAAAGTGAGAGAGTGGCATGGACATTTATACACTACCAAACGTAAAACAGATAGCTATTGGGAAGTAGCCGCAGAGCACAGGGAGATCAGCTAGGTGGTTTGTGACCATCTAGAGGGGTGGGATAGGGAGGGTGGGAGGGAGGGAGACACAAGAGGGAAGAGATATGGGAACATATGTTTATGTATAACTGATTCACTTTGTTATAAAGCAGAAACTAACACACCATTGTAAAGCAATTATACGCCGATAAAGATGTTAAAAAAAAACAAAACTAAAAATAGAACTACCATACGACTCAGCAATCCCACTGCTGGGCATATACCCTGAGAAAACCATAATTCAAAAAGAGTCATGTACCAAACTGTTCATTGCAGCTCTATTTACAATAGCCAAGACATGGAAGCATCCTAAGTGTCCATCGACAGATGAATGGATAAAGAAGATGTGGCACATATATACAATGGAATATTACTCAGCCATAAAAAGAAATGAAATTGAGTTATTTATAGTGAGGTGTATGGACCTAGAGTCTGTCATACAGAGTGAAGTAAGTCAGAAGGAGAAAAACAAATACCGTATGCTAACACATATATATGGAATCTAATTTTTTAAAAAAAATGGTTCTGAACAACCTAGGAGCAGGACAGGAATAAAGACGCAGATGTAGAGAATGGACTTGAGGACACGGGGAGTGGGAAGGGTAAGCTGGGACGAAGTGAGAGAGTGGCATGGACTTATATATACTACGAAACGTAAAATAGATAGCTAGTGGGAAGCAGCCGCATAGCACAGGGAGATCAGCTCCGTGCTTTGTGACCACATAGAGGGGTGGGATAGGAAGGGTGGGAAGGAGACACAAGAGGGAAGATATATGGGGATATATGTATAAGTATAGCTGATTCATTTTGTTATACAACAGCAACTAACACAACAATGAAAACAATTATACTCCAATAAAGATGTTTAAAAACAAAACAAAACAAAAAAAAAACACAAAAGATTGGCTTAATAAGATTATTGAGTTATTGAGATGTTAACTAGACATGGAACACAATTCAGTTCTAAGCTACTTTTGGATAGTAGACAAGAACTTTCTTTCTCAGTCTACTCATGTTGACTTCTGAATAATAGAAACAAAATGTAATAAAGAGGTAGTACACGAAAACTAATATACCTATCCCAATGCAAAAACGTTTTCTATTATAGTTCCCAGTAAGAATGTTAAATCAAAGGGTTATTGTGACTAGGAAGAGGGATTCAGGTTAAAAAGTTATTTGTAAGATTGTAGGATGAACTTCAAACATTAAATGAGACAGAAAGAGAAGATGAATCTCTCCTGAGACAAAGAGAGAAGGAAAGATATCTTTTGCTCTGGTTTTCTTCAGCATACACTTATGGTGCTTACTATGTGCTGGGCAAGGTTCTAAGTACTTTGCAAATATTACTTTGTTTAGTCTGCATTAACAATCTTTGTGGTCTAGGCATTATGTTACTCATGCTCACTTGAGGAAATAGATGCACACAGACATTAGGTATTTTTTTCTGAAGTCACAGAGCTGGCCCAGGGCAGTATCAGGCTTCCAACCCAGGCTCATAGTCACTATGCTGTCCAGCCTGTTTTCCTTTCTAGAACCACATGCAATTGGCCAATGTCAAATGCATTGAACATACTTTCCCTTCAAGAAGAAACATATCCATGAAATTCTCTCCCTGTACTTGCATGCAGCACTCAGTTCTCTGCAGCCCCTGAGCCCTTCTGCCTATCTGCATATCCAGGTAGACCAAAGAAAGCCTTAGAGATAGAATACATATATAGATATATATCATATATACGTATTGTACACTAAACACACCTAAATCTCCATTTCCCTAAATCACACGTATACACATACATTCTTGGTCTCTATGAAGGCTAAGCCATTGTGTAGTGGCTTTGGGTTGGCTACTGAACCTTCTAAGTCTGTTTCTGTACCTATAAACTAAGAATAAATGCACTATCTACCTCACTGGCTGAACAGAACTTATATTTTCCTCCTACACACTTACCTCTTGGTGCTTCTCATTCCTTAGAAAATTCAGCTGTCACTAACACATTCCCTATTCTTAACATGAAACACTTCTCCCTCTACTCCAGACACAGATGACTTGATCAGGGCACATGTATTCAGAGGAAGTGTGACCTTATTTAGGCTGAACACATTAGAGACACCAAAATCAAGAACCAGAGATACCAGGACCGAGATGGTCAGAACCAGAAGGTTAGGGAACTCCTGGAGTGAAGGCTGCATTTTAGGGACTGTCCTGCTGGGGTCATGAGCAAGTAAAGGGAACACGTGGAACCAGGAGGAAGTGACAGCTGCTCTGAGAAGTAGAGATGGTGCTTCAGGCAGCTCTGAAGGTACAGAGAGGGTACCTTTAGGTCTGAGACATCATTCTGCTACTCCAAGCATGGGGAGGCTAGCTCTGTCACTTTGTCTCCTAGGAAACCCCTCTGCTTTTGGCTTCAGATAGTGTGCATGAGATTGTGGTCACTTGCAATCAAGTGATTTCTAAACTTGTGGGCTTATTGTAAAGATTAAATGAAATTAGGCAAGGAAGCACCCCCCCAAGAGAGTTGTAGGCCAACCAAAAGCACCATCCTCTGACATCTGATGCAAATTAAAACAAAAGGAGCAGAGAGCAGGCCACCCTAGGTTCCTGGAGCATGGGCCCATGTGTGGTGTGGTGAGTCCAAAGGGACAGGGGGTGGGGCCAGACCTGATGGGCAGCACAAAAGGTCTGCAGACTTCTCTAGAGATGAGCAGAGGGAGTGAGTCTGTGTTTGGGGAATGGAGAGGAATTGAAGTCATATGCTAAATTCACCAAAATTGAAGTCATATGCTAAATTCACCAAAACTATTAAAAGATAGTTTGCTCCAGCAGAACCCAGCAGAGGTGGAACCCAGTGGAGGCAGAACCCAGCAGAAAATAATGACCTTTTAGGTTTGGAGTGTCCTTATTCACAAAAGAACCGCAAAGGTGGGATCTTTGTTCACGAGCCGGGGGTCAGGCCAAAGCTCCTGCAGTGGGAGCTCTGAGTCCAAACCACTGGACTAACAGAGAAGCTCAGACCCCGTGGAATATTCATCAGAGTGCGGTCTCACAGAGGTCCTCATCTCAGCACCAAGACCCAGCTCTACCCAACAGCTTACAAACTCCAGTGTTGGAAGCCTCAGGCCAAACAATCAATAACAGAGGAACAAAATCCCACTCATTAAAAAAAAAAAAAAAGTGACAGCAACAAAATATGTCACAGAAGGAGGAGCAAGGTAAAAGCTTACAAGACCAAATAAATGAAGAGGAAATAGGCAATCTACCTGAAAAAGAATTCAGAGTAATGATAGTAAAGATGATCCAGAATCGTGGAAATAGACTAGAGGTATGGATTGAGAAGATACAAGAAATGTTTAACAAAGATCTAGAAGAACTAAAGAACAAACAAACAGAGATGAACAACACAATAACTGAAATGAAAAATACACTAGAAGGAATCAGTAACAGAATAACTGAGGCAGAAGAACGAATAAGTGATCTGGAAGACAAAATGGTCGAAATAACTCCTGAGGAGCAGAATAAAGAAAAAAGGATGAACAGAATTGAAGACAATCTTAGAGACATCTGGGACAACATGAAACGTACCAACATTCTAATTAAACTGGTCCCAGAAGAAGAGAAAAGGAAAGGGTCTGAGAAAATATTGCAGAGATTATAGTTGAAAACTTCCCTAACATGGGAAAGGAAAAGGCCCTGGGTGTGGGGGGGGGGGCTGTGCTGGGCCTAGGCTCAGTGCGACCAGAAGGGGCCTTGTCGTGTGGAGCATCAGGCCTGGGATCTGCAGGCTCCCCGAGGCCCACTGGGTGGGGGGAAATGCAGGCCGCATTTCCTTCTGGTCCTCCAATCCCCTGAGGGTCTCTCCCTGTCCCTGTTGTTCCCCTCGTTGTGAATGGGCCCCTCTGTGCATGGGAATCCCTCCCCTCCTCCAGCTGCCCCTCAGGGGCACCAGTCCCATCTGGCCTCCACTTCTCCTTCCCCTTCCCTCCCCCCATGTCCTACTGGGTCACTCAGGGGTTCCTCCAGTCCTCTTAGGTGTCCGAGGTCCCCCACCAACACCTGGTAGGTGTCCTAGTTGTGAGGAGACGCCAACTCTGCATCCTCCTACTCTGCCACCTTGACTCCAGCCCCCCAGCTTTTTTTCTGATGGAGATTTCCTTGAAGTCTAGGAGCTGAAATAATAAATAAAAACATGTAAAAAGAGGGAACAGCCACCACCAATTACGGCAGATTGGCTCTGTGCTGGGGTCCTTGTTCACCACTTAGCTAGGCTTGCTCTGAGCCTAGGGATGAGCCTGAGGTGAGAGCTTGAGGTCTTCTCAGGACTTTTCTGAGCATGTCATGCCTGGCCCTGCGTGTGGCTTTCTGAATTCCCCTGCATATAGGCTGCTTTGAAAGTCCTAATTTCCCAAATAGTCTCACTTCCAGCTTCTACCTTGGGCTTTAAATGGTCTATTATATTTCTCCACCCAGAATCTCTTGACCCAGGCGTCTGTTCATTTAGAGTTGCCTTGTAGCTTTACAAGTAGCATCTGCCATTTTTCTGTGTTCTGTGTTATGCAAAACAGACAAGAGCATTTTGCTTCAGGCTTTCAGGCTTTCAGTTTTCCCCCTGACAGGTTGGAATAGTGGTACACAATAATTTGTAAATAAGGTCTGCTCTGCTCCAACCAGTTGGAATTGGAGAACTGGAAACCAGGCTGCTGCTGGCTCAAGACTAAGACCACTGTTATGTTGGGAGGAGTGGAACAAGAGTAGGTAAATGGCCACAAAACTTTCCTATCTCTTTGGCGATGATTTTCTCCAATTGGGCATTTGCTTGGTTGTGGAAACCTTTGATGATTTTCCAGAGCTCTTACAGAGTTGGTTTAGAAGCTTCTGATCGGTTTTTGTTTTGAATGTTTCTGTAGGGAAACGAGAGTTTGAAACTTCCTAGACCATCATTTTGCTGCCATCTTTCTTCCTTTAACTTTTGATATAAGTTTTAGAATAAGCTTGTCTATTGTGACAAAAAAAAACCTGTTGGGAGTTGATAGGAATTGCATTTAAACCTACAGATCAATTTGGGAAGAATTAATATTTTACCATATTGAGTCTTCCAATCCATGAAAATAATATGCCTCTGTACTTTTCTTTTTACCACTTGTTTAATTGTTTTCATCAAAGTTTTGTAGGTTTCATTATACAGATCTACATTTTTTAAACATTTATATTAAACATCTCATTTTGAAGGCAGTTATTGTATATATTTATTTATTTATATTTATTTGTAGCACTTTTTATTTTTCTTAAGCTGAGGTATAACTGACATACAACATTATATTAGTTTCAAGTGGACAACATAATGATTCAATATTTCTATATGTTGCAAAATTATGACCACAATAAATCTAGTTAACATCCACCATCATATATTGTTACAATTTTTTTCTTGTGATAAGAACTTTTAAGATCTATTCTCTTAGAAACTTTCAAATATGCAGTACAGTATTTTTAACTAGAGTTGCCGTGTTTTACATTACATCCACATGATTTATAGTATTTATTTTATAACTGGAAGTTTGTATGTTTTGACTACCTTCAGCCTTTTTGCCCACCTTCCTCACGCCCCACTTCCAGCAACCACCAAACTGTTCCCTGTATCTGTGAGTCTGTTTTGTTTGTTTTTCATTATTCCATATATGTGAGATCATACAGTATTTGTTTTTCTGTGTGTGACTTATTTTGCTTAGCATAACACCCTCAAGGTCTATCCATGCTGTCACAAGTGGCAAGATTTTATTCTTCTTTATGACTGAATAATATTCCATTATATATATATATATATATATACATACACACACACACATATATATATATATATCTCACATTTTCTTTATCCATTTATTCATCACTGGACATTTTGTTTGTTTCCATAGTTCGACTATTGTAAATAATGCTGCAGTGAACATAGGGTTGCATATATCTTTTCAAGTTAGCGTTTTTATTTTCTTTGGCTAAATATCCAGAAGTGGAATTGCTGAATTATATGGTAGTTCTATTTTTAATTTTTGAGGAAACTCCATGCTGTTTTCCATAATGGCTACACAAATTTACATTCCCACAAGCAGTGCACAAAGTTTCCCTTTTCTCCCTATCCTTGCTAACACTTATTATTTCTTCGCTTTTGATAATAGCCATTCTAACAGGTATAAGGTGATACCTCATTGTGGTTTTGATTTGCAATTTCTTGATGACTAATGATGTTGAGCATCTTTTTGTGTACCTGTTAGCCAATTGTATATCGTCTTTGGACAATGTCTTTTCAGATCCTCTGCTTATTTTTTAATTGGAATTTTTTTGTTTGTTTTTGAGTTGTATGAATTCTTTACATGCTTTGGATATTAACCCCTTATTGGGTAGATGATTTGCAAATATTTTCTCCTATTCACTAGGTTGCCTTTTCACTCTATTGATGGTTTCCTTTGCTGTGCAGAAGCTATTTAGTTTGATGTACTTCCACTTGTTTATTTTTGCTTTAGTTGCCCTTGCTTTTGGTGTCAAATCCCAAAAAGAAAAAACAAAAATCATTGACAAGATTGATGTTAAGGAGCTTACTGCCTATGTTTTATTCTAGGAGTTTTTATGGTTTCAGGTCTTACATTCAAGTCTTTAATCCATTTTGAGTTGAATTTGTGTATGGTGTAAGATACTGGTCCAGTTTCATTTTTTGTATGTGGCTGTCCAGTTTTCCTAACACCATTTATTGAAGAGACTGTCCTTTATCTATTGTATACTCTTGGCTCCTTTGTTGTAAATTCATTGACCATATATGAATGGGTTTATTTCTGGGCTCTCTATCTTTTTCATTGATATGTGTCTCCCTTTATACCAATACTATACTGTTTTGATTACTATAGCTTTGAAATATAGTTTGAAATCAGGGAGCATGCATTTTCCAGCTTTCTTCTTCTTTCTCAAGATTTTCAGGGCCTTTTGTGGTTCCATACAAATTTTAGAATTGTTTGTTCTGTTTCTGTGAAAAATGTCACTGGAATTTTGATTGAGTTTTATTGAATCTGTAGATTGTTTGAGGAGTATGGACATTTTAATAATATCAATTCTTCCAATACATGAGCATGGGGTATCTTTGTGTCTTCTTCAATTTATTTCATCAATGTCTTATAGTTTCAGTGTACAGGTCTTTCACTTCCTTGGTTAAATTTATTCTTATTTTATTCTTTATGATACAATTGTAAATGGGATTGTTTTCTTAACTTCTCTTTTGGTTAGTTTGTTATTAGTGTGTAGAAATGTGACATACTTCTGTATAATGATTTTATATCCTGCAAATTTACTCAATTCATTTATTAGTTCTGACAGTTTTTCGATGGAGTCTTTAGGGTTTTCTATATATTGTGTCATGTCATCTGCAAATAGTAGCAGTTTTACTTCTTTCTTCCCAGTTTGGATGCCTTTTATTTCTTTTCCTTGCATAATTGCCCTGGCTAGGACTTTAGTGGTCGTCTTTGTCTTGTTTCTGATCTTAGAGGAAAAGCTTTCAGCTTTTCACTGTTGAATATGATGTTATTTGTGGGCTTGTCATATATGGTCTTTATTATGTTGAGGTATGCTCCCTCTATACCCACTTCATTGAGAGTTTTTATAATAAATTGATGTTGAGTTTTCTCAAAAGTCTTTCTGCATCTATTGAGAGGAGCATATGATTTTCATTCTTCAAGCTGTTAATGTGGTATATCACATTGATTGATTTGCAGATATTGAACCATCCTTGCATCCTAGGAATAAATCTCACTGGATCATGTTAGATGACCATTTTACTGTATTGTGGAATTTGTTGTTTACTCTCCACGTGTTTGTGAATTTTCCAGTTTTCTTTTTGTAATCAATTTCTAGTTTCATACCATTGTAGTCAGAAAAGGAGCTTGATATAATTTAAATCTTCTTCAATTTGTTAAGATTAGGTTTTCGCTTTACATATGATCTATCCTGGAGAATGTTCCATGTGTACTTGAGAAGAATGTATATTCTGTTGCTTTTGGATGGAATGTTATATATATATGTTAAATCCATCTGATCTAACATGTCATTTAAAGCCAATCTTTCTTTATTGATTTTCTGTGTGGATGATATATCTGTTGATGTAAGTACGATACTCAAGTCCCGTACTATTATGGTATTGCTATTTTTCCTTTGAGGCCTATTAATATTTGCTTTATTTATTTAGGTGCTCCTATGTTGGATGCATAAATATTTACAAATGTTATATACTCTTATTGGATTGACCCTTTTATCCATATATAATGTCCTTCTTTGTCTCTTGTTTTAAAGTCTATTTTTTCTGATATAATTATAGATAGCTACCCCAGCTTTCTTTTGGTTTCCATTTGCATGGAATATCTTTTTCCATCCCTTCAATTTCAGTCTGTGTGTGTCTTTAGCTCTGAAGTGAGTTTCTTATAGGCCACATATAGATGGGTCTTCTTTTTTAATCCATTCAGCCACCCTATGTCTTTTGATTAAAGCCTTTAGTCCATTTACATTTAAAATAATTATTGATAAGTATGTATTTATTGCCATCTTGTTAATTGTTTCCTGGCTATTTTGTGATTTCTCTGTTCCTTTCTTCTCTTGCTCTCTTCCTTAGCGGCTTAATGACTTTCTTTAGTTGTATGTTTAGATTCCTTTCTTGTTATCTTTTGTGCATCTACTCTAGGTGTTTGCTTGGTGGTTACCATGAAGCTCACATTTAACAACTTATATTTTTAACAGTCTATTTTAAGTTGATAACAACTTAAGTTTGAATGCATTCTATAGGTCAAAGTTTTTACTCCTCCCTCCTCACATTTTATGTTTTTGATGACATATTTTACATGTTTTTATGTTGTATATCCCTTAACTAATTATTTTAATTATAAGTCTTTTTACGAGTTTTGTCTTTTAACCTTCATACAGCTTTATAATTCATTAATCCACTACCTTTACGACACACACTTACCTTTACTGGTGAGATTTACACTTTCATGTGTTTTCTTGTTACTAATTAGCGGCCTTTCTTTTCAGCTTAAAGAAGTTCTTTTAACAATTCTTGTAAGGCTGAGTTAGTGGTGATGAACTCCTTTAACGTTTAGTCATCTGGAAAACTCTTTTATCTCTCCTTCAGTTCTGAATATAACTGGGTGAAGTATTTGCTGGGTGAAGTATTCTTGGTTGGAAAGATTTTTCTTTCAGCACTTTGAATATATTGTGCCACTCCCTTCTGAGTTGTAACATATCTGCTAAAAAATCTGATGATAGTCTTATGGAAGTTCTTTTGTACGTAACAAGTTGTATTTCTCTTGGTGATTTTAAGATTCCCTTGTTATCTTTAACTTTGACATTTTAATTTTAATATTTCTTGGTATGGATCTCTTTAGGTTGATCTGCTTTGGAGCTCTCTGGGCTTCCTGTATCTGGATGTCTGTTTCTTTCCCCAGGTTAGGAAAAGTTTTCAGATATTATTTCTACAAATGTTTTCTGCCCCTTTTTCTCTTCTCCTTCTGGAGTTCCTATAAGGTGAATGTTATTCCATTTGATGTGCCATAAATCCCTTAAGCTATATTAATTATTTTCATTCTTTTTTCTTCCTTATTCTCTGATTGGATGAGTTCCTCTGACCTGTCTTTGAGTTCACCTATTCTTTCTTGTGCTTCATCTACTGTATTTCTAAGTTCAGTTATTGCATTCTCCAGTTCTGTGACTTCTATTTGGAACTTTCTTATATCTTCTATTTCTTTGTTGAAGTTCTCACTGTTTTCATCCATTTTCCTTCTGAGTTCAGTGAGCACTTTTATGACCATAACTTTGAACTCTTTATCAAGTAAATTACTTATGTTCATTTCATTAAGATTTTTTCCTGAGGTTTTATCTTGTTCTTTTTTTGGAGTATAGTCCTCTCTTTCTTCATTTTGCTTGACTCTCTGTGTTGGTTTCTACGCATTAAGTGCAATAGTCACATCTCCCAGTCTTGAAGAGCTGTATGACAGATGAACCTTGTCATTTAACGCTGTCTACTCTTGGTTGTCTCTCAAACCTTTGTGATTGTCTAAGCAGTTTATTTTTAATAGACTTGGCACACCCTCCCAGCAGTTGAGGGTGTGCCAAGACCAGTGAGCATCCCAAACTGGAGGATCTCAGTCAGCACCTAGATTCAGGTTGATAGGAAGCCAGACAATTTGGTAACAGCTTTTAAAGAATGCAAATATATTCAGTCCTGTGAGATTGCAAGTGTAAGCCTTGCTGGGCCCCAGAAGCAAGCAATCTGAAGATATTCCCTGGGGAGCAGTCACAAGAAAACAGGGCTTCAGATAAGTGTACAAGCTCCATTCTGGGAGATACCAGTGAACTGTAGTAAGGCAGAGTGAGGGTGGAAAGATGGTACCCCCAGCCTACCTTCCTTGAGAGCACATCCGTAACCTCTAGATGTGTGCTGAACCTGAAGCCTGCTCTTAAGTCTTGTCCCTACTAGCAAATAGGCCTTTTTCATGTAAAGGCTGGGACTGTGTCTCAGTCTGATGTGTAGTGGTACATCCTGGGGGTGGTATCCTGCCAAGAACTGTCTCTCCAATTGTTACAGTCCCATGGGATGCAGAAAAGAGATCCCTCCTGGCCTCCAGAGCCAGGTGATCAAGGAGCATCCCCTGAGTGGAGGCCACAAAAGTGGGATCTCCCGTCTTGGAGATTCTGGCTCTCTGGAGCACATCAGAAGGAAAGTGTGAAGATGATGCTTACTGGCTGGAGTGAGGCGGTGGGAAGAGTGCAAAGATGACACCATCTGAATAAAGGGGAAAAGGGGAAAGAAAAAAAGAAAAAGAAGAAGAAGAAGAAAAAAAAGAAAATATATATAGCAAGACAGAGGAAGAGCAGGGAAGAAGGAGCCAGCTGGCTGGAGCACAAAGTTGTCACCTGCAGGAAAGGAAAAAGGGGGAAAAAGATGGCACCTTTCAGCTTTATCAAGGCAGAGAGAGAGCAGGAAGATGGCACCCGCCAGCCTCTGTCCCTGGGGAGTATTCCAGCAGGCCCCTGTTCCTCAGATTAATGCTTTAAAATTGGGAAGTGAGTCTCTTTCACAAAAAGTCAGAGTGCTTTTCAAAGGGCTGCTTCTGCACTTGGCCCTGGGGCAGGTGAGTCTGTGCACAGGCCCTTTAAGAGCTGTTCCTCAGTCCACCACAGCCCTGTGGGTCTCATGGGATGTGCCTTGTTGGTCTTCAAAGTCAGATGTTTTGGGGGTCTATCTCTCAGGTGCCAGCCTTAAAAGTTGGAGTGCCCAGTGTGGGGTCCAAACCCTTCACCTCTCAGGGAGAAGCTCCAGGTTTTGAGCTCCTTCCTGATTGTGTGTCTCCACACCAGGGATGGGATTTATGGAAAAATTGTGTCTCAGCCTTTCCTACCTGTTTTGATGTGGTTTCCCTCTGGTTTTCCTGATGTGAAGGGGTTGCTCCACCATCTTTTAGTTCTTTTCAGAGGAAAGTTTTCCATATGTAGCTGTAGATTTGGTGCGTTTGTGGGAGGAGCTGGGTTCAGGATCTTCCTATGTTGCCACCTTGAACTGGAACCTATTTACTACGTTTTAAATTTTGGTTTTCAATCGTTCAGTTTGTTACTAGTATATGGAAATATGATCAATGTTGTGTATTAATGTTTACATATAGATCTTATATTCTGAGATCCTGCTACAGCAATTTATTATAATTTATTATGAGTTTTCTTATACATTCCTTGGAATTTTCTATGTAGACAATTATGTCATCTGTAAATAATGACAATTATATTTCTTCTTTTCTAATATGTATGCCTCTGTTTTCCTTTTCTTGCTGCACTACACTAACTAGAATCTAAAGTACTACATTGAAAACTAAGAGATGAGAGTGGACATTCTAACCTTGTTTTTGAACTCAGGGAAAAACATTCATTCTTTCACCATTTCATGTGATGTTAGAAGTAGGTTTTTTGTAGATGTTCTTTATTAGGTTGAGGTGGTGACCTTCTATTCCTAGTTTTCTGAGCATTTTTAATATGAATGGGTGTTGAATTTCGTTAAATGCCTTTTCTGTATTAATTGGTGTGACAGTATGTGTTCCTTTAGACTCAATATGGTAGATTACATTGATGATTTTTTACCATTGAACCAGGCTTGCATCCCTGGAATAAATTCCACTTGGTCATAGTCTGTTATTCATGTGGATTCTGATGGTAGGTATTCTTGTGGATTTCTTCTAGTAGGGTAAATTACGGTTCCCCAAAAAGGTCCGTGTTTAACCCCTCCTATGACAATATGTGAATGTCACCTTGTATGGAAAAAAGGACTTTGCAGCTGTGACCAAGTAAAAAATCTTGAGATGAAGAGATTATCATAAATTTTCTGGGTGGGCTATATATAAACACAAAGATTTGTATAGGAGGGACACAGGAAGAGTCAGAGTTGGAGAGACCATGTGATGAGGGAAGCAGAGATTAAAGTGATGCACTTTGAAGATGGAAGAATGGACTAATTCCAAGGAATGCAGGCAGCCTCTAGAAGACAGAAAGGGAAAGGAAACAGATTCTCCTGTAGGGCTTCAAAAGGAACAAGCCCTGAGACACCTTGACTAATAGACTACTGAGCTGCAAAAACTTTCTTTCACAAAGGGTCAAGGAGGGCTGGGAGCACATATGTGCTGCCCACCTGGACAGAGGAGGACCTGTGAGGCTGACCTACAGATTAGTGGAGGTGGAGAGACATGAGCCCCTTTCTTCTCCAAGCTCTTTGCAGGGTCCAGCAGAGAGCCATGCCACCTGCGGAAGCCTGCGGCCCCAGTTTTGCATGCTGATGGTGTAGGGGTCATGTTCAGGGAGTCCCTGTTGTCCTAACCCCCGCCTGGGTCCTGGGGAAGGAATCAGAACTCAGAACCTGGAGAAGAGCCTTTGGCCAGCAGGGAAGGGGGGTGAGGCCCAGGGCAGGTCTACAAAAGATCAGAGCATCTGAGTGCTTTAGGAGGAAGGGGCTTCAGAGGTGGGCCAGCACAGGCTGTGACGGAAGCTAAGCAGACTGGGAGGGGGGGCAGTTCAGGGAGACAGCAGGGGTCTGCTCCCTGCCCTCATTGTTTGCTCGTCTCACCCTTATGAGCGGGTCATTTCCCCTGCTCTGATGATTCGAAGTCTCTGCCGGCAACCGCAGGACGGTGACTGAGGCCTCCACACTCCTCAGCATGGATCCCAGCTCCCACCCAGATCTGGGGCCGCAGACACCTCTCCCCCACCCCTGCTGCCCCTGTGAGCAAGCTGTTCTTGTGAAACACGGTCATAGTTTGTCAGGAGGAACTGTTTTCTATGGGAATACAAATCAGTGTTGTTACCAATACACACACATGTCCAGCCATGGGTGGAAAGGGAAGGGACAGTAGTTCTGGGGTGTCTTTGCACACCCCTAGGCCCCTAAGGCCAGTCCCCACAGCCACAGCCAGATGGGTCCTCCTCCCTCAGTTGAAAGAGATGCTGCTGCACAGAAATCCCACAAGTTCCACAAAGGGGCCCAACTGTCGTTTCCCTTAGACACACCTGTAACAGGTGCCCCATGAATTTCCCCGCGCCCATTCCCCTCGTTGCATCCTCACTGGGATTAAGAGGTAGCTGCCTCAACCACTCTCCACATTGCAATAATCCCAGTGGGACTAGAGAACGCTCCCGCTATGACGAGGCAGACAGTCCTGTCCCCATGGCCAAGACTTTTCCTCTCTGGTCAGGCCACCCACACAGGAAACCCTGCATGAGCGGAGGGTCACCCCAGCGCCATCGCCTGGCCACTTCAGGGAAGCAGAGAGCAGCTCCATAAAGACAAGGGCCGTCTCCAGGCTCCGTCCTAGAAACTGGTTAGTGTCCAGAGGGCTGAGAGGCACAAAAGCAGCTCTCCCTCCCCAGACGGTTCAGGGATGCAGAAGATGGTACACATGCCCCAGAAGGCCCCTAGCCAAGCAGGCTTTAGAGAAGGGGATGGTGAGGGGGTCCCTGGGGAAAGTGAGAGCTGTGCGTTCCCAGGGGCAGCCTGAGGAGTCCTTGTCTATGTGGAGGAAAGGTTTGGCCACCTGTAGATCCATAGCTCCTGTGACCTCCCTCACCATTCTTTCCTCTCAGGTTCGCTCTCTATGGAGCAGCTCAACACGAAGAAGATGACAGTGGCCTGAGAGCATTTCCCACGAAAACTATCTTTATTCACAATTTACATACATCACTCCAAAGGTCCTGCCCACACCCACCTCCCCCACCTCCCTAACCCCCCACAATCGCACTTCCCCTCCCCGCCCTGCTGGTCCTGCCCTCCCTCCCTTCCCCCCACATCCTCCAGGATCAGCTCTGGGGTGAGGAGGAGCCCCTAGGCTCCCCTGGGGGCCGCCCTGGGGGGCTCGCCCTGGAGGGCCGGCCTGGCTGTTCCCTACTGGCTGCAGTGCTTCCTCTTCTTCTTCCTCCTCTTCCCTGTGACAAAAGGGTCACGCTTTCTCTTTCTCGGCTGTGAGGGGCGAGCCAGGCCCAGAGCCAAGGCTGGCCTCGCAGAGACCCTGTGGCCAGCCCCGGGGATGGGCAGCTTCTCAGCAGCGGCGGGGCGCCCACACAGAGCCCGCTTCCTCGACTTGGGAGCGGCTGGTGGAGCTGGGCTGGGGCCTCTTCTCTGAGGGGAGGGGGCCTGGGGAGCTCTCTGGGCCCCCCAACCTCCAGGGGAGGCCAGGCCTGAGGCAGGGGCAGGACTCTGGGACAGCCAGCAAGGCAGCAGGCTCTGCGGAGAGGCAAAGAGGAAGGCCAGGCTGGGGAGCTCCTCCTCGTCCTCACTGGACGCGTCCCTGGGCCCTCGGGCCTCCCGAACAGGAGACGCCTCTCTGAGAACAGACGCATCCCTGGGTCCCAGTAGAGGGCCAGTGCGCCTTTGACCCTGGGGAGGGGAGGGCCGTCCGGCCCGGAATGGAGAGACCTCCTGACGTCCTCGAGAGGGAACAAAGACTTTGGGCCCAAACGGGCCAGTGTCTGTTCGGATGGGCCTATGAAGAGCCTCAAAATCAATCTCTGGTGGGCAGGCTCCATCACTGACCCCTCGATGGCGGTCTTGGTCGTGCCTCTGGGCACCTTGGCCGGCGTGGGACTCAGAAGGACTTGAGCCCATTCCGGGTGCACTGTGGCTCGGGGCTGCCGGCCCACCCTCGTCCTCTTTCAAGGCCAGGAGTCGTTTCTGCACCAGCTGGTAGGAGGGAGGAGGACAGTGACGGCTCCACGCGCACGTGTGAGAGGAGGAGCACTGGGCAGTGGGACAATGTCCCTGGCGGGGAGGACGGGACGGGTGACCCCAGGACTAGACTCCAAATACAGACACGGTGGCATTCCTGCCATCCTCCTGCACCTTATTCCCAGCTTTGTGTCCTTCCCTCCACTCCCGGCTTCCCATCCTCTCCTTCCTATCACCCTTCACTGCACCCACCCCAGAAAGGGCCCTTCCCCATGCCAGGCCTCCGAGGCAAGGAAGGGACGGACAGAGCCATGTGGGCCTCCTGCTCTGGGGTCCTACCTCTCCCCTGCTCACTGGGGTCCCTCCGTGCCCTGGTCTTCCTGGGTGTCCCTTGTCTCCCCTGTTCTACCTGCGATCCCTCCCTCCTCTGGCTCCCCTGGGCCACCTGGTTTCGCCTGTCCCCTGGATCCCCTGGGGTCCCCCCTCCCCTGGGGTCCCCTGGCTCCCTGATTGTCCCTCTCCGTCCCCTGGCTCACTTCTTTAGGGTTGAGTCCTTCCTCCTGCTCCAGCTCCTCAGCAAGGGCCAAGAGATCCAGCTGTGGGTCTGGGGAAAGCAATTCTGCCAGGAATCGAGGGTGAATGACTGCCTCCACCTCAGACAGAAAGAAGAGGCTGTGAGCATCCTTGGCCAGGAGTGGCCTGTGACACAAGAAGACCAGGAGGGAAAGTGAAAAGCAGAGACCCACCCCCACTCTCCTCCACAAGGCGGGGATGGTCAGCACACACACACACACACACACACACACATGCACATACACAGTCACACACAAAAGAGCACATATACAGATGCACATACACAGACACACAAAGGCATACACACAGACACAAACATATACACACATACACCTGCGTAAACCTCCCCTAACACCAGGCTCAGGAACAAGGAGCTGAGCTTAAGTCCCATCGGCCTGAGCAGAACCCAGATCTTGGGTGCTGAGAGTTCCATGCCCTGGCATCTTGTAGACCCCAGGTTCCAGGCCCAGCCTACCATGGTGACAAAGTCTTCCTGAGAACACAGCTTGTCAATGTAGCTCAAGAGACCCGGGTCCAAGTAGGTGCCGTCCTCTTCCTGCTTCAGCTCATTTCCGTCCTTTCCACATTCTGTATCTGATTCGCCTGTGGCTGAGTGGACGGGCCCCACCAGCGCCTCCATGATGTCCACATACTCCCTCACAGCCTCAGGGGGAATCTCCTTGGGTGCCTTGGGCTCCGGGGTCCGCTGGGATCTGTGTGGCTTCGGGTGCGAGGGCTGGGCCCTGGGGCTGGACATCCTGGGAGCACAGGCTGAGGCAGAGCAGGAGGAAGGGAAGGAAGGTGAGGGACTCCTGGTCCACCTCCTGACCACCGACTGCACGTTGGTGAGGGCATTGTTTGGGGGACGTTGATGTGGGTGTGGGAGGGGTCAGGACCATCTGAAGCCTCATGCACAGTTGGAGAGGGGAGGTAAGGGGGTCATCTAAGGGAGTCACAAGTAAGGAAGTGGGGAACCTCCAATTTTCTAGGGGTCTCCCCTTCAAGCCCACTACTTAGGCAGACTTCGTGTGGGGTCCTTTGACAGGGAGGTGTGAGAGGAGTTACAAAACTGACCAAGTCAATACCCCGTAGTGACAAAGGGCAGCTGAGACCCCACCCCCCCCACCCCCCCGCCTCGGTGGCTGTTTTGGTTGAAAGACCAATGCCCCTGTCTTGAAAGAAAAGGATCCACATGGGGACGGTGGCCAACCCTAGGCCCCTGTTACCTGTGCCTTCAGCTCCAGTGGGAAGCTGGGTGCCTGGCTGAAGGCGCACTTTCGGGGCTGGGGGCCCCCGAGGATCCAGCTTCGGTGGGGCTGGAGGAGGCAGGTCCTGCGCGCACTGCATCCACTGCAAATGCTGAATGTGCGTCTCCTCCTCGGCCGCAAATTCCATGAACCTGGGGGGTGACGGAGACACAGGCCACCCTGAGAAAAAGGCCTGGGTTCTGGAGCCCAACAAAGGCAGCCAAGAATGAGGCACTGGGAGAGGATGTGCCTTGGGGCCGTCAAGGCCCTGTGAGGTGCTGTCCACAGCAGAGAGCTGCTCCTGGAAGTGATAACAAGATCTGGGACCCTTCCTTCCTCACCAGCACTGGAGGGCATTCAACAGCATAGACCCAGGTCGCTGAATTGAACCAGGTCAACGGGACACATGGCTGACCCAGGGGGCACCCTCCTCATGCCCCCGTCCCCATCCAGAACCACATGAAGGGCTGACAGCCAGAGGCTGGAACAGGCATGTGTTCCCCACAGGGGTCCTTGCCCGAATCCAGGACCCTGGGCTGGGAATGAGAGTCCTGGAAGATAAACCTGGAGACAGGGCCCAGGAGAGGCTGGATGATGTGGATGCTGAGCTTAGAGGAGAGGCCTTCCTTTCCTCTGAGAGGCACTCGTTTGTTTGGTTTTGTTTCTTAAACCAAGGGGATTACCATGGAGCAAACACTGGAAGGGCCGGAGACCCTTGGGCCGACGACAGCTGGCTTCCCCAGCTTCTTCAGGGATTCCAGGGTACCCACTTAGGCCACTTTTCATAAGGAGAGGGGGTCCCAAATCTATGTCAGTGGCCGCCAGCCACCCACCACTAAGGAAGCAGCAGGCTGGCGGGTGGAGCTCTTTCCCCGGCCCAGCCCATATGGCCGGAGTTGGACCCCTACTGGACTCACAGCTTCACCCTGCCCTGTCCTGAGACCTTCATGTCAAGGCAAGGGTAGGTCAAAATCAGGGGAGGGCAGAGCTCCTGGTGGAGGAAGGACAGAAGTCTCAAACTCTCAAGGTGAGGGAGGGGTTTCTGGGGGACAGTAGGGCCCCTGGGCTGCGGGGACCCTGTGCTGGGTGACAGCCCTTCTCCTCTGTCCTCTCTGATGAGCACCCCCATGGCCAGACCCTGCCCTCACCCACTCGCCTCACCCTCCACGCAGCCCCTGGGCCCAGGACGCTGACTCACTTTTCCGCCATCTTGTAGTAGATCATCTGGTCAAGGTTGCTTATGCGCCGCCATTCCTGCACGGCCCTCCACAGTCCCTCCTCCTGCGTCATGCTGGGCTTCAGGCGGGCCAGGGATCGAAGCACTGGGCTGTAAGCCCTCGGGGTCAGTCTCTGGGCACAGCCCAGCCCCCACCTGCCTGACCCCACCCGACAATGTGGACCACACATCACTCAACCCAGAATGACTGAGCAACAGGAGGGTGAGAGGCGGGTGTCTGGGAGGGCAAAGACAAGCCTTCCCGGCCACTGCTGTCACCGCCTCACACTCACTCAAGGATGACCACCCACTCCCAGGCTAGAGCTGGGACATTGTGCCTTGGGGAGCTCTTTTCCTCTTCAAGGCTGCATTTTCATCATAAAAATCACTATCATCAATGAGGCGTGGCATGTGCCAAGCAATCTGCTAACATTTCATAGATTAGCCCAAGGCGTCTTCTGCACAGTCCTCTGAGTGAAGTGTAATTGTCCCCTTTTTACGAGGGACCGGAGGTTTAGGATGGAAATGCCTGCCAGGCTCACAAGTCTAGTGGGAGAGAGCCCACGCCCTTAGGAGAGCTCTACCATCACCCTGTTCCTCGTGGAATTCTCCACAACGAAGTGGAGGCATGCATAAAGCGCTCTCCTGGGCCCCGCGCTCCTCCCCCTCCTCTGAAGTGACCTCCCCTGGCCATGTACGCTCAAGTCCTGTATGAAAGGACACGGCACCACAGGAGAGTGCGGCATCCACTCCTTGGCTCCTCACCTTACACCATCACCCTCTCTGACTGCAGGTCTTCAGTCCATATTACCATGAGAATCATGGAAGAGCAAGCTGGCCAGACTCACAGGATGGTGGGGCCCATTGAGATAGGGCACATTTCAGTCCTGATGTCACGGACTGGTAGGCCCACCCATGTGACCGACAATGTGCCTTCTCATAGCATGGACATCGCCCTCACACCTTCCTTCCAGTATCCCTAGAAACCTAACGTGCGAGTCCATCCCCAGTTCCTCTTTATCTAAAAGCTCCCATAAGCTCAGGACCCCCTGAGCGTTCACTCACATGAGAAAGCAGGAAAAAGCTTCTGCATCAGGACTCTGGTGAAAGTGTCTCCGGGCCAGGGGCTTGAGGTGCTGCCAACGTCGGAAGTTACTGTACACGCTCTGGGTGTTAGAGGAGCCATCCTGCGAGGCGTTGGACTGGTTGGTGGCCAGGCGGCTCTCCCTGGAAGTGCCATGTGGCCATGGCCCAGAGTTCACTGGGCGAATGATAGGGGCCAGCTGGGCAGCTGGTGGTGGAGCTTGAGGAGGAAAGCCTGGGGTCCAGCCTCCCTTGCCAGCCTGACTAACTCCAACAGCTGGAGCAGTCACAACGGTCCCCATCACAGGGGTTGCTAAGAATACGGGTGCAGGACATGCAGCACTCCTGCTGAGGGCCCCTGGAGCGCTCCAGTTGAGGGGGGCCTGAGTAACGACAAAGGTCTGAGTCTGGGGGGCCTCCACTGGCCTCCCTTGTGACCTGACTTGGACAGTGAGGTTGCAAGCCCCATGGGCACTGGGGCCATGGCCACCATTAGCCACCAAAGGCGTCCTGGGGAAAGCTGGCAGCAGCAGGCTGCTGCCAGGAGGGAATGCTGGGGTGATGGGACGTGGCAGGTGCTGCTGCCAGGGTGGCCGGTGCTGGGCGCCAGGAATGGGTGGAGGGAAGGGCACTGCCGTGAAAGTAGACAAGGAGGCACCAGGGTTCATGGTCACATCCGTTCCCAGCACTGGACATGCTGTGGAGGCAAAGGAAAGGAGTGAATGGAGGAGGAGAATGGGCAAGTGGGACTGAGGCTTTCTGTGGCATCAGAGTGTAAATCTCCACAGGTCAGGGACACTTGGACAAGGGAAACTGTGCAGCGTGCAAATGTCTTCAAGTGATTTTCATGCCCTGACCTCCAGTTGAGAATTATTCCACTGGTGACCCCGTGCCCATCCACCAAGGTCCCTGACCCCTGTCTGCCGAGAAGAAATCGCCTCAGCAAGCACTGACTTGGAGAGCCTCCCTAAGGCACCCCCTGGCACCTAAGCCTCACAGGCTGTCTCCCAAGACCTGGAACTGGGTGGACATCCGCTCTGTGAGAAATGCCCCTCAGCCGGCGTACTAGCAGGTAGGGACCTTCTCCAAGGTAAGTTCTAGGCCCCCAAAGGCCCTTTGTGGACAGGCACTGTGTAAAATATTGGGGCCCCACCTCCTCCTCAGTCCTCCTTTTCCTGATGTTCAGTATAAATCCCCTCTTTCTTTCCTAGCCTCGCAAAACAAAACAAAATGCTGGAAAATATCTCTCTAATGGAATCTTGATACAAACCCTTAACACTGGCCCAGAATGCACCTGCATCTCAGAACAACCCACAGCAGACATGTAACATGGGCCAGGTCCTGCCACCCCCTCCCCAGTGCCCAGAGTCACTGTCATCACTCAGGAGTTCTGTTCCTAGGAGGCGGTGCGGGTTGGGGGGGGGGGTCTGAGAAGTAGGTGCGTGTCCCTTAGATTCTGTCATTTCACAGCCAGTGATGGCTGCAGAGGATTAAACAAGGGCCAGGGAATTGTCATGTTACATTGGTCGTGGGAGTACAGACCGCCTGTGGTCCTTCCCCTTCCAGCTCCCAATAATGGAAAGACAATCTAAGAAGCAGGCATAAGCCAGGTGCCATGGCGATCAAGTTGTCTGGAACACATCCTTGTTCAGGAGAACAAGGTACACACCACGGTGCACCTAATTAATTAGAACAGGTGTCATAGGACGTTTAATAATAACACAGAAGATCGTCTTCCTGCCCCTGGGCTACACTCCTTCCCCCTTTAAAAGAGGAAGCAGCCTTCACAGACAATCCACCCGAAACAACCCCACTCCACATCTGTTCCCTGTCCATGAAGGAGTGACATGAAATATGAACAAACTCTTCCTCTCAAGGCAGCCTGAGAGTCCACCATGAGATATGGGACGAGATGAAGTAGGTCTGAAGTACTGCGATTCCACAAAAGGAAGAACAATTCAGAGCAACTCAGGAATCTGCGCCCTCTCTTGGCTGAAGTTACACGGTTGCCCATCCCCTGTTGAATCCAAAGCAACAGTTGCCTGAACTGAGAAGTGAGCTCTGGGCTGGGAGGAGTGGACGAGGTGTGGGCTGCGGCAGTTAGAGTAACCTCCTGCCTAGCTCTCGGAGAGGACACTTCACTGCAGGTGTGGCCACACACAGCCCCACTGAATAGTTTTCTCACCAAGACCATCTCTCCCCACGGCCCCCTTAGATACAGTATGCTCCTGTTCAAATCCCTTAGAAAGATATGGTGAGGCAAGCTTCAGGTGCCTCAGGAACACAAGACACGTCTAGGCTTTCCTCATGACCCTCCCTGTGTCACCACCAGGACATCACACACATCCTTACACACACGTTTCAAAGTGGCTTGTCTCCCTTCTAGAAAGAATCAACCTGCCTGCTGCCATCCTTTCTCCATAGCCAGGCCAATTCCTCTTGATCCACCTCCAATGACCCCTCCTCCCCAGTGCAGTCTCGGGTTTCTTCAGGCTCCCCAGTCTCCCCAGGTGAAATGTCCTCGTGTGTCCAGGGCTCTCTTCTCCCTCTACTTCAGTCCAACTGTGTGCCCACCGTGAAGTGTCACGTGTGAACCCGAAGGATGTGAGGGATGGCAGGGTCTCTGAGAACACACCCTCAGCCTATAGGCTTACCTCCTTCTGAAGCCATCCTGCAGGCTTGGGCACGGACTACTGCTGCCTGGTAGCCTCAATGAGAAAAGTCAAGACCAGGACCCAGAGAGTGACCTGCTTCAACAGACGCTCAGGATCCAAGTGAAGGAGGGACAGGTTTGAATCTAAACATTCTGCAGTGGCGGAGGGGCAGAGGGCACGTGGGTCTGGGTAGGGTGGGGGTGGGGAGACATTCCACGAGGGCTCTGGCAGGTAGGCAAGAACCGGAAGTTCCTTCCACCTCACACAGTGGCAACACAATTGGCGTGTGCCTCTTTATGCAGTTTATAAACTGTTTTTTTCATTCACGGCACCGAGGTTGGACTTGATGTTCCCTTCCTTTCACTTCTTTTTCCATCAACCTAGTTTTGTGTCCCTCAACACACTCTGCTTCCTACCTGGCTCTTGACTTACTTCAACAGAGACTAGACTTTCTGATCAAAATTCAGGACTGTTAGTCTGATAAACACTTGGGTATTTATGGCCACATGGAACTGAGTATTTGAAATTAGGATTGTCTCAGCAGATCCAGTGTCTTTGACTGCTGTATGTACATCACTCCTAAGGGAGTGGTCCTTGTGCTCCAACCAACATCCAGCAGGACCAGCCTTACTAATGACCCTTTGTGCTGGAAAGCCCCCGTCCATCAAAAAACCGTCATGCAGCCCCCATGTCCAAGACCAGAATTCACTAAATGTCTTTCTCATAGTATTCCATGGTTGTAAAAGATTTAGTTTTTTACCTTTTAAATGATTTTAGTGTAATATTTTAAGCGAGTAACACCTTCTCATGGTTCAAAATTAAATTGTGCAAAATGGAATATGCAGTGGCAAGTCCTCCTCCCACCTCTTTCCCCTGTCAACCCAATCCTCTTTCCCGGAGGAAACCAGTGTTATCTCTTTCATTAAAATCTTCCCAGAGATACGTCATGCAACTAAAAACGAAGGCAATCTGTTTTCATTTTTTAAAATGCCTTCATTTTTTTTCTAGTTGAAAATTCATATACGTTCCTATATATCTGAGGATATTTCCAATGATTGCCTTTGTACGGGTATCGTGGCTCCTCTGTTTCTGCACTAGATTCCTAGAACAAGAATTTCTACAGTCTCTTACATTTCAAAGCACATGAAAGAATAGGGTGGCTCGATCTAGTAAAGAAAAGTAACAAATGCCTAACTGAATTTGACTTTTGAATTTCACATAAACAATGAATTCATCTGTAGTACAACTTTGTCCCATGCAACATTTTGGACATAGTTTTACTGCAAATTCTTTCCCTGTTTATCTGAAATTTATGTTTAACTCGAAATCTGTATTTTATCTGGCAACACTACCAAAAAATTAGAACATACTAAGCTATTATCAGTTACTCATCCTTATGAGAAAGAGAACTTGGAGTGACGAGACTCAAGTGTGCATCTTGGCTCCAACAGAAAACACAATTGTAAACATACACAAAATCTGCAGGCTCTTTGGATGAAATGGATTTGGAAGAGCCATCATATAGCACTGAACATCTTGGCTTAGTAGGGGTAAGGACAGAAGTAAGGAACAAGAAGGCAGAAAATCTTCTTCTCTTTCCTTATGTTAAAGGGACTAAACATCCTAGAGCCCTGGTTTTTCTAGGTGTTAAAAGTCTACTATCCATGAGATGGATGTGCACCTTGGCACAATGCCAAGAGTTTATCCACCAGTGTCCAATCCCCATTCAGACAAGCCCACTTCCATCTAAATCCTAGCCTGCAAGCCCTGCTTACAAGTTTGTTAATTTCCTGTCTGCATTACATACACTTGCTCTTTACAATCTAGGCTCATCATTGCATATGGTCCCATCTGCATGGGAATGATGGTAGCATTCCTTTTACAAAACTTGTCTGATTATTATTTTCATATTGAGAATCCATGTCAGTCAGTTTACCACTATCAAAATGATATGAAAGAGTATTCGTGGTTTGTGTTGTGAGAAGAGAGGACTGTTAGGAAACTTGTCAAGGGAGATGAAGGCTGAAAACCTCAGAGGATGGCAACCAAATCTCTTGGGAGACGAGATTCTCTCACTGCTGTAGCTGCAGTAGAACTCCAACTGATTGTGGGGTGTTGGGGAAGGAAACAGAGGTTTAGAAGGACTGTTCCACAGTGTGAAAAAGACTCCTGTTGGTGCTTAAGAAGTTCCTTGCCCCTTGTCAGGAAAAATTGACTCAGAAGAAGATGAGAAGATAAGGTGAGAATATTTCAAGCAACAGCATGGTGAACTTTATATCTAAAGAAACTCCTGTCGGGGACTGAAAAAAAATAAACAGTTTGGGAATGTCGCTCAGTACTGGAGCTTTTACAATGAAGGAAAACTCATATGATTTTCAACCAATAACTTCATACTAAAGGGATGGTGAGGCAAAATATTGTACCCAGGCACTCGAGAAAGGCAGGCTTCCTTGTTGCTTCCTCCCTTTGTTCAGTCATTCAACCAATTATTTACAAGATTCTCACTCATAATTCTGATACAGTATTTGAAGGACTCTTCTCAAGGCCACTGATACAAAAATTGCACTGTGCAAAAATTAGCCAGTCCCAATTCTGCAATCACTTTTGTAATACTTCAAAATCCTACACCCCAGAGACAGAGATAATCAAATTAGCCCAAATGTAATTTGGGAAGAGCAGTCACAGAAGGGAGTATCTAAAAGTCCTTTGGATCATGATCTCTGACTATTCCTGCACAGAGGCTGCGGGCAGGCATTGACTACTGAGAAAAAACAACTCTGGACATGCATCACAGGCCTCAGAAGACAGTTCATCTTCCACTCAATCACGAAACGTTAAAGAAACGAAGAGATACCGTGTTTGTGTCTTGTGGAGTTTTCAAGTCTGTGCACTTGGAGGCGCTTAGTGCTGTTAGACGTGAGGGGTCTTCAGAGGCATCCTGTTGAGTGAGAAATGCTCTAATCTTGCAATTGACCAGAAAGAGGATCTGATGATTGAAGTTTCTTTGGGAAGTATTACAAAGTCAGGTCAGTAAGTTGATCCTGCTACTATTTTTGTTGTTGTTGTTGTTTTTAATGCCAACTGAAAGTCTGCAAGATATTACAAAAAAGGAGGGAGGGAAAGGAAAATTTTTCCCATACTACCTGCTGTGTTGAAATTGGCCCAGATTGTCCACTCTCTCTCAAAGTTATTTAAAAAAAAAAAAAAAAAAACCGTACAAAGGAAACACCTGTGAATCAACATTTATTGAAAAACCTCCATGTATTAAATACACTGAGAAAAAATATTCTAGTAGAGTAAATGCGTTTGGAAAAACTCTAGGAACGGAGTCAGGAGACAGTATCTTAAGAGTGTTTCCCAGGTCTGAATTCTTGGCTAGAATTGTTCTTTAGCGGAAACTTCAGGCTTGCTAGGAAAAAGGACCTACTGTTTTTTGAAAGGCATAAACAAGAACCAAGGAACTGCAGTCTAAAGGGCATGAAAGCACTTGCCCCAATTTGAGGCTACTGTGCTTAGAGCGGAGCTCTCCAGAACTCTTTGTAGCTAAGTGCATGGGTTTCAGGTGTGCAATAGAAAAATCACGAGTGCACATCTCACAAGAGCTGGTTTTAAGAAGACACCGTCACGAAGGTTCCCGGCGAGGAGCGTCGCCAGAGATGCTGCGTAGCGTGCCCGACCCTGCATTTCTCTCCTCTCCTGCAGAGACCTCCTGGAACAGATCCCCGCGCGCCCCGCGCCTGCACGCCTGCGCACGCCTGCGCACGCCCACTGGGGCGGGGCTCTCGGGCACGCGGACCGCCGTCCTCCCATGGCTCCTGGCGTCTGTTGGGGCAGTTGGCTCGGCTCCAGAAGACAGGAGCGCATGCGCGAGCGCGGAGGTTGGGGCCCCAACAGCCGTCCGGTGGGGGCGGGGCCTGTCATGGCCGCCTCTGGAGTCAATTCTAGGAACCCTGAGGTAAGGGGTACGGGGACTTTTCAGCCCTCAGGTGTCACCGCTCTGCGCTGGTGTTCACCCTGTGGGATATTTGTGCCCTTGTCCGTGTAAGGAGACTCCCCACAATGTGGATTCACGCCCCCGTAGAGCTCGATTCCCTTGAGGGGTTTACCCCAGGGTTATTGGCACCACTGGGGAGCCGGCTGCATGAAGGGTTCAGTGATTGCGGGGCCTACAGTCGGGGGGAAATAGTGTGTGTGAGCTATTAAACAGGTGCCATTCTAGGCTGCGGGTTCTGAAGAGTACAAAAGCTAGAGGGACGTTCTTGCGAGTTGAAAACCCTCATCTGGTTCCAAAGGTGTAGCTCAGGTCACTGGAATATGAGTGAAGATCTAGCGAACATCCTCACAGCTTCACTAGTAACTTTTTAACATAAAAATATCAAACAACACTTATGTTCAAACGGTACTCTTTTGTCAATGAGAGGAGTAAGTTTGCTGAATCTAACAATAAACATGTATTCGTAGTCTGATACTCTCAGATCATGACGGAATTGCAAGCAGAGTTTGGCTGGTGATGCAAGAGTTCAGCAAAAATCAACGAAAGGATTAGGTAAGAATCAATTCTGTATATAGAATTTACAGTGAAGAATAGTGTACATTTTCAATTATTTGTAAATTATGTGCACACATCCATTATATCTTTAAAATTAATTGTATGGTATATATCTCCACATTTCTTTAGGGAGTGCTGATTCAGGTTATTAAGGCTTTGCTTGATGACACACCACTGCAGGTGCGTATGGGGCTTAAGGTAGTTTATGTTTGTATTCTGAGGTTGTGAAAGTACTGTGTGGGTGTGTTTGTAGTGTGAATTACATATATGTGCGTTTGTGGCTTGTTGGAGTTCAGTGTCTGTATTTAAGGATATTAAGAAGTTACATTCTTGTTTTTGGCAATTGGGGAGTTGTGGGTGTTAATGTGTATCTGGAAGTGTCATGTTGTATATGCGTATTTGTAGATCTTCCAGGGATTGTAGGACCTCATGGGCAGTGGGTGGTTTTATGTATATCATTATTTGGGAGTCTATTGGGAATGTGTTTCCATGAATTCCTGGCGTGAGGTTTATTTGTGTATTTATGGAGTTGGTGAGAATCTGAGTAGTGTATTTGTATTTGTGGGTTGGTGATGTCTGTGTGGATATTTGGGGTTAAGTGGAAGACATGAGTGTGTTGTTGTGAGAGTGGATGTATTTGAGTTTATGTAGAGGGTTTGAGATGTAATTCAGATGTACTCAAGTTGTTTGGGTTATGTATTTGTAGTGTAAGACTTTGGGAATGTGCGTTTATTTGTGTGTTTTCTCCCAGCATGTTAGAAATGCGTGTCTGATGGTGGGTCCCTGCAGCCACAGGTGGAGGCAGCCAGGAGGCTCAGTGGTCTTGAGCGGGTGGTGGCACCCCTCTCCAGCCTCGGTTTCCCCACTTGCAAGGTGAGGACAGGCAGATGAGTGAATGAATGTGGTAGTCTCAGCTCAAAGGATTAGAGGATGGAAAGAAGGGGAGGAGGGAGGGAGGGAGGGACACACAGAAGGAGGGAAGGAAGAAGGTGGAAGGAAGGAGGGAGGGAAGGGAGGAAAGATGAATAGGCAAAAAGACAGGATCACAATCTGTTAAGGATAAACTAGGAAGTTGCCCCCGTATGGTCAGCTGTGAAACCCTGGACAGGTTCACTGACCTCTCTCAAACTTACTCCTCTCTCTGAGCTCTCCTTGTTGACCTGCAGGATGGAAACAACTATAATAATAGAGGGGAAGATAGCTTGTCCTGGATTCCCAACACCTGGAGCTCCCAGACCCGGCACTGTTCTGGCACTTTTCTTGGCTGTGCACTTTAAGAAGCACACCGTGGTGCTCAGTGCCCGGTCATGGTCAGCTCGTGATATACACCCCGCTGTGCTGGGCTCCTCAGGGTGGGGAGGTGCTGCCTCTATCTGACTTCACCCTAACCTCACTGCGGATCAGCAGTTCAGTCCCAGGGCCAATTATAAAACAGTGTTTATTTGTTATTTAGTTGAATAAATTAATCTACTCTGAGGTACTGTGGGTACCTCTGGAGATATTTTTTGAATGCATGCATGTTGTGCATGACAGAGAAAATCAACATCATCTGGTCCAGCCCCCAGCTGATACAGGAAGCCCCTCCCCAGGACCTGAGGGGTGACAGCCAGCCCTGCTGGCATCTCTCCAGGATGGGAGCACACGGCCTTCAAGATGCCCAGACTTACTGCACACCTGATGTTCCTGTGCTGTAACTGCCCTGGGACAGCCAAGCAGGGTCCCAGAAATAGTGAATATCCCCACCCCACCTACATAGCCGGGCCCCCCGCTGTGCTCCTGTCTGCCACATTGCAGTTTTCCATCACATCCCCCCACCTAGCCCCAGAGAAAGAATCACAGTGCGAAATGAATGAGGACATGAATTTGACAGAAAGCTGAAAATATGTGGAAACTGGGCAGAAATGTTTAAGAACGCCCTGGGTTGGGGGGCCAGAGTTGCAAGGACATGACCAACCCTCAGCCACCACATATCACACTGAGCAAGAAAGTCTTTTTTTAATTGAGACATCACTTGCATACCATAAAATTCCCCTTTTAAAGTGTACAATTCAGTGGTTGTTAGCACATTCACGGACTTATGCAACCATCACCACTAATCCAGAATGTTCTCATCACCCCCAAAGAATACCCCGCCCTCCCGACTGAAGCAGGGAGCACGATGGCCTTCAACTACCACCACCTACCTCTTCTACTGAAGAGATGAAACAAAATTTAGAAACGATGTTTGCATTGAAGACCAGAAAAGTAGACACTACAAGACTGAAGACAGAGGTAATCTAAGAAACATCCACAGCAGTGACCAGCCCAAGTTCTTTGAAAAGTATCTCAGAGATGTCAACTGTTCTTTCAAGATTCAAGATGGACAAGAAGCAATTGACTGGCTTCTTGGTTTAGCTGTTAGTCTTGAATATGGAGATAATGCTGAAAACTACAAGGATTTGGTACCCGATAATGCAAAAAATGCTGACAATGCAACTAAAAATGCAGAGCCCATGATCAATTTGGATGTAAACAATCCTAATTTTAGGGCTGGTGTCATGGTCCAGGCTAACTTTCAGCGTCAGCTCATGGTGGTTACCTGGCAGTACTTCAGGCAATTAGCATTTTGGTCCAGGAGCCCTGACATAGGATGCAGTTGCTAGCACAAACCCAGCAGAAGAGGGCTTGCCTGTTGGTTTAGACAAGTATATTCTTGGTTTTGACACAAGAGATGTGGTTCTTAATGAAGCTGCTCAAATTCTGCACTTGCTGCATATCGAAGAGCTCAGAGAGCTGCAGACAAAAATTCATGCAGCCAGAGTGGCTGTTCAGGTGATTACTGCTGATCCAAAGACAGACCACAGACTGGAGAAAGTTGGAAGATGAACATTTTAGAATTTTAGCTTCCCCCTTACCTAGTACTCTCTGGCATATATTTGGAAATCAAATATCACATTTTCAATGGAAGAATCCCAGAAATTTGACTATGTTCTAGAGAGCTACCATCATTGCCTTTTCTTTAATAACTTTTGGGAAAGTGGAAAACAAAAAACAGATCCTGTACCCATCAGGCAATCACTCACCACTCAGGGCCCCTCAGACCTTGACAACCATGAATCTACTTTCTGTCTCTGGATCTGCCTATTCAGGACATTTTATATAAATAGAATCATACCATACATGACCTTCTGTGCCTGGCTTCCTGCACTCAGCATGTTTTCCAGATTCATCCACATTGTAGCATGTACTGGCACTTCACCCCTTTTATGGCTGATTAACATTCCATTGTTTGGATATACCACATTTTGTTTAATCCATCATCCAATGGTGTACGTTTGGGTTGTTTCTGTTTTTTGGCTATTATGAACATTCGTGTACACATTTTTGTATATATCTAAGTGGAGTTGCTAGGTCATAAGGTAATTCTGTGTTAACTGTTTGAGGAACCACCAAACTGTTCTCCACAGTGGCTGCACCATTTTACTTTCCCACCAGCAGTGTATGAGAGCTCCAATTTCTCCACATCCTCACCAACACTTATTTTCCATTTTTTCTATTCTAACCATCCCAATGGGTGTGAGGGGGTATCTCACTGTGGTTTTGATTAACATTTGTGATGTTGAGCATACGTTCATGTGCTTACTGACCATTTGCATATCTTCTTGGGAGAAATGTCTATTCAAGTCCTTTGCCCGTTTTTGAATTGGGTTGTTTGTCTTTTTGTGGTTGAGTTTTAGGAGGTCTCTACATATTCTGGACACTAGACCCTTGTCAGATCTGTGAATTGCCAATATTTTCTCCCATTCTGTGGGTGGTCTTTTCACTCCCTTAATAGTGTCCTTTGATTCCAAAAGTGTTTAATTTTGATGAAGTGTATCTGTTTTTCCCTTGGTTGCCTGTGCCCAACAAAACCTTTGACTAAATTCTCCACACTCCTCAGACAAAGTCCTGTGCCCTCTCCCTGCTCAGTCTCCTGGACAGCAGGTCCATTCTCAGACCCTGGTGCGCTGCGCCCCCTGGTGGCGCCTGGCCATTCAGGACACGTGGGCGATCCAAGCAGCAAAGCACAATCAGGTTCTGAGGGCATCAATGTTAGATGTGACAAAGCAACATCTGTGCTCAAGGCTACTTTCTTCCTCTGGGAAGAGAGAAAGAGGAAAACATTGCCGCTTTCCAGTCCCAGGCACAGCTGGCCACTGGCCATCTCTCTTTGTATCCTGCCCCCTATACTGTGAGGTGAAGATTCCAGTCCCCACTCTACAGAGGAGGAAGCTGAGGTTTGGGGAAGTGCAGTAAGTACCCAAGGTCCAGAGTTACTGATGGAGCTTCAGGGACGAGCTGACTCTTTCATTTATTCTTTCAACAAATATTTGTGAGGATGCATCCCCACAAAGACCCCAGCTGAGCCCTGGCCAACTCAGTCAGGGACAGACTTAACAGGATTAATGCCATAGGGAACTTCAGGCCAGGACCCCGAGGATCCTGGCCCAGGGTCTGGGGTCAGCGTTTGGTGGGGAGCGTGGGAGAAGGGATGTCATTGTTCCCAGGCTGGTAGCCCAGAGCTGAATGCTGACTGAAGAAACCCTGAGAGGGAGATGTCAGAGGCCTCATTGGTCCTGCTCCTGCTGTGAGTGGAACCTATTGCCCACGGAGCTCCTGAGTCCCCCGAGAGCCGGCCAGGTGGGCCTCATCACCTGACAGAAAAGTCAAGAAAAAGTGCAAAGTGCAGGATGGTGAGAATGCGGCCCTGCCCTCATCTGTGTGTATGGACAAAGAACCTTGGTCTGTGTCTGCTTCACTCCTTCCCAACAAGAGATTCCAGAAGGAAACCCAAGGCAGTGGTTTCCTGGGTGTGGGGACCCTGAGCAGGTGGGGGCAGGCATGAGGGGAGGCCTTCTTAAAATGCCTGAGTCACTTGAATATGACTTTTCAAAAAATAAACTAAAAATAAAAAAGAATGATCAAAGTGTCCTAGAATTGATTGAGGTGGTGGATACACAATTCTGAATATACTAAAACCACTTTAAGTGGGTAAAATGTATGGGGTGTGGATTCTTTCTCAAGCAAGCTGTTAAAAAAGGGGAAATTTTCTGTGGTCCTGAATGTTCTCCGTGAAATGGTGGGAAGGACAGCACGAGTAGTGGGCTTCCACTGGCACAGACGGGCTGGGGCACCTCCACACATAGATGTATTTGCAGGCTCAGGACCCCCAAGGGGTGGCTGAAGCACAGATTCCTGGCTCTCTCCCAGACCATCCAACTCAGCAAGTCTGGAACAGGGGCCTAAGAATCTGCATTTCTGAAGTTTCCTGATGATGCTGGGCTGGTCCTGGGACCCACTTTGAGAATTGTTGGCCCAGACAACCTCTGGTAGCTCTGGGTACCTCTGGGGGCAGGTGTGAGAGGGAGAGGTTTCACCACACACCGTTTTGAATTTCATACTGCGGGATCAGGCTACTTAACAAAAAATACATAGGGGCTTCCCTGGTGGCGCTGTGGTTGAGAATCTGCCTGCCACTGCGGGGGACACGGGTTCGAGCCCTGGTCTGGGAAGATCCCACATGCCGCGGAGCAACTACGCCCGTGAGCCACAATTACTGAGCCTGCACGTCTGGAGCCTGTGCTCCGCAACAAGAGAGGCCGCGATAGTGAGAGGCCCGCGCACCGCGATGAAGAGTGGCCCCCGCTTGCCACAACTAGAGAAAGCCCTCCCTCAGAAACGAAGACCCAACACAGCCATAAATAAATAAATAAATAAATAAAATTTCAGAAAAAAATACATAAATAAGATTTAAACTTAAACAATGGTTAGAACTTATCAGAATTAGGTGTGTGTTGGGCTTCTCTAGTGGTGCAGTGTTTGAATCCACCTGTCAGTGCTGGGGACACAGGTTCGAGCCCTGGTCCAGGAAGATCCCACATGTCGCAGAGCAACTAAGCCCATGTGCCACAACTACTGAGCCTGCGCTCTAGGGCCCACGAGCCACAACTACTGAGCCTGCGTGCCGCAACTGTGAAGCCCCTGCGCCTTGAGCCCGTACTCCGAAACAAAGAGAAGCCACCGCAATGAGAAGCCCGCGCACCGCAACGAAGAGTAGCCCCTGCTCACCACAACTAGAGAAAGCCCGTGGGCAGCAACGAAAGCCCAACACAGCCAAAAATAAAATAAATAAATTTATCAAAAAAAAAAAATAACATTCTAACTTAAAAAAAAAAAAAAGAATTAGGTGTGTGTAGCAGAGATGGCTAAGTGCACTCCACTATCCTTTCTCTTCCTCTATCATAGAAACTTTAGTTGGGAACATGGATGGATACCTGGAACAGGAAGTACATCTCCCTGATTCCCTTCCATCTAGGTATAGCCACGTGGCTAAGTTCTGACCATAGATGGGAGTGGAAGTATCCAGAAACTTCTAAGAAGTGTCTTAGAGAGTTCCCTGGTGGTCCAGTGGTTAGGCCTCGGCATTTTCACTGCCATGGCCCTGGGTTCAGTCCCTGGTCAGGGAACTAAGATCCTGCAAGACGCACAGCGTGGCCAAAAAAAAAAAAGGAAGTGTCTTAAAGTGTAGGATGCACACTTCTTTCTCTCTTCCTCCTTCCTGCTGGATAGATGCAAGCATGATGGCTGGAATTCAAGCAGCTATTTGGGCCACAAGGTGGAGACTACGTATTGAGAACAGCAGAACAGGAAGTTAGGAGGAACCTGGGTTTCTGACAGCATGGAACTGCCACACCAGGCTCATCCTGCTTGCCTGGGGACATCCTTTACATAAGAAAGATCATCTTTCTTGCTTAAGCAGCTGGTATGTTGGGGTTTGTGTTACTGATAGTCACACTTGCCCCGAGTGACACAGCATATAAAGTAACTGGCACAGCATCTGGCCCATCACAAGAATCCCAGCTGAGGATCCTACCCAGTCACACATGTATGACGGGAGTGGAGTAGAAATGAACCCAGGCCTGTGAGCCTGGGAGGGAAGCTGACACAGAGACCGTGAAATTCCACTGCCCCACCCCAGCCCTGGCCCAGCTATTGGTCATTGGTCCTTGGTCTCTGAAGGCCAACACCTAACAAAATGACATGTGTTAAGCCACACATTCTTCTGACTGTATGTTTTGCCAATTCAATTAGATTTTCCTCTGGTTGATATTGGAGTGAGTCTTCATTTCCTGACCATCTGCTGTTTGGGTGGCAGGAAAGTCCTCTGAGCGCTAGAGGAGAAGCCCAGATTGAACGTGCTCCACGGACGCTCCAGGAGCAGAGGGGCTGATGGCGGAGTTCCCGGGGAGCTCCCGACAGCTGCGCCACACACAGGGAAGCCCAGGGGCTGCCAGCCCCCGGTCTGAGCCTGCGTCCAGAGTTCTTCCCGCTCCAGACGCTCATAATATTATTCAGTTTAAAAAGGAAGGAAATTCTGATACATGATGCAGCATGATTGAACCTTGAGGACATTATGCTAAGTGAAATAAGCCAGTCATAAAAAGGACAGATACTGTACAAGTCCATGTGTATGAAGCATCTACAGTCATCAAATTATAAAATCAAAAAGTAGAATGTGGGGTGCCAGGGGCTGGGGGAAAGGGAATGGAGAGTTAGTGTTTAATGGGGAAAGTTTCTGTTTGGAATGATGAAAAAGCTCTAGAGATCTTTTGTACAGCGATGTGAATACACTTAACACTACTGAACTGCACACTTAGAAATGATTAAGTGGTAAAAAAAAAGATTACCTACCTATATCTATATTGATAGATCTCTTGTATCTCATTGGTCACAGGCCTTCTTGGAGAGTATCTCTGTGACTGTGTCAATCTGTGTCCAGTCAGAGGGTAGGGACCACACAGTGACCCGAACAGGATGTCTAATAGGCCCAGTTAGTAAGCACTGATGAGACATAAAAGAAAGCTCCAGAGAACCCGGGGCTGAGGGAGGGCACTCGCGGAGGTCAGCTTGGAAGGAGCTAGGCCTCAATGGAGAAGGCATGCCTGAGCCCACTAGATGTCAGGGAAATCTGCTGGTTTGTGTGGGCCAGGCTGGTCTGCAGCCACCATGGCGCAGGCGCTGTGCCTGGTGGCCAGGTACCTAGCAAGCTCAGGGCATCAGGATGCAGGTGGGGGCTGAGAGCGGGAAAGCTGAATCTAGAGGCCTTGGAAAGGTAATCACCAGGGTGGGGCTGCAAGGTCACAAGGCAATGTCATTTGGGGTGCATGGCTGGGCACCAAATGTCCTGACCCCCACACCTCAGACCCCCAGGCATCAGAGCCTCCTCCCCCTTCCACCCCTCCAGTGCCCTGAACTGGAGGAGCCTGACATTTTGCTCACCAGGAAGGAGAAATGTCCAGGGGTATTTGGAGCTCAGAGGCAATGAACTGGTACACTGACCTTGGGAGAATAAGAGGCCTCCAGTACAGGATGCCAAAAAAAATAACTGGTAAAATAATATAAAATTATTATTTTATCTGAATTTATCTGAATAAAATCTAATAAACTGGATTACATAAAATTGAAAACTTCTGCTTATCGAGGAATGGGCTGCTGATACACAAATAGCACTGGTGAACCTCAGAAATATTTTGTGAGTGAAAGAAGCCAGACATATAATAAATGAATCCATTTATTTGTGGTTCCAGAACAGGCAAAGTGAATTAGAACAGTGGTGGCTTCTGTAGTGGGGGGAGAGGGCTTGACTGCACAGGGGCCAGAGGAAACTTTCTTGGGGACAGCAATGTTCTAAGACTTGGTATTCGTGATGGTCCATCTAAACAGTTCTCAAAACACATCAGTCTGGACCTCCAAGATGAGTGCTTTTTCGGTGTATGTGAGTTATAATTCACTGCTAACATCTAAAGCATATCTCACCCTGTCTAGCCCTGGCTGGAGAGGTAGCTCGAACACGGGCTCTCCCTGCAAAGTTCAGAGAAGTAAGACCAAGGCCTGAGGCTGCACGGCCAGAGGGCAGAGGCCAGCCTTGAGACGAGAGTGTCCCTCGGGTTCCCTCTGCCCTCCCCAGTCCACACCCTGGTGACTAACTTCTGCATCCAGGAGCCACCCGCACACCTCTGGCCACCCCAGCTGACACAGGGCGTTCCCTAAGGAGTGTGTGATGGACAGTGCACTCAGTGGGTGGTGGGCTGGGAGCAGAGGCCACCTTTGGTGGGGGGCAGGGGGGCGTCCCTCGGTATCACTGGGGGGCTATGGGCATCATGGAGGTCATGAACATCACAGGGGCCATGAGCATCACTGGGGACATGTACATCACAGGGGGTCACGGGCATAATGGGGACCATGGGCACCATGGGGCCTGTGGGGGTCATGGATATCATAGGAGCCATAGGCATTTGGGACAATGGGCATCATGTGGGCCATAGATATTATGGGAGCTATGGGCACCAAGGGGGCCAAGGACATCATGGGGTGTCATGGGCATAATGGGAGGACATGGGCATCACAGGGGCTGTGGGCATCATGGAGGACACGGACATCATAGGGGAATATGAGCATCATGGGGGCCATCAGCCTCTGGGGCCAGTGAAGTGGGAGATGTCCCCAGCCTTAGGCTGGGCTCTCGCTTTGGCCTGAGTGGGTGGTGCCCAGGAGCCCAGGGTTATCCCCACCCCATCTCTGGGGATGCAGAACCAGGACCCTGGTACTCTCTGAAGCATCCCTGATCCTACCTGGCCTGTGCCTTCTCCTGCATCCACTCCTGGGGAAGCTTAGGGAATGCTGGGATGCTGTCACCTGAGAGGGGACAGTGAAGCCAATAGACGTGCCTTTGACTAGGGATCAAAAAGACCAGCAATACTTTTTAAGTTGTTTCTTTTAACTATTTTGTCTGGTTATAAAATAATGTAGGAAGTATACACACAGAACTGTAACTGACAGAGGCAAGTCCTCTAAAAAAAAAGGCATTTTTGTCATGCCATTTTTGTTATGGATGAAGAAAGAAGCCAGCAGGCTTACAAGGTGTCACATGCCCACTGGAGAAAGCTTGGTAAGTCAGCAAAGGTGATTAGGAGGAAGACCTCATCCCACCACCCAGGGAGAACCATGGTTAACATTTCAGTGGGTTTTTTCTAAGGAAGTGTGTTTGTATCATTGAAATCATTTAATTTTGCAACCTCTCCCCATAACAGTGTAGTGTCAGCCATAACAAGCTGCACTGTAAGCATCTCTTGTAATGGTCACATGATATTCTATCACGGAGGGGCCACAAATCATCCTTTCCCTGGCATGCATTTAAGTTGCCTACAATTTTTCATTTCTTCATATAATGCTATGGTGAATTATTCATAATGCTTTTATCATATTAAACAATGTCTCTTTAGAATAGATTCCCAGCAGCAAAATTATTTGGGTCAGAGGATATAAATATTCTAAAGGCCCTTGATATATATTGCCAAATTGTTGTGTGGAAGAGTCAATCACTGTGTTTGCAGATGCTTCTCATGTAGCAACTGTGGAAATTTGTGTACATTCAGGGTTTGTTGTTCATTGTGAATCATGGTTTCAACATATAGGTCTTTAGCTCTGAGGCTATTTTTTAAAATATGTGGTAGCCATTTATATTTCTTTTGATTCACTGGCAGAGACAATGCTCAGAGTTTGTCAAATTATTTTCTTGGTCCCATACATCTGGGTGTGATCACATGACTAATTCTCATGTGTGAGAGGAAGTGACCTGCTACTAGATTGAAATATGCTGGGTCCCTGGGCACCACTTGGTTGAAAAGCAGGAGAGCCCCCTTACCCACATCAGGTGTGTGAGAGTGAGAAATAAACCACTCTGTATTAGCCACCAAAATGCTGGGGTTTATCTGATACCACAGCAAAGTTTGGCCTCTCGACCAAAATACTCACACTATTAGTTATCTATCACTTTAAAACAAATAAGTGGCTTTAAAAAATAATCATTTAGTGTCTCTAATAGTTTCTGTGGGTCAAAAATTCAGAAGTGTCTCTGCACAGTGGCTCTGGCTCAGGGCCTCTTATGAGGCTGCAGTCAGATGTCGGCTGGGGCTATAGTCTCACCTGAAGATTTGAGTGGAGCTGGGGATGTACTTCCAAGGTGATTCACTCCCTCATGGCCAGCTGGTACCGGTGGCCATTGCTTGGAGGCTTCAGCTCCTCCCCACACTGGGCTCTCCTCAGTGCTGCTTGAGCATCCTCACAATATGGCAGCTGGCTCCCGCAGAGAGAGTGATCCAGGAGAGGAAGACAGAAGCCACAGTGCCTTCTATGACCAAGCCATAGAAGTCACACACCATCACCTCTGCTGTAATTTATTGGCCATATACACTAGCTCTGATTTACTGTAAGAAGAGACTACAGAAGGGTGTGAAAATGAAAGCAAGGATTATTGTGGCCATCTTTTTTTTTTTTAATTTTTGGCTGCATTGGGTCTTCATTTTTGCACACTGGCTTTCTCTAGTTGCGGGGAGAGGGGGCTACTCTTCTTTGCGGCGCATGGGCTTCTCATTGTGGGGGCTTCTCTTATTGTGGAGCACAGGCTCTAGGAGCGTGGGCTTCAGTAGTTGTGGCTCGTAAGCTCTAGAGTGCAGGCTCAGTAGTTGTGGCACACGGGCTTAGTTGCTCTGCAGCATGTGGGATCTTCCTGGACCAGGGCTCGAACACATGCCCCTTGCATTGGCAGGCAGATTCTTAACCACTGTGCTACCAGAGAAGTCCCTTGTGCGCATCTTGAGGCCAGCTATCTCACTCCCTAAATCTGCTTTAGAAATTTATTCTTTAAAAAAGTCATGGGTATGTGCAAAGATTTAGGTACCAGGAGAGGATGATCATTGCAGTATTGATTTTAGAAGCAGAAGAAAAAGGTGGGGGGGACATAAATTCCATAAAGTTGAATAAGGCATAATATGACATTAAAATAGAATTGTATGCAGTCATATGTTGCAGAAGAATTTTTATGACACAGAAAGTTGTGTTTGTAACATAATTAAGCAACAAAATAACATAAGTAGAATGATTCTGTTGTGTAAAGAACATGTCTTTATAAAAAAGCATAGAAAAGATATGAAAGGCTATACGTCTGGGGTAATTTGGATTATAAATGGGCATGTATCCACACACCTCCCCTTCAAATGTGAGTGGAGGACACTTTCCCACCATGTTGATCTTGGGCTTGGCCAAATGGCTTGCTCTGGCAGCAGCATCAGTAGCCGATTCCAATCCTAAACCTTCAGAGGACTTCCATGCTCTTCTTGCCAATCTGGGAGCTCCGGACTCCCAACAGGAGAGGAGCATGCCGAGAAGCATGTGCCAGGAGAATGGGAGACATGCGGAGCACACCTGGACCACACCTGAAGCTGAGGCTGAGCCCCATCCAACCCACAGGTGCAAAAGCAAGACGTACACCCTCACCCTCCTGCACCTCCTAGTGTTCACGATGGCTGTGACTGATGATACAACATCAAACTAGGAAAAGCTGTTATTCCTGCATGATAGAATCATTTTCCTTTTTTTCTCTTACCTTCATTGTCTAAATTTTCTGAAATGAACATAATATTATGTTATTATATTAACTAATTATATATTTTATTCAATATATTCATTATTTATATAATACATTATATTTTATTATTTAATTATATTATATTATTTATATAAATTTTTATTGTTTATTTAAATGTTTTTATTATTTTATATAAAGAATGTGTGCATGTGTGTGTATGTGTAAAACAAGGTTTTGGGAAGTTTAAAAAGAAAACCTTGCCCTTAAGGCCACCCTGTCTCTCTGTTCCCTGCCTCCTGCAAATGCACCGTAACTAGTGATAATCACAATGCACATTTTGATATCCTGTCTTTTCTCTGAAGTTACATTGTAAACACTCTTTTTGTTACTATATGTCCTTCATGAGTAACATTTACAGTGATGACAGAATATCCCACCAAGTGAATATAACAGCATTCTCATGTGTTTTACCTGCTGGAAATTTAAGTTACAGGCATAACTTGTTTTACAGTGCTTTGCTTTATTGCACTTTGTAGATACTGCATTTTTCACAAATTGAAGGTTTGTGGCAACCCTGCATTAGATGATAGTTAGCATTTTTTAGCAATAAAGTATTTTAAAATTAAGGTATGCACATTGTTTTTTAGACATAATGCTATTGCACACTTAATAGACTACAGTATAGTATAAACATAGCTTTAATTTGCTCTGGGGAACCAAAAAATTTGTGTGACTCACTCATTGAATTGTTCATTTTATTGCAGTGGTCTGGAACCAAAGCTGCAATATCTCCAAGGAGGTCTGTATTTCGGAATTGTCGTTTAGTGAATGTGTGACCATGAATATATTCATGCATGTGCATTGTGTTTTTCCCTTTGCTTCCCAAAGATAAAATCACAGACTTGAGACACACAGGAGGGGATGAATATTTTACTCCCTCTTGATATGTATTTAAAAGTTTGCCTTCCAGAAGGAATCAGCCAATGTACCTCTCCACCAGCTGTACTTACAGGTGTGCCGGCCTGTAGAAGACACCACAGATTACCCACTGCATGTCCCTCAGGAAATGAGACCTGATTTGATTCTGGAGTGTGGGGGGCAATTTGCCCATCCCACCCTGTATCTATGGGTAGCTAATGAGATGTAAGCAGAATTACTGAGTGAGTCATCTGGAAAGCTCCTTAAGAGGGGATAACTGGAAATGAGCCCTTTTTGCCCCCATGCCTGCTTTCTGTTGTGATGGTTGGATCTCCAGCAGCCATCTTGGGCCATGAGGCTATTTTGAGGATGGAAGCTCCACACTATGCAAGGCAGAAAAGAAAGATCCCCCCCACTCCCCCCTGCTGAGCTGACATTGCCCTGTTGCATATCCCAGCTGCTCTGTGGGTTTTGTGAAACTGTGTGTGAAGTCTCTATCTCATTGTATTATCTGCAGGCAAGACTGAACTCTCCTACAGATGTCTGGAGTAAGCTATGGTGTAGTGTTTTTTTTGGCACATAATAAGCACGTTACAGCAGAAAATAATAATAATAATAATAATACTGTGGAGGAGCCATGCCAGCCTTAGATTTCCTGTCTCCAGGCTTGTTTCAATGTGAGAGTAAAATAAATCCAGTATTAGTTAAGTCTTTGAATTTTAGACCTCTATTACTAGTAACTGAGCTACTTCTTAACCTCTCCAGAACATTACTAACATTGGCTTTAGAACATTACATTTTTTAAAATTATGTATAGGTGTCAAATAAGACTTAATTGTTGCTTAATTGTACATTTTTGGAGGAACATTACAGGCAGAAGGAGTAGCACAAGCAAAGCTGTGCAAATTGGGAATGACAGCCATTTTCAAAAACACAACAGTCACTTCCTGGGGCATAACACCGTCTGATATCATCTTACTGAGAGGGTGTCAGGTAAGACATAAATGCACGTCACTCCCATCATGGAGAACCATTGAGGCAGAGCATCCCTATGGAAACTCAACCTGTGTTTTCATGTCTCTAGTCTCTCTCTCTCCTCTCTTGCTCCCTCTCCCCCTTTTTCCCTCTCTCTCTAACAGTTTTAGCAGGAGAGGGATCAGCGAGTCCCCTGCCCAGGACAGGGTGAGTAACTCACATAAAAAGGGACAGGTTGCACAGCTTGGAGAAAGAGCTGGAAAACTGACACCCTCAGAGCAGGAGAGCCCAGCCCTGCTGGCACTCTGTGAAAGGCTACTTCTCTCCTCCCTGCATTCAGATGGAGACACACCATCCAGCCCAATAAATGCCCCTTTGTGCTGGATGGGTTTCCATCAACTTATGAGATGTCTTTAATGAGAGCTGGTTGTACTCTGCCCAGCCTCTGCCCAGCAACAGGCCTGCCAGCCTGGACACCATAAGAGCCAGCAACAGGAGATGGACGTTTTGGGGAGACTCCCCGGAGTTTTTAGCATCTGCACAGTGCAGACAACATCCACGGGCTGGACAGGCAGCTGGCCCCATGGAGAGGTCAGTGGGTCACATGCAGGGCCTGGCTCTTGGACCTGCCTTGAATATGCAGCTGGAGGCCCCAGTGGTCTGGTGGTTCGGCCCCCAAGCAGTTGTGGCCCCAGAACCAGGCCCTGGGGTCAGCCAGCTCCCATCCCACTCCATGTCAGACCAGGAGGACACACCTGCTTCCTACCTGCTCCTAAAGGGACAAGGGTCCTTTCCTTGGGCAGGCCAATTCACCCCTCAAACCTCCACACCCTCTCCCTTAGATGGGAGGTAGCAGTTGTGGAATTGAAATGGAATATCTCAGCTTCCAAATTCTTCTGATCAGCCTTAGCTGAAAGCAAGGAAAGAACCAGGGGTTAGCCAACCAAACAGGATTCAAGAGAAACTTGAAAGAAGAGGCTGTGGGGACCAACCTTTTCAGACCGAGAAGCACAGCCCAGGCATTACAGCAGGCGAGCAGCGGCCAGAGGGTAAAAGGCAAGTTAAAGTAAAACCATCTTGCTCCCTCACCTCGTTGCCCTACAGTTGTTCTTAGCAAACAAGGTCCTCTGGGAACTCCTGCTTTTTGATGACATAGGCTTTACCAGGATGAAGGTAGCCTTGCTATCTGTTGGACCAAATCTGCTCATCAACTGTGAGAAATGACCGATGACAGGACATCACCCGGTCATCGGGAACCCAGCCAGCATGAAAACTGTGTCGGCTGACCCTGGAACCTATACAGGATCCCTCTTTAGGACTCTTTTCTTCACGGATTTATGCAAGTAAAATAACTAAAAATGGTGCCTTTGCAGTATAGTCATTTCTAACATGCTACACTGAGCAGTCAATTTTTCCACAGCAGAAGACACATGCCCTGTGCTGAGGGGCAATTAGTGAGTGCATCTGTGCAAGGGTGCCATGGCAGGTGCTGAGAAGTGGGGTCTCTTCCCCTCTGCACCCCTCAGTCAAATCCACTTGACTCAAATTCCCACCTTGGGGCTCAGAGTGGGGTCCCCAAAGCAGCCACACCAGCCTCCCTGGGACCTGGGTAGAAATGCAGGGGGTGGGCAGCAAGTAATGTCTCTCAGCAGTTCTGATGCTGGCCTAACCAGGATCAGAACAAGGACACCCCTTTGGATGGCACTGCATGACATCCGGCAGGCACAGGGGCCAACCACTGTCCCCTCCCCACCTCAGAGCAGGAGAGATCTACGCCTGTGCTCAAAGCCCCCACCCTGTTGTGGCTCCTAGGGCATTTGCAGGGGTCTCCCTAAGGAAAGTGAAGCCATGGGTCAGCCTGAGATCTGAGGTGGGCCACGCTTCTCCAGGGTAGAGAGGAAAGGGCCTGAGATGGCTGAGTGCTCCTGCGGGACTCACCCCAGCCTCACGGTAGCTCCCAACACCCATCTGGGGTAGGTGGGGTGGACTCAGGGGACCTGGGTTAAAATCTCAGCTCTTAGAGCCTCAGTTTCCCCACATGCAGAATGGGTTCATAGTGAGATAGTGCACAGCAAAGCCCCAGACCAGGGTCCCTTAGCAACGCCTGCTAGTTCTATCCTCGGCTTCTCAGTGGCAGTGTCTCCACTTGTCCACAACCTGTGGGAAGCTGTGGGTGCTAAAGGAGACAGCCCCCAGCCTGAGCCTCCAGAGCCTCAGTGGGGCTGGGGGTCGTGAAAGGTGGTGGGAAAAACCTGGGGATGCAGAAAGCATGTCCTCAGGGGCATCTGGAGGTTTCCTGGAGGAGGCAGTCCCCAGACTTGGATAATGAGGAGACTGACCCTGGGCCAGGAAAGGCAGGAAGGCGGGGGGCTTCAGGCTGGGTATGTGCGGGCCCCACCAGTCCCTCAGCAACTTTTCTCTGAACACCTGTGTGGAGCTTTCAGACCCAGTTTACTATGGAGGAGCCATCGCCTGTCCACAGGACCTCCTCATGGCCTGAGTTTGGGCCTTCTGCCCAGCTGGCTCCCTGGACAGGCCAAGGCTAGCAATCAACCTTCGGGAAAGGAAGGGGGGTACTTAGACTAGACCTGACCTGCCAGCAGACACCTCTTTGCCAAACCACAAGCCACCTACCCCAGCAGAGCTCCAGACACCTGTCCTCACTCCCACGTTCACCTGTGGCCCAGTGGTTTCGTGGTCTGAGTCAGCGGTCAATGTCAGAGCCAAGAACATGGCGCTCCATCATTAGTGGTTTGCAAAGCATGGGCTTGGCCGAGCCGGCTAGGCTGAGGAACTCCTGGAGACTGGACAAAGCCCACATGGCCAGGGCATGCCCCGGGCAGCCACCAGGTGTGGACTGAGGGTCAGCAGTACCTGGGGTTTTGCGTCTGTGGTTGCGAGGGAGGGGGCAGTCAACACACAAACAGCAAGCATGGTGCTTTCAGGAGCTGACCCAGTGCACGGGGTAAGGGAGGCCAGGGGCTACTGCAGACAGGTGGTCTACAATCAGAGGTTATGAAGAAGCAGGCCACATGGAGACCTGGGGGTAGGATCTTCAGGTAGGGAATATGGGGAGTGCAAAAGCCCTGAAGTAGAGATGAGTCCAAGGAACAAACAGAAGGGCAATGGGGAGGGTGAGGAGAGGGGAGGATGTAGGGGTTTCAGTTGTACAGGTTCCAGGAGTGAGGATTTTCATCAGAAGACTTCAGAGGGACTTAAGCTGGTCAGTGATATAATCTGATTTACTTTTTCAAAATAGGATTGTGGGGAGGGATGAGTGTTTTAATCTGTTATATGTCCTGTGTTTAAAGAAAAAAAAAACCTATTTATCAATGAAAAATATAACATATAAAAACTAGGACTGAGATCAGATGTATCAGGAAAAAAACAAAATTATAGTACCCTAAAACAAGACAGTGTTTTTTTTTTCACATTTAAGAAGTATTGAGGTGGGCAGCCTAGGGAAGGCCTGTGATCCAAGCATTGGGGACACAGGCTCCTTCTGTCTTTGGTTCTGCTGTGTGAGACTCCCATGCCCAAAGTCTCATGTTCCAATATAGCTGCTGGAGCTCCAGCCATTACAGCCACATTCCAGCCAATGAGAAGGCAGAAGTAATAAAGAATGGCATACGTCCTCTGTTTAAGGTCTCTTCCCTAATGTTGCACAACCCTTCCATTGCCAGAATGTAGCCACACGGCCACACTTCGATGCAGGAGAGGCTAAGAAATGCAGGAGAGACCCCTATTCTGGGAAGCCATTTGCTGAGCTAAAAATCAGGAGCCTGTGACTAAGAGAGAAGGGAAGAACCAATAGTAGGGATGACCACTGTTCCTGCCACCTTTGCCCTGCTCCTGGCGACAAGGACTTTGCTGGGCATAGATACCCATAGACGGCAAGTGGAGTCAGCCCCTCGGGGACTGGGGAGAGACCAATGCACAGACAGGCAGGACGGATGGGTGGATCAGGGCTCCACAGAGGAAGCTGCATCTCACTGTTCTCTCTCCACAGTACTGGGTGGGCACCTCCAAGCCAGCTGACCTGCCTCTCACTAGCTCTGTCGATAGCTACATGACAGTCCAGAACATGATGAGCATAACTCAGCGACAACCTCATGGGGGGAACTCACTTTGTTTTGGGGTTGAGGGCCTTACTGTGTGACCTTGGGCATGTCACGTCTCACTAGAGGATCAAGTGAGGTGGTGCATATGCCTGCCTGGGTGCCCATCTCATGCTACCTAGTCCATTACCATGCTTGACCCAGGCATGTCTGCATGACCTTGGCCAGTGCCTCCCCACCCCCATCTTTAAAATGGGGGTGATGACACAGAACCTCCTCACAGGCCTGGCCTCCTTCCTCTGTCCTTCTGGAAATGGGGTGGCAGCCCTGCCCTGCCTCCCGGCTCTGTGCACTGAACTAGTGGGAGCAGTGGTGCCTGGAAGTGCCTGACAGAAATGCAGAATCCTAGGCCCACTCCACTGCCATGAGATGGTTCCCATCAGGTGGGTGGCGGGCAGGCGGGCCACCAGCTCCCAGGGAGTGCCCATTGCCCCAGGCTGTCCTCCTCCTCCCGCACTCCCTGGTGGTGGTCATGTATAGGCCAGCCTGGGCCCTGGCAGAGGCAGGAGCTGTAGCTGCAAAGCCAGCCTCCCAGGGTAGGGTTGAGCACAGGCCTGCTTCACTCAGCCTGGGGCACCTCAGACATGCCACACCATGTTTCCAACCTTGGTCTCTCTCTCTCTGTAAAATGGAAATGCCATCTCTGCCTCCTTGCCTCTCAGGAATGGAAAAGGGCCAGGGATTCAGCCACTTTCGAAGGTTCCCATTCATGAGGTCTATCTGAATGCACATCTTCCCAGATCCCAGGTGACACAGTCATGATCTCCCCACAGTAATTCGGGGGCACAGGCAATGTTCATCCCCCTCCTGGTGGTGTGTTGGGTGAAGTGGGACCCAGGCCCTTCTAGCCATGAGACCCCCATCCCTCCTGATGAGTGAAGCCGGTCAGGCATCCTCATCTCTGTATCACCCAGAGCATGAAGCCACCGCCCTAAGAGCCACCAGACTCTGGTGATGTGGCCCTTGGCTATCACTGGCCAGCAGGATTTCAGCACCTGCTCAAGGCAGCAGCATGAGGAGGGGGCTTAGGTCAAGGCCACCATCACCCTCAATGCCGGGAGCTGGTCTGGGCTTCACCTGGGCTGGGTCAATTCATCTTCACAGCATCCCCATTTTACAGACAGTAAATGTATCCCCAGTCACACAGCTCGGAAGGGGCAGGTGAACTCAGCATCATGCTGCATGTGTGTGTCTGCACATGTATGTTGGCTGCACATACAGCCCCTCTATCACATGTGTCTCTCTGCTGGAGCATAGCTGCTGGCCCTGTCCCTCCCCAGCCCACCCCCTCTCCTGGGACATTACCCAATTGTCACTTCCCCTTGGACCCAAGCCTCATGGTCAGCATCTGGGAACCGACCTTGGACAGTCATACTGGTCTCTAGAATTTGAAACCAGGTAGATGTGAGGACACACGGTAGGCACTGCCCCTTTCAGTCTGTCCTGGGAACAATCTGGTAAACAGACACAGCATAGGCAAATGAAAATGACAAAGCAGACAGGGGAAGTCCCTCCCTGAGGACAGGCACGCCTGGAGAATGAGACCCTGCCCAGGGCTGACCAAGCCCCCCACAGGTCTACCCTGGGAAGGTGAAGTGCCTGCCTGAGTCCCTGGTGGTCAGTACAGAGCAGTTACAAACCCAGGTTTAAATGCCCAATTATTCCACCACGATCTTCCCTCGCTTCCGCCTTTTGGACAGAGGGAATAATGAACCTCAGCACAGAGCTGCCATGTGGCCCACATGAGAGACCCCTGTGACACCCACCGAAACCCTCTCACTCAGCAAACAGGCAGGAACAAAGCCCTCTCCTCCCGCCTCTCTTCATCTGCCCCACCCCCGCACCTGGGGCCTCCCCTGCAACCTCAGAGCCCTCTCTCCTGGCTGCCTTCTCCCTGGCCCCTCCAGGAGCCAGCACTGCCCCTAGGGCAGAGAGGTTAGTGCTTTTGTATGAATAATACCAACTTAAAATATCTGGATTTCCAGCTGCTCATGAATAGTTAGCTGTGGGTTATGTGAGAATAACAGTAACTGCTACTTGTAATGGCCACCATGCCCAGGCCTGATCAGACCCCCAGGCACTGCTGTGTCCCCACTCATGGTGTCTTTGTGAACTAGGACTGAGGCAGCAGCCACCTCTGTGAGCCTCAGTTTCCTTAGCTATGAAGTGGGCCAACAGCAGTTCCTCCTTCATGAGACGGCTGTGTGTGGGCAGAACTGATGTCCCATTGGGATGCATTGGGCCCTCAGCAGTGCTGCGACTGGGCAGGCCCTGTCCACACCTGCACAAAAGGGATACCTGTCGGTCTGAACTGTGGGCTGCAGGACTTCAGGGCTAAGGTCAGGACAAGCTCCCAGGGCAGCCCATACAGACCCTAGATACTAGGCCCCCACCATGGGCAGAGCACTGAGGAAGCAAATCCAAACACCTCACTGAACGGAGAAGGAAACCAGCCACATCATACAGCGGGCGAGCGCCCAGCTGGGTTCAGCCAGTACTGTGGGCACCCCATGGCCCCCAGTCTGTCCTCTACCACAAATGGTTTGGACATGCCAGCAGGTCAGGAGGAGGACGTGGAGCAGGGTTTAGCGGAAGATTCCTTTTTCTGATAAATCTCCAGGGTGACTTGCATTTTCCATGCCTTCTATTTCACTTTCAAAACTCCCTCTAGCAGCGGGGGTGAGGCTCTGGGCAGGGTGAAACAAGGAGGGTCCAGTGTGGAGGGCAATCACAGGTGAGGCAGGCACTAGGTTACAACGCCCATGGGTGCCCACCTGCTGGCTGGGTAGACTAGCCGGGAGAGCATCCAGTCCACGCTTACAGGACGGCACAATCTCCCCAGTTCTGAGTGTGGCCCTCCTGGGTCTCTTCCCAGCTGTGCCTCAGTTTCCTCCCATCATGTGAGGGGGTAACACCTGCTTCCCAGGGCTGTAAGACAAAAAGTGATGCACCTGGCCCCACACAGGGCTGTCCCATGCCACCTCCCACCTGCCCCAGAAGTCCTGTTCCAGCCCACAGCACCTAGAACAGGGCATGGCATACAGCAGGCACTCTGTGGTTACAGGATGAATGAATGAGCCTCCAGCTCCAGACCAATGTAACTCACTATCTCCTGACCTTGGGCACTGCTGCTTACCCTCTCTGGTCTTTGGTTTATGTGGAGGGGGAAGGTCATGCCCACATGGCCTTGGTCTCCCTCGCAGGCAGGGAAGCTGATGCACAGAGGTCAAGCCACCTGCCTGAGCCACTCTGCTGAAGACATCAGCAGACACCGTGACAGAGGGCAGAAAAGGGGCAGGGGTGGGGAGGGGGAGGGCGGCGCGACTAGGAGGAGTGAAAAGCAGGTGGGCCTGAGAGCCGGGTCAGGGTCAGGACAGGAGAACACAGAGGCCTGTACTTTCGCATACCTGCCCGGGGAGATAATGCCTGGCCCCTTCGCACACGCCTGGCTTCTGGGAGAGGCCCGCGTCCTGGCCGACAGAGCCAAGGGCTGGAGGAACCAACACGCTCAAGCCACCCCCAACGGCTGGCACAGGCACAGACAGGGTGCCACCCCAAACAAGGGGGCCCTGCCTGAGGACACAGAGGCTGTTTCATGAGGGGCAACGGCGGGCACTGGCACAAAGCGGGCCCAACCTGTGGTGATCCGCCCTCTGCCTCCCCCCTCCCTCCCCTCGTGAGTGCGTAGGAGGCCTTCATGCCCCCATTTCCTAGACGAGAAGGCCGAGGCTCAGAGGGTGTGAGACCCACACGACTCGTTGACTCAGGTTCCGGGTGCGGGGCGGACGATGTGTTGGCGAGACCTGCAGTGGGGCCCCCGGGGTGAGCCTCACCCCGTTAAAAAAAAAAAACAAAAAACAAACCCACACCCGCGGGAGCGCCCAATCGCCTTCACAGCTCGTTCGGCAGTTAGCGAAGCGGCCGGGGAAAGGCCGGTTCTCGTCCTCGTTTTATGGATTAAAAGAGTCCACGACAGGAGCACAGAGGGCGACGTGCTTTACCCACGAACACGCGAGGTCCGGGGCCTAAGAGTGCCGAAACGCAGCGCGGGGTCCTGCGGCCCTTAACGCCCACGCGGCGAAGGAGAGCGGTAGTCTACGTCTAGCCAGCCGGGCCTCCAGACCCGGCCTGGGGGCGGAGTCTGAGGGCTGTGGCGTGCACTGGGCGGGCCGGGGGGGCGGGCGCGCAGCAGGGTCTCAGCGGCTGAGGCGCCGGCCTCCCTGAGGCCCGGAGCAAGGCTGCCCCAGCGCCGCACCATGGACTCGCGACCCGAGGAGTATGAGCTCAATGGCGACGTGCGCCCGGGCTCGCCTGGCTCCCCGGACGCCTCGGTAAGCACCCCTAGCCCCGTGCCGCTGTGCGACCTTGGCCGATGCCCGCCCTCTCTGAGCCCGGCGCCAGCGGCTCCCAGGGACCTATGGGCGCCGACCAGCTGCGCGCCGCGGCCTTAGGGTGGCGGTGGTCGCCACGCGCCGTGCGTTCCGCCCCCTACCCGCGCGGTCGGGGGCCCCAGCGGTGGCCCTGGGGCTCCAGCCACCCCGGAAGGTGAGCGGGGGCGTGGGCTGTTGGCAGAATGCCGGACGTGGCCCGGGGCAGGTAGCGCCCACACCGAGCTGCACAGCCGAGGGGCCTGGGCGCCACCTTCCTCCCTCCCCCCGCCACTTCCCGCGGGCCCCTGCCTTCCCGGCTCCCACACCACACTCCAACTTTGCCTCTCCTCCGGTTCGATGCGCTCCCGGACTGGGCGGAGTGGATCTCGGCTTCTGGGCCCCAGGCCAGCAGCGGGCAGACAGTTACGTCACCCACGGTGTCCACGGAGACCGCACAATCTTGTGCGTGCCCTGATGGGGAACTTGGGGCCGCTGTGGCCCCCTCTCCTCTCTCCACCCGCATGAGAGGCTCTATTCAGAGCCTGCCCTGCTGGCCTGGAAACGCTGTGGGCATGGGGCAGGCCCTGGCAGTGGTCCCATATTACAGCTGGTACCCTCCCTCCCTGGGGTCCTGTCCCACTGGCAGGGCCAGAGTAGCGGTTCCTAACTGGCTTTGCCTTGGACTAGCCCTTCCCCAGGGCCTCTGTTCGTGGCGCAGTCCTGAGCACTGCTCTCCCAACTTGTTGACTTTGGACATTCTTTCAGTTTCTGACCCCCTGGGGATGGGGGTAGGGACGGTGGCCATGAGCGCCTGACTGGGGCAGAGACCGGCCCTGCTCAGGTGTGGGTGACCAGTCCTAGGCGATGTTGTGGTAACAGGCCACGTTTAGGGGTGGGGGGAGAACATGTGGGGCAAGCAAGGCCTTGCACTGGGGAACGGGCCCTCAGCAGGCAGGACGGGCGTGTTCAGGGATCACTGCATTCATTGGCTTTGGGACCAGTTGCAGTTGCTGCAGCCCTGTACCACTCGGTCTGAGAGCTGAGACCCGTCCAGATGGAGAAGCCACGGCCAAAGTGCTGAACTCCCCGGGGTTGGTCCTGAAGGCAGGTGGGAGCGGGGCCAGGAAGGCTTCCTGACCAGTGGGGACATTGGCACTGAGCCCTGGAGGACTGGAATGGGGTACGGGTATGCCTGGGAAGGGCATCCCAGGCAGGGAGAACAGTGGGAGAAAGGCCCAGGGGCTGGACCACCAAGTATCAATACATTGGAGCTGGGGAGCTGGAGGTGGTATGGGAGGTCAGACCTTGCCAGCTATGGAGGCCCATGGAGGGGCTGGAAGCTCATGTGAGAGTGAACACATTCTTCCAGGGTGGCTCCAGTCACAGGCAGCGAGGCTCTGGGAGAGATGGTCAGTACTGAAGGCTGCTCTGCTCACCCTGCCTGGGGCCCAGGCCCACCCAACACTGCCATCCAGCCTCCGCCTTCCCCTTCCCACCCTCAGGACCTGCCTCACTGTGTTCTTGAGCACATCACTCTGTGTCTCAGTTTCTCATTTGTGAAATGGGGTGAGAGTAGTGCCTCCCTCAGAGGGTTATGGTGAGGATTAAATGGGTTAGTGCGTGTGAAGTGCTGTAGGAAACTGGGCACACAGCATTGTTAACATTCCTGCCTGCCACATGAGACCATCTCCCAAAGATGAAGCCCAGGCAGGGTTTGGAAGGGGCAGCACCTTCCCTCAGGTGCAATCCCTGTGGACAGGCATGGCCCTCCCCCTGCACCTCACCTGGCTTTTCCACAGCCTTTTCTCCCTGCAGTCCCTGCCTGAATCTGAGCCCCAAGCTCCTGCTTGAGGAGGGGTAGAAAGGCTTGCTGGGAGGAGGGGCAAACCCCAGGATCTTCAGATGTGTCCCCACTTAAGCAAGAGCCCCAGACAGCAGGGTGTGTGGGCTGGGTCACCATGTCCTTGGCTGCAAGAGGACTGAGTGGGAGGCCCAGGCCCAGAGCCCCCATCGGTCTCGAGACGCCCTGCCATGTGGCCTTGGGCAAGTGCAGACCCTCTCTGAACCTCAGTTTCCTCCTCTGTGAAGTGGGCAGGATCACTCACCTCCCAGGGTGGCTGGGCTCAGGGAAGAGTTGCATGTGTAATCCATGGGCAGATGAGCCCTGTCGGGCCAGGGTGGTGGGGGAGCTCTGCAGATGTCCCGCTCCACGTGCCCCATATCCCCGTGGCCTCCATGCAAGGCCGGTCTGCTCAGGTGCCCCGCGGGAGTGAGTTGGAGTCTTCACTAAGTCAGCTCACTTTTGGCTGGCAGCAGAAGGAGTAGTAAACAGCAATTTTATTGTGAAAATAAATGTGGCCCTTGACTGTGTCATGCCCAGGGATTTATCTCAGGGGGCAGCTGCGTTGGACCCTGCAGCAGACTCTGGGACCACAGCCAGCTGAGGACACAGCAGGGAGGTGGCAGGACAGGGTGCAGTGAGGCTCCTGGGGCCACAGTTGGGCTTGGAAGCCAAGTCCTGGGAGGGAGGGGTGCGTGCACAGCCTCAGCTGCTGGGGGAAGTTTGCTCCTTTTCTCTTAAACTTTTTTTTTGGCCATGCTGCACGACATATGGGATCTTAGTTCCCCGACCAAGGATCGAACCCATGCCCCCTGCATTGGAAGCGTGGAGTTTTAACCACTGGACCGCCAGGGAAGTCCCAAGTTTGCTCTTTTTCTCATTTCTGCTCTCCTGGCAGATCCCGAGGCTGGTGGGGTCTTGGCCATGTTCCAAAAGGCAGCCCTGACGTGGCTGCAGGGTTACTGCTGGCCATTGCTGAGTCCACAGGAAGCGGGACTGCCCAACCCAGCCCAGCTGCAGCAGGGAAACCCCCCCGCCCCCCGCCCTAGGAAACTTCCTGCCATGAACTCAGACATGGAGCAAGAGACATCTCGGGGCTGGCTGGGTGCTGACGGTATGGGGACAGTGCAGGAGTAAGCCAGTGTGACCTGAAGCAGGTGCCTTCATGCTGAGTCCAGGCAGTGGCCACAATAACAGCTTATGCCCCGCACTAGTGGGTCAGACAAGGGACACCCCAGGCCCCAACAGATCCTACTCAGTCAGTTCTCAGGTCCCAACCAGAGGCAAGGACACCAGAGCCCGCACATCCACTGTTGCCCACTGAGCCCAAGGGGAGGGGCCTTATGCAGGAGTGGCTGCGATAGCCCAGCATCTGGAGCTGGACCTCCAGTGCACCCTGGGTCTCACTCAGCTCATGCATTTTCTGGGACTAGTACTTTCTCTTCCTTGTTATGGATTTTTTAAATGGAATTAATTACAAATTGGTACAGTTCGTTTGGGAGGTAACCTTTCAAAGTGGTGAGGCCTGGGTGGCGAGGAAGAGGAACATCCAGTCCTGCCCTGCACCAGCTGTGCTCTGACCAGCCACTGGGCCTCTGAGCCCTTCATTCACTCCCCCTTATGTGCCCATTTTATAGATGAGGAAACCGAGGCACAGACCAGTCACTCTGTTGGTCCGTGGTGTGGCAGGATATGGGGATGATAAAAGATAGGTGCTGATGGAAGGCCTGCACCCCAGCTCCTCCCAGGGTAGCTGATGAGCCTCATAGATTTGTTGGGAGCTTGGTTCTACAGATGTGAAATTGGGCTCTGGGAGCGTGGGCAGGAATTCCCATGTGGGCTCCTTGTTCCATACTTGTACATGGGGTTTGGAGTCAGTGGCAGAATTGGGGCAGGCAGGATTGGAGGAAATCCATAACCAAAACCCTGAGGGGTCCTGCAGGGGTTCAGTGGGCCACGGCCCTGGCCTGCCCTTGTCTCCCAGGGGAGCAGAGAGTATACAGGCAGGAGGCTGGGGGTGGGCCAGACCTCCTGGGCCCAGCTGGAGGCCATGGGCAGCCCATCCAAGCCCAGGGTGGACTGGAGGATGCATTGTGCTGAAACTGGGTTCTCTGAGTACCACAGATCTGCTTTGAATCCCGCTTCTGTCCCAACTCCCCTCCCTGTCCAAGCTGAGGTTGCCCAGCAGTGTGACCCTGGGCCAGGTGGCCTGGGTCCCTGCGAGCTGCCTACCAATGGCTGGGATGAGACCCTCTGTCCACAGAAAGTGGGCTCAAGGAGCCAGCCCTGTGGGCACCACTGCCAAAGCCAGCTCCCTCCCCACAGGCTCCTTCCTGGCTTTTAGGGGAAAAAGTCTGGCAGCCCCGAGCTTACTCAGCTTCTGGGATGCCTTTGAGGTTTCAGGGAAGTCCTCTTGGCCCTAGGGACACGTTAAACTGGGTATTTGTTCCCTGCACTGCCCAGGTCATGGGCAGGGGTCTCGGTGAGAGGGTCCCAGCATGGCTCCTGGCAGCTGGGTGGGCAGGTGGCCTGTCCAGGCCCATAGAGCTCCGCACCTGTGAGAGGTGGGCTCTGACCGCCCCCCCAGCCCCAGTGACCTTCTCAAGATAGCAGCCTCCCTGGGATTTACCTGTGCAGCAGTCACCTCTAGGGCCCAGAGCTCCCTCCACAGCTCAAAGCCCCTCCGCAGAAGGCCTAGGACACCAAGGTCAGACATGGGAGAAGGGGATCAGCCCTGCAGCCTCCTCCCCACCCAAGCCCCTACCGCACAAACCTCCTGGGCCCCCTGACCAGGGTGGACATGAAGCTGTGCCATGTCCTGGGTGGCCCTAAGCTCTGAGGTGGATAGGCTGGTTCAAATTCTGACCTGCCCCTCCCTCACAGTGGCCCTGGGTGAGCCCCCCTGAGCCTTAGTCTCCCACTCTGTAGAATGGGAGAACAGTGCTCTTTCTCAGTGTTAGTGGGGGCACTTGGTGGGTTGTAGAGCTTCCCAGACTGTGGCCTGGGGTGTACAAATGGGGAAGCTAAAGCCCAGTGAGGGGGAGCATGTTGTCAAGGCTACACTGCCAGGCTATAGTGAGCTGGGGCTTGACCAGAGCTCCCCCCACCAGCCCCCTGGCCTGCAGCCTCTGGCCAGCGCTCCTTATCACTGCACAGGTTGAACAGGAAGCAGATGGCCATATGTATGGGCAGGAAGTGCCCTGTATCAGGAGGGGCACATGGCCTGGGGCCCTTGCTTGCTAACTGGGGCCCTGAGACAGTGGCCAGACCCCCCAGAACCTCCCAGCATGTTTGCTCCGTGGCCCTGTTGCACACATGGGAGACTGAACCCCAGAGGGGGCTGGCTATCCTGAGGTCACTCAGCTAGAGCCAGGGGCTGGGGACTTCTGAGCACTCAGGCTCACAGGTGACCCAGACCCCAGACCCCCACTGCAGGGCCCAAGGGGACTGTGGTGTCAGCTCTCAGGGCTTCTGAGCCCTGGGACCTGGGTTCAAATCCCAGCGCAACCCTCACTTGCCATTGGCTTTGGGCAGGGTTCCTCCCCATATAGCCTCAGTTTACCCTTGGTAAGTGGAGTGTGAGGACAGGGGGGAGCTCCCTGGAGGAAAGCACCTAGCTAAAGGGTGAGTAAGATGATGGACTGTGCCCTGGGCACCCAAGGTGGAGAACAGCGGGGCGCAGGCGCCCTGTTCTGGGGGCACTGCTGCTGATGGTGTCATTCTGTATTTGAATGTGCACATGGCTGCATGGGCATAAAATATTTAAACAGTTCAAGAGAGCTCAGAATAAAAAAGAATTCTCCCTCCTCCTCAGAAGCCTCCACAGTTAGCCTGGATGTGTACATATGTGTGTGTATGTGTGTTTGTTAATGCATATATACATATGTATTGTATATGTGTGTGTACATGTATGTATACGTGTGTGTGCATGTGTGCTCATATGTGTTTGTGCATGTGTACTGTGTATACATGTTTGTGTATGCTTACACACATATATGTATTGTGCTTGAGATGTGTATTAGGTACTTACGTGTGTGTGGAAGACATTTTGGCACTTCTGGTTTATGAAACATAGGGGCACATGGCCAGCGGGCCAGTGTCTCCAGGATGCCCGCACCCAGAGGAGCACACACATGGCGAAGCATGGCGAGCTGGGCCGCTTTGCAAGAGCAGAGCTGGGAGACAGCCTGGTGCTTTTGAGGGGGGGTGGGGCACAGACCCTGGGGAGGAGTGGTGTGCCTTGGGTGTTCTTGGTCTGGGGGTGTGGCCCACCCAGATTTGAGTGCAGCTGTAGGCCTGGCATGGAGAGGCAAAGGGGAGACTTGAAGAAAGAAAGAGGAGACCCCAGGCTGCACATGGAATTTCCCAAAGAGTAGGCCAGGGCCCTGGGTCCAGCGGAGGAGGCTTTCCCTGGGGGCTCTTGGGTCTAGAATTTTAAACCAAGTGGATTTGCTACTTAAGAACAACTGACACTGAGGGAAAGCAGGACATAGCAGAGCCACCTACTTTCCCGTCCTCCCTCCTGGGCATGTTATTCTAGATTAAATTTAAAAGACATAATGTAAAAGTGAAGACCCCGCCCTTCTGTAGTTCTGTAATTTCCATGGTGAAATATCTCCAGCTGCAGAAAGTAGAGGCTTGCCCTCCCCAGAACCCCCACCTCCCATCCCTGCATCTTTCATGACTCTAGAAACAAGATCCGAATGGCCCCAGGAGGCCTAGTGGCTCAGGGATTCCTGTGGACAAGTGGCCAGGGCTGAGGGGTACAGGTTTGTCCTGGGAGGTTGGGGAGGGGCCTGGCCAGGGGCAGCTTGAGGAGGGCAGATGGGCTGGATACAAAGAGGAGGCCTGGCAGCTTAGAGCTGGCTTCAAGTGAAACAGCCGCCCCAAGAGGTAAACTCCAGTCCTGGGAGGGGTCTTTGTGGCCTGGACTCCAGCCTCGGAGGCAGGCCTTCTCCTGCCTAACTACCCTCCCCACTCCTGCCCCAGGAGAGAAGAGCCTATCCAACAGGGGGAGTCAGCTCTGGGTGGGGCCTTGGGGCATGGAGGGCACTTGGGAGTGACAGGGGCCCTGGCCTTGAGGACTGGGGATGTTCTCAGGCAGAAGTGAGGGAAGAGGTATCGGAACTTGTGTTCCTGTTTTATCAACGTGAACATGAAGGCAGAATGAGCCCTGGAGATCGACTGTGCAGCATGTCGTGACCAGTACAGCACTCTAAGGGTGATATTAGTATTATCACAAATACTAATAATAAAGGGTCAGGAGAAGACTCTGGACGTGTGGTGGCCTGGATGTCGTGATGGTGTCACGGTACACATTTAGCTCCAAACTCTTCAAGTTGTTCACATTTATTTATGTACAGCTTTTTATGTGTCAATCACAGCTCAGTAAAGTGGTTTTACAATTTTTTGTAATAAAACTTGAGGAAGAAGCTAAGCTCAGCTGCATTGTAGAATGTAGAGGCATCTCTTGAGCACCTGCTGTGTGGCCGCGCGGCTGGGAGACGGCCTGGGTGGATCGGCCATCCCAGGAAGACTTGTTTCAGGTCTGGGCGAGTATGCAGGAATCTGGGATCCAGCTGCCGTCACGTCATTTCCCGCCCTGGCACCAATCACCTCCTGGAGAGGAGGGCAGGCAGGGGCATGCAGGGAAGGCTACCAGACGGCCCCGCCCATGGCAGGCAGACAATCGGCGGCATTTTCCCATCTAAAACCAGAGTGTGTGCTAAGGTTGTGTTTTGTTTCCTTTCTCTTCCAGGACTTGATTCGTAGGGTGGGTCTTGCAGGGGCTGCACAGCCTTCTCTGGGCCTCTTGTTCTATTAATAAGCACTTCCCTTTCGAGCCCTCATCTGGGCCCTCACCTGCTGATCCGATCAACCCCCACATCCCTGGGAAGGAGACCAGGCTCAAAGGGGGGGACACCAGGGTGGGCCCAGGCCTGCAGCCCCCTGCCGCAGAGCCCGGGCTGACCACCCCCCTCCCTGCAGCCACCCCGCTGGGGCAGGAACCGGCCCATCAACATGAACCATTATGCCAATAAGAAGAGTGCGGCAGAGAGCATGCTGGACATCGCACTGCTGTTGGCCAACGCCTCCCAGCTGAAGGCTGTCATCGAGCAGGGCCCTGGCTTCGCCTTCTTCATCCCCCTGGTGGTCCTCATCTCCGTCTCCCTCATGCTGCAGATTGGCGTGGGCGTGCTGCTCATCTTCCTTGGTGCGTGCCTGGGCAGGGGGCCCCAGCAGTGGGAGGGCCCTGGGGTACCCCTGCCCCACGGTCAGCTGATTCTGCCTGCACGCACCCTGGGATGCGTCACTTACCCCACTGAGCATTTTCCAGGCCCTCACAGAGCTGCACGGGAGCCCCGGCCCTTCTCACTAGGCACGTGGTCCAAAATGTAGCTCCCATCGTGGCCCCCAGAGGGACCCCCATGTCTCCATCTTTCCACTCACCCAAGCTGAGGACACAGGAAAATGTCATAACCATACTAAGAGTTGCTATGTACTGGGCACCTACTGTGTACCCTCTAGACCTTATGGCGGTCTGTAGGGACTAGGTGGTAGTCCTGCCCCCAAGGTGAGGGTCAGGGCTAGGAGCAGCGAGAGCTTTGGGCTCCCCACAACCTCTGCCTGGCTGTGGGACCCAGGCAGGTTACATGACCTCTTGGGCCTCTGTTTCCTTGCCTAGAAAGTGGACATAAGGACAGCCTTGGGTAGGTGTGAGGATGGCTAGATTATCATGCACCAGCACTCAGAAAGGTGCTTGCCTGTGCATGTTCAGCACATTGTGCCTTAAAATCCAAGCCTGGGCCTTGGGCCTCCATGCCTTCCACTTCGTGACCAGGCACCAGGCCCCTCTGAGCTTCTGTTCACTGAACAAGGGGGGATGCAGTGGTCAGGCCACAGATACCAGACTGCCCAGGCCAGAGCCCATTGTCTGTAATGTATCAAGGCAGCCATGTCTCTCTCTGGGGGACGGAAGAGGGCCCCGTGGTGTCGCACAGCCCTGGGCAGTGTCTGCTCCCTCTCGCCCACAGTCAGGTATGACCTCAACAACCCTGCCAAGCATGCCAAGCTGGACTTCCTCAACAACCTGGCCACAGGCCTGGTCTTCATCATCGTCGTGGTCAACATCTTCATCACTGCCTTTGGCGTCCAGAAGCCCGCAATGGACATGGCACCCCGGCAGTAGGGGCTCAGGTGAGCTGTCAGGGCCGGCCCCGGCAGGGTCTACTCCACCACGAGCCCACCCGCTCACCCCACTGGGCCACTGACCCAGCGTGGGGGACTCAGGGTCTTGCATGCAGAGCCCCTGTGACTGCATCTGCCCTCAGCTGGGCCTTGCAGGGTGGGCGCCCCTGGCCGTTTGCACCCCCACACCACACTCAGCCCACTGTCCTCGCTCGGAGAGACCCAGCGCCTGCCCAGGGTCACCCCACTTGGGAGCAGGAGCCACAAGGAAGTCGAGTGACCCTCGTAACACACTCAGCAAGCCCCTACTATAGGATGGTTCGTGGGGGCTCAGACACAGGCAACCCTGATCGTCATGAGGGCAGATGCAGAAGGTCAGCAGGTCTGGCGTGTGTCATGTGTCCAGAGTCTGGAGCCCTGGCCAGGACTGCACAACACAGGTCCACCCACCCTTGGGTCCAGCAGTCCTCGGGCCTGCCCCAGAGGAGAGGTGGGTGCCACAAACAGACAACTGTCCATCCACTAGCACAGAAGAGTGGACAGGAGACTGTCCCTACACAGCAAGCACCTATGTGTCAGGGGCATACTGGAAAACCTTACAGATTGACCAAGTGGACAATGAGGTAAGATGCTGAGAGCAGGGCCTTTGTGTGGCCCCATTGTGAGCATCTGGCCCCCACTTGCCCATGCCATTGCTATTGGCCCCACCTGGCATCCGATTCACTGCCCAGCTGCTGGCACCAGTTTGTTGTTAAGTCTGTCCCCCATGGAGCCCTCTGGATGCCAGCCTGCTCCCTCACTCATTGCATGACGACTGGGCCACTTATTAATCACCTGCTTGTGTGCCCCAGACACAGTCCTGACTCTCCCCAAGCATCAGCCTAGCAAGGAGACCTTGTGGGCCCCACGGCACATGTCCACCCGCCGGCCCCTGCTCTCAGAGGCCCCCTATCAGAGTGTGCTGGGACCAGGCTTTTAAATCCTGACAGTGACCCAGGAGGGGAAACTGTGGCTGTCCCAGGTCAGAATTGGGCTGTCTGATTCCGGAGTCGGAGTGACCCCAACATTTGTGGGCTGGTTGCCAGACACAACACTGAGGCAGGGTCACCAGAACAGAACTGGAGGCCCCTCTGGCCTTGGCGACCCTCATGCCTCTCCTCTCCCTTCTTTGCAGATGCCCCCAGATCGTGCCTGGCTGCAGCTGCCTAGACCCAGGAGGCGCCTTGCCCTTGAGGCCCACCCTCCTGTGCGCACATTCCCCCAAACCGCCATAGCCCAGGCTGGCCCCACTGGACTGCATCCAAACAAGCCACACACGGTCAGGCCACTCTGGCCAGCACAGGGCCTGCTCCATCCTCAGCTGCTCCTCCTCCTGGAGCATGGCGCGGTGAGGCCCAGAAGACAGAACTGTAGAGTCCTCAGCAAGGGTCGTCGCTGCCGTGGACATGCAGCAGGCCCAAGGATGGGGGGGCAAGAGGCTGGCGCCGTCTCAGGACATTTCCAGAGGGATGAGGAGATGCCTGCCCTCTGCCGGTGCAGCAGTGTCCTGGCCTTGTGTGCTGCCCACCCTGAGTGACCCATGACCTCTGCACTTCCTGACCCAGGACTGTAGACCACCAGTGACCCTGTGGGACCCCCACCGTGGCCACTGACTCAGGCCTCACACCCTCCACCAGCAGTGACTCGGCAGGGCCCTAGCCCCTCCTTGGCGGTCTGAGCCCCCACTTTTCTAAGTACAAGCAACCAGTAAAGCTGATGCTCCTCCTCGTGTGGCTCCCAGTGCCATCCTCCCCTCCCCCAGGCCTGGGTGCTGCACCCTGTCCCTCAGAGCACCAGCCTGTGCAGGCCTCCTCTCTCTCTCTCCCCACAAGCCTGTGACCTTTGTGGGGAGCAGCCTCTGTTGGCATCTGCAGACATCACCCCCATGTGTCCTCGGGGCACTCAGCCTGGTGACCCCTGACCAGACCCTCATGGGAAGTTCCAGCACTCCCACGTTTCCTGCAGTTTGCATGCCCACACAGGTCCCTTCTGTACCCACAGTACTGGCTCACCTTGTGGTAGTGCTGGGCACTGCTGGTCAATCAGGCCGAGGGGACCGAGGAGAGTGGGGCTGGTGCTGAGCAAGCCTCGACCCTGCGGAGGCACCAACAAGGGCCAGGTGCTGTCTCGGGGGGCCATGGGGCCACATCTCACCTGGCTGGGCCCTCCAGCTCCCTCAGTCCACCCTGTGGCCTCTAGGGCCTGAGCCCTCACTCTCTGCCCCCTTGTCACCTCCTTTCTGACTCCTGCTGGCCCCACCCCCTCATCTCCTTGAGGCAGCAATGCCCTTACTTGGTCCTCTCCAGGTGGGATACCTGAGAATCCCCTCCAAGCAACTGGAGCCCCAGGTGGGGATGCAGCCCCTAGGAGCTCCCAAGGCCCCTCCCCCATCACTTCTGTTGCCCTCTCTACTCTGAGCCTGGGGCAGCTCCAACACCTTGTTCCCTTAAGACATTCAGGTGACCCCACAGACTCTTCTGTGGGGCTGAAAATTCAACTCTGCACAAAGTGATTGATAAACAGGAGTGCTTATGGGTGAGATGATCTAATCCTGGGCTTTACTTTAAAATAAATAATCCAGGAAAAAACATAGGGAAATGGATGAAATAAGATTGAAAGTGCTAGTGGCTGCAGAGCTGGGGCCACGGGGCCAGCTCTCTGCTCTTCTGAGTGTCTGAATGTCCCATAAAGAAGGTTTTTAAAGGTGATCCACACATGGGATGAGGTCCATGAAGAAGCAAGACCAGCAGGTAGGCAGTGGGTGGACACATGTTCCCAGAGGATCCAATGAACCTGGGGCCACCCCAGCCAGAGGGGTCAGATGCAGAGCTGTGCAGGTGGCTGGGCCCTGGGAGCAAGTGGTACAGAGGACCACCCCTCCTGCTGCTCACTATGAGCACATCTTACCTTGGCTGTCTTGTTATTGCCAGGAAGCAGCAGAGGTCAGGCTCCCGGCTGTGAACCTCCCCTACCACCTGGCCCTCATGGTGGGTCCAGAGTGGTGTCCGGGCCCATGCCCCCAGGTCCAGCCCTGCCCAGGGCCCAGCACAAGTGGATGCTGCCCAGCCCTACATGCCTGGTGTAGCCTGCAGCGGTCTGTGGCCTGTGGTGTGGGCTGGGTGGCAGCCATACCAGACGGATGCCAGCCTGTGTGGACCATGGACGTGGCCAACAGATGGCCTAGTTCCTCCTTTGGCCAGGACAGGAAGCTGGCCCAGATGTGGCCAGAGGTTAAGCCCCAGATGGCTGGACTGGGTCCCTGGTCACCAAGCCAGGCTGGCCTCCACGGGTGCTAGGGGCATTGGGGACAGGGCATGACAGAGGGTGGGTCTGTGCATCCCAGCCCCCTACAGCCCCTGCCCCAGCTGCTCCCACAACAGGTACACATGACAGACCCCCACCTGCCCACCCACCAGCACCCAGGCTCATGTCTCTACAGTTCCGGCCCCCTGACCCTCACTCCAGATGTATTCCTGTCTCAGGTCCATGGCATGTGCTGCTGCCCTCTAGGGTCAGGGCTGTGCCCTGAGGTCTTCCCCACTGGCCCTCCTGACCACCACTGCTGGTCACTGTCATGGTGGGCCATTTGGGTTTACTCTGCCTTTGGTGCCATTGGCTAGCGTCACTGCCCACAGTGTCCCCCTGGGGCCCATATCTGAGCCCTGACTACCCTTGCACCGTCTGGCCCAAGACCAGGGCTGCTCCCTGAGAAGGAGGGTCCTGCCCACCAACTCCCTGAAGGCTGAGGGAGCTCTGCCTGAGCTGGGGGAGGAGGTGGACCCCTACTCATACTTGCACTTCTATTTGGTCTGACCTGGCTCTCCCACCGGTTGCAACCACCCACAGCCTATGTCCCCAGCACTGTGTCTGACATACAGTAGGTACTTAGTAAATATCTGCAATAGATTCACTCCTCCTCGAGTTCCGAGCCTTGTGCATGTGTCACAGTGGCCAAGGGATGGACAGAAAACCGAGGCCCAGAGAGCGAGTCAGGGCCAAGCCAGACCCAGGGGGGTGTGACAACCCTCAGGGAGTCCTCCTAGACCCTAGCACATCCACTGCTTGTTAACTACCCCCTCTGCCCTACCATGCAGCTGCCCCACCCGGGGACACTTCTCTGCCCTCCCTGGGGATGGCAGAGACCCTTAAGGAGTAAGAAACAAGGAAACATATGTGCCAAGTTGGAGGACTCCACAGAGGGACACACAGGGAAGTCGAGAGCTGGGGAGCTCTCAAGACCGATGCTCTAGGACCCAGGACCGGGAGGGAGCCCCAGGAAAAGACAGGCTGTGGTGCACGAGCCCTGAGGCCACGTGAGCTGGGGCTGGCTTTGAAGGAGTGTGGGGTGGTCAGTGCAGGGGAGGGGGCAGGCAGTCATGCAGAGCTTGTTGAGCAAGCTCTGGGGGGACTGTGTGCTTAACCTTCTTACTGTAAAAGATAGATGATGGCTGATGGATGGATGACGAAAAGATGATAGATTGATGGACAGATGGATAGATGATAGATAGATGATAGATAGATAGACAGATAGATAGATAGATGATAGATAATAGCTAGATAGATAGACAGATAGATGATAGATAGGGGTAGGGATAGATGAGTCATCCCCAGGTCACCCCTGGCAGAGTCACCAGATGAGGAAGTAGCTCTGTGCCAGTGGAAGCCCAAACAGGACCCCTCTGTCCCTCCGGGAACCCTTGTTCTTGTCTCCTCATTTCTCATGTCCCCTGCATGTGTCTGAGGACACCACAGTTTATTCCCGCCTGGCTCAAACCCTGGGAGTATTCTAGGTCCGTTTCACTCTACACGTTCTCCTTCCCTGACTCTCCATCCCCACTGTCCACCCTTCAAGGCCATGGCCCACTTGACCTGGGTGGGGGGAGGACAGGGTGAGTCAGGGGGCTCTGAGGAAGGTAGGCCAGGATGGGATGGGGGCCAGTGGACCAAGAAGGTGGACTTTTGCTGCAGGATTAGGTCATTCCTCCTTCCCACACCTGCCACACCCACCTACCCATTTCCCTCCCCTCTTAGGTGCCTTCTCTCCCACCTGCCTTTAATTGAACTTAATTCCTCTTTTCTCACCACATTATTTATAAAAATCAAGGAGCTGAATGTTTTAACATTTTTCTTCCTTTTCTCTCAAGTATTTATTTCAGGGGAAACTAAGCTAAGCTGCTGGATCTGTGTGTGGCCCAGGGAAGATGCCCCATGGCAGCAATGCCCCCCAGGCCCTGCCCTAGCCCTTGGTGTCCTCAGAGGGGAGATGGGGCTCCAGTCCTGCCTCTAGGTGGAATAAGAATTGAGGTCCCAGCTGCCACATGGCCAGCGATGAGGAAGGGCCCCTGCTCCATGCTCCCAAACCCCCATCCAGTCTACAAGACTGGGGTCCCAGAGCCCATACAGCAGGGACCTGACCCAGGGCTTGGTCAGGCCTGGGGTTTATGCAGAGGTTTTGGGGGCACAGGGTGAGCAGTATCTTCTCTGAGATAGTCCACAAAGCACTGACCTGGCGAGAACTGGATATAACAACCCCGGATTCCAACAGTGTCAGCACCCCCACCTGGACCCTGTGCCCTCCCCCCAGAGGGAAACCCTGCATTGTGCAAATTGCAGTTGCATTTCTGGTTCCACAAACACCATCCTGTGACCTCATCTGGCCTGAACCACATCACTGCTGGCAAGAGTATCTAGGGCCCTAACTCCCTCCATCACAGGACCACTACTCTTCACACACACGCCTTCTTCTTCACAGACACACTTCTCCCAAATGCCCGCATCACTTCCGTCCCTCCCATCCTCCTCACACCCTCCCTCATTCCTCTCCCTACACATGGGAGTTCTTCCCCACCCCAGGCAGACTGGAGATGGGAGTCATCCCAGCACTGTGGTAGCCAGGATGAGGAACTACTCTTTTCTTTAGGAGTTTTGGGGGGACTTTCCTGGTGGAGATGGCATTTTACCAAAGACCCAGGTTGAGTAGATGGGGGGTGGAGGGCGGATGGTTAGTAAAGAGTGTTCCAGCCGAGGGAATAGCATGTGCAAAGGTGCAGAGGTATGGATCATGGGCAGTTCCAGTTGTTGAGGTATGGAGGTGGGGACAGGGGACAGAGGGTCAGGGGGCCAGCAGGGGAGACGGTGGCCCATGGTGTCTTTCACACTCTGATGAACTTCATTCATTCCAGGTCGTGGTCACTGACTGACAAGGTGGTTGGCAGGGCATGGCCTCACGCAGGGAGGTGCTGTGCCTAGACATGGATGCCCCATTGTTCCACCTCCCTCAGTCCCAGCCCAGGAGCGGAGGCATTGCATGAAAGCAACCAGCCAGGGGCAGGCAGATGGGAGAGGGGCCTGGCTGCTGGTCTGGGCTGTTGTTGCAGACTTCAGCTGCAGGCATGGAGTCCAGGCACAGTCGGGGAAGGGGCCGTTGAGGCAGGGATCCACGGAAGGGTCCAAGAACAGCCTGAGCTCGGGGTGCTGCTTTGGACCTCCAGGGCAAGGCCTTGGTAGGTCATGGATGGAAGGAGAAAGTCAGCAGTCTCAAGAAGTAGCCCAGCTCGAGCCAAGGGAATAGGTGTCCTGGACTATCACAGCTCACCACACGGGTCCTGAGACCTGGGACAGGCACTCACTGCCCCTCGCTCAGGGAATGGAACCCTGCCACAGGGCCTCACAGGTCTCAGGGGGTGGACAGTACCCAGGCCTTCCCTGCCACAGGCCTGCGGGGCCACAGTGGTCTCATTTACTTTTGCCCAGATGTCTCTATCACCTACAGTCAGGCGTCTGTCACCTTCACCCAGTAGTGCCCTTTACCTAGTTGTGTCTGTCACTTTCACCGGGCATGTGTCACTTTTACCCAAGCGTGTCTGTCAGAGAGCAGGACAAGCATCAAAAATACCCCAGGCATCTGCCCAGGAAGCAATTACCCTCGGAATCAGAATCTCGCTCGCTCACACTGGGTGGAGGGGCTGCAGACTGGACAGGACATGCTGGGCTGGGCCTCAGGAGTCTGCTGACCTCAAGAACCCCTGCCACCTTCTGAGCTCAGAGTCCAGAGCAGGTGCAGGGACTAGTCCCCTGGTCTGGCTGGCCAACCGGGAAGGTGGCCTCCAGTCAGTCTCTGCTGCAATAAGAGCCAGTTTACATGGGGATCTGTCTGCAAGAGATCTGGAGTACGGCGGTGCACGTTCACAGCCCTGAGGATGGAAGGGAGTGGGCACGTTCACAGCATCCCTAACCCTGGACTCTGAACAAGATCAAGAGGAACCTTCACAGCCACTGGGGGATCCGTTCAGCCCATTCAGCTCAGGGTGGCACCTGTGTCCTCCCCGCTGACCACTGGCAACTGCACTCCTTTCACCCAATGGGAGTCTGTCCCAGAGAGAACATGCATTAGCTGTGCCTTCCAGCAAAGTGGTAAATTCATGAAGCAATTTCCAGAGAACAGTACTTGGAGCAGTGCTATCCAGCTCAGGATAACCATGCTCAAGGAGGGGTCCCAAGGTTGTGTCCCTTTTTACAGATGGGTAAACTAAGGCTCAGAATTTGGAGACACACACCCACAGCCTGCAGTGCAGAGGTGGAGGAGCGAGTGGGAAGCTGCACTGTCCCGGGCTTCAGGGTAGAAAGGAGAGCTCTTATGCCTGGCTCTCCCTTGCCCTGGCCCTCACTTTAATGGCTGGGCATGCAAATGAGTGAACTAGCCCACAAGCTGGCTGAATGAATCAGCCAGAGACCATGTCCTGAAGCTGATTCCTCTGCCTCCCATCTTGTCTCCTTCCCACATGCTCTGAGAGACTAAAACCTGGGAGTGGAACCCTTCCTGGGGGCCCAATGGTAGCGTCATTCCTGGAGTCAGGCTGTGGGTTCCTCCAGAAACCCCCTATGGAAAATGCAAGCTCATGATGATTCTTGGGTTGACAAACATACTTCTGTTTCCCCAAAGAGGCTGGAGAGGGAGGAGCTGACGGGATGGGGGCAATGGGGAGAGGAACCCATCAGGGGCCAGGCCCAGGCCCCGGCAGCCCATGGCTAGTGCGGTGCACGTGTGTATCTGAGCATTGTGCACGTGTACATGTGCACACTTTTCGTGTATGTGTATATGCCTGTGTGTGCACGTGCACGCGCGTGGGGAGGGCACTCTTGGCAGCTGTGTGGTCCTGGGCTCTGAGCTTCAGCTTCCTCATCAGTAATGAGGGTGGTGACAGGGGTCCACATAAAAGACAGGTGCCAGACAACCACAGCCTGCGGGAGGGTAGTAGGCACTGGGGACTTGGCTCACAGGGCCCCCAGAGCCAAAGGCAGAGCACCCTCTTGGACATGTACACTCACCCTCTTGTGTCCGCAAGGGACATTTCCATGACAAGATCCTAAGCCTGAGGCCGGCAGGTGAGACAGATAGGTACAAACACCCTGGTCAAGGGGACAGGCCCATGTCCCCAAGACAAATACAGGGGCTCAGCTCTGAGGAGGACAAGGTGCTGGGTATGGCCAAACCCCAGGCTGTTGGGGGAAGGTGTGAGGAGCCAGAGCCCAAGACTTCAGATGGCACAATTACATTTTTCATCTCTAAAAGTTCTAGAAGTTTTTGTGGACTCTTTTTTTTCTGTCTCAACCTCCTCTCCACTTGGGATCAGGGACAAGACTTTGTACTTATTTCTAGGCTCTGACCACATCTGTGTCAACTGAACCCTCCCCAGACCCGCCCAGCGCAGGTCATCGCCTCCCAGGGGGGAGGGGCTCCATTTCCAGGATAGTAGTCTGAAGGGCCTCGAGGGCCCAGGGTCTGGGTGTTGGCTCTGGTGACTGGACAGAGACAAGGGGGATGATGGGGGAGGGGGTATCTCCCTGGGACATGTCACAGGAAGGGAATGAAGATGGCGGTGGAGCCTCTCATGCACTGGGTCCCCCTTCCTGGCTGAGTGACCTCTCCGTTCAGTCTTAGATTCTTCATCAGGAGAGCGGGGGCAGCAGCCCACCTCCTGGGGCTGCTAAGAGGAATCACACTAACACATGCTGGTACGAGGTATCATGAGGCATTTGGCTGGCGCCCCTCCATGGCCCAGGGCTCGGGTAACAGAGCAGCCCAGCGGGCCCTGTCCACCCTCGCCACCTGGGGCTGAGGGCTAGGGAAGGAGGGAAGATGGGCAGGGGCAGGTGTGGGGACCAACAACACCCAGGCAGGGGATGGCAGGAGGGGTTCGAGGTAGGGAGTTCTGGAGAGAAGCAGTGGAAGGCAGCCAGGGAGGGAGGGAAGGGAACACGTGGCGGGGGATATCTGGATGTGGGCACTGGGGGACACAGCAGGGGTCATCTGGGGCAGGTAGCCCACATGGAGGGGTGAGGCCCAGGCCCACAGGGGTCTGAGAAGGCGGCCTGAGCAGGACCTGGGTCTTGGGTTGGACTCGGGAAGCCAAGAGCCCACAGGGTCAGCCCCAGCTAGACATGCTGTCATGTCTTGTGTTGGTATCATCTAGAAAACACTCCTGAGAGAAAGGATAAGACTCAAACATTTAATATTGTTGAGCACCTCTGTACAGTGAAGGTAAAGTGCTTGTTACATAAGTTATAAACAGTGAAACGTAAACACTTAGAAAAGCAAGCCAGCCCCAGGGCAGCAAGCAGCCAGGCGGGCAGGGCTGGGATTGGTCAGAGCCCCCCCAGGTCATCTGTGAGGAAGGTCAGCAGGAAGCGGCTGACGTGCCTGTCGACGATGACAGGGGAGAAGCCCAGGACACGCCGGGCCCCTGGCAGCACCTTGGGGTCTGGAAGACAAGGGGGTCTCAGAACCCATCGAGAAGGCGCCTTCTCTCAGCCTCATGGCATCGCTAGCCCCACACCTGAGTGATGTGGGGTCCCCATGCCGAGTGGGCCTGCTTGCCATTGGCTCCCCACACAGGACCTTGACAAGGTCAGCATGGCAGGAAAGGAACCGCAGGGCTGCCACGCTGGGCCACAAGTAGGGGGCCTCAGGTGTAGGCCTCCGTCCATCCGGCAGGGCTCTGCCCCATGGTCTGGAGAGGACTGGGCTGAGGCTTGGCCAGGCAGCACCCACCTGGGGGGCAGCAGTAGACGAGGAGTGCCAGCCCTGCGGCCAGGCCGAGACAGGTCAGGAAGGCCACGGGTCCTGGGGAGAAATGCACGTGAGCAGCTCCCCGAGCCCAGGAGGGCGGGGAGGGGTCCAGAGGCCTCAAGGGACAGGCTCACACCCTGTGCTGTGGTCAGCTGGGCAGGGACGTCCCCAGTAAGCACCCTGAGGGGGTCTGTCCAACAGGAAGCCAGGAACAGAACCCGACTTGGAATGGAGAAGCCCCCGAGGCAGAGATGGAGCCCTGGGTGGGGGAACAGAGAGAAGGAACATGGGAGGTGGTTACCCCTGTCACTGAGCTCACGGCCTGCGGTGCCCGAGTCTAGCTCTGTGCAATCTGAGTTCTCTGGAAACAAAATCACAGGGTGCAGTTAGTCGTGGGTGGGCCAAAGGGTAAGGTGGTTGCCCCGCCCTCGGGAAACCAAGGGGGCTGTCGAGCCCCCTCCCCCAGACCACCCAGGCTTTTCAGGTTGTACCGGCGCTAAGCCCTCCAGGCTGTGTTTGGGGGAAGTCAGCGCCAGGGAGGGAACCCTGCACAGTTTTGTGTCTTCTCCTTTTGTCTACTTCATGAGAACTTGAGGACCATGGAGTAGGGGGTTCACTGTTCCGTGGCAACCACAAGGCACCAAACACAGCGCAAACACCTGCCTGTCCAAAGTCTGATGATGTTGATGTGAGGGCAGGGCGCTCTTTCTCTTTCCCCAGACCCCACTGGGGCTCCCCCTAACCAGCCAGCTGCCAGACAGCCCTGAGGGCACCCTGGTAGGTACTTGACTCCAGGCAGGGCTGTGTGGTCCTGACAGCTGTGGTGACAGGATCGTCCCATGCTGGAGCTCAGGGCTCAGTCCTGCCAGCCTGTCCTTGGGGCCAAAGACACTGGCCCCAGGTCCAGCTGAGTGGCCTGAGATGAGCCACCTCTTCCCTCCCGGCCTGCAGCCTCTCATCCGAGGACTGAGGGACAGTAGCCACTCCTCCTGGGGACCTGGGTGCAGAGGCCTCAGGACTGAGCTGCCATCCCCGCTTGTACCTTCCCTGCACCCAACCTGGCAGCTCAGAGGATCCCTCGGGGCTCACAAGCCTCCCAGGCCCACAGGCCAGACCCTCTAAACCAAAACACATGTGTCTTGGACCAGCCATCTGTGTTAGAAACTGTTCTACAGAAACAGCCATGCCATGAGGATCTACCTGGGTGAAAGTGGACGCAACCTGCGTTGTGGGGGTTGGGGGGGTCAGTTCACTCAAGGCTGGTACAGCCTTCAGCTGCAAGCTATTTCTGATCAGAAGTGTAAGGGTTCCCAGATTCATTAGATTACAGAGGGAAGGGCAGAGCTGCATGCAAGAGATGCTACCTTTTGTGTAAAAATTGGCACAAGAAAAAGGGAGACAGAGGGACAGAGAGACAGAGAGAGGGAGACGTGGAGACAGAAATATCTATATTGTCTGAAATACTCTGAGGGCCACACAAGATGCAACCAGAGGGCAGTCTCTGGTGAAGGGCTGAACAAGAAGATGCCGAGGCCTGGGGACTGGGACACGCACTTACGCAGGGTGTGCCGGCTGGGCAGGCAGCTGTGCAGGGGCTGGGCATGGATGTACAGGGCCCGGTAGAACTCCTGGCAGTCCCGCTCACCGCTCCGCTGCAGGTGGCCCAAGAGGTCGCAGAGACGTACTCGCAGAGATACCTTGGGGTTCCGGAACTGGAGGAGGAAGGGGCACAAGACAGGTCAGGCTGGAGGACTCTGGGCTCAGCACCCAGCCCCAGCTTCCTCAATGGCTGTGATACCATCTAGGTGCTTGGAACACCCACGGGGAGGTAGCAATTGCTACCACAGCCTCATGCACTCCCATGTGGCACCCAAGACTGTGCTGCATGGCCACTAAGCCTTGCACTCCCACTGGAGGCCAGGACAGGTCAGCAAGAAAGATGGCGGTGACATTATTCCAAGTGTGGAAATTTAGTGGCTTGCTGACTTGGTTTTCCCATTTGTAAAAAGGGAATAATAAACCCACATGGTAGGGTCATTACAGGGAATCTCTGAGGTAATGATAATTTCTAGTGGTTTACACTCTACAGGAATGTGATTCAAGTTTTAAAAAATAAATCAAGGATTAAGGAGAAAAAAAAGGTGGCTTTTTTGATGTGGTTGACTGAAAAATATGTGGTTGTAAAGGTCAATGGACAGGGTACTTGGCATTGACCCCCAGAACCTGGAGGCTATGGCTCGGTGCTGCCACCTGGTGGTGGTGTACCATGCTACAAGGAACTAGAATCAAACCACAAAGGTACAGAAGCTGCAAAGCAAAGGCAGATGTGCAGCAGAAGCCATGGGTACCTATGAGGAAAGGAACTGTAGTTTTGTGTGTGGAGTTTCCTTTTTCTCATGTAAACATCTGAGCTTTTCAAATTGTTTTTAACAATGAATGTGTATTCAACTTTTAATTACAAGATATAAATTTGAGCCCCTACTTTTTAACTCACTGTACTACTTCTGTAACTTAAGAAGCATCTGGGCCAGTAGCAGGGTCTGTGTTGATTCTAGTTCTGTTGAGGATCAATCTCACCTGTCCCCAGGAGAGACCACCAACCCTCCAAATAGCCCTGCACGTGGCACTGTTACCCTGTGCCAAGGCAGGAAGCTCAGCTCCAAGAGGAGAAGGACTCGCTCAGTCACCCAGATGGGAGGCAGGTCCTGCACCCCAAAGCCCAGGCTGGTCTCTAGCACCCACCCCAGCCCCACGGGGGAGCCAGAGAAGTGGGTGGGGCGAGCAAGGAGCACCCACTCTCACCCAGTGTCCCTGAATAGGATGGGCCAGATTACACCCAAAACGTTTGCCCACTTTGAACTTTTGGAAGATGCAGAGTAAAGAGCCCTATGGCACTGGGTAGGGCCTATCTGGTATCCCTGATCCCCTCCCACCCCAGCACTCCCCCTGTTCCCCCTTCCAGGTTTGTCTCATGTTGTGGCATGTTATCACATGTCTCCTGTGATCCTCCCAGCATTTCTGGAAGGGGCCAGAAGGCCTGATGGCATATAAAGAGACTAAGGCTCAAAGAGCTGATGTTCTGGGCCCAAGGTCACCCTAAGGAGACAGGTTTTCACCACCAAGCTGTCCTGCCCCCCGCTTCTCCCAGCCCAGAGAGGAAGGGATGGGAAAGCAGCCTCAGGTTCCTTGGCACCTTTTCCGCATCCTTGTTGCTGAGGATCTGGGGGTAGTAGCGGTTCAGCTGGAGGATAATCCTGTCCACCTGCTGCTCACTCAGGCGCCCAAGGCCTGTGAGGAAAGGCATGTCCTGGACCAGGCGGTCACAGTAGGTCTGCTCTGAAACAGAAGCAGAGAACACAGAGGGAATGAGCCAGCTCAGCCCAAAAAGGGGGTGGCGAGACCCACACACCATGATGCAGCCATGGCAGGGACCCTTCGCAGCAAGGTCCCCATGCCGACCGAGAGGTGTACCAGCTGTAAGCAAGCACCTGGACAACTGCTGACATCCCAGCTCATGCACAGCCCAGAGTTCCCCCATGTCATGCCAACATCCTTGCCAGAAAGTGGGGTGGGTGAGTGCAGTGATAAAGGTTCATAGTGCTCAAAAGCAGAGCAGAGCCTCTGGCTCCTATCTTTTATGCCTGAGAGCTTATCGCAAAAAAACTCAGAAGGGCGAAGAACCTGCTGTCTGTTGGGCTCCCTCAGTGCCCTCTGGAAATAGCCAGGCCCGAGGAAGAGCACAGGCAGCCTGGAGAAGGCCCAATCTTGAAGCTCCTACAGTCGCTGTTGTCATGGGGACAGGAGACACAAAGACAGGAGCACAGGGTTTGGAATGGCCTGTGCTGGCATGGCCACCAGACACAGTGTATCTGCAAGGCCTTGAGAAGCTGCCACCAACAGCAGACCAGCATGCTTGCTGCCCAGGAGGCTGGGAAATGCCTTTTCTTTTGTTTTTTTCTGTCAGAATCACCATTAAAGCATCACTGTTGCACTATCTTTCCCATTAAGAATGTCCCTTAGAATGACAAGTCTTTAAAGGCAAGGGGTGGGGAGAGGTCGGTGGGCAGTTGACAAAGAAATCTCTGAATCTCTGAGGGAGGGTCCCAAGTTCCTGCAGCACCAGCTGCCTGAACAAGTGCACCACCATACCTACCTGTGGCACCTTGTCCTGTTTCCTGGTGGACCCAGGGGATTGGGGGGGGGGCAGGCAGAGCTGTATAGGAGGAGAGTTTCTGTATGTGACTGAAGTTAAGTTGGTATCAATTCAAATTAGATAGTTGTAACTTTAGGGTATTATGTATAATCCTCATGGTAACCACAAGGAAAATGTCCATAGAATATACACAAAAGGAAACCAAAACGTGTTACTACAGAAAATCAACACAAAAGAAGGAAGGGAAGAAATGAAGGAAAAAAAGCTACAAGACAGACAGAAAACAAACAGCAAAAAGGCAGAAACAAGTTATCCCTTATCAGTAATTACTTTAAATGTAAATGGATTAAACTCTCTAATCAAAAGACATAGATTAGCGAAGTGGATTTGTAGTATCGTGATTTATAATAAGAAATACATATTTGGTCTTTGTCCCAATTCCTGGCACACAGTTTCTAAAACCCAAGGAATTTCCTAAGTGATGAGAGCTGTGAAGGCGAAAGGATATCTTTTGTTACTCATAACAATCCCTTTCCAACCTCATCTGACTTTGTATTAATGAGGTGATTTTGGGAAAGCCCCTAAATAACCACAGGGTGGGAGCTGATTGCCAGTGGAACCAACCACGTAATTCGAGGGGTGGAACTTTCAGTCCTCCCCATCTCACTTCCCCTTGCAATGTCTGGGGAGGGGAGAGGGGCTGGAGGTTCAATCAATCACCAGTAGCCAGTGATTTAATCAGTCATGCCTACCTAAGGAAGCCTGCATAAAACCCCCAAAAATGGGGTTTGGAGCACTCTAAGTTACTGAATATGTGAAGGTGCTGACAGGGTGGCCTGCCTGGGAGGAGCATGGAGCTTCCATGCTTTGCTTCTCACATGCTTTGCCCTATGCATCTTTTCCATCCGGATGCTCATTTATATCCTTGGAATATCCTTTGTAACAAACTGGCAATAGTGTTTTCCTGAGTTCTGTGAACTATTCTAGCAAATAGGGTCACAAGGAGAGGGTCATGGGAACTCTGATTTACAGCCAGTCAGTTAGAAGCACAGGGGACAACCTGGACTCGTGATCGGCATCTCAAGTGGTGGCAATCTCGTGGAACTGAGCCTAAAGTTAACCTATGGGATCTGAAGCTATCTCTGGATAGATGGTGTCAGAATTGAATTAAATTATAGGACTCCCAGTTGGTGTCCACCAAAGTCGCGATTGGCATCTCAAGTGGGGGCAATCTCGTGGGACTGAGCCTAAAGTTAACCTATGGGATCTGACACTATCTCTGGATAGATGGTGTCAGAATTGAATTAAATTATAGGACTCCCAGTTGGTGTCCACCGAAGAACTGGAAAATTGCTTGGTAGGGGAAAAACCCCACACATTCCATAACCAGAAGTGTCAGAATTATTGAGAAACATAAGTGTTGTATGTAAGAGTAGAAGAGAAAATGAATTTTTTCCTCTCAGGATTTAAAAAACATGATTTAACTATATACCGTCTTCAAAAGACTCACTTTAGGTCTAAAGACAGAAAAAGGTTGAAGGTGAAAGAATGGAACAAGATATTCCATACAAATAGTAACCAAAAGAGAATTTACATTGCTATACTAATATCAGAAAAAAATAGGCTTTAAGGCAAAAGCTGTTATGAGACAAAGAAGTACATTATATATTAATAAAGTGATCAATCACCAAGAAGTTAGAACATATATGCACCAAATATCAGAGCCCCAAAATATTTAAAGCAAACATTGGCAGAATTGAAGGGAGAAATAGAAAGCTTTATGATAATAGCTGGAGACTTCAACAGACCACTTTCAATAACAGAATAACCAGACAGAAGATCAATAAGGCAATAGAGGATGTGAACAGCCCCATAAACTAATGATACCTAACAGACATAGACACAACACTCCACCCAACAATAGCAGAATATACACTCTTCTCAAGTGCACAGGGAACATTATCCAAAATAGACCACAAAACACAGTTAACCATAAAATGTGTCTTAATATATTTTAAAGGACTGACATAATAAAAGGATCTTTTCTGATCACATGGAATAAAGCTAGAAATCAATAACAGTAGGAAAAGTGGAAAATTCACAATTATGTGGACATTAAACAACAAATGCATCAAAGAGGAAATCACAAGAGAAATCAGAAAATACCTTGAGAAAAATGAAAATAAAAATACAGCATACTGAAATTTAAGGGATGCAGTGAAAGCAGTACTGAGAGGAAAATTTACAGCTGTAAATGCACATACTAAAATAGAAGATCTCAAATCAATAACCTAATGTTACATCTTAAGGAACTAGAAAAGGAAAAGCAAACTAAACCCAAAGCTTGTAGAAGGATGGAAATGATAAAGATTAGAGTGAAGATAAATGAAATAGAAAAACAATAGAAAAATAGAAAAACAAAACCAAAAGTTGGTTCCAGAAAGATCAACAAAATTGGCAAACCTTTAGCTAGATTAACAAAGAAAAAAGAGAGGAGATTCAAATTACTAATATCAGAAATATTACTATGAATTTTACAGAAATAAAAAGGATTATAAAAGAATACCGTGGACATTTATACCAACAAATTGGACAACCTAGATAAAATGGACAAATTCGTAAAAACACACAACCTACCAAAGCTGAATCATGAAGAAACAGAAAATCTGAAAGGACCTATTACTAATAAGGAGATTCAATCAGTAGTTAAAATGGTCTCAACAAATAAAAGCCCAGAATCAGATGGCTTCACTGATGAATTCTACCAAACATTTAAAGAACTAATACCAATCCTTCTCAAACTCTAAAAATAAAGTTACCATATGATCCTGCAATCCTACTCCTTAGCATATATCTGGAGAAAACTCTAGTTTGCAACCCAATGTTCATAGCAGCACTATTTACAAAAGCCAAGACATGGAAGCAACCTAAATGTCCACTGACAGATGAATGAATAAAGAAGATGTAGTGTATATATATATACACAATAAAATATTACTCAACCATAAAAAAGAATGAAATAATGACATTTGCAGCAATATGGTTGGACCTAGAAATTATCATATTAAGTGAAGTAAGTCAGACAGAGAAAGACAAATATCATACGATATCAGTTACATGTGGAATCTAAAAAAATGACACAAATGAGCTTATTTACAACACAGAAATAGACTCACAGACATAGAAAACTTATGGTTACCAAAGGGGATGGGGGGGATAAATTAGGAGTCTGGGATTAACATATACACACTACCATGTATAAAATAGGTAAACAACAAGGACCCACTGCATAGCACAGGAAACTATACTCAGTATCGTGTAACAACGAATAACATAAAAGAATCTGAAAAAACTATATATATATGTATGTACATATGTATAACTAAATCACTTTGCTGTACACTTTAAACTAACACACACTGCAAATTAACTATATGTCGATTAAAAAACTTAAAAAAAGGAATAAAATACTTAGAAATAAATTTAACCAAGGATGTGGAAGACTTGGACACTGGATCTACAAAACATTGCTGAAAGAAATTTTAAAAGACACACATAAATGGAAAGACATCCCATGTTCATGGGCTGGAAGACTTAATATTGTGAGTATGACAATACTACCCAAAGTGATCTAGGAATTCAATGTAATCCCTATCCAAACCCCAATAAATGTTTTTTGTTTTTCATCCTAAAATTCATATGGAATCTCAAAGGACTTTTATGGCCAAAACAATCCTGAAAAGGAAAGAAGGTGGATGACTCATACTTCCTGATTTCAAAATTTACCATGAAGTTACAAGAATCAAAACTGTGGTACCGACATAAGGACAGACATATAGACCAATGTAATAGACTAGAAAGTCCAGAAATAAACACTATTTTGAGTGGGGGAAAAAAAAAGACTGAAGACAACCCACAGAATGGGACAAGTATTTGCAAAGCATACATCTGATTAGGCATTAATATATATAGAGAGAGAATATAAAAAGAACTCCTACAATGCAACAACAACAAAAAAATCCTATAGGGCTTCCCTGGTGGTGCAGTAGTTAGGAATCTGCCTGCTAATGCAGGGGACACGGGTTCGAGCCCTGGTCTGGGAAGATCCCACATGCCGCGGAGCAGCCAGGCCCGTGAGCAACAACTACTGAGCCTGTGCGTCTGGAGCCTGTGCTCCGCAACAAGAGAGGCCACGATAGTGAGAGGCCCGCGCACCGCGATGAAGAGTGGCCCCCGCTTGCCGCAACTAGAGAAAGCCCTCACACAGAAATGAAGATCCAACACAGCCAAAAATAAATAAGTAAATAAATAAAGAAAAGAAAAGAAAAAGAATATAAAAAAAAAAATCCTATAAAGTAACCAATACAAAAATGAGCAAAAGACTTGCATAGGTATTTCTCCAAAGAAGATGTACAAATGACTACTAAGCATATGAAAAGATGCTCAACATCACTAGTCATTAGGGAAATGCAAATCAAACTACAATGAGATAACGACTTCATACACATTAAGGTAAAATAAATACATGGAGAGAGAGGGAATATGAATATGAGGATGAGGAGAAACTGGAACTCTCATGCATTACTGGTGGGCATGTAAAATGGTGCGGCCACTATGGAAAACAGTATGGCTATTCCTCAAAAAGTTAAACAAATACTTCAGCAATTTCATTCCTGGGTACACACTCAAAAGAACTGAAAGCAGAGACTCAAACAGGTATGTGCACACCAAGTTCAGAGTAGCATTATTCACAAAAGCCAAAAGGTAAAAACAACCCAAGTGTCCACGGACAGATGAATAGAGAGACAAAATGTGGTATACATACAATGGAATATTATACAACCATAAAAAGGAATGGAATTTTAAAACATGTATTTGACAACATGGATGACTGTGAAAACGTTATGCTAAGTGAAATAAGTCAGACACAAAAGGACAAACGTTGTATGATTCCACTTACATGAACTATCTAGAATAAGCAAATTCTAAAGACAGAGAGTAGAATAGTGATTACCAGGAGCTGGGGGTAGGGGAGAAAGGGCAGTTATTGTTTAATGGGCACAGAGTTTCTCTTTGGGATGATGAAAAGTTCTGGAAATGCATAGTGGTGACAGCTTCACAACATCGTGGATGTATTTAATGCCACTGAAATGGTTAAAATGGTAAATTTTATGTTCTGTATATTTTACCACATACATACATATAAAGGTGAATGGATAATATATTAAACTGTGGTTCAGTTTAGTAAGTTACAATGGAATATAATTCAGTGATAAAAAGACCTATGAAGTCTCAAAAAGACCTATGAAGTCACAAAAAGACATGGAGGAAACTTAAATGCATTTTGCTAAAGATTAAAGAAGCCAATTTGAAAAGGCTATATACTATATGATCCCAAGTATATGATATTCCAGAAAATGCAAAACTATGGAGAACAGTAAAAAGATCAGTGGTTGCCAAGGGTTAGGGAAGAGGGAGGGATAAATAGGTAGAGCACAGATTTTTAGCCAGGTAAAACTACTTGTATGATACTGTAATGGTGGACACAGGACATTACGAATTTTTCAAAACTCATGCAATACACAATACAAGGACTTTAGTTAGTAATACCTAAAGTTATTAATAGTCTATCAACATTGGTTCATTAAGTGCAACAAACATACCACACAAATGCAAGATGTTAATAATACAGGAAACGGGGTGTGGGGACCCTCTGTGCTATCTGCTCAATTTTCTATAAACTAAAAATGTTCTAAAAATAAAATCTATTAATTAAAAAGAAATCCTCTTTGGAAATTTCGTAGCTGAATTTTAAAGAAAAAAAATGAGAGTCACAGAAAGCAGATGAATTCTTGGATTGGGTGGGGTTCCCTGGAAAGGAGCATGAAGGAACTTTCTGGAGTGATAGAAATGTTCTGTCTTGATTAGGCCTGGGCTAGTTGTTCCATGGGTGCATTCATTAGTCAAAACTTATAGAATTATTCACTAAAAATGAGTGTATTTGTAAGTAAATACTACCTCAATAACGTTGATTTTTTTTAAAATAGGGTCATTGAGGTGGAACAAGTGGGGCCTCCTCCCTGATTTCTTCCATGAGGCCAACTCAACAGACTGTCTTTCTCATCTCTCTCTCCTGATGCTACCTCCTCCTGGATGGTCTTTTCTCCCCCAGAATATGAATTTCTAACTTCTGATCCTCCGAGCCTCTGAAAGTCAACCTTGAAAATGGACTTGTCAGCAGCTCCAACTTGGTGAAGAAGCCATGGCCACCACCACACGGCAGGACCCTCCTGGCCACCTGGCTTCAGCATCTACAACCTCTCTGATTAAAGAGTTAATATTGGCCATAGTTCATGGAGTGTGCCCCATGCTTGGGCATTCTGTGGGCTCTAGGCATACAGATAATCATCATTCTTCCATCAGCTCTGCTACACAAGCATGACTACCACCCCCATTTTCAGAAGAAGAAACTGAAGCACAACGAGTAGACTTATCTAAGACCTGCCTGAGACCTCAACCAGCTAGGGAGTGATGTATCGAGGTCAGGACCCAGGCACAGTATTGGGGCCAACTCTTGACATCTAAATTTTCTGCCTCTCTAATCAACCTACTAATTAACTATGCAATTAGCTGCATCATGTCTGTTCCTGGCCAAGCCATAGGCTGTCTTGCCCAGCACTGCCAGTGTGTGCACCTGTGCATAGAGCCAGCACACACTAAGCACTAGGGAAGTTTGGGAATGAATGGACGTAGGTCCAAGGCTCAAGGGCGAGGGCTGTCAGTGGATGGTGGCCAGCATCTTGCAGTGGCTCCTCCTACCCTGCAGGCTGCTAGCCAGGTGGTGCCTCCATCGCCTGCAGCTGCCAGTCACCTGGCACGATGGCACAGCCTGGGGGCCAAAGCTCTGGGCTCTGCTGTGCGCTGTGCTTCCTGTGGTCTTTGTGAGCTGTGCACACAAACCACACCCAAGCAGCCATTCAGAGGCATGAGAAAGCACAAGAAAGGAAACCACTTTGGTCCCAAGTGCTGATAAACAGTCCCAGACAGTTTTTACAGGACAAAGGAAGAGGAATGCTCTGGCATAAAATTCACCAGACCTTCACCAGCAACCTCTGCTAAGCCCTACCTCCCCCATCATCTTGCCCTCCTGGCAGCACCACAACCATAGACACCCCCCCCCAACCTGTTAGCCTGGCTTGGCAATCGAGGCCCTGTGGGAGCTGGCCTCACTTGCCCTCACCGGGCCTCCCAGGCCCCTGAGCCATCCCTGCACAGCAACCCCCAACTGCAGTGTACTGCCCAGGATTCCCGCCCTTGGCACAAGAATACCTGTCCCTGTGGTTTCCGCCTGGCTAACTCATGCTCACTGCCCTCCCGCCAAGAGACCTTCCTGAGCTCCCCTGCCGCCCCACCCCAAACAAAGTCCAGATGCCTGGACCTCAACCTCCCCTCCCAAATTGAATCTCCCAGAATCCCCTCCTGTCCCAGTGCCCAACCTGGCCTCAGGCATGGAGTTGAGACGGCGCACTCCCCAGCACACCACAAGGCAGGGACTGGTTCTGCAGCAACAGCAATTGCTGCAGTGACACTCGGCCAGTGCTGGCCCTGAGCAGACGCATCAGGCCCCACACACTCACTCTGCAACCCTTTGTAGAGGCCCCAGAAACAACACGAGGCAGGTTCCTGTTGGTGCATGGAGACAGTGAGCCAGGAACTTGAGGCCCGCAGCCTTGCAAGCCTGCCCATTTGACCCTCCCAGGCCTGTGCTCTCTGGGCCCCAGTTCCCCATACCAAAAATGAAGGGCTCTGAGGGAAGGGGTCCCTAGAGGCCCAGGACACAGAGATGGCAGGGAGAAAGGGGATTGGCGGGCCTGGGCAGGGTCTAGTCCTGGCTCTGCCACTGACTGCCCCAGCGGTCTGGGGCACCTGCCCAACCTGACACTTTATTTCCTCATCCACACATAGAGATATTCCACTTTTCCCCATAGAGCAGTTCTGAATGGGAAGCACCTGATGCAAGACCATGTGCACAGTAGGTACAATAGACCCTGGAACAATGCGGCGGTTGGGGGCGCAGATCCCTGAGCAGTCGAAAATCCACACATTACTTTACAGTCAGCCCTCCATATCCATAATTTTGCATCCAAGGATTCAGCCAACCTGGGGTCATGTAGTACTATAGTATGTATCGAAAAAAAATCCACATATAAATGGACCCTCACATTTGAAACCTCAGCTCAAAGGGTCAACTGTACTCAGAAACAGCAGCCACAGATAAAAGAATTCAGAGAGATGACAGGGGAATGCACAGCAGCTGGGGTCTCTTCTGGCTAAGGCTGGGACACTGGTGTCCTGGAAATCACCAGGTTCCTGCCCATGAAATCCTACTTGTGTGCAGGACTCAGGCTGGGACTCCAGTGAGTGCTGGGGAGAGAACAGGGTCTTCTGGGGCCTCCCTGACCCCGTGGGCCACCCCTAGGTAACTTCTACCTCATGAAGCAGCCTGACCATGCTGTCATGGGCTCTGTCACCAGCCTGTCTCTGTCATGGAGCTTCTCCTACAGGGAAAGGTCCATAGAGAAGGGTCACCCTGCTCAGTTAGGGTCAGGAAGGTGGTGGGCGGGTCCCCATTCGAGAGGCCCTTGGCGGATGGCTGGGCTGGAGAACGCATCCTGGGAAAAGAAGGAGGGACTGGGGCAGTTCAGTATGGGGCACAAAGCCTTCGGGGACCGAGTCTGTGTCCACAATTCCCCTGGGCCTGTCGCTGGGCAAGGGGTGCAGCCTGGGAGGCACCACAGAGTCCCACGGGTACCACGCACTGCCCAGGTATGCACCACCTGTTGGGCATTCTCCTCAGGTGGCTGTGAGGATGGAGTGTCTATATTCCCTGATAGAAGCACAGTAGAATCATTTTTACTTTCACCTCCCACTGTCAGGCCTCAACCCCCTCCCGCCCCCCCACTGCCCATGCAGCATCTCCCCACCTACAGACGTGCACTGGTCCCTGCCCACGACGTGGCCCCCACCCACTAGAACCTTCCATGGCCTGACCTGGCCTCACCCCACAGAACCATTCCAGGCCTAGCCTCTGTCCCCCAGAACCCTCTAGGGCCTCACCTGGCCTCGCCCTCCAGAACCCTCCAAGGCGGGGCCCCCAACGCTCAGAAGCCTCCAGGGCATGACGTGGCCTTGCCCAACAGAACTCTCCAGGGCGTGTCCATAGCCCCCGCCCCCAAGAACCCTCCAGGACCCGGCGTGGCCTCGCCCCCCAAGAACCCGGCCCCGGGCCGCGAGCTGCTCTGCCGTCGTCTAGTCGACAGGACACTCAGTCACGGGCAAGGTCACTCGCCGCCGCGAGGAGCGACCCCCGGTGTGGCATCGGGACACCCGGACCCTATGGGCCACCGTGGCCGCGCGCCCGTCCCTGTATGGCAGGCACGACCCCGGACCGCGCTCACCTGTCATGGCGCCGGCACGCCGTGCACCCAGCTGGCCCGGCCAGTCCCCCTGCCGCCGTCAACCCCCTGGCTGGCCGTGCGCTGCCCGTCGACCCCTATGACGGTCGCCCGCTCTTTCCCTGTGAGCCCCGCCCCCGGCATCGTCGCGGCTAAGCCCTAACCCCGCCCTCACTGAGCCCGCCCCTTCCCGATAGGCCCAGTCTGTAGCGTCCGCTGCGTAGCCTCGAGGGCTCTAAATCCCCATCCCTCACTCGAGCCCCGCTTCCGAACGCGTGGGCTACGAAAGCTGCCGAGCCCTTAGCCCCTCCCCTCACTGGGCCCGCGCGGGGCATCGGCTCTGTCACCGCGAGAGCTCTAAACCCCGCCCGCATTGAGCCCCACCCTCACGGACGTTAGCTCTGTCGCTGCCACAGCCCTTGAGCCCCGCCCCTTGCTGAGCCCGGTCCTCATCAGTTACTGGGCCTCTAGAAGCCTTAAGCCTTGAGCCTCGCTCCCGCCCGCAAGGGGTACCCTCAGCTCCGCCTCTCACTGAGTTCCGCCCCCGCTGTCCTGGGCTACGTCACCACCAGATCCCTGAGCCCCGCCCTTTTCCACGCGGCCCCGCCCCCGCCTGCGTCGATGGCGTCGCCGTGACCACTCTAAATGCCGCCCCCATTCTAGCCCCGCCCCCTCCGGCGCCAGCTAAGTCGCCGCGCAGCTCTGTGTCCCGCCCCTCACCCGAGCCTCACCTCCATCGCTGGCGCAGCCTCCATTATAGCCTATGTTCTCCTCCTTGGCCTTTCCCTGCTTTGGACCCGCTCAGTCTTGGCCTCCCGGGGCGGCCAGGGTCCGTGCCCGTGCGCAGACCCCCCCCCACCCCATGAAGGAACTGGAGGATGGGTGCAGCTGTCGGATGGAAACACCAAAACTCTTGGGCCGAGTCGTGGTGGTCACCACACGGGAACCATCCCCGCTCCGAACACTGAGAGTGAGTCTGGCCCGGCTTACTGGAAAAGCCCAGCCGGGTGCTACCCCAGTCCGTGGGACAACACGGGCAGTGCCTGCCTGCGGCAGGAGGGCTGTATAGCATGACCTGGGGGTGCACTAGGGGAAGTCCAAGCCTACTCTAGGTCCACGGCCGTCCTCCTGGAGGGGGCCTCCTGCCCACCAGTGGAACTGGTCTGACCCCCCCTCCCCCATTACTCTGCATCCCTCATGCTGGGTCATGACTCTGCAGACAAAAAGTGTTGCCTGTGACATCCCAGTAAACATAAATGTTATCCACTATTAAGCCATTAGGCACTGCAGCAACCCCCCCTTGAGGGGAATTCAGGATGGAGAAAAACAGGATACAGGCCCCAGATAGTTGAGATGCATATCTAAGGAATAATTTCAATAAGCCCAGATTCTTGTATCTTCCCAAACAGAAGAGCACTAAGATCATTAGCTTGACATGTCTGTTTTTGTGATTAGTAATCTTTTGATGTTCGACTACATGGGTTTTTTGGGGTTTCTTTGTGTTTTTTTTCTTCAGCAAAAACTCTTGTGTATCCTGGCTCCTCCTTAACTCTTTGAAACTGTCAACTGAAAAAAATGCACAACCTAAAAGTTGAGAATTATGTTTTATTTGGTAGACTTTCTGAGGACTTCAAACCTGGGAGGTAGCCTCTCAGATAGCTCTGAGGGACTGCTCCAAAGAGGTGAGGGAGGAGCCAGGATATATAGCAGTTTTGCAACAAGGACCAGGTAGTTGGAACATCAAAAGATTACTGTGTAAGACTTCCCTGGTCGCACTGTGGTTAAGAATCCTCCTGCCAATGCAGGGACACAGGTTCGAGCCCTGGTCCGGGAAGATCCCACATGCCGCGGAGCAACTAAGCCCGTGCACCACAACTACTGAGCCTGCTTTCTAGAGTCCGTGAGCCACAACTACTGAGCCCGCACGCCACAACTACTGAAGCCCCTGCACCTAGAGCCTCTGCTCGGCAGCAAGAAGCCAGTGCAGTGAGAAGCCTGTGGACCGCAATGAATAGACCCCGCTCACAGCAACTAGGGAAAACTCGTGCACAACAGCCCAAAAATAAATAAATAAATACAATTTATGTTAAAAAAAAAAAAAAGATTACTGTTTGTTAAAGAAAACCAGGTATCTCAGGTTGATGAACTTAGTGCTTTTCTTTATATGGGAAGATGCAAGAGTCTGGGCTCATCGAAATCATCCCTTTGATATGCACCTTACCTATCTATGGCCAGTATCCTTTTCTTTCCCATCCTGAGTCCCCTGATGGTGCACCGCTGGGGTTGGCTGCAGTGGCTGAGGGCTTGGGGGGTAAGGGGCAGCCTGTTTGTCTGCATCCTGAGTTCCCTCAGCGCTCTCCATAGGAGGCAGTGGTAGCGGCTGATGACTGCAACATCCTTTTTTATGTTTACTGATATAGCAGGCAACAGTTTTCATTCACAGAACAGTTCCTCAGAGCTACCTGAGAGGCTGTCTCCAGGGCTATAGTCCTCACTAAGGTCCCTGAATAAAACATAACTGGCAACTTTCAGGCTGTGTGTTTTTTAAAAGTCAGCGGCTCCTAGCATTTACTTCTCTCTGTTCCTTTCACTTTCTAGGAGTAATGTCAGTGGCATAAGTGTGAGATCTAGATGGACAGGGGACACAGTGAGGAAGGGGAGCTCCTAGGCCTGACTCTTTCCTGGGTGGCCAGCATTCCATGCCACTCCCACCAAGGGACAGATAGGGAAACTGGCTCAGAGCAGCAGATTTCTGGACCTTGCCCCTGTTCAGCAATGACAGGGCCTCCGAAGTGCAGGATTTGCTAGAGGGACCCCACTCCCTGGCAGACAGGCCCTGTGCCCCTCGGGATGTGCATGCCAGGCAAGCTAGGGCACGGGATCCCCACCCTGTGAGTGGCAGGCAGGCGCTCAAAGGGTCAATGGGTGGGCCCTGGGCACTCCCCTCCCCAGATGGGGTGGGGGGTGTGTGCAGTGTCTCCCTCCTTGCGCACTGCCCCACTGCCACTGCACGATTCGGATCGAAAGTGAGCACTCAGGAAGTTGGGCCATCTAGGGTGGGAGGGCGGGCCTCCTGGGGACCCTCCCCAATCTGCTGAACACTGTGGGTCTCACATGCAGAGGGAAACAGATGGCCCTGTGTGGACTTACTGGTGCGAACTGACGTTGCTCCCCACCTGTCCCTAAACATCCGGGATGCACTGACCCTGACCCTCACCCCCACCCCCACTGCTTTCACTTCTGACTTTTGCTTCCATAGAATTTTGTAATCCTGGCATGCTTTATGTGATCAGAAAGTAAATACAAGTTTAAGTCAGGTATGGAGAGCTCGTCCCACATGGTGTCTGCACTTGCCACTTGCCTGATCTCCTCAGGGCTGCCCTCCCCTCCAACATGTAGGCAAAGTCAAAAATCAAACAAGAAACTGGGACATGTTAGCAACTCATCTCCCTAATTAATAAAGAGCTCCTAGAAATCAGAAAGAAAGAAGTCAACATTCCTATATTCAGAAAAAGAGGAAATGCCTAAGGAGCTGCTCAATTTCATTCATAATAAGAACATCGTGTTCCATGGTTACAACTGGCACAAATCCAAGATCCTGATCAGACCTTCTGTGGACCAGGCCATGGGAACACCTCACCACAGGGCACCACCACAGGCTCCCCATCCTGTCCCCCCAGGCACTTCCGGCTACCCATCTCCCTACTAGAGTGTCAGTTCCTAAAGGCAGGGCCATGTCTACTTTGGTCACAGTGCCAGACTTACAGCAGGTGCTCTGTAAATGCACTTAGAGCCTAACTAGATGAGCTGAATAAAGCGGCAAGCACAGGCCAGAGGCAGGAGGAATGCAGTGTGTCTGTGGGCTGAGAAGCAGCCTGCCTGGGTAGAGCTGACCATGCGAAGGGTTGGGGTGGGTGATGAGGGGCCTGAACACTGAGGAGGTGCAAGGGCATTCTCCTCCCACATTCTCATATGGCCAAGGGCCACAATTCATTCATTCAATCATTAATTTACTTAATAAATATCTCCTAAACACCCGCCATGAGCCCAACCAAGAGGTAGATTGTCACTGGGAGAGCAGAGGAGCCCTGATCCCATGGAGCTTCCATCAATAGCAGCAAAACACATCTGAGTGCAGGTGCTGAGTGTTGTGAAGAGCAAGAGGCTAGAGGCTGCCTGGGGAGGCTGCCAGCCTCCAAGATGGCCCCTCACATTTTTACTGAACTCAGGTTTGGCTGCTCACTGCTCAAAAGTCAATAATTGAGGACCAAGTGTCGATAGAAAGAAAAGGTGCTTTATTCTGAAAAACCAGCAATCTGGGGAGAAGGTGAACTCTTGTCTAGAGACCAATTCCAAAGATTCTGCTCAGCCATGACAACTTTTAAAGGGAAAAAGGGGAAACGACCTCAGTTAATCATTAATGTAAGAGGTCAGATTCATCGTCATTTTTCCATTGCGTGCAGACCTGCTGACTTCTCCTGATCTTCCTTTGGATGCTGTCTTGCTCACATGGTCCCCCTAGAATTGGATGTTCTCTTGCCCATGTGGTCTGCCTTGCAGATGTAGCAAGGGTAAGATAGAGATAGTCAGTCATTCTTTAACTACGTAATTCTTCATTCTTACTCCTTTTAATCCAGGAATGAACACATTAGGCTAGGCATTGTGTACATCCAGTAAAGCAAAAATCAGGAGCTGGGTTAAATGTTGCCTAGTGATTTCATCTTTCTGATTAAGGTCTGAAGAAAACAGGGATGAACAAATGGAAAAGGGGCAAAAGAGCTGCTTGCAACATACTGCGTCACACCCCTGTGCAGTCTCCTCCACAGAAAATCAGGCTAGTCTTTGGTGAAATGTGGCAGAGGTGATGATGTGTGACTTCTTTGGCTGGGTCGTAAAGGGGATTGTGGTTCCTGCCTTTCTCTCCTGGATCACTGTCTCTGGGGGAGCCAGCTGCCATGTCATGAGGATGCCCAAGCAGTGCTGAGGAGTATAGGGAAGAGCTGGACCCCCAGCCAACAGCCAGCATCAACTTGCCATGAGGGAGCCCCTGGCTCCAGTCAAGCCTTCAGGAGAAGTCCTGGCCAACATCTGACAGCAGCCTCAGGAGAGATCCAGAGACACAGCCACCCTGCCAAGCCTCACCTGAAACTGTGAGAGATAATAAATGATGATTATTGTCTCGAGCAGAAGGGCGAGGTCAGGTGGTGACAGGCAGGTCACACAGGGTAATACAGGCCAGGCAGCTGGGAGCTGACAATATGAGGGTTATGAGCTGGGGAGGCGGATGGGGGAATGGAGATCTGCTCTGATTTATATGTTCTAAAAATAACCCCCTGTACACACAAAAGTATTGAAAGCAGGGTCTCAAAGAGATGTTTGCACACCCCTGTTCAAAGCAGCATTATTCACTGTAGCCAAAAGGTGGAAGCAACCCAAGTGTCCATCAAGGGATAGATAGATAACCAAATGTGGCATATACATAAAATGGAATACTATCCAGCCTTAAAAAGGAAGGAAATTCTGACACATGCTACAACATGGATAAACCTTAAATACATTATCCTAAGTGTGATATTACAATTTATAATGAGAAATACATATTTGGTCTTCATTCCGGTTTCTAGCACAGTTTCTAAAACCCTCAAAATTTCCTAAGTGGTAAGGTAGCCAAAATTCAGTCTCTGTACCCTGGTACCGAATTGAATCGCAGAAATAGAGTTTTGGGTGAAGTAGAAAAGAATAGCTTGTTGGTGGGAATGTAAATTGATACAGCCACTATGGAGAACAGTTCCTTAAAAAACTAAAAATAGAACTACCATACGACCCAGCAATCCCACTACTGGGCATATACCCTGAGAAAACCATAATTCAAAAAGAGTCATGTACCACAATATTCATTGCAGCACTATTTACAATAGCCAGGACATGGAAGCAACCTAAGTGTCCATCGACAGATGAATGGATAAAGAAGATGTGGCACATATATACAATGCAATACTACTCAGCCATAAAAAGAAATGAAATTGAGTTATTTGTAGTGAGGTAGATGCACCTAGAGTCTGTCATACAGAGTGAAGTAAGTCAGAAAGAGAAAAACAAATACCGTATGCTAACACATATATATGGAATCTAAAAAAAAAAAAAGGTTCTGAAGAACCTAGGGGCAGGACAGGAATAAAGACGCAGACGTAGAGAATGGACTTGAAGACAGGGGGAGGGGGAAGGGTAAGCTGGGACGAAGTAAGAGAGTGGCATGGACATATATACGCTACCAAATATAAAATAGCTAGTAGGAAGCAGCCGCATAGCAAAGGGAGATCAGCTCGGTGCTTTGTGACCACCTAGAGGGGTGGGATAGGGAGAGTGGGAGGGAGACACAAGAGGGAGGAGATATGGGGATACATGTATACGTATAGCTGATTCACTTTGTTATACAGCAGCAACTAACACACCATTGTAAAGCAATTATACTCCAATAAAGATGTTAAAAAAAAAAAAAGGAGGGCTTCCCTGGTGGCGCAGTGGTTGAGAATCTGCCTGCCAATGCAGGAGACACGGGTTCGAGTCCTGGTCTGGGAGGATCCCACATGCCGCAGAGCAACTGGGCCCGTGAGCCACAATTGCTGAGCCTGCGCGTCTGGAGCCTGTGCTCCGCAACGGGAGAGGCCGCGACAGTGAGAGGTCTGCGCACCGCGATGAAGAGTGGCCCCCGCTCGCCGCAACTAGGGGGAGCCCTGGCACACAAACGAAGACCCAACACAGCCAAAAATAAATGAATTAATTAATTAAAAAAAAAAAAAAGGAAAAGAATAGCTTTATTGTTTTGCCACGAAAAGGGGGCCACAGCAGGCTAATGCCCTCAAAACTGTGTCCCAACCTGGAGGAGATAGTGAGTTTTATAGTAATGGTTCAAAGAGGAAAGCGTGATCATCTTGTGGACATTCTTCTGATTGGTTGGTGGTGAGGCAGTTGGGAGTCAGCGTCATCAACCTTCTGGTTCTAACCGGCCTCGGGTCTACCTGCTTGTGGGCAGCATACAGTTAACTTCTCCCATGTGATGGGGGTTTCAGTACCTGTAAAGCAGCTCAAAGATATTGCTATGTACATCCCTAGAGGGGAACCAGGACCACTGTTTCTTGACTGTTCCTCCCTTGTCTCCACATCCTCTCCTTTCCCTGATTAGCAACTGTTTGAACCTGCCCTTTGGAACTCAGGGAAGGTCATGGAGGCTGAATGAAGCCTATTTCCTGTAAGCAAGAAGTTGGGGGCACAGAAGGACTTTTGTGCCCAGGAGCCCCACAGGGTCCTGCTTGGTTTCAGTAAGAGAGAAAAAGGTGTCTTTTGTTATGTTAACGAGGTAACTTTTGGAAAGTCCCTAGGTCACCTGAGGATGAAGGTTGATTGCCAGGGGAACTAATACTGTGATTAGAGGGTTGGAATTTTCAGTCCCACCCCCTTACCCGGGCTGGCAGAGGGGCTAGAGGTAGAATCAATAACCAATGGCCAATGATTTAATCAATCTTGCCTATGTAATGAAGCCTCCTAAAAACCCCAAAAGGTTGCGGTTTAGAGCTTGCATGTTGGTGAACTCATGGAGGTGTGGGAAGAGTAGTGCACCCAGAGAGGGGACGGAAGCTCCACACCACTTTCCTCATACCTTGCCCCATGCATCTTTTCCAACTGACTGTTCCTGAGTTATGTCTTTTTATAATAAACTGGTAAACTGGTAAACTATTAAGTAAAATGTTTCTCTGAGTTCTGTTACTCTAGCAAATTAAGTGAACCCAAGGAGGAGGTCATTGGAACCTCTGAACTATAGCCAATTGGTCAGAAGCACAGGTGACAGCCAGGATTTGTGATTGGCATCTTAAGGGGGGGGCAGTCTTGTGGTACAGCCCTTAACCTGTGGAATCTGATGCTATCTCTGGGTAGATAATGTCAGAATTGAGTTGAATTGTAGAAAACCCAGCTGGTGTTGAAACCGTGCACCTCAGATTGGGACTTGAACCCATGTGGCTGGGAGTCGAACCTGGCCAAAACCCTCGGTCTTCCAACCAAGATCACACAACTGGTTTCAGGACTTAATGAAGCTCAGGTTCTTGATGTCTCATCGCAGAAAAAATTCAGTGAGAGACGAAGTGTTAGGTAAGAAGTAGATTTATTTAGAGAGAAACATACTCCACAGAGTGTGGGCCATCTCAGAAGGTGAGAAAGGCACCAGGGTATGGGGTTGTCAGTTTTTATAGGGGTGGGTAATTTCATAGGCTAATGAGTGGGAGGAGTATTCCAGCTATTTCAGGAAGGGGCAGGGATTTCCAGGAATTGGGCCACTGCCCACTTTTTGATCCTTTTGGTCGATCTTGGAACTGTCATGGCACCTGTGGATGTGTTATTTAGCTTGCTGATGTGTTACAGTGAGCATATACTGAGGCTCAAGGTCTAGTGGAAGTCGACTTATCCACCATCTTGGACCCATTTGGTTCTATTCAGTTTATGTCATGTCCTCGAGCTATGTCATTCTTTCAAAGGTTGTGCCCTGCCCCCTTCCCTCTTGTTTCAGTGTCTGGAGAATTGCTTGTTGGATGTGTGGGGAAACCTCCTACCACGTTGGAAATTGGATGCTCATGATGCCGAAAGCTTGGCCTCTCTGCACCAGTGCTGAATCGAATCTCGGAGACAGAGTTTTGGGTGAAATGGAAAAGAATAACTTTATTGCTTTGCCAGGCAAAGGGGGACAAAGGGGCTCCCGCCTCAAAAAACTATGTGTCCCAACCTGGGAGGATTTGATGAAGGGTTTTATAGCAATAGTTCAAGGGTGGGGTTGCTGGACAAGATTTGGGTGTGTGCAGGGCTTGCACTACCTTAATCTCATCTCAGGTGGTAGCTCTCCTTAATCTTGATGGGCTTCTCTGGTCTAATCTTGCCTCAGGTGGTTTCTTGGCTGCTCCTTCTTTGATGAGCAACTGTTTGAATCTGCCCTTTGGAACTCAGGAAAGGTAATGGAGGCTGGGGTCTTGCCTACAAGAAATGGGGGACAAAAAGGCTTCTGTACCCAGGAGCCCCACAGGGTACTTCTTGGTTTCACTCAGAACACAAAAGACTGAGTGAAATTGTTCTCAGAGAGACAGCAGTGAGTGGTCTTGAAACAGGATCTTATTTCCCTGCCCAGGAATTGGACCTGAGTAGCCTGGATGAAAACAAGAATCCTAGCCACCAGTCCACCAGGGGCTAGAGGCTAGAAGCAAAGTTGCCCTGGCTCTTGCCCCTGTTTGAAAGCAAGAATGTTTCAAGGAGGCAAAAACTGCAAAAACAGGTACAAAGTTTATGATTAGAGACACAGCACAACATGTGGGATAGACACAGAGAAGCAGTTTATTTAGACAGAAGCAAAGCAGAAATACACACCTGGAGAGAAAGGGGGTGGGCATCCCCCCTAATGAGGAGGAGCAAAGTAAAGAGGTGGTTAAATCATTTATATGGGGGCAGTTCTTCTGGGTCTTTGTTCTCCTCTGGCCAATTATCTCGCTTCTTTTACCACATCTGACCTGTCTTAGGGCCCTTCCCGATATGCATGCACATCTTTTTGCCAAGATGGATTCCAGCGCAAAGGCTAAAGGGAGGTTTGACAGCACCTATTATTGGATAACGCCCCCTCCCTTTTTAACCCCCAAGGAGCCTTCCTGTGCAAGTGCAGTTGGGGAGGTTTCCTTGCCCTCAGGAGTGATAGATGTGGTTATCTTATCTCTTTGCTCAGCAGAGCCCAGCTCCTGCCATTAACTTTGTCCTTGGAGTGTCAAGGAAAACAAAGCTCCAATTTACTCCACTTGACAAACCCCAGCTGCTCAGCCCAGGGGCTGTCTACCTCCTACCTCAAAATAAGCTAGTCACAAAAGGACAAATAATGTGTGATTCCACTTATTTGGCGCCCCTAGAGTAGTCAAACGGCGGGTGCCAGGGGTTGAGGGAGGGGTGGAGGAGTTAGTGTTTAATGGGAACAGAGTTTCTGTTTGGGAAGATGAAAAAGTTCTGGGTATGGATGGTGGTGATAGTAGCACAACAACGTGAATGTGCTTAATGCCACTGAACTTTACACTTAAAAACGGTTAAGATAGTAAATTTTATGTTATGTATTTTTTACCACAATTAAAAAAAATAAAAGTAACCCTCTGGTAGCTGTATGGGAACTGACTCTGGGGCCAGGAGGATGGGGCTTGAATGGAGGAAGGGAGACCAAGGGGCAACCAGGAGGAGGCTACTGTAATGGTCCAGGTGAGAGGAGGAGGAGGCTGGAAGCAGAGTGGTGGTTGTGCAGGTAGGAGATGGGGTGTGTTCTGGTTGAATTTTGAGGCTGAACCAAAAGGACTGCTGCAGGATTGGTTATGGGGTCTGAGAGAAAGTGGGGCTGGGGTTTTGGGCCTGGGGAAGGCGAGGGAGAGAGGTAGAATGGAGAGTTCTTCTCTGGCACACTGAGTTCAAGAAGTGTGAGCATATCTAAATCTTGGACTGCATGGCAATAGTCTGGGCCCAGGCCATAGGAAACCAAGAGCCCCTACTTCCTGTTTCTGGGATGCTTACCCTTGAATCCCAGCCACCACGCCTGAAGAATACTCAGGCTACATGTGGTGTTTCCACCTAGAGCCCCAGCTGAGGTCCCAGACAACTAGTTTCAACTATTAGCTGTGTGAGTGGTCGCCTCTAGAAGATTCCAGCCCTGGACTCTGCTAACTGCAGCTGTGGGGGAGGCATGCCAGCAAGAACCCACAGAACCAGGAGAGATGACAACATGGTGGCCACGGTTTAAAGCCACTGAGTGTTGGGATGACTCACTATCCAGCAGTGGATAAATGGGACACATAGGTAACCAAATTGTTGAGGAAATGACACATGAGGTACAATTTTTTCCCAAATGCTGTGCCCCAACTGCTGGGTAATGAAGTCTCCCTTGTGACATCTTAGCCTGATTCTGCACAGCTACTTCTGGGGACAAGAATGGCGCTGTTCCAGTATTTAGGTCTGACTGGTATTTCTCTGATAAATTAGCTGTAATAGCAATTGAAAACCATGGGACTCGCCAGCACTGTATGTGAAAGAGCTGATGCAGGATGATATGGTAGTCCTGGTGTTGTTCTCACCTACCTGTTCCCTCTCCTTCTGCACACCCAGGAGAGTCACTCTCCTGGCCCCTGAGGTCAGTCTGGTTGATGTGTCTTGCACAGAAGTGAGGTGTGTCCCCTCCAGGCCAGAGGATTGCATTGCTGGTCGAAGAGGCTCCAGCATCCCTTCCCCTTCCTGGAGACTGTGGAGGTGCAAGTTGGAAAGGGGCTGCTCCACCAGGTGAGGCCCTACGACTCCACTGAGCAGAGCCCCTGCTGATTGAACTGGACACGCAATGTGAACAAGGAATAAATGACGTTGTTTGAGCCCCTGAGACTTAGGGGGTTGTTATGGACTGAGTGTTCCCCCCAATCCATATATTGAAGAAGCCCTAACTTCCAGTGTGGCTATATTCAGAGATGGGCATTTAAGGAGGTAGTTATAGAGTGAAATGAGGTCCTAAGGGTGGGGTTCTGATTCCATAGGATTAGTGTCCTCCAAAGAAGAGACACCAGAGAGCACTCTTTCCCTCTTCCTCTCTCTGTACACGCTCCAAGACCACGTGAGGACATAGCAAGAAGGTGGCCATCTGCAAGCCAGTAAGAGAGCCCTCACCAGAAAACAAATCAGTCAGCACTTTGATCTAGGACTTCCAGCCTCCAGAACTGTGTGATATAAATCTCTATTGTTTACATTGCCCAGCCTGTGGTATTTGTTACAGCTGCCTGAGCTGACTGAGACAGGAGTTGTTTGTTTCAGCAGCACAGTCTCGCCTATCCTGAAAGATATAACAGTGGTTAATGTTTCTTGAGCTAAGAAGGCAAGTGTGGGAGTGAGCCATGTGGCCTGCAAGGGAGGGGGCACAGCAGGTGCTAAGGCCCATCGGTGGGGGCAAGCTTGGCATTTCGAGAAACAGCAAGAAAATGTGTTCACTCCTCTCTCTTCCCAGTACAAGCTGGAATTGGTTTTAGGGGAGATTTGGGGCTGGCTCCCCCTCCCCTTCTCCTCTGGTGCTGAGAGAAGTCCCTCTGCTCTAAAATGCCTGTGAGAGAACGTAGCTCTCTTCCTGCTCCTTGGCAGGCATGTCTCCCAATCCAGCTGAGACTCCTGGCCATGGTAGATGGGGTCAGGGCCCAGCATGCTGCACCACAGAGGCCTCATGCCCCACAGCTCTCCTGAGCAATGGCTCTGATGTCCAGCCTGCACCCTTTCCAGCTGGGCACCATGTCCCTTCCTTCCTGCCCCTGTAGCACCTTGTGGCCATCTGGACGCCTATCCCTGTAACTCTCAGCTACTGGGAGCTGGAGCAGGATGGGGCCATCCTCTTTGCACCACTTCACCCCAATCCTCCTGTCCTCTGCTCCAGTAGCCCAAGGTCAGGTACCTGGGACAAAACACCCACCTCCTGTTGAAGGCACCCCCAAATCCTGATGGCAAGCCTCCCATCACCTCATTCTGATAAGGGCATGGAGAGGGCCTGGTGGAGTTAGCACTTATGACAGGAACTCAGAGCCTTGCCCAGTGTTGCTGAAGCCCCGTAAGGAGCCTAGCGGTTTCTGACAGTATCCACACGCATCGACATCACACCCTGCAGGATCGGGGGTGGGGGTGGGGGGATGGACCTTCCACCCCTGCCTGGCCCCATAAAGTTGAGCCCACAGGCCCCTTGCAGGCATATAGTTGAGGGCCACTGCTTGCCACTCCCAGAAAAGCTGGAGAGGGCCTGAGTCTACCAGGGACCCCACAGCGTGAATGCTGCACTGTCTGGTTGAGGGCTGGGTCTGAGCTTACCCACCCAGTGTCCCCACACGTGACCTCCCCACCACTGGAGCACCACACACTCCCTCTGGCCTCACAGTTCCACTCTGGAACCCAGCTGATGGAAAAGTATCCCAGAACAGAAAGGATGTTGGCACCAATGTGGCAGCTGAAAATGTGAAACCACCCAAGTGCCCCCTGCTGGGGGCTTCCCAAGTGAATCAGAGGACAGATGGACTGCCCTGTGTAGCCTGTATCAAGATGTATTTGTTAGTGATGGAAACCATGACAAACGTGGCTTCAGGGTAGCACAGGCTCCTTGAGGACCACCAGCTCTTCTTTGCCAGGCTCTACTCCTCATGGGCCCAACGTGGCTGCAGGGCCTCCAGGAAGCAGGAAAGTTCAGAGGGCAAACTTCAATGAGGTTCCTCAATGGCAAGAGAGATCACACCCCAAATCTCAGAAGGCTGGAAGTCAGATTTCAACTGGCCCAGGAGAGGAGTGGAGTCCAGCTGCCTCCCCTCGTTCAATGGAATGCAGCAGTAGTGACCCAGGGTGACTTCTGAGGCCCTGACAGGTAAGATTTGCACTCAGGACTCTCACTGTGGAATGCCATGTTGTGAGGAGGCCCAGACCACTTGAGGCGGCCACCACCCCATGAGGTCTCTGCTGACACCTGTGAGCAACCCAGCCAGCCTTTGATATGACCCAGTGCGTGCCACCAGCTGCCCACAACCACATGGGAGAGGCCCCAGTGAGCACTGCCCAGTAGAGCCCGGCAAACCTGGAACCCGAGCTGTAATAAGAAGGAACTATAGTTTTGTGCTACTACACTTGAGGTTTTTGTTACGCAGGGATTGAAAATTGAGACAGTGATTTTTACCTTTGTTGTTTTTCAAAGAATTGTTTATTTCATACCCCTTACCACAACTTTACAGATAATAGATGCAGCACCCCAGCTGGGTCCCTGCTTATAGATACAAGGCAGCCAGCTGTAATTGTTGAGAAACCTGCTGCCATCTTCCCATTCTGCTATGCAAAACTAGACGTGCTTAAAATGTCCCCCAGTCTCTTCAAAGGAGCCTGACTAGAGGCAGGCTGCAGCTGGTTCTGTGAACCTCAGCGGTGGTTTCAAGGAAGGCTGTCTATAAAAACCACTACACTGCTGGTGTCCCCTGGGACAGAACACCCCCCAAATAGGGTCCCCAGCTCAGTGCCCCGAGGGATCCCTAAACCCGGAAGCTGATTTCACTGACCAATCTTGAGCTGGACACATGTTGAGATGCAGTGACTGGCTGGTGGGGTCAGCCTGGCCCTCCCATTGTGGGCTCTGGCCTCCGCCTTAGTCACCCCGGGACATAGGCTGCAGGCTGTCTGAGCATTCCCACAGTTGGCCTGGAGGCAGGCAGCATCTGCCCTGGGTTCGCTGTATGCACCATCACCTGGGCACGGGATGAGCTGGTGGGGCCACTGGGGGTCCAGGGGTCCTTGTCAATGCCTCGGGCCATGCTGGCCAGCTCTCTGGTCCCCTCGCCAAGGTCTCTGCAGGAAGAGGAGGTGTGAGCCTGGGGGCAGAGCGGGGGCCCCATTTAACCCCAACTCTGCCACCATGCTGGGTACCCAGGCCCTGGTCTTCAGCAGGCCTGGGATAGACTGCTGCCCCTAGGTGAGGGCCCCCATTTCTTTTGGCCTTGCACCCAAGGAGGCCCCTCCATCGGTGCCCCTCCCTGGGCCTCAGGCCCCTCACTCATACAAGGGGGATGACTCAAGGAGCATCACACCCACCTTCCAAGGGTGGGAAGGGGCTTCCTGGGGCTTTGCAGAGGAAGGGAGCTTATTCAGAGTGTGTATAAACTATGTGCACCAGGATGCCCTAGGCAGAGAAGGGACACTGGGGCGCCAGGAACATTCTGGAGGACACCCTCGCAATTGCCAGGCTCTCCTCTGAGTCTGGGACCAGATCTCCCACCTTCCATATCTTCAGTTCCGTAGGGGCCTCCCCTAGCCCCCAAGCCACAAACCCACCCATTCTCCAGGCTGAGCAAACCCTGGCCCCATCCTTGTCCACCTGGCCCTGCTCCCATCTCCCGCTTACACTGGACTTTGCTTCCTGAGGCTGCCTGGCTGCTTCCTCCCTTTAAGATGCTGTCTCTCTCCTTCCCCCCCAGTATAGGCTCTCCTAATCTGTTCACCTCAGGCAGCACTTCTTCCAGGAAGCTTTCCCAGATCTATGTTGTCACCCACACCTAGTTCTCAGAAAAGCTCTAGGCAGTAGTAGGAATTAAATTATCTGTTGGTTCAATGGATACGTGAATGATTCAGTTAATTAGCGGAGAGGAAAGTCAGCTTAGTGAGCAAGTCCACGGACTTTGGAGCCACACAGCCTGAGTTCAAACCTGGCTTCATGCTTAGTAGTTATGTGATTCTAGACAAGTTTCTTAAAATGGGATAAAAATAGTGCCCACTCCTATGGTTAGAACAGGTAATATTTGGAAAAGCTAAGAACAGTGCCTGGCATAATGTGAGTGCTGGGAAGCGTTTATAAAATAAAAGTAAGGTCAAGGGGCAAACCTCACCTTACTAAAGACGATTTCACCACCAATCAGTGGGAGAACTGGGGTATCTGGGCCTTGCCTAGGATGGCACATCCTGAGAGGCAGCAATTCCTTCCCCTATTCCACTGGGGTTTCCCAATTGAGACACAATACAGTGTGTCACAGGTCTATAATGGGGAGAGGGTGCCACAGGGCAGGGGGCAATGGAGAAAATTCGAAACCTGCCAAGGAAACATGACTATATGAAAAGGATGTGCACTAGCAAGACAACCCCAACATAACTGAAACAAAAAGGAAAGTGCTTGCAGCCAACTGACAGGTAAGGGTCTCTTCCATAATGTACACAGAGCTTCCAGTATTTATGAGAAAAAACATCAGCAGGCAATTCAGCAGAGCAAAGTGAAAGTGACTAAAACCAGCAATGCAACTGCTAAGCAAAGGTATAGAGAAAACACTCTTTCTCAATGTTAAAGAAATGCTGATGAAAACCACCTATGTAACTCACCCCTGCTAAGTAAGTGATGGAAAACAAATCATTAACACTCAGTGACAGTACAGGTGTAAAAATGGCTCAACTAGTGCCAGGTTCCTGGAGAAAGAATTTGGTAATAAAAATATTCGGACTACTTGGCCTAAACAGTCTGTTCCTAGGATTGCCCCAAAATGTCATCTCAAAAAAGAAAAACAGCTCTAAGCACAAGCATTTACCCAAACCTGAGCACAGCAGTTGAAGTATCTGGAGCATAGCTCCAGGGGCCTCAGACCACCATGGCAACACAATGACATGCCAAGTCAGGTGGAAAGGGTGCAAGGCGGCATTTCTGCCATGGCCATCATGACGTAGGCCTAATGTGTATCCAAAGCTCAAGGGAAGGAAGTAGGAAACCAGTCCTTCCCACAGGCCTCGCCACTCCAGGAGTCAGCCAGGCCTGGTGCGTTGAGTGTGGACATGGGACCAGACAGACCTTCGCCACGCCTGCACAGGCCACCACCTCCAGCACCTCAGTTTCCTCACGTGCACACCAGGATCAAGAGCAGAATTAACAACAATGGCTGGCACTCACTGAATCTGTACTCTGGGCCCAGTCAAGGCCATTGACTTATATCACCTCAACAGGGCCAGGAGGTGAGCCCTGCCATAATCCTCACTGTACAAGGGAGGAAAACGAGGCATGAGCAGTTGTCACACAGCAAGGCGTCAGGCTGGGGGGCAAGCACTTGGTTCCCTGGGAAGTTCCTGTGGGGACAGGCTCAGGAAATGAGCAGACTGCCTCTGCGATGCCAGGGCAGGGCAGAGAAAGCACTAAATGGGCCAGAACGTCTGTGCAGAGAGGAGGCACTTGGAGAATAAAAGGCACGATCAGGATGCAGCACAACAGGGCTCCAACCAAGAAAGAACTGGAGCCCATAGGAAGCATGGGTCCAGATGATGCAGGGGGACGGTGACCCCTGAGGATAGCAGACGGGGACAAGAGACCCGTTACACTATTCTCTCTGCTTCTGTGTATTCGTGAAATTTCCCCATAATAAAGTTTGAGAAAAGAATACCTATGAGTTCAGAGTGATACAAAAACAACAAAACAAAATGAGAAGGAAAGGAAGGAAAAAACAGAACTCATTTTCATTCCTCATAGAGGGAATAACAGAATCGCAACAGAATTAAAATCATTATTCTGTAACCCCCAGGGCCAAAACCGATTCTGGCTGGAGCATCCCTGGATGCTAAGGCCACAGGTCAGACATCATGGGGGCAGCAGAGTGACCCTTAGCAGAGTCCCTTCTTCATCACTTGACAGCGGACTTATTTCAGCCAAGAGCGCCCAGTCCTCGTGCCTGCAGGGGGACAGCCTGACCCATATCTGTGATTCACACCAGCACCGCCCATGGGGCACCCACATGAGCAACGCTGCCCGAGTGCAGTCATGAGGGAACGTCAAGACAGTCCAGAGCACGGCGTCTGCAGGAGGCCACTGGCCTAGAGTCCGCAAAAGGCAATGCTGCCAAAGACAAATATCCTGCCCCATTTAAGGAGCCCAGAAACCGGACAGCCCTGTGATCCTGGGGTCAGAGGGTGCTCACTCAAAGCTAGTAACAACCCTGGGAGGTGTTCTATCTGCAGTCCGTGTTCAGCCAAGATTAGACTCCTTGAGTCAAAAAAAAGTATGTAAGAAATGTCCTTGTATTGGTTCATAAAAAGTGTGTGTGTGTGTTTCTAAAGAGAGTCAAGAAGAGGTAGAAACTGAGAGACAGAGGAGCAGGGAGGGAGATGGGAGGAGAGAGCAAGTTGACAGGGCACCATGGGTCCTGGTGAAGGGAAATACTCGTGTCCAGAAGCCTCCTCCTCTAGACAAGGGATGACAAGATAAAGACACGGGGTGGAGCGCAGCTTTAGGCACTAGGGTGCAGGGTCTGACACGGATACTAGAAGGACCATCAGCCCCTGTCTTAGGGATGGAAGTTGAGGCCCTGGTGAGCCTGGGCTCGCAGCATGCTGGGGCCCCCCTGCCCTCACCACTGCCCCACCGCCCCGTTGCTCTGCCCATGCCCACGTGGTGAAGCTGTGGTTGTCATGAGCCTGGATGGGCTGGATCCTGGCCTCGCCACTGATGTTGCGTTTGTTGTTGAGGCCCTTGAGGCCGAGGGAGGCGGCCTGTACTGTCTCTAAGTCCTCGCCTCTCAGCTGGAACCACAGCTGGGCTGCCCTGGAGAGAGATGGGGGAAGGACATTCAGGTGCATGTGTGTCCAGGACACCGCCTGCAACCCTCTGCAAGGCCGATAGTGAGTATCTTAGGGCCATACAGTTCCTGAGCAATTACTCAGCTCTGCTGCTGTAGGTAGAAAGCAGTCATGGATGATGAGTAAATGTCAGGAAAACTATACTTACAAAGACAGGCAGTGGAAAGTTCTTGAGATGAATCAAGCTGATGGCGGCACAACACTGTGAATGTAACTAATGATTCTGAATTGTGCACTTAAAGATGGTTAAAATGGTAACTTTTATACTGTAAATATTTTACCACAATTTTAAAAATAGCAAAAAGAAATAAAGGATAGGTTTCCGTGAAGAAAAGTAGAGGTGGGCCAGACTCCACCTGCAGGCCCTAGTTAACCGTCGTGTAGTCAGCCCTTCACGTCCACACAGAGCAGAGCATATACTGCGTGTGTGCACAGTCTGCAGAATGAGACAATTCCCTGTGTACCTGTCACCTGTCTTATGGAAGACCAAGCGAGCGAGCCACGTGCCCTCCACGGCCTCAATGCTCTGTGAACAGCAAGATGCCAAGATCCCAGCAGCCCCGCTCCCTGACACACCCAGGAGTCTCGGAGTGACTTGCAGGTGCCCCGCGGCAGTGCCAGGTCACTGTACCTGTTGGATCGCCGCTGCTCACTCCTCTTCACACACTTCATGAGGCAGCAGGTGAGGAAGGCCATGGACATGAGCATGATGATGGCACAGCTGACGATGGAGGAGATCACGGCCACCTTGAAGCCAAAGGTTTCATAGGGAGGCACAGCTGCGAGTGAGACAAGACCAGCTCTTGGGCCCAGCCTGCCCTCAGGGAGCCCCGTTCCATGGGGGAGGCAGGGAGGCGCTGGCAGCTGAGGTGAAGGTCTGTGCAAATTGTTGTAGGGAGTGGGGCTATCAGGCAAGATTGCCCCCCAAGAAGGGGGTGTTTGAGCAGGGTTTTGGAGGGTGTGTAGGAGTTTTTGGTGGCACACTGGGGGAAGCTCTGACAGGGAGTTCAGTGATAGTCCCTTTGGCTCCCACCCACTGCAGACTGGGCCCCTGAGACCAGAGGACAGCAGACAACACACAGTCTATTTTCACAATGCCTCAAGTGGGCAAAACCCTATGGGGGCCTATGTGCTTTCTCTGGTCACTTTCCAGGAAGGTGCAAAAGCAAGAAAAATGCCAGTGTTTGGGGTCAAAGGGCCTTTGGCACATTATCAGCTGTGTGACCAAGAACTAGCTATGTGCCAAGAATTACTTCTATCAGGTTCTAAATGATGTTCCTGGGAATCAAGGCCCAGGATCCTAATTTGAACAACACCGCATACTCTCCCCTGTAGTGGACACTGATTACGCTCCCCAGTCCCGAGTCCCCCAGCCCTAGCTGGACACTGGCCGTCCAGACTGAAGACTACATCTCACAGCTTCCCTGGCAGCTACATGTGGTCACATGACCATATTCTGGCCAGTGGTGAACAGGGGGGAGGGGTGTGGGACAACTTCTAAGAGCCTTCCTTGCCATGCAACTAATCCTGTAACAACTGCCTGGATCATGCAGTTGAGGTCATGCCTAACAGATCCATAACGTGGAAAGGACCTGAGTCCCCACCATGGGGTGCTGTACAAGCCTAGGACTGCCCATCTTGAGGGCCATGGGCAAGAAAAAGCTCTCATAGCCCCCATTATTTTGGTAACCCCCATTATCTTGGGTTTTCCATCTCTTGGAGTCTAATCCTAACAGATACTCTCCTTCTCAGAGATTCAACCACCACATGAGTATTTCAAAGGCTCTGAGAAGTCCTGCAGCCTATTAACCTAGGCTTTTCCAAATTATATTGACTATAAAGCCCTTTTCAATGTACAATACACATTAACACAATATATGTATCCTCACTTTGGAAAATGCTGTGCTGGGTATTATCCTTCAACACCCTGTATAACAAATACAACTAGAAAACCATCTCCTCCCCCAGATTGGGGCCCCATGGCCAAGAAATCCTATTCCCCAGTTCTAGAATTCTTGGCACATGAAACATCCTATTAATGTTTGCTGCATGTGTGTATGAAAGAACATAGTTTTCTGCTTAACAGATGAAGTACTAGCTCAGACAGCACAAGTAACCTCTTGGAGATGACAGGCCAAGTCAGTGGCAGAGCTAGAATTTGGAGCAGCTGCTAGGACTTGAGTCTACACCGCTGACATGGAGCCCCAAGGGACCACCAGCACTGGGAACAGGACCCTACACAGACGCCCATGGACCTTTCTCTGTGGACACCCACACCATCCATGTGACAAAATCAGCAACCCCCCACCAGGGGTCGCTGCTGAGCTGGGTGCAGCTCACAGGGAATGGGGCTCACTCTTGCACATGGGGGTCTCTGAAGACCACTCAGCAATGTTCCCCTTCCAGACACAGGTGAGGAGGCCAGACCCCACCATCTGGTGGCCCGAGGGGCAGTGGAACACGATGACAGTCCCCACAGAAGTGCCGTCCCCACGAAGTACTTGGAAGGTGCCCTGCAGCGGTGGCTGCACTTGCACACACATGCCTAGGAGAGAAGAGAGGAGAGACAGAGTGAGGACCTCACCCTGGAGGGCAGGGGCTTCGCAGGAGCCCTCACCTGGGACAGGCGTCATTGACCCAATGACCACACGATGCTCTGGAGAAGGTCACACAGCCACCCAGACAATTGGAAGTGGCGTCCGTGTGACTAGAGGCTTGGGAACAAAAGTGGAGCTAATCCCTACATTAAGTGAAATCTAGATGCTCTGAAGACCATGGTGTTGATAAAAGAAACACACATCTAAAGACAATAAAAGCAAAAGGACAATTATTACCCAAGTGTAGCTCAAAAGGCAGAATCAAGGGGGAAAAAAAGGATGGAGAGAGATCAACAGATGTGATTTCATTAAAAGTAAAAAACAAAAACTTTTGTTACTCCCTAATAACTGAAAAACAAACAAACTCAGATGAAAAAATTAGGAAAAGGTATTGGAAAACATAGCACAAAGGTTCAACACCCTTAATTTATAAAGAGATCTTACACGTCAATAAAAGCTGAACATCCAAGTAAAGCAGAATGGACTGGTGTGTGAACAAGTAAATCACGAGATACAAGTAGCCAACAGACATGAGAAAATGCTTGCCCTCATAGTTAACTGAAGAAACACTATTTCAAATGAGAGCTAATCTTTCACTCCTCCACTTGGCAAAAAGGAAAAAAAAAAAAACCATGTGTGAAGTTAGCAAGGGCTGGGAGCCACTCCCCTCAGACTTGCCGGTGGGGGCACAGATCCAAACCTTTCTGGACAGAGTCTGGTAAAGTGTATTAAGAGCTTTATGTTGTGTACACATCTGAGAATTTAGCCAAAGGAAGTAGTTATGTATCTGCTGCCAGGATTTCTATACCAGGATGTGTGTCTACACCCACATCTCCAGCTGTGGGGATCAGTACAGTTAATCAAAGTACATCTGACATGAATGCCAGCAATGCCATCCTAAAGTGTTACAATGATGTCCTTATATAAGGACACAGAGAGGCACTCTGGATAAAGTGGCAATCACAAGCATTTTTATAAAATTGTAACAATGACAACAGCTGGCACATATAATTTACTGTGCTGGACACTGTTCCAAACGCTTTACGTGCATTAACTCATCAATCCACAAAATACCTCCCCACTTGACAGGAAAGCAAACTGAGGTACAGTGTGGTTTAATCATTTCAGTCACACAGCTGAAGTCACACAGCTGAAGTCACACAGCTCCTATGTTGTAGGGTAGAGATGTGGAACCACACAAGGAGGCTCTGGGCCTACCTTCTCAACACACATGTGTGACAGATACATCACGTGTCCCTTGTGTCTGGCTTCCCTTGCTTAGCACAATGATGGGAGAGGTGCCGTGCTGTGTGTGTTGGCAGCTGTCCGTATTTATGGTGGAGCAGAGTCCCGTTGTATGGAGGCCCTTGTTTGCTTCCCTGTTCCTGCTGATGGGTGTGTGAGTTGTTTCCGGTGTTCATGAATACGGAATGAAGCTGCTACGCATGTTCTGGAGCACACCTCCTGGTGCCTGAGTGCAAGAGGCTTTTCCTTCTGCTTTTCTGGAACTTTCAGATTTTGAGCACTGTATACTACTAGTGTATAAAGCAGTTAGTCTCAGGCAAAAGGGAGACTGGTTGAGCTGATTGTCCAGCCTGTGGCTGAGGCAACACTGACCAGAGGCAGCGTCTGTGTCCAACTCCCTCCACACATCCAAGGCCTAGGTGGGAGCAGTGGTGGGGATTCAGACAGAGGCTGGCACTGCCCAGGCTGAGGACCACATTATTCCACACCAACCCAAGACAACCCTTCCCCTGTCCTCCACGGGATACCTCCAGCTAGGACTGTCCCCTGGGCACCAGGAACAGATGTCCTAAAGCCCACTCGGCCTGCCACATCCAGCCAAGCTCCTGCACTGGCCCACCTGCTCATCACTTGGCCTGCCCCATTCTAACTTTGATGTTAGCCACTATGCCCTCCATCCTTTACTTGCTCCAGCCCCAAAACTTGGAACCTACCTGGACTCTTTTTCTCAATCCACAACCAATTCACCAGCAAACTTTGTGGGCTCTGTTTTCAAAATATATACCCAGAACATCTGTAGTGGGCTGGAGAGTCCTCCAAAATCCACATCCACCTGGAAGCACCCATGAGGGGGATCCACTGTGGAATGCATGGTACCCCAGTTCACATAGGCTGTGGGGACAGAGGACACCCGGAACTGCCCAAGGGCAGTAGCTGTCACTCAGGAGGGCCACACACAGGCATTCACACACCCGTGATAGTGCTTCACATGTCTGTGCACAACCAGCCCTGTCCAGAGGGGAAACTGAGGCTCAGTGAGGTCAAGTCACCCGTGGCATGGCCCCATTGGCCCTACCCCACTTAGGGTGAGGGTGTTAACAGGGCAGTGGCAGAGCCAGGCTTCAGCCTCAGTCTTGCATTCTGCCCTCCAGGAGGCCAAGGCTCCTTGACCCTCGCTGTGGGCAGTGACACTGAGGGACAGCGTTTGGCTGAGATTGGCCAAGCTCCCCCTGGCTCTGCCCTACCAAGAACCTGGGGGGGGGGGTGCCTCACCAGGCTGAAATGCTGGGGGGAGGAGTGTGAGCCTGGGGGGTCCTTGTGGTTTGTGTACCTAGCAGGGAGGGGGGGCTGACATTCGAACAGCACAAACAACACTGGGCACCTAATGGATACTTCACTGTATTTCAGCCATATGAGGAAGACCATCCATCTCCATCTTACAGATGGGGAAACTGAAGCAGAGCAAGGCTGGATGACACGCTGAGGGTGGTAGGGGTGGAAGTGTGCTGGGCCATGGCTGCCATGTAAACTGCACATCTGGGAGGATTTGGGCTTCCCTGTCTGCAGATGGCCATCATTAGTGTCACACTAACAACGGCAATGCAGGTCCGATAGAAACATCTGGTCAAGAAGGACCCCAATTCCTGACCTCACGCAGCACTCAATCATCTACAGAGGACAGCAGGGAGGGAATTGTTATTATCGTCATTTTAACATGAGCAACCAAGCCTGGAGTGGTGGCTGACCTGCTCAACACCCACAGATAGAGAGGGCACCCACAGACAGGAGTGACGCAGAGCTTAATATTCCTAATTAATAGCAGAACAAGGGAGTGTGGGTATTTGCAACATACATGTAACAGAGCATCTTTCCTACATAAACAGCACTTACATAAGACATGACAAAAATTACAACAGAAAAAATGGTTAAGTTAGAAAAGAAAAATATGGAAATAGCCCCAAACCAGGGGGCAGAGCAATTAATTAAGAAAATTAAACAGCATCCACATCAGAAAGGAAGCAGCAAAACTTCTCCATTAAATGACATGATCCTGTATCGAGAAAATCCCTAGGAATCTGCTAAAAATCTACAGGAACTAATAAATGAGTGCAGCGAGTTTGCAGGATACAAGATCAACACACAAAAATCCATTGTATTTCAGTACAGTGGCAATGAGCAAACTAAAAATGCAATTAATAAAACAATTCCATTTACAAGAGCATCAAAAAGAATAAATTACTTAGGAATAAATTTAACAAAAGAAGTTCAAAACTTAAACTCTGAAAACTACAAATCATTGTTGAGAGAAATTAAAGAAGACCTAAATAAATGGAAATACATCACATACTCATGGGTCAGAAGACTTAACATGGTTTAAGATGGCAACGCTCCTCTGCTCATCTACAGATTCAACATGACCCCTATCAGATCCCAGCTGCTACCTTTGAAGAACTTTACAAGCTGATCCTACAGTTCATAAGGAAATACAAAAAGAACTAGAATAGCCCAAACAACAATCTTGAAAAAGAAGAACAAAGTTGGAGGACTCGTACTTCCTTATTTCAAATTTTACCACAAAGCTACAGTGATGACCACAGAGCGGCACTGGCATAAAGAGAGACATATAGGCCAATGCAAGGCTTTAGACTCCAGAAATAAACTCATATTTACAATCAACTGATTTTCAACAAGTGTGCCAAGACAACTGAATGGGAAGAGAATAGTTTTTCAACAATTGGTGCCAGGAAAACAATACTTACATGCAAAAGAAGAAAGTTGGAGCTCTCCTTACATCATATAAAAAATTAACTTAAAATGACTCAAAGACCTCAATATAACAGATAAAACTATTAAAAAACTCTTAGAAGAAAACAGAGAGGTAAATCTTCCTGACCTTGGATTAGGCAATGGTTTCTCAATGATACCAAAAGACAAACAACAAAAGAAATAGATAAACTGGACTCCATTAAAATGAAAAAATTTGTGCTTCAAAGGATACTATCAAGAAAGTGAAAAGACAACCTACAGAGTTGGAGAAAATATCTACAAGTCATCTATCTGATAAGGGACTGTATTTAGAATGTATAAATTATTATACTGAATTATAAAAAGACAACCCAATTTATAAATGGGCAAAAGATATGAACAGACATTTCTCTAAAGATATACCAATGGCCACCAATAAGCACATGAAAAGATGCTCAATGCCATTAGCTTCAGGGAAATGCAAATTAAATCCACAGGGAGGTACTTTTTCACATCCACCATGAAAAAAAAAAAAAAACAGATGATAACTGGTGTACCAAGAATGTGGAGAAACTGGAGCCCTCACACACTGCAGCTGGGAATGTAAACGGGGCAGCCGCTTTGCAGTTTCTCCAACAGTTTTGCAGAGTATTTCCAAATGATGCAGCAATGCCCCTCCTAGCAATATACCCAAGGGAAAGGAAAACACATCTACATGAAAACTTGTACACAAATGTTCACAGCAGCATAATTCATAATAGCCAAAAAGTAGAACCCACCTAAATGTCCATCAACTGATAAATGGATAAATAAGATATGGTCCACCCATACAATGGAATATTTCTGGAAATAAAAAGGAGTGAAGAACTGACATGCTACATGGATGAACCTTCAAAACACTATGCTCAGTGAATGAAGCCAGTTACCAAAAAAACACATATTGTATGATTCCATTCATATGAAATGTCTACAATAGGCAAATCCATAGAGACAGAAAGCAGATCAGTGGTTGTCTGGGGCCAGGGAGAGGGGGAGTTGGGAGGTGACCTCTAAGGGTCTAAGGGATGCAGGGCTTCCTTTTAGGGTGATGAAAATGTCCTAAAATTGAGTGTGGTGATGGTTGCACATATCTGTGAATATACTAAAAGCCATCACGTTGTACACTTTAAAGGTACAATTTAAATGTGTGAATTGTATGGCACATGAATTATACCTCAGTAAAGCTGTTAGAAAAATTCAGGGGAAATATTTATTTCAATTAAAGAAATGCAGATTTGAAACCTAAGTTATTATTTTTGGCTTCTTAGCTTGGTCAAGATCAAAAAGACCAGCCCACCAGGTTGGTGAGGGTGTGGGGGAAGGGGTGCATAACCCCTGGGGCAGAGGGCACAGCAGGGAGGACCTGAGAGGCTGTCCTGCCCTGTAGCAGAGGACAGGCAGTTGCTTGCAGGCAGGAAGGGGTGGGGAGCCTCAGCTGGGAGCCCCAGGGAGGTAGGGCAAGGAGGACACAGCACCCACCCTGAGCCTCCAATCGGACATTTCCTGATTACCCTCACTGGCCTCGGGTCCTCCAGTACTCAGTAGTACAGAGGGATGCCAACTCTGATTCTAGAGTATAGGCCCTTAATTAATCACCATGCTTTGTTTCCACAGGTGCCAAAGCAGGAATGAATGAATGCATGAATGAATGAATGAACAAACTAACAGTTGAAAGCTGTGATCAACACTCCCCCAGGAAGAACCTCTTTTCTTTCTCAGGATCTGTGGACTTGGACATGTGCTGTTCTTCCAGCCAGGGAAGTGGACTGGGGTTTTGGAACTGGGTAGACACAGCAGGGCAGCCACGGGCCAGCCACGTGGCCCCTTCCCCAGGGTCACCGGGCAACCAACACTTCCCAGTCCCCAATTTAGAGCTGCCACTTCTCTATTCTTCCATGGCAGAGCACCTTCTTTCTCCCGAGCCCCATATGGCCCTCAGAGAAGCAGGGCCCCTGTGGGGGGATCAGCAAGGGTGAGAGCTTTGTGGACACTTGTCTGCCCAGCACCTGCACCAGCGCCTGGCGAATGAAAGAAGGAAGGGATAAACTTGTATTCATCTTTTTTTTTTTATAAATTTATTTATTTATTTATTTTAGCTGTGTTGGGTCTTCATTTCTGTGCGAGGGCTTTCTCTAGTTGCGGCAAGCGGGGGTCACTCTTCATCGCGGTGTGCGGGCCTCTCTTGTTGCGGAGCACAGGCTCCAGACGTGCAGGCTCAGTAGTTGTGGCTCACGGGCCCAGTTGCTCCCCGGCATGTGGGATCTTCCCAGACCAGGGCTCGAACACGTGTCCCCTGCATTGGCAGGCAGATTCTCAACCACTGCGCCACCAGGGAAGCCCCATCTTTTTTTTTTAAATTTATTTATTTTATTTATTTATTTTTGGCTGTGTTGGGTGTTTGTTGCAGTGCGTGGGCTTTCTCTAGTTGCGGAGAGCGGGAGCTACTCTTCGTTGCAGTGCGCGGGCTTCTCATTGCAGTGGCTTCTCTCGTTGTGGAGCACGGGCTGTAGGCGCGTGGGCTTCCGTAGTTGCGGCACGTGGGCTCAGTAGTTGTGGCTCACGGGCTCTAGAGCGCAGGCTCAGTAGTTGTGGCTCATGGGCCTAGTTGCTCCACGGCATGTGGGATCTTCCCAGACCAGGGTTCGAACCTGTGTCACCTGCATTGGTAGGCAGATTCTCAACCACTGCGCCACCAGGGAAGTCCCTGTATTCATCTTTTAAAGATGCAACTAGGACTTTATCAAAAAAGTAAGATGCCTTGAGGGAGGGACAAAGAGATGGCAAGAGATATGATGAAGCAGGCCTACTGAAAAGTTATGGGTAGGATAGAGCTGGGGGGGTGTGGTTATAAATTCTTTCAACTCTGTGGTATGTTTGAAAAAATTTTAAACATGGGGAGAACGCCTCAAGCATCACTGCTGACTGCCTGATATGCCCCAGCTGGCCTGCCAAGCCATGAGGGGTGGCTGTCCAGCTCCCTAACCAGAGCACAGCCCAGACCCTGCATTACCTAATGGCCCTGGCATGGAGAGTCACAGACAGGAGAAAAAGCTCCAGAAACAGAGGCAGCAGGCTGGTTCTGCAGCCAAACGTGTCTGGGTGTAAACCACACTTAACCAGTTGGGTGACCAGGTCACCAATCGGGTCCTCTGACCCACCTGTAAATGCTGCAGAGGGCAGGACAGGGGCTGACTGAGATGACGTGCAGCTCCAGCTCCAGCCCCAGCGAGGAAACCACCAATGTCGTAGGGAAAGGGCTCGCCTGTCAACAGCCACATCCTGTGCTGCTGCTGCTGGGTTCCGCTATGGTTAAGGGTGCCCATCGTGACACAGCACTGCAGGCTATTTCACCACCCAAGGGGGTCACACATCTTAAAAGACAGAACTAACCCCTCACCCCAAGAGGCCCAGAGCCTGTCCTGTCTCCTGGAGCCTCATCAAGGTGGGAGGGTGAGAGGTGACGCCACAGAAAGGAAACAGGCCTGACCTGCAGATGCCTGCATGGTGTGCATCAAACTGAAGACTTAAGGGAAAGGTACAAGAAAATTTGAAGCACAGGCCCAACGAAAATGCCGCTGCCCCATAACTATGCACGCTGCGTGGCTGGGGGCAGGAGGGGCCTCTGAGAGACTCGGAATGGAGGGCTTTAAATGCAGTCATGGCCTCTCTCCCCAGGCCTCGTACTCTGCATTTCCAGCCAGCCAATACAGGGGTCTCATGCCCATCAGAGGCAGGGAGCCCCTGCTCCTAGCATAAGTGTATTGTTTGAACGGCTCGTCTTTTAAAAATGAAAATGAAAGGTCAGAGGAAATAACTCTGGTAAAGAAGGTAGAGGGAGGATGAGCCTTGCCCATGGCCCGCCCCCTCCTTGCAGTGACCTTCCCCTACCTGGGAGGCAGGGAGCTTAACCCCCAGTAATCCAAGAGCCCAACCAGGCTCAGAGGAGAAGGCAAAGAAGCCAAGTGGGCCTGGTCTGCTAGGAACCCAAACCCCACCCAGCCCCTCTCCACCAAGTCTGACTCTGCTCCACCACCTCTAGCCTCAGGTCCTGGACCTGGTCTTTGCCTTGCTCAGACTCATTTTCCCAACCTGCAAAATAGGGTGACCTGCCCTCCGGGGTGACAGGAGTGGGAGCACCTGGTGGAGACCTTAAACCTGTGCCCGGGAGCTCAGGAACGTCCCCTAGGAGGAGGCTCAATACCTCATCCTACCCCCCACCCCAAGTCCACAGCACCCAGGATACCTGCACCTGCCACCCCTACCCGCCACCCGCCAGACTCCAACAGGATGGCCTGCATCCCTTCTCTGGGCCTGGAAGGTCAGCAAACACTTTGGGCTGGGCCCATTTTCCAGATGAGGAAACTGAGGCCCGGAGACTTTTGAAGGCCCCAGGTGTACACTGGCAGGGCTCCCACCAGACCTTTCTACAGGACTTGTGACACGTAGCCCAGGTGGGGCAGGAAGGTGGCACAGCATCAAGGGACTACAAGGGCTTCAGTCTACCCATCTTCTAAGGATATTCCATGAAACCACCAGCTGGCTCCAGAGACCACATCCCCTAACCACTGCAAACCCAGCCTCTGCTCACACTCCTCACTGCACCCTCCACAGCCTGGAGACCCCTGGATCCCCTAGCTGGGCCCCCAACAGTCCCTCCCCACACTTGGTGTCTAAGAGGCAAATCCCACCTCCTCCATCCCCTGCTGAAAACCCTCACAGACACCCAGTTACCCCTGTATACCCTTCCTAGGACTGGTCCCCAAAGGGGAACACCCCCCAGCTATCCTTTCCTTCCAGCCCTGTTGCCTGGCCCTGTCCACTTGCGGCCCCCCTCAGACACTGGATGCTACACTTCCCCAGCCTTCCTTTGGCTGGACCCCTGCACCTCTCAACCTTTGGTGCAATTTTTTCTCTGCACCCTGCACGACCCTATCTTTTTTACTATGTACAAATAAATCTCAAAGGAGAGGAAAAACAACAGAAAAAACAAAGGGAATGGATTTGATGCAAGCAAGATACAAACCAAAAGCAAACCCTATAGACTCACTGGACAGTAGAGAGGCAGACCTGCCCATCAGGTGTTCGCCCGACACTCCCAGCTCACTCCCCAGCCCCAGGCAATGCTCTCTCCCACCCCCTAACACACAGGGGGTGCATGGCCTGACCTAGACAGCCTGTCCTCCCAGCCCATGCCTCCCCCAGCCTGCCTGGCCAGTGGGGGTGAGAACAATCCTTGCTTGTTAATCTTTTATCTGGAACCTTGGACCACAGGACCATCCCTCCCATCCTCCTTTCTGGAGCCGACACGGCCCCCAAACCCTGACCTCACCCGCTGAGACCAGGTAAATAAGTTACCTTTTATGCTGGCTGTGACTGTGGACAATAGGTACAGTGGGGAGATGGGAGGAAGCAGGCCACTGGACCAGCCCACTATGGGCCTGGGTCCCTGTGGGACTGGAAAGTCGCTTCTGAGTCTCAGTTTCCCCAAGTGGAAAGAGGAACCCTCAGGAGGAATGTCTCAAAGAGAAATTAAAGATTGACGTGTACAGAGGTACTCTATGGAGAGTGGGACCCCCCCAAGACCCCAGCGGTGGGGACAGCCACATGCAGAAGGCCCATGCCCTGGTCGTGTGTCCTGAGGCAGGTGCAGGGTTCAGAGCTACTGCAAGCCTGGCCCTTGGCTATGGTCCAGACCCCGGTCTCCCAGGCACTTCCCTAATAGCAGGTCAGCTCACACACCCAGAATATATATTCTCCTCCAGAACATAACCAGGTAAATTCCAAACCAGGAAGAGCGCACTTCCCCCCCCACCCCCAAATCTCTCAGGGGAGAACATCGAGGCTCCAGGGAACCTCGTTCATCCAGCAGCTCTGCCTGTACCATGGTGGGAGGCCAGAGCTGGGCCTTACGGGCACATAGGCCACATTTAGATTCCCACCTACTCCCTCTGGGCTTTGGTCTCCTCCATGAAACGGGCCCAGGGCTGGCCCAGTGGCTGGGCTGCAGGAGTGAAGCGAAGAGGATGTCCACAGAGCACATCCTCACCCACCCAGCAGTCCTCCTGCTGTCCCCTTTCAGGGGTATGGGGGAGGGTCACCTCTGGCCACTGGTCTTCCTCTGGCAGGGCCGTGTTCCTGGACAATCTCCTCCATCAGGGAGTGCTGGAGCTGCCCTGGGAACAGGGCCAGGGGCAGGCCAGGGGCCTAAGAGCAGTGGGAGGGTGGCCTCCCAGTCAGCCATTCAGAGCAAGGTCATAAAGATTTAAGGCCTTGCTCTGAGCCGGCCTTCCCCCACCTGCCTCTCCCCGGTCGTCGTGCATGGGAGATGAGGGGAGAATCCTAGGACTCTGTGTCTGGACTCTCATACCTCCTCTAGGAAAAGCAGAATGTGCCCATTTTACAGATTGCAGGAAAAACACCCATCCCATTGCTGTGTTTTACACAGTGCCAAACTGTCTCTAAAGACCCCCGCACCCATCACTTCACTGCCCCACAAGGAGAGGTGGGTGCCCATTTCAGAGCCCAAGAGACTGAGGCCATGGGGCAGAGGAGTGGATGAGTCAGGACAACAGCATTACCCTGGAGCAGAACCATGCAAGGATGGGTGCACTGGGCCCTCCCTGGCTCCCCCTGGCCTGTCCACAAGCCTGGGGCAGGTATACAGGGCCCACCACTTAGCACATGGAGAAACTGAGGCACAGAGATAAAGAGATGCACCGCAGGTCGTTGTGTGTGTGGGGATCCAACCCTAAATTCCTGGGAAGGACTCACAGGCTGGGACCCACAGGGCTCACATCTGGGAGGAGGCTGAGCAGCAGCCAGTCAGAAGTAGGGCTGGGGCCAGGCCTGGCAGGCCAGAGGGCAGGAACTGGATTCTGAGACCCTCTTTCCCCCAGGAGAGTCCTCTGCAAACAGCCTTTTATATATAGTCAGGGCCTCCCCTTCCCTGTCCTTGGCTGACCTTGGGCAAGTCCCTCCACCTCACAGTGGACACTCACCTCCCCAGGCAGTGCTGCACAACTTGCACACACATTGTCCTCTTCACACACAGGGGCAAAACACCAAATTCAGGACTGGGCATCAGGCTGCCCGAGGGAGTCAAAGAAAATAAACCGACCCCACCACACCAGGGGCAGTATCAGGTCTTAGCTTCCACACCACCAAGCCACATGCCTCCGCTTTGTGACTTACTTCCCTGGGCCTGTTTCCCCATCTGAGAGGAAGCCAGCATTCCCCCCAAGGTGGCAGGTGTCACTGTTTTAAGCATGACTGGCTGCATCCCGGGTGTGTGTGTGTGTGTGTGTGTGTGTGAGACCTGTGCCAGCCTGCTCTTTCAGGCCCAGCTTCCACTTGTGCAATTCAGCGCCTAGCCTGGGGCACAGGTGTGCAGAGACCCTCAGGCTTAAGGGGGAGCGGGCAGTGTGCCCTAAAGTGAGCCTCCAGGAACATCTGGGGCTCAAGGTCCGGCTTTATCTTTGTTTCTAAAAGGGTTAGATTTTAGACGCATTCATGGAGCAAGGCCGACATTCGAATCCGGGGCTTCAGCTGCAATACCCCTATCCGAGCAAGGCAGGAAGGTGAACCCCCTACAGAACAATCTCGAAATCAAACATTTAAGATAACAGCCAGCCCACTCCTCCTTCCGGAGACCCCGGAGCCTCACCCCAGGCTCGGCTGCAGCGGGACCTTGAGCAGTCACTCCCCTCTCCCAGGTTCAGTTTCCCCGCCTGTGAAGTGGGGCTGGGGAGCTAGCTGAGGATCCAGAACACCTCCCTTAGATGAGGCCAGTTTCGATTTTCCCACGTCCGTCACACCGACATCCCCCGCACTGAGGCGGCCCCCACTGGGAAAAGGCGCGCACCTGGGTTGGCGGGCAGCTGGACGCCGCCGCCTGGTTTCTGGCCGCTTGCCACTGGGCTTCGGCTCCGCTGGGGCGCCTCCGGGGCGGACGGAGAGCGTCGGGGAGGTTTGTCCTCCGACTGTGCGCCTCACCGCGGCAGTGCGGCACCCACCGCCCCCGCGCAGGGCTGTGCACCCCGCGCCTCAGCTTCCCCGTCTGAGAAATAGGCGCAGAGCCCCGCTCGAGGTCTGCGGCCTCGGCCCTCACCTGTGCAGTTCCCCGGGGCGGGCGTGGCGTCCCCCATGCGGCCCCCGGGCCTCGCCCTGCGGCTGAGGGTCGTGGCCTCCTCGCGCATCCCTGCGCGCTCCGCGGCGTTCGGCCAGACTACCGCGCAGGGGCCAGCGGGGGCTGGGCCGCCCGGTCACGCCCATCCAGGGTTGAGGGCGGGGCCGACCCCGCAGGAACCCAAATCCCCGAGGGGGCGAAGCCAGCAGAGCGGGAAGTCTCGCTCCAGGGCTTTGCGCAGGTGTTGACCTCTGCCCCTGCGCCTCCGACCACCAGGGCCCCCCACAGACCAGGTGTTTTCGGTGAGTAGCACATGTGAACCCCATCTGTGTCACTGTGGGTCAGGCCCTCTGTGGTGGGTGTCGATATTGTAGGTCCTCAGTGAGGGACCCCCGAGTCGTGGGGGGCAGGATTCAGACCTCCAGGGTCTGGCCCTGGGCTCACACACTCGGGGACCCTGCCGTATCCTTGCTCCTCCTACCCAGCTCCCTCTGAAGGGGCCCCTGGCTAGGCTCAGAGCTGCGGCCCGCCCCTTCCTCTCCCTAGGACCCCGCCCAGCCCAGGCGCAGCACCCCGCCCAGGCCCAGGCAAACACTGAGGGAGCTCTAAGACAACAGACTCAATAGACGACCCCCTCCCCCACCAACCCCCCCCCCCGCACCCCCCCTCCCCCCGCCAGGGCATCTCAGGGTAGCTCCTGATCAGGTGACCAGCCCGGTAGAGCTGAGGGAACGTAAGTGGAGGATTCCTGGGTCTGTCTTCGTTTGCAATCCTAGTCTAATGATGGATCCTTATGTCTATCTTGGTCTACACTATCTAGGCCAATGGTGGATCCCTGGATCTGTCTTGATCTCCACTACCTAGTGTAATGGAGACTCCCTGGGTCTGTCTTGGTCTGCACTCCTAGATTAATGGTTTATCACTGAGTTTATCCACCATTAGACGAGGTAGTGGTCACCAAGATAGATATATGGCTCCATCATTAGACTAGGAATGCAAACCAAGATAAATCCAGGGATCCATCCTTAGAATAGGTAGTGGAGAACAAGATAGACACATGGATCCAACATTTGAGTACAGACCAAGATAGATCTTGGTCTAATGAAGGGATCCTCCATTAGACTAGGTAGTGGAGACCATGACAGATCCAGGGGTGCGCCATTAGCATAGGTAGACCCAGGGATCCTCCATTACTAAGTAGTGGAGACCAATAGACCCAGGGATCCACTATTAGATTAGGAGTGCAGGCTAAGATAGATCCAGGAATGCATCATTTGACTAGGAATGGAGACCAAGATAGACACTGGGACCCTCCATTAGACTAGGTAGTGGAGACCAAGATAGATCCAGGGATCCAACAATGGACTAAATAGTGGAGACCAACCTAGGCACAAGGATCCACTATTAGACTAGGAGTGCAAACCAAGATAGACCCAGGGATCAAACATTAGACTAGGAGTGAATACCAAGATATATCCAGAGATCCACCATTAGGCAGTTAGTGACAGAGAGAACAACTGATGCAAAGGCCTTGAGATCTTAATTCTTTGGAAGCTTGAGGTATAGCCAGAAGTCCAGTGTGGCCACCCCTGCAAGTCTGTGAGGTGGCCCAGCTGGACAGGCCTGGCTCTGGAGTGCCTGGCAGGTGGCAGCGAAGAGGTGGGTGTCTTGTGGGACAATAGAGCAGGGTTCCAGCGGGCCAGCCCCTCCCCACCTTTGCTTTCGTAGCCTGGTAGAAGCTGATGTTCAGTGCGATACATAAGGGCCCTGCCCTTTCCTGGGTCAGAGTTGTTTCACCCCATAATATCTAATTCCCACTTCCGACTTGTGGGTCACACATAATGACTTTCTTCATTTCCCTTGATGTGAACCAAACGTGTATGTCCCATCTGCCACATCAGGAAGCCAGGTGAGTCCACAGGGCCCACTGTGATCTGCCCCCTCCAGACCACACTCAGGGACATGGGACCCCAGAATTCCCTACCACATGGCCCCGTACCCACCTCTGGGATCTTGTGGCCTTCTCATTGGCTCTGGTCTTTTGTGCACCACTGTACCCAGGACAGCTGCCTGTAGGTGCATGAGCAGGGCTGGGAGGGGAGGTCTGGTGTGGCCCTTGAAACTACAGGGTAGAGCTGGTGGAAGCTGCCTGCGGGCTGCCTACAGCACCGCACGCTGGCCCAGGCCTGCTATGTGTATGCATCCTGGGGCTGCTGTAACAAGGTACCACAGACTGGGTACTTTAGGAATACAAAAATGTGTAATCTCAGGGTTCTGGAGGTCAGAAGTCTGAGATCAAGGTGCTAGCAGGGCTGTGCTCCCCCTGAAGGCACTAGAAAGGGTCTTCTCCATGCCTCTCCCCAGCTTCTGATAGTTTCTTGGCTTGTGGCAGCATCATTTCAATTTTCATACAGCTGTTTTGTCCCTTTGTGCATATCTGTCTCTGTGTCCAAATTTCCCCTTTTTGTAGGGGTACCAGTCCTATTGGAATAGGGCCACCCTAATGACCTCACTTTAACTTGATTGCCTCTATAAAGACCCTATTTCAAAATAAGGTCATGTTCTGAGGTACTGGGGGTTAGGACTTAATCACTTGAATTTTGGGGAGGACACATTTCAGCCCATAACAGCCTATAACATAACAAGAATGAGACAACATGTTTTCTTGGCCATCTGTGGCATGGTTACATGTTCTGGGTATTCAAGCATGTGGCTCTGGCCTCCGTTTGTACCGTTAGGGAACTGGTGGTGGCCTGAGACTTCTGTCACATGCTACAGGAAACTATACACCTCGTTATACCTCAGAACACCCACTTGTGTCAAAGACATCTTCAGAAGAAGTGGGAGGCACTGGGTTTGGTTCTGCAGGTGGAACCTCAGTCAGTATGAACCTTGATCTGGACCACCCCATCTACCTTTGCTGGGACTTCTTGGAACGGCGTGCTCCTGGAGAGCACCAGCAACACCTACCATGGGTAGGGAGGGAAACTGAGGCCGGGGAGGCGAAGGCACTAGTCTACCACAGACTCAGACCGCTTGGGCCACCACCTCGTCCCCCATCCATGTCAGGGATGGCAGTTCTGACAGGCATCCTGTGCCTGAGCCTTAGTATTCTGATCTGAGGGATAGAAAAGATCCTGCCACCCTCCCAAGGTGAGGGAGACTGTGACAAGGTCAAGGATGGAGCATCTCCTGAAAGGTGGGTTACACAGGCCCTGCCAGTGTTTGGACTTGCTGCCATCCCTATCTGCACCCCAGCTCTCCAAGTCCTGGCCCAGACTGGGAACAGTGCCTGTGCTATGCCAGGCTGGTGTCTCCTGGCCCTCAGGCCTTGGCCGCCTACTCAAGGGAGCCCTCCCAAATGCCCTTCCTGGACAAAGCCGTTCCATGCTGCATGACCTCAGGCCTGTGAAGCAGACAGGACATATGGCTCCGTGGTGGAGGCAATGGCGAAGAGGCAAGAAGAACCCAGCAGAGACACTTGAGGAACTGACCCAAGCCTTGGCCTCTCTGCATTTGGGGTCCAGCCCCTACCCCATTACCTCTTCCCCATCTGCGTTGGTATCTGGGAGCACACAGTATGCCCAAACAAACATTTGTTGAATAAATGAACTGGCAGGAAGGAACCAGGGAGGTGCGTGAAGGGGGAGGGGTCTGGAAGCTCTGGGTCTTGGTGTTCTGCTCTATAAAATGGGCTTACACACATGCTACCAGAGACTTTGAGGGGATGATGAAGATCTGGCTTGGGGGTCTCCTCTTCCCTCAAGGCTTAGCCTGTCCCAGAGAGCCTTCCTCAACTTGATTGTCCTGACACAGCGTCCACAGGCCATGGTGGCGGGGTGCGGGGGAGGCGTTGGTCATTGGTGTGTTTCCCTCAAATTGGATAATCACTTTAGAAATGTAAAATGCTTTTTGTTTTTCTTTAAATGTTCTTCATTTTTTCCACCACTCAATATAAAAATAAAATTTTTATCCTAAAACCCTCTCATAAAGGACCAAGTCCAGAAAATTCCATCCCAAAATGAGAGTCAGGGAAGCAGGGTGGTCTCATGGGCTTTGCCTCTTTTTTAAAAAAATTATGTTTTTAAATTAAGAGCAATTATTTTAAAAAGTAATCTAAACTTGTAGCTCCAATGAGCTGGGTATTTGGGGAGAGAATTTTCCCAAAAATATTTTCTGCCAGGCTGTTTGGCATCCTCCACACACACTAGTCCTCTGGCTGCTCCACAGGAAGGCAAGAGCTGGTCCTCTTCTGTAGGGAACCCCGGGCTGGAGCCCACTCCCCACCAGGGCCCAGGCTCTGACCACTGGGCTGTCCTCCCTGGCCCTAGGTCTGTACAAGTGAGGCTTTCCTTGGCTTCCAGGAGGGAGACAGGTAACTCACCCCAGGTGACATCAAGCCACCACCCACAGGTTCACAGTGATGGCTTGGAGACATGTAGCAAGGAAGCTGGGAGGAGGCAGGCCTATGGGCTATATGCTTTCCTAGGGGGGCAAAAGCAGGTGATGGATTCACAGAACAGATAAGACCAGGCCCTCCTGAATGCCAAGCCTGCTCAGCGGCCAGGACACAGGGGGCACAGGAGGGACAAAGGCTGATGGGCTGCTTCCAGGGCTCCTCTTCCGCCTGTGGGCAGCCAGACTATGGGTCATTTTTTCCTGCCTCTTGACTCTTTTCTGAGTTGTCTGAATTTTTTACAATAAGCATGAATCTATTCTCTCATCAGAAAACAGGAAACTCATAAAGATTTTAAGGGTGGGATACATGTAAATGGTAACACACATTCACAGGACAGTTCTGAATTCTACCTGTCAGAAAAGATATGGACTGGCCCCTCATTAGCAGATGGGGAAGCTGAGGCTCAGAAAAGTGGAACTGTCCCATCTAAGGCCATTTGCCAGCTAGGATGATGCCTCATGACTGTGATCTGAGGGCTCACTCATAATGATAGGGTTTGGCTGTGCCCCCGCCCCCGCCAGGTGGGGGCAGGGGTATGTTTTCACAGCCAGAAGTTTTCCTAGGTAAGCCTGGGGTAAGAACTGCATAGGCAGGTCCAGGGCAATCCAGAGGCTTAGTGGTTATGAGCCAGTTAAGCTTCCTTGATGCCATGCACCTGCCCAGCCAGCTTGGAGGGAGCCTGAGTCCCCAGTCACAGAAGTATGAGAGCCTGCCTCCCCCTGCCTAACGCAGACCCTGTGGCCTCTTGGCCCTCATCAGCCCCTCAGGCTCAGGGCATTTTAGCTACTTCTGCAGCCTGCTGGTTGACTTTGGGTAAGCCCTGCCCCCTCTCTGGGCTCCTGTTTCCTCCCCACCTCCTCTCAAGCCACACCTGCCAAGGCTATGGCTCAAGGGCACCTCAGAGGCCCAGGCTTGTGGCCTGGCACATGCCTTGTGGGAAGGCATTCCCTGGGCCTCCTAGGGGGTGGTCTCTCACAAGGCCTGGAAGGCTGGCCAAGGCCATCTGCATGGACAGATTGAAGAGACCTGGCCTGGGGCAGGTGCTTGGAAGGCTCCCATTTTACAGATGGGGAGTCTGAGGCCTGGAGAAAGGGTCTGTCCCTAGCAACACAGCTCATCCCCAAGGCCCAGCCTCTGGGGCCTGACATTCTGGCTCTCTGTGCCTCTCAGTTTTCCCAAGATGGGCATGTTAGCACTCCTCATACCAGGGCCAAAGGAAGGATGAGATGTACAGTGCAAGTCCAAGTGTGTCCAGCATGTGAGCCCTATAGTCAGGGCTAGTAGGAGGGTCAGGACAGAAGAGAGCAGGAAGGGGCTGCTCTGAGTCCTGCAGGCTGTATACCTGCTCTCACCTCCTCACTCCCTGTGCTGACAGCTGTGCTTTTCCAGTAATCATCAGGAGCGCTTCGCTGTCCCCGTTTTACGGGTGAGAAACTGAGGCTCAGGCCTGTGAGTCACACATTTGCTAAGTAGCTGCTTTAGTCAGCTGCAAGGGATAGAAACCCAGTGTCAACCCAGAGGAGATGGCTGCTGGCAGCTTCAGAGTTCGGAGGGAAGTCCTTGAAGCTCAGGATCCCAGAGCAGGGGAGCAACTCTTTCAGCATCCCAACACCTCATCCCAGAGATGCACTGGACCATGTGTTCATCCCTGGACCAATCGCTGTGCCAGGCAGAGGCACTCGATGAGCCAGGGTTGCAGGAACCTGTGGCTGCATAACCACAGATACTGTTTACAACAGCAACAGTCATTTCTGCTCATGAATCTGCAGTCCAGGCAGGGCTCAGTACCTTGGCTCTGATCCACCGTGAGACTCCACTGGAAAGGCATCCCAGGGCATTGGCACCTCTCCACAGGGCTGCTTGAACTTCCTCATGGCATGGTGCTGTCTTCTAGGAGCAAGCGTTCCTGAAGACAGGGAGTGGAAACTGCCTGTTTATCCAGGCCTTGGCCTGGAATGTCACTTCTATTGTATTCTATTCATCAAGCAGCCATGGAGCTCAGGTTCAACGAGTGGAGACAGACCTCACCTTTCATAGGGAGGATCCTCAGCAAATTTGAGGGCCAGAAGCACTAGGCCAGACTCTTCTTGGGTATCTGATGTGCACCTGCACACTAGCAGGCCATTCCAAATTAGAGAACTTAGATCAGATTCAGACCCCAAATGCAGGTATGACCTTACTGAGTTCTGATAAAACATGCACAAGCAGATGCAAACACAGGAGGACTGGAGGACACTAGTCCAGGGTGTTAAGTGCTGACAGGGGATACAAGTAATGTCTGTGTTTTTGATGCTTGTCCACATTTTCTGAACTGTTCAGAGGAATGTACACTCTATTCGTCTGGCCTTGGGCTGTAACGATGCTATCTGAGGGCAGGCGGGCAGAGCCTATAACCAGAGACAAGGTCATCTCTCACGTACCCACGTGTGGAGTCCTGATTATGGTGCCCAGGAGTTTTCCATCCCATCGAGACCCAGCTCAGCACAGGTGGGTCCAAGCTCATGCAGATCTTGGATATTGCTGTACACTTTTCTCCCCTGTCCTCGGTACCCCCATGGTCCCAGTCCTCCTGGAGACCACCTTGTTCTCATCTCCTTTGAGAGGCTCAAGGAGGGCCAGGGAAGGCCAAGGCTAGCCCATCTGGTGAAGGCCAAGACCCTGAGGGTAGTTCATGGGCTGGATCTCTTTGTATCTCTGTGCTCACTGGGGCCCCTGTGCAGCAGACAATCTGTCATCTGCACACTGTGATCCTCGGTGGGGGAAATGCCCCTTCAGCCTTCAGAGGACTGTGGGCGCACAGGTCCTGCCTTCCCTTGCTGATGGCCACCACCTCTTAAAACCAGACTCAAAGGGTGATTAGGTTAAAAGCTCCCTGCCCAGCTCTTCCTTGACTCCCTATCTTATTCCATCCAGTCATCAAATACCTGCTCCTGCCTGGCTCTGTGCCCCATGCTGCTGACCTCTGTGATCTCTTGGGTCCACAGGGCCCAGGAATAAAGCCTTCAGTTAAGCTGACTTTCCTTGCAGTCTACCCAGCCCTGTGGCTCTCCTCGTGCTTCCACAATTCACTCAGGTGCCACTGCTTCCAGGAAGGACTCCTTGCCTACCCAGGCTGGCTTGGGGCAGACCATAGGCTTGTGACTCCTTCTCTCCCACCCAAGAGACAGATTGTACCTGGAGTGCAGGAACCACACCTGGTTCATCTCCTTGGCCCCAGAGCCCAGCACAGGCTGAGCACAGGGCAGGTGTCACTAACTGTTTGAGGAATCTGAGAATGAGAGATGGTCCAGGTAGATAATGTTGGTGACACCTTGGGCAAACTCCTGCTATTCCTTTCTCTCCACTCACCAAATTGAGCTGTGGATCAGATTGTGGAATTTGGCACCAGTGACCTTAAGCTCAAATCCTGGTACTGCTGTGGTGACTTTGGGCAGGTCATCTGTGACAGATGCTGCCTGTGCCCACCATGTCTCCTCTGCTAAGCTCACTCAGGGCCCTAGGCCCAACTCCCAGCTTCCTGAGTCTCCCTCTGGGGTCTTGTGTTAGTCATGTCTTTTATTTTCTGTGTTCTGATGCTTTGACACAGGCCAGGCTGACCCTGGAGGGATGACCTCCAGTTCCTAGAGATAGTAAAGGAGTTGCCATGAGCACATCTTTCATATGCAAACCAACACATCCAGCGCCAACGCCACAACAACGTCACACTCCAGACCAGTGTCCACCCGCCCTAGTCACCCCAGGGCCAGCTACCAGACAACTAGCCTCTGTGCCCTGGTCCACTAAAATTATTCAAACTGGCCAGTCCTAAGCCTGCTCACCCTGCTCACTCGTTCCTTCCTATGGAAACCACAGTAAAGGCTCTCACCACATGTCCCCTTCTCCCTCTGCCTCCTGAGCAAACCTGGTGCTTCCTTGTGTGGCCCTACATGGTGCAGTGTGCTCCCAGCACCCTGGCCCCTCAGGCAGGTTAGCTCTGAGGTTGTGGTTCTATACAGTGAGAAAGCTGGGCCCTGGGGCTCTCCTGTTGAACATAAACCGTCACAGAACATCAACATCAGACAAGGTCACTCTGTGAGACAAAGAAACAATCAACTGTACCTATCCTGGTGATATAAGTGGCTGCTGCTTTGCTACCAGCTACAGCTTTTGCTTCCCTTCATTCCTTATACTTTCTAATAAAACTTACTGATACTCAAACACAGAACAAGCCCCACTTCCTAACAGCATCCAGTCCAGCTCTGCTTCTTTGAACCTCTTCAAAATTGCCTTATATGAGCCCAAACCCTACTCAAGTCCTCCCTAACACCGTTGCACTGAGACACCTTACGATTTCGCATGGCAAGTGTTTCACCTCACCTCATCATGGCAGGTCTAAAAACCCCGGCATCGTCCTGGGGTCTCTGCTGGGACAGGGTGAGTGGCACACAGGCTTCCCCTACAGCCAAGCTTCAGTTGCCTCCAGACCTAAGTTGCTTGATACCACACTCTGTGTATCAGTGTCCTGGGGCCACTACAACAAAGTACCACAAATCAGGAAGCTTAAAACAACAAATGAATCCTTGGCATTCCTTGGTTGGAGCTGCACCACTGCAGTCTCCACCTCCACCATCACATTTCTGTGTGTCCTTTCTCTCTTCTTATAAGGACACCACTGATTGGATTTAGGGACCACCCTAATGCAGTAGGACCTCATCTTAACTAATTACATCTGCAAAGACCTTCTGTCTTGGTCACATTCTGACATTCCAGGTCGACATGAATTTTGGTGGGGGACACTATTTAACCCATCATAATCTACCCTTTGACCCCCTCAAAAGTCACTTTGGTCCCACTTTCAAAATACATCCACCCCATCCCAACATCTCCCAAAGTCTTAACCCATTCCTAATGGGAGAAAAAGGAAGGAACGAAGGAGTCACTGGTCCAAAGCAAGTCTGAAGCCCAGCATGCACATTCCAGTAGATTTCAAGGCCTGCAAATAACCCATTGTGGCTTGATGCTCTGTCCTTTGGGTGCATGAAGGTGGCCCTGCTCTCCGGGACTTTGGCAGCAGCTGCATCCCACCTTCTTTGGTCTCTGCCTCTGCATTCGTGGCTCTGCCCTCCAAGCCATTCTTTCTTCACTTCATTTCATCTCTGGGCCTCTCAATCTAGACTGGCAGAGTTTCCACTAATGTAACAGTCTCAAAAGCCTTGTTGGTCTTCTGCATAATTCACAGGGAGCTACACCATCAGGTAAGAGGCTCCACAGATCTTTCCTGAGTAGCCCCATCTCTCTTCCTGCATTCCGCTGAGATGGTGGAGTACACCCGACAGTCACAGATTTAATCTCTTCAACAGTAGGTTCTCCCACAACATCTTTGGTGCTGTCTTTAGACCACACTTTCTGAACAGTGAATTTCCTAATTTTAACAGGCTGAGGACTTCCCAAATCATCATGTGCTGGTTCCTTTTGCTTAACAGTTCCTTCTGCAATTTATATCTTTCCTCTAAGATTTTACTACAAGCAGCAAGGAGAAACCAGGCCATATCATTCATATTTTGCTTAGAAATTTCCTCAGTTAAATATCCAAGTTCATTCCTTACAATTTCTACTTTCCAGTCAACACTAGAATACAATTCCGCCAAGTTTCTGCTGCTTTATGGCCTTTCCTCCGGTTTCCAATAATTGGCTCTTCATTTCCATCTGAGACCTCACCAGAAGCACCTTTCATGTTCATACTTGATACCAACATTATGTTCATGACCATACATGTATTCTCTGAGACAATAGAAACTTTCTCTACATTCTCCTCACTTCTTTCTTTTCTTTTTTGGAGGTTCTTTTTTTTTTTTAATTGAAGTATAGTTGATTTACAATGTTGCGTTAGTTTCAGGTATACAGCAAAGTGATTCAATTATACATACATATATATCTGTTTTTTTCAGATTATTTTCCCTTATAGGTTACTACAAAATATTGAGTATAGTTCCCTGTGCTATACAGTAGGTCCTTTTTGCTTATCTATTTTATATATAGTAGTGTGTATATGTTAACCCCAAACTCCTCATTTATCCCTCTCTCTCACTTTCCCCTTTGGTAACCATAAATTTGTTTTCTATGTCTGTGGGTCTATTTCTGTTTTGTATATAGGTTCATTTGTATCATTTTTTTTAGATTCCACATATAAGCATTAACATATGATATTTGTCTTTCTCTGTCTGACTTATTTCACTCAGTATGACAATCTCTAGGTCCATTCATGTTGCTGCAAATGGCATTATTTCATTCTTTTTTATGGCTGACTAATATTCCAGTGTGTGTGTGTGTATCCCGTCTTCTTTATCCATTCATCTGTCAATGGACATTTACGTTGCTTCCATGTCTTGGCTATTGTAAATAGTGCTGCAATGAACATTGAAGTGCATGTATCTTTTCAAATTATGGTTTTCTCCAGCTATATGCCCAGGAGTCCTCACTTCATTTTGACCTATCTCTCACCAGAATTGCCTTTATTGTCCGTATTTCTACCAACAATCTCTTCAAGGAAATCTAGGCATTTTCTATCATGTGCCTCAAAACTCTTCCAGCCATGTATACATTACCCAATTCCACAGCCACATTTTTAGGTATCTGTTATAGAAGCATCCCCCTTCCTGGTACAAAATCTGTATTAGTTTTCTACAGCTGTTGTACAAATTTCCAAATTTAGTGGCTTAAAACAACAGAAATTTATCCTTTCAAAGTTTTGGAGGCCAGGGGTCTGAAATCAGATGTTGTCAGGGCCGTACACCCTCTGGAAGCTCTAGGAAAGGATCCTTCCATGCCTCTTCCAGCTGCTGGCCACTCTGGGTGAACTTTGGTGTTCCTTGGCTCATAGCTGCAGCATGCCCATCTCTGCCTCCATCATCACAAGGCCTTCCCTGTGTGTCCCCTCCTCTTCTTATAAGGACACCAGTCATAGGACTTAGAGCCCACTCTATCCTCATCTTAACTAACTACATCTGCAAAGAACTTATTTGCAAATAAAATCACAATCTGAGGTTCCAGGTGGACATAGATTTAGGGTGGGGGACACCATTCAACCCAGGAAGCCAACTTGTGTTGGCTTTCTTCCCTTCTCTGCCTTATTCTTCATTCCCCTACTATTCTTCCTGGGTTGCCTCCCAAATAAACTCCTTGCATTCAATCCGTGTAGCAGGATCTGCTACTGGGAGAAAACTACCTAAGACACAGGCCCCCTGCTGTGAGTCAGTGGGGACCCACCTAAGACATGCCCGCCTCCACCCTGTGAGCTACTGGCAACCCATTTAAGACATAACTCCTGGTGCTGAGCTACAATGTCCCCCTCTGTGAGTGGAGTGAAGATAATGGCCCTTTCCTCTAAGGTTTTGGGAGCACAGAGGAGAAAATGCCGTAGGGCTCTGGGTTTAGGACCACACACAGGGAATAGCCACTCCCTACTTCTGAGAAGTGGGGTACTTTGGGAATGACCCCAATATTTTTCCTTGAAGTGGATGGGCTGCTCTCTTGTCAGTTTTCCAGTGCCCCTTGGGGGCAGATGTTGTTCTGGGGTCTATAATGTACTTTCTGAGTTCTGATAGGGCACAAGGAAGTGGAGATCCCTCTCCAGGATGGAGATTCATGGGATGGTGGCATGTGCATTTTCAGCAGGCAGAACTGGAGTGCTTAAAACCAGGCTCCCGGGGCAGGCCTGGCCCTGGCAGGAAATGGAAGATTTTTGTCCCTCTCAGGGATACTGCCAGCCTGGATTCTGTTGGGGAGATAGGGTCAAGGCAGGACTTTTTGGGGGGTACAGGCTGGTCCCTGCAGATGGGGTCTGCGGGGTGGGGCAGGGCCATAGAAGAAATCAGACTCCAAATGAACTTTGTTCTCTCATGGCTGCTTCAGGTGAAGTCAGAGATGTGTTTCTTCCTGCCTCTGTTCTCCCATCCTGGTTTGGGTTCCCTGGGAGGCCCTTCCATCCAGTTCCAGGATGGCCCCCCTCCACCCTCAAGTTGGGGGGGACTATCTTAGGTCACGTGGCCATCTTGGACCAACCCCAGCAGAGGGGGCGGGAGAGCTGGTCAGTGAGCCTGTGCCACAGGAGGGCTAGCTGGAATCCTTCCCCTGTAACCTTCACTTTCTAGGATCTTGGGGCCAGGTGGCCCACCCGAGCCACCAGCTCTTCTCCTTGGCAGGAAATTCCCTAGGCACTACCTGGTATTTGCCATCCTGCTGGTCAGAGAGGACCAAGTCCAGTTTGGGGACAGCACAGCGGGGCCATCAGGAAGGTAAGACAAGGCTGAGAGAGCAATGTGGGTGTGCGACCATCCCCAGGGATCCCTGGTATGCTCCCATCGGGGGGGCCACTGAGGCCCAGCAGACAGCGGCTTGAGCACACCTGGGCTTTGAGGGAAAGAAATCTGCAGGCTGCGAGATGGCGCGGGTGCCATGGGACAATGGCTTCCTGGGGCTGCAAGGGCCTCCATCAGAGCTTTGCACCTGTGAGCAGGGCACCAAGCCCAGAAATTTGTTGGGTCAGCAAGACCAGGCCTGGTGGGCCTTGTGGCCAGGAGGGTGGGGGAGGCCAGCTTTCTAGGACGGAATGTGCAGAATGCAGGGTGGGAACCTGGCTGCTCCCCATGGCCTGCCCTAGCCCCACCTACTTCTCTGGCCCTCAGATTTCTCTCTTGTAAACGGGGGGCAGTGGTGGGTGTGGGAGGGTGTGTGACCAGGGAGCAGCCTGGCCTCCTGTCACAGCTGGTTGCCTTGGGGCCATCTGGAGCTCCTCGGATCACTTGGAGTACTTAGGAATACCTGGAGCCCCCAGGGGACACCTGGAGCCTCACAAGGACCATCTGGAGCCCCTGGGGACCATCCGGGGCCCCCTGAGACAAACTGGAGACCCTTAGGGATCCCTGGGGCCCTCGGAAACACCTGGAACCCCTCAGGACCACCTGGAGCCTCCTAGGACACCTAGAGTCCCTCATGGACCACCTGGGGCCCTCAGGACCACCTGGAACACCTTGTGACCACCTGGAGCCCTCTGGGACCACCAAGAGCCCCTTGGGGACCCCACGAGGAGGGGGAGGTGACTGAAAGGAATGGGCGGTGGGGGGTCCATAGTGCAGCCACCCTCTGTTGCCAGCTGGGCCTCCTAGAAGGATCATTCAGAGAGAGCTTGTCTGCAGACACATTGCAGTGGCTCCTGGGGAGGTGAGCCCACCCTCCTTCCTAGATGCCAAGCACTTGGACTAGCTGCTCAGAGGGGCTTGGATTCCAGGGCCCTGTCAGACCCCAGGAGGTGGGGAGGCCCTTTGAGCATCTGGGGGATGAGGGCTAGAGCCCCCCAAGGCCTGGACTCTGAGGCTTAGGGTAAGCAGGGACTTCAGGGGCTGATCCTGCCACTTCCATGTGCACAGTGGTCTGCTGTCCCCTTGGAGGGTGGTGAGGGATGGGCACAGGTGTGCGGCGGACCCACCTGGGTCCAAATGCCCCTCTGCTGATTTCCTGGGGCATGGCAGCCCCTTTGGGTCTTGTGTGCTGGTTTCTGCAATGGGACCAGACATCTGAGGAGGAATTGGCTCTATGTCCTGGAGACCTGGGGACCTCAGAGGAGGCAGGAGAGCACTGGGCCTTTATGATCTCAGGCAGCATCTGTCTCTCTCTGAGCCTCGATTTCCCCAACTGTTAAAAGAGGATTCCATACCCAAAGTGGTCTGGGGCTGCATGGCAAGAACAAAGTCTCTGAGCTTTCACCCAAGCTGTTGGCAGATATTAACTGAGCACATACTCTGTGCCAGGCACTATTGTAGGTGCTTCATTCTGCTCTCAGAACTTCTGTTCTAGATGAGGAGACAGAGGTTAAACAAGAGGGCAAATATCCCAACAACAAGTAGAGAGACTGGGGCAAGGGCTCTTTGTTGAGGTTCACGGAGCAGACTCTTGCAAAGTCCTGCAGGAAGAAACCCCAGGCAAACAGAACAGCATGTGCAAAGTCCTTGAGATGGGAAGGAGACTGGTGTGTTCTGAAGGTCCAGTGGCTGGAGCCTGGTGACCTGGGGTGGGAAAGAAGCAGTGCGGGGGCACCGGACAGGAGAAAATGAGGCTGGAAGTGTGACAGGGCCAGAGGCTACAGGGCCTGAGTCCAACCCCTGAGTCCCAGAAATCCAAGTGGCTGGCACACCAGTGCCCAGCACACAGGAGGTATGCCAGCAGTGCCTGCTGCATGAAGAAATGGACAAAGAGTGAATGAGTGACTCCTGGCTGGGTCCCTAACTCATTGTGTGACCTTGGGCAAGTGTATTTCCCTCCCTGGGGCTTAGTTTCACTGCTACTAAGACACCCTGAGTTGTCATTATTTTCAGCGAATGGCTGGGCTGGGTGCCTGGCTGCAGCAGGCCCTTGTGTACGCTGGCTCCTTCCTCTTCCCAGGACTGTGAGGGACACGGCCAGCATCCCCCCGGGCCTAGTGGGGAATGTGTGTTCCCCAGGCTGAAGAGGAAGCAGCCCCTGGGGGCACAGAAGACCCTCAGCTCAGGCCTTTGACTCCTGTGACAGTTGGGTACTTCAGACCCTTTCCTGCCCCGTCTGGCATTCTTTAGGACCCCAGAGGCCCCAGGGGCCACCTCCTGCTCAGCCCACTGGCCTTCCTTCTCCCTCTATCCAGGGGATGGCCTCCTGTCCTGCAGGGTTGGGGGCTGGACTTGGGGAGGAGGAGGAGGAGGAGCAGACAGAAAAGGAAGGACAGTGGAGAGGCTGAAAGCCAGTGTGCGTCTAGCCTCCACCCTCTGTGGGTGGGCAGTGCAGAGTGTGCCCAGGCCCCAGGCCATGGGAGCAAGATGAAGGTGGACAGAGGTGGGCAGTGTGCAGGTAGGAAGACGCCCAGGCCACACACATGGTGTGGCAGCCTGTTTCTCACAGTCCTTACTGGGGCATCCAGAGGGGCAGGCTAGATGCCCCTAGCCAGAAGGGTCCCTGGGGACAGACCTGCCTTCTGGGGCCATGCACCGGCCACCCACCACATGACTTCAGACTCCACAATAGTTATTAACATTTATCAGGGTATTTCACAAGAACATCTGAGTTTCTTTTCATCTCCTGAAAAGCTGCAAGCTCTGGCCGCACAGGTCCATGCCTGCGTGGGGACAGCTGGCAGAGGCTCCCCTATATCACCATGACTGCTGGCCTCCAGCATGCCCGTCATGGGGGTCTGTGTTGAGACTTGCTGGAGACACCAGGCCCTGTCTCCAGCTCTGCCCTGGTTGCCCCCATTGCAGCCAACTGGATCTGTTAAGACCCCCAAGCCTGCCCCGTGGCTCTTGCCTCCTGGAGCATCACCAAAGGAGACCCCATGACCAGGCCTTGTCTCCCCCAGGCTCCCTCTGCTCCTCGCTGTGTGTCACTGGCTCCTCCAGGCCTTGGTGGCCCTGCACTAAACTTAGGCACCCTTCCTGAACCCCTCCCCCAGGGTGTCCTGGTTGGGAGTGGGGCTCCTAGGGACCTCCTGCCACACCCCCTGCCATGCCCACTCTCCTTCCCTGCTTCTGTTCCTCCCCTGTGGCTGCACATCTTCTTCTCAATGTCTCAATGGGAATAGCCACTCCAAAGAGAGGGATTTCCTTTCCTCTGTGTTCTCAGGGCCCAGCACTGTCCAAAATGGACAGCGAGGACATTTTTCCTGGTCCTGCTGCAGCCACAGCCTTTGGGACGCCTCCTGCTTTCACCCTTGTAGCTGGCCCCAGAACATATGGACCGTGATGGAATATAATGTCCTGGTGTACCCTGAGCTGCTAGGGACAGAATGCCCACCTCGCCAGCCTTCCGATGTGCTGACTGAGGACAGGACCCTCCTGAAATTACTGTGGAAGCTTGTGTGCCAGGCCCCCCAGGCTGTTGGGTGGGAGAGGATAGGGCTCAGGTCTGCCCTGGGGCACAGAGAGCTCACTGGGAACCGGACACGGGGACCCTGGGCAGGAACCCACGGTGGGGGCCGTGGGTGAGGACCCTGGATGGGGGGTCCAGTCTTGCCCCCTCAGACCCCAGCAGAGTGGCACCATGTCCAGCAGGTCAATTCCGGCTGCCCACTTGGTCTGGAACTGTGGGACTCTTGGAGGCATCCTTTCTGTGACTGTTTCCTCAACTGTCAAGTGGGAACATCCTGGGGTTGAGGTGAGACTGGAGTATTACAGAGTTGACCCTGAGAAGGAGCCCCAATAGGTCCGCTCAGTCAGTGTATGAGGCAGAGAGAGCAGAGCTCCAAGGGAGAAGGGGCAGGACCAGCAGGAAGAGGCCAGCTGGGCTCCAGGTCCCTTCAATGCCTCTGACACCTGCTGTCCCTGCCTTGGCTCCATGGGCAGGGACTTTGCTGTATTTCCTTGCGTAAGAGCACAGTTGGAAGGGCCTGGCCTCCCCTTCCCAGTGGGCAAGTTGCTGGTATCAAGCAGCTTCAGAACACCCACTGCAGGGTGGTGAGCTCTCACAGATGCAGGATTGACGCCCAGGGATGCAGCAGGTATACCGCTGCAGCAGCATCCAGGCATAGCAGGGTGGGTATGTGGGGGACGGCGCTGACTCATGCCTAAGCTCACCTGTGCCCTGCCCACCTCACCTGGGTCTCTACTTTAGCTGTGTCCTGTCCTACCTCACCTGGACCCTGACCACCTCACCTGGGCCCTGCCCACTTCACCTGGGTCCCACTCCCAACTCACCTGTGCCCTGAGCACCTCACCTGTGCCCTGTCACTCCTTGCCTGGGCCCCACCCCCGCCTCACCCATAACCAGTCATCCATTTCTGGCTCCCACAATGGCCCTCTCAGCCCACAGGTATGTGTCCTGCAAGTCTGCCCATGGCTGGGCAGTGATAGGCATCCCTGCAGGGTGCCTTGCGGATGTTAGAGGGATGGGGGTCCCAAGGGACTGGACACCACTCAGTCATCAGTCCCTAAGTCCCTCTGCTCTCCCTCAAGGGCCTCGGGGCTCTGGTGCAAAAAGACCTCCCTGACATCTTTGTGAGTAGCCAGCACCCCCACGATCCCATATCTAAGTCTGGCTCCACTTGCTACAGGGGCAAATGGCCCTATCTACCTCACTCGCATGACCAGGGACACAGAGCAGGTCTCCAGGCATGGCACCTTGTCTGAGGCCCTGCTGTCTAATGCCGCTGCATCCTGGGGCAACCACAGGGGTGTTACTTGCACCCTGCAGGCCTGGATTGGGGTCCAGGGCCTCATTACTGGCTGTGCCCATCTGTTACCCTCATTCTCCATCCAACCACCAGCAGGCCCACTGTGGGGAGACCCTGCCCCAAGGCTGTGTCCACCTGTTGGCTGCCAGCATTTATTTATGTAGATAAGCACTGTCCACCACCCACCAGGGAAGGCAGGCACAAATCTCAGCCCCCCCCCCCATGATGCCTGTGTGGTCCCCCTGTAGTTTCGCAGCATGGTTATTCAGGAACCCACCACTCACCCCCTTGGGCATCTCCAAATGGGGTGGCGAGCTACGAGGTGGCACAGGGTGTGCCCAGTCCCCGGGAGAGGAAAGAGGAGAGAGGTGGAGTCCAGGGGGCCAGTATGGTTCAGCTCACATGGATGTAGATGGTATAGATGGGTGGGCAACTGTCAGGAGGGGTGGCATGACTGCAGACATCCACCAGGTGTCCCTGGGCACCACCCATGAGCTCCTTCTGTCTTCCGGCGCAGATGACCCCTCACTGCCCACTCAGATGGAGTTTTCTTGACAGTCACCCCACGCCCCACTCTGGGCCACACTGCTGGGCCTGAGGGCAGAGGCCCGGGTCTTTGAGGGACGTGCTGGGTGACCCTGGGCAATTGGCTGCCCCTGTTGGGCCTCATTTTTCTCCTCTCTGATGTGGAGGAACCCTCCAGGGCCAAGTACTATGTGGCCTGTTGGTCCCTCAGCAGTCCAGGCTCCCTTCATGCCTGCATGTGGCCTTGATGCCACCTCTCAGATGAATACAGGCCCTGCCGTGCTGGCTGTACAGCTAGGAGACGCGGCAGAGACTCAGCTCATGGGGCAGCTGGGGCCTGGGGCTGCTGGGCCCCCGGGCTGGCCTGGGCCGGGTGCCCGTGGGCTGCTGAGCTCAGGGCCTCCAACCACTGCTGCTGCAGCTCGGCGGACGGGGCACTCAGGTACAAAGACTGCTGGGCCTGCTGCAGCTGCCACACGTGTCCAGCATCCAGCCTCTCTGCGGGGTCTGGCACACTCACCCTCCAGCCAGAGAGGGGGATGGCATGCAGCAGCTGGCCATCCTGCAGAAAAGGAGAGGAGCATCAGCACCTCGGCCCCTGGAGTCCTGGCATCACTAAATACCATCTCCCACAAGTGGGCAGCAGAAGGGTGATTCTGGACAGCCGGGGAAACTGAGGCCCTAGGGTCACATGAGCCACCCACCACATGGGGTTGACCCCAGGCTGCATGGTCCAGGCCTATCTGGGTGCCGCGGGCTTGAGGCTGTGGGCTGCCGGAGCAGGGTGGACCCCCACTCCCAGTGTGGCCCAGCGGACAGAGGACACACCTGGCTGCCTCCTCGAAGGTGCAGCACCAACTCCAGGGAGTCCGACTCAGAGATGGCAGCCCACACCTTGCTCCAGGCTGTGCCGCCATCCGACACCTGCAGGGGGCCACAGAGCAGGCTGGGCAGGGGGTCCACAGTGGCTGGCTTCTGGGGACACAGAGGACAAGTCAGGTGGAGTCTCCCTTGTAAGAGCCACTCTCCAGGAAGCACCAAGGCCGAAGCTCTTGGGGGAGAGAGGAGAGGAGGGGGAGACAGACTGGACAAGGCCTGGGCCAGCCTGAGCTTCCCCAGGGTCACTGCAAGGCCACTTGGGATTGGGCTGGACCTTCTAGGCAGTGAGACCACAAGAAGGGTCAGGACAGAAATAAAGATAAGGTAGGAAAAAATGGAACAGCAGGGAACCAGAATGTGGCGGCTGTTGATGATTTTCCTGTACACACACACACCTCTCACATATAACACCACACACACCACACACAATCACACACACATATACACCCATACCACCCCCCCCAACACCCACACACACCTCACACACATTCACCACACACACAGTACACACAAACATACACACTCACATACACATCACACACACACACCACACACACACCCCTCCCTTTCTTCTGATGTGTTTAGAGCAGTCATGGACACAACCCTTAGGTCATCAGGAAGTCCCTCAGACACACCTGGCAGAGCTGGTTCCTGCTTGGACCTGAGACCTGGGTCTCCCAAACACAGCATTTAAAGTGCATGGATGAGGGGGCCAAGGGGGCTGAGCAAGGGGCTCCTCTCTCCTCTATCGAGATAATCCTACACTCAGTTCTAATATACTGATGCACTTGACCTCTAACATACAGAGACCCTAACTGGGGCTCCAACCGGCCCACCCGGATGACCCTCCCTGGAACCTTTGGGAAGGGAAACTGACATTATAAATAGCTTCCCAGAAGACCCCGATGTGCAGTTGGCCTTGAGAATTATGCACTATGTTATGTGGAGAGAATGGAAAAATGCACTTTTTTGGAAACCACATTCTCACTTTTCCAGCTTTCCTGTTACCTCAACAAATAGGTACAGTGCCCTTGAAGGAGGGCCTGGAAGGCAGCAGCCATGCTCAGGAGGACAGGAGGTGAGAAGGGGTCTGGTGTCCTCACTGCCCCCTAGCCCCCTGATGGCTTGGGCAAGGCAGGGGCAGCATCTCCTTTCAGCAGGGACTCCAGGCCTTCAATCAGAGTGACCATGAGTGAAGATGACACTTGTTCCCATCTGCTGTGGGCTGAATTGTTTGCCCTCAAACCCATATGTTGAAGCCCTAACCCCCCATGTGACTGTGTTTGGAGATGGGGCCTCTAAGGAGGTAATTAAGTTAAAATGAGGTCATATGTATGGGCTCCAATCCAATATGACTAGTGTCCTCATAAGACGTGGAGATTAGGACACAGACACCCACAAAGAGAAGACCATGTGAAGACACAGGGAGAATATGTCCATCTACAAGCCAAGGAGAGAGGTCTCAGGAGAAACTAGCTTGCTGACACCTTGATCTCTGAATTCCATCCTCCAGGACTATGAAGAAATAAGTTTCTGTTGTTTAAGCTGTCCATCCTGTGGTATTTGTCATACAGCCTGAGCTGACTAATGCACCATCTAACAACTCCTGAGTGCAAATGGTTCCCAAGCTCTCAGCCATGACTGGATCCTAAGAGCCCAACACGCACACATGTGATATTTGGCATTCAACTGCTAGCTGCTCTCAGTGGCCTATGGACCCAACTGAGCTCTACCAGTCCTGGTCTCAGGGAAGGCGACAGCTCTAGCACAGTCTGTCAAGGCTTCTGGGGTCTTGTGTCTGGAAGGCTCACCAGACCCAGCCCACCCACCTCTGTGCTCTGCTTGGGCTCCAAGGGGTCCTCGAGGCTGGGGCTCGAGGGGGCCACCGGCTGGGTCAGGAAACACTCTCGGCAGACACGGCTCTGCCTGCCGTTCTCGGCCTTGAACTCGGAGCACTTCCCACAGATGACCTGCAAGACAAGGGCACCTGTGACCCCAATGCCCAGGGACAGAAGACTATCCAGAAGGAGGCTGGAAGGAGAGGTGTTAACGGCATGTGGAGGGGAAGGGCTTGTCTGTGAGCCATGGGAGTCGGGAGCCTTGTCCACAGGGCAGAGACCCCAAGTCTGTCCCCTGCTGGGCCTCCAGGACCTGCCTTCTTGCTCAGAAGGTCCAGGATCCAGGGGTCTGTGGGCATGGAAAGAAGATTGGGAGGAGGAACTAAGCACATGGAGGCCCCAGCAGCTGGCCTCCTCCCACCTGGACTCACCGCCCCGCACAACTTGCAGTGGTGCTTCCTTTTGGTGATGGAGTTGAAGGTCTCGCCGCAGCTGCTGCAGCCCTGCTTCTCCTTGTCACGTCTGGTCTTAGAGGACCCTCTCCTGGGCTCAAGCTATGGGAGGCAAACGGCTGCAGTCAGCTTCCCAGCGCATGCGGAGTGGCAGCTGTGCGATACACAGGCAATGCACATGCAGGGCAAAAAAGCCGGACGTGCAGAAGGGATTTAAGCAGGAGCCACACTGGCCATGGCCCCCTGCCCAGCCTCACTCCCCAGAAGCTGCCCTGCTGTCACACAGGGTGAGATTCCAAGGGGAACAGGAACTCTATGCTTGGAATGGACTTGTCCCACCACAGAGGTCAGTGACTTTGCGTGTCTGCAAAGATAACAACCGGAACCCACACTGGGGGAAACGGTGGCTGCTCAGCACAGGAGCCCAGACGCCAAGGACTGGGGTGTCTGCACACAGCATCCAGCCAGGTGGCCCTTGCTTCCACGCTCTGCCCTCCATTGGACCCCAGAGCACGGTGCCTGCTCCATGCCAGGCACTCAGGGGTGCGCAGTTGCCCACCCAACACATGCGAGAGCACTCTCCTGGGGTAGGAGCAGGGTCAGGGGCTGGACTCCCCTCTCTATCTCCTCCGATGCTGCCTGAATTTCCCACAAAAGAGGGCAGTGATGAGTCCTGTCAGCAAGACAACGGGAAGTCATGAAACATGGTGTGTGTTCAGAGAGGTTAGAAGATCTTTAAGACTAGTCACAAGAACACACTATAAAATGCTTTTACTTCTTTTTTGTTTGTTTGTTTGTTTTCTTTTACATTTAAACAAGCTGTTTTGTGTAAGGTTTCTCAGAAAGTTTTACAAGAACCACATCAAACTCCTTGGAGCAAAGAGGAATTGGAGAGTGGCAGGCAGCAGTGGGAGAGAGGTTTTCATTTTATTCTATCACTTTACTTTAAAAAAAAAAAAAGTATTTATTCCTCTTTTAGTTAAACATATTTACAAATTTAAAAAAATCTGATGCAGTCTAAAACTAAGGAACAGGTATATAAATCATACATGGGAGGTAGATGTCAAGGCGACATGTTGGAAGACTGTTTAAAGGTGTCAAGTTATATTGCTAAGGGAAACAAGCAAGTTGCAAAATAACGTACAGTAGCGTATAATGTTTATACCAAAAAAAGTACGTGCATGAAAAAAAGACTGGAAGGAAGCACACCCTGATGATCTTATTGGCTGTTTGGGGTAGAGTTACTCTTATCTGACTCTCGATCTGGATTTTCTCAAGTGTTCACCGAGAACAGCTTGTGAAAGAGGAAGAAAACCAATAGACACGTAGAAAAGCAAACCAGCCACTCGCTGACCAGCCCCCCCAACCCCTCCCACCTCCTGCCTCACATTCCCATTGAGGACTGTGTTCCCTCTGCACTGTGGACAGCGGTTTGAGAGCTGGGTGAGGGAACCTATGTGGTCCGCTCTGGCTGCCTACCCCTGGCCATAGTGACATCAGTCGTGTCCAGGACGCCAGCCCCACCTGATGCAAGGGCTTGGGAGGTGAGCAGGAGGCAGGAGGGAGTGAAGGTGGGAGTGGGCACCGACCATGCAGGGTGAGGCTGGGGTGGGGGCTCAGTAGCGCTGTCTGATTAGGTTTCCCCATATGATTTGGAGTGGTGCAAGTTGGGGGACAGCTCCCAGGCCCTTGCCCTGCCCCTCATCAGCCATGAGACCCTGCACAAGTCACTTCTCCTCTCCAAGCTTGGTTTCTTCATCTGTAAAGTGGGGTGAGGAACCGCCCCTGGCCCTGAACCCTGTCACAGCACAAGAATCCTGACTGGTTTTGCTGATTGCCCTTACATGTAACCATGGCTCTCAGGAAATGCCCCATCGTTTGATAAAACAGCTTTCTAGCTTTGAACCGCCCCAGCCCCTTAGCATTTCCTCTCTGTGTGGGTAGGGGCGCTGGGGTCCCAGCAGAAAACACAGTCAATTCACCACAAACTTAAGATTTTAAGAAATGTCACAGATATGTGTCAAACTCCCCAGGATGTCAGAGCTAGAATGGCTACTGGAAGTGGTTGTCTCAACCTCTCCCCTGCACAGATGGGGAAACTGAGGCCCAGAGACACTTTTTCTGTTTAAAAGAGAAACACTTAAAATAAGTTTAACATTAGTGTTTCTGAGCAGAATAAAATGAGGTCTGAGATTTGTTTTAAAATATTCCAGAAGAAAGAAGAGTATGTGGGGGTGGGGTGAGGATAGGGGTGGAAAGACAGAAAAAACATGAACAGCACAAAGTTGAAGCTGCTCCAGGCTGGTGTGGGGGTCTCGCTGTCTGTTATTTCTACTTGTATGTGTCCAAAACTTCCCTAATAAAAATTTGAACAAAATAAGCTAAAAAATATGTTTAATATAAACTCTGCAAGTTTAAGGAGAAAGAGATGCACTGGTTGGGGGTGAGGGGGACCGAAGGGAGGGGCTTGGGCATTGGAGGCTGTTCCGGGCTGAACTGTGTCCCCGAAAAGTCACAGTTTGCAGTTCTAACCCCCAGCACCTCGGAATGTGACTGTATTTGGAGAGAGGGCCTTTAAAGAGGTGATTAAGGTAAAATGAGGTCACTAGGGTGGGCCTTAACCCAATATAACTGGTGTCCTTATAAGAAGAGGAGATTAGGACATGGACACACACAGAGGCAAGACTATGTGAGGACACAGGGAGAAGATGGCTATCTACATGCCAAGGAGAGATGCCTGTGAACAAAAAAAGAACAAAGAGTGCCACTCATCATCCACTTATATAAGGGTTAAGATGCAACCACTGCAGTCACCCACGACAGTGCACCCTGGAGGGAATTCAGGATGCAAAAACAAGATGAGGCATTCTGTGTGTTGGAGAGACAGGCCCCGAGATAGATGCACATCTCAGAAAGAATTTCAGTGACCCCAGATTCTTGCATCTTCCCGTGCAGAGAAAAACACTTAAAAGTATTAACTTGAGATATCCGTTCTTTGTGATATAGCAGGAATCTTTTACCAAAATGTATGCTTGACTACATGTATTTCCTAGTCAAAAAATTCCTACATATACTGGCTCCTCCCCTCCCTCTTACAAGCAGTTCCTCAGAGCTGTCTCCCAGGCTATAGTCCTCAGTAAGATCCTGAATAGAACTTAAACTCAACTCTTAAGTTGTGTGTTTTTCTTTAAGTCGACAGGCCTCAGGAGAAACCAGCCCTACCAACACCTTGATCCTGGACTTCCAGCCTTCAGAACTGTTAGAGAATAAGTGTCTGTGGCACTTTGTTAAGTAGCCTGAGCACACTATTCTGGCCTATGCTTCCCAGCTCTGCTGCCTCTGCTCATAGACCCCACTGTGGGCCCCACCACTGTGAGGCCAGTGCTGGCCCCCTGGTACGAGGAGCCCTGGGGCCAGCTGGTGCCTCTGAGGGTGATAGGGACACTTGCTCTGCCCAAGACCCCATCCCCCTCCTCCTCCAGCTCATGACCCCTGACCCCATGGACACTGGGTGTAAGAAAACCTTGGGCCCCCTCTCAGTTTATTCCATGCAGCTCAGGACCACAGAGCCCTGTGGGTGGAAAATGGGTGGCACAGACCCGACAAGCAATACTGACGCTCCCCACAGCCACGTGCCTTACTGGAGGCCACCCCTGTCACCCGACCTTGGCTGCCAGCCACACTCTAGCCCTGAGGCACATCTGTCTGCCCCACTCAGGGCTCCTTCCCTTGAGACCATCTCTCAGGACTGCTGGGGCTCAGACATGAGAAGACAGGGGAGGGGCCATCCCTGGGTCTGCCGTGGCCCAGGAGCCTCAGCCCTCTACCAACCTTCAAGGTGACCCTGCCATGCCTGTTTTCCAGGTGAGGACACCAAGGGCACTTGAAGTGGGAGTGGTCAGCGGCAGGGTGGCTGGATCAGCTGTTTTGCCTTCAAGCACTTACATGTGCTGCAGAATCTTGGTTCTCCAGACCCTGCGAACAGCGCTGAACAACTGCTGAGAACACAGGGAGGCCATGGGGGCTACTGGGGCATCCCTGAGGGGCAGGGCTGCCCACGAGATGGAGGAGAGGCTGTAGCGGGCCAGGGGTATGTGGCCAAGAGCTCAGCTCCTGAAGGTCAGCAGGGACCCCATCCTGGCCAGAGGGACCAGAGGGCAGTTCCTAGAGCCGGGCATCTTGGGGCTGGGGCTTGGAAGAGCGACCCATCCTGGCTTCCTTTTTTAGGCTGCAGTTCGGTGATCAGACAGGGTCTGAGTACCAGCTTTCTTGGCTGGGTACCAGCTTCCTCGGTGCTGAAGACTGTGAGCCACCATGGCCTACGCTTGATGCGGCTTCCCCAGGTAGTTCCCGACACCGAGGGCTGGTGACCAGGTGGCTGAGGTGAACCCACCTGCATCGTTGAGGACAGGTCTTCCTGGCCAACCATACTTCCTTTTTGGATGAGGATATAGAATAAGTCAACCAAAGGGAGGGGCTCAGATTTTCTCTTTGGATGTGGAGACATTGGAAAGGCCTGGGCCAAGTCTAACCAGGGAGGTGTGGAACCGTGGCTTCCCCAGTAACAGCCAAGCAACTTCACCCAAAGCGCTCCAAATGCACAAGCATGGGCCTGGGAGGTCTGTGCTGAGGGCCTGTTTTATTCAGCATTTTCTCTTCAGCAGATTCACTTACAAAGCAGGGAAGCAGGAGGAAAATTCAGGTAAGAATCGGGTCCCAAACAGTGGCCCTGACAACCAGCCTCAGAAGATGGAGCCACACAGTTATCATTGGTCCTAAAGGGTGTGGACATAGGCCTGGGTCTTAGGCCCGGCCCTGTGGCGGGTGCAGCCCAGGCCCTCTGCCCTTCACAGGCAGCCCTGTCCCGGGCTTGGGGTGGAAGGGCGGCACTAAGTTTGTGCACGCTGAGCGACGGGTGGCAGGGGTGGGGCCTTTCACGGCATCGCGGAAGGGTCCATGTGTTGCCATGGTGGGTCTGGAGCCCAGGAAGGCCTTTTGGACTCTGACATTTCTGTGCTTCCGTGACGAGAGATGGAACTTTTGCAGAACGGGGAAGTTTTTGGATTCTGCAAGGCCCCCTTGCAAAACTTCCTGGTTTGGGTTTAGCTTTTCTTAGGAAAGAGGGCCTTGTGGGAACTGTGCGTCTGAGGACACCACCAGGAAATCAAATGAGCACACCAAGAGTGAGTTTACATTTCCTCTCCAAAAGCTTACATCTGGCATGTTGTAGCAAAGATCACTCTTTCTAGTGCCAGAATTAAAACCCACTTTGGAGTACTTTCCACATATATCCACTGAGCACATCTCGGACTCACCCTGTATGGCAGGAGCTTCACTGAGCTCTCTCTCTTCTCCCCACCCAAGGGAAGGTAAGGGTAGAGGGGGAGGAGTTGCCCAAGGCCTCATGTCAGGACCCACTCCACGTGTTAAAACATTAAACATGTGACCTTCAGGTCCCTTCCAGCTAGAACATTCTCTGATGGGCACTGCCTGTCATGTGTGCCAGCCCCACCTCCTGCTCCTCTCTCTCTGCCTTGGCACTGGATCTTCCTCAGCCCTGTCTCCCTGACCACACAGCCCGCAGCCACTTCCACTTTTCCCTGCATCCACGGACTGAGGCCTGCCTGTGGACTCACCCTACAAAGAATGGGGGTTGCTCACGGCCCTTGATGCCTTCCGGCCTGCCCCAGGCCAAGGGTCGGATAGCAGAGGGCCCTGCAGGGGGTCCAGCTCAGCTCCCCTGCAGAGGCAGGGAGAAGCAGTGCTTCATGCAAAGGGCCATCATGGAGGTTGTCAGAAACCCTGGCCAAGGGACCCTGGAGCTGATTGGAAAGCTGCAGAGGCCCCATCTGTCATTTTTCTCTGGGCAGTTAGTTACACAGATGAAGCTTGAGTGTGCAAGCTGCTTTTCATGACATTCCTAGACGTTCCAGAAAGGAGCCCAATAGCACACTGCCAGCCTCACACGCACAGTTTGGTGATTCAGAAAGCTGATGGTGGGTTGCTTCATGTGAGAAACACTTGTCGGTGACTCTAGGGTCAGCCGCGAGGGCTTCACAGATGAGGCCTTGGGGCAGAGTAGGCATAATTGAGGCATTCTGCACAGAGGGGATAGCAGGTGCAAAGGCCCTGGGACACGGCCAAGTGAGGGAGGCCAGGGCATGGTGGGGGAGGGTGGGCTGGAAGGAAGCCAAGGCCAGACAGAGCCACAATGCAGGAAGCCCCTCAGGCAGTTTGAGGGGCTGTGACAAGACCATCTCTCCCCTGCTGATAGTGCTGCTTTCAGATTTCCTGACTCTGAGTTCAAACAAATTAGCACAGGCTCCTTTTGGTTCTCGCAGTACCACCATGTGGCAGCAGTAGCACTCAAATAAGGGGGTTCCCTCCTCTCACTTGGTCCCTGAAGCCCATGATGCCCTAGAAACGCTCCATCCCTCCCTGGGAGCCCAAAAACTTCTCAACGTTTTCCCAGTGCCGGCAGTCAGAGACACGTTGGGTCAGGGGTCGTGTGGTGACCTGGCAAAGCTTCTGCTCTTGTAACAGAGCAGGGGACTGGGGCATCTGGGCACATCTGTTCTGGGGCCTCAGCAGGGGCTCAATGCTACCCAGCAGCATGGATCGTGTGGGAGGAGGGGACTAGTCTTCTTACTAAAAATCTACATCAGGACAGGAACACTTACTCCCCATGATGAGCTAGACATCCGTCCCTCCCTCTGCTGCTGTCCCAGGAAAGTCAAGTCCCACCACAAGGCCTTTGAGCCAAAGGCCAGGTCTCCTCACCTACCAAGCCCGTTTCCTCTTCTTAAAATGGCTTGACCCTAACAAGTGCCAGCCCAGAATGGCTGTGATTACCAGCAGGGTGGCCCTTGTAGCCAGAAAAGAAGGAGCTCTGCAAGTTGGCGCTAAATTCAGGCAGACTTTGCTGTCCAACTGGGGAGCACCTGCCACCAAGGGAGTGCTGGCCCAGATGAGGCATGTGAGATAGAGAGGTGGGGGGGAGGGAAGGAGAGGCAGGCACAGTGAAGAGAATGTGGGGGCAGTACCGACCCACCCATGGAAGAAGTTCCCCTTTAGGAGCAAACCCCCTGTTAGGGGTCAGGCTGGGGCTCAGGCCTCCACTCATTCCTTCCGAGCCTGGAAAACTGAGGGATAGGGCAAAGCGAGGATGCCCAGGAGAATCCCCTCTCAGGATGCAGGGTACAGCACCTCCTTGGTAGTCTAGGCTTATAAATGTCATCAGACTTCACGACTGTTAGGCCCAGTGGTTAATAATGATGCTTCCCTGTACTGGATACTCACTGCATGCAAGGTGCATACATTTACCCTGTTACTAATCTCCCAAACTGACGGAGCAGGAGGGACTCGGGCATAGTCCCGTGGCCTGGCCCTGTCAGGGTGGGGACGTGGACACAGGCTATCTGACCCTGGACCACGACTTCTCCGCCCACATTGACTGAGCCTCCTGAGGGCCAGGTACCGCCTTGATCCACATTTCATCCAGGCATACTTTACCTGTGGTAAAGAGCACAAGTCTTCAGAAGAACTCAGCTGTGTAACCTTCACCCACCCAAGCAAATGGACATTTGGGTCCCAGCGGGCTTGCCCCAACCCTCCACCAACAGGCCGCAGGGGCCATCAGTGTGAGGACCCAGGTCACATGGAAGGGGGAGGCTAAACCCTCACCCTCAGGTCACCCTGGTCTGACCCCAACTTCCACCTCCCACCCCTGTCAAAGCTGGGGGGGGTCACTCACCCCTGCAGCACCCGCTCCACCAGTGGCTACCACTGCAGGCACCTCTGAGTTGGCGCTCACCATCTGGAGGGGACAAAGACAGCTGGCATGAGCAGAGGTTCCGTGGCCACATGCTGACATCCAATGCAGTGTTGGAATGCCACCATTCCTTCTGTCTGGTCACAGGGTCAGGAGGAAGACTGTCGGGGCCTAGTGTCTGCTATGACTTTTGGGAATCTGTCCTCCCTGGCCTGAAGGCATCTCAGAAGAGTTATCATTTCCCAGCTGGGGTGGAGGGCGATGGGCAGGTATGAACCTCCTTGAGGCCCACCAGGCCTAGCCAGCTGCATCACACCATGTGAGGTGGCCCTGGCTTCTAGCTCTTTCCTCAGGCATCTGTGGAGAGCTCGGTGCCCTGCCTTCTATGGTCAGGCTCTGTCTCTGCACCAACTTTAATGGCAGGTATGGGGTGGGGCGGGGGGTTCTGTTTCCAGGTCACCTCTTTTCAAGGTAGGGGACAGTACGTTCCCTGCCCGGGACAACACAAAGTTTTCTTCTAAAATAGTCCAGAAAGCAGACAAAATGGAGATTTGATGCAAATATTAAGTGGATAATGAGGTGGCCTGTGGGCCACAGACCAGTGAGACCACAGGGAGGGCCAACCAGGCCTGGTGTCTGGGACTCAGGGCTGCTCAGCCAGGCTGGGCTGGGTATCCCTTAGCTTCAGGGATGTCCCTGAGGCATGGAGTGAGGGACCCTCACTGTGAAGTCATGTTTGGTTGTACCCAGACAGAGGGAATGGCCAAGGCCTAGGGTGGACCCATCTGGCCCTGGGTGGGGATCCTGCTTCCTGGCTCCCCCCAGGCCTGGGGACAGTTTCCCATGGGGAGCAAGCTACCCCTGCTGATAAGATCACAGCCCCTCGGTGCACGTGATAGGACAATGCCTCATGTAGCAGCTTTATCCAGGCCTGTCCTTCCCTCCCTCCTGTCCAAGCGCTGACCACCCCAGCTACGAGGTACAAGGGTCCCCACATGCATGCTCAATAAAGGTGGGCATGAGGAGAGCATGGGGACCAGCTTCCCTCCCAGACACCAGTCCTTGTGCAAAGGGCCTGGGTCATCCCAGGGACACTGGCACTCACAGGCGGGTCCGGAGTGAGGGAGGAATCCTCATCCTGGCTGAAGGAGCCACTGAAGGCCTTGAAAGTCTGGCTGTTCTGCTTGTGCCTCTCAATGGTGGCCTCAATGACCTGAAACAAAACCACAAAGAATAAGGGCCCTCAGAGAGCATTCCAGGAGGGTGAGGACAAGGGTCCTGTGGTCATTGCGTTTTCCCCTGACCAACAGGCTCACATGTCCTCTGAGATGAGGAAACGAGGCTCAGGGATGTGATCAGTGACTGACCAGGTCCCCATTCCAATCTCCATGGGTCCCAGTGCCACCCCACATGCAGTACTCCAAGCCAAGAGCAGATGCTCTCGGAACACTTTATATGGATTCGAGGCCATGTTTCCATTTCCTGCAACAGCATTCCCATCTAATATCTGTTTCAATTTCCTTTTTCTCTTCTCACTCAGATTTCCATCTTACGAATTTTGGGAGCCACAAATCTAATGGTTAGCATTTGGCCTGGTGGTGGTCTGCCAACCTCGGTCACTGCCTTGGCCTCCGCTCTGCCGTGGCCCTCCTGACCTGTGCCCCTACCATGGCTGGTTCTGAGCTGAGCCTGCTCTGGCTGCCCCAGGACGCTGCCTGGCCTGTCTCTGGAAGCACAGGCTCCGTCCTGGGAGTCAAGCTGCTCGTCCTGCAAGACCCACTGCTCCTGCCAGCCATGGAGAGAAGGACAACATGGACCCACCTTGGAGCTGCCAGACAGTGGAGATCCTCCCCAGGGTGAGGGCACCTCCCTACATGCCCACCTCCAGGCCTTTATGTTTATTTGTTTACTGGGGAGCCCCAAATAAGAGAATGGATTCAAAGGTTTGTGGAGTCTGAAGGTGCTTATAAACTTGGTCACCCCATCACTTCAAGGTGGATAGATGGGTGGGTAATACCTGGGGGGACACGGAGCCATCCCATCCCTTGCTCCAACATGAAATGGCCATACCGCTCAAGAATTTGGTCATTTGGTTACTTTAAAACTTTAGGAGTTTCACCTGAATCCATTCTTTCTTTTCCTCTTCTGTCCTATAAAAGCCAAAAGAGTATTTTATTCATTTAGTCTTGGATACTGACTGTAAACCACCTGATTCCTCTCAGCCCTGCAGTACATGCCTGCGCTGCTCACTGCCTGGAAATGCAACTCAAGGCTTGGGAGAGTGGTCCCAAAGGCTCTGGAACACTGTGGCCAGTATCACCAGGTGCAGTCAGGTGAGGTTAAGTGTGGCCTTGTGGGTGCAGGTGGGGTCAGGTACGGCCAGATGAAGTCAGATGTGGCTGGATGTGGTAAGCTTGGTATGCAGAGCCCTCTGCAGGGGATGTAAATCAACACTTCCCTGGGCCACAATGGGTCATTGCAAAGATCTCACATCATTGGCGGAAGTGAGAGATGGGCTCTCCCAAGCCCTGCCACAAGTCACGCACCATCTTACAGGGTAGTGTGACAGTAGCCACCAAAATTTAAAGTGGACATGCTACCCTTTGGCCAGCAATTTTACTCCAGGAATCTACCAGATGGAAGTAACGACACATATGTACAAAACTTGGTTCATGGATACTGCTTGCAGCACCATTTGCAACAGCAAGACCCCAGAGGACCTAGGTGCCCGTCAATGGGAACCAGCCAATGATCATATTGGAAAATTATGCTGCTTTAGAAAATGGTGCTCATATATGGGATGATTTCTGATAAATTAAATGAAAAAAGCAAGATGCAGAACAGACTAGATAGAAAATGGTCATCTGTGATTTAAAAAATAGATACAGGGCTTCCCTGGTGGCGCAGGGGTTAACAATCGCCTGCCAATGCAGGAGACAAGGGTTCGAGCCCTGGTCCGGGAAGATCCCACATGCCGTTGAGCAACTAGGCCCGTGCGCCACAACTACTGAGCCTGCGATCTAGAGCCTGCGAGCCACAACTACTGAGCCCGCGTGCCACAGCTACTGAAGCCCATGCGTCCTAGAGCCCGTGCTCTGCAACAAGAGAAGCCACCACAATGAGAAGCCTGAGCACCACAATGAAGAGTAGCCCCTGGTCGCTGCAACTAGAGAAAGCCCACACGCAGCAACGAAGACCCAACGCAGCCAAAAATAAATAAATAAATAAATAAATTTATTTTAAAAATAAATAAACAAAATAAAAAATAGATATATATGTATGGGGACAGAAATTCCGGAAGGATACTTCAGAGATGGTTAAGAATGTCTTCTGGAGGTGGGGAACAGGGGGTGGGCAGAGGCTTAATTTTCCTTGACTTCCCCTTAGTACTGTTACATTTTAAACCACAAATAAGCGAGTAAAATGAATAAAAACACATCGAAAGGTTATCCAGTTTAGAAAAGGAAGCCATCTGCTAAAATTTCAGGTCAAACACATTCACACAGCAGCAGACACCAAGGCAGCTGAAACCTACCGAGTTTGTAGCTCCAGGGACCTTTTCTTTCCAGTTATGATGAATGTGTGGGCTGCATTTGACTTGACGACATCCTGCACCTGAAGGCATACAACAAAGGACAAAACAAAAACAGTAGGTCACTTTTAGCAGGTCCTGAACTGTGGACTCACACTCTCAGACTTGGAGGTCTTTCCCTGGGAAGTGGGGCGCAGAGGTGACCCAGTGAGTCTGCAGGGAAGTGCTCGGCTTAGGGTCATGGTTGCTGCGGGCCACTCCATGAGTCAGTCCATGGCGGAGGGTGGACCACCGACCTACTCAGGCAGGGCTAGGACCACTCATCCACTGTTCTTGGAACTGTGCCGGCCAAATCTGCCGGCTCTCAGGGCTTCCCAGGAAGTCAGCCCCAGTGCCTCTCCCCACAAAGTTACCCACAGGCACTCCCGACACAGGGATGGGAATCTTAGGAGAAGAGCCAGGAGGATCTCCACTACTCTGCTGGGGTTTCTGAGGCCCCATGGGCAGGTACCTTGGATCTGCCGGTGTCTGCAACAGGGAGCCTTCCCTCATCCCCTTGACACCGCACTCCCACAGCCCTTGGCTGGATGTGGCCCACAGGCTGGCCACTGTCAGAGGGAATTTTTTGTATCACTAATGCACCCCTTCACTTTTTAGAGTAACTAAATACTTTGATTTAGCCAGTATTTTTGGAGTGCCCGTTAATTCAAAGCACTCCCCCACAGGAGAGGGGGACTGACTCCAGCTCCAGCAGCCCCACAGCACGAGACATCGATGGACTCAAGGAATAGGGACAGCAGGAACAACGGGTCATCTGGACCTTGGGTACAAGTGCCTGCAGAACCTCATCTGGGCTCCAAATTGGTGCAGGAGTGGAGAGAGCATGGGACCAAGGACCAGGGAACAGCAGGCAGGATGGGCACCCCATCTGCATTCACCCCAAGTTTCCCTTAGAGTCTGTAAATGGGGCCCTTAGGGCTGACTTCACAGGGGACGGGAGACGACCCAGGTCCTGGCATTGTCCTTCATCCTACCAACATGAATCCAGCAGCGCACTGGCAGGTAGGCCAAGTGGAGGGACAGGGGATCCTGCCCATTCAGCCCAGGATGCTAGGCCAAGGCGCCCTCAGAGATGTTCCCTCACGCCTGGGTCAGGATGGAAGCAAGGCCCAGAGAAGCAGGCAGGCAACCAGTTGCACAGCAGGGAGTGCTTTGGTGGCTAAAGCGCTGTGTCCCTACATCTGCTCTGTGCTTTCCCAGGGGAACAGATTGATGGGAGGGGCTCACCCACCTGGAGGCCGGAAATGTCCATCTTCTCCCGGACACTGAACTTCTGGCCCATGAGCCGCAGTTTGGGCACACAGTAAAGGATCATGCTGTTGAACTGCGATAACGACGGGCAGGTATGGGATGCGGGGCGGTTGACTCCACAGAGGAACACCCCAGGGAGGAGGTGGGGCGTGGCTCTGGCAGGAGTGGGCAGGGCTAGGCGGGGCTGGGCTGAATGTGGGCGTGGTGAGGCCATGCTGGGGGTTGGACTGGGGGAGTGGCTTAGCGGTGGGGCGTGGCTCTGCAGCTGGTTGGGCCTGGGTTGGGTGAGGGTGTGGCTGAGTGGCTGGGTTTCCCCGGGCTCTGCACCTGGGCTGGGTGTGGCATGGCAGGGGCGTGGTTCTGCAGCTGGGCTGGGCAGGACTGGGCAGGGCTGGGTGTGACCGGATGGGGGCTCACCAGGAAGAGGTGGCGGTCCTGGGTCGTGCCATTCTTGGCTGATAGCTTCTGGATGTGGCCCTCCTTGATCAGCTCGTTTGCAGGGTTGACGATGTCCTCCTCCCCACCCAGTCTCTCGTACACCTCCAAGAGCTTGTGCATTTTCTCCTGAGAGAGACATGGGGAAAATTAGATAAAAAGGATCTAGAGTGAAATGTCACCTGTTTAGGTTGCCATGGGTGCCCCACTGTGGGCCTGACCTCAGGCCCATCTGGTCTGGGGGCTCCAGACGGGGACAGGCAGGTAATGAGGACACAGGACGTGGACCACACATAGCAAGAGCTGCCCCAAAACAGGCGGCCTGTCTCTCATTTCTCCCTTTTGAGAGATATGGGGTCAAAGAAATATTTCACTTTCTTTTTCCTCTCAGAAAACAACAGTGTCCATGTGAAAGTAAATAGGTCTCAGGACTGAGGCAACCAGGGCTGGGTAGGGACTGTGGCGGCCTGGAGAGCCGGCCCACTTAGGGGGCACCTCGCCTCGTCCCAGGTTGCAGTGTGGGCCTGGGGTTTTCAGAGTTTTCCAGTAAAGCCAGGAATTTGGATTCTCCTGTGAAATGACCTGATCTCTAATTCTGGGCAAGGATTTAGAAATTCTTATACCATGTCCAGGCAGTGTGCAGGCCAAACAAGGGCCTGTGAAGACAGGGCCCACTGGGTCAAAAGGCATTGGTATGGGCTAGGAGGCCTCCCCATCGGCAGAGCCTATTACTCGGGGGCGTTAGATCAACAAGAGGACACCATCTCCTCCACCTTCAGGCTGTATTTGGAGGTGGGGCTTTTGGTAGGTGATTAAGTTTAGATGAGGTCATGGTCATGGGGTGGGGGAGGGGTGGGGGCATGATGAGATTAGAGCTCTATTAAGAGAGACACCAGAGAGCTCGCTCTCTCTTTTTGCCATGTGAGGACACAGCGAGAAGGTGGCTGTCTACAAGCCAGGAACCAAATCCGCCAGCACCGTGGTCTTGGACTTCCAGCCTCCGGAATGGTGAGAGTAAATGTCTGCTGTTTAAGCTGTCCAGTCTACAATACTTTGTTAGAGCAGCCCCAGCTGACAGAGCTTCAGTGAGTGAATGAACGAACAAATGAATGATGCTAACACCAAGAGCTAACATTAAATTATGCCAGGTCCTGTTCTGAGCACTTTATGTAGAGTGATTTAATCCCCACAACAGCCCAATGAGACAGATTCTGTCAGTGACCTCATTTTACAGATGGGGAAACTGAGGCATGGAGCGCTATATAACTTACCAGCAATCACCAAGCTAGTAAGGGACAGGCCTGTCTGGCTCTCAGTGGAGCCTCTGTGTTCCTGGGGGACAGGTGGGTGAGTATGCATGCTGACAGTGCCTGGCCCACCCTGTGCCCTCCCTGCCCCAAACTACTGGTCCCTCGGGCATCTTCCAGGGTCGCCCACACTCACCATTTTCCGAATGGCAGCGTTGGAGTGGTTGGCAGCTGTGGAGATGAGCTCCAAGGACCCTGCAGGAAGAAGACAGAGTCAAGCTGCAGGGCGCCTGGTGACTCCACCCAGGTAGTTGCCCCACGAGGCTTAGTGTAAGGTTCTGCCCTGCTCCTGCCCTTTCCCACGGCTGTACCAGGCTGCTCATGAGACCTGGCCCTGGCTGTGCGGGTGCGACCCTGCAGACGCATCCCATTTGCTGGGGGTCCGCCAGGGCTGGCATGCCACTCCCCTGTGCAGACCTTGCCCCATGCTGCCCGCCAGCTGCTGCCCATGCACCAGGAGCAGCCTTGCCAGCCCCATGAGGTCCTCCGTGGGGCCTAAGCTCTGCCAACACTTAGCAGCCCCCTCCACAGAACCATCATCCACCCCTCGTACTACAGTGGGGGCAGGGGCGGTTTTCCCTTACACTTAGACTCTCAGTCACCTCCTTGTTTAGGGGTCACTTGGAGCTCTCTCCGTCTCTCTGTCTCTCTGTCTTTATCTCTTTGTCTCTCTCTTTCTGTCTCTGACTCTCTGTCTCTCTCAATGTGGGTTTTCAGCAGGGGCCCCAGCTCCCACTGCCCAGGAGCTCCTCAGCCTGTGGCCGGCTTGGCTCACTCTCTGCATCCTTCCAGTCTGGGGCATCCTCTGGGAGCCTCTTCAGATAGTCCTTGAGCAGCAGCTCATAACGGGGGACCCTCTGCACGGGCTCCAGCATATGGTGCTGCAGCGTCAGGTTTCCGCACATCTCCTGCTTCTGTGGGGGAGATAGAAGTAGTGTGGGGCACCCATGGACACATGTGTGGATCCCCCAGGAGGCTGCCTGGAGTACTGTACCCAACTGACTGCAGACCACATCTTACAGCAGAGGAAACTGAGGCTTGGAGAGGTTGAACGATGGAGTAAGGAGCTGGACCCAAGGCAGGGCTGCTCTAGACCCAGCGCTGGCCTTTTTATACACATCCTCATTGGAGACTGTCTGTGGGGACAGCTGGGAGGGCCCAGACATAAGTGAGGGGGTGAGCGTGCAAGGAGTGCAGGCAAAAGGGGAGAAGGAAACACTCTGATAGTATCAGAGCTATCCTCTCTGGGGAGGGACAGGGATGCTGGGAGATGCAGGGGGATCTAGGACCCTATGCTGAGAAATCATGGGTGACCTGATTACAGTGGGATCTGGGGAAAACCCAGAAAGTTATCAAGGGGCCACCCCAAATCCGAGCCTGGCCTCCAAACCCTCAGCACAGAGGGACTCTGTGCCCATTAACCTTTCAGGATACAGTGAGGAATGTAGGTGCACGTATGCATGTGTGAACACATGTGTATGTACACATATGCACATGTACCTATGTATTACGTGTGTGCATGTACGCATGTATGTGCATGTGGCACATACTTAAAATATTTTTTAAAGAATTACTTTATTTAAAATTGGTGAATGTGGCTAATTAAAACCCCAAAATTTTGTATGGAAAACAAAATCATACATAAAGTTAAAAAATAAAACATCAATGGAGAAAAATAATTTGCAACACATTTGACAGTTAACAGCTGACATTCTTAACATATAAAAACCTCATGAATCAGTAAGAAAAAGACCAACATGGCAGTAGACAACAGCAACCAGAGGTGTGAACAGGCTGTTTGCAGAAAAAGAGAAAGAAAAGATCAATGCAACATTTTCCTAAGTGCTTCCACTAGCCATTGAGGGATGCTGTGGAGGGAGACCAGCATGTTTGGATCCAGGTCCTATTGAATAATAGTTTGTGATGACACAGATCGCACAAACTTTTTGAGCCACGATTTCCTCACCCATGAAATGAGAATGATGATTTGTCTCTGGGAGTTATTTTAAGGATCAAAACATCAATAGAGCATCTGGACACATCCCACAATTTTACTGATTTTCTCCATGTTGAAACACAAACCCAGCACTGTGCCCGTGAAGCAGAGGTGGGACCGCCCTACCTGGATGCCTTGGACAATGTCCTTAAATACCAGTGAGCGCTGGGTCCAGGTGCTCACCAGCTCCACGGCCCGGTCAAAGTTCTTGACATATTCACCATACATCTTGAGGAATGGGGCCAGCTTCTGCAGGATGTCTCCAAGCCGGGGGTTTGTGTCCCTTCGTGGAGGAGTGAGATCGTCAGACAAACAGCTCCAGTGAAGGGCCACGGTGGGCCAGGGACTTCACCAGGGAGCTATGGGACAATGGCCTGACTCTGAGCTCTGTGTGATGGTGGGCAAACTGGTCACCTTCCCTAAGCCTTACTTTCCTCCCCTGTATCACATGGGATGGAAAATAGTGTGTTACCTAGAGGATCATGTAAAGTACTTCAACCGTGCAGTCATAGAACGATTGCTCAAAACCAGGAGTTGCTAGTAATAATGGAATCACTTTAATGATGAGCCACAGTTATCAAAAAGAATCAAGAAAACCCCATTATACTTCTTCTGTATGAGCAAAGATTAGGAACAATGGGGCAATCTAACTCTGGCAATGTCATGGGAAAGCAGCACTGTGTAATAATGAATGGTTTGGACAGGGATTTGGAAATAAATTTCAAGGAGCAGAAAATATATTAATAACCTTTGACCTTAGAACTGTGGGGGATTTATCCTAAAGAAATAATCAAAAAGAAGAAAAAAAGGCATATGCATAAAGTCATCCTCTGCAGCATTACTAGGAACGTGCACTCAAAGGCCCACCACCTGTGAAGACAGATGGACAAGCTGCTGGACTCTTGTACCATTATTATACAAGGAGTGTCTGTGTGCTGACAGTCTCTCCAGGGCCTTGAAGAGAAAACTCATATCTAGCACGTGTGCACTGCATCAGACAGAAAGCCAGTCTAGCCCTGAGCTTTAACCTCATGGCCTTGGACACAGTATAACCTGCTCTGCAGGTGGAGCATGTCTTTCTAAACATTTACAAATTGCCCTGGACCCTCGCTGAGCCTTGCAGGTGCAGGGACAACCCCCAGTCAAGCCCCCTGGCCTCTGTGTTCTCCCTGGCCTGGCTGCAGCTTGGAGAATGGCCTCTTCCCCTCTTACCACAGGAGAATCACACACTGGCTCAAGTCAGGCCAGTGAAGAGGGGAGACAGCAGAGACCCCAAAGCAAAGCTGCAGCAGCACCCAGAACAGAGGGGGAAGCACATAATGTGGAGAATGGCAAGCTGGGGGCCATGCCTGTAATGTTTTATTATCATTTCTTACAGCTGGGCAGTCCCTCTGCTACAAATGAACAGAAGCGGCAGAGGGACAGATGGACAGCCCTCTGGGGACACTGCTGAGGAAGAAAAACATCTCATTTTTTAAAGCAGAGGTGCAATATACACTAGGAGGGAAAATAAACCAATAAGCACTGTCTATTCACTGGTGTTTGCAGATGGCAAACCTCATTTAAATTCCACAAAGCCCTGAGCAGGTATTAAAGCCCCTTTAGTTTGCAGATGAAGAAGCTAAGACACTGAGAGAGCTTGGGGTCAGGGTTGGCCCAGGACCCTACAGAAAGAGAGCCCAGGGCACTATGAGACAGGCTCCCTAGGTGCCTCCTGGCTTTTGGGCATGCAAACCCCAGATTTAGAGGCTGCTTGGCAGAGAGTATTCAACAAAACCACTGCAATAGTGTCACCATGACCCTCAACGACTAAGGGCATTGGAGCCAAACTCCCTGGGAGATGCCAGACCCTACACTTCCCTGACACCATGAGCTGCACTTACCACTCATTCATGATCCGTATCTGCAGCTCAGGCAGGAGGAACTGCCCGTGGAAGCAATAGATGGAGGAGATGTTAGAGAAGATGCCTGTGGTGACTTCCGAAGGGATCCCTGCTTCCATCAGTCGGGTGCAGAAAACCTGGGCACGGAGAAGCCCATGCAGTGGTCACTGAGTGTGGGTCACTGCAGATGGTTACGATCATGCTTCTGCTGCAGGTATGGGAGCTCAAGAGAGGCTGCCATTGCCTTATGTTTTCTTAGTGAACCTTCCACTTCATCAAACTGGCTCAAAGAACCTTATGGTCTTAAAGCAAGCTTACTTATGGCTAAGAATTGGGGGTGAGGCAGGGACAGTCCCCTCTAGATAGGGACAGGCCATCTTTCTTCCATCTGCCTTTCAAGGGAAATGGATGGTCCCGATTTCCTTTCTTTGCTTTGTGAGCTACAAACAGAAGAAGCACCTGTCAAAACCCAGTTTCTGTTGGAGTTTTACTTCCTGTGCTCATAAACCCCACGTTGCCAGGTGGACAGGGAGAGTGCCACCCACTGTCCCAACTATTTATGCAGAAAGATGTCCAGAGGCCATTTACATGCTCAGATAATTTAACTGCCAAGAAGAAAAAAACCCCAAGGTGACTGGATGAGACCGTTGCCCCAGAGCCACAAGTTCTGAAAGCAAAAACTAAGACTTTCTGGAGGAGACTTAAATTTGTCCAAGTTTTAGTATTCATGTCAGTCATACTCCAACAGCAAGCCCTAGCCAATGCTAAGATAGAAAGTTTGCCTCTGAAACTGCCCAGTGAAACTCTGGAAGTGGACAAAGGCAGGCCCAAGCCAGGAGGGCTACCTGGTCTAGCAGGTGCAGACGCTTCACATAGGTCTCCTCAGTGTGCAGCAGCTCCTGGGCAATGTGGAGCAGCTTCTGGGGCTCAGAGCACTGTGAAGAGAAGAGCCATAGCTCACCTGGGGAAGATGAGTTTTGGGGAGGCAGCATATGACAAAGGCTACCCGCTGTATGCCAGGGATGACCAGGGGCCCCAAAAGGCCAGAGGAGGCTGCTGGGACTGGGATGTGGGGCTCAGTTCTCACAGATGGAATTTCCAGGGAGGTTTCTGGGGAAGACATAATAGTTTCTACCAACCCCCCCCAAACCTTCTGCAGCCCAGAGAGAACTCTATCTTCCCGGGGCTTTAACTACAGAGGAGCTGCAATAGCCACATCAAAATATATTGTGGAGTGACATCAGCAAGGTGGCAGATTAGAAAGCTACAGGCCTTCCCAACAGGCACATGAAAAGATGCTCCACATTGCTAATTATTAGAGAAATGCAAATCGAAACTATAATGAGGTACCACCTCACACTGGTCAGAATGGCCATCGTTAGAAAGTCTACAAATAAGAAATGCTAGAGAGGGTGTGGAGAAAAGGGAAACCTTCTACACTGGGAATGTAAATTGGTGCAGCCACTATGGAGGTTCCTCAAAAAACTAAAAATAGAGTTGCTATATGATTTTGCAATACCACTCCTGGGCATATGTTCAGACAAAACTATAATTCAAAAAGATACATGCACCCCAATGTTCATTGCAGCACTATTTACAATAGCCAAGACATGGAAACAACCTAAATGTCCATCAAAAGATTAATGGATAAAGAAGATGCGGTACATATATACAATGGAATATTAGCCATTAAAAAGAATGAAATAATGCCATTTGTAGCAACATGGGCTAGAGATTATCACATTAAGTGAAGTAAGCCAGACAGAGAAAGACCACATGATATCACTTATATGTAGAATCTAAAATATGGCACAAATGAACTTATCTATGAAACAGAAACAGGCTCACAGACATAGAGAACAGACTTGTGGTTGCCAAAGTGGGGGAAGGGATGAATTGGGATTTTGGGATTAGCAAATGCAAACTACTATATATAGAATGGATAAACAACAAGGTCCTAGTGTATAGCACAGGGAACTATATTCAATATCTTGTGATAAACCATAATGGAAAAGAATATTAAATATATATATATATATATATATATATATATATATATATATATATCTGAATCACTTTGCTGTGCAGTAGAAATTAACACAGCATTATAAATAAACTATACTTCAAGAAAATATATTAAAAAAAAAAAGAAAGTTATAGGTCCTCCTTCCCTTGCACATGAGTTAACAGTATACAAATAAGAATACCTCTGTGAAAACTCTGGAGACCAGCTGAGAAGCTACAGCTTCCAAGGCATTGTAAAACTAAGAAGAGATTCTATCAAATAGAGAATGAAAATTGGCACATTTGGAACACCCTTTTGTGTTCCTCCCTCATGCAGCATAGCACAGCACAACTGGGAAGAACCCCCTCCCCCCACACTAGGGCTCCTCCCTCAGGATGGAAACAAAGGAGTGAACTGTGCATCCAAAGTTTTGGCTCATCTGGAAGCTGCCTGAGGGACTGGTTTCTATCTTGCCTGATTTGGAATGCTGTCATGACCAGCACCAGAGTTTGAAAACAGAGGGAAGCAGCATGTTAGAGCTGATGTTCCGCAAGCAGATGCCAGGGGAGCAAGAGATCAGAAAAAGTTTAATAGGTCTTAGAAATTCCAGCCTGATTGGCTAAGGTTTTCCCTGCACAAAGCCAGCATGCAAAGACTGGAGAGATGATTGTTTTTCAGATGCCCAAATTCCAGCAAAAAATTACAAAGAAACAGGGAAACATGGTGTGATTAAAGGAACAAAATAAAATTCCAGAAACCAAACCTAAAGAAACATAGCTCTATGAGCTGCCTGTAAAAAATATTAAATACCTGTCATATAGATGCTCAATGAACTAAAAAAGAACACAGACAACTAAGTGAAATCAGGAAAGTGATGCATGAACAAAATGAGAATATCAATAAAGAGATACAAACTATTAAAAAAAAAAGAGCCAAATAGAAACTCTAGAACTGAAAATTGCAATAACTAGACTGAAACATTCAAGCTAGGTAATTTGAAATCATAAATCAGAGAAACAAAAAGAAAAAACAATGAAGAAAGCAAAGAGAGCCTAAGAAACTTATGGGATACTACCCAAGGGACCAATATATGCATTTTGGGAGTCAAGTACAGCATACTTGAAGAATTAGTGGCTGAAAATGTCCCAAATATGAGGAAAGAAATGGACATACAAATTCAAGAAGCTTACAGAACTCCAAATAGGATAAATCCAAAGAACCACACTGGGACACATTATAATAAAAAAAAGGGGGAGGTGGAAGGAGTGGGATGATATATTTAAAGTGCTGAAAGAAAAAAAAAAACTGTCAACCAAGAATATGTATCCAGCAAAGCCATCTTTCAAAAATGAAGACGATGATACAAAAACCAGACAAACATATCACAAAAAAAGAAAATTACAGGCCAATATCACTGACGAACATACATGCAAAAATCCTCAACTAAATACTAGCAAACCAAATCTAACAACACATTAAAAAGATCATACACCATGATCAAGTGGGATTTATCCCAGGGATGCAAGTATTCTTCAATATACACAAATCAATTAATGTGATACACATATTAACAAATTGAAAAATAAAAACCATATGATCACCTCAATAGATGCAGAAAAAGCTTTTGACAAAATTCAACACCCATTTATGATAAAAACTCTCCAGAAAGTGGGCATAGAGGGAACCTACCTCAACATAATAAAGGCCATATATGACAAATGCACAGCAAACATTATTCTTAATGGTGAAAAACTGAAAGCTTTTCCTCTAAAATCAGGAACAAGACAAGTGTTCCCACCCTCGCCACCATTATTCAACATAGTTTTGGAAGTCCTAGCCACAGCAATCAGAGAAGAAAAAGAAATAAAAGGAATCCAAATTGGTAAAGAAGAAGTAAAACTGTCACTGTTTGCAGATGACATGGTACTATACATAGAAAATCTTAAAGATGCTACCAGAAAACTACTAGAGCTAATCAATGAATTTGGTAAAGTTGCAGAATACAAAATTAATGCACAGAAATCTCTTGCATTCCTATACACTGACAATGAAAGATCAGAAAGAGAAACTAAGGAAACAATCCCATTTACCATTGCAACAAAAAGAATAAAATACCTAGGAAAAAACCTACCGAAGGAGGCAAAAGACCTGTACATAGAAGACGATAAGATACTGGTGAAAGAAATCAAAGATGACACAAAAAGATGGAGAGATATACCATGTTCTTGGATTGGAAGAATCCACATTGTGAAAATGAGTATACTACCCAAAGCAATCTACAGATTCAATGCAATCCCTATCAAATTACCAAGGGCATTTTTCACAGAACTAGAACAAAAATTTTACAATTTGTTTGGAAACCCAAAAGACCTCAAATAGCAAAAGCAATCTTGAGAAACAAAACTGGAGCTGGAGGAATCAGGCTCCCTGACGTCAGACTATACTACAAAGCTACAGTAATCAAAACAGATGGTACTGGCACAAAAACAGAAATATAGATCAGTGGAACAGGATCAAAAGCTCAGAGATAAACCCACGCACCTATGGTCACCTAATCTATGACAAAGGGGGCCAGAATATACAATGGAGCAAAGATAGCCTCTTCAATAAGTGATGCTGGGAAAACTGGACAGCTACATGTAGAAGAATGAAATTAGAACACTCCCTAACATACACAAAAATAAACTCAAGATGGATTAAAGACATAAATGTAAGGCCAGACAGTATAAAACTCTTGGAGGAAAACATAAGAACACTCTTTGACATAAATTGCTTCAAGACCTTTTTTGACCCACGTCCTAGAGTAATGAGAATAAAAACAAAAATAAACAAATGGGACCTAATGAAACTTAAACCTTTTGCACAGCAAAGGAAACCATAAACAAGACGAAAAGACAACCCTCAGAATGGGAGAAAATATTTGCAAATGAAGCAACTGACAAAGGATTAATCTCCAAAATATACAAGCAGCTCACGCAGCTCAATATCAAAAAAACAAACAACCCAATCCAAAAATGGGCGGAAGACCTAAATAGACATTTCTCCAAAGAAGATATACAGATGGCCAACAAACACATGAAAAGATGCTCAACATCACTAATTATTAGAAAAATGCAAGTCAAAACTACAATGAGGTATCATCTCACACTGGTCAGAATGGCTATCATCAAAAAATCTACAAACAATAGGGCTTCCCTGGTGGCACAGTGGTTAAGAATCCACCTGCCAAGGCAGGGGACATAGGTTTGAGCCCTGGTCCAGTAAGATCCCATGTGCCACAGAGCAACTAATCCCGTGCACCACAAATACTGAGTCTGCGCTCTAGAGCCCGCGAGCCACAACTACTGAAGACTGTGCACTTACAGCCCATGCTCCACAACAAGAGAAGCCACCACAATGAGAAGCCCACACACCTCAATGAAGAGTAGCCCCCGCTTGCCACAACTAGAGGAAACCTGTGCACAGCAACAAAGATCCAAAGCAGCCAAAAAAAAAAAAAAAAAAAAAAACTACAGACAATGAATGCTGGAGAGGGTGTGGAGAAAAGGGAACCCTCTTACACTGTTGGTGGGAATGTAAATTGATGCAGCCACTATGGAGAACAGTATGGAGATTCCTTAAAAAGCAAAAAATAGAACTACCATATGACCCAGCAATCCCACTACTGGGCACACACCCAGAGAAAACCATAATTCAAAAAGATACATGCTCCCCAATGTTCATTGCAGCACTATTTACAATAGCCAGGACACGGAAGCAACCTAAATGTCCATCAACAGATGAATGGATATAGAAGATGTGGTACATTGTGCAATGGAATATTACTCAGCCATAAAAAGAAGCAAAATTGGGTCATTTGTAGAGACATGGATGGACCTAGGGACTGTCATACAGAGCAAAGTAAGTCAGAAAGAGAAAAACAAATATCATATATTAATGCATGTATGTGGAATCTGAAAAAATTGGTGTAGACGATCTTATTTACAAAGCAGAAATAGAGACACAGAAGTAGAGAACAAACGTATGGATTCCAAGGGGGAAGGGGGGGATGGGATGAATTGGGAGATTGCGATTAACATATAAACACTATTGATACTATGTATAAAATAGATAACTAATGAGAACCTACTGTATAGCTCAGGGAACTCTACTCAGTGCTCTGTGGTGGCCGAAATGAGAAGGAAATCCAAAAAGAGGAGATATATGTATACATATAGCTGATTCACTTTGCTGTACAGCATAAACTAACACAATATTGTAAAGCAACTATACTCCAATTTATAAAATAAAACAAAATAAAATAATAAAAATTTTAAAAATGAAGAAGAAATTAAGACTTTCCCAAATAAACAGAAGATAAAGAGTTCATTACCACTAGACCTGCTATACAAGAAATGCTAAAGTAAGTCCTTCAAGTTGTGAAAAGATGGTAGATAGCAACATGAAGCTGTACAAAAATATAAGGTTCTTCAATAAAGGTAAATGCATGAACAAATATAGTAACCTGTACTATCATAATTTTGATAGAAAATAACACAAAAAGGACAAAAACATTTAAAAATTATAAATCTATGTGAAAGTGCATACTATATATACAAATACATAATTTGTGACATCAATAACATAGAGTGTCTGGGAGGGGGAGTTGTAAAGGAGTAGAGTTTTTGTATATCATTGAAGTTAAGTTTTTATCAGCTTAAAATAAAATGCTATACAGATGAAAAGATGCTCAACATCACTAATTATTAGAAAAATGCAAATCAAAACTACAATGAGGTATTACCTCACACCAGTCAGAATGGCCATCAGCAAAAAGTCACAAACAATAAATGCTGGAGAGGGTGTGGAGAAAAGGGAACCCTCTTGCACTGTTGGTGGGAATGTAAATTGATACCTCCACTGTGGAGAATAGAATGGAGTTTCCTTAGAAAACTAAAAATAGAATTACCGTATGACCCAGCAATCCCACTACTGGGCTTATACCTTGAGAAAACCATAGTTCAAAAAGACACATGTACCCCAATGTTCATCGCGGCACTATTTACAATAGCCATGACATGGAAACAGCCTAAATGTCCTTCAACAGATGAATGGGTAAAGAAGATGTGGCATATTTATACAATGGAATATTAACCATAGAAAAGAACAAATTGGGTCATTTGTAGAGATGTGGATGGACCTAGAGTCTGTCATACATAGTGAAACAGTGAAGTAAGTCAGAAAGAGAAAAACTAATATCAAATATTACCACATATACATGGAATCTAGAAAAATGGTACAGATGAACCTATTTGCAGGGCAGGAATAGAGACACAGATGTAGAGAATGGACGTGTGGACACGGCGGGGGAAGGGGAGGGAGGGATGAATTGGGAGATTAGGTTTGACATAAATACACTACCATGTGTAAAATAGATAGCTAGTGGGAACATGTGGTATAGCACAGGGAGCTCAGCTCAGTGCTCTGTGATGACCTAGATGCATGGGATGGGGGGGTGGGAGAGAGGTCCAAGAGGGAGGGGATATATGTATACATATAGCTAATTTACTTTGTTGTACAGCAGAAACCAACATAACATTGTAAAGCAATTATACTCCAATAAAAAAATAAAAAGCAGATGGAAGATCTTTAAAAAAAAATACTATAACTTTAATTATTTTATGTAATTGCAATAGAAAAAATACATAGAATATACACAAGAGGCAATGAGAAGGGAATCAAAGCATATTATTACAAAAACTCAATTAAACTTAAAAAAGGAAAGCAGTAAGAGAGGGACAAAAAAGCTACAAAACATACAGAAAACAATGAAAAAGGCAATAGTAAGTCCTTCCCTACCAGTAATTACTTTAAATGCAAATGAATTAAACTCCCCAATCAAAAGACATGGATTGATTGAACAGATTTTTTTAAAAATCCGATTATATGCTACCCACAAGAAACTCACTTTAGATTTAAGGACGTACATAGGCTGAAAGTGAAAGATGGAAAAAGATATTTCATGGAAATGGTAAACAAAAGAGATCACGAGTGGCCATATTTACATCAGACAGAATGGACTTTAAATAAAAAAACCATTACACAATACAAGGAAAGACATTATATAATGTTAAAAGGACCAATTCACCAAGAAGATATAACAATTATAAATATTTATTCATCAAACCTCAGAGTTCCTAAACATATGAAGCAAACTTTGGCAGAATTGAAGCAAGAAACAGATAGCAACAAAAGAATAGTAGGAGATGTCAGTACTCCACTTTCAATACTGGATAGGACATGCAAAATATCAATAAGGAAGCAGGGGATTTGAATAATACTGTAGATCAAATGAACCTAACAAACATATGCAGAACACTCCATATAACAACAGCAGAACGTACATTCTTCTCAAGTGCACACAGAACGTTCTTCAGGTCAAACCACTTGTTAGGCCACAAAACAAGTATTAACAAATTCAAGAAGATTGAAATCATATAAAATATCTTTTCCAATCACAATAGAATGAAACTAGAAATCAACAGCACAGGGAAAACTGGAAAATCCACAGATATGTAGAAATTAGAAAATACGCACTTAAAGAAGAGTCAAAGAAGTCACAAAGGAAATTAGAAAATAGCTTGAGACAAATGAAAATGAAAACACAATATGTCAAAACTTATGGAATGTGGCAAAAGCAGTGCTAAGAGGGACGTTTATAGCTGTAAGTGCATACATGTAAAAGGAAGAAAGATCTCAAATCAACAACCTAACTTTACACCTCAAGATTAGAAAAAGAACACACTAAACCCAAAGCAGTCAGGAGGAAGGAAATAATGGAGATTAGAACAGAGATAAATGAAACAGAGAGTAGAAAAACAATGGGAAAAAACCAACAAAACTAAGAGTTGTTTTTTGAAAAGATAAACAAAATTAACAAACCTTTAGCTAGACTTACCCAAAAAATGAGAAAGAACTCAAATAAATAAAATGAAAGAGGAAATACTACAACTGATACCACAGTTGAATACAAGGGATCAGAAGAGATGGCTCTGAACAATTAAATGCCAACAATTGGGTAAGCTAAAAGAAATAGGTAAATTCCTAGAAACACAACCTACCAACACTGAGTCATGAAGAAATAGAAAATTTGCACAGACCAATAACAAGTAAGGAGGTTAAATAAGCAATAAAAAACTTCTCAACAAAGAAAAGCCCAGAAACAGATAGCTTCACTGGGAAATTAATACCAATTGTTCTCAAATTTTTCCAAAAAAATTAAAGAGTAAGGAACACTTCCTAACTCATTCCATGAGACCAGCATTATCCTGATACCAAAACTTTGGGGCCTTGCTGATCCTGGAGGGACTGTCCCTCCCAGGGTTCGCTGATTCCTAGAGATGTAAAGGATTCGCTGGCAAGAATGTCTTTCAAGTGCAAACCAACCCATCCAGAGCCCACACCCAACCACCTTCTTTATACTTGCTTTTCCCCTATTCCCCGCCCTAATTACACAGGTCCAGGTGTTAGCTATCCAGGGACAGCCCCTGTGCACAGAACCCACTGAAATTATTCAAACTGGCCAATCTTAAGCCTGTTTACCCTGTCTCACCCATCCCTCTCCTCAGAAACCACAATAAAGACTCTACTGTAACTTATATAGTATTTGTACATCAACTATACTTCAATTAAAAGAATAAAATCATTACGTGATTAAAAAAAGACTCTTGCTCACAATTTCCACTCCCTCTGCCTCCTGCCCCACCTTGGTGCTTTTCCCTCTGGTTCCCCATGGTGTGGTGTGCCCCCTCCTCTCGGGAACTATGAGTAATAAACTGTCTTTAAATGGCAGTCATCTCCTGATTTGTTGGCTTCACCATTCCTGAATAATAATAAAACTTAGATTAAAACATGCCCCCAGCCCACTCGCTGGGAATTTGGCTTTCAGCAGTGCAGGCCTGTGGCTGCCCTTTGCCCACTAAGCCTGCCTCTTGATGCGGCCATGTTAGTCCATACCATCTCTACCAGGAGCCAGCAGGTCTGACCCTGGCCAAATGCCACCTGTGCTTGTCTTGGGACCCAGTCACTTGTAGCTTACCTACGCTGTTCTCCTCCCATGCACAGGCGGTCTCTCTAAGCCAGGGCTGTCGGCTTTACTTCCATGTCCCCACAAGTCCCAGTGTAGAGCCCAGAGCCCAAAACGCTAAAGGGACACAGATGAGCTTTCTTGCAAGGCCGAGCCCCCACGGGTGGGCACACCTGCTTCCCGGGGCCATCTACACGGGGCTCCCCTCGCATGCCTGGGCTCCCTTCCTGCCTCTGCCACACCCCATGGGAAACCCTGGGGTTTCTCCATTCATAAAATAAGGTGACAAGCATGCTGTTTTCCTCATGGGGCCTCTGCAAGGCAGGCAGCAAGCACTGGCAAAGAGTGGTGGCAGCACTGTTCCCTCTAAGATGAACCTCCACAGCCACCCTGGGGTGGGGTCCCTGTGCCACTGTGGGGCCATGGAACTAAGGCTTGGGAGTGAGATCATTGTCTGATGTCTCAGGGAGACCCCTGCCTGAGTGGTCCTTCCCCAGGGCCTGCCCACCAACCCATAGCAGGGGCTTCTCTGAGTATGGTGTCTGAGTGTACACCCTGCTACTGGCACCAGGCCTGGGTGATGGCACTGTAAACGTCAAATACCCTCGGAGGAGAGCTCTGCAGCCCCTGACACCTGGGACGGGAAGGTGGCCTACCTTGGCTGGATCCGCGTCAGCCCTCAAGGGGCTATTCTCGGGGTCTGGCTCCTCACTGCTGCCCTCGCCCATATCGCTATCGGCCTCCTCCTGTGGGGCCTTGCCACCTGGGGCTGTCTCCAGGTGCAGGCCTTTGATGGTGGGGCCTGGGCCCGCCTCGCTGCCGTCCTCGCAGGAGAAGTGCTCGCCAACCACGCTGCAGGAAGGGCTGTCTATCCCGCTGTCCCGGTTAGGGATCTTAGTGCCGCTGCTGGGCTCACCCACAGAGCCCATGTCCCCCGCAGAGGCCTGGCTGCCAGGGCTCCCGGAGGCAGGGTCCCTGCAGTGGGCTCCAGGCCCAACAGGAAGCGCTCGGAGCTTCCCTGGGTCTGTGCTTGGATGCTCCAGGGAGGAGCTGCTAGGCCCAGCATCTGGCTCCCCCCGGGTGGCAATGGGGGCTGGGGGCATTGAGGACCCCCCTCCTGGCTCCATCCTCAGAGTTGAGTTCTCTGAGCTCTTTGAGGGGCTGGCCGGGGGCTTCCTGTCAGGGAGAAATGAGTGTAGTCAATGCCAGCTGGGCCATGGACCAGCCCCCAGGTGGGGCCCTCTGGAGAAAATCAACATGGAGGAGGGGGAATGGGGCTGAGTGTGAAGTGAACACCCTGGTCAGCCTCAGCTGGGTCCTAACTAGGCAGGCTTTGGGGCAATGGCCAATGGAAAGCATTTTATTCTAAAAATAAATTTCTTCATTAAAAAAAAGAAGGAAGAGAGAGAGGGAAGGAGGGAGGGAGAGAGTGAGAAAGAGAGAGAGAGAAAGAAAGAAAGAAGGAAGGAAGGAAGGAAGGAAGGAAGGAAGGAAGGAAGGAAAGAAGGGAGAAAAGAAGGAAGGAAAGAAAGAAAGAAAAAAGAGTGAAAGAAAAAAAAGGAGAGGGAGGAATGAATTCTGTAGCGTGAAGCTACGTGCCCCTCAATGAATTCAGAATATATGTGTAAAAGAATAGCGATAACCATCATGAGCACAGTGAATCTGGTCTGTACTGTGCTTTGGCATCCGTGGCACTCTATCCTACCATGTAGCTCTGAGGTGAGGCAGGATGCCCATCGAGACCCTCCCTCAATATCACTGTCGATATTCTGTCTGACAGGTGACCCATCATTTTCCAGAGACCTGGAGGCTGAGGAAGCTGGATCTTGGTCCCCAGTTCCTCTTCCTGCTAAGCACTGGAGCTACTTCATGCCCTCACATGGTGCCTCTTCTGGAAACCCTCGTGGAGGAAAGGCACCTTCAAATGTCAGTCTAGGTGCACAGAGAGGGTCAAAGGTGAGACTAGACTGGGAGGAGATTGACATTCCCCAAAATCTTCCACTTGAACCCCCCGTGGAGCTGCAGAGGAGGACAGGGACCAGGAGTGGCAGTCACTTACTCCTGGGCAAGAGGTGGGTTACCTGAGGCTGTCAGACTCCACAAGGACACTGAGGTGGAAGGGTGGGTGCCAGGTTCCCTGCTGGCTGCGTTCCAAGTCGTTTGAGTTGGCCAGCCCAGGCCTTGCACAGGGTTGGTGGGCTGGGAGGATTTGCTGAAAATCTTTTTCTTGCCCAGCAGTTTTGAAGTGGAGCAGTTCAGGAGGTTCTGAAAAAAAACGTGAAAGGAGAATGAAAACCACCTTCTCCACTGGCACTTGGAGCAGTGTGGGTGACAGACCCAGTGCTCAAGGGAGAACATGGAAGGGCAGCTTCGTGCCACCACCCAGTGCAGGAGACCCCCAGGCAGGTCATAGAGGTCTGCGGGTGGATGGAGCATGGCTGAGTCCCTGGTCCCCGTGCAGTAGCTTCTAGGCCCTGGCTTAAAACTGGGGCCAGAACTGAGCTTGTTCCCAGTCATGCAGTGACTCAGGGAGAAAGGGTTCCCTTGAGTGTGCAGTGCCCACTGTGTCTGAGGAGAGCTGGCTGGCATCTCCACGCACCCTCCCAGACACAGGCACTCACTCAGCTCTGCTGCCAGTGGCTTCTTCACACATTCCCTTCCTCCCTTGCTAAACGAAATAAAGAACCATCGGTGGAGATGCAGTTTCCCCTCCCCGCAACACACACAACCAAAAAGGTGTCCTGAAGCCTGACCCTCGGCCACCCATGCAGCAGAAGGGCCTCCGGTCAGAGCATGTTCAGAAGAGAAGCATGAGCCACCTCTGTGCGTGCGTGGCCTTGAGGGCTGGTGAGGCCCCAGGAGTCAAGCGCCAACTCCAGCCCCTGTGATAGTCTCCTGCGCTCTTGCCTTCCAGTGCAGTCAGATTTCTTCTGAGTGGACCTTTCTTTAAGTGACACCAAAACCAGTGCAGGGTGCACATTTAGTATTGGCTACTGCCACACTCTTAAAGAGCTTAATGGGGAGAAATATCAAGATTTCTAAACAGAAAATGCATGCTTTGCTGCATTTTTCTCATAGCACAGGTGATAAATTCCAGTTTCCGGAAATCAGACATGACACAGCAGTCAAAATATGCCAGATGGAATGCAGGCCACGCACTCAGCTCTGGTGTGTCCAACGCAGCCATCTGGTGCCAGGTGGAGCCTGCTGCAATCACACCTCAGGGATTCCTGCTTCTGGTCAAGATGGAACAACAGAAACTGGAGATACTCTTTCACTGGAAACAACCAAATCATGGATAAAACATACGAAACAACACTTGAGAGACACCTTACACCAGGCAGCAAAGTGCGGTGCTCCTGAGAGGTGGGTACGAGTGCAGTGATCCCTCTCTCACCCCAGCTTCCTGCCCAGCGAAGGGGATCCCAGGTAGACCCCTGAGTAAGGAAACAGAGCTGGGAGTCCAGGAACATGAAGGCAGCTGGAGGTCACAGGATAGAGCACTAGAGAGAGCGCAGAGAGCTGACAAGGGCCCTCGGAGATGGCTCAGTGCATGTGTGAGGAAACTGCAATGCTGGAGAAAGATCTACTTGAGAGGGTCAGAGGGAACATCAGCTGGTGCTCACACAGGGCAGGGAATATGCCTGTTTCCACCAGCTAGACTGGAAACCCCAAGATCCACAGGGAGTTAGAGAACTTGGAAGGGTCTTGCCTCAGTGTGGGGCATAATTAGCCCCACGGTGAGCTCTGCTCAGGTCCCACCTAACAAATACTGATGAATTTTAACAGGAAAGTCCATCTGTTTACAAACAACTTAACTGCATCCCTAAACAATGCCTAAGGACAATTATAAGAGCACAAACATATTCAGCATCCAGTAAGGTGAGATTTATAGTGTCTGGCATCCAACCAAAACTTACCAGACATGGAGGGCAGGAATACACAACCCATAGTGAGGAGAAAAAGTCAGTGAGTTGAAACTGACCCACATATGATACAGATGTTAGAATTACCAGATAAGGTCATTAAGGCAGCAGCAGTTACCCACATTATATTTAAAAGGTCAGTAGAAACATGAAGAATAAAAAAAAGATGCAAATCCAACTTCCAGAGATGAAAACCACAAAGTGTGTGATCAAGACCCACTGGAAGGGATTGATGGCAGATTAGATATTGTAGAATAAAAATTAGTGAGTTTAGAGAGACAATAGAAGCTATCTAAAATGAAAGAGCAAGAATGAATTGTGAGATGTGGAAAAACTTTAAGCAGCATAATATCTGTGTAACCAGAATATGTATGTGGAGTCTCAAAAAAGGAGTGAGCTTGAAAAATATTTGAGAAAAATGATGACCAAAATTGATACCAATTCTACACAAATCTTTCAACCACTGAGGGGAAAAGAGAATACTTCTGAACAACATGGATGAATCTAGAAATAATCATGCCAAGTGAAAGAAGACAGACAAAAGAAAAGGCACCTACTTTTTTCTCATTTACATAGAATTCTAGGAAATGTACACTAACATGTGGTGCCAGAAAGCAGACCGGGATGTTGCCTGGAAGGAGGGGTGGGTGTGGTGTGGGGGTTACAACGGAACACAGCGAAGCCTTCAAGGGCTGACAGCTGTGCTCATCATCTTGGCAGTGGCGACACTTTCACAGGTGTATATGTGTATGTTGAAACGTCAAATTGTACATTTTAAACATATGCAGCTGATTGTATGTTGATTATACCCTGTGGAAGGTGATACCTCCGAGCTGTGCAAACTTGGTGAGTTGCTGACACTCACCAAGTGTCATTTTCCTTGTTACAGAAGGGACAATGAATCATGTAGAGGAGGGTGGTGAGGGGTGTGGCAGGCCCAGAGCTTGGGGAGGCTGGCCTGCCTGGAGGCCCTTCAAAGGGAGGAAGTGTGCCTTTCCTCTGGCGGCCCTTTAGCCATGACCATCTCATCTTCCAGGGGTTTTAGTGCAAGGGCAGCTGAACCATGCTTGGCCAGACTGGGAAGCCCAGGGCTCAGCATAAAGACATCCTCCAGGGAGCAGAGTACATGGTGGAGGGAGGTCCTGGTTGCAGAGCAACCTTCCTAAAGATCAGATGACCCTCTGATCTGATTTGGGAAGCCACAGGATACAGCCACCAGCCTCGCTTACCTCAGGACTGGTCTCCCTGCTGCCTGTCCAAGGCCAAAGTGAGTGCAGGGCAGGGCAGTCCAGTTCCAGCCTCCCCTCCACACTGCTCAGAGGAGCCGGGGGCTAGGGTAGGGTTGGGGGAGAGGAAACACATGTTCAAGGGTGCCCAACATACACACATATAAACACACATGCCTCCACACGTGTATACACATATGCACATGCACACATACACAAATACATATAAACATATATCCAATTATATACACACACACACACACACACAACCCATGTGCCAGGAGATGTGCTGAGTGCTTTTGTACTCTTGCTCAGTCACAATCACCAAGGTGGGTGACATTCCGTGTTTCAGACAAGGACGCCAAGGCTGACCCTGGCCATGCTGGCCTGGGATAATCAGCACCCAGGAGCTGGGTCCACCAGACATGCTTCTCTGAACCCCCTGGACTGGGCTCCGGGCTCATTCTGACATGCCCAAGGCCAGGGACGTGTAATCACGGAGGAGCCAAGGAGCATTTGTCATTTCTGTCTTCCCAGCCACTCAACTCTCCTTTTAGAAGCCCTGAGCTGAGAGAGTCCACCCTAGGTGAGCTGAGCCTGCTGCTGAACTCAGGACCCAGGGCCCCTGACACCCAAGGCTGCCACCACCCAGCATCAAAGGCCCCAAACCTGGGACTGGGGGAGGTGTGGGGACTGGAGAAGTACAGAGAAAGTAAATGTGCCCCACTATCCAGTGCATTGTGGACCGTTAAGTGGCTCCATCCACAGCAGCCAGTGGATGGGGTAGCATGAATGCTGTGGTGCCTGCCCTGGAGTCTCTGAACCACTTGGTAGCTGCCTGAGTTGGGCAGGGATAGTCTTACAGATGGGCCGCAAGTCCGCTCCACCTGCCGCTGGACGTCCCCACCTTGGAAACAGTGTAGGAGCCCCCACTAAAACCACCGTTATGCCCATCTCACTTGCTGCCTGTCACCTGGTACCCTGGAGCCCCCAAGTGAGCAGAGACCTCGGCTGTCTTGTCACTGACATGGCTTAGTGGCCCCGGCACATGGGGCCCCAGCTGGCAGCAGCCATCAGATGTGTGAGCCTGAGAAGAAGACTTTGAAACAGTTCCAGCCCTCACTGGCGACAGTCCCAGAGAAACCCTGAGTGAGAGCCATGGGAATGCACCCCACGAGCCCCAGAATCATGAGAGATGACAATCCTCGGTGGGGCTGCTCTTTACCCTACCATGTCCAGGTGGTTGGTTACGTGAAGGAGGTAATCCAAACAATACTGAAAGCACCATAGGGCAATACCAGAAACTGCTGTGCTGCACACACCTGCATGCAGGTTGCAGGCTGGGAGACAAGGCTGCAGAAACCCACAAGGCTGTATCAGCAGTGACAAAGGTCTGGCTGCACTGGCCATGCCAGATGCAACAATCAATGACATGTCAGCAAAGCTGCCCCGTGACCCAGGGGTGCCTGCACTCCAGTGTCAGGATCCAGAAGCGCAATACTTGCCTTGGGGCCTCAGCCCGGGAAGTGCTCTGGCTGCAGCTGGTACAGTCGGCGTTCTCCATCCTGTGTGCTGAGAACACAGAGATGGACGCAGGTACTGTGGGGTGCCACATGCTTCAAAATTCACTGGGGTCAATGGGACCTCGGGACGGGACGGGGCCAGCAGAGCGGGGAGGAAAGGAGACGGATGAGCACAGCACCATCCCAGATTGCTGGGACGCCCTGATCAGATGCTCCCCAAACAGTTCACACCATCACTTTAAAAAGTTACTGTTATTTTTTTAAACCGCGTGAGTGATGTCATTTTTTTTAAGAAAACTTAGATATTATGGAAAAACAAAAAAGAAGCAAAAATTACCTGTCCGTTCTAGTACTGGGATACTGGTGAGTGGGCAGGGGCCTGCAGGCTGGACGGCGGGGCTGTGAGGTAGGTGGGGGTCCGAACGCTCCTAGGTGTGCTGCAGCTTTTCTTAGAGAAGCTGCATTTGTTTCAACACCAAATTCCAACATGAATCCCTTATGTCCTCAAGAACGCATTTCTCCCAGAAGAATTGAGAGCAGAGACTCGAACAGATGTTTGCCCCCTGTTCACATGTGAACAAAGGTTCAGAGCAGCATTATTCACAATGGCCAAAAGGTGGAAGCCTACTTCAACATGAATGAACCTCGAGGACGTGCTGAGCGAAACAACCCAGACACAAAAGGATAAATATTAAGATTATGCTTGTCTGAGGTACCTGGAGGGGGCAAATCATAGAGATAGAAAGTAGAATGGTGGAGCTGAGACTGGGGAATGGGGAGTTAGCATTGAATGGAATAGATTTTCATTTTGGAATGATAAAAGAGTTCTGGAGATGCATGGTGGCGATGGTGCATAACAATGTGAATGTACTTAATGCCACTGGGCTGTACACCTAAAAGTGGTTAAAATGGTAAATTTTATGTTATGTGTATTTTACCACAGTAAAAAATAAAAAAGCTTTTAAAAAAAGGAATGCATTTCAGAAAGGTTTGCATAGTAAGTTCCGTAAATTAGGGTCAAAGTGACAGTGATTCAAAAGCACTGAAAACATACTCCCTGCCCTGCATTCCTGTCACCCTGGTCCTCAAACCCAGGCTTTTTCTCCACTAACCCACCCGGAAGCCTCGAGGCCCACGGTGACGTGTGGTTGTGGAGAGGCCTGGCCCCGAGCAAGAGCTGCCTGTAAACCTCTCAGCCCGCTGCTGATGCGTCGTCACCCTGCACTGCCCACCCTACTCCTCGGGAGACATGGCCCCCAGGGCAGGGCCCCGAACAGACCCGGGGGGTGGTTGGATGGTTGGGCTGTGGCCCACACTCTGTGTGGCTCTGGCTCTGGCCTCGGCCTCCAGACTGTCTTTTGGTCCCCCACCTGACGACGTGAGGCTCAGAGACAGCTCATGGCCCAGCACAGAACATGGGTATCATTACTAGAGGCTCAATAAATGATTGTGGGGAAAATGCAGGATGATTTCCTGGTTGATTACATTCCTGAGACCACAGGTGCCTCACTGGGAGGGAGGTGGGAAGGCTAGAGCCCCCTGCCCACCAGGGAGGGTCAGCCAACTCCAGCTATGTAAAGGCCCTGCCTGGACTCCTCCCTGCTCGGACCCCAGGCCGTCTTCTTGGGCCTGTGGGGGCATGACAGCCCCCATGGATTGCATGATGCGTCTTTGGCCCTCCTGCGTGGATCCAGGAAGGCAGCAGCACAGTGGGCCTGAGGCCCTGCATCCAGAGTGATCAGTTTCTACCACTTATTGACCCGGTAACCAGAGATAAGCTCAACTTCCCCAAACCTCAGTTTCCTTGTCTGTAAAATTGGACCCAACAACAGTCCTGCAAAGGTTCTTAAAGCTTGAGGCAGTGCACAACACTCTCCCCTCAACTGGCCATGTTGTACATTTTTAGTGGCCCTAAACAGACAAACATGGTCAGGACACCTCACCAGGGTGATGGCCTTCAGCCATTAGCATCGCCTGAAGCTCCCAGGTCCCCTGTCACAGGGCCTGCTCAGCTACAGTAGGAGTTGGTGAAATCACACAATGAGCCCAGTAGTGATGACGTGTGCCCAGAGCTGGACTGACAGAAACTCAGGGAACGCACTGGGTACAGTGTAAGGAGCTATGACAAGAAGGGTTACATGCAGGGCTGCACTGGGCGCAGGGTGGCTGTGCCTGGGAAACAGACCACTGCACTGTTTCTTTCTTTTTTTTTTTTTGGCTGCGCTGCGTAGCATGTGGAATCTTAGTTCCCTGACCAGGGATCCAACCCATGCCGCCTGCATTGGCAGCATGGAGTCTTAACCCCTGGACTACCAGGGAAGTCCCTGCACTGTTTCTACTTAATCTTTTTACTTATGTATTTACTTAATATTTTTCTTTATTTCCTATTTTTGAATTTTCTATACTTATTTCTGTTTCATATTTTGTTTCTGTTTTTATTTTACTTTCATCTAGAAGGAGTATAAATATAAACACTACAGACACTGTGCATTACCATACATTAAAAGCAACTATAAAAATAAAATCACAGCCTTTGAAATAAAAAATAAATCCTTCCTTGCATAGGCAGGTAGATGTGTGATAAAGCAAGTAGGATCTCAGGAGGGGACACTGTAAAATATTTGGAGCTTTGCTGTATGTTTGAAATGTTTTGTAATAAAGTATTTTGGGGAAAAAGTTGATCTCTGCAGTACCCAAGACCTCCAGGCCCACACTTGGGGTGGGGCAAGGGGGGCTCCTTGTTCCATTCTGACCTCCTCCATTGTGCACCCTGGGCTCACTACATATTTCTCTCTACTTTTGATTATGTTTGAAATTTTTATTTAAAAAAGTAATGAAACAAAACAGTTAAGAACTTTCCAACAGCTTCCGATTGACACTGAAATCCTTGAACACAGATGTAACTCTGCCGTTCCCTCCACACTGAGTCACCTCAAGGGCCTTTGCAAGGTGCTCCTTCTAGAGGAACAGCCTGGCACAGCTCCCTGAACTCACTCCCTGCTCTGTGACAGGCCTTTCCCAGATGAGGCCGCCCCTCCTCCATCCCCCCTACCCCTCCAGGCTCACCCACACCTCCCACCTCCACTCCCCACTGGCTGCAGGCCACACAGGTGGAAATCTCACCTCCTTCACATGGTCCCCCACCTGGCAAACAGCAGGACTCAGTAAGCATGTTCGGTGAGAAAGTGAATAGATGAATTTGAATCAGCATCTCAAGCGGTCTTATTTCCCTTCTAATATGTACTTTTACATAACCATACAAAAATGTCCTCTGGCTGAGTCCAAATTTTGAAAATATAAAATGCAAATCTATATTACAGAAGGTCAAATCCCACCTCCTACAGTCCATCACTCGACAGCCCCACGTCGTCTCATCTAACTTCACAGGGACCCTGTCAGGTAATTACAGCAAAAGGGACACCCAGACAATGGATTCATCTTCCTAAAGCCACACACCTGCACCAGCAAGAGGTCTGTGCCCTGGGCACCGAGGGGCTCCAAGTGGGCCCCACCAAAACCCCCAGAGCTGATGTGTAAGGTCAGCCACCATCCACTTCACTGGGGACCTAGGTGACCAGTCATCACACATGGGGGCTCAGACAGAGGGGACAGTATCCCAGACAGATGGAACAGCATTGCAGACAGAGGAAACAGCATCCCAGGCAGAGGAAACAGCCTCTCAGGCAGAGGGAATAGAGCCTCAGACAGAGGGAACAGCATTGCAGACAGAGGGAACAGCATCTCAGACAGAGGAAACAATGTCCCAACAGGGGAAACAGCATCCCAGACGGAGGGAATAGAGTCTCAGACAGAGGGAACAGTGTCCCAGGAAGAGGCAACAGCATCTCAGGCAGAGGGAAGTGTCCCAGACAGAGGAAACAATATCCCAGGCAGAGGGAACATTATCTCAGACAGAGAGAACAGCATCTGAGGCAGAGAGACCAGTGTCCCAGACAGAGGGAACAGCATCAGATAGCATCAGACAGAGGGAAGGGCACAAAGCAAACAAGAGTGAGCCAGGCCATCTGAAGAGCTGACAGTGTGCCTAGGTGGGTGAGCCCAGAAAGGGAGGGGATGGGACCTGGTTGTTGGAGCCAGGATGGATCTCATAGCTGTGGGTAGCCAGGGGGTCATGCAAGTGAGTGACACCCCATCCAGGTTTGGATTTCACATCTCGGCTATGGTTAATACTGCCCCAAGGTTACATTTTTACTCCTATGTTCACCCACTTTTCCATGGACCTGTTTCCTCATCTGTCAGTGGGGTCGTCAGAGCCCACCTGGAGAAGGTGGCAAGGATGCAGCAAGGCAGGTGCTCCTGGCACTGGATCAGCGACTCTTCCATGGTCACTGTTCTGGGTCCAGGGACACCCACCACCCTAGGTTCTCAAGGGGCTCTGGGCAGCAAAGCTTCACCCTTCCTCTGGGGCCTCACTCAGCACCTCATCTCAGCTTTAACCCCAACAGACCTACCACAGTCCAGGCTTCTGTGTGTGCAGAGCACACAGTCTTGTCCAGCTTTGCGAGGCACTGCATATTTGGAGATGCTGGTTTTAGTGGGGAGACAGACATCAGCCCAAGGAGCGGAACCAGGGCCTCTGGCCTCCTGCAACCAACCAGCTGGAGACAAACCACTTCCTCCCCCTCTGCACCCGGCCCCACCCAGCCCCAGGGCCACTTGCCAGTCAAGCTGTCAGGCTCCAAAGGTTTGAGTTTGCCCGGCTTGGCATCTTGCAGTCCATGGTCTAGGGCAAGTGGTGGGTCTCAGTTTCTCTGTGGCCTTCAGTTTCCTCTCCTGAAAGAACGGCGGAGCGAGGTCACCCTGGGTTTTGTCTGAGGACTAATCCGAATAATAGCAGAGCTGCCCCAAGCACACCCAGCCTCCAGGAGGCTGTGCTCACCTCCGGAGCCTGGCAACACTCAGACCTCAGTTCACATACAGGAAAGCTAGGTGGTCAAAGCATCTGCCCAAAGTCACAAGCTGGGGGAGGGGCTGCAAGCCAAACGTCCCAGTTGGCCACTAACATCAGCAGGGCACCAGCCACCTGCTGCCCCATGCTCAGTTTCCCCTCTCCAGTGGGGTCTCAGAGAACCCCAGGCCCAACTTTCCACCTCCAAAGGGGACTCCACAGCACCTCACTGACCGCAAGAAGGTGTAAAGGGGCTGATTGTCAGCAATCACAGGGACTCCCACACTACAAACCCCAGAGGGTCCTGGGAGCCAAGTGCTCTGGGTGCAGTCGTGCCCTAGAACATGTCCACTCTGTACGACGGGCACAAACACAGCTGCCTCTGGTACCCCATGGCTGCCCATGAGCCTCCCCCAGTCTGCGAGCCTCTCACAGGTGGTCTGCCCACCACCCTGCACTGTCTGGGCACAGTGTGGAATTCTGAGGAGGCCCTGATGGGCTCGGCCTTCCTTCCTAGTAGCACTATCATGGATAGGCCCTGTCTGTCAGTACCTAAAATGCAGATTGCAGAGGAATCTTCTGGAGCCCCACCATGTGGAAAGGCCTAACCCCCTAGGGACTGTGTTTGGGACCATTCATCCCTCCTCTGTAGGCCCAGCCTACTCAGGGACCCTGGCCTCAGGTTCATCTTTGCTAGAGTCTAAGCCACCACAGATGACACCCAACATTGTCCTGGCAGGTGTGCTCATTTGCTGTTCGATAATGCCCACAATAACCTGACTTGTTACAAATCATGCCAGAGGCACCACAGGAAGACAAAGGGACACAAGACACCACTCAGCGCCACCACGGCAGCTTCCTGCCTTGAAAACATCCGACCCCAAATGGCTCCTGCTCTGAACTTCCCCTAACCCCGAAAGTGCCCCTTACAGGACCAGCACAGGCTCTCAGGGCTGGCAAAGACCCCGAAGCCAGCACCACTCACCTGTCTTCTGCGGCACACACACTTCTCTCCAGGACTGACTTCAGGCAGTAGCAAAACACAACTTCCTTTTGCTGGTTTTCGCAATATGGGTCACTAAACGACAGTGCATTTGCATTTCCGCACTATCACACATCCAAGCTCACTGGTTCTCCCCCTGCCTTATTTGCAAAAATACAGCCCAAACCGGCTGGAACGCTGTCCAAGGCCCAGGCCATCCTGGCCTGTGTTGGTTTAAAGTTTAACAGGTTGCTTGGGTGTCCCTGAGTTGTTCTGGGCGTGGAGGCTGCAGCCATTCTGCCTCTGCCTCTGTGGGTTTTTCTAAGCAGACCTCCAGGCGCCTGTCGCTCAGACCCTCAGAGAGGGGTCGTCAGTGTCTTCAGTGCCTGAGCAGTGGGACTGGCCCCAGACCATACAGGCAGTGGCCCCTAGATCAAAGAAAGGGCCCAATGGGCCCCCAGAGGCTTCTTCAGGTCTTCTTTGGTGGGAACGGTGAAAATGGCCACAGATGGTTGGAAAATTGAGAGGTCCCACTGAAAACAGATTATTTCAAGATGCTCCCAGGGGTGAAACCAGTCCCCCGCCACTTCCTGAGGAGACCTGTTCCACAATGGATGCTCCAGCCCAATCCAGCACCCCCAGCACCCACAGGGAGGGCTCCATGACTTCTAGGGTGAAAGTAAATATATAAAGATACAGGATTCCTACAAGGCTTAGACCACGAATTCTGACCTAATTTAAATGATGGATTCTTCATCCAGGCTTACATGCTTTTTAAAAAACAAAGCAATTTCTCTGGGCCTTGGTTTCCTTGTTGTTGCAGGGGTGTCACCATAGAGCCCCCCTCAGAGGCAGTACCTAACACACAGGGATCATATGAGTGTAACGAATGAAATAATCAAAAGGGCCAGTTAATGAGATAATTTCTCCAGCCCACCCTGACCTCCCTTGGCAGAGCACACAGCCATGTTTCTCCACGAGTTTCTAAGTGATGCCCACACCAGCTGGAGAAGGGACTTCCTTCCGCCCTCAGTTCTACTAAATATTTACCAGTTGTTTGGGAGGGGGTAGGCTGAGACATGCTACCCACTTCCACCTCCAGATATTCTTCCTTTCGACCAAAGATTTGAAGAATTGTACAACTAGGACACTGATGAGCTCTCACTCACCTCCATGACTAATTTCAGTGAAAGCCACCATGCGCCAGACCCTAGGAGTATGGCCACCCTGGACCCAGGCCCAGCTCTAGGTTACACAGGTGCATCTCCCTCCAGGAATCTGAAGACCAAGGTGAGGATGAGATCCATCTGGCCCCCAGCCATCACTGAGGACTCAGAGTAGCCCGGCCAGCAGGTGACAGAAGACAGGGTGGCCTGTGTTTCAGGGGCACCTGGCTTCACATCCTGGCTCACAGGTTGTGTGACCTCCACACATCACTGAGCCACTCGGAGCTCCAATTCTTCTCATAAAATGGAGATAATACAGGATGCGTGGTTGGAGTTTTTGTGAGGAACGAGAGCCTGGCCTGTGGCAGATTGACCATCGGAATGCTTCTAGCCCAGGTTGGGAAGGACAGTGCCTGCCACCATCCTCCAGCACAGTCCTTCCCCTTGTTGACATCGCTCAGACAAGAGAGTGGCAGGGGGGGCTCCATCAGGACATGGAGACCCAAGCCCAGAACTCTGCTGTACAGAACTGACCTAAGAAAGCAGAGATGAACCCTGGCAGCACAGCAGCAGACCAGGTATAATGACCCGAAGGTCATGTGGTGGCGGGGCATGGCCAGAAAGCAGAACTGGGGTGAAGTGCCCTCTCATCCTGAGACGGGGGTCTCCACTGGGAGGTGACACCATCCAGCAAGAAGAGTGCTTGTGGCAGTCAGCTCCCAAGATGGTTCCTGGTGATCCCACTCTTCTGCAGCCATGCCCCCTTTGAATAGGGTTGACCCAGTAATGCAGCCAATAGGACACTGCAGAAATATCGAGGGTGACTTCTGAGGCCAGGTCACCCATCACATTGCAGCTTCTGCCTTTCTCTCCTGGGTCACTTGCTCTGGGGGAGCCAGCTGCCATGTCATGATAGTGCTCAAACATCTCTGAGGAGAGCCCCATGTGTGGAGGAGCTGGGCCCCCAGCCAACAGCCAGCACCAACTTGCCATGAGGGAGTGAATTACCCAGAGTCAAGTCTCTGGGTAAGACTGCAGACTCACAAGAGACCCCAAGCCAGAGGTAAACTGTACCCAAATTGCTGACCCACCAAAGCTGAGTTGGTAAGTGTTTCCTGTTTTTTTAAGCCACTTAAGTTTTGGGCATTTCGTTATACAATAATAGATAGATCTGTTATGCAATGATATAATATGGTCATCAGGAAATGGGCATCACCTTAAGGTCAGGGGGCATCAGCCCAAAATGAAGAGGTGACTACAGGGTATTAATGGTACACATTCCTATTTCTCTATCCAATTATTTCATTAGTGACCCAATGGTCCAAATTGTTTCCTCAATCCTGAAGCGTTCCCTGGTAACAATGTTGAAGACTCTGTCATTCACTCTCGATGGCCCTGAATAGCTTCACGAATCAGAGGCTCTTCAGGGGAAGGCCAAGTGCCCCAAACCGTCATCCCTCTGCCCATCCATCCTCCAAAGGGGATGCTCACTCCTCCCCCAAGCAGCTCACTGCACAGGGGACAACACTGATCAGGAGGGCTCCCCCCATGGCCCCTGCTCTGCCCCAGAAAACCCCAGCCCCACCTACCAGGACAGCTGGCAAGGACCTAGGGGCAGCCCATCTGAGGAAGGCAGAAGAACCCTGAAAGCAGTCACCAAAAGGGACTTGTGTGGAACCAAAGGCTGGAGAGAATGGGTGAGCAGAGACCTTTCTACCAGGGGGAATGTTCACTCATTTCACTCAGGAGGTGATCCAAAGGGAGAGAGCCCCAGGCCAGCCATAAGAAACCGGTCTTGGGGACATTGAATGGGGCAGAGCCCACATCCCGAGGTGGGGCTGCTGCCTAGCTCTCAGCCCTCACAGAGGAGAGTATGGGGCAGTCTCTTGGAATAAGGGACAGGCCGGCGCGGAACCCAGGAAGGTCTTGTGATATGATTTCTTTTGTGTTATGATTCCTACTCATCTTGTGTGAAACACATGAGATTTAAGCCACATTAAGTAATTCAAGATGGAGTCACAGTGGTGAATGTGAACTTCCATACTGGTTGTTTTGAAATGTCCAATACACGACTGTGAGTGTAATACACTGAGTGTCAATATAGATAAGGAACTTGTTTGGCAACATCCTTGGAAAGATTTCGGGAACAGAAGGGGTGACTAATAGAGACAAAACCCCCTGAGGTGTAACCATTACACCTTACTGACTTCTTAAAAGTTGAGACCACTGAGCCAAATGACCTAAAGGCTCTTTGCTGGAGGACCCGGCTCCACGCTGCTGAGGGCTGTTCCAGACGGACCTGCCGGAGGCTCTGCTGGAGCAGAAGCGACTTGCCACTCACACTTGTCAAGACACCCGTTGCTGGACCAGAGACTGCAGCTGGTGCTGAGATGCCTCCTTCCAGGACTTGTCCCTGGAGTGATTCATTACCCTCTTTCCTATTTTCTCCCTACTTTGACTAAGCTCTGTTGTGTGCCGATTGTGTGCAATAAACCGAGTGATTCGCGAATTGAATGTTAGCTACGTTTCGTGTAGCTCCAATCCCGTGATTCTTACCTGACTTTACTGTTGTGCCCTTCAACAAACAGGTCTGCACGAAGAACAGTGGAAAGCGTGAAGAAAGAGGCCTTGGGGGTTAAGTCCAGGGTTTACGGAGTCTCTCTATAAATTTGTTTGTCTCTCTGTACATCTGTACATTAATTTCCTGCCCAACCCTGAACTCCCTGATTCTCCGTTCACTCCGAGAGTGCTGTGTCCCAGCTTGAGGAACAGAGGTCATCCAAAACGAGTATTTTTATAGTATAAAATATTGAACATAAAATGGCCACATATGGTTGTTTCTTATTTACACTTCCTTGAGTGTGAGGAGTACAGGACAGTACCGTCTCCACTTTCTTCTGGAGAGTGAAGTGACCACATCTTATCACTCCCGACCTCCCCTGCTGATGGTGGGCCATGTTGCCAGCACTGGACAATGGGAGCGACATACCCCCTTCAGACCTGGCCTCTCAAAAAATGCCCACACAATCTTCCAGCTCCCTCTTCCCCATCTGCCAGGCAAATGCATGGAAGTCAGGCCAGGAGCCACCAGATGGAGAGCACTGGACCCCAGACTGTCGACGAGCTAAGCAGAACCTTTGTCCCCCAGAACCCATTCTCCCTGGGGACCTGAGTTAGGGCTGGTCACAAGGGAAATTTGCCCATGATCTGGGAGATGAAAGTGAAGCGGTGCCTCCCTTTCTGAAAGTCATTGTGATTAGATGAGAGAGACCCAAACAGGAGCGCTAGCAGGTTCCAGCTCATCCCCATTCCTCTCTGCTCTCTGTCCCACTCCGCATCTCCCAACAACCACCATCAACCCAGCCCCAGAAGCAGGGTCACAGCCTTCCTCGAGTATCTCCACCAGTCCCCCTTCATGGTTCTGGTCTGCTGGTAGGACCCTTCTTTCCCAGCTGGTATTTAGTAAGCACATGCCTGAGCCAGACTCTGCCTGGGCTGGATTTGTGGGGTAACTTGGCACCCACAGGCCCACCCCAAATGCTGCTCAGAATAAGATCAACCACCAGGGTACATCCTCCGGTCATGCAAGGGTGTCCCTGGCTGTGGACATCTGATGGCCCCAGAATGTGCAGAATCAAATGTGTGGCCAGGCCTCACTGAGGTTTTCCTGCAGACACAGAGGCCAAGGGACAGCAAAAGCACTAGCTCTGGGCAAAAGTCACCTCTCACCTATACTGTATGTGTCATTGAGCTTTGTGATCATTTCTAAGCCCCGTATGAGACTGACGTTTAAGAGACTTTCCCGTGGGGACAAATTCAGAGTTTACTCACAGCCGCCAGCAATGGAAAAGCCCCTGTTAGAAAAGGGGGTGCCTAACCCACCTGCGTACATTCTGAGTGGACGCTCAGAGATCCCATCAAATCCTCTGGCTCTAAGCAGGGCAGAGAACAGAGCCTCCAGTTTCCTTGTCACCAGGAAGTGGCAGGCCTGGGGGTAGCCCTGTCTTCTTGCCTGTGTTGATCTGAGATGACCTAGCGCTTGCTGTCCTTCAGTACTGTAGGTGCCAGCGACCTCTCCCAGGACACTCTTGTGAGCCATCAGGTGGACACTCTGGACCAAGGGTGTTGGGCAATCGCTGCTTCAGTACTGGGCAACTTGGGAGACACACGGAGCAGCCACTCTTCTGGATCTTCCAAGAGCTGTCAGCCCAATGGTCTCCCATCAGAGCCCCTCAGCACTGCTGCTGGCCCCTGCGTGTGCTCCCTGCCCCACAGTCCTCTCTGTGTCCTTGGGGATCAGGCCAAAACCACACCCCAACACCACTTCAGTGTCCCTGATGGGGTATCCTGTGCCAACACAATGACCCAGAGCCGGCATCAACAAATCCCTTCTCACCGGCCAGGCAGCAGGGAGTCCCCACTGCACAGCAGTGTGGAACCAAGAAAATGGCCTGCAAGAAAATGGTCCTGACCGAAGGGGAAAACTACCATTGTTCCAGGAGCTTTAGAAATGTTTTTCAGAACATTGAAAATCTCTCACTGTTGCTATAAATATAGAAAGATGAAAAATGGTAAAACCAACATTTATTCAATATGCTGTGACAAGACATTAGAAACATTAAGACTTAAGGTGTTTTATTTCCTTGTATAAAAACTTATACAAAGAGAACCTAATTCTCTCTTCTATCTTTTAGTAGAACTCTGGGCACATATAACATTAAAATCCAATATACTCCAAGAGTGAAACCTAATGTGAACTATGGACTTTGCATGATTATGATCTGTCAATGTAGGTTAGTCAATTGCAACAAATGTACCACTCTGGGGGAGGTGCGGGGGTTGTTAATGAGAAGGCTATGTATGTGTAGGGGCAAGGGGTATATAGGAACATCCCTTTTCCCTCTTAACATTGCTGTGAAAGTAAAACTACTCTTAAAAAATAAAAGCTTAAAAAAAATTTTTTTAAAATCCAATACACTAAATATAATATGGTACCCCAGATTGGATGCTGGTGAAATCTGACTACAGACTGCAGTTTATGGTATTCTACCAATGCCAATTTCTTGACAAAGGGAACCTGGTTTTGTAGATGCCCATGCTGGGGCAAGCTGGGTGAAGGGTATAGGAACTTGTATTATCTTTGCAGCTTGTCTGTATATCTAAAATTACTCCATAATAAAGGGATTATAAATTCAGTACTGAATATTTTAATGAGATGGAACAGTCCTGTTGCGAGGTCATGAGCAAGTTAGGCTTTCTCTCAAAATCTTGTCTCTTATGGCATTTCACATTCTAAATAACTTCCTGGTTCATGTGTCAATCAGTGAGGCAGCATGAGGGACAAAAGGATGATAAAAACAGCTACCAGATGTAAAGTAATTTGTTTGCTGTTTATCAGATTTATACATTTGGAGTTAGATGAGTTAATCTGACTCAACCTAAAACCATTTTGGTTTTATTCCAAAATGGTTCATTTTATTTTTTAAGATTCAGGTGGCTGACCTGCCATCAGATGAGTCACTCTCCATCATTTAGTCCAAATAAGGGTGTTGGGGGTGGGGGGTGGTGAGTGGAACTGTGGAATGATCCAGAAGCCAGTAACTCTGGGCAAAGGGCAGGAACCGATAATCATAGAAAAGGAAATGTGAGTGGTTTTTAAACACCTCACACATAATGAGAGAACTACAGATTACAGCCACACTGAGATACATTTTCTCCCCGTCAGATTGGCAATGACTGGGGGAGGGGGGAGGTGAGGCTGTGGGAAGAGGCTCCTTCCACATGGTGGATGGGAGGGTGAAAGGGCACATATGCCCTGAATTCAACTCTCCAGAAATCAGTTCTGCAGGCACACCTGCCCAGGTACACAACAACAGTGTGCCAGGTGGTTCCCTGCATCAGGGCTGATAAGAGCAAGTCTGGAAACAACAAAGACCCACCTAGGGGGGACTTGCTGATAAATCACATGGCCACCTGCTAACTGCAGAGGGAAATTTACACAATGGGGGGATCTGGCAAAGCCACCTCAAAGGATGATGCAGCTAGTCACTAAAATGAGATGACCAGAGCCTGAGTGACACAATGGGAAGTACCTAGCCACAAAACGTTCCATCCGTGAGCTCTGAAAGGTTTTTTTTCAAATGGTTCTGACAAAAAAAAATCTGCCTATATATACAGAGAGAGACAGCAAATATGGGAAAATATTGACACTTGGTGAATCAATTCTTACAATTTTTCTGTAAGTTTGAAAATGTTTAAAAACAGTTTAAAATGGTTATCTATAGAGAACAAGAGGAAAGGGGTGAATGAAGATAGGGGTGGGAGTGAGATTTCTCTTGTAGCTTTTTGTATTTTTAGCCATGTAACCATATTATCTAATTTTAATTTAATCATTTTGTAAGACTAAGATAATTAAAACAAACAAAAAAATTCTACTTCCTCTCATGGCTGTCTCCATGACAAAGCACAGAACCAAGACATGAGATAGCACTCCAGAGGCACCAAACACTGGAGGTTGGCTTGGAAAGGGTCAGAGTAGTGCCTGGGGTGCACCACTCCCCCACCCCCAACCACCTTGTGGGAGGCAGTCTGGAGCCTCGACCAAAACAAGGATGACAATACACAGGTCACCCCCTCCCACACAGCTCTGCCCCCTCCAGGTGTCAATCCTTCATGTTCACACAGATGAGCAAGGACATGCAGTACAGTCATATTTGTAATAGGGGAAGATTGGAGGTGTTCTGGATGTCCAACAATAGAGAACTAGTTCAATAGATTACCACAGCACAGGTCGTACTATAAAATATAAAATGATTTAATTTATTAAGTAAAATCATTACTATAATAATAAGATTAAATTAAATAAAAAATCAAGACAGTGTGATATTAGCATAGGGATAGAGAAATAGATCAATGGAACAGAATAGAGTCCAGAAATGGACTCACATTCACATGATCAAGTTGATTTTCAGTGAAAGTGCCAACACTTGTCAATGGGAAAGGAAAACCCTCTCAACAAGCTGGAATAAGTGGTTATCTACATGGAAAAATGAACCTTGACCCTCCACTCACACCACACACATGAAAATAACTGGAAATGAATCACAGTCTTAACTGTGAACAATAAAACTAAAAAGGTTCTAAGAATAAATAGGTGAAAACATTCATGCATTCAAGGTAAGCAAAGATTTCTTAAGCTATAAAAGGCACTAGCCATGTAAGAAAAACTTGACTAACTGAACTTCATCAACATGAAAACCTGTGCTCATCAAAAACCTGTGCCCATTAAGAAAATGAAAACGCATGCCACAGACTGAAAGCAAATATTTGTAATACATCTATCTGACAAAGGACTTGTGTCCAGAATATATAGAGAATCCCTACAAATCAATAAGAAAAAAGACAAATGGTCTAACAAAAAAAAAATTTTTGAGGAAAAGACTAAACGAAGCACTTGACTAAGAAAAGTTATCTAAATGGGCAAAAAGCACATGGGAAGGTGCTCAGCATCACCTGTCATCCGGGAAATGCAAATTAAATTTACAATGAGATATCACCATGCCCCACCAGAATGGCTACCATGAAAAAGACTGACAATACTAAGTGTTGACAAGAATGCTGAGCAAACAAAACTCACACAGTGCTGGTGGAAGCATAAAATTGTACAACTGCTTTGGAAAACTGCTTGGCATTTTCTTATGAAGTTAAACATACATTTGCCCTATGACCCAACAATTCCACTCCTAGGGAGTCTACCCAAGAGAAAAGAAAACATCTGTCCACACAAAGACCTGGTCACAAATGTCTATAGCAGCCCTATTCATAATAATTCATAACTGGAAAAAACCCAAATGGCCACCAACTGGAGAATGAATAAGCGAAGTGTGGTATAGCCATAATATGGAATTAAAAGGAATGAATTACTGATATACCAGTGATACGGATGCTTCTCAAAAGAAGCCAAGCACAAAAGACTAATTTAGATGAAGTTCAAGAACAGGCAGAACTCGTCTATGAAGTTGAAGTGTGGTATTCTCTGGGGCTCTGTGGTGAGAGTGTGGGTATTAGTTTGCTTGAACTGCCATAACAAAATACCATAGAAACAACAACAAAATGTATTATCTCATAGTTCTGGAGACTAAAGTCTGAGATTCATGTGTCAGCAGGGCTGGTTTCTCCTGAAGCTTTTCTCCATGGCTTGGAGATGACAGTCTTCTCTCTGTGCCCTTACATGGTCTTCCCTCTGTCTGTGTGTGTCTATATCTTAATCTCCTCTTCTTATAAAGACACCAGTCATATTGGATTAAGGTCTACCTGCAAGACCTCATTTTAATTTAATTACCTCTTTAAAGGCTCAATCTCCTAATATAGTCACTTTCTGAGGTGCTGAGGATTAGGATTTCAACATATAAATTTTGCAGGACACAATACAGCCCATAAGCTCCCTTAAGAATGAGAACAAGGCAAGAATGTCTGCTTTCACTATTCTTATTCATCAGAGTAGTGGATTCTCTAGCCAGTGCAAGGCAAGGAACTAAAATGCATACAGAACAGGATGGAAGGAATAAAAACATCCATATTTACAGATGACATGATTGTCTACAAAGAAAATTCCAAGAATCTACATCATACTCAATGGTGAAAAGCTGAAACCATTTACTCTAAGATCAGGAACAAGACAAGGATGCCCACTCTCACCACTTTTATTCAACATAGTATTGGAAGTCCTAGCCACAGCAATCAGACAAGAAAAAGAAACAAAAGGAATCCAAATTGGAAAGGAAGACATAAAAATGTCACTGTTTGCAGATGACATGATATATACAGTAAGTCCCCTACATATGAACCTTCAAGATGAGAACTTTCAAAGATGAGAATGTGCATTCCATCACTGTCAGGTGTGAGTGAAATTGCAGCTTGCTCTTTGTCTCCTATTGCTGATGATCCTTCAGCTCTACCGTCTCCCACCTCCTCTCCCTCCTCCAGTCAGTAACTCTTCTTGCCTGTTTACTTGATGCCAGCCCCTGTATGCCAGCTGTTGTACTGTACTTTTCAGTTACTGTATGATTAAAAAATGTTTTCTTTTTTTTTGTGTTTGCTTTTTATGTATTATTTGTGTGAAAAGTATTATAAACCTATCGAAGTACAGTACTATATAGCCGATTGTGTTAGTTGGTTACCTAGGCTAACTTTGTTGGACTTACGAATGCATTCTTGGAATGGAAGTTGTTTGCATGTTGGGGACTTACTGTATAAAAAATCCTAAAGATGCAACCAAAAAGCTATGGGAACTAATAAATGAATTCAGTAAATTTGCTGGATACAAAATTAATATACGGAAATCTATTGCATTTCTATACACTCACAATGAACTATCAGAAAAAGAAATTAAGAAAACAATCCCATTTACAATTGCATTAAAAAGAATAACAATACCTAAGAATAAATCTAAACAAGGAGGTAAAAGACCTGTACTCAAAAAACTCTAGACATTGATGAAAGAAATTGAATACAACACAAACAAATGGAAAGATATACTGTGCTCATGGATTGGAAGAATTAATATTGTTAAAATAACCATTCAACCCAAGGCAATCTACAGTTTCACTGCAATTCCGATCGAAATACCAACGGCATTTTTCACAGAACGAGAACAAATAATTCTAAAGTTTGTATGGAAACACAAAAGACCCCGAATAGCCAAAACAACCTTGAGAAAGAAGAACAGAGCTGGATTTATCAAGCTCCCTGACTTCAGACTACACTACCAAGCTACAGTAATCAAAACAGTATGGTACAGGCACAAAAACAGACACATAGATCAATGAAACAGAATAAAGAGCCCAGAAATGAACCCACAATTAAATGATCAATTAATCTATGACAAAGGAGGTAAGAATATACAATGAGGAAAAGATAGTGTCTTCAATAAATGGTGTTGGGAAAACTGGACAGATACATGCAAAAGAATCAAACTGAACTATGTCACACCATATACTAAAATAAACTCAAAATGGTTTAAAGACTTAAATGTAAGACCTGAAACCATAATATTCCTAGAAGAAAACATAGACAGTACCCTCTTTGACATCAGTCTTAGCAATATTTATTGGATATGTCTCCTCAAGCAAGAGAAACAAAAGCAAAAATAAGTAAAAAATTAAAATTAAAAACTTTTGCACAGTGAAGGAAACTATCAATAAAATGAAAAGGCCTCCTACTGAATGGGAGAAGATATTTGCAAACAATATATCTGATAAGGGGTTAATATCCAAAATATACAAAAAACTCATACAACTCAACATCGACCCAATTAAAAAATGGGCCGACACTGAGGTTGCTTGCATGTCCTGGTTATTGTAAATAGTGCTGCAATGAACATTGGGGTGCATGTGTCTTTTTGAATTATGGTTTTCTCAGGGTATATGCCCAGTAGTGGGATTGCTGGGTCATATGGTAGTTCTATTTTTAGTTTTTTAAGGAACCTCCATACTGTTCTCCATAGTGGCTGTACCAATTTACATTCCCAGCAACAGTGCAAGAGGGTTCCCTTTTCTCCACACCCTCTCCAGCATTTATTGTTTGTAGATTTTTTGATGATGGCCATTCTGACAACAAATACTGTATGCTAACACATATATATGGAATCTAAAATAAAAAAAAAAAGATGGTTCTGATGAACCTAGGGGCAGGACAGGAATAAAGACACAGATGTAGAGAATGGACTTGAGGACACGGGGAGGGGGAAGGGTAAGCTGGGACGAAGTAAGAGAGTAGCATTGATATATATACACTACCAAATGTAAAATAGATAGCTAGTGGGAAGCAACTGCATGGCACAGGGAGATCAGCTCTGTGCTTTGCGACCACCTAGAGGGGTGGGATAAGGAGGGTGGGAGGGATACACAAGAGGGAGGGGATATGGGGATATACGTATGCATATAGCTGATTCACTTTGTTGTGCAGCAGAAACTAACACAACACTGTAAAGCAATTATACTCTAATAAAGATGTTTAAAAAAAAAAAATGGGCACAAGACCCGAATAGACATTTTTTCCAAAGAAGACATACAGATGGTCAACAGACACATGAAAAGATGCTCAACATTACTAATCATCAGGGAAATGCAAGTCAAAACCACAAAGAGATATTACCTCACATCTGTTAGAATGGCTGTTATCAAAGAGACAACAAATAACAAGTGTTGGCGAGGATGTGGAGAAAAGGGAACCCTCATGCTCTGCTGGTGAGAATGTAAATTGGTGCAGCCACTGTGGAAAACAGTATGGAGGTTCCTCAAAAAATTAAATATAGAACTACCATATGATACATCAATTCTACTTCTGGGTATTTTTCTGAGGAAAACAAAAACACTAATTTGAACACCCTTATGTTTATTGCAGTGTTATCTACAATAGCCAAGATATGGAAGCAACCTAAGTGTCCATTGATAGATGAATGGATAAAGAAGATGTTTCATACACACACACACACACACACACACACACACACAATGGAATGTTACTCAGCCATAAAAAAAAAGATGAAATCTTGCCATTTTCAATAACATGGTTGGACTTTGAGGGTATTATGCTATGTGAAATCATTTGGACAGAGAAAGACAAACACTTGCACAAGTGAGCCCTGTGCCCATACCCCTTCCACTCACTGGTCACATGGGGCACACATGCAGCAGGCACTGGGGGCACCTGTCAGACTCCAAGGATAGGACAAATTGTCCAGCACTGTCATTTTCCTTTCCACAAGGCAGGCGAGAGCCACAGAAATGCTAAACTCGCCGAGCGGGAGTCTGGGATGAGAATCCAACAGGCTTTGGATGGGGGTGCAACTTAGCTTTCAGGCCCCAAGACAAATCTTAATGAATATTCTACTTATCAATAGACAAGACCCAGGAAAGGAAAAGGGAAATCTTTCCAGACCCACAAAAACCTCGCCATCTTTGGGTGGTGAGCTTCTGGGAATTTTCATTCTCCTCTCAATGTTTCTCGGTAATATCTAAATTTCTACGAAGAACGTTTATTGTATTTGCAATTGGGAGAAAAGCCAACCTATTTAAAAATAAGAGAATAAAGCCTTCTCCATTGCTCTTTTGATATTCCAAACCTCCAGCTATTACACAGTCAGAGCCAGCTGTCTCCACGTCTGTTTACGTATGGAAATTTTAATTTCTACTTAGCTGTCCTAAATCTCTTTTAGGAAAAATGTGGTCAAGAAACCCCAAAAGAAGGGACTCTGAGTGTAATTCTGCTTTCTGAAAACATGTTTTTGCAAAAAGTTTTCTAGGTTGCTCTAAACTGAAAGTGAGTTTTGTTCAAAGACCTAAAATATTTCCTAAATTGGGCACTGCCTTGAACGTCACCCATCTTCACCAGCAGTCAGGCAGCTAGGAGGGTGAACAGGCCAGCACCTGGAGTCTGTGAGGCCACATCCTGGGCAGGTGACAGTGAGAAAGCCCCTTCACACCAACACAGGGCTACGGGGTGGGCAGTGAGGAGCTGATTAAGCATCATTCGCTTTACTTTCTTATTAAAAAAAAAAAGAACTGCTCTAAAAATATTTGACAGTTTAGTCATCTCAGCCAAGAGAAGCCTTTGGCATTGCACTGGAGAAGCAATCTCAGCCTCAAACCCTTGGATGAAGTGGCATTTAAGAGCTTTCCAGACAGGACAGGATAATTACAGAGAGGCCCTCATGTGGGCTGCAATGACATTCAAGCCTGAAGTGGAAGCAACCTCTTATCTTTAACAAAGAGCTCTGATGATCTACACTGAAAGGAAAGTGCTGTGTCCAGGGTACATTTTTTTTTTTAATCCTGTAAGAAGAAAATATCACTGTGTAAATAGAGAGCTATATGAAGGAGTAAGACAATAAGAGTGGCCTTGCCCCACTCTTCAGGTCCAGGTGTCTGGATACAGGGTGATTCCAACATTGTTCTGGCAACTGCACAGCCTCAACCAGAGCATGGCAGAGCCCAGAGAGGTGCAGGGTCTCCCCTGCATGCTCAAGATCCACCCACATTAGAGTTAGCCAGGTGGCATTTGCACAGGCACTTGGACCCCTCCTTTCTTATTCAGCTCCTTAGTCTCTGCTCCTGATTAACCAAAGGCAATTCAGAAATCAACAGCTCTGCTTATTTAGAGGGCTTTGTTTCAGGGCACTGCTGTGCTGGAGACTCTGGGAGAAGGTAACTAGAGAGAACTGGAATTTACTCACAGCACCACTGTCCTAGTGAGAAAGGAGGTAAGGGAGGGAAGAATGGGGAGAGGGAAAAGGAGGGGAAGGGGAGAGGACCTGAGTGTCCCTTAACAGAGGTCTAAAGCTGAGGGATAGTGTCAGGAAGCAATAGCAGGCTGGAAGCATCTGTCTACCGCTGCAATTGATTATTTCTTAAGCAGCATAGTTTATTTTGCAGACAAAATTTTTTGGAACTTGGTTTAAGACAAAGGATCATGGAGAGAATAGAGAACAGATGCCCCCTTTGCCACAGAAGATCTTAGACTCCCCATACGTGTGGGGAATGGGGAAGGGAAGAAGGACCTTCTCTGCAGCAGCTCCTGACCTTAGCAAGGTTACCATTTCAATGGTTTCCTGCAGACATTCCCTGCACATGATGCACACGCACAGGTGGACACAGGCCAGGCTCCCACCTACACCAGGGTTCCCTGACCAATCATCTAGGACAAAAAAGCAACAGCCACACTCTCCTGGACCCATTTTGGAGAAACAGCACAGGCTGCTGAAAAGTCACAGCCTGTTGACCAGGAGGCTTACGTCTCAGAGGTCAGCAGTTTTATCCAATTTGCAGCCTGAGCACTAGCTATGAGGGATCCTTTAGACACGATGTTAAGAACATGGGAGTCCACAGATATAACCTCACATCTGCATGGGACAGCAGTTTCTTTTAGGATGCTATAAGTTCAATGTAAGATGCATTCAGCAAAAAATTCTAGCCTCATCCAGCTTAGTCCACGTTAAATATTCTGAGACGCAAAATTATGTACTAGGAGAACACAGGCCTTCCTCACTTATCCGTTCAAGCATATATCACTAGTAACTTTTCATTTTAAAAGCCCCAGGTGGATCTCTAGAAAGCCAGTTGGAATTCCCTCTAAACACGCTCGACTTAGCCTTTATCTCCCAGCCAGGCCAAGGGGGAGCGAGTCGTCCACCTCCATGGTGTCCCCTCTCCCTTGTTCCTGCAGGGGACAGGAGACAGAGTGCTGGGAGGGACAGCCAGGAGGATGGTCATTTAGGGGCTCCCACTCCTCAGACCCCCTCTGAGTGGGCTCCTTGGGTCTGTTTCTGGGTTCCATTCTTTAGACTGAAGAATGTTCATGAGCTCTGATAGCTCACAAGGGCCTGACCTGGAAGTGGGGAGGAGGCTCGGACTAAACTGGCCAACCTTGAACTCACAGGTACAGAGCCTTCTCTCTCCCCTGCCTTCTTCCAACACGCGGGCTCTCAGATGGGTAGGCTCAAGCCCAGAACTCCCACAGAACTCGGTCATGGGGCTTCATGCCCCCCGCAACACAAGTTCTGTCTGTAAATACAACCAGCTCTTACATTATATTCACCTGCTTCTCTTTATCCTTAATACTTTAGGCTAAACCAAATCCTTTCTGGAACAAGATGGGAAGGAAGGAAGGGAGAAAGGGAGGAAGAGAGAGAGGGAGGAAGAGGGGGAGAGGGAGGGAAAAAAGGGAGGAAAAGGGAAAGAAATGAGAAGCAGGGAGGTCAGCTAGCTGGTTAGTGGTTGGGTAGTGACTGGCTGGTCAGTTAGTAAAACCCTAACAGGGATCTTGCCTGTGGCTCTGGGACAGAGGATGGCTGAGAGCCTCTCAGGGAAAGTAGAGGGAGGGCAGGGGGGACCATACCCCTTGGCAGCACACAGAGGGCGAGGGCACAGCAGTGCACGCGGGGAGGGTGCTGGCTCGAAGGGATGGCTTCTCAGTTCTTCCCGGGAAGATTGCTGCAAACACTGGTGTCTCGCCGCTCACTGGACACAGTTGGCCCACGCAGACATCTGGCGGCCCTGGGTGGGCTGGGAGTGCTGAGCTATGGCTGTACTACAAACCTGGTTCTGGGGAACCTCTCCTCTGGGTGTCCTGGAGAAAGTGGATACCCCCAAAGCTGGCCCGAAGCACTGAAGCACTGAAGCAGAACTGGAGCCCAGGAACTTGGGTTGGGTGTCCGCTCAGCCCTGGCAGGTACTTCAGACAGCCTCCACCTGCCACAGATTGTACCCCTCAGCTCCTTTTACGCACAGTGAGCCCCACTGGACAGCTGGGGGAACTGAAGCACTGGCCTAAGGTCACACGGTGGGAGGGGCCACCGTCACCTGGGTGTGTGCCCCCCCACCAACTCGCTTGGCAGGCAGACGTGTCCTGCTCTGAGGCCCCAAGACCTGTGTGAGCTGGTCTGTTCCCAGTGCCTAGAGCAGAGCCAGGCCCCCCACAGCCCGGCTGAGGTCACCAAGTGAGCCACTAAGGGCCTGAGGACGAGCTGTCAAGACCCCCTGAAGTGCAGATGAGGAAACTGAGGCCCAGCCCAAGCTCTGCTTGATGGGGTCTCTGTCGGGATCCAGCCCAACCCGGCTAGGCTGGGACCCTCGCCTACACAGAGCAGACCCTGCGTCCAAAGCCAGCTGGACTTCAGCTGACCAACTGGCTAGACATAGGGGCCTGGAAGGAAAAGCCACGCCTGCCAAGACATGTTTAACTTTTCTGCACAATATAACCTCTCATAAACAACCTATCTGGAGCTGGGGTGTGCTGTCATTTGAATTGAGTCTGTGTACATATGTGCACAGACACAACACACATAATCATTCTTTTCACTTCAAGCTGATTCAAGCAAGCTGATTCAACCCAGTCACCCTAGAAATCCACAACAACAGCTAAGATGTTCTCACTGTCCTGATTCACAGATGTAGAGCAGGAAACACATCACCAAAGAGCCAGGGACAGCCTGGGGTCACCAAGGACCTGGGAATGAGCACCTTACAGCCTCTTTAAAGAAAAAGTCCCCTTGCCCACATTTATCTGAAGGGCTGGTTTTCCTAATGTAAAAGAAAGAAAGTAAGTAAAAGAAATAAAAAGAAGACAACCCTGGAACCTAAAATGCATACTACTAGGTGACAGAAGCCAATCTAAAAAGGCTACATACTGTATGATTCCAACTGTGTGACATTTCAGAAAAACTACTGGAGTTCAAGACTTGCCAGGGGTTAAGGCAGGAGGGATGAATAAGTGGAGTACAAAGGATTTTTAGAGCAGTGAAACTACTCTGTACAATATTATAAAGGTGGATACCTGCTATGATACATTTGTCCAAACCCATAGAACGTACACACCAAGAGTGAACCCTAATGTAAACCGTGGACTCTGAGTGATTATGATGTGTCAGTGTAGGTTCATCAGTTGTAACAAATACACCACTCTGGTGGGGGATGATGATAATGGGGGAGGCAGGGAGCAGGGGCAGGGGAGTATATGAGAAATCTCTGTACCTTCCCCTCAATTTTGCTGTGAACATAAAACTACTCTAAAAAAAATAAAATCTATTTTTTTTTAAAAGACAATCCTGACATCTGAAACGTGGTCCCTGTTATCATGGCAACCTCAGGGAGTGGTATTTCTAAAGCACACACTCTATTCCTTTCCCATCCATTTAAAAAGAAAGGAGAAGACTGAGGTGAGGGTGAGGGAAATCCAGAATTAGACCAGGTCCCATTACAGAATCCAACATCCTGCATTTGTTTAAAAAATATTCTGGACAATTCCATTCAAGAGCCAGGGACCCCTCAGCAAAGCCAGCTCAGGTCGTCAGCCTAGACCCAGTGTGCTGAGATGCAGGGGGACCCCTCCTCAAGTCACGCAGCAGCAGTGTTCCATCCCCCAGCCCTACAACCCTGGAGAATAAGGAACCCAGAGAAGTGACGCACCTAGGACTTCACCACCTGAAACGAGAAAAAGTCTCCCTTTTTCAGACACCCGTCTACTCACCGCCTTCCCTTGAGGAGGAAAACCAAGAAACACGGAAACAAGCAGAGCCAGGGTTTCTCCACAGGCCTGTGCAGCGCCATCAGCCACTCCTGCCCGGGACAGCTTGCAGGAGGGGACCCCAGGCAGATCACCAAGGAGAAGGACACCGCCCCAGGTTCCCACACTGGGGCGGGGCTGGCCTCCTCCCTCTGGGCACGCTGTGCTGTGGGCAGTCAGTCCAGGGTGAGGCTGGCAGGGACCCCACAAGCTCGGGGCTGGTGGTCTGGAGTGGCCCTGCCTGCCGGTTCCGGCCCTCAAGGGGCCTCAGTGGCACCCACGGCAGCCTCTTTTCTTCTCCGTCTTGCAGCTGCAGGGAGACGCTGAGCCCTGACAAAGCCCGCCTGCTCCTCCAGAGCCAGCAGGAGGGGTGAGGGGAGTGCAGCCCGCAGCCCACAGCCTGGGATGCCGACTGTCACCATGGCAACAAGGAAGGGTGGGGGGGTGGGCGACAGGCTAGTGGGACGTGTAGGGCCAGGGAGTCCCTACAGTCATGGGCTAAGGAGGGGGCCCCGGCAGGCTGGGAGGGGCCTTGTTCTTGTTCTGAACACCTCTGCCACCCATCCTCCCTCTTGCAGACTTTTTAGAAAGTTCTGAGGCAACAGGGCATTTAAAATGCTTCATCACCACAATGAACCCCCTTTGGTAGTGTGTGGACACTTAATACATGCCTAGGGAAGCATACAGGGAATATGCATCTGCTTAAAGAGTTCTTTGGAGACTATGGGTGTGTGTGTGTGTGTGTGTGTGTGTGTGTGTGCGTGTGTGTGTCCCTCACACTCAGGCTTACCTCCACACTCACATTTTACCCTCACACTTGCCTGCACCCCTCAGTTTGGCGAATGCTAACTGAAACTTGGATCCTTAGGGTATGTCAGCTACCCTGAGCCCTGTCTGTGAATGTGACACAGACTTACTTGTTTATTTCCTGTCGCAAACCTGTAAGGTGAGTACTGTTATCACGGAGTTTTCTGCCAAGGAAGCCAAGGAGATAAGTGCCCCTCTGAGGTCATTCCCTCTGTAAGTGACAAGCCTGGACTGAATGGCCATGTCGCACACTGTTGTAAGTGCCGAAACCACGACCAGCGAGCACTGAGCAGACATAGGGCACGGGTGTGAAGCAGGCAGCCCAGCCCCGGTCAGCCATCGTTCCTGGCCTGGTACCCTGAAGCCTTGAGCAGCAGTGCCTCAGCTTCCCACCAGGTCTGAGTGTCCTTCACCCACCATGCCCGCGATCTCACTAAACATCTTCGTAATTCAATGTCCGAAGGCCTTCAAATGCCCACTGAGGTCCCCTTGGTGAGGGACCTGGCAGGACACAGAGGGTCTGAAACCTCAAAGTCCTCACTTCTCATCCTGTGAATTTATCTATACATATACTCGTGCAGTAGCATTACAACACCTTGCAAAGAGAATGTGCTAATACGTTACTTACGAAATTATAAATAAGTGCAATAAAGAGAAAACCTTTTAAAGGAAAAAGATGCCCTGAGTGCAGATGAAACCCAGGTTCAAGTCTCAGCTCGCCCCTTGTCTGACCAGTGACCCCATCTCCTCATCTGTAAAGTGGAGATCTTGCTAGTGGGGCGCACTCCCGAGTTGCCGGAGGATTCCATGTCGTGCTGATGCATACACACTTCAGTGCAGGGCCCAGCTCACAGCAATTACCCAGTTAATGCCAGCATGCCAGTGTTTACATGTGTTTTTTTATTTTCCAGCCAGAATCTACAATATCTGTTCTAGAAAGTGGTTCCCTCACCCCACAGTATATTGCAAACTTACCCTTATTCGTAAATACTCTCCTATAGCCATGTGATTCTTTCTGCCCCAGCCAGTGCTGCTTCCCCTGGGCTGAGCTGGTGGAGAGTGACGGAGAGCATCTCTCCTGCTGCTTCTCCACCCTCTGCCCCTTCAGCCCGACACAGGGTGGAAATGGGCGGAAACCAGCAATCAAGTGATTTCTCCTTCTCTGATGGGCACCTCTCTCTCCTCTAGCCCTGAACCACAGAACGCACCCAGCCTTAATTGCTTTCATAACACCACAGACAATGACCCATTTTACATGCTCACATGGATGTAGAAATTGCTCTGAAGCCAGGATAACACTTGATGTCCAGACTATGTAGACCTAAAACCCTCTGGATCTCATGGTTCATCACACGCCCACAGTCTAAGTCTGTCAGGTCGGGCCCCCCTGCAGTCCCACATTTCTGGTGTGTTCTCAGTTCTCGTGTTGGAAAAGGACAGGCAACATGGCAGGCATTCTTCGCTCCAATTCCATGATGTCTATGACCCAGAATGCCAGCCTCCTGGGGCCACTGTCACTGTCAGTGAGGGACATGCACACACACGTGTGCTCACATGTGAGTGATATGCATGCAGTGTCAGGGACAGGCGGTAACACTGCTCTTCTTGTCTCATCCCCTGGAGACAACTCCAAATGTCCCAATGTGGCCTTTACTGTGCCCAGAATATCCACAAATAAAAACACAGGCTTGTGATCTAGGAAAGATGCCATTGTCTCGCTAAATGCTCATTTGCTCCTGAAATGCTGATGCACAATTGTGTAGCCATTAAAATAATTAGGAGGGTTGTGTAGCAATATGGGAAAAAAGGCGGAGTCATAGAAACTGAATTACCCCTTTGTAAAACCGACTTTTGCCAATGAGGAGGGGACGAAGCAACAGTGGATTGTACAAAAATGTTCTTTTTTCTCATGCTGTTGTGATGAAAACTACGTAATAAACAAAAACCAGGAAAGAGGGGAATTTCCTCTGTTTCCTGAGCAAGAATTATGTTTGAGGTGTTTTCCACAGGTGGCTTCATTTAATCATCCAAATCCAGGTCTTTTCACCCAAAGCTAGCACCCAGATGTCTCTCAGAGAAAGGCTTCTTTGCAATCTAAAATATCAAAGGGGGCCAGCCCTGAAACATTTCTGGGGTACAACCCCAAGTCTTTCCCTGGAAGGAACCCACCACCCCACCAAGAAGGGCCGACCTCATGCAAGCTCGTCCAGGTGTCATCCGATAACTCAGTCCCAAGGGGCCTGGACACATGGTTGACTCTTTTGTTAAAAAAAACTTAAGCAAAAAACGGTGTCTTTATGTAAGGTTTGAGCAGTGTGATTTTCCTGTGGCATGTAGAAAAAATGGCAGAAATACCTTAATTCCAAGCATTTATCTGCTGGGTTTAAAAATATCCAAGCAGCTGTCCCATCAATGGGATGTTTCTCCTTTGCTAACCAGGAGAATAAAGGGCAGAAATGCTTTGTCCCCAGAAAGCATTTTCCCTTGACATGCTTTCTTTTCTTTGCAGCATTTGCCTGTAAGCTTTTGACATTTCACAGAAGCACAAATCAAAGCTTCCTATCACTCAGCAGACTCAGTCTCGTACCCACTCTTCCAGCCCCCACCCCATGGGTCTGATCCTGGAGGAGAAGGAACAGGTGGTGGCATCAGTGCATTCCAAACTCCTGTGCTAGCGGGATGAGCTAGCACAACGCACACCTTCAGCATCGGGTGTGTGTCAGATCTGCCGGGCCGACAGCCCAGAAATCAGCCTCCCTTGGACACGCTGAATCAACCACCCAGACACACAGGAATTCTGAATAAACTATTACTATATATCAAATAGAAATTTAATAAGAACTGTTTACTAAATATTTACATACTGAATACGTAATGAATAAGTTGTTTTGAACACTTGGTGCGTGTCAGGCCCTCACATGAGGATATCATCATTTGCCCCCAGGGAGGTGGGCGTCATTAATTCCATTCATAGATGAAGACATGGCAAAGTGTGTAAAATGCCTCAGGAAGAGCAGTTCTGGGTGAGATAGCGGTAAGTGCCTCCTGACTCAACAGTTCAGCCCTCCTTCCTGAGTTCCTGGTCTCACCAACCTCGGCGGGGGCACCAAGGCTGGCCCACCTGGGTCCTATCCTGACAGCAGGTGAGCAGGAGCCACATGCACACCCACACACATGTACACACGCACACACATGCACATGTGTGCTCCCACTCCACGTGCCATAGCACCCTCCTCAATCTCTCCGTTCCACCACAACAAACCCAGAATTCTCTAAAGGATGGTAACTAAGAAAATAGGAGACAAACTGCGCATGGCCTGTTTTAGGCTCGGAAGGAAGCGGTGAGCCAAACTGACACAGAAAACCTAGAAGCAGCAGGACAGACACGTCCTGTGCCGTCTGATGCTAACAGCCCTGATGTGAAGCCAGTCTCCCAGCACGGCTGCTGGAGGCCAGCGCCTGGCTCCCCTCCTGCCCTGGGCCACATAACTTAAGGCTGGCCAGTCCCCAGTGGGCAGGACCTGGTGAGCCCCTCTCTCCCAGGGAGGCCCAGGCCCAGCTGCTTAACCCATCAGCCTGGGGACACCAGGGTCTCTAAGTAAGAAGCCCTTCCCCAGGTGACTTCAGGAGTGCCCCCACACCTGGTAGCCTGGACCCCCTCCCCTTGATGCCCTTCCATTCCATCTGGTGACAGTGGCCCCTGGAGCATGGTGCTGAGGCCTGAGAATGGATGGATGGATGGAGGCAGCCACCACAGCCCAGATGAGGGAAGCCTGCTATGTTTGCTAAGGCCTCATCCATAACATGGGAAAGAAGGACACTCTGCGTTGCTCCAGACGGTGCCTCAGTGGGAACGACATGCACAACTTCACAGGAGCTTTGAAGTTCAGATCTGTGCTTCGCTGCCCCAGGCCCTCCTGCTCCCTTCCCAGCTCTGGCCTCAGCTGCGAGCTCTTGGGTGATGCGTCCCAGATCTCTGATCCTCTCATTACTGTCTGTGCCGCCGAAACACACAGAGCACACAGAGTTTGCTCTGGGCTGGGGGTCCTCTGCCACCACCGCTGACATGTTTTCACCATGAACTTAAACGATGGCAAGTGCAACTTCAGCCACTGAAGTTTAATGCTCTAAGAATATGGTGTTTAAAACCCGGACCAACTCTTCCTTGGAAAAAACAGCGTATTCCAAATCTCGATTTTGGACATTTCCTTCACTTAGCCAAGAAGAGCACCAGTGGACAAAGAAGCCCATTTAGACCCTGCCCTGATGTCCCCAAGCTTCAGATTCCATCTGTACCTGCAGGGGGGCTGGGGGCTTGAACCTGAGGGCAGCCAATCCCACCTGGCCTCCAGGTGCCAGCCTTTCACCCTGCAGCCCAGTGCAGCTCAGCCCAGTACAGACCACCTGAGCTCAAACAAACAAACAGGAGGGGGCTTGTCAATAGAATTCAGGACTTGACCTGGAGGAGCTCCTACTTGCCAAAGCTGGAATAATTCGAGCAACAAAATTCATGACGGTGTCAGATTTTAACCCCCAGAATAAAATAAATATCCATGAATCTGTACTGATATTAAAAACTGAGGAAGTCGATAAACAAATGCGGGAGAAGAGACAGATCTTCCTTCTAGAATTTCAAGCAACAAATGCAGATGGGAAGAGGGAAATGAGAATCCCCATCAGGCAAACACTAGGAACAAATGCTGTAGACAGAATGCCCCAGTGGAGGCAAAAGGCAATGGGGAAAATGTGAAGAGAAACAGGATTTGCACCGTCCCCCCCAATATACTCATCAACTACGAAGGCAAGGGAGGAACATTACAGCAGAGAAATTTAACCAACTTAACCAAGTGATCAAGCTAACGTAACCAGGGATATGCTGAGTCACAGATGCCCTAATAGGATGCACTAAGGGACCTTCAAGATGGCGGAGGGGGGCTTCCCTGGTGGCGCAGTGGTTGAGAATCTGCCTGCTAATGTAGGGGACACGGGTTCGAGCCCTGCTCTGGGAAGATCCCACATGCCGCGGAGCAACTGGGCCCGTGAGCCACAACTACTGAGCCTGCGTGTCTGGAGCCTGTGCTCCGCAACAAGACAGGCCGCGACAGTGAGAGGCCCGCGCACCGCGATGAAGAGTGGCCCCTGTTTGCCACAACTAGAGAAAGCCCTCCCTCAGAAACGAAGACCCAACACGGCCAAAAATAAATAAATAAATTGATTAAAAAAAAAAAAAAGATGGCGGAGGAGTAAGACATGGAGATCACCTTCCTCCCCATAAATACATCAAAAATGCATCTACATGTGGAACAGTTCCTACAGAACACCTACTGAATGCTGGGAGAAGACCTCAGACTTCCCAAAAGGCAAGAAAATCCCCACGTACCTGGGTAGGGAAAAAGAAAAAAGAAAAAACAGAGACAAAAGAATAGGGTCGGGACCAGCACCTCTGAGAGACAGCTGTGAAGGAGGAAAAGTTTCCACACACCAGGAAGCCCCTTCACTGGTGGGGATGGGGGTGTGGGTGGGGAAGCTTCGGAGTCACGGAGGAGAGCACAGCAACAGGGGTGCGGAGGGCAAAGCGGAGAGATTCCCGCACAGAGGATCGGTGCCGACCAGCACTCACCAGCCCGAGAGGCTTGTCTGCTCACCCACCCGGGTTGGGTGAGGGTTGGGAGCTGAGGCTCGGGCTTCAGAGGTCAGATCCCAGGGAGAGGACTGGAGTTGGCTGTGTGAACACAGCCTAATAGGATGCACTGAGAAGGACACAACATCATGACTGTGATATTTTGCCAAAATGCATAATCTCACTCCAACCATGAGAAAATGGAGGACAAGCTCAAATTGAGGGGCATTCTGTAAAAACAGAGATCAGTTTAATCTTTAATCCAGATCAGAAAGGCAAGGAAAGCCCCAGGTTTCCTTGGGGAACAACAACAACCTGGGGGAGATTCAGGAGAAATAACGAATGTAGTGTGGGATCCCAAAATAAGAAAAAATGTCAGTGAGCAGTTTGGCAAAATTCAGAAAAGTTCTGGCATTTAGTTGATAATATCATACTAAGGTAAATTTTCTTGTTTTGATCATTGTACTATGGTCATTTAGAGTTTATATTAGGGGGAGATGGGTGAAACGTACTTGGGAACTCAGTAGTAGTGTTTCAACTTTTCTTTAAGTCCTGGCATTCAAGGCTCCTCAGTATGGCTCCAGCCTTTTCTGGGACCAGAAACACATTTTCTTTTTTCTAGCAACAGAGCATTTAGTTCGGCCTTTAAGAGGAAAGCTGTTCTAGTTAAAGTAAGGTCGAGGGCCACACCTTGTCTCCTCGACCCTTCACACCCACCCAGCTCAGAGGCCTGTCCTCAGGGACACCCTCCTGCCCCCACCACCCACACGCTGGATAAGACTCCTTGTTGTCTGAGCCCTGGGGCACCCTGGTGGATGCCCAACAGCAGTGACTATCTCTCGACTGTTCTTTGTGCCCACATCTCACCTAGAGAGGCAGGAAGATGGAGCGCTTAGGGACTGTGTGTCCTTGGGCAAGTTACTTACCCTCTCTGAACCTCCATTTCCTCATCTATATCATAAGAACAATAAAAGAACCAACCCCTTTTGGTTACTGGAAGGATTAAAAGAGGCAGCACAGGCAAAGGTTTAGTACAGCGCCTCTTATTGGTGCCACAATGATATCATCTCTCCTTGGAGCTGGTGTCTTTGGGACTGTCTGGACGGCACCTAACACAGCATCTCCCCAGGCCACCATCACAACCCCTTTGAACCTGGAACTGAATTTAAATAGACCACAGCACATCCTAGGCACCCTGGAGCAAATATGCGGCCCCACATCACTCCTAACATTACTAAGCTCACATTCAGATACATCTAGGAGTAAACCCAAAGTGAAAACACTCCAATTTTCAGTTGTCAGAAACTTAGAAACTGCACAAAACCCACCCCCAAGGAGGTTAGGCTGCTTTTCTAAGTGACCCTGGAGCCTGTTTACAAAGCTTCCACAGGCTCTCTGGGGGAGAGTGGGTCCTGAACAGCACTGGGCTCAGAGCAGCCACTCAAAAATTTGTAAAGTCTATTAATATAAAAAATCAATATTAATCCAATTCCTTAACCCAATTCCTTTGGAGGAATCAGATAGATGTTATCTATTCTTAAGTGCTTTGTACTTGTCTCAAAAACCAAATCTTACGATGACAGATACAAGGTACACCCGCAGACTCATTCATTGTATATACTAAGCTATATGTTTATTAATGCTTAGCAAACTAAGCATGAATATGTCTAGAAAAAAAAATTTGTGGAATGAATGATCTCAGAACTCTTAAGAGGTCTCCAGAGTCATCTAATTCATACATACCTCCTCTCCATTTCATACCTGTTGAATTATTTTAAATGTTATTGTTGTTGTTTGTTTGTTTGTTTTTAACAATAGCCAAGGCAGGAAAGATTGGTGAAACAGACGAACTAGGACCATTTGGAACCACAGCAGGCAGCCACTGGTCTAGCCTGCCAACATGTGCCAAGGGCAGGACATCCCTGCCCTCCAACCCAGGCACCCCCAACACTGCACCCCTGAGATTTCTCAGTGAAAATCAACAGCAGCAAAGCTCCACCCCTGCAGCACCTCTTCAATAGTAAAAACATCTGAATAAAATGTCTTAGCATCAGCTGATCAGGGTATACATAATTGTGATGCAACGTTATAAATAATCTAAATCATGGCAAAGTCTGTATAAAGTTTTTAGATTTAACATAGAATAGGGGGAAAATCCAAATGCAAAACCACAGTTCAACACCACGTTTATGTTGAAAATCTCACAAATATGGCCAAAAAGGGCTGGGATAATGAATATCCCCCCTGCCCCCAAACAATTTTTCTTCAGAATCTATGCTGTTTCATCTTTTTGACCAAGTGTGAGGAAAATCTGTGGAAAGACTGTAGAAAACTGTGAAAGTAAGAGACAACTAATAATAATTCAAACGATCCTTTCCCATAGAAATACAAATGAACCTTGCAGGTGGAAGGCAATGGATTTTTGCCCCATGGACAGATGGCTTTGCACTTATCTGTACATTCACTTCGGCTCCCCTTACTGCCTAAACATTTGCTGCTGAACCATTTCCATTGGGAAATTTCAGAGGAGTGGAGGGTGGGGTGGTGCCTGAGCTAGAGGGCTGGAGTGTTTTTGTGATTCTCAGATCAGATCTTTGGCATGTGCTCACTTCATATCTGTGTGAGTCATGTTACCTTTTCAAAAAGTGAAAATTCTCTGAACACAGGTTTTAATGAAGTGCCCAGACCTAGCATTTAACTCCACCTGGTTGGGACTGTTCACCCCAAATGGGATTATGCTCTCACAATCCCCTGTAGGATCACAGAACCAAGGCCTTAGCACCGCAGGTCCTAACCCCAAGCTTAAAGGCCTAGGGACCCCCAGTCAACTTCCCTTTAGAACACCTATAAGTTCTAAGTTGTAGAAATATCTGGAAAGTCTGGAAGAGTAAGGGCATTGGACAGTCTGAAGACTGGATCTTACCAAGCTTGTTTTCTGAAAAGGACGTATAAAAACCCATGGTGATGGACTTCCCTGGTGGCGCAGTGGCTAAGAATCTGCCTGCCAGTGCAGGGAACACGGGTTCGGGCCCTGGTCAGGGAGGATCCCACATGCTGCGGAGCAGCTAAGCCCATGTGCCACAACTACTGAGCCCACGTGCCTAGAGCCCGTGTTCTGCAACAGGAGAAGCCATCGCAATGAGAGGCCTGCACACCGCAACGAAGAGTAGCCCCCACTCGCCGCAACTAGAGAAAGCCCACGTGCAGCAACGAAGACCCAATGCAGCCAATAAATTAAAAAAAAAAAAAAAAACCATGGTGAGGGCTTCCCTGGTTGCGCAGTGGTTAAGAATCCGCCTGCCAATGCAGGGGACATGGGTTCAAGCCCTGGTCCAGGAAGATCCCACATGCCGCAGAGCAACTAAGCCCATGCACCACAACTGCTGAGCCTGCACCCTAGAGCCCGCGTGCCACAACTACTGAAGCCCGCGTGCCTAGAGCCCATGCTCTGCAACAAGAGCAGCCACTGCAATGAGAAGCCCGCACACCACAACGAAAAGTAGCCCCCACTCACCGAAACTAGAGAAAGCCTGCATGCAACAACGAAGACCCAATGAAGCCAAAAATAAATAAATAAAATAAATAAATTTATTTAAAAAACCATGGTGTTTTGATTTGCATTTCTCTAATAATTAGTGATGTTGAGCATCTTTTCATGTGTCTCTTGGCCATCTGTATGTCTTCTTTGGTGAAATGTCTGTTTAGGTTTTCTGCCTATTTTTTAATTGGGTTGTTTGTTTTTTTGATATTGAGCTGCATGAGCTGTTTGTATATTTTGGAGATTAATCCTTTATCCGTTGTTTCATTTGCAAATATTTTCTCCCATTCTGAGGGTTGTCTTTTCATCTTGTTTATGGTTTCCTTTGCTGTGCAAAAGCTTTTAAGTTTCATTAGGTCCCATTTGTTTATTATTGTTTTTATTTTCATTACTCTAGGAGGTGGGTCAAAAAAGATCTTGCTGTGGTTTATGTCAAAGAGTGTTTTTCCTATGTTTTCCTCTAAGAGTTTTATAGCGTCCGGTCTTATATTTAGGTCTTTAATCCATTTTGAGTTTATTTTTATGTATGGTGTTAAGGAGTGTTCTAATTTCATTCTTTTACATGTAGCTGTCCAATTTTTGCAGTACCACTTATTGAAGAGGCTGTCCTTTCCCCATTGTATGTTCTTGCCTCCTTTGTCATAAATTAGGTGACCATATGTGTGGGTTTATCTCTGGGCTTTCTATCCTGTTCCATTGATCTATATTTCTATTTCTGTGCCAGTAACATACTGTCTTGATTACTGTAGCTTTGTAGTATAGTTTGAAGTCAGGGAGCTTGATTCCTCCAGCTCCGTTTTTCTTTCTCAAGATTGTTTTGGCTATTCATGGTCTTTTGTGTTTCCATACAAATTGTAAAATCTTTAGTTCTAATTCTGGAAACAACCTACATGTCCAATGACAGATGAATGGATAAAGAAGATGTGGTACATATATACAATGGAATATTACTCAGTCATAAAAAGGAACAAAATTGGGTCATTTGTAGAGATGTGTATGGACCTAGAGTCTGTCATACAGAGTGAAGTAAGCCAGAAAGAGAAAAGCAAATATTGTATATTAATGCATATATGTGGAATCTAGAAAAATGGTACAGATGAACATATTTGCAAGGCAGGAATAGAGACGTAGATGTAGAGAACGGACATGTGGACACAGGGGTGGAAGGGGAGGGTGGGACGAATTGGGAGATTAGGTTTGACATAAATATACTACCATGTGTAAAATAGATAGCTAGTGGGAACATGCTGTATAGCACAGGGAGCTCAGCTCGGTGCTCTGTGACAACCTAGATGGGTGGGATGGGGGGGTGTGTGGGAGGGGGGTTGAAGACGGAGGGGATATAGGTATACTTATAGCTGATTCACTTCATTGTACAGTAGAAACTAACACAACATTGTAAAGCAATTATACTCCAATAAAAAAAACAAAACCAAAAAAACATGGTGTGTATTGGTTCTAAAAGATTTTTTGTAGACTTCTCAGGATTTTCTACATACAAAACCACATCATCTGCAAATAGAGATGGTTTCACTTCTTCCTTTCCCATCTAAATGCCTCATTTAGATGGGAAGACTGGCTAGACTCTCCTGTTTGATGCTGAATAGAAGTAGAGTGGACATCCTTGCTTGACTGTGATGAAGGGGGAAAGAATCTGTCTGTCACCATGAAGTATGATGTTCCTGGTGGGCTGTTCATAGATCCCTTTATCAGGTTGAGGAAGTTTCCTCTATTCCTAGTTTACTGAGTGGTTTTTATCCTAAAAGGGTGTTGGGTTTTGTCAAATGCTATTCTGCAACAATTGAGATGATCATGTGGTTTCTGTCCTTTATTCTATCAATATCATATACTATAATGCCATAGACTGAAATTCATATGTTGAAACCAGTGTGACGGTACTTGGAGGTGAGACCTTTGGAAGGTGATTAGGTCATGAGGGCTGTGTCCTCGTGGGATTAGTGCTCTTATAAAAGATACCCTAGAGAACCTCCTCATCCCTTCCTCCAGGTGAGGTTACAGTGAAAGATAGCTGTCTCTGAAGCAGGAAATGGGCCTTCACCAGACACCAAATCTGCTAGTGCCTTCATCTTGGACTTCCCAGCCTCCAGAACTATAAGAAATTTCCAAATATCTGTTCTTTATAAGCCACCCGGTCTATGGCATTTTACATACCAGCCTGAATAAACTAAGACATAAAATTCTGCTTACTTACAGTTGGTTATGTTCTACAAAGTCAACTCAAACAGTGAATTAGCAAATACGGAACTGCTGTGCCTAAGAGAAATACAGGGTTAGGATCCCACTAGTCTCATATGCCACTTTTCCACCAACCAATCAATACATAGTCTTTTTATATGTGTTTTTGTTTAAAGACACCTGATTTAATATATACTGTTGATTCGTTCATGAATTCTCAGTCACCAGAACATAGCTCATGCCCGAATGAAGTTCGTATAACACACATATTTTCTCCCCAAGACACATAGTAGTGTTTTTGCACTTAGAAACACCAGTCAGCACTTCAGCACTACTCTGGGGGCCATTTTAAACAGCAAAATCACCAACAAAAAGCACAAAAATGCTTAAAATGTGGCATTAAATAGACATCGAAAAGGAGTTTACAGTATGAGAGCTGAAACAAGAAGGAAAAGTGTTCCCTTGTTTGACCTCAGCTGGGAACATGTGCGTTGGCCACTCAGATTTCATCTGCTCGGCACCTTTCTATGAATGACCACGAAAGAACTGCAAGTGTTGATTATGGAGTTACAAATAAATTTTAACAAGCAAGTGGATATGCAAATATGACATCCATGAATAATGAGGATTGACTGTACATTGATTGATTTTTGTATGTTAAACCAACCTGCATTCCTGTGATAGGTCTAACTTGGTCATGGTGTATAATCCTTTAAATGTGCTGCTGGATTCTGTTTATGAGGTTTTTTATTGAGGATTTTTTGAATCTATAGTTGGCCCACCATATCTTAGGGTCTGAATCAGTGGATTCAAACAAACGAGGATGGGAAATATTTGAAAAAAAATCCAGAAAATTCCAAAAAGCAAAACTTGAATTTGCAGCACCAGCAACTATTTACATAGCCTTTACACTGTATAAGGTATTATAAGTAATCTAGAGATGATTTAAAGTGTACAGAAGGATGTGTGTAAGTTATATACAAATACTATACTGTTTTATATACAGGACTGAAGCATCCTCAGATTTCAGTATCCACGGGGGTGGGGGTGCTGGAGGGAGTGTGTCCTAGAGCTAATACCCCATGGATACTGAAGGATGACTGTATATTCATAAGAGATGTTGGTCTGTAGTTCTGTTTTCTTGTGATAGTTTTTTCTGGTTTTGGTATCAGAGTAATTCTGGCCTCACAGAATGAAATGGGAATTGTTCCCTCATGCTCTATTTTTTGAAGGGTTTGTGAGGGATTAGTGTTAATTCTTTAAATTTTTGGTAGAAGTCACCAGTGAAACCATTATGTCCAGGGCTTTTCTACGTGGATAGTTTTGATTACTGATTCAATCTCTCTACTTGTCAGGGGTCTATTCAGATTTCCTATTTCTCCTTGAGTCAGTTTGGTGTCTTTCTAGGAATTGGTCCATCTCATCCAGGTTATCCAATGTGTTGGTGTACAATTGTTCATAGTATGCCTTTATAATCTTTTTTACTTCTCTAAGATTGGCAGTAATATCCTCTCTTTCATTTCTGATTTTAGTAATATGATTTTGCTTTCTTTTTTTTCTTAGTCTAAGCGTTCATCTATTTTGCTGGTCATTTAAAAGAACCAACTTCTTGTTTCAATGATTTTCTCTATTTTATTTTCTATTTCTTATATTTCTGCTCTAACCTTTATTATTTCCTTCCTTCTGCTTGCTTTGTTTCTTAAGTTTCTTAAATGGGATGTTTCTAAAATCCAGAACAGGTCCCTCCCTTCCTCAAAACCCTGCTATGGCTCCCATGCCACTTGGAATAACATGCTCCCTCTTCACTGTGGCCCAGAAGAACCCCAGTGAGCTGGCCGTAGACACCTCCCCTACCTTTTCTCCTGGGACTCCCTTCAACCCATTCTGCTGCAGGGATGTTATTCCTCTTGTAATCCCTCCGATGAGGCACATGTGTTCCTACCTCAGAGTGTAAATGCCCTGCAAGGAGGCATGTCACATGTATCAACTTAAGGGCAACCCCTCACAGATGCCTCCTGGGGCCACTCTGGTTTCTACCCATCCAGAACTCCCCACCCCATCACCTCTTTTATTCCCAGCACTCATCACCATCTGATCTAATCTTGTTTATTTGCTTCCTTTACAACCTATACCCCGCCATGTGGGCAGCAAAGCTGGATCCTCCACAGGGCCCCCGTCACACCCAATTGTCCTTGTCACTGTCTGCTTCCACTGCCCTTAATCTTACCAAAACCAACCAGCTCTTCCCTGCCACTGAGCTGGGAGATCCTTCTGACCGTTCGTCTCCCCTAGCCATTCCTCCCGTCCAGGGCCTTGTTTCATTTCTGCACAAGCTCTTCAAAGCCAGCCTTATCTTGTCTACTTGTTTCCCACCTCTTCCAAAATGTAAGCTCTGTGGCATCCCAGGGCCTGAGCAGCAGGCTGAGTGTTCAGTGATCAGGTATGGCCACTGCTGCTCCCCGCCAGCCTAGAAGACCCAGTGATTCTGATTGTGTCCAGCTGGACAGCCAGTGTGGATGTGTGAGGGTTCCCTGACCTTAGAGGCCTTCCCAGCCCCAGAGCCAGAGGTGATCCACCAGGGATGCTCTCCTCAGTGGTGGCAGGGTCATTGATGATGTGACCTCCCACATGTCCCCACCTGGGGACCCTCACCACCTGCAGAGTCTGAATGGCTCTCAGACAAGTCACAGATTGTGCCAGGTCACTGAGTCCAAGATGGGTGGCCCACTGGGGTCCAAATCCAACTCCCTCCACCACCTCCAGCCAGGTTCTAGGGTTCTTAGGTGGGGGTGGGGGCTTTGCAGACCTACTCTGACCCCTCTCCTTTCTCAGTTTCTCTGGGCCTCTCCCCCCCTCAACTTCACAGGGACTCAGTCCTCCTCCTCAGCCCTCTTGCTGTGGGGGAGGGGGAAGAAGGTTGGAGGAGGGGAGGAGAGGGTGAGAAGGGCCTTGGGAGGAAACTCCTGCCAGACCCTCCCCCATTCCCCCCACAGAGCCCCATCTCCTGCCTGGGCTGCCCTCCCCTGTCCCGCCTTCTCTCATCTCCCCACTCCTGTGGACAGATCACATCAGCAGCCAGCACAGGGCATTATGGGACTAAAGGAGCACGCTGAGCACAAGCCTGTCCTGAGAGGGACTCCTACCCTTGTCATCACCACCATTACCATCAACCATCAACCCTTCCCTCCACCATCACCACCACCACCACCACCATCATCATCACCATCACCAATGCCAGGCCAGGGTGAGGGGTGTGACTTTGCTGAGCTCTCAGGAGAGGAGGGAGAGTGTGGGGAGAAAGGAGGTGCCCCCAGGAGGATAGTGCATGGGATGTGCAATGCAGGGAGGACTGAAATGTGCGGGCTGGGCCGAGAGCAGGCCATACACTTATCAGCGCCCCTGCCCTTGGCAGGGTGGGGTTTCTTGTCACTTGGTGTTTTGCTTTCCAGAGCCCATTCCCTAGTAGTGATGTGCCCTGCAAGCATGCAGGCAGATATATGTAAAACTAGCCACTGCACCAGTGAGCTCAGAGCTCCAGGCTGTACACACCACCAAAAACTCCACACAGCAAGAGCCTCTGCTTCTAGAATGATGTTCCAGGGTCAGCAGAGGCCATCATGACCATGGGCAGCTTCAAGGTCAGAGGTCATCACAACACCCTGGAAGGGGGCTGGCAAAGGAGGTCAGGGAGGCTTTCAGAAATCATTACTCCCACACTCATCCCCCATCTCAGCCAGCCTGTGCCAGGAAATGGGGCCACAGAAGAATGAGGAACCAGACAGATGAGGTTCCTGTCCTCGAGCATGGGGCACACGTTCTGCGAGGGAGACAGAATAAACAAATGAACCAGAACGGTTCTGGACACAGGCACTAGTCCCCTCCACCAGGAAGCCTACACAACCCACTGAACCAACCTTAGCCACTGGGGGCAGACACCAAAAACAACGGTAACTACGAACCAGCAGCCTGCGAAAAAGAGACCCCAAACACAGTAAGTTAAGCAAAATGAGAAGACAGAAAAACACACAGCAGATGAAGGAGCAAGGCAAAAACCAACCAGACCTAACAAATGAAGAGGACATAGGCAGTCTACCTGAAAAAGAATTCAGAATAATGATAGTAAAGATGATCCAAAATCTTGGGAATAGAATAGAGAAAATACAAGAAACGTTTAACAAGGACCTAGAAGAACTAAAGAGCAAACAAACAAAAAGTGATGAACAAGATAATAAATGAAATTAAAAATTCTCTAGAAGGGATCAATACCAGAATAACTGAGGCAGAAGAACGGATAAGTGACCTGGAAGATAAAATAGTGGAAATAACTACTGCAGAGCAGAATAAAGAAAAAAGAATGAAAAGAATTGAGGACAGCCTCAGAGACCTCTGGGACAACATTAAATGCACCAACTTTCGAATTATAGGGGTCCCAGAAGAAGAAGAGAAAAAGAAAGGGACTGAGAAAATATTTGAAGAGATAATGGTTGAAAACTTCCCTAATATGGGAAAGGAAATAGTTAATCAAGTCCAGGAAGCACAGAGAGTCCCATACAGGATAAGTCCAAGTAGAAACATGCCAAGATACATATTAATCAAACTATCAAAAAGTAAATACAAAGAAAAGATATTAAAAGCAGCAAGGGAAAAACAACAAATAACACACAAGGGAATCCCCATAAGGTTAACAGCTGATCTTTCAGCAGAAACTCTGCAAGCCAGAAGGGAGTGACAGGACATATTTAAAGTGATGAAGGAGAAAAACCTACAACCAAGATTACTCTACCCAGCAAGGATCTCATTCAGATTTGATGGAGAAATTAAAACTTTTACAGACAAGCAAAAGCTGAGGGAATTCAGCACCACCAAATCAGCTTTACAACAAATGTTAAAGGAACTTCTCTAGGCAGGAAACACAAGAGAAGGAAAAGACCTACAATAACAAACCCAAAACAATTGAGAAAATGGTAATAGGAACATACATATCAATAAATGTAAATGGATTAAATGCTCCAACCAAAAGACATAGACTGGCTGAATGGATACGAAAACAAGACCCGTATATATGCTGTCTACAAGAGACCCACTTCAGACCTAGGGACACATACAGACTGAAAGTGAGGGGATGGAAAAAGATATTCCATGCAAATGGAAATCAAAAGAAAGCTGGAGTAGCAATTCTCATATCAGAACGGTTCTGGAGACTGAAAGCTCAATGAAGAAAGCAAAATAAGGGAAGGTGATGGCGATGTGGGAGAGAGGGAGGCTCTGACCTGCAGAGGATGGGAAAGGCTAAGGGACCAGCAGGCACAAAGGCCCCGAGGCAGGAACAGAGATGGTTGTGACCTGAGCAGGAGGTCACCTAGTTATTTCCATAAAGGTCACACTCACAGGGATATGTCTTTGGACATACATTTCTGAGGGACATGATTCAACCCACTACACTCACTTGGTCACTTTTTCACCACTTGGTCTTCTTTTTCAAATTTGTCTTAGTTTTGGGGCTTTTAGTATTTTAGATAAAATTTTCAATAAATTCTCTAGTTCCAAGAAAAATCCTGTATTAGTTTTCTATTGCTGCTGTAATAAATTTCTACACACTTAGTGGCTTAAAACAAGACAAACTTAAATCTCATACAGTTCTTTAGGTCAGAGGTCGGGTTTAGGTCTCATGAGGCTAACATCAAGGTGTCAGCAGGGCTGTGCTCCCTCCAAAGACTCCAGGGGAGAATCTGTTTCTTTGTTCATTTGGGTTGTTGGCAGAATTCAGTTCCTTGAGGTGGTGGGACTGAGATTTCCATTTCTTTGCTTGCTGTCAGCTGAGGATCCCTCCTGGCTCCTAGAGGATGCTGCTTTCCTTGTCTGGTAACCCCTTCCCATATTAAGAGGCAGCAATGGTGCGTGGAGTCTCTCAAGTCTTTGCATCTCACCTGCCTCCTTATCAGTTGTCACATCTCTCTGACCCTTTCATTTAAATCTCTCATTGTAGATCATCATAGTATCCAGCTAAACTCCGAAGCTAAATTTGATGTGAAAAGAGAAAAGTCTCCCAGAATTGCAGGAAATTAAGCCTGAGTTTGTACCTGTCAGGTGGGAGCAGCCCTGGCTTGTCAGCACCATCCTGTGAAAGACTCTCAGCAAAGTCATTAGGTCCCAAAGAGAAATCCTAAATGCAAAGCCATTTCTGCACCTGTGTCCTGCCTTAGTGCTGATGTGGACATCAGCTAAGCTACCTTTCATTGCTGAAGCCACTTTTGAAGTGTGGAAATAGAAGCAGCAAAGCTGTTTCCTGCTGTAGAAAGTGTTGTTTTTCACAACTGAGAGAGAACAGAATCTCGAAGGACTTGGTGGCCTCAGAAACCACAGAAGCCGCCTCTGCTCTTGTCCCTACCATCCTCACTCCTCCTTTCTATCCCTCTGTCTCCCTCACCCTCAGCGTTTTGTGACCAGCATCATTAGACATCTGTATCTGCTGATGAATATCCAAGCAGTGGGAAGGGAGTGGAGAGAACTGGATCTTTCCCTGCAGTATGAAGATGTCCTGGAGGAGAGGACAGAGGATCACAGCTGGTGGGAGGAGGAGTTAACGCTACCCTTGGGCTCTGGGTGGGAGAGTCCTGCTCTGCAGCCACCCCTCCCCTCACAGAGATCCATTCCTGTGAGATGGTAATCTGAGCTTGCAGAGGCCACCCCTTGTGTTCACTCATTCATTAATTCATTCATTCTTTTGTTTCACACACACTATGGATCCCTGCTCTGTGGCAGGCACCATCTAGTTCTTGGGATGAATTTATAAGACGTCTCTGCGGTCAGGGTGTACTTGCTATGCTGGAAGCAGGGTGATGGCCTCCTTCTCACAGCAGCTTTGCTAGAGCAAGATTACCACATGACCCCCACTCTGTAGATACAAAGCTGGAGGCTCAGAGCACAGGGACGTGTCTGAGGCCATGCAGTGGTCAGCGGCAGGACCCCGAGCGGAACACAGGTCATGTACCGCCACTTCCCCACGTGGCCCTCTAGCTCTCAAGGGCCGGTACTCTAAAGCTGAACTCCTACCCTGTCACTGGCAGGCAGGCCCCATGAAGTTTTTTAAAGCCCAGAGGCTGTTAGCACCTTCTCATTCAATAAACATACTGTCTGCCACATGCCACGTTCTAGGGAAGCAATGTGATGGAGTGGAAAGAGCTAGAGTTGTACTCTCATCTAGGCTTTATCACATGATAGCAACTGCGTTCTTCTCTCTAAGATGACACACGTCCTACTGGGACGGGCAGGGGGATTTTGTGCCAGTGGCTTATTGAGGAGGGATCTCTGGAGGAAGTAGTACAGGGTGGCATAGGAGAGGGAGTTGTGCCAGGTTAGGGTCTCTGCCAGGGCCAAGCCTCAGACCGATCCACAGGGTATGGTAGAATGAATGACACAACACAGATACCCCATCAATCATTGGCCAAGGTCTGATGAGGGGTGAAGTGTAATGGGCAGTGCAAGCTGAGAGCAGCCAGCACTCTCAGTAGTGGGAGGCTGGGGGTGAGGGCCACTAGCAGGTGAAGGGAATCTGGGTAGGGCCCCAAGTTAAAGGATCTCAACTCCAAGTTCTAAGAACCTCCTAGTTTGTATTTCTCTAGCCAGAGAAGTGGTCACCGTTCAATGGTGTATAACAAATCTAGTGATGTGTAACAAATTATCCCAAAATTTAGTAGTTAAAACATTTATCATCCCCCCAGTTTTTATGGGTCAAAAATTCAGAAGCAGCTTGGCAGGGTAGTTCTGGCTCAGTGTCTCTTGTGAGGTACAGATGTTGGTCAGGGCTGCAGTCTCACTTGAAGGCCTGACTGGGCCTGGGGATCCACTTCCAAGGTGATCCACGCCCTCATGGCCAGCTGTTGGCTGGGGGCTTCAGCTCCTCCCCACTCAGGGCTCTCTTCAGTGTTGCTTGGGAGTCCTTATGACATGGCATCTGGCTCCCCCAGAATGAATAATCCAGGAGAGAAAGGCAGAAGGTTTTCCTATGGCCTAACTTTAGAAGACACATCACCTCACTTCCACCACGTTCTTTTGGTTAAAAGTGAATCACTAAGCCCAGCCCACACTCAAGGGTAGGGGAGCTAGGCTCCACCTTTTGGAGAGGAGAGAGTCAAAGAACTGTGGATATATATTAAGCCACAACAAGTGGCATTTCTGAACCAGTTTCCTCCCCAGAGGCCCTGCCTCTGCCGAAGCTCCAGGACTGTCATTCTATTGGGTAAGAACTTGGCGAAGGGTTTTTTGAAAATCCATCAACTGTTTTGCCTCTTGCAACTTTTCCAACTTGGTAATAAGGTTGGATGTGTTTCAGCTATTGAGCAGTTCCTAAGACCATTTCTTTTGGGGTTTCAAATACGTAGGGTGACCTAAATCAGTGACATAATGGGAAGATTTAATTGGGAAGATTTAATTGGGAAGATTTAAACAGTGAATAATTGTTTCACCTGAGTGAAAATGACTCAGGGGTCAGCGGGGACGGGGCGGGGGGCAGTGCACACTGTCACTTTGCTCATCTTTGGTTCACCCTGTGTGTTCATTCACCGTCTTTGAGTCACAAGGCTCTGCTGTCTTTTAACTCATTTCATGAGAGTTGGCCTGAGATGCCGTAATTATAAATGTTGAAGGGAGCTTTGATTCTAAAGGGTCTTGTCAAAACCATGTGTTAGATGTAATTTTAGGAGTAAAACCAGTTCATTGGGAGCTGCCTGCAGGGCCTCAACACCTCCAGCTTGGGGTTGGCACAGGCTGAGGACTCTGCTCTTGGCACTGTGGTGTGGTGGTGCGTGTGACAGGATCAGCCCCGGTCGCCTGTTGAACTTCCCAGGCCCAGCACTGGGCGACTCAGTGTGTATGTGGTGAACATATGTGCCCCCTGGGATGGGAGCCTCTCCTCTTGGTAAAAGGACAGTCTGTGAATGAATCTAAGGAGATGAAGGGAAGTATTCATTGAGCACTTACGGTATACCAGGTGCTTTAAGAGGCATTGCCCATCAACTCCTCCACAGTGATAGGGACAGGGTCCAGGAGACATGTGGTCTCCACTTAAGGGAGAGGAGTTAGAGGCAGGGGCTGCGTGGGGAGTATGGACAGGTGGGACAGTGAATGAAGGGGTGGTATGGGGTGCTCACTGCAGCAGGCTCTGGGCCTTCCAGGTGCCAATTCATATGAGTCTCTCATCTGCCCAGGCCACAAAACAAGGGGCAGAGCCAGGGTGGGAACACCAAGGACCCCCACCCAGCCTTGGGATTGGCTTATTACTTTTCTTCTGACCCAGAGTCACGAAACTGGGGGTGTCAGTTCTGTCTTCACAAAGGTGTATGTCTGCAGGGTCAGGCAGGGGGAGCAGGTCTCCATCCCTCCCTTGGTGTGAAGAAATGCACCTGTATCCCCAGGGTGCTGCCAATCTCACTGGACCCACGTGGCTTCTTCCCAAGTGCTCAAGGTTAGGGTGATACCCATTTTACAGACAGGGAAACTGAGGCTTTCCTAAGGCCACTGAGCTCATTGATAAAGGGCTGGGGCTCAGGCTCAGGGGCCTTTTGACAGCTTCAACAGTGAGTGTTGTGGCAGCTCTGTGCACAGAGCTGGGACCCCTTATGAGAGAGGCAGGCAGGGCCCACAGCCATGGCCACACAGTCCCCTATCAACACTGACAGCACAGGTCTCAGGACACCTCCCTGTGGGTCCAGAACCTGGACTCAGAATGCTTTTTAACACCGCACTCCAGCCAGGAGCTCTTTGTCACGACTTCCCTTTCTCCCCTTTCCTTTTGTCCCTCTCTGTCTTGCCCCACCATCCCTGCCCTCTCCTCTCTCCTCCTCTGCCATCTGGGTCAACCTCAGGAGATGGGCAAAGCCTCACGCTGCTCAGCCCCTTTCCTGCTTCCCATCATAGTCAGGATGAATTTTATCCTTGCCTGTGTTCCAGTTGGGAACTTTTGGTGGTCCCCAGCTCTCACTCCAGGCCACTCCCGCAGCCTCTGCACTGGCCCCCTTGACTCATGCTACCTTTTCCTATGCTCTGCTGGTTATACCCTCATCCTTCAAGGCTCCCTGCAGTGCATCCCCACCCAGCAGCCAGAAGCCTTTCAACCTGTAAGTCATCTGTCCTCCCTACAGGGGCTTTCCACAGCTCTTAGAACAGAACCCAGACTCTTCTAGGCTGACAAGGACTCCAGGACAGCCTCAGCCTCCTGCTCAGGTCACAACCAAATAACTAGATATAACTGGGTGAAGGATCTCAAGATGGGATCATCCTGGATTAGGATGGGCTCTAAGTCCAATGACCAGTTTCCCTTTCAAGAGAAAGTGTAGAGAGACACATAGAGAGAAGGCTGTGTGAGTATGGAGGCAGAGTAGGGAATGATGCGGCCACAAACCATGGGATGCCTGGAGCCACCAAAAGGTGGGAAGAGGCAGGAAGGAGCCTCCCCTAGAGTTTCTGGAGGGAGCACAGCTCTGCCGACACCTTGATCTCAGGCTTCTGGCCTCCAGACTGTGAGAGTATAAATTTCTGTTTATCTCACCAAGTTTGTGGAAATTTGTTGCAGCAGCCACCAGAAACGAATACAGTAGGGGAACATGTGCTATAAAATTCCAAGATGTGTTATACATAGTAATGACGTATTATCACAGAGACAAATGACAAACAGAACAGACCAGAACGCCTTGGCATATACCTGTGTGGAATGAAAAGCGCTTATCACACAGATATGGCTCTGTAAACCTGGGGAGACAAACTCAACTCAATCGTGAGGTGTTATCTTTCTTATGCATAGCTGGATTTGGCTTATTAATGCTTGTTCAGAAGTGTTGCAACTTTGTTCATGAGAATATTGGCCTGTAATTTGCTTTTCCCACATAAGGCAAATTATGTGGGATTTGTCAGAGTTTAGCATTAAGCTTATGTTAGCATCATGAAATGAATGGCGAGTGTTTCTTCCTTTTGTATATGTATATATGTTGGAAAGTTTGTGAAATATTAGAATTATGGGTTCCTTCCCAGTCTGGTAGCACTTTCTGGTAAAACCATACTGGGATTTTTTTCTGTGTGGGAAGATTTTTAATTACTGATTTTATTTCTTAGTGGCTATAAGATTATCCAGGAATATTTCATATTGAGTCAGCTTAGCTATCATATTTTTCTAGGTATTTATTTCATCTAGGTTTGCAAATTTACTGGCATAAAGATATTTTTAATAACCTCTGGCTAATTTTAATTTTTTTAACTGTTTGTGGTATTATTATCTCTTGTAAATAGAAGTAAAATAGCAGGAAGAGCTGGCACTTGCTAACAGGGCCACTGGTGCAGGGATATTTACTGAAGCCTTGCTTTTAATTGTCAAAAATCAGATGCCATAACTTGGAGAGGAAATTAATGCATTGTGGTATGTTAATACAATGGAATGCAGTACAACAATAAAAAGGAATGAACTAAATCTACACATATCAACATGGATGAATTAATAAACACAGTTGGATGAACAAAGCGAGTTCCAGGCTTTATATACTGTATGAAGTCATTCGTGTGAATTTAGAAATGAACACTTGCACTTACATTGAAAAACTAAGAAAGCATGGGCTGCAGGAAAGCAAATTCATGATGATGTTGTTTCTGGGGATGGAGGGGTGTGGACTGGGAGTGGAGCATGGGGACTGCAGCCTTGGAATAACTTGGTTCTCAAAAGAAAACCTGAAGTAAATATGATGCAGTGAGAGAGGGGTGGCACAAAATGTAGTGGAAAATATTTTACAGGAACAAATGATTCTCACTTAAGCCCAAAGTTTTCCATTTGGGGCAGTTTTATGTTCCTACAGATTTTCTTTTTCCCCTGAAGACTTCTAACTGTTATAGAAACTGATTGGTTGTTTGTTTTTTATTTTAAGGTTCTCCCTGGCTAATAAAGGCAGTTCTCTTGGGCTTGGTCCCTCTTGACAGAGCTGCAGGGCACTGACTCCGTGCTGGTACACCAGATCTAGGCCTGCAGTCCCGGCTTTCTGGCTTTGCCAAGGTGGCTTTGGAGGTGACACCACCCACCTGGACTCTCACTTCTGCCAAGTCAGTCCCAGGGAAAAGCCACCTTCCTGCATCCTTGCAAATGGTACCTCACTGAGTTCCCAGAGGCAGTCCACTTAAACCCGCCCCTTAAGAGTGCTTGTAGAGCCCTGGGCCAGGACAGTCTCATCCTGCCCAGGTCAGGAAGGAATCCAGTTCCCTGGGCCGAGGGCAGGGCTGGCTCAAGTGTGACTAGATGAGACTTTCATTCCAAGTTCAACTTAATTCAGCAAATATTCCCTGGAGCCTCCTTTTTGCTAGGTACCATGGGCAAGAATAGGATGCACTATATGATTTGTAGGGCCCAGTGCAAAATGAAAATGTGGGCCTATTGTTTAAAAAGCAGAAGAGGACTGTACAAAACTTCTTCTTTTCTTCCATGGTCTCTCTCTTAACTTATCATGATGTCTTATATTTGCTATATAATTTCATTTATAATAAAGAAAAACTCAAAATTTAAATTATTAGTGTGACTTTCACTGTTAATCTTTATAGTATGGAATGCCAGTTTTAAATGCAAATATAAGAGCATTTAACTCCCCAGAGTTATACAAATTCACACAATCTGTATTTTGTAGCTCATTCCTGAGGGATGGCGCTGCAAGCTGGACCAAGGAAGGTTGGAAAGAGGAAGAGAGGGTCCCGAGCTCAGAGCCAGCTGAGTGAATGCTCCTGGGCTCAAGGTATTTGCAGGGGTACAGAACTTCATGGGTACCCGGGCCGCCCTCCTGCCTGCTTGGGGGGCCTCTGAGGAAATCGGGGCCTCTCCATTCCCCATGGCCGTCACCCAAGGTGTTTTTAAACCTCAGTCACGCTCAGAGCCTGAACTGCTGCAGCACCATCCATCCTCCTGCCCCCACGCCCCAGGGTATGTACACCTGACCCCAATCCACCCACGCCCATACCCAGCTTTCCCCGCCAACAGGACCTGTCGCTATGCCAGGCAGAAGGTGACAGGGGAGGCTGGGCAAGGCCTGGGCACCAGGAAGAACCTGTCCCAAGGAAGCAGGAGAACAGTCAGTGGTAGGACCACTAGAGACACCACGCATGCTCCATTGTCATGTCTGCCGCCACTTACAAAACACAAGGTCAAAGGTGAATGTATTAAGATCACAGATGGTGACAGCAGAGCATTCAGTCAGGTGCAGGGACCTCCTGAGTAAGCACAGAGGCCTGATGACTACACAGGTTGTATCCACCCTGACTAGGCAATGAGAGGGGATGGGGTCCCGGGCCCCAGTACTCGTCTAACAGAGCAGGTAATAATACAACTGGATGGTTGTGAAACAATGGGTTCTGCCAGCCCATCAGGATCCATAACCTACCCATCTCCTGCCTCACATCCCACTGTTCCCTGAGCAGCTGCTCCTCAGAATCACACTTAGAAAGAGCTCTTGTCACCACTGCTTGCTCCTGTTCTCATGGCAGATATTGCTAGCTGGTCATGACACAAGCTGCATAGAAAACTGCAGAGTCCAAGGCAGAAATGGCTAATTGATCCCTGCATAGGCTTGAGAGAGAACTGCAATCCCTCACACAGCTATCAAGGCAGCCAGTACTGGTCAAGGTTGCCCTCAAAATGACCCCCACCTGTCAGCCAGTTCAAGACTGCATTCACCTGTCTTCTGTCTTTGCACATTCTGTTCCCACCCCAGAGTGGTTGTTCCACCCTTCCTCTGGCTGATTATCACTCATCAGTCAAGACTCAGGAGCCTCTCTCTGGGAAGCCTTGCTGCCTTGCTGGGCTGGCATGGCACCCATCACCCCCCTGATGCACCATGATTCCCATTGTTTTACAACCATCCGGTTGTATTATTACCTGCTCTGTTGGCGAGTACTGGGGGTCGGGACCCCATCCCCTCTCTTCAATGCTTAGGGTGGCTGCAACTTGCATAGTCATCAGGCCTCTGTGCTACTCAGGAGGTCCCTGCACCTGACTGAATGCTGTCAACTACAAATTGGCACTTGCCATTGGCACCTGCCATCTACATCTACAAGGATTAAATCATGTGCTGCTGCAGCTGCTGATTTTCAACAACCCCTGAAAGGAGTTCAGGGTGGAGAGCAGAAATGAGGCACTCTGTGCTCTGGGAAAAACTGGCAGAACAGGTCTTCAGATAGGTAGATATTTTCAGGAGCTGATTTTATGAGCCCAATTCTTGTATCTCCTCATATCTAGAAAAGCACTAAAATCCTTCATGGTGATGTCTGCTCCTCGTGACTAGCAGTAACCTTCACGATACTGGCAGAAACCTTCTACAAAAAATATGTGCTGGATTGCATGTACTCCCCCTTCACCAAAATCACATAGATACTGACCTTCCCCCCCTACCTCTTTGGAGCAGTTTCTCAGAACTATCTGAAATGCTGTCTCCCAGGCTATAGTCCTCATTTTGCCCCAGATAAAACTTGACTCACAACTCTCACGCTGTGCATTTTTTTAAGTCGACAGTTTTATGGTGACCACGAAGGGACCCAGAGTGGACTTCTCTAATTTGCCTGAACTCTACAAGGAACTGGAGCCTTGTTACCAGCAGAGTCCCCTTGCACCTGTCCACCTCCTCGGAGAGTCCAGATGAATTTGGGTAAGTCTCTCCTGATTCTCAGATCTCCCGTATTGGTTGATGATCCTGAGTTTTATTTGGTAGTGTATAGCAGGTACTTGCCCCCTCCCAATTGAAAGATACTGGGGGGTGGGCCCAGTTGAAAGATACCAGGGAATACCCACATAGGTGAAAGATACTGAGGGGGGCAGGGCTGGTTGAAAGATACCTGGGTTTGCTCAGTTGTTGGAGACTGAGTGGTCTGTGCTGAGTGGTCAGGTAAGAGGATGATCTGATGTTTTTCCTCAATTTGGCTGCCTGAATAGAATTCCTCGGGATAAAAGTGAAGATATTACATGAGCTTTGCTCCGAAGAAAAGGGAGAAGGCTCCTCCCAGCCGGTTACGGCTTTCTCAGGTGACTGAGAAATTTACGGGAGTGGTGGAGGCAGAGTCCTCATACCGTGCAGTGGTCCCATAGGGAAACCCCACTCGTTAATTAAAACACTTGCTCATCCAGGGGTCGCGGATAAGAATTGGCCATTCAGTGATCCAAGCGCCCGCAGTGGTCTTAGAACACCAAAGGGAGAAACTGAGACACATAAGAGGGCTGAAACGACTCTGAGGTGATACCTAGAGGAGTTAAGCTCACAAGCAGGAAACAGGCCCACCGCACAAATTCACCAGTAAATTTTATCACTTACAAATTCAACTTTAAAATGGGAAATAGTGCCTCTCAAACACAGAAGCAAGGGGCATCAGAAAGCCAGCCTCTGACTAACACTCCAGCCAGCTTTATGTACACACAAAACACATACTTGCAAGTACCTACTTTATTGGGGAACTTATACTAAAGGAGATCTCAAACTAAAATGGCCAAACTGGGGTTCTTTTGATATTCCAAAATTGATATTTTTGCATGCACAGTTAGAAAAAGCCAGACGTAAGATCAAACAGACTTACTTTGAATGGTCTTACTAAGAATGGGATGCTTACTTTGATTGGTATCTAGAAGCTTCTAAAAGAGGAGTGATAGAGTAACTTCTTGAAACTATATCAGAACTAAAAAAGGCTGCTAGCACTCTGTCTCTGACTCTGTCTCTCCCTCTGCTCCTTCCATGTATCCTCTTCTATCTGAATTGCCTGGCCCAGATGATGCCTCTTTTTCTCTTCCTACTCTTCTGCCTCCTGCTTCTCCCTCTTCCCCAGTAAAGGAAAAATAAATAAATCAATCAGAAGTGATTATAGCTCCCTTTAAGGAGAAACCTATTACAGGGAGAGATGAACCATCCTCGGTGCTTATGTACACACCCTGGACCCAAGCAGAACTTAGAGCCTTGACTAAGGAATTTCCTGATCCAAGTCAGGATCCATTGGGATTTGCTAAGGAATTTGAATTAACCATCCAGATCTACAAGCCAGGGTTTTCAGATCTATTTCAATTAATACAGTTGTTAGTTTCTGAAAGCAAAGCAAGGGAATGAATAAAGAAAGCAGGATGGAAACATCCCTTAATAGATTTTGAACAACAGGCTCGCACTGAATGCAAGAAATTAGTTCAGAAATTACTCAGACTTACCCCAGAGCCTTTTCCAAAAACCGTAGACTGAACAGAGATTCAACAGTGCAAACAAAGATCAGATGAATCAATTCTGGACTATTATGAAAGATTAAAAAAAAAAAACTTTTAAGCAACATTCTGGCTCGACACCTGAATCATTCTCTAACCACCAAAATGATCCTTTGCTTAACTCTACCTTTTTAGAAGGCTTAGATGAGGATTTGGTTACTTTAGTCAAAAGACACAATCTAGGTTGGTCCGAGTTACACACGAAAACCCTTGTTACACTGGCTGACCAAATTTTCAAAACCATTAAAAAGAAAGAAAAGGGGGTATCTATGAAAATTATGAACCTTCAATTGTGCCAGTTAAATACACAATGCCAGTGGAAAGTTAACCGACCACTGTTTAATTCCCAAAAAGTAGAGAAAGCTAACTTGAAGGAAACAAACATCCAAAAATCCTATCTCTTCAGAATTCTGACCCTGAGGGAATAAGTCCTACTAGGAGAACCTGATTTTCTCTCCCTGTGCCTTGAGACCAGAGCTCTCAGGATCACTTATCTTATCTAGAGCATCTCTAAATTCCTGAGACTGAGAAAAAAAAGGGGGGGGATGGAAAAAATTCTTTTTAAAATTTAACTTATTCCAACTGTCGTTTACAACTAGTGAGTTTTATACTGTAATATCTGATTCATGACTAAGTTTAGAAAACGAAGCTATGAGATCTCTCATTGTGTCTATTTGTATATATGTATGTCTCAGTATGTGTCTTTGTCTTTGGATAATATTGCTGATGTTAATTTGTAAATGAGCTCTATTTAACTGGCTTAAAGAAAAGTAAATGCTTACAAATCAAACAATTCTAAATACAAACGAAATTAAGCTAAATGAATTTCAGTTTCATGTGAACTGGGAAATATTCAGTATTAAATTAATACCTGATATTAATGTTTGTTTGTTGATCTAATTAATATAGTGTCTTTAGAGTCATCAACATTAAGTATAATACTTTTACTGTGCCTAGATTTAATATAAGCTAAATAAGATCTTGTTATATCTGTTACAAATCTGTCAGCAAGGAAAGTAACTTGATGCGAAGAAACTTTTAAGGAAAGAAAATGTAAATGAGATAAGAGCTTTTAGATAAACTCTATTAAGAATAATTATGCTGTAGGAATGTCTATCTAAAATAGTCTCTCCAGATTCTGGTAACTTGACATTCTAGAGTTGTGCTAAAATAAGTTAAGTGATGGAAGCTTATTGAATAGCTAGGTCATTCCTAAATAAAATAAGATACTGAAGCATTAATTACTGAACATTGGCTTCCTTTTACAGAGAAACAAAAGGTATTTAAGACTATTAATGAATATGTTTGGTGCCACGTTCTCTAAAGAAAACAAATGCTTTTAGAAAATATCACTGGTATTTATGTTCACCCATATACAGAATGCTAATGTAAAAAACAGTTCTTAATTGCTTATCTCTTCATTTTTATAAGAAATTAAGGTTTTAAGAGCGGAGGATTCTAATTTAAACATGTGATTAAAGCTAATAGAAATAATAAAGGAAACATTTTAGTATACAGTAGGAAAGTAGGATGTGTGTTTTCAGTAAAGAAGGTATGAGGAATGGAATTACATTTTATTAAGGGAAAAGAAAGTAAGTCTGACTTACAGGTGGCTCTTTCTGAATGGGAAAATAAAGTGATGCATACAGAAAGTGATAAAAAGCTTTGTGGAAAGTGGACCCTGAGAAAAGAGTTTTGTGCATGGTCAGGATTGACTAAGGTTAAAATAAATTTAATTGAGTAAATGAATTTTAAAAGTAAGTGGGTGCAAAACTTGAATTTGGCTTTTCTTTCTGTTAAGAGGACAAGTTTTCTTAAAATGTTAAACTGCCTTTGATATCAGATTTTAAGTTTCTTTAACTCATGTGATCTGTTCTGTATTTGCCTTTGAAATCTTTATTGTTACTTTGGCTAAGTGAATAACTTTTGTTTCACAGTGACCTGTGATCCTATCTGATTGAGTGTTCTAAAACCTTTTTGATATTTTTTGTCAAAACTTTCTAAATCAAATTCTAATGAAGTCCTTTTGACCTCTAGCTAACTTTGGGATGCTTCAAAGGGCCCCTGAAATATCCCAAAAGGAGATATTGAACTAATTAGGTTCAATTGGTGTGTTAAATTACGTGGGAAGTATTGTCAAATGAGTAATAAATCTTCTTAGGTCATATTGTATGGTAAATGTTACTAATATAGATATCCTAGAAATTATATGGAGTTCCTAAAATTCTGATATGTCCTGGTAAAATGTTATCAGTCATAATTCTAGTTATTATCTTAAAGTGTTGTATGTCACAGCAGTAACCAAGTTTCTTTGTCAATTGCATTGTAATCAGATTTTAAACTGATTACAGTTAAACTGATTTTAAACTTAAGTGTCTTCTTAAGTCTTTTGTCATTATAGACAGTTATGGTTTTATTCTGATGCCTTTGTAAAAAATGCTTCCTCTTCAAGAAGATTTATAGAAAGGACTTTTGGATAAATACAAATTTCTGGCTTTCAGACCATCATGCTGAACTGGGTAAGAAATTAAAGAATCCTAAAGAGAAATCTGATGGCTTCATAAACTGTTAACAAAAAGAGTTAGTTACATAAGACTGAGTGAACTGGTGAATATGGTTATAATTTTTATGGTTTCTATCTGAAAAATTACTGGTTTAAATCTGTGTTTTCTAGGTATAAGGAAACCTTTCCCTCAAACTAATTATGACTTACAGTAATTTGGTAAATTATACCTTTGTAAGCAGAATTGAAACATTTATCTTTTTTCTCTATCTGCTCCCTCCAGAGATTGTAAACTCTTAGGTTCCCAGCAGCTTTATCAGATAAATTAGGAAGGCCACTCACTAACAGGTACAGAAAGCTCAAGGTATTTTGGGGACCTTAAAAACGGAGGAATTCACCTAGATAGATCTGTTAGGTGAAATCTGTGATAAGCCCTTGGCGTGACTTTCCTAGCCCTAAGAAGTCTTTTAAAAGTTCAATCTGAGGGACTTCCCTGGCAGTGCAGTAGTTAAGAATCCGCCTGCCAGTGCAGGGGACACGGGTTCAATCTCTGGTCTGGGAAGATCCCACATGCCGCAGAGCAACAAAGCCCGTGAGCCACAACTACTGAGCCTGCACTCTAGAGCCCATGCACCACACTACTGAGCCTGCATGCCACAATTACTGAAGCCCACACACACTCTAGGGCTTGCGTACTGCAACTACTGAGCCCACGTGCTGCAACTATTGAAGCCCTCATGCCTAGAGCCCGTGCTCCGCAACAAGAGAAGCCACTGTCATGAGAAGCCCATGCACCTCAATGAAGAGTAATTCCCGTTCGTCGCAACTAGAGAAAGCCCGCACGCAGCAATGAATACCCAACGCAGCCAAAAAAAAAAAAAGTTCAATCTGAAACTCCTTATAAAAGTTTCAGCAAAGCAAAAAGCCTGTATGCTCAATTATAATTATATAAATTACCAGGCCAAGTTTTTGAGACCAGACTTATTTTGCAAACAAATTAGTCTTAGTTTGGTTATATTTGGCAGAAATGAGGGTAATTTTAGAAAGAAAAAGATGTTTCAATGAATGTTAAATCCCAGTCTTGTTAATGGAGGTCTGTATTCACTAAGACTCACTTCCCGGATAGTCCCTTGCTGTTACGTTATATTAATGTAAAGTTTAATTGAATCAGTAAAAGGACACTCTAAGTTTATTTCTGAAGCTTATCTCAGTAATATGTCTTTGGATGAAGATCAGATGCCCCACGACCTGCAACCAGGGGATTATGCATGCTAGAAAAGACATAATTTAAAGGACTATCTCCAACCTAAATGAAAGGACCCTTATCAGGTATTCTTAACTAGCTTATGCACAGTGAAACTGAAGGGAATTGACTCTTGGATTAATTTCCAATTACAAAGGGTCCCTGCACCAGACTGGTCTATAGCGAGGACTACTGGTCTCAAACTCACCTTAAAACGATGCTCAAACAGAGGAAACTACACTCACACCAGGATGTGAAGAAGACGACATCAGAAGTAGACTGCTTACCCAAGATGCTGACCTTATTTGTATGATCATTTATAATGTTTTCTTGACTTCTTGGACCTTTGCATATAAATCAAATGTTTTTCTATCATGGACACGATCCTATGCTAGTTTTAAAAATCAATCCAATTGTTGGGTTTGTGGCCAATTACCCATGTCTAGTACTCCTGGATTAGCTTGGTGGATTTCTCCATTCCAAGGCTCTAATTGGATGGCCCTTAGGAAATTTATTTTAGAAGAAAGAAAGTTCAGTCCTGTTCAGGCTACTCTTGATATTACTCAATGGGATCCCCTCACCTGGCCAATTAATAATACCTGCTCTGACACTGACCATAAAAATGAATTTTCCTCTTAAGTTACTCAAGCTCAATCAGAGCAAGAAGCGAAATTTCAGCCAAGGAATAAAACCTCCCACAATTATGGGATGGATTTATTTGGTTAACACCAGGTTATGGTCATTTAAGTTTTAAGGCCCCCATTTATCTTGGGAACAATTAAATGATACTAAGGATAACCAGCCTAGTAACACTAGGAAATTGGCTGGGAGCCTTATGACAGTGCCAATATGTCATTTCCCTGAAAGATAAGGATTGGTATAGAACAGACTAAGTCAGATGACCTGAGGATATACTGGGCTGCACCTAATGAAAGTTCTTGGCTTAATTCTTACTTATGACTTTAATATACTGGTAGCTATGTTATTTGTATTTTGCCTGTTTTACATCATTTTCATTTCTTGTATTACCAAATGTGTGACTGAGCTTCCAACAAAAATAATGATGACTAGACGACTTGAAGCAGTTGATGAAATATATAGTTCTGTATACAATCAATGATTGTAATAGTGTAACTCTAGATATGGGAAGATGCAACAGGAGGGAAATCTTTCCTGGACCATAACAGGCTAGTAAGACAAGTGGTCCAGAGATCTTTGACTATTGTTTGTAAGACCGAGCCCAGTAATAGCACACTGAGTGGCCTATCAGCAAAATCTTCGCCAAACCTGGGAATGAGCCTTCTTAGCACCATGGGACTAAATGGTCATGAAATGCCTCCCAAAGCATGGTCGAATTTATGAGCATGAAGGGGCCCTGTCAACTACAAATTGGCACTTGCCATCTACCTCTACAAGGATTAAATCATGTGCTGCTGCAGCTGCTGATTTTCAACACCCCCTGAAAGGAGTTCAGGGTGGAGAGCAGAAATGAGGCACTCTGTGCTCTGGGAAAAACTGGCAGAACAGGTCTTCAGATAGGTAGATATTTTCAGGAGCTGATTTTATTAACCCAGTTCTTGTGTCTCCTTATATCTAGAAAAGCACTAAAATCCTTCATGGTGATGTCTGCTCCTCGTGACTAGCAGTAACCTTCACGATACTGGCAGAAACCTTCTGCAAAAAATGTGTGCTGGATTGCATGTACTCCCCCTTCACCAAAATCACATAGATACTGACCTTCCCCCCTACCTCTTTGGAGCAGTTTCTCAGAACTATCTGAAATGCTGTCTCCTGGGATATAGCCCTCATTTTGCACATTGTGCACTTTTTTAAGTTGACAATGCTCTGCTGTCACCATCTGTGATCTTAATACATTCACCTTTAACCTTGTGTTTTGCAAGCGAAGGCGGACATGACCATGGTTCTGATGTGGATGTCCTGCTGAGAAACCCACATACACTTCCAAGTCCACCGGCTGGGTCCCGGACACCTGCCTTATGTTTGCTACCTCACTTGCGGGGCTGCACCTGCCCAGCGAATCCAGCACTGCCTGTACTTTCCAAACACAGAGCCTTGGTCAAGGGTCTCATTTTCCTCATCTGTAATGTGAAGATGATCATTTATACCTTACCAGAGCCTAAATGGGGTCTTCAGGCCCCAGCATTGCTCCACACTGCTGGCCCGGTGTTCATGCTTGGGAACAAACCCTGCTCAAGGCCCTGAGCCGGGACAGGGACAGCCAGCCACTTCCCCGGACCCAGGCCCATGTCCTGGTTAGTGTTCTCAGCACAGGGTCTCCTGCTCCCCACCCCCAGACTCCAGGCTACAGCGAGTGCCCACATGCCTCTGTGTCCAGCCCCTCTGAAATGCAAGCCACATAAAGCCCAGCTGAGGAGACGAGGGAGCACACAGTCACTTCCAAATACCAAAAAGCTGTCAGGCCAGACTGTGGCCACCTCCTTCTCCAGTGAATCAAAATACTCTCTGCTTAGTGCTTTTCCCAACAGGTAAGAGCAAATGTTAAAGCTGGCTCACACCTAGATAACACTCAAGCTGCACCCGCCTTGCACTTGGTGCTTTAAAACCGAAACTTGGGTGCCTTCCCCAAAGCCAGGGAGGCACCTGTTCTCAGGGTTGTAGAGGCTCAGAAAGGTGAAGCAGAGCACCCAGGTCACACAGCCAGGAAGCAGAGTACCAAGGCAGCTGGCCTCCCCTCTGTGCCTCAATCACTCAGCTGTGATGCCTCCTGGAAGGGAGAAAGCAAACATCCTCTCTTCAAAGTGGGGAAGTTCCAACTCTTGCAGCGAAGTTGTGTGGTCAAAGGATGGGAGTGGTCATGGTTAAGGGGTACTGAGCTCTCCACCTGCACTGTCTCATTGGAACCCCACAACCCTGCTCTTTGAGATGGGTTCCAATATTAACCCATTTGAGTTGGAGAAACTGAGGATTAAAGAGCTTAAACAACTTCCCTAGGTCACGCAGCTAAGAAATACTGTTTGTGACTTCTAGGGTTATAGTATTAACCACAAGATGAGTTCCTGAGATGGGCCCTGTGAGCAGAGGACGTTAGCTAGACATCAGCCCAGAACTGAAGTGTTAATTACAGCTGAGTGACAAGGTCAGCCTTAGTAATAAGCCTGAGATCCTGGCAGCATTTAATATCTAACCTTTCTCCCTGGTCAGGTCCTCAGCATTAGAAACCTGAAACACTTCTAATATTAATACATCAAAATAGTGTCTTTCAAAGTGATTCCTTCTGCCAAGTATAAATAAGCCCCATACCCCACACCATATGCAAAAGCTTGGGAGAACTGGGTTTTGCAAGGCTTGTCAGGCCTTTACTATGCAAATGTCTCCAAGAAGGAGAATCACCAAGTAGCTGCTCCCAAAATTTTGTGACTAGTCCCTTTTACCCAGGAGCGGCTGAGGGAAAGAGTGCCACATGGAACAGTTTAGGAGAGCATTTAAGACTGACACGTGTTTATACCTGTGAGTGTGGGGAGAGAGGGAGGAAAACATGCCAAGATAGATTCTGAATCTAAGAAATAACTCATACCAACCTGGAGTCGTCAAGCCCTCAGGTCTGCAGACAGTCATTTTCAGTCATCTCTGACATTCCAGACATACTCGAGGGAATGGCTCTGGGCTGTGGTTGGCTCAGCTTGGAAGGTCAGCAAGTAAAAGGTGCTTATTAACAGTTGGTTGATAAATGCAGTTGGTAAGTAATTAGACCAGGTCCCTCCTGTCTAATTCTATTTAAGTCAAACTGATCTATGCTAATGGAGGTCAATATATTGGATGAATCCAATATAGTACCTCCTGAAGAGATTTACGACAGTCAGCTATTTCTACACACAATTGTGACCTGATTCTCTCAGAATTAAACCTTTCAGTGTTTCAGGATGCATTCCTCCTATGGTCTGGGAATTGCAAATCAAAACAACAAAATACTATTTTCACATCAGATTGGCAAAACTTAAAAAGACCAATACTCCATGTTGGCAGAGATGTAGGGAAACAGCAACTTGCGTCTATTGATGATGATGAGAAATGGAATATTGCCTGCTGTATCAGTAAACAAAGAATGTCACAGTCCTCAGCGATTGCAGCCACTGCGGAAGGTGAGCAGTGAGCCCTGAGGGAACTCAGGAAGGAAAAGAACACCTGCCATCTAGCAGCCATCAGACTGCAGCCACTCCCTGTGGTGAGCCCTGAGGAAACTCAGGATATGAAAACATAGGATGCTGGCCCCAGATAGCTGAGGTGCATATCAAAGGAACTGTTTCAGTGAGCCCAGACTCTTGCATCTTCCTATACATAGAAAAGCACTAAATTCCTTAACTTGAGATATCTGGTGTTCTTTCATTAATAATAATCTTTTGATGGTCAGACTACCTGCCCTTTGTTGCAAAATTCCTGTATATCCTGGCTCCCTCCTCGCCTCCTTGGAGCAGTTCTCTCAGGGTTACATGAGATGCTGCCTCCCGGGCTTGAAGTCTTAAAACTTTCCACTGAGTAAAACATAACTCTCAACTTTTAGGTTGTGAATATTTTTTTAGTCAACAATGGGAAACAAAGGTCTACAGGCTTTTTCTGTATCTGCTTGTGATTAGAAGACACTAAGGAGCATGTTTATGTGGCCCATTTGAAAAGTAAAAGCAAAAACTAAAATAAATTTAAGAAATAAAATATTTAGGTTTATTGTAAATTAAACAAAAATTTTATGAGTTGATTTTTTTTTTTAGTTGAAAACTTTGTTTTAAACCTCAGTTTATCAACTCAGATATTCATGAGGTAAGAATCTCTGTGCTATCCTGATGGAGCTTTTTCTGTAGACCCACATCATTGTGATCTCGGGTGGCCTCAGCCTGCAGCGGCTTGAAGCAGGATTTCTGGTTCCTGGCCAGAGATTGAAGTCAGGCCAAGGCAGTGAGAGCGCTGAATCCTAGCCACTAGACAGTGGCCAGTGACAAGGCCCTGGCCCATATGGCTTTGCAGAAAATGAATTTCCACAAAGAAACAGAAAGTAGTGAAACAAGTAAAGTGTTTATTAGGAGGAAAAAGGGTACGTGTGGATAGACATACGGGCAGACTCAGAGAGAGAGTCCCGCCCTTGTGGTAGTTTGAATCACTTACATGGGATATTTATTTCTTCCAGGTTTCCTTTGGCCAAACATCTTGTTTTGCCTGGTTCTGAGTCCATATTTGGTTTATCTCAGGGTCCTCCCATGTGTGCATGTGCACCTCTTAGCCAAGATTGGATTCTAGCAAAGACGCTTATGGGTAGGTTGACATCACTCCCTTTTTGACCTCCAAGGAGCCTTTCTGTGCGTGTGCAGTTGGGAAGGTCTCCTTGACCATGAGAAATATGTGGTCTCTTTCTTTTATCTGGGCAGGACTCAGCTCCTCTCTCACTTCCGCAATTTTGGAGTATCTGTCCATAGGGGACAAACTCCAGCTGCTCACACTGAGGCCCATCTATCTCCTGCCTCAGTTGGACACTTCATAGAGTCACTATGTGGTTCCTTTACTCAAAGAACCATGTGTTAGATTTGTGGGAATGAACTACAAGACAGAGCTACTAAACTATTAAAGACCTAACAGTCGGGCTTCCCTGGTGGCGCAGTGGTTGAGAGTCTGCCTGCTAATGCAGGGGACACGGGTTCGAGCCCTGGTCTGGGAAGATCCCACATGCCACGGAGCAGCTGGGCCCGTGAGCCACAACTACTGAGCCTGCGCGTCTGGAGCCTGTGCCCCGTAACGGGAGGGGCCGCGATAGTGAAAGGCCCGCGCACCGCGATGAAGAGCGGTCCCCGCACCGCGATGAAGAATGGCCCCCACTTGCCGCAACTAGAGAAAGCCCTCACACGAACCGAAGACCCAGCACAGCCAAAAATAAATAAATAAATAAATAAAGTAGCTATTAAAAAAAAAAAAAAAAAAAAAAAAAAGACCTAACAGTCAAACTTTTTTATTCTTAGGTATTGTTATACTCCAACTATCTATACTATGGTGTGATAGCTTAGGAGTGAATATAATTTGAATTTATGCATGGTAAGAGGGTGTCTAAAATTCAGAATGAGGCAGATCCATCAACTCTGACCCTAAGCATGGCCCTAAAGAAAATTACTTGAAGAAATTGAATTCAAAGATTACAGGTGGGGAATTTTTACAGTATGTCCATATTCAAGTGGAGATCAAAGAAGCATTGACTGACATGACAACTATGGGCTGAGCAAAAATTCTTTTTAAAAGGGCTATCTTGAAGATTAGAATTCAACCATTGGAGGAACTACAGTGATTTACAGTGGAAGAAATCATAACATGTGAATTCCTTAAATAAAAATGTATTGACAAAAAACTCTGCATTTCAACAGTGCCAAGTCTGAATCTGACTATTCTTTACCAAAATATATGGTTCACACATACCTCTTTTAATTTTTTTCCTATGGCCCATTATTTCTTTTCTATATGTTTTTAAGAGAGCTTCCTTATTTAATGTCTTACTGACATGAGTATTGAAGTACACTATATACACTATGTGTACACTATATGTACACATAGTCTACACACATAGCATATGTATAATGTATACAGTACACCTCATACATAGTACATGAAGTAGTTTTCATATATTTAGCAACACAGGAAAACTGGGGGAAAATACAAGAATGTTAAGTGCTGTAGATTAAAGATAATCCTATTTTTATTAGTAATGTTTTGCTTGCTTGAAATTCAATTTCTTTAAAAATATGCTGGACATCCTACCTGGTATCTGAAGGCTGCTGGAACAGAAGCCTCCATCTCAGGTGCCTGCTCTTCTCAGAAAGGAATTTATCTGGAATTTATCCCCTGATCCACCTATGTATCTCCTCCAGCCTCAGTTGTGTTTGATTGTTTAGCCTTGTTGAAATGGTAGTTTAGGCCTGGGCATGTGTCCAGCTTTGGCCAGCAAAGTTTCCTTTGGGTTGCTGAGAAGTTTTCTGTGAATTTAAGAAGAGACAAAGAGGAGTTTCCCCCCAAAAGTAATGCAGAAAAATCCATGATGAGCAAAATATCCAAATCTTAAATAAAGGCAGGATACATCAGTGCTGGGATGAGGATGTGGCAGTGAGGGGAGCAGCTCAGTGGCAGTCTGTCCTTACTGCACTTCTGTGACAAGTCTTAGTGGTAAGCACAAGCAGATACTGAGTGCTTGAGTCCTTCCAGTGAAGCTCAGCTAGAGAGATTCTAGGAGTGGAGTTGATCTCAAGGACCCCTGAAACATTTGACAAACCTCAAAGGATAAGCCCAAAGAAATCCATGCCTAGACTCATAATCAATCTGCTAAACATTAAAGACAAAGAAAAAATCTTGAAAGCAGTCAGAGAAAAACAATATGTTACCTACAAAAGAACAAAGATGCAAATGATAGGATTTCTCATCAGAAATCATGGAGACCAGATGGAACTGGTGTAATATATTTAAAGTGATGAAAGAAAAGAACTTTTACCCAAGAATTCTATAACTACTAGCAGAAAATATCCTTCAGGAATGGAGATGAAATAAAGACATTCTCCCATGAAGGAAAACTAAGATAATTTATATCTAGTACACCTGCTCTAAAAGGCTTACTAAAGAAAGGTTTACAGACAGAAGGGATACGATATCAGAAAGAACCTGGGGACATCAGGGCTAAAGGAAGAGCAACAGAAATGGGTGAAAATAATAGACTATTCCTCTCCTATTGGATTCTTTAAAACATGTTTAATAACTGAAAAAAAAAACATTGTCTGATGGGATTTTTCAAAATATGTAGATGTAAAATATAGGACAACTATAATATAAAGAGTAGAGGGTAAAAGGGATTAATGTGGTGGTAAAGTTTCTATTCTCCTCTTGAAGTGGTAAAATTCTGAATCTAAATAGACTGAGAAGTTAAGTGTGCATATTACAATTAGTGTTAAAATGTAACACTAAAGAGTACTCAAATTACCCAAAAGAAAGTAGGAAAGAGGAAAAGATGAAATAAAAGCAGGTATAAGTAGAAAGCAAATAATATATAATGTATATATAATAATATAAAACTAAACTTAAATACAAACATATCAATAATTACAGAAAATGTAAATGGTATAAACACACCATTTAAAGGACACATTATCAGAATGGTTTTTTAAAATGACCCAACTATATACTGTCTACAAGAAACTCCCTTCAAAAATATGTGATTTAGGGGGGACTTCCCTGGTGGTCCAGTGGTAAAGAATCTGTCTTCCCATGCAGGGGATGTGGGTTCGATCCCTGGGCGGGGAACTAAGATCCCACATGCTGCAGGGCAACTAAGCCCGTGTGCCACAACTACTGAGCTCATGTGCCTCAAATAGAGAACCCACATGCCACAAACTACAGAGCCCACGTGCTCTGAAGCCCGCACACCATAATTAGAGAAGAGAAAACACACATGCCACAAGTAGAGAGAAGCCCGCACACCACAACGAAGAGCCCGCATGTCCCAGTGAAAGATCCCACATGCCTCAACGAAGGTCCCACTTGCCACAATTAAGACCTGACACAACCATAAAAATAAAATAAATAAATAAAATAAACATTAAAATATGTGATTTAGGAAGACTAAAAGTAAGATTATGGAAAAAGATTTATCATATAAAGAAAAACTGGAGTAGCTATATTAATACCAGATAAAACAGACTTCAGAGAAAACAGAGTTATCAGGAAAAAGAGGGACATTACCTAATGATAAAAGTGTCATTTTATCAATACATAACAATCCTAAATGTATACACAATTAAAAATAGTGTCAAAATACAGAAGCAACATTTGACAAAATTGAAAGGAGAAATAGACAAATCCGGGATTATAGTTGGAAATTTCAGTATTTCTTATTTAGTAATAGATAGAACTAGTATCAGAAAATCAGCAAGGACAGGAAGGAGGTCAAGATGGAGGATTAAGAGAAAAAAAAGATGGAGGATTAGGAGGAAAAGGAACTCACCTCCCACCATGAACACATCAAAAATACACCTACATGTGGCACAATACTCACTGAAAACTAGCTGGAGACTGGCAGAAAGACTGTTGTACAACCAAGGCTGTAAGAAAGATCCACACAGAATTTGGTAGGAAGGGAAAATAAGTGATCAGGTCAGGACTTGTGCCCCTGGGAGGAGATAAAGAAAAGGATGGGATTACACAGGTGGGGATCCTCCATTAGGGAGTGAGCAGTTGGAGCCATATAGACACCCCAGACCTGGGGTCTGACACTGGGAAGACTAGTCCCTTTAGCTGTTTAGAAAACCAGTGGGACTAAGAAGAGGGCTGTAAGAAACCTAGACTCCATTCAAGAGGAGTGCACACACACTTGCTTACTCCTGAAACAAGGTGGAGAAAGCTGACTGAAACTGCATAGGACTCTGGGTGGTTTCCTGCAACCACCCTGGCATGTACCCTAGCCAGAGCTGAACACCAATCCAGCCCCACTTGCTCTTTGGCACAGCTCCACACTAGGGCAAGGGCTGCAATGGCCAAGAGGTGTGCTCAGTTGTGAAGGATGGAGCCAACTCTAACCCAGAACAACATCTGAATGGGGCACAGACATTTATTACTGGCACCTATGGAGGCAGTGCATCAGAAGTGGCCTGAGACTCTAACTGGAGCTGAGGCTGACACAGCCCATGCCCAGATCCACACCAAGCACTCACTGCAGCACTTCTCCTATCTGCATGAGAGTGCCAGTGCTGGGAGGTGGAGGAGCACACACTTACGGAACAGAGCCAGCTTGGACCCGACCCTCAGGGCTTCTGCTCCAGCAACTTGGGACCCACCCCCACCCCCAATAGGTGATGTGGGCCACTGAGCAGAGGAAAAGCCCCTGCTCATACCTGGCTCTGGCTTTAGCCCCTCCATCTCCAGCCTCACCTCACCAAGGTGATAGCTATCAGGACACTCTGGAGAAAGACATAACTCATGCTCACATCAGATACAGCTCTCTCACACAGAAGCCACTGGGCAAGTGCAGGCTGTATAGGGATACTCTCACACAAGGATGGATAACTGTGTCACCTAATTTCATAGAGAAGAGAAAGTCAAACAAAATGAAAAAAAAACAGGAATTTGTTTGAATTGAAAGAGAAAGAGAAAACCCTTAAAAAACAACTAATGACACAGAAATAAATAATTTATCAGATAAAAAGTTCAAAGCATTAGTAATGAGAATGCAAACTGAATTAGGGAAAAGAATAGATTAACAGAGTGAGAATTTTAAGAAGGAACAAGAAAATATAAAAAAAATAACCAGTCGGGGGCTTCCCTCATGGCACAGTGGTTAAGAATCCACCTGCCAATACAGGGGACACGGGTTCGAGACCTGGTCCAGGAAGTTCCCACATGCCATGGAGCAAATAAGCCCGTGTGCCACAACTACTAAGCCTGCATGCCACAATTACTGAAGCCCGTGTGCCAAGAGCCCATGCTCCACAACAAGAGAAGCCACCATGATGAGAAGCCCACGCACCACAATGAAGAGTAGCCTCCGCTCGCCACAACTAGAGAAAGCCCACACATAGCAACAAAGACCCAACACAGCCAAAAATAAATAAATAAATAAATTTATTAAAAAAAAAATAACCAGTCGGAACAGAAGAATACAATGATTGGAATGAAAAACACACTACAAGGAATTAGCAGCAAACTAGGTGATACAGAAGAATGCTTAAATGATCTGAAAGATAGAATAATGGAAATCACCTAATCAGAACAACAAAAAGAAAAACAAAATTTAAAAATGAGAACAGTTCACAGGACCTCTGAGACAAAATCAAGCACACCAACATTTGCACTGTAGGGGTCCCAGAAAGAGAAGAGAGAAAGGGGTTAAAATGTAGTTAATGAAATTATGGCTGAGAACAGCATGAACCTGAAAAAGGAAACAGATATCTGGATATAGGAAACAGGGTCCCAAACAAGATGAACCCAAACAAACCCACACCAAGACTTATAATAAGTAAAATGGCAAAAATTAAAGAGATTTCTAAAGGCAGCAAGAGAAAAATAAAGAGTCATATGCGAGGGAACCCCATAAGGTTATTAGCTGATTTTTCTGCAGAAACTTTACAGGCCAGAAGAAAGTGGCATGATATATATAAAGCACTGAAAGAGAAAAATCTGCAACTTAGGATACTCTACCCAGAAAGAGTATCATTTAGAATCAAAGGAGAGATAAAGAACATCCCAGACAAGCAAAAACTAAGAGTTCATCAATACTAAATTTACCTTAAAAAATGTTAAAGAGTCTTACCTAAGCGGAAAAGAAAAGGCTTTAACACGGTGTCTATAAGAAGGGAAAAATCCCACCAGTAAAGGCAAACATATAGTAAAGGCTGAGACTCGAACACTTAAAAAAGCAAGTTTGAAGACTAAAGACAATAAAATTGTAAAATCAACTGTAACTAAAATGAACAGTAAAGGGATAAATATGAAGATGTAAAATGACATCAAAAACACAAAATGTGGGGGAGGGAAGTAAAAACATGTAGATTTTTTAGCATGCATCTGAACTTGAATCACTACCAGTTTAAAACAAATGGATATAGTTATAGATCAACATACATAAACCGCATGGTAGCCATAAATCAGAAACCTACAATAAGCACACAAAAACTAGAGAGAAAGGAACACAAGCATACGACTAAAGAGAATCATCAAACCACAAGGGAAGAAACTAAAAGATGAACAGAGAAGAGTGACAAAAACAACCAGAAAATAAGTAGCAAAATGGCAATAAGTACGTACCTATCAATAATCACTTTAAATGTCAATGGACTAAATGCTCCAATCAAAAGACATAAGGTGGCCGATTGGATAAAAAACAGGACCCACCTATATGCTGCTTACAAGAGACTTACTTCAGAGCTAAAGACACACACAGACTGAAAGTGAGGGGATGGTAAAAGATATTTCATGCAGATGAAAACAACAGAAAACAGGGGTAGCAATATTCATATCAGACAAAATAGACTTTAAAACAAAATCTATAACAAAAGACAAAGAAGGGCATTATATAATGATAAAGGGATCAATAAAAGAAGAGGTTATAACACTCATTAACATATATGCCCCAATACAGGAGCACCTAAATATATAAGGCAAATATTAACAGACATAAAGGGAGAAATTGACAATAATACTATAACCGTAGGGGACTTTAACACTCCACTTACATCAATGGGCAGATCATCCAGGCAGAAAGTCAATAAGGAAACAATGGCCTTAAACGACATATTAGGCAAGTTGGAATTAATAAGTATCTATAAGACATTCATCCAAAAACAGCAGAAAATACATTCTTTGCAAATGCACATGGAATATTCTCCAGGACAGATCACATGCTAGGCCGAAAAACAGGTCTCAACAAATTTGAGAGGATAGAAATTGTATCAAGCATTTTTTCCAACCACAATGGTATAAAACTAGAAATCAATTACAGGAAGAAAAATGGGAAAAACACAAACACGTGGTGACTCAACAGAATGATACTTAAAAACCAATGGGTCAATGGAGAAATCAAAGAGGAAATCAAAAAATACCTCAAGACAAATGAAAATGGAAACACGACTTTCCAAAATCTAAGGGATGCAACAAAAGCAGTTCAAAGAGTTTATAACAATACAAGTCTACCTCAAAATACAAGAAAATATCAAATAAACAACCTAACCTACCATCTAAAGGAATTAGAATAAAAATAAACAAATTCTAATGTCAGCAGAAGGAAGGAAATAATAAAGATCAGAGAGGAAATCAATAAAATAGAGACAACTCCCCCCAAAAAAACAATAGAAAAAATCAGTGAAACCAAGAGCTGGTTTTTGGAAAAGATAAACAAAGTTGATAAACCTTTAGCCAGGCTTATCAAGAAAAAAAGAGAGGACTCAAATAAACAAAATAAGAAAAGAAAGAGGAGAAATAGCAACTGATATACCAAAAAATCATAAGACGATACTATGAACAGTTACATGCCAACAAACTTGACAACCTAAAAGAAATGAACAAATTTTAGAAACATACAACCTTCCAAGACTGAATCAGGAAGAAATAGACATTTTTTAATAGACTGATCACTAGTAGTGAAATTGAATTAGTAATCAAAAAACTCTCAGGAAACAAAAGTCCAAGACCAGATAGCTTCACAGGGAAATTCTACCAAACACAAAAAGAAGTGCTAATACCTATCTTTCTCAAAGTATTCTAAATAATTGTGGAGGAGGGGATACTCCCAAATTCATTCTATGAGGCCATCATTACCCTGATATCAAAACCAGACAAACACACTACAAAAAAAGAAAGTTACATACCAATATTGCTGATAAATATAGATGCAAAAATCCTCAACAAAATATTAGCAAAACAACTTCAACACTATATAAAAAGGATCATATACCATGATCAAGTGAGAATTATTCCAGGGATGCAGATTTGGATCAATATCCATAAATTAATCAACATGATACACCACATTAACAAATTGAAGAATAAAAACCACATGATCATCAATAGATGCAAAAAAACCATTTGACAAAATTCAACATCCATTTACAATAAAAACTCTTATCAAACTTGGTATAGAGGGAACATATCTCAGTATAATAAAGGTCATTTATGACAAACCCACAGCTAACATCATACTCAATGGTGAAAAGCTAAAAGCTTTTCCTCTGAAATCAGAAACAAGAAAAGGATGCCACTCTTGCAACTTCTATTTAACATAGTATTGGAAGTCCTAGCCACAGCAATCAGACAAGAAAAAGAAGTTAAAAAAATGCAAATTGGAGGGAAAGAAGTAAAACTGTCATTATTTACAGATGACATGATACTATATATAAACCCTAGAGTCTCCATCAAAAAACTATTAGAACTAAAATGAATCCAAACTACTGAGCCTGCGTGTCTGGAGCCTGAGCTCAGCAACAAGAGAGGCCGCGACAGTGAGAGGCCTGCACACCACGATGAAGAGTGGCCCCCACTTGCCGCAACTAGAGAAAGCCCTTGCACAGAAACGAAGACCCAACACAGCCAAAAATTTAAAAAATAAATAAAGAATTATTTTAAAAAAATCATTAAAATGAATCCAGTAAATTTGCAAGATACAAGATTAATATACAGAAATCTGTTGGTTTTCTGTATACTAATAGTGAACTATCAGAAAGGGAAAGCAAGAAAACAATCCCGTTTAAAATTGGGATAATTTTAAACCTCTCAAAATAAAATATCTAGGAATAAACTTAACCAAGGAGGTGAAAGACCTGTACTCTGAAAACTATAAAACATTGATGAAGGAAATTGAAGGTGATACAAAGAAACATATATGTATCCAGTATTCACGAATTAGAAGAATTAATATTGTAAAAATGTCCATACTACCCAAAACAATCTACAAATTTAATGCAATCTCTATCAAAATACCCATGATATTTTTCACAGAACTAGAACAAATAACCTTAAAATTTATATGGAACCACAAAAGACCCTAAGTTGTCAAAGGAATCTTGAGAAAAAGAACAAAGCTTGAGGTATCATGCTACCTGACTTCAGACTATACTACAAAGCTACAGTAATTAAAACAGTATGATACTGGCATGAAAAAACACACATAGATCAATGAAATAAAATAGATAGCCCAGAAATGAACCCACACTTATATGATCAATTAATCTGTGACAGAGGATGCAAGAATATACAATGGAGAAAAGACCATCTCTTCAGCAAGTGGTGTTGGGAAAGCTGGACAGCCTCATGTAAATGAATGAAATTAGAACTCTCCCTCACACCATATTTTGAAAAAACTCAAGGTGGTTTAAAGACCTAAATATAAGACATGGCACCATAAAATTTCTGGAAGAAAATATAGACAGAACACTCTTTTGACATAAATCATAGCAAAATTTATTTTGGATCTGTATCCTAAGGCAAAGGAATCATAAGCAAAAAAATAAATAAATGGAAACTATTTAAACTTAAAAGCATTTGCACAGCAAATGAAACCAGGAAAATGAAAAGACAATCAACTGAATGAGAGAAAATATTTGCAAATGATATGACCGATAAGGGGTTAATATCTATATATCTATCTATATATCTATATATATATAGATATCTATATATCTATCTATATATAAACAGCTCATACAACTCAATATCAAAACAAAACAAAACAACAACAACATTAAAAAATGAGCAGAAGATCTGAATAGACATTTTTCCAAAGAACATATACAGATGGTCAAGAAGCACATGATAAGATGCTCAACATTGCTAATTATCAGAGAAATGGAAATCAAAACCACAACAAGATACCACTGTACACCTGTCAGAATGGCTACCATCAAAAAGTCTGCAAATAACAAGCATTGGAGAGTATGTGGAGAAAAGGGAACCTTTGTACACTGTTGGTGGGATTGTTAATTGGTGCAGCCACTGTGGAAAACAGTATGAAGGTTTCTCAAAAAAACTAAAAATAGAATTACCATATGATCAAGCAGTTCCACTCCTGTGTATGTATCTGGGAGAATGAAAATACTAATTCAAAAAAGATACATGTTCATTGCAGCATTATTTACAGCAGCCAAGATATAGAAACAACATAAGTGTACATCAACAGATGAATGGGTAACGAAGGTATGGAGTGTATATATAAACAATGGAATATTACTCAGTCATAAAAAGGAATGAAATTCTGCCTTTTGAAACAACATGGATGGATTTGGAGAGTATTATGCTTAGTGAAATAAGTCAGACAGAGAAAGACTAATACTCTATGTTATCACTTGTACATGGAATCTAAACAATAAAACAAACCAGTGAAGATAACAAAAAAAGAAATAGATTCACAGATATAGAGAACAAACTAGTGGTTATCAGTGGGTTGAGGGTAGTGGGGAGGGGCAAGAGAGGGGTAGAGGATTAAGAGATACAATGTATAAAATAAATAAGCAACAAGGATATATTGTACAGCACATGGAAGTAGAACCATTATTTTGCAATGACGTTAAGTGGAGTATAATCACTATTATCACTATGTTGTACACCTGAAACTAATAGAATATTGTAAATCAACTATACTTCCATTAAAAAAAAAAGAAAATCAGGAAGGATATAGAGTAAATGAATGACACCATCAACCAAATAGAACTGATATTATTGAAAAATCCTCTCAACAGCTGAAGAATGTACATTCTTTTCAAGTGCATATGGAACATTCACAAAGATAAATCTTACCCTCAGTCACAAAGCAAGGATTATTTTTTTTTTTTAATTTGAAATAACACAAAGTGTCTTCTCAGACCATATGGAATTGAGCTAGAAATCAATAAAAGAAACACAATAGGGAAATTTCCAAACACTTGAAAACTAAACTATGCACCTTTCAAATAATCCATGGGTCAAAGAAGATATTTCAAAGGGAATTAGAAATATTTTGAACTGAAAGAAAATACAAATATTGATACATCTCAAAATGTGTTGGGGGGGACCTTCCACATGGTGGAGGAGTAAGATGTGGAGATCACATTCCTCCCCGCAAATACATCAAAAATACATCTACAGGGCTTCCCTAGTGATGCAGTGGTTAAGAATCCACCTGCCAATGCAGGGGACAAGGGTTCAAGCCCTGGTCCAGGAAGATCCCACATGCCGCGGAGCAACTAAGCCCATGCACCACAACTGCTAAGCCTGCGCTCTAGAGTCCATGAGCCACAACTACTGAGCCTGTGTGCCACAACTACTGAAACCCACCTGTGCTCCACAACAAGGGACGCCACTGCAATGAGAAGTCCGTGCACCACAAGGAAGAGTAGCCTCTGCTACCTGCAACTAGAGAAAGCCCCGCACAGCAACGAAGACCCAATGCAGCCAAAAATAAATAAATAAAATAAATAAATTTATTTAAAAAAAATACATCTACATGTGGAACAGCTCCTACAGAACACCTACTGAAAGCTGGCAGAAGACCTCAGACTTCCCAAAAGGCAAGAAAATCCCCATGTACCTGGGTAGGGCAAAAGAAAAAAGAAAAAACAGAGACAAAAGAATAGGACAGGACCTGCACCTCTGGGAAGGAGCTGTGAAGGAGGAAAAGTTTCCACACATTAGGAAGCCCCTTCACTGGCAGAGAGGGGTGTGGTGGGGGGAAGCTTCAGAGCCACGGAGGAGAGTGCAGCAACAGGGGTGCAGAGGGCAAAGCGGAGAGATTCCTGCACAGAGGATCAGTGCTAACCACCACTCACCAGCCTCAGAGGCTTGCCTGCTCAACCACTGGGGCAGGGAGCTGAGGCTCAGGCTTCAGAGGTCAGATCCCAGGGAGAGGACTGGTGATGGCTGCATGAACACAGCCTCAAGGGGGCTAGTGCGCCACAGCTAGCCAGGAGAGAGTCCGGGAGAAACTCTGGACCTGCTTAAGAGGCAAGAGACTATTGTTTCAGGGTGTGTGAGGAGAGGGAATTCCTTCCCTGTCTACCCACAGAAGGCAGAGCACGGCCTAAACGAGCTCCAGAGACAGGCGTGAGCCATGGCTATCAGCACGGACACCAGAGATGGGCATGAAATCCTAAGGGTGCTGCTGCAGCCACCAAGAACCCTGTGTGCAAGCACAGGTCACTATCAACACGCCCTGGGAGCCTGTGCAGCACGCCACTGCCGGGGTCCTGTGAACCAGGGACAAATTCCGCGGGAGAACACACAGTGCACCTCAGGCTGTTGCAATGTCATGCTGGCCACTGCCGATGCAGGCTTACCCCGCATTTCAATGATAACTACTGTACCCCACCCCCTGCCCTGCCCCCACCCCAAGGCATGAGTGAGCCAGAGCCCCCTAATCAACTGCTGCTTTAACCTCATCCTGTCTGGGCAGGAACAGAAGCCTGAGGGCAACCTACAAGCAGAGGTGGGGCTAAAACCAAAGCTGAACCCCAGGAGCTGTGTGAACAAAGAAGAGAAAGGGAAATTTCTCCGTGCAGCTTCAGGTGCAGCGGATTAAATCCCCACAATCAACTTGAGGTACCCTGCATCTGCGGAATACCTGAAGAGACAATGAATCAACCCAAAATTGAGGCAGTGGACGTTGGGAGCAACTGTAGACTTGGAGTTTGCTGTCTGCGACTCTCTGATTTTTATTTTTATCTTAGTATAGTTTTTAGTGCTTGTTATCATTGGTGGATCTGTTTATTGGTTTGGTTGCTCTCTTGGTTTTTTTTTTATTACTTTATTTTAATAAATTTTTATTTTTTTACTTTATTTTATATTATTTTATTTTTAATTATTTTTTTCTTCCCTTTTTTATCTCCTTTTTCTTCTGAGCTGTGTGGCTGACAGGGTCTTGGTGCTCTGGCCTGGTGTCAGGCCTGAGTCTCTGAGGTGGGAGAGCTGAGTTCAGGACATTGGACCACTAGAGACCTCCTAGCCCCACATAATATCAATCAACGAGAGCTCTCCCAGAGATCTCCTTCTCAACGCTAAGACCCAGCTCTGCTCAACAGCCAGAAAGCTCCAGTGCTGGATGCCCCATGCCAAACAACTAACAAGACAGGAACACAACCCCACCCATTAGCAGAGAGGCTGCCTAAAATCATACTAAGCTCACAGACACCCCAAAACACACCACCAGATGCAGCCCTGTCCACCAGGAAGACAAGATCCAGCCCCACCCACCGGAACACAGGCACCAGTCCCTTCCACCAGGAAGCCTACACAACCCACTAAACCAACCTTACCCACTGGGGGCAGACACCAAAAACAACGGGAACTACGAACCTGCAACCTGCAAAAAGGAGACCCCAAACACAGTAAGTTAAGCAAAATGAGAAGACAGAGAAATATGCAGCAGATAAAGGAGCAAGATAAAAACCCACCAGACCAAACAAATGAAGAGGAAATAGGCAGTCTACTTCAAAAAGAGTTCAGAGTAATGATAGTAAAGGTGATCCAAAATCTTGCAAATAGAATGGAGAAAATACAAGAAACATTTAATGAGAACCTGCAGAACTGAAGAGCACACAAACAATGATGAACAACACAATAAATGAAATTAAAAATTTTTTAGAAGGAATCAATAGCAGAATAACTGAGGCAGAAGGACGGATAAGTGACCTGGAAGATAAAATACTGGAAATAACTACCACAGAGCAGAGAAAAGAAAAAAGAATGAAAAGAATTGAGGACAGTCTCAGAGACCTCTGGGACAACATTAAATGCACCAACATTCGAATTATAGAAAAGAAGAGAAAAAGAAAGGGACTGAGAAAATATTTGAAGAGATTATAGTTGAAAACTTCCCTAACATGGGAAAGGAAATAGTCAATCAAGTCCAGGAAGTGCAGAAACTCCCACAAGGATAAATCCAAGGAGAAACACACAAAGATACATATTGATAAAACTATCAAAAATTAAATACAAAGAAAAAATATTAAAAGCAGCAAGGGAAAAACAACAAATATTATACAAGGGAATCCCATAAGGTTAACAGCTGATCTTTCAGCAGAAACTCTGCAAGCCAGAAGGGAGTGGCAGGACATATTTAAAGTGATGGAAGGGAAAAACCTACAACCAAGATTACTCCACCCAAAAGGATCTCATTCAGATTTGATGGAGAAATTAAAACCTTTACAGGCAAGCAAAAGTTAAGAGAATTCAGTACCACAAAACAAGCTTTACAACAAATGCTAAAGGAACGTCTCTAGGCAGGAAATACAAGAGAAGGAAAAGACCTACAATAACAAGCCCAAAACAATTAAGAAAATGATAATAGGAACATACATATCAAGAACTACCTTAAATGTAAATGGATTAAATGCTCCAACCAAAAGACATAGACTGGCTGAATGGATACAAAAACAAGAACCATATATATGCTGTCTACAAGAGACCCACTTCAGACCTAGGGACACATACAGACTGAAAGTGAGGGGATAGAAAAAGATATTCCATGCCAATGGAAATCAAAAAAAAAGCTGGATTAGCAATTCTCATATCAGACAAAATAGACTTTAAAATAAAGACGATTACAAGAGACAAAGAAGGACACTACGTAATGATCAAGGGATCAATCCAAGAAGAAGATATAACAATTGCAAATATTTATGCACCCAACATAGGAGCATCTCAATACATAAGGCAAATGCTAACAGCCATAAAAGGGGAAATTGACAGTAACACAATCATAGTAGGGGACTTTAACACCCCTCTTTCACCAATGGACAGATCATCCAAAATGAAAATAAATAAGGAAACACAAGCTTTAAATGACACATTAAAAAAGATGGACTTAATTGATATTTATAGGACTTTCCATCCAAAAACAACAGAATACACTTTCTTCTCAAGTGCTCATGGAACATTCTCCAGGATAGATCATATCTTGGGTCACAAATCAAGCCTTGGTAAATTTAGAAAATTGAAATCATATCAAGTATCTTTTCTGACACCAATGCTATGAGACTAGATATCAATTACAGAAAAAAATCTGTAAAAAATACAAATACATGGAGGCTAAACAATACCTACTAAATAACCAAGAAATCACTGAAGAAATCAAAGAGGAAATCAAAAACACCTAGAAACAAATGACAATGAAAACATGACGACCCAAAACTTATGGGATGCAGCAAAAGCAGTTCTAAGTGGGAAGTTTATAGCAATACAATCCTACCTCACGAAACAAGGAACATCTTAAATAAACAACCTAACCTAAAGCAATCAGAGGAAGAACAAAAAAACCCCAAAGTTAGCAGAAGGAAATAAATCATAAGGATCAGAACAGAAATAAATGAAAAAGAAATGAAGGAAACAATAGCAAAGATCAATAAAACTAAAAGCTGGTTCTTTGAAAAGATAAACAAAATTGATAAACCATTAGCCAGACTAATCAAGAAAAAAGGGAGAAGACTCAAATCAATAGAATTAGAAATGAAAAAGGAGAATTAACAACAGACACTGCAGAAATACAAAGGATCATGAGAGATTATTCCAAGCAACCATATGCCAATAAAATGGACAACCTGGAAGAAATGGGCAAATTCTTAGAAAAGCACAACCTTCTGAGACTGAACCAGGAAGAAAGAGAAAATATAAACAGACAAATCACAAGCACTGAAATTGAGACTATGATTAAAAATGTTCCAACAAACAGAAGCCTAGACCCAGATGGCTTCAAAGGCGAATTCTATCAAACATTGAGAGAAGAGTTAACACCTATACTTCACAAATTCTTCCAAAATACAGCAGATGGAGGAACACTTCCAAACTCATTCTGCGAGGCCACCATCATCCTGATACCAAAACCAGACAAAGATGTCACAAAAAAAGAAAACTACTGGCTAATATCACTGATGAACATAGATGCAAAAATCTTCAACAAAGTACTAGCAAACAGAATCCAACAGCACATTAAAAGGATCATAAACCAGGATCAAGTGGGGTTTATCGCAGAAATGCATGGATTCTTCAATATACACAAGTCAATCAATGTGATAAACCATATTTACAAACTGAAGGATAAAAACCATATGATCATCTCAATAGATGCCGAAAAAGCTTTTGACAAAATTCAACACCCATTTATGATAAAAAACCTTCCAGAAAGTAGACATAGAGAAAACTTATCTCAACATAATAAAGGTATATATGACAAACCCAGAGACAACATTGTTCTCAATGGTGAAAAACTGAAACCATTTCCTGTAAGATCAGGAACAAGACAAGGTTGTCCACTCTCACCACTATTATGCAACATAGTTTTGGAAGTTTTAGCCACAGCAATCAGAGAAGAAAAAGAAATAAAAGGAATCCAAATTGGAAAAGAAGAACTAAAGCTGTCACTTTTTGCAGATGACATGATACTATACAGAGAGAACCCTAAAGATGCTACCAGAAAATTACTAGAGCTAATCAATGAATTTGGAAAAGTAGCAGGATACAAAATTAATGCACAGAAATCTCTTGCATTCCTATACACTAATGATGGAAAATCTGAAAGAGGAATTAAGGAAACACTCCCATTTACCACTGCAACAAAAAGAATAAAATACCTAGGAATAAACCTACCTAGGGAGACAAAAGATCTGTATGCAGAAAAGTATAAGACACTGTTGAAAGAAATTAAAGATGATACCAAAAGATGGAGAGATATATCATGTTCTTGGATTGGAAGAATCAATATTGTGAAAATGACTATACTACCCAAAGCAATCTACAGATTCAATGCAATCCCTTTCAAACTACCAATGGCATTTTTCACAGAACTAGAACAAGAAATTTCACAATTTGTATGGAAACACAGAAGACCCTAAATAGCCAAAGCAATCTTGAGAAAGAAAACGGAGCTGGAGGAATCAGGTGCCCTGATTTCAGACTATGCTACAAAGCTACAGTAATCAAGACAGCACGGTACTGGTACAGAAATAGAAATATAGATCAATGGAACAGGATAGAAAGCCCAGAGATAAACCCACGCACATGTGGTCACCTTATCTTTGATAAATGAGGCAAGAATATACAATGGAGAAAAGACAGCGTCTTCAATAAGTGGTGCTGGGAAAACCAGAGAGCTACACGTAAAAGAATGAAATTAGAATACTCCCTAACACCATGCACAAAAATAAACTAAAAATGGATTAAAGACCTAAATGTAAGGCCAGACACTATAAAACTCTTAGAGGAAAACATAGGCAGAACACACTGTGACATAAATCACAGTAAGATCCTTTTTGACCCACCTCCTAGAGTAATGGAAATAAAAACAAAAATAAACAAATGGGACCTAATGAAACTTCAAAGCTTTTGCACAGCAAAGGAAACCATAAACAAGATGAAAAGACAACCCTCAGAATGGGAGAAAATATTCGCAAATGAATCAACGGACAAAGGATTAATCTCCAAAATATATAAACAGCTCATGCAGCTCAATATTAAAGAAACAAACAACCCAATCCAAAAATGGGCAGAAGACCTAAATAGACATTTCTCCAAAGGAGACATACAGATGGCCAAGAAGCACATGAAAAGCTGCTCAACATCACTAATTATTAGAGAAATGCAAATCAAAACTACAATGAGGTATCACCTCACACCAGTTAGAATGGGCATCATCAGAAAATCTACAAATGACAAATGCTGGAGAGGGTGTGGAGAAAAGGGAACCCTCTTGTACTGTTGGTGGGAATGAAAATTGATACAGCCACTATGGAGAACAGTATGGAGGTTCCTTAAAAAACTAACAATAGAATTACCATATGATCCAGCAATCCCACTACTGGGCAGATACCCAGAGAAAACCATAATTCAAAAAGACACATGCACCCCAATGTTCATTGCAGCACTGTTTACAATAGCCAGGTCATGGAAGCAACCTAAATGCCCATTGACAGACAAATGGATAAAGAAGTTGTGGTACATATATACAATGTAATATTACTCAGCCATAAAAAGGAACGAAATTGGGTCATTTGTTGAGACGTGGATGGATCTAGAGACTGTCATACAGAGTGAAGTAAGTCAGAAAGAGAAAAACAAATATCGTATATTAACGCATCTATGTGGAACCTAGAAAAATGGAAAGATGAACCGGTTTGCAGGGCAGAAGTTGAGACACAGATGTAGAGAACAAACGTATGGACACCAAGGGGGGAAAACCATGGTGGGGTGGGGATGGTGGTGTGCTGAATTGGGTGATTGGGATTGACATGTATACACTGATGTGTATAAAATTGATGACTAATAAGAACCTGCAGTATAAAAAGCAAACAAACAAACTAAAAAACAACTAATACTAAACTTTCTTTGGGTTATTTGTATGGAAATATGTTAATATAAATGTTTCAGACATTACATGAAATTTCTAAAAATTTTATATGTTCTGGTATAATGTTATAAGTCATAATTCTAGTTATTACTTTAAAATGTATATCTCAGCAATAACTAAATTTCCTTGTCAATTGCATTATTATGAACTTTCATCAAATCTTTAACTGTGGTCATTTTTTGCCGCAGACCGGCTGCAGAAAGCTAGAAGTTCCTGGTGGTGAGGGGTAAGGAACTGAAAAGCACCAGTATGGGGTCAGAAGGGCCAAGACAACTGATGGTTGCAAGGCAAGTTTATTCAAAGAGCATGAATGTATATATAGGTTCAGCACGGAACGAACACTAGGCAACAAATCAGTAAACCTTGTATTTCCACATAATTCTGTCGCCACTATCTATGCGCCACTATCTATGCGCCATTATCTATGCACCACTATCTATGCACCACTATCTATGCACCACTATCTATGCACCACTATCTATGCGTCAGCATGCCTTATGGGCCATTCTTTGGAGATACAGACTTCCCCCTCAGGGCAGCACGTCCTTCTTCTGGGGAACAACCAGGGGCTCTTAGATCCAGAGCAGGCACCTGGAACGAAACTGGCCACAAGCCATTTTCCTTTTTTACGCTCAATACCGCAGCGTCAGGAGTGCATACCAAGAAAGAGACAAGCAGTTCTCCGCAAAGCAGAAAGCTGAATAAGCTTACAGCTTGGGGGCCACCACATTTCCCCCTTTTTTATTATTTTTTAAAGCTTGATAATGTAGTTTTAAGCCATGAACATCCTGACGCAAGACAGCGAAGCGCCCCATTACAAATCTAACAATACAAGGTAATAAACCGATCACCAATAAAAGTAGTACACCAATTGATATCAGGCCTGAGAGCCCTCCATGAATCCATTGTATCGGATTTAGCCCTTGTAGTTGATCTAATAATCCTTGAATCAAATTCTGGGGTCCATCTTCGTCCAGGTGGGCCTCTTGAATAGCTTGTATTTCGGCATTTAACTTTTGAATATCAAGGCTAATGTGTCCATCAGTCCATACACTTAATATATGCATTTTTACTTTTTCCCAATCCCATTGTGAATCATTATATAAATGTTGAGTTACACAAATCCAGGTATATTTGGCATGACAAATCAAATGCATTTTTAATTTTAAAGCCATAACTTGATCCCCTATTCCTATTAGAACATTTTTTAATTCATCTACTTCCGTTTTTAGTTGGGTATCAATATGACTTTGTAGGGCTAAGGCTACACTAGTATTTTTAGATAACTGATTAACATAATGAGCCTGGTGAATAGTTTGTGAAAGAGCAATCCCAGCAGTGGCCGCAGTAGCAGTTAAAGCTGCTAAGGCTAGGATTGCACATATTAGAACACCTATAAATCTCTTTGGTCGTTTTAATGCTTCAGTCAGTTCCAGCCAGGCTTGCATGCCAGTGTTATGATACCATGGTTCAGACAAATTAACAGGTAACATTACATAAGAAGGTTGCTTCATAATCATAACAGATGTAGATCCTTTAACGGGCAAAACACAACTACTAAAGATACAATTAACACAAGTAATATTATAACCTATAGGATTCATAGTGTTTTCTACAATTAAATCTCCAATCAATAAAGCATAAGGAGGAGCGACGCAAGTAATCACCGGTCTATAAGAAAAGGATAAGGCAAGTTTCCAGAATTCCCATTGCTTGTAAAAAACAAGGCTGTTATTATTAACGGGGACAGAAGAAACTAGTATGGTGCCATTATCATAATCTAAAGTACACCAGACAGAGGCTTTAGTCCATGTATCATTACAAACAGGAAAATCAAACTGCGGGAATTCAGAAGCCATAAAAGCAGGAAATTGTAGTCCTGTGACAGTCTTTACGACCGTAATTTGATGTCCAGCTAATAGCGTCCCTTGATTACCTATGGTAGCTTCAATACACAAATAATGTCCAGTATCTTCAATCCTCAAGCGATATATGCATAGAGAATGATCCAACGAAGTATTAGAAGCAAACTTAGTTACTCTAGCATTCATGTGAATGGGAACGTTATCCTTATACCAAAATACAAAGGTGGATAAATCTTCTCTTCTAGGAACAGTCTGTTTGCAAGGAAGACAAATATTAGATCCCACAGCTTTATAATTTTTACGTAAATGAGTAAAAAATTGAGAATTTACAGTGGTTTGGTAAGAAATAGAATGTTCTAAAGCAACAGCCTTAACACAACCAGAATTGGTACTCATAGGACTTAAACAAACAGGGGGAGTATTAAACCAATTAGAGTAATTAACAGAAGTATTAGTAATAGGCAAATTTCCTAGCACTCTTCCAAAAGTAGAATCATTATAGAAAATTGGAAGGTCAGCTTCAGACCATGTAACAGGTTGTAATAAAGGAGGATCGGGTACATAAGACCAATAAGATTTAGCCTCTATAGGTGGGGCTGCCAATACAGCTATCATGGCTAAAAAAAAGGTAAGAGGAGAGCGAGGATGAGCACTCTCCTCCATAATCCTACGTGCTTGAAATACTAAACATTGCAATTGATACCAAGTAATTTGATTTCGATCTTCCCTCGCCTCCCTGACAAGTTGTCTCCTACTCCGTCGCCGCATTCTTCTCGTCCGCCGGGGGAACCGGTTGGGGTGTGCTGTGGTCGATTGCGAGAGCCTCAGGCGACGCATTCTTCGAGTCAGGGTGTTTATTGGTGATGGCATGATAATGTCGAACCAAGCGCTCCGGGAGCCACCGCGGAGAGTCTGCCTCCCTAGGGAAAACACAAACATGGCCTCGGTCCCATACTAAAACAGGGTCTGGTCCATGCCAAAGGTTAGTCATGGGATCTTTCCATTTAACAAGCGCTTTTTCAGGAGGGGTTCCAGAAAGACCTGTAAACAATCGTTCATAAGGCGTGTGACTAAATGCATCTAAAGTTAAAAAATTTAAAATAAATAAAGCATGATTAAGCATAATCTGAGGAGATCTATCATATTCCCCCTTTTTTATTTTTTGTAATGTAATTTTTAATTGTTGGTTGGCACGTTCTACAATACCTTGACCCTGAGGATTGTAGGGAATGCCTGTTTTATGTGAAATATGGAAAGTTGCACAAAAATTGGCAAAAGCTTTACTCGTATATCCTGGAGCATTATCTGTTTTTAAAGCTTTAGGAATTCCCATAGATGCAAAACAATGAAATAAATGAGTAATTACATATTTAGTAGATTCCCCAGCCAAAGACGTAGCACATATAAAATTAGAGTAAGTATCAACAGTTACATGAACAAATTGTAATTTACCAAAAGAGGGAATATGAGTAACATCCATTTGCCAAAGATGATGAGGGAGTAAACCCCGAGGATTGACTCCAAATTGTGGAACAGGAAGGTGGGGTAAACATTTAGAGCAGGACTTAACAATGTATCGGGCTGTTTCTCTAGAAATAGAGAATTGTTTTTGAAGCATAGCAGCAGATTGATGATGTAAATTATGTGATTGAGTAGCAAGATCCTGAGGTTGAGATAAACTTAAGCCTATAATCTTTGTATTTTCGTCAGCCAATTGATTTCCCAAAGACAATGGGCCAGGGAGACCTGAATGGGCTCGAATATGTAATATGGCTACAGGAAAGTCATGCTGACGAATAATCTTTTGTAGTTGAAAGAAAGTCTGAAACAATTGAGAATCAACAGTATTGCCAATTATAGCAGTTTCTATGTTACGCAAAATAGTAACCAAATAATGGCTATCCGTATAGAGATTAAAAGAACAATGTGAAAAGATTTGAAAAGCCAAGGAAATCGCAGGTAATTCAACTCGTTGGGCAGAGGTATGATCTGTTTGTTCTTTATGAAGTAAGTCATCAGAAATAACCACAGCGATGCCATTGGCAGAACCATCAGTAAAAACATTTGGGGCATTGAGAATAGGAGTTGAACAGATAGTTTTAGGAAAAATAAATAGATGTTGAGTAGCAAAATGAAGGAGCTTATTAGAAGGATAATGATTATCAATAATTCCTGAATATCCAGCAAAAGCAAGAGCCCAAGAATCAGAGACAAATAATAGCCAAGAATATTGATAACTAGTATAAGGTATAATAATAGAATTTGGTTCATATCCTACCAACTGAATATTTCTTCTATGACCCAATTGAACAAGGGTTGCTATTAACTCATAATAAGGTGTAATGACTTTATTAGGCGTATTTTTCATATGAATCCATTCAAGAATTCCTGTTTCTTGCAATAATAAGGCGGTAGGGGTATGTGACGTAGCACAGATTATTAATAGTATAGGTAAAGAAGGCTCAATTCTAGTTAGCTGAGCAGATTGTATTGCTTTGTTTACAAGCTTGAGTGCTTGTTGAGCTTCAGAAGTTAAAACACGAGGGGAAGAAGGATCAGGACTTCCCTTTAGGATATTAAAAAGAGGCTGTAATTGACCCGTAGTTAATTTTAAAGAAGGTCGCAGCCAATTAATATCTCCTAATAACTTTTGAAAATCATTTAAAGTTTTAAGAACGTCAGTCCGTATCTCTATCTTCTGAGGTGTAATATTATAATTTGTGATATACTTACCAAGATATGAGAAAGGTGGGTTCATCTGTACTTTGTCAGCAGCAATGACTAGTCCTGATCGTGACAAATGACTTTGAAGGGAATTATAAGCCTTAAGTAAAATATGTTTCTCAGAATAAGCAAGTAATAAGTCATCCATATAATGAATAAAATATATCTGAGGGAACTGTTTACGAACAGGGGTAATAACTTGAGCTACAAACTGTTGACATAAAGTAGGACTATTAGCCATACCCTGAGGCAGCATTTTCCATTGATAACGTTGCATAGGTTCTATAAAATTTAAAGAGGGTAAGCTAAAAGCAAATCGCAACTTATCAGCCGGAAATAGAGGAATAGTAAAAAAGCAATCCTTAAGATCAATAATAATAATCATATAATTTTTAGGTATGGCTGCAGGCGAAGGCAAACCTGGTTGCAGAGCTCCCATAATTACCATAGTTTGATTAACAGCACGTAAATCTTGCAATAAACGATATTTTCCCGATTTTTTCTTTATAACAAATATAGGAGTATTCCAAGGGCTATTAGACTTTTCTAGTCTGCCCAAAGCAAGCTGTTCATTAATTATATTATGGGCCGCCATTAATTTCTCCTTAGAAAGGGGCCATTGGTCCACCCAGACAGGATTATCAGAAATCCAAGTTATAGGGTCAGCATGTGGTGGAGGAGAATCCAAGGCCCCTAGAAAAAACCCAAGCCTGTTTTATCCCGTTTATTATCAGTCTGTAAGGGTAATTTATTTCCCTGTTGATTTTTTCCCAAACCATTCCTAGGATCATACCCTTGATTTAACAATATATTAGTTACAGTAGGGTTGGGACTAAGCAATAGGATTCCCATTTGTTGTAATATATCTCTTCCCCAAAGGTTAACTGGCAATCCGGGCAATACGTAGGGTTTGAATATTCCTTGATTACCTTCAGCATCCTGCCAATGTAGGTATTGCGAACTTTGTTGTGGAGAATTAGATTGGCCAATACCTTGCAACTGTGTAATGGTTTGGTGCACGGGCCAATTTTTTGGCCAATGTATAAACGAAATAACAGAAACATCAGCACCAGTATCTAATAACCCAGAAAAAGGCCTTCCATTTATTTTTAATACCAATTGTGGTCTTTCCCTACCAATTTGTTGAATCCAATAAACTGCATCAGAGGAACCGAAAGCCCCAGTTCCTCTTTTGTTATGTTGTAAAATTTTTCCTTCTGGTATGTATGGAATTAATAGAAGCTGAGCTATTCGCATACCGGGTGTGATAAGAAAAGATCCTTTTGATGTTTGAACCATAACCTTTAATTCCCCTTCATAATCAGCATCAATCACCCCAGGAATAATAGTTAAGCCTTTCATAGACATACTACTTCTTCCAAGGATTATACCAACTGTTCCCTGGGGTAAAGGCCCAAAAGTTCCCGTAGGAAGGGCTTGGGGTCCCATATCCGAGGTTAATAAGAATTGGGTGGAGGCACAGAGGTCCAGTCCTGCACTATTTGGCGTGGCCCTTTGAAGGGAGGAGATTCCATTCCCTGAGGAACAAAGGTCTGAGCTGGAGGCGGTGGAGCAGGTTGTGGGGGGATTATTGACATTGCTCCAATTGTTTGATGGGGCCGGAGCAGGCCCCTCCGGAAGTTTCCCGACAAGGGAGTTCCATCTTTATGAGTCACTGATCGACATTCTTTAGCCCAATGCCGTCCTCTTTGGCATCGGGGACAAATTGTGGGAGGAGGAGATTTACCTTGAGGCACAGAATTTACGACAGGCATATTAGGAGTATCAACAGTACAATGTTTTGCAAAATGACCTGGCTTCCCACATTTAAAACAGTTTTTACTTTTAGCATTTGGCCCAAATCCTGCCTTAGTTAGGGCTGCAGCTATAGCTGCTCCCTGTAAGTAAGATGATCCAATATCAGAACAAACTCGAGTATAATCCTCTAAATTTCCTTTCCTTTTCCATGGACGTATAGCTGCTTGACAAATATTATTAGCATTTTCGAAAGCCAATTGTTTGACGGTAATTGCTCCAGAAAGACCATCAGAAATAATTCTATTAACAGCCTGTAATAATCTAGCCACAAAATCAGCATAAGGTTCATCTGCCCCTTGCCTTATTTTAGCAAGGTCTTCAGTCCTAGTGGAGGCAGGTAAATGTTTCCATGCATGTAGAGCTATATGACTGATCTGAGCATAAGCCACAAAAGGGAAAGCTAATTGATCCTGTAATAACTGATGTTGTCCTTCCCCAATCAACATCTCATAATTTACTAGCACATTATGTGCAGTATTTCTTTCAGCTTGTTCAGCAGCCTTTTCATAATATTCTGATTTCCAAAGTAAATAGTCGCCACCAGTGAGACAAGCAAGAGCAATAGATTTCCAGTCTGCTGGAGGCAATGCTTCTGTTGCAATAGTATCCAACATAGTAATAGTGAAAGGGGCTATAGGCCCATATTGTGCACAGGCTGCTTTTAAATCTTTCAAAACCTTAAAGGAGAGAGGCTGATATTCCCGATTATTTTGTTGTGGATTTTGAGGATTGGGTCGTTCCACCACCGGGCAGCAGAATAAAGGATCCTCCCCTCTATTAAGAGCTCCCCGTACTGCTTGTTGTAAAGGACTAAGCTTAGGAGGGATAGGGACAGAGACATGTAATTGCTGTAACCGCGGAAGAATATTTTCATCAGGATATTTTTCAGCCTCATATTTGGCTTCTTCACCCGCTAAATCAAAAGAAAAGTCATCATCATCAAGTGAATTAACACTCTTTATCCTCGGTGGCAACGAAGGAGCAGTAGCTACTGCAGCAATATGTTCTACAGATTTAGCTGTTAATTTTGGAACTGAATCATAAATTGGATTAAAACAATCTCTTATTAAATTCCACAAGCTAAAAATGGAAACTGAAACAGAAGATGGTCCATGAGCTTCATGATATTTAGATAATTCATCTCCTACACGAGTCCAAATTGCTAAGTCCACTGATCCTCCTTCAGGGAACCAAGGACAAGCATCATATACTAATTGCAAAAATTCCAGAAGTTGTGAGGTAGTTACCTTAGTTCCACGGGCTTTTAACATTGAAAGCAAAACCTGAGCAAATAAATCACGCTCCTTAGAGCCCTTTTGTCCCATATTATTTTACTTCTGACTCTTTCTCGAGTTACCGTCCTAAAAACGAAATTATTTCTTGTGGCCACACTATCTCACTCGAGAGTTCTACTTACCTGAAATCTTCCGAAATGCCTCACGCACTCAGGTCCCTGTGCGGGTGCCACTTGCCGCAGACCGGCTGCAGAAAGCTAGAAGTTCCTGGTGGTGAGGGGTAAGGAACTGAAAAGCACCAGTATGGGGTCAGAAGGGCCAAGACAACTGATGGTTGCAAGGCAAGTTTATTCAAAGAGCATGAATGTATATATAGGTTCAGCACGGAACGAACACTAGGCAACAAATCAGTAAACCTTGTATTTCCACATAATTCTGTCGCCACTATCTATGCGCCACTATCTATGCGCCATTATCTATGCACCACTATCTATGCACCACTATCTATGCACCACTATCTATGCACCACTATCTATGCACCACTATCTATGCGTCAGCATGCCTTATGGGCCGTTCTTTGGAGATACAGACTTCCCCCTCAGGGCAGCACGTCCTTCTTCTGGGGAACAACCAGGGGCTCTTAGATCCAGAGCAGGCACCTGGAACGAAACTGGCCACAAGCCATTTTCCTTTTTTATGCTCAATACCGCAGCGTCAGGAGTGCATACCAAGAAAGAGACAAGCAGTTCTCCGCAAAGCAGAAAGCTGAATAAGCTTACAGCTTGGGGGCCACCACAATTTTTAAGTCTTTTGTCATTTACAGACAGTTCTGGGTATACTCTGATGCTTTTGCAAAAATGTTCCTATAAAAAGGTTTCATCTTCAAGGAATTCATGGAAAAGACTGACAAGTACAGGTTTCTGGTAACTGACTATACTGCTAAACTGAATGAATAAGTATTTTCAGAATTCTAATGGAAAACTGATGAATTCATAAAAGTGCTAACAAAAGATCAAGATGAAAAAAATTAATTACATGGGACTGAGTGAACTGATGAGGATGATAATAATTTTTGTGACTTTCTGTTTGAATAAAAAAAAAATCCCACAGGGACTCAGAGGCAAAAAATATACAAATCAATTTTCACTGCAAAGAAAAGGAGCTGTTACAGTGGAGGATTACTGGACTGAATGTCAATATTATGACATAGTATGAGTGTGTTTTGTGTTTGGTAATTGCAATCATTGTTGCTTTTGTTGTGATCATCCATTTACAGTGCTTGGTGTCAGTTTATTTATCTCTTGTAAAAATAAAATACAGGGCTTCCCTGGTGGCGCAGTGGTTGAGAATCTGCCTGCTAATGCAGGGGACACGGGTTCAAGCCCTGGTCTGGGAAGATCCCACATGCCGCGGAGCAACTGGGCCCGTGAGCCACAACTACTGAGCCTGCGCCTCTGGAGCCTGTGCTCCGCAACAAGAGAGGCCGCGATAGTGAGAGGCCTGCGCACCGTGATGAAGAGTGGCCCCCGCACCACGATGAAGAGTGGCCCCCGCTTGCTGCAACTAGAGAAAGCCCTCGCATGAAACAAAGACCCAATACAGCTAAAAATAAATAAATAAATAGAGTAGCTATTAATTTAAAAAAAAATAAAAATAAAAATAAAATAAAATACAGTGTGTGTGAAAAAAAATAAAAATAAAGCCAAAAAAGAAAAAAGAAAAAAGAAATAAAAGCCACCCAAATTGGAAAGGAAGAAGTAAAATGATCTCTGTTGATGATATGATCTTATATGTAGAAAACCCCAAAAATTAAATAAATAAATAAATAAATAAATAAATAAATAAATTCAGAAGTTTTAAGAATCAAAACCAGGAGTGAATCAGGGCTGATCTTTTCTCTGGAATGTACAGAGTTTGAATATCCCAACCCCACTGAGTTAATCCTTTACTGCACAGGCCATCCCCTGACATTTAGCCTAGATTCTCTTATAACAAAATGATCATATTTGTCTGAGCATCTGTATCTAGTATAGCATTTACGAACCAGATAGCAATAGTCTCAATACAAATATGCCTAACATTTGGGGGAGTCAGTGTTGCGTAGGGATAGTTTGAAAGAACAACTAACTCATTCTATAAAGCCATTACATACATTTTCAAATTTCTGTACGAATTTACTGACTCATTTCTCCCCTTGATCCAACACTATTTGCACCTTAAAATAATCTGAAATAGACATTTAGCATAGAAATTAGCTTATAGTTAACTAAATCCAGTTCTTCCTCAAGTCCATCATTTTTCATTGGTATTACATCTTGAGAAGGCTTTAACTCAATTTCCCAATACATTTGATCATCAATATGAGTATTATCACATGATTTATCTGAGTACGGTTGTTGAATCTTACCAACAATGCCAGTGTGACACCTTATTGCAGTGTGGATGTAGTACCATTCAGTTTCACTAAAGAACAAATAGAGTAAGAATTTCAGTGTCATTTACTAAGCCTTCTCAACAGAATAGGCCCATGCCCACATACCAGATAACATTATGGACAGGCATCATTACAATTGGCCATGACTCAATTATTTCTGGGTCCCAAATCAATGAGGATGTTGTGGGTCACTCTGCCTCCGTTGACAGACTATACTGAGACTGGTTTCCATTGTGTGCTTTTATTACTTCTTTTCTTCTTTTGAGACTAGTGTCATCTTTTTCTTCTGACTGAGGTATACCTAATTTACAATATTATTATTATTATTATTATATTATTCAGGTGTACAACAAAGTGATTCACAATTTTTAAAGGTTATACTCTAAGTTTTTGTAAAATATCGATTATATTCTCTGGGCTGTACAATATATCCTTGTAGCATATTTATTTTATACATAGTAGTTTGTATCTCTTAATTCCTTACACCTATCTTGCCCCTCCCCCTTCCTTCTCCCCACTGGTGACCACTACTTTGTTCTCTATATCTGTGCTTACTGTGGATGAAGATGGTTTTACTACTTTTTCTTTTAATCTTCCTACTATCTTTGTGCATAGATGGTTGACTACCTTTTACTGTATATTTGCCTTTACCAATGAGCTTTTTCCCTTTCATAATTTTCATGTTTCTGGTTGTGGTCTTTCCTTTTTCACTTAGAGAACTCCCTTTAACATTTCTTGCAAAGCTGATTTAGTGATGCTGAATTCTTTTAGCTTTTGCTTGCCTATAAAACTTTTGACCTGGGGCTTCCCTGGTGGCGCAGTGGTTGAGAATCTGCCTGCTAATGCAGGGGACACGGGTTCGAGCCCTGGTCTGGGAAGATCCCACATGCCGCGGAGCAACTGGGCCCGTGAGCCACAACTACTGAGCCTGCGTGTCTGGAGCCTGTGCTCCGCAACAAGAGAGGCCGCGATAGTGAGAGGCCCACGCACCACGATGAAGAGTGGCCCCCACTTGCTGCAACTAGAGAAAAGCCCTTGCGCAGAAACGAAGACCCAACACAGCCAAAAAAAATAAAATTAATTAATTAATTAATTAAATTTATAAAAAACAACAAAAAACTTTTGATCTCTCCATCAGATCTAAACAAGAGCCTTGCCAAGTAGAGTATTCTTGATGGTAGGTTCTTCCCTTTTATCACTTTAAATATATCATGCTACTCCCTTCTGGCCTGTTGAATTTCTGCTGAAAAGTCAGCTGAGAGCTTATGGGAGTTCCATCGTATGTAACTTATTGCTTTTCCCTTGCTGCTTTTAAAATTGTCTCTTTAGCTTTAATTTTTGCCATTTTAATTACAATGTGTCTTGGTATGTTCCTCTTTGGGTTAATCCTATATGGGACTCTCTGTCCTTCCTGGACTTGGATGTCTGTTTCCTGTCCCTGGTTAGGGAAGTTTTCAGCTATTATGTCTTCAGATATGTTCTCAGCACCTTGCCCTCTCTCTTTTCATTCTGGGACCTCCATAATGTGAATATTAGTGTGCTTGATCTTGTCCCAAAAGTCTCTTAAACTGTCCTCATTTCTTTTTCTGTTCAGTGTCAGTGATTTCTACTACTCTGTCTTCCAGCTCAGTGGTCTGTTGCTCTATATCATTTAATCTACTGTTAACTCCTTCTACTGTATTTTTTATTTCAGTTATTGTATTCTTCATCTCTGTTTGACTGTTCTTTATATTTTCTAACTCTTTGTTTAAAACTTCTAACTTCTTGCTCTGTGTATCCATTCTTCTCCTGAGTTCTTTGATTATCTTTGTGATTATTACCCTGAACTCTTTCTTGGGTAGATTGCCTATCTCCACTTCACTTCTTCTTCTGTGATTTTATCTTGCTCCTTTGTTTAGAGCATGTTCCTCTGTCACCACATTTTGCCTAACTTGCTGTTTTTATTTCTATATATCTGGAAGGATCGGTTATGTTTCCTGACCTTGGAGAAATAGCCTCTTGTAGGGGACATCCTATGCATCCCAGCAGCACACTCCCCTCTCATCACCAGAGCCATATGTTCTAGAGGTGCCCCTTATGTGGGCTGCATGGGTCCTTTTGTTGTGGTGGGCTGACTACTGTGGGCAGTTTGGTAGGCTTTTTTGGCCCTTGGTCTAGTTGGTTGCCAGGCCTTGCCTTATGTGGAGGCTGCCAGCTGCTGCTTGGCAGGGGCAGGTCACAAGGCAGCTGACTGCAGAACCCCAGGGGAGCCTGGGGCTAGTGCTGACTCACTGGTGGGTGGAGTTGGGATCCAGGAGATCCTGGTGCTGGTTCCCACCCACTGGTGGATGAAGCCAGATCCTGGAGCTAGTGCCTGCCCACTGGCAGGCAGAGCCAAGTCCTGGGATCTGGCTGCAAGGCCCAGGGGTTCCAGAGCTGGTGTCACGCTGCTGTGGGTGGGGCTGGTTTCTGACACAGCTGGTTGTGGGGTCCAGTGTGTCCTGAAGCTTGTGTTGGCCTGCTAGTGGGCAGGGCCAGGGCTCAGCCAGTCCCAGGGCTGGTGCTGGCCTGCTGGTGAGTACTCTGGGTCCATAGGTTGTGGGGCCATGTTTGTCCTGTGGCTGGTGTCTGCCTGATGGTGGGTGAGGCTGGCCCTGAGACTAGAACAGGCTTGCTTATTGGGTGGAGTCTGTGCCCAGCTGGTCCCAGAACAGTCCCAGAGCAGGATTTGGCCTGCTGGTGGGTGGGCTTGGTCCACAGGTTATAGGGCCGTGTTTATCCTGCAGTGAGTGTCTGCCCACTGATAAATGAGGCTGGTTCAGAGGCTAGAACAGGCTCATTGGTGGGGGCAGGGATCTGGAGCTGGTACCTGCCCATCTGGGTCCTAAGGTCTCTGGCTGCAGGTCCCTGAAGGTCCCAGTTCTAATGCCTGTGCACTGGTGTGTGGGACCAGATCCTGGGCCCTCTGGTGGCCAAGGCTGTGTCCAGGGACAGCTGTGGGCTCAGAGAGTCTTAAGTCAGCCTGTTTGCTGGTTGATGGAGCTGTGTCCCCACCCAGTTAGTTGCTTGTCCTGAGGCATCCTGGTACTGGTGCCTACAGGCTGTAGGGCAGGGGTGGGGCTGGGTCTGAGGCTGCTAAGCCAGAGGGAAGATCCAAAATGGCACTTGCCAGCAGCAGTGTCCCAACAGAATAAGCTCCAAAAAATGGCTTCCACTAGTGTCTATGTCCTCAGGGTGAGCTGCAGTTGCCTCCTGCCTCTCTAAAAGACTCTCCAGATCAGCAGGTAGGTCTGGCCCAGGCTCCTTTCAAATTACTGCGTCTGCCCTGTGTCCTGGGGCATATGAGATTTTGTGTGCACCCTTTAAGTGTGGAGTCTCTATTTCCCCCAACCCTCTGGGACTCTTGAAAGTAATCTCCACTGGTCTTCAAAGCCAAACATTCTGGGGGCTCATCTTCCCAGTGCAGGACCCCCAGGCTGGCCCCTCTCACTCTTTTGGGAGAACGTTTGCAATTGTAATCATTCTCCTGTTTGTGAGTCACCCACCAAGGGGTATGGGACCTGACTATATAGCAACTCTGCCCCTCCTACTTGTCTTGTTGTGGTTCCTTCTTTATATCTTATATCTTCTTTATATATTATCTGATAAGTTTTGGTCTTTTTCATCAATGGTTTTTCTATAAATAGTTGTAATTTTGGTGTGCCCATGAGAGGAGGTAAGCTCAACATCTTTCTATTCTGCCATCTTGGCCAATCTTTCTTGTGTGTTTTTACATACCAGGGCTCTTCCCTCCTACAGGAACAAAGGTAGTATTCAGACTAGTTCTTTTCCATGCTAATTGTACTATAGCATATGTCTTATTCTGGTCTATTCCATGGTCAAGGGCAGTCATGGTGCATCAATGTAAGTTACAAGTACCCCAGTGAACTTCCTCAAGTTTGAGGGTCCAAAAGCTTCCCCTAAGTATGCCCCTGGAGCCTCAGCAGCCAGGATGGAGGGTCACTGCTCCATGGACACTTTAGCCTCCATCTGTAATAAAATAGTCAAGAGGCCATGTTGAATCCAGTTACAGCCTTTTTCCAAAGCTGGCTCCTAGCATTATCCAGTATTATTATCCAGTATTATTTGTTGACTCTGCCTAGCCCACTTCACTAAAGCCTCATCACCTTTCCAGACTGAATTCCATCACTTACCTTTCTCCCTTTTCTGTCTGTGGGCCACTGTTGGTCAATCCACCATGCATGTTTTTGCCATTGTGGACTAATAGTCTGAGTGCAATTAGGATACATGTTTTGTACCCCAAAATGTTGGGTTCCCATACTAGCATTAGATGAGCAGTGGTCACATTTATATGTAATTTATTCTGAGTATGCCACAAGGCCTCCCGCAGTCTTCCTTGTTCACAGTGTGTCTGTTCCCCAGGGAAATTTGAACCACCACGTGATCCCCACTGCTTTAATACCATCAGGAACCCATTGGTTTCTACTATTCTGTCTTGTAGCTTTTCATCCACAGAAAAAGGATGAAATGTACTTGTGCATTGAACACTGTGTTATGTCAATATGCTGCTGCTGTATTTTGTTCATGATAACCAGGGACATTTCTAAGCATTTGATCACTAAGGTTTGTAGTTACACAGTAATTAGTCTGCTGGGAGCCATATGCCACATGGTCTGAAGGCCTTGTAGGGAGTAGTCTCCAAAAATTCCTTCCCCAATGATATCCCCTGTAGTAGATATAACCTGAAAAACAGGAGTTAAGATACTGGCATGTCACTGGAATTTCACGGGACCATCAAGAATCGGTCCTGTTCACCAACACATCATATGACTACAGTGTCTCCCAGAGTGATGTCAACTAGGTTTGCAGACTGCCATGTGACCTTGTCAAGTTCCTAGAGCAAACATATGAGTTTACCTTTCTGGATGTCTGGTATAATTGTGCTAAAAGACACTATCATTCTCTTGCCCTGAGATTATCTCAAGGCACCAATGTAATGTTGGATTTCCCTCATTGCATAACCTGTTTATTTATTCCTTTGAGCTCAACTACTATTTCACCTTCTCTCCATTTGTCATTGGTTTTAACCCAAACTTTCCACAACTGCATTGGCCCAAATTGCAGCAGCAATATGAGTCCAGCAAGTGCCTCCCCCTCAGTCCACTCCCTTTCACCTTCATAGAGAGATGGCTTACATAGGTGCAGAACTATCAATTCTCTATTAAACCGCTGCTCTGAGGATTGTATGCAACATTACATGTCCACTTATTGAGGTGTCTCTTTGCTTAGATGCGTTGTAAAGTGAGTTCCTTGGTCTGAAAAATGTGACTTGGCAGTCAAAATGGGTACAGTATCTTCTGTTTGGTCCCTTTATGGTATTTTGAACGCTTGCATCTACCAAAAGGTAAGCAAACCCCAGTCCAGAGTCAGTGTCTATTCCTGCCTGGACCCATTTATACCCCCTGAGAATACTGGCAGGGATCTCATATAGTCTACTTACAGCTGCATGTAGGATCTCCAAATGGGCATCGACACGTTCTACTTTAATGTGCCCCTTTAGTTCCTAGAGTGGTTTCATAGGGCCATGCCCTACATTAACATCAATTTAATAGTCCAGTTTTCCATGGCCCTTCTGCCTAGTTATATGGCAAGTTTATTGGCCACTGCCCATGAATCAGTGATAAAAGCCCTTCAGTAAAAACCCATACTGAAGGGCTTTTATCATTTGTGTTTCAATTATTTCATTACAACAAGAGAACAGCATGCAATTCAGCCCATTGAGCTGATTTGTTCTTCAACTAGAGTTTTTCCATCAGTCAATTGTAGTGCACTGACCTTCCAGCCACTATGTTGTCTGTCTAACTTGGCACTGCCATTTGTAAACTAAATGACTCTTTATTAGTCAATAGAGAGCTGTGGACCCAGCAGGTCCTCAGGTGGTTCCAAAGCTGCCTTACAGGAAAGAAGGCCACCTGCCCATGAATATGATGAGTACTTCCTTCCCTTCCCCCACAGCACATTCCTGTATAAACCATTTCCATATTATTATGGAACTCTTCTGGGCACTGCCTTTCTTGTATTAGAGTGTGTCTCTAATATCACCCAACATATTATGGGTATTTCAGGTTTCAAAATTATTTTATACCTTCACTCATAGGGGTAGTGTCAATTAATAACAAATCGCAAGCTAGTAATTTTGTCTCAAACAGAATACATGGTACCACCATGTCTGGAAATTTTCCAGTCCAAAATCCCAGTGATTACCACTGGGTGGCACTCATGGGCTTTTGCCATGAGCTCCAGTCTGTGTAAATGCTCCATGAGCAAGCAAGCCATCCTCCTTCCCCATGGGCCACACAGGGCTATTGTACAGAGAATTTTTAAGTACCAGGACTCCAACTTCTAATACGTCATTAAAGTGGTTATCTCTTTGTCCACCAGACATCAAATACTGTTTCAAATTAACAGCTTGTATGGGCTCAGGCAATTCCATATTTCTCATTAATACAGTTTTATGTCTTCTGTTTTACAATATTAGGTAGGGGAAATGACTCCCAGTCAGACATACTATCCATTGATTAATGCATTTAGGTAAAAGAGATGCAACCACGTCACATAAAGTCCATTCAAACATTCCAATTTTCCTCCATATTTTCATCTATCAAACTATCAAACATTTCTTCCTCTATCCTCCCAATCTAACTGTAGCCCCCATCAGGACCTCACCACCAAGTTTTGAATCACAGTGCATAGGGGTCCCAATGTCAGAATGTCCCAGAAAAGTTTCTTCTCCAGTGCCTGGCCAATTTCCCCCCATATATCTGCATGGCCTTGAGACCCTAAGTGGGGACTGGGTCAAAAGACACTGATCAATACTGATCCAGAATAATTTGCTGGACCATCACCTCCAGTGACTCAAGATTAGATTTCTCATAGTCATCTTTGCCTTCTGGTTTTTAATTCCTCCAAAGTAGAGTAAATAGAGCATATTTGTTTATGTCTCTTCAATGTTGGAGGAGTAGCAGGGGTTCCTGTTGGTCCATCCAACCTCCATTAGTGTTTCATTAAGACTTTTGTTTCAACTCCATCAATGTCCATTTTATTCATTCTATTTCTTAACTGTTTAAATATTTCCATGCTTCTGGGAAAAGTCCCTTGACTATCCCCAAATTACTGGTTTCAATAATTTCTTTGTGTTGTCTCCTTGCCACTTGGACTACCTTCTTGGTGATCAGGAGTCTTAGAAGTGCTTGTTATTTGTTGTTCCAAAATAATTTTTCCCCTTGGTCATGTCCCTGAGGCTAGTAGCCATAGCTCAGATCAGCTGAAATACAAGCTTGACAAACAGCATCAGCTTCCCCATTCAACACTCTCCTTTACTTTCATTTTAGCTATTCAGACAATAATAACCAAGGAATTGTATAATTAACTTGTTTTTCTCATTATTTTGCATTTTCTTATATATTTAGTAAGCCAACTTCTCAGGCATTGGGTCTATCAGTTCTAAATTCCATTGGTAACTTTTACCTCTAGTAATTGATCACAGCACAGCTACTGTTTCATACCATGGGTATCAAAGTTTCATCAACACCACCCCTTCAGCCTTCCTCTTCCAAAAGGATGCTTTCATAGTGTTTCAGTAAGTCAGGATCACTACAGCCCAAATCCCACTTCTGACACCAAGTGTGTCAGGCATTCCCCAAGGCCACCCTCATGTTTGGTGATTTGCTAGATGATCTTACAGGACACAGAAAAGTTGATATACTCACAGTTATAAATTATTATAGCAAATAGATACAGATTAAAATCAGCAAAGGAAATAGGTACATAGGTGGAGTCCAGGAGAAACCAGGTGCAAGTTTCCAGTTGTCCTCTCTCAGAGGAGCTGCACAGACAGCACTTAATTATTCCTGCAATAATGAGTGACAACATGTGTGAAGTGTTACTAATCAGGGAAGTTCACCAGAGCCTTGGTGTCCAGGAATTTTATTGAATGTCTGTCATGTAAGCATGGAGCACCTTAGTCTTCAGCCCATCCAGATATCAGACTGGCATAGCATAACCCAGAGCCCCAGGCAAACAAAAATAGGCATTCACTATAAACCACATTGTTAGCATAAATTATCTAGCATGGCCCAAGATCCCGGGTAAACAAAGACATTCTTATCAGACAGGATAGTCCAAGGGCTTAGAAGTTATCTGCCAAGATCCAGTCAAGGGCTACTCATTTCCTTGGAATGTGCCAAGTTTAAGCATCCCAAGACTTATGAGTTAACCCCTTACTACACAGTCTTGAATACTTTTGGTTAGCTTCCTACTAGGTATTATATATTTTTATTTGCTAATTCTATTACTTATATTATGAAAGCTATTTGTGCATATATATTAATATACCACACTACTTTCTGAATTCCCTTACTAGTTGTTAAATCTGGTTTTCATGGGTTTTCCAGGTATACAATTCTGTCACTTCCAAACACTTATAGTTCCAGGAAAGTATAGTTCCTGATATTTATGTTACAAATTCTTATCATAAGATTATTTTATAATCATTGATATTCTATTAATTTCTAGAATGCCAGATATCACTTTCATTCTTTAAAAGTACAGGAAAACATTAAGACCAACACAGTTCATGAGTGTTCACTACCTTTAGCTCCTATGTGAGTAACATTTTTGCTGCTTTCAAGTTCAACCAGAGTCTGTATATTTAATGTTAGATGGATAAAAACAAGCCTTTAGAAAGGTTACCTTGAAAATAATAAAATCTAAACCTACAGAAGAACAATTAAAATACACAGATGATTTGACCATGCCATCTGCATCCTTGTCTCCTTCTCCAATGTCTTGGCTCACCCCTTTCCAGGAAATCAAATCATAGCCTTAGCTGGCCTCTATTTCTCTGGGCCTTTACATCTAAATAATACTCCTTTATGCTGTATCCTACATGTATTGCCAGAGCATCATTCTAAAACACGTCTGATTATGCTCCAAATTCTCTATTTCCTATGTAAAATTTAAATCTTAGCACAGTCCAGAAGAACTTTACAACATGACACTAGCTTTGTCCTATCCAGTACCTACTCTTATCATACAAACCTACTCGATATTCCCCAAACATTTCATGCATGTTGCTATGGACTGGATTGTGCCCTCCCCCATATTCATATATTGAAACCCTAACCTCCAAAGTGATGTTTTTGGAGATGGGGCCTTTGGGAGATAATTAAATTTAGATGAGGTCATAAGTGTGACCCTCACAATGGGATTAGTGCTTTTACAAGAAGAGACACCAGAGCATTCTCTCTCTCTCTTCCATGTGAGGACACAGTGAAAAGACAGCCATCTATAAGCCAGGAACAAAGGCTTCACCAGAGAGTAACCATGCTGATATTTTGATCTTGGGCTTCTAGCCTTCAGAACTGTGAAGAAATAAATTTCTGCTGTTTAAGTCACCTAGTCTATGGTATTTTTTTATGACAGCCTAACAATTCTCTACCAATTCCAATGTGTGTGTGTGTGTGTGTGTGTGGAGGGAGAAGAGTGGTTTCACCACCAACAAGCAAATCTTGGACACCAGCTGAAAGTCCTACAGTTTAACCCAATTCTGACACTATTTACTTGGAGATAGCATCAGATTCCACAGGGTAAGAGCTCAGTCCCACATGACCGCCCTCTAGTTCAGCTGTCAATTGCAAGCCCGTGTTGTCACCTGTACTTCTGACCATCTGGCTACAGAATGGAGGTTCCCATGACTCCCTCCTAAGATTTGATTAACTTGCTAGAGTGGCTCACAGAGCTCAAAAAACCTGCTTACTCACTGGATTACCAGTCTATTACAAAGGATATAAATCAACAGCCAAATGAAGAGATACATAATGTGAGGTCCTGAACAAGGAAGCTTCTGTCCCCATGGAGTTTGGGATCCAGCATGGTGGCATGTGGAACCATTCTGGTTGTCCAACCCAGTTCTCCAAAGCCCCTCCTTTTGGGTTTATATGGAGTCTTCATTATATAGGCATGATTGATTAAATTGTTGGCCATTGGTTTTTTCTTATAAATCACAATATTGCACAGCTGAAGCTGACCAAGAAACATGTTTATATCCCCCAGAAGTAGTGTTTTCTGTTCCTTCTGTTTATTTCTGCCTGGAGGTCCCTACAGGACCTCCAGCATACAGGACCTGCAACTTAACTGCGGCCCAGTACAAATGAAAATTCATGACCTCTTATTCAGCAAGCAGCAAAAAAGTGTTGTGAAAGGTACCAATACAGAAAGTGCTTTTCTTTCTTCTGCTTTCTCTCGCTTGTTTTTATTTGCTACCTAATGTCATTCTAAGTAAAGAAAAATAAATTTTAAAATTGTAGTATGAATTTTACCACTTATCTTTATATTATGTGATGCCAGTTTTAAATGCAAATATAAGAACATTCAGCTCATATGTAGAATCACTGAAATTACACAATCCATTGCTCATATGTGCATACAGATTCCATTCTTACCTGGGCAGAGGAAATGCTGCACAAATCTAGGTCAACTGTTTTTATTTCACTTCTTGATACACTCACATTCTGCCAACACTTTCATCTTTCTAGTGAGCGAGGGAAAACTAAAAGAAAAGCAGCCCTGTCTTCCCCTTTCCTTCCATGTCATCATTTTCAGCTAAGTGGTTGGCCAACGTGGGGGAAGTAGCACAGATAAGAAAGAGTAATGATAGGTCATTGGTGTTTCCTTGAAGCCACTGTCTTCTTTCTGTGTTTGAAGCAAGTTCTGTGTTTAAAGCAAGTTCTGCTTGAAGTGGCTTTCAGGCAGTCCCCCCAAAGCCCAGTTCACCCAGCTGTAGCCATCACAGGCTTACCTCATACCTCTCCACTTGGCTCCTTTGGCTGTACACCCAAGCCCTCTCCATGCACGACTACACCAGACTTGTTCCGTTGGGCAAGAGATATGTCTCAAACTGGGCTTCTCTGAGGGCCTGGCCCTGTCTTTCCCTTCATGTGCTAGGCACTGTGCTAGGTATGGGCAGGCAGCTGTCAGCAACATGACCAAGGCCCTGCTCTCATGGGACTTGTGTTCTATAGGGACAACCTGGAGGTCGATGAAAAGGAGAAGAGAGAGAAAATAGATAAACAAAAAAGCATGGTAAGTGCAGTGCCACTGCTCCCCAAACCATGCAGGGTGAGGGGAGGACAAGGCAGCAGCAAGAGGTCCCATGAAGCTGGGACAGGAGGGCAGAGAGGAGGAGCCATCAGAAAGGTTGGGATGAACATCCTGCTGGAGGAATGCAGCACCCGTATGCCTAAGTGAGTGGCAGCTGGTGAAGTGGAGCATGCAGGAGGAGAGGGGTCCATCCAGGCCAGGCAGGACCTCTGAATAAGGATAGGACCCTCGAGCTCCTTCTCAGAGCAGTGAGGGCACTGAGGGATGTAAGGCTTCAGGCCTTCCACCTGCCTTACTTTTTGTGGATCACGGTAACTCCTGGTGGGGAAAGCATGGAGAGGCAGAGCAGGAGATCTTGATGGTGAGTTGGCTGAGGAGGTGGCAGTGGAGATTAGAGAAGGGGAAGGAATCCTGTAGTCAGCACACTGTGGGCACCACAAATACTCTGAATGCATTGCAGTAAGGTCAGAGCTGTCAAGTACTTCTCTCTGGGTAGACTTTCTTTTAAGTTGGGCAGGTTGTTATATACTCCTGTCTTCAGTCCTCCCTCAGATGCTTCTTCCTCCAAAATAGGGGTTGACAAAGCACAGCCCAGGGCCAGAGCCAGCCTGCCACCTGTTTTGGTTCTACCTGTGATATAAAATGATTTTTACATTTTAAAATGGTTGAAAAAAATTAAAAGAAGAATATTTCATGAGGTGGAAATTATATGAAATTTAAATTTCAGTGCCTTTAAACAGTTTTATTGGAACACAGTCACACCCATTCATGGACGTGTTGCCTATGCCGCTTCGTGCTAAAAGGATAAGTTGAGTAGTTTGCGGTCCACAAGGCCTAAATATTTACTACCTGGCTCTTTACAGAAAGTTTGTCAATGCCGCTCTAAAACCCTGGGAGAAGGCAAATCTTTCCTTCTCACTTAGTAACGACCAGAGATGAACATAAGGAAAGAACACAGTGGTGCAGAGGACAGCATGCACTAAGACATGGAGATAGGAATGAGGTCAGCATCCACACACACCAAGAGCCCACTCTGTAAGAAAGACCCTGTGGGGACTTCCCTGGCAGTCCAGTGGTTAAGACTCCATGTTTCCAATGCAGGGGGCACAGGTTCAATCCCTGGTCAGAGAACTAAGATCCCACACGCCACAGGGCATGGCAAAAAAAAAAAGAAAGAAAGAAAAGAAAGAAAAAAAAGATAGGCCTTGTGGAGGAGAGAATGAGAGTAGATGGGGTGAGTAGGCCATGTCTTGTCAGGAAGTGGCAGAAGAAGGCGGTGTTGTGGTACCATTTGCAACCTGAACCATGGGCTTAATGTGGAAGCCAAGCCACAGAAGGTCTCAGGAGGCCACTATGTCATTCCAGCAAGATGTGAGATCCTAAAGGGACAGATGAAAGATGTGTCCAAAAGTGGAAGCAATAAGAATTGGTTCATCTTCAAGGAATTCATGGAAAAGACTCTGACAAGTACAGGTTTCTGGTAACTGACTATACTGCTGAACTGAATGAATAAGCATTTTCAGAACTCTAATGGAAAACTGATGAATTCATAAAAGTGCTAACAAACAAAAGATCAAGATAAAAAAAATTAATTACATGGGACTGAGTGAACTGATGAGGATGATTATAATTTTTATGACTTTCTGTTTGAATTAAAAAAAAAAAATCCCACAAGGACTCAGAGGCAAAAAATATACAAATCAATTTTCACTGCAAAGTAAAGGGGCTGTTACAGTGGAGGATTACTGGACTGAATGTCAATATTATGACATAGTATGAGTGTGTTTCGTGTTTGGTAATTGCAATCATTGTTGCTTTTGTTGTGGTCATCCATTTACAATGTTTGGTGTCAGTTTATTTATCTCTTGTAAAAATAAAATACAGTGTGTGTGTGTGAGTTGTGGGAAAAAATTTTAAAAAGGTTAAAAAAAAAAAGAATTGGTAACTGACTGCTTAAAGGGAAAGAGAAAGAATTGAGTCAAAACTGACTCCAGTTTCTAGCCAAGTTCGAACTGGGGAAAAAGGATTCACCACAGAGAGAAGAAATAAAACTGATGCTATACAATGGAGGTGAGGTAACAGCGAGACAGTTAAAAGTATCCTTTAAGCAGACATGAACTAGAAGTCAGGACACAGAGTCTAAATAAAATGCTAGGCAGCCATCAATTCAGAAACAAATGCAGTCTCCAGGGCAAGAACTTGAAGCAAGGAAAGCCACAGAACAAGCCCTGGTTTCTATTAGGAGGTTAGAGGGGAAATCCATAGGAGGAAAGAGAAGAAGCAGAGACCAGAGAATCTGGATATTATTACACCACATAGGCAGAGGGAAAAGACCCTCAAGAAAGGGCAACCACTGTAGGGGCCAGAAGGCATCCTGCAAGGAAGACTTCCTGTCAACACCTTGCAGTTAAGTGTGAGAAGGAAGGTAGAGCAGACAATATGGAGGTAGATAGTCGTGACCAATGATGGCACATTGAGGAGAATAAGGGGGAAATCACCAACACGAGTGCATGTGTGTGAAAAGAATATTAAAGTTAAATTACTAAGTGAAAAGTTAAAATTGTAGTCTAATATCTCACAGTAGAGGAGAAAAGCAAAACAGAGATTAGAGTTTTTGTTTTTTGTTACTAAGAAGACGATTAAAGTCACACTATAACAAATTTTAGACTTCCATAAGAAAATAACTGACAGAGATGAAGGTTGAATTGAACATTACATAATTAAGAATCCAATTTTACTGGACCTGGGATGAATAAATAAAACATATACCAGGTTTATTACTTTTTTCCCTTAAGTTTTCAAATTGAACAGGATAATCTTAAATTATATCCCACATTAAACTAAAGAATTTAGGTTTAAAAGCTGGAAAATAAATTAACAAGTGATAAGGGATAGGACAGAGGTCAAAGACAAAGAGAGAACACTGATATCACATAGACAGATGGAGAGGGATCACTCACATGGAAAGCAGAGTATCTGCATAATGCTTACTTGCTCTCAACACACATTCACTGAATGTGAACTACACACAATGTACAAAGTAAATGAGATATTGCTCTTCCTTCAATAGATTTACTGTCTAAAATGCTGCATTTATAAAATAGAACCTATTTTCTTAGTGAATCTGAGAAAGAACTCTAGTAACCTGATTTACTTTATAATCATTCAACCTAGGTTTTTGTTGACTCCATAAGAGCAAATCTATTGGTTGGAACTAAGGGGGTAAAAAAAGCACGTCTAAAATGTAAATTCCATAATGACTTTAACTCTCAGCAGTGTACGAAAAAAAAATCTTCATTTTGTGTCAGGAAAAGCCTAAACTCCTAAAGTTCTTACACCTGAATTGTGGAAGACAGAAGCCCTGATGTTATCCATATTCAGCAAGTGGAACATCTTGAGAGCTCCTTCCCAATTAGAAGCTTTGCTCTTCTCTCTACTTCTCAAATACAGGCAGAAAAGATAACTTGTAAAATGCAAAAACTAAGTAAGAGAGAGAGAGAGGAAGGGAAATAGGAAAGAAGGGGGAGGAGAAAGAGAAGGAGAAAAGAAAAGAGAGAACACTACTTAACATCCTAAAATGATCTGACAAGGACTTTTCCTTAGATTTATTTTTGTTTCCTTACCATTTCTGTGGTCTTCAAAAATGAGTCATAATTCAGCTGCACATATTAAAACCCCCCAAAAAACAGTACATTTTATTTCAGCTTGAAAGTAGACATGTGGTTTGGAGTTTTAAAGTAATATAGAACCAAGTCATACTTTCTCCTTTCATGATCCACTTCAAAGCTATTTATGATGTGTCAGCTCTGGTGTGAGGTCAGCCATTTGCACATCATATGAAACAAGTTTAATTATGGGAATGTTAGAGAAATATAAGTAAATTAAAAGTGTGCATCTCAGAAAGAAGGTGCACATTCCCACAGAATTCATTTATGATTCTTTTATGGAAGTTTTGTCACTGAGTCCAAGCTCGCTCTGCACGTCGCATGACAGGCCAATAAATCGGGAGATGAGGTGTTGAGGCAAGGAATACGACTTTATTCGGAAAGCCAGGAGACCGAGAAGAAGGCAGACTAGGGTGCCCCCTAAAAAATCTTATGGGGTCTGGATGCCAGTTTCTTTTATAGAATCAGAGAGAGAGAGAGGGGGTGAAGAAGTAAAGTAAAAAGGGCCATCAGTCTTGCAAAACATCTCCTGGAATGGCCAGCCTTGGGGAGGGCATGTGTTAATTTCTTCATTTCCGCAGCCATTCACAGGTGGGCAGGGTCAGATTGTCTCCCTGTGAGCTGAACAAAGGCACTTTAGTTTCATATTCAGGCAGAGGGGCAGGGTTCCCTGAGGTAGACCATTATGTATGATTATAATAACAAAAGCAATGAAAAGCAAAGGTTAAAGTCAAAGAAACAGATCCAAAATGGGGTCGAAATTGGCTCTTCCCTGTTACAGTTAGACATTGAAAATGGGATATATTAATCTGTAGAAAGATAATTGTCCAATCTATGAATAGTCACAATTTATTTCCTATACTAAGGAATGCCAAATCCTAATTAGATGCTCCCCTCTTGCTGTTTTTAGGCATTTATACAAAAATACTAAAACTGTCAGATTTTTTAAAGTGGAACATAATTTTTAAACTGTGCTTAGCAGCTAGATCTCTGAAAACACCTTTCAAAATAGAAATAGGAAATTTTTGAAAAGTGATATAGAAATTAAAATTAGGTGTTTAAAGAATTATTTCTGCTTCTAAGATGAAGTAACAAAAACAGATGAAGTATATGAGACAATTATTTTTCTGACATTGGCTCTCAAAGGTGAAGGAAAATGACCCTGAAAGAGGCGAAGCAAATAAGGAGAGACCTAGGACTGTCCACAGTTCACTGCCTGGAGAGAGCATCCAGGGTGCAACAGGAGGAGGTGACTCCAGGGGGAACAGGTGGTCCACCTGAGTTGAGGAGAAGGAACTGAGAGTCTGGGGAGAACCAAGCCACTAAAGTTTACAGAGCAGAGTGCACAAGAGGAGAGAACTACATGGAGAAAGAGCTCTGAAGATTTCCAGAAGGTCCCCTTAGAATACTGAGTACTGAGCAGTGTGTGAGTGTGGGGATGCCACCCAAGGCTAGGGAAAGAACCACGAGTGAGGAGTGAGAGAACAATCACCAGAGATTTGCAAGGCTGGGAATAGTTCCTGCTCCACCAGTCAGAAGAGAAAACATTGCAATTCTCAGGCTATTAGATAGGGTACTCAGGAGGGTACTTCCTTGGTGGTATAGTGGAATCAGCCCTAGAACAAAGGTTGCTCTGGCTGTTACCAAATGCAATTCATGTGCCTGACTCACAGTGAGGCTAAATATACCAAAACATCAGCATTTAGAGCAGAGAAAAGTTTATTGCAAGGCCAAGCAAGAAGAATGGGTGGCTCATGCTCAAAATCCCTGAACTCTCTGATGGTTTTTAGGGAGAAGTTTTTATAGGCAAAATTTGGAGTGAGGGCTGCAGGGTGTGTGACTTTCTTCTGACTGGCTGGTGGTGAGGTAACAGGGCAGTGTTCAGGAATCTTATGTTTAGCCTGAAGTTACCATCCTCTACCTGGGTGAGGACCTTAGTTCCTACAGAAGAACTCAAAGATATTGTTATGTATATTCCTTGAGGAGGAACTAGGACACTTCCCCAAGGTTACACTATTGTTTCTTGACTGCTCCTCCTTTCTTTCTGCATTCCCTCCCTTCCTTAATTAGCAACTATTTGAATCTGCCCTTTGGAACTCAGGGAAGGTCAAGGAGGCTGAAGCCTTTTGCCTGCAAATAAGAAACGGGGGACACAGAAGGGATTTGTACCAGGGAAGGTCCCACAGGGTCTTGCTCCATTTCATGGTCTTACATAACATCTCTCAAGAGCAAACCTTGAAAGATCAAACTGTTACCAAGTGACTCAGCTGCGTCTCTAAACAATGTTCACTAATGTTCACAGGAACCCAAAATTAGCCAGCATTCAGCAAGGTAAAACTCACAGTGTCTGGCATGCAAAGAGTTAGGAAAATATGACCCTGAAATAATGAGAAGAAAAAATCAATTAATAAAAATAAGCCCAGAGATGATACAGTTGTTAGGATTAGTAGATAAGGACATTGAAATAATTATCATAGCTGTATTCCATGTTCAATGTTCAAGAAAGATTGCACAGGTTATTAGGGATAGGAGAAATATGAAAAATACCCAAATCAAGCTACCTAAAATGAAAATACAATCTCTGAGATAAAAAATACTGGATGGGACTAACAGCAGATTAGACAATAAAGAAGAAAAAATGGGTGAACTTGAAGAAATAGCAGCAGAAACTATCCAAAGTGAAACACAAAGAAAAAACATTGAAAAAAATTAATGGAGCATCAGTGAGCTGTGGGACAAATTCAGTCAGATTAATACACATATAATCGGAATGAAACAGGAAGGAAGGGGGCAGGGCACAAACTTTAAAGGAATGACATGGCCCAAGGACATGACATAAACTGATTAGAACAAAATGGGTCCAAGATGGCCGACAAGTTGACTTCCATTAGACCTTGAGCCTCAGTACATGCTCACTGTAACACATCAGCAAGCTAAATGACACACCCACAGGCGCCATGACAGTTCCAAGGCCGACCATAAGGATAAAAAAGTGGGCAGTGCCCCATTTCCTGGAAATTCCCACCCCTTCCCAAAATAGCTGGAATACTCCTCCCATTTATTAGCCTATGAAACTACCCACCCCTATAAAAACTGACAACCCCATACCCTGGTGCCTTTCTCACCTTCTGAGATGGCCCACACTCTGTGGAGTGTGTTCCTCTCTAAATAAATCCACTTCTAACCTATCACTTTGTCTCTCACTGAATTCTTTGTGAGATGAGACATCAAGAACCTGAGCTTCATTAACTCCTGAAACCAGGTGTGTGATCTCAGTTGGAAGACTGTGGGTTTTGGCCAGGTTCGAGTCCCAGCCATGTGGGTTAGAGTCCCAGTCAGGGTTTTGGCCAGGTTTGAGTCCTGGCTGCATGGGTTCAAGTCCCATTCAGGGTTCTGGCTGGGTTAGAGTCCTGGCCTCATGGGTTCAAGTCCCAATCTGAGGTGCATGGTTTCAGGAGTCCCTGTAGGAGAAAAGAGGGAAAGGGAACATTATTGAAAAAAGTAACATCCCCCAAATTTCCAAATCTGATAAAAACTCTAAACCAGTGGTGCTCAACTGGGGGTGACTTTGCCCTTGAGGACATTGGCAATGTCTGGAGTCATTTTTGGTTGTCACAGAGGAGAATAATACTGGAATCTAGTGGGTAGAAGCCAGGAATGCTAAACATCCTATAATGCATAGACAGCCTCCACCAGGCTCCATAGTGCTGAGACTGAGAAACTCGGCTCTAAATCTGCAGGTCCAAGAAGCCCAATCAGCCCCCAGCACAGAGAGAGGGGGGGGGAGAGAGAGAGAAGAGAACAACACGAAGGCATGTCATAATTGGATTGCCTTAATCTGTGATAGAGAAATCTTAAAAGTAGCCAGGACAAAAAGGCATATTATGTCACAAAATCAAAGATAAGAATGATAATGAACTTCTCTTCAGAAGCAATGAAAGCCAGAAGATAGTGCAGCAAGATATTTACAGGACTGGGGTCTAAGTGTGGGGCTGTAAACCTACATTTCTATAATCAGCAAAAATATTTAGAAAACTAAGGCAAAACAAAGACTTTTTCAGATATAGTGAAACTGAAAGAATTCATCTCCAGCAGATTTGTAGTATAGGACGTAATTTTTAAAGTTCTTCAGGAAGAAGAAAATCATACCAGGTTGAAATCTGTGAGGAGAAATAGACAAATCACAATTGTAACAAGAGATTCCAACACCCCTCTCTGAACAACTGAAAGAATGAGTAGGCAGAAAATCAGGAAAGGCATAGAAGACTTGAACAAGACTTGAACAATAATATCAATCAGCTTGACCTAATTGACATTTATAAAGTACTCCACCCAACAACAGCAGAATATGTATTTTTCCAAGTGCACATGGGATGTTTACCAAGACAGACTACATCTGGGCTATAAAACAAGTCTTGATAAATTTAAAATAATTTAAATCATACAAAGTATGTTCTCTGATCACAATAGAATTACCTTAGAAATAAATATTAGAAAGATATCTAGAAAATCACCAAATACTTGTGAAACCAAGCAGGACCCTGTGGGATTCCTGGGCACAAAAGACTTTCTGTGTCCCCCGTTTCTTGTAGGGAATAGACTCCAGCCTCCATGACATTCCCTGAGTTCCAAAGGGCAGATTCGGAACAGTTGCTAATCTGGGAAGGGAGGGTATGCAAAGACAAGGGAGAAGCAGCCAAGAAACAATAGTGCCGCCTTGGGGCAGGGTCCTGGTTCTGCCTAAAGGGACACACATAACAATATCTTTGAGCTCTTTACAGAACTAAAACCCCCAACAAGTAAAAGATGTTAGCATTCTTCATTCCAGAGAAGACCACCTGAGGCCAGATTAAAGGAACCAGAGAAGTTCATCAGGAGACTACCTGAGACCAGATTAAAGGAGTGCAGGCCCTGCACACACCCTAATCCTTATCAGCAACCCTGCCCTTGAACCATTACTACAAAACTCCTCACCAAATCCTCCTGGGTTGGGACACACAGTTTTGAGAGGCATGAACCCACTGTGTCCCCCTTTTCCTGGCAAAGCAATAAAGCCATTCTTTTCTACTTCACCCAAAACTCTGTCTCTGAGATTTGACTTGGCACTGGTGCACAGATGCTGAGTTTTCAGCAGCAGTTTTAAGTCAGGGTTAACTTTTTTCCTATGGATATCTGATTGCTCTAACACCATTTGTTGGAAAGACCATTTTTCCTTCATTGAATTGCCTTTGAATCTATATTAAGAATCAGTTATCCATACTTGTGGGGTTATTTCTGGAGAATCTCTTCTGTTCCATTGACCTATGTGTTTATTCTTGCACCAGTACCACACAGTCTTGATTACCATAGCTATGTAAAAAGCCTTAAGATTGCTTCCCAATTTATTCTCCTTTTTCAAAATTTTATTAGATATTCTAGTTCCTTTGACTTTCCAAATACATTTAGAATAATATCATCTATATTGACAAAAAAATCTTGCTGGGATTTTGATAGAAATTGCCATAAATCTGTATATCACTTTAGAGGCAATTGACATCTTTATAATGTTGAGTCTTCCAAACATGAACATATTATATCTCCATTTATTTAGATGTTGTTTGATTTCTTTCTTCAGAATTTTGTAGTTTTGAGCATTGAAGTTCTGTGAATATTTTCTTATATTTACACCTAAATATTTCACCTCATCTTGAGCTATTGTAAATGCATCCTTAAGTATGATGCTGTCTGTAAGTTTTGTAGACACCTTTTTGAGGTTGAAGAAGTTCCTTTTACTCCTACATTGCTGAAAGCTTTTATCATGAATCTGTATTGGGTTTTCCCAAATGTTTTATTTTTTTGCATGAATTGAGATGAACTTATGATTATATATTATTCTATTACTATGTATTACATGAATTGATTTTTAGATATTAAAATCACTTTAGAATAAATCTCACTTGGTCATGGTGTATAATCCTTTTTATGTATTGCTGAATTTGACTTAGGGATATTTTGTAAAAAATCTTGTGACTGTGATAAGACTGGATATTGTACTAAAATTTTTTTCTTATGATGTCTTTGTCTGGCTTTGGTATCAGGGTAATAATGTCCTCATTGAAGAAGTAGGGAGTCTCCCTCCTCCTCAACTCTCTGAAGAATTTGTGATATATTATTATTATTTCTTCTTTAAATATTTGATAAAATTCATCAGTGATGCCATCTGGGCCATGCTTTTCTTTGTGGAATTTTTTTATTCCTAATTAAACTACTTGCCTTGTTATAGGTCTATTCAGATATTCTATTTGCTCTTTTTTAAAAAATATTTTTCACCTCCTTTATTTTAGCATTGGTGTTTTGACTATAGATTTTTTTCTTTTTTTAAGAATTGGGGACTTCCCTGGTGGTCCATTGGTTAAGAATCTGCCTTCCAATGCAGGGGACGTGGGTGCAATACCTGGTCGAGGAACTAAGATTCCACATGCCATGGGGCAACTAAGCCCATGCACCACAACTAGAGAGCCTGCATGCCACAACTACTGAGCCCATGCACTCTGGAACCTGTGAGCCACAACTAGAGAGAAGCCCATGAGCCACAATGAAGAGCCCACATGCCACAGAGAAGAGCCTGTGTGCCACAATGAAAGATCCCGCACACCACAACTAAGACCCAATGCAGCCAAATAAATAAATAAATAATTGAAGTATAGTTGAATTACAATGTTGTGTTAATTTCTGCTGTACAGCAAAGTGATTCAGTCATATATATATATTCTTTTTCATATTCTTTTCCATTATGGTTTATCACAGGATATTGACTATGGTTCCCTGTGCTATACAGTAGGACCTTGTTGTTTATCCATCCTATATATAATGGTTTGCATCTACTAACCCCAACCTCCCCCTCCATCCCCCCCACTGCCATTGGCAACCACAGGTCTGTTCTCTATGTCTGTGAGTCTGTTTCTGTTCCATAGGTAGGTTCATTTGTGTCATATTTTAGATTCCACATATAAGTGATATCATATGGTATTTATCTCTCTCTTTCTGACTTACTTCACTTAGTATTATAATCTCTAGTTCCATCCATGTTGCTGCAAATGGCATTATTTCATTTTTTTTTAATGGCTGAGTAGTATTGCATTGTATATATGTACACATTTTCTTTATCCATTCTTCTGTCAATGGACATTTAGGTTTTTCAGATATTCTATTTCTTCTTGACTCAATTTGGTTATTTGCATCTTTCTAGGAATTTGTCTATTTTAACAAAGTTGTCTATTTGTTGCTATAATTAGTTCAGAATATTCTCTTATAACCATTTTGATTTCTGTAAGGTCAGTTGTGAAGTCCACACTTTCATTTCTGGTTTTGGTAATTTGTGTCTTGTCTCTTATTTTTTTGGTTAATATAGCTAAGTTTTGGGGCTTCCCTGGTGGCGCAGTGGTTGAGAATCCACCTGCCAATGCAGGAGACACGGGTTCGAGCCCTGGTCCGGGAAGATCCCACATGCCGCGGAGCAACTAAGCCCGTGCGCCACAACTACTGAGCCTGCGCTCTAGAGCCCGTGAGCCACAACTACTGAGCCCGCATGCCACAACTACTGAAGCCCGCACGCCTAGAGCCCATGCTCCGCAACAAGAGAAGCCACCGCAATGAGAAGCCCGCACACCGCAACGAAGAGTAGCCCCCGCTCGCCCCAAGTAGAGAAAGCCCAAGCGCATCAACGGAGACCCAATGCAGCCAAAAATAAAAACATATATAAATAAATAAATAAAATTAAAAAAAATATATATATAGCTAAGTTTTGTCAATTTTGTTGGCCTTTTCCTAGAATCAAATTTGGTTTCATTGATTATCTCTGTTAATTTTTTTCTATGTCATTGATTTCTGCTTTTAATATTTATCATCTCTTTCCTTCTATTTGCTTTATAATTGTTTGCTCATTTTTTCAAGTTTCCTATGGTGAATGCTTGAGTTGTTGGGTTGAGATACCTTTTTTCTTTTTTGACTTAAGGCAATAAATTCTCCTCTAAGCACTGCTTTCACTGAATCCCCTATATTTTGATTTGTTGTGTTTCTGTTTTAATTGAGTTAAATCTTTAAATTTTAATCTTCTGCTATCTTTTGGGGGCCATGGATTATTTAGAAGTTTAATTTCCAAATACTTGAAGTTTTCCCAGATTCTTTCAGTTATTGATCTCCATTTTAATCCCATTGTGTTCAGAGAACACACTTTGCATAATCTTTATCTTTTTCAACTTAGTGAGGCTTGTTTTGTGTCTCAACATATGACCTATGCTGGAGAATGTTCCATGAATTCTTGAAAAGAATATGTATTCAGCAGTCATTGGTGTATGTTCTGTAAATGCTACTTAAGTCAAGTTGGTTGATAGTGTTGTTAAAGTCTTCTTCATCCTTTCTGATTTGCTGCCTGATTGTTCTTTCAATTACTGAGAGTAGAGTACTGAAATTTCCAACTATTATTTTTGAAATGTGTATTTCTTCTTTCAGTTCTGTCGAGATTTGCGTCATGTAATTGGGGACTCTGTCATTAGGTGTGTGTATTTTAAAATTTTTATATGTTCCTTGTGTATTGATAATGAATTGCCTCTCTTTGTCTCTAGTATTATTTGTTTCCTCAAAGTCTACCTTGTCTGATTTCAAGACAAACTACAATATAGCCCTTCCAGTTCTCTTGTGGTTATTATATGCCTACTATATGTTTTCCACACAAATTTGTTTGAATCTAAGATGCGTCTCTTGTAGAAAACAAAGTTATATCTTGATTCTTCATCCAGTCTCACTATCTGTGCCTTTTAAGTGGGATGTTTAACACATTCACATTTAATGTAATTATTGATATGCTTGGACTTAATCTACCAATTTGCTACCTTTTTTCTATATGTCTCATATCTCTTTTCTTCCTCCATTCCTCCTTTACTATCTTCTTTTGTTCTAAATGAAATTTTTAGAGAGCACTCTTTATTCCTCTATTGACATTTTAACTATTTTTTTAGTTATTTTATTAATGATTGCTCTAGGGATTACAATATGCATCTTACCTTATCACAGTTTACTTTAGAATAATACTAACTGAAATTTGGCCAAATAGAGAACATCTGCTCAAATTTATCATTTCTTTCCCTGGCCTTTATACTATTATTGTGACATCTATTGCATTTATATATATTATAAATCCAATAATATAGCTTTAATATGTTATGCATTTTAATTAAGAGAAGAAATGAGAAAAAATACATATAGAGCCTTTGATATTTACTTATGTATTCCTTCATTTCCTCCTGTGTATTTCAAGTTACTATCTGGTATCATTTTCTTTCAGTCTGAAGGACTGTTTTTGTATTTCTTGTTAGGCCAATATGCTAGCACCTCTTGATCTTTATTTGTCTGGAAAAAGCTTTTACCATCTTCATTTTTAAAGGATAGTTTTGCTGGATATAGAATTCTTGTTTGGCAATCTTTCCTTTGGCACTTTAAATATGTCATTCTACACTTTTATGTTTTCCATTGTTTTTGATAAGTCATTTTATCATTCAAGTGTATGTCATTTTCCTCTTGCTTTCAAGATTTTCATTTTGTATTTGGCTTTCAACAGTTTGGCTATGAAGTGCATGGTGTGGATCTCTTTGTGTTTATCCTTCTTGGATCTGTAGGTTAATGTTTTTCATCAAATTTTTGAAATTTGGCCCATTATATCTTCAAATATTTTTCTGTCCCTTTCCCTTTCTCCTCTCCTCTGAGACTCCCATTACAATTATGTTGGTACACTTGATGTTGTCTCACAGATGCCTGTGGCTGTCTTTAACTTTCTTCAATCTTTTTTTCTCTTTGTTTTCAGATTAGACAATTTTTATTGATCTATTATGCTTGCTATTTCTTCTTTTAGGCATCTTAATTCTGCTTTTGAGCCCCTTTAGTAAAAGTTTCATTTCAGTTATTGTAATTTTCCATTCAAGAATTTCCATTTGAGGGCTTCCCTGGTGGCGCAGTGGTTGAGAATCTGCCTGCCAATGCAGGGGACATGGGTTCGAGCCCTGGTCTGGGAAGATCCCACATGCCACGGAGCAACTGGGCCCGTGAGCCACAATTACTGAGCCTGCGCGTCTGGAGCCTGTGCTCCCCAACAAGAGAGGCCGCGATAGTGAGAGGCCCACGCACCGCGATGAAGAGTGGCCCCCGCTTGCCGCAACTGGAGAAAGCCCTCGCACAGAAACGAAGACCCAACACAGCCATAAATAAATAAATAAATAAAAATAAAAAAAAAAAAAGAATTTCCATTTGGTTCTTTTGTATAACAACATCTTTATTGAGAGTCTCTATTTGTTGAGTGATTGCTGTAATGCATTGCTTTAATTATTTAAATATGGGTTCCTTTAACTGTTTGAATTTATTTACAATAGCTGTTTTGAAGGCTTTGTCTGCTATATCCAATATCTGGGGATAACCAGAGCCAATAGCTATTGACTCCCTTTTTTCTGAGTATGGGCCACACTTTGTTGTGCCTTTGCCTGTCTTATGATGTTTTATTGAAAATATAATGTATTGTAGCAACTCTGGATTCCAATTCCCTTCTCTCATGCATTATTGTTGTTGTTTTGTTTGTGTACTCTCTCTCCCCAACAGTGTATGGCTGCTGATGTATCTGCTCAGTTGTTTGCTCTTATTTTTGTGTTTAAGCCCTCTTTCCCAGGTTTTGTCCTGGTGACTGCATAGCTTAGCATTCAGGTAAAGGTTAATAAGATTGTTCTCAGAGCTAATGAGGTTTCCACCTTCTGCTGATGGGTCTGTGTGTGGGCAGGGGAGCACCTTCTAAGCTCAAGTGACTTTCAAGTCTACCCTGGCTTTCACATTCCACTGAAATCTCTTGCATCTTTGCTCCATAAAAAGGATACTGTGGTGGCTGGAGACATGCAAATGTCTTCAGTCTGCTCTAGTCTTTCTCATACATGTGCACACACTCTGGGATATGTTGAGAATTTATCAAGTCCCCATTGCTGTCTCACCTCCTGCAGCTCCCTAGTAAATCCTCAGCTTTCCTTCTGGTCCATTGCTTGCTCAAAACGGTCCTGAACTGTTAGCAGAGCTTCAGGTCTTCCCTGATCACTTGCCAATGAGATCTACTTTAACTGAAATAACTCCAAATCAAGTGAGATCTCTCTAGCAGTGGAATCAAAGGTGATAGTTTTCTTGCCCTGCCTCCACATTTTTTAAAATAAATTTATTTATTTTATTTATTTTTGGCTACATTGTGTCTTCGTTGTTGTGCGTGGGGTTTCTCTAGTTGCGGCGAACGGGGGCTACTCTTTGTTGCAGTGCACGGTCTTCTCATTGCAGTGGCTTCTCTTGTTGTGGAGCACGGGCTCTAGGCACGTGGGCTTCAGTAGTTGTGGCTTGTGGGCTCTAGAGCGCAGGCTCAGTAGTTGTGGCCCATGGGCTTAGCTGCTCCACGGCATGTGGGATTTTCCTGGACCAGGGCTCAAACCCGTGTCCCCCGCATTGGCAGGTGGATTCTTAACCACTGCACCACCAGGGAAGCCCCTGCCTCCACATTTATTGAATTATGGTGATGGGAGGTGACAGCAGTTTCCCCAAGAAAGAACATCACATGCTTTTGCTGTTTGTAACTGAATTTCAGTAGTTTTCATGAATAAAATTTTCTCAGTTTGATGTGTGCACTTGGTGAATTTCCAAGCACTGAAATAGTTGTTTGTCAGTTTTGATCGCTTTCTCCAGCTTTGATAAATGATTTTTGGGAAGAGGATGTGTGGACTTGCTAACATGATCATGTCAAAAATCCAAATAGCAAGCGTGCAGGCCTATCCCAGCGGTCAGGGGGCAGGCAGGGCGTGGGCGTCATGTGGCTCGTGTACCTGCTGAGCTGGCTGTTGCTCTTCATCCAGGTGGTCTTCATCCTGCTGGCCATCGTAGCCGGACTCTATTACCTGGCAGAATTGATAGAAGAATACACAGTGGCCACTAGTAGGATCATAAAATACATGACCTGATTCTCCACAGCTGTATAAATTGGCCTCTACATTTTTGAGTGCTTCCCCACCTGCATGATTGGCATGGGTCTCTGCACCAACCTTGTCTACTTTGGCCTCCTCCAGACCTTCCCCTTAGTCATGCTGACCTCGCTTAACTTCATCCTGTTGTGTGGGCTAGTGGTGGTGAATCATGACCTAGAGTTTCAAGTTTTTGCAGAGGAATATTATCCTTTCTCAGAGGTCCTGGCTTATTTCACTTTCTGCCTGTGGATAATCCCATTTGCATTCTTTGTGTCACTGTCGGCTGGGGAGAACGTCCTAACCTCCACCATGCAGCCAGGAGATGACGTGGTCTCCAATTACTTCACCAAAGGCAAGCGGGGCAAATTCTTAGTGATCCTGGTTGTCTTCTCCTTCATCAAAGAAGCCATTCTACACAGTCGGCAGAAGATATACTGACCCACTGAGGAGGGGATGCTGGGGCAAGATCAGGAGAGTCAGGCCCCTGGGCCTCTGCACTAGGTGGGGGCCAGTAGCTAGAAGGCACCTTCCCCCCCCCCAGCCCTGGCCCTCCTTCCCTGACTTCCCCAGATGCCCCCATCCCCACCCTCCTCAGGAGGTTCAGCTTGGCTCAGATCTGATGCTGCCAGAGGCTGAGACTTCAGAGGGCACCAGGGAGGATGCTGTGCCTGCTTAGCCAGGAGGCCGTGGTCCACCTTTGGGGGGCAAAGGCTGAGCTCCTGTGGCCCTCCTGCCCCCTCCTGTGATGGGCCAGGAGTTCTGGCAGGGCAGGGGCTGTGAAGCTGGAGAGCAGATGGTGATAATGGCTGTGGCAGATGGCCGTAGGGATGGGCCGTGGCTTAGCACTTGCAAGAGAAAGTTTTTGCTGTTGAACTGCGATTTCTGTCCAAGTGCTGATTGCCATTTGAATAAAGATGCTAGGTGGCACTGTTTGCCTTAATACCCTGAAAAAAAAAATCCAGAGTATTTTTGTTGCAAGAATTCTCTTGCAGTGCTAGACATTGTTTATCTTTACTCACCATCCATTTCTACATTTATTCTTCTACTCCTTGTGAAAGGTGGGAAGGTTAAAAACTACATTTCCCAGAGACTTTTGCTCTTAGGAGTCTGGATTGATTGACTTGGGTTCTGCCAATGAGATGTGATTGCATGAGATATGGAAGGCAGAAGGGAGGAGGGTGCCATTCTCTTGGTAGAGATGGCGCTGATGTGTAGGTTCTGGCAGATGTGAACTTTTGCAATGGCCCAAATCCATGTCCCACTCACTTTCACCCAGTTTCATGGGTGTGGCAGCTGTGACCTTGGCAATGGTTTTGTGCAGCTTCTTGATCTCTGGATTACAGCCGCTATGGCATGACTTTGAGGTCTAGTCATAGCCCCACTGACTTCAAATCTTAAAGTCCTTTCCATGATTTTGCAAGCAACTGATTCCCTGTATTAAATCCTTATCTGTTTGAAACATCTAGAGTGATTTCTATCTCCAGAACTACAACTTCATCTATACAATTATACTTTGGAGACTTTGGGATGATTAAACTCTTCTTTTAGGCAATGGTTACTGTCCCTTGAGGGGCTATTACCCAGGCCTGACTGAGAAAATCACAAATCACCCATAGTTCCTGGACTGGGATGTGGCAATCGTATGAGACTTGGATTATCTTCATTGGGCAGGGTTGATATGTATTTTATGTAGGTGTGGGCATTATTTAAAGTGTGTATATGGGAAAGGGGTTGTGAGAAGAGTTGTTTGTTGGTGAAATCTCAAACATTTCAGCTCAGATGCCCAGATCCCAGCTGCATGGAGCCTGGGAGGTGAGGATCAGCCCCTTCTTTGAGCTTCAATACTGGGAGGTTGGCTTGTCTCCCATCAAAACTCACATGATGGGGGAATTCTCCCAACACAGGAAAGGGTTCTGATCCTAGGGGCCCAGAAATAACACAGATTTGTCACAGCAGTAGTTGGATGAGAGCCTGGAAAGATGGGGAGGCCACATGGGGGAGCTAGGTTTAACACAGCCTTGGAAATTCATCTGGAAATGCCATGTTGGCTGGGGATCCAGGAGGACCCAGAGGTGGAGTAAGACATGAAGAACAGTTTAGGTGGCAGTGGGGTGACGATGATGAGTGAGAGTGTAGATTCCCCTCCCCATCTCCCAGAGCTCAGGGGTTCAAACCCATGGCCATATCATTCTCTGTTCCTCAATTTCCTCATCTGAAAAATGGGAATAATAGCTAGGCCATTAGGCTTTTGTAAGGATTAAATAAGATAAAGCAGGCACATGAGAGCAACCAATGCATTCATTTAAAACAAGAAGTAGGTCGAAGCAGGAGGTCAGAATTCATGTCCACTAGCAGGGACAGCCACCTAGAAGTCAAGTGGCACTCAGATGATAGCCATTCAGAGACAGGTAAATGACTTTTTTTTTTTGTCTTCTCATGCTTTATGAAGATAATATCATTACAACATTAAAACACTTGAAATTTTTTATCTTAAAAATTTCAAAATAGACCCAAAAATCAAGAGCATAATGTAGCACCCACCCAGCTTCAACTACCATCAACAACTTCTGCAATTTCATTATCATCTCCCCTTTTTTCTGGAGTATTTCAAAACAAATGCTAAACATCATGTTCTCCACTTGTACATACTTGCAGGTGTATTTACATCCAAACAGTCATTTTCCTACATAATCACACTTTCCTTTATCAAAAAATGTTTAAAGAAAAATAATTCCCCATACTCCCATTACTATTTAAACCACAGTGATTCCACTTCTCTTCCAGTTCTGCAGGAAGTGTGCAAGGCCCAGCTCCAAAGTTCCAAGCACAGGAACTCTCTCTTCTGTTTCTTCCCCCTCTTAACATTGTATCATGTTCAGTTCCATGTAGCCCCATTATCTTAACCAGGGGAGCTGGGTGAGTTAATATATCTTTAAAAATACCTTACAGACCATTTAGCTCTTATGAATATTGATGCAAAAATCTTCAACGAAATACTAGCCAACCAAATTCTGCTGCATATTAAAAGGATTACACCATGACCAAATGGAATTTATTCCCAGAATGCAAGGATGATTCAACATATGAAAATCAACCAATATATCACATTAACAGAATGAACAGGAAAAAAAAAACACACATGATCATTTCAATTGATGCAGAAAACCTTTTGACAAAGTCCAACACCCTTTCATGATAAAAACACTCAACAAACTAGGATAGAAGGGAACTTCCCCAACATGATAAAGGCTATATATGAAAAAATCTACAGTGGACATCATACTCAATGATGAAAGACCTAAAGCTTTCCCCCTAAGATCAGGAATAAGACAAGGATGCCTGCTTTTGCTACTTCTTTTCAACATAGTACTGGAAGTTCTGGCCAGAGCAATTAGGCAAGAAAAAGAAATAAAAGGCATCCAAATTGGAAAGGAACAAGTAAAATTATCTTTGTCCATATCTTATACATAGAAAATGCTAAAGATTCCACACCAAATAAACACACCCCAAAACCTATTAGTGCTAATAAGCAAATTCAGAAAAGTTATAGGATATGAAATCAACACACAAAAATCAGTTGCATACACTAACAATGAACAATCTGAAAAAAATACTTAGAAATTAACTTAACCACAGGGGGTAAAAACTTGCAGACCGAAAATTATAAAACACTGCTAAAAGAAATTAAAGAAGATGTAAATATGGAAAGACATTCTGTGTTCATGGACTGGAAGACAATATTGTTAAGATGTCAATGCTACTCAAAGCATTCTACAGATTCAATGCAATCCCTATCAAAATCCCAATGACTTTTTTGCAGATATTTTTTTAAAAATCCTAAAACTCATATGGAATCTCAAGGGACTCCAAATAGCCAAAGCATTTTGAAAAAGAACAAAGTTGGAGGATTCACACTTCCCTATTTCAAAACTTACTTCAAAGCTACTGTAACCAAAACAGTGTGGTACTGGCATAAAGATAGACATACAGACCAGTGGAAAAGAAATTCCAGGGACTTCCTTGGTGGCGCAGTGGTTAAGAATCTGCCTGTCAATGCAGGGGACATGGGTTTGATCCCTGGTCTGGGAAGATCCCACATGCCACGGAGCAACTAAACTACTGAGCCTGCGCACTAGAGCCCATGTGTCACAAGTACTGAGCCCACACACCGCAACGACAGAAGCCCACACACTCTAGGGTCTGTGTGCTGCAACTACTGAAACCCACGCACCTAGAGCCCGTGCACCACGATGAAGAGTAGCCCCCGCTCGCCACAACTACAGAAAGCCCGTGGGCAGCAATGAGGACCCAATGCAGCCAAAAAAAAAAAAAAAAGTCCACATCAAAAAAATAAAATTCAATTAAAATAAAAAAATAAAAAGAAGAGTGTAAAAAAAAAAAAAATGAAAAAAGAAAAGAAATTCCAGAAACAACCCCTTGCATATAAGGTTGATTGATTTTTGACATGGGTGCCAAGACCATTTAACAGAGAAAGGACAGTCTTTTCAACAAATGGCACTGGAAAAACTGGATATACAATATATGTCTGAACCCCTAAGGCCTGGCACAATTTATCAAATGAATGACATTTGGGTCAAAGACTCATCCTACGTTACACAATATGAATACGTGGGGGATGCCATGCCATTTACTCTGCTGTCAGCTGAGCTAAGTATGCCTAGGCAGGGAGTCACCTAACAGGGGATGGCTTTGCTCCTTGGTCTACAATCAGATAGCCACAGGCAGAGAGGAGACAGGATTCCAGGAGGAGGAGGGGCTTTTGTGAGCATGCAGAGCTCCTGAGCAAATAGCAAAAAAGGGAACCTAATAGCAAATAGCCTTTGAGCAAGTAGCTTTGGTAGCAAAAAAGGCTACCAAAGGGGCCACATCTAGGCCAGGTCCCAGCCCGGACACTTGTGCGCATGAGCATCCTGCCCCTTTGCCCTGGATGGGAGGACTGGGGGACCTGGAGCCTTTGCTTATGAAGGTAAAGCGGGTTTCTTTTCTTTTTTTTTTTTTTTTTTTAAAGATTTATTTATTGATTGATTGATTGCTACGTTGGGTCTTCGTTTCTGTGCTAGGGCCCTCTCTAGTTGCGGCAAGCGGGGGCCACTCTTCATTGCGGTGCGCGGGTCTCTCACTATCGTGGCCTCTCTTGTTGCGGAGCACAGGCTCCAGACGCGCAGGCTCAGTAGTTGTGGCTCACGGGCCCAGTTGCTCCGCGGCATGTGGGATCCTCCCAGACCAGGGCGCGAACCCGTGTCCCCTGCATTAGCAGGCAGACTCTCAACCACTGCGCCACCAGGGAAGCCCTAAAGCGGGTTTCTGAGAGGATATCACTTACGTTTGCCCCCAGCCTAAGGGTCACCCAGTCATTCTTGGCGGGGGGGTGCACCATGGGCACCCAGCATCCCAGTCTGACAAAGGCCTTCATTCTCCCATGTCTTACATCCTGGCGAAGGGTATAGGGTCCAGGGAGGGGGGATAATAAGGACAGCCTGGTCTCCACTGAGTCCTGAGCCCCTGCAGGACCCTGGCTGGAGGCCCTGGTGTGTGGGTCAGGAGACTGCTAAGGCCTGGTCAAGGTCCCTGCCTCCTGGAGCTGACATTCCAGGAGGAGACAAAGGTGCAAACGTGAATAAGCACAACATGCAGGATGCCACGGAGGAAGATAAAGCCAGGAAGGGGAACAAGTCAGGAGGGCAGAAGGGCCACTTCCCAGAATGTGAAGGGTCTTGGGGGGTGGCTGCCGTAATTAGGCTTTGCCTCTGGGAGGGGGCTATGATCTGAAGTTTTGTGCCCCACCAAATTCACACATTAAATCCTAACCCCCAAGGTGATGGTGTTAGGATGGTGGGGTCTTTGTGGGTGATTCGATCATGAGGGTGGAGCCCCCCTGATAAGTGGCCTTACAAAAGAGACCCCAGAGAGCTGCCTCACCCCTCCTGCCATGTGAGGACACAGTGAGAGAAGAGGAAGCCGGTTCTCACTAGACACTGAATCTGCTGACACCATGGTCTTGGACTTCCAGCACCTTAAGAAATAAATATCTTTTGCTTATAAGCCTCCCAACCGTGGTATTGTTACAGCAGCCTGAATGTACTAAAGGAAAGAGTTTTGAGCTGAGGGGGTGTGACTTGCCTTGGGTCTAAGGATCCTACTGCTGCTGTTAGAGAAAAGATAGGGTGAGGGGGCTGGGGGAAGGCCAGTGAGAAGATGACTACAATAGTCCAGTTGGGAGGCAATTGGGTTCGAGCCAAAGAGGGGGCAGTCAGGAAGGCAGGAGGCCAAGGCTAGGTCTGGATCTGTCGTTTGCTCACAGATTGACAAATCAGATGGAGGGTGTAAGAAGCCAAAGGTGATAACTAAGGATTTTGCCCTGAGCCTGTTTTCTCATTTGTAAAACATGTAGCATAAGCCCCACATCCCGGGGTATTGGAAGGACTCGATGAGATGATGGAAGTCAAGTACCTGGAAACGTTGGAGGCCCAGTTGGAGCCCAAAAAGCAGCAGCCCTGCTTCTCTTATCTTTGCCAATCCCCTATTCCAGCAGCCTGACTGGCCACTTCTGGTGCATCTTCTGGGTCTCCATTCAGGTGTCACATCCTCAGGGAATCTCTTCCTGATGACTATTCCAACACTGTCACACATCATGGCTCCTCCAGTGACAGGTCCTCTGTCCCCAGCACCTATAAGAGTCCTTGCCTGTCCCCTTCCACCACCACCCTGTCTCCAAGTTCTAAGCTCCGTGGTCAATGCCTGCCTGCACCAGATTCCCACAGCCTTTTCTCTTCTCCCTCCTCAGGCCAGCCTCATATGAAGGCATGGAGTTGGGTGGGGGTTTGGAGTTTGGCCAGCTTGGGTCAGAAGGGGCCACCAATTCTCAGAGCATCTTCCTCTTATGTTCCTTCTCCCTTCTTTTCCCTAGCATCTCTCCCACTTAGACTGAATGGTGAGCCTAGGCCTGAGGGTTTCCTAGGACTTGGGACTCTCAGTGCTAAGACAAGGACAGACAGGCTGATTGGGCATCTTACTCCTACTGTGATTGAATGCCCTAAAAATTATTTTTTAATTTTGCAAGTAAAATTATGACATATTCTCCTCATACAAATAAAACATTAAACCACTAAAAGGAATCAGGGCTCCTTGGAGAAATGGCTGATTCCAGGTCTGGGCCCAGAGTACAAGATGATCCTGGAACAACTTTGCTAGAATGTAAGAAAATTCTCAAAAATCGTGACATGTTGAAAGGATACAAAGCCAGCTGGTGGAGCTCCCACTGGCCAAATCTGCCACATTTGAGCATCTAAGTGAATATGGAGAGAAATGGATTATAACTCATTAAGTAAAATAAGAATCTACAGATCCATACCACTAATGAATGTAATATCTTCCCTAGAGTACAAAGTTAGTAAGTGGAAAAGGAATGATGGAAATAGAAAAGAATAGTCTGATATATACATTACCAAATATAAAATAGATAGCTAGTGGGAAGCAGCTGCATAGCACAGGGAGATCAGCTTGGTGCTTTGTGTCCACCTAGAAGGCTGGGAGGGAGATGCAAGAGGGAGGAGATATGTATATGTATAGCTGATTCACTTTGTTATACAGCAGAAACTAACACACCATTGTAAAGCAATTATACTCCAATAAAGATGTTTAAAAATAATAATAATAAATAAATATATAGAAAAGAATAGTCTGGTAATTCCTTTAGGCAAGAAATATCAATGAAAACTAGTGAGTTAAAAGTTTAAGGAGCTCAGGGCTTCCCTGGAGGCGCAGTAGTTGAGAATCTGCCTGCCAATGCAGGGGACACGGGTTCGAGCCCTGGTCTGGGAAGATCCCACATGCCACGGAGCAACTAAGCCCGTGAGCCACAACTACTGAGCCTGCGCGTCTGGAGCCTGTGCTCCGCAAAGAGAGAGGCCGCGACAGTGAGAGGCCCGCGCACCGCAATGAAGAGTGGCCCCCGCTCGCCGCAACTAGAGAAAGCCCTCGCACAGAAACGAAGACCCAACACAGCCAAAAATAAATAAATAAATAAAATAAATTAAAAAAAAAAAAAAAAAAAGTTTAAGGAGCTCAGCCTAAGCCGTTTTGTGATCTAATCCTGGCTACAATGCTTGCCCTTGAACAGGTCTTAGTAATTAATGATCTTAAGGGAACAAAAGAATGCAGAAACATTACCTGCTTTCAGGCAAGAGAAGCAACAATAGCAAAGATAATATATCAGTTGTGAAGATTGCCAGTTATCTTTCAGTGGTAAAGGTTAGTCTGAAGCACTCAACCACCAGATCAACCAGAACCTAAGGGATGATGATGTTGACCTTTTCTGACCCTGATGACTTCAATCAACTAAAGTTTGGATTCTGTCAACTGTCCAAGCCCCTTCAAGAATATGCATGTACCCTCAGCTTAAAACTTCCCCAATTTTACTGTTCTGGGAGATGCCGCTTTAGGAAAGATCCCCGGTGTTCTCCTTACTTGCTGCAAGTAATAAATCCTTTCTTCTCCTGATTAAAAAAAAAAAAAAAAAAGTCTGAGAAGCTCATATAACTCAATTATCAAAAAAACAAACAACCCGATTAAAAAATGGGCTGGAAACTTGAATAGACATTTTTCCAAGGAAGACATATGGATGGCTAACAGGCACATGAAAAGATGCTCAACATTGCTAATTATCAGAGAAATACAAATCAAAACAACAGTGAGATATCACCTCACACCTGTCAGAATGGCTAGCATCAAAAGACCACAAACAACAAATGTTGGTGAGGATGTAGAGAAAAGGGAACCCTTGTACACTGCTGGTGGGAATGTAAATTGGTGTATCCACTGTGGAAAACAGTATGGACGTTCCTCAGAAAACTAAAAGTAGAACTACTATATGATCCATTAATTCCACTTCTGGGTATATATCCGAAGAAAATGAAAACACTAATTCGAAAAGATACAATGTGCCCCAATGTTCATAGCAGCATTATTTACAATGGCCAAGATATGGAAACAACCTAAATGTCCATCAACAGATGAATGGATAATGACAATGTGTTGTATACACACACACACACACACACACACACACAAATGGAATACTATTCAGTCATAAAAATGAATGAAATTTTGCCATCTGCAACTAGGATGGACCTAGAGGATATCATGCAAAGTGAAATGAGACAGAGAAAGACAAATACTGTATGTTACCACTTTTATGTGGAAACTAAAGAATAAAACAAACTAGTGAACATAACAAAAAAGAAACAAGACTCACAGATGTAGAGAACAATCTAATGGTTATCAGTGGGGAGTGGCAGGACAAGGGTAAGGGATTAAGAGGTACAAACCACTACGTATAAAATAAAGCTACAAGGATATATTGTACAGCACAGGGAATATAGTCAATATTTTATAATAACTATAAGTGGAGTATAATCTTTAAAAATTGTGAATCACTACATTGTACACCTGAAACTCAATGTATTATAAATCAAGTATACCTCAATAAAAATTTTAAAAGCTTGAGTGACGGGATATTTGCAAAGTCTGAATTGTCTTCTCACAGGATAGTATCAATGATTACAAAGGAGTATCCAGCAGCATCCGGGCCATGGGTTTGCGAGTCTCCTGACAGGATTCTGAGAGAATTTAGCACCACCTCGTTGATATTCCAGCCAAAGTGCATAACCTAATGTAACCGTGGGGATGCACTAGTGTGTACAACTCTGGCCTGCACGCCTCAGAAAGGTCAAGGTCATAAAGACAAAGAGGGAGAAAGTCTCCCAGATTGAGGACAGTAAGGACACCTGACTGCCGTTTGAGGCGTGACCCAGGACCGGGTCCCGGACCGGAACCATGCTACGAGGGTAGGGCAGGGAAGCGATGCTGGATTCGAGGCTCCGTCAGTGTCGGCGGTCCTGAATTGGATCATCGTAGGGCGCATGGAAATGCCTAATTCTTAGGAAACACGCACGAGGCATTTCGTATTTAGCTGGGGCGAAGGCGTCTCTTCCGCTAGCGGTTTGACCATCTCTCCCACTGGTTACGTCCTGGGCTCCGCAGGACTCGCCCGTCTGAACCGTCGGGTTACAGTCCCCACCGCCACCCGGCCCGCCGTCCCCGCGACGCTCCGAGCGCTCCACGTGGGGTGGTTCAAACCGGTGGCCGGCTCCACCCAGCCCCTGCGCAGCGTAGTTAGCGTCCTCCCCGTGACCCACCGCACCACCTACCCACGCCTCGCAGGCCCGGGGGCGGGCACCGGAAAACACCAGTTTCCGGCTCCGCGACGGCGGATGCCCTGGCCAATCACGGGCGGGGGTGGGCGGGCGTGTGGAACTAAGGGCCTTGTAGTCGGCGCGCTGGTGGGACTACGACCCCCACAATGCTCCGCGCGGCAGCAGCGGAGCTACAGCATTGGAAGGGGCCTCCCAGCACGGGGCGCGGGCCAATCATGGGCGGGGGAAGACGGGCGCTGGGCACGACGGGCCTTGTAGTTGCCGCGGGCGGGACTATGGCCCCCACAGTGCCCCGCGCGGCGGCGAACTCACGGCGGCTGCGTGGCGGCGGCGGCCGGGGCGCCGTCGGGTTGGGCGGCGGCGGCGGCAGTGGCGGCGGCGGCGGCGGTCGGGAACCCGGCCTGAGCCTCGGAGCGAGTGGCGTGACTCCGGCCGTGGTCACCATGTCCGCGCCGTCCGAGGAGGAGGAGTACGCGCGGCTAGTGATGGAGGCGCAGCCGGAGTGGCTGCGCGCGGAGGTGAAGCGGCTGTCGCACGAGCTGGCCGAGACCACGCGTGAGAAGATCCAGGCGGCCGAGTACGGGCTGGCAGTGCTCGAGGAGAAGCACCAACTCAAACTGCAGTTCGAGGAGCTCGAGGTGGACTACGAAGCCATCCGCGGCGAGATGGAACAGCTCAAGGAGGTAAGGAGCAAGGGCCGCCGGCGCCACGCCCTCCGCGACCCCGGCCAATCCCGACCCCGGACCCGGACTGACCTCAGCACTGACCCCAGAGCCGGCCCTTGGCCCTGGCCAAGACTACCCCCGAGCGGACCCCCAACCAGCCTCCGACGCAGGCCAAACAGACCCCTGACCCCGGGCCGGGTCGACCCCCCAGCCGACCCCTGACCCCAGGCAGGCCGGACCAGCACCCGGGCGCCCAGGGTCAGTGTGCCTGGCCGGCCGGGAGGCGGCCCTGCGGTGGCTGGCGGGCCCCAAGTGTGGTGGGCGATGCGCGTTCTAGAAACTCTGGCCTCCGCGGCAAAGGCTGCGGTGGAGCCGTGTGGTCAGCCTTTCTGCTACTGATGGCAGGTATCGGGCACGGTGGGATGGCGTCCTTTGCGGTGTTTGACTTTCCGAGTGCGGGGGATGGGGACGTGGGATGGATGCAGGTGACCGGCTGGGAAAGACCGGGCGTGTGTCTCCATCGTCTCCAGGCACATCACCTCCTTTCTCTGGGCGCAGCTGCCTTCAGAGGTTTCAGCGCCGGGAGACCAGAAAAAGGCGAAGTCGGGGGTTTGCTTTGCATGTGTTCATCACAGCTGGCGGGGGTACCCCACAGCCCCTCCCCATGCTCAACTCGCTGACCACCGCACTAGTTACTTCTCTGTGATACAGTGCTTCTGTCCACTTCTCGTCCTGGTTGCCCTCCCAGGCCCTTCCCTGAAGTTGGGGGACAGGTCTGTGGGTGTTTGTCATGGATAAGCCTTGTGTCTCCTGTGTGAATTTTACTTCGGGGTGAGCAGGTTAGACCCCCAGGCTGCCAAAGAGTCTTGCAGCGAGAGAGCTGCGCAGTCCTGCCGTGAAGTAATTCTCTTGGGTGATTTAAGCACCATTTTCTCTCAGTCCTGCTTGCCTCCCCAGCCTTGTTGTGGGGATGGGGAGGGAGAAGTTGCTTCCTGGGTGGAACACCCAGGTTTGGATCCAGGTCTTGCCCTTTGCTGGTGATGTGGCTATGAGCAGGGACCTTAGCTTCTCTCTCTGCAACATCCCACCCAGAAAGGGTTCGTCTGAGGCATATTTAAAAAGCCTGGACAAGTTGTTAAGCATCTAGCCTGTCAGTGCCTGAGATAGTCTGCCTCTTCCCTACTTGATTCTTACCTTGTCCAGGTAGGCTCCTGGCCCTTGTTCTCAGGATCCACCATGCTCGCTGCTTCCCGGACTGCCCACCTCCCAGCACCCCGCTCCCAGTGGCCTCAGGAAGGTGCCTGGGCTATTTCAAGCTTCCGTGTCTCACTGGGGAGACCAGTTGGGTCCCCTTCTGATAGTGCAGGGAATTAATTCATGAAGGTACTTAAATCTGTGCTTGGTGGAGTAGGTGCCCTGTAGAAGACAGATAGGGGTCCCAGGGAGGGTGGCGGTGGAGCTCATTCGACCCGAGGTCTTGTGTCTGTCAGCAGGTATTGGTGCCTACTCTAAGCCAGCCTTATCTGGCACTAGATCTACAAGAGGGGTGACATGTAACCCCTCTGGCAAGGGCCTCATCTTAGTGTGTGGGGTAGGGGAATGTGCCCAAGATGGAGGGATGCTGAGGGGGCCTTGAGAATATGGAGTGGGAGACCTTAGGCTCACCCTCTGCAGCTCAGAGGTGAGCCTGGTCTTCCCTAGCCTCTCCCCTCAGAGTTCATAGTGAGCCCCCACTGGCAGCATGTGCAATCCCCTTCTGTGTTCACAAGCTCGAATTCACGTCCGCTGTAAGAGCAGACCAGAAGGGAAAGTTGCACAGGAATTAACCATTCCCTGCTTAGGGACCTTTCAGTTGTCAACGTTTTACTGTCACAGACATTTGGCCAATGTAAGAATCTTGACTCAGTTTTGTGGCATGTGTCTGGAGGATGGGTCCCCAGGGGAATTGGGAAGAAGGTATATCGGTCTCCACAGGTGTTCTTCAGGTGGCTGCTTGCTTAGTTTGATGTTACCGCCTGGCTCTCACACACACTGGCCACATGGCCTTGGACACATTGTCCCACTGTCCTGAACTTCAGTTTCCCTCATTGTTGGTGGGATAAGAACAGTTCAGCTGGAAGTCTCAGCAGAACTAGAGGAAGGTGCCTCAGAGCCTCAGTAGATGTTGCCAGAAAGCTCACACCAGTGTACTCAAAGCCATGTCAGCACAGGCTCTTGTCAACCTCTCGTAATTCTTGTTATTGTTATACTTGGAAATATTAACTCTTATTTTAAAAATCAAGATTTAAGGAGACCATATCTGTTGGGTCTTTTTTAAATTTTATTTGTTTTCTCCTGTAGAGCGATGAGCCATCTTCATTCTTTTAAAACTATTTCTTTAACTAAAGTGGGTTCAGTTACTAACAAATTATGCTACAAACAGAGGAGCCTGTATTCCTGTTGAGCATTTGTAGATAATACTGTCTTAGAGGGAGAGAAGCTGGCTGGTCTGTCCCAGGTGACTGGGTTGTGACCAGACCTGAGGGAGGGTCCTCTGTGGGGCCAGTGGCAGTGGTGCTGGCCCTGCAGCCTTTCTCACTTGGTGAATGTATGTATGTGTGTCTGTGTCCTACTGACACCATGGTGTGCGGGAGGAAGGGTACCCACTGGCCCATTCTGCCTAACCATTTTGCTAGTGATTGAGCTTGGCTTAATAAGGGCCCTGTCTGTCCCAAGTTCTGCTGTGCCCCCTTCCCCACCGTGGTGACAGATTTTGGTCAGCCATGTGATGCTTCCTGTCCTCAGTAGCCATGGAACATCTCACTCTGTGTCCTTAACTGCAGTTTGAAAAGGACAGGTGTGCTGCCCTTTTCAAGACAGTTCCTGCCTGCGTGGCTCAGGCAGGTACCATGAGTGAGTGGTCCTTGTAGGTTGGGAATGTGAGGGCTGGAGGGCATGCCCCAGGCAAGTGGTGGGGGTCCTGGTGCAGTCTCAGCCCCACCCTCACTTGGCTCCCAGAGAGAGCAGGAAGACAAAGTCTGCGTGCCCTTGCTGACTTATGTGCTACCTCAGGATCTTGTCTGTGCAGTATACTTATATCCCAGGGAAGCTGAGGGTGGAATTTGGTGAGCTGAAGCCTGTCACAGGCTGGGACTGGTGCCTGGCACACAATAAGTGCTTACGCAGTACGTGTGTGTTGGCTGGTGTCATCAGCTCCTTCCTTCCCTCCACCTCACCCAGGCCGGGATCCCCTCCCTGCTGTCCCTGTAGTCACCTTGTCTCTGCTCCTTGTTCTCGCAAGGTCTGGAGTGGCCCCGCTGCGTGTCCCAGAGGGCGGCCTGAGCCTGCTGCCTGGGGCCTCTGGCCTGGCTCAGCCTGCGCTGCTGTCTGCATCCTGGTTGCCTTCACTGCCCTCACCATCCCTGCCTCTTCCCAATCTTGGAAGCCCTGCCTGCCCTTCAAGGCCTGGACACTTTTCAGAGCCTCCTCTGGACTTGCCTGAGCCCAGCTCCCAATACCTGGGTATCCCTCCATCCTGCAGGCTCAGCGGCTGCATGAACAACTGTGGCAGAGCTGGTGGGAGCAGCTGCTCTGTCCTCTTCGCTTCCTCCTTCCCATCCCTCTTGTAATTTCCTCTCTCAGAGGATGGGGAAACCAAGGTAGGGATGGCTGTGAGTGATTGAGGAAGGTCCAATGGCTCAGACCAAGTTGGAAGTTGTTTTTGGGCACCAGGTTCCTGTCCAACTCTGTGTAGAAGTTCCGGCCATGAGCTGGCTTCACAGAGGAGAGTGGTGTGAGGGCTGCCGCTCAGGCCTCACCCCCGTTGGTGAGCTGTTCCTGCCATAACCTCCGCAGGCCCCACCGACTCCTGCAGTCCTCATGCCAGCCCTTGGAGTCACCACCCTGTTATGTCTGTTGTACTGCTGGGGAAACCAAGGCATAGAGAAGCTGAGTTTCACTCAAGGCTCTGAGCCTAGGAAGCCTGTCCCCAAGAGAGCAGGCACCTGTGGAAGAGGGAAGGGCAATTGGAGGCCTCTGTGCAAGGCCCATCCTCCTCAAGTGTTTGTTTTGAGACAGGAAAAGTCCTGATCTGGACTAAACCCTGTGAGGATTCTGCTCATCTGATACCACCCTAGAACTTGGAGCAGAGAGCCATTGGGGGTTGGGAGACTCTAGGAGACCTGTGGGCCTTTCAGGGCAAGCTGTGTGGTGGTCTCCTGTCAGCATGAAGAAGCCTGACTTGTGGTGGAAGTTGGGTTCCAGGGAATCCTGGAGGTGCTGAGATAGCCCTGCTCCCAGGGGTCTAACAGCTGGGAGAGGCAGCTACCAACATCCAAAGGCAATGACCACACGCCCCACTGTGGCTGCATTGCTGGACACTCCCCACTTTCCTGCCTGCAGAGCTTGTGTCTGGCAGGGCGTTGTGAAGCAATCTTGAGGGCTCTTCCATTTTTAAAAACTCCCAAGACTCCTGTGTCACCTGGCATTCTGTCTTCCTGCAGGGCCTGGGGGTTAAGCAGCTGTGTACCTCAGTGTTCTCAGGGTGTGGCTTTGGACGGGTGGTTGGGCACACTGTGAAGGAGCTGCTTTTCCACAGCTGGTGCAGGAGGGAGGCCAGGCCTAAGAGTGGCACTGCCTGGGCAGGTGAGGAGGTACTGCACGTGCTGTCCAGGGCTGTGGTTTCCACACTTTGGCTCCAAGGGAGCAACTGGACCCTTCCTGGGCCCTCAGGAGCTGTGTGGCCCTGGAGGAATGGCTCTGCCCTCAGGATCAGGCTGGTGTACCTGGGGCACTTGGGCAGGTAGTGGCTGAGGCTCCTTAAGTTTGAGCAGCTGCCTCAGAGAGAGCCATGGCCAGGTAGACACAGACTCCTGCTGGGCCTTCCCACCTCAGGGACCCCAACGCCTTACTGTGAGGGAGGAGAGATCAGTTTACCCTTGTCAATTTGGGGCAGCCAACCCTCAGTCAGACCTGCATCTTCACATCCATGCACTGGATAAAGGGCCACTACACACGCTGAAGATAAAGAAAGATTTGGTTTCTTCTTAGACAGCGAAGTGAAGGTGGCTAGCAGGCAAGGGCTGGCCAGGACCCTGCAGGCTCTGATGGATGAGACTCTCCTGGGCCCCAGACCCCATATTGTCCAGTGTTTGAAGTGTGGCCCCTCAAGCTGTCCCCCAGAGCCGGAGAGTGCCCAGTGTGACTGCCCAGCCGCTGTCCTGGGCATCAAACCTTTCTGTCCCAGCCCTGCTCTGCCATGGGAGGTGGACTGACATATGGGGCTGCAGGGGCAGGGTGCGTCTCGGGGACATGTGGTGGAACAGGCAGTCCAGGCTCAGGCAGGTGATGGCATCAAGGAGGATCGGAGCCTGGCTTCTTCTTTAGAGCTTAGTATGTTTTAAAAAATTGTTCATTCACTTTAAGAACGTCAAAATGTAGAAATGAGCATGTCTCTGTAGGAATTTTGGAGTATGTATGGGTAACTACCGGGTTTTTCTACTTGCTAGTTTTTTTCTTCCTGTGTATGTATGTGAGATACATATGATCTATAAAAACTAGAAAGTGCTTTGAGCATCTATAACAGTTGTTTTAAAAAAGACACAGAGTTTGGTGTTACTCTTTGAGTTGCAGAAAAGTAGGTTTCATTCAAGTGGTCGAAGACATGGAGGTTTCCATGGGTTTGGAAGGTTCTATGCACTTCCAGTCTATTGTTGTATCATGTGGAATAATTGTCGTAGTTTGAGTTTTATGGGTTTGCTTTTTTAAGGCAGTTTTTCTGCACTGTTCCCCTCCTAAAGGTCTTCCATCTTTAGGGGAAGTTTTAAGCATAACCAGAGCAGAGAGATTGGCCTGCATGTTTTTGCACCCACTTTGGCAGCTCCAGCTTTGGCAGCCTCCGTTCTGTGCCTCACTTCTACTGTAAGTACATTGGTGTGTTGTGTTGAGAAATTAATCTGTGATTCTGTTTTTTTATAAAAACAGAATCACAGATTAATTTTCATACCTCACAAGATTAACAGTGACTCTTTAATGTCATCTTCTATCTGGTCAGCATCCGGATTTCTCTGTTTGGCTCATAGTCGCTTTACAGTTGTTCTGTTTGCATTGGGAGCCAAGCAGGGTCCACTTGGTGCCCCTGGCTGAGGGCGCCACTGCTTACAGGGCCTCATGTGACCATCCTGAGGCTGCCCGTCCTGCTTCCCCACTGGCAACCTGGAGTAGCTGTCCCCGCCCCCGTGCAGGCCAGGCACCTCACTCTTGTCTTGTCTTTCCTTTTTCTTTTTTAAGAAATTGGCCATAGTGCTACCTTCAGCTGATACATGGCCTTGCCCTTGCACTGCTGGGTCATTGTTGCCCATCCAGTTCATTAGCCCAGCTTTTATTGTGCCACTGAGGCTCATGGTCACCTGTCAAGTGTATTCTGACTGTGATGCTGAGAGGTGTCCAGCTCTCGCTGAACCAGGAGGGAGGAGCTCTCTTTGTCCCAGTTCCATAGGTGAGGATGCTGGGGCTCAGAGTGAGGGCTAACATCCCACACTGTGTGCTAGCAAGGCTTGACATGATCTTGAGTGGTCCTCTCCCTGGGCCTTGGTTTCTTTGTTTTAGGCCAGCACATCCCTGAAGCCCTGGCAGTGGACCAGATTCTCCCTCAGTGATGGTGTCAGGGCAGGCCTGGGACCTCACCCTTCTAGCTCCTGGGGTCCCCTGGGCATTCTCCTTCCACCTTCCCCCTCACATCCTGCCCCAAATGCTCTGCAGGGGTCCAGGCTTGTCCACCAACCTGAGAGATTCCCTGGGTGTTGTAGAACCATGGCCCAGGATGATCAGAGGGGATGTAGGCCCCTGGAAGTTGCTGCACCCAACAGTCATGAACCCAAGGCTGTACCTAATGTTGCCCCATTGCCGGTTTGGAGAGGCTGGGATTGCAGTGAGTGCAGCAGCAGCTGACAAGCAAGTCTGCATTCTCATCAGCACTTAGTGTTGTCGGTTTTGTCATCGTGGCCAGCATGGTGAGGGAGAAAGGGTGTCTCAGAGGGTTTGATTTTTTTCTTATGGGAGCAGTCAGTTCTGCCATAACACTGATTTTGAAAATGCAAATTTTTTCCAGAGTGATTGATATTTGAGGGAACAATATGAGCATAATGAGAGTTTATGTGTGATTTTGTCCTCAGAAAACACCAGGTGAACACAGAACCTGCACCCAGTGACCCACCCACCTGCATCTGGTGCGACTTTCCATCTCATTTCAGAAGGCCTGCTTTCCCCCTCTGGAGACATCATATCCACGGGCAAACCTCAGGGTTTTGTCAAGATAAAGTGCCATGTGTTGCAGCATTTATGTGTTTTTAAACTACCTGACACTTATAAAACTGTGCTGCCTTTTTTCATTAATTTAAAAAAATAAACTACTTTAGATCCCCTGGCTGAGGTGTTTGTTAGGCATCTCCACTTCAAGGTGCTCTTTCATCCTTTCCAAACTGCACAGCCACCACCCTAAGGAGGAGGCGGGGGCGGGAGAGGGTCATGCTCACTGCCTTGAGGGGAAGCATGAACATACATTGTTCGGAATTTTTCCCCATGGGAGACATGTCTCTTCCCAATTTATTTGTTTATTCATCCATTCATTTATATTGGTATGGACTCACGGATATTTATTTTATATTTGGGCTTTATTTTGTTGCTCAGCTTGTTACAGCTTTGGCCCCTGGCAGCTCTTTCATTTGGCTCCTGTGCCCCTTCAACGTACCCATCATTGTGATTGTTTCCTTCCATCCTCCCTTCCTCCCTCTCTCCCTTCCTCTCTTCCTTCCTGAGAGCCTCTTTACTTTCTGGTGCTACAGGGTTCTCCAGAGTCATCCTGTATGTTCCCTGCCCCAGTACAAGAGTAAGCATTCTCCAAGGAGTCCTGGTTCCTTTTATTGGAGAATGGTATTAGAAGCCAAGATCTGGGTGCTGGGTGTTTGTTGCTGCTGGAGTGTCCCTGCTTCTAGGCCCTCTCAGCCAACAGAGGCAGGAGATAGATGTGGCCCACATATACACACACATCTATAAACATTTCTAGATGTAGTCACATGTATTTATATTAAGCTGAACATGAGTTCCTACTGATGTCTCCAGCTCTGATCTATCACCACGTAGATCATTCCCACCACCTCCCCTTGCTTATCTGTATGTAACCTCCCTCCACCAGTGAGACACCTGGCTTCCGCATCCCCCACACAGCTACATAATGGTTCCATTCCAGCACACATCACAGTAGTGTCAGAACTGTTGACCTATACCCCTTTGTGAAATAATTTATCAATTAGAGTATAGTGCTCACGTGCCGTTCTTTTTGACTTCGGTCTTATATACTCCACTGATTTCCAAATACATTACTTAAGCAAGCACCTTATTTGCTATCCCCTTCAGTGAGGTGGTTTCATCTATCTGTAACGTAGTTAGATTGTTTTACCACATTCTGTGTTCTAGCCTAGGATCCCCATACCTCATAAATGATTTTTTTAAAAATTTTTATACATTAAGGTTCACTCTTTGTGTGGCAAAGTTATCTGGGTTTTGACAAACAAGTAGTGTCATTTATCTACCATTACAGTATCATACAGAATTGTTTCACTCTGTTAAAAAAAATCCCCTGTGCTTTATTCAACACCACTCCACCCCAAAAAAAGAACCCCTGGCAACCGCTGATCTTTTACTTTCTCCATAGTTTTGCCTTTTCCAGAATGTCATATAACTGGAATCATATAGTATGTAGCCTTTTCAGATTGGCTTCTTTCACTTAGCAATATGTTTTTAAGATTGATCCATGTGTTTTCATTGCTTATTAGTTCTTTTTTTTTTTTTTTTTAAATCACAGAATGATATTTCATTGTTTAGATGTACCACAGTTTGTTTATCCATTCAAAGTGGGCATCTTGGTTACTTCCAGCTGGGAGTGATTATTAATAAAGCTGCTATAAAACATCCATGTGCAGGTTTTGTGTGGACATAAGTTTTCAGCTCCTTTAGGTGAACACCAAGGAGTGTGCGACTTGCTGGATCACAGGGTAAGAGTATGTTTAGTTTTGTAAGAAACCGCCAAACTGTCTTGCAAAGCGGCTGCACCATTCTGTATTCCTACCAGAAATGAATGAGAGTTCCTGTTGCTCCACCTCCTCACCTGCATTTGGCATTGTTACTAGAGTAGGTGTATAGGGGCATCTCATTGTTCTCATTTGCATTTCTCTGCTGACATATGATGTGGAACATGTTTTCATGTGTTTGTTTGCTGTCTGTATATCGTCTTTGGTGAGGTGTCTGTTCTGATCTCTTGCTCATTTTAAAATTGAATTGTTTGTCTCCTTATCGTAGAGTTTTAAGAGTCTTTTATCTATTTTAGATAAAAGTCCTACTTTGCAAATAAATAACCCAGTCTGTGGTTTGTCTTTTCATTCCCGTAATAGTGCCTTTCACAGAGCAGTTTTTAATTTTTTAAAATTTATTTATTTTTATTTTTGGCTGTGTTGGGTCTTCGTTACTGCGAGTGGGCGAGCGGGCTTCTCATCGCGGTGGCTTCTCTTGTTGCGGAGCACGGCCTGTAGGCATGCGGGCTTCAGTAGTTGTGGCTTGCAGGCTCTAGAGCGCAGGCTCAGTAGCTGTAGCTCACGGGCTTAGTTGCTCCGTGGCATGTGGGATCTTCCCGGACCAGGGCTCGAACCTGTGTCCCCTGCATTGGCAGGCGGATTCCCAACCACTGTGCCACTAGGGAAGCCCGAGAAGTTTTTAATTTTAATGCCATTTTGCTTTCATGTTAAGATTGTCCTCACCAAACCCAAGGTCATGTAGATTTTTTGCCTATGTTTTTATCTAGAGGTTTTATTAGTTTTGCATTTTATATTTAGATCTGTGGTTCATTTCAGGTTGGTTTTTGTTGAGAGGTATAAGGTCTTTGTCCAGATTCATTTTTTCGCACATGGATGTACAGTTGTTCCAGCGTCATTTGTTGAAGAGACTCCTTTCTTTATGGAGTTGCTTTGCTCCTTTGTCAAAGATCAGTTGGCTGTATATGTGTGGGTCTACTCCTGAGAGTTCTGTTCTGTTCCAATCATCTGTGCAATTATCCTTTTTCCAACACACCGCCCTCTTGAATGTATGTTGCTGATTTTACTAGGTTTCTGTCTTTTTATGTGTTAATGGTGAATCTTTCCCTTAAGCCCTGTGGTTTTTGTTATGTGACTCGGCACACCTGACTGGGATCTGCTGGCCTAGGTCTTCAGCCCTGGGTTGGCAGCGTTGGTCCTGGTCATCATCAATTGATAGTCCTAGTCCTTCTTTTTTTTTTTTTTTTTTTTTTTTAAATCTTGAGAAAAAGTAATAGAATGCAAATTGTTAAAAACAAAAATCACTAGTACAGTTGGTTAGATTTTTGATAGAAGATGAATGTGATACTTCTCTGTGTCTTTGTGTCACTGTTTTTAAGGTGGTCCATGACACCTTCTGTTTGAGCAGCTCAGTCAGAGTTGACTTTACTCCTGGGAAACCACCCAGAGAGCTGCTTAACTTACTAGCCTTATGCATTTGACCCAGGCAGTAGTTAGGGGAGGGATGTGGACTCAGCCACTGCTCAGACCTGGGATTGGGTCCCACTTGGGCATTTACTAGCTGCTTGCCCCACAGGCAGAAGCTGGTGGCTAGGTCCCTCCAAAACTGTGACAGACACATCCCCATCTTGGTTTCAGGTACCTTCACTATTATTTCAGGTGCTCACCACCCTATGTGAGCCCCTTTCCAGCCTGCCAGGCCTCTAGGTCTGGCCCTCTTCTCTGGTGCTAGGGTCAGACTCCACCCCAGAGATGCCCGCCCAGCCTTTCCCTATGCCAGCTCTGACTCTTTACTACCTTTGGAACAGGTCTGTAGGGACCCACAATGGATTTATGGTTGGTGTGGGTGGTGTTTACATGCCAGGCCGCCAAGTCTGCATCTCTCGCAGACTCTCATTACCAAGCACACCTCTTTTTCCTCATGCTCTCTCAGCATCAGTGTCTCACCTCCACTGTGGGATGCCCCTTTGTGCCTGTACTGGTTGAAGTCTGGAACACATCTCTGTTTTCAGGACCCACAGGAGCCTGTGAGGCTTTGGGGAGAGGGAACGTGCCTGGGCCAAAGGCGCAGGGCGGAGGGTCAGGTCCTGACGTGGCACTTTCTTTGGCTGTGATTTGCACAGTGGCTGCTGCAACTTAAAGCAATGTTGGTGCTGTTGTGATTGGGCTGAGAAATGGCCCCGGGCAGTCTATTGGAGGGTGTCCAGGATGAGTCAGGAGTGTTAGGCTTTCATGCCTGAGCTATGATGAAGTGAACCATGTGTGCGTGTGTGTACATGTGTTCACATGTGTGTGTGTCACAGACAGCACAGGAAGGATCCCTGCAGGCCTCACTCTTCTGGGTGACCTCGATGTGTGCGGGTTGGAGGGGCGAGGCTGGGAGACCAGGTACCTGGCTTCAGTACAGGGTCTCAGCCGCCCACCCTGAGCCTCAGGTTCTCACCTCTTTTCATGAGCAGTGCAGCATCCTTGGTTCCTCGGGGTGTGGGAGTCCTTCATGACAGGGACTTACCCTGCCAGGGTGACTGTGACAGAATGCCAGACATGGGGGACACTTGGCTCCTGAGACCCTTTATCTCATCATGGCTACAGCTGCTGACAGGCCCTCTGCCTTCCAGAGCCTCTTAGGGCAAATGTGAGAATTGAATCATCATTGCAGCCCATGCCCATACATAGTTCCATTGGCTCCACTCTCGTCTCTAAAGCTGCAGACCTCTGGGTTCTTGAAGGGACATGGCCTGAGTTACAGAGCGTCTGGCCACTTGCTGACTGTGAGGCTTGCTGGATGTCCCTTCCTAAATGGGGCTAATAACATGAGGACATGTGTTGAGATTAGAGATGAGGTGAGAAACCACAATCCACTCTCCTGGTGTTTCCAGCCGGGTATAGTCCCGGCTGCTCTGCCTACCAAATGTCTTCTGAGGCTTGGGATAGATGGGAGCTGGACAGCTCCCTCAACTGCAGGCCATTGAATAGAGGTTTGTGTCAGGTAGCCAGCTGCCTCGGAAGACAAGGGCTTGTCCCCAGGCCCCAGGATTGACAGAGGAGCCAGGGTCTGTGGGGAGTGCCACTGGCTACAGGGCTCAGCTGGCCAGAAGCCTGTCTGCTGACACTGGGGCAATTAGAGCGTAATCTTCTCTAAATGGCACCGATTCTGGCTAAATCCCTCCTGCTCAGGAGTGGATTCCCAGTTTTCTAAAAGCAGCTTAGCGTTTGGATGCTGCCCAGGGCAGCTGGGGTTTGTGGTTGGTGATGGGATGGATGTGGGCCTGTGGGACAGACGTGGGGGTTGGGGGTGATCCCTGTGTGAGTACCACCCCTTGGGGCCAGTTCTTCTGATCCCTACAGCCAGTGTGCAGGTGCTCTGATGGGAAACTGAGACAGGAAGCCACACAGTGGGAAGGGCAGTCCAGTGGAGAACAGCTATCACACACGTGCCCCTCCTGGGCCTTTGGAGGGAGTCTGGGACAGAGTTGGGCCCTTGGCATGCTGATCTGATGGATGAGGCTTGTTTGCTTGGGCAGGGTGTATGCAGGTGTGCTTGTAGCCTCTGTTCTGCTCCAGTTCCCAGGTGGAACCCTCATCCCCAGGAGGCCCCCATCCTCTCCTGCAGGGGAGATCTGTGCAGCCTTCCTCAGCTCCTCCCTGCCCTCCTGCCAGGTGAGGCTGCTGGGAGCTCCTTGGAGCCCAGCTCCACCCTCATCCCACCCCGCCCTTCCCAGCTCTGGGAACTACTTTGCTGCAAAGAAGAAAAGTTGTTTTTGGAGTGAGAAGCCCTGTGGTGCCATTCGGGGGAATCATCTGACCTTGCTGAACCTTGGTTTGCTCACCTGTGAAATGGGAGTGATAAGTTTCTACTTTGCGTGGCTGTTGTGAAGATCAAATAAGATTCACACCCACCTCGGTCTCCTTTGGGGGGTAGCCGGGCCTTCCCAGGCTGCCTCCAAAAATGTCTAGGGGCCTGGGGCCATGCCTGCCACCACCTGTCTGTTCAGGAAACCTGTGAGCCAGGGAAGAGGGAGTGGGTCTGGGGTAGGTCCTTCTTGGAATGGAAGGTGGGAGCAGATGAGAAGAGCTGGCTGAGGGTGGTGAGCTGAGTTCTCCCGTGGAGTGCATGGGGGGTCCTTTTGTGTGGGTTTGCAGGTCTCTGAGGGCCTGCGTAGGGAATGGGTCTGTTTCTGGTTTCTCAGCTGGCTTGGGTTCCCTGGGAAGCTCATGCAGAGTCAGTGTGGTGTATTGAATTCCTGCACGCCAGGGTCACCTGGGAGCTTTCAGAAATTCCAAAACATTGGCCACACCCAGAAGGATCAAACAGTTTCAGGGTGGGACGTGGGCATCAGGAGATTTCATGTTTCTGGAAGGATCCCAGTAGGAAGATGCATTTGGGAAACCTATCACGTTACTGCAGCTTATGCTAGGGATCTGAACCCTCCCTGGCCACATGGGTGGACTCTCATTCTGTACTTCTGCACAGCTACAGGATTTATCTGCATCTGTCCACCTCAGTGCACAGTGGGGGCCCAGGAATGCCCTTGGCTGTGTCCATGTGCTGGCGGGAGGGCCTGCCTCTTTGTCTGCTTCCCACGGCCAGGTCATGGGCCACTGGCTACCCTGGGCTGGCCCTGGAAAGGACCCCTCTCTGGAGGTGTGCATGAGCCACAGGCAGACCCAGGTAGAGGGGTGAGCCTAGGAGCCATTCCTGCTGCCAAGTCACTGGGGGTGTGTCTCCTGCTGGCTAGGGAGGAGCGGTAAAGAGGAGATGCCTGCAGGGCCCGCTTCCCAGCTCCCGCAAGCACCAAGCCTCACCTAGCACCCCTACCGCCTGTCCATTCACTGGACCTTCTGTCCCTGTCCACCCACTTCTGGTGTGGGCCTGTCACCCCCTTGCGGTGTCCCCACATCCTCCCTATTGTCTTGTCAGTCCGCATATATTTACTGAGTGCCATTCTCTTGCCGGGAGTGGACTTGCCCACTCCAGGCCTGTACCCCACTTAGGAGGCACAGACTCCTTAGGCACAGGCCAGGCATGGGGTGCCATAAGGTGCACCACTGCTTGCATTCCCACAGGCCAGGCCCACCTTCCTTGTGTGAGAAGCCACCTCACCCCCACTGCCCTGGCCTGCACTATGTGTCCAAGGGGTTTGAACACTGCCTCCCCCCAGCCCAGCTCTGTATCTGTGAACTCAAATGGTAGAGCACCAGCCCTAGGATGGCTTTCTGTAGGGAAGGTGGAAGGTCCCAGGGTAGCCCATGACACTTTTTTTGCCTGTCCCCTGCTGTCCCTGGGGCTGACTACCCTGAGTGCCCCCCCAACCCAGGCCCCATTGACCCCTCGTGACACCCTAGGTCTGAGATATGGCCTGATGGGGACCCAGTGGAGATGTCACAGGGCTCTGTTCAGCCCTCCAGAAGGTTCTGTTCTTGTGTGTGAGCTTGGCATGTCATCCTCCCTCCCCACCTTGGTTTCTCTTCCTGGAAGCTGCTCCTGGCCAGTTCGGTCTCACCTACCTTTCGGAATTTGGGTGATTCACTGCGAGGCGAAGCTGAGCCCCTCTTCCAGTGGCAGACTGCATTGTTCAGGTACACCTCTGACAGATGCTTCTGGAGTGACAACTCTGGCTGCTGCCCAGATGATTCTATCTGTAATCAGCTCTTATTTTAAAATTGGGGCATAATTTACCTATTACAAGACACAGAGTTGTTTGTGCTCCTGTGGCTGCCCTGCCTGAGGGTCGTCCTCACATGCCTTCCAGCCCACCCCATCTGAGACAGCCCTGCCTACCTTCTGCTGCAGTGATTAGGTTCTTTTCTAGACTTGCATATTGACGGGCTGCACCCAGGTGGCCTTTTTGTCTGGTTCCTCTGAAAGGCATCAGAGCTGTGAGTGAGTGTTGGTGGTTGCTGTTCTCTCTGAGCAGCAGTGCCTGAGTCGTATGCCTGAGTTACCAACACCTCCCCTTGGAGGACATCAGGGTCACCTGTGCAAGGCTCTGTGTGGACCTGCATTCTCAGTTTCCTCGGTGATACCTGAGGAACAGAACTCACCTCCTTTTGTCCAGGACAGATACACACAGTTGGCCACCCTGGTCCCTTGGCCAAAAGGCCAGCTCCTCTGCGGACTCTGTCCCTTTATTTAGCTAGTGCTTGAGGATGGCAGGGCTGTGCCAGGAGGGAGGTAATCTCCATAAGTCATGTGAGGTAGGACCAAGGACCAGCACGACCAGCCTCAGCCAGATCTGGGGATTAACAAGCACTGCCCCAGTAAGCTGGAACATTCCAGATTCCAGGCTTGAGACTGGCAGGGCTGACTGGCAGGTGGGCCTGTACTTGGGAAGGTACATTTCTGGCTCCTGGTGTGATTCTTAGGTGTGGGCAACTGAACAGCAGAGTCGTGGGTCCAGGTGCTGGTTCTGCCTTCCAATCTGTTATGCCTCTTTCCTGCCTTTTCTGGCAGTCCCACCTGGGAAGTCATATGGAGTTGCTTGTTCTCAGAGTTCAGTTTCTTACCTGTGAAAGGAGATCCCTCCTGTGAGAGAAGCTAATGGGCTCATGTTGACGCAGATTGTGAAGTGCACAGGCCTTGGGTTATTGCCCGCCCTCCTGGGCCTCTCCCAGCTGGTTCATCTCTTCCCTGGACTTCCATCCGAGCTGGAAGAGGGGCCCGGGAAAATGGGCCTTGGAGCCACTGTGTTTCTGGGTGCTGTGTGATTCTCAGGGTCTTTCTCAAGGACATCTGTCCTGGATGCATCCTCATTGATTGCCAGCTCTAGCCCTTTTTATGCCCCTCTCTCCCTACCCCATCCGGTCCCCCATCCAGGCTGGTACTTTGTAGCTGTTGTAACTTGTTTCTCTCCAGTTGCCAGCAAGACTGTGTTCCTGTGTGGGGCAATTGGAAGCATATGGCCCAGAGTGAGCATGCAGTCCATTTTTTTGTCCCATTTCCTGGCTGGACCTTGCATTCTTATGTCAGGTTTTTGCTGAAGTGCATTTATGGAAAATTGATCTCTCATTGTCTCTCTGATACCTTCTCTTTCATTAGTAATGAGTAATTGGTCTCCCTGGGCTATATTCAGATCTGGGGTACATTTGGTTTGGGTTTTGTTAATCTTATAACTGTAATTACATACCATAAAATGCACAGACTTTAAGTGCATGTGCACACCAACCCTGGGCACATTTGCATCCTGCTTCCTGTTCTTTCTCATCACCAGGAGTGGTGGTAGCTAAGGTTCTGAGCATCTCACCTCTAGCATTGTACATTTAGATAACATTGCAGATGTTGCATCCTTTTCAATGGTTTGATTCTATTTCAGTATGCAGTTTCATAAATCATTTTGTTTACTTTTTGAGATATAATTTACTTCCTATTTATTTTTAAGCCCTATTTTTGATAGTTTTGACAATGGTTAAAATTAGTTTTTATTGGAGTACAAAATACAGAAACTACACAGATCATACTTTTACAGTTTGATGTTTCCATGCAGCTCCACAGATGGAGCAAGGAGCACGTTGTCAGCATCCCAGGGACTGTTCTCTAATGCTTGTCCAGGGTTAATAATTCAGACGCTGCCCCATAAATTGATCTTACCTGTTTTCGACTTACTATAGGCAGTCCTACAGACCTTGGGTTTTGTGTGTTCACTCAGCATTTTCTATCTAGAGACACTGTTGCCTGAATTTGCAGATTGTCGGCACTCATCGCTGGCAGGGTTCCATGTGGATACACCATGCTTCCTTACCTAGGTTTGTGCTGTTGGACTCTGTGCCTCTGTGAGCATGCATGTAGATAGCACCCAGGGTGGGCACTGGCATTTTCCATGTTAAATTCTGGCCTTTCTGATCTGTTTGTCCTAGTCGCCATCCTGGTGCTAGTTTGCATTTCCCCGTGGACCTTTCCTGTGTTGACTGCCTATTTGGAAACCCTCTTTTGTGAGGAGCCTGTTCAGGACCTTTACCCTTTTTTCTGTGGGGTGTCCACTCTTTTCTTCCTGATGTGTCAGAGTTCTTGATATATTCTGGACATGGATCTTCCTGCCCTCCAGCAATAGTTCTGACACTGGTGCAGCAGAAGGAGCTGGTGTGAGGGGGTAGGGATGGCCCAGAGTCCCAGCTGTGCTTCTGCCCAGGATAGCTGAGCATGATAGCTGACAGCTTGACATGGCCCCGGCCTCTTGGACCCTTAGTTTCTTCCTCCATAAAATGGGAACCAGAATTCTCCTGAGAACTTTGAGCTAGGCATCAAGTGAAATAATAGATTTAAGGAAAATTATAAGAGTGGTAGTTATTATTGTTACTAATATTAATCTTTTTTTAAATGGGAGGAGACCCTACACCTACTAGGATGGGTAAAATCAAAAGACCAACAATAACAAGTGTTGATGAGGCTGTGGAGAAATCAAAACCCACACTGGAGTGGAAAATGATATGCTGCTTTGGCAAACAGTTTGGCAGTTCCTCAAAGTGTCAGACAGAATTACCATGTATATGTACCATCGGTTCACTCCTACATATATACCCAGGGAAATGAAAATATGTGTCCACACAACAACTTGTATGTAAGTGTTCACAGCAGCATTATTCATAACAACCCCAAAGTGGAAACAACACAAATGTCCATCAACTGATGAATGGATAAGTAAATGTGGTCCATCCATACAATGGGATAGTATTTGACAATAAAAAGAAGTGAAGTGCTGGTACACACTACAACATGGATGAACCTTGAAAGCATTATGCTCAATGAGAGAAGCCAGTCACAGAAGATAACATGTTGTGTGGTTCCCTTTATGTGAAATATCCTGAATAGTCTAAGACATAAGAGACAGAAAGTACATTGGTGATTCTTAGGGTCTGGGGGAGGGAGCTGGGGAGTGAATGCTAATGGGGAATGAAAATGTGGGTTATGAAAATGTGAAATTAGATGGTGGTGATGGTTGCTCAACCCTGTGAATCTACTAAAAACCACTGAATTGTACATGTTAAGTGGGTGAATGTTATGGTATGCGAATTATATCTTAAATTTTTTTTCATTGGAGGCAAAGGGGAGAGTCTCTTTGCTAAATCATCTGGATAAATTGCACTATTGCTCTCAAGTAATCCCAGAGGATTTGGGGCAGCTTCCTTCAGCCTTATAGCTGTGGTGTCCCAGACACATGAGCATCAAGTGATAACTCAGGCACCTTAGCCTTTTAGGTTCAGCCCTTCTTGTTAGCGTATTTATCATTTTCTTTGAATATCATTTTCTGGTTAAATTAATATTCAAGGTTAATATTTTTTGATGTTGAGATTATACATGTAATTTTTTTTAAAGTATGTTTTCCTAACCTAATTTAACTTGGGAGGATTGGAGATTTCTAAATGACCTATTTGGAGGTGTTTCTTAGCGCATTTTCTGGAGAAAATCAGACAATCAGACCTGCAGACAATGTGGAATTAATATATCCTTTCTTCTGTTTCTTTCTTCCAGTCTCTGAAGTGTGGTGAGAGGTTATCTTGCCTTGTCCTTTTAAGTGGAGTGACTCTAGTGCTTGTCCATTATTTATTAACGCGTTCTGTTCCTTGTTAAGTTGGCTCTCATTTTAAATCTGTCTAGGTAGATTTACTACAGCTATAGGTGCTCTTTCTGTGAAATTAAGAAAGAAAGTTACCATATCCATTTTTCTAAAACTTCAGTTGAGGAGTGAATTGAAAGCATCTTAGTGCAGATGACATTCTTACATCCTTTCTAAACATTAGTTTGTCTGTGACAGGGATGTTGATAGTTCACCTTCTGACAGCACTATATGGTTTACTTACTGTGCTTGCTTATCCTGATCCTGGACAGATGCCAAAGCAATATTTTTAAATTGAATTAAATTAGTGCCACTGGTTTTGTGTTCCTGGGGCAGGTGAATGATTCTCAAGGTGAACTGTTGGCTTCTGTTTGCTGAGGTCTCACCCAAGTTTTTGCATGCACAGTCAGCCCAGGTGTCTTCGGACACCGCCCAACCCCCGCCGGCTTTTGAAGGAAGGATTTGTGGAGCTCCTCTATGAGTTTACAAGGTGTCCATTGAGCCTGTGATGACTGCCCCTCCCTCCCCTCCCCCCATCCTGTCTTGTGCTGTGAGTGGACATGGAAGTGGACAGAGAAGTCCTGCAACACAGTTCAAAGTTCCAAGGAGTGGGGCGGCAGGGCGGAGGGGACTGGCTTGCAGCTCCCTGTTTTAGGGGCATGTGCTTTTCCTATGGATATAATCATCACCAGCTTGAGAAAATACACTAACTTAGTGGCTTTTGTTTTTTTTTCTTTTGTTTTGGGTTTTTGTTGTGTCACTTCCCCTTTGTGAGACCTTTGCCTCATTACTTTGTTCAGTTTCTGTTTCTTTTTATCATTAATATGTATTTTTAGTGTAACCCCTCCCGCAGCACAGTACTGCTTTGGCAGTGATCCCCAAGTTCTGATATGAGATGTTTCTATTTTTTGTTTATTTGGTTTCCTGTTGTTTGTTCTGTATGCCCTCTCTGGTCCAGACATTATTTAAGAGATCAATTTCCATGTGTTTGGGTGTGAACTGATTTTGTTTAATAGCTTTTATTTTCTAGAACAGTTTTAGATTTACAGAAAACTTTTTGAAATATATTTAAAATTTTTTCTTCTACAATGATGCACACGTATATGTAGTTATCTTCCCTTTGTCAGATTACTGTGATATCACTCTGTCCCATTGTGATACCATTTCCGTAGGAAAAAGCTGGAAAGGAAGCGTGTGCCCTTCTTCCTTCTGTTGAGTCTTCTTTACGTTGATGCTAATTCTGACTCATTTGAACCCCAGTCGAGTTCTTTGCCAGTTGACACATTCTTGCATGTCTACCATTATACAGTATTTTGTACCAGGCTGTTTTGGCCAGTGAATTAAGTGTTGATAGGTTTAATCAACCTTTGAGAGACTTTAATCTCCTAATGCTATAAAATCTTTATCTCATAATATTATAGAGCTTGTTATCTGTGTCCAGTTCATAAGCCTGCGGCCCATTTTGAGGTTAATGAGGCTCATGTGGTTTCTTGGGGCTGACAACCTCGCACAGAGAGTGTGTAGCCCCATATCACAGGTCCCCCCATCATGTCTTCTTTCCATTTCTCAGAGTTGCCAGATCCCCCTTGACTCAAGCGAGTGGTGCAGCCCTATGGTTTGTATGTACTAGTTTTGGGGTAAGGGGAAATCCATCAGCCGTCAGTATCTGCAGAACAACTTCTGCGGCAGTCTGCACTGAACTTGAGTTACTGGTTCCTCTTCCTTACCTAGCTCCCTGCATAAGGATTGGGAGGGAGGCCAGCTCCCAAGGCTGCTCCTTCCTGCCTCAGAGCAGAAGCAGACAACTACAGCTTTCTACTGATTAGTAAGTGCTCTGTGCTCCAGGTGGGGCTGAGCCTGGGCCGCCAGGTCCAGCAGGCACAAGTGTGCCAGCAGATGGTGACCATGTGGAGTGACGACTGGAGGGAGTCCTCTCTCCCTGAGCACCAGCTGCCATGTGGCCCAGCTCTGCCCCAGGCTGGTGCCCTGCACCTTGGGGTTCTCAGCACACATTTGCTCTGAGGAGCTGCTTCCCAGGGTGAGGTTCTGGTAGGGACACCACTTAGAACCAGAAAAGAAGTGAGGGACACTTTAGGGACTTCTCACTCTGTTTGGGGGATAGAGAGGCTGTGGTGCTGACTGGTTATAGTAATCAAGACCATTGGTGAGCTGAGGGTGGGCGGTGTTTCTGTCCATTCAAGTGGTTCCCCAGGATGCCAGGCTTTGGAGTCCCAGCTGGCATAGAATTGGGTCCTGAGGGCCTGACAGTGTTGGCTGTCCTGGTACCACTGGCACCCACCTGAGGCCAGACACTCAGTAAGCATGCTCTTGCTAAAGGCGAACTGAATGCTACCTGGAAAGGTCCTTGTGAAGCTAGCCGGTGGGGTTTCCTATAAGCCTGCACAGGAAGACGATGTGGGGTGGGTACATAATGACCATCCCCAGCCCCTGGTCCCAGGAACAGGATTAGGCAGGAAACCCAACAGAGGGGCCTGGATGGGCAGCTGATAGAAGTTGGGAATTTCCGGGATGCCCACACCCTGCTTGGTAGCCCTTCAGGAAGAGGTGGGAACTGCTGTGAGTGGATGGGGCTGGATCAGCCCAGGAATTCCAAGGAAGTTGAGAATCCCAAATCCCAAGCTTCATTGTGAAAACTGCTTCCTGGAAGCACGCCTTACCTCCTGGAAATGCTTATTAGTCCGGTTCTCCTCGTTTGGCATGTATTGTGCCTGCTGTATCAGATCATCACCCGAAAAACTGGTTCACCTCTTGGTGGATATCGAGCCAAAAGACACGACCAAGCCAAAGAGCGGGAGAAGGAAGGGTTTATTACTTGGCAGCAAGTAAGGAGAGCACCAGGGATCTTTCCCAAAGCAGTGTCTCCCCGAACATCAGAATTGGGGAAGTTTTTTTTTTTTCTTTTCTTATTCAATATTGTTTTCACTTTATTACTCAAGAATATTTCTGAGCTGGATAGTGTGGCAGAACCCCTGTCAGATTTGTCAGTGAAAAGAGACAAGAGGAAATGTAATTCTGCAGGCAATATAATAAAGATACAGTTTTAAAGAAAAAGGGCAAAGAAAATGTAAATTTGGTCTGTCTTCTTACCTATAAAGAAGGTAGGCACAGGAGTAAATTATTTTTTATGTTACATTTATTTCTAAAGGTTTATAAGATATGATTTTAAAATGGGTGTATTTTATGGTTTTTATATTAATTGATACAAACATAGCAAAATACCTATGTGTATAAATTATTTGGCCAGTATCCGCTCACTTCATACCTTTAAGAAAGAGAATATAAGGTCATTTGCAATAATAATTAACTAGTTAATAACATAAAGCAAGCTAAAATAATTTTTAAAGAATGTTGACCTGAAAAAGTGTAATGATTCTCAGTGTAGGCGTTCCTGTGTGGAACAAATTACTGTTTGAATTACAATACAGTTTAAAAGTACACATGCATATAACTATCCTCTAAAGAGCCTTATAATTTTTGAAGATAAATCTACCACATTTCTGAATAATGTGTTTCAGTCCATAATAATCATCAAAAAACGATCAAGGCTGCCTTCCACATAAGGCGCCCTCTGCCGGACAATATGGGGAAATGAAGAGCTCCATCAAAATGACGCTTTGCCATCTGCATTGTGAGATTATGCTGCACAGAAAAAAGTTCAATTCCTAAGTGACGTTACACTGTATTGAACAAATATAGAGAATTCAACAATCATAAAATTCCCTCAAAAATTGGGGAAGTTTTGGGCTTCCCTGGTGGCGCAGTGGTTAAGAATCCGCCTGCCAATGCAGGGGACACAGGTTCGAGCCCTGGCCCGGGAAGATCCCACATGCCGCGGAGCAGCTAAGCCCATGCACCACAACTACTGAACCTGCGCTCTAGAGCTCGCGAGCCACAACTACTGAGCCCATGCGCTGCACCTCCTGAAGCCTGTGCACTCTAGAGCCTGTGCTCCGCAACAAGAGAAGCCACCGCAGTGAGAAGCCCGCTGCAAACGAAGAGTAGCCCCCGCTCGCCGCAACTAGAGAAAGCCCACGCACAGCAACGAAGACCCAACACAGCCAAAAATCATAAACAAAATAAATAAATTTATTTTTTTTTAAATTGGGGAAATTTTAAGATAAGGGTACATGCATATTCATGAAGGGGCTTGGGCAGTGTATGCATATTCATAAAGGGACCAGAGCAAAGGAGAAATCAGTGTAGAATTGGGGCAAAGGTTGACAGAGTCCAAGCATTAGTTGGAAGTCACAAGGGTCAGAAAAGGTCCATATCATCATCCCTTAGGTTCCAGTTGATCCGTTGGTTGAGCACTTCAGGGCAATCTTTACCATTGAAACAGAACTGGGAGTCTTTACAAATATATATTATCTTTGTTATTATTACTTCTCTTACTTGATAATAGGGAATAATTTGTTCCTGCATTCTTTTCTTCCTTTAAGATAACTACTGAGACCTGCTCAAGGACAAGCGCTGTGACCAGGCTTAGATTACAAAATGTCTTAGGCCAAAAATGGCTTCTCTTATGTCAAGAAAGCCATGCCTGATTCTTTCTCCAGGGACCCCCTATCCTATCTGCTAACAAGATGGCCAGGCTGGGTCGGGAAGAAAGGTCCTCCAGAGCAGCCCTGTTTGCAGCCTGGTTCCCACTGCTGCTTCTGCCCTGCTGGGGTCAGGAGCCAGGCTTGTTCTCATTCTCCTCATGCAGACTTGTTTCTGGCCCCTTGTAGGTGTGTCAGAGACTAAGGATCAACCTCTTTGAGCTAGGACTGGTAACCCGTGCTCACTGCAGAAATGCTCACATCGTTCTCTTGATGGGAAGGGGAGTGGGCAGTGAGGACACTGCAGAGCAGACGCTCACCTAGGGTCACTCTTCAAGCCCTGGCAGTCTTCATAAGTGGGCTCAATGTGGCTTATCTCACCTGGGGCTCAGGGCCCATCAGCTGGCTTGGGACTGGGCATTGTACACACAGCCCAGTTTACAGTTGGGCTCAGCGAAGGGAGGGACTTGTCCAGACTCACAGCCAGGATGGAGCAAAGGCAGCAGACACCACAGTGCTCATACCTTCTTTCCTGCCCAGTGAGTGCTAGGGTCTGCCATGGCCGAGGAGGAAGGGGCCTTCTTGTTCAGGGCTCAGAGGCATGGCATAAGGACCCAGCTCTCCTCCTAGCCCACCTTGTCCTGCCCTGGGCTTTCGTCATGCCCATCCCTACACCTGCAGCACCCCTCATCCTTCCAGGCTCTGATCCAATGCACATTTCCTCCTCTGCACCTGGCTTAGGGATGGACCCCTTCAACATACACTTAATAGTTTTTCTATGGTGAGCCACAGAAAGTGGATGCCAGGTGATGACGAGGTGCTGGCCCAGACTAGGGGTCAGCAAACTGCTGCCTGAGGGCCATATTTGGCTTTCAGTCTGGTCTTGTAAATAACATTTTACTCATTTTTGCCTCTGTTGTCTACGGCTGCTTTCACACCACAGCAACAGAGTTGAGGGTCATTGCAACAGACCCCATGCCTGTGTGATGGTTAATTTTGTGTGTCAACTTGGCTGGACTAAGGGATGCCCAGATAGCTGGTGAAACATCATTTCTGGTTGTGTCTGTGAACATGTTTCTGGAAGAGATTAGCATTGGTTCAATAGATACCTCCCTAAGTGTGGGTGAGCATCATCCAATCCACTGGGAGCCTGATTGGAACAGAATGTGGAGGAAAGGTCAGTTCACTCTCTGCTTGAGCTAAGATGTCCATCTTCTGCCCTCAGGCGTTGATGCTGCTAGTTCTCAGGGCTTTGTACTCAGACTGATTATGCCACAGGTCTACAACTTGCAAACAGTAGATTGTGTGACTTCTCAGCCTCCGTAACTGCCTAAGCCACCTCCTGTAATAAGTCTCCTCTTATGTATAGCTACATATATTCTCTTGCTTTCATTTCTCTGAGCATCCCTGACTAATACAGATTTTGGCGCTGAGAGTATGGAGCTGTTTCAGCTCTCTTCCTGTTTGACTCCCTGTTCCCTCCCTCCTGTCCTTGTCTCTGCCCTGGATGCCCCGCCCAGAGAGCCTGTGTGGCAGCCAGGGCTTCTCTGGAGGGACCTTCTGTGTCCGAGGGGTCCTGAGGTCTGTGCCCTGAGCCAGGCAAGTTAGGGAGAGGCGGATGGGGCCTTTTACTTGGAAAGTCCGCAAACTCCCTGTGGACACCAGGCTCTTGGTCCCTGTCCAGTCGCTGACCCCCGTGTGGGCTGTGTGGCCCCTGTGTGTGGGCCATTTGGGTCACTGGCCATGTGGGCCTCACACCCATGGACTGAAGGCAGAAGCCCCAGCATCATGCTAGCCTGCTTCAGCTTTCCCGTTTAGCTGTGCTCCAGTACAACTTTAGTTGTAGAATGAGGCTTGGACCAGACATGGGCCACAGTGTGCTGACCTCCATTCTTCTCATCAGGTGGAAGAGGCAGGAGGGGGGCTGTTTGTCCACTGCTGGGTCCCAGCCCTTGGTGGAAGCAGAGGTTTGGTTTGTTGCATGAATGTCCTCATGGGAGTCCCCTCCCTGCCAAGACCCCACCCTCATAAACGGTTGGTGGTCCGCTAGTTGTCACCCTCCCTGCACGCACTCCATCCCCTCTGTGTCCTGCTCTCTGGGTGCCCTGTGCTCTGGACCATGCTGCCCTTGGCACCTCACTGCCAACACACCGAGATTGGTGGCTGCACTGGGCAGCAAGGTGGGGCCACCCAGAACCTGAACTTCGTGACAGGAACTCATCCTGTCTTGTCTCTTAAGGGCTCCCACAGTGAGACTTCAGGCTTGAGGGAGGGAGGGTCAGGGTGGTACCGGTCTCGTTTACCAAAGTGTGCAAGTGCCCTAGTCTCTGAGCCCTCACCACTGTTGCCACTCCACAGAAACTAGGCAGCATGCTAAGTTACTTGGGGAAGCCCCCAGGCCTGACTCCCATCCCCACCCAACCCCTCTGCTCCCCACTTGGGTCTTCCTGCCCGGGCTGCCCCTGTGGTCTCTGAGACTCCCAACTCCTCCATTCTCAGAAAGTGGCTCCTGATACTTCCTAGAGAGCCTGGGATCTCCTGCCTGGCATGTGCTCACACTGTTCCCCGGGCTTTGGCCCCTCTTCCCACCACATTTGGCTTTGAAATCTTACCCCTGTAACCCTGCAACTCCCCTTCCTGGGCTGAAACTTGCCCTTGGCCCCCTCCCCATTTGGCACTTGCAGCCTCCCCCACCATGTCTGGTTCTGGCTGCAGGTGTCCACATGAATGTGGATGTACTTGAAGCAGGGCCCGGCATGACCTCACAACTGAGCTCACTGGGCCTGGGAAGCTTCGGAGCAGTGGGCAGGGTATGGGCTGCAATCCTGTGTCAGGAACAGCGTCAGCCCGCTCACAGCTGGAGCAGCCCTGAGGGGACATCACAAAGGCACTGCCACCGCCGCCTCAAAGTCCAGACAGACATGCTGTGGTCCAGGAGGTCGTTGCCTTTCTTCCCCAGAGTGGCCAGGGAATTTTGTGGACAGACCTGGGATGGAGGCCAAAGCTGGGCCCCTGAGCTGCCCAGGAACTTTTGGAGGCCCTCCAGTAGGCACCGGCATGGGAAGTGTGCAGTGAGGTGAGGACAAGCATATCCACAGCTGGACACCCCAGTCAGATGGTAAATGGTGCTGCTCTGAGCGCTTCCTGGGATAGGGAGGCAGGTTTTGAGATAGACTCAAGCCTACACAGGATGGTGCAAGGTGGGAGGATGCTTTGGTCAGAAGAAACTCAGACAGGTGGGCTGAGTGACCAGGGGCATAGATAGTCTCCACTTCTCCCAACTTCAGCCTCCTGGCCTGTGAGCTGGGGCAGTGAGCATAAGGGTGAAGTCTCCAGGTTGATGCTTCAGAGACATCCAAGTTGTTGTCTTAGCTTTATTGAAGTATAAGTGAAATACAATAAATTGCATATATTTAAAGTATTCAGTTTGATAAGTTTCCATATAGGTGTATACTCATGAGGTCCACAGTGTGATCGAGATAATGAAGGTATTCATCATCCCCACATGTTTCCTCATCCCCATTTGTAATTTCTTTCCTCCTCATCCCCAGGCGACCATGACATATACATTTGTTTGCACTTTCTAGTTTTAAATAAATGGAATCATACAACACATACTGTTTTTTTTGGTCTGGCATAATTTTTAGATGTACGTTTGTTAATGTGCATATCAATAGCTATTCCCTTTTGATTGCTGAGTAGTATTCCATTGTGTGGCTGCTCCACACTTTTTAAAATCTATTTTCCTATTGATGGTCATTGGGTTGTTTTGAGTTTTTTGTTTTGTTTTGGCTGTTACAGATATACACATTCCTATATGAGTCTTTGTATAGACATATGCTTTCATTGCTCTTGGGTAAATACCTAAGACTGGATGGCTATGCCATATGTCAGATGTATGCTTAACTTTTTAGGAATCTGCCAGATTCTTTGCCAAAGTGGTTGCACCGTTTTACACTCCCCATCAGCAGTGTAGGAGAGTTCTAATTGCTCCACCCTCATGCCAGCCTTGGTAGGGTCAGGCATTTTAATCTTCAGTGTTCTAGTGGTAACTCATTGTAGTTACCATTTCCATTTCCCTTTTCACTTAATATGTTGAGCACCTTTTCATGTGATTCCTTCTCATATATATATCTTCTCAGGTGAAGTATCTGTTCAGTTCTTCTGCCCATTTTTTATTGGGTTATTTTTCTTACTGAGTTTTGAGAGTTCTTATATTCTGGATACAAATCCTTTATCAAATGTGTGATTTGCAAACATTTTTTTCCCAGTCTATGACTTGTCATTCTCTTAACTTGCCTAACAGCATAAATTCGTAGTTTTGGAGTCCAGATTACCAGTTTCTCTTTCTGTGGGTCATGTCCAAAGTCACAAACATTTTATCTTGTTTTCCCCTGGAAGTCTTATACTTTTAATGTTTAAGCTTATGATCCATTTTAAATTACTTTTCATATATGCTGTAAGGTATGGATTGTAGCTCATTTTTTTATATAAGGATATTCATTTATTCTATCATCATTTGTTAAAAGATTATCCCTTCTCCACCAAATTGCCTTTTTTTGTACCTTTGTCAAGTCAGTTGGCCATACGTATGGGTCTATTTCTGGATTCTCTATTATGTTCAGTACCTCTGTTTGTCCATCTTTATGCCGATAGTATGCTCTCTTAATTACTATAGCTTTATAATATTGAAATCAGTTAGTGTTAGTCCTACTCCTTTGTTGTTCTTTTTCAAAGTCATTTTGATTGTTCTAGGTCCTTTGAATTTCCATATGAATTTTAGAATGAGATGTTCAATTTCTACCAAAAAAAAATACTGGGATTTTGATTGGCATTGTGATGAATTAAAAGATCCATTTGTGGAGAATTGACGTCTTAACAATATTGAGTCTTTTGGCCCATGAATAGGTATATCTCTCCATTATTTAATTTCTCTCAACAATATTCTGTGGCTTTTAACGTATAGGTCTTGCACATCTTCTGTCAGATTTAAGCATAAGCATTTAATATTTTTAATGCTATTGTAAATAATATTTAAAATTTTTTCACTTACTGATTGTTCAATCCTAGCATATAGAAATAAGTTTGATTTTTGTATATTAATCTTGTGTCTTGCAGCCTAGCTGAACTCACTTATTAGTTCTAGTGGCTTGTTTGTAGATTTCTTTGGATTTTCTATACAGACTGTTGTGTGATGTGTAAATAAAGACAGTTTTACTTCCTCCTTTCCAATCTAGATGCCTTTGGTTTTTCTTGTTTCATTGCACTGTAGGCTGGGAACTCCAGTGCAAGGTTGAACAGAAGTAGGGAGACTCAGTTTTTCATCATTAAATAATATTAGCTGACAGGTGTTTGGAAGATGCCCTTTATCAGGTTGAGGATGCTCCCTTCTGTTTGCTGAGAGTGCTTATCAGGGATGAATGTTGAATTTTATCAGGTTTTCCTGCATCTTTTGAGATGATCCCATAGATTTTCTTTTTTTGTCTTAATATACTGAATTACATTGATTTTTTTTCTAGTGATTGCTAATCAACACTACATTCTTTGGATAAGCCCCTCTGGATCATGGTTCCTTATCCTTTTTATATATTGGTAGATTTTTGTACTGTCTTTGGTTTTGGTTACAGGGTAATGCTGGTCTCATAAAATTAGGTGGAAAGTATTCCCTGCTTTTCAGTTTTCTGGAAGAATCTGTGTACAGTTGGATTTATGTCGTTCTTAAATGTTTGGTAGAATTCACCAGTGAAGCCATCTGAGCCCAGAATGTTCTCTTTGAGGATTTCAACTACACATTCGATTGCTTTAGTAGATATAGGACTATTCAGATAATCTATTTCTTCTTGAGTGGGCTTTGGTAGTTTTTGTCTTTCAAGGAATTTGTCCATTTCATCTAAGTTGTCATGTTTGTTGGCATAAAGCTGCTCATGATATTCCCTTATTATGCTTTTTAATGTTTGTGGTGCTCCTTACCCCCACCCCAGTTATTCTGGCTAGAGATTTATCAATTTGATTAATCTTTTCAAAGCACTTACTTTTGAATTAATTTATTTTATATTTTTTCTATTTCATTCATTTCTACTCTGATCATTATTGCTTCCTTTTTTTCTTTGAATTTCATGTGCTTTTCTAATTTTTTGTTTCTGTTTTTACTTTTTATTGAGGAAAAACATATAGAGCACAAAGCATAAGTGTGAACTTCCAGATGCTGAACACACCCATATAATGAGCACCCAGATCAAGAATCAGAACATCTCCAGCCCCAGAAGCCTCTTTCAAGGGCCCTCCCCCAACCCAATGGTCACCACTGCCCTAATACCAGCAGAGATTAGTTTTACTTATTCTTGGAACTGTATATATAAATGGAATCATACAGTATATCTCTTTTGTGTCTGGCTTCTTTCACCCAATATTATATGAGATTCGTCTCTGTTGTCTAAATAGCAGTAATTTACTCATTTTCATTTCTGTGTAGTACTTCGTCATGTGACTATATCATAATTTTTCCTTCTGTTGACAAAACTTGGGAACTTTCTGGGTTTTTTGTAAATAATGCTCCTATAAACACGCAGGGTCAGAGAACAGGTGTGTGCTTAGTGTTAGTAGATAATAGTTTTCCTAAGTGGTTGTACCAGTTACACTCCCACCACCAGAGGATAAGAGGTCATGAGGGCTTTAGGCAGGGCATGACAATATGTGTCCTAGTCCACCATCCTGCTGTCCAGTGTTTGTTGAGCAACTGAGTGAATACACAAGCACACAGCTGAAAAGAGACAGTTCTGACTGGGGCTGGCTGAACTCTCATCACATACCATGTGGGCCCAAAGACTAGCCGCAAACAAGAAACAGCTCCTCCCCTAAGTAATACACAGTCTATAAGGAGGGTTTAAAACCATGCTCCCAGTGGGGTTTATAGGGTCTGTGTTCAGTACAGAATTTGTGTCTGGGACATGGAGGTGAGGAACATGGCAGCCACCAGGCAGGACTTGAAGGCCTTCATCCCTCGGTCTGTAGAAGGCCCAGAGAACATTTGGGCTAAGGCCTGAAGGAGTGTTGTCTGGAGAAGACCAAGCACGGTGAGCCGGGGTGAACGTGGGGCTCTTACGAGGTGTGTGCCTGGGGCCTAGGCTCTTAGCCTTGTGAGCCTCAGTCGTCTCATCTGTTAAAAGGGCTTAACCCCACAGGGCTTTTAGCTGTACCTTGAGCTTTGTGTCCATTACCTGGTCTAGTTTTTAAGATGGAAGTGAGGTTATTGATTGGATTGGTGTTTGGTTTTTGTTTTTTTGGGGTTTTTTCCTGTAACATAGTCATTTAGTGCTATAAATATCCTCCTAAGTCCTTGCTATAGTGGCATCCCACAAATTCTCACATTCATTTCATTTTCATTTAGTTAAAAATACTTTCTAGTTTCACTTTTGATTTCTTCTTTGACCCATGTGTTGGTTAGGTGCCAAATATTTGAGGATTTTCTAGAGAGCTTTACATTATTGATTTTTCATTTAATTCCCTGTGGTTAGAGCAAATTCTCTGTATGGCCTGAATCCTTTTGGGGCATGTTTAATGGCCCAGAATATGGTTTGTCTGGGTAAATGTGTCCTTGAAAAGAATGTGTGTGCTGCTGCTGTCGGGTGGGAGATTCTACACATGCCAATTAGGTCAACCTAGTTAATAGTGTTGTTCATGTCTTCTGTGTCCTTACTGATGTTCTGTCTACTTGTCCTATGAAATCTTGAGAGAAATATGAAGAGTTGGATGTTGAACTCTCCCAACTATAATTTTGGATTTATCTATTTCTCCTTGCAGTTCTATCAGTTTTTGCTTCATAGACTTGTAAGGTTGTCTTTGTGACTTAGACTCCTTTTTTTGTTTTTTTGACTGTGTTGGGTCTTTGTTGCTGCGCGCAGGCTTTCTCTAGTTGTGGCGGACAGGGGCTACTTTTTGTTGCAGTGCATGGGCTTCTCATTGCAGTGGCTTCTCTTGTTGCAGAGCATGGGGTCTGGGTGCGTGGGCTTCAGTAGTTGTAGCACGTGGGCTCAGTAGTTGTGGCTCATGGGTTCTACAGAGCAGGCTCAGTAGTTTAGTTGCTCCGCAGCATGTGGGATCTTCTCGGACCAGGGATCGAACCCGTGTCCCCTGCATTGGCAGGCAGAGTCTTAACCACTGTGCCACCAGGGAAGTCCCTAGACTCCTTATTATTATGAAATGACCCACTTTGTCGCTGGTGATATTCTTTGCTTTGAAATCTACTTTATCTGATATTAATAGAGCCATTCCAGCTGTCTTTTGATGAGTGTTAGCGTGGTTTATCTTTTTTTCATTCTTTAACTTCTTTGAACAACTTTAACGGCTTTATTTATTAATATAATTCACTTACCATACAATTTACTCATGTAAAATGTATGGTTCATTGGCTTTTATATTCAAAGTTGTGCATCTATCACCACAACCAATTTTAGCACATTTTCATTAGCCCCAAAAGATACCCCCTTAACTGTCACCCACTCCAACCTCCCAACTCCACCCCCCGCCATGGGCAACCGTTGATATGCTTTCTATCGCTATAGATTTAGCTGTTTTGGACATTTCATATAAATGGAATCATAAAATATGTGGCCGTTTGTGACTAGCTCTTTTCACATAGCAGAATATTTTCAAGGTTCATATATGTTGTACCGTGTATCAGTAATTCATTTCTTTTTATTACCAAATAATATGCTATTGTATGGATAGACCACATTTTATTTATCCCTTCATCAATTGCTGGACATTTGGGTTGTTTCCACTTACTGGCTGTTATGAACATTTGTGTACAAGTTTTAGTGTGGATATATATGTTCTTTTTTTTTTTGAGTCTATACCTAGAAGTGGAATTGCAGAATCATATGGTAATTCTATGTTTAACTTTCTGAGGATCTGCCAGGCTGTTTTCCAGAACAGCTGCACCATTTTATGTTCCCACTAGCAATGTATGAGGGTTCCGGTTTTTCCATACCTTCACCAGCACTTGTTATTTTTCTTTTTTTTAATTTTATTTTTCAATTATATCCATCCTAGTGGGTGTGAGGTGCTATCTCATTGTGGTTTTGACTTGCATTTCCCTAATGTCTGTTGATGTTGAGCATCTTTTTATGAGCTGATTGGCCTTTTTTTTTTAATCTTTGGAGAAATGTCTATTCAAGTCCTTTGTACACTTTTTAAATTGGGTTGTTTATCTTTTTATTGTTGAGTTATAGGAGTCCTTTATATGTTCTGGATACTAGACCCTTATCAAATACAAAATTTAAAAATATTTTCTACTGTTGTGTAGGTTGTTTTTTCACTTAATAATGTCCTTTAATACACAGATTTTTAAATTTTGATGAAGTACAATTTATCTATTTTTTTCTTTTGTTACTCGTGCTTTTGGTGTCACATGGAAGAACCCATTGCCAACAAGGTGATGAGGATTTATCCCTATTTTCTTCTGAGAGTTGTAGTTTTAGGTCTTACATTTAGGTCTCTGATCCATTTTGAGTTAATTGTTATATGTGATGTAAGGAAGAGATCCAGCTTCATTCTTTTGCATGTGGATTTCCATCTATCCTAGCACTATTTGTTGAAAAACTATTCTTTCATCACTGAATTATTTTTGCACGCTTCTCAAAAATCAATTGACCACATCTGTGAGGGTTTATTTCTGGACTCTTCTGTTCTGTTGGTCTATATTGTCTATCCTTATGCCAGTACCACACTGTTTTGATCACTGTATCCTCATATTAAGTTTTGAAATCTTAAGTTTGAGAATTTCAAAACTTAATGTGAGTCCTCCCACTGTGTTTTATTTCAATATTGTTTTAGCTGTTCTGGGCCCCTTTCAGTTCTGTATAAATTTTCATTTCTGCAAAAAAAGGTCATTGGAATTTTGATAGAGATTGCATTGAATCTCTTAATTATCTTTTAAAGGGATTTACATAAGAAGAAGAACAAGTCTTTTATATTTGCTCACGTAGTCACCATTTCTGGTGCTTTTAATAACTCCTTGTAAATCTAGATTTCCATCTGGTATTGTGTTTCTTCTCCTGAAGGATTTTATTTAGCACTTTGTAATGCATATCTGCTGGTGATAAATTCTTACAACTTTTGTATGTCTGGAGTCTTTATTTCACCTCTATTTTTGAACAGTTCTCACTGGGTATGGCGCTACAGTTAATAAGTTTTTTGTTTTGTTTTTTCAAGATGTTGCTCCACTGTCTCCAGGTTTGTCAGAGAAATCCTGTGTCATCCTTATGCTTCCTTCTCTATAAGTAGTGTGTCCTTTTTCCTCTGGCTGATTTTAGTATTTTTTTCCTGCATCACTGGTTTTAAACAAGTTTGTGATATGTTTAGTGCAGTTTTCTTCTTATTTCTTGTGCTTGGAGGTTGATGAGCTGCTAAGATTTGTGGATTTATAGTTTCCATCAAATTTGGAAAAATTTCAGTCATTATTTCTTGAAGTTTTTTTTTTATCCTCTCTTCCTCTCCCGTAGGGACTCTTAACTACCCGTGTGTTGGGCTCCTTGAAGTTATCCCACAGCTCGCTCACACTGTGTTTGGTGTTTTAGTCTTTTTTTTTTTTGCCTATGTGTTTTATTTTGAGTAGTCTTATTGCTGTTTCTTCAAGTTAACTAATCTGTGTTGTGCAATTTTCCGTTAATCCCATCCAGTGCCCCTTTCATCTCACACCTTGTAATTCCATCTTCTGTATCTTCTCTGGTTGCTACTTGGCATGGCTCAGTGTTCCTGAGCCTATAGAAATCAGTCCTGCCCCATCTCCCGGCTCTGTCACTGTGTCACTCTGTCCTCTCCTTTCCTCGTGGACTGGCTTCTCTGCCCCTTGGCAGGCCCAGTCACCAGTGATTGGGTGCCAGGTTCTGGGTTTCACTGTGTTGGGAGATGGTGCCGTTATTCCTGTGTGTGTTCGTGTGCTTTATTCTGGGATATAGTTCGATCCTTTCAGGTTTTGCCCTTAAGCTTTGTTGGTCGGGACCAGAGAGCATTTCCCCAGCTCCACTTTGTCCTGACCTGCAAGGGCTCTACCTGCTGCCTGTGGGTTAGGGCTTCCCTCTTGCTGGTAGGAATAAGCGCTGCTTACAGCCTGTGTAGGCAGTGGAATTGTTTCCTCTGTCCCTATGGGTGGCCGTTTCCTGGCTTCGGTGGCTTCCTCACAGGCTTGCACTGACTGTCCCCTGCGAGGACTGAGGGCCCCTCTGTTCAAAGGTCTACTGCCTTCACTGCCTTGTCCACTCACTGTCTTCCAGTACCACCTCCTTCTCTCAGGCCTGCCAGGCCTCAGTTTCTTTCTGCACCATGGCTGAAGTTCCTTCTGGGAGGAGTGGGGGGTGTCACGGAGCTTACCTGTGCCCTGCCTCTCACTATCTGGTGTTCAGTGACTTGAAAACTATTGCTTAGTCACATAAACTTCCCAGTTGTTTTTAGTTTTCCACATGGGAGGGAGATCCAGACTCTGTGAGTGTCTTGTCTTGGCAGGAGGTGTAAGTCTCCAGCTCCATTGTCTTTGAAAAGCTGCCTGGGTGCTCATGGGCCCCAGGCTGGGAGCTGGGTGGAGGTGAAGATTCAGGCCAAGGTGTGAATGTGTGTGTGTGTGTGTGTGTGTGTGCGCACACGTGTGTTTAGCCATCGCACCTCAGGATAGCCTCTGATGATGACATGGTGCCTCACGAGATGTCGGTGCTCCAGCTCGAGATTCAAGTGCGTGTTCTGCTCTGTTTACCCCGTTAGGCTTGTCTGGAGGTTTGGAGAGACACCCATGAGCTGGCTGATGCTTTCCAATACACCTGCCCCATGGGTTGGGTTCTTCCTGCACTCCTGGCAAGTTCTGGTTCGCCTAGGGCTGGTGTGCAGCTGGGGGTTGGGGCTGCCACCCAGGATACGGCAGGTCCTACGTAGACACAGATTTGTGCTTTAGTCTTTCCCTGGGACCAGGATGGAGGAGGTGGAGGACAGCAATAGAAATCATAGAGCTGAGCTGACTTGATTTAAAAAGGAGCCTGTGTCTTCACTGAGCAGGTTTTCAGTGGCTGAGAGCAGATGAACAAGACTCACTCTTGGGAGGGAGAGCAGTTACCCTGACCATACCCTACCCTACTTTATTTAGCCAGTCCCCTGCCGACAGAGAAACAAGACACTTTCTACATTTTGATTTTTTATATTACCAACAGTCCTGCTCAGTAACATCCTTATACATGGCGTTGCACGTTTTCCCAGTTGTTTTCTTGGACTAAATTCCTAGACTTCATATTAAATAATAAATGAATGAAAATGTTTCTATTTCTCTCAAGAGATAAAGGCATCATTTTCTTTGCTCTTTAGGAGCCCTCTCTCTTTTATTTTTCTTCTGTGAGCCAGGAGCCCTGTAAAAAGACAAGGTCTCCCCTCAGAGGTCTGCATGGGGTGGCCAGTGGGAAGGGGGCCCCTGGGGAGGACACACACTACAGGCCTATGTGGGTCACGTCCTGGCTACTGTGATGGTGCAGGGTGGGAGGGAAAGAGAAGCAAAAGTGCTTACTAGGGGCCGTGACACCTGGGGGGACATGACACGATGGCAGGTCCGAGCCGGCCGGGACCTGGGGCATGGACTTGGGCAGGCCAGCGCCAATCCTGGTTGTACTTGCCCATGGGGGCTCCTCCCTGAGCCAGCCACATGCTCCTTTGCCTCTTACAGCCTAAAGCCCTTGCTGGGTCTGGGGATGGTGGGTCCTCTCCCCTCTGGTATTTTTATCTCTGTGCTCAGGTCCTGGACAGGTGGGCAGGGTCTCCTGACTAGGACACACATGGGGACCTGTTGGCCGATTCTGAGTGGTCTGGTTCACACTCTTGTCCCCTAACTTGTGCCAGGCTTGGGCTTCCACCTTCCTAGGCCTCCCCAGGCACAGGTGTCTCCCAGGATGAGTGAATCAGGATCAGGCAGGGTAAGGGCACTTCCCTGAGTCTTGGTTTCCATATCTGGAGGGAGACCTCAGACCCACCCTGGTTCTGGGGGCTTCCCTTCCTGGCCCCGGACTGGGGCCAGTCTGCTGATGGGGGCCACACTGGCAGAGATGGTGGCTGGGGCCTCCTATCCCTGCCTCGCCCCAGTTCCTCCAGCCCGTCCCTCTATCCCATCCCACCAGGGCTCCTCATTAGCCCCACTCCCAGCTCTTCTGTAACCTCACAGCCCTCGTGTAGCCCTTAGGTATCTTGCTCCTCCTGTGTCCCCCTCTTCCCCCACGTGTCTGGCCACAGGGTTGCCTACAGTCTCCCTCTCAAGAGCATCTCATCTCCTGCAGGCATTTGGACAGGCCCACACGAACCATAAAAAGGTGGCTGCGGACGGCGAGAGCCGGGAGGAGAGTCTGATCCAGGAGTCGGCTTCCAAGGAGCAGTACTATGTGCGCAAGGTGCTGGAGCTGCAGACAGAGCTGAAGCAGCTGCGCAACGTGCTTGCCAACACACAGTCGGAGAACGAGCGCCTGGCCTCAGTGGCCCAGGAGCTGAAGGAGGTAAGCAGCAGAACTAGGGTGGGCTGCTTGACTGTGGGTGGGTGGGAAAACAAGCCAGTGCTTCCTGGGGGCAGGGCCACCCACAAGTTGTTCCACTCCCAGCCCAGTTTTATGTGGCTCATGGTGGTCCAGGAAGGGCTGAGGGTGGCAGGATCCCAGCTCTGCCCTTGGACTGATGTGAATCCTGGGTTCCTCATGTGAACAACAGAATTATAGTGTCCACCTGCCAGCTCGTGACAACAAAATCAGAAGGGACCACCACAGACAGCTCCTAGGATCAGCTCAGCCCCTGACAGGGGCCTGGCCATGAGAGGCCTGGGCAGGTGGAGAGGGGAGGGCAGGCATCCAGTGCCCTCCGAGAGAGGTGGGAGGGTGGGCCACCATTCGCAAGATGGGGTGGGACAGCATCAGGGGAGCAGGCATAACCAGAAGTCTACATGAGCTGCAGTCCTGGCTGTGGCCTTGGTGGGGGGGGTGGTCCCTGGTTGTTAGAGCCCACAAGTTCTCATTAGGAAGGGCAAGAGGCCTTGCTCTGGGCTGTGGGAAGACCCACTCTCTGGCCTCTATTCTCCTGGGGGGGGCGGGGAGCAGTGACAGGTGACCAAAACAGCAGATGTTTCTGAGCGGTGGGCAGCTCTGAGGTCGACACCTCAGATGTGAGGGTGTATGGCAGTCAAGGTCCCACAGGGCTGGGAGGGGACACTGGCAAGGTTTGGGGCAGAGCCCAGGGTCCGGCAACAGTGGGGAGTAGTCACCCACCCTGGTTTGGGATCAGAGATCACCAAGGCTTGTGGGCCTGGGAGGAACTTGGCTGGATCCAGGGGGAGTGCATGATCTCATTTCCTCCTACAGGAGCATTCTAGTCAGGGTGGGGAGAAGGGGCCATCGGAGCTGTAGATTTGACCACCCAAGTTGGAGACTAGACTCTGCTGACTAAGTACCCTTTTCCGGAAGAGCCAGTAGAGGTGCTCTGCCCAGCCCAGACTCATTCTGCTCCTTCCCTCTTCCAGAAGGGGGCTGTCAGGAGCGTGGCGGGGGACTTGCTGACTACTGACTTTGGCGTCAGGAAATGAGCTCAGCCAGTCCCACACACTGCTATTGAAGAACAGGTCTGGTTGGGCCAGGATTCCTGCTGTTCCTCTTAGTGCTTCAGGAGGAAGCCTTCTCCTCCCCACCCCCATACATCCTCAGTGCATCTCTCTCCTGAGGCCCCACCTGTGCCCCTGATCACTGTAGGAGCTATGTAGGATCACTGTGGAGCCATGCCAGGTTCTTGGTTGGAGTGGAGGCTCTCCATCACTGCCTACTCAGACTAGAGCCCTGGTCAGTGTCCCCATCGTTGCTGGCTCTGTCTGTACTCTGCTCCCATCCCACTCAAGTTACTCTTCTGCTGGTCCTGGCCCTGCCACTTCTACCTGAGCTGCTCTGCTGAGCTCCTCCATGGCCGTCCCCCATCCTACAGGAGGCTTGCACCAAGGCTCGGGCCTGGCTGAGGAGCCTGGATCATGAGGACACAACACCAAGCACTGTCCCTGATAGGCACCAACCTGTACCTGTCTTGGTGTGACCCAGCCAAGGAGGCTTTGCACAGTCGCCATAGGAGATGCCCCTTCCACAGGAGGTCATTTCCCTCCCTGTGCCTGGTCCTGCTGCCGTCCATGTTCAGTGACTGATGGGCCAGCTGTGCTGTGCCCTCTGACCCCCACCCCCATCCCCATCCTTCCACCCTGCGATGACTGGCTTAGGGGTTCATTCCCCCATGCCCAACTCTCCAAGAGGAACTCGTGGCCTCCATCATGTGACACGTGTAGCAAACATGCTCAGCATGTGGGACAGTTCCAGCTACCCCATAACTTGTCCTCTCAGTGACCCTGTGGGCATCCAGTTACTTCCCTCATCTCACAAATTGGGAAACCAAGGTGCAGAAGGTTTGGCTGCATGCCTAAAGTCAGTGGGTCCTGACCTCTGCACTGTGAATGGACGGGCCCCGCCGACTTCTGTCCTGGGACATGGCCTTGGGCCCCATTTTGCAGATGGAGAAGCAGAGACCCAAGGAGCTGTGCACGGCCACAGCTGGCTGGAGGCAGAGTCAGGTCCTTTGCACATGCCAAGGCCTTCCACGGATTTGCCTTGGGAATGGAGGGGTGAGGGCTTCCTGGCGAAGCAGGACTGTGAGTTGTGGAGGTGTCAGCAGCATCTGCCCGGTGGGACCTAGGAAAAGTCTTTCTGTCCCATTGGACCCTGGCCTTGCTGTCCTGGTGGACTCTGCACATGTCAGGCCCTGCACAGGCCCAGGAGTGAGTGACAAAGATGTCCCAGCAGAAGTCATGTCGGTTGCCATCTCCCCTGTCCTGGCTAGGAGCCAGGAAAAGGCTTTTTTCCTGCTATGGTGGCATCTGGGCCACCAGGAGCTTCTGGAAGAAAGCAAGGTGTTAGGCCGCAAAGTGAGGTGGTGGGTATTGGGTCAGGAGCAGCAGCCCCATGCTCCAGTGTGGAGTGGACAGGCTTGGACAGAAGGACACCTGGCTCCAGAGCCAGGGCATGGGGTTGTCACATGGGCAGACAACCCAGAGGTTGCTAATCATCCAAATTCCTCGCTTACTAATTCTGCTTTCCACCCAGCCCTGGTATACAGCTCAGCCTGGTTTTCTACCACTTTACAGCAAGGACAGCCTTTCCACTGTTTCTTATTCCCTCCTAAGGCCTTACTGGGAGCACTTCTAACTAACATTCATACCTCTTCTAGTGTTATTTTGTGATGGTATATGCATTCCCTAAGGCAACTGAAGATTTCTCTGTGACTCTTCTCTGAGCCTCACCAGAGTCACCTGAAACAATTACATTTCTACCAATAGTCTCAAGGCAGTCTGGCCTTTTCCTGTCCTCCTCAAAGCTCTTTCAGCTTCTGGCCATCCCCACCTCCACGGCCACTTCCACATATTCAGGTATTTGTTACAGCAATGTCTTTTTCCTGGTATTAAACCTATATTTGTATATTTGTTTTTTCGGGCCACCATAATAGATTGCCACAAACTACTGGCTTAAAACCACAGAATTTTATTCTCTAAGATTTTCTGTATCTGAAATGAAGGTGCTGGCAGGACCATGTTCCATGTGGAGCCTCTCCAGCTTTTGGGTGCCGGCAACCCTCCGTGTTCCTTGTCTTGTGTTCACATTGCTCCGGTCTCTGCCTCTGTCTTCACCTTCTCCCTGTGCAGGCTCCACAACTCTGACTGGGCTGGGGCATCCCTCCCACCTCCACCCTGGCCTTACACGGGGCCACAGGCCTTTCCTGGGGCTTGGGCTATGGCCTCCTGGCTAAACATCTTGCCCTTTCCTCTGAGGGAAAATACTGACCAGCTTTGGAGCGCTCCTGTGCTGGGCGGTGCTCCCTCCCTGTGCCTTAGCTCCAGCTGCGCCATGATGCGGCTTCTGCGACATGGGGTACTGGCTGCTCTGCATTCCAGACTCCCAGACCTGACTTCAGTACAACACCCCTCCTCACCTACTCGGCCTCCCTCAGCAGCAGCTGACACCAGTTGGCAATGTGTGTGCTGTGCGTGGGCGACTGTACACGTGCCTCAGTGAACAAGACAGAGCCTAGAGCAGCACCTAGCACACTTGGTACGTACTCAGTAGTGAAGGAGTGGGTGATGCCCCTCGGGGTGGTTGAGCATCACGTGCAGTGCCAGTATGGAGACAGCGCCAGTGAAAGGTTTTCTGAGCCACACAGAGAGGCCACACGTTGTCCAGGTCCGTTTCTGTGAATGTCAAGAAAAGGCAAATCCACAGACTGAAAGCAGATTGGTGGTTGCTAATTGGTGTGTGGTTTCTTTTTAGGGTGATGAAAATGTTCCGGAACAGGTAATGGTGCACAACTCTGAAGAAGCTATAACCACTGAATTGTACACTTTCAGTGGGTGAACTTCATGGTATATGAATCATATCTCAATAAAAATAACAAAGACAACTCCTGTGCAGGAAGACTGCGCAAGGGTTCAGCTCAGCAGAGGTTTCTGGCGCAGCCTGGGCACATAGGTTCTGGGGTGCAGAGGGCTTTGGCCTAGGCAATCAGGCTGGCCCGTGGTCTTATCTCTTTCTGTCTTCTTTCTGTCCACCTCAGGACCACTTGTTTTATTGAGGGGAGTTGTTAAGTTTTAAATAAAGCCCATTTACATTGTTCGTGACCAACAGCTCCCACCCGCTGCCCCTGTCTCACCATCTTACCTCCTGTGTCCTCCCATACTGAGAGTAGGCAGGTGGTCTCAGCAGGTGCATCAGGCCAGAGTGGGCTGAACCACAGCAGGTGGGGAGCAACCAGCTTGCCTTACACAAAGTGGATGCAGCAAACATGTGTTCTTATATTGCAATCATTGTGTTAGGACTCTCCAGAGAAGCAGACCAATAGGGGTGTGTGTGTGTAGAGAGAGAGAGATTTATTGTAAGGAATTGGCTCACTCAGTTGTGGGAGCTGGCAGATCCAAAATCTGTGGGTTGTGCCAGCTGGCTGGAGACCCAGGGAAGAACTGATGTTGCAGCTTGAGTCTGAAGGCTGTCTTTTTTTTTTCTCAAGGCCTTCAACTGACTGGATAAGGCCCACCCACATTATGGCGCGTGATCTGCTTTACTCAGTGGGTCTACTAATTTAAATGTTAATCTCATCTGAAAGATACCTGAATGGCGACATCTAGACTGGTGTTTGACCAAATATCTGGATGCCAGGACCTAGACAAGTTGACACTAAAATTAACCATAACAGTCAGTTGGGTGGTAAACAAGGGAAATGGCCAGAGTCGAGGTGTATGCAGAACTTCGTTAGGAAGCAAGTAAGTATATGTTTCCTCCCATTGCCACTCACATTGTTATTTTGTTTATTTTTGCCTAATAGGAGTTTTGCTTTCCGGGGGCCTTGCATTTCTCCAGTCAGTAACTTGGTGTCTGTTTTTTCTGGTGTTGACTCTTGGATACCTCCTTGGGTCACTTATTGAGAAGACTGCATTAGTCCATTTACTGGAGATTTTGGTAGTAAGCGTTTGTCAGGAGTGCTTGATACATATAATGACTCACTCCCCTCTCTGTTGCTTTCTTGAACTTTTTTTCTTATTGGTCCTATTTCATTTTACCAATCCAACATTGCTGTTCCGTGTGTACCTATATGGAATCTTAGTGTATGCACGGATGTGATCACAAGAAACCTCAGCACCAGCAGAGAGGCCAGTGTGCTGGGTGAGGAGGACAGGGTGAGCTATGGGGCCCAGTGGGTGATGGCGCTTCTAGCCGAGGGTCCAGGTGGGGCGGTGTTGGCGTGGGGGGGTGTTAGATCTTTGCAGGCATGTGGGGGAAGCTGCTTGGAGCGTTGGGAACAGGGATGTGGGGAGAGATGGAGAGTTTGTCTAGGGGATGATTCTGCCCCCATGGGACACTGGCCATGTCTGGAGGCAGTTTCAATGGTCACAACAGGGGTGGGGGCTGCATCCAGTAGGCAGGGCTCAGGTTGCTGCTAAACATCCTACAGTATACAAGGTGGCCCCAGAATGTGGGCCAAGGGACCCAGGTCCTGGCACACGGCACATAGTAGCAGCCAGTTGAGAATTCCCAACAGTCTTGATTGCACAGTTCATGCCAGGTCTACACTCGCCTCTCTCCGTGCATGATGTTTGAATCCTCAAGGCACCTCGGAGGCAAGAACTCTTTTTTTAACAACTTTATTGAGATAATTCATATCCCTTACAACTCACCCACTTAAAGTGTACAGTCAGTGGATTTTAGTATATTTACAGATTTATGCACCATCCCAAATCAATTCTAGAATATTACATCATTCCAAGAAGAAACCCCATTAGCAGCCACTCTCCATCCCATCTTCTCCTTGCCCCCCAGCGACCACCCATCTGCTTTCTATCTCTGTGGATTTGCCTATCCTGGACATTTCATGTAAGTGGAATCATACAATACAGTACATGACCACTAATACCTCTTCTTTTATTCATGTTGTTTTCAAGATTTATTTGTGTTACAGCATGTTTATCTCATCAGTTGGTGGACATTTGAGTTGTTTCCACCTTTGCTATTGTGAATAGTGTCTGAACATTTGTGCACAAGATTTTGGTGGACGTGTGTTTTCCTTTCTCTCGAGTGCATGCCGAGGAGGGGCATTGATGGGTCAGATGTTAACTCTGTGCTGAACTGTTCGAGTAGCTGCAGACTGTTTCCACAGCTCTGCATCATTGTACATGCTACCAGCAGCACGTGACAGAGGAACTACTTTGAACCCCATTTTACAGATGAAGAAACCAAGGGTCAGAGCAGGCTGAGATCCTGCATTGTTCACTGCCATACCTCACAGCCCAGGGCCCCAGCTCCTCGCCAGGTGGCCACATCGGGCACCATAGCAGGCCTGGGATTCCAAGTCCCAGCCGCATGGCCACTACAGTGGGCCTGGCTGCACTGAGCTCCTTCTGCCCCAGGGGTGGTGAGACCAGCTAGGGCAGGCTGCTCACACCTGCCTTCCTCCTGGCAGATCAACCGAAATGTAGAGATTCAGCGTGGCCGCCTGCGGGATGACATCAAGGAGTACAAGTTCCGGGAGGCCCGTCTGCTGCAGGACTACTCGGAGTTGGAGGAGGAGAACATCAGTCTGCAAAAGCAGGTGTCTGTGCTCAGGCAGAACCAGGCAAGTATCTGGGCTGGGCAGGTGGGACAGGTAGGTTGGCTCTGGGCCACGGCCCTGGCCTAACCCTCACTTTGCTATCTCCGTGGTCAGGAGGCGTTTCACCCTCCTTCCACACACTCAAGCTGAGGGCCGCATGCCACTGTGGACCAGGGGTGTGGCAGCAGGGCCCAGCCCCTCCAAGATCAGAAAAACAAGGCCTTTGGCTGTTTTGTTGGCTGGCAGTTGGGCTAGACAAGGTGTTCCAGCCAGCAAAGATGAAAAAAAAACAAAAAAAAATGGAGGTGATAAAGAACCCCAGAGTCTGGGTGTGCAGCTTCATCTCCTCTCAGGTACTGACAGGAGACTAGAGATGTCCCTATGCCCTGTGGGACCCTAGAGCTGTCAGCGCACCCACTTCTCCCACTGTCTCAGGTTTGCCAGCCCCCTTTGACCTCCATGTGGTCCTGGACCTTGGGGTGAAGCCAGGTGGGCCTTGAACAGTGTGGAGATGTCCAAGCTGTCATATCATGCCCTCGAGTAACACCGCAATGGGTGGGATGAGTAGGATCACTTCCACCTGGGACAGGACAGGGCAGGAGGGTCACCTCTACCCAGCTGTGATAGGATGGGGACAGAAGGATCATCTCCACCTATGAGAGGACAGGGGCAGGAGGGTCACCTCCACCAGTGAGAGGACAGAGACAGGAAGGTCACCTCCACTTGTGATGGGACAAGAGGGTCACTTCCATCTGTAACAGAACACCCAGGGGGTCTTGGGCACTCAGGCCCCTCAAGACCTGACCCTACCACCTAACTCTCCAAGAACCACAGCTCTACAGGGTGGAGACTGGGGGGACCTTTATTCCAGGAACCCCAAACATCAGGGACCTGAGTATTTAAATCCTGCATAGGAAAGTGTGGGCCCATGTGTTTATGCTGACAGCAGAACCTCTGTGACTGTTACAACCAGCAGGGAGTGGATCTCCTCCCAAGAACATAGGCACAGGAGCTCCTTCTCTAGCTGCATAGCAGGCCCTCTGTGATGCTGTGCTCATCTGCAGTCACACACAAGCATCCTGAGGAGGCGGAAACCAGGCCCTGGGTGGCACGTGGTAGAGTCTGGCCCCTCCCTGGGGTTCCCCTACCCCAGGCCTTGACCCACAGAGACCCTCTTGGTCCTGCCTCTGAGTGGTTTGTTCCTTGTTTCTTGTACACATATTGCAGGATAATAAAATTTTTTTTAAGTTGCCCATAGATCCTAAGTACCCACATCAAGCATTGGTTTCTGTCTGCTCTCTCCTTGTCCACCTGCAAATACTGTTTGAACAGGCATGACCTTGCATTCTGCCTCTCACTCCCACTCCCACTCGGGCCTCTCTCAGTCTGGGTGGTATGTGCAGCTGAGGCACATCCCACTTCAGTGGGAGTTTTAGTTCCTTCATCTTGAAATATGATTAGAAGTAGTGGTCATATTGCACATCTAGATACATGTTTTACATATCTTAAAATATTTAATCAACTCTTAGTGCTATTTAAGTAGTTTTAGAATTTAAAGTCAGTATACACTTGGCAACATTTTAAGTCACCTGACAAATTGGCAGTGTGGATGTGTTCTGATTTCCATGGCATCTCTGGTGATGAGCAAGTCTCATGCTTCTGCACTGCTCATACCACGTGCACGTGTCCCAGGCGTGGGCTGACCATTTCCTGGGTGCACCTCATGCCTGTAACCCTCTAAGCATCCATGTCTTCCCAGCTGTGTAGTCAGCACAATGGTGCTTCTTCCCCATTCCTCAGGCATAGAAGAGTGTTGATCTCTCTTTCACAGGTGGAGTTTGAGGGCCTCAAGCATGAGATCAAGCGTCTGGAGGAGGAGACCGAATATCTCAACAGCCAGCTGGAGGACGCCATTCGGCTCAAGGAGATCTCGGAGCGGCAGCTGGAGGAGGCGCTGGAGACGCTGAAGACAGAGCGGGAGCAGAAGAACAGTCTGCGCAAGGAGCTGTCGCACTACATGAGCATCAATGACTCCCTCTACACCAGCCACCTGCACGTCTCCCTGGACGGCCTTAAGCTCGGTGATGACGCCGAAGCCCTGGCCAATGGCTTCGAGCACGGTGGCCTGGCCAAGCTGCCGCTGGACAACAAGACCTCCACGCCCACCAAGGACGGCCTCGCTCCACCTTCCCCCAGCCTTGTTTCTGACCTCCTCAGTGAGCTCAACATCTCTGAGATCCAGAAGCTTAAGCAGCAGCTAATGCAGGTGAGCGGGTGGGTAGCCCCACCCCACCCGGGTCTTGTCACAGCCCCGGGCCTTGGGCCCACGTGCACCATTCCCACCTCCACTCCTGTCCCCCATGGTGTTAGCCAGACCTGCTGGTCTCCAGGACAGCGCTTTCCTGACACTTTGTCAATGCTATGCACCTTCTTTTACTTACATTTCTTTTACATAGGTAATTCTGTATTGTTAACCTAAGTGGAATTGCAGCATTATAGGTGGAAGGTGCCCAGAGAATTAGGTTTCTGGTTACAAGTTTGGGCACCACCAGAGGTTTTCTTATGTCCGTCTGAGGTCCCTGCATGTAGTTTCCCGTGCTGTGTCCTGTAGACACGTCACGTCAGGGTTTCCTGCCCCGACTGAACAGAATCCCAGAGTCTGCACCACAGCCCCTTGGTTCGCTGCGTGTCTCTGAGGAGGGACTCACCCAACCCCGCAAGCATCTGGTCAGGGGGAAGAGCCATCATAGCCCCACACATGACACCTCCACCCGAATTTATCACAGAGAGGCTAGCAGGGTGATGGTCATGGCATGGATGGAGTCACTACTGGGACTGTCCAGGGGTCCTCTGAGCTCAAGTACTCATGTGGGCTGTTGACGGGCCCTTTCTGTGCCTTCGCAGATGGAGCGGGAGAAGGTGGGCCTGCTGGCAACGCTGCAGGACACACAGAAGCAGCTGGAGCAGGCCCGAGGGGCCCTGTCGGAGCAGCAGGAGGAGGTGAGCCGCCTCACAGAGAACCTGAGTGCTCTGCGGCGCCTGCAGGCCAGCAAGGAGCGGCGGACGGCCCTGGACAGTGAGAAGGAGCGAGACAGCCATGAGGATGGTGACTACTATGAGGTGGACATCAATGGGCCTGAGATCCTGGCCTGCAAGTACCGTGTGGCCCTGGCAGAGGCTGGGGAGCTTCGGGAGCAGCTGAAGGCCCTGCGCAGTGCACACGAGGCCAGCGAGGCCCAGCACACCGAGGAGAAGGGCCGGCATGAGGCCGAAAGCCAGGCGCTCACTGAGAAGGTCTCCCTGTTGGAGAAGGCCAGCCGCCAGGACCGCGAGCTCCTGTCCCGGCTGCAGATGGAGCTGAAGAAGGTGAGCGACGTCGCAGGCGAGACACAAGGCAGCCTGAGCGTGGCCCAGGACGAGCTGGTGACCTTCAGTGAGGAGCTGGCCAACCTCTACCACCACGTGTGCATGTGCAACAACGAGACGCCCACCCGTGTGGTGCTGGACTACTACCGAGAGGGCCCGGCTGGCGCCGGCAGCTGCAGCCCTGAGGCCCGTGGGCGTCGCTCACCTGTCCTGCCCAAGGGGCCGCCTGCCGCAGAGGGTAGGGCCAGGGACAGCAGCCCCTCACCTGGCTCCTCACTGCCCTCGCCCCTGAGTGACCCACGCCGGGAGCCCATGAACATCTACAACCTGATCGCCATCATCCGTGACCAGATCAGGCACCTGCAGGCAGCCGTGGACCGCACCACAGAGCTGTCGCGGCAGCGCCTGGCCTCACAGGAGCTGGGCCCAGCTGCGGACAAGGACCGGGAGGCACTCATGGAGGAGATCCTGAAGCTGAAGTCGCTGCTCAGCACCAAGCGGGAGCAGATCACCACGCTGCGCACGGTGCTCAAGGCCAACAAGCAGGTGTGCATGGCGCTCGGGTCCAGCAGGGGTGGGCACGTGGGCGGGGGGTTTCTCACCCTCCCTGGCCTCCTGTCCCGTGCTGTTCCTGCTACTGAAGGAAGGATGTGAGAAAACCTCACCTCAATGCTGTGGGGAGGGGCTGAGGCCTTTGAGAGGCCCCAGGGCTGGCTGGGGTCTTGGTCTGTGGCACTGAGGCAGCAGACCCCTCCTGACGCCCCTCACCTGCCCGTCTTTTGCATCTCTGACCCCCCAGACGGCAGAGGTGGCCCTCGCCAACCTAAAGAGCAAGTACGAGAACGAGAAGGCCATGGTGACCGAGACCATGATGAAGCTGCGCAATGAGCTCAAGGCCCTCAAGGAGGACGCGGCCACCTTCTCCTCACTGCGTGCCATGTTCGCCACCAGGTAACGCTTGCTGTTCCTTCGCTGCTCAGCAGCCCAGGAGCCTGGCCCTGTGGGTGATTCCATTTCTGCTGTGTGAAAACCCAGGGGCCCAGTTTTGTCTCCACTTTACACCTAAGATGAGAAAGTTGGAAGCAGAAAGCTAAAAGAGTGGGTCTTATGGCCAGGCTGGAGACATGAGCTTCGAAGGAGAAACGGGCAAGTGGGCAAGCCAGTGATAACAAATGAGTTTGCCCCCAGAACTTGGTGGGAAGTTCGTGTATTTAGAAGGAAGGTTCCCCTCCCAGCAGGGGCGGGGTCCCAGTGCTGCCCCTCTGACCCTACCAGTTAGAGTTTGTGGGGGTGGCGGGCGGTGTCTTTCTTTAGGCCAGTCCTGTGGTCAGGAAGCCGGGCAGGTGCAGAGCTGGAGGCTGCTTTTGGGGCCCGCTTCTGGGTGTTTCCCTATTCAGAGAGGCATGGTGCCATCTGCTGGCCAGTGTCAGTCAGGGTTGGGAGGCTGAGGCTCTGGGTTAAACAGGGTTGAAACTGAGCTCAGGACCTACTTTGCCTTGTGCCAGGGTGCTGGGCACTCCCTGCATTTCAACGATGTGGGAGGAGGGGGCAAAGACAAAGAAAGAAGCTTCCAGGCCTCTCTGGAAGCTTTCTTTCCTCCTGAGCAAAGTGCTTGGGAAAGATCTCACAGTTAGTCCTCAGCACATAGTATGTTGACCCTTGCTTCCTCAACTTGTTTTATTTAAAAGCCTGACTTCTCAGATGGTGCCAAGATCACAAACCTCGGGGCAAGGGTTAAAACTTGCTGATGGTCCTTGGCCTTGGTGGATGGGCGTGTAGGGTGGGTGTGCCCACCATCCCCTTCACCCAGGTCGCACTCCCTCCCTCAGGGACAGACCCAGGGTGGGCATTTCTCTCCCAGCTCCTTACCTAGGTGGGGAGCATGTGTCACAGCTCAGCAGATACTAAAATAGGGCTGTTTATGACATCCACATGTGCTTTTCCCAGGCTCTGGTTAGCCATCTGTTCTAGACTTACTAAGCACCTACTGTGTGCCTGGGCTATTCCGGGAACAAGCCAATTCCTGCCCTCGGGTTTATCCCCACATCCTGAGAGCCAGGTGATATCACACCTCCAGCCCGCTGCCCCTGAGCCACCTGGAGGCCTTGAAGGGCAGCCACCACCTCCTTTAGTGAAAACTGGCTTCAGAGAGCCCCTCCCAGAGAAAGCCAAACTTCAGAGGGGCACATCCTCTTCGTTTCTAGCCCAGTGAGCAGATGGGGTCTGCTCACCTTCTGGAGCCCTCAGTATGGGAGCCGTGATCACACACGCTGCTGGCTCTCCCAGGTCCTTCAGCCACGCTCTCGCCTCTCGTGTCCCCGCAGGTGTGACGAGTACATCACACAGTTGGATGAGATGCAGCGGCAGCTGGCAGCTGCTGAGGACGAGAAGAAGACACTCAACTCGCTGCTGCGCATGGCCATCCAGCAGAAGCTGGCGCTGACCCAGCGGCTGGAGCTGCTTGAGCTGGACCATGAGCAGACCCGGCGAAGCCGTGCCAAGGCCACCCCCAAGGCCAAGCCTGGCACCCCGAGCGTAAGTCACACCTGCGCCTGCGCTAGTGACAGGGCTGAGGGTGCTGGGCTTGCTGCCCAGGTGCTCTGTGGCGAGAAATATAACGTTTACTGCGATTAGGGCCGCAAGGGTACACGCTGCAGCTAACCTGCCGCATATCACCTGTCCGCTTCACCTCAACTAACCTGGCAGCAGCGGGACCATGGTGCTAGGCTGGTCTTAACTGTGACTAATGCACAGAGGGAAGAGTTTATCAGAGGCAGCCTGCTGCTCCACCTGGATTCTGCAAGCTTTGTGTCTGTTTCTCACCCCTCGGGACCACCCTTCACAGCAGCTGCTCTCTTGGAGGGGTGGTCAAGGTGGGGTTGGAGCCACGTGTCCTTGCAAAAATGTGGCTTCCCAGGGCCCGGGTGCCATTGGCTTCCACTGGGAGGGGCAGAACTTGCATTGAAACTTGCATGTTCCCTGCATGTGTCTAATGCAGTTGTACTGCCCCGGCACCCAGAAACCAGTGTTAGAGGTTCCAGCCTGAATCCCAGGTGCAGCCTCGGAGGACACTCTGTGCTTGGTACAGATTACGGAGAGAATTATTTTGTAGTTTGTGCAGCATCTCGTTACAGTTTATATTTGGGACAGAATTACAGAATTCCTTCCCCTAAACCCAGAGGAAGAGCAGCCCTGTGGCCCATTTCCTCCAGCCCAGACGTACACGTGCACTGGGCACCGGTCATGCTCAAGAGGCACAGGCATACCTAGCCACACCCCAGGCCAGAGCTCAGCAGCCTCAGTTTCTCTTTCTGAGATTTGTACGCTTGTCTGGTGGCCTGCAAGGTGACAAATCAGCAGGCCAAGGCTTGGGGTTTTTCCAGTGAGTGAAAAACTTCCCAAGTGCCTGGCCAGACCTCTGTCCTCACAAGAAGCCCATTCTTTTGTACTTAGAGTGTCCCCAGCTTCCAGTTGGATTTTTTCACTCTCTGCCCATTATCAGGCCTTCCTCTCAGGGAGCTTCAGACTACAAGAAACAGGGCTGTGGAAATCCCCAACCTGAGCTTGAGTTACCAGCGGGCCAGGCTGAAATGAGGGACTGGGTCCCACAGCTATTAACTGAAGCCCGGCCTGGTGTGGGAAGGGAACCTTGAATGGACCCAGGGCTAGTTTCAGGATTCACGGTAGGAGGAATATGGTTCTTGATCATCAGTGCAATTCCAGAGGTGGTGACAGGCAGGAAAGGCAGCCATAGTACTCCCCCATGCTCAGAAGCTGCACCCACACCAAGAGCTTTGGCAGCCGAACTTCTGTCAGTGTTTCTCTCCATGTCATCCATGGGGCCCACCAGCCATGAAGCTGCAGTCTCCCTGAATAGCTCTTTGCCTCCTCTCTCTGAGGCCCAGAGGGGGAATTTTCATTGTCCCTGCACACAGCTATCTACCCCCATTCCACTCTTTCCCTTAGTTCCCAAGCATGTCTCAATTCCCACCAGATGCCAGGTGCTACCCAGACCAACTTGGGTTTGGCAAACCGCGGAGTGAAAATATACAGGATGGACCATACCTGTCCCTTCTGTGTGCCTATACCCAGCTCCAGGCTGTTTTGCAGATGGGATGTCAGGTCTTGGATTCCCCTCCCACTTGAGAAGATGTCAGGCCATCTCCCCTCTGCAAGCAGGACTTCCAGGGGCATGGCTGCCTGCTGGCGCCGCATACTGCTTCTGCCTCCTTGCCAAGCCTGGCACACAGCTTCTCTCCATACTTGTCAAGTAAAGGGTCTTCATGAGGTACTCGGGGCCAGCGGCGCCCCCTAACATGTGCAGGTCTTCTCTGCTGCCAACTAACACACCCATGCCCTCACAGCTCGGTGAGAGCTTTAGTTGTCTGACGGGTGACCGGTTCTAACGTTTTCTTGTTTTCTCCCATTTTCAGCTGTAGAGTAGCTGCTGGGAGGACTCGGCCGCCGGCCCTGTCACACTGCAGCCCCCTCCCCTCCTCTCCCATGGGCCCACGCAGAGGAAGGAAGGGCAGCCTAAAAGTCCACTTAGAAACGTTTTTGGATATGCTACTGCAATTCTTTTCAAAATAGCATTCCCCAAGTTTTTAATGGCAGAGGAAATAAAAGCTTTAATGTTGAGAATGCCACCAGCTGCTGCTTGGAAAGGCCTTTGTACAGGCGCTGAAGAACCTGCTTGGACAGCGACCACCAGGCTTGCTTAGGAACCCTCTAGAAACACTCACCACTGGGGTCTCCCTATTACAGATACTCCTTTTTTACCCAATCCACCTGTGCACTTTTGATATTTTGATATTATATTTGCTTCCTTCATCCCTGGCGTAGAGACCGTCTCAGATGCCGTAGTCTGTCTCGTGGTCCTGTAGCTCCCAACGGTGTGTTGATCTGATATCAGCACATGGCACAGATGTGTCCTCCTAGCGTGTAGCTCTAGACTGTTTAGGTGAAGGCTTCAACTTGGTAAGGAGCCCGGCTAAATGTATCCACGCTGTGGTTCAGCAGCCTTTTAATTATACGGCATTGTGGTTCATGTTTGAAATTACAGATTTTAAATGCCATGTTCATTAAGAAATCCAGGGTATTCGGATTCTGGGGTTTTTCATATTGTATTATTATTATTCTTAGGAATAGTTCAATGTAACAAGAAGAAAACTTGACCTTTGCTCTGGTTAAACAGTAAAAGGCACTTGAAAACAAAAAGATAAATTATTGAATGAGTAGTATTACCTACAAATTCCAGAGTCTTCTGGGTTTTAGGACATTGTGAAGCATGACTGATTAACAGAATTTTATACAACTGTACCAGTGAAATTCCAAATTGGAATTGTTTTGTTACTCTGGTTGTTGTGCCAAATTGTGGTACACTTAGAAAATTCTACAGTCGTCGATTTTTAGGGTGTTATATTTCAACGCCTTTTTGTTAGCAATCATTGCCAGTAGTGCCTTCATCAGTTTAGGGAGGTGTCCCAGCATAGTTTATTCTCTAAAATGGACAGTGAAGAGCTAGTTGGGAATGTTGAAGGCCAGTGTGGACCAATCAGTGTGAACAGGTGCACACCTTCTAACCTGACCCTGGGCATCTTCATTGAGGGAAAGAAAACAGCAATTGTGCAAAATTCTGTTAGTCAGTGATTCTTTACTGTGCAGATCCTTGCAAATTCAGGGGCTGAGAAAACGAAAGTGAACACAAACCTTGAGTGTGCTTTGGGAACCAAATGGACTTTATGGGACAAGCTAAGCAAGCTATGTGAACAACACGCCACGTTTGTGAAGAGTGGGGCAGGTGGCAGGGGAGCCGGCACCGTCGGCCTCGTGCATTGGGGTGAGGGCTAGCCATAGTATTCTTTGCAAATGTGAGAGAGAGACATTATATATTCTCTTGCTTGGTGTAACTAATCACTGTTAATTTCAGGAAACAGAAGTCACTAAAGCTCCTTAGCAAACCAGATCTGTGTCCTGTCCTGATTTGCTGAGTGAGGTTGTGCAAGTGGTCAAATTGGTACTCGAGGAGGAGGAAGAAGAAAAAGTGTCCTCTCTCCTCCAAAATACAGGACAAATTATAATAATATAAGTAGCAAGAATAGAAGAATTCTGTTTCCTGGAATAAGCATTTTTATTCCTAGTTGTAGGGACCCCTATTTTTACCTTCTCTTACAGTGTTGATTCATAAGAAATAATGTTACATTTACAAAAACTTCATCTGTACGGGGTATTTATTTGCAATGATGTCTGTGTACTGTATTTTTTCTGTGCATTACCTTAGTGTCAGAATGTTGTCTTTATTTTAAGATCATATGCATGTTCTCCTGCCAAGGAACCTTTACACAGACCCAAACAAACAAAAATGCCTTCAGATTCTGAGAAAATGAGGCACAGCATGGAAAAGGAATAGGAAGGAGAAATCAGTCACAACTTGGGACACAGAAATATGGCGCAAATGTCTGTAAAGCCAGTGCACATAGGAACAGTGGGCCTGGGTAAAGGGTCACGTTGGTAGGACCAGTAAATAAAGAATAATAAAAAGGCAAAGCACAAGACTTGTTCTCTGTGGCTGCTCTGACCCCCTGCTCCAGATGACTGTGGGTCCAGCAATGCACTATAATTCCAGCACCTAAAACAAGAAAACCAGCCTATCATTAACCCTGGTGGTGGAAACTGGAAGCAACCTGGGGCCCATCTCAGGAGGCATGGGGGGAAGGGGAGACAGGGGGTGCCTCCCGTGACGGGCGTCAGGTGTCATGAGCACCCAGCAGCGTGGCAGTGAGAGCACATTGCCTTTGCATTGTACTGACCAGGAAACAAAGAGATTTGCATGACGAGGGATCCTTTGCCCTCCAAACTCTTGCTCTTTGTACCCAGGAATGAGTAGGTGCAGAGGCAACAAGAGTTACTTGTTTGTCAACACAAAACCATGTTCACCTGCAGGAATGTGTTCAAGGCACGCTGAGCCCGTCCCAGTGATTGCTTGTGAGTGTGAGCATAGGGTACTAATCATGTCTCAGGGAATAGGAAGTCTTAGGGACAGTTTGCCACCTCTCCTTCTGATGGTCTCATTCAGGCCTGAGTGATTTCACCCAAATCTCAGGGCTTCCCTTGGGGAGGCTGTCTGAGGTCAGGATCCTGCCACCCTGGCATCTCCCCAGGACCCCTCCCTCCACCTGGAGTCTCCCTTGGCTTCATGGTCACTGAGAGGCCCCTCCTTCTGACGATCCCCACCCATCGCACTTTAGTAGCGTGGACCCATGTTCAGTTTGAAACTTTCTTTCCAAAGAGAATTGTTTTTTTAACTCAGGAGCTAGAAGGAGTCTTCTTTCCCTACTGGCCTGTCATCCCAACAGACCCCTGGAAGAGGTTGGGAAGAGAGCCTGCGACAGATCTGGAGGAGACCCCCAGGAGGAGGGGGCATTGGCAGTGAGCTGAGCAGGGCAGGCTCTTTTTCAGGTGGGGGTACCACCCGGCCCTTGGCGCAGTCCTGCTTTTTGGGTTGTTTGATTTGCACAAGCACATATGCTGAGGCCTTCCCTACCCCTCAGTGTGCTTCAGGTCCTTGAACATGTGCTTCTTCAGGAGTGGCAGGCTCCTGAGTGAGTGGGGTCCTGGGGAGCCTGTGGGAGGGGGCAGTTGGAGCTGAAAGGCTTTCCACTCAGTCTTCCTTTCCGAGAGGGAATGTCCCCATTCCTGCCACCTCCTCCATCTCCCTGCAGTGGTTTTCACCCCCACACACCCAAGCAGGTTACCAGAGCTGGAAACAACAGCGCCAGCTTGGAGACACTGCCTTCTGCCTTTGGGAGCTTCCTAGGAAAACAGATATGCCTTCGCTCTGACATCACCTGGTGTGGAATTTTGGCAGGGATCAGATGCCATCAGGTTTGCCTCTGTGTTCACCATTCATTTGTGCCCAAACAGAGCTGGAAGAGTGCTGTGTTATCATTTTGTCAAATTTCTTGTGGGAAAGCACACTGGGTCTTGTGAGTTCACCTCAGTCATCCATGAACTTGCCTTGGTAAGCCTAGGTCCCTGGAGCGGAGGCTCCCTCCTCCCCGCCACCCACCCCCCCACACACACAGAGCTCCTCCTAAGCAAACGGCAATGCCACAGTACCTTACCCACGGAAAAGGCCTCCCTGCCTGGATAGTATGAGCACACCCCCTCGTGGGCCTCCATGAGAACAATAGGAATCAGTGGTCACACACACACACCAGGATCCATTTTGTTCTTCTCTTAAGCAATCAAGATTTGTTTTATTTACCCTAAAGTGTTTGTGAAGTATAGCACACATACATAGGAGTGCAAGCAAGTGTCCACTGGCTGTATATTTGCAAAATGGACACACTCTGCAGCCACCATCCAGATGAGAAAGCAAATGAAGGCAGGCAGCCCCCCAAAGCCCTCGTGCTTTCTGCACCCACTCCCTTTCAGGGATAACTCCCTGAGTCTGTCAGTTCAGGCCACTTGTGCCTTTTTCTGTACTTTATATAAATGGAAGCATACAGTAGAGACCCAGACCTATAATAGATTTGCTTACCAAACTGCATTGATTTCTCACACCATCATCGAACTATGGGTGTCTCACTTTTGGTTCAAAGACATAAATCAATTAAATGTAAAATAACGGGAAAAGATATTCCATGCAAACAGTATCCAAAAGAGAACAGGAGTCACTCTACTAATATTAGACAAAATAGACTAATTAAGACAAAAATTGTTACAGGAGACAAAGAGGAACATTATATAATGATAAAAAAGTCAATTCACCAATAAGATATAACAATTATAAACATATGCAACAGACAACCGAGCCCCCAAATACAGTGATAATACAAATCACTGAATACAAAAGAGTAGACAAATAGATCAATGGAACAGATTAAAAAATGGTACTGGAACACCTGGACATCCACATGCAAAAAATTAATCTAGACTCAGACCTTAAACCCTTCACAAAAATTAACTAAAATGGATTGTAGACTTATACGTAAAACTCAAAATTGTAAAACTTCTAGAAGATAACATAGGAGAAAATCTAGATGACCTTGGGTTTGGCTTTTTAGATACAACACCAAAGGCATGATCCATGAAAGAAATAATTGATAAGCTAGGCTTCATTGCAATTAAAAACTTCTCCTCTGCAAAAGACATTGTCAAGAGAATGAGAAGACGGCTGTCTTCTGGAAAGAAACTATTTGCAAAAAACATAAACGTTTTATTTTGGATAAAATAAAAGGGAATATTCTTACACTGTTGATGAGAATGTAAATTGCTGCAGCCACTATAGAAAACAGTTTGGAGGTTCCTTTAAAAACTAAATATAGAGTTACCATATGAACCAGCAATCCCACTCCTGGGCATATATCTGGAAAAGACAAAACTCTAATTTGAAAAGATACGTGCATCCCAGTGTTCATAGAAGGACTACAGTAGCCAAGACATGGAAGCAGCCTAAGTGTTCATCAACAGATGAATGGATAAAGAAGATGTGATGTATATATATACAATGGATAATTACTCACTATAAAAAAGAATGAAATAATGCCATTTGCAGCAACATGGATGGACCTAGAGATTATCATACTAAGTAAAGTAAGTCAGATAGAGAAAGACAAATATTATATCACTTATATGTGGAATCTAAAAATTAGTATAAGTAAACTTATTTACAAAACAGAAACAGACAGACATAGAAAACAAGCTTATGGTTACCAAAGGGATAGAGGAGTGTGTGTGTGTGTGTGTGTGTGTGTATGTGTATTCTAATCACTTTGCTGTAAATCTGAAACTAACATGATACTGTAGGTCAGCTATACTTCAATAAAAATAAATAAATTCAAAAAAATTTCAGAATACCTTAATACTGTAATGGTAGTGTGTAAATCACTTAACTCCAGTATAAAAGCTAAAAGACAAAATTTAGCCACAGTAATTTGTTAATGGTACACAATATAAAAATATGTAAATTGTGATATCAAAAACATAAAATGGGTGTAAAGCGGTACAGTTTTTGTATGTGATCAAAGTTAAATTGTTATCAATTAAAAATAACTATGTTTTATGTAAGTCTCATGGAAACCACAAAGCAAAAACCTATAGTAGATACACAAAAGATAAAGAGGAATCAAAGCACAACATTACAGACGTTATCAAATCACAAATGAAAATAGGAAGAAAGGAACACAGGAATTACAAAACAATCAGAAAACATTTAGCAACATGGAAATAGTAAGTCCTTACCTATTAATAATTACTAAGTGTAAATGGATTAAGTTTTTTAATCAAAAGGTACAGAGAGGATGACTGGGTTAAAATTGAAGGAAAAAAAAAAAAGACCCAACACCGTACAAGATCCTGCCTATAATCAGTCCAGCTTTAATGACAGTTGTAGGCTGAAAGCAAAGGTATGGAAAAAGATATTCTATGCAAATGGAAACCAAAAGAGAGCAGGGGTAGATATACTTCTAGCGGACAATATAGACTTTAAGTTAAAAAATGTGACAAGAGACAAGGTCATTAAATAATGAAATAATGATAAAGGGGTCATTAAGAAGATATAACAATTGTAAATATGTATGCACCCAACATTGCAGCATCTAAATATATAAAGCAAATATTAACATGTGAAGGGAGAAATTGATAGCAATGCAATAATAATAGGAGACCTTAATATCCCACTTTCAACTATAGAGCATCCAGACAGGAAATCAATAAGGAACCATTGGACTTGAACTGCACTTTAGACCAAATGGACTTAACAAATATATATATGAAACATTCCATCCAACAACAGAAGATATACGTTCTTCTTAAACACACATGGAACATTCTCCAGAATATGTCATACATTTGGTTACAAAACATATCTTAACAAATTTAGGAAAACTGAAATCATAACAAGTATCACTTCTGACTGTAATGGTATGAAACTGGAAATGATTGACAGGAAATTTCACACACACAAAAAGGGAAATTAACACACACCTGAACAACCAATGGGTCAAAGAAGAAATCAGAAGGAACATCAAAAAGTGTCTTGAAACAAATGGGGAAAAAAGTACCAAACTTTTGGGATGCAGAAAAAGCAGTTCTGAGTAGGAAGTTTGTAGTGATAAGTGTGTACATTAAATAAACAACCTAGGACTTCCATGGTGGTCCAGTGGGTCAGACTCCGTGCTCCCAATGCAGGGGGCCTGGGTTGGATCCCTGGTTGGGGAACTAGATCCTGCATGCATGCTGCAACTAAGAAGTCTACATGCTGCAACTAAAACCCAGTGTGGCCTAAATAAATAAATACTAAAAAAAAAAAAAAAAAAAAAAAACCTAACCTTACATGTCAAGGAACTAGAAAAAGAAGAATAAAGCCCAGCATTAACAGAAGGAAGGAAATAGCAATTATAAGAGTAAAAATAAATGAAATGGAGATTAGAAAACAATAGAAAAGGTGAATAAAACCAAGAGCTGTTTTCTGAAAAAATAAAATTGACAAACCTTTATCACTTTAGCAAAACTTACTGTAAAAAGAGAGAAGATGCAAACAAAGTCAGGAATGAAAGAGGAGGCATTACAACTGATACCACAGAAATACAAGAATCATAAAATACTACTATGAACAATTATATGCCAACAAATTGGATAACCTAGAAGACAGATATAAATTTCTAGAAACACAACCTACCAAGACTGAATTGTGAAGAAATATAAAATCTGAACAAACCAGTAACAAATAAGGAGATTGAATCATAATGAAAAACACCCCAACAAAGAAAGGTTCTGTACCTGAGGTTTCACTGGTGAATTCTATCAAACCTGTCAAGAATTAATACCAATCTGTCTCGAGCTCTTTCAAAAAATTGAAGAGAAGGGAACACTCCCTAACTCATTCTATAAAGCCAGCATTACACTGATACCAAAGCCCAACAGGGACACTATAAAAGAAAATTACAAGCAAATACCTCTGATGAACATAGATGCAAAAGTCCTCAACAAAATCCTAGCAAACCAAATTCAACAGCACATTAAAAGTTCATCAAGTTGAAATGGGATTTATCCCTGGGATGCAAGAACAGCTCAACTTACATAATCAATAAATGTAATATACCACATTAACAGAATGAAGGAAAACACATGATCATCTCAACTGAGGCAGAAAAAGGGACTTCCCTGGCGGTCCAGTGGTTAAGACTCTGCGCTTCCACTGCAGGGGACGTGGGTTCAATCCCTGGTTGGGGAGCTAAGATCCCACATGCTGCACAGCATGGCCAAAAAATAAATAAAAAAATAAAGATAGAGGCAGAAAAGGCATTTGACAAAATTCAGTATCCTTTCACAATAAAAATAACCAACTAGGAACAGGAGGAAACTACCTCACCATAATAAAAGCCACATATGAAAAAGCTACAGCAAATATCATACTCAGTGGTGTAAGACGTGAAAGATTTTCCTCTAAGAGCAGGAACTAGGCAAGGATGCCCACTTTCACCACTTCTATTCAACAGAATTGGAAGTTCTAGCCAGAGTAATTAGGCAAGAAAAAAATAAAACATAAAAGTCATCCAAATTGGAAAGGATGGATTAAAATGTTTTCTGTTTGCAGATGATATAATCTCATATGTAAAAAAACTGAAACGTTTGCACAGAAAATACTGTTATAATTAGTAAATGAATTCAGCAAAGTAGAAGAATACAAAGTCAATACACAAAAATCAGTTTTGTTTCTATACACTAACAATAATCTGAAAAGGAAATTGAGAAAGCAATCCCATTTACAATAGCATCAAAAATAATAAATACTTAGGAATAAATTTAACCAAGGAGGTGAAAGACCTGTACACTGAAAATTATACATCACTGATGAAAGAACTTGAAGAAGGCACAAACAAATGGAAGGAAAATCCTGTGTTTATGACTGCAGTAATTATTATTCTTAAAGTATCCATACTACCCAAAGCAACCTATAGATTCAGTGAAATCTCTTACAAAAATTCTAATCCATTTTTCACTGAAAAAAAAATCCTAAAATTTGTATTGAACCACAATAGACCTTGTGTACCCAAAGCATTTTTGAGAAAAGAACAAAGCTGGAGGACTAACACTTCCTAATTACAAAGATATAATAAAATAATATCATACTGGGACTTCCCTGGCAGTTCAGTGGTTGAGACTCCACGCTTCCACTGTGGTGAGGCACAGGTTCAATCCCTGGTCAGGGAACTAAGATCACACATGCCACATGGTGCAGCCAAAAAAAAAAAAAAAAGAAAAAGAAAACAATATGATACTGTCATAAAAAGACACACTGACCAGAGGAACTCTGTTCTATTAGAAAGTCCATAAACCCACACATATATCGTCAACTAACCTTCAACAAGGGCACCACGAACACACAATGGGGAAATGATAGTCTCTTCAATAAATGGTGTTGGGGAAACTGGATACTCACTACAAAAGAATGAAACAGGACACATATCTTTCATTATTTGAAAAAATCAACTTGAGAGGGATTAAAGACTTAAATGTAAGTAAGTCCTGAAATCATAAAACCATAAAAAAAGCTCCTTGACATTCATCTTGGCAGTCATTTGTTGGATATGACACCAAAAGAACAGACAACAAAAACAAGTGGGATTACATTAAACTAAAAAGCTTCTTCACAGCAAAGGAAACGGTCAACAAAATAAAAAGGCAACCTACATAATGGGAGAAAATATTTGCAAACTATATATCTGATAAGGAGTAATATTCAAAATATGTAAGGAATTCAATGGGGGAAAAAAGTAACCTGATTAAAAAGTGGGCAAAGGACCTGAATAGACACTTTTCCAAGGAAGACATACGTATGCCATTAGGTACATGAAAAGTTGCTCAACATCACTAGTCATTAGGGAAATTCAAATCAAAACCACAATGAGATATCACCTCACACCCATTAGGATGGCTATTATAAAAAGACAACAGATAACAAGTGCTGTTGAGGATGTGGAAAAAAGGAAACCTTTGTACACTGTTGATAGGAATGTAAATTGGTACAGCCATTAGGGAAAATGGTACGAAAATTCCATAAAATTAAAAACAAAACTGCCATATGATCCAGTAATCTCTCTTCTGGGCTTTTATCCAAGGGAAACAAAATCAGTATCACATAGAGATTTGCAGTCCCGTGTTTATTACAGTATTTTTCACAATAGCCAAGATATGGAAACAAGTTAAGTGTACCTTGACAGATGAATGAAGGTAATGTGGTATATACATACAATGGAATATTATTGAGCCATAAAAAGAAGGAAAGCCTGCCATTTGCAATGACATGGATGAACCTGGCAGGCATTATACTAAGTGAAATAAGCCAGGTAGAGAAAGATAAATGCTGTGTGCTGTCATTCATATGTGGAATCTTAAAAAAAAAAAAAGTCTCATAGAAGCAGAGTAGAATGGTGGTTGCCAGGGGCTGGGGCTGGGGAAAATGGGGAGATATTGGACAAAGGGTACAAACTTTCACTTATAAGATGAATAAATTCTGGGGATCTAATGTACAGCATGCAAATTAAATATGTAAAGCTGTATATAATTGGATCAGCATATAGTATAGATTACTATAGTTAGGAATATTGTATATATAAAATTTGCTAAGACAGTAGATTTGAAGCTTTCTCACCACACACACACACACACATACACAGGCACAAAAGGCAACTATGTGAGGTAATGGATGTGTTAATGGTAATCTTTTTACAGTATATGTATATCGAATCATTGCATTGTACACTTTAGATATATACAATTTTACTTGTCAATTATACCTCAATAAAGCTGGAAAATAAAATGACTGAAAGGGGAGAGGATAGAGGTGTAAAAGGAGCAGGGTTTTTTTTTATGTTATTGCAGTTAAGATAGTATAAATTCAAATTAGAATGGTATAACTTTAAGATGTTAAATGTGATCCTCTGGTAAACGTAAAAGAAAATATCTATAGAATATACACAAAAGGAAATTAGAATGAAATTTAAAGATTTTACTACCAAAAAATCAACTAAACACAAAATAAGACAAAAACACAGAAAATGAGGATGAAAAGGTTATAGGGCATAAAAAAAAAAAAAACCCACAATGACAGAAGGAAGTCCCTCTTTAATGAGTAATTAAGTGTAAATGGATTAAACTCTCCAATCAAAAGACATATTGGCAGAATGGAATTTTAAAATGATCTGACTATATGCTGTCTATGAACAACTCAATTGAGATCTAAAGACACAAAAAGAAAAGGATATATGCAACAACATAGAAGGATCTTGAAGTCATTATACTAAGTAAAATAAGCCAGTTACAAAACGATAAAAATACTGTATGATTCCGCTTACATGAGGTACTTAGAGTAATCAAAATCATAGAGATAGAAAGTAGAATCGTATTGCCAGGGGTTGGGAGGAGGGGGCAAAGGGGAGTTATTGTTTAATGGGTACAAAGTTTAAGTTTTATGAGATGAAAAAAGTTCTGGGGATGGATGGTGTTGATCGTTGTAAAACATGAATGTACTTGATGCCTCTCTACTGTACACTTAAAAAAGGTTAAGATGGTAAATTTTAGGTTATGTGCATTTTACCACATTTTAAAAATTGGGGAGGGCTTCCCTGGTGGCGCAGTGGTTGAGAATCCGCCTGCCAATGCAGGGGACACGGGTTCGAGCCCTGGTCTGGGAAGATCCCACATGCCGCGGAGCAACTAGGCCCGTGAGCCACAATTACTGAGCCTGCGCGTCTGGAGCCTGTGCTCCGCAACAAGAGAGGCCGCGACAGTGAGAGGCCCGCGCACCGCGATGAAGAGTGGCCCCCGCTTGCCGCAACTGGAGAAAGCCCTTGCACAGAAACGAAGACCCAACACAGCCATAAATAAATAAATTGATTAATTAAAAAAAAAAATTTTTTTTTAAAAATTGGGGAAAAAAAGATGCTCAACATCACTAATCTTGGGAAAATGCAAATCAAAACTACAGCAAGATACCATCTCATACCCATTATGATGCCTACTATCAAAAAAAAAGGAAAATAATGTATTGATAAGGATGTGCAGAAATTGGAACCCTTCTGCACAGTTGGTGGGAATGTAAAATGGTATAATCAATGAGAAAAACAGTATGGCGGATACTCAAAAAATTAAAAATGGAAATACCACATGATCCAGAAATTTCACTTCTGGGTGTATATACTCAGAATAATTGAAAGCAATATCTTATGAGGATATTTGTACACCAATGTTCATAGTAACATTATTCACAATAGCTAAAATGTGGAAGCAACTCATGTCCCTTGATGGATGAATGGTTATGCAAAATGTGGTGTATGCATACAATGGAATACTATTCAGCCTTAAAGGTAAGGACATTCTGACATGCTACAACATGGATGAAACTTAAGGACATTATACTAAGTGATATAAGCCAATCACAAAAAGACAAATACTGTATGATTCCACTTATGAGGTACTCAGAGGAATCAAAATCATAGAGACAGAAATAGAATGGTGGTTGCCAGGAGGCTGTGGGTTGGGAAGGATGGGGAATTCTTGTTTAGTTGGTATAGAGTTTCAGTTTTACAAGATGAAAAGAGTTCTGGAGGTGGGTGATGGTGTGGTACATAACAGTCTTAATATACTTAATACCACTGAATTGTACAATTAAAAATAGTTAAGATAGTAAATTTAATGTTATGTGTATCTTACCACAATAAACCACTTTCAGTAATTGAAAGAACAACTAGGCAGCTAATTAGAAAGGATAAAGAAGATTTGTACAACACTTATCAAGCAACTTGACCCTAGCTGACACTTATAAAACACCCAACTGTAGAGTACATATTCTTTTCAAGTATTCATGGAACATTCTTCAGCATAGTCCATATTTTGAGACACAAAACAAGTGTTATAAGGTTGAAAAAGATAGAAATTATACAAGGTATGCTCTCTGACACAATAGAATTAAAGTAGAGGTCCATAATTGACAGTAATATGAGAAAGCTCAGAATATTTGGAAATCAAAAAACACACACTTCTTAATACACTGTGCCCAAAGAAGAAATTAGAAGGAAATTTAAAAAATATTTTTAACTGAAAAAAAAGAAAAATGCAACAAATCAAAATATAGGGGATGCAGCTAAAGAAGTGCTTAGGGCAGTGCTTTAAATACTTAAGTCAAAAAGAAAAAAAGGTATGTCAAACTAACAGTAGCTTAGGTTGTTAAGAAAGTATAAAAAGAAGTGTAGAGGGCTTCCCTGGTGGCGCAGTGGTTGAGAATCTGCCTGCCAATGCAGGGGACACGGGTTCGAGCCCTGGTCTGGGAAGATCCCACATGCCCCGGAGCAACTAGGTCCGTGAGCCACAATTACTGAGCCTGCGCGTCTGGAGCCTGTGCTCTGCAACAAGAGAGGCCGCGATGGTGAGAGGCCCGTGCACCGTGATGAAGAGTGGCCCCCACTTGCCACAACTAGAGAAAGCTCTCACACAGAAACAAAGACCCAACACAGCCATAAATGGATAAATAAATAAATAAAATTAAAAATAAATAAATAAATAAATAAAGCAAATAATTAAAAAAAAAAAAAAGAAGAAGTGTAGAGAATTCCCTGGAGGTCCAGTGGTTAGGACTCTGTGCTTTCACTGACGTTCAATACCAGGTCGGGGGACTAAGATCCCACAAGCTGCATGGCCAAAAAAAAAAAAAAAAAAAAGTACATTTATCATAATGCAAATAGAAGGAAGGAAATTATAAAGATCAACAGCATAGGGAGAGATCAAGATGGTGGAATACAGAGACATGGAGCTCACTTCCTTCCATAAATACATCAAAAATATATCTACATGTGGAACAATTCTTACAGAATACTGGATGCTGGCAGAACTCATACAACCAAAGCTGCAAGAAGGATCACCACATAACCAGGTAGAGCAAAAGAAAGAAAAAAAAAAGGAATCAGGAGGAGACCTGCACACCTGGGAGGGAGCTGTGAAAATGAAAACATTCCCTCACCCTGGGAACACCCTTCCCCTGCTAGGAGGTCAGCTGGGACAAAAAGGGAGCTTCAGAGGCTCAGAAGAGAGTGCAGCAACTGGCTTGTGGCAGGCAGAACAGAAAGAGACCAGCACAGATGGTCCTAGCCACCTGGCTGCATCCCCCAGCCTGAGACGTGCATCTGCTGTTGCATGCAGGGGCTGGTTCCTGAAACTCAGGCTTCAGCAGACAAACCTGGAGAAAAGACTGGAGTTGGCTGCATGGAGACAGCCTGAAGGGGCTGGAGTGTGGCTCAGGCCATAACTGGGGGTGTGCGCAGGATGAAGCCCAAATCCCCCATAGAAACCCCATTGTTAACACACATGAAGGGAGGGACAGGGCCCCACCATAGCAGTCTCATTTTCTGCGTGCTCACAGCAGGCACAGCTCCACCTCTATGAGCTCTGGGAGCATGCCCATGGTTGCCCACACATGGAAGCAGGGCTGAAATCAGCCGTGTCTGGTGGCTTTGCAACTTTGACTGATTTATGCTGCTGGTGCCTTTGTAAGCTCAGTGCCTGTGGGACATCTTAGCGAATTACTGGTGCTCCCATGGCTGTGGGAAGTCCAGAGTTAGCAGCTGCAGGCTTTGCGGGTGTACACATGCAGAGGCGGGGCCAGGGTCTGTGCTGATTCTGTAGCACCTGTGGTGGGTCCAGATGTGCGACTATGCATGACTACAGCGGGTCCCAGTGCCTGACTTCAGTTCTGCACTGGTGGATTTAAGAGTACAGTGCCTGAGAGACATCTGGCCAATTGCCTGCATTCCCATGGCTGAGGCGGGGCCAAGGGCAGTGTCAAAAACAGTGTACTTTGTGAACGTGCACAATGGGTAACAGGTGACACAACAGAGCACACTTCCCAGTGGAAAGCTCCTGTGGAGGAATGCTCAGTGGCTTCTCTCCCAGCGGAAGTGCTCCAGTTCCACCTACTTCACACTGCAGCTCAGAAACAGATCTGGGGCTTTTACTCCAACAACTAGGGAGCAGACCTTGCTCCTGACAAGGCTATAACAGCCAAAGAGCAAAGAGGAGGCCCCACTCAACATCCAGTGCAGACTCTATTCAACATAACACCAGTCACACCCCCTATCAAGGGGATAATGGCCAACACACACTGAGGAAAGATGTGGCAGACAACCATACTAAAAACAGCCCTCACACCAAAAATGTTAGATTCATGCAGGCTACACAGGGACACTCCCACTTAAAAACAGCCCTTCAAGACCACAGTAGATAATTGTTTCTCCTAAACTCAGAGAATCAGAGAAATATAAGTAAAATGAAGAAGCAAAGGAGCCACTCCCAATTAAAAGAACAGGAGAAATCCCCTGAGAGAACAAAGAAAGAGACCTTTCCAGTCTACTAGATCCCAAGTTCAAAAAGGAAGTAATAAAAATACTGAAGGAATTAAGAAAGGCTATTGATAGAAATGTAGATCACTGTAAGAAGGAACTAGAAAGTATAAAGAGGAACTACGTACAATTAGAAAACTCATTTGCCGAGATGAAAGCTGAGCTAAAGACAATAAATAGCAAACTAAATAAGGTCGAAGAACGAATAAGTGATCTGGAAGATGGAATAATAGAAACCACCCAATCAGAACAGCAGGCAGAAAGACAAATGAAAAAAAAGAAAGAAAGCAATATACGAGATCTATGGTATAATATAAAGTGAGCCAATCTACACATAATAGGGATCCCAGAAGGAGAAGAAAGAGAATAGGGGATCAAAAAGTATTTGAAGAAATTATAGCTGAAAAGTTCCCAAACCTAAGGAAGGAAATAGATATCTGGGTACTGGAAGCAGAAGGTCCCAAACAAGATGAACCCAAACAGACCTACACCAAAACATTATAATTAAAATGGCAAAAGTTTAAGATAAAGAGCGGATTCTAAAGGGAGCAAGAGAAAAACAAAGAGTTAGTTACAAGGGAACCCCCATAAGGCTATTAACTGATTTTGCTACAGAAATGTTGCAGGCCAGCAGGGAGTGGTGAGATATATTCAAAGTCCTGAAAAGGAAAAAACCTGCAACCTAGGATACTCTACAAAGCAAGATTATCATTTAGAATAGAAAGGGAGATAAAGAATTTCTCAGACAAGCAAAAACTAAAAGAACACAGCAATACTAACCCTATCTTAAAAGACATATTGAAAAGTCTTCTCTAAATAGAAAAGAAGCCAGAATCTATAGGAAAGAGAAAATCACAACTGGAAAATAAATCACTTAAATAAGCCACTACATAGAATTAAAAAAAAATAAATTGTGAAAGCAATGATAACTACAATGAACAGCAAAAGGAAACATGAAGATGTAAAAGAGGACATTAAAACAACAGAATGTGGGGGAGAGGAGTAAGTAAGTATAGGTTTTCTTTAAAGAATGTGTTTGAGCCTATATGACTACCAGTCTAAAGCAAGTAGATATAGTAATTTGTTAATATACTTGAAAAACAGGATAGCCACAAATCAAAAACATACAAGAGACATACAAAAACCAAAAATAAACGAGAGAACTCAAGCATAATACAAAAAATAATCAAACACAAAAGGAAAAACAAAAAAGAACAAAAAGGAAATACAAAATCAATTGGAAAACAAGGTTTAAAATGACAATAAAACACATCTATCAATAATTACCTTAAATGTCAGTGGTCTTAATGCTCGAATCAAAAGACATAGAGTGGCAAATTGGATAATAAAACAAGAGCCTACATATGCTGCCTATAAGAGACCCACTTTAGGGCAAAAGACACACATAGACTGAAAGTGAGGGGATAGAAAAAAGATATTTCATGCAAACGGAGACAAGAAAGCCGGGGTAGCAATACTCATATCAGACATAATAGACTTTTTAAAAAAGGCCATAAAGAAAGATAAAGAAGGACACTATATAATGATAAAAGGATCAAGAAGAGGATATTACACTCATTAACATATGCAGCCAATATAGGAGCACCTAAATACATAAAACAAATAGTAACAGCCATAAAGGGAGAAATTGACAGGAATACAATAATAGGAGACTTTAACACCCCACTGACATCAATGGACATATCTTCCAGACAGAAAATCAGTAAGGCCAGAGATCCCAAATGAAACAGTAGAATAATTGGACTTAATTGATATCTTCAGGACATTACATTTTAAAAAAACGAAAATACACATTCTTCTCAATGCACATGGAACATTCCCTACGATAGACCACATACTAGGACACAAAAACAAGCCTCAACAAATTTAAGAGGATAGAAATTATTTCAAGCATCTTCTCTGACCACAATGGCATGAAACTAGACATCAACCACAGAAAGAGAAACAAGAAAAAAAACAATTATATGGAGACTAAAGACCATACTACTGAAAAACCAATAGGCCAATGATGAAATCAAAGAGGAAATTTAAAAATACCTTGAGACAAATGACAATGAAAACACAACCATACAAAATCTATGGGATGCAACAAAAGCAGGCTTAAGAGGGAAATTCATAGCCGTACAGGCCTTCCTGAAAGAGCAAGAAAAATCTCAAATAACAATCTAACCTACCACCTAAAAGAATTAGAAAAAAAAGCACAAACAAAAGTCAGCAGAAGAAAGGAAATAATAAAGATCAGAGAGGAAATAAATAAAATAGAGATTAAAAAACTAGAAAAAATTAATAAAACCAAGAGCTGATTTTTTGAAAGGGTAAACAAAATCAACAAACCTCTGGCCAGGTTCACCAAGAAGAAAAGAGAGAGGACCCAAATAGACAAAATAAGAAATGAAAGAGGAGAAATAATGACTGATACCACAGAAACACAAAAAAACCATAAGAGAATACTATGAAAAATTATACTCCAACAAATTGCATAACCTAGAAGAAATGGAAGAGTTTCTAGAAACATATAGCCCACCAAAACTGAATCAAGAAGAAATAGATAATTCAAACAGACCAGTTATTAGAAGTGAAATAGAATCTGTAATTTAAAAAACTCCCTGCAAACAAAAGTCCAGGACCAGATGGCTTCACTGGGTAATTCTACCAAACACAACAAAGAAGAACTTATACCGATCTTTCTCAAACTCCTCCAAAAGATTGAAGAGGAGGGAACACTCCCAAAGCCATTCTCTGAAGCCACCATCACCTTTATACCAAAACCAGACAAAGACACTACAGAAAGAAAGAAGGAAGGAAGGAGGGAGGGAGGGAGGGAGGGAAGAAAGAAAGAAAGAAAGAAAGAAAGAAAGAAAGAAAGAAAGAAAGAAAGAAAGAAAGAAAGAAAGAAAGAAAGAAAGGAAGGAAGGAAGGAAGGAAGGAAGAAAGAAAGAAAGAAAGGAAGAAAGAAAGAAAGAAAGAAAGAAAGAAGAAAGAAAGAAAGAAAGAAAGAGAAAAAAGAAAGAAAGGAAGGAAGGAAGAAAGGAAGGAAGGTAGGAAAGAAGGAAGGAAGGAAGGAAGAAAGAAAAAGAAAGAAAGGAAGAAGGAGAGAAAATAAATTACAGGCCAATATCTTAGATGCAAAAATTCTCAACAAAATATTAGGAAACCAAATCCAACAGCACACAAAAAGGATCAGACACCATGATCAAGTTGGATTCATCCCAAGGTCACAGGGATAGTTCAACATATGCAAATCAATGTGATATGCCACATCAACAAAAGACAAAAACCATATGATCATCTCACTAGATACAGAAAAAGCATTTGATAAAATTCAACATCGATTCATGACAAAAACTGTTACCAAAGTGGGTATAAAGGGAACATATCTCAACATAATAAAAGCTATTTATGGCAAACCCACAGCCAACATAATACTCAATGGTGAAAAGCTGAAAGCCTTTCCGCTAAAATGTGAACAACACAAGGATACCCACTCTCACCACTTCTCTTCAACATAGTGTTGGAAGTCCTAGCCACAGCAATCAGACAAGAAAAAGAAATAAAAGGTATCCAAATTGGAAGGGAAGAGGTAAAATTGTCATTATATGCAGAATGACATGATATTATATATAGAAAACCCTAAAGACTCCACACAAAAACTACTAGAACTGATAAGCAAATTCAGCAAGGTAGCAGGATACAAGATTAACAGACAGAAATCTGTTGCATTTCTTTACACTAAAAATGAAATATCAGAAAGGGGAAGTAAAAAACAATCCCTCTTAAAAATTGTATACAAAAAAAAAAAACAAAAACAAAAAAAACCAAAACTTCGGAATAAAACTGACCAAGAAGGTGAAAGACTTACATGCTGATAACTGTAAAACATTGATAAAGGAAATTGAAGATGATTCAAAGAAATGGAAAGATAGCCCATGCTCTTGGATTAGAAGAATTAATATTGCTAAAATGGCCATACTACTCAAAGCAATCTACAGACTTAATGCAATCCCTATCAAATTACCCATGACATTTTTCACAGAACTAGAACAAATAATCCTAAATTTTATATGGAACCATAAAAGATCCAAAATTGCCAAAGCAATCCTGAGGAGAAAGAACAAAGCTGGAGGCATAACCCTCCCAGACGTCAGGCAATACTACAAAGCTACAGTAATTAAAACAGCATGGTATTGGCACAAAAACAGACATGGATCAATGGAACAGAATAGAGAGCTCAGAAATAAACCCACATACTCACAGTCAATTAATCTTCAACAAAGGAGGCAAGAATATACAATGGAGAAAAGATAGTCTCTTCAGCAAGTAGTGCTGGGAAAACTGGACAGCTGCATATAAATCAATGAGGTTAGAACAGTCCCTCACACCATACACAAAAATAAATTCAAAATGGCTTAAAGACTTAAATATAAGACATGTCACCATAAAACTCCTAGAAGAGAACATAGGCAAAACATTTTCTGACATAAATTGTACCAATGTTTTCTCAGGTTATCTTCCCAAGACAATGGAATAGAATAGAGAACCCAGAAATAAAACCTCACATATATGGTCAAGTGATTTTTGACAAGGGTGCCAAAGATCTTTGATGGGAAAAAGACAGTATTTTCAACAAATTGTGCTGGGAAAACCCAGCACATGCAAAAGAATGAAGCTGGACCCTTACTAATGCCATATACAAAAATTAACTAGGAAGAGGATTCTGGGAAGATGGTGGAGTAGGAAGAATCAAGAATCTGTCTCCTCACCTGGACAACAGTTGCAGTGGCAGAATCTGTCTGATATTACTATATGGGACCTCTGATGTCTGTTGAAGGATTGCAACTTCCAGGAGAAGGCTTAGATCATAAATTGCCATCAATTTCAGCTCTTAGCATAGTAGCAGCTACCCATCAACCACCCACAGCCACATGGCAAGCAACTGTATATATGTTTCTAGAGCAGATTGCACACAGCATGTGGGAGCAAGGGTGGGTAAAAAAGACCCTGTCTTCCAAATATTGGAGATCTGTGTTCTGATTGCTGCTTCTGATCATAAACGTGCAAAGATGTGGGCAGCCATTGTTGTTCCATCTCCTCCCCTTGTTGCAATTCCCTCCTCCTCTGGCTTAACTGACTTCCAGAGATTTAAAGGGCTAGCACCCTTCCCCCTGCCCCTTCTTTTTTTTTTTTTTCTTTTCCCCTTTCAGGAACCAGACTTTCAAGACTAGGACATTTGAAAACAACTGCATATATGAGGAAAATTACAATAAAAAGTGACTGTGCATGCCCAAGGAAAGGCTCAGAAAAGACCTAAAAAAACCCATTAAGTTTACACCTCAGACTGATCCTCAGCACAGAGACAGCCTACAAGAATAAAAATAATAATAACAGAAAGTGGAAAACTCTGGGAAAGGGGGAAGTCTCATTTAGCACATTTTTAGATCCAAATGTTCAGTGTTCAACAAAAAAAAAAATCACAAGATATACAATGAAACAGGAAAATATGACCCATTGAAGTAAAAAAATAATAATAATTTAACAATCTGTTCCTGAAAAAGACTGAATGGCTGAGGGACTTCTCTGGTGGTCCAGTGGGTAAGACTCTGTGGTCCCAATGCAGGGGACGTGGGTTCATTCCCTGGTCAGGGAACTAGATCCCACATGCATGCCACGACTGAGTCCACATGCTGCAACTAAAAAGGTCCCTCATGCCACAACTGAGACCCGGTGCAGCCTAAATAATAAAATAATTTTAAAAAATTTTTTAATTTAAAGAAAGACATAATGGTTGATATTATAGGCAAAGACTTTAAAGCAACTGTCTTAAAGATGCTCAAAGAACTAAAGGAAGATGTGGAGAAAGTTTTTAAAAATGTGAACAAAATGGAATTATCAATAAAAAGATTTTAAAAACTGAAAAGAAACCTAAAAGAAATTCTGGAGCTAAGTGAAAAAGAAAAATTCACTAGAAGGATTCAAAGGCAGATTTGAACTGGCAGAAGGAAGAATCAGTGAACTTGAAGATAGGACAATGGAAATTATTGAGACAGGAACAGAAAGAAAAAATGATTAAAGTGAACAGAACCTAAGGGAGTCCTGCAAATTGAAAGGACACTAGATAGCAACTCAAAGCAGTGTGGAGAAATAAATTTCTCAATAAAGGTGAATACATGGGCAATTATAAAATCTAGTATTATTGTAACGTGGTTTGTAACTATACTTTTTGTGTTCTACATGATTTAAGAGACTAATACATTTAAAGAAAATAAGCAATTATTAGTGTAAAAGCTAGTATTACTGTAACTTTGGCTTAAAACTCCAAATCTTGTTTTCTAAATAATTAAGGAGACTAATGCATTTAAAAGAATTATTAGTTTATGTTTGGGGGCACACAATGTATACAGATGTAAATTGGTGACATCACAACTGAAAAGGATGGGGGCAGAACTGTAAAGGAGCAGAATTTTGTATGTTATTTACGTTGTTATACATTCAAATTAAAATGTTATAATTTTAGGATATTATATGTAATCCCCATGGTGACCACAAAGAGAATAGCTAAGAAATATGCACAAAAGAAAATAAGAATGGAATTTAAACATTTCACTGCAAAAAATCAACTAAACACAAAGGAACACAGGAATACAGGAAATGAGGGACAAAGATAGCCATAGGACTATAGAAAACAGATAGCACAATGACAGAAGTCTCTCCTTCTCAGTAATTACTTTAAATGAAAAGGGATTAAACTTTCCAATCAAAAGATAGAGATTGGCAGAATTTATAAAAACACATGTTCCAACTATATGCTTCTATAAGAGACTCACTTGAGATCTAAAGACACAAACAGGATGGAATGTGAAAGAATGGGAAAGATATTACATGCAAATGGTAACCAAAAGAGAGCAGGAGTGACTATACCAATATCAGACACAATAGACTTTAAATCAAAAAAACTTACAAGAGACAAAAGAATCTTAACAAAATACTAACAAATATAATTCAGCAGTATATTAAAAAATTTATACACCATGACCAAGTGAGATATGTTCTTGGAATGTAAAGATGGTTCAATGTATGAAAACTGATGAATGTAATGCACCACATCAATAAAATGAAGGGGAAAAGCATGTAATCATCTCATTGAAGAAAAAGCAATTGACAAAATTCAACATCATTTCATAATAAAAACACTCAAAAAATAGGAATATAAGGAAACTATCTCCACATCGTAAAAGCCATATATGAAAAATCCACAGCAAACATAACACAATAGTGAAAGGCTGAAAGCTTTCCCTCTAAGATCATAACAAGGCAACAATGCCTGCTTTTATTACTTCTATTCAATATAGTACTGGAAGTTCTAGCCAGAGAAGTCAGGCAAGAAAAGGAAATAAAAGGCATTCAAATGGAAAGAAAGAAGTAAAATTATCTCTTTTTGCAGATGATATGAACTTACGTGCAGAAAATCCTAAAGAACCCACAAAAAAGATCTGATAAACTGAGCAAAGTTTTAGGATACAAAATCAATGCACAAAAATCAGTTGCTTTTCTGTACAAGAACAATGAACAATCTGAAAAGGAAATTACAAAAGCCATTTCATTTATAATAGCAATGAAGGAGGTAAAATACTCCTTCATTGCTATTATAATTTAATGAAGGAGGTAAAAGACTTGAACAACAAAAACTACAAAACATTGCTGAAAGAAATTAAAGAAGACATAAATAAATGGAAACACATCCCATGTTTATGGATTGGAAAACTTAATATTGTTAAAATGTCAATATTACCCAAATCAATCTACAGCTTCAATGCAATCCCTATCAAAATCTCAATGACATTTTTTGCAGAAATAGAAAAACCCAACCTAAAATTCATATGGAAATCTAAGGGACCCCAAATAACCAAAACAATCTGGAAAAAGAAGAATAAATGTAAAACCTAAAACATTAAACTCTTAAAAGAAAACATAGGACAAAACTTCATGACATTGGATTTGGCAATGATTTCTTGGATATGATGCCAAAGGTACAGGCAACAAAAGAAAAAATAGACAAATAGGATTTAATTAAATTTTTTAAAAAATTGGTATATCAAAAGTCCTTATCCACAGAATGGGAGAAAATATTTACCAATCATATACCTGGTAAAGGATTAACACCCAGAACATAAAAAGAACTCCTAAAACAAAAACAAAAAACCAAACAACCCATTTGAAAAATGGAGAAAGGACTTGAGTAGACACTTCTCCAAAGAAGATATTCCAATGGCCAATAAGCACATGAAAATATGCTCAACATCACTAATCATCATGGAAAAGCAAATCAATACTATGAGATACCAGCTCACACCCATTAGGATGGCTACTATCAAAAAACAGAAAAAATAAAAAAACACAAGTGTTGGCAAGGCTGTGGAGAAATTGGAACCCTGTGCACTGTTGGTAGGGATATAAATGGTACAGCCACTGTGGAAAACAGAATGGAAAATGAAAAATTAAAAATAGAATTACCATATGACCCAGCAATTCTATTTCTGGGTATATATATCCAAAGGATTTGAAAGCAGGTTCTCAAAGAGATATTTGTACACCCGTGTTCATAGCAGCATTATTCACAATAGCTGAAATGTGGAAGCAACCCAAGTGTCCACCACTGGATGAGAGGATAAACAAAATGTGGTATATACATATACTTAGCCTTAAATAGAAAGGAAATTCTGAGACATGCTTCAACATGGATGAACCATGAGGACATTACTGAGTGAAACAAGCCAGACACAAAAGGACAAATATTATGATTCCACTTATATGAGGTACCTGGAGTGGTCAAATCATAGGGACAGAAAGTAGAAAAGTGGTTGCCAGGGACTGGAGGAGGGGAGAATGAGGAGTTATCATTTAATATGTACAGAGTTTCCCTTTCATAAGGTGAAAAGAGTTACGGGGTTGGATGGTGGTGATGGCTGCACAACAATGTGAATGTGTTTAATACCACTGAATTGTACACTTAAAATGGTTAAGACGTTAAATTTTATATTATGTGTATTTTGCCATAATAATTTAAAAACTAAAAAAAGAAAAAGTACATTGAATCATATCACTCCCGTCTAAAAATTCTTCCACAGTAGTGGGGTAGGTTGTGTGTGTTTGGAACACATATGGGAACACTGTACTTTCTGCTCAGTTTTTCTGTAAACCTAAAACTGCTCTAAAAAGTAAAGCTTATTAATTAAAAAAAAATTCTTCCAGGACTTCTTAGTGCACTTAAACAAAGACCCCTCCTCCTCATCCTGCCTTCCTTTGCCCTTCCCACCTAACTTCAGTCCTGCTGGCCTTCGGTCCCCTGAGCAGGCTTTTCTCACATCCCTACTGTCGATATGATACCCCCCCTCCCCCATTATAGCTCTCATTCCTCTCTTCTCTGGGATGACATGCACAATGCTCCACCATGGGCCTCAGACAAACCAGTGGTATTTTCCTTCCTGGGAATGTATGTACAGTGGTCAGTCTCAGGAGGACAATTTCCACCCAGGGGGCATTTGGCACTATTTGGAGACATTTTTGGTTTGGGCAGTGTGCTACTGTCCCCTACCATAATCCAGCTCTTTTTCATTACTGCCTACAAGCACTTGCATTATCCAAAGATTCAAGGAAGTTCCATTGTGCCTTGGACCTTCTCCCCAAGTCCCCAAAACCTCCTCCCTCACCGACCCCTGCAGGGGCTGGCTCTGGTGACCCGCCTGCTTCTTATACTATCCTGGCGAGGCCTCCTGGGCATCTTCTGCTCCCCCCTTCAGTCTCTTGGGGACTTTGCTCTGTTCCTGCCCTTCACGCACCACTAGGTCAAGCTGAGTTCAGAACCCAAGTCTCGACTGTGTATGTTCTCTGACACCAGGGGTTCATCCTCACTGCTTCAAGCGTGGGTCTTCACTCCACCCTGGTCCACTGCTCTCTGTGGCCCAGGCGAGGGCCAGTTGCAATCCTGCTGAACCACAGGCAGGCTGAGATGTTTCCTGACCTTCTCTTGGCTACAGAGTTGCTCACCCACAGCGCGCAATGGCAGGGAACACAAAGTCCAGGGCACCCTGCTGGACACGTGAGGCTCTTCCCTCCTTCACTTTTGCTAAATCAGGTAAATGAGCCAACACCCTCAGCCCAGTCTGCAGGCCACCATGTATCCCCAAGGATGGCCTTTGTCTCTGCCTTTCACAGTCCCCCCAGAACAGACACCGCCTCCTTCTCCCGGTCTTGTGCCATAGTCCTCTACCACGTTCATTCTCCTTGCTCATCATTTCTTAGTCACCGACTGCCTGGAGCACTCCTGAGAAACACCATGCACACTCGGCATGGCAAAGCGGCGGTGCTACGTGCATGTCCCAAGGGGAGAGAGAGAAGAGTTTGGTTTTATTCACTCATTCATTCATCCATTCACTGGACAGGTATTTATTGAGTGCTTACTGAGAGCTAGGCATGGCTGGACACTGGAACACACGGGCACCACAGTGGCTGGGCAGTTATGGGGTTAAGGTCCAGTGTAGGATGGGGGAAGACATTGAAGAAATATACAAACAAAAAATGAACTTGTGTGGTGGTAGATATATACATCCTACCCATCCCCTGGTAACCACCATTTTACTCCTTTTTTTTTTTTACAGCTTTAATTTTTTTTTAATTTTAATTTTATATTGGAGTATAGTTTATTAACAATGTTGTGTTAGTTTCATGTGTACAGCAAAGTGATTCAGTTATACATATACATGTATTTATTCTTTTTCAAATTCTTTTCCCACTTAGGTTATTACAGAACAACCAAGAAGGACCTACTGTGCTATACAGTAGGTCCTTGTTGGTTATCTATTTTAAATATAGCAGTGTGTATATGTCAATTCTAAACTCCCAATCTATCCCTCCCCCACCCTTCTGCCCTGGTAACTATAAGTTCATTCTCTAAGTCTGTGAGTCTGATTCTGTTTTTTAAATAAGTTCATTTGTATCATTTTAGATTCCACATATAAGCAATATCATATGATATTTGTCTTTCTCTGTCTGACTAACTCCACTTAGTATGATAATCTCCAGGTCCATCCATGTTGCTGCAAATGACATTATTTCATTCTTTTTAATAGCTGAGTTATATTCCATTGTATATATGTACCACATCTTCATTATCTATTCATCTGTCAATTGACATTTATGATTTTTTTAAAGATTCTACATATGAGTGATATCATATAGTACTTGTCTTTCTTTGCCTGATTTATCTCTCTTAGCATGATGTGATCAAAGTCCATCCATGTTGTTGCAAATGGAAGGATATTTTCCTTTCTCAAGGCTGAATAATATTCCATTGTGTATATATATTATACCATATCTTTTTATCCATTCATCCGTTGATGGGCATTTGGGTTGTTGCCATATCTTGGCTATTGTGAATAATGTTGCAATAAACATGGGTGTGCATATATCTCATCGAAATTCTGTTTTCATTTCCTTTGAGTGTATACCCAGAAGTGGAATTGGTGGATCATATGGGAGATCTATTTTAATTTTTTGAGGAACCACCATACTGTTTTCCATAGTGGTTGGACTAATTTACCTTCCCACCAACAGTATATAAGGATGCCCTTTTCACCACATCCTATCCAGCACCTGTTGTCTCTTGTCTTCTTAGGCATAGCCATTTTAACAGGTGTGAGGTGATATCTCATTATGGTTTTGATTTGCATTTCCCTGATGATTAGTGATGTTGTGCATCTTTTCATGTGTTTGTTGTCCATTTTTGCCCGTTTTAAATTGGATTTTTTGTTGTTAAGTTGTGTTAGTTCTTTATATATTTATATATATTTATGTATTTTGGATACTAACCCCTTATCTGATATTTGGTTTACAAAAATATTCTCCCATTCTGTAGGCTGCCATTTCATTTTGTTGATTGTTTTTCTTGCAGTGCAGAAGCTTTTGAGTTTGATGTAGTCCCATTTGGTGATTTTTGCTTTTGTTGTTTGGCATCATGTCCAAAAAATATCATTGCCAAGACCAATGTCAGTGAGTTTTTTTCCTTTTTTTTTTTTTTTAAATGTTTTCTTCTAAGAGTTTTATGGTATCAGGCCTTTGTTTCTATGTTTAAGTCTTTGATTCATTTTGAGTTAATTTTTCTGAGTGACATGACATAGGGGTTCAATATCATTGTTCTGCATATGTTTCTCCAGTTTTCCCAGCACAATTTGTTGAAGAGACTATCCTTCCCATATTGGGTGTTCTTGGCTCCTTTGTCAAATATTAGTTGACCATAAATGCTGGGATTTAATTCTAGGCTCTTTATTCTGTTCCACTGGTCTATGTGGCTATTTTGTGCCAGGACTATATTGTTTTTATTAGTATGGCTTTGTAGAATAATTTGTAATCAGGAAATATATTACTTCTGGCTTTGTTATTTTTCCTCAGGATTGCTTTAGCTATTTGGGATTGTCTGTGGTTCTACACAAATTTTAGCATTGTTTCTTCTATTTCTGTGAATGCATTTGTTATTTTGGTGGGAATTGTATTGAATCTGTAGATGGCTTTGGGTAATATAGTCACTTTAGCAATATTTATTCTTACGATCCATGAACACAGGCTGTCTTTCCACTTGTTTGTGTCTTTGATTTCTCTTTTTTTAAAAAAATATTTATTTATTTATTTAGTTTATTTGGCTGCACTGGGTCTTAATTGCAGCATATGGGATCTTCCTTGTGGCATGTGGGCTCTTAGTTGTGGCATGTGGGATCTAGTTCCCTGATCAAGGATAGAACCTGGGCCCCCTGCACTGGGAGTGCAGAGTCTTAACCACTGGACCACCAGGGAAGTCCCATGTCTTTGATTTCTTTCTGCAAAGTCTTGTAGTTTTCATTGTATAGATCTTTCACTTCCTTGGTTAAATTTATTCCTAGGTATTTTTGATGCTGTTTGAATGGGATGGTTTTCCTTCTTTTCCTGATTTAGTGTAAAGAAATGCCACTGATTTCTGTAAGTTGACTTTGTAACCTGCCACTTTACTGAAATCATTGATTAATTCCAACAGTTTTTTCATTGACTTTTTTGGGATTTTATATATAAGATCATATCATCAGCAAACAGCAACAATTTTACTTCTTCCTGCCTCATTTGGATGAATTTTATTTCTTTTTCTTGCCTAATTGCTCTATCTAGGACTTCCAGTACTGTATTGAATAGGAGTCGTAGGAGTGGGCAACACTTTCAGTTATTACCCTTTCAATTTTTCTCCATTGATTACAATGTTAGCAGTGAGTTTATCATATATGGTCTTTATTATGTTAAAGTATGTTCCTTCTATACCCACTCTGTTAAGGTTTTTATCATGAAAGAATGTTGTATTTTGTGAAATGCTTATTCTGCATCTATTGAGATGATCATGTGATTTTTAGCTTTCAGTCTATTAATGTGATGGATTACATTTATTCATTTGCCTATGTTGAATTCTCCTTGCATTCCAGTGATAAATCCTACTTGGTCATGGTGTGTAACCCTTTTTAATATATTCTTGATTCTGTTTTCTAATATTTTGTTGAGAATTTTTACATCTATATTCATCAGGAATTTTGGTCTATATGCATCTATATTCTTTTCTTGTGATATCCTTGTATGATTTTGTTATCAAGGTAATGCTGGCATTGTAGAATGAGTTTGGAAAGATTCCCTCTTCCTCAGTATTTTGGAAGAGTTTGAGGAGGACTGGTATAAATTTTTCTTTACATGTTTGGTAGGATTTATTGGTAAGGTTATCTGGTCCTTGAGTTTTTTGTTTCGGGATTTTTTTGTTTTGTTTTTTTTTATTACTGACTCAATCTCTTGACTCGTTATTGGTATGTTCTGATTTTCTATTTCTTCCTGATTCAGTCTTGGTAGGTTGTGTGTTTCTAAAATGAATCCTTTTCTTCTAGGTTGTGTAATTTGTTAGCATATAATTGTTCATAGTAGTCTCTTACAATTCTCTGTATTTCTGTAATATCAGTTGTAATGTTTCCTCTTTCATTTCTTTGTTTTTTTCATTTCTAATATTATTTATTTGAGTCTTCTCTCTTTTTTTCCTTAGTCTAGTGAAAAGTATGTCAATTTTGTATCTCTTTTAGAAGAACCAGTTTTTAGTTTTGTTGATGCTTTCTATTGTCTTTCTGGTCTCTATTTTATTTCCACTCTGATTTTTATTATTTCCTTCCTTCTGCTAACTTTGGGTTTAATTTATTTTTTCTCCCTAGTTCCTTAAGGTTTAAGCGTAGGTTATTTATTTGGGATCTTTCTAATTTCTTAAAATATGCATTTATTGCTACAAACTTTCCTCTCAGAAGTGCTTGTGCTGCATCCCACAAAATTTGATATGTTATATTTTTATTTTCATTTGTTTTGGGATAATTTTTTATTTCCCTTTTGATTTTTTAAATATATTGGTTGTTTAGAAGTGTGTTGTTTAGTTTCCACATATTTGAATATCTACTCACATTCCTCTTGCGTTGATTTCTAATTTCATGTGATTACGGTCAGAGAAGATAGTTGGTATGATTTTAATCTTAGATTTGCTGAGTCTAGTTTTGTGGCCTATGATATGATATATCCTGGAGTATGGTCCATGCGCATTTGAAAAGAATGTGTATTCTTCTGCTATTGGATAGAATGCTCTATATATGTCTGCTAAGTCCATTTGTTCTAAAGTGTGGTTCAATCCCAATGTTTCCTTGTTTATTTTCTGTCTAGATGATCTATCCATTGCTGATAGTGAGGTATTAAAGTCCCCTACTGTTTCTGTGTCGTTGCCTATTTCTCCCTTAAGATCTGTTAGTATTGGCTTAATATCTTTTGGTGCTTAGATGTTGGAGGAGTATATATCTATGGTTGTTATATCTTCTGATATACTGACTCCTTTATCATTATATAACATTTTTAGCTTGAAGTCTATTTTGCCTAATATAAGTACAGCTACACCTGCTTTCTTTTGGTTACCATTTGCTTGGAATATTATCTTCTACCCCTTCACTTTGAGCCTATGTTTGTCTTTGGAGTTGAAATGAGTACCTTAAAGACAGTAGATAGTTGAGTCTTGTTTTTTAATCCATCCAGCCACTCTGTGACCTTTGATTGGTAAGTTCAAACCATTTACATTTATGGTGATTGTTGATCTATGAGGACTTACTACTGCCATTTAATCTTTTCTTTTCTGGTTGTTTTGTATCTCTATTGTTTCTTTTTCCTTGTGCTTCTGTCTACCTTTTTAAGTTGGTGGTTTTCCATGATGATTTGCTCAGTTTCCCCTTTTTAAATGCTTCATGTTTTTTCTCTAGATTTTTGTTTCGTGGTTACCATGAGGTTTGTATAAAATGTCTCAGAGATAAAATAGTCCTTTTCTGCTGAAAGCAACTTGTCGTCATTTGTCCACACAAATTCCATTCTTTTTCCTCCTCCCACTTTATATTTTTATTATCACAAATTATTCCTTTTTATGCTGTGCCTTGCTTGCCAAATTGTAGTAGCTATGGCTATTTTTAATGCATTTTTCTTTAACCTTTATGATATAATTAAGTGTTCAACACTCTATTCTAAAATAAAGTTACAATTTTCTGATCCTGTCTATTTATCACCTTACTCAAAGTTTTTTGTACTTTTGTCTTTTCATTTCAGGTAGAAGAGCTCCTTTCAAAATTTCTTGTAAAGCAGGTCTAGTGGTAATGAACTCCCTCAGCTTTTGTTTCTCTGGGAAAGTCTTTATTTCTCCTTCATATATGAATGATAACTTTGCTGGTTAGCATATTCTTGGCTGGCAAATTCTATCTTTCAGTACTTTGAATGTATGGTTCCACCCTCTCTTGGCCTGTAGAGTTTCTGTTCAGAAGTCTGCTTATAGTCTAATGGGGAGCTCCTTGTAGGTTACTTTCTTTTTTCCCTGGCTGCTTTTTAAATTCTTTCTTTATTATTGACTTTTGACAGTATCATTATAATGTGTTTTGGAGAGGGTCTTTTTGAACTCAGATAGTAAGATGATCTTTTAGCTCCATGGACTTGTATGTCTAGTTCTTTTCCCAGGTTTGGGAAGTTCTCAGCTATTATTTCTTTAAATAATCTCTCTGCCCCCTTCTTTTCCTTCAGGTATACCCATTAATCTTATGTTGGCTCTCCTAATGGAGTCTGATAGCTCTCCTAGTGTTTCTTCACTTTTAAAAAGTCTTAGTTCTCTCTCGCCTTCCACCTGAATCATTTCTAGATTCCTATATTCCAGATCACTTATTCCCTCTTCCATCTGATCTGCTTTATTTCCAATGCTTTCTAATGTAGTCTTCATCTCCTTTATTGAGTTTTTCAGCCCCAGAATTTATTTGATTCTTTTTTTTTAGAATTTCAACACCTTCTGTTTATTAATTTTATTTCTGAGTTCACTGAATTGCTTTCTGAGTTTTCTAATCATTCATTGAATTTCTTCATAGCAGCTATTTTGAATTCTCTATCAGGAAGATTCCAGTCTTCTGTGACATTGATTTTGGTTGCTGGAAAATTGTCATTTTCCTTTTGTGATACCATTATCATGATTTTTCACGGTGTTTGATGAAATATGCCTTTGCTGCCACAGTTGAAGTATCAAACCCCTTTCTTATTTAGAAAAGGTTTTGCTTACTTTGATTTTAACAGTTCAATGGGTTGGCATTTAGAGGCATTTCTTTTGTTTTACAGCAGGTGGCACTATAGCAAAAGTTTTTGGTTTCTCTTACCTGTGCCGCCTCTTGGCTGTATTTGGAGCACATGTTCCACCCTCTACCTCTTCCGCAAGAGGGGTTGCTGGCACCCGCATTGCTGCTTGACCACCAAGGTCACTAGTGACCTATCCAGTTCTGGAGTAGTTGGGGTTGCAGGCCCCCCACCACAGGGTTTCTGGGGGTCTCAGGCATTGCTGCAGGGGAGGAGGGTTGTGGGGGCATTTAAAATTTTTTAAGTAACTTCCATTCTGATTTCCATAGTGGCTGCACCAGGTTACATTCCCACCAACAGTGTACAAGGGTTCCCTTTTCTCCACACCCTTCCCAGCATTTGTTATCTCTTGTCTTTTTGAGAATAGCCCTTTAACAGGTGGAGGTGATATCTCATAGTGGTTTTGAATTGCATTTCTCTGATAATTAGTGATGTTGAGCACTTTTTCATGTAGCTGATGGCAATTATAATATCTTCTTTGGAAAAATGTCTATTCAGGTCCTTTGCCCATTTTTAAATTGGATTATTTCGTTATTTTGCTAATGAGTTGTATATTTTGGATACTAACCCCTTATCAGATATAAGGTTTGTAAGTATTTTCTCCCATTCCAAAGGTTGCCTTTTCATTTTGTTGATTATTTCTTTTGCTGTTCAGAATCTTCTTAGTTTAACGTAGTACCACATGTTAATTTTCGCTTTTTATTGCTGTGCTTTTGATGACATCCAAAAATCCATTTCCAAAGACCAGTGTCAAGGAGCTTTTTCCTTATGCTGTCTTGTAGGAGTTTTATGGTTTCAGGTCTTGTATTTAGTTTTAGATTCTTGATTTTAGATTTAGATTATTGATTTTAGTTTTTTCTTTTTTCTGCTATATGCATTAACTGCTATAAATATGCATCTAAACTTTGATTCCACTGCATCCCACAAATTTTGGTAAGTTGTATTTTCATTTTGTTCAAAATATTTAAAAAATTTCTCTTGAAATGTCTTCTTTGATTCATGTGTTATTTAAAGTTTGTTTTTTAATCTTAGTTCACTCACGCTGCTATAACAAAAATACATAACAACAGAAATTTATTTCTCACAGTTCTGGGGGCTGGGAAACCCAAGATGAAGGTGCCAGCAGATTCAGTGTCTGGTGAGAACCTGCTTTTTGCTGTGTTCTCACATGGCAGAGAGCTCACAAGGGAGCTCTCTGGGGCCACTTTTTTTAAAGGCACTAATCCCATTCATGAGAACTCTACCCTCATGACTTAATTACTTCCCTAAGACCTTCACCTCCAAATGCCATCATGATATTCAGGATTAAGTTTAAAATTATGAATTTTGGAGGGTCACAAACATTCAGTCTAAAGCAAATCCGCATGTATTTTGGGATTTTTCAGCTATCTCCTATTATTGAATCTAGTTAAATTTCACTGCGGCCTGAGAGTGTACATTGTATGATTTCTATTCTTTTAAATTTGTTGATATGTTTTGGCGCCCAGAATGTAGTCTATCTTGGTGAATGTTCCATGTGAGCTTCAGAAGAATATGTATTCTGATGTTGTTGGATGAAGTAGTCTACAGTTGTCAATTACACCCAGTAGATTGATGGTGCTGTTGAGTTCAACCATGTCCTTAATGATTTTTTGCCTGCTGGATCTGTCTATTTCTGTTAGAAGGGTGTTCAAGTCCCCAAATATAATAGTGAATTCATCTATTTCTTCTTGCAATTCTATCAGTTTTTGCCTCATATAGGCTGATACTCTGTTGTTAGGGGACTTCACATTAAGGACTGTTATAACTTCTTGGAAATTGCTCCCTTTTATCATTATGTAATCACTTCTTTATCCCTGATAACTTTCCTTGCTCTGAAGTTTGCTGTGTCTGAAATTAATATAGCTATACTCACTTTTGATTAGTGTTAGCATGGTATCCCTTTACTTTCTCCATCCCTTTATTGTTCTCTTAAATAATATAGAAAACAAAAAGTACAGTTACAAGAGACTGTTATAACAATATTAGATTTTAGAATTGCCCATGTATTTACCTTTATTGAGATCTTTATTTCTTCATATGGCTTTGAGTTTTGTCTCCTGTTCTTTCCTTTCAATCTGCAGGACTCCCTTAAGCATTTCTTGTAGGACAGGTCTAATGGTCATAAACTCCCTTAGCTCTTGTTTATCTGAGAGTGTCTTTTTTTTATTGATTAAATTTTATTGTAAGGAATAAAAAACAATGTAATAAATATATCACCAATCATGTACATATACTGTAATATATACATAGTCATAATTCCTTTTTAACTAATATGTTTGATATAAATGATATTTCTACTGTGCTTAAAACCATCTTTTTTACGTTTAAAGTTTTCCTTTCCTATCTTTTTTGTTTGTTGGGATTTTCTTTTTTAAATATATATATATATATATATTTAATAATCACAGCGTGCATATGATTTTTTAAATTTTATTTATTTATTTATTATTTATTTTTGGCTGCTTTGGGTCTTTGTTGCTGCATGTGAGCTTTCTCTAGTTGCAGCGAGTGAGGGCTACTCTTTGTTGCAGTGCACAGGCTTCTCATTGCGGTGGCTTCTCTTGTTGTGGAGCATGGGCTCTAGGTGCGTGGGCTTCAGTATTTGTGGCACGTGGGCTCAGTAGTTGTAGTTCATGGGCTCTAGAGTGCAAGCTTTGTAGTTGTGGTTCATGGGTTTAGTTGCTCCGCAGCATGTGGGATCTTCCCGGACCAGTGCTTGAACCCGTGTCCCCTGCATTGGCAGGCAGATTCTTAACCACTGTGCCATGAGGGAAGTCCCTTAAATATTTTTTATACAATTTTAAAGGTTACATTCCATTTACAGTTATTACAAATATTGGCTATATTCTCCGTGTTGTACAATACATCCTTGTAGCTCATCTTACACTCAATAATTTGTACCTCCAACTCCCCCAACCCTATATTGCCCCCTCCCACTGTAACCACTAGTTTGTTCTCTATATCTGTGAATCTGCTTCTTTTTTGTTGAGTTCACTAGTTTGTTTTATTTTTTAGATTCCACATATAAGTGATATCATACAGTAATCTGTCTGACTTCTTTCACTTAGTGTAATGACCTCCAAGTCCATACATGTTGCTGCATCTTCTTTATCCATTCAGCCATCAGTGGATACTTCAGTTGCTTCCATATCTTTGCAGTTGTAAATAATGCTGCTATGAACATTGAGGTTCATGTATCTTTTTGAATTAGTGTTTTTGTTTTTTAAGGATGTATATGTAGGAGTGGAATTGCTTGGTCATATTGTTCTATTTTTTGTTTTTTGAGAAACCTCTACACTTTTCCACAATGGCTGCACCAGTTTACATTCCCACATTCCCCAGTGTGTGAGGTTTTCCTTTTCTCCACATCCTTGCCAACGTTCGTTTTTTGTATTCTTTTTAATGATAGCCATTCTCACAGGTGTGAGGTGATATCTCATTGTGGTTTTGATTTGCATTTCCCTGATGATTAAAGATGTTGAGCTTCTTTTCCTGGCCTGTTGGCCACCTGCATTTCCACTTTGGAAAAATGTCTGTTCAGTTTCATTTTTTAATTGGGTTGTTTGTTTCTGTGATGTTGAGCTGTACGAGCTATTTATATATGTTGGATATTAATCCCTTATTGGTCATATCATTTGTAAATATTTCCTCCCGCTTACTATGTTGTCTTTTCATTTTGTCAATGGTTTCCTTTGCTGTGCAAAAGCTTTTGAGTTTAATTAGGTCCCATTTGTTTGTTTTTGCTTTTATTTCCTTTACTTTAGGAGACAGATCCAAAAAAACATTGCTGCGATTTATGTCAAGGAGTGTTCTGACTATGTTTTCCTCTAGGAGTTTTATAGTATTTAGTCTTACATTTAGGTCTTTAATCCATTTTCAGTTTGTTTTTGTATATGGTGCTAGAGAATGTTCTAATTTCATTCTTTTACATGTAGCTGTACAGTTTTCCCAGCACCACTTATTGAAGAGACTGTCTTTTCTCCTTTGTATATTCTTGCCTCCTTTGTCATAGGTTAATTGATGATAAGTGCATGGGTTTATTTCTGGGCTCTCTATCATGTTCCATTGATCTATGTGTCTGTTTTTGTGTCAGTGCCATATTGTTTTGATTACAGTAGTATAGTCTGAAGTCAGAGAGTATGACTCCTCCAGCTCTGCTCTTCTTTATCAAGATTGTTTTTGCTGTTCAGGGTCTTTTGTGTTTCCATACAAATGTTAAAATTATTTGTTCTAGTTCTGTGAAAAATGCCATTGGTATTTTGATAGGGATTGTATTGAATCTGTAGATCACCTGGAGTCGTATGGTCACTTAAACAATATTGATTCTTCCAATCCAAGAACACAGTATATCTTTCCATCCCTTTGTGTCATCTTCAGTTTTGTTCATCAGTGTCTTATAGTTTTCTGAGTACAGGCCTTTTGCCCCCTTAAGTAGGCTTATTCCTAGGTATTTTATTTTTTGATGCAATGGTAAGTGGGATTATTTCCTTACTTTCTCCTTCTGATAGTTCATTGTTAGTGTATAGAAATTCAATAGATTTCTGTATATTAATTTAGTATCTGGCGACTTTACCGAATTCATTGACGAGATCTAGTAGTTTTCTGGTGGCATCTTTGGGAATTTCTATGTATAGTATCATGTCATCTGCAAACAGTGACAGTTTTACTTCTTCCTTTCCAATTTGAATTCCTTTTATTTCTCTTTCTTTTCTGATTGCTGTGGCTAAGACTTCCAAAACTATGTTGAATAAAAGTGGCAAGAGTTGGCATCTTTGTCTTGTTCCTGATCTTAGAGGAAATGCTTCAGCTTTTCACGATTGAATATGATGTTAGCTGTGGGGTTGTCATATATAGCCTTTATTATGTTGAGGTAGGTTCCCTCTATGCCCACTTTCTGGAGAATTTTTATCATAAGTGGATGCTGAATTTCATCAAAAGCTTACATCTACTGAGATGATCATATGGTTTTTATTCTTCAGTTTTATTCTTAATGTGGTATATCACACTGATTGGTTTGCGGATATTGATATATCCTTGTATCCCTGGGATAAATCCCACTTGATCATGGTGTATGATCCTTTTAATGTATTGTTGGATTCAGTTTGCTAGTATTTTGTTGAGGATTTTTGCATCTATGTTCATCAGTGATATTGGCCTGTAATTTTCTTTTATTGTGGTATCTTTGTATGGTTTTGGTGTCAGGGTGATGGTGGCCTCATAGAATGAGTTTGGAAGCGTTCCTTCTTCTGCAATATTTTGGAATAGTTTCATAAGGATAGGTGTTAATTCTTCTCTCAATGCTTGATAGAATTTGCCTGTGAAGCCATCTGGTCCTGGACTTTTGCTTGTTAGGAGTTTTCTAATCACAGATTCCATTTCAGTACTTGTAACTGGTCTGTTCATATTTTCTATTGCTTCCTGGTTCAGCCTTGGGAGATTGTACCTTTCTAAGAATTTATCCATTTCATCTAGGTTATCCATCTTATTGGCATGTAGTTGCTTGTAGTAGTCCCTTATGGTCCTTTTTATTTCTGTGGTGTCCATTGTAGCTTCTTTTTCATATCTAATTTTATTGACTTGGGCCCTCTCCCTGTTTTTCTTGATGAGTCTAGTTAAAGGTTTATCAATTTGCTTTATGTTTTCAAAGAACAAGCTTTTAGTAGTTGATCTTTTCTATTTTTTTTTTTTAGTCTCTATTTCATTTATTTCTGCTCTGATCTTTATGATTTCTTTCCTTCTATGAACTTTGGGCTTTTTTTGTTCTTTCTCTAGTTGCTTTAGATATAAAGTTAGGTTGTTTATTTGAGATTTTTCTTGTTTCCTGAGGTAAACTTTTTAAAAATTAATCTTTATTGGAGTATAGTTGATTTTCAATGTTGTGTTAGTTTCTGCTGTACAGCAAAGTGAATCAGTTATACATATACATATATCCACTCTTTTTTAGATTCTTTTCCCATATAAGTCATTACAGAGTATTGAGTAGAGTTCCGTGTGCTATATATTTTATATATAGTAGTGTGTATATATCAATCCCAATCTCCCAATTTATCTCTCCCCTGCTTCAGCCTTGGTAGCCATAAGTTTGTTTTCTACATCTGTGACTTTATTTCTGTTTTGTAAATAAGTTCATTTGTACCATATTTTTAGGTTCCACATATAAATGATATCATATGATATTTGTCTTTCTCTGTATGACTTACTTCACTCAGTATGACAATCTCTAGTCCATCCATGTCACTGCAAATGGCATTATTTAGTTCTTTTTAATGGCTAAGTAATATTCCATTGTATATGTGTACCACATCTGCTTTATCCACTCATCCATCAATGGACATTTAGGTTGCTTCCATGTCTTGGCTATTGTAAATAGTGCCGCAAAGATCATTGGGGTGCATGTATCTTTTCAAATTATGGCTGAGGTAAGCTTGTATCGCTATAAACTTCCCTCCTAGAACTGTATCCCATAGGTTTTGGATCATCATGCTTTCATTTTTATTTGTCTCCAGGTATATTTTGATTTCCTTTTTGATTTCTTCCATTGGTTGTTTAGTATCGTATTGTTTAGCCTCCACATGTTTGTGTTTTTTACAATTTTTTTTTGTAGTTGATTTCTAATCTCATAGTGTTGTGGTCAGAAAAGATACTTGATACAATTTCAATTTTCTTAAATTTAAAGAAGCATGCTTTGTGGCCCAGCATGTGATCTATCCAGGAGAATGTTCCATGTGCACTTGGAAAGAATGTCTATTCTGCTGCTTTCAGCTGGAATGCTCTATAAATATCAATTAAGTCCATCTGCTCTAATGCCTCATTTGAGGCCTATGTTTCCTTACTGATTTACTGTCTGGATGATCTGTCCAATGATGCAAGTGGGGTGTTAAAGTCTTCCATTATTATTGTGCTACTGTCAATTTCTCCTTTTATGTCTGTTAACAGTTAATTGCCTTATATATTGAGATGCTCCTATGTTGGGTGCATATATATTTACAACTGTTTTATCTTCTTCTTGGATTGATCCCTTGATCATTATGTAGTGTCCTTCTTTGTCTCTTGCAACAGTCTTTATTTTAAAAGTCTATTTTGTCTGATACTAGTATTGCTACACCAACTTTCTTTTGAATTCCATTTGCATGGAATACCTTTCTCCATCCCCTCACTTTCAGCCTGTCTGTGTCTCTAGATCAGAAGTGGGTCTCTTATGGACAGCACATATATGGGTCTTGTTTTTGTATCCATTCAGCCAGTCTGTGTCTTTTTAAAAATTATTTATTTATTTATTTACTTATTTATCTGCATTGCGTCTTTGTTGCTGCGCATGGGCTTTCTCTAGTTGTGGCGAGTGGGGGCTACTCTTTGTTGTGGTGCATGGACTTCTCATTGTGGTGGCTTCTCTTGTTGCAGAGCACAGGCTCTAGGCACACGGGCTTCAGTAGTTGTGGCATGTGGGCTCAATAGTTGTGGCATGGGCTCTAGGGCTCATGGGCTTCAGTAGTTGTGGCACGCAGGCTCAGTAGTTGTGGCTCACGGGGTCTAGAGTGCAGGTTTCAGTAGTTGTGTCACACAGGCTTAGTTGTTCCACAGCATGTGGGATCTTCCCAGACCAGGGATCGAACCCGTGTCCCCAGCATTGGCAGGCGGATTCTTAACCACTGTGGGAAGTCACAGTCTGTGTCTTTTGGTTGGAGCATTTAATCTGTTTACATAAGGTAATTATTAATATGTATGTTCTTATTGCCATTTTGTAAATCATTTTGGATTTGTTTTTGTAGGTCTTTTTACTTCCTTTCCTCTTTTGTTCTCTTCTCTTGTGATTTGATAACTTTCTTTAGTGTTGTAGATTCCGTTTTCTTATTTGTGTGTATATCTATTATAGATATTTGGTTTGTGGTTACCATGATTTTTTGATATAGCAGTCTATATATATATACATAATTGTTTTAGGTTGCTGATCTCTTAGTTTCAAATGCGTTTCAAATATCCTGCATTTGTACTCTCCTCCTCTCATGATTATTGGTTTAAGATATCATATTTGTGTGTGGATAATTTCCTACCTTTACTGTATGTTTGCCTTTACTGGAGAGCTTTCCCATTTTGTAATTTTCTTGTTTCTAGTTGTGGCCATTTCTTTTCCACCTAGGGAAGTTCCTTTAGCATTTGTTGTAAAGCTGGTTTGGTGGTGCTGAATTCTTTTAGCTTTTGCTTGTCTGTTAAGCTTTTGATCTTTCTGTTGAATCTGAATGAGAGCCTTGCTGGGTAGAATATTCTTGGTTGTAGGTTTTTCCCTTTCATCACTTTAAATATATTGTGCCACTCCCTTCTGGCCTGCAGAGTTTCTGCTGAAACATCAGCTAATAACCTGATGGGGATTCCCTTGTATGTTATTTGTTGCTTTGCCTTTGTTGCTTTCAATATTTTCTCTTTATCTTTAATTTTTGTCAATTTGATTACTATGTTTCTCAGCATGTTCTTCCTTGGGTTGATCCTGTGTGGTACTCTCTTCACTTCCTGAACTTGGGTGACTGCTACTTTTCCCATGTTAGTGAAGTTTTCAGCTATTATCTCTTCAAATATCCTCTCAGGCCCTTTCTCTCTCTCTTCTCCTTCTGGGACTCCTATAATGCGAATATTGGTGCATTTGACACTGTCCATTTACATTTAAGGAAAATTTTTTTAAATATAGATTCCAGATTCCATTCTTTTTCTAAAAAAGTATTTATTTATTTATTTTATTTATTTGGCTGTGTCAGGTCTTAGTTTTGGCACGCAGGCTCTTCGTTGTGGCATGCAGGCTCTCTAGTTGTGGTGCATGGGTTCCAGAGTGTGCAGGCTCAGTAGTTCTGGCACAAGGGCTCCAGAGCACATGGGCTCAGTAGTTATGGCACACAGGCTCTCTAGTTGTGGCATGTGGGCTCTAGAGTGTGCAGGCTCAGTAGTTGCGGCACGTGGGCTTAGTTGCCCTGCAGCATGTGGCATCTTAGTTCCCCAACCAGGGATTGAACCCACGTCCCCTGCATTGGAAGGTGGATTCTTAACCACTGGACCACCAGGGAAGTTCCCATTTAAAGTAATTATTGATATGTATGTTCTTATTGCCATTTTGTTAATTGTTTTGGATTTGTTTTTGTAGGTCTTTTTTCTCCCTTTCTTCTTCTTTCATTCTCTTGTGATTTGATGATTATCTTTACTTTTATGTTTGGATTCCTTTTTCTTTTTTTTGTGTGTGTATATCTTTCATAGATTTTTGGTTTGCAGTTACCAAGTGGATTTTGTATAGCCATATATATATTAAGTTGCTGATCTCTTAATTTCAAATGCATTTTAAAAACCCTGCATTAGTTCTCTCTTCCCTTCATGACTGCTTTTTATGTTATCATATTTTACATCTGTTTTATGTATCCCTTAACTGCTTATTGTGGATATATATGATTTTACTACTTTTGTCTTTTCACCTCCCTACTAGCTTTGGTGTGGATGATTTCCTACCTTTACTGTATGCTTGCCTTTACCAGTAAGCTTTTTCATTTTGCAATTTTCTTGTTTCTAGTTGTGGCCTTTTAATTGCTTCTCGGCCTTTTGGCTAAGATCAAGTGTAGTTGTGGCCTTTTGCTTTTTGCCTAGAGGAGTTTCTTTAACATTTCTTGTAAAGCTGGTTTGGTGGTTCTGAACTCTTTTAGCTTTTGCTTGTCTATAAAGCTTTCGATTTCTCCGTCAAATCTGAATGAGAGCCTTGCTGTGTAGAGTTTTCTTGGTTATAGGTTTTCCCCTTTCATCACTTTAAATATATTGTGCCACTTCCTTCTGGCCTGCAGAGTTTCTGCTGAAAAGTCAGCTGATAGCTTTATGGGAGTTCCTTTGTATGTTATTTGCTGCTTTTCCCTTGCTGGTTTAATATTATCTCTTTATCTTTAATTTTTGTCATTTTAATTGCAATGTGTCTTGGCATGTTCCTGTTTGGGTTCATCTTGTATGGGACTCTCTGCGCTTCCTGGACTTGAGTGATTGTTGTTGTTGTTGTTTTCCCCCAGGTTAGGGAAGTTCTCTGCTATTATGTCTTCAGATATGTTCTCAGGCCCTTTCTCTCTCTCTTCTCCTTCTGGGACCCCCATAATGCAACTATTAGTGCATTTGATATTGTCCCAGAGGTCTCTTAAACTGTTCTCATTTCTTTTCATTCATTTTTCTGTTCAGCGGCAGTGATTTCCACTACTCTGTCTTCAATTCACTGCTTGTCCCAGAGTAAGGTCTGGCCTGCTGTGGGCACACTGGTTCTGCAGGCTGTGGGATTGTGGTTTTCTTGCATTTGGTGTCTGCCCCCTCGAGGGTGAGGCTGGTTTAGAGGCTAGTGCAAGTTTCCTGGAGGGCCAGTGCCTGCCCCCTCATAGTGGAGCTGGGTCTTGGCCTGGTGGGCAGGGCAGTGTCTAGGGGCATGCCTAGAGACACATGAGATTTTGTGTGTGCCCTTTAAGAATGAAGTCTGTATTTTCCCCAGTACTGTGGGGCTTCTGATAGAAAAGCCAAATGCTCTTGGGTCTTGTCTTCCTGGCACACGATCCCGGGGCTGGGGAGCCTGACGTGGGGCTCAGAACTCTCACTCTTATGGGAGAATCTCTTCAATATAATTATTATCCAGTTTATGGGTTGCCCACCTGGGGGTATGGGACTTGATTGTATCATGAGTCCACTGCTCCTACCTGTCTTGTTGTGGTTCCTTCTTTATGTCTTTGGTTGTAGAAGATCTTTTCTGGTAGGTTCTGGTCTTCTTCATTAATGGCTGTTCTGCAGATAGCTGTGATTTTGGTGTGCTCCTGAGAGGAGGTGAGCTCAGGGTCTTTCTACTCCACCATCTTGGCTGATCTGTATTAGAGAGTGTCTTAATTTCTCCCTCACTTTTGCAGGACAGCTTTGCTGGATATAGGATTTTTGGTTGACAAATTTTGTTTGTTTTTTTCTATCACTTTGATATATTGGTCCATTGTCTTCTGGCATCCAGAGTTTCTGATAGCAAATCTGCTGATATTGAGGATCAATTGTATGTGACAAATGACTTCTCTCTTGCTGCTTTCAAGATTCACTCTGTCTTTGTCATTTGACAGTTTGATTATGTGTCTTGGTGTGGGTTTGAGTTCATTTTACTTGGAGTTGGTTGAAATCTTTGGATATTTATGTTCATGTATTCCATCAAATTTGGAACATTTGCAGCTACAGTTTCTTCAAATATTCTCTGTGCCACTTTTGTTCTCTTTTCTCCTTCTGGTACTCTCTCAATGCATATGTTGTTCTGGGTGATGGTATCCCACAGGTCCCTTAGGTTCTATTCATTTTTCTTGAATCTTTTTTCTTTCTGTTTTTCAGCTTCAATAATTACCATTGTCTTGTGTTTAAGTTCACTGATTGATTCTATCTTCTGTCTGCTCAAATCTGCTTCTAGTAGTTTTTTCATTTCAATTATTGTAATTGAACTAAAATTGTTTTAATTATTATAATTGAACTAAAAGTTCTTGAATTGCTTTTTAGCTTTTCTATCTCTTTATTGTTCTTCCCATTTTGTTCATACATCATTTTCTTGACTTTTTCTACGTCTTCCTTTAATTCTTTGAGCATTTTTAAGACAGTTGTTTTAAAGTCTTTTTCTAGTATGTCTGCCAGCTGGTCTTTTTTCAGAACAGTTTCTGTTGGTTTATTTTTTCCTTTGAATGGGCCATACTTACTGTTTCCTTATATGATTTTGTCAAACACTGGACATTTGAATCTAATAATGTGGTAACTCTGAAAATCAGATTCTCCCCCTTCCCAGGGTTTGCTTTGTTATTATTTTTGTTTTTTAGATTGTTGTAGGTCGGTTTTTGTGCTAAGAATTAGCCTGAGGTATAAACTTAAGGTCTTTTCTCAGGTTGTGCCTTTCCTTGGGCTTACACAGTGACTTTCTAATTTCCAGTATACACAGCTGCTATTGTATGTCCTAGTCTTTAATACGTTTCTCCCAAAAGGGGCAAAAGAAAAAAATGAATGGGGTGGCACCAGCCTTTTTACTCCCTTAAAAGTCATTTCAGCAGAAGGGGGAAGGGCTTACAACAATGAGGAGGTGTAAAAATATTGGCCACCCACCTCTTTGTACCTCTGTGATCAGAGGCAGCAATTAGTGATTAGAACACAGATCCCAAATATTTGGATGACATGGTCCTTATTGCCCAATCTGACTTTCTGGAACAAATGCATGGCTGTCCGCTATGAGTCAGGAGGCTGGGGGATGGGTAGCTACTACTGTGCTAAGAGCTGAAATTGACCAAAATTAACTGCAATTTACCATTCAAGTTTGCAATAGACCCTAAAGTTACCAGATAGTTACATCAGACAGATTCTGCTAGTGTAATTGTTGTTTGGGGGGAGATAGATTCCTGGTCCTTTCTACTCCCATCTTCCTAGAATCTTTTCTCTCCTTCACTTTTGAAGCTAATTTTGCAGAATACAGACTTCTTGGTTGATAGGGTTTTTCTCTCAACACTTTAAATATTTCACTCCATTCACTTCTTGCATTGTTTCTGAGGAGGAGTCAGATATCAGTCTTATCTTTCCTCCTCTATAGGTAAGCAATTTTTCCCTCTGGTGTCTTTCAGGATTCTCTGTTTTTAATTCTCTGCAGTTGAATATCATATGCCTAGGTGTAGTTTTATTTTGGCATTTAACCTGGTTGGTGTCCTCTGAGCTTTCTGGATCTGTGGTTTGATGTCTGACATTAATTTGCGGTAATTCTCAGTCATTACTGCTTCAACTTTTGCTTTTGTTCCTTTTGCTCTTTCTTCACTTTCTGGTATTCCCATTATACATATGTTACACCTTTTGTAGTTGTCTTGTGTATTCTTTTTTTTTTCAGACTTTTTACTCTTCACTCTTCAGTTTTGGAATTTTCTCTTGACATATCCTCATGCTTAGAGATTTTTTGATCAGCTGTATCCAGTCTACTAGTGAGTCAATCAAAGACATTCTTTCTCTGTTTCAGTGTTTTTGATCTCTAGCATTTTCAAAATTCTTTCTTAGATTTTCCATCTCTCCATTTACTTTGTTTACCTATCTGTCCTTACATGTTGTCTACCTTTTTCATTAGTGCCTTTAGCATGTTAATCATTGTTATTTTAAATTCCTGGTCTGGTAATTCCAACATTCCTGCCATATCTTAGTCTGATTCTGATACTTGCTCTGTCTCTTCAGACTATGTTTTTGCCTTTATTATACCTTGTTTTTGTTGAAAGGCAGACATGGTGTACTGGGTAAAAGGAACTAAATAGGTCTTTAGTGGTATAATATAAAATGTGGAAGTGGGGGAAGTCTTCAACAGTCCTATGATTAGGTCTCAGTTTTTTGTGGGCATGTTGACCTGGGATCTGATCTTCATAAGTAGCTCTCAGTTTTTTCCCCAACTTGGGTGGGACAGGATGTTTGGAGGGGGTTGAGAGTGGGGTAGTTCCCTCCTCCACATGGAAAGCTAGAAGGGGTTGAATATTTATATTAATATTATTAATAATATTTAATATTATTAAAGGATATTACCCTTTCCCCAGGTTGGTTAGACTCTGATAGAACCCAAATAGGTTAGGCTCTGGTAAAACAGTTTCTCCTGAAGGCAGACCTTTTAGGAAGTACAGAATGCTCTGTGTGTTTCAAAATGATTACTTTTCTCCTCCTCCTGCTGGAAGCACAAGGGGATTTTTCTCCAACATTCACTGTGAGAAACCTGCTAGTGCTCCTGGAGGTAAACTTACAAAAAGTGTGGAGGCCCCCAGTGAATGGGGCCTATGGAGTTTTTAATCTCTCATACTTGTCCACACTGAGCCTCCAGCAATTAGTCAATTACAATTCAGGTTTTCCTACCCAACATTGGTTCCTGCAGATGTCTCTGCCTGAGGGTTTCTACTCCAGTAAGCTGATTCTCTGTATCTACCTGTCTCCCCAGTTTTTGTGGCAGCAATTTGCCCTGTGACCTCACTTCTTCGACAGAGTTAAGATTTGTTGATTTTCAGTTTGTTCAGCTGTTTACTTGTTAAGATAGAGTGACAATTTCCAAGGTTTTTACACGTCAGACCAGAAACCAGAAGTCCTATTTTTAATAGGCAGCACATATATATGTACAAAATTTAAAAAGGAAAGTTACACAGAGTATACAGGATTTTTTTTTTTGCTACCATCACATTTTACTCCTAGTATGTTACCAATTTCTTGTATCCTTTCAGATACCCTATGCTCATAGAAATATTTGGCTGATCAGATATGTATGTTTGTGTTGTATATTTTTATATGAGTGGTATCAATGTACACAGTATCTTAAAATTTACCTTTCTCATTTAACAACGTATCTTGGAGACATTCTTCCTTTGTAATAGCTGCATAATATGTCTTTGATGGATAATTTAGATGTTTTCAACTTCCTTTTTTTTCTTTTTTAATGTTATGTGCATGCAGTTTTGTGACTTTTGTTGTGCTGAGATTTTCTTTTTAGTGGTATTATGTACATTCATAATGTACATTCACCACCCTCCATCTCCAAAACTTTTTCCTCTACCCAAACTGAAACTCTGTAGCTTTTTAACACTAATTCCGTTACCCCTCTCCCCAGTCCCTCGAAACCACCATTCTACTTTTGTCTCCATGAATTTGACTACTCTAGGTATTGATACCTCAAGATTTTAATTTTTAATGTAGACAAAAAGTTATCAATCTTTTGTTTGGATTGTACTTTTCTGTGTTGTCTAAGATGATAATGATGTCCTGGGATGCCCTTATTGGAAGGGTTGGGCCTCCTTAGTCATGCTGTGGCACCATCACCCTTTCCCCTGGACTTTCCTGGAGTGTAAAAGCTGGAGAAAGGAGAAGGTGGATGGGGAGCAGAAATTCTGGGCATCAGACCCCAGGAGAGTGACTAATTCAGGTAACAGTATGCCCAACATCATCATATCCCTGTGTGGAAAGAGGCCAAGTTCCCTCCAAGGACTCTTGACTCACCTTCCAGTCAGGATACCTTGGAGTTGGTGGGATTACCTGAGGTCAGCAGTTCAGGTGGCCTGAATATCCGGGAGTCCACCCTCAAGAGCACCTGCCTAATTCTATGTAGTTGAGCATCCTGAGGCCACTGCATGCAGAGCTTTATTATTTTTTTCTAATTACAAAGATAACTCATACATTTTATGCCAAATTCAAACGTTACAGACACATGTAGTGTAATCAATGCACATCACCTGTGGTCCCATCCCCAAAGAAAATCTCAGTACACAGCAAGGCACATATTTCTTTTTTTTTTTTTTTAGGTTTATTTATTTATTTTGGCTGTGCCAGGTCTTAGTTGTGGTTTGTTTGTTTATTTATTTATGTATGTAGGCTGCGCTGGGTCTTAGTTGCAGCACGTGGGATCTTCGTTGCGGCATCTTTTAGTTGCTGCATGTGGGATCTTTAGTTGTGGCATGTGGGCTTCTTAGTTACAGCATGCATGTGGGATCTAGTTCCCGGATGAGGGATCCAACACGGGCCCCCTGCATTGGGACTGCGGAGTCTTACTCACTGGACCACCAGGGAAGTCCCAGGCACCTATTTCTTGATTGTTTTTCTTTTCTATTCAAAGACAAACACCTATTTCTGTATTAAACATACCATGGCCATCTTTCCACATTCATACATAGTGATAGATCTATCTAATTTAAAAAGTATTGAGAATGTATTCATTTAAATTTTTATTACAGAAGTGTTACATGAATACATACTCTGAGTCAACAACATACAAATATAAGAGGAAAGTGACATTCTTCTTTCGTTTCTCCTGCTCTCCTCTTCCCAGATGGGAAAATTTCCTTTCCCTTTTCTTTGCATTTACACACAGACACAACACATACACACACACTTGTTTCACTTAACCATAGACCTTGAACATCTTTCATGTCAGTACATACCTAACTCATTTCCTTACTGCCTGTATAATTTTCAAGTATACCATAACTCAGTGGTTCTGGGATTCATGTGGGGAAGTTGTTAGAACATGGGTTGCTAAGCCCCTCTGCAAGTCTTCTGCTGGGGTGGGCTGGTGCAGCCTGAGGCTGTCCTGAGGTGCCCACATTGGGAACCAAGTACTGTCCATCACTCTTGTGTTTGTACAAACATCCTGTACATATCTCTGAGCACTGGAGGGTTTTGTAGGGTAATTTGTAGGCATGGAAATGGGTCAAAGGGGATTAGCTATAGCTACAATACTTTTAATGATATGGCCAAACTGGGCTCCAACAATGCAGACCCTCTCCTCCACAGTGCACACGTCCTGCCTGTCCCTTGTATACCACTCGTATCAAACATTGTGCAAAATTGTTTTTATTTTGCCAGTTTGATATATATTTTAAGATATATACTTATTTTAATTATTTAATTATGAAAGAAGCTGAACAATGAATGCCTTCCTTTTTGTGAACTTTTAATTTTGGATTTTAGATTTATAGAAGTGTTGCAAGATAGTACCAAGTTCCCAAATGCCCTATCCCAACTTCCCACCATGTTAACCTACCTAACTATGGTACATTTCCCAGAACAAAGAAATTAACAGTGATCCATTACTATTAACTAAACTCCAGATTTTATTTGGATTTTACCAGTGTTCCCACCAATGTCCTTTTCTGTTCCAGCATCCCACGTTGCATTTAGATGTCTTGTCTCCTTAGGCTCCTCTGGTCTGTCCATGTCTCCTATGACCTGGGCAGTTACAAAGACTCTTGGTCAGTTATTTTGCCAAATTTCTCTCAATTTGGGTCTGTCTGATGTTTCTCTAATGCTTAGACAGGGATTATAGGTTTAGGGGTGAGGGGAATACCACAGAGGTGAAGTGCCTTTCTCATCATGTCATGTCATATCAAGGGATACATGATATCGCATGCTTCCTTCAAAAATAAAAACTGTTTAGTAAGGAAAATTCCAGACACACATAAAAATAGGAAGAATAGAGTAAGTACTCATCACTGGGCTCCCAGTCACTAGTGTTTTGCCACTTTGGTTCTGGATGGCTTTTCAATGTGGTTGGAAGATGAGTTTCCCATCTCATCTTTCTTCCTTTTCTCTTCTCCTCTTTCCTTCCTTCCTCTCTCTCTCATTTCCTTTTTCAAACAGAAAGGGGACACTGATTAACTGTGGTGGGAATCTAGCTGGGACCTAGATGGAGGAGCATAAAGAATCTAGGCAAAATGTCCTCATGTAGGAATCCCAGCTAATGATGGCCTTTTGGTCTTTGCTTCACTTCTAGCTTTTTCTTGAAGAGGTGACTGGTCCAGCCCAGGGTACCCTTATTATTAGCTTGGACTCTAGGATCTGAGTGAAAGGAACCCAACTCAAATTGTTTAAGCAAAAGACAGAATTCACTAGCTCAGAAAATTAAAATCAACTGAGTTGGACTCAATCCTCTGGCTCACTTTGTGTCCCCTTTCTTGCCACTTTCCAGCTGTTTCCCCTCTGTTGCTGCCACCTGTGGTGCCTGGATCACTGCTGACAGCATGTGGTGACCCCCCCCCCCCCAGCTTCTCAGCTGAGGTTGATTCTCCCCACAGTCATTTCAGTGCAGGCCAAAGGTGTGCGCTTCGTTGGATAAACCTGGATTACTTCCCTGCGCTTCCTGAACCAACCACTGGGAATGTAATTCTTGATTGCACAGCCTTGAGGCTAGAATCAAGTTCATTTAAGTCAGACCACATGGGTTAAATAAAGGAAAAGGTACTTCCCCTAATAAAAACTGGGTTTATGCTATAAAAAAGAAGGGAGTGTGGATCCAGGGTATGAAAAACAACTGATAAACCCTGTTTATCTGGGACACCTTTCTCATGTCTTTCTTTTCCAGCCTTTCCTTCTCCCAACCCCTGCAGATGAGCCCACTCTCCTTTGTGTCCCTCACTGTTACCCCACCATGATTCTTTCAAAGCACTTGTCCCTTTGATAAGGTGGGTGTGGTCCACCCTAGGAGCATCTGTGGAGAATTTTTAAACAATCATAAAATCAAGATTTAATCTTTTAAATAACCATACACTAGTAATTCTAAACAGTGTCAGCGATAAAATGTTCCTTGAAAAAAAACCCCAACAAACCAAGATACAGAACATTTCCAGCACCACAGAGGCTTCCTTAAGGAAATGTTTTAATACTTAACAATCTGATCTGAATTCTGCATTCACAGATGCTGAGAAAATCTCAGACATGTTTACGGTCCCCTGGCCTTGTGGTGGTGTAGGAAGGCCTTCTCACCCTTTGTGAGTGTCCCCCCACCCCCACCCCTTGGGGATTACTTACCTCCAGGAGTGGCCTGTTTCTGCCCCCATTTCTCAACCATCCCTGGAGTGGGGCCTGAGCCTACCTGGGCCAGTCCTTTGGGGCCCAGGGTGGGGGAGATGTTCAAAGCTATCAGCTCATTTTCCTGACTCACTGGCTTCATTTCACTACTATTCCCAAGGCCTTGCCAGGTGCTCTAAGCTGTTCTCAGAGTAGGGTCTGCAGGTCTTTCCTTGTTGAACCACATACCTGAGGCTGGGTTTTCTTCATATACTTCAACCCTAGCAATATATTGCAACAGATTCAATGCAGAAGCAGATGTGAGACTCCAGCTATCTTCTATGAAGCCAGACTTTAAAGAAATTTGCAAAAATGTAAAACATTTGCCACTCTTCTCTATATTTTGGGGAATTATAGCTACTTTTCTAAAAAAGGTAATGTTTATTTTAAAATGAAAATAATTTTTAAAAATTTGTTTTAATTTATAATATGGTAAACATGGAAAGATATAACCCATATTAGCAAAAACTTTTTGAGGCCCTCAATCTTTTTTTTTTTTTTTGGCCACACCACGCTGCTTGAGGGATTTTAGTTCCTCGACCAGGGATTGAACCTGGGCCCTTGGCAGTAAGAGCATAGAGTCCTAACCACTGCACTGCCAGGGAACTCCCGTCAATCATTTTTAAAGAGTATAAAATGGTCTTGAGAGTAAGAGTCTGAGAATCGCTAGTCTAATTTAATCCTCATAGCAGCTCTATGAGGTGGTCTCATTAGTCCCACGTCAACAGTGAATAAATTGAGGCCCAGAGAAAGGAAGAGATCTGCCCTTTGCTTCACTGTCATTAAGTGGCAAGGGCAGAATTCAAACCTCCTGCTCAAGGTTTATCCCTCAAGATTCAACGAAACCTACTCCTCCTGTAGGCAGATAGGGTAGGGGAGGTCCCCGGAGAAAGAAATCCAGGCATGGCTTTCTCGACATAAGAAAAGCCATTTTTGGCCTAAGTCATTTTAAGCCTGGCCACAACGCTTGCCCTTCAACAGGTCTCAGTAATGATCTTAAGAGAAAAAAAGAACAAACTGTTATCAGGCAAGAGAAGTAACAGTAGCAAAGATAATATATCGGTAGTAAAGACTCTCAATTCTGTTTCAATGGTAAAGATTAGTCTGAAGTGCTCAACTACCAGATCAGTTTGGACCTAAGGGATGATGTAGACCTTTTCTGACCCTCATGACTTCAACTAAAGCTTGGACTCTGACTGCCCAAGCCCTTTATGAATACGCATGTTCCCTTAGCTTAAAACTTCCTCAATTTTGCTACCTGGGGAGACACTGCTTTGGGAAAAAGCCGCAGCATTCTCCTTACTTGTTGCAAGAAATAAATCCTTCCTTCTCCCACTCTTTGTCTTCTGGCTTGACACCCACCAAAAGGCAAAGCCAGTTTTTCAGGTAACACTCCCAACAAGAGCGCCATTTAGGAGTCCACTTGCCTCTTTGAGCTACGTATCCTCATTTGTAAGGTGTGGACCACAATGTTTCTACTTCCTGGGACTACTGGGGTGATTCTGCATCAGGTAAAGAGCAAACGAGGATATTAATAACCCGATGAGTGAGAAATGTATCCCATTCTGCAGGAAAGAAGGCTGAGGCCCCATGACTGAGCGGGCTCCAGCTCTAGGGACCACCCAACCCCCGGCCCGCCTGGACCGTCCCCTTCCAAGCACCCGGCTTGCCTGGACGTCCCCCGCCCCCAGCCCCACTGGGACCCCCTGGCTCCTAGCGCACCAGTACCACTCTAATCCCAGCCCGCCTGGACTCATGCTCCCCAGCAGGCCAGTCCTGTTCGCCGGGTAGCAGCCGACTCCTCCCGCTTGCCTCACTTCCGGCGCCCAGGCCGGAAGCCTCCCTTCCGGTTCTCAAGATCGCGCTCCGGAAGTGAGTCACTGTGCCAGCACCTAAGATGGCCGCCAGTCCATCCACCACCGTGGTCAACAGAGGAGAAGCGGGCGCGAACCCGGAAGTTGCCCGGCTCGGCCATGGGAGATGTCGGGGGCGTGGCTTCCGGCGGCCAGCGCCTGCGAGTGCGGGCGGCTGGGTCTAGCTGAGGCGGCGGCTGACAGGAGCGCCTCCCCGGTCGGCTGCGGCTGGTGCCTAGGCGAACCAGCGGCCCCCAGCTCGTGGCCCCGCGAGGCTCCAGGGCCGCACCGTGGGATGGACGAGGGGAAGATGGACGAAAATGAATGGGGGTACCACGGTGAAGGCAACAAGAGCCTAGTGGTGGCCCACGCACAGGTGAGCGGTTGACTGTCGGCGCGGTTCAGGGCCCTTACCCTACTCCCGGTGGGTTCCGCGTCCCCCAAGCACCCCCTCCACTCAGGTCGGTTCTGTATCCCCTCAGGACCCACTACCCCCGGATCGGTTCCCCAGCAGCCCTTCTTCCGGTCGGTCGCGCGTTCCCCCAGTGTCACTGCCCCGCAATAAGTTTCGCGTCCCCCCAGCATCACCCCTCCCCGTTGGGTCAGTTCCGCGTCCCGCTGGTGTCACCGCCTTCCCCCAGAGCAGTTCCGCGTCCCCCCAGCGCTCTCCTCCGCCTAGGTTGGTGCCATGTCTCCCCAGCACTCTCCTCCCTCCAGATCGGTTCCCTGTTCCCCCAGTGTCACCTTTTCCCTCCGGGTTTGTTCCGCGTCCTTCCAACGCGCCCCATCCCGGCCTCACACGGTGCCGCCTCCGACTGCCCAGCTGCGGTGAGGCCGTCCGGAGTAGCCTTAGGGAAGATACAGGGTACCGGCAAGGTCAGGAGAAAGAAGCCAAGTGCTTGGGGTGCTGTTACCTCCCTGAGATGCAGGGAATTGCTGTTCTCCTGCTGCTGTTGTTAATATTAATGGAGCATTGTCTGCAGGTTCTTCTCCAAAGTCTTTTAGAATTTAAAGAATTTCCCTTTCTTAATTCAGTAAGGAAGAGAGTTTCTGAGAGTGCAGTGAGGACTCCCAGTGAGTTGAATCCGGGAAGAGAAGCTTGTGGATTTGTGTGAAGGCCCAGATCTCTCTGACATCTTGCTGTCTGATACAACCAGGCAGGAATGTGGTGGGCTGGGGGAGGAGTGATAGGTGTCATTGAGGGCTTAAGAGTATGGGAGTTGCAGTTACACAGAGCTGGGCAGAATCCCAGTTCTACCACTGCCTGGCTCAGGCTCAGTTTCTGCATTTGCAAAGTGGAACTAGTAACAGAATCCCCTTTGCAGAATTGCTAGAAAGATGAGGAGCTGGACAAGTTATGCAAGTGATAACTATCACCCACCTTGGACTTGGCGGTTAATAGCTCTGACCCAGCCCAACAGCTCCTACGGGAAGCTCATCTTCCAATTCCTCAGTAAGATTGCATGGTATATCTTCACTTTATGTAAAGCTAATTAAGACTTCTTTTGGCTAATGTACTGAGTTTCAAAAGTAGCGTCAGATGAAGTAGCAAGTTCCAGACTCAGTGTAAAAGAACACCAGGCCTTGGGCACTCAGATGCCTTCTCCATTGTTCCTGACAAGCATGTGTCTACCCTCCAGGACAACTGGCCCCTTCCTTTGTTGCACAGCCCCAGATGTTAGGGTCATGTTTCTTTTTCCTTTTTTTCCCCCCACTTTTAAACTGAGTCATCAGGCTATCCTGTACCTGTTCTCTTCATTATTTTAAATCTAAATTTGCTTTACTATGCTCATTCCTGCTTGGTTGTCATTTGAATTTGAAGATTATCATCACGAGTAGTCTTGTAAGAAAAGGTTCCCACCAAGTGAAGATGCTGAGTAAAGGGAGAACTCTGCACCTTGAGTGTGGAGAAACCTTTGTGCTTTGCCTGGGCCTTGAGGGAGGACAGAGCCCTGGAAGGCAGCTTTCAGGACCCTGCTGTGCCCAAGGAGAGGGTGTGTGTGTGTGTGAGTGGGATAGAAGAAGGTGGGTGAGCACCAAGTATTTCTGCTCCCATGGGTGGACTCTCCAGACCCACCTCGTTCATTCTGAAGTAGAGGGTGACCCTCACCAGGTTTCTTTCAGATCGGGAGACGATCTCTTTCTCAGAGGGGGAATCATCTACTTTCAGAATTGAAAGGTCCTTAAAAAATGATGAGTCTGTCCCCTCTCCTTTCCAGTGTCAGAACCCGACATACCTTCAGCCAGCCAGTCCTGAGGCCTGGCATCTGCACTGGAGGAACATGGGATAAGACACAGACAGACAGCCTTCCAGGCTGGTGGGTTGGGAGGCTTCCAGGAGCACAGGACTTGTAGAAAATGGGGCCTGGATATGGAGGAGCTAAGTGCAGGCCGAAGGAGGGCCATAGTGTGGGGTGTGCTCAGGGTTGGGCAGTAAGAGATGACAGTGTGAGACCTGAACGGTATGCCAGTTCTTGACAGGTTGCTGTCAGTTTTCCTGTGGCCCAGTGCTCAGCATCCTTGGGTCCAGCTGTGCAATTTAACCCTTTCCCAGGCACTGGCCCTTGGCCCTGGCACTGACCCTCTGAGGTGCTCCAAGGCTGTGGCCAACCTGACACTGTACTCTAGTGGGTGCCTGGAGTCCCCGGCACTGACCCTGCGGGGGGTCTTGGGCGAGGACATTTCCCTTGTGGGCACGTACTTTCCTTTCCTTACTGTAGCCTGAGGGTGCTGTCACTTGTTCTAGTGGCTGTGCCATACTTGTGTTCATGCTGAGCTGTGGTCACGAAGCCTGGCGCTGCCCTCAAGTGCGCTGCTGCCAAGTGGGATTTCTCTCCGTGTGGTGGTGTTGCTTTTTCATCTGCAGTGACCCTTCTTTACCTTGGTCTTGTTCGCTTTGGCTTGGCATCCTGTCCTGTGAAGGTCACTGTAAGTCTGGTTTGTCATTTGATCTCGTATGTGCCTTCAGTTGGGGGAGTCACCCAGGGCAGGCCAGGCAGAGACTCCTCCCCAGGCACTGAGCTGCCTTCCAGCTGCCCTTGCCTCTGGGGTGCAGGGCAAACAGGGGCCCACTCCCTTCATCACACTAAGCTATTGTGACGTTTTCCTCCTTATTGACAGAGGTAACATGAAAGACCCGCCAACCAAGATCTTTTATCAAAAGTTTGTGCCTGATCTTTCAGGTTTTATAGCTTTTCTAAGATTCTGATCGGGCTTCAGATCCTTTCTGCAATTGTTTTGATGCCCTGGGGTGTTTGTCCTGAAGATATGGGGTTCAGGCAGTCAGGAGCTGTGTGTTTCTCTTCTCTTGTGTTTTAGGATTTGTAGATCATACTTCTTAATGGAGCTGTTGGAAGCAAATGAGTTGTTCTCTCTTTTTTTTTTTTTTTTTCTTTCTTTTTTTAATGGCGTATTCCCAAGTCTGGGCTTAATTTTCTCCTGAATCTAGTAGAAAGAGTCTTAACGTTCTGTTGCCTGTAGTATTTTTTTTTAACAAGTAACTTATTCTGCATTTGAGATTTTTAATGATATTCATACAGGTTGATACAGCTGATGTGACTTCTTGGTGATGTCTCATTGGAGAGCTGTGCATGTAACCCTGTCTTTATTCCTGGGATCACCTGCAGTTGAATGGTTAGGATTTGTTATTTCCAAAATATATTCCCTTTGGTGGTTTCCAGTCCTGGCCTTGGTGAGTGCTGAGCTCTGCCTTTCTAGCATGTGGGGGTCTGCTGGTCTAGGCCTGGTATCCTAAGGTGGCATGGTCACTTCCCCCGCCCCGACTATACCTTCTTCCTCCTCAGCAGAACTCAGGACAGCAGCTGCCCCTTTTACCAGGAAGGTAAGGAAGGTTTCTGTGTCTGCTGCAGAAGGATGAGACCACAGCACTGGGTCACCTACCTCTTGGTTTGGACACCTGCTCTGCGGCCATCATGTGGCCTTGGAGAGCCTGGGGTCCTTGAAGGCTCCCCTCTACAACACCCTCACTGTGCGTTCCATGCATTTGTGGTATGTCTTTATAAAACATTCTCATTTTCTTCTGGCTGTTGGATTTTCCATCTTTTAGGGACCATCTGAACACCTCTTCTGCTGCAGCCCCCGAGTGTCCTGTCCCCAAATGTCACCTGGGCTTACACCTCCACTGTCCTGTCCCCCACCTCACAACTTGCATCTGTGTCTGCTTCAGTCCTGAGGCAGCTGTGGGTCCATACAGGCAGGTGAAACTTGGGAAGGAAAATGTCCTGCCCATTCCAGACACCTGCTGTCCCCACCTGTGGTCTCCACCGCCTGTCTGGCCTCACTTCGGAGTCCTTGGCTCCCCTCTATGACAGGGGTTCCCAACCCCCAGGCTGTGGACCGGTATGGGTCCGAAGCCTGTTAGGAACCAGGCCACACAGCAGGAGGTGAGTGGCGGGCAAGCGAGCGAAGCTTCATCTGCCGCTCCCCATCGCTGACGTTACTGCCTGGACCACCCACCCCCCGGCCCCTGCCGTGGAAAAATTGTCTTTCACAAAACTGGTCCCTGGTGCCAAAAGGGTTGGGGACAGTTGCTCTATGAGATGTCTCGAGTCACCCTCCATCTGTTCTGTCTGAGGCTGTCAGCCCAACAATGCATCCCACACCTTGTCCCTCTTATCCTTCTGTGGGCCCTGGGGTGTGTTTCTGATTGCCTCTGGTCAGCAGAGCCAAGTGACTTGGCTTGGTATTCTGTCACGGGTATTCTGATGGAAGACCTGGGCTGTGCCTGAGTTGGGTGTCTGTGGGTGGTGGCCTCACTGAGAAGCATGGCTGAGCCATTTTGGGATGCCTGGGGCAGCACCCTGAGGGTCGATTCCTTCTGTTGTTGTGTTTATCTTAGTCTCCCTTTCCCTTGAAAGTTGCCTGATCTCTGCTTCCCTGGGGTCTTCTTGGGGCCCCATCCTGGGTTATATCCTCACTCTGGTGGAAGACCTGACTTGGGCTTGTCCTCCAGCAGTGAGGCTTCAGCGATTGATCACTTCACACCTCGTCTTTGCCAAGAGGCCCTGGGCCCTTAGGCTTCACATGGGCAGATGACCCTTTTATATATTGTTTTTGTGGTCTTTTATTTTTATTTAATACCAAGCATTTGTTCCTCTCTCTGCCCCAGAAAATACAGAATACTAGAAGGAAGAAAGTAAAAAGCATCCAATGTCTCCCTACTAAGAAAATAATTTTTGTTAACACTTGGTGCCCTTCCTTCTATTATATGCTTTTATTGGGTACTTAAGCATCCTATCTGTCTGTTTTTGTTTTCTGCTTTTTCACTCAACCCTACAGCATAAATATGTAGATAATTCTTCAAACAAGTTTTTAAGGCTGCAGAGCACTTAGGCAGCCAGAGTTCCTGTGCTGTCAGACATTCACACTGTTGAGCTGTTGTGAGCCAGGCTTTGCTGATGTCTCGGTGTTTTGAGGACCTGGGTGGGTTCTCAGAGGGGATCGAAGGAACATCTCCTGGCACATGACATGCCAGTACTCCCCCACCCCCGCCATGGCCTGGGACCCTCACAGCACTGAATGCTTTCTACTCCTTTTATAAGTGGCGTGTTGTACGTTTTGAGGTTGTTTAATGTGTATGTGTTTATATGTGTCATTTCTCCATTCACTGACTTTTTCAGCTTGTTTAAAGTCTTTGATTTTCATCTAGTGTTCCACGGTATGAGAGAGCACACCGTGATTTTCTGTCCTCAAGGACAGAAAAGGTGTGGCCCTGGCCTAAGATTCCCTGTCCTGCTTTGGAACAGGGAAGAGCTGCCTCTGCCCCAGACTGTGCAGAAACTCTTGTTAAGCCCCTCTTCTTAGTCTCACCCTTTTCTCTTCACGTTCTTAGCATTTTATCCTAGACACTATGAAGAAGGTATGTTTTAAAATCTGGTTTCAGATATTTAGTTTAAAAGGAAAGGAGTTGTTTCCTTCACAACTGGTTAAGACCTTGTGAGCTGGCAGGACCCTGGTGCTTACCAGATTATGCGTTGGTTTCGGCTCCTTCATGGGAATCTCCCCGTGGGTGGCTGGATCAGTCCCACTCCATGCCATGGGTGGCCCTTGGACTAACTGCATCTTTGTGCCAACCAGGGCTGGTGAGGTTCATTTCTCACCTTTTCTCTGCTGTCCACTTGAATAGGTGTTGTCTGGGCCCATGGCCAGCCTCGTGGCATGTAACAGGGCCACCAATCCAGCCCAGGCAGACCTTTACAAGGGGCAGTTAGCACTCGCCGTCCAGAACAGGTGTGCCCACTGAGTGCTTGTGTTTGTGGAGACTGGCCTTCAAGGCTGACACTGCAGCTCCTATGGGGCAGGTGGGCAGTTTCTGGCGATGGTTTTAAATGGGTCCCTAGAGAAAGCAGTTTTCCTTGAAGCAGACACAACATGACACTCAGAATTTCTTAGCAGGTCTTGAGAAACAGTGAAGTCCAGGTGAGAAGTGAGGGTGCTTTTAGGGGGGCTGAGTTTCTGGAAAGTTGCCTAGAATTAGGGTTTCTGCATATCAACTTTTGTTTTTCCTTGAATTTTGATGGACTCCTTGGCCAGTTGATGCCCATGATCGAATATTGATGTCTGCCTGGATTTGGGAGGGGTTAGGGGCATGTGCACGTCCTCGACCTTTGCTTCCCCAAGTCTGGGCTTGGGGCTCAGGGAGGTGATGGATGTCTGGGGTTTTGAGAGGAGTGTGCGTCGTCTGAGTAGGGCAGGAAGTGCCAGGGGGGCTGTGGGCTAGGGAAATGGATCTCATCTCTATGGGCCTTCCTTGCTGTCAGCCATGTTTTGGGTTCTAAAGCTGCACTTTCTGAGCCTCTTCAATCACCAGCTCCTCCCACCCCGCCTAGATCCCAGTGCTCCAGACGGTGCCTGAGCTCCTGCACCTCTGCTCTCCTCCTCCTGTTCACTGCTTCTCTCTTGGCACAGTCCAGGTTCCCGACCCAAGCCCTTCTGCCTGGAACTCCCTGTCTCCATGGGAATGGTTTCCAAAGTTGTCCACATGGAATTATCTCCCCCATTACCAAGGCTCCACAACACATCCAGGTTATTTCCTTGGAGAATGGCCATTTCAAAGGCTGTACTAGTTTAAAAGGTTATTTTTTTCCATTTTTTAAAACTTTTTTTTAACAATTTTGTAATGTATGTTATATGAACATTGTAAAAAATTGGAAAACCCAAATAAACAGAACTTTAAAAAATAAGTTCCCAGTTGGTGCTACCTGGACACGCGGTTACCTATTCTGAAGCCCTTTCAGACAGTTCATACAAACTCAGCATGCACATACTTTATTTAAGATTTTTTGTTTTACAAACTTTAAAAAATGAAGAGTAATAAATCTACAGAAAAGTGGTCAGATCATATGCGTATATACAGCTTGATTATGACAAAATACATGGACCCGTGTTCTCATGACCAGCCGCTTCTAGAGCCTTTCTTAGGGACCATCCCACCTGCCAGAGATCTTAGTCTTGTCTGTTTTTGAGCTTTACATAAATAGAACTATACCCATACATCATTCTCTAATACACACACACACACACACACACACACACACACACACACACACACACACACACGTGTATGTACATATTTATAAAGATAGGTTCATTCTATAAGCCCTATTCTGTCATCTTTTTCATTTATCAGTAGATGATGACTGTACCTTTGTGTCTGTGAATATGGATCTTCCTTATTTTCTTGTAAATGACGGCATAGTATTCCATGGTCTGGAATATGTCCCTCCGTATTTAACCATCCTACTAATGTTGGACGTTTAGGTTGTTTCCATTTTATTTGGAATTATAAACAGTACTTTTATATGCAGTAGCTAAAATCTTCTGTGCATCTTTAATTAAGATAAATTACTGGGAGTGGGCTGGCTAGGTCAGAGAGCACAGGTTTTCCTGGTTGCTCTGTGTCTTCGGACGTGTGACCCAGTACTGGCCCCCACCTCCTCCCCGGGGCACTGGCTGCCTGTGGCGCTTCCAGCATCTGCACTGCTGAGGATGGCTCCTTATCCACAGCCACCCACCCTTATCCCCGGGCTTTGGGTGGGTACTAATCAGACTTTGTTTTATTTTCCAATAGCGTTGTGTGGTGCTTCGTTTTCTGAAGTTTCCTCCTAATAGGAAGAAGGTAAGATCAGTGGATTTGCCACCCAATCATTAAAATAATTATTTAAGAAAACTTTGATTTTTTTCTGATGCAGAAGTTTTAATGCTAACTTTAGAAATTTGAATATGATACAAGCATTCAATGCCGAAAGCAGTGTGTCCATCTTTCTTGCTGGAATCAGCACTTTGACCTGCTGGGGTCACTGTGGGTCATCATGGTTAGTCCCTGGGTACTGAGCCAGGAGCCTCCCTGACTAGTTCAGAGAGCTCTGCTTGTGGCTGGGGAACCCAGGGCCAGGTCTTGGCTTTGCCTTGGTGATTTCCTTACACCCTGCTGCCTAAGTTTCCCCATCTGTGGAATTGTATCAATGAAAATGAAGTCTGTGATGCTGTGGTAGACAGTCAGTGTTACAAGTCACAACAGGCAGTTCAGATGGAGCCTTGTGTTTCTATTCACTGAGTCAACCAGGCAGAGTACCGTGGACACCCTCAGAAAGCCATTGTTGTTCTGTTGTATGCCCGCTGACCACTGAGTTGCAGTGTCTCTCTACATTGAGGCGGGATTTCATTGTGGTGTTTATCTAAGTGGTCTCAGCGGTCAATATGGCATAGCCCTGTGGGATCCTTTCCTCTTTCATGGTCTGGGGGGAAGGAGGGAGGTCCAGAGGGGCTAGGTGTGAGCATAGGCTCTTATCTTAAAAGGGGAGAAAAGGCAGGAGCTGCAGGTCACACCCACACAGTGGGGGCAGGGCTGGTGGTTGCTGGGTGGTGAGTAGAAATTGGGCTCAAGATAAGGGTGTAGGAGACATGAGTCACCACCTCACCTCGTTTGAGTTATGGAGAAACAGCCAGAAAAGAAGGTGAGGTGGATGGCTGATGGGTATCAGTGGTGGCTGATTGTGCAAATGAAGGGCACACTTGCAGGTTAGCTTCATAGAAAGAAAAGCGGGGACTGTGGGAGAAAGCTGGGGGCTGCCATCACAGTGGGGCTGCAGTGAGATCTGGGGACAGTGTGGTTAGTGCAGAGAAAGATGGCACAGGATGGGAGGGTGCAGCGGCTGAAGAGAATTGTGCAGGGTGGTTCTGTTTCTGTGGAATCCAGGTGGAAACTAGAAACATCTCGGAGGCTGCCTCTAGCCCCCCTCCCCTCCCCTCTATCCCCACTCAGGGTCTACAGAGCCTAGCCTCGGTGAAGGGCCAGCGTTCTCTGGATGCCTCTATTTTCAGTTTTTCCTGTTTACATTTATTGAGGCAATGTCTTCCAAGGTAACAAGTCGCCTTTCTTTATTATATAAATGGCACTGTGTGATGCCAGCTGCATTATTTGTGGGGAGTTGTGTGTGTTAATTCTGTCAATAAGAAGAGCTTTTTGTCAGAAACCCTGTGTCCACAGCTCTACGTATGGAGCCACTGGGCGTGTTCTGGGGTTTTTTGTCAGGCTTTGTTCTAATACAGTAGTCCCCCGGAATGCAGACTGTGGTCTGCCTGTTTTATGGTGCCTGGGTGGCAGCTCAGACTGAGACCTCCCCAGAGCCTGAGCCATGTGTCAGGCACCTCCCAGCCTGTGGTTGAAGAAGACAGCCCTCTCACTCCTGAGCGAGACCTGTGATCAACCCTTTGTACTTCTCGCCTTGGGTCAGAGTGAGGGATACAGGAATGATTTCCTGTCTCACCTAAATCTCACAGCTTATTGATTCTTTAAGAACCTCTGAGGAGAAAATATTTTATTTCTACATCTGGAAGCTGAAGAATAAAATCTAAATATCTATTGATTTTTGGATGGGACAGATTTTTAAAGTCGAATTCCTCAGAAGGTGTGCACGGGCCACTGGCGGAATCCACATGTGTTCCTGGTGGGGAGGAAGGCAGGGGCACAGATATGGTTCTCAAACTTACGGTTTCACAATCACATGGGGCCCTGAGTACAATGCAGAGGTGGGCCTGGGGGCCTTGTGGGACAGAAGCTCCAGTAAGTGTGGCATTCTTCATGGTGAGGCTCACCTTCCTCCAGGTCCAGGGCCACTGGTGGCTTTTTGTGGCCACATACATGGCAGCCCTGTATGTGACGGGGGCTCGTGGTGGTGTCAGAGTCTAGGAGGTCCCGGTCGTTGAGGTCTTCTTGTCCTTCTCTTTTGCAGACCTCGGAAGAAATATTTCAGCACCTACAGAACATAGTGGACTTTGGCAAAAATGTCATGAAAGAGTTTTTGGGAGAGAACTATGTTCATTGTGGGGTAAGTGATTTTTTTTTTTTTAAATGTAGTCTAAATTCATGGGCCTGTTCTGTATCAAAGTACCAACTTCTCAATTATAGTTTGGAAGTTGCTTAATGATACCGCCCCCCCCCCCACCCCCACTGTGTTAGTTACAAAGTTTCCAAGTGCTTTTCTCATTTGTTGCACTGTGAAGTAGCAGAGCAGATAGTGTTATTCCCATTTTCTAGCAGGAGGTTCAGAGATACTTTGTCAGACCTTCACTTGCTGAGACGCCTGGTCTTCACCATCCTGCCCTCATGGAGGCATTCAGTTTGGTGAGAGCTCTCTAGTGAGGTCCAGGCAGCAACACTGACCTTCAGTGGGCACCTTTGAGCAAGTTAGGGAGAAAAGGGGACCCCCATGCTGGGAGGTGTGACCTGGTCTCGTGGGAGAACCCAGCTGAAGCCCATGTGGGGTGATGGCCTCCACCTACCTGCAGGTGGTCTGCGTTGCTGGCTTTTTCTGGTCTCAGTGACCGAGAGGAGTGCCTGTTACAGGCAAAGTCTGCTGTTCGGACACTCATGGAGAGGGCAGCGTAAGAAGCCACAGTGGACTGGCCCTGTGATCCTGGCAGTCCTCAGAGCCAGTGGCCTTGGTCCATGCCTGGGACAGCCATTCTTCTGTCTCCACTTTGATCACTGCTGCTTCTCTGCTTACGCTGGCCTGACTGCTTGTCTTAGATCAGAGCCCTGAACAGACTAGCAGGTTTGTCATTTTGAACAGAGAGAGCACTGCCTCTGTTTTGTAAATTCTGTACCTTGTGTCCATCCTGAGAAAAATGATACCAAGAAGGTTGAGTACAAGTTTCTTTGAAGCTTCAGCATTGCCTAGCAAAGTAGAATTTAAATGGTTCCCACGGCAAAACATCCTCCAAGGAGGGTCGTCCTTTGACAGCTTAGGAAGTACTGTGGGTGGTGTTGCTTTGGGTCCCTTAGGGCTGTAGTCTAATCTGTAGGCTGGGGCTAAGGATCCTCCTCCAGGGTGACCCAGAGCCATGGAGCTGGCAGTGTGGTGCTGGCTGTTGACTGGGGGCCTCAGCACCTCCCAATGTGGACTCTCTGAAGGGCTCTGAGCATCCTTGTGACTTGGCCCTGACTCCCCCAGTACACCATCTGAGAGATGACATGTTCGGGAGTTGTGTCTGTCGTTTCCATGGCATCCTGGGCCCTTCTCGGGTCAGCCCAAGGCAGTGTGGGACTACACAGGGGCAGAGGTCACTGGGGCCATCCTGGGGGCTGGCACCACCCCTAGTGAGGTCCCCAGCTGTCCTGTTGAATTGTGAAAGCCTGAAACCCACCACCTGTGAGAGCCTGAGTCTCTGAGCTATCTGCATGCTGGGTGCCACCTACTTCTTGGCCTGGACGGTGTGTGAGTGAATGCAGGTATGCCGACTACCAGTGTCCTTCTTGGGGAGAGAGCATGCTCATCTGACCAAGTGGAAGTGTTTCTCTGTCTCACAGCACTTGGGGGCTCTAGACCTTTCTTCTAGGAGGGGCCAGCAGTGAAGGATAATGGTGAGGAGCTTGGGGTTCCAGCCGATGGCAGCCCGGTAGGTGGGAATAGCATTAGGATGTCCCCCCAGGGCCCAGGGCGTGCTCTAGTTCCAGGTTTGATTCTGTTTGTCCACAGTGCACAAGGCTCTGGGCATATGAGGTGAGCCCACCAGGTCACATTTCGGGAATATTCATCCCGTTGACATACCTCCTTCGCGTGAAGACACTGCCAGAGTGAAACACAACCTGCTTTTCCTCCAGGTGGTTGTAGTGTCAAGAGAGGACTGCCACTCAGGCCCAGCACTGTTGAAATGTGGGATACAGAGCACATCTCTGGCCCGAACAAGACCATGTTCAGGCAAAATCAGCATTTGTAAATGATGCTGTTTTCTCTGACTGATGGCACGAGCTGGGTTAAAGTGGAGCCCTGGGGAGAGTGTTTCCCTCTTCTGTGTCCTGGGATGAGACATAACTAGCACAATGGTGAGAGAGCAAGGCTCAGACAGAGTGACAGACGCACCCCTTGTGCCCGTGCTGCCTCCAGCCCTGCCTGGCTGGTTTGGGGACTGGTCTAGGCCTGTCTTCATGTGAGCTGGAGGTTAGGTGGGACAGGGCATGATGGAGAAGGTGTGGCATGTAGGTGGACAGGATCCCGGCATTCTCATTCTAGGCAGGTATCTTGTGTCCCCTTGGGATTTCTTTAGAAGTCAGAATTCTGCCACCCTGGAAACATTGGGAAGATGATGAGCAATGTGGATTAAATAGAAACTCTTAGTTTGGGAGACTGCAAGAAATAGTAGAGAGTAGTTGCTCCTTTGTTTTTTGCCCCAAAGCACCAAATATTGGCCATCCTGAGTCCTGTGGCTGATGGCCGCCCAGGACGTCTCACCCAGAGATTAATATTTGATCAGACCCTGTTCCGTGAGCTGCTTCTCAGATGGAAATGTGAGGAGCCTCAGGTTGTCTGAGGAGATAGCTGGTGAGGAACTTCTTGCAGGCAGAGAACTGCCTCAGGCCCCTGCTCTGCCGTCCACAGACACTGAGAATGAGGATGAGGTCGCCGTGAGAACAGAGGAGCCGGGTGAGGAGCGCCCTGTGGAGACTGACTGTGGGTGACATGGGGCACGCTTCTGGCCACCACCACTGTGGACACCAGCTGCTCTGACGAGGGCCTGTTCCTCTTAGTGCACAGAAACTTTAGCATCTCTGTTTAATCTGGACATGTCCTTAAAATAACAGAGCAGCTTTTATTTCTAAAACCCACATACTGAGTATTTTTTTTAATGTGGTAACATATACATAACATAAAACTTACCATTTTAACCATTTTTAAGTGTGTGGTTCTGTGGCATTAAGTATGTTCACATTGTTGTGCATCCCACACTGAGTATTTCTTATTTGTTCTTACAGGAAGTTGTTCAGCTGCCTTTAGATTTTGTGAAACAGCTTTGTTTAAAGATACAGTGTGAAAGACCAGGTAAGGGTTTCTAACTTACGAATTTATAATATTTCATTTGAAATGTGTTTGACGTTATTACTCATGTTAGGTAGATATAGATATAGTTTTTAGCAATTCTTTTGCCAGGAACTTTATAATCAGGGGTAGAAATCCTAGGAGCTCATGAATACAATTCTGGGCATCAGATTTGCAGATCACTGCAGGGAATATATGACCAAGAACAAATTAATAAAAATAAAAATGCATTTGGGAGCCAAGAGGGAGCTGAAGGAGTTCAGGGAGACTTAGGGAAGGGAAGGTGGGCTCCAGGGGGGGTCCTGGAGGAGTCCAAAGGAAAACCGGGGTAGACCTGAGCCATGGAGGGTGGGCTAGGCCCTAGAGGGTGGCAGTCCTGAGAGCCTTCTCCCAGAAGCTGGTACCACCCAACCTCCTCATCCTCTTGAGGTAAGGTGGGAGACTTGAATTTTTGTACCTCCCCGCTTCACCTCATGTACTTCCCCACTATCACCATACATACCCCACCCCCCATCACCATACATGCTTTCCACCCATCGCTACACATACCTTCCCCTAGTCACCTCCCAGACCTTCTCCTATCACCTCCTGTACCTTTCCCCACCTCCCGTACCTTCCCCAATCACCACAAATACGTTCCCCCATCATCTCCCAAACCTTCCCCCCATTACTTCCCATACCTTCCACTCATCACCAAACATACCCTCTCCCCATTACCTCCCATATCTTCCCCCATCACCACACATACTTTCCCATCACCCCCCAAACCTTGCCCCCCTTTACCTCCCACACCTTTCCCCTATCACCACACATACCCTCCCCCATCACCTCACGTACCCTCCCCGCAGTCACCTCATGTACCGCCCCACGTCACCTCACGTACTTTCTCTCAGTACCTCAGGTACCTTCCCTACACTTGATCGTGGCAGTAATGACAGTAACCATGTCAAAGCTTTTCCTTTCACAGTCAGAGGCAAAGATGTAAAATCTATGCTGTTGAGGAGTGAAGTGTCTCCTCCTAAAGCACAGCCAGGCAGTCAGGGTGTGCAGTGAGTCAATATAAAATCCTTTCTGTATTTGATTAGGAAAATGAAAGATAACAGGATACTGTGCCCTGGAGCCCTCAGTTTGGGGAGCAGTGAGGAGCAGGGCTTCATGGGTGGAGAGGACCAACGAAGAGGAAGGAGGCAGCAGCTTTGTTTGAAGCCTGGACTGTGTCTTGGCTCTGTTTTCCCCATCTAGACAAAGACAGACTGAGGCCTGCTGTGGTTCTGCCATCTAGTTACTAGTGCCAGTGCCACACAACATCATTAGTTTTATAATTGGCAGTTATACAACTTAACAGTAATAAGACCGTCCCCTGTTGTAATAATGACTCATAGTCAGCCTTGTTATGTGGAAGGACGAAAGCTGACTTCTCCTGGGACCAAGAGGCCATATCTTATGTGACTGTCTACAATAGAGCTTCTAGCAGTCAGTGCTGAGGAAATATTGGTGTTTGCATATTCTGAAGGAAGCTTTAAAAGGAAGGTAGTGGCTGTTGCCTCCTTCCTCTCTGAGCTCCTGGGTTAAGGGAGTCACAGAATTGGGGGGCAGTTCCCAAGATCACCCTCACTCCTGATGACAGCTGCATGTTTGGGGGTCCCCAGGACCAATCTCAGGTCTGATAATTTGCTAGAAGCACCCACAGAACTCACTGTTATCCTCATGGTTATGGCTTATTACAGGTAAGGGACACAGATTAAAACCAGCTGAGATAAGAGGGGTTAGGGTTTTTGCTGGGACTTGGGCATATAGACACAGCTGACCACCTATGTGGCTGCCCTCAGCCTCCAGCCCCTCTGGAGGTCAAGCTGATACTACAGGGCCCAAACTCCTACCACAGGTCACAGCATTATACTCATGTGACTCTAGGTCCCCAGGTAAACTCCTCAGGCAAGACATCCCAAGGCTTAGAGGTGACCTCTCAAGAGTGGAGGCCAAGGCCAGCCCTCTCTTGGGCAAGGCTGATCCTTCCCCAGCAGGAGTCCAAGTTGCCATGGAGTCATCTTGTCTCTCTTGCACTGATCCTCAGTTATTTTCCTTGCTCTGTTTTCCAGAATCTCGCTGTGACAAGGACCTGGACACTCTCAGTGGTTATGCTCTGTGCCTTCCCAATTTAGCCAGACTTCAGACCTACCGTTTTGCAGAGCACCGGCCGATTCTGTGTGTAGAGATCAAGGTGAATTTCTGTCAAGGGGGAAATGGTGTGGGGGAAAAGGGAAAGGTGGGTCCAGACTGTAAATCCACAAGTCATCTGCCTGGAGTGCACTGTGCCCATGCTGGGCCCCATGACCTAGGCAGCCCCCCAACTCCCGGAGAGTAGGCTTACTTCTTGCTCCTTCTGTGTGTGCCTCTTGCACCGTGCTAGTCTGGTTCCTTACCCTGGCCAGACCTGAGGGGCATGGCTTCCCAGACCCCCAGATTTCGGCTTGTTTTCAGGTGTCATAACAGGGAACCAGCCAGGGACAAGCCCTAGCCGATGGCCACCAGAAGGAGGCATGGGTTCCACTCTGCTATTTTCCTTGGAGGATGCAGCTTGCCAGGGCCTGTCTTGACCTCCTTCCCAGCTGTGCCTACTTGGCTGCTTGGTGACAGTGCATGCCATGCTCCAAGAGCTCAGCTTGAGGACCACCGTTTAGACTGGGTGACACTCTGTTCCTTTGCTTCTCAGGAGAGCCCTCCAGGAGGCATAGAAGCCTCTGTGACTCTCAAGGCCCTGGTTTGTCATGGCAGGAATCCTCAGGAGGAGGCAACAAAGGATGTCGCTTGTCTAGTGCAGGGCAGTGATTGCTGGATAAGGGCCAGGCCCCTGCTTCAGCTCTGTGGCTGAGTGTCCAGAGTGGCCACCTGAGTCTCCCTCAGGAAGCCTGCCAGATATCTTGTTATTTGTTTCCTTCCTCCAAACCTCTGGTGGTGACTTGTGGATCATGCTCTTGGCCCTGAGCATTCACATCCCTGGGTGTTCAGTGTGGACTGATGTTCTGTTTCTCCAACCAGAGGGTGAGTGTCTCAGGCGTCACAAATGATGGGCAGCGTGATCTTCAGTGCCCCGACGCTAGGCAGTGGTCTTTCATATTGTATGTGCCCAGAAATCATGGCTTTTAAAAGGCAACTAGAGTTTCAGATGTTCTGGGAGCCCAGCAACCATCAGATGGGCACCTTCCCATTCACACATTCTTATCAGAGGGACCAAGGGTTCTTCTTCTTGGGGCTGGAGTGTGTGGCATATCTGAACTCCTGGAGTCTTTCCAGTCTTGTTCTATGATGAAAACACAAAGCTACTCTGTGTTGTCAAGCTAGCAATTGAGGCATCACTGTTCTTCCCCAGTGAGAGTTCTGGCTTTGGATTCTCTAGCGGCAAAGAGATATTTATGTGATGCAGTGGGGGAGGCATCAATTCCCACTGGGGACTGAAGATAAAAGCAACTTTGGAGAATGTTTATATCTAACACTTGCTGATTCTCCTGGGAGCTGCACTTCATTATCCTGTAGTTATATGTCTACCTAAAGGTATGTGTTTTCTCCCTAAGCTTTTTTTCTTCCTTACTTGTTTATTTTGCAGCCAAAATGTGGGTTTATTCCTTTCTCCAGTGATGTTACGCATGAGATGAAGCATAAGGTGTGTCGTTACTGCATGCACCAGCACCTCAAGGTGAGAAGAGTTGACCAGCTGGGTTCCCTCCCTGCACAGAGCCTCGTGATGAATGGCTGGGCCACCTAGAGTTTTCAGAGGAGTAAAATAAAACATAGATATTATTTACTTTTTATTTCAAAAGTACTTTGTGTTCATCTTTTTCGTCTCAATTGAGATATTTGCATATCCTAAGATTTACACTTTTAAAGTATATAATCCAGTGGATTTTAGTTTATTCATAAGGTTGTGCAACCATCACCACTATCTAATTCCAAAACATTTCATCACCTCGAAAAGAAGTCCTGTGCCCATTAGCAGTCACCCCCTGTCCTGCCAACCCCTGGCAACCACCTGTCTCTGTGGATTTGCCTATTCCGGACATTTCCTATCAATGGAATCACACAAATTATGGCTTTTTATGACTCTCTTACTTAGCATAATATTTTTGAGGTTCATACACATTGTAGCATTTATCAGCACTTCATTCTTTTATGGCTGAATAATACTACATTGTATGGGAACATTTTGTTTATCCATTCATCTATTGATGGACATGTGGGTTTTTTCCTTTTGGCTATTGTGAATAATGTTGCTATAAATGTGCATGTACACGTACATATTTGAGTCACTGTTTTCAGTTCTCTTGGGTATATTCCTAGGAGTGGCATTGCTGGGTCTTAGGGAAATTCTGTTTAACTTTTTGAGGAAATGGCAGATTGTTTTCTACAGCTATAGCACCATTCTGTATTCCCACCAGCAATGAATGAGGGCTCCAGTTTCTCCACATCCTCGCTTGCACTTGTTATTGTCCCTGTTTGTGATTATAGTCATCCTAATGGATGTGAAGTAGTATCTCATGTGATTTTCATTTGCGTTTCTCTAACGATTAGTGATGTTGAGCATCTGTTCATGTGCTTATTGGCTATTTGTATAGCTTCTTTGGAGAAATGTCTGTTCAAATTCTTTACCTGTTTTTGAAATGAGTTGTTTGTTTTTTAGTTGTTTTAGGGGTTCTCTGTTTATTTTGGATGTTAATCTCTTTATCAGATATGTGATTTGCAAATATTTTCTCCCATTCTGTTGGTTGCCTTTTTACTCTGTTGATAGTGTCCTTTGTTGCACAAAAGTTTTAAATTTTGATAAAGTCTAATTTGTCTTTTTTTTCTTTCGTTGCCTATGCCTTTGGTGTCATATCCAAGAAATGTTTACCTAAACCAAGGTCATGGTGCTTTTCCCATATGTTTTCTCCTAAGAGTTTTATAGTATTAGCTCTTATGTTTAGGTCTTTGATCCATTTTGAGTTAGTTTATGTGTTTGATATTAGGTAAGGGCCCAACTTCATGTGATATCCAGTTTTCCCAGGACCACTTGTGAAAAGACCGTCATTTCTCCATTGAATGGTCTTGGCACCTTTATCAAAGATCTATTGGCCATATATGTGAGGGCTTATTTCTGGCCTTCTCTTGTATTCTGTTGGTCTATATGTCTGTCCTTATGCCAGTACCACACTCTTGATTGTTGTAGCTTTGTAGTAAGTTTTGAAATCAGGAAGTGTTAGTCTTCTAGCTTTGTTCTTCTTTTTCAAGATTGATTGTTCACGATTGTTTTGGCTATTTGAGGCCCCTTACAATTACATATGAATTTGAGAATTGGATTTTTCATAACTGCAAAAAAAGACTTTGGAATTTTGACAGAAATTCCAGGAATCTGTAGGTCACTTTGGGTAGTACTGCCATGTTAGCAATACTAAGTCTTATAATCCATGAACACAGGCTCTCTTTCCACTTACTTAGGTTTTCTTTAATTTCCTTTCAGCAATATTTTATAGTTTTCAGTGTACAAGTCTTTCACCACTTTGGTTAAATTTATTTCTAGGTATTTTATTATTTTGGAATATTGTAAATGTGGTTATAAATAGCTTCCTTAATTTCCTTTTTGGTTTGTTTACTGCTAGGGTATAGAAACACAACTAATTTTTGTGTGTTGATCTGGTACCCTACAACTTTGCTGAATTCATTTATTAGCTCTGGTAGCGTTCTTGTAGATTCTTTGGAATTTTCTATGTACAGTATCATGTCATCTGTGAATAGAGTTTTACTTCTTCTTTTCCAATTTAGATGTCTTTAAGCTTCACAATTTCCAAGACAGTGGCTGGGATTTTTGATAAGGATTCCAATGTATTGCAGATTAGTATGGGAAGTATTGCCACCTTAACAGTATTCATACTCTGTGAACACAGGATGTTTTTCCATTTATTTAGGTCTTTAATTTCTTCCAGCGATGTGATAAAGTTTTCAGCCTTTAAGTCTATGTGTCTTTTGTTGAACTTATTCCTAAATTTTTTATTTTTGGGGATGCTATTGTAAATGGAATTTTTAGAAATTTCATTTTCAGATTGTTTATTGCATAGAAATACAACTGATTTTTTAATATATATATTGTGATGAAATACACATGACATAAAATTTACCATCTTAACCGTTAAGTGTACAGTTCACTGGCATTAAGTACATTTACATTGTTGTGCAACTGTCACCATCATCCATCTCCAGAACATTTTTCATCTTGTAAAACTGAAACTCTGCATCCATTAAACAACTCTACATTTCTTCCTTTCTCAAACCCCTGGCAACCACCATTGTAGTTTCTATCTCTATGAATTTGACTACTGTAGGGACCTCATATATGCGGAATCACACATTATTTGTCCTTTTGTGACTGGCTTATTTCACTTACCATAATGTCCTCACGGTTCATCCATACTGTAGGTTGTGTGAAAATTTCCTTCCTTTTTAAGGCTGAATAGTATCCCATTGAATGTATATACCATATTTTGTTTATCCATCCATCCATTGATGGGCACTTGGGCTGCTCCCATTTCTTGGCTATTGTGACTAATACTTCTGTGAACGTGGGTGTACAAATATTTCTTTGAGACTCTGCTTTCAGTTCTTTGGGGTATATACCCAGAAGTTGAACTGCTGGATCATATGGTAATTCTGTTTTTAATTATGAGTACAGTATTGTATAGAAATAGTAAGAGTGGGCATCCTTATCTTGTTCCTGATATTAGGGGGGTAAAGCTTTCAGAATTTCACTGTTGAATGTAATGTTCTCAATGTGAGTTTGTGAAAGATGTTCTTTTAGAGTTTTTTTGTTTTGTTTTATTTTTATTAATCATGAAAGAATGTTAGATTTTGTCAAATGCTTGTCCTGCATCTGTTGAGATGATCATGAGTTGTTTTCCTCTTTCTATTAATATGGTGTATTACATTGATTGATTTTCGTATGTTGAACCACGCTTGTATTTGATTGATAAATCCCATTTGATGATAGGTGTGTAATCTCTTTAATATGCTGCTAATGTGGTTTGTTAGTTTTTGTTGAGGATTTTTTCTAGAGGGATATTTGTCTGTAGTTTTCTTTTCTAGTGATGCTTTTGTCTAGTTTTGGTACCAGGGTAATAACTGGCTTCATAGAATGAGTTAGGAAGTGTTTTCCATCTTTTACTCTTCAGTTTTTTGGAAGAGTTTGAGTATTGGTGTTGATTCTTCTTTAAACATTTGGTAGCATTCAGCAGCAAAGCCATCTGGTCCTGGGGTTTTCTTTGTTGAAAGATTTTTTTTAAGTCTTTATTGAATTTGTTACAATATTGCTTCTGTTTTTTTATGTTTTGTTTTTTTGGCCCCAAGGCATGTGGGAATCTTAGCTCCCTAATCAGTGTTTGAACCCACACCCCCTGCATTGGAAGGTGAAGTCTTAACCATTGGACTGCCAGGGAAGTCCCCGTTGAAAGATTTTTGATTACTGATTCAGCCTTTTGTTATGTCTGTTCAGATTCTCTATTTCTTCTTGAGTCAGTTTTGGTAGCTGTATGTTTCTAAGAATTTGTTCATTTCATCTAATTTGTTGGCATATAATTGTTCATAGCATTCCTCAAATTCTTTTTATTTCTGCAAGGTTGGTAGTAATGTCTTTTCTTTCATTCTTGGTTTTAGTCATTTGAGTCCTGTCTTTTTTTTTTCTTGATCTAGCCAAAGGATTGCCATATTTGTTGATCTTTTCAAAGAAAGAACTTTTGGTTTTGTTTCTTTTCTCAAATTTTCCCTTTCTATGCTCTTGTTTCATCTGTCTCTGCTCTAATCTACTACTTCTTTCTCTCTGTTTGCATTGGATTTAGTTTGGTCTCTAGTTTTTTAGGGTAGAAAAGTAGGTTATTGATTTGAGATCTTTCTTCCTGTTAATATAGGTGTTTACAAGTATAAATTTCTCTCTAAACATTGCTTTCTCTGCCTCCTATAAATTTTTTTATGTTGTATTTTCATTTTCATTTATCTCAATTTATTTTCTGACTGCTCTTTTGATTTCTTATTTGACTCATTGATGATTAGGAATGTGTTTAGTTTTCATGTATTTGTGAGTTTCTCAAATTTCCTTTTATTATTTGTTTCTAGTTTCATTCCACTGAGTTTGCAGAGTCATATCTTTTAAAATTTATTGAGACTTGTTTTGTGGTTTAACATATGGTTTCTCCTTGAGAATGTTTCATGTTTACTTGATTAGAATATACTCTGCTGTTGTTGAGTGGAGTGTTCTATAGATATTTGTTAAGTCTAGTTGGTTTATAATGTTGTACAAGTCTTCTGCTTCCTCGTTGATTTTCTGTCTAGTTGTTCTACCTATTGATTTAACATCTTAACCTAAACAATCTAACTCAATAACAATTCAGTTTCAGTAGTATACATAAACTCTGCTCCTATATAGCTTTGTTGTCTTCCCCCTCTGTTGTGCTGTTATTGTCATACAAATTACATCTTTATGCATTGTACGCTTGTCAATACAGATTTGTATAATTGCCTTATGCAGTTATAATAATTGCCTTATGCCATGCAGGGGACATTCTGTCTTTTGAACCAGGTAGAAGAAAAAAGTTACAAACAAAATATATTTATATTATCCTTTATACTTACCTATGTAGTTCCTTTACCCAGTGCCCTTTATTTCTTCATGTGGATCATAGTTACTGTCTAGTGCCCTTTTAGTTCAGCCTGAAGATTTCCCTTTAGTATTTCTTGTAGGGCAGGTTTTCTAGCAACACGTTTTTTTACGTTATTGTTTATCTGGCAATGTCTTAATTATTGCTTCATTTGAAAGGATAATTTTATAGACAAGACTTCTTTTTTTTATTTAAGAATTTTTTTTTTTTAATTTTATTTATGGCTGTGTTGGGTCTTCGTTTCTCTGCGAGGGCTTTCTCTAGTTGCGGCAAGCGGGGGCCACTCTTCATCGCGGTGCGCGGGCCTCTCACTATCATGGCCTCTCTTATTGCGGAGCACAGGATCCAGACGCGCAGGCTCAGTAGTTGTGGCTCACGGGCCCAGTTGCTCCGCGGCATGTGGGATCTTCCCAGACCAGGGCTTGAACCCGTGTCCCCTGCATTGGCAGGCAGATTCTCAACCACTGCGCCACCAGGGAAGCCCGACAAGACTTCTTGGTTGATAGTCTTTTTTCTTTCAGCACTGTGTGTGCCATCCCAGTGCCTCTGGCCTCCATGGTTTTCAGTGAGAAATCAACTGTTAATCTTATGGAGGATCCTTTGTACATCATGAGTCACTTCTCTCTTGCTGCTTTCAAGATTCTCTCTCTCTTTGTCTTTGGACAGTTTTATTATGATGTGTCTAGGTGTGGAGCTCTTGGACTTTATCCTAAAATCCACTGATTGTTTCTTCTGCCTACTCAGATCTGCTGTTGAGCCCTTCTTGTGACTTTTTCATTTTAGTTATTGTATTTTTCAATGACAGAATTTCTGTTTGGTTCCTTTTTATAATTTCTATCCTTATTAATATCCCCTGTTTGTTAATACATTGTTCTCCTTGTTTCCTTCAGTTCTTTGTCCTTGGTTTCCTTTAGCTTAAAGCTTATTTAAAATAGTTGAGTTAAAGTCTTTGTCTAGTAAGTCCAATGTATGAATTTCTCAGGGACAGCCTACTGATTATTTTTTTCCTGGGTATGGACCATACGTTTTTGTTTCTTTGCATGTCTTGTAATGATTTGTTGAATACAGGCATTTTAAGTAATATAACGTGACCACTCTGGAAATCAGTTTCTACAACCTTTCTAGGATTTGTTGTTGCTGCTTGTTGTAATTGTTATTGTTTTGTGATTTTTCTTTGCCAAGTTTGAGAAGTCTGTTCTTTGTTGTTTGTGGCCTCTGATGCTCCATTAGCTTAGGTGAGCAGCTAATGGTTTAACAGAGATTTCTTAAATGCCTGAGACCATTAAGTCTCCCAGGCTTTACTGAGGGGCTCTGTGTGTGTGTACTGGGGCCTGCCATCAACACTTATTAGCAGGGCGGTTCCAACTCTGCCTTAGCCTTCACTTCTGCAGAGCCTCAGATCACCAGGAGGTGGTGGCCTTTTCAGGTCTTTCTGGAGCTAGTGCATGGCCTCCTAGATGCCCAGGATATACTGGAGCTTTTCAAAGCCCTGTGTACATGTCGTTCCTCTGCTTTTTCTTTTTAGTTTTAGGTTTGCCACAACTGTTATCCAGTATCTCAGGAAGTCATGAAGTTAAACAGTTGCCTCTGAATATTTTTCACAAATGTCCCTGGGGGAAGATGCCCCTTTTGTAATTGGTTAGCTCTGAGTCAAGTCAATGAAGACAGGAAACCAAGAGACAGGTCAAATAATGACAACTTTCTGGGAATGAGGCTTTGGAGAAGCTCCTACACCATTTAGCCTTCTCCAGTGGCTGCCACACTTCTGTTTTCACTGTGATTGGGGATGTTGGTTTTTAGGGTTCCCTTGGTGCTAGACAGAAGGGGTAAGAATAAGGCATTAAAAGTGCCACATAGCTCACTGTTCTTATTTAGATATGGCCATTTTTCTTGTATAATACTTTCCATATTGTTGTAAGCCTTTGGTTAATTTTCTGGTTCCTGAAAATTTTGATCCTGACTGTTTTTGCCAGTTTTCTCCTTGCCCTTATGGGGGAGAGAATTTCTAGAGGTCCTTAGTCCATCTTTTCTTTGTGGTGTTATAACTTTCTAGGCTCTTAGGAAAAAGAAGGTATGTGAGCCATTCCCTTTAGGAGATGGTTTTCATTGTTACCATTCATTTTCAACATATATGATGGATTTTTAAGAACTGTTTTTTTGTTTTTTCTTTTTTGCTATGAAATTGTACCTGCTTGTTTAATTGATAAAATATGTAATTTTATGAATTAGGTCTCCTGCCTTGCCAGAGGTAACTCACATTGTCAGTTTGCATGTCCTTACAGACTTCTTCCTGTGCCAACAAAAATATACGTGTTATTCAAGTGGAAGTGAGGTGATGCCTTTCCATACACATATTCTCATGTGTGCACACATACCCTTTTATGAAGCAGATATGGAGTCTTGCCATAAGATATTGTTCTGCTAATTGCTTTTTTCACTTAAATAATCCTTGGAGATTGATTGTTGTGTATCCTTCAGGGCTTTTTCAATGCATATTTGGATACATGCATGTATAGATGCACATATCCTTTTTTTTTTTTTAAAGCAAAAGTGATTTCATGTGCATTGTTCTGCCAATTGCTTTTCTCCTTGAATAAATATTGGTGATTTTGAGCTCTGCCTCTTTCTGTTAGTGGCTGCATATTATTTATTCATTCCTTCATTCAACATGTGGCTTGCTGTGTCCTGGCCCATACGAGCAGATGTCCTTTGATTTATTTAGTTGTTTCTAGGTCTTGCTGTCAAAGTTAGGTCGCAGTGAATCCTTGACCCAGCGATTCCTCATACATTTGCCAAATCAGGGGGCACGCACATTTAAAATTTTGATGGAAACCAGCAAGTTGCCTTTCAAAAGGTTGCACCAATTTATCTTCTCGCTGACAACATGAAATTGCTAGTTGGGTGCACCCTCCCCTTCCTGGATATTATAATTGTAAAGATTTGTTCATCTGATTACCAAAATTCAGCCATGTCATCTTATAAAGGTGCTTGCTGCCGCTTCTCTGCTCATGTGGAGGGGCTGGCAGCTACGTGAGGCTCTCAGAGGAGGGCCGAAATTTCCTGGGGTCACAGTCAAGCCCCCTGCCCCAGCTAGTGATGTGCACTTGGAGGTGGTATCATCTGCTGGGCCCTTCAGCTGCCTTGGTCATCTCACAGTCACTTGGGCTGTTTTGTGTGTTAGAGTTGGAGTGCTCCCCCAATCCACCCATTGACACTATATGGTGGTTTCTTAACAGGTAGCAACTGGGAAGTGGAAGCAGATAAGTAAATATTGTCCCCTCGATCTCTACTCAGGGTAAGCGAACACTTCTCCTTTGTCCCTAGTGCTGCCTTTCTTGGTGGGGGGTGGCATTCTGTGCAGTGGGGGGTGGGAGTGGGCCGCATTCTGTGAGGTGGGGGCTACTTGCCTGCAGATAGCCAGGGCCCTGGCAGGGCCCAGGGTTCTTGCCTAGGGTCAGTGTTGCCTCCATAGGTTCCTGCAGATTACCCGTGGGAGCCAGTGGCTGGGGAGGTATTGCCAGAGGAAGGGGCAGAGAGCAGGGTGGGGATTAGGGGCAGGGATGGGGGTGCCTCTGTGAGGAGGGCTGGGGAGAATGCAGCTCCTTAATCTGCAAAGCTCAGAGACCTCGAGTGGCAGCTCTTGGGCATGTCCCCTGAGCCACGGGCAGATGAATGCAAAGTCTGCTTTAATTCTGTCGATAATACTTTCTCTTTTTAGAAATAAACAGAGAATGTACTTTGCTTTGAAAAGCTTGTTACAGGAGGCACAGAACAACTTAAAGATCTTTAAGGTAAGAGCTGCTTCTGTCTTATGGCACTTTTAGGGTGGGGCCTATTGGTGTCTGAACTGAGCTGGATGAACCCATGGTGCTTTGGTCCCTGACAGGGCTCTGTGACCTTGCAGGTGAGGGCATCTGGGCTGGGGCTGGCTTAGCATGATACTTTGGGTCCTTTTTCCAAGCCTCATTTCATGGGCATGTCATCCTGGGACTCCTGGGGTGTGTGACGGTGACTCCTTGACCACTGGGTGGCCTCGGGCTCCTTTGACACATAGACCCTGACTCTGGTTCTTGGAGAAAGATGGCCCTGACTGCGTCCCAGGAGTCCTGTGTGGTTGAGATGGGAGCAGGAGCTGGGGCAGGGCATCCTAGAGGGTGGCCACACCTGTGCCTTTCCTCCCGAGTAACTTAGGGAACTTGTAATTTGGGGATCTCCTTGTCAATTAGTGAGTTCTCAGAGTCCTGCATCCTGATCGTGAGAATGGTTCTGCCTGCAGAATATTCACCATGTGGCACTGGCACCTTCTGCTTCCTCATTGCCACCTGCTGCTGGCACCCTGACCAGACTTGCTGAGGCCCTGTGGTCCCCTGGCCTGCTGCTAGCAGGAGGAGGTGGAGAGGCTGAGGGACAGGAGTGTGGAGAGAGGGGGTGCGGGGAGAGGGGAGGAGGGCTGGCCCAGATCTGGAGGAGGGCTTGGTGTGGCCTGTGTTGGAAATGTGTCCCCTGGGATCCCCCTTGTCACCTCCTTTTCTGCTTACCACTGACTGCCCCCAGTCCTGGTTATCTTCTTATTAAGTGTGACATATAAGCGAGAGTTTGTGACAGGCTGCAGGTTCACAGGCTCTGGATCTGTGTGGAGTAGCAGGGCTGTTGGGTCAGGACAGCGTTGTGCCCTCTGTGTCCTGCTCCGTGTGGATAGTGCTCTTCTGCACACTGGATGCCCCTCAGAAGTGGGCTCAGAGAAGTTGGCAGGGAAGCCTATTCTTGCCTTGCTTCCCCTCATGGTTCAAAAATCTGGTCAGAGTGAATCAACTTTACCTTGTCTGCCTCCACCTTCCCAAATCTAGAAAAAGAGGAAATTTTAAAATCAGTTTTTATTTCTAAATCTTATAAAGACTTCAGGAATTGTATATTTAAATCCTAAAGATAAGTTCCCTTTCATCTGGGGATTTATTTGGAACCTATAATGAGGCTGGCATTTTGTCCTAAATGGACCCTTTTCTGACTGCCCCCGCCTAGGCTGGCCTGTCAGGCCCACACTTAAGCTGAGTGGCGAGTCTGGCTTGGCCCCTGGATGAGCTGACCTGTCCTGGGGCCTGGGACCTGGGACTGAGAACGCTGGCTATCTGCTGCTTCTGTTGAACTCAGCTTGAGGAAGAAAATCCAGAGGTTGAGATAATAGTTTCAAAAGAGATGGATTAAAAGAAGTGACATGGAATGGCTTTTTAAAATAATACCCGGAGCAAGTCAGTACATTATTGCAAGTGCCAGCACCTCTCAGGAGCAAGCTCTCTGGTTCTGAAACTCACGCCTTCCCTTGTTGTGAAGTTCCATGTGTGGAGAAGTTTCCTGGGCCACGGTCGGTGCTGCCACCGTGCTGTCTGTTGTTGGAGCCTTCTCCTTGTCTGTCTGAATGTTGTTCACAGACTCCATGTCTGTGGCTCTGTCCACTAATACTGGACACTTGTGAGATGTGGTGGGGGACATGCGGGGTTGTCACAGAGCCCAAGACGATAGCTCTCTGCCAAATGTCACATGAGGTGCTTGAGCAACCATATTTGTATATGTAAAATGCCCATCTACCTGGATTCCAGACATTGGGGAGAAGAGGCCTTCTATTGTCCAGGGGTCACTCAACTGCTTATGGGCCTGGAGGAGAGAGTTTCACGGTAGGCCAAGGCTGCCCCTGCACTGGACCGCAAGCCAAACTCTGGCCCTACCTCCTGGTTGCAACGCATGTTGAATGGTTTTGGCTTGGTACTTCATCTTGGCCTGCTTTCCTCCTGGGAGCTCCTGCTTTTCCTTTGCCTGGCGTACCCTCCTCCCTCTGTAAGGCCATCTCAAGGGTCAGCATCTCTTGTTGGTTTCCCCTGGTCCTTTGGCCAGCAGTGGCATCAGTTGTGTTCCCATCTCCCTGGACACCCACATCTGTGAACTCTGATGGTACTAACAGGGGGCTCCCAGGGGAGGCATCATGCTGCTGAATCCCAGGAACTTGCTGAGGGAGGAATGTCCAGTCCACACTTCTCACTGGATTGAATTGACCCCCATCTGCCACCTGGGGGCAGAGCAGGGATCGTCCTCATCATATTATCTACTACTGCATAACAGCCACTTATCATCTCACAGTTTTTGTGGCCAGGAATTAAGGAGCAACATAGCTGGTTCTGGCTCAGGGTCCCTCTTGAGGCTGCATCCCATCTGAAGGCTCAGCTGGGGCCAGGGCTCTGCTCCTAGGATGGCGCCACCACAGCCATTGGCAGAAGGCCTTAGTTCCTGGCCATGTGGGACTCCATGGGGCTGCTCAGTGCGGCTGCTGTGATCTGAGAAGAGAGTCATCAGGACAGAAGCCACAGCATCCTTTATAACTTAATCTTGCTGGGGGTATGCTATTGCTCTGCTCGTATTCTGTCAGTCACACAGACCAAACCTCCACAGTGCAGAGAGGACTACAGAGTATGAGTGTCAAGGGATGGGGGCCATTGGGGACCTACCTGGAGGCTGCTGACCACACTGTCTCACAGACAATAGGGGCAAGGGATTCATCACTCCCCTGGGATTGGCTGATGCTCAGGGGTGTGGGGACCAGGATTCCCTTAGGGGTTTTCCTCCTAGATACCACAGACCCCTGTTAAAAGTCACAGGGTTGCACCCACTGAGCATCCCTTCCTGTAGCCCTGGGAACATTGGTGCCATAAGGAGTTTCTTTGCTGAACTTGGTTTTAGAAGGCAGGATGGCCTCAAAGATGAAGATTTCTATACTAGTGATGCTGTTGGCCTTACCCACCCTGGCTGGAGCCTGGCTTAGTCTTTCGCAGAGGACAGAAGCCCTCTGGGATGCTGGCGGCCGATGTCCACACTGGCCGAGAAGTTTGCTCAGGGTCAGATGACACCATGTGTCCCTCAGTAGCACAGTAGTGTCACTTGGCCTCTTGAGTAACAGGCTAGGGCCTTTGGGAGTTTGTGCTTTGGGCCGAGTTTGCTTGAGGTTGCTAACATCCCAGGTGTTCTGGTCTGAGGGTTTGTATCTCAGGCCCAGGGCTCTGATCTTTGGTTCTTGAGAACTTTTCTCCTTTTTCATGTTCCAGTGGGATTTTTCTCTTGGTCAGTGACATGGTACATGAGGGTGGGTTTCCCCAGAGGGCTGCAGTATGCAGAGACCCCAAATGGGGGCATGTAAAATGTCTGGTCCTTTGGCCTGTCTAGTGGATGGGGACGGAGGTGTCTTCCTACCGGCCTGTTGGAGTTGACGTTTCCCTGTTTCTTTCCCTTCCTGAAGAATGGTGAGCTGATTTATGGTTGTAAAGATGCCCGCAGCCCTGTGGCTGACTGGAGTGAACTTGCACACCACCTGAAGCCATTCTTCTTCCCATCCAATGGCCTGGCCAGTGGGCCCCACTGCACAAGGGCCGTGATCCGGGAGCTGGTGCGTGTCATCACACGGGTGCTACTGAGTGGCTCGGACAAGGGCCGGGCGGGCACCCTCAGGTCAGGGCCTGGGCTGCGGGGCCCACCCGTCTGTGAAGCCAGCCCTTTCAGCAGGAGCCTGCGCTGCCAAGGTAGGCCTGGTGGGTGGGCTGGGTGCAGGGGGAGCAGAGCCTGTGGCATGGCCTGCGAGGGTCCTGCCTGGCCTCACGGAGCTTCTGTGGGAGCAGCCTCAGTCTCATCAGGGCTCCCCAAAGCTGGGCCTCCCTGTCTCTCAGCCCCAGGTGGGGATACTGCCTTTCTCATCTCTTATCTGGGTTTATAAGTTGCAGCATACATTTGGGCTATAGGGTTTTCCCTAAATATCATCCCACACATCTGTGCATCCTCTGTGGTTTGCTGAGTGTTTTCGCTACATTGTCCTGTTCCATCTCATTGCAACCCTGGGGATAGGTTTTCCTTGGCCTTTTTCTTAGATGGGGAGAATTGAGGCCCGGAATGTTGCAGTCCCACAGTGCAAGGCCCTTTAGGGCAGGTGGGTGGCCTCAGTGGGTGGCAGTTTGCAGACAAGTTGTGAACACAGACGTGAGGGACCTGTGGCTCTGGGTGCCTCCTACTCAAGTCCCCGTTCCTCACAGACTCGCTGTGGGCTGGCTTTGACTCAGTGGGCATCCAGACTTCAGGGTGATCTGGTGACTGATTTGGGTTTTTGCCATGAATGTTCATGGCCTCCTCGTTTGCCACCTTTGTCGTCTGCTGGCGGGCTCCACAACACACTCAAGTATGTGGCATGCGGAGCCATAGCCAGGAACTTATTTTGAGGGGCCAACTAGGAAGATTCAGATTATTCAGTTTTTGTGCTGATGATCCCTGTGGGTTCTTAGAGCCTCTGAGGATGGCCGTGGGGGTATGACATAGGAAGATGGTAGCCCTGCTCCTGCGTGGATTTTAGGTGCTACTGTTTTGCCGCACAGCTTCCTAAGCACAAGTCACCCTTCTTCTGTCCCCCATTTCACATTTTTCTTAGTACAAATGAATTTTGTGGGTATTTTTCTTGTTGCAAAAGTGATACCTAGTCATTTCAGACAATTTTGGTAAACTTATGCCCATATTTGGGTACTTAACTGCTTTTAAGTAGATGGAATGTGTTTGGAAGGACACACAGATGGACACTGGTCTCCGAGGCACTGTTGATACCTGTGGACTTTTCTTCCAGACCTTCCCTGCGTATGTACACACACATAAACCTGACCCATGGGATGTGCAATGTGTTCTACATGCTATTTTGTAACCTGATGTTTTTGCCTGATTAGTATAAATCTGTATCTATATCAGCAATTGTATTTTTTGAAATTTTATTGACCATGAGGTAGATATTCCACTGTATGAATAGCCTATAATTTTAACAAATCCCTTCTAGCTGGGCCTATGCACTTTCACTCTGTCTTACATGACTGAGCATGTTTTGCCAGAGGTGGGGGAGGTCAGAGGTCACAGTGTCAGAACTGCACATGGCCACAGCTGCTCCCTGTGACTCGGAATATTTGTTTGTTCATAGGACGTGGCTGTTTCTTTGAAGGGTGGGATAAATGGGCTGGGACTCTGTCTCCCCAGCCCTCGAGGCCCCCGGTGCATGGCAGGGGCCCGAGAATGCTCGAGTGTGGAATGGACCTTGTTTCCGCACCATCCCTGCCATGACAGCTCCCTGCTCAGTGTGGCCACTCGTCTCTCAGCATGGGCTGTGGCTCTGGGCTCCGCAGATGCAGTCTTGCAGTTTTGACGATGTCAACATGGTCGTTTTAAATTTTGTGCCTTGTCTTATTTAGACTGAGGTTCATCTCTCTAAACTCAGATCTGGGCTGGTGTGATGGAGGTTGAAGGATGTTGAGAGGAAGGAGAGGCACAGAGTGAGGTGTGGGTCACCTGCCTTTCTTTTGTGCCCGGTCCTGAACGTCCGCTTGTCCCAGCCCCAGCAGCTCCGTGAGGCAGGGTGCGGCCTGTGCCCGCCACCTTCTTTAGTCCTTGACAGTAAACCTCTCGTTTTCCCCTGATGTTCTTGGTAGGAAAAAACACCCCGGAGCGCTCAGGGTTACCGAAGGGCTGTCTTCTGTACAAAACCCTCCAGGTGCAGATGTTGGACCTGCTGGACATCGAAGGCCTCTACCCTCTGTACCGGCGGGTTGAGCGGTACCTGGAGGAGTTTCCTGAGGAGAGGTGAGGCCCAGGTCCAGGGCTCCCCTGCCCTTTCTGGGCCCACATGGGGCCCCGAGCAGCCCTAAGGGCAAGATGGGGATGAGGGGAGCAGGTCGCCCCAGTGGGAGGACAACACTGGCCTCCCAGGAGGATGACTCACCCCAGCTACCTCCCTTCCCTGCCCCCAGATGCCAGGCTCGGCCCAGAGATTCAGTGCCATGTGAAGGAGGACCAGGGTCCTGTCAGATCTGCGGTCACTTGCCCATTTCTAGAAAGGAAAGCACATCTTGTGAACCTGACAACCCTGCATTAGGCAGTTCCATGTCCTGAGTTGGAGCTGAGCCTGCAGGGGGCAGTGCTGCTCCACAGCCAGTGAGCCACGCTCACCCAGCCGCCGCAGGGCTTTGGCCTTCAGGCACTGCCTTGTCCATCTCCTGGCCATCTTGATGGGGGTTGCTAGGGTCCACACCTGTGGCATGTGGTGGAGGCTGGGGCCACTGCCCTGGCCTGGCTTCGCTTCCTCCCTAGCACCCCTTCACTAGCATCTCTTACCGGGACACCACTTGTCATAAACAAGAGACGTTCAGCCTTGGCTCTCCTGGTTCTGGTCTTGCAAGACGCTTCATAACGAAGTTTAGCATTAGGAAGAGATGAATCCATTAATGTTCTTTAAAACCAGATGAATAATTCTTAAACTGCTAACAGTTTAACAAACGATTTCCAGGCAGCTTTGTTATCCTGTTTTTTTGTGCTTTGTCCTTCAGAAAAACATTGCAAATAGATGGGCCTTATGATGAAGCATTTTACCAGAGGCTGCTTGATCTTTCCACTGAGGATGATGGCACTGTGGCTTTTGCACTGACAAAGGTGGGTAGATCCTTCCAGAAACACACTGTGTGCTTCTTAGGCTCTTAACACTAACTCGGGGTTTTCCTAAGAAGTGTTTCCCAGTACCTACCCCTGATGGTGAAAGCAGAAAAATTGGGGATTAAAAAAACGTGGCTAAAGTTTCCCCCAGATGGACTGGGCCGGGTGGTAATACGTTACTTTAGCTTCTAGGAAGCATTTCCCTTTGTTCACTTGGCTCCAGGCCACCCTGGGCCCAGCCCTCTCTCCACCCTCCCTGTACTGGGGTCCAGGACCTGAGGCCACTGCTCTGTGCTTCCTTCTTAGCAGCCTTAGAACAGGCTAGCGCCAACCATTCCTCTCCTTACAGCCCTCAGTGGGACTCTAGGCCCGGACCCTACCTGTGGTTGTGTGTGGCTGGCTTCCTTCCTCCCCATACCTCAGGCCAAGGGGCACCCTGGGAGAATCTCTTAGGGAAGAGGCCTGATCCTATTCTTTCCGGTTCTGTAAAATCGGAATTCAGGGGCTCCATGAACTTGGATAGGAAAAAATTTACATCTTTGTTTTCACTAACCTCTAATTGAAATTAGTGTTTCCTTCCATTACGAATGTGGCAACAAGCACTGTGTGGTCAGCAGGACCCCCAACTTTGCCATTAAGAGAAATCAGACCTTTTAATTTCACACTGTAGTTGCTACAGATATCTCATGATATCTTTATATTCTTCACTCCTGAGATTTTGTTATGTAATACTACATAATATATTTGTTTTAAAAAATAGTTCGGTATTTGACATGGTCAAGCCTCTATTTTTTATTTTCTGCATTAAAAAATGTTATTCCAAGAGGGATCCATAGGCTTCATTGGGCTGTCAAAGGTTTTGCTAAAACGGTTAAGGAACACTGTTCCAGTGGGAGCAAAGTGACAAAAAGGTAGGAACAAAACAGAGTGACCTCCTTCTCTACATCCTCTGGGCAGCTGCCCTGGAGCCCTTAGTTTAACTGTCCTGGTCCTGACAATGTGTCTGTGGTTCTCACTTGTTAAGAGTCCTCACTCTTGTCTTTGGCTGGGTGCTCCCTCTTCTGCAGCTGTTGGGCTTTTGAGGAGGTCCCCTCCAAAGCCAAGGGCCCTGAGGGAATAAGCTGAGGTGCTTGGGGTTAGAGCTGTCCTCAAGGTGGGGAGAGACCCAAAAGGGAGCCTCTGTCAGAATAAAGTGACGGACTGCCCTGCATTGTCTGCAACTTGGGTACATTGATTTAGGAATAAGTATCAGTATTCCATTTTTCAAGAGAAGAAGCATAGGACTTTACTTCCTTTTTTAGACATTTCTATATTTTTCAAAATTGTAATAAATAAGCATGGATTACTTTTTAATTTTATTGCAAGTTTTAAACCTCATATGTAAACATAATCTTGTAAGAGATTCAAGCAATCATTACACAACTATCAGAATGACTAAAATAGTAACATTGAAATAACACTGAATGCTGGTGCAGAGAAACTAGATTTGCAGACCTAAACATGCATGTGCCCTATAACCCAGCACTTGCACTCCTGGGCATTTGTCACAGAGAAGGGAAGACTCAGGCTCACCCAAAACCCTGTACAGGAGTGTTCATAGCAGCTTTATTTGTGATAGCTAGAAACTGGGCACAACTCAAGTGTCTGTCAACAGGTGGCCTACAACAGGTTATGTAAACTGGAACTGTTGAGCAGTAAAAAGGAATGAAATCTCAATACACACAACAATGTGGGTGAATCTTCAGAGAAATGTGCAGAGTGACAAAAGCCAATCCCAAAAGATCACACACTATGATTCTGTTTAAATGACATTCTTGAAATGACAAAGATGAATGGTTGCTGTGGGATGGGGAGGAGGTGGAAGGAAGGGGGTGTGATTATAAAAGGTCAACAAAGAGGGATCTTCTGGTGATGGAACTGCTCTGTATTTTAACTGTGGTGGTAGATGCATGAACCTACATGTGTGATAAAATACACATACGCAACACACAGGACTACATGTAAAACTTGGGAGATTGGAATAAGATCATGGAGTGTATCAATGTCACTATCCTGGCTGTGATATTATACTATATAGTTTTGCAAGATGTCACCATTGGGGGAGACTGGGTAAAGGGCACTCAGGATCACCTGCATGTGAACCTACAGTTATCTCAAAACAAATAATTTAATGAAAAATATTCAAGCAGTGAGTATATTGTATAAAATGTGATGTTATTCCTGCCCAAGCAATAGGTGTCCACTGTTAACAGTATGTATCTTTTCAGAACTTCACACTAACACGCACACACACACTCACTCATACCATTTGGGGGATTATCCACATTATATGTATTCTTCACTAGCTTGCATTTAACCTAACATGGCTTGAAGTCTGTGTTGGAATATAAGGGTCTGCCTCTTTTTTTGTTTTAGGGATTTAGGTTCTGTTAGTTGGAATCTGAAGAAGGTGGATGTGAAGCTGAAGCTGGGGGAGCAGGTTGAGAATATTCCTAGGCCACAGACTATTAAAAGTTCTTTCACGAATGCTCTTTATCTAATTGAACTTTGTACCTCTGATGAAATGAGAGTGGTGCGAATATTGTATTTATTTCGAAGCTCAGGAAACTGCAGCCCAGCGTAATTCTTGCTTTTTGACTATTGTTTAGTATTCTGTAATGGATGGAAGTCAGCAAACTTTTTCTATAAAGGGCCAGACACCACAGCTCTCATCCCAATCTAGAAAACTGATACTGGTGCACAGTGGCTTGGAATGGGCTGCAAGGGCCCATACGGTGACTACTATGGGCAAGGCACATGAGTCTTATCTGGAAGGTAGAGGAGGGTATATCCAGGGGGCCTGGTTTGGGGTTGACAAAATGTGTTTAGGTCTTCTTTCCAAGTTCTGCTTTTATATGATCTCTGGACCCCTAAACTGATGGTTCTCAGTCCTAGCAGATCCAACACTTTTTTCTAGCAAATACTGTAGCAAATACTATAGCAAATACTGTAACTCCCCCTTTACTATCTTGAAATGAAATTCATAGATAAAACCTACCTAAACACATCTTAACTGTAATATAGTTTTAACTGTAATATAAGAGGGGAGAAAAAAAAGGAAAGTATTTTGTCATAAAATAACATGTATTTAAATTAAAAAAAAAAAAAGGCAGGGGTGGCAGACAGTAAATGCTTTAGGCTTTGGCCATCTGGTCTCTGTTGTAGCTACTCAGCTCTGCCATTATATCTCAGAAGTAGCCAGAGACAAATATAAATGAGCATGGCTGTGTTCTAGTAAACCTTTATTTACAAAAACAGGTGGCAGGCTGGATTTTGCCCTTGGCCTGTAGTTTGCTGACTTCTGTTCACTTTTGCTTGTTAGTTTTTATATTCATTTTTTTCTCTGTTGTTTGGAAGTTAGACATCCTGCTACTGTCATTTTTCTGGTTACTTGTCCAATTTGACCATGCATATTTATAGACTAAAATTAATAATTTAACCCCCACTCCCACCCCAACACCTGCCACACAAACACATAATATTGGGTTGGCCAAAAAGTCCATCTGGGATACTTTAATTCCAGTTATCGCTCCCAACTTATATGCAGTTATTGTCATATAAGTTTTTGTCATATAACTTTTCTTGGGCGTATACCTAGTAGTGGAGCTGCTGGGTCAAGTGGTAACTTATGTTTAACTTTTTCAGGAACTGCCAGACTGTTTTCCAAAATGGCTGTACTATTTTACATTCCCACCAGCAGTGTACAGGGGTCCAGTTTCTCCGTATCTTTTACAGCACTTGTTACCTGCCCTCTATTTGTCTTATTCTTTAAAAAGAACAAAAATTGCAATTTACAGTATTATTTTATACAGGTGTTTGTTTAGATCTACCACGTTTACCCATATCTTTGCTTAACATTCTTACATCTCAGATCTTTCCTCTTTTTCCTATGAAAGTTTTATTGTGATATGTTACATACGATACAATTTACCTGCTTAAAGTATGCAATTTGGTGGTTTTTACTATATTCACAGATATGTGTAAGCAGCATCACAGTCAATTTTAGAACATTTTCATCACCTAAAAAAAATTCTGTACCCTTTAGCCATCATCTCCTTATCTTCTCATCCCCAACAGCCCTAAGCAGCTACTAATCTACTTTTTAAAAAACCAATTTATTTATTTTTGGCTGCATTGGGTCTTTGTTGCTGTGCGCGGGCTTTCTATAGTTGCGGTGAGCGGGGGCTACTCTTTGTTGTGGTGCGCGGGGTTCTCTTGCTGCGGATCACGGGCTCTAGGCGCGCGGGCTTCAGTATTTGTGGTGCGTGGGCTCAGTAGTTGTGGCTCGCAGGCTCTAGAGCGCAGGCTCATTAGTTTTGGCGCACGGGCTTAGTTGCTTTGCAGCATGTGGGATCTTCCTGGACCAGGGCTAGAACCCATGTCCCCTGCATTGGCAGGCGGATTCTTAACCACTGCGCCACCAGGGAAGCCCCCTAATCTACTTTTTATCTCTATAGATTTGCCTATTCCAGATATTGCATATGAATGGATTCATTCAATAGATGGTCCTTTATGACTGGCTTCTTGCACTTTAGCATAATATTTGCAAGGTTCATGTGTATTGTAGCAGGTATCAATACTTCATTTCTTTTTATGACTGAATAATATTCCATTGTATAGATATACTGTATTTTGTTTATCCATTCATCAGTTTGATGAGCATTTGGGTTGTTTTCACTTTTTGGCTATTATGAATAATGTTGCTATAAATATTTGTGTATAAATTTTTGTGTGGACATATTTTTACTTTTCTTGGGCATATACCTAGGAGTGGAGCTCAGGAGTTTCAGGAACTGCCAGACTGTTTTCCAAATGGCTGTACCATTTTACATTCCCACCAGCAGTGTACAGGTTTCCAGTTTCTCCATATCTTTGACAACACTTGTTACCTGCCCTTTTGTTTAGCCATCCTGGGGGGTATGAAATGGTATCTCATTGTGGTTTTGATTTGTATTTCCATGAAGACTAAGAGCATTTTTTAATGTGCTTATTGCCCATTTGTATATTTTCTTTGGAGAAATATCTATTCAGGTCCTTTGATCACTTTTTAATTATATTATTTGTTTCATTGTTGAGTTGTAGGGATTCTGTATATCGTGGATAGTAAGCCCTTATCAGATATATGATTTGCAAATATATTCTGTCAGAGAACTTTTCACTTTTTTGATAATGTTCTTTGTTGTAAAATATTTGCAATTTAAAAACTTTATTTGTTCATTTGAAATATAGTTGATGTACAATATTATGTTAGTTTCAGGTATACCACATAGTGATTTGACATTTGCATACATTATGATATGATTACCATGATAAGTCTAGTAACCATCTGTCCCCATACACAAAAAAGTGTTTAATTTTGATGAGGTCCAGTTTGTCTGTGTTTTTCTTTTGTTGTTTGTGCTTTTGGTTTCATATCTAAGAATTCATTGCTAAATCCAAAGTCATGAATATTTTCCCCTGTTTCTTCAAAGAGTTTTAGCTCTTAAATTTAGTTCTTTGATCCATTTTGAGTTAATTTTTATATATGATTTCAGGTAGAGATCCAACTTCATTCTTTGTATGTGGATATTTAGTTGTCCCAGCACCATTTGTTGAAGAGACTATTTTTTCCCATAAATGTATGGGTTTATTTCTGGATAGTCAATTGTGTGCCATTGATATATATGTCTATACTTATGCTTGTACCCTGCCTTGATTACTGTTGCTTTTTAGTAAGTTTTGAAATTGTTCTTTTGCAAGATTGTTCTGGCTATTAGGAGCCCCTTGTAATTTCATTATGAATTTTAGAATCAGCTTGCCAAGTGCTACAAAGAAGCCAGCAGAGATTGTGATAGGGATTGTGGTGAATCTGCAGATTGCTTGCATATGGCCATCTTTATAATAGTAAGTCTTCCAGTTTGTTAACATGGGATGCTGTTCCATTTATTCAGATCTTTGTTTTTCTTTCAACAGTCTTTTCAGAGATACATTTTGTACTTTGTTAAGTTTATCCCTGAATGTTTTCTTTTTGCTGTTGTAAATGAAGTTGTTTTCTTAATTCCATTTTTAGATTGATCATTGCAAGTGTATAGAAATACAATTTGTTTTTGTATATTGATCTTATAGCTTACAACCTTGCTGAATTTATTAGTTCTAAAAGTTTTTTAGTGAATTCCTTAGGATTTTCTCTCTATAAGATCATTTAGAGATAGTTTTACTTCTTCCTTTCCAGTTTGGTTGCCTTTTATGTCTTTTTCTTGCATAACAGCCCTTGGCTAGAACCTTTAGTGCAATGCTAAATGCAAGAATAGACCTCCCTGTCTGATTTGTTCCCGGTCTTATTGGGACAGCATTCAGTCTTTCATCATTATGTGTAATGTTAGCTTTGGGCTTTTCGTAGATATCCTTTATTGGGTTGAAGAAGCTCCCTACTTTTCTTAAATTGTTGAATGTTTTTATCATGAAAGGATGCTGGATTTTGTCAAATGTCTTTTCTGCATCAATTGGTATTTATTATCATGTGTTTTGTTTTTCTATAGATATGACATATTAATTTATTTTTGGATGTTAAAACCAACCTTGCATTCCTGGGATAAACCCCACTTGGTCATGGCATATGATTCTTCTTGTATATTGCTGATTCAATTTGCTATTATTTTGTTGAGGCTTTTTGTGTCCATTCTCATAAGAAGTATTGGTCTGTAATACTGGCCTTGTCGAATGAGTTGGGAAGTATTTCAGCCTCTTTTTTTTGGAAAGGTTTGAGAAGGATTGATGGTAATTCTTCTTTAAATATTGATATTTGATAGAATTCACCAGTGAAGCCATCTGGGTCTGGCCTTTTCTTTGTAGGTAGTGTTTTGATACCCAGTTCAGTCTCTTTACTTGGTATAGAAAATTGTGCTATTTATTCTTGAGTCAGTTTTTGTAGTTTGTACCTTTTTAGGAATTTTTCCATTTTATCTAAGTTGTCTAATTTATTGGCCTACAGTTGTTTACAGTTTTCCTCTTCTTCTTGAAGTATATCTTTTAGAAGTTACTTTAGTGAATGTCTTTTGGTAAATTCTCTTTGTATCTGTTTATCTGGATATATTTATATTTTGTCATAGTTTTGAAAGGTAATTTTTTCTAGGTACAAAGAAGGGGTTGATTGTTTTTCTGTTAGCATTTAACCATTTTATGCAACATTATCTGACTGTGGATGTTTCTGCTGAGATGTTTTCTGTCAGTCTAACTGTCCTTCCTCAGGAGGTGATTATTTTCTCTATGGTTGCTTTTAAAGTCTCCTCTTTTTAAATTTGACATTTTAGTGCAATGTGATTAGGTGTGGTGTACTTTTAATTTATTCTGCTTGGTGTATGTTGTGCTTTCTCTATTTGTGGATGTGTCTTTTATTAGTTCTGGAAAATCCTCAACCATTTTCTCTTCACATATTTTCGCTTCTCCATTATCCTATTTTCTTCTTCTGGGACTCTAATTAGATACATATATCAGACCTCATTTTTATCATTTTCTTCAGTTCTATCTTCCCATTCACTGATTCTTTCTTCACTTGTGTCTAATCTGTTCATTCATTTGTTCAATGAGTTTTCCATTTCATTAGTTATATTTTTAATTTCTCAAAGTTCCGTGTGGTTCATTTTCATATCTGCTTGGTATTTTTGATAGTTCCTTGTTGCTTGCCCTCTTTTAAATGCCATCTTTTATTTCTTTAAACAATTTATGAATAGTTATATTCTGTATCTAAGATACAGTAAAATTTTGGAGGTAAAAATCTCTTGTTATTTTGCTGACTCATCCTTGCTGCTTTGTTTGCTTGGGTTTTTAATGATGTATGATTGTGAGCTCATATTTGTTTGATTTTGATCTATGAGAATCTTGGGGACCTAAACAGGGGATGCTTTCCTCCAGAGAAAATATGGATCCTTGACTTAAGGGAGAAGTTTCAGGTTTAGACCCTGTACTCCATGGCTTATTCCTAGAAACCATGCCTGCACTGACATTGCCTACAGGGCAGCTTAGCCTTCCAATTGCTTCTTGCTCAAAACTCTAGTTTCAGATCTTTTGGGAGTGAGTGTGAGAAGAGGGGATTGGGTTGGGGATTTCCTTTACCTTCTGCAAGCCTAGCAGTGCATTAAAAGTGTTAACAGGGATATCATTGTTTTGTAGGAGGTGCCTTGGAAGTTCTCCATACACCTAAAAGTGTTGTTCTTTTTAGTATGGTCATATAATTAATTGTCATTAATTTGGGTGTTATCTTTAATTTGTTACTGTTAAAAATAATGTTCACATTCACATTTTTGTACTTTAACCCTTGTGCACTTAAGCATATCTTCCGGAGTGATTCTTAGAAGTTAAATTGCTAGATTTATTTTTTATAGATTCTGTCATATTGTCCTCCTGAAAAGATTTTGCCAATTTATAATCATTCTTGTAACAGTCGAGGGTCCTGTTTCCCACATGCCCTCCAAATTACTTGATATTTCTAGTATTTAAAAGTTTAATTTTAATTTTCTAAGCTTTTGTTTCATTAACCATTTGTAATGTGAAATATAACACATATAGAAAAGTGCACAGAAAAAGAGGTAAAGCTCAATGATTTGTCATAAAGAAAACTCTTGGAGAACTACCAGTTAGGTCTGAATATGGAGCACTGGCAGCTAATTAGAATCCCTATTGGTTTCCTGTACAGTTACTCCTCTTGCCTTTCTCCCTCAAGTTAACTATTGTATTGACTTACATACCTATAGTTTAGTTCTGTTTTTGAACTGTATTATTACAGAATCATGCATATATCTTGTGTCTTGTTTTTTTTTTATGTTCTATATAACATGTATAAGATTTACTCATGTTATTGCCTGCATTTCCATATTTTCAGTGCTTTGTAGTGATCTATTTAAATGGATATGCTACAATTCACCCATTCTACTGTTGATGGATATTTGAGTTGCTCCCAGTTTTGACTTATAAATAAAGTTTCTGCAAAACATTCTTGTACAGATCTCTTAGTGTACATGCACATACGTTTCTCTTGGGTATATTCCTAGGAGTGGAATTTCTGGGTCAGAGGTGTGAGCATATTTAGCTTTAGTAGGTACTATGAAATAGTTTTACCTGTTTATATCCCCTACAACAGGCTAGGGTAGTTCGACAGACTAGGGGGTTCCTGTGGCCCCATACCCTCTCTGCCACTGGGTTGTGGGTCTTTTTAATTTTAGCCATTCTAGTGAGTGTGTAATGGTGGCTTATTGTGGTAATGAGATTCAGCACCTTTTCATATGTTTATTGGCCATTTATATTTTCTTTTCCATGAGGCACCTATTTAAGTCTCTTGCCCAGTTTTTTGTATGGTTGTCTGTCTTTTTCTTATTGGTTTGAAGGAATTCTTTATGTATTCTGGATAGAAGCTCATTGTCAGATATGTGTGCTACAGATATCTTCTTCCACTTGCCATTTTACTCTCTTAATAAAGTCCTTTTCAGAAGGGAAGGTCATAATTTTAAGGCCTTTTTGAATAAATTTTATTTATTTATTTATTTATGGCTGTGTTGGGTCTTCGTTTCTGTGCGAGGGCTCTCTCTAGCTGCGGCAAGTGGGGGCCGCTCTTCATCGCGGTGCGCGGGCCTCTCACTCTCGCGGTCTCTCTTTGTTGCGGAGCACAGGCTCCAGACGCGCAGGCTCAGTAATTGCGGCTCACGGGCCCAGCCGCTCCGCGGCACGCGGGATCCTCCCAGACCAGGGCTCGAACCCGTGTCCCCTGCATTGGCAGGCAGACTCTCAACCACTGCGCCACCAGGGAAGCCCCTAAGGTCTTTTAATTTACATCTTTTTCCTTCTTTAGCAATCTTTATGTTTTATCTACCTTAAAGTCCCACAGATATTTTAGAAACTTTATTGTTTTGCCTTTCACATTTGGTGGGTACCTTCTGCAATTGATTTTTGGTATGGCATGAGGTAAGGTTTTATTTTCATATGCAGTTGTCCTAGAATCATAGGAATTGTCCTGATCACTCTAGAGTCAGAATGAATCTTGATACCCAGTAGAGTAAATCCTTCTACTTTCTTCAGGAATGTCTTTCTTTTAATTAATGCCTTGGCTTTTCTTGACCTTTTGCTTATCTATATAAATCTTAGAATCAACTTGTTCAAAAAAAGAAACAGACTCACAGATACAGAGAATAAATGAGTGGTTATCACTGGGGAGAGGGATGAGGGAGAGGCAAGATAGGGGCTGGGGATTAAGAGGTACAAACTACTATATATAAAATAAATAAGCTATAAGGGTATATTGTACAACACAGGGAATATAGCCAATAGTTTATAATAGCTATAAATGGTGTATAACTTTAAAAAGTTGTGACTCACTGTGTTGTACACCTGAAACTTATATAATATTGTACATCAATACACCTAAAAAATTTTTTTTAAAAAAAAGAATGAACTTTGTTCAGTTCTACAAGGAAAAGCAACAACAGACCTTTTGGGATTTTGATTGATTTGGTATTAAAATGATGACAAGAGTTGACATCCATACAATATTAAGGCTTCCAACATGGGCGTTTTCTTTTTATTAGGTGTTATTTAAAATCTGATAAAACATTTAATGATTTTCTTTAGAGAGATCTTATATTTTATTAGATATATTCCTAGATATTTGATGGTTTTAGATATAGATGGTATCTATGTGGATATATAGGAATGTAATTGATTTTTCTACCTTGACCTCTTTATCTGTCAACCTTGTTGAAGTCACTTACTAATTCTAACAATCTATAGCTTCTGTTGGATTTTCATTATATATAATCATATTGTTTGTGAATTTGATTTTTTTCTTTCTGATCCTTATACTTTTCACTTATTTATTTTGTTTTGCCTAACTGCATATAGTTAATTTTTGATTATGGGAATTCTAGTCTTGTTCCCACTCTCAAAGAGGAAGTATTTACCATTAAGTAAACTGTTTGCTGTAGGTTTTTTTGGGTGTTGCTTGGTTTATTTTTAAAATAAATAACCATTATCAAATTAAGAAAGTTCCCTTCTATTCCTGATTTGTTAAGAGTTTTTATCAGGAGTGGGTGTTGAGTTTTTCAATGCTTTTTCTGTTTCTGTTGAGAAGATCATGTGACTTTTCTCCTATTTTCTGTTAATGTGATTACAGGTACACCTCAGAGATATTGTGGGTTTGGTTCCAGACCACCACAATAAAGCAAATATCTTAATAAAGCGAGTTACATGAATTTTTTGGTTTCCCAGTGCATATCAAAGTTATGTTTACACTATATTAAGTGCACAAGAGTATTATGTCTTAAAAAATGTATACACCTTAATTAAAAAATACTTCATTGCTAAAAAGTGCTGACCATCACCTGAGCCTTCAGCAAGTAATCTTTTTGCTGGCAGAGGGTCTTGCCTCGATGTTCATGGCTAATGACTGATCAGGGTAGTGATCAGGGTGGTGGCTGCTGGAGGTTGGGGTGGCCATGGCAATTTCTTAAAATAAGACACCAGCGAAGTTTAACACATTAGTTGACTCTTCCTTCCATGAATGATTTATCTGAAGCATGAAATGCTCTTTGAAAGCACTTTACCCACAGCAGAACTTCTTTCAAAATTGGAGCCAGTCCTCTCAAACTCTGCCGCTGCTTTATCAACTAAGTTTACATCATATTCTCAATTCTCTGTCATTACAGCAATCTTAGCAGCATCTTCACTAGTAGATTCCATCTCAAGAAACCACTTTCTTTTTGCTCATCCAGAAGAAGCAAGTCCTCATCCAGTAAAATTTGCTCATAAGATTGCAGCAATTCAGTCACATCTTCGGGCTCCGCTTCTAATTCTAGGTCTCTTGCTATTTCCACCACATCGACAGTTACTTCTTCCACTGAAGCCTTGAACCCTCAAAGACATCCATGAGGGTTGGAGTCAACTTCTTTCAAACTGTTCATGTTGATCTTTTCACCTCGTCTCATGAATCATGAATGTTCTTCATGGCATCTAGAATGGTGAATCCTTTCCAGAAGGTTTTCAATGGACTTTGCCCAGATCCATCAGAAAAATTCACTGTCTATAGCAGCTTTAGCCTTAGAAAATGTATTTCTTAAATAATAAGACTTAAAAGGTGAAATCACTCCTTGATTCATGGGCTACAGAATGGATGTTGTGTTAGCAGGCATGAAAACAATGTTAATCACATTGTATATCGCCATCAGAGCTCTTGGGTGGCTAAGTGCATTGTCAACGAGCAGTAACATTTTGAATCTTTTTTCTAAGCAGTAGTCCTGAAGAGTGGGCTTAAAATATTTAGTAAACCATGTTGTAAACAGATGTGCTGTTATCCAGGCTTTGTTGTTCCATTTATAGAGCACAGGCAGAGTACACTGAGCATAATTCTTAAGGGCCCTAGGAATTTTGGAATGGTAAATGAACATTGGCTTCAGCTTAAAGTCACTAGTGGCATTAGCCCTGAACAAGAGAGTCAGCCTGTCCTTTGAGGCTTTGAAGCCAGGCATGGACTTCTCCTCTCTAGCTATGAAAGTCCTAGATGGTATCTTCTTCCGATATAAGGCTGTTTTGTCCACGTTGAAAATCTGTTGTTTAGTGTAGCCACCTTCATTAATTATCTCAGCTATATCTTCTCGATAACTTGCTGCAGCTTCTACATCAGCCCTTTTTGCTTCACTTTGCACTTTTATGTTATGGAGATTACTTCTTTCCTTAAACCTCATGAACCAACCTCTGGTAGCTTCAAAATTTTCTTTGTAGCTTCCTTACCTCTCTCATCCTTAATAGAATTGAAGAGAGTTAGGGCCTTGCTCTAGATTAGGCTTTGGCTTAAGGAAATGTGACTGCTTTGATCTTCTATCTAGACCACTAAAACTTTATACCAGCAATAGGCTGTTTTGTTTTCTTATCATTTGTGTGTTCACTGGAGCAGCACTTAATTTCCTTCAAGAATGTTTCCTTTGCTTTCACAACTTGGCTGTTTGATGCAAGAGGTCTAGCTTTCAGCCTGTCATAGCTTTCAACATGCCTTCCTCACTAAGCTTGATTGTTTCCAGCCTTTGATTTAAAGAGATGTGTGACTCTTCCTTTCACTTGAACACTTAGAAGCCATTGTGGGGTTATTAATTGGCCTAATTTCAATATTATTGTGCCTAAGGGAATAGGGGGGCCTGAGGAAGGGAGAGAGATGGGGGGAATAGCCAGTCGGTAGAGCAGTCAGAACATGCACATTTGTGGATTGTTTGTCATTTTATGTGGTCCCAGTTCCTGGTGCCCCAAACCAATTACAATTGTAACATCAAAGATCACTGATTACAGATCACCATAACATATATAATATAATGAAGTTTGAAATATTGCGAGAATTACCAAAATGTGACAGAGAGATATGAAGTAAACAAATGCTGTTGGAAAAATGGTGCTAATAGACTTGCTTGATGCAGGGTTGCCACAAACCAATTTGTAAAAAAACACATCTGCAAAGCACAGTAAAAACAACGTATGCCTGTAATCACACAATTTGTAATGATGTAATAATCTTTTTATATTTTATGATATTTGGTTTGCTAATATTTTGTTTAGGGGTTTTTGCATATATATTTGTGAGTGGTACAAGTTTTTGGTAATGTCTTTGTTAGGTTTTGGTATCAGGGGTATGCCTGCCTCCTAAAACATTTGAAGAGTGTTTGCTCATTTTCTGTTCTCTGGAAGAGGTGAAGTAAGGCTCGCATTTTTTCTTCCTTAAATATTTTGTAGAATTACATGTGAAAACATTTTGGCCCATAGTTGTCTTTGTAGGATAATTTAAAATACCTCAATTTTAGATTTTCTATTTCTTCTGTCAGTTTTTTTTTTTTTAATTAATTTATTTATTTTTATTTTTGACTGTGTTGGGTCTTCGTTTCTGTGCGAGGGCTTTCTCTAGTCATGGCAAGCGGGGGCCACTCTTCATCGCGGTGCGCGGGCCTCTCACCATCGCGGCCTCTCTTGTTGCGGAGCACAGGCTCCAGACGCGCAGGCTCAGTAATTGTGGCTCACGGGCCCAGTCGCTCCGCGGCATGTGGGATCCTCCCAGACCAGGGCTCGAACCCGTGTCCCCTGCATTGGCAGGCAGACTCTCAACCACTGCGCCACCAGGGAAGCCCCTTCTGTCAGTTTTGATAAGTTGTATTTTTCTAGAAATTTATCTAAAATTTTCAGAATTTTGACATATAATGTTTTGGTAATATTCTTTTATTATCTTTCAAAGTTTCATAAGATCTGAATAACACCTTTTTATTCCTGATCTATGGTATTTGTTTTCTCTCTCTCTTAATCCATCCCACCAGGAGTTTATCAGTTTTGGTAGTTTTGTAAAAATTAACTTATGTTCCTTTTGTACTGATCATTTTCTATTTCATTAATTTCTGCTCTTATTTCCTTTTTCCTTTTTTCTAGATAATTTTTTCTTTCTATAATTTCTTCCCAATATGAATGCTTACCTAAATAAGTTTTGGCCTTCTTATTTTCTAAAATATGTATAAAGCTATATATTTTCCTGTACACATGGCTATAGCTATATCCCACAAGCCTATTTTCAATATCATTCAGTTAAAATATACTCTGATTACTATTAAGATTTCTTCTTTGACCCATGGAAGCATTTGGAAGGGATTTAATAACACGTGGGGATTCTCATTATCTTTTTTGTACTGATTACTAGCAAAATTGCATTATGGTCAGGGAGCATACTCTATATGGGCCTTTAAAATTTGTTGACACAGCTTTTTGGTCCTTTGAAATTTGTTGTGATTTGCATTATAGATTAATCTTTTTTGAAAATGCTTGTGTGTGTACTTGAAAAGGCATCTCAAATTATTAGTTGCAGTGTTTTATATCTGCCCACTAGGTCAAATTAATTGTACTGTTCAGATCTTCTGTGACCTTACTGATTTTATGGTCTGCTTGGTCCATAAGAAAGATGTTTTGAAACTTTACAGAATAATTATGGATTTGTCTGTTTCTTCTCATTTATTTTGAGGCTATAATGTCAGGTGCCTTAAATTTAGAATTGTTATATCTTCTTGGTGAATTGAATTTTTCATTTTTAAGACATCATTTAGCATGTCTCTGGTAATAGTTTTTACTTTAAAGTTTCTTTTGTCTGATATTAATGTCACTTCTCTAGATTCTTTTGCACCCTGTATCTTTTTCTATGCTTTTATTTTTAATCTTTGTATTTAAAATATGGTTTGGTTTTCTATCCATTCTGACATTTGTCTTTATAATTTAATTGGACTTATACTTGGGTTTAAACCTTAATTTTTTTGCACCTGTCTTAGATTTCTTTTTCTCTCCTCTCTTAACTATCTTTTGGGTTGATTAATTTTTTTATCGTTCCATTTCCCCACTGTTTGCTCAGAGGTTTTAGTCTTTTACTTTCTTTTAGTGGTTATCCTAGCTATTGCAGCAAGTCTAATTAAAAGTCTTTTACTAAAGTCTAATATTTATACCTTTAACTCTCTTCTTGGACAATGCAGAGTTCTTAGAGTACATTTTACTACTACTCCTTACTTACACTGCTATTGTTGCTGTGTACTCTATTGTTTTAAACTCAAGAAGACATTATTATTATTATTGTTTTATACAGTCAGTGTCCTTTTACCCACATATTTAGCTCTTGCATTACTCTTCATTCTGTCCTGAATCTCTGACCTTATATTGGGGATCATTTTTTGTTTTTCTCTGAAGAATACCCTTTAATGTGTCTTTTATTGTAGGTCTGCTGGTGATTCATTCTTAGTTTTTGTTTAATGATATGTATAAGTGATTTTTTTGCATCGTTCTTGAACCTGTGTCCTGATGTCTTTCCTCAGTTTTGGAAAGTTTTTGGCCTTAACTTTTTCAAATTTTGTTTCTGCCCGTTTTCTCTCTTCTTCTTCCAGACTTCAATTACATATGTATTAAACATATTCTCTTTATCTTCCATGTCTCATGCCCTTTTCTCAATATTTTCCAGCTTGTTTTCCCTTCTGTGCTTCATTCTGGATTTTTTTTTTTTTTTGACCTATCTTCCACTTTAGCAAGTCTCTTCCGTTTTTTCTAACCTGCTGTTAAAACTATCTGTTGAATTCTTAATGTTGATTTTGTGTTTTTTAGTTCTAGAATTTTCAAACAGTTCATTTTTATAGTCGCCAGTTCTCTGAAGTTCTCAATTTTGTCTTTTATCCTTTGAGCAGAGCAGCATGTGTGTTTGGTACCTCCAATACCTGGAGTCCATGTGTATGTACCTCTTTCTACTATCGTGGGAGTTTTTTTGGGTTCATTTTTGGTTTTTTTTTTTGCTGATTTTCTCTCATGGCATCATGTTTTGGGCCTGGGTATTTTTGCTTGTGTGTCAGAAATTGTATTTGTATAATTATTTTAGAAATAATTTGAGGCCTAGGATGATGTCTTCTTCTACAGAGAGTTTTAGGTTTGCTTCTGCCAGGGACCTGGGAAGCACTAGCAAGCCAGGGTCATCTTAATCCAGTTTTGGTGACTGATGTCTTTGAAGCAAAGTTGCAGTTCCTGGTAAGGCCTGTCGAATTCTGGCTCACCCAGTCTTAAGGTGCAACATTTTGGATACTAACCCAGAGCGGGAATTCACCATGGTTACTGTCCCCATAAGCCCTGGAAGTTAGTTAAAAGTGCCTCTTGGCCGACCTTCCAGAATTGTCACCCACTCCCTGGACAAAAAACCCCCAAATGTCTTTGCCCTCCCCCTGGTCCAGCAATTCTTGCTGGTCTTATTAGCTCTGCCTTCAAGCAGATGTTTTTGATATTTTGTCGAGCTTTTTCTACTTGACTTCAGCAGTTGGGTTGGCTCCAATTATATACTCCAGCATTGCTTGAAGTGAAAGTCTAGCTCTTTCATTTTATGTCAGATATATATATATATATATCCAATGAGTGCAAACATTTTCACTGTTATAATTTGCATTTCCTTGATTAGTAGTAAGGTTGAGCATCTTTTCATATACTTACTGGCTATTTTTTCTCTTTTGTCAATTTATTTGGTCCATATCTTTTTTGGGTAGTTTTCTTTTTACATACTGATCTAGCACTTTATATATTCTCTTTTTTAAAATTTATTTTATTAAAGTATAGTTGATTTACAATGTTGTGTTAATTTCTGCTGTACAGCAAAGTGATTCAGTTATGCATATGTATACATTCTTTTTCATATTCTTTTCCATTAGGTTTATCACAGGATATTGAATACAGTTCCCTGTGCTATATAGTAGGACCTTGTTGTTTATCCATTCTATATATAATAGTTGCATCTGCTAATCCTCAACTCTCAATCCACCCCCTCCCCTAAACCCCTTCCCCTTGGCAAGCACAAGTCTGTTCTCTATCTGTGAGTCTGTTTCATAGATACATCATTTGTGTCATACTTTAGATTACACATATAAGTGGTATCATATGGTATTTGTCTTTCTCTTTCTGACTTACTTCACTTAGTATGATCATCTCTGGTTGGACCCATGTTGCTGCAAATGGCATTATTTCACTCTTTTTTATGGCTGGGTAGCATTCCATTGTATATATGTACCATATCTTCTTTATGCATTTTTCTGTTGATGGCCATTTAGGTTGTTTCCATGTCTTGGTATTGTGACTAGTAGCACTTTATATATTCTTGATGTTGATTGTTATATGTTGCAGATATCTTCTCCTATTCTTTAACAAGTCTTTTACATTTGGATTATGACTGTATCAAATAAAAGCTTTTAATTTTTAGGTATTCAAATCTCTCTGTCTTTTACGGCTTCTATGTTTTGTGTCTTGCAGATTAGGACATAATAAATATTTTATATTTCGTTTTTAATATTTATCTCTTTAATTCTTTTGGACTGGATTTTTTTGTGTACATTGTGAAATACCTGGTTTCTTAGCTAAATGAATAGACTGTTGGGAGAAGAGCTTCTTTTTCCTTCTACTGTAAAGATTTTTGTAGGCCTCAGGTAACCCACACTTGGGGTGCTTCCCTCTCCTTCCCACACACTCCTGCCTTGTGGAATAAACAGCTTGAATGTTGTCTTAGGGCAGTCCTCCTGGCTGTGTGACATGGAGGGGAATGACTGAAAGGGAGACAAGAGGTTATGATCTGCCATCACACAGATGTTGAGGCCAGTGATAATGTGTAAGGCCTACATCCTTTTTTGTAACTAGTTTATTTTTGTAAAAGTGAGAGGTATTCAATCTAAAAAATTCAAATGTTATATGAAAGTTCAAAGAAGAAAGGGGAAAGATGCCCCCAAATTGTACACAGAGGTGACCGTCTTTTGGCTCTTTCCGTGTATGTCTGTGATACGCATGTGAGCGCACACATGGCTTTATGTGTTGGATCCTACAAACCATTTCTGTGTTGTTTGAGTCAGCAGCCCTAGTGGACGTTGCTCCAGGCGTTACACATAGATCTATATGTGCTCGTAGCCCAGTGTTAAGAGCATGAACTTCAGAGTCAAAACACCTGGGTTTGAGTCTAGCCTAGCAGTGCAGAGTGGACAGGTCGATCTATGTCTGTTTCCTTATCCATAAACTGGGACACTAGCAGTGCCTGCCTGTGGGGTCGCTGTGGGGATGAAGTGAGTTAACACACAGTTGGTGATCCCTCTGTTTGCAGTGTCATTCATGGAAGCTGCATGACATTCTAGTGTGCTATGTGACCTGGGGACAGGGCCTTGGTGTGTGTCTGTGTGCCGCTATCTTGAGGTATAGAGTGATACGCTCAGTGCTGTCAGTGTGGCTAGCACATCAATAGCTGAGGCCACTTACTGCTTTTTCTTCCAAGGTGGGCTGTGATTGTCTTGCCGAAGACAAGTCCTAGGTCCCAGGTTTTGGAATCAGGGTCCATACACTGCCTGCAGTGAGAGGTCAGAGGGCAGCACTGGCCTCTAATGAGCTCTTTGGGACTGGGTCTTCCTAACCCACCCCCAGGTCTGGGACCAGTTCTTGGACCTCTCCAGTGGGGAAGGGTGTGTGTGGCGATGCTGTGGAGCTGACCTTTCCTTCCCCTGCAGGTTCAGCAGTACCGGGTCGCCATGACTGCGAAAGACTGCTCCATCATGATCGCACTCTCTCCTTGTCTGCAGGATGCAAGGTGAGGCACCTGCTACTATGTCGTGTGTCCTTGGTCTAGCAGGGTTTTGTGGATTGGCAAGAGAGTTGGTGTCCCTATATTTAGAGAGGCTCTGGCAGGATCATGTTTATTAAACAGAGGCCGATTTCCAAGGCCTACTTGATATCATGGGGATTATTAACTCTTGCTCTTTAGAAGTTTGTAATACAGTCAAAAAGACATTATTGAGAATAATTTTAAAAGCTTGTTCACTCAAGTTTACTATTATTTTCTAAGAAAATATCTCAAGGGCTTGGATACTGTGGTCCAAATTCCTTTCTCTCAAAGAAAACCCCAAGCTACCATCATGGCTCAGAGGCCCAAGAAGCTGTAGGGTCCTGTGGGCCTTATTTTTCCTCCTTTTACCAGGTCCTGATGTGCCAACCTTTATAGTCATTTCGAAGCCTTTAAAACAACATTCCATTGTTCTGCTTCCTCTTTGCAGCATCTTTTCCTGGACATCATTATTCAGTCCCTTCTCTGCCTTTTTTAGGAATTTAGGATGAACCTGATAATCTTCTCTCAGTGATTAGATGGCATCTTCAGCATTGATCTTCAGGGTGCCAAACCCCACACACAGTTTTGCAGAATGTTTCACAATCTTCTGATGTGTGTTCCTGGGTCAAGATGATCTCGTCACTGGCTGCCAGCCACCTGTTTTTCTGATGCTTTTGAACTAAACATTCCCAGGAGTCCTGCTTCTTGGCAGGCACAGAATTGTCCACTTTCTGATAGGAAACACAGAGGGACATTTATAGGGCATAACTGAAATATTAAAAAAAAAAAAGAAGATTGTTCTATTTAGTTGAAAACTCTCATTATCCCCTAAGAAAATGCCCCCAGTGGTTAGTGACAGGAATCCATTTGGATTAAGCAGTGTTGTTAGATGAGAGAAAACCACACAGATGTGATTATCTGTTGCCCTTCCTGAAGCAAGGATGCAGTCAGGATACAGAAATGTGAGGGGCTGAGGGCCAGGAGTCCTGACACCCTTGACCAGCTGCTCGGCAGAAACCGACATGGTGGGAGAGGAGCGGGGACACGTGTCCAGAAACTTCTGAGCCATGTGGTCACCAGTGTCATCCCCAGGGCAGAGAAGCATTTCAGGTGTCAGGAACCTCAGGCCTGGGCTCACTGGGAGCTTGAGGTCAACAAATGGTCAGACTCTCCTCAGCAGTGGGTCTTGGGCCGTGCTCCCACCAGCCTCTGTGTGATGGACTCCTCTCTTTATTCACATCATCTTATTGGGTGTTGGTTCTGATGTGACGTGAGGTATCCTATAAAATGTGCAGCCCTGTTGAGGGCCGGAGATGTTCACTGTCCCAGCCCTGCTGTGTGGAGCTTGGGTTTCCGGCTCTGAGACTGAGACTCAGAAGCAAGACCTTAATTTGTACATATGTTCTCTGCTGTTCAGGAGGGAGTAGCTAAGACCCCAGCAACTGAGCCTGGGATTCATTTTTCCTGTAAATAGTATTTCTGAGCAGGAATTGAGCTAGAGTCTAGGCCTTGATTAGGCTCATTAAATAGGAATGTTTTACCTGCCTTCCCTCTCCCAGGCAGGAGCTTTTGAAATTGGAATTTTGTTGGCTTGTTTTGTTTTTTTAATAATTTCGACATCTAGAAGAGTAGTACACATGGAGAAACCAGGACTCCTGAATACTTCTCTTGGGCTAAACTGAGCTTATATAATGTATTTAACCAATCATTTGGATGCATACTATGTATCAAGCACTCTGAGAGCTAAGTGATATATATAGCAATCTTAGTACAAAATTCAGAATTAGCCTGAAAGTGTTTTTTAAGTACAAGTAATTGTTCATATTTTGTTATAAGCATACAACTATTACAATATTTAGAAAGACCACAACTAAACCCTAAGAAACAAAATACCGAACACTGCAGATACAATGTGAGAATAAAACACGAAACTAGATCTCTCTCTCCAAATGTGAAAAAGTACAAAGGAGCAAGAGTTTCTCACCAGACATGCTAAAGGACACGAAAAGAGAAGTCTGTCCTCAACATTTTATCCATTTGGCTGTTGAATAGCCAGATCTACTTTCTGCATTTTCTTAGGTTTTGTAATACTTGGCTCACGATAAAGTAACTTTCTTAGCATTCGTTTATACTACTGGGATATGGTGAATATCAATCGAGTATTCTACATAATTGCTTTTCCATCTTTCTGCACATTAACTCTCTCTTGTCTGGTGTGCTGGCGGGTATCACAGTAGGTGCCTCTCTTGCAGAAGCTTCTAGCACTAGTGCATACAGTTGGCACAGACAGAGATGGAATGCATATTGATGCACAGAATGGGTGCTCTTTGTGAGTTGGGTTGAGAGGATTTGGGAGGTTTGTGTATTCTGAAATTGCTCTTTTGCTTCCAGCTCCGATCAAAGGCCCATTGTCCCTTCATCGAGATCCAGGTTTGCCTTCTCCGTGTCTGTGCTGGATCTTGACCTCAAGCCCTATGAGAGCATTCCTCATCAGTATAAACTGGATGGCAAGATAGTCAACTACTATTTAAAGACTGTACATGCCAAAGACGCCACCGTGATGTCGACTAGGTTCAAGGAAAGCGAAGATTGCACATTAGTTCTCCATAAGGTCTAACTTTTTTCCTGTAGTGGTTTTGAAACTTGAACATAGAATGTGAAGGTTGAATGATAGAGTTTCTGTTGCGTTGGGTGACTTTTGGCTGTGAATGTTTTTGCTTTTCAACCCCTGCTCAGGTGGGACTGCCTCTGGGAGACACAGAATGGAAGAGCACTAAAAACATCTTCCAGGACAAGGAATGTTGGACATGAGCCCAGCAGTGTGCTGTGTCCCAGGAGGCCCCTCTGGGCATTTCTCCCTTTCCACCCAGGGCTCACGTCTCATCCCTAAAAAGCCTTATAAGACACAAGGTTTGGATCTCCTACCACCAGAATCCTAACACAGAAAACTTGAATTGTCACATATACCTTAGAGTTCGGACTTTTAAGAAAACACAGATACTACTGGAACTTTCCCAGCTGAGTTACTTGGTCACTTTCCCAATGCAAGCCATGTGTCAGTGCAGGTTTAGTGGTTCCCTGCTGTGGAAAGCAGTAAGTTGTTGATATGGACATCAGTTTTGAGCAGTGGACTCGGAGTCCCTGTGGAGATGCCATACCCACCGCTCTGCACAGGGTCAGCAGGGAGCGTGGGACTCAGGGCAGGGGTTGACACCACTCATGCGAGCACTGACTTTTTTTTTGTGCTGAATGATTTATATCATCTTTAACTTTAGGGGAGACAAGGTGTTCTTTCCCACCTGAAATTGCTGCTGTGGGAGCTGGAAGCAGAGCTGCAACTCTGAGCTGCTGTGCCCAGCGTGGGTGTCATGGGGTGGCTGTGCTCCTGCCAGCTCTGTGTTCCTGGCATTTTTGGGTGTTTGGGAAACCTCAGCTACTTCTGCCAGAGCCAGCATCGGGTTTTCCCTCCTTCCCCATACCTGTTCCTCCCTTGGGTTTCACTAAGATGTGTGGTGATAGTGGCCTTGAGTGGTGCTGGACCACCTCCCCGTTGGGGCTGCCCAAAGCCCTGCTTCCGCAAGACTCCTGGCTGGCACTAAGAGGGTTCTTGTTGGGGTCACCAAAAGTGTGCCCAGCTGCTATGAAAACTGTTGGGAATCTTGGCTTCAGTTTTTTATTCTATGGTAGGTTGTATAGATTATTTATATCATCATTTTGAGGGACTAATGAAGGCTTATTGTAATATAATATTAGTGAAACCATGGGATTGTATGAAAATACTACACAAAAAATGAGAATATTTTGCTGATTGTAAATTTTTGTGGGGAATTTTGTGATAAATTGAGAATTATGCTTATTAGAATCAAGCCAGCTCTTCCAGAATTTATTCTCCAATTCTGTCCTATCATTTACTTCTTACTACCATTTACCACTTACTACTTAACTTCTACACTCAGAGGTTCAAAAACATATTCAAATGACACACACCTCTCATTCATGTGGTGTGTTGGGGTACAGGGGCTTTGGAGATTCCACTCATAGGGGTGTGCATGGAGCCGCGTTCTCGTGGGCAAGTTACAGGCTCCAGAGTGCGTGGAAGTAGGCAGCTGCCAGAGTTGTTTTGGCCTGAGGTTCCTTGTTGCTGGCCTGGGGTGAGGATGGTCTTGGCCAGGGTGTGCAGAGGACCCTGAGTGCCTGTGTGCAGAGCTCTGGAACGCCAGCTCCTCAAGGAGGTGGGCTGGGTAGCCTCCTGTTGCCTGTCCTGGCTGGTCTGGACTGTCTGAAAACCATCACCCTCTACTTGGGGGGAAGAGGTGATAGATGAGTGTCCCCTGCTAGAGGGTCTTGACCCAATCCTTTGCTCTCCTCACACTCCACCTCGGCCCCTGCTCTGAGGCTTTCATTTGATTGAAACAATGTTTTCACCCATTCTACTTTAAACTGGCAACTCAGGTCAGTGCAGCACTTAGACTCTGGGGGACTTTAATGAAAACACTGTTTCTTCTGTGCGGAGGGACCAGGGGTGCTAAGGTCCTGTGTGAAGGGACAGTGCCGTATTTGCTGTCTTACTGTGTTTTTTTATGCTAACCGCTCTACTTTTTTGTGGAAGACCAAGAAGAGTGAATGTCAGAGGACTTGCTGCTGAGAGGTGCTGTGAAAGCCTCCCCAGTGCTGCTTTCCAGAGCCAGGAGGCGAGGCGGGTGGTGTGGCTCTCCAGAGGTTTCCGAGGAATGTCTACGAGATGAGGCTGCGTTGGCAAGCCCTCCAAGAGTCCCTAGGTGGTGGGTGACAGGAGGAGGGCCGACCTTTGAGATGGGCTGGGGCCACCTCTGCCCTCATATTCATATCAAGGGGGGCGCACAGTGGCTCCCCACATCCCAGGGTGGACAGCACTCCTGTACTTCCTCAGATGTTGAGTTTACTTTTAAAAATACACTATATGTGTCACTTGTTTGGTATTTTGAATTTAAATAACTGTATTTATTTTTCATGTCCTGACAACTTATATATAATGTGCCATAACTGCATAAACATGTTCTAGAGGTAAGGTTTCTAAGTGGAAAAGAGCAAATTTTTATATTCAATAAAATCACATGCCTCCAGGTGCAGCATCTTACTTCTACGTGTAGTTGTTCCGTGTTCGGGAACTAGTTGCTTGCCTCTGTGTGAAGTGATTTAATCAGACTTTCCAGAGTGGCTTCAGTGCCCAGCACGCCCAGTAGGGCTCGGAAGCTGAGAGGAGCAGTTTCCATGACTCCGTTCTTGTCCAGTTCCAGGGCTGTAAAGAAAACAAACACCTGGGTAAGAAACTTCACCGAGACAATGCCCTCATTCTCTGCTGGCCACACTGAATGGGAAGGCAGGACGACTGAATCATGACCTTGAACAGAGCACTTACCCAAATGCCTGAGGCAGAGACATTGAACACTCAGCCTAGGAGGGCCGTGGGGGAGCAATCCCCCTTGCCTGTGCTTTTTGAGTGATTATGGACAAAAATATTTTGAAAACCGATTTAAAAAGTACATTAATGAAATTTTTGACTTTTGATTCTTGCCATGTAAACCCAGATGAAATAAGTAGGTGTCTGTGTTGAGCATAGTGAGAAATCACCAGAACATCCCTACCTTGCAGTGGCACTTTGGTGAGAAGATCCAGCTTTGGCAAAACCTTCCCTTCTTCATCTATTTGTATCCTCCAAACAATTACTAGTTCAAACCTGAAAGAGGTAAGATGCATTGCTAAGTGCTCTTGAAATCAGACTAAACTCTATGCAGCACCTGCCTCTCTCTCTAGAGGAGAGAATGCCCACCCAGGCAGGAGTGCTGCTCTCCTCCCAACCATCCTTGGAGTTCCTGCCCTTCCCCAAGGCCGTGCTCAGACTCCCCTGATCTTAAAGACCCACAGATGAAGAGAGAGTATGGCCAGTTAAACATGAAAAGATGTTCAACATCATGAACAAACAGGAAAATGGAAACTCAGACCATAGTAAGATACTGTTTTGTACCCACTGCATATTAGTGTGATCATACAAGTGAAGTACAGGATATAGAGCAATAAGAACTTAAAAATTACTGGTGGGAAACATAAATTGATAAACTACTTTGAAAATAATTTGGCAGTGACAGCTGAATCTGCCCTATGACCCAGGAATTTCACTTCTAGGTATATGCCTAAGAGAAGCTTGTGTACTTGTGTGCCAGAGGACATGAACAGGAATGTTAGAAATAGTGGAAAATGATGAATAACCCAAATGCCCAAGACCTGAAGAATGCAGAAATACATATATTCACCTAATGGAGTATAAGCACTGAAAATGAATGAACTACAGCTACATGCACCACCAGAGGTGAATTTTGGAAATAACGTTGAATAAAGCAAGTTCCAGAAGCTTACATAACTACAACACCATTTTAAGGCTTGGAAACAAAACATCTTTAGGCACAGGTCACAGAAGCACATCCTGTCCATGTGCACATAAAGGTGCCCATGGTGGGTGGAGGGAGACCCAGATGAGTTCTCCCCTCACTCAGTGCTTGCTGACTCCCCACATTTCTTGAAATAAGTTGGTGAAAATAGAGCTCCACCCCTCGTGGCCTCCCCTCCTTGGCCTCCTAAGGACCCCAGCAGTGAGACTGGCACCTTTTCCTTACAGACCCCTTCTGTATTTACAGTCCCCACATGGTCCCGCTTGTGCTCTCCTGCCATCGGCTGCTTATCTGTTATGACTCCACAGACATATCTCAAGATGTCAGTTAGGTGGTTTACATTTGTTTTCTATTTGTAACCCTCATTTTTAACAGGAAACAACCGTCTGGGTGTTGGGGAGGGACTTGGTGGGGCCTGTGCACTCACCCTGGTCGGCTGGGGCTCCTGATGCCCATGCAGCTGGAGGAGGCCCCCTCTGAAAGGTGCACAGCCTCTGGGTACTTTTCCTGTGGGGAGAAGAAACGGTTAGTGAAATCTGTGGGGCGCAGGGACGCTGTTCCAGGTGACTGAAAAGAAGCAAGAAACCCTTTTCAGGTGTCTCTTGCATTCCCTGAAAGTCTTTAATTTTCAGGTGTGCCATTTTCTCATCCAGGCATCATGGCGTCCTGGCCATGGCCATCCCCACTCCTGCCTTCTGTGGTCATCAGCACTGCCTGTTCTAGGTCTCCACTGACACACAGCCTCCAGGATTCCACACCATCAAGTGCCCAGTGTTAACAGGTTACACAACTCCATTCTGATTTCACTGGCTTGTCTACTCAGGGCCCCACAGCGTTTGGCCGACCTGCTTCCTTTGTCTGTCTTGTGACCTGGACAGCTTGAGGAGGCTGGTCGGGCATGCTGGCCAGCTGACCCACCAAGGTGATGCTGATCCTGATGACTGAAGTGAGGTGCTGTCTGCCAGGTTTCTCACTGTAAAGCAAATGTTTTTCTCTAGAGTGCTAGCATTTGACCTTAAAAGCCTTTCAAACTGAGGCCTGTGGGTTGGCCCCCACCACAGTGGATGCTTCCACCATCTGTCCTCACACTTGCTGCCGAATGGCCCTAGCCTGCATATTGGTAACTGTGGGCACATGGCTCCTGCACAGCCAGTGCGGGGCCACCTGGACTCTCCCAGTGACCTGTGTGTCTCCCCCAGGCATGGTGTCTGGCTATTCTGGATAATAGGGTTTCAGGGAGCATGCTCTACTAAAAGTTAGCTTCATGATGAGATCGTGTACCATTTTAGAGTCAAAAGTATTCTCTCTAAAGTGGAAATGAAGTCGAATTTCACGAGTTTCTAGGCTTGCAACTCTAAAGTAGGGTTGGCTTTTCCCTCCATGTAATGTAATAGTTCTGGAAATGTCTGCTTCTTTCTATTATTTGTAGCAGGCTCTGGGAACCTCTAGTATTAGACTTGACTTGTAGGTCATGAGAACAACAAAGCTTTGCAGGAATCTGAACAGAATGTTCACAACAAATAGAGTAATGAGTGGCCCCAGCTTCTCAATTCTTGGAAAACTTATTTTTGTTTGTTCTTGTGAGAACAGATTGCGGGGTTGGGGTGATATGATAGAGACTAAAAGTAGGCTCCACAGTGAGATTCTAAGTTCCAAAAGGGTCAGCTTTTGAAAGACACATTTTCTTTCCCTCTTCTCACAGCTCAACAGACACCTGGACTGATGCTGAAATCACATGGAAGCCTGGCCATGTCCCAAATCCAAACCCAAACCCAGCCATCGTGGCTGCCCCAAACCTCATGGAAGGAAAGTGAGGTGTGCTTCCTCTGAGAAATGTCTGGTCTAGCAGCCAGTCAGAGAAACCCCTCCTCCTGCAAGACAAGGGGCAGGGCTGGAACTGTGGGTGAGCAGAACTTGCCTGCTTCAGAGGATGGGGCCTTCCTGAGGATGCAGGTACTTGATGGGCTGAAGAAAATCAGCTCCGTCAAATGAGGTCTTGTGGGGACAAAGATGTGTCATAACTTCTAAAGGGTGAGCCACATATCAGTGGGTTTGTTGCCAGCGTGTGAGGCCAGTGCTCTCAGACCCCTGTGTGAGAAAGATGCTGATGGAGCGAGAGCACGTCCAAACACCAAGCCATTCTGACCAAAGGCTGGGTTGGGCCTGGTTTAAACTTAGATGATTTCTAATTTCAGCGAAATAGTTTTTATGAGAAAATATATACCTAAGTTTTTTAAATGGAAAGAGTGCTGGTTGATTTTTAAACCTCAGGCTCTTCTAAATTAGTAACAGCTGTATGAGGAATGTAAAGGAGAACATGTGAATGTGGCAGTGTAACTTCCAGGCTGAGCTGGAAGCACGTGGCCTGGGCCAGTTCCAGCCTGAGGCTCAAGGGCTTGGTCTGCTTCCAAGCAGACCTCACAGCCTCTCTAGGCCTTCTCCTCATGAGCAAAAGGAGGGTTTAGATTAGAAACTTCCTCTAAAAAAAATAAAATTTACTCCCTTTAGTTTATAAAATAAAAAACCAAAAGTAGAAACACTAACGTTAGGAAGAGATCAGGCATTTAGTATGTGTTTCTGGAGAGCTTTTAGGGGCTTGTGTGGAAAGTTCCCTTTTATACAAGTTAATAATATTGCCCTGTTTATCCAGCTTCATTCACTTGTCTGGTGACCTCAAATATTCAAAGCTGACAGAAAGAAAGCAACTAAAGGCTGAAAAGTAGCCCAGAGACGCAACATAAAAAGCACAGTCTAGATACTGTCAATGATAGTTAGAAATACAAAGGGTGGGTCTCATCCACATGGGACATGTACAGGTGGCTTTAAGGGAGAAGACAGAGAAATTGTGAAAAGTGATACAACTCCAAATGCAAAGTGGGCCTAAGGTCATAGCATAAGATCAGCACATTTCAATAGCGATTGAAAGTTTTACATATTACCATATTTGACATTCAGAAAAGCCAAATGAATCACCAAGAAAGGATTAAGATGATGTACTCTGATAAGGCAGCAATCTGGCCAAAATATTTTAGAATATTTAACATGAAAAAATAGCTTCACACAAAAAAAGTTGACTGGAAAGTTATCAGCCTGACCTGGACAGCACCTTAGATACTTCACATGCTGCCACTGGTGAAACTAAGGTCGAGGTCTGGTACCTAAAGGGAGCAAATGGGAGGCCTGTGCTTCCCAGTGTTGTTGGGAAGGCTGGGAACAGGCTGCATGGTGCAGGTCCTTTGCACACACTGGGCCTGTCAGCCTTCCATAGGCAGCTTGTCCTAAGCGGTGATTCAAAATGGGTGTTTATTTAGCTGCTTGCCATATGCCTGGACTTTGCAGTCAAGAACTCTCCTGGTGTTTATGATAGAAAAGATGGTAGCTGTGAGAAAGTTGCCAATTTGTTATTCATCCCAGTTTTCTACCTGAGATCTACTTTGCTGTTGGAATGTCTGCTGGATGCTGGTCCAAAGGGAAGAGAATTTTAAACAGAACTTTAGAGAAAACCAGCCTTGTGTTACGGATCAGTCATACCATCCTGGTTCACCCACCACCCCCACTTAAATGAATGGGAAACCTTGAATCTTTAGTTTAAATGTACCCTTGAGTGTCCATAGATATACTCATTCATCTTGACTTTAATATTTTCCCAAAGATTATGTCTGTCTGATTCAGTAATTTTTTCCCCTAAATTGAGGTATAATTCACATTAACAAAATTCACTCCTTTAAAGTGTATAATTCAGTGAGTTTTGGTATATTCACAAGGTTATGCAACCATCACCAGTTTCTAACTCCAGAACATTTTCATCCCCGCCTCCCCAACCCCTGCCCCGTAAAGAATCCCTGTTCCCTTTAGCTACTGTGCTGTTGGGGAGAGGTGGGCATGGGTAGGAAGATGTGGGACTCCCAACACAGGTCAGTCTGTGGAAGTGCCCATGAAGATGGCAGAGGTGGAGGCCAGGTGTGGGACAGGGACCACAGGCAAGGCTCAGGGAGGAGGGAGTGGTTGACTATGCAGCTCCATCTGTGGTGCTGGGACAAAGGTATTGGTGGGGCCATGAGGACTTGTGCTGGATTCTGGTGGATGAAGAAGAATCCAGGGTGAGGAAGGACACAGACACAGGCTGTTCCACAAGGAGCCCTTGTTGCCAGGAGAAGCAGGGAAACAGTGGAGCTGCCAGTGAGGGATATGAGGTGCTGGAATTGGGTGTGTGCAGACGGGAATGGGTACAAAGGATGGTGGCCAATCCTCAAATCATCATGGCATTGGGACAGACTTAGGTGGATGGTGGCAGAGGCAGCTGATAAAGTTAATTTGTAAATCAGGACCCATAAAATGGAAGTTACCCCTGAGGCCTGGCCCACGGCACAGATCTAAAGCTAAGTCAGCCTGCATATCTGGACAACACCTAACCCCAATCATAGTCCTCCAATTCAGCTTTAATGAGCTCACAGTACCCTAGAAAATGGGATCTCCTAGCCAATCCTTCCTTGTTTTTGTGTGGGCTCTTTAACAAGTCTATAAAACTCCCTTGGGAACAGTGTTCCCCTGCTTGTGAGGCCCTGGACTTCCCCAATTCATGGATTGTTTCATTTGAATAAAGCACATCAAACTTGTTACTCAATTATATTGCTTTTGTCATTTGACACCGTACACGGACTCCAAGTTGCTGGGTGTAGGAAGAGGAGGGAGAGCCCACCTACCTGTAGGCCTGGGTTGGGGCATCACCTGTAGCAGCTCTAGGCTGGGGGCCTGTGCAGCTCTGGGAGGGTGTGCAGCCAGAGTCAAGCTAGGCATCCACACTGTGCCCCACACCCAAAAGTCCTGAGACAACTGTTCCAGTTGTTCCCAACATCAGAAGGCTTAGAAATGCCTACAACATCTGCACTCAGAAGACAATTTGCTCTTATTTTAAAGATGAAGCTAACAAACGTTAAGTGGTTCCTCTGTGCCAGTCACAGGTGCAGTTTCTTTTTTTTTTTTAAAAACATCTTTATTGGAGTATAGTTGCTTTACAATGGTGTGTTAGTTTCTGCTTTATAACAAAGTGAATCAGCTATACATATATCCCCATATCCCCTCCCTCTTGCGTCTCCTTCCCACCCTCCCTTTCCTACCCCTCTAGGTGGTCACAAAGCGGCTATGCGGCCGCTTGCCACTAGCTATCTATTTTACATTTGGTAGTGTATATATGTCCATGCTACTCTCTCACTTCATCCCAGCTTACCCTTCCCCCTCCCTGTGTCCTCAAGTCCATTCTCTATGTCTGCGTCTTTATTCCTGTCCAGGTGCAGTTTCTTTACACACATTTTACATCTATATAATCACAGATGTCACATAATGATGTTATGGAGTGAACAAGTGTACGGTTTCGGGGGCTCTGAGGCCATTCTGCCCAGGTGGGACCCTCTGTTATCTCCCTGCAGGCTCACCCACAACCATTACACCCACAGTCAGTGGTCCGTTTCTAGAGTGAGCAGTAGATACGATACCCGTCACCCCTGGACACTCAGTGGGCGTTTCCCCAAATGGGGCCATCTTCCTGCTTTACCAAAACATAACATTCCAACCAGAAAATTTCAGATGTCCCCAGCTCCCCTCTGTGCCCGTCACAGCCCCTGCCCCCACCCCCAATCCCCAGTCTGTCCCTGCTTCAAGTCTTGGCGGTTTGGAGAGTAAGACCTCTTGGGCTGCAGATGGGCCTCAGTCCAGGTCTGACGTCGCCTCATGATGCTACATCGGGAGTGCCACAGAAATGCTGCCGTGCTTTTGGGGTGACCCAAAAGTCACCCTTTTCCCTCTGTAACTGGTATTTTCCAAGGGGACATCATGAGACCAGGCCACTGTCTGGCTCCTCAGCCAGATGTCCACTCACCAGCCTGGGCCTGCTGCTGCCTCACAGCTGAGTCAACCACACGAGGGTTGCCAAAGGGTGACAGTCTGTCTCCATCATTCCTTCCACATTGACGAGAAGATTTCCACCAGAAGAACGAGCTCTTACTTCTCCCTTATTTATTTATGTTTTATCAGTATTGACCCTAACTTATTCAACAGGTACCAGTGTTTCTCCAAGGAGCTAAGACCTGGGCTCGTTGCTCGTGGGGCTTCAGTGCATCCAGGCCCTCTCAGGGGAAAGAGCTTGGTAAGACAGGTTGGTGTGACACACGCACACACCACAGCCCCTTCGGAATCCTTCTGCACATGCATATTAACAAGCAGGAGATCACCCCAACACCTCGGTCCACCCCTCAGAATTCTCTAGCCTTCTTTCTTCTGTGGCTCTAAAATCACTCTATTCCTAGGAAGGAATAAAGTTTACACATATAATCCTTCTATAACTTCCCTGTTTAGAATGGAGAGGGAAAGGTTAGGCAAGCAAAATCAGTCATATGTACAGCCAAGAAACATACACCATGCAATCAATCTGAAGGCAAGTGTACCCTTAAAAGATCAACCCCATTAAGATTACTAGACAGTAAACATCACTTCAGGTGGGGATACAAGTCCAAACAGTAGTTCTGTTTTTAAGATTGTTTTTTTCATTCTAAGCTAATTGGGTAGCAATTGTATGCTTTAAAATGTAGTCTGTTCCCTCCCAGACTGATAATTAAAAAGGCAAGCCAAGTTGGTTTCTTTTAAAATAGTCAGAAATGATAATTAAGCTGAACGCACACACACATAAAAACATAATAATCAATGCTAGAAACTCTTTAGAGGTAATTTCACAACTTTCTCTTCGTAAAGTTTTTAATATGTAATTATGCAAGCAAAATAATGAAATGCAAGCAGATAATGAAAGTAATATTCCAGATATTCACTGGCAATTTTATCATTACTAAGGTTAAAACTCTCTCATTATTTCATAAATCTCAATGTCCAAAGCATTGAAACTGATTATAATTTAAAGTAACTATGGTCTAATTTAAATTTTTTCATAGAATCACAGACTTTTTGAGTTTTTAAGGTGTTTAGTTTCTTTTTCAAAAGACAAGTTACACACCCACACTGCCACACACAATTTATCGATCTCTTAACATTTGCAGGCCCTATGCACTTGAAATGCATTAGCTCATTAAATGTTCACAGCAGTCATATGAAACCATTGGTATAATGCCCATTTAAATGAAACTGAGGGGACTTCCCTGGTGGCACAGTGGTTAAGAATCCGCTTGCCAATGCAGGGGACACGGGTTCAAGCCCTGGTCAAGGAAGATCCCACATGCCGCGGCGCAACTAAGCCCGTGCGAAACAACCACCGAGCTTGCGCTCTAGAGCCCGCGAGCCACAACTACTGAGGTCTGCACGCCTAGAGCCCGTGCTCCCCAACAAGAGAAGCCACTATGCAATGAGACGCCCGCGCACCGCAACGGAGAGTAGCCCCTACTCACTGCAACTAGAGAAAGCCTGCGCGCAGCAACGAAGACCCAACGCAGCCAAAAAAAATAAGTAAATAAATAAATTTATTTAAAAAAAATAAATAAATGAAACTGAGGCTTGAAAAATTAAGATACTTGCTCAAGATTGCACAACTAGTAAATTGATTCAAACCTAAGGCAAACGGATTCCAAAACCTGAGCTCATAAACAATTCTACCATTTAACATTTCTAAATTCAAATATAGTTGTAATACACAGGTCAAGTGTGATTACAATCAACTTGTAGCATAATTCATGCTGGCAACTGATTTTGATGGTAGGAACAGAAACATATTTGTTGGGAAACATAATAGCCCCTACAGGTTTGTTCATATATTCCATGTGGTATAAGACTTAAGTCCCCAACAGTAAAGGGCTCCTCATCTAGTGAAGGCAACTTATTGTGTCTATTTTTTTTTGGGGCGGGGGAGAGGGGGTGGCCCGCACCATGTGGCTTGTGGGATCTCAGTTCCCCAGCTAGGGACTGAACCCCGGCCACGGCAGTAAAAGCCTGGAATCCTAACCACTAGGCCACCTGGGAACACCCCTGTGCTTATTTTTATTAGAAGTCCACAGTTTTCTCTCCAGAGGAGTCAGGTTGCAGTGTCCAGGCCCTTTCTGGAGGTTCCTAGCTTTTTCACATAGGCCTTCTGTCAGGGTGAGGATGGACTGACTCTCATATAGACTTTCTACTACTTCTTCTCCTATCCATAGTCGCTCTATCAGAGCTTCCACAGAACAAATCAACTTCCTTCAAGGGTTAGGTCTCAGCTTTCTCCGGTCCTCATCAAACAACACACTGTTATCTGCTTCCTGTATGTCACTGCTGCCTTCCTCTGGCCTATTCTTCATCCTTGTAAATTATGTCTTTTAAAACACTCTCTACTGTCATTTCAGAAGGGTTTTAGCAGGGTGCTCAACAAAGGCAGTGTGTTTCAATTGTCCATTTTTGAGGCCTTCCATGTTTATATTTTCAATTTTCCCTCATACTTGATGAATAGTTTGGGTACAGAATTTAAGGTTTAAATAATATTTAAATTACATTTTATATATAGAGCTAATGATATATGTCTAAACTTGTATTCTAGAGTCCTATGTTAAAATGCCTTCAGTTTTTAAAATGGGAAGAAAATATATGAACCATTGTCAACTCATGTCCGTACAAACAGAGAAACCCCCCACCCCACCTCTGGGACAAAATGAAATAGGGCACAAATAATCTATGTAAATAAAATTTTAAATGGTTGAAATTTTGGGGGCTTCCCTGGTGGCTCAGTGGTTAAGACTCCGCCTGCCAATGCAGGGGACACGGGTTTCAGCTCTGGTCTGGGAAGATCCCACATGCCGCGGAGCAACTAAGCCCGTGCGCCACAACTACTCAGCCTGCGCTCTAGAGCCCGCGAGCCACAACTACTGAGCCGGCGTGCCACAACTACTGAAGCCCACTCGCCTAGAGCCCATGCTCCGCAACAAAAGAAGCCACCACAATGAGAAGCCCATGCACCGCAACGAAGAGTAGCTCCTGTTCGCCACAACTAGAGAAAGCCTGTGTGCAGCAATGAAGACCCAACGCAGCCATAAATAAATAAATAAATAAATAAATAAATAAATGGTTGAAATTTTGTATTACATCAAATCCTGATGATTTAAGGAAAAATAAAATAAAATGAATATTAGGCAAGAGAATTAAAACGTGAGAGGGAAAACAAACCTTGGTAAAATAGTCCAAAGGACGATAATAATTTATTCTATTTGCACAATACTTTTAACTTTGCCAGGTCTTTATACATTTAATCACAGGATAACTTTATGAGTCAGGGATATAAAATTATGCCCATTTTAAAAATAAGAAAAAAAAAAGGCTCAGAGACTTGCAAGGCTGCTCCAATGACCCCAAGCCCAAAGTAAAGAAGCCAAGCTGAGCTGGCCTCCTGACCCCAATGCCTTTCTTGAAGCAAATTTCAGGTGACCCACAGTCTGGCTCAGTGCTGATCAAAGTGAGGGAGGTCAGAGTGAATTCACCCTAAAACCAATAAGGCTTATGCTTCAGGGACCAACACCCACCCCCTCATACATGGGTTGCTTTCAAGCCCCTCTACTGAATTTTTATTTTAAAAACAAACTTTTTAAAAACAGTTTTAGACTGACAGAAAAATCGGGAGGATAGTAGAGAATTCCTATATGATTAACATCTAATATTGGTGTGGTATATTTGTTACAATTAATGAACCAATCTTAGGACATCACTTTTATAACTAAAGTCTATACTTTATTCAGCTATCTTAGTTTTTGTTTAATGTCCTTTTTCTGTTTCAGGATTCCCACCCAGGATCCCACATGACATTTGTGAGAGAGATAGGAAAATTCACCTAGATCCTTACTCTATACACCTCCTTATGTCTTGCCATGGGTGTAAGTATTTTGCTTATTATTATTATTATTTTTAATAAGGGGCTCCCATTTTTCCCTTAAAGGCTCAAGAGAAAATGCATAGTTGTTTTTTGGGTCTTAGAATAACACACGTCTTGTCATCTGGCCACAAATGATATAAGCATCCCCTTCAGGACTGGGCAGTAGGAAGGGGCCAGCTGATCCTGGGCTTGACTTGAGATTCAAAACAGGTAACAGGAGAGTAGCAAACACGGAAAATGCTTTCATTTATGCATTTCTCTATAGACCATCCATGAATTGGCAAAACGCATCTTGTAACAATTCAAATTTTCAGCATGGAGTATCTCTTAAATTGATTGAGGGCAGAAGGATTTTCTTTGCTGCCTTGTCCTGAAACTGCTTTATTCTCCTAGAGGACCTCTTTATTATTTTTTTTAATGTTTGTTTATTTATTTATTTATTTATTTTGGCTGCTCCAGGTCTTAGTTGCAGCATGTGAACTCTTAGTTGTGGCATGCACGTGGGATCTAGTTTCCTGACCAGGGATCAAACCCGGGCCCCCTGCATTGGGAGCGTGAAGTCTTACCCATTGGACCACCAGGGAAGTCCCTAGAGGGCCTCTTAAGTAAAAGTATTTCAAGATCATCCTCTCATACATGATGAGGCCTACACACATGATGAACTTGGATTGACTAATTCATTCACTCAAAATGATTTGCAGAGTGTCTACTGTGTGAAGCTATTGTGGACTGTCAGACCTGTTTTTCTTTGCCTGGCAAGCTTTCTTATTACCCCTCCTCTGGTAAAAGACCTGTCCCTGTTCACAGGATTGGCTCAGGTCATCACAGACTGTCAGCTCCTCACAAACAGCATATGATGTGTCCTGGGCCAACTGACAGGTAGATGCTGGGAGGACAAAATCTTTTCCTACAGGGGTTGCTCAGCAGACAGCCTCTTCCAGGCTGTATGAGGCCCGTGTGTTGTCCTGACAGAGAACCAGCAGAGAACCATGCAGAGATGAGGGCCTCTCAACGGCAGGGAAAATCCTCTTATCTTGGTGAGATCCCCAAGCGCAGGCAAACTTTCTTTGATTGTCTGAACTACTCCAGCCCTCTACAACTACTGGAGTGACTAACTTTCCTTTTTTTTTAAAAAAATTATTTATTTATTTATTTATTTGTGGCTGTGTTGGGTCTTTGCTGCTGCGCGCGGGCTTTCTCTAGTTGTGGTGAGTGGGGGCTACTCTTTGCTGTGGTGCGTGGGCTTCTCATTGTGGTGTCTTCTCTTGTTGCGGAGCACAGGCTCTAGGTGCGTGGGCTTCAGTAGCTGTGGCACGCCAGTCCAGTAGTTGTGGCTCACGGGCTCCAGAGCACAGGCTCAGTAGTTGTGGTGCATGGGCTTAGTTGCTCCGCAGCGTGTGGGATCTTTCCGGGCCAGGGCTCCAACCTGTGTCCCCTGCATTGGCAGGCGGATTCTTAACCACTGCACCACCAGGGAAGTCCCTAAATTTCCTTTTTTGCTAAGCCAATGTGAGTTAAGATTCTGTCCCATCCTCTGTCACTTGCATTGAAAGAGCTCTAATAAAAACCACGGGCACTTTGTTATATGCTGGATATGTCCTGGTGAACAAAATAACACTGAGCATCAGGAAAGTACAAATAAAAACCACAATGGAATACCACAACATAAACACCTGAATGGCTACAAACAACTGACAAAACCAGTGTTGAAACTGAATTGAGCAACTGGAACCCTCACACCCTGCTGGTGAGAGTATAAATGGGCACAGTTACTTTGAAAAACTGTTTGGCAACACCTCAAAGCTGAACATACATCTGCCCCAAGATTCAGCAACTCTACCCAACATAAACATGTACATGTGTCACCAAAAGACATGCACACAGCAGCACTATTTACAATTGCCAGGACCTGGAAGGGCCCAGGAACAGAATACTGGGTGAATGCTTTGTGGCTTATCCACAGGACGGAAGGCTATATGGCAACGAGGTGAATGATCACCAGTTATACTCCACATGGACGGACCTCATATGGACACCGTTTGCAGTGACAGGTGCCAACCCTGTCCTGTAGAGTCCTGTGGCAGGTGGGTGGGCCCTGGCCCTGGCACTGTGGAAGAAATGACAGAAGGGCGCACAGGGGCTCTGGGGGCTGCTCTTGCTCTGCTTCCTCTTCTGGCCGGTGGTTCTATGATTTTGTAAGAAATTATCCAACTGTATATTTATGATATGTGCCCTTTTCTGTGTCTATATATTTCAACAAAAAGTTAAAATACAAAAGACAGCATCCCTGAGCCCATGAAGCATACGATCTAGTGGAGAAGACAAACATTAAACAAGTAAATACACGAATGCCTCCCCTCTACCACTGCCATCCAGCGTGGAGAATGCTTTGTTCTTTTCTTCATCTGGAAGCTCTGTAGCCATCAAGAGTACTTTGCTGTCTCTTTTGCGTCTTTTCCAACTCTTGTCATGTCTGTCCTGAAGAGCAGTGACCATAAATGCATGAAATATTGTGTACAGATGTTCCAGGATTTGGGACAAAGAACATAAAATCTATTTTCTTTTACCTGATCTTCCTAAATTAAGACTAGCAATCTGCAAGCCTTTCTTGATGTAGAGGTATCTGAAATACTGTTTTGGGAAGCAGTCAATATGTCTTTTCTTGGGTCACGATTAATAGCCAAGGGCACATCTTTTTGTTTTTTTTGGTTGCTGCGCAGCATGTGGGACCTTAGTTCCCTGACCAGGGATTGAGCCCGGGCTCCCTGCAGTGGAAGCTCGGAGTCTTAACCACTGGACAGCCAGGGAAGTCCCCAAGGGCACATCTTTTGATAAGTATTTTCTGGATTTTTTTTTTTTTCTTGAAGGTCTTATCTTATGCACAATAAATTTTTATTACTTTTATGTGTGCTCTGGATAATGTTTTCAGTGCATTCCCACCCTCTGGGTATTTCAATGTGTGGAAATGCTTAAAGTTGTCTGAAAATATGGAGATCTTACTGTTGACTCCCTCTTGGCTCATTTACATAGAAGTGCAATTGTTTAACACTTCTCTATTCTGAAAATATGGTCACATGATTTTGTTCAACTGGAATTAGTTGAATCACATTTGAAACAAAAAAGGGCCAAAAGATGCAGCTTAGAAATTTTTGTTCCATGAAAATTTTACTTGTAAAGACATTTGTTTGAATGTTTATAAGCTTTCTACTTATCTTTCCTAATCTCTTTCTATTAAAGTTCAGCTAACTTGTACATTTAAATAATATTTGAAGAAACATACTAATTTCCAGAGGCTGAGGCTGACCAAAGAAATGGAAAAGGCCTCCACAAACTTTAGCTTTATTTGGGAATAGAGAGACATCGTGTTGAAGGGCTGGAGGGGAACTCGGGCCCCAGGACCCCAGAGGCTTGCACAACTGTCCAATGTGGATTATGCGCCCAGCAATAAGAGAAAATGGAAACAGAGGATGTGAGCCAATAAAGTCAAGCTTTTTTTTTTTTAAAGATAAAATAGCCAAAGAACAGATTCTAATTTCCTAAAGGTCATACTTTAGCCTCAGACAAACACATATTCCATGCTGTTTTAAATATCAAAAGCTGTAAGCAGAGCATTTACACATTTGTAACAGAAAGAGGGTTCTTTACTTACAAGTGCCATAAGCACTGAATACTAACCAGATGTAGTTTACTGCCTCTTATAAAGAAGAAAACATACAGAGAAGAAACCAAAGTTTGAGCTTGAAAAAAATCTTAAAACAAGTGGTTAACAATTTGTTATACTAACAGAACTAGAGGAGTTGAAAGCCCTTTGCTGAAGCATGCCTCCACTGACACACTATTAGTGAACTTGCTTAAGCAGGGCCCTCTTGTTTCTTCCAAGAGCACTTGCAAATATATAGGCTTTTCTGCCCACACCTTTGTATGTGAAAGTGATGATGTTCTGGTAGGATGCTCCTAAATGACTGGCCTGAAGACCCTGACTTATGCAAACATGGTTATGAAGGTCTGAAAGCATTTAATTAATTACAAGAGAAAGGTGATTACCTCAAACATGTTTTTCCGAAGTAACCAATCTTCAAGTTCTTGAGGCAAGAAATATAATCAGCCTTTTCTTTTGGGGGGTGGGGTGGGCAGTGATGGTGATACTGTGCAGTTCGTGTTTATCAGAAAAATACACTATTTTAAACATGTTAAAAACACTGTAATCAAAGATTGGATAAAGACTAATAGAGTCAGGAAATGCAAACATATGGTTATTTTCAATTTAAATTACAACTAGACTTTGTAAGATAAGGTAGTTTAGAAATGCATTCAACAACAATTTGAACTATCATAAATAGCTTGAAGTAAAATAGTTCAGGGTGAAAAATAGATCTGCAGGATGCTTAGTTTGAAATCTACCTTAAAACCATACAGAACCACTTCAGATCCACTAGAGTATCTATTATAAAAAAGACAGACAGTAGCAAGTGTTGGTGAGAATGGGGAAAGTGGAAACCTCAGACATTGTTGGTGAGATGTAAAACGGCACAGCCACTTTGTAAAACAGTTTGACAGTTCCCTTTTTCCTCTTTTTTAAATGTCCTTTATAAATTCTGAGATGATACATTCACATACAAAGTAAAGTTATAATTGTTCCTTTAAACCTAGTCCCTCTTTTCACACAGAATCCTGTCATTCAAATCTTTCTGCACTGGACAAACAACTGAGGATATCTGACAAGGTAACATTCTTCTCTTTAAATATAGCATCTATTTCATTCTCTTTGTCTGGAACTCTCATTAGATTACGCTGAACCACCTAATTCCACGCTTCTTAACTGAACTCATTTATTTTCCATCTAACTACCTTTCTGTTCTTTGGGTGATTTCTTCAAATAAATCTTCTAATGTTCTCTTTAGTAATATTTAACGTGTTGTTTGACTTATCCACTGGTTTCTGCATTTTTAAAATTCTAATCACATTTAAAAAATTTAGAGTCAATTTGTTTCTTTTTCCAATAGGCTTTTGTAAAAAAACTGTCCTATATTTTAAATTAGATCTATTTGTTTAGTTATTACTTTGATATCTTAAACCTTGTACTTTGTAGTTTTTGTCCAGATTGTTCTATAATTCTCACTTAACAGAAGTTTGTTTTATGCAATTAATGTATAATTTTTAAAAAAATATTTTTTTAATTTATTTATTTTTGGGCTGCGTTGTGTCTTAGCTGCGGCACGCAGGATCTTTTGTTGCGGCGCCCAGGCTCTTCAATGCGGCGCATGGGCTTCTCTCTAGTCATGGCACACAGGCTCTGTAGTTGCGGCGCATGGGCTCTTTAACTGTGGTGCACGGGCTCCAGAGCGCATGGGCTCAGCAGTTGTGGTGCACGGGCTTAGCTGCCCCGCGGCATGTGGGATCTTAGTTCCCGGACCAGGTATCGAACCCTCATCCCCTGCATTGGAAGGTGGATTCTTAACCACTGGACCACCAGGGAAGTCCCAATTAATGTACAGTTTTTTAATGTGCACTTGCTTCATCTGGGGTCATTTTTGTCTGTGAGTTATGTATGTGTGAGAATTTCCCTCCAGGTAAGTTTCAGGGTGGCTTTTCTCAGAGCCTGGAGGAGTCCCTGTATCTACAATTTATATTCCTTTCCAGACTTGGGCTTCTACCTAGCCCACACGTAGGCAAGGTAAACTGAGACCCTGTATATATATCTATGTCAGGGATCTGAAGAGGTGAGTTTCTCCACCTGCCAAGTTCCCTGCAGCTTCTTTGGGGTGGCTGGCAGTTTTTCCTCTTCCTCTTTCAACTGACGGAAGTGTTTGAGGCCCCAAGCTCTGGGAGGAGGATCCACCCTAGCATCTGATGCAGCCCAGGCTGTCCTCCATCTCTGACCCAGGGCCCAGATCTGCTCTGAGATGCTGTGGGCTGGCCAACACCAGCTCCTGCTCTCGCTTTGATTTTTCTCCTTATTTCTGGCTCTCAGGACATTTTTACTTCTTTCTTTTGAGCTTGACTATGTACTTAAAACATGTTGTACTTAATCCAGAATTTCTGTAAGATTAAAATGGCAGGGGAGGGTACATATGGTCATCTCGGCCTGCCATATTTCTTTTTTTTTTTTTTTGGCCGTGCCACGAGGCATGAGGGATCTTAGTTCCCCGACCAGGGATCAAACCTGTGCCCCCTGCAATGGGAGTGTGGAGTCTTAACCACTGGACCACCAGGGAAGTCCCTGCCGTATTTCTTTAAGTCTCCTCTTGCTTTCTTTTTGGTGAGAAATATCACATTTTCATTTCTCTTTAATTATACAAGTAATTAACAAATGCAGTCTCACTATAAAAATTAAATGGTCAAAGCTAAGTTAAACTCTTCTTTGATATAAGCCCAATTCTAGTCTCCACCCCTCTCTCCCTGGATGAGTATCTTGCAGATCTCTTCTCATATTACAGATCTCTATGGACCCACAACAAATAGGAAAGTTACACCTCAATTAAAAATACCTCAATAGAGAAAATTTAATAAATACAATCATACTACACCATATTGTTTTCACATTTCTTTTCTTCACTCAACAATGTGTATTGAAGAGCTTTTCCTGTGAAGATAGAGTTGCTGTGTTCTTTTTAATGACTGTGTAGTATTCCACTGTGAATAATTTTCAAGGGTGTGTCAGCCTATGAGGGAAAAGTTCCTCAAAGGAAGGGGGTGCTTTCAGAAGAAGGAAGGGAAGGTGCTGGGCACCAGACAACTGATGTCCACCCTCTACTACCATGTTCTACCAGGCACTCATTGCTACATACTCTAAGTATGGTGTTGAGACCATTCCACAGAACATGATGGACACCCCCCACCAAACTTGGGGTCGGATGTCGACATTGATGGTTCCACACATTGCAAGAGGGTGTGAAGAGATTTATTACTCACATAATGAGGATTCTGGGAGGGAAGGGCAGCTAGTGTCCAGCTGTGGATGACAGTCATGAAATGAGCCAAGTTGATACTGGGGGCGGGGGGCAGTGGAGTAGTGAGGAAGAGTCCCTGAGAAAATATGAGGAAGCAGGATTAATTACAATGGTTTGATTCAGTCTTTGATTCCTATCTGACATGGAGCATAATGCTTGCATAGGGTTTGTGATGGTTCAAGAAACTGAACTAAGATGGATGGACTTGGAGGGCATTACACTAAGTGAAAGAAGTCAGACAGAGAAAGACAAATACTATATGATATTACTTATATGTGGAATCTAAAAAATACAACAAACTAGTGAATATAACAAAAAAGAAGCAGACTCACAGATACAGAGAACAAATGAGCGGTTACCAGTGGGGGCATGGGGAGAAGGGTAATATAGGGGTGGTGGAGTGGGCGGTACAAATTTTGGGTGTAAGATAGGCTCAAGGATGTATTGTATAATACAGGGAATATAGCCAATATTTTGTAATAACTGTAAATGGAAAGTAACCTTTAAAAATTGTATTAAATAAATAAATAAACTGAACTAAGGAGAGTCATCGAATTGTAGACAGAAAACATGGTCACTGCTAAGTGCTTGATTATTGCTATTTCTCCCTTCCAAAGACATAAATAAGCCATTTTCAGCATGAAAGCAGTTAAAATTTACTTTCACTGTTCTGAATTACAGATATCAAATGGCATACCAACATAAATAGATGATGGCATGGCTCCTCCTGCAATCGTGCTGGTGATTTCATAGTGAAAATATTGTTTGTTTCACTAAAGCCTGCTTGAAATTCGTCAGTTTAAAAGCAAAACAACTCTTAACCAGAGAGGAATTTGCTTTTTGTGTGTTATAACGAATGGTTTTTAACCACCTCTAAAAAAGAAAAAAAAAACCTCTCAGTAATTTAAGTATATATTCAGAAAAAATTAAATAAAGCAACCACAGTCCTTGAACATTGTATATAATAATTAAAGGACAATTCTCATGAGAAAGAGCTAAAAATTATATAAAATCTCAATAATTGGGACTTCCCTGGTAGCCTACCAATGCAGGGGACACGGGTTTGATACCTGGTCCGGGAAGATCCCACATGCTGCAGAGCAACTAAGCCCGTGCAACGCAACTACTGAGCCTGCGCTCTAGGGCCCGCGTGACACAACTACTGAGCCCGCGTGCTGCAACTACTGAAGCCTGCACACCTAGAGCCCATGCTCAGCAACAAGAGAAGCCACTGCAATAAGCCCACGCACCTCAATGAAGAGTAGCCCCTGCTCGCCACAACTAGAGAAAGCCTGCACGCAGCAACAAAGTCCCAACGCAGCCAAAAATAAATTTTAAAAAAAATCTCAATAATCACTTATAAGTATTGTTGTAAATGAAACAAACTAAAAAGAAATAATCAGTAAATATTTACTGACAGATTAATAGGCACAAAGCTTGCCTTAGGCTATACAATAGAGCACTCCAACAGTACAAAGATGTTCTCTTCAGGAAGTAAAGATAAATACATGCTGATTGAAGAAAGTTATATTAAATTTTAATAACTTTTCTCTTTCTTACAAAAGCTTTACCTGGGCTAGTCTATGTGAAAATACTTTTGGTAAATATATTTAACTCTGTACTATATTATATCACCAACACCCAGCCAAGCTTTTATGACCTGCACTTGCCCTAGAGTTCATAGTTGATAGGACCAGGGGTGAACACATGACCCAAGCTGGCTAAATCAGGTTTTCTGGAAAAATCTGAAATTGAGGGCCATACCACCAATCTGGGAAGTTGCTTGAACTGAAGGTAAATAGGCTTGGGTTCTTTGAAATGGGCCATTGGCCACATGCCTGTCAACACAGTGGGAGCTGTCCTGCAGAAGGCAAGACCTACTGAGAGGAGAATGAAGTGAACATACAGAAAATGGTAGAGATGATTTAACTCAGAAAAAGAAAGCAAGATGAGAGTCCGTGAGGACTGCCTGGACCATGAGGGTGACCTCATTCCTGGTCCCAGGCCCTTGGGAACCCCTAATGCCCTTCAATAAGAGGGTATTCTCAGTGTCCTTTCAATACACCCATGTTGTACTTAGGCTTATTTGAAGTTTCTATTACTTGCAATCAAAATGCATTTACAAACAAAATGGTCATTTCAATTCCATTAGTGACAATAAAGAGTATGGGATGGATAAGGGAGATATTTTTGCAGAAAGACTATCTAGGTCATCATGAGTGAACATAGATATTAAAAGAGAGGCAGAATCAAGCTCTGAATTATTTGTTCTTTGCCTTTGGTCAATCTCCTCAGTCCTGAAACAGTTCTTTTTAAACAATTTTTCCAGCTTTACACTTATTTTCCTATGGAAACAATTCAGTGACCTCTTCATTCTGCCATAGTTGGAAGTTCCACCACAACTGACTTTTTAAATTTTATTAAAAATTTTTTAATCTCTTTGCCTCTTTTTGATTAGCTTTTTAAAATTTTGCTTTTTCCCATATATTAGCTGGGATGTCACATGCTCTATTTCTGTATGTCAAATGGTTACCTTAGATATTTTATCATGCATACTCATCAAAGTCCAAATTAATCCATGTCTCAATCCTCCTCATGAACAAAGGACTTTACAGCGTTTTAATTTCAGTCACACTTGTACTTTTGAATTCTAGCTTAAAAAAAAAAGACTTCACTTGACATTATTATGACTTTATTATATGGTCACTGTTTGCTGTATTTACCATATTCTTTGCTCCTCTTGCTTCTTACATCTCAAACTTTCTTAGATCATTTTCCCTCTGCCTGAAGAATATCCTTTAATTCTAACATGAACATCTGTTAGAGGTAAATTCTCTCAGTTTCTACTTGTATGACTTTCACTTTTATTTTTTCCAAGTTTTATCGAGATATAATTGACATATAAGACTTTATTAGCTTAAGGTGTACCATGATTTGATATATGTATATATTGCAAACGGATCACTGCTGTGCCATTTTAATGCATGTTTCTGTATATACATGTGCACACGTTTCTTTCGAATATATACTTAGGAGTATGTGTATCTTCAACTTTTATAGATAATATCAAAGTGTTGGTACCAATTTACCATCAAACAGCAGTATATGAGAATAGCTATTGTTCCATATTCTAACAATTGGTACTATCAGTCTTTTTACTATTAATCATTTTGGTGGGTGTGCAATGGTATCTGATGGTGATTTAAAATAGATTTTCCCTCATTTGACTAGTGGAGTTGAACATTTACATGCATTTATTGGCCATTTGAATTTTGGGATCAGTCTGTTCAAATTGCTTGCCCATTTTTCCCTATCAGTTTTTGGAGTTCTTTACAAATACTGCCTGGGATATACCAAATTCTCAATAAAACACACTTGCCATATAAACTACTTATGATTGCTTTTGCCATTTAATGTACCAAGATATATCCCATAGCAGTAAACACAAATCTACTTTGTTATTTTTAAGGCAATAAGGCAAGCCACTGTATAGATATACAATATATTGTAACTTAACCAATTGTCTATTGATAATCTTTTAGGTTCTTTGTAATTTTTCACTATTTTATATACTACAATGAATATCCTTCTAAAATACTTTTGTACATTTGTAGAAGCAGAATGGCTTAATGTTGAGTAAAGGCTGATAAAATGACCTATATAAAAAAAAATCTATCAATTTATATTTCTACCAACAATGTGTAAAAGTGCTTATTTTGGAAAGAGTTTGAAAATTCTCTTCTCTTAGTTCCTGTAATTCTTGTAAACCTTGCCCAAAGGCCTGGATAAAGCCTTTATTATATATAAATGGATATATAAATAAATATATATACATATATATATAATATATGTATTCTTTTTCATATTCTTTTCCATTATGGTTTATTACAGGATGTTGAATATAGTTCCCTGTGCTATACAGTAGGATCTTGTTGTTTATCTATTTTATATATACTAGTTAGTATCTGCTAATCCCAAACTTCCAACTTATCCCTCCCCTTTCCCTCTTGGTAACCATAATTTTGTTTTCTATGTCTGTGAGTCTGTTTCTGTTTTGTAAATAAGTTCATCTGAATCATATTACTCAGCCATAAAAAAAAACGAAATTGAGTTATTTGTAGTGAGGTGGATGGACCTAGAGTCTGTCATACAGAGTGAAGTAAGTCAGAAAGAAAAACAAATACCGTATGTTAACACATATACATGGAATCTAAAAAAAAAAAAAAAAAGGTTCTGAAGAACCTAGGAGCAGGAGAGGAATAAAGACGCAGATGTAGAGAATGGACTTGAGGACACGGGGAGGGGGAAGGGTAAGCTGGGACAAAGTGAGAGAGTGGCATGGACATATATACACTACCAAATGTAAAATAGATAGCTAGTGGGAAGCAGCCACATAGCACAGGGAGATCAGCTCGGTGCTTTGTGACCACCTAGAGGGGTAGGATAGGGAGGATGGGAGGGAGACGCAAGAAAGAGGAGATATGGGGATATATGTATATGTATAGTTGATTCACTTTGTTATAAAGCAGAAACTAACACACTATTGTAAAGCAATTATACTCCAATAAAGATGTTAAAAAAAAAGAATCATTTTTTAGATTCCACATTGAAGTGATATCGTATGGTATTTGTCTCTTTCTGAATTATTTCACTTACTATGATAATCTCTAGGTCCATCCATGTTGCTGTAAATGGCATTATTTCATTCTTTTTTTATGGCTGAGTAGTATTCTATTGTGTGTGTATGTGTGTGTGTGTGTATGTGTGTATATATATATACACTACATCTTCTTTATCCATTCATCTGTCGATGGACATTTAGGTTGCTTCCATGTCTTGGCTACTGTTAATAGTGCTGCTATGAATACTGGGGTGCTTTATGTATCTTTTCGAATTAGAGTTTGCTCCGCTTATGTGCCCAGGAGTGGGATTGCTGGATCATATGGTAACTCTATTTTTAGTTTTGTAAGAACCTCCATACTGTTTTCCATAGTGGCTGCACCAATTTACATTCCCACCAACAGTGTAGGGGAGGGTTCCCTTTTCTCCACACCCTCTCCAGCATTTGTTATTTGTAGACTTTTTAGTGATGGCCATTCTGACTGGTGTGAGGTGATACCTCATTGTAACTTTGATTTGCATTTCTCTAATGATTAGCAATGTTGAGCATCTTTTCATGTGCCTCTTGGCCATCTGTATGTCTTCTTTGAAGAAATGTCTATTTAGGTCTTCTGCCCATTTTTTGACTGGGTTGGTTGTTTTTTTGTTATTGAGTTGTATGAGCTGATTGTAGATTTTGAAAATTAAGCCCTTGTGCATTACATCGTTTGCAAATATTTTCTCCCAGTCCGTACATCATCTTTTCGTTTTGTTTATGGTTTCCTTTGCCGTGCAAAAGCTTATAAGTTTGATTAAGTACCATTTGTTTATTTTTGCTTTTATTTCTATTGCCTTGGGAGACTGACCTAAGAAAACATTGCTATGATTTATGTCAGAGAATGCATCACCCAGATACCAAAACCAAAGATGCTACCAAAAAGAAAATTACAGGCCAATATCTCTAATGAATATAGATGCAAAAATTCCCAACGAAATATTAGCAAACTGAATCCAACAACACATAAAAAAGATCATACACTACAATCAAGTTGGATTCATCCCAGGGTCATGAGGATGGTTCAGCATATGCAAATCAATCAATGCAATACACCATATCAACAAAAGAAAAGAAAAAAACACACACAATCATCTCAATTGATGCAGAAAAAGCATCTGATAAAATTCAACATCCATTCATGATAAAAAATCTTACCAAAGTGGATACAGAGGGAACATATCTCAACATAATAAAAGCTATTTATGACAAACCCACAGCCAACAAAATAGTGAACAGTGAAAAGCCGAAAGCCTTCCCACTAAAATCTGGAACAAGACAAGGATGCCCAATCTCACCACTTCTATTCAACATAGTATTGGAAGTCCTAGCCACAGCAATCAGACAAGAAAAAGAAATAAAACAATCCCTTTTAAAATCACATCAAAAAAAAAAAAACCACTTAGGAATAAACCTGACCAAGGAGGTGAAAGACTTATATGCTGAGAACTATAAAAACATTATAAAGGAAATTGAAGACGATTCAAAGAAATGGAAAGATATCCCATGCTCTTGAATTGGAAGACTTAATACTGTTAAAATGGCCATTCTACCCAAACTAATCTATAGATTTAATGCGATCCCTGTCAAACTACCCATGACATTTTTCACAGAACTAGAACAAATAATCCTCAAATTTATATGGAACCATAAAAGACCCAGAATTGCCAAAGCAATCCTGAGGAAAAAGAACAAAGTTGGAGGCATAACCCTCCTAGACTTCAGACAATACTACGAAGCTACAATAACCAAAACAGTGGTATTGGCACAAAAACAGACACATGGATCAATGGAACAGAATAGAGAGCCCAGAAATAAACCCACACACCTACAGTTAATTAGTCTTCAACAAAGGAGGCAAGAATATAAAATGGGAAAAAGACAGTCTCTTCAACAAGTGGTGCTGAGAAAGTTGGACAGCTGCATGTAAATCAATGAAGTTATAACACACCCTCACACCATGCACAAAAATAAACTCAAAATGGCTTAAAGACTTAAACGTAAGACATGACACCAGGAATTCCCTGGTGGTCCAGTGTTTAGGACTCTGCACTTCCAATGCAGGTGGTGCGGGTTTGATCCCTGGTCAGGGAACTAAGATCCCACATGCCATGCAGCACAGCCAAAAAAAAAAAAAAAAGAGACCATAGAACTCCTAGAAGCGAACATTGGCAAAACATCCTCTAATTAGGTCTTGAAATCCCCCCTACCCTCATAGAGAAATCTTCTCCCTCTCTTGAATTACTGTAATCGTTTCTTAAATGGAGCCCTGCCCCTAGACTTGATCCTTCCACTCACTTCATAAGCCAAACTACAGAGTTATCCATCTATTGATAAAATGCCAAACTGGTTATGCTCCTCTCCTGTGGCCTTTGGGTAAAGCTCCAAACCTCCAACATCCCTTTTAGAGCCTGTGGAGATCTGGCTGCTTCTCTCCTGCACTCAGTCCTCCACACCTCACAATCACTTTCGCTTCCCAAAAGATGCCAGTTTTATCGGGCCTTTCTCCTACGCTATCCTCTCTGGCTAGAACATTCTCTCTTACCTTATCCCTCTGTATCCAAACTCTTATTTAACTTTTAAGTTTCAGTTTAAATATGTCTATAGTCATATTTAATCTTAGGTTTGAGATGACTCCTAGACACTGAAACAGATATGTCAAGAAAGCAGCTAGAAATTTCCAGCATACAGATGGTAATACAGATGATCAAACTTACCTGGAGAGAAATTATAGCTAGAGAAGAGGTTTCAGGCCTGAGATCAAGTCAATGAAGAGGAGGAATCAGCAAAGGAGATTATTAAGTGAGGCAAGGGAGTTGGGTTGTAAAGACCAAGAGATATGAGTGTTGGAAAGAGGGGGAGAATCATCTGTGCTGAATGTTGCTAGAAACTGCCCTGACAGCTCCAGATGGGTATCTCCTGCATATTTCCAATAACACCCCACAACCCAGCCACAGAAGTGATCATACTGTTTAATACCGAGGCAGCCATTTGTCTGATCCCTTAGTAGTAAGAACTGACTTTAATTGACTGTAAGTAAGAACTTTGTCAACCTTATTTATCGTTACAGATTTCAGCAGTGAGTTCAAGATGCACTCAGTAAAAAAAACTTGTTGAATGACTTAATCACCGGGACACATACGTGTAAGTCCTCAAGGAATTTACATACATTTGGGGAAAACATATGGAAACCATTATTTATAATACAAAGCAGGGTGTAATCAGTGCTGGCAAAGTAGTACAGCCAGCGTGCAATGGCTGAACTGTGGAACGGGAGAAAGCTTCCTGCAAAAGATGATACTGAAGTTAGGGACTGAAGAAAAGAGCAGGCTATCAGAAAGTGGAGGCTTGAGGTTTTTTGGGGTTTTTTTTAACACCTTTATTGGAGTATAATTGCTTTACGATGGTGTGTTAGTTTCTGCTTTACAACAAAGTGAATCAGTTATACATATACATATGTCCCCATATCTCTGAGGCTTGAATTTTTAAAACAATAAAAAGTTGTTGTTAATTACCCCACTGTGGCAAGGCAGAGGTTATTTACATATGTTCCTGTGAGTGGCAACACTCAAACTCTTCACTCTGGCAGAAATGCAGGGTAAAGATGAGCATTGTATTTAAAAATACTATTATTTATGCATTAGTTATCTCAACAGGGTATGACCATGGATAATTTTAGTCTTCTTTACATTTTCTAGCAATTTCTAAATTTACTATTCTGCTATAATTTGCAGGGAGGGGTTTAGTTTTATTCTTTTTAAGACCAGAGTTTCATCTGGGCAAATTGAGAAAAGAACTTAATTCAAAAACGATATCTTTGTACATACACAAAAAAGTCAGTAATTTCCAGAATACTATTCATAAAAATTCCACAAATCTTAGAAGAGTTTGAAAACTGCATTCACAAATCTGGCAGAATTAAAATTAAATTTCTGTTTAAAAATGGAAATACAACATAATAAATGAAGTTAACATTAATTTTTTCCTACTCTTGGATGCTGAAAGATTCTAATGGAAATGAAAAAGATGAGATCACCCACCAGTAACAGGGAAAAAATGAGGCCATGGACAAACACAGTGTGTTTTGATTTATTAAACCGCAAGCAAGCTTCACTTCATCCCCCATGAGTGATGGCTTAACCGGTTGCCAAAGTCTTCTTTTCCACTAAATACCTTTGTAAATATTGTGGTTACTCTGATTTATAGCCATCTCCTTCAGACAGTGTATCAGTAGAAAAGAATCCCTTTCCCAACAAATGTTAAAACTACCATATGTGTAATCGTCTCACAAACCTCACGCTAAGCATGGGTTTCAGGGTTTGCAGGAGGAAAATTATAGGAAAAGACCAGTTCTGGAGGCTGTGTCTGCGGTGACTCATCCCAAAGTGGGAACGCCATATCCAGAACGCCAGAGAGAAACACCTGAGTTGTCAACAGGGGACTTTTTTAAAGATAAGAACCTAGTCCCAGAGAAGGATGTGACTCACCCAGTCCTCCCTGGGAGGCAAGAGGCCAAGATGAATTCTGGCCCTGATGCCTCTGAAGTGACGTTTACCACGTCTGCTCTCCAAACACTCAGGCAATCTGGTTTTCATCTCGAAGGCGTCTGACTCCTATGGCTTTATGGGTGTGTGGAGCCATAATGGTGATGAGAGTCGGTTTCTGCTGATGTGGGCTGCAGAACATAGTTCTACCCATCCTCCCATTTCTGCTGGGGGAAGGAGCACTGCAGGGGTGAGCTGTAAAGTGACTCTAGCTTGACTGTTGTGGAAAGAAAGAAATCAGACTAACTTGAAGTCACTCTTTGTTCTCCCATTTCTCAGCAAGTCAGGCAAATCATTTAACTCTGTGAAGCTTTAGTTTCCTCATTTAGCCTCTGTAATACTTCAGCTTTCTTCCCCTGTAAACTGGAGGATAACAAGGTACATCATTGGGTTGAAGGATTTATTGAGCAATGTGTCCAGCAGAGAACTAGGCATCTGGCACAAAGTGGAACTAGTTAATGCTGCTGGTTCCTTTGTTTCTCTTCCATCTCCATCATGTATAGGAACAGGCGAGGACCTGATTCTGCCAATGCACATACTAAAAATGTCTATTCCTAGGTTATTTTGCAACTCTACAAAACTAAGTGTTATAATAACATGCGTTATATTTTTAGCTTTGAATGCACACTCTTATGGCAAAAAATGACTTACTGTAGTTTTTAAGAATGGAAATTAAACCATAAGTACCAAATGTGATTTTCTTTGCACAAAATTTCTCCTCTACAAAATTTAACCTAAACTCTCTTGAACTCTTGTCAGAATATTACAAGTGTTAAAACAGGTTAGTTTGGATAAGCAAAACAATATCCTGGCTATAGGGACATGATATAAACTCACATCTCCTTTCAAGCCTAAACTTAAATAAACATCTATAAAAAGTAGAGAAAAAACCAAAATTTAAAACCCCTCTGAGCAGTAAAACCAGTAATTAGGTAAATTTTGCATTTCTGTATTTCCATGAGTTATCTACAATAAGGAATACAGGAGGAATAACAAGTTTTGGAGGGTAGATAGTACATCTTGTTTTTCTGGATGTGCTGATGCAATGTGTGGGAGAGATCTAAGCCAAGTTGAACAAATGGAAGTTGGCAATTTGAATATAAATCTCAGGAGACAGTTTAGAGCTTAGAATAGATCCGTAGCTCAGTGGCATATATTAAAGCAATGTGATTACTGCTCGTTTATGTTTGCTTAATGGATGAACAAGATCTTGAGGGAGAGCAAGGACAGACAGAGAAGAGGGCTATGGAGGATGGGGAACATCAATGTTTACAATGTGTAAGTGGGTGGGGTGAGGGCAGTAAAAGATGATGAGAAAGAAAGTAAGAAAGATAGAAGTAAGAACAGACTGACTTCCAAGAATAGGGCAATCAATAAGAAAATGACAAAAAAAAAAAAGAAGGCTGATTAGATAGCTTCCGGGGGCCACTGGACATTTGAGAGGACACTTTCACAACAACCATAAATGCCACAGCAGAATCGCAGTAGTAGCAGAATTTGTTAAGGAACAAATGGGAAGTTGAATACATGGAGGCATTTCCTGTAGATATTCTTTTAAGAAATTAAGGAGAAAATGGGAAGATAAAATAGATGGCAGTTTGAGGACAGCCAGACAGGATATAGTAAGATTCTTTCTGGCTTACAGAAGCTGAATATATTAGTAGGTGAAGAAGAACAAATTATGATTATGCAAAATGCCATGATACTGATTCAAGGACACCAAGATTCCATTGAGACACAGTCACTGCCATCACTGAACACCTGGGCATGAATGTCACACTCTCGAGACAGTTGAATCATTTAGGTTTAGGTCATGAATACAAAAGAATGGATACCTGGGAGGTGTGAATTCATACACAAGACTAGACTGGCAAATATTAAAGGTCTCCTCCCAATCCACAGATAAGTTTATGAAGATGCTCTCTTCAGTCATGTATGAGAACCTACTTGCTTCTCACATATTTATTTGCTGTACGTTTTTTACCCAAATCAGATTATTTCAGAATAGTTTCCTTGATTTGTATTACACTACAGTAGTACTTTGCTTATCTCAAGAGCAAAGTACATTTAGAAACATACGATATCACAGAGGACATCATTTTTGGGAATTGTGGTGTATCATGAAACCACTACACCCAAGTCCTTACCATATGATTTCTCCACTCAGAATATTTCCTTCTCTGAAAACTATGGTTTCCACTCATGATATTTCTTGGTTTGTAATCCTAGTCCCACACTTAGACCTGGGTGACAGGGTATCTCTGGAGTCTCTGAAATGGGCTCCACACTGGTCCTCCTCTGGCTCTCCCCTTCCCACTAAGCAAGGGGCCCACATGCTTTCTCACAGCTAGCACCTCCCCATCAAGGTCATGCTCTGGGCATGCACCTAACACCCCAGAGTTTCCTGCCCTAGTGGCTTAGTTTCCAGGGCCCATGCAGGCCTCTTCCCTGGCTCTATCACCCTAAGGACACACCAGCTGCTAGTGTGAGCAACCCTAGGCTCAAAGGGTTTGCTTGTATGCAGTTGAGGAGGAACTTGGAAGCATGGGCTGGGTGTCCACACAAGCAGGTCAAAACTTGGAGCAGAACATGGCATGGGGTAGGAGGGAAATGGCTACCATCCTGCTCCTTCCTGAGCCACCATATTCTTGTGGAGGCAAATTCTGAGAAGTTCAGCTTTCCAGGTAGTTATAAAGGATGCTGGACAAGGTAAGAGAATGGAGCCCCAACATAATTTATTTAACTATTTCCTAGCTTGATTTATAATTTTGCACATTTGTAATATCATATATGAACCTTCATTTGTACTCTTGCCTCAATCCCTTCATCCTTTCCAGCCTCCCCAAATGATTGTTACTGCAGCACAATAGGAAATCAAACGAAGATGAAATGAAGAAATGATAGGCCCTAGGAACACTTGTTATATCAAATGTAACCTCTTACACTTTACTCAAATCTTAATACAAGGAACGGCACTAATTCATTAGATTTTTCCTCTTATCAAGACTCAGCAGGGCTTCCCTGGTGGCGCAGTGGTTGAGAATTGGTGCCTGCCAATGCAGGCGACATGAGTTTGATCCCTGGTCCGGGAAGATCCCACATGCCGCGGAGCAACTAGGTGCCACAGCTGCTGAGCCTGTGCTCTGGTGCCCACGAGCCACAACTGCTGAAGTCCGTGCGCCTAGAGCCTGTGCTCTGCAACGAGAGGCCACTGCAATGAGAAGCCCATGCACCACAACCCAGAGTGGACCCCGCTTGCTGAAACTAGAGAAAGCCCGCGCACAGCAACGAAGACCCAACGCAGCCAAAAATAAATAAACAAATAAATAAAGATACATGTCAACTAAATTAAAAAAAAAAATGGGCAGAAGACCTAAATAGACATTTCTCCAAAGACAACATACAGATGGCCAAGAGGCACATGAAAAGATGCTCAACATCTTTAATTATTAGAGAAATGCAAATCAAAACTACAATGAGATATCACCTCACACTTGTCACAATGGCCATCACCAAAAAATCTATACAATGAATGCTGGAGAGGGTGTGGAGAAAAGGGAACCCTCTTACATGGTTGGTGGGACTGTAGATTGGTACAGCCACTATGGAGAACAGTATGGAAGCTCCTTAAGAAGCTAAAAATAGAGTTACCAGATGATCCAGCAATCCTACTCCTGGGCATATATCCAGAGAAATCCATGGTTCGAAAGGATACAGGCACCCCAATATTCATTGCAGTGCTGTTTACAATAGCCAAGATATGGAAGCAACCTAAATGTCCATTGACAGATGAATGAATAAAGACGATGTGGTACATACATACAATAGAATATTACTCAGCCATTAAGAGAATGAAATAATGCCATTTGCAGCAACATGGATGGAACTGGAGATTATCATACTAAGTGAAGTAAGTCAGACAGAGAAAGACAAGTACCATATGATATCACATATGCAGAATCTCAAAAAAAGTGATACAAATAAACTTATTTACATAACAGAAACAGACTCACAGACTTCGAGAACCAACTTATGGTTACCAGGGGGGATGGGTAGGGGAGATGGGATAGATTGGGAGTTTGGGATTGACATGTACACACTGCTACATTTAAAACACATAACCAACAAGGGCCTACTGTATAGCACAGGGAACAGTGCTCAATATTCTGTAATAACCTAGGGACTTGCCTGGTGGCCAGTGGTTAGGACTCAGTGCTCCCAATGCAGGGGGCTCGGGTTTGATCCCTGGTCAGGGAACTAGATCTCACACACTGCAACTAAATATTCCACATGCCACAACTAAAGATCCTGCATGCAGCAACGAGGATCCTGCGTGCTGCAACTAAGACCCAGAGCAGCCTAAATAAATAAATAAATAAATAAATAAATAAATTCTGTAATAACCTAAATGGGAAAAGAACTTGAAAATGAACAGATACATGTACAACTGAATCACTTTGCTGTACACCTGAAACTAACACAACATTGTTAATCAACTATGCTCCAATATAAAATAAAAATTAAAAAAAAAAAAAGAAAATCCCTTAGCCCAGAAAAAAAATGATATCATCGAGTTCAGTGTCTGAGAATTACCTTCTGCAGCATTTCCAATAGAATGTCATCTGGTTTCTACTAGAATACTTTCAGTCTAGTGGACTCAGCATCTCAGTAGGCAGCTCAGTTGGACACTTCTAGTTATGAGAAAGGGCTTTTGTTTTTTAAAATCAACCCAAATCAGCCTGTCTGTATCCTCTGTCCATTGATTTTGGTTCTAGTCTCTGGAGCACAGCAGAACAAGTCCATGGCCTGTTTTAATATCTACAGTCTCTTCTGTCTTTGTTCCTCAGTCCCTCTAAATTCACCTGGCAGGGCCACTTCTCTCAAAAGCCAAGTAGCCGAATGTGAATGAATTCTTGTGCTACTTTCTGTTCCATTGGTCTATTGTTTTTCCTTGTGTTATTACCAAACTGTCTTAATTACTGTAGCTTCTTATATTAAGACTTGATATTTAGGACAGAAAGTCCTTTAGCCTTGTTCTTCTTCAAGAATGGCTTGGCTATTCTTTGGCCTTTGTATTTCCATGTACATTTTAGAATTTGTCTAGTTTAATAAAAACAAAAAAATACATCTTTTTCTTTAATTCTCTAACCATAGAAAGACACAATTCATTTTTATTTATTAATTGTATATCTGGAAAACATGTTAGATGATTTAATAATTTTTCTGAAAGTTATTTCAGATTTTCCTTTTCTTTTTCTATTGAGGTAACATTGATTTTTAACACTGTATAAGTCTCATGTGTACAACATTATATTTCTACTCCTGTATACCCTGCAATGTGCTCACCACTGAAAATTTATTTTCCGTCTGTCACCACACATTTGAGCCCCTTTACTCATTTCACTCTCCCCAACCCCTCCCCGCCACCATTTCAGATTTTCTATGTATACAACGATTTTACCTGGGCTAATCAGAGATTTTTCCTTCCTTTACTTAATTTTTTTTAAAAAAAATAAATTTATTTCTTTATTTGTTTTTGGCTGCATTGCTGTGCGTGGGCTTTCTCTAGTTGCGATGAGCGGGGGCTACTCTTTGTTGTGATGCGTGGGCTTCTCATTGCGGTGGTTTCTCTTGTTGCAGAGCACAGGCTCTAGGCGTGCAAGCTTCAGTAGTTGTGGTGCACGAGGTCAGTAGTTGTGGCTCATGGGCTCGAGAGCGCAGGCTCAGTAGTCGTGGCCCACGGGCTTAGTTGCTCCGTGGCATGCGGGATCTTCCTGGACCAGGGCTCGAACTGGTGTCCCCTGCACTGGCAGGTGTATTCTTAACCACTGTGTCACCAGGGAAGTCCTTAATTTTCTACTTATACCTTTAAAACATTTTTTTCTTTTTCTTGCTTTACTGCACTGGCCAGGACCTTCAGTGGGCCTGCTTGTCTTATTCCCAGAAAGGGAAAAATTTCAATATTTCAACATTGAGTATTTTTTAATAATAGCTTTACTGAGATATAATTTATATATCATTAAATTCACCCTTTTAAAGTATACAATTTAGTGTTTTTAGTATTTTCATAGTTGGGAGCCATCACCACTACCTACTTTTGGAACATTTTGGTGACTCTATAAAGAAACCCTGTACCCATTAGCAATCACTCCCCATCGTGCCATCCCAACTCTTACCCTCCTCACCCCAACAACCACTCATCTACTTTCTGCCTGTATGGATTTGCCTATTATGGACATTTCATATAAAAGAGTCACACAATATGTGGCCTCTTGTGACTGGCTTCTTGCACTGAGCATAATCTGTTTGAGGTTCATCCATGTTGTAGCATGCATCAGTGCTTCATTCCTTTTTATTGCTGAATAATATTCCACTGTAGAAACAGACCACACTTTATCCATTCATCAGCTGATGGATATTTGAGTTGTTTCCACATTTTGGCTGTTATGAATAGTGTAGCTACACAATTCAAAATTCGTGTATAAGTTTCCATGTGGATTTATGTTTCTCCTTCTCTTGGGTATATAGCTAGGAGTGGAAGTATGTTGCTTTTTTGTAGATAACTCTGACAGACTAAGGAGTCCCCTTCTATTTCTAGTATGGTAACAGCTTTTTCTCTCTTCCTTCTTTAAACATTAAGGTGATAATATAATGTTTGGATTTTATCCTTAAATCAACCAGGTATTTCTTAAATAAACCTGGTGTAGTCATGATATATTATCCTATTTATATACTGCTAGATTTGGTTTGCTAATATTTTACTATTTTTAAAAATCTATGTTCACTAGTCAGACTGATCTATAATTTTTCTTTCTTGTAATGTCCTTGTCAGGTTGCAGTATGGTATGGTTATGCTGACCTTAAAGAATTGTTTGGTAGAATTTGTTGATTAATATAGGCCTATAGTATTCTTTGTGGGAAGGTTTGAAATGATGGATTCAATAGTAGACAATTCAGATTTTCTATTTCTTCTTCTGACAGTTTTATTGTCTTTTTCGAGGAAGTATCCATACTGTCTAAATTTGCTGGCATAAAGTTGTTCATAATATCCTCTTATTTTAACTGTTTTCACTCTGTAGTAATAGAAATTTTCCTAGTCCTCATACTGGTGACCTGTGCTTTTTCCCTTTCTCCTGCATCAGTCTTGCTACATATTTTATTAGTTTTGTTAAAAAAAATTTTTTTGGCATTGTTGATCCTGTCTCCTGCATGAATTTTTCTATTTCATTGATTTTTTGGCAAACACTGCCAGGGCAAAAAGGTGCTCATGAACCCTCTCAGATCTAAACCCAGTGATTCTTTATGGTCTTTTTTTTAACCTCATCGACGATTTTAAGATGTTTTTAAATAGTGATCCAGTTTTTTTAGTTGTCTTTGATGGGAAGGTTGGTAGAATCATCCAATCCTCCAGTATTAGATATAAAAAACTGAAAATTTTAACTGTGTATTTAAAAATTTTATGCTACTTATATATATTACCTATTCAAAAATACGAAAATCATTTAAAAAATAAAGTGGCAGGTAAATGGACATTTTACGTATTTCCGGTGGGAGTATACATTACTAGAATGTTTTTGGAAAGCAATCTGGAAAAATGCACCAAAACTCAAAAAGGGGAAAAATCCAAATGTCCACTGATAGGGGACTGTATCATGGCATATGCATACATTAGTACTCCACTTAAATGTAAATATTCCTCTGAGAGGGTAAATTCAATGAAAGCAAATGAAGCACTGTCACACTTCAGTGTGAGTTAGCTGAAAAGGCATTTAACTATGGCACCAGGAAGGGATATAGACTAGGCCTGAAGCAAGATAAGACTCCCATTTCTGAGAGGGGAAATTTAGCTTTATCTGAGCAACTACACCCTTAAAAGAAAGACTAACTCATTGAAAATATTGAAAAGGTGACTTTACTCAAACACATGTTTTGGAGTTGGAACCCATGCTGGCTGTGCTTGTAGCCTGGGCACTCAGGGACCTGCTGACACCCTGTTTGGTGACCAACACCAAACTCTGCAGAGAGGCTGTCAGAGCCAAGCTTTAGAACATAGTTGTGGCTGCAGTAATAAAAAGGAGGAGAACACCAATACCAGCATTTCCCATGTACTACTGTGGTTAACATAGTTTCTGCAGGACTCATGTAACAGTCCATTAACCCACAAGATTTTAGAGCAGGGACCTCAGAAACTGTATAATCTGGTTCTCTGCAACTTTGCCAATCTTGGTATGATAATCTTGGCTATTCCTCTATGCTGCTATTTAAGTTTCTTCTTTTTCTGCTTGTTTAAAGTTTTTTTTTTTTTTAAGTTATTCTTTTTTTTCTGATCTGGTTATGAAAAGCTCAAAACATTATAAAAGTACAGAATTACATACTAAAATCCTCCCATAATTCCATCACCCAAAGATAACCACTAACAGTTTGTTGTTTATTTCTTCCAATTTGTTCTCTAGGAAGATGCTAAATTGTATACATGAAAAGAAGGGAACATAATAGCACGTGTACTATTTTAAAATTTCTTTCTTCCTCTTGGTATATTGTGGACAATTTTGCATGTCTGTATAACAGTTACTTCAGTCTCTCTACGTAGCTTTATGGCAGCCTACTGTTCCCTATCAGTATGTAACTGGTTAATTCCCCTCCCACCTTGGGAACAATGCTTCAAAGTACTTTCCTAGAGGCACACTTGTGCAGAGAAAGATGTGTTTCTACAATGGATTCCTAGAAGTGAAATGCTGGGACAGAGTATAGCTATTGTTAATTTGTCCTGTTTCTTATTTATTTATTTATTTGGCTCTGCCGGGTCTTAGTTGCGGCACATGGGATCTTTAGTTGCTGGCATGCGGGCACTTTTAGTTGGGGCATACGGGCACTTTTAGTTGCGTCATGCGGGATCTAGTTCCCTGACCTGGGATCGAACCTGGGCCCCTTGCATTGGGAGCGTGGAGTCTTAACCGCTGGACCACGAAGGAAGTCCCTATCCTGTTTCTTTTGAGGACAACTTAACAATAGTTATACTCTGTCCCAACATTTCACTTCTAGGAATCCATTACAGAAGAGTTTCTCAGACTCACAGACTTAGAGAACAAACTTATGGTTATCACGGGGGAAGAGTGGGGGGAAGGGATAGTTAGGGAGTTTGGGATTGACATGTATATACTGCTATATTTTAAATGGATATCCAACAAGGACCTACTGCATAGCACGACGAACTCTGCTCAATGTTATGTGGCAGCCTGGATGGGAGGGGAGTTTGGGGGAGAATGGATACAGGTATAGGTATGGCTGAGTCACTTTGCTGTGCACCTGAAACTATCACAACACTGTTAATGGCTATACTCCAATATAAGATAAAAAGTTTTTAAAAAAAGAACATAAGTTTCTGTTTGCCCCAAGCAATGTGTCCAATACTGCATGTCATCCACATTTTTTTCCTCTCAAAACAATGTATATATTTCAAATCAGGCCACATTTTTTTAAAGACATTTTTTTAGAGCAGTTTCAGATGCACAGAAAAATTGAGAGGAAGGTTACAGAGGTTTCCCATATATCCCTAGTCCCCACCATCACACAGCCTCCCCGATTATCAACATCCCCCACTAGAGTGGTGCATTTGTTATAACTGATGAACCTATACTGACACATCATAATCACCCAAGTCTATAGTTTCATTATGGTTCACTCTTGGTGTGTACATTCTATGAGTTTAGACAACAGTATAAACACGTGTATCCATCATTATGATATCATACAGAGTATTTCCACTGCCCTAAAAATGCTCTGTGTTCCACCTATTCATTCCTCCCACCACCAACCCCTGGCAACCACTGACCTTTTTACTGTCTTCATAGATTTGCCTTTTCCAGAATGTCACATAGCTGGAATCACATAGTACATAGCCATTTACGAACTGCTTTTTTTACTTAGTAATACGCATTTAAGGTTCCTCCATGTCTTTTCATGGCTTAATAGTCCATTTCTTTTTAGCAGTGAATAATATTCCATTGTAGGATGCACCACAGTTTATCCTTTCACCTACTGAAGGACATCTTGATTGCTTCCAAGTTTTGGCAACTATGAATAAAGCTGCTGTCAACATCTGTGTGCAGGTTTTTGTGTGGACGTAAGTTTTCAACTTATCTGGGTAAATACCAAGGAGCAAGACTGCTGAATTTTTCTAGGAAACCACTAAACTACCTTCCAAAGTGGCTGTACAATTTTGTACTCCCACGAGCAATGAATGAGAACTCCTGTTGCTCCACATTCTCACCCGCATTTGGTATTATCAGTGTTTTGGTTTTTGCAATTCTAATAGGTGTGTAGTGGCTTCTCATTCTTGATTAAATTTCCAAAGCTCTTTCCTGATTGTGGGTAGGTATTTTGGGGGGGAGATGAGGGCAACTCCTATCTCTAATGTTAGAATCTTCGCAAATGTTTGGTAATCTTGGGCTACCTGCTTATGTTAAAAACACTGACCCAAAGCTCTGAATGTGTGGGTGGAGATAGATAGTCAACTTTGTGCTTGTACTGGGTTGAGCTAGTCTGGATTCTGAACATGGGGGTTCCCATTTCTACTAGACACCCAAGGTCAAGTGGATGAGAACATGGGTTCAATTTGGGGGTAAATGCCTAATACTTGGAACAAATTATGGAGACATCAGTAAGGTTGGGGTCATATGCCCTGCTTCTCTTGAGTACAGTTTCCCAACGAATCTCACCATTCCTAGGATCTATAATTTCTAAACCTGGAACACCCTCAGAGTTACCTTGTCTCACACATGTTTTGTTGTCATCTGCCAGACAGAGCCTATGTACCTTCAGTCTTCAAGGAATTTCTCAACATTTCTTGTCTTCTAATAGTACTAATTATTTTGTAATGCAGTGTTACATTTTTAAAAACAAACATAGTTTTTGTTATTTTTAGGAATTTGGGTGGCCCATGTGCTCAGTCCATCATCTTGATTTGATCTATCCAGGTCATGTTAAGATTTTGGAAAAACAAAAATGTAGCTTCTCTCTGTCAAATAATTTAGACCCATGAGGTAAGTAAGAATTAAAAAAAATAGATATTATAATTACCTAGTCTACGACAGGCATTTTGTATGTGCTATTCATTCTATCTGCACAAAAATTTGAAAGATAGGTATTACGATCCCAGCTGTACAAAGAAAAAACTTTAGTCACAAACAGCAGTAACTCACCCAAGGTCCCCTATAAGCAGCACTGTGGGCCAGGAACCTTGATCTGTCTCCGACCTGCTTATTTGCAGATGAAGAAACTGAGGCTGAGGTAGATAACTAATTTGCCAGTTACCTTAATCAGAAGCCTCATAGCTCCCTTGCATATTTTCTTCTTATTGCTTAAGGTTGGAAGTTACATAATTTCAATGACATTAATATGTAACAGCATGCTGTTTTGTTAACAATATTGTGTGTGAGACTGGTGTGGCCGGCAGAGAGCCGATGAGAGAGTTAAATAACATTAACCCAATTAAAGGCATTCCAGGAATGCACAGTCCTCTAACTTGGCAACGATGACATCTCTGCAGTCTGACAAAGCTCAAGTGATACGCAGGCTAGTATGAACGTTAAGATTTTTAATGTAATTAGTCTATGAAAATCACTCATTTCTTAATCAAGCTCCACTTTTGTGCTTCCGACTCCACCTTCTCAGCCTACAGACTAATGCTTTTTTCCCCCTCTGCTGCTTTCCACTTTTCTCATGATTTAGAACAAATATTTGCCTTGGTAACTATTTTCCCTGGTTACTCTCTTGGCTGATTTTCTGCACAAAGAACCGAAAGGCATGTATCCCCAAGGGAAGCAGTTATTTTAGATTTTGCAAAGAAGTCAGTTAACATTTTTCAACATTCCCTTGTTTGTTTTAAAGAAAGCTCTGGTTTTGTTTCATTTTCATCTGGAGACTTAAATGACACCAAGCAAAGCCTACTTAGTTTAGATTTCCAGGTAAAATGTTTTAAATTTTAAGTTTCTACTAAAGCATGTGGAATGGTTTTAATATTTGGCTGTTTTATGTTGCAAATATGTTTAACCCTTGAGGAAATAAGCTCTTACTAATAGATTTTAAAAGTTTAAAGTGTACATTATTTTGTTTATTTGTTTTTTTCAGGATGACTACTTCTTAAGTATTTAAAACTTTATGAAATTAGGATTCAATATATTTTTATATGTTTAAATAGAATTACATGCTCAATAGAAGTATAAGTTGGTTTGAAAATTTCATTCTTTTCTATTTTTAAGTCCTAAAAGAGCATAAAGGATTAATTAAAAATGTTTTTCATTTTAAGCCTATAGAGTGAAGTTAAAAGGGATAATAGGCATCTCGCCCTTTGTGTAAAAGTTTAAAATTTAATTTAAACCCTTTAAAGCTTACTTAAGACAGATGACGAAGAATTTTAATGGAAAAAAAAACAATAAGTTAACCAAGATTTACAGATGATATTTAATGTTGGGATAAACACAATAAATGTTAAAAAGAAAGAAAATTTTACTTGATCAAAATAATACATACAGTGATTAGACCTATTGTGTCATAAAAGTTTACCCCTAGAAACATATTCACTCGATTATAAAGTTGTTTTTGGAGTAAATATTAAAGGCAATGTGAAATTCTATAAATCACTGAAAATAACAAAGGCCTAGGCATCAATGATAAAATTAGTATTGAGAGGCCATTTCATAAACATTATTTAAACATTTCAATTAGACTATTTAGATTCTGATTTTGTTAAAATTAAGATAGCTCTGTAAATTTATTTTTGTACGTATCTATTTAGATTTCTGGGTAAGTAAAAGTGAGCCAATTTGGGAGGGGGGTGGAAGACAAAGAGGGATGGGAATAATGGGAGAAGGGTGAGCTTGGGCAAAGTTCTGCTAAGTAAGAGGCTCAGGGACAATACGATGCCTGAGACCCTCATGGAAGTTTATCTCCAGAGCCCTTAGATCCAGGGCCTGACTCCTCATAACTCTCACCTACCACAGGATGGAGAGTCACATATATGACTGTCAAAGCAAGAATATCTCCATGTACAGATTTTATGTAGAGCACAGAATTTATGCTCTTTGTCAGAGCTCACTTCTCCTGCCACTCAGCAAATTCTACTTCTACCCTGTCTCACAGTGCAACTTTTCATATTGCTTTCCCCTGCTGCTGTTGCTATTTCTTCCCAACATATTACCTTGCTCTCTGAATGGACTTTGACAATTTTAGCCGCCAATCAGCTAGGGGATTTGCTCCTCCCTTACATTTTGCATGTTAGTTTTTCTAAAACTAATATAGATTACAAAAAGTTGTTCTAATATAGTTTCATTTCAGTGACCTACAGTAAAGGGTTTGAAATGACTGCAGTAATTAATGTACCTATATACTGAAAAAAAGATTGCATGCTGAGGTTAGTTGACATGAAAATAACTTACAGGCTGCTATTTGTTGAGCCAAGGTAAAATGGTGACAAGTCAGCATATGATCCAAGTACATACTGACTACAGGAGGATAATTCTGGCAGATGAAGTTATAAAAAGAACTGAGATTCAAGAGGGCAAACTAAGCAGATATCACTCTTTTCCTCTTACCAAATACCTAGAAATAAGAGAAGATATATTACAAACAAATACACACATGGATATATAGCTGCAGTAGGAAATAAGAAGGGGAGCTTCTGGTGAGACAGAAACTGTGAGGAATCCTTCAAATACAGAGAGAAGATGGGAATGAATTTAAAGAGGAAAACCATAGCCTTGAATAGGTATGGGAGAGAACTGTGTAAAAAGAGCTTCTGTGGAAAAGAAAGAAGTCATTAGAGTAAAAGATCCTAAGAAGGATACATTAAGGAAAAAAAAAACACCCCATACATTATAGTAAAACTTCTGAATATTAAAAATGAGTTCAAAATCTGAAAAAAAAACTTCTACAGAGAGAGGAAAAAAGATTTGTTACAAGAGATGAGAATCAGATTCAATTTAAACTTTTCATCAGTAACAGATATAAGAAACAAATGGAACAATACCTATGAAGTATTGAAGGAAAATTATTCTAAAATCATAATTCTATTTCCAACTAAACAAAATGATATTTTCTGACATATAAGAATTCAAAACTTTTACAACCTAAAACATTCTCTTAGAGAAAAATGATATATTTCAGGGAAATAAAACTAATCTGATGGAACTCATGCTTCTTATAATGGCAGACTATGCAATTCAGACCATTCAGCCTGCTGAGAATAATTAGAAAAAAATAGGAAAAATAACAGGGCCAATATTTGGGATAGGACTGGAATCCTAAGAGGTCTGGAACAGCTTTTCTTCTGGAGGCATCTGTGGAACCAGAAGAGGTGACTGAGAAGCTTAGTATAGCTTTAAAACAGCCTCTCAAGTCAAGACAGAAACAAAACTCAAGGAATGGGGCCAATCAAGTAGCAGGGGTGGCAGGGAAAAGTGATGCAGATGAAATCACCAGGTTTTGGTTTGGGACTTAAAGTATAATTATAATTAGTTATAGTGAAACTCAGCTTCAAATCATTCAATTTATGATTGATAGTGCCCTTAACCTCATGTCTGAATGTAAATCCTTTTAGGATAAATAATAAATATATCATTGTAGGCTTCAAAGTATATTCACAATTTTTCATATACAATGGCTGGCAATCAAATGCCATCAGGCATAGGAAGAAACAGAAGAAAATGGCTAAAAACCTAGAAAGAAATAACAGACAATAGAAATAGACATACAGAATGTCCTGAAATGGAGTTTTCAGACTCAGACTTAAATAAATGTGATTAATATGTTCAAAACGTGAAAAACAAGATTGAAAATTTCAGTAGAGAAACAATAAGAACCCACTGAAAAGCCGAAAAACTAAAAAAAACACAATAACAGAAACAAAGAAGTCAATGGATGGATTTAATAGCAGATAAACCACAGCTGAACAGATAATTAGTGAATGGAAGGGAGGTTAGTGGAATAACCAGGATCAATCACAGGGTGAGAGAAGGATAAAAAATACAAGAGAGGGAAAGTGACATTAAAGACATAATGAAAAGGCTATCATACATGTCACTGTAGTTTTGAAAAGAAAGAGGATAGAGAAGTAGGAAAGTATTATTTGAAGAGGTAAGGGCTAAGAAGTTTCCAAATTTGATAAATATCAGTCCACAGATTCAAGAAGTGCTATGAATCCTACATAGGATAAAAACAAGTAAATCATATCTATGTACAACAGAGTAAAACAGCTGAAAACCAAAGCCAAAGAGAATATCTTAAAAGCAACCAAAAAAGTTACTTTTAAAGGAGAAATAATTAGATTGACAGATGACTACTCAACACAAAATATGGAAACAAGAAGACACTGGAATGAAATCTTCCAAATGCTGAAAGAAAACACTTGTCAACCTAGAATTCCATATTTAGCAAATGCATCCTTTCAGAATGAACATGAGATATAAACATTTTCATATGACCAACAACCAAAAGAACTGGTCATCAGCAGTCCTGCACTAAAGGAATTACTAAAAGGTATTCTTTTAGGAAGAAAATAATCCTGATAGAAGACTGGAGATGCAGAAAGAAATAAGAAGAAAGAAAAAGGATAAATGTTTAGGAAGATCTAAATCAGTGGTTCTTAACTGGAGGCAGGCTGACTCCTTTCACCCCCAAGACACATCTGGTAATATCTGAAGACATTTTTGGTTGTTATAACTGAGAGGAAGGTGATAGTGGTATCTACTGGGTAGGAGCCAGGGATGCTACTAAATATACAAAGGCCAGCCCCCCCACCACAAAAAGGAATTATCCAACCCAAATGTTAATAGTGCTAAGGTTGAGAGAGCCTGATCTAAATGAACTTTTAGCATAAAATAATAATAATAATAATAATCTTTTGAGGGTTTAACATATATAAAGAATTAAAATATATGACAAAAGTAGTTTATGTTCTAGGATGAGGTAAGTAAAGTTAAAATCCAGAAAGAGGTAAAGGTACTAATTTATATTAGATTTGATAAGTCAAGGATGTATGTGGTAATCTCTACAAAGAACTTAATAGCAAAAAGTATACAATTACTAATGGAATAATAAAAACTAAGCAATCAATTAAAAAGAAAGCAAGCAAGAATGGAAAAAAAAACACACACACAGAACAGGCAGGACAAATAGAATACAAATATTCAGAAAATATATTTAAATTCAAACATATCAAGTGTTACAATAAATACAAATAGACTTTCTATTCCAATTAAAAGATAAAAATTGTCATATTGCACTAAAAATGATATGCTAATAGAAAATATATTGAAAATATGAAAGGCTGAAAGTAAAATGATGCAAAAAAATATATTAAGCAAACATTAATAAAAAGAAAGCAGCTACATTAATTAGACAAAGTAGATCTTATGACAAAACACACTACTAGAGATACAGAAAGTACCTAATGATAAAAGCACCAGAAATATATAACAATTCTAAATGTGTATATACCTATACCATGGCCTCAAAATATATTAATAAATATAACCAAAGTGGCTTATATTAAATTTCATCCAAAAATAAACCCAAGAGACAATATAGTTAAAAACAACAGAAAATCTATTATTACATTATTTATAAATTAAAAATTACAACTGAGGACATAAAAGTGCTCACTTTGGCAGCACATATACTAAAATTGGAACAACACAGAGAAGATTAGCATGGCCCCTGCACAAGGATGACAGGCAAATTTGTGAAGCATTCCATATTTTTACATAGAGAACAGACTTGTGGTTGCCAAGGGGGAGGAGGGGAGGAGGGGAGGGAGAGAGATGGGCTGGGAGTTTGGGCTTGGTAGATGCAAACTATTATATTTAGAATGGATAAACAACAAGGCCCTAATGTATAGCACAGGGAACTATACTCAATATCCTGTGATAAACCATAATGGAAAAGAATATAAAAAAAGAATGTATATATGTGTATAATTGAGTCACACTGCTGTACAGCAGAGATTGGCACAACATTGTAAATCAACTATTCTTCAATTTAAAAAAAAAGAAAAAAGAACATAAAAAATATTTCCAGAAGATATATGCACAAGAGTGTTTTGTTTTGTTTCGTTTTTTGGCCATGCCACGCAGCTTGTGGGATCCTAGTTCGCTGACTACAGATTGAACTTGTGCCCTTGGCAGTGAACGCTCGGAGTCCTAACAACTGGACCACCAGCGAATTCCCACAAGAGTGTTTACAACAGAGGAAAAGTGGAAAAAATTAAATATCCATCACCAAATTGTTTGTTACATAACTTATGGAACGAAAATAGAGTGCACAGACCAGATAGATTTACATACATTGACATATATATCCATATGACCACAATTTATTACTGAATGGAAAGAAAACAGATTGCAGTATATCGAACAATTCCATTTATGTTTAAATATATATGTTCATATATGTTTAGAAGGTATCATGAAAGATACCCTTAAACTAGGGGATGGGAAACTATGGCCCATAGGCCAAATTCTGTTTTCCAAAGTGCCATCAGAATACAGTTATGGCCATCCATTTACTTCTTGTCTATGGCTAGTTTTGGCTACAATAACAAAGATGAGTAGTTTTAACAGAGACTGTTGTCCTGCAAAGCTAAAAATATTTACTCTCTGGACCCTGAAGAAAAAGTATGTCTACCCTTGTACTAAACTATGAATTTTGGTTAAGGCAACTTGTTTTTTATGCCTATGTATCATTTTGAGTTTTTAAAAATTATGTACTAGTTTTAGAAACTTAAACACATCTTAAAAAGCATTGATAAAAAAAGATTAAGAACTCAGGAGAAAGAAAACTGTGTGAACATGGCTTTTATCTTTAAATCTCTTATGGGTCATGATGTGAACAACAAATTGTAGCTCAATCTAAGGAAGACTTTTCTGACAGAGCTGTCTGAACATGGAAGATAAAGAACTTCCCATTACTGGAAAAGCAGATGACTTCAAAGATTCATTCAAAATTTGAGTTCTATACAGTGAAGCACCATTATAAATGATATAGATTGCTAGGAAGCAAAAGCATCACCTGGCCACAATGAAAACACAAGCTGAAAGTAGGATCATAAATCAATGAACATGCAACTCTGACTAAATAAGCATATAAGCATACCACAGAGATGTTGTGTGTTTGGTTACAGACAACCACAATAAAGCTAATATTGCAACACAGGGAGTCACACAATTTTTTTTGGTTTCCCAGTGCATATAAAAGTTATGTTTACAGTATACTATATTCTATTTAGTGTGCAATAGCATTATGTCTAAAAAAATAATCAATGTTCCTGTCTTAATTAAAAAATACTTTATTGCTAAAAAAAATGCTAGCCATCATCTGAGCCTTCAGAGCATAATAATCTTTTTGCAACAGTAACATCAAACATAACTGATCACAGATCACCATAACAAATATAGTAATTTGGTAATAATGAAAAAGTTTGAAATATTTTGAGAATTACCAAAATGTGACAGCATGAAGTGAGCAAATGTTGTTGGAAAAAAGGAGCCGATAAACTTGCTTGATGCAGGGTTGCCTCAAACCTTCAATTTGTTAAAAAATGCAGTATCTGTGAAGCATGATAAAGTGCAATAAAACGAAGTATGTCTGTACTGTCTCTATAGTTTTGTCTTTTCCAGAATGCCATGTAGTTGCAGTCACACAGTACTAGTCTTTTCAGATTGGCTTCTTCCACTTAGTAATAAGCATTTAAGATTCTTCCATGTCTTTTCATGGTTTAAGAGCTTATTTCTTTTTAGCGCTGAATAATACTCCACTGTTTGGATGTAACACAGTTTATTTATCCATTCACTTACTTAAGGATGTCTTGGTTGTTCCCAAGCTTTGGCAATTATGAATATAGCTGCTGTAAACATCCATGTGCAGGTTTTTGTGTGGATATAAGTTTTCAGCTCATGTGGGTAAATATTAAGAAGCATGACTGCTGGATTGCAGGGTAAGAGTATGTTTAGTTTTGTAAGAAATTGCCTAACTGTCTTACAAAGTGGCTGTATGGTTTTGTATTCCCACAAGCAATAAATGAGAGTTCCTGCTGCTACACACCCTTACCTCACAATTTGTCAGTGTTTTTGACTTTGGCCATTCTAACAGGGTACAGTGCTATCTTGTTGTTTTAGCTTGTGATCTACTATTTTAAAAATCCATATTTGGGAGAAGAAAGTAGAAATTCTGGATGATAACTGTGGATTTGTCTACTTCTTCTTGCAGCTATACCAGTTTTTTTCTTCATGTAATTTGAATCTGTACTGTTCAGTGTATAAAGGCTTAGAATTGTTACATCTTCATGAATAGATCCTTTTATCATTACATAATGGCTCTCTTTATTCTTCTTCATCTTATATTAATATAGCCATCCCCTTTTTTTATTGAGTTAAATATGTCTTTTCTTAAAACTTTATTTATTCATTTTTTTTTTTTTTTTTTTGGCTGCGTTAGGTCTTCATTGCTGCGCGTGGGCTTTCTCTAGTTGAGGCGGGCGGGGGCTACTCTTCATTGAAGTGCGCGGGCTTCTCACTGCAGTGGCGTCTCTTTTGTGGAGCATGGGCTCCAGGCATGTGGGCTTCAGTAGTTGTGGCACGTGGGCTCAGTAGTTGTGGCTCGCAGGCTCTAGAGCACAGGCTCAGTAGTTGTGGTGCACGGGCTTAGGTGCTCCGCGGCATGTGGGCTCTTCCCGGACCAGGGGTTGAACCTGTGTCCCCTGCATTGGCAGGCGGATTCTTGACCACTGCGCCACCAGGGAAGTCCCCACTTTTCTTTTTTTTTTTTCCCCCACTTTTCTTTTGATTAGTGTTACCAAAGTATATATTTTTCCATCCTTTTAATTTTAACCCATTTGTATCTTTATTTAGCATGAGTTTCTTATAGGCAGCATAGAGTTGGGATTTTATTTTATTTTGTTTTGTTTTATTTTATTTTATTTTGTTGTGCTGGGTCTTAGTTGAGGCTTGCGGGCTCCTTACTTGTGGCATGTGAACTCTTAGTTGTGGTATGCATGTGGGATCTAGTTCCCTGACCAGGGATTGAACCCAGGCCCCCTGCATTGGGAGCATGGAGTCTTAACCACTGGACCACCAGGGAAGTCCCTAGAGTTGGGTCTTAATTTTTAAAAATTCAATCTGGACAGTCTCTGTGGCAGTTAATGAATTCACATTTAATATGATTTACATGTACTATGTTTTGGATTATTTTTATTATTCCACTTTATCACCTTTATTGGTTTATCAGCTATAACTCTTTTTTTGTTTAGTGGTTACCTTAGGGCTTATAGTATGCATCTTTAACTTATTACAATTATCTTATCTTCAGTTGATATTCCACTTTGCTTATAGTATTAGAACATTACAACAGTATATTTACACTTCCTCTTTCCTCCTTTCTGCTTCTGTTGTCATACATTTTACTTTCACTTAAGGTAGAAACCCCAAAATACAGTATTATTGTATTAATCAACACAACTGTTAAACAGATGACTGTATTAAACTAGCATCTTTTAAAGAGATTTAAAAATAAAAAAGTATTTATCTACAGATATGCCATTTCCTGTGGTATTCATTCCTTTGTGTAGATCCATAATTCTATCTGATATAATTTTCCTTCTACTTCAGCATTTCTCACAGTGCAATTCTGCTGGTGATTAATTCCTTCAGCTTCTCTATGTCTGAAAAAGTCTTTATGTTGCCTGTGTTTCTGAAAGACATTATCACTGAGTATAGAATTCTAAGTTGATTTTTTTCAGTACCTGAAAGTCATTGTTCCACTGTCTTCTGGCTTGTACTGTTTTGAATGAGAAGTCTTTTATTCTATTCTTAACTTTGTGTCTTTTCCTCTGGTCACTTTTAAGATGTTCCCCTTATTACTGGTTTTCAAGCAATTTGATTATGGTGAATATTTGACATAATTTTCTTCATATTTCTTATTTTGGGGGTTTACTGATCTTGGGTATGTGGGTTTATAGTTTTCATCAAATTTGGAAAATGACCAGTCTTTATTTCTTCAAATATTTTTGTGCCTCCCTAGTCCTTCAGGGACTGGAACTGGACATAAATTGATCTTCTTGAAGTTGTCCCACAGTTTGATGATGCTCTGTTCATGTTTTTTACTGGTCGTGTGTGTGTGTGTGTTTCATTTTGGATAATTTCTGGGACTATGTTTTCAAGTTTACTAATTTTTTCCTGCAATGTCTAATGTGCTATTCATCCCTTGCAGTATAGTTTTTCCTCTCTCACATTGTAGTTTACATCTTTAAAAGTTCAATTTGGATTTCTTTAAATATCTTTCCTCTACGTCTTGAACACACAGATTATGGTTTTAATAACTTTTAATGACCTACTTAATAATGATGTCAGCTGTGCTATGGATGGGTTGCAATAGATTGATTTTTCTCATCATGGGTCAACAATTCCTGTTTCTTTGTGTGCCTAGTAAATTTTTGCTGGATTTCCCAGTACTTGTTGGGTGCTCTGGGACATAGTTAAGTTGTTGCACACAGTTTGATCCTTTCTGGAGGCTTGCTACTCAGTTCTGTAAATGGGATCAGATCAGCCATTAGTCTAGGGTAAATTGTTTTCTCTGATGTGCCGATGCCCTTCTGAGCACTCTGCCTGATGCCCTTTGCAGTACAGGTTCTCCACTATGACTGGTGGACACACAGAGTCTGCCCAGTCTTTTCTAGCCCAAAGGATTTTTTCTTTTTGTCCTTCATGGTAGTTCTTTCTCAAGTGTTGAGTAGTTTACTCATACAAATGTGCTAATCATACTCGGTTGAAGACTTGATATCTTTGGAAGTCTTTTTCAGGGTAGCTCTCACCTCCCTGTGCTCTGCTCTGCAAACTCTTGCCTCTCTGGCATCCCCAGGACCCCAGGTTTTTTTTTTTTCAACTCAGGGAGATTGTTGGGCTCTGACTGGGTCCTCACCCTGGGCTTCAGCCTCGGCAGGAACTCCCTCCAGGCAGTGAGCAGGAGCTCAACTTGGATTTTCCCCCTCTCAGGGACTTCTGTTCTGTGCTAATCCATGGTTAAAGTTTGAAAAAGTATTCATTTCTCAAATATGTTTTTCAGCTTCACCATGTGCAGGGCCCTGTACTGCTCTTGAGACCAGCTGATTAAAAGTTACTCTTTGTCCCTCTTACCTCTTTATAACTGATACTAGTTTGCTGTTATTTTTATTTGGTGCAATTATGCTCTTTCCCCCCAACAAAGAAAATTATAACACTAGAGAATAAAATAATAAAATATAAGAGCTGGGAAAATGAATTGTGGATGATGTTAGTCACAGAATGACTTGGCAGAGAGGTGGAGAGAAACCTCCTGAGTAACCTCTGAAAACCTACAACACAGTGGTCCAGAGAGGGGTCGGCAAACTATGGCCTGGGGGCTAAGTCTGACCCACTGCCTGTTTTGGAATTTGTGTTCACAATTGTGTACATATTGTCTACTTTCATGTTACAAGGGTCGAGTGGAGTAGTTATGACAAAGAATGCATGGCCTGTAAAACCTAAAATATTTACTATATGGTTCTTTATAGAAAAAGTTTGCTCATGTCTGGTCTAGCAATAAAGTACTAAAAATTATTTGATTCTGACAGGAAAATTCTAAATTCTGACTTGGCAGTAATACTATAGCATAGAGCCCATATATTATATGTGTTATATCTCACAGACTTGCTGCTGAGGGATATAGGCAATTATAGGCCAATTTTCAGAGGTAAAAATTTAGTCACTAACTCTGAAATTCTGTTTCATTCTCATCCTAGGAATCAAATAGTGAAAAAGCAAGCATGAAGTTTTCAAGCTTGTATTGTTTTCTTCTGCTTCTCATTTTTCAAACTGACTTTGGACAAAATGAAGAAACTTCTAGGAAGGAAAGAAGGAAGATGTATTATAGAAGACAGAGAAAAAGTTCCTCGCCCATCCACAGATCCAGTAGACAGCTTGGAATTAAGCAAATGAGGATAGTTACACCAGCAGCAACACTTCCCATGGTTAACTTGGATTATAGTACGGAGGAAAAGTTTGAATCCTTTTTAAGATTTCCTGGAGTAGAATCAAGCTATAATGTGTTACCAGGTAAGAAAACAGTAGGAGAGAGGAAGAGAGAAAAACTCCAAAAAGAAAATTTAAAAAAAATTCAAGTTATTATATTATCTTTTGGTTTAATCTACAAAGATAAATTTTGAAATAATTTAAAAAACCATTTATAGAATATACTTATAATACAAATTATTGTAAAACAGAAAAAATATTACTTATCCTATAACTACATTTATAAAATCATAGTTACTATTTTGGTTTATTATTTCTAGTCTGTTTACTATGCCATGTATTTAAAATAGTTGTAATCATAATATAGTAATATACATGTCAAAACTGCTTTTTCATTTATCATGATAGATCATCTAGGATATAGAAATAAATGATTCAGATGAGTCTATGAACTCATGGCTATTAAATATTTTCAACCAAACATGAAGTTAAGCCACTGTATTTATTTTATATAGACCAAACTACTGAATTTTTAAAGTTTGAAAAGATTGGAAATTCTTCCGAAGATTTCAACTAGGCATTTTTAAACACTAATATTTAATGGTCCACATTTTTCCAGGTTTGGAAGGAAAAAGTAATTGTATTATACATATGGTACCATTACATAAAACTTTCAAAAGACAAAAGAATGTATCACCACATAATGTTCTGTGACCAATACTTCATACATTGTCTCAAGAAAACCAAATGCTTCTAAATGATGTTATTTCCACGAAGTTAACAGAAATAACATACAATTACCATGAAAATAGACAATTTAGGTCACATTTACAACATGATTGAGAGAAGAAAGAGACTAGAGGCAGGGAATTTAAAATGATGATTATAGCGAACCCATAACTCTTAAAGAACGATGAGGTCAATTTCCCTAATTAAGTGGAAAGATATCCAAGCTATAATAATAGAAAATAAAAAGGTTGAAAAGTAGTATGCATAATGTGATCTCAAATCTGTTTTAAAAAATATGCAGTATAGGGTGATGTGCATTAAAATGTATAGAAGATGTATACTAAAGATTTCTAAATTGTCCTAAAATGTTTTCCAGTGGTCTTACAGTACTTTTTAAAAAAATTGTGGTAAAATACACATGACATAAAACTTATCATTTAACTATTTAAAAGTGTACAATTCAGTGGCATTAAGTATATTCACAATGTTGTGCAACCATCACCACTATCTCGTTCCTGAACACTTTCTTCACCCTAAAAGGGAACTACATATATATTAAGCACTTACTCCCCATTTTCTCCTCCCCCCCCAGTCCCTGGCAACCACTAATCTTTCTGTCTCTATGAATTTGCCTATTCTGAATATTTAACATAAAAGGAGTCCTATAATATGTGGCCTTTGGTGTCTGACTTCTTTTACTTGGCATAATGTTTTCAAGGTTCACTCATGTTGTACGGTGTATCAGGACTTCATTCCTTTTTTATGGCTGAATAATATCTCATTGCAGAGAAATACCATGTTTTGTTTATCCTTTCATCCATTGATGGATAACTGCGTTGTTTCCACCTTTTGGCTACTGTGAATAGCACAGCAATGAACATTTGTGTACAAGTTTCTATCTGAATTCCCGTTTTCAGTTCCCTTGGGTATATACCTAGAAGTGGAATATAAGATACCTAGGAGCTGGGCCATGTGGTAATTATATGTTTAATTTATTGAGAAATTGCCAAATGTTCCCCACAGAAGCTATATCATTTTATATACCCACCAGCAATATACAAAGACTCCAATTTCTCCACATCCTTGCCATTATTTTCCATTTAAAAAATATAGCCATTCTTGTGGATGTGAAGTGGTATCACACTGTGGTTTAATTTGTATTTCCCTAATGACTAATGATGTTCAGCATCTTTTTATGTGCTTATTGTTCATTGTATATATTCTTTGGAGAAATGTCTATTCAAGTCCTTTGCCCATATTTTAATTGGGCTGGCTTTCTGTTGTTGAGTTATAAGAGTTCTTCATGTATATTCTAGATATTAGACCCTTATCAGATATTATTTGCAAATATTTTCTCCCATTGTGTACATTGTCCTTTCACTTTCTTGACAATGTCCTCCAATGGACCAAATTTTTAATTTTGATACAGTCCAATTCATCTATTTTTTTCTTTTGTTGCTTGTGCTTTCGGAATCATATCTAAAAATCCATTGCCAAATCCAAGGTCATGCTTTATTTTATGAATATTATATTTTAGATCTTATATTTAGGTTTTGATCCATTTTGAGTTAATTTTTATATTTGGCATGAGGTAGGGGGCAACTTCATTCCTTTGCATATGGAAATACAGTTGTCCCAGCACCATTTGTTGAAGAGACAACTTTTTTCCCCATTGAATGGGCTTGGCACTTTTGTCAAAAATCAATTGGTCATAGATGTAATGGGTTTATTTCTGGACTCTCAATAGTCCACTGGTCTATATGTTTATCCTTATGCCAGTACCATACTGATATAAGCTGATTATTGTAGCTTTGTGGTAAGTTTTGAAATCTGGAAGTGTGAGTCCTCAAATTTTTTTTTTTCTTTCAAGATTTTTTTTGGCTATTTGGGGCCCCTTATAATTCCTTATGAAATTGAGGATTAACTTTTCCATTTCTGCAAAAAAGGCTGTTGGAATTTTGATACACTATAGTACTTTTATAATCAGGAGACAACTCCTGATTATATCTATTTTTTTTTCCAGGGGAGAAATTGGATGGGTGGGATTAGTTTACTGTAAGTATCCAAATGAGAGATGGGTAGGGCTTGAATAGGGCTGACACAGCAGTAAGGGAAAGAAGGGGACAAATGTGAGAGCTCATTTGCGGGGACAGTGGCTCAACAGATGGAAAAGAGTTATCAGGAATAACACTAGGATTGGAAGGAAAACATCCCCTCTATATTCAAATTGACTGTCTAATGGCCTGCTTAGTTGACACACTTATCCATGTATCTACAACACCATATGTAGAGAAAACAATATACTAAAACCCACTGCACTGTGTACTTTAAAAGGGTATTTGAATTGTATTTCAATAACACAACAATTCTAAAAAAAAAAAGATTGATGCAATGTCTCATCAAGAATTCAACGTAAAAAGCACCACAAGCATACAGTCTGATTTCACCTCTCCATCTGCACATCAGGAAGGGTACAATGTGGGCTCATTCATCATTAGTGCTGTTCCAGCTCTCTGCTCTCTGGCACGTGATGGAACTATACTGCTTTTTCTCTTCTGAAGTTAGATGTAGCCATATAATTTGCCTTGGTCAATGTAATTAGACATGTTTAGAGCTTGTGTGTTATTTGCAACCTCACATTCCCACTGCTGTGGCCATCAGGGCAGCCTGCTTGGAGATGAAGCCTATTTTTTGTCCTGACAAACAATATCTACATTGGACAACTAGCAGGAACAAGAAATAACTGAGATTTGGGGGTTGTTTGTTGCTGTTGTATAACTTAACCATCCTGACAGATGCAGGATGGAAGTACGATTCAGGCTCAAGTTACCATGAGGAGGTCACTCTCAGAGCCTAAGTAAGAGGGGTTGAGAATACAGCATGTGAAAAGCATTTCAGAGGGTTACATCTGTAAGGTACTTTTATCCTATGCATGAAAGAACATAGAATGTTATTCTTGTGTGGCTCTATCACATTGGGCTCATTTCCATTCACAAGTGCTAGTAACCATACAAGGAATTTAAATGTTACTGTTCTTTTCTAGGAAAGAAAGGACACTGTTTGGCAAATGGGATGACCATGTATAACAAAGCTGTATGGTCTCCTGAGCCCTGCACTACCTGCCTCTGCTCAAATGGAAGAGTCCTTTGTGATGAGACCAAGTGCCACCCTCAGATGTGCCCCCAAACAGTTACACCTGAAGGAGAATGCTGCCCCGTCTGCTCTGATACTGGTACAAATATTTAGCCCAAACAAAATATCACATGTGATTTAGTCTTTAACTTCCATTTGTTTTTATTTTGTCACTACCTTAAATTTTAAATTATGATAAACTAGTCATCAGGGTACTTAAAATATTGGCACAATGATGATAAACATGGAAATTATTTGGGAAATTGCATGATAGGGGAGAGAAAAATAAAACATCTTGGCTTTAGAGTTCTAGCTCTATTAGAATGAGTAAACTCAGACCAGATCACATTCCACATTTGACTCACAGCATTACAGATGTAGTGATAGAATTTACATAGCAAACAGCTCCCATGTTCTTAGTATGCGTGAAGAGCTCTGCTTAGTTCCTTACATGCATTATCTCACTTAATTCAACTCAGTGTGTTTACAGTTATTAACCCAAATGAAGATGAAGAACTCATGGTGAACAAAGGGAGGAGTGGCTTGCATCTAGAGAGAATAAAGCCCAGTTTTCCCAGTCTATGTGCAGTCATTACTGCTCAGGTAATCCTAGGGAAATAAAGGGCAATGGCCCTGGAGCAGTGGCTTTCTTTTGTGGCACTGCTGTGCACAGAAAGATCACACTATGAGGTTTTGTTGGCTGCTCACTGTGCCTTATCCTATGAGGCTGATGCAGTAGAGGACTCTAGGGAGGAAGCCTCAGGACTCCTGCAAGAAAAGCCTGGCCGATAGCTTATGAAATAAATAAATACGTGTTAAATAATTCGATGGGAAGGGATACAGATATTTTCTGTTGCCTATGATCAAGGTAGATTGTTTCCACGCACACAGGATGATCACAGGGTGGTTACCTACAAAAGTCTCCTACCAGGAAGAAATTCAGAACATTTAGGAACTGTATTTTGGTGTATACTACTAATTATTTTACTAAGCTATTATGACTTTAGAAAATGTTAGAAAACAAAAGTGTTTAATGAAACGGACTCCTTGGGATATGAAACACAAGATTTATAAAGGCAAGATCCAGAAATTCTCAGACATTTTTCAAAGGACTTGAACTATTATTCTTGAAATGCTGTGGTTATTTTGGAAAAATAAACTTGGATATACAGAAAAGATTTTAAATGTTTCAATATGATAGTTTTAGTTTCACTTTGCTAATTTTTTCCTATTCTCCTTTTGCATGTTCTGTCAGAGATGTGAAAAAAATAACTCACAAACTTTATAATATATACTGAATTGAAATTTCAAGTAATTCCTTCACATAATTATATTTTGAGTTCTTTTTTTGGGGTGATTTACGTATGGCATTACATAAAATCATGGAAATGATTAAGTAAATTTTTATATTTTGATGAAAGAAAATCTATGTACTGAGCTCACTTTTCCCTAAAACTCTTCATTCGGAGGGTGAGTCTGAAGTCTGGTCTTTGTCAAGTCTTCCCCACTTTCTGCCAAAGATAATAACAGCTAAATACAAATGTAGATAAACTTTCTACGATTATATATTATGCTATCATCATCATGGAATAATAAAAAATACTCTTGTGCATATGTCTAGGTTAAAGAAACATCATTTAAGTCCAGGACGTCTTCTATAGGTCTCAAGCAGTAAAAATAATTTAAGTACAGAGTCTGGGAGGAAAACAGAAGAGAATTTTCTATAACTCTAAATTTCAGAGGATGCTTTTAGGCCCATGGAGCTGAAAGAAAATCAGACAGATATAATAAATCTATAAATAAAAGCCGATTTCACTACCATAAACAAGTAAAATGTACATCTCTTTCACTTTTTTATGTCTGACAGTGTACAAATTCTTACATTATCAATAAGCCTAATTAACTGAACAGTATCTACTATAAAGTTATCACATATGATTATATTACAATCTCACAATAGGACTGCTTATGGTAAGCAACATATGGTAATATTATTCCCTCTTTAGTCACCAGATAGCATGATACTTTAGTAAAAATAAGTATTAAGGCTCACAAGGAAAAACAAGAATTGCCTATAAAGTCTTACAAAACAGAAATAAAGTTTATTTATTTCTATTAAAACTTCAAACAAAAATTTCAAGATGCATTTCACATTTAAACTGCACTCATATACCTAGAGGGAATATTATTTACTAACCTAATTTTCACTATGATTTTTCCTTTCATTAATACCACAACTTGCCCCTGCTGTCTTCTCCTTATGTGGTCAGTAGCCTCCTATTTGCTACTCAGTAGTATAGCATTAAATGACAGAACTGAATTTTCTGGTGATTCTTCAGAACAAAGAGAACATACCAGTTTACTTCATAAGCAACAGCCGTCTCCTTGGGTGGAAATGCATCCAGCACTGAGAAAAGAGGAACTTCAATTTGAGGAGGATGAAGAAGAAATTAAACAAGATGAAGATAGGGAGCAAAAGGAAAAGATCCCTAGACCTGGAGATTGGGGGAGACCTCCCAATGAGGGACAGAGCAGAGAAGGGGGAGAGCAGAGACCTGGAGAGGAGGGGAGGCAGGCCCATCAACACAGAAACCCAGCAAGGGAGAATGAGGATGAGGATGAGGATGAGGACGAGGACGAGGATGACGATGACACCGTCAGAGGAGATATGTTCAGGATGCCCTCTCAACTCCCAATCCCAGCTACCCCCAGAGGCATACCACCTCTGCCAAGCAGGTGCTCTCTGTCATACAAAACCATCTCCTGTATCAGCGCTGACCTCACACAAATACCACCGCTAACAGCACCAGAGATAACAAGTCTGGAGCTCATAGGTAAGAGACGTTGACGTTCGCTTGATTTTGTGGTTAACTCCCATTGTCCTATGAATGTTATATTTTAATTTTATAATATAAATTGACCCCAAACAGATTAATTTCACAATCTTCAAACATAAAAACTTTGCAGAAGAGATAGGTGTTTACTGCAGAATAGCACCGTCAGGTATAAAGTAAATTCCTCCAAATCAAACCATGATTTCCCATTGACTTTTTTCTAAAGCCAGCTTTATAAGGTATAATTTATATATAGTAAAACATTATTAGCATGTTATTCTTTGAGGTTTTTTTTTTAAGATTTCTTTTTTTGATGTGGACCATTTTTAAAGTCTTTATTGAATTCGTTACAATATTGTTTCTGTTTTATGTTTTGTTTTTTTGGCTGCAAGGCATGTGGGATCTTAGCTCCCCAACCAGGGATCAAACCCGCACCCCTTGCATTGGAAGGTGAAGTCTTAACCACTGGACCGCCAGGGAAGTCCCTGTTATGCTTTGAGTTTTGACAAATGCTTACAGTCAATAATCTAGATATAACATCTCCATCACCTCACCAAACATAACATTTCCATCACCTCACCAAATTCTCTCATGTCCCTCCTTTCACCAGCCCTGATGTTTTCTGTCTCTAGAGTACCTTTTCTAGGATGTCATAGAAATGGAATCATACAGTATGTAGCCTTTTCAGCTGGACTTCTTTCATTTATCATAATGCTTCTGAGGGCTATCCAGGTTGTTGCGTTTATCAGTAGCTGGCTCCTCCTTACTTCTGAGTGGCGTTCCATTGTTTGGATAGACCACAGGTCTCAGGTGAAGAACATCTGGATTATTTCCAGTTTGGGGCAATTATGCATACAGTTGCTATAAACATCCACATATGGATGTTTGTGCCGACCTAAGTTTTCTTTTTCCTAGGGTATATACCCAGGAGTGGGATTGCCGAGTGATACAGTAAAAGCATGTTTAACTTTATAAGAAACTACCAAACAGTTCCTTAAAATGGCTGTGACACTCCTTCCAGCAATATCAGAGAGTTCCTGTTGTTTTCCCCCTTGTTTTAGCCATTGTGGTAGGCATGGAGTGGTCCAGACTTTTTGCCCATGTTCTTATAGGGCCAGGAAGAGCTCTGAGTGGAGGAATGGCAGGACAGATACGTGTGTAAGGCTGGCTGGTGGGCAGACTGGGACAGTGAATGAGTCTTGGCGATAAGGCCCATGCTGGGGATGGCTCTGAAGATGCAGGGGTGAGAGAATCTGAGTGGGGTTTCAGATGTGTCTTGGGGGAAGTAACAGAAATAAACTACCACAGAAATAATAAATGATCGTATAAATAAATACTCAATAGTCACAGCCTGACCCCTTTAATCAGGACAGCCAATCTGCAATAGGACACTTCTGGTGTTATGGCCTTCCTGATACCATGTTCACATGATCTCCTAAGGAATTCTTCTCATGCCCAGAGTGTCCTGCTCCAGCAACGCCCCCTCCTTCTGTAGCCTGCATGCCAGGTGTGCTCTGCCATTAAAACAAAACAAAACAAAACAAAACAAAACAAAACAATTTGTGAAAGTCTAAAGTCTTATGAAAGATGAATGACCTATGCTCAGTCACAGTATCTTGGTTTTATAAGAAGGTCACCACATGATTTTTATAGTACTCACTATTTCTGATAAGCTCATTTTCTGTATTTAAAAATCGTTGACTACTGTACTTAATTAAATGCCAAACCAAAACCCCATAAATTAAAGCATGCAGGAACTTCTATAGATTGAAGTCACAGAACTATAACATAAGATCTAGAGGCAATCTGAGAGATTATCTCCCCAAGCTTCTTACTTAGAGGAAACTGATGCTCAAAGAAGGCAAGTCACATGCCCAAGATTTCATTGTAAAAAACAGTATATTTCTGGTCCAGGGTCTAGGAAATGTCATTAGGGAAATACAAATAACTATAAAAATTAGTTTCTATAGCACCTTCCATAAACACATCTTTGCTGTAAAATGCATAACGTTAACAGAATTGTCTACCAAACCACATTCTGGCTGTTTTAAAGCAGCTTCATCTAAAACATGATGTACTAGAGCATGACAAGTCCTTAGAGTGAAAATTTTGACCATATGAAATAGTCTAGTCCCAGTCTTGTTTTTTTTCTAAACACTCATTTTCTTATATAATACATACTGTCCTTGCTATAAGTATTGCGTTTTCCTCCAGATAAAGCTCTCTTTTGCTATCTATGCATGTGCATGTATACATGTATTTATAGGCACATAGGCCTAAAACACAATTGCTACGTGTCCTAGGCAATTCTATCACCTCCATTCCGGATGAAGCATTTAATGGATTACCGAATTTGGAAAGGCTTGATCTGAGCAAAAATAATGTCACCTCTTCAGGCATAGGTCCAAAAGCATTCAAGGTAAATAACATGCTCTGACTTCTAACAGTCCACGTGGATGGCTTTCTCATGACTTGTACTGTCAGTGGGTGGAGATGGAGAAGGAAGGAAAAGTAAAATGTTTTATTGGAGTTTTCTCTGATGTCCCTAAACTGTATTCAAGTTTTATCTTGAATATAGTATATTGTTTTATAGGTTTCTAGCTGTTTTTTCTATGCTTTGTCCTTAAAGCACCCACAACAGCATGAATGACAAAACTAATGTTTTGAATTTATAGAGGAGTTTCTCCCTAAGTAGCAGAAAACATGTTGAAATATGGTCTCTTAGTACATGAGGTATTTCTGGGAAAAAAGGAGAGCTTATCCGGAAACTCTATTAACATTTTCAGGCCAGCAAGACAAAGCTTCCTTATTTTGTGCTATCTGCAAAATCTGATAAAGGATACTTCAGCAGGAGGGGGTTCTAGAAAAACAAATGGGCTCAGATGAAAATTAACATGGGGATACGCTAGGGAAAGAGAAAAGCATAGAGTAAACCTTTGAAAGAATCAGATTTAATTAAAAATTTTTTCTAAAAGGGAGAAAACAGAGTATCAAGGACTTTCAGAAAAACAAAGGCAGAAGAAAGGAGGGGTCTGTGTGTGTAAACAAATACTCATAAATGTGTGCGCTTAAAGAAGCCCAAGTAAAACAAGTTACATGCCAGGAGGTCAAACTTTATCCCCTTGGATGGTCTTCTGTCCACTCTTTGGACAAATCACTGGCCTCTTACAAGCTCAGTTCCTGGTTCTCATATAGATTCTGGACTGCAGACGAGAGAGCTCCAGACACTTGGTGTCCACGTTCATGTGAAAGACCTGGAGTCCTGCCTCATGCTAGCCGTCCTGATAGAAAAACAGTTGAGACTTGTGCATTTCCTGTATTTGATCAAAAAAGAGGACACTGCAGGAAATTACCTTTTTCTTGTTTTGGGATTCTCTGTCCCATTTCCAAACTGCTGAAATTGACTTTGAGCACCACTGATGTAAATCATTCTGTAACTTTGGTAGTGTAGGTTAGTTTGGTCAACAAACATGTGACTACAAATGTGGAAATGCACTCTCCAGACAGTCAAAACTGTTTGGGTACCATACAGAAACAGTTTGTGACATTTGTAGCATTTAATTTTGAAGAATTTCCACAATCATTAGTGCTGTTTTATGACTCTGTTTCTACTTAGTATAGATGGAAAACTTGAGTTCACAAACACATTGAAAGGGTTCAAATTGCTGTCTTGTTAGCATCTATGACAGATTCAGATTATTTAATGATTTAATTAACTTTGTGTCTACTGCTGAGAAGTTGAAAACCTAAGATCTAGGAAAATATGACTGGTCCAGTGGCGATAGGAGCTTTCTCTTGTTTTCTAAAGTCACCATAAAAATATGGGTGAGTGTGATGCAAAAATCACCAAACGTAGTTTGCTGAAAATACCAGGGAATAAATGCTATTAACAGGACCAACATCTACCTGGCAGGGAGAATATGGGGATTCTTGTCTAAACCTGAGCAACTGAAGGTTTGTGAAACTTTAGTAACTACCGTAAATTGACCATTAAATGACATATATGATTGTACATCTGTGACAAGATAAAAAAGTAATTTTGAGATTTGCCTTTTAAGCTTCTAAAGAATTTAATGCGCCTGAATATGGATGGAAACAATTTGGTAGCGATTCCTTCAGAACTACCATCTACATTAGAAGAACTTAAAATCAATGAGAACAATCTTCAGTTTATTGATGAAGAAAGTTTATCAGGTATTTAACATTTGACTTTATGATATGTGTCCATATAACCTTTCTTCTGTAGTTGTGTGGAAATTTTATTTGCAATATTGCTAAATGAATAGCTAGTAAAATTTTTTTAGGTCATGTTACCATTTAAGTTGATAAAATTTATTTTAACTATTGACTGGTGAAACTTTAAAAAATGTATTTTAAACTGCCCATTGTCTTAAAAATGCATTTTATAAATAAACTTACAGTGATTTCAGGTTTTCATCATTCACAATACAATAACTAAATTACAAATCCATAATATCCTAAGAGTTACACTAACATTCCCCACACAGCCAGGTGTTCTGGTGCTGTGTTTGTACCGATGTTTTTGGTATCAGTGGTGATAACACAGTATCATGGCTTGTTGAACGGGTCTCCTTTAATCACCCTTAGATGCTCAATACACCCCATACACAACTCCCACTGCCTCTCAACATTCTGCAGTTTTTAACTTGACATGTTTTGGCAAATGAGAATTATGCATAAAATATAAGTAAATGAGCATACTATGTGAGGCTGAGGGGTAATCCTACAAACAAAGTACATAAACTTTAGCACATGCACTCTATATGGCAGTCACTTTGGCTTTGACAGCCTTGTTCCCTAGAGAGTTGCTCTGGCACTTGTCCATGAGGCACATGCACCCCACAGGGCAAGACAAATGATGTCCATGGGTGTGTGGTTGCCACGACAGCCTGGCTTTCCCATGGATGCGCTTTAGTGAAGGTGCCCCACATTCTGTACATTTGATACAACTGGAATTTACTCTTCTTAAGACTGTTCCTGGACTAGCTGGATAACTAAAGTTGTCATATTATGAACTCTGTATAAAAGAGGCAGTATTATATTTACCTTTTCGTGAATTCTAGCTATGTCTTTGATTAGATTATATGCTTCTTTAAGACAAAAACTGCCTAATTTTTCTTTTTATCTTCCTAACAGTCTAGTGTAGTTCTTGAGGTATAGTGCTTAACATTTTTTATTTGATTTGAAATATATTTATTAGGTTAATGTTGATAACCAAGCCTTTAAAGGAATAAAACAATTCCATTATTTCCTTTCACTCCTCAAAAAACTTCATAAGGACAAAACACTTCTGGTGATGGGGAAAAAACAATAATGAGAACTGCCAAATCTGAGGATTACAGAGTTATGGAAATACTCTATTTCCAGATGGATTTCGGGGTACTTAACAAACAAAATTTGAAGGTCTTTTGTCATATGGAAAAGACATTAGAAAGTTCAATTTCTAACTGCTAGGTGAAACAGCCAAAGGAACACTTAATTTAGGACAAGTGTACTAATGGGTTATATGTGATCTACATGTGAGATGGTATTTCTAGCAGTGTTATCAAAATGACATGTTTTAAGTCCTTATTTGGAAGGTGCTCTCACACATTCCTACAACTGCTTCTCCACACGCACTTCTCCCTCATAAAAAAATTTCCATATTCCCAGAGGGTTGACTGTGTTCCAGGGTGAACTGGCCTCTTCCTCGATCCACCTCCCATCTCTACAGTCTGAGCACCTCACAGGCCTTGGCCCTGTGCAGGCGGCCAGTGAGGAGCCTCTGCACTGTCACCTTGTCCAGAGAGGCCCCTGTAGTGTGTGGCCCAAAGGCTCCTCTTCTCTTTGGCCTGTGTCTTTAGTCCCGTTCCAGGGCTGGTCCCTCAGGTACTGAGTTCTTAGTTCTGCTCTAATGCTGGCCCCTCAGGTACTGGGTTTTCTCTCGACTGCTGTAGTCACTGGGGCTCCTCAGCTCCTGTGAGTCCCACTGCTGTGGATGGTCAGGTTGGCTGGCAGTGAGCAAGGCAAGCCCAAGCACAGGCCACTGCCAGTACTGTGACACTACTTTTCTGGGTGGAAGCCCCTGGCTTGACCATCAGTGGCCTGTAGCACTTCTGTTAGCTCCCTCATGACCCTTCAGGTTTTATATATATAGTTCCAGAGAAGTGGGGAAGAAGGGCACTCCAGGGAGAGAAGCAGTATGTACAAAGGTGTGAAGAAACAAAACAATTTGGATACTATGGGAAATCCAGTTTCATGGATCTTGGATGCAGCGTGTGATGGGGAGTGAAGAACAAAAGATGATGTGAAAAGGTAGGAAGGAACCACACAACAGACAGCTCTGCACATGCTATGCCGAGGTGCTGGGAGTTCATCCAGAATCCACTGAGAGATGTGCATACCCACTATAGAGAAAAGGAAGGTCTTAAAATTGAAGGGAAGGTGAAAAAATAGAAGGGAGGGATAGCAGGAGAAAACTGGACATGCTAAAAAATGTTCCTGTCTTCATTAATGTTAAAAACAAAACAAAACCCATGATCATGGTGGCCTTTCTAGCAATGATGGTGGTGTGGCTATCCAGTCAGAATATCTATGAGATCAAGTTCTCACACAAGGTCTATCCATGTCTATAACCTGTCATGTAGCTCCCCGCCCACAATGGGAAGGACTTCCTACCAACTTTCTGCTAATAAATCCTCTTTCTGCCACATTCTAACCTACAAGAACCTTCTCTACCTCCATCCTTTTGCCTGTTACATATAGGAACGTACATACTATCTATGTATACACAATATACACATAAGCCAGAGAATAACCGTAAAGTAATGTATAATATTAATTTACATTGTTGTGTTTTGTTTCTCTTTCTTGTGAGGTCATGTAATGACCACCAGTCTACTTCTATTATCTATTTTCCTCTGAAAAACTTCTATTACATTCCAAAACCTCAACTATGTACTAGATAATTATGCTGGATTCTCAGTATCTTTAGTTGCGGAAATTAAGGAGTTTTGGTTATATGAGGAAATAGAATCACTTATAATTTACTAGTTGGCCTCCATAATTCCTCTCTGTCCTTCAGCTGATGTTAAACTCCAGCAGATTAATATTTTGTCATGCTGTTCCCTATCCAGAGGCTGCTTGTTGCCTAGAGAAGGAAAGTCAGACCTTATTTTCTGGTGCACAAAGGCCCTGCACAGCCCACCTCTGCCCTCTCAACAACCTTCATCCCCTCTTGCATATGGCCCACTCCAGGGCTGGTCTCTTTCCTACTCCTGAGCACACCCATGTGAGTTCATGCTTCCATGAGTTCACCTGGCTGCCTCACCCTCCCATGTCTACCTACATCTTTCTGTCTTGAGAATCTAGCCCCACTCACACTTCCGTACCACTCAAGTCTACACTGCCACCTCCTCCTTGTCATGTTCTAGAATCTATGATCTGTACTCCTGACGGTAGTGTCTTTTGTTTATCCTTAGACTATGTCTTACTTCTCTGATATGCCTAAGAGTAGGATCTGAGTTGCACAGAGCATTTCAGTGCAGTACCCATGACTTGAGTTGAATGTGAAAACATCCCCTATTCTGAAAATTTTGGCCACTGAACAAGCTCCAAAGTTACACCCTGAATGTCTGACTCAGACACCTCTGGGTATCTTCACTGCTGAGCTGTCCATTCTCCTTTAAGTTTCCAGTTGATTTGGTCATACCACTCCTGAGACCAGTAGAAACAATTTAGAAAAATCTTGTTTGTATAAAGGCCTTTCTTGGTAGCTCAATCTGAATGTGTGGAGAATTTTTGATCATTCTCCTTTCAAAACGTCCATCTGGCTGCACTGTCAGAGTGCACAGGAGTGAACACTGTGATGGGAATTCACTACTATAACTCCCTTGTTCAGAGACTGAGGGTTTGCCAGGCAGAGTGCTCCTTCAGTGTCCTGGAAAAAGGAACCACCCATTGCATTACATTCCTCATACATCCTTGATTATGCTGCCATTTCATACCTGTCTGTCTTTGCAAATACTTCGAATGACCCTCTACAACCTTCTACTTCTCATCTGCCTGCATTCCAAGTCCCTGCTTGGCCATTGCTTCCTCTGTGGGGTGCCCTGGCCCCCCAACTCCCTCCTCTGGCTCCTTATACAAACTTTCCTTTCCATACTGTACATTCTTGACTTCCTTTGTCATAGATTAATTGACCATAAATGCATGGGTTTATTTCTGGGCTCTCTATTCTGTCCCATTGATCTATGGGTCTGTTTTTGTGCCAGTACCACACTGTTTCAATTACTGTAGCTTTGTACTATAGCTTGAAACCAGGTAGTGTGATATCTCCAGCTTTGTTCTTCTTTCTCAAGATTGTTTTGGCTATTTGGGGTCTTCTGCGTTTCCATAAAAATTTTAGAATTATTTGTTCTAGTTCTGTGAAAAAGGGTATTTTGATAGGGATTGAACTGAATCTGTAGACTGCCTTAGGGAGTATGGTCATTTTAACAGTATTAATTCTTCCAGTCCATGTACAAGGTGTATCTTTCCATTTGTTTGTGTTGCCTTCAATCAGTTTTTTTTCATGAATGTCTCTTGGTTTTCTGAGTACAGGTCTTTTACCTTCTTGTTTAGATTTATTCCTAGGTTTTTATTCTTTTTGATGCAATTGGAAATGGGACTGTTTTCTTAATTTCTCTTTCTGATAGTTTGTTGTTAGTGTATAGAAACTCAACAGATTTCTGTATATTAATTTTGTATCCTGCAACTTTACTGAATTCATGTACTAGTTCTAATAGTTTTTTGGTGGCAGTCTCTAGGATTTTCTGTATATAGTATCATGTTGCCTGCAGTGGCAATTTTACTTCTTCTTTTCCAACTTGGATTCGTTTCACTTCTTTTCCTTGTCTGATTGCTGTGGCTAGAACTTCCAACACTATGTTGAATAAAAGTGGTGAGTTTGGGCATCCTTGTTTTATTCCTGATCTTAGAGGAAATGCTTTCAGCTTTTCACCGTTCAGTATGATACTGGTGGTAGGTTTGTCTTATATGTTGAAGTATGTTCCCTCTATACCCACTTTGTTGAGAGTTTTTATCACAAATGGATGTTAAATTTTGTAAAAAGGTTTTTCTGCATCCATAATAAAAGATCATTTGACTTTTATTCTTCAATTTGTTAATGTGGTGTATCACATTGATTTTTTTTGTGGATATTAAACCATCCTTGCATCCCTGGGATAAATCCCACTTGATCTTTTGAATTTGGTTTGCCAATATTTTGTTGAGGTTTTTTGCATATACATTCTTCAGTGATATTTGCCTATAATTTTTTCTTTTTGTGTGTGTGTGGCGTTTTGGTTTTTGTATGAGGGTTACAAACTTTCATCACACAGCACAACAGTGATTTCTCTACAGGTCTGCCTCTCCTGGACCAAGCATTCAGCATTGAGTCCTGGCTGATCTGAGCATTTGGGATTTGCAAAGTACTAGGGAAAAGGCTCTAAGGGGGCAGGGGGATACAAATAAAGAAGCTACAACATCAGTCCTCCAAATAAACTGAACATTTCACATGAAATTTTGAAAGCCTATAGAAATTACATGTTTTTTAGTTATCCTAATGTTACAATAATTTTATTTTTTTATAGACTTAAATCAATTGGTCACCTTAGAATTGGAAGGAAACAGTCTCAGTGAAACCAATGTCAATTCTTTAGCTTTCAAACCTTTGAAGAGCCTATCCTACCTGCGTCTGGGAAGAAATAAATTTAGAATTATACCACAGGGTCTTCCTGCTTCTATTGAGGTACCAATATCTTACTTATAATATTTTATATTTTAAATACAGCACACTATGACAAAACAAACAATATATTTTAAAAGGTTATTGTGATGCATATTAAACTCAGTAGTTTTGGTGCTATATACAGAATTTACTATAATTTGAGCACTGTTTTCAAACAATACAAAATTATGAATCAAAATTATAACTACTAGTAGAAAATCTTGATAAAGTGAAAATTGGTTCTGCCGACGGCTCTTGGGGAGAGAACAGGGAAGATGAACTGAGTATTCAAACGGAAACTACAACTTGCAAAAAGTACCTTGACTTGCAAAACTGTCCCAAACTGGAACTGTGACGTTCATCCCAGTCTGTTCCACCCAGAGTCCCACATGGACTAGCAGTGACCCTGTGAAAATGGACAAGATTTGCAGAGAAGGCTGATGACTGTGCCAGCAGCACCACCCCCCCACCCTCTTCCCACAGCTTACTAGTTCTAACTAGCTCCTACCAAGGGCCCAAGCACTGTCCTGTCTCCATCCCCTCTGGAGACACTCCCTGCTGCCCAAGTGTGTGGTCTCCCTTGCTACAACAAGGAACACACTTAACTAAGGGGGGACTCTGGGGGGCCTTCTCTGCTGAGTGTACGCCCCAACTTCCTGCATTAAGAACAGAGGCCTGGAAGATCCAGCTGACTCCTAGGCCACCTCCTCTGAGTTCTGTTTCTGCCACATACACAATCAGGCAGCAGGACGAAGCTTCCCACTGCTGTGGACGCAGTGAGCCAAGAGAGGGCCATTAATCTCGATATGATACTGCTGCTACCACAGCCACCATGCTTCCTCTTCCTACTTCCAGATTAAGATAGACCTTTAGAATTTACCAAAATTGTAAAGATTGAGGTTCTATAACCTGGCTTTACCTCAGAATCACTTGGATTCTAAAGAAATACAGATTCCTGGACCTATCCCAGACATGCTAAATCAGGTTCTTTGGAGAATGGGGTCAACAATTTATAATTTTTAAAAAAATTAAAATTTTAGATAGATCATGCATGCACACAGTAAAACACACACACAACACTTGAATAGTACAAAAGAGCAATGTGTCTCTATTCCACGTCTGACCCTCTCATCCCTGGTTTCTCTTTCCAAAGACCCTCTCGCTAGCTTCTTGGAGGTGCTGTCCATGCAAGTACATGTGCTGTGAATCCTTCCAATGCACTGCTTCACAGCTGCAGTTTCAACGTATAAATGAGTGTGCTCTGATTTAGGTTGGAATTTATACTTTAAAAAGCTCACGAGTGATTCTAATATACAATCAAGTTTAGGAACCACTGATCTAGTTCACCCCGAAATATGTATGAAGGTAAAAGCAAAAAGCTAAAAATCACTTTACCCACTTCCAACAATACCAAAATTAAATGACAAAGAGGGGGAAATTACTACAACAGGAATAGAAAGTTACTCTGAATATATATACCAATTGTACTTCAGAATTCCAACAAGATTCCTGAGTGAAAAATTCCTTGTAATGCTAAATGAATTTAACTTGAAGGCAGCTAGCTGTTGAAAACTTACTAATAGTTCTAGCAAACTTCACCCTGATGTTAAATGAAGGCTCTTAATTAACTGTTAATTAAAGTAATTATAATACAAACAAATCTAAAAAATGTGAGCCTAAAAAAATTACAGACAGCATGGACTGGTAGGAAGCAGGCTGACCTAAGCTGGGGCCAGCCAGCATGAGTTTCCCTCATGTATTAGCTGTGTAACCTTGCAAATATCTTGCCATCTCTCCAGGTCTGAGTTTCTCTACTGCTAAATGGGGATAATTTCTACTTATTTCCTACTTTTTAGGATCTTGAAGCCCAAATGAAATAATTTATGTGAATAAGTTGTTTTGTAAATTAGAAAGCTTTATACAATTATTATGGTATGCTATACCATATATCATTTTATGGTTAAAAAATAATTAAATAAAATTCATTTAATTCCATAACCATGACAGATAGTACATTTTATTTTACTAGTTAGAAAATCTGACAACTTAAAAATATGAACTCATTTTGAAGTGCTGCAATACTCTTTAGCTAACACTAGTGACAACAGTCTATAACCTGATTTCAATTCTGTGAGATTGAATATATTTATCAACTAATATGAAAAAAATAAGTCTCTTCTCTTAATTATAGGAATTATACCTAGAAAATAACCAAATTGAAGAAATAACTGAAATTTCTTTTAATCATACCAGAAAGATCAATGTCATTGTACTACGTTATAATAAAATTGAAGAAAATAGAATTGCTCCTTTAGCCTGGATAAATCAAGAGTAAGTACATGCTACAATCTGACTTTCTTAGATGATTTCTTTCCTTTGCCATTATTAAACAGGGTATGAACATGGGCAAGTGAGGGAGGTGACAGCATTCTTTCTTAGTGAACCTCCCCCTACATAAAACTTGGCTATTTGCATAGACTTCAAACCATTCATGATATGACTGATGTTAGGATGGCCATGGTCACTGCTGCTGGGGACACCCTACAGTGTGCAAGTGCTAAGCCCAAGCAGTGTGACCTTAGGTCTGATCACTGTTCTGCTCTCTGCTGACCTCACAGGCAGTCATGAAGTTTAAGTGAGATGACCCCTTCCCATAGTGAGGAAGGAAGCTGCCCTCCTCTCCCTTTCTCCCTCACCATTAGGTGGAAGCACCAGCATTCACTGTTCTATACCACACTGTCTTCATTCCTTCAAACTATTTCTCTATTTCAAGTGCTACAAAACAGACTAAAGAATGCGTGACCCGATAGCGGAAGCAAAAAGCAGAGCCCATCTTCCTGGAGAGGAATCAGTGGCCCCAGGCTGTAGCCTCAGTGAAGGGCAAAGTGTGGAGGCCTTGCTCATCAGGAAGGAGAGGATTAGCTACACAGGGAAACAGGGTCAGGCCCTGGCAGCAGCTGCATCAGAGCAGATCTATAGTCATGTGGTGAGGGAATGAGGGATCTGAGTGGCACCATGGGGACAGGCATCTTTCAGAAGCAGGACAGAGATGAAAAGAGGCCTTGAGGGCCAATTAGGTTTAGCAGGATGTGGCAGTGGCAGGGCAACTGAGTCTTCATCAGGTGAAAAGTCTTCATGGGGTGGGCAGAAGCCGCAGGTGAGGCTCTGAAAAAAGCCAGATAGCTCACCACATTTCCCAGATCTTCTGGCTTATTAACAACCTTTTCTAGATGCCTCATTCTCACCCCAAGTCCCAGATCCCAGGTCATCAGATCAAATGTGGAACAAGAATGCAATAACCCCTCAACACTGCTACTTTCTTGCTGGAACCAGAGATGATTTTAGGGTTTGATGTCAGCTAGGACTCTGGACTTCATTTCTCATACAAGTTTGACCTTCGAGATATTTGGGGGACCTCTTTGGGTCTGAGCATTACCCCTGGGATATGAGTTTTTCTCTCTGAACTCTGGTGCTCCTCTATTAGAGAGGAACTCAAGCAGCTCTGTGGTACCCGGGTAAGAGCACTAGCCTTGCAGCCAGACCACCATACAGCCACACTTGCACTGGGAATCATTACAGCACACTGAGTACTGGCAGGAAAATGGACAAGCATCTTGACTGGCTTGTCAAAACTTTGAGCTTACAGTCACTGCTCTGATGTCCCCACTCTGTTTACTCTTTTCTAGAAATCTAGAATCAATTGACCTCTCCTACAACAAGCTCTACCACGTCCCCTCCTATCTACCCAAGTCGCTGCTGCACCTTGTGCTCATCGGCAACCAGATTGAGCGCATCCCTGGCTTTGTGTTTGGCCACATGGAACCAGGCCTGGAATACCTGTACCTGTCATTTAATAAACTTGTGGATGATGGCATAGACCGAGTTTCCTTCTATGGGGCTTATCATTCTCTGCGAGAGCTGTTTCTGGATCATAATGAATTAAAATCTATACCACCTGGGGTACAAGAAATGAAAGCACTACATTTTCTGAGATTGAACAACAACAAGATACGGTAAATTTTGGCCTTTTCAAGTATACATTTAACTTGTCATGGGTGACAAAATATAGGATTAAACAACCATGACATGATGTCTGGAATTTACTTTAAAGAAAAAAAGTGACAAGAGGTTGCATTAAACAAGATTGGCAAATGTTAATGATTGTTGAAGCTGGATGATAATAGGTATGTAAGGATTCACTATAGTGTTTTTTCTACTTTTCTATGTATGCAAACTTCCATAGTAAAAAAATGTAAAAATAGAGTATGATTATATAATACCTAGAACCTTAGAGGCATGTTCAAGTGAGACTTCAAGGCAGTAGACTATGGTGCTAATCCCACCTCCATATGTAATTTCAAACACTGTAATCTGTAGAACACAAAACCTAAGTATATGCTAAAATTAAAATTGCTTCTATCTAGATTTTTCTGAAGACAAAATTCTGAATAAATTTATTGAGACTCAGCTCCCTCACTTCTGAGGATACATTTTTCTGTGTGTGTTCCGTCTGCTGACAGAGTCATCACCCCTGCCTAGAAAGTATGAATGTCTCAAGAATTAATCTGGAACGCTTTGTTAGTGCAGCCAACGAGGGAGGCAGACCCCAGAGCTCTGTGGTCTTGTCCTTGGAGATTATACCCCTTACTCTTTTACCTGTCTCTACAATTCCAAACATAAACTCCTGAAAAATAAAACAAAGAAAGAGTCAAGAGTTTATAGGGGAAAAGGTGGGGATGGGAAAGGCTTTAAAGATTCAGAGTCAAAATTTTTTGGCCAAAATAATTCCTAGGTCATGCTTATATGCTTCCTATTGCATTGCATCAGGAGGCATACAATATCTGTCCCATTCTGGTGAGATTTAGGTGGTCATGGCCTGTTATCTCCATTATAACCTTTCTCCTCCACCACTGAACCAATGGTTTTTTCACTCACAGATGCTTATTGCTTGCATCTGTTATTTCCTTAGGGGTAATAAAGTGGTGAATTTCTATTTTTGTCATTCTTTCCACATTTTATAGCTGGACTTCGTCTGTAAATAATATTTTCTTTTCAACTAGGGCAACTTTGTTACTCTGAAAGGTAGGCTCAGCTCTTTCCTTTAAACTGCCTAGCAGAGTAAGAAGTTGGTTACAAATTTGTAACTGTGTGAGGTGATGGATGTTACCTAAACTTATGGTGGTGATCATTTCAACCACATACACATACAGCAAACCATTACGTTGTACACTTTAAACTAATACAATGTTATGCCAATCTTTATAAAACTGGAAAAAAATATACATATGCATTAAACATGAATGAAAAGGACTATAAAATATATGAAAATTTTAATAGTGGCTGTCTCAGGATAAAAAAGAAGTTAGTGCCTAAATATTTTTGCTTTATTATTTTGTTTTTGGCTTTTTCTCTTTCTCTGGAGGATCAATATGAACTTATTATGGCTTTATATATTAAGAATGTTTCAATCAACTGCAATTATTGTTCTTAAACTGTCCCATCTTTGGCCAATGGTAGCCCTTCGAGTTGGTTCCTGTGTCCTTGGATAGGCCTCCGTAGATCTTGGATGGCTCACTTTTATATTCCCCACTACAGCCCGATGCCAGCCTTCTTCCAAAGAGCCCTAGCTCCTCTCACTGGGGAATCGTGTTCAGAGGCCCCAATCTGGGCACCAGGCATCTTCCTTTCAAATGTGTTGTTACTGTTTCAAGGCCTTTCAGTGGACTGCCAGAAATATATATTTTGTGAAGAAAAAAAAAATGAGTTCATACAGATATTCCCAAGTCAAATTTAATGTTACAGAGAAGTCCTTCTGTTTTAAACTTGCTTATCTTACACTGAAAATCTAGGTTCCCAACAATAACCTATATTTACTATAAACAATAGTTTCAAAATGATAATACCATTATTACAACTAACAACAAAAGTATTTAATTAAGTTTATTATGTTTTTAGTAGTTCTATTTGTCCTTAGAATATGTTCCATGAAGGATGTATAGATTAAATACAGAAGTTTTCTCTGTAACAATAGGTCAACAACTTAATATTCAGATAGGTCTTCAATTTGCTTTGGTTTTTAGGAATTGCTACTTTCTATATAATATTTTTCTATGCCTGTCCCTTATACCATATTCCACCCTTTCCCATAGGTTAAGTGTTTTAAAATTTATTTTTGGCTGTGTTGGGTCTTTGTAGCTGCGTGTGGGCTTTCTCTAGTTGCGGTGAGGGGGGGGCTACTCTTTGTTGCAGTGTGCGGGCTTCTCATTGCAGTGGCTTTTCTTGTTGCGGAGCACGGGCTCTAGGAGCGTGGGCTTCAGTAGTTGTGGCACACAGGCTCTAGAGCACAGGCTGAGCAGTTGTGGCGCACGGGCTTAGTTGCTCTGCGGCGTGTGGGATCTTCCCCGACCAGGGCTCGAGTCCATGTCCCCTGCATTAGCAGGCGGATTCTTAACCACTGTGCCACCAGGGAAGCCCCTAAACTTTTAAATTAATTTCCCATTGATGATCCCAGTGTTATTTTTTTTAAATATAAGCATACATACACACATTCATATTCCCCACTGCCTCTCACAATTATTATACAAATTATTACACAAAAGGATTATTATTTTTTTCTCTCTCTCTGGAAAGAGTGTATATTTTTTCTGTTCTTCACTTTTAAAAATTATCAGTATATCCTGGCTATCACTCCATATCAGTATGTAGAGAGTTTCCTCATTCCTTTTTACAGTTGAATAGTATTCCACTATATGGACATTTTATTCAGCCAGTTCCTTATTGATAGACATTTGATTGTTTCCATTTTTTTATACTATAAATAATGCCACAATGTACAACTCTGTTCAAATGTAATTTTGTATTTTTCCAATCTAACTTTGGGATAGATCCCTAGAAGTGGGATTGCTGAGTGAAAGGTATAAAATGCCCATGTAATTTTGCTAGATACTGCCAAATTCCTATCCATGGGGCTGTACTGTTTTGAATTTCCTTCAGTGATGTTTGATCCTATAGAGCCTCACCATCAGAACATGTTAATGAACTTTTGGATTTTTTTGGGAGGGTGCTGGGCAAATCTGGTAAGTGAGAGTGGTATGCCAGTATCATTTCAATTTACATCTTTCTTATCATGAATGAAATTAAGCATCACGTTTACATGCCATTTCATTTTCTCTTCTGTAAACTGGTTACCCAGGTATCTTTTTTTTTTCTCATTTCCCTCTCCTCCTAGGTTTTTAGGTCTTTGTATATTAGCCCTTTATCTGTAATATAAGTTGCAAACACTTTCTCCTAGTTTGTGACTTGTCTTTTAACTTTGCATTTAAAAAAAAAAAACACCTGTAGTCAATTTATTAATCTTTTCTTTTAGTGCATCTGGTTTTTGAGTCACACATAGGAAGATTTTTCCCCCACTCCCAGGGTATGAACATGTTTTATTCTACTATTCTATGGCTTCATTTTTTCACATGTAGATCTTTGACATATTTGAATTTTTTTCTGGTGTATAAGAAAAGGATCCAATTTTATTTTAAAAACAAAAGAGTTTTTAAAAGAAATATAAAATTTAGCTCCTAAATTATGAAGGCAGAATATTACTTGGATCATTTATGACTTGCATGTCTATTTTTCCTTAGGGATATTCTTCCAGAACAAATTTGCAATTCTGAAGAAGATGGTGATTCAACCCTGGAACATCTTCATCTTGAAAACAACTATATTAAAACAAGAGAAATATCATCCTACGCATTTTCATGCATAAGATCATATTCAAGTGTCGTTCTTAAACCACAAAATATCAAGTAATTCCACATTTTTCTTTGTTATTTGTAAATTATACTCACATATCTGTTTCAGTAGCATCTTTCATCAATGAGAGAGATATAATGTCATGTTATACTTAGTATCATTATGCTAGCCAACCTGATTCGCCAACGCACATAAGAACAACCAGACATATCTACAAGGTTTAGTCTTCTAGCAGTTTTAGTGAAGGTTTCAGTTTTACACTCTAGAAAGAAGCCATCTCATTGCAAAGTTTTCTCATGAGAATAGGATGTTGTGTGCTACTGAACTAGACTGGGAGAATCTAGAACAAAATAAGCATGTCCTTTACAACAGATCTTAGTATTGCTATTAGCTAAGAACTCCCTGAGTCCTTTTAAAAATTATGTATATTATGGTTCAAGACCAAGAAGTTGATAACAGGAAAAAATAATAGGTAGAATTTATGAACTAGTGTTCTGTTTATTATTCTACTGTTAAAGCAATAATTTATTAATTTTCTATAAGACCCTATGATACAATTACTGGTATAAATAAACTTAATTATTGTCTTAGCTTTAGTTCCTTCTATTAATTACACGTGTGGAACTAAAACACTACTATAAAGTTAATTTCCTGGTTTTGAGAATTGTACTATGGCTAAGTATGTGGTTATTAACATTAGGGGAAGCTGGGAAAAGGGTATATGTGAATTCTATATGATTTTTGTAATTTTTCTGTAAGTCTAAAATTTCTCTGTAAGTCTAAAAAGTTTAACAGTATTTTAAGATCACCCTCATTATTCTTTGCTCAAGATCAAAAGATTTTATGGGAAGCAGTGGAGTTTGCTTAAAATATATGTTAATTTTCCTTGACTAAACCTTGTAAATGTAAACCTAATGCATAAATTAAAAAAAATTTTTGCTCCTCTGGTCATTGTTAGTACCTCTTTTCTTTGCCCTAATTTGCTCAAATGTATCCTTTTACTCAGTTCAATTTAACATAAAGCTATTAGTATTCACTATATACTAGACCCTAACAAAACCATACAATACATTAAACTTTTCATTATGTAATGATCTTTTATCTTTATTTCTAAAGTAATTTGTAAAAGACACATACAGAAACCACGTTGACTTTTCTTGTTACTCTCAGTTTTGTACCTTGAAAAAAACACCAGATTAGGAACTTAAGTTCTAGGCTTGGCCCCCTTGGGCAGGTTACTCTAATTTTTCAAACTTCAGTTATTCAATTTTTTAATAGTTCCCTCACCATCCTCAGAACCTTCCAGCCCCACTTCACAGGGTCATTACGAGAACCAGAGAATAAAAAGCATCTGGGAAGCGTGGTATGACAGGTGAGTATACTTATAATTGCCAACCTTTCATATAAAATTGACAGCAACCAGCAAACCAGCATATTCAACCAAAGTTGATTATTATTTGGACAGCTTTCAAGATGTGTAAGTTTGATTTATCCCATTTAAGCTAATGTTATTTCTAAGCCCCTTTTCTTAATATCTAGGTTTTTGAGATTACAAAATGAACAAGAATAATAATATGATACAAACTGTTAGAATCAAGGGTCAAAGGCTTAAGCCAAGTGGCTAAGAAGAGAAATAAAATCCTATGGAACAAAAGTTGAGATTTATAACTAGTTTAGGAATGTAGATGCATTGTTAATTTAAATTGGCCAAGTTGAATGTAAGAGACAGATGAAAACAAGAAGATATGATTATTCATTTAATCAACAAGAACCCCTGTGCAATGCTTCTTGCTGTGTGAATATAAACACATTGACATAAGTGGCAAACTAAACAGTAAACAAAATTAGTGTCAGAGGGGACTCAAACTGACTCAAACTGAATAAGGTGAGTCAAAAGAATTAGCATCCTGGATGACACTGAAACACTCCAGCATTCATTTCTCATTCTGACTTTAATCAGATGTGTCCCAGGTGCTGTTCTACAGAGACAGGGATGAATAGATCAGATGAGGTCTCTGCCCTCTGGCGATGCATACTGTGTTAGGGGCAATAAGCAGGAAATCAAATAGACAATCAAAACAGGCCAAGTGTGATGAAGTCAGCAGAACAGGTTGGTGATGCAATGAAGCATGCTGGGTTCCTGAGGTCCCTCTGCCTGGCCCTGGGGGTACTCCCAGATCGTGGGTTTCTAGAGTGTGCAAACAGCACAAGTTGCAGTAAGACACAGCAATCCCTGGAAGCCTTGGAGTAATACCAGGCCCAGGAACACACTGAGACCCTATCGTGCACTCAGGGACACCCTGTTGGGAGCGGAATCTCTAGAAAGGCTAAAAATCAGAATGATTGATGAAAGCTTTGTTTTTAAGTTGGAAGATGCTTTTATTTCTGATTTTATAATTTAAAATATAAAATATGTCTAGCATTGAACTTGTTTGCTTTGAAACTTCATCATGCTCTGGATAGAAGCTTTAATTCCATTTTTAAAAAAGTGATAAATGTCCATATAGCAAACATTCTTCATGATATATAATGTTTAAAATAAAGAGGTGTTCTGTTTGGCTTCAGAAATATGCTGTAATTACTAATACATATGTACACTAAGGAAATCCTGGCCCAGCTATGGTCTGAAAATATTAATGGTGTGTCATCTTTGCACATAAGTACAAGGAGTACTAACTAACTTTTCAATTTTGAGATTTGGCTTATTGTAGATTAAAATATTTCAAAAAGCACTAAAGATAAGATGTGGTTAAAAAAAACATATAGCCTAGAATCATAAGGAAATAATTACACCAGGAATCAGGACACCTGGGTGCCCATCTTGGTCTCCAATAATTATGCAGTCATTTTACTTTTCTGAGATCACTTGATTCAATTATAAAATAGCATGCTGTGTGAATATAAATGCATTGATGAACACATCAGTGGTTTTCAAGCATGGCTCATTAGGAGTTCATGGTGCCCTGGGGTGGAAGTGTCCCTGAAGAGGAAGTACACAGACTCTCTTCAGACAATACAGCTTTGCTACCATCAGAAAGGGTTAGCTGCCACTGCTCCTGCCTGCCTCCCTAACCACCCTTATTTCTTGAAACCAGTAGACAAGGTACTATATAAATCACACATCAAATTTTAAGAATCATAAGGAACATTCAGCCAAAGTCCCTGGTCCTTATCCTCTGCTCAGCTCCTCCCACACTTTCAGAGAACTTCGCTGGAGAGCTCTGGTCTGAAGAAACGCTTCTCAGGTATGCAGATTACAGCTGCCTGGACACAGCCAACCTCTGAGTATGCCAGGGCAAGGAAGTTTAGTAGATGTGTCTGTTCCTTTGGAGCTCCTAGGGTGGGATCAGCCCTGAGCACTTCTGCCACAACCAAAGACTACTGACCTCCAACCTGAAACACCCTGAAAGGCAGTCAGCATGAGTACGTGTTCTGTAGGACAGGCACAACATGGCACAGTGTTGTAGCGTGCACAGACTGGGCTCACATCCTCGTCTCTGTTAGACTGTGTCACTCCCTATGGAGCAGGCAGGTCAGGATGACCCCAGCATCCTGAGGGTGAGTGTGTGGCACTTGGGAATGACAGGGAGTAGGTGGCTGAGTCTGGACTTAACGTGCATCTTCTGAATGAAGTCCCCAAAGTGGAAAGTCTGGACACCTGAGAGTGCGTATGGCACACCTCTAAATCTGAGGGTGCAGGGCACCTGGTTTGGCAGGCGCTGCCAACAGGAGCAAGAAGATACAACAATCTCTCCCTGGGCTTGTATTGTCAAATGACTCTACACACATCCCTTAGGAGTCAGGCTTGTGAGGTTAAAGTTAACTACTCTTAGGGATGACTGCTTTTATTAACATGGAAAACAACACCCACTACACTAGTTGAAATCTGCCCCTGGTCTGCATGGACACCACTAAGAGCAGTGAGGATGATACCCCATTCACACATAAGAATGTGATTATTCCAATAACTGTTCAAACTATGTAGTATAAACCTTTAAATTCATTGGGAAGTGTTAATAAATTATAACGCTTGTTTCAAGATAATTTTAGATTTGGTAAGTATGTGGAAACTTAAGCCACAGATGATGGGTATATGGCTAAAGGATAAAATCCCAAATTTTTACTGGTGCCACACATTATGTTAAGCATAATGCTGTGTGCTATAGGCAAAAATGGCTTCTCTGAATTGACAAATTTAGATCAGGAGTAATAAAGAAAGCCTGTGGTATATATGATACGGGAAATAACTAGCACTGAGTTTGGAGAAGAAAAGATCAACAGGCTTGAGCTGGGCCTTGAAATAGGATTTGAATCAGTTGAGGGGGAAGGAATGACTGACTAAAAGAGGCATGAGCCAAGCATAGTTGAGGTTCACCAATGGAGGAAAGATTATACAGGAAATAAGAGGCCTGGGATGGCTTGGAAGGCCAGTAAGAAGAGACCAGACTTACTGTGATGAGAAATGTAGTGCACCACCAAAAACCTCTGAAGGGAGGAGTATGTCATGAAAGCAATGGCTTCAGGAAGGAAAAAGAGCCACCACTGTAATAATCTAGAAACAGAATAAGTGGGACCCACACAGCACAGGTGACAGGAAGAACAAGCAGGAACAGGAATAGGTATGACAGAGAGTTTGAAAGAAAGAAAAAAATATCTACATTCTCATCGTGGAGATTAAGTCTGAGGGCAAGTATGCCATAATTAGTGACCATCTGTGGTCTTCTGAGGGGCTCAATCTCAGAAGGACATTATGAGCCATGAATAACTGAGAATATATTAAAAATAAAATGAACTGATTGAATGTAAAAAGAAAGAAAGAGAATAAAGAAAAGAAAAGAGAAGAACTACTAGTGGATAGCGATCTACCCTGTAAGGGACACACACAAAGAAGAGAAAAGGAGACAAAAAGGAGAACTGTTCTGAGTCTCATTGATACTGCTGAGAAGCTGTGAGAAAGGGACAGTTTGGGTGAGAATATGTTGAAGTTGAGGGGGGTGGTCACCATGGAATTCAGGCAGGAGGATGGGAATGCACTCAGCTGGAGTGGAATCCAAAGGAAAGGATACACATTGAGGGGCAGGTGAAGAGAAGGGCAGGGGAGCGGAACCCTAATGAGCACCGACTTCCAATTTCAAGGGGAGCAAGTACACCATAAGTCTCCATCTGACTTGAGCCATATGATCTGACCTCAAGGAACTTCCAAGGCACAAGACAAGCTGTGCCTAGAAGCCCAGCTCCCTGGGAAGTGACCCCTCCCTTCGGCACTTGGCATCTGTTCCACCAACCTCGTGAAAGACAGATCTGGTATTATGAGTTAGGTCTGCATTGATTATTTCTTTGCATGTGGGGTGTTGTACGGTAGATGGGTAGTAGGTGTATCTTGTTTTCCCCAAAAGATTGTAAAATTTAGAAGACAGACAATTCATTTCTTGGATCCCTGCATTCTGTGTACAAAGTAGGTACTAAAATGACTGTTGATTCCTCAGTCTAAACGATCAGCTCATGAGTTGTCCAAAGTTGATATTAATACTACTCCTAAACAAGACAAAAAGAAATCTGCAAAATTTAAGGATTTTTAAAGGAAAAGCAATAAAGATTTATATAGGGTCATAAAATTAATAAGGAATAATTTCTCTTATTAATATTTCCTGACATGGACATTAGAAGGCACAGAGTATATTTTATAAAAAATTAAGTCATGCTTTGACAACTGTTAATACTTAGTAATCAACTGATTGTTCTCCATAACAGCAACTTTGACGATGTTTTCCAAAGCCATCATTTAAACAACATGAATTACTAGGTTCATAGATGCTGACATAAAAGAATGAAATACTCATGTTCTGCTGTTTAAGTGAAACCTCAAAGGGCTGGGTAAAACCCTCTATGATATCTATTCCATCTCTTTCCCTTATTTAGAAAACAGAAAGTTTCCTCATAGGAGAAGTACTTACAAATTGGTGATAACTGAATTATTCATCTGTCCATAGTTGAATTCAGACTCTCAGTCAACTTAAAATTCAAAAATATTAAAAGTACTTATGAAAATAGAAGTTTCTGGCCAGCTCTAACATATACCAGATGACTCCAGGGGCCCTTAAACCCTAGAAGTCTGTGAAACATTTCAAGGCCCAACTCTTGAAATGAAAAAACAAGAACGAGTATCTTGGGTCTGAACTGGAATCCTTATTAGCTGTGGGCTTGGTCAAGTTACTTAGACTCTGATTTCCAGTTTCCTTGCCCACGAAACTGAGGAGAACATCTGCCTACCAAGGCTGCTGGGAAGGTTAAATAAGGTGATGTCCATGACAGTACTGAGCACAGGGTGGACGTCAGATGAGTGTCCATTCCTTCATGGATAGGCATTAGGAAACCAGCAGGTAGGAAGGTTCAGTGACTTGCTCAAGGCTGCCAAGTCTCATAATACGGTAGATATTAACTATTAAAGGAGATTGATTCCTTAGATTGTGATATACAGTGGAAAAAGGAGTGGGCCTATTACAGTAGGGCAGGAGTCAGCAAATGCTCTCTGTAGACGGCTGCACTCAAGTGGGACTCTGCAGCCATATCAGCGTCTCTCTTGAGCTTGGCAGTCTTTGTGCTGTGTCACTGCATGCTCATATCCATCAGACAGAACAGAATGAAACCAGCTTAGAACAAGGGCTAAGCAAGGGCTCGAGCCTTACTTGAGCAAGGACTCTCTAAACACAGAGTAAAACCAGGACTCACAGAATCTAAACTACTTATTGTCATAGATATGGCAATAGTTTAGAAGCAGATTAAAAAAAAAATCCTGATTATAGGAAACAAAAGTAATTCTGACTTACAAGTGTGATTCACTGTAATAATATAACACCAAAAAGGGAGAAAAAACTGTATTTAAAATAGCCAAACTAGAAGAATATGTGATCAGTAAACCTGTCCTGCAGATGGATTCCTACCTCAGAGATAACCCACAAGTGGGTCTACGGGGATACAGTAAGAGTCTGCATGTAAGCCTTGGCCAGGTGCAGCATGCTCTGGGCAGATGGTTCTCCTGGGGAGTTTAAGTATTTACTATCCTTGTAAACATCAGCTCTGACTAAACCTACTCCAACAGACCCAGAGGCATTTGTGAAGGATTTTCAGAGCAACTAAAATCTACTGTAAACAGTATAGATATGTGTTAGTATACATTTCATCCTATATGTCTTAAACAACGCTTTGGCATATTCTATCTAACATATTACTCACATGTCGTTGCTTCAACATGCTGTACAGGAACAGTTGAAACTATAAGTCATGTTGGAATTTGGTCTGTCACACACTGTTATGTGCAAAGAGGTGAATGTTTCTAACTAGATTAATAGAGCTTAGTGATTACACAACTAAAAAATAAAGGCATGACTGTTTCTTCTTTGACATTATGTTTCCCTTTCTACATGAAAATGGATTAAAAAACTTACAGTCTAGCATATTTTTCCCTTTGCACAAAATGTGAAGAATGTGAATCCACACAAGGGAAAGCAGACTGCATTAAAAATAACATGTGATTGCTCTAAACGCATATTAGTTTGGAAAAGAAAAGGAATACATCATGTTATTAGAATGTCATGGTGTGTTTCTAAGTAACAGAATCTCTGTGGTCAAATAAACTTACATTGAACTATCAGCTGATACAAGCAAATCTTTTTATAAATTGGAATCTGCTGAAGGTTCATTTGCTTTACATAAGTTGAGAATTACATTCACAATTACAAAATTTATACATGAACTGTCTGAAATGCTAACTAGTATGTGATACTCAAAATAAAGAATGCATTATAAATTGTAAATCTACTCTAGGTCAGTAGTTCTTAACTATTTGAAGGATGGACCCCTCCCTTTGAGGATATGATAGAAGCTATGATGGACCTTCTATGCAGAAAAATACACATATACAAACACTTTGCATGTATCAAAAGGCTCATAAAACCCATCCTAAATCCTCTAGGGATTCTTGTACAATAGCTAAGAATCTGTACGTAGAGTAACACCTTAATTAACTTAAAATAAATTTTACATGTAAATATTGCACTAGAGTCAAAGACAAATCAGAGTTAAAATTAATTTAAGGCAAATTGCCTTATTTCCCACAACTATTTAGCATCTATTTAGCAATATTTTTATGGCCATAGAAAAGTTGAAAGAATACAGTGAACATCTACATATTCTTCACCTACATTCACCAATTAATATTTTGTCACCTTCATTTTATCTTTTTCACTCTTTCCATATCCCTGTCTATACATATATATATGTATTTGTGGGGTACAGGGGCTGGACCATCTGAATGTAAGTTGCAGATATCATGTCACCCTAGTACTTCAGTATAAGTCTCCCAAGAACAAGGACATTTTCTTACATAACCATGAGACAATGATCACATTCTCTCACATTATCAACCCCCAGAAATTTAACATCAATTCAGTTTCAACATACAGTCCATATTCAGATTTTCCCAACTGTCCCAACAATGTCCTAAATTGCTGTGTGTGTTGTGTGTGTATATGTGGCTCAAGATCTAATCAGAGTTCACTTGCCTTTAGTCTCCTATAATCTAGAGTAGCAATTCTCTGCCTGTGTTTCACCCCTTCACTTTTTGAAGGGTCCAAGCCAGCTATCATGTAGAATGTCCCCTAATATGTATTTGTCTGATTGTTTCCTTATGATTAGATTTAGGTGAAACGTTTTTGCCAAGAATCCCACATAGGTGATGTCATGTACTTCCTTTTGTATCATATCAGGAGGCACAAAATGTCGGGCTGGCGTGTTATTGGTGATGCTGAGACATTGGTTAAGGTAGTGTCTTCATCTTCTTGTAATAAAGAAATATCCTGCAAGGTAAGACTTTAGGTCTGTGTGAATATCTTGCCATCCAATAACCTTTCACTTAGTGGTTTTAGCTCCCATCTTTGCCTAAATCAGTGACTATGTTGGAGGTTTCACAGTGGTGATTTTCTAACTCTGTGATTCCTTCTGTATTCATTAGTTGGCATTCCTCTACAGAAAAAGCTATGACCCTTTTGACCCTCTTCCCTCTGTTATAAAAAGGATTTTGCATTTGATGTGTTATAATCCATTGCCATTCTTATTTGAGGTATTCAAACTGTGCCTTCACCTAGCTTCTATGTTCTGTTCACAGTCCGCAGTAATCTCTGAGTGCTTTTGTGCCTGCTGGTATGATGAAATGTTTCAGGCACACTTTACAGATTCCCTGGCCCTGATCTATTACTTGACATTTTTCTCAGGGGCCTTGCTCCTTCTAATGAAAAACGGCCCTTAGAAACACAGATCTGGAAGTTAGATGCGCTCACTGCTTTTAGGTCTTCTCAGCTGAAAAAGCCTGGAAATTTATTTAAAACAAAACCATTACTTGCACCCATTCCTGAAAGCAAACTGACCTTTGAGGCATTACTTAAAAATATTTGATACCTACATTTTTATAAATTCAACTCAATTCATTTTAAATGACAATTTATGGCATTAATTCATCTTCAGAGCAAAACATCCAACAGGATGATGACAGGCGCTCAGCCTGCAAGTTGCAGAAGCAAGTCCTTACCAGCACAGGGTATAGAAGAATGGGAGCTGAGAACCAGGGACCAGAAGCCCATCTGAAGAAGGCTGTTGCCATGAGCTCAGCCAATTGCTAGAACTGCACAGGAATTCAGGGCCGGCTTTGTCAAACTGAGTTTTTAAGATATGGTAAATTCAGACTTTGATATAAAATTTCCTGGTTTTTAAAAATACCATATGCTCCAAACAAACCATATCTGTGGGCTGAATACTGCCCATGGGTCATGATCTACTGTCATAAGTCAATTCTCATTATAAATCACAGAGCCTAGTCCACCATGAAGGATGCTTGAACATTCAAAACAACCCATAAAATCATATCAAACCCATGAATTCACTTCTTTCAGAAGTCTTTGTGAATGCCTACTATATACAACCTCTGTTATGCATAAAGAGCATACATTATTTACACCCTGGGATTTGATGGTCTAGAACATTCTTAAACTAGGTATTTGGAAGGCACATATCCTCATTCCCTCAGGGTTTCCCTGACAATCCCCCATCCCATTTTGCTTTTCTTCATGGCACTTAACACCGTTCTTTGAATAAACGGATGGACAAAATTTTCCTTGTAATTTCTACTATGAGAGACTATTACACAATCCATTCCAATGTACTCAGAAGGTTAAGGTAAACAGGGGAGGAAGCACCAGATACCAGCTGACAAACATCATAAAACTCAATCGTCCTAGTGATACTTGAGCTTGGGAAGGTGTCTCATGTGACCACAGTCACCCCTACTCCTCACCCATTGGAGTTTTAATTTGCGTGAGATGATTTCTAAGGTCCTTTCCAGTTCTCATTTGTTTGGGCTTTGACCATTGTTCTCCATTTCTACATTAGCAGGTCAGGAAAGGGTCTTAAAAATTATATGCAAGCTTGGCTTAAGCAATTTATTTTTATTTTCATCATGATTGGAATATATTGGGCCATGCAAGAAATTTGTGTTGATGTTCCTTCTATGCAATCAATGTTTCTGTTCATAAAATGTCAGTAGAGCAAATATTACTTTTCTAATTTTGAAACTTATCTTGTTTAAAACATAATAATGTGCAGATTATTCATGATTCCCAAATACACTGTTTGATATAGTAACACTAATTCTCCAGTATTTAGACCAAGCCCCAGTGAGGCAAAACCCAAACAATAAAAAACAAACATGTAGAAAAGAATTAGGTCCCCTTCATAGGACCCTTATAGGAACCAAAAAAGGAAGATTTTTTCCCTCACAATACTCTAGGGAAGAGGAGGTACACTGATGTGTCTGGAATGACAACCTGCAAAGGTGTGGAGAAAAAACTCCCGTTTATATCCAAATGGTGTGTTTGTGCACGCTGGGCTATCTCTGCAGTTGTGAGGTAAAGCTTCCCACCTGCAGCTCCAAGACTGTGGGAGAAGTTTTGGGCCCTGGGCTGTACCTCTAGTCACAATGTCAGCAGAATAGGGTGAGTAAGCCAAAAAGACCACCTGCATCTTGGCATTATACTCCAGGGCCCATTTCTTTCCCTAAGCCTTCTGACTAAAGATCACAGCAACATGCTGGAGGAAGAGAAGCTCAGGGCTCACAAGTGAGGAGAGGAGAGAGGCTGCAACACATCTTTAGAAAAACAATCTCACAGGAAGTGCCTCCCAGCTCTCTAGACAAGGTGGCAGAACCCTGCCTAGACGGATGGTGGCGGGGCAGATGCCATGACTGAGAGGAGAGGTGAGGAGAGGCTGGGAGAGTGACATGGGAGAGGAACACTGTGTGAGCACAGGCAAAGGTAGAGAGTGGGAGGCACACATCCCACTGAGAGGAGGAGCTGCCACTCAGCCCCAGCCAAGTGTTGCTGTGCAAAAACAGGAGCCACCCAGTGGCAAGGCTTTACTTATCAAGAGAAGTTGAAACTTCATAATTTTTTTTTTAATATTTATTTTATTTATTTATTTTTTTGGGTGCGTTGGGTCTTCATTGCTGCGTGTGGGCTTTCTCTAGTTGGAGCAAGCGGGGGCTACTCTTCGTTGCGGTGCACGGTCTTCTCATTGAGGTGCCTTCTCTTGTTGCAGAGCACAGGCTCTAGGTGCATGGGCTTTAGTAGTTGCAGCACGCGGGCTCAGTAGTTGTGGCTCACGGGCTCTAGAGCACAGGCTCAGTAGTTGTGGTGCATGGGCTCAGTTGCTCCACAGCATGTGGGATCTTCCCGGACCAGGGCTCAAACCCGTGTCCCCTGCATTGGCAGGCATATTCTTAACCACTGTGCCACAAGGGAAGCCCCACATTTTTAAATATAGAGCAATTCTACCTGACAAAAACACATACACATGAGCCTCAAATGACAGATCAAGGAATGCTTAAAAGTTCATAGCTACACTCCAAATGGAAATTAACCCAGCTGAATGAATGTATATATATATGTATATACATATAAAATATATAATTTCTGGCATATTCATACAGAAGAATGTCATATAATATAGGTATACCTTGGAGATATTGCAGATTTTGTTCCAGACCACTGTGATAAAGTAAATATTTCAATAAAGTTACACGAACTTATGGGTTTCCCAGTGCACTATACTGTGATCTATTAAGTGTGTAATATCATTCTGTCTTAAAAAAAAAGAAAAAAACTTAATTAAAAAGATTTTATCGCTAAAAAATGCTAACCATCGTCTGAGCCTTCTGCAAGTTGTAAAGACCACTGATCATAGATCACCATAACAAATATAATAACAAAGGAAAAGTCTGAAATATTGCAAATTACCAAAATGTGACACAGAGACATGAAGTGAGCAAATGCTGTTGGAAAAATGGCAGCAATAGATTTGCTCGACACAGGGTTGCCACAAACCTTCAGTTTGTAAAAAAACACAGTGTGAAATGCAATAAAGTGAAGCGCAATACAAGAAGGTATGCTTATAATGAGAATGAACAAACTATTGCTAACCACAATGACCTGGATGGATCTCTAAAACATAACGTTGAATGAAGAAAGCCAGACTCAGAAGAGAATGCACTGTATATATAAAGTTCAGAAAGCTATGGTTTTTGAAGTCAGACAGCGGCCTCCTCTGAAGAGAGAGTGATTCTGAGGGGTCTGGGAGTGCTGGGATTTCTGGATCAGGTGTTTGTGAAAATTAATTGAGCTGTACCATTACAATGTTTATTTTTTTGTAATGTATACTTCAGTTAAAGGTTAAAAAAACAAAACACTGTGAAGGACACAGATTTTTGCCCAAGGAGCTTCCCATTTATGGCCACTGCTTTGATGGAGCTCGGGTTAATAAAATCCAGTTCAACACTCACGATGTCCCAATTCATCAAGGTAACAGACAAATGTTTTGAACTAAACATAGCTGAATAAATGGGAACATGAGCATTATAACCAAACAGGAGGCCTGCCAAACCTCAGGTGCTGCACCCAGAGCAGGCCTAAAGATCTGCAGAGGCCAGCATACGGGACTGTCTGATGTGAGGGCCACAGAAGTATATTTTATTTAAGTGGGGGCTGGGTGTCCTGCACACTTGGAGGCACAGTACTTTTTCTATGGCCTGCTTCCACATGTGCCATTTCTCTGGGAATCAGGAACAAATGACAGTCAGATTCTTTGTGGCAGGAGAGACCAGACTCTGCTAAACTACTGGAAACACGCTTTGCAAACAGGCTGCCCCCCAAATCTGCACGTCATGAAGATGTTAGTTTGGCGTTACCTAGTACTTAGGTACCCAGACTTAGAAAAATGTCCTCTTGAAGGATGATGTCTTAATTGATGTGGGAATTGGGCATTCTCTCAGGCCTAATTGTGAATGTTGTCTTCCTGCTCCCATGTCCTCCCTAAATGCTATGTGGTCATAGGTGATATTCTCTTGAAAAGTGAAAGTCCAAGCAGGCTTCACCTGTATCCTTGCATCAATGTCTGTATCACAGCATATAGGCTGGGGCCAGAAGCATTATATAGGGCCTGGTCTGCAGTTCCCCTGACATGCCTGTGGCAGGGCTAAAAGCTTTTAAAGAAATTCTTGAGATGTATGCTTGATGTAACAGCTTCAGTCATCAGAAGAAAATTAACAGCATGGCTCCTTTCTTACATACATCTGGAGATTGGGTTTACATTTCAATAACGTACTCTTTTAGTACTCCTTCCTAAAACTGGTAAATATTTTGTTAGTCTATATAGAGTGAGTGATTTTTAAATTTGTAACTTATAAGTATTCATTCATTTAAGAATTTCATAAAGCCTTTTTTTCAAATCAGGTATTTGTTGAATGACTTCGACTGCACTTTCAATGGCCAGTTGCCATGAATTATTAAACTCTCTCTTTTTTTTTCTTCAGAATCTTCCAGTAGACGTCTAGAGTTTAGCTAGAAGTCTTGGCTACGATACAAACAGTGATGGAAAACATATGAGCAGTAACAAGTTTTAATCTCGCTTCTCAGTACTAACATGGGCTAATCTGTGGAAGCAGCTTATTCCAGTGTCACCCAGGGTGCAGCCACACCAGGCTCTGCAGAAGGGTGTTTTTCTTTTAAATGTAATACCTCCTCATATCTTCTTCTTAAATAGTAGCTGAGAACATTTACGTTATAGATAAGTAGTACATGGTGGAAAATTCTACTTTCAAGAGAACTTACTCTCTTCTTACAAGGTATGTTTTCATGTCTTTTTTTCATGTACTAGTGTACAATTGTTTTAGTCAATACTAAGAGGACATTAATGTTATTAACATAAATGCTTGTAAATTATATAATATAGTTTAAAGTTTATCTGTATAATTTCTTAAAAAATAGCACTTAAATACATATCTAAAATTACTCTAGCTTTTATGTTTTACATATAATGGATTTACTTTCAACATAATTGCGACTTTTTTAAATAGCTAAATGATAACCTGTCATTATACTTTACCATAAAAGTTAACATGATTGATTTTTAAAATCATTTAAACAAATATCTTGTGAATATGTTCTTTTAAGAAAATAACATTACCTTAATAATGAATGATAAGAAAGTTTGGGGATATTACAAATACATTAAGTGAAAACAGTAAAAAAATTTTTCAAAATGTGAAACTATGATATTTTCTAAGGTATTTTAAAAATATACGAGTTATTCAAATGTTTTTACTTACATATTTGAATATTCATATTTTGCCTTGATAAATGTCTTCCTTATTCTTATGTAATGAAATGACACTGGACAGTTAAAATGGAGATCCATATAACTCTAAGAAAGAATATTTATCAGCAATAGTTTAATTAGCCCTGTATTCAATGTGAAAGATTAGAAACTTCTTTTCACAAAATACAGTCAGAATGTAAAACAAAGACTTCCTTTGTCCCCTCCCAAAGTAAATTTTTCATTTAATATGAGATTTTAAAAAATTAAACAATGTATTTGATATTCTACTCCCTCGTAATCTAATACAACACAGCATTCTTTCTTGTTAACCTATTTGGAGGTGTGGCAGCCATAAACAGTAGCCACATGGTATATAGGATTAAGTCACAAAGAATCTGAGGGGGGTCTATATCTCTCTAAAAATAAGTTAAAAATCCCACCAAGAATCGAGTTGTTTAAAAAAAAAATCATAAGCCCACACACGTGTAAAAGCATATTGATGTTTTCAGTATTTAGCCATATAGGGTAGTGGTGGAAAGAATTGAGGATATGCAGTCTTCTGTTACAACTACTTAATTAAAAAAGAATATTCAGATATCTGATCTGAGGTTTGAGATGAAAGAGATTAACTTTACAAGCACAAGTTTTAAGGAAGCATAGGAAACAACAGAAAAATGAAGAAGTAGGAGTTTTTTGTTTTAAAGACAGTAGCTAGGTTGCTAGATGCATTGAAAAACTGATGAAGGACAAAACATATAAAAGGAAAAGCAGCCAGCAAGTTCTTCAGTCAGCTGCTATTTATACTTTCAAGGGAAAGTTAAGTATTTCTTTAAGGAAATCATAGGCTTTAAAAGTATCAGTTTCCATGACAAAAAGGTACTGTGAATAAGTTTCCAAAGTTTAACTTACTTGTCCATTTACAAGGCTGGGCCTTGACTACACCTGAATTTAGTCTGGATTCCTTCTGCGAATACAGAGCATGTTATATCACATTTATATACTGAAAACTATTATTGGTACTTGTGAATCGAGAGGAATTTCAGCCAAGCAGAACTTTAAGCATAGGATTTAAAAGCACAGTGACTTATTTTCCTAATAATAGTGTCTGAGAGGAAATACCATTGCACTTAGACAAATTTTCCATTCAAGTTTGTGGAACATTTAAGCAGAAAATAGGAGCTTATTTAAGTTCAGAAAGACACTTCTCAAGCTACACTTCCAGGCCTGAGAACGTGGCCAAGCCTCTCACCCCATCCTCTCCGAGGAGAGTCTGGTTACTGTCTGGAAGTCACTGTGGGAATAAGACCCATTTAGAGGAGGCCAAGCAGAAGGGTGGACAATGCAGCAGTGAGGAGGCCAGCTTCGGCTTCTTCTGCTATAAAAGAGGGCATGGTAGCAAAGTCTCAAAGGCCTCTCCTGGCTCTAATGTGCCATGGCTTAGTAATAACAGCAGTAGCACTGAAATAATATTTCAAATATTATTCAGAGTAAGAGAAACTTGAAACCAAAATTCAAAGTTTTCCATGAGTAAGAAACTCTGGCAAAACATCTAAATCAGGGAAATACTGAGCTTTCTTGAGAACAAGACATAAACATTTTTAAAGGTTTTAAAAATAACATAATCTAAATACTGCCAAAACTAAACGAATAAGAGCTTGAGCCATATTAATAAACTCAAAATTTAAAAATAAGACAAACAACTAAGAGTCATCATTTAAATGAGAAACAATATTCCCTACACTCTCTGAATAATGGGGAAAAACACTGCTATTTAGTGTTCCCTCTTGGACATTCCAATATTTTTCTACTGATAAAAAACTGCTTAACTAGAATAGGGCAAGGTTTGGGGTCTATAATCACTTGTTTTTTTTATCAAGGCTTTGCCATCTCAAATGAAGGGAATAAATGGTTAATTCCTCATGGAATCAAGGTTCTCATGACTTCTCTTTTCAAGTAAACAGGATAAGAGAATGCAAAAAGATCAGGTTAATTTCATATAACTAACAGAAGACAGAAGTAGCACAGAGAGAAGAATATGACAGAAGGCATTTTTGGTCTCAGTATAAAGAATTTCCTGTCAACCACAGATGGACAGCAGTGGAACTGGATGCCTCTTGAGGAGGTGTGCTCCCAGAGTCCTCTCACTGGAGTCATGCAATCAGAGAGCAGACACACCACCTGGTCCACAATGTTCTGGAGGAAACTTCAACACTGGGAGGGAGTTTCAACTAAATGACATTTCCTGCTTCCACATGTCTCCTCTCTCACTCACCAGGGAAGGGTCCAGGAGGGCATGACTGGTGGCTGCCCCCACCAGCCAGCAACTGGAAAGCTTCCCAACTACCACAGACAAGCCACTGCCTAACATAGCAGGCCAGAGTCGCCATCTTATCTAAGGCAGGGATGAACTCATGTAGCTTATCAGTGTAAGAAAGAAGAGACAGGAAGGGAGGGACACTGGCTGAAGCTCCTCCTGACCCCACAGGTAGGCTGACCAGCAGCCCTTTGGGAGGGGACATGTAAGAGAAATAAGCCCCCTCCCTCATGCTTGGCTTTCTTCCTCTCTTTCACCTGAGCACTGGTCTTCCGTGTCTCCTCCCAGCTCTGCTCCTCATACCAGTGTCCCTCTAAGTCTGTCACAAATGCTCTGCTCCCCCTCATCCCAGCCTGCACCCCGCTCCAGGGCTCTCCTACATCATAGGGCAACATGACTGCAGCAGGAAATGGGGTTTGCAGGAGTGAAGGCAAATCCCTGGCCCTGCTGCCAGGCTACAGGGAAAGCCAAGACATTGCATCCTGGCTTCCCACCGTGGATCTCTAACATATTCCTCTTGCTATATGTATTTTTTAAAGTTTTACAGTTTTCTTAGGTCTATATTTCTCGTATATTATGCATTACATAGATTTTTCTGGTCTAGACAGGGAAGCTACAGCCTATTTATCTCTAAGTTTCTACAAAAATAATGAAACTCAAACAACGAACCAACTCAAAAATAACTTTTTATTAAAACTCTTTTATCTCCCATGGACCAGAGTAAATGGTGCTAGCCCTCAAGAAATTGTGGCTCCAGACTATTTTGAAGGTAGGCACTGTTGGTTGAATTTTGAGGGGGCAGTGTATGGGAAACCTTTAACTGTACTGTCTAATGTTTCTAGAAGTGTTAAGAAAAGGCAAAAGTATATGGAGGACCAGAGCAAAGACAATTTTCTTGCAGATTGCTATTTAAAATATTTAAAAGGCAAAATAATAATTTTAAAAATATGCACCATAGACAAAATAATCCTTCACTCATAAGCCCACTACCCCTCTTATTAGATTTGTGTATTCTATTTCAACCTTTTTTTAGTGTATGTATATTTTATAGATGTCTTTATTTCTATTGGTCTCAAATAGTAAACTGAGATTTATGAGGAGTACACAAACTTATGGTGAAGAATTTTATTTTCAGAGTCTGGGGACCACACATCTGGAGATTCTTCCAAAATGTTAGAGCCACAGTGTACACAGCCAGCACTGACCACCCACAGTTTAGTTCTATTTACTAACTTGAGCATTTATTTTTTAGTTTTCCTATTAGCGTACCTGACATTCAAGTATTAACTTTTACAACAATCCCACACTTACCTGAGAGTAGTGGATTAGGAGCTGTGGTTGTTTTTTGAGCAAGGAAGCGTGGGAGAAGTGGATAGGGAGAAGCATGTCCATTGAACATCCAAACATGTTCTACTTCATGGATTATGTATCCTAACCCTGTGCCTGGTACACAGTGGGTACTTGATAAATGCCCAATGAAAAACTCCAGCAACCTCAAAGAAAGCCAGAGACGTGACCTCAAATGACATTTAATTCACTAACTTCTCTACCAAGGTCAAATAAGGTCAGGGGCAGCTATGGACCTAGAAGATAGAGCTGCGATGCAGAACAATCTTAAAGAATAAATTGGTACCAGAGACAAGCTTTGGTTTTGCTAAGGACCAAGAGCTAAATTAGCTCAAGAATGAGAATTGTGGAAGTCAAGGCAAGGCAGGGCACCAAGCATTAAGGAGCCAGGAACCACAAAGAAGCCTATGGTCAAGAAACATAATGGAGCATAGTTAGGCAGGCAGCTAAGAAGCAGAAATGATGTGCCAAAGTGATGCTGGAAATGAAGCCTAGTTGACCAAAACCAGGTGCCTGTGCCAGGATTCCAGAGTGACTGGAATAGTAACCTGCCTGTCCCCAGGGCCGGCTGACAGAAGCTGCTGGCCCTTGAGTTGCCAGCACAATCTCTCTCTGTACCATACAAATCTGACCACACAACCACTCCCATTTCCACCCTCCGAAAGCTGTGAGTGCACTCCTTTATGTACAGATGTATACAGGACAGCAACGTGTGGACTGGCTGGAAAGGAGGAGATGACAGAGGCCACTAGATAAAAGAAGATAAAAGAGAGTGCTCCTTTGTGGGTTGCAGCAGAAGATGCAAAGAATGGGTTGGGACACATGAGCTCTAACTCAATTTCCAGTTCAATTTGGTTATGTGGCCTTGGGGAAGCCACTGAAGCTCTTTGCACCTCTCAGGCCTCCTGGTTAATGTGAGAGACGTATCTAGAATAAACTGAATTGACAATTCCACAAGGCAGTGTAGAGATGGAAGGACAGAACTGGTTCTGAAGTGGGATTCAGAATAAGATTATAAAAATATAAAAAGCTTTTGCTGTTCTGTGTCCTGTAATCTCCCCTTTCCTAGCACAATTGAGTGTGAGTTCTCATAGGGAAACCTGATAAGGCTGGTCATGTCCAGCCACCCAGTGGGCAAAGTGTACTTGTTGCCATATAGATTTCTAAGAGTTAAATAATGTTAGTTATCAGGTTAATCACTGATGACAGTAGGGTTTTTTAAAAAACCTTTCTCTGATGATTAAAAGATATATAAATGAATATTTTAATTAAGTTAGTTAATTCATTTCTGATTCTTAAGTCCAAAAAAAAGCAAGGCTGTGGAGAGATATTAAAGCTGATTTCTGGGTTCTAGAAAATTGTAAGAAGCTGGCATAATTCAAGGATTTGGAGAGCCAGGTCTTACTGAGGCTGGACCAATTCTGACTGACTCTAGAAGCCCTCTGTGGCTAAGGTGCTATCTGGTGCTCAGGCATAGCAGGACAGCTACACTGCTGGATGACCTGGCTGGGTGTGGACTCCCTCCTGCCAGGATACAGCCTCACCAATGGGCATTATGTGAAGCTAACTGCATGCCCCAAAGAGAAGACAGGCATAAGTCTGTTTTAGACGATATCATAATGCTTTTAATTTTTGAAAATTACGAAGAATGTATGTTTCACAGTTGATGGTTAAGAAACCATGATATGTAAACATACCTGTGGGAATATCCACCATCAGATGACAACAAATCTATTCTCAGAAGGTTCTCACTCGTACATTCCAGTTTTGTGTGGGCTTTAAAAAATACAACTGAAAGCACCCCCTGCCCTCCCCCTGCAAAAAAACTAAACAAAAGGAACTCAGTGGAAAGATGAGTAAGAAAGAATAGCCTGGACCTCAGATGCTTTGGATCAAGTATTAGATAATGGAACAGATTGGAAGGAAGAAATCCAATAACACTGTGGGAAAAGTAACCAACTCTGAGATTGAGGCTGGGGAGGATGGTGCGAGAGAAGTTAAAGAAAACTTCCAGACGTACTAAGTGGACATGAAGGATTTTACTTTAAAAGTGACATAGATATTAAGGCAATGGAAGGATTTTAGGAATAAATAGTCAGGTATGATAATCTGTTTTTGTTTTTAAAAACATTTATTAGTTTACTAAGTATAAATGTAGTTCTTATTGCTCAGTATAGAAATTAAAGAAAAAAAAGGATACAAGTAATTCATGACTCTACCATCCAAATATTATCATCAATTAGGTATATTTGTGCCAGGTTTTGTGTGTGTGTGTGTTTGTAAGTATACTATGTATAGCTTTTTTATATTTTCTTTTATTTCAAAAAACAGTTTTTCATATTTTTAAATATCTTTGCAAACATTTTGTGGGTTCCAAGGTATTTCATGGAATAAATAAACCCTATTTTATTTTACTATTTCTCTTTAACTATTAGTATTATCTTTAATTTTTTTGCTATTATATATGATTCTCTGATGAACACCTTTATGCACATTAGAATTGTTTCCTGAGACTAGATGCCAAAAGTAGAACGGCTAGATGAAAAATAAAGATATTTATAAAGCTTCCAATGCATATTGCTGAACTGCTTTCCAAAAACTTTTAATAAACTTACTCTCACACTATTAATAAATTAGAATGCCATTTCATTGTACTCTTGCCAGCTCTGAGAAATGTACAGCAGCAGGAACTGTATTTATTTAAACTTTAACTTAATCCTCAATGTCTACTTAGTTCTAGATTGGTCCCCTACACAGGACAACATGAAGGAGTATGTGCTGCTAGTGTTCTTGACTTTGTGCTCTGCCAAACCCTTACTTCACCCTTCGTACCTGACACTGAAGAATATGATGCTCAAGGACATGGAAGACGATGGTGATGGTGATGCTGACAACTCTCTTTTTCCAACAAGAGAGCCAATTAACCCCTTCTTCCCATTCGATCTGTTTCCAACATGTCCGTTTGGATGCCAATGCTACTCGAGAGTTGTACACTGTTCTGATCTAGGTAAGGACACACGTCAACTTGTTTTGTAGAATAATGTCGTTTTGACAAAATTTAAAGAATAGGGAAAGACCTCACTGAAATTTCAAAAATCAGCTGATTGTAAAGGAATTTTTCATTTAAATTTTTGAAAAGTATAACAAACCCCGAAGTACATCCAAACTTATTTTTAAAATCCAGAAAATCAGAGGAAAACAATGGAAATTTCATATACAGAACATTTCCTTCTCTTCCCAAATTTGAATCAGTATTTCATTTTAATTTCCTTTAGAGAGAATGGATGTCACTGTGGTTTCATCTTATAGAGTGTCAGCTGGTTGAAACTGTGCTTCCTAGCAAAATTCTACCATAACAAAATAAGTTGCCCATCCAGAACAATAAATAGGTTATAGAGTTTGTGAAATCTCTAATCTAGACATTTTAAAGGTAATACTCTATTTGTTTTGAATGGTTTGGGTTTAAAACTATCTAGAAAATAAATGGTTGAACTAAAAACCACTTTCTAAAGTCTCTTAAAAATGTGTAATTCTCTGCTGAGTATTTTATTCTTTTAATACTTCTAATGAAGGTGCTCTCAAATAGAAGGGCATACTCAGGGAGAGGTGTAACAGGAATGCACATCAAGAATTGTTGTACTCAGCTATTTGCAAAAGAGGAGATGGCTCAGACCTGACCCACTGTGGGAAACCAAAAGTATGGCACACACCTCCCATTCTGGACCTGGAGGCCCATTAAGGCCACTTCCAGAGAGCATATGAGCAGACAGTGCCTCTGAAAGCTTTAGATTCATTTCCTACTGCCACAGCATTCGTGGCAATAGTCAAAGCTTGTAACAGTGAACTCCAGAGACTTTAAAAAAGTGTGTTATTATGGGACATAATGAGAAAGGTGAACAAAAAACATCCAAAAAAGAGGATATTATTATGAGCTAGAATCGCTGGTAAAGTCTTAATGGAATATACAGGCCAGGAAAAAATGGGTTTTAAGCTTTACCTCTGGCATTCTTGTGAGAAAGAAATGACAAGATGCAAACAACGTTTGCTGGTCTGGAAGCACAGGCAAGAATGACTGTGGGAAGAGTGGCAGGAAGGAGAAATGTAGAAGCTGAAACAGACCCTGGTGTGAGAAAAGGTTAGATTAGGGAGTATCGGAAGGTCTTTTTTTTTTTTCTTTTGGTACTGTCGTTTTTAAGCTGCATCCCAGGCAGGAAAAAACTTCACTATCAATTTGTAGAGTTGAAGCCTGAGAAAACACTTTGCTAAACAAAGATCAGGATAAAAATGTTATGTATCTACTTTGATACTGCTGGATGTAAACTGGGTTGGTTCTGGGTAAGACTTTGACTAAGGAGATGTTCACCTTTAGCACACACCATCCTTGTGTTCACTCCAGCACAAAGTCATCTACTTCAACTTAAAGACCTTGAAGGAAACACTGCATAGCTCTGCTCCAGTATGTGACTGTCATCAAAGAACTGAGAAAAACCAAACTGCCTCATGACAGACAGTTGGTTGCAAATAGTGTTTTACTTACATGGTCTCTTGAATATTTAGCTTTGAAAAAAATCTAAATAAAATTCGCCCAAGAATATCTGTAATAGTATGACACATACCTTTAAAATGACACAGCACTGTTAGCAGCATATAGTGGTCCCCCATGACAACTGAAGATGAAAAGGACACTTAACAATCTTTTTCCCGCAGGAAAGGAAATTTTTTTCAGAGCTTCTAAATTCATCAGGGGTAGTGTAGGGGAAGGTTTGTCAAAGTTTATGTTACTAGATCCTGTCTGCAGAACCTCTACCTTCCTATAAGACCTTCCACTTCATTTTCTAAAACCAAAGTAATCTCCTAACAAAACTGCTGTTACCTTGGTAACCCATCAAGTTACCCCCTTTCCCCCCTTTCCATCTATGTCAAACTTCTTAAAAGAATTGTCAATTTTAAAGTATAAAGGGCAAAGTATTGAGGGCTGTCAAGTGGAATGTTGATATTCACAGTATTTCAATATTGAATTCTTCAATTTGGGGTTATTAAATATAATACTACTCTTCAGGAGTAAGGATGGCTCCACTAAAAGTGTAGTAATATCTGAAACTCACTTTAAAATACATAAGAAAGATAAATTGATGGATGGACAGTAAGTACAGTATAGTAAAATGTTGATGGGAGAAAAAGGAATATGAGTTTTCACTGTAAAATTCTTTAAACTTTTCTGTATGCTTGAACATTTCAAAAATAAAATGTTGGGGAAAACCAAGAAGGCCCCATGCTCGTCAAGCATAAATACCATATGGAATGTCTGACAACAATCAGAGGTGCACACGTTCAGCCATTTAGGGAAAGCAAGGAAAGTAAGGAAGAAATGCGCCACATACAGCTTCTGGCAATTTTCTGCTTCTTTAAGAGAGGAAAAACACATTTAAGTCTTTAAATAATGTAATTAACATTTACTGAGTACCTGCACAAAAAGGAAGATGCAGCTGCTGAGATGAGAGAAAAGAAAGCTATTACTAGAGCACACAGCTCGAAAAGAGCTAAGGCTGTGGGTGATAAATTCAGTAAAGGTATACTACACACCTAGATGTTAACGATATGTTATGGATGAATAAGTTTCCATAAATCAAATAATTTAGGACTAATTAGAGGAGCTCATTATTAAAGGAAATGGGTAGTAAACTTTTTGATAGTGTACACGAAAATAATTTATCTATTTTCTAAGCACAACTTTCTACATGTTGATGCTTCTTAAAATGATCAAAACCCACAGGCTCCAATTTAGCACTACAACTGCCTGAAAATCTGCAAAGAATGTTAATATTCTTTAGTCAAAAGTGCATCAGCAGAAGCTGTGCCTCAGCCGTAGGTCTCCTCCTTGTAGTCATATTAGAACCCCCCAACTTAGCTCCATTTAATGTCACCTTGCAGCAGACTGAATGGTGATAGCTAGAACCAGCTAGACATCTTGTAAAAATAAAGTTACTTGATAAGATCTTTCGGCCTTTCCAAAGAACAATGTTTTTGTCATCTGTTACATGTTAAGTCATCTATTACTTAATGGTAACCATGAATTTTTAAAAAAGCACATTTCTATCATATCAGCAATTTCATCTTTAGCATATAACATATATGCAATGTGTTTGTTTATTTCTCAGGTTTGTCCTCTGTCCCAAGCAACATTCCATTTGATACCCGAATGGTTGACCTTCAAAACAATAAAATTATGGAAATCAAAGAAAATGATTTTAAAGGACTCATCTCACTTTATGTAAGAATATATGCAAATATTTAAGTGAAAATCTCTGTCACTGCTAAAATGATTGCTTGTATTTGTGTTTGCGTAAACAAGTCTTACTTTTCTGTGTATGATGAGTGACAAAATCCCTCTTATTCAGCAGTGGTCTAGTTAATGAAAAATTATAGATTTAATTCAATTAATAATTTAATTCAACTGATGTTTACTGAATAACAGCCAGGTGGAAAGGCAGTGGGCTAAGAATTCATATAAGTGGTCCTTATGATCTATTTAGGTTCTATTTAGGTAATCATAGTCATTATACACTAAAATAATAAAACTGATTATTTTCAGGAACTCATTAATGTACAATGTAAGAAAAGCAGTACCCAAACCCACAAAGCTCTAACAGCAGCACGTGCAATATAACGTAATTGACTAAATATACCTGTATGGCTTTTTTTTCTAGATCTCTAAAGATGAAAAAGAACTTTTCCTTACTATACTCATTAATATTTCAATTTTCTAAGATTTAAAAGATTCTTATTTTTCTATTTAGCATTTTGAGCCTCTAGATTTTAGCAGGTAAAATTTCTAATTCTATTTGAAATTGGGTTTGAGGGAGGGCCTGATTCCACACTGTCACAGACATGGGGTGTGCGGCACACACAGAAAGGAGTATATTTTACCAGTGGTAACAAGATGTATTTTAAATTCTTCTAGGCTTAACCTATCTCAGTTGAAATTGTTAAAAGTAGTGATGTGTCTGAAAGGAAGGTAAGAAAAAGGAGACACTAAGGACCTATGGTGAAACCAGTAAACATAATAAGTAAAGGGAGTTTAACTGCCGAAGTATTTGTATTTCTTCTGTGAAACAGCAACAATGTGAATAACACCAGAAAGGCGTATGTATATGAAGTCATTCTGGAAACAATGGGAAGATTGTTGTAGAATGGAACCAGGGACAAAAACCATAAAAGGAAAGAATCTAGAGCTGCTCCCTGAAAGAATGAGAGGATCCAGATTAGCAGAGAGGAATAAAAAGTCCTAGGAGTGCCATTGCCCTTGTGAAACATTGAAAATTGTTTCTGCAAAATCTGGCACGTTTTGAAAATAGTTACTAGGTGAGTGGCAAGCCCTGGTTACCAAGGATTTTCCCAGTTTTGGTTCTGAAGTTCCGCACCCCAGCAGATCAAGATGGCTGCAGTCAGAACACTCAACATGTCGCAAAGGGCTTGGCTGTGGGGAACAAAGATTCAGGCTGCATTAAGCTCTTTCACTCTGGGGTTGTGTCTTCTCTGGAGAGTGCTGCCACGTTGCACTGAGAAATAGTCACAGAACTGAGAAGAGGTTGAGTCATTCTCCAGAAACTACTACCATTTTCCCAGTGTCTAAAATATGCCAGAATGCTGAGGGCACTTTGTAAGAGTTTATTCTTACAGGCCTCTATTCTGGGGAAAATGGTAAACATTAGTAAACAAGACAGAGGTGAGGTTTTAAGAGTAGATAAAATCATGCAAAAATGTATTTGTTGTGTACTGAAGTAAATTTTGTAGAGTGAATAGCTTTTAAGATAAGATAAAGAGGGCTTCCCTGGTGGCAAGTGGTTAAGAATCTGCCTGCCAATACAGGGGACATGGGTTCGAGCCCTGGTCCGGGAAGATCCCACATGCCGCGGAGCAACTAAGCCTGTGTGCCACTACTACTGAGCCTGCGCTCTGGAGGCCGCGAGCCACAACTACTGAAGCCTGTGCTCTAGAGCCCGTGCTCCACAACAAGAGAGGCCACCGCAATGGGAGGCCCGCGCACCACAACTAAGAGTAGCCCCCACTCGCTGCAACTAGAGAGAGCCCGCGCGCAGCAACAAAGACCCAACGCAGCCAAATAAATTAATTAATTAATTAAAAAAAAAAGATAAGATAAAGATAATACTATCCATCACTTCCATGAAGAGAAATGGGAGAGGGGAGCCTTAAACACGTGTCACCAACTCAAAGACAAACCAAAGGTGTGAAACCAATCGTTAAAGCTTTGCACTGTTCCAACTCAGTAGTAAATTTTTTTTTTTTTTAAGCTTAGATTGGGCTGGAGAATTATTTACATGGTTAATAAAGTATATGACTGACATAATTTGCATTGATTTCCATGAGTGACGAATCACTGTAGAATACTGGTAAATCAAATCCACTTCCTGATATGGTGTAACTTTCTATGCTTTATCTAGGCTTTGATTCTGAACAACAACAAGCTAACAAAGATTCACCCCAAAGCCTTTCTAACCACAAAGAAGTTGCGAAGGCTATATCTGTCCCACAATCAACTAAGTGAAATACCACTTAATCTTCCCAAATCGTTAGCAGAACTCAGAATTCATGACAATAAAGTTAAGAAAATACAAAAGGACACATTCAAAGGAATGAATTCTTTACATGTGCTAGGTAAGTTTTTGCAAATAAATGGAACATTTTAAAATTATAAGCAATATGCAGATGTAGAGATCTTTATCATCATTAACAACTTTAGGACTGATAATTTCCAAAATTAATTTTTTGAATCTAATAAGCTGTACCTAGATAAGCGATTCATAAATCAATGAAAGTATCAAACAAAATTTATAGCACTTAAAGAAATACACCTTTTGCAATATAAATACACATGCACTCTGCACTCTCAAGAATCCCTTAGTGTGGTTTCTGTTTTCTGACTGCTCTTAACTGGTTAGAATCTGTTATTCTTATTTAATTTAAAGGTATCATTTTTAATGTATTGTAAAAACTACTCAAATACAACCTACAACATTAATTCAGATATTATTTGGAATGTACGTCTAACTTTTCATTATCTGCTTTGAAGATTATTCAGCTAAGGCGTTTTTAATTGTATACTTCCAATTCTACACACTATTTTACTTCTAACACCCATGGTATAACCATGTCATCTTCCCCTACTATATCCATTCAAAATTCCTAACCAATATTCTCATTCATTTATTTACTCATTTAATTCAACCAAGTGCCTGGCACTTAACCAAATAGCTTCACTTTCTGGCATTCCTCAGTTATATTTCTGTTAGTCAAGTAATTTCTAATTGACTTACAATTTTAAAAGTTTAGGTGACAAATAAATAAATGTACACTGGAAAACACAAAGGTTTTGAATTATATGAAGGATGGTCTTTTTTCCTATGTTACATTACTATAACGAAACCTTGATTATGATCATGGTTGGAAAAGAGTGATAAGTAAGTTATTGACTTAGTAATTCAAAGCAAAATAGTAAAGCTGTTATACATTCCAGCCTATGTAATACAAAGCAGTCTTTTTCTGAGACTGACAGAAAGGAGAGTAGATAGACACAGAAACAGATATACTGAGTGAAGGAGAGTGAACGATAATGCTCACATTTCTTAGAATTTTCTTGGGATGTGCTTCTCTGCATTGTGAGTTTCCTTCACATACAACATATGTATGCTAAATTATATAATTTCCCCCCACAGAAATGAGTGCAAACCCTCTTGATAACAATGGGATTGAACCAGGGGCATTTGAAGGGGTAACAGTGTTTCATATCAGAATTGCAGAAGCAAAACTGACCTCAATTCCTAAAGGTTTGTATTTATACAGTATTTTAAACAGTCATTTTAAAATGACCATTAAACGTAAGGTTGTAAAGTGTACACACTGTCAAAACCACAGTGCAGTTAGAATCCTTTTTACCAGTATATCTGGTCAGTGTAGTATGAAATTTAGTGTTTTCTCATGTACACATCAAGAGCCATATGTAGTTCTTTTTTCTTTTTTTGACAGTATGAAACCAGAATCTTTTTTTCCCAGTACGAACAAACATTAAGAAGCAAAGAACTTTTTATTTTCTGTCTCTTTCCTAACATTTACTCATCTACACTTGTCATTCTGTGAAGTGTCTGTTAGAGGTGAGAATTCTGTAGAGAAGAAAGAGGAAGAAGCACAGGGCCAGAGACCTTTCTCCCAGCCTTGCAGCAGTGGTTCAGGGTGGGGCTTGTGAGGAGGGACTGGGGCAGACGCTGGCTCTGGCAGGGATAGGTGTATACTCTGGGCAAGGCACTCTATACCTCATTTTTTTTCCACAGGGGTGCTGTGCAGATTAATGGGCTGATGCACAGAAAGGTCTGAAGACAATGTTGGGCACATAGTAAACGCTCTCTCGTGACATAACCAATACCAGAATGAGCACTGTGCTCTTTATCATATGAGCTGAAGCTGGTGCCTCAAAGTAAAATGCTTCTTAAGTTTGCTACTGGACCAGTTTTCTAATGCATTATTTCTAAGCTTCCAGCCTGATGATTAACTAGATTGGATTTGCCTTTCTCCAAACCCATGCTCAAGGTCACACCTTCCTCCTCCCTGACAAGTTCTCTCTCTCTTCTATGCTAACACCTGGATCAGAAATAACCCCTATGATTAATAACACATTTTCCTTTCAAACAGCCCTGTCTTTCAGTTTCCATAGTAAAAGCAGCAATAACCTGTTTTCTTCTAGTTTACTATAACCCCTTTTCTACTACTCAGATGATCCAGAAGATTAACAAAACAAATATATGCTGATAATTTAAAAGACCCAGCAAAGCTGCTATCATTAATTAAGCAAAGCTGCTATTATTAATCTTTCATTTAGGAGGAAAATTATCTAAAGTAAAAGTGGAAAGACAATTTTTTTTAGTATAGAAAAAATCAGTTTAATTCAGAATTACACAATTAAAAACAACCTTAATTTAGGTTCAAGGAGATGGCTGTTTTTCTACAAGAAACCTAAAATATTATATTTACCTTCTAATCTTTAGAACAACAACAACAAAAATACATACTGTACCTAACAAGTTAAATAAAATCCCTTTCATAAGCTGGAAGCTGACATAGAGTGAGGGGGAAGAGGAAGAGGACAGGACAGAGTAGAGGCAGAGAGGATAAGAGGATATACTGGAGCAGAAGAGTAGGGCGCCACCCCAGAGCTGTGGCTCTGAGGTCCCGCAGTTATCATTGCTCTTTATATTTACATCAGCAGATTTCTTATACTACAAAACATCCTGAGAGTAATTCTCTTCAGGTTTCAAAGTGTATCTTAAAAATGAAGTTTTAACTCCTCATGAAATTCTCAAGATTCTTCCGAAGTTATAAAGGAACATTTTATGTCTTTAGAAATTTAAATTTCAAATCTCCAAATTTACATAACTACTGCTTTAAGATCCTTATGACATTCAAAAGCCAGTTTTTTGTTTTTATGACTTATTTGCTCAAATGTTAAGGCTGACTGCCCAAATGTTATAATTCAATCATCACTACCCATTGTGACAGGATGAATTAGGCTGAGGTCCAGAGGGTTCTTACCAGACCTGACAAGTTAACATAAGAAGAGTGAAACTGTTTTCCTTCCTATTCATTTGGAAAATTCTGTTACATAATAGTATTGTGTTGAGGGGAGGAGAGACCTGTTTGAAGATAGGGTAGGTATAGAAATATCTGTATGAAAGTATACTATATATGTTGGCAGTCACTGAGCTACCCAAATCCATGAGAGGACAGTCCCCTTAAATTCTACAAACCCTCTTCCAAGAAGTTTTCCTGACTCAACATGCACAGAGATTTCTCTTGTCTTTGACTTGCTACAGCATATTCTAGAATAGACTGGCACACTCTATAATATTTTTCTAGTGATTTCTGTATACATGATAGACTTGCTCAATTAGTGTTTAAGGTCTTTGAAGACAAACTTACCTTCAACAGTCATTACTACTAATAAAATAAGGAAATGTTTCAGCAAGAGTTGAAAAACGAATGCATTTCCTAGCTAGCTAACAAGAACTTTTGACTGAAAAATAATATCTTATGTGTAGGATTAAGAAAATGAGATATGACTGAATTTTCTGGTTAGTCTCTTTCATTCCAGCTTCAGTTAATCTGGGGAGGGCTGGGGTCAGACATGAAAGTGTGAGAAGAGAAGGTGCAAACATTCACAAGGTACCTGCCATGTGCCAGGTGGCACTAAAGATGCTTCTCTTAATTTATGCAGAAACTACTATTAATTGAAAAGAATAAATACTGCAGTGGATCAAACATATCAAACAGGGAAAAAATCCATATGTTCATAATGATATAAAAAAAATTCATTGGTCACCTCTGGGCATTGCACCAATTCATTACTTGAAAAAAAATCAAGCATTTATGCTGCTTTTTCTATAAAAACTGTATTATAAAGTAAGTAAATAATTAATGAAAGAAAATTCTTTAGAGAACAATCTCACCTAATAAATGAATAACGAATGACAAAATCAGAAAATCACCATTTTCCCATTCTTAATGAAATAATAAATCTAGGTAGCAGTAATCAATGAATGAATGCAAAGACTGTCAGATGAAAGAGTGATTTGCTGAATCTAATCTGGTCTCTATATCTAACTACAGGTCATAAGAAATAAGGGGGCTAGAAACCATGATAAACTATATTATGTGGAAGCCAACAGCCCAATCTACAAAGGAGTATCTCAAGCAAATTAATATCTGAAACAAATCAATAGAAGAAGGAGAAAAAGGAAAGAGTAATAGAAGAAGAGATTTAAGAGATATAAGACCCAAATATACCCTGTAAACTTCATTTGGATCCTGACCTGAGCAAGTCAACTGTAAAACAATACACCTGAGATCATTAGGGAGAGGAATACTAGATGATAGTAAAGAATTGTTGCTAATTTTGTTAGATGTGATACTAACATGATGGTTATGTAAGGGGAAAAAAAGATGACCTTATGGGTTAGAGATGTCTAGTGAAGTCTTTACAGGTGAAATGACATTATGTGTGTGAAATTTGATTTTAAGTACTCCAGCAAAAAAATAAATGAATAAAAACAAGTCAATAAACAAATCAATAATAACTATTGGCGTAGATGAAACAAGATTGGAAAAATGGAGATAATTGTTGAAGATGGGCAACAGCATGGTGTCCCATAATACTAGTTTCTATTTTTGTATATGTTTGAAATTTTCCATAATAAAAAGTTAAAAAAAAAGCAGATTCCCCCAAAACTGCCTAAGCCTATAATGTGAAACTTAACAAGTAAACAAATAATCAATAGGGCTTGGTCTTAACCTGATCTAACATACATATGTCTTTTCTTATCACTAGAACTACCTTCAACTTTACTGGAGCTACATTTAGATTATAATAAAATTTCAACTGTGGAACTAGAGGATTTTAAACGATACAAAGATCTGCAAAGGTAAACATCCCCCAAATCCTAACTTGGAAGTGGTAGTCCATATGATGAAGATATTAATGAAACTTCTTGGAGAATGTGTACAGGGACATAAAATTAAGGGAAAACTAGAAGGAACTGCTATCATTCTGTCTCAGTAATGGAAGAGGGACAGCAAGTGGAATGAGAAAAGGGACACTTTCCAAATGTCCCTTTTGTTGCATATAGGTTAGATAGAAAATTTTCTGACAGTGGAGGAGAGGGCTGTTACATCCTGAAATAGGTTATTAAAGGAAACCATGAAATACCTTTCTCTGAACATATATACAAATATTTCTAACTCAGTTGTGGTGTTTGCAGCTAAGTGTATCATACCATCTGCTCAAGAGTTGATGCATTTTATGTTATTTTTAGGCTGGGTCTAGGAAACAACAGAATCACAGATATCGAAAATGGAAGTCTTGCTAACATACCACGTGTGAGAGAAATACACTTGGAAAACAATAAACTGAAAAAAATCCCTTCAGGATTACAAGAGTTGAAGTACCTCCAGGTAAAACATTCTACTTGTGTTTTGCAGATATTAGTACTTTTCTTTGTTTTTATGAAACATATTAGTATCTGGAGCAAAGACCAATCAAGTAGCAATGGTAATTCACACACTAAAGACCCTCCAGGTTGCCCGAGGTGTTTTATGCCAAGGAGAGTGTTAGAATACCAGTTTCTATTGAGATATCAGCTAAAACGCTCAGGTACCCATTTCCATCCCTCTGTTTCTTCTACTGAAACTGCTAAGGCCATTGTGGTGAAGGTACGGACACAGCTAATTTCAGGTTTCTGGGGTGGCAGTGGCTATGTAAAGGCAGGACCGGTCAGGAGGAAATCAAGTAGAATTATATAACCTTTCATTCTGGAAACATTTCACAAAGGCAGAGCATGTGGATGAAGTCCCAGGTATTTTCACTATCAATGTGGTGCCACATTAGAAGTGTGCATGCTTTTTAAAAACTCAGGCCAGAATATATAATCAAAAGTCAGTATTTGGAGCATTAAGGGTGCACATTTCTTGTTCTTCATTACTAGAAAACTTTTCCTTCTAATCTGGCAACTCTTGACTAGCTGGGAGGGGCCACAGAATTGTTGGAGAATCTGATAAAGCTTTAGATACTCCCAAGAACAAAAATGAGACAATATTTTCACATAATTTTAGGAGTTTCACAGATCCTCCTGATTCCCATCTGTGGACCTCAAATTAAGAATCCCTACTTAATCTCATGTCACCTTAGTCCATATTTCTCATGTGCTTTCCTTGATATACAATTCCTCATCTTCCAAGGAAAAACACATTGAGAACAAAACTGGGCCTTGAGCCACTTGCGTCTAGGTTTCTTTCTAATTTTTCTTTAAACAAGTTTTGTTCACTACACAAATAGAAGCCTGTGAAATAGAAGCCATCAAAATGGATGTACTATATAGGCAGATGCTCATTTCAAGATTATGACTTTTGCTTTGATTTTTTCAAATGCTGCGTTTAAATGTTTATTTAACCAGTGAGCACGACCAGAGTCTTTCCTCCCTCAAGCTGTCCAGTCTTTGAGTACTTTACTCCACAACGCTGATCCCAGCTTCTGGGTGTCTTAAATCTATCCATACTATTGCTAGCATTTTTAAAAATGAACAGAATTATAACACATAGTCATAAGGATACAATTCAACGGATGTCCACAAAGCAAACACACTCATGTTCAGCACTGTTCCCCATTCTCAATGAGGTCAATGCTGTGGTAAACTACATCTTGCACTGCTGCTGGGCTGCCAGGAAACCATATGATGCATCTGTCACAAAATCTCCAAGATTAATAAAGGACGGCAGGGACTCCAACAGAAAACTAGAGGTTTTAGCAGTGCCTACAGTTCTCATGACTGGCTCAGATCAATCTCACCAAGGCAAAATCTAGAGGTAACAACGGCTAGAACTGGTATCTTAGCCTTGCCAGCAAAAGGCTCCTTCTTTCTAATATGCCAAAACACTGTTAATTAAGCAGATTGTTTTTTTACTTCCCAGAAATCTCAGTTGCCAAAAAAATCCAAAGAAGAAATTTAAAGGGCTATTAAAGGGAATGAAGGGAAGGTCCTATATTGTCCATTCTTTCTGAGTAATAATTTAATAAGACACATACACAGCCTATAAAATTGTATTTTATCCATTGGTGCAAATAAAAATTCAACTATTGATGTTGTATTATCGATACATATTTAAGATGTCGATAGACATATTTTTCTATAAAATTTACAAAAAAGCAGCTCTACACTTCTCCCTTTGATCACAGAAAATGCTGGCTAAAAATTCTTCACATTCATATTGCAAGTCTAATTCTTAGAGCATTAAATTTCATTCTTCTGCTCATTTCTAATACTTTTAAAACACATTATTGTAAATATGGCACTGAAGTAACCATACACACACAGACACGCACACACCTATACGTGTGTGCGTGAGTGTGTGTGTGTGTGTGTGTGTGTGTGTATAGAGACAGAGAGACAGAGACAGAGGAGAGTGGCATGTGCTGACCAGGCAGTGTGCCCTGGGCACTGGCATGAATCCTACGCCACACTTCACACATAGAGCACTTTTGTATATAACACAGGAGCCTGAGTCCTTGTAATAAGTATTTAACAGGCATAAACAGGCACATATACTTTAAGCAAAATATATTCAAATCAGTGTAAAATAAAGAGACAAACCCATGAACAAATGCTGACTATAAACAGAATATCTTCTTTTTACATTTATCATGTATTTTTAATCCACTCTTTTCCCACTACAACAGATAATCTTCCTTCATTCTAATTCAATTACGAAAGTGGGAGTGAATGACTTCTGCCCAACAGTGCCAAAGATGAAGAAGTCTTTATACAGTGCAATAAGTTTATTCAACAACCCAGTGAAGTATTGGGAAGTACAACCTGCAACATTTCGTTGTGTTTTGAGCAGAATGAGTGTTCAGCTTGGGAACTTCAGAAAGTAATAATTAGTAATTAGTGATATCCATTTAATGTAAAATTCAAAAATTGTTACATTTGGAATACTTGAACTCTATTTAAAATGGTGGTATTATGCACATAAGCAAAAAATCTATTCCCATGTGTTAAGTCCACTGACTTACTGTACGACAAAAAATTTCAACAGAATTTTGCAAAAACTATTGATACATCAGGAATAAAGGAAATAAGTATCTGTTGCAGTTTCCTTTTACATATAAATGATTTTGCATAAATCTCATGCTTGAATGTTCTTTCTCAGTAACAAAAAATAAGACATTCAGTATTTAACACTTTGTTATCAAGTGCATTTAAAAAAGAACTGTACTGTAAATGGAATGCTTGACTTAACAAACTTTGTGCTCTTTCATCTGCTATTAGAAAAAGAAAATTGACAAGTATGGTTATATAAAGAGTATCTTATATTATTCTTATTCTGTCTTTAAAAACTTGGGTATTACTGTAATATTTCTAATAATGTTTAAGTATGGTTTGATATAATCTTATTCAAATTCTCATGCCTTAGAGACTTACTGTCTTTATGTTTAAAACTCCTTATAATAAAGCCTTCAGTAAGTGTTTATTACCAACTCAACAGATGCTATTCATAACAGCTTTTTTCAAGCTGTAGCACATGCTTTTCTTTTTAACTATTATTACCTGATTATAAAACCTCTATAGAAATGCATAGTGAGTGTTTATATAAAATCTCACACTTTTTATTATCACAGTTATTATAAGCTTTTAACAGTGTATCAATTGTTAGGTTATATAACACTGTCACCTCAATGCTGAGGAATATTTTTGAGATGTCCCTTTGTAAGACCTTCCTTGGAAGAGACTGGATACTATCAACTCTACACCAAACTGTCTCCTTAAATATGCACAAACTGGATAACTCTGAAAAACACACCTGGTATAACTGAATAGGCAGAGCATTAAACAGAATGCACAGCTCTGTATAAAAATTAAGAGGACTTACATATATTTTTGTTGGTGTTCAACATAAGTAAAACTAGAAAATAAGGAAAACATTAAAATATTGGTTTGAAATAAAATATTTTGCTTCGGTTTAATTTTTCTTCTCCCATTCAGGAACATAAACTATTTTTCATAAAACTCTTATATTTTTACTAAAACATTTTTAGTAAAGTGTTAATGCTTATTCTTAATAATAGTACCGAAATATCCCAAATTATACCTGTGCCATGAAAGATAATCACCTTTATGGTAAACCACCTCAAAAACTAGACTTTAAATAATTTTGGGGAGAGCAGTGCCTTACAGATATGTAAAATGGGGTGGAGGGTCTGGATATCCAGGTCAAGAATGGGTAAATAGGTCTTCTTCTTCATAGTGAGGTTCCCCAACTCTGGCACTGCTGACACTCTAGGCTGGATCATTCTCTGTGGGGAGTGCTATCCTGTCCTTTGCAGAATGTCTGGCAGCTCCCTGGTCTCTACTCACTAGATGCCAGCAGCACTTGCACGCCGGCCCCACAGTGTGACAATCAACAATTTCTCCCCAAAACACCAATGTCCCGGGGGAAGGGGTGGAGCCAAATTGCAGCTGGTTGAGAACTACTGCTTTATAGGAAATTTACTTAATTTCTAAATTCTGACACAAATTTGGAAACCTGAAACAAAATAGTTAGTATTTTTGTTTGGTAAAACTGTAGGGGCAAGACTAAAGTGTGATTAAAATAATAGCACCAGTAGTGATGTAACAGAAAGAGCCCAGGGATACAGAGCTCTCAGTTGGAAAAACATACACAGAAGTCCAGTTCCACTTATAGTCTTGGGCAAATCACAATCTCTTTGAACCTGTCTTCTCATCTATAAAGGGTAGGGATGAGAATACTGATCAAATAAGTTGCTATAAGAACTGAATAATAAAAGTATATGTGAAAATGCTTTGTAAACCATAAAGATTCATGAAACATGCATAACTGTTACACTGGACAATAATTTACTGCAAGAAAAATTAAAGATTAAGAAGTCTTTTAAAAACAGAAGAATACCTAACAATGATAATCATCCTAAAATTAAAATGTTCTAAAGTTTTAATAGTTTTAATAAATAAAATTCATTTTTCTTTCTTTTTTAAAATCCATTTTCTACAATATATCATAAAAATAAAATTGTGACATCATGCCACTTATAAGAACATAAGTAGAAGTGAAATGTTCCCTGAAATTGTAAGAATCCAGTTCTTGAAATTAAATTAAATTCATAAGGTTAGTGCTAAGGTTAGAATCATCTAAACAAATAGATTAGTCTATGATCTGAATGGAGAAGCTTAAAGTAGCTAAATTAACCTTTTCTAAAAAGAAAAGACAGCAAAATTTTTAAAATACTGGAAATGATTCCTGAAATCACTGCAATTAATTTCCTGTATTTAATGTTTGTGTTTTTCATCCCACAGCTGTTAAGCATTTTTGGTTATATGTTTGCAAAAGACAAATCACTAATAAAAATCATAAGCAACCAAAACTGCATTAAAGCTTCTGCCACAATCCCATTTTATGGTAAATACAAAATATTACCCAGTTGAAATCCATTAAAGTTTGGAAACAAATGAATTACTACAACTTACTGGGTTTATTAAGGACTTCAAGGTAGAAAAAAAAAATCTCATTGACCATCTATCCTTATTTCCTCCCAAATACTACAATAAAAATGATCACTGAATTCATGAAACAAATATAATACTTCTAGAAAATCACTTGAAGTCACTAAAACTAAAGCTTTTTTCCTAAATCAATTTTGTTCCTCCTTAAACTACTGCATTATTTTTCTTTTGTTTTTAATTCCATCTTTTGGGAAAAGAATTGTCTTACCTTGGCCTTAATTACTTCTCTACTCACATGGTCCTTAACCTACTGCAACTGACTTAATTTTCTTGAATTTATTTTCCCCAAATTGTACCATATGAATAATACTTAATAATAATAGGTGGTATGTAAAGAACATTTTCAGACATTCTTCCAAAAGCCTTACTTGTATTTATTCATTTAATCCTCACAATAGCCCTGTGAGGTAAAAAGAAACAAAACTGAGTCATTTGTAGTGAGATGGATGGACCTAGAGTCTGTCATACAGAGTGAAGCAAGTCAGAAAGAAAAACAAATACCGTATGCTAACACATATATATGGAATCTAAAAAAAAAAAAAATGGTTCTAAGGAACCTAGGGGCAGACGAAGAGAATGGACTTGAGGACACGGGGAGGGGGAAAGGAAAGCTGGGACGAAGTGAGAGAGTGGCATGGACATATATACACTACCAAATGTAAAATAGGTAGCTAGTGGGAAGCAGCTGCATAGCACAGGGAGATCAGCTCAGTGCTTTGTGACCACCTAGAGGGGTGGGATAGGGAGGATGGGAGGGAGACGCAAGAGGGAGGAGATATGGGGATATATGTATATGTATAGCTGATTCACTTTGTTATAAAGCAGAAACTAACACACCATTGTAAAGCAATTATACTCCAATAGAGATGTCAAAAAAAAAATAAAATTAAGATATACAGTGTAAAAAAAAAAAAATAGCCCTATGAGGGAGCTACATTTACTTATTCCTATTTTTTGGGGGTGTGAAAATTGGAAAACAAAGATTGGATACCTTGTGGCAGACCTAGGATTTGATCCCAGCAGTCTGGTTCCAGGTTTTAACCACGATGACACACTAATTTTTTAGTCAGTGATCAACCTTATAAAAAGGTAGACAGTGCTTCCTCCTGGACATTCTTTGCTTACTTGGCTTCCACCTATCATGCCTTTCAGGTTGCTCTTTTTTTTTTTTTTTAATAGTTAAGATGTACCATTGTACTTTATTTATTTATTTTTAAAATTTACTTATTTAATTTATTGATCTTTGGCTGCATTGGGTCTTCGTTGTTGTGTGTGGGTTTTCTCTAGTTGCGGAGAGCGGGGGCTACTCTTCGTTGCAGTGCGCGGACTTCTCATTGTGGTGGCTTCTCTTGTTGCGGAACACGGGCTCTGGGCGCGCGGGCTTCAGTAGTTGTAGCACGCGGGCTCAGTAGTTGTGGCGCACGGGCTTAGTTGCTTCGTGGCATATGGGATCTTCCCGGACCAGGGATCGAACCCGTGTCCCCTGCACTGGCAGGCGGAATCTTAATCACTGTGCCACCAGGGTTGCTCTTTAATGGCTAGTGTTCCCCAATATTGTTTTGGCCTCTTCACTTTGCCCCTGGTAATCTCATCCATTTCTAAACATTAGCCATAATGTCTCATGTGAAGGCCTCTGAAATCCACGTCTCAAAAGTGGATCTTAGGTATCACCTCACACCAGTCAGAATGGCCATCATCAAAAAATCTACAAACAATAAATGCTGGAGAGGGTTTGGAGAAAAGGCAACCCTCTTGCACTGTTGGTGGGAATGTAAATTGATACAGCCACTATGGAGAACAGTATGGAGGTTCCTTAAAAAACTGAAAATAGAACTACCATATGACCCAGCAATCCCACTATTGGGCATATACCCTGAGAAAACCATAATTCGAAAAGAGTCATGTACCACGATGTTCATTGCAGCTCTATTTACAATAGCCAAGACATGGAAGCAACCTAAGTGTCCATCAACAGATGAATGGATAAAGAAGATGTGGCACATATATACAATGGAATATTACTCAGCCATAAAAAGAAATGAAATTGAGTTATTTGTAGTGAGGTGGATGGACCTAGAGTCTGTCATACAGAGTGAAGTAAGTCAGAAAGAGAAAAACAAATACGCCATAAAAAGAAATGAAATTGAGTTATTTGTAGTGAGGTGGATGGACCTAGAGTCTGTCATACAGAGTGAAGTAAGTCAGAAAGAGAAAAACAAATACGGTATGCTAACACGTATATATGGAATCAAAGAAAAAAAAAAAAAGGTCATGAAGAACCTAGGGGTAAGACGGGAATAAAGACACAGACCTACTAGAGAATGGACTTGAGGATATGGGGAGGGGGAAGGGTAAGCTGTGACAAAGTGAGAGAGTGGCATGGACATATATACACTCCCAAATGTAAAATAGATAGCTAGTGGGAAGCAGCTGCATAGCACAGGGAGATCAGCTCGGTGCTTTGTGACCACCTAGAGGGGTGGGATAGGGAGGGCGGGAGGGAGGGAGATGCAGGGGGAAGAGATATGGTGATATATGTATATGTATAGCTGATTCACTTTGATATAAAGCAGAAACTAACACACTATTATTGTAAAGCAATTATACTACAATAAAGATGTTAAAAAAAAAGAAAAAAAAAGCGGACCTTGCTGGGGAGTAACAAACTCTCAAAAGCAAACCCAGGGCTTCCCTGGTGGCGCAGTGGTTAAGAATCCGCCTGCCAACGCAGGGAACAGAGGTTCGAGCCCTGGTCCGGGAAGATCCCACAGGCTGCAGAGCAGCTAAGCCCGTGCACCACAACTACAAAGCCTGTGCTCTGGAGCCGGCGAGCCACAACTACTGAAGCCCACGCGCCTAGAGCCCGTGCTCCACAACAAGAGAAGCCACAATAATGAGAAGCCCACGCACCACAACTAGAGAAAAGCCCGTGCACAGCAACTAAGACCCAATGCAGCCAAAAATATATAATTAATTAATTTTTTAAAAAAGTGCTTAACCCATCTTTCAAGACTTCCATGATCTACATTTAAGTAATGCTTTTTGAGCTTTTTAGTTCATGTTTACATCTTTTTATACTCCAGCTGAAGATTACTTGCTATTTCTCAAATATGGTCTGTATTTTCCGGCTTCTGTGTCTTTATTAATGCTGTCCTTTGCATCTATCAGTCTTATCCAACCTCAAATGTCTGTGTCAAAGGTCACCCATCTCAGTTCATCTTCCTGATTCTCCCATAAACAGATGTGGCTTCTCACACCCCACCCTCCAAATCTTCCCAGTATTTTGATGTGTTTCTCTTTTGTACTTATCACAATCTAACTTATTATAGCTATTTATACATGGGTTGTTTTCTTCACATTCTCTAGAGGATTGTAGATATCTTGAGTGTAAGCACTTGATTGCAAAGTCATCTTTGCATCCCCTTTTTCTCCCCCCCCACCAAAGCCTACCACACTTCATTGGCTCAAAACATTCTTCTGGATTAAATCAGCAAAGGGTGCTTATCGAAGGGAAAGAAAAAGCCTTTATCCTCATTCTAACAAGGCAATGTGTTTTTATCCTACATATCTTTCTTTCATCCTAGAAGCTCCTCCTCCCGCTCCAGTTCTCCCACAGACCTATACTCACCTGATGCAGATGTGCTGTGTGTTCCACATTACTCTGAAGTAGGGGCAGATGGCATTTTTTCCCATTGCACATTTTTTCTCAATACAGTTTCTATCACAGGCTCTGGGGAGCTCTAAAACAGATCCCCCCACCCCATCAGCTCTGACCAGTGCTGTAACAAGGTACATATTCCCAGCAGTGACATCTCTCCCTTGGTAAAATAACAGCATGAAAATAAAGATAACTGCTTTAAAATGAGCCCTTCCATAGTCAAGGGAAAGAGCTTACAGAGGGCCCTTTAAAATGAGACCTTCTAAAGAAAGGGGAAGGGCTTACTGAGGGACTTTTAAAACGAGCCCTTCCATAGAGAGAGGAAGAGGTTACAAAGGCTGGAAGGGGCAGAAACACAAGGACAAATTAGGCCAAGGGGCAAAAGCATGTGCCATGTTCAGCTCTACATGGAGGGTGCAATGAGTCATATGAATTCCTAATATTAAAACTTGCAGTTTGAGTGCTGGAGATTTCCTTTTTTTTTTTTTAATTTTTAGTTTTTAACACTTTCATTGGAGTATAATTGCTTTACAATGTTGTGTTAGTTGCTGCTGTATAACAAAGTGAATCAGCTATATTTATACATATATACCCATATCCCCTTCCTCTTGCATCTCCCTCCCACCCTCCCTATCCCACCCCTCTAGGTGGTCACAAAGCACCGAGCTGATCTCCCTGTGCTATGTGGCTGCTTCCCACTAGCTATCTTGGCATGGACATATATACACTACCAAATGTAAAAAAGAGATTTCCTTTTTATTAAGGAAAATTTTCAATAGAAGCAAAAGTAGACAAAACACTACAATGAACTTTCATCTACTTCTCACTCAGTTTTTAAAATTACCAACTTAAGCCAATCTTATTCATTTAAACTCCCATCACTATTATTATTTTTAATAACAGCTTTATTGTGGATATAACTCACATACTGTACAATTTACCATTTAAAGTATATCGTTCAAAGGTTTTTAATATATTCAAGCTTAGCAGCCATCACCACAACCAATTTCAGAACATTTTTATCACTCCAAAAAGAAACCCTGTCCTGATTAATGTCATTTACTCCCAGCCTTAGGTAACCGCAAATCTACTGTTTCTATCAATTTGCCTATTCTGGACATTTCATATAAATGGAATCATATAATATGTGGTCTTTTGTGACTGGTTTCTTCCACTTATAATGTTTTCAAGGTTCATTCATGTTGTAGCATGTGTCAGTACTTCACTCCTTTTTATTGCCAAGTAATATTCCATTGTATAGATGGACCACACTTATTCATCCATTCACCAGCTGATCAACATATAAGTTGTTTCTACTTTCTGGCTGTTATAAATATGTGCATTCAAGTTTTTGTGTGAACGTATGTCTTCACTTTTCCTGGGTATACACTTAGGAGTAAAACAGATGGGTCAAACGGCAACTTTATGTTTAACTTTTTGAGGAACTGTAGATTGTTTTCTGAAGTGGCTGTGCCATTTTTAATTTTCATCAGCAATATATGTAGATTCCAATATCTCCACATCCTCACCAACATTTGTAATTGTCCATATTTTTTATTTCAGCTATCCTAGAGAATGTGAAGTGGTACTTCATTGTGGCTCTGATTTGCATTTTCCTGATGACTAGTGATGTTGAGCATCTTTTCATGGGTTTATGGTACATTTGTTATCTTTGGAGAAACATTTATTCAGATCCTTCACTCATTTTAATATTATTATTATTATTATTGAGTTGTACGAGTTCTTTATTTATTCTAGACACAAGTTCTTAATCAGATATATGATTTGCAAAATTTTCCTCCCATGTGTGGGTTGGTTTTTTTTTTTCCACTTTCTTGATAGTATCTTTTGGCACAGAAAACAATTTAAATTTTAATGACATCCAATTTACCTATTTTTTCTTCTGATTCTTGCGCTTTTAGTGCCACATCTAAGAAACTGATGCCTAACCGAAGGTCGTAATGACTAACATTATATTTTCTTCTAAAATTTAACCATATTAGCTATAACACTTAGGTCTTTGTTCCATTTTCAGTAAATTTTTGCATGTGTTCCAGTTGTCTTAGCACCATTCGTTCAAAGCAGATCAAGATAAAAAAGATTTCTATCACTCCAGAAGGTTCTTCCGTGCCCCTTCCCAGTTCATACTCCCACTTCACCCAGCAAACATCCATTCATTCACTCACTCCACCAAGCAGACATCCCAGAACCTTGCCACCCTCTCCTAAAAATTTCAGTATGTGTCAGTACTTCACTCCTGTATAACCCTCTCCTAAAAATTTCATTAATAACTGTTAACTTGAGTAAACATAAGTAATAGGAATTCTGCTTCCTGGATCCACATGGCCCACCCTCTCCTTTAACAAAAAAGAAAACATTCCCATTAATTTGGCATTCCCATTAATTTGGCAAGGGAAACGCATCTTATAACCCTTTCCTGAGTCTGAAAACGCTATTGCTTTGTACTCAGTCCCAGTCAGTGAAAAAAAAAAAATTTAATGGATTATACAGACAACTACTTTTTAATTGTGTATATTATCTTGGAACTTTACTCTGTGAGGGTGGGAAGTACTGGCTGCTCCATGAGCCTTTGAATGCTTCCTTGCTCTCTCTTTGCCGTCTGCGGCTGGTAGTATGCTGGTCTTTTTAAATTCTTCTCTCTATACCTCCTTATTTGATGAAGTTTCTATGATGTCTTCTAGTTTTGTTATCATGTGGCTTATTGATTTGAATTGTACTTTTATCTCATGTGGTTTACTTAGGAGTTAACCAGGAGAAACACAAAGCAACAGTCCAATTGTCTGAAGAGTAAAGATTTGCAAAATATCTTCTTGAAATAAGAGCTATCCTCTCAAAAACAATTAGAAAGAAGGTACAATATCATTTGCATATGATTCGTATGTACCTGAAAAACCCAAGAGAATCAACTGAAAAATGATGAGTGTCACACATATTAACAAAAAATGGGTATCCATAAACATATAAAAACCCCCTAAAAATAAATAAGAAAAAGATAACACAACAGAAAAATGAGCAAAAAACATTAACAGGCATACCTCAGAAGAGAAAATCCAAATGGCTTAAAAACATTTGAAAAAATGTTCAGCCTCTTTAGTAATCAGGGAAATGGAAATTAAAATCACGAGTAATACCATCATATACCTAAAAATTGGGGGGAAAGTTAGATAATGTCAAGTATTAATGAGATCTAAAACAACTGTAGCCTTTCATTCCCACCACCTCCATTTGCTTACCTGTAACCTCCCTCCAGCGGTGAGACACCTGGCTCCCCCATTCACCACACACTTACATAACCATTCCTTTCCAGCATACATCACAGTAGTGTCAGAACTATTGACTTAAACCCCTGTGCTCATTCATTTTTACCCCTCTGCCTTGCTTTGTTCTTCTCCATTGCACTCCACACCACTTGATATGTTTATTTTCTCTCTTCCTCTTCAGTGATAACAGGGACTTTTACTGCTGGGTTCTCAGCACCTAAAACTGCCTTGAACAAAGTAGGTGCTCAACAAATATTAGCTGGATGAATAAATGAATTAAAAATCTTTATTATGGTTTATTACCATAATTACCAGTCTCAGTCAGACCTTTCCTAGCCAGCACTAGTTATTTGGCTCTGAGATAGTTTATCTACTTCAGTCAAATTATAATCATAGAATATAATTTAGACTTTCATCAATTCAACTGACTTCTCTCCCTAATTGCTACAATTATAACCACCAACTGAGGGAATTCCCTGGTGGTCCAGTGGTTAGGGCTCTGTGCTTTCACTGCCGAGGGTGAGGGTTCAATCCCTGGTCGGGGAACTAAGATCCAACAAGCCGTGCAGCACGGCCAAAAATAAATAAATAAAATTTTTAAAAAATTTTAAATAAAATAAAATAACCACCAACTGAAACAGTGAACTATCACAATCACTTGCATCTTCTAGTTTTCCTCTAAGGCCTGACTCAAACCAACCTTCCCACCCCCTGCCAAACCTAAACCTCCTGGACACCATCAACCTTATTTAAATTTCCTAGACACTTTCAATTTTGAGTGTTGTAGCTATCTATTGATAAATATTTTCACATTTGTTAGGAACATGAACAACATAATCACTATCATAAGTTCAAATCACAGAGTTAAAAGAATAATTTAATAAAAATTAAGCTGTTAATTTTACATTAACCTTCCAAAAGAACTGTGAGGGCATGTAGAATGATTTTTGGAAAAAGTACAGATTTGCTCTCTTTTCCTTAGTGTGGAAGTCTGAGTTTTAAGAACAAACACTAAAAGGAAACATATGGAAAAGATCAGTAACAAGATGAAATCTTGGCCCAAATATGGTCTGCCACGTTTTACATACCAGTGTCTCAAATAATAGATGAGATTTTTACAGTATTGCCAAAACATCTCTTGAAACACTGTACACTTTTTTAAAATCTGAAGTATAATGAAATAAATCTTGTGCGTTCTTTATAAAAACCTAATGGAAAATACTATTTTGAGGAAACAAAAACAAATTCCAGGAATCACTTTACCTTATTAGTTTGTACAAGCTTGAAAGAATCTCCCAAAGAATGAACTCAAAGTTCACTGCCAAGAGATACAAGTTAACTCTCTGTTTAAAATATGAAAATATTGGTATAAAAATATAGCATTTAAGTAGTTAACTGCCACTCTTCAAGAGAGAGACAACTCAGTGAAATTTGTAAATTTTCTACATCTGCAAAATAAAGGCAATAATAGCTGGTCAACAGAAGTTCCTAATTCCATCTTATTCAATACTATAAAATTACTTTTTGGACTAGTGAAGACAGACAAATCAGAGATTTGTCTTCTGAGTGAATTCCATAACTAAGAGATTAATTTTATTTCAAAGGTTATTAGAACGCATGCTAGTGGATGTATTTGGGAGGAAGGTGAGAAACGGGATAGCTGATAGAAAAGAAGGTATACTTCTTTGTATGGAAAAGTAATATATTTAATCTGTGTCACCAATGACCATCTATTTCATTTTTAAAATAAACTAGATGTGAAATGCTGTATGTTTCTAATCCCGGTTCCTTGTCTTAATAAAGGGAAGCACTGGTGTGAACACACAGTATCAGACAACCGAGGTCTCAAGATGACTCTGAGTTCCACCTTAAAATGCCAAGACACTGAGCTCCATGTTACAGTGGACCTTACTTTGAAGAATTCTTTGGCATGAAAATGAAAATAAAAACAGTAATCAGTACATGCTGTTTCATTTAGTTCTGTTTGCCTTTCATACTAGAGGAAATTCTTGCCATACCTCAAACCAAAATTAAGGGGAAAAGAAAGAAGTAAGCCACATAAATCTGACCAAGAACACAAGCATTTTAATTTGAGTCCACAAAGTTTTGGATAATGAAAAGAAATACATAATTTTAATTCAACCCAAGTATTTTCCAAGTAGATTATATTTGCTTAAATTGCTATAGCAATCCAAGGGACAGCCCTGCCTGGACACACAGTTACTGTGGATTTTTAAGAGATTCAGTTTAAGAATTTAGGAATTTCTGATTCATTTACAGGATTTGCAAATTCATCAGCCCCTGAAAGCTAAAGCAAACTCAACAGGTATGATGATAAAATGATTTTCAATTTTTAAAGAAAATATTCCTACTGTTAAAAATATATTTGATTTAACATTAAAATAGATTGTAGCCATCATAAATGCACATTTTTATAAGCAATATCTGGTAAAAGCTACATTAAAATTTGATTAGCAAAAATATTCAGGGAAATAATATAGGGAATTTAATTTTCTAACTTAAAATTTACCCAATAAATGATCTTTGTTTAGATTTTTTTTTACTTTGAATGAAAGATTCTCACGTTAATGGAATAATTTTCTGTTTCTCTCTCCCTCTCCCTCTCCCTCTCTCTCTCTCTCAACTTTAAGTGACAAAAAACCGGCGAACGCCTTTGAGCCATACATCTGAGCAATGCTAGAGATTCTGGTTTTAGAGAAATGGGTATTTGTACAAATTTCACTAGAAATTTTCTCAAAATTTCTTTATTAACCAAATCCCTGATATTACGATGTTGTTTGCCTCTTCCTCAAAGAGAAAACACAAGTACTCTATCTAGCACTGAAGGTTCTAGTTTCTTGGGTTTCAGTTAATTAAGATCCAAATTTATTATGGCTAAAAATAATTTTGAGACTTTCATATTTTTAATAGCAAAAGAGTTTTACTTCCTTAGGCCTTGTGTGTGATAGTGATATACACAACTTTAATTTTACAGAGTTAAATTTAAAACTGCTTTGGAAAAAATTCTGAATCATATCCTAATACTTGGTTTCTTATATTTTAGTTTCTGTGGCATACCAATAAAACAATTAAGTTTTTAAAATAATAAAATGCTATGAAGCTTTCCAATTACTTTAAACTTTCCAGGACAAAGTTCCATCTCATTTTGATTAGTAATTTAAATTAGAACTTTCTTGATGAAAGCACGAGTGCTTTTTTCCAGGTAAGAGAAATGTTATGACATAGAAACTTTTTTAGCTATAATATGAAAAATTTATATTAATGAGTAATTTAAAAAACCTGGTAACATATTTCACTTTGCTTTAAACTTTCTTTTTCACATTTGTGATTTTTCTACTAAACAAAGTAAGGAATACAGGTAGGAAAGTGAATACAGTATATTGTGACAGAGAAATATTCAACAGAAAAGAGAACAGCCATGTTCTCTGTGAAAATGTTCATTTAGAGAAATCACTGTGGTGAAATAAATGCCTAGAAATAATCAACATTAGTAGCAATAAACATCACTAACAAGATGTAATCTATAACAAAAAATCAATCATGCATTCAACAAATCTGTGAGCACTTACAAACTGTGCATTGTACTAGAGTCTGTCAAAAATTAGAGGGTGAGAAATGAGATGATTGACAGTGGGTTATAATGTTTTGCTATGAGTTATCCTATAGGAGACAAGGCATAAATTGCCGAACATAAAAGGCAGAAGTAATAAAAATATGCCTTGCAAATGGCTGGTAAAAGATTAGCTGAATGAAAAATTTGGATAAAAAGAAATAAGAGAGCACTATAACAGGGAAAATGATCAGGGGTGAAGTTGAGGAGTAAGAAAAATAGAAAATAATGGGTATATCAATGGAGATGGAATGGATTTCAGACCAGAAAACAGCACTTATTGAAAAGGGAGTGGGACAAGGTTGAGCTACAGGGCCGAGGCCCTCAGTGGATGAGGACAATGATGACGAGCTCAGATTTAGAAGAGAAACTGTCTTCAGGGAAAGACCTTTCTTCTTAGGTGGCCAAGAAGACCAAAAGCAGATAATACTAAGAATCCCTTTATTTTCAGAGAGGCCCTCGTCATGAGGTCTTGATTCCTAGGCAAAGGTAAGTGCTGAACCAAAAGTATCATCCAGGTCTCCTTTTTCCCCAACAATTTCTTGTAGTTGTTGAACAGTCATGACTTTAATTCTCAAATGTAAGGTTACTAACTGATGATTAATGATGTTCTAACACAAGGATAAAATTCAGAGTTCTGATGAGCAGTACTCTTTTCAAAGTTCAACTGTGTATCAGTCAGCTTCTGAGACCCCCTACATGGCCTGACCCCGCACAGCTGCATGTCTCTGCCTCTTTGCTTCTACTTTCATCTCAACTCCATGGTGCAGTACTTTAAATGAAGTATGACAAGCACTTTAAAAAAAAGTTGATATGTTATAGTATAATGAGTATAATAATATACTTTTAATACATAAAATATTATCAACTAGAGAGTAATATGTATAGGGTGTTCTATACCCATTCCTGGGAATCTCCCAAAGTCTTGGCCAAATGATGTCTGCAAAGGTTTCCCTGTCTCCCCGAAGCAGGGTTAAGCCACTGGTTCCCACAGCACTGGTATCTCTGCTGCAAACCATATTTCCCTCTGCCTGAGAATATGGTTCACTGTGCTGTGCCTCTCTTGTCCACTAAATTGTATGCACTAAATTGTATGCTCATGTCTTCATATTTTCTTCATTTCCGTGTTTCCCACCAAGCACAATGCCTCACCCCTAAAATTCAAGACAATCATCAAGTAACCCAATCAAACTAACTAAATCACTAGTAATATTTGCAAGGCTCTTTTCTAACCATGTCCCCACACAACATCTAGTACAGGGTCACTAATTACAGCAGGTGAAAAAGCACTCCTAATCATACCCACTGGGAGCTTCCCAGTGCCCTGTCTGGGTCAGCCAGCACTGAACACTGCCCTTTGGGATGAGACCACACTCTTTCACTTCTCCTCCCAGGACTCTATCTTACTTCATGCATGAACACTGCAGTGTGAAGATTATGGCTCAGCTATATTAATGAATTAAACTAGGTGTTCATTCCCAGAGCGCAAATTCCTGAGGTCACAATTTAGGCCTCTAGGTTCTGGTTGAGATTGGCTGTAACAGTCTTATTTTGCTCCTTCAACAGTTAACCACCGCATTCCAAACATCTCACCCTTTGTTGCTTACATGTTTTTGCTCATCTCTTCTATCTGCAAATCTTCCCTATTTCCCTCTGTGAGAACCCTCATATTCCTTCAAAGTCTAATTCAAATGCCATGTCCTCCATGAATCACATGGATAAAAAGGAACAATGGATGGAGTCTATTTAGATTTGCGAAAGGAAACTTTATGAATTTCAAAATCAAAATTGTTTAAAAGATGAAACCATTACCATTTTGGCATTTTACGTAGGAAGGGATAAGATTAAATAGAAGTCAATATATTAGAGTAAATGATTGTCTATTCTATTTTCTTGGTGAAAAAAGAGGCAAGGTCATCATCTGATTCTCCACTAAGACCTAAACTCCTGGGAGACAGGACAGTGTGTTTTTAATATCTGTGCATCTAGAAATTAACTCCAAAATATTAGTGGAAAAAAAGAAGCTAGGAAGGTAATAGGAAAAATGTATAGAATAACCAATTAGAAACTAATTTTGTAGAATGTAAATATTGTGTGTGTTTGTGATTTAAAGTAGTTATTCAAGTAAAGTCAGAGACAAAATAATTGGATTCTGCAAACTATTTCACAGGGAAAATTTGAAGTCACAGTCTTGGACAGAAAACACTAACAGGAAACATGATAGTTATTTTTAATATCTCAAGCTTTCACATAAAATGGAGTGTTCTATGTTCTTCCAAAGAGCAGAAAAGAACATCAGCAAACAAAAGGTGCAGCGGGAAAATTTTGGTTAATATCAAGAATCTCCTAAGTAACTAAAACATAGAGTCTCTCTTCTCATAGGCAGTAAACATCACTGAAGGGGCCAAATAGTCAGTGAGAACATCCAGCATTTATACGGAAAGAGCACTTGGCTTTGGGGTGGAGAGATGTCATGCTATCATTGTAAATCTATAGTCTAGTAAGCAAGACAAATCGAGATTCTCCTAAAAGATGGTTACTTAGTCTGGTTCAATGCAGTATGTGACTTTTTAAAAAATACCACCTTATACACTAATTTTGGTCTGAGCAGCACCCATTAATTCTGGACATTCTTTTATATATTTCAATACAGATATAGATATTATGCATTTTATATAACTGTCAATTTATATACAAATTATTCTAAGTTTACTCACTTTTCCCACAATATATTTCCTTTTTGCCTTGTAATAGGACAAAAAAAGGAACATGGGCTTTTCAAGTCCAGTATGTGTCCTTTTCTTCTTTCTTGGAGTCAAAGTATATTGCCAGTATGAAAGTTATCAATGGGATGAAGATTATGACCAAGAACCAGATGATGTCTACCAACCAGAATTCCAATTTCATCAAAATGAAGATTATGGAGTTCCATTTCATCAGCATACTTTAGGTTGTGCCAGTGAATGCTTCTGTCCACCTAACTTTCCATCATCAATGTACTGTGATAATCGCAAACTCAAGGCTATCCCAAATATTCCAGCATATATTCAGCAAGTTTATCTTCAGTTTAATGAAATTGAGGCTGTGACTGCAGATTCATTCATCAATGCCACTCATCTTAAAGAAATCAACCTCAGCCACAACAAAATTAAATCTCAAAAGATTGATCATGGTGTGTTTGCTAAATTGTCAAATCTACTACAACTTCACCTACAGCATAACAATTTAGAAGACTTTCCATTTCCTCTTCCTAAGTCTTTGGAAAGGATTCTTCTTGGTTACAATCAGATCTCCAGACTGCAGACAAATGCTGTGAATGGGCTAGTAAACTTGACCATGCTTGATCTTTGTTATAATCAAATTGATGATTCTACATTACAAGAAAAAATCCTTGCGAAAATGGAAAAACTAATGCAGCTTAACCTATGTAATAACAGATTAGAATCAATGCCTCCTGGTTTGCCTTCTTCACTTATGTATCTGTCTTTAGAAAATAATTCAATATCTGCTATACCAGAAAATTACTTCAATGAACTCCCAAAACTTCATGCTCTAAGAATGTCACACAATAAACTACAGGACATCCCATATTATATTTTTAATCTTTCCAACCTTATAGAGCTCAATGTTGGACACAACAAACTGAAGCAAGCATTCTATATTCCAAGAAATTTAGAACACCTATACCTAGAAAATAATGAAATTGAAAGTATGTAAAATTTCATTTTTTGTGTGTATTGGTTTTATTTTTATTATTTATTTATTTTTAATTATTTACTTATTTATTTTTAATTTTTATTTTATATTGGAGCATAGTTGATTAACAACGTTGTTAGTTTCAGATGAACAGCAAAGTGATTCAGTTATACATATACATGTATTTATTCTTTTTCAAATTCTTTTCCCATTTAGGTTATTATAGAATATTGAGCAGCGTTCCCCGTGCTATAGAGTATGTCCTTGTTGTACATGTCAATCCCAAACTCCCAATCTATTCCTCTCCCCCACTCTTCCCCCCTGGTAACAATAAGTTTGTTCTCTCAGTCTGTGAGTCTGTTTCTGTTTTGTAAATAAGTTCATTTGTATCATTTTTTTCTTAGATTCTTCATATACGTGATATCATATGATATTTTTCTTTCTCTGACTTACTTCACTTAGTGTGATCATCTCCAGGTCCATCCATGTTGCTGCAAATGGCATTATTTCATTCTTTTTCAATGGCTGAGTAATATTCCATTGTATATATGTATCATATCTTGTTTATCCATTCATCTGTCGATGGATATTTAGGTTGCTTCCATGTCTTGGCTATTGGAAACAGTGCTGCAATGACATTTGGGGTGCCTCTATCCTTTCGAACCATGGATTTCTCCGGATATATGCCCAGGAGTGGGATTGCTGGATCATATGGTAGCTGTATTTTTAGTTTCTTAAGGAACCTCCATACTGTTCTCCATAGTGGCTGTACCAATTTATATTCCCACCAACGATGTAGGAGGGTTCCCTTTTCTCCACACCCTCTCCAGCATTTATTGTTTATAGATTGTTTGATGATGGCCATTCTGACTGGTGTGAGGTGATATCTCATTGTAGTTTTGATTTGCATTTCTCTAATAATTAGCGATGTTGAGCATCTTTTCATGTGCCTCTTGGCCATCTGTATGTCGTCTTTAGAGAAATGTCTCTTTAGGTCTCCTGACCATTTTTTAATTGGGTTGTTTGGTTTTTTGTTATGGAGTTGTATGAGCTCTTTATAAATTTGGGAGACTAATCCCTTGTCGGTTGCATCGTTTGCAAATATTTTCTTCCATTTTGTAGGTTATCTTTTCATTTTTTTAATGGTTTCCTTTGCTGTGCAAAAGCTTTTGAGTTTAATGAGGTCCCATTTGTTTATTTATTATTTTATTTCCATTACTCTAGGAGATGGCTTAGAAAAGATATTGCTGTGATTTATGTCAAAGAGTGTTCTGCTTATGTTTTCCTCTAAGAGTTTTATAGTATCTGGTTTTACATTTAGGTCTTTAATCCATTTTGAGTTTAATTTGTGTATGGTGTTAAAGAATGTTCTAATTTCATTTTTTTACATGTAGCTGTCCAGTTTTCCCAGCACCATTTACTGAAGACACTGTCTTTCCTCCATTGTATAGTCTTGCCTCCTCTGTCGTAGATTAATTGACCATAGGTGTGTGGGTTTATTTCTGGGCTTTCTACCCTGTTCCATCGATCTATATGTCTGTTTTTGTGACAGTACCACACCATTTTGATGACTGTAGCTTTGTAGTATAGTCTGAAGTCAGGGAGCCTGATTCCTCCAGCTCCGTTTTTCTTTCTCAAGATTTCTTTGGCTATTCGGGATCTTTTGTGTCTCCACATGAATTTTAAGATTGTTTTGTTCTAGTTCTGTGAAAAATGTCATTTCATAGGAATTGCACCAAATCTGTAGATTGCCTTGGGTAGTATAGTCATTTTGACAATATTGATTCTTCCAATCCAAGAACATGGTACATCTTTCCATCTGTTTGTGTCATCTTCGATTTCTTTCATCAGCATCTTATAGTTTTCGGAGTACAGACAGGTCTTTTGTCTCCTTAGGTAGGTTTATTCCTAGTTATTTTATTCTTTTTGATGTGATGGTTAAGTTGGATTGTTTCTTTAATTTCTCTTTCTGATCTTTCGTTGTTAGTGTACAGAAATGCAACAGATTTCTGTGTATTAATTTTGTATCCTGCAACTTTAATGAATTCATTGATGAATATCATTGTCTTTTAAAGACAGAAAGAAGAGTATTTTGACCTTTTAAAGAACGAATCTTTGAAAACTTATGCTTTACAAATTGCTGAAAATGGTTGCTTTCAAGCTGGCTAGGGAAATGGCAGAAATTGGCCCCAGAGAAAGGTGTACTCCAAGGTTTATAGTCTTTTCTATTAAATGTTATCACCTTGAACATTGAGAATTAGTACTGTAGGGTATACAAAGAAATATGAGATCCTGAGTAGTGGAACTATAGATGATTTTCACTTTTTTCTTTTTGAGATTGTTTCTACTAAGAATTTATTACTTAAATAATTTATTTAATACTTAAATAATTACTTAATAGCCAGTGAAGCCATCGTTTATTTTGATAATACAAAATTCATTTATAGTTTCATTTTTATTTTATTTGATTACTGTAAAAAATAATTAAACCTAATTCCACTTACAAGTATTTTAATTAATAAAACTATACCCCATAAACATTTAAATAAAATCCAATATAGGATTATGGATGTAATACAGCAGGATTAATTTTTAATTTGTATTTTTCAGATATCAATGTCACATTGATGTGTTCATCTGTTGACCCACTACATTACCATCATTTAACATACATTCGTGTAGATCAAAATAAGCTAAAAGAGCCAATAAGCTCATACATTTTCCTCTGCTTCCCTCATATACACACTATTTATTATGGTGAACAAAGAAGCACTAATGGTCAAACCATACAACTGAAGACCCAAGTGTTCAGGAGATTTCAAGATGATGTTGACAGTGAAGATCACGATGATCACCATGAAGCCCCAGAAGAAGAAGGAACAGAAGAAAACGTTGACCCTCACTATTATGGAAGTCAAGAATGGCAAGAAACTATATAAGTATACATTTATAACGTCACAAAATCTTATTATTCAATATAAATTTAACTAAATATGCATAGCTCATAGTAATATACCTGGAATTGTGTACTAGTATGAGATCAGATTGAATTTAGGTTGTTGACAACATTTGCATCATTACACAGGATTAGAACTTACTCAAAATGATACAAATCTTTAGCAATGTAAATTAGAATGATAAGTAGGAATCAAAAACTACACTTTGAATATTAAATTATCATCATGTTGAGAAAAAAAGCAAGTATGACCACTTCTATTAACAGTAATTTTTCTAATAATGATGAAAGACGTAGTGTTAGAAGCTAAGAACTGTAAACCATGTGCTTCAAATCACTATGAGCATAGTGTTTAAATGCCAGAATGTTATATTAATGTAACAGCAGCTACTCATTTAAGGAATAGACTATTTTTCTGACCTAATGTCCAGAAAAGCTTTCACACTTGTATTTGAATATCATCACCATGACAGCCACCGCCCTGGTCCTACCACTTAGAGCACAGAATGATATACTTGATTTTCAAAAGAGGCTACCGTACTAAGGATCCAAGGCACACAGACTTATGAAATCAACTAGTCTTGTTTTTCTCTCAGAGCATGAAAGCAACAAATATTTAAACCCTGTATTTGGACACCTAAAAAACACCAAATCATCTTATCACAATTCGTATTTTAGCAAATTTCAGCAATTGTACAAAACAATCTTGACTGCGTTCCAGTGTTTCTATAGTAAATTCACTAGAGAAAGGTTTTAGTTACATAAAGATTTGCTAATAAATAACTGCTCTGTTCACAAGGTTAAGTTAATGTTAGCACAAGAAAGTATATCAACATAATTAAACACTTCTATTTTCCTAGCACAATATATTAGAAACATATATGTATATCAGTCAATGTTTATTTACACAGTGTTAAAGTTGAATAGAGTTCCTTTGAAATTTGAATGACAGGCTTTGATATCTTCTTTAAATTCTTAAAAATCATATATCATTTTGAAGCATTTTAAGTATGCCTTATAATGAAGTATAAATTCTATGATGAACTTTCTTGATTTACCAGGCTAATATTTCACAGAATTCCTCAGATAAGGAATAAACACAAATCTGGAACTGCCTACACAGGAAACCCCTCAAACAAACAGTAACAATTTAAACAGTATGCAAAAAGACAAATTAAAACTATATTTTAAATGCAGTTTTCTAGTGGTGAGTCTATTTTTCTGGAGATGACAGTTTAAAATGAAGCCTCTAATGCTCTTTATATCTTTGAGTAGGTTATTAGCATGTAGCAGAAACAGAACACCCACATGTCCCCAGGGACAAGCTCAACAACCCAGAATGAACATGAACAACATTCCATTCATTCATTCATTTAATTAACATTCAGCAAGTCTTTTGGTATGCAGGGCTTAGTAATGAGAAGTCAAACAGAATACATATGTGCACCTGTGACGCTATGAGACACAGGTGTGAGGGTAAAGGTAAGAGCAAAACGTTAGTGATGTGGGTAAAGCACATTTTTCCAAAGAGGTAAAAAACTTTAAGGATCATCTCCCCCTTTATTGAAATTTTTAAAAATCGGGTTATAAATTTAAACATTTATTATGAGCTAGTATGTGGAAAATACTGTGAGTGTTTTAGGAGATCAGAAAGAGAAGACTATTTCTTACCCAGAACAATTTAAAATTTAATGAGGAGCCATCAGGAAAATGCAAATCAAAACCACAGCAAGATACTCCTTTACATTCACTGGATGGCTATAATCAAAAAGGCAGACAAATAATAAGTATTAATGAGGAGGTACAGAAAGTGGAATCCGCTGGTGACGAAGTCAAATGGTGCAGCTGCTTTGGAAAGCAGTCTGGCAGTTCTTCAAAAAGTTAGTTACCTATGATCCAACAATTCCACTCCTAGATATATACCTAAGAGAACTGAACACATATGTTCACACAAAAACATGTACACAAATGTTCATAGCAGCATTATTCATTAATAGCCAGAAAGTGGAAACCACTCAAATGTCCTTCAGCTGATGAAAGGATAAACAAAATGTGGTATATCCACACAATGGAAAATTATTCAGCCAAAAGAAGGAATGAAGTACTGATACATGTTACTACATGGATGAACCATGAAGACATTATGCTAGTGAAAAGTCAGTCACAGAAGACCACCTATTGTATGATTCTATTTATATAAAATGTCTAGAAGAGGCAAATCTATAGAGACAGAAAGATTATTGGCTGCCTGGGGTTGGGGGGCAGGAGAATAAAGGGAAACTGGGGAGCGACTGACAATGGATAGAGTCTTTCTTTTGGGGGTGATGAAAATATTCTGAAATTGATTATAGTGATGATTGTACAAGTTTGGAAATACTAAAAACTATTGAATTGTACACTTTAAAAAAGTGAATTGCATGAGATGTGAATTATTTCAATAAAGTTGTTATTTAAAAATTTAACATAGACAATAAGATCTAATAACTCACTCTAACAAAAGGAAGAAAGAAATACAATGTGGCAGTAACTGAAACACGATGTGAACACAGATATACCGACTTTATTTCTGGCCAGGATGTGAAGCAGTTGAAGGCTTCAAAGAGGTGGTACTTTGATGTGTGAGTAGGGACTGATTGGCAAGAGTGGAGAAAACAAGGTCCCAAGGTGAGATTAATATAAAAATGTGGTAATTACTTATTTCAACTCTTGCACAGTTAAAACCCTCCAAATTTTCAGAATTCTGGAGCACCTATTTTTATCTCCTCCTAAATTGACAAATGAAAGAATAGGCTTAGTGAAGAAAAAAACTGCACAGTTTAGCAGTTCGTAACAAGGAATTTGAAATCAGATATACCTTGGTAGAAGCCTGACTTCACACTTGTAACTAAGCAAGATGACTCTCAGTAAGTTACTTCTTGAAGCCTCCCTTTCTGCATTTCTATAAGGAAGGTGGTTCTCACAGGGCTGTTACAAGGACAAGCAGAGATAGTGTACATACCAAAGCATTTAACAAACTGCATGCCAGTTACAGGTACCCTACAAGCAGTAATTACTGCAGTATGTCCAGCCCAGCAGCCCACTGGATATATGTGCCGCCAGCCATCAGCTGTGCTTCGCATGCCTTGGCGCTCTCTCTGGGACCCTCTAGAATGGAGTTAGCATCTTTCAGGTTCCTTGCAAGGTTCCACTTGTACAAAAGATTAGTAAACAAGACAGAATTTACTAAAGATTTCATTAGGGAGAGAGAGGAGGGAGCTTAAATCATATACCCGCAACAAACATATTCCAAGTCATTATTTGATGGTTCAGCTTTCCAAAGCACCTCTAGATGGCCTACAAGGGTGGGAAGCAGAGTTCCCTCCACCCCTCAAAAGGCACTTGGCTGCCTGGCTCCTCTGGCTAGAGTAGTCAAACTCTTCCTGTCTATTAGGAAGAAGAGGTCACCTCTGCTCTCTCTTTAAAGGCATGTATATATAAACATGTCACAAAATGTCCCCCAGTTGCAGGGCCAAGTAAGGAGGCAGGTTAACAACCATCTTTTGTTACTCAAAAATGTCCAGAGGAACTCATGCTTACCCCAAGTATTTCTCATTAAAAAGAAAACAAAACAAATAACCACCAATGCTTTCCCTAGGAGGATGGAAGAATAAAGTTCTACCTCCTACCAGAGCTGCAAACAAAACCAGATGATATATTTATATCAGGAAAGAAAAAGATGAAAATTCATCAATTTTCTCATTACACTTCAAAGTATTAGCTATATTAGCTCTGAGGCTGTGTGTTTGTGACCACTAACAAATAAATCCAAATCATACCATGAACCCAAGCTTAATTAGCAAACATATTAGAAAGGAAATAAAAATAAAGGATATTTAATAAATTTGCTTACAATAATACTGGTTGAGAATGTTTAGCATGTGTTTAAATATTACCTGAAAACTATACATTTTTACTTTATTCCTCAAGTTGGAACCACTAACCCAAAATGCAGATGTATACATATCATGTAACATACTAAACCAATTCCATGGGGAAAAAAACAGAAGAAATAAACCTGTCTCTTCTGTATACTTTTACTGTAGCAAAGGATTCATATGACCCAAGGAAAGCTAGAACTAAAACCCCAATTTCCTGATTCCAAATCCATCTTTTCTAAATCTTAGAAATAAAGAATAACAGCAGCTGGAAACAAAATTAAATCATAACCGCTAAAAATCCAAAGTTTCTTACATGTTCCAATTTACTAAATAAGTATAACCTGGTATGCCTAGCAAGTAAATAGCACGGCATTTATGGATATGTCTGTCACTGCATGCTTAGGTTGCAAATTTATTATACGTAGACTTATGTACTACTCAGAAAAATTAAAATCACAAATACGATACATTTTTAACATTAACCCTTCTTTATATTGAGTCATAATTCCCCTCCCTTTAAACTTAAGCCTTTAGTCTGGGAAGTACTTGGGTTCGCATCTTTATCTCATTTGACCAAACAACTAGGCTTCAGGCACAGGCAGAGATTTGAGATGGAGATTCAAATCATAGACTTCCCATAAAACCCTAGAATGTTCATTAGAAACAAGTCAGAGGTCATTCCCACACTGAAGGGGAGATGACTACACAAGGCAAAATTCTGGGACACCTTCAAAGATATAAAACCCTATAAAGATACCAAGGATAAAGTGACAGGGTCACCAAGAAAAACTCCACAGAGATAACCCTCTCAATTTTGGATAAATGCCTGCTCTTGAGCCTTCGCTTTCATCTTTTATTACTGTTCAGTGAAAGCTAAATAGTTTTCTACTAGGATACAATAGTTCTTTCTGGAGTAGAAAACAATCTAACTTTGAAACATATTTTGTACTGGAAACTATGTAGTAAAGAATTTGACCCCAAAGAGGGGTTTGGGCTTTGCTGTCAGCTTCTAGGAGGTAATCTCTATCTCTGTTTAGAATGGGGGTTAACACATCCAATCTTAGGGTGGGATGGGCCATACCAAATAGTCTTAGGTTGGCCATGCCAGAAAGACAACCATGTGATTTAGGATGTGTAATATAGTATCAGTCAACCTGGGGGCAGAGTTCAACCATGTGGGATACTCAATCAATTGATCATGCGTATGTAATGAAGTCCCAGTAAAAACTGAACTGTGAGGCTCAGTAGTGCTTTCCTGGTTGGCAATACCCATATTCCTTGTCATACATCAATGCCGGGTGGGTAACGCATCCTGAGAACAATGGAAGCTCTGCACTTGGAACCCTCATAGACTCTGTCCAATGCGTCTCTTCCTCTGGCTGATGTTTATGTGTATTCTTTCCCTGTGATAAACCATAACCATGAATAGAATGGCTTCCAGTGAGTTCCATGAGTCCTAGAAAATTATCAAATGTGAGGGTAGTTTGGGGAACCCCCCAAACTTTCAGTTGGTATAAGAAATGAGGATGGTTTTGGGGACTGTGCTCTCAAACATTAAAGTCTGGCTAACTGTGGGTGGGAACATACATATTTTCCAGTGTAATTCTGAATATTTCTAGAATCTTACCTTGTGTAGTCATCTCCCCTTCAAGTGTGGATGTGACCTCTGACTTGCTTCTAACCAACACAATATTGCAAAGAGATGGCATATATATGATTATGGGTGCATGACTGCTACAAAGAAACTGTGAGATAATAAATGTGTGTTATTTTAGACCATTAAACTTGTAATAAATAACCAATAAAATAGATAAGCAGTGATATTCTTCAGAAATGCAACATTAGAGGGATACTTCTAAAGTGAAAATAGAATCATGTCACTCCCTGGCTTAAAAATCTCTCAGTGGTCTCTCACTGGCTACAAATAAAACTCAAACACCTCAGCAAGGTATAAAAGACTCTCCTTAATCTGACCTCTAGTCCCCTGTCTGATCTCTTAATATGCGCCACCCACCTCATCTCTTCTCTCTCTCCCTCCAAGCTCCAGCCATATACAACTAATTATCCATTTCCTTAATGATCTACCCTCCCCACCTGTGTGCTGCTCCCATTCCTAGAGCACTTCTCCCTCGGCCTGCCCCCCGCCCCCGCCCCCGCCCCTCATTTTCTCTAGAGAAGTCAGTATGGTGCAGCCTCTGTGGCTTCACCCTTTCCCAGGCCACTGCAGAACTCTGTGCACATTTCTGTGTAGCAGGTCTCTCACTGTGCATTCTGTCGCTTGTTTGCTGCCCTTCTTGCTTAACTTACAAACCCTTCCTTTTTGAGGGGAGAAAATGAATTTTGTTTGTCTGAGTTTATTTTTCTGTAGTACTGGCAGAGAAGTGGCACTCAATAAACTTCTACTAAATAAATGAATGCCAATAAAACTATATTTACTGGTCATAATTTTTCAAGAAAAAAATGTTATATCCACAAAATAATTTTCATTAGTACAAAGTGTCAAACTGTGTTCATTAGTAAACCATGAATCTCTAAGATTCTCTAAATCTATTCAACATCTATGCAGTTCATTTCTCAACATCCCATTAAACCTGCCACACAACAGAAAACAAATCAATATCTGCTGTTTCATTATTAGATCTTTTCAAAGATTTTAAGGCCATAAAATTGACAATTTACATCAACCAAAACCAGAGAATATCACAAATAAATTTAAAATAATTCACATTCAGAAAAAAACATGAGTATTCAAGTCTTAGTTTATCCAAGCTTTAATTCAAAAAACTCTAAAGCCAATTTTGAATAGAAAAAGAGAACAAATTAGTATTCTTTCATTTTCTACTTTTTAATAAAGTATTTATCCATATCCATATTTATTGAATTTTTAGCTTAGAGGAGAAAGAAATGTTACCTTGACTGCTAAAAGTACCAAAGAGTGATAAAATTTAAACAAATCTTTAAAGATGTTCACACAGTTATCTAAATACCACTTCAACTTAAAAAAATCAAATTTAATATTAAAATAATTAAAACAGCTTCCTTCATTTAGCAAACAAAAATATATTTTACTATCAACCCCCAAATTATAAATAAAATTTATTTTTAAAAAGCTAATTCTGACACTTGAGTTTTTGTTATATGTAACAAAATAAAGGGGGAGAGGGACCCCAAATGACTAAACTAAAAAATAATTTGTGCTATAACTAATTTCTACACCAGAAACTTTTTAGCTATATACTAATTAAAGTACTAGAACAACATTTTTACTCTTCATAAAATTAAGAGCATAGATTATGCTTTAGTTTGGTGTTTTATTTCGTTCAAAAAGCAGATGTTTTATCTCCTGGGAAAGCATTAAAATGAAAAGCATGATTTTTAAACTATGTCATCTTCATAAACTAATATTCACAAAAACATGAGTATTTATTACACAAGGTAAAAATAACAAAATTATGGTAATCAGTAGAAGCAATCTGAGTACAGCAGTTACAAATATTTTAAGCACAGTTCTCTAGTACAACACACTACATTTCATCCTAGAGAAAGAATGTTGGCAAAGATCTCTACCACATGGAAACTGCTTTTAAAGCTGTTGGGCCCTGAAATTCTATTCAGCAGTTTGAAATCAATCCACAGCTTTTCTCATTCACCCTCCCACTTGGGGCTAATGCAAGCCATGACCATCTACTGAGGAAAACCACAAAAAACTTCAAAACAGCTACAACGGTAGGCTCTTTTTTCACATATTATTTTAAATATCATTTGTTAAAATGTGACATCTAACAATCTTAGTAAATGTAAAGGCCACCTTTCATTTTTTTATGTTTCAGTTACTTTGAACAATTATTTTTTAACAAGCACTTAAGTATACCATTGCATAACTTTAATGTCCATGCAGGCAAGAACAAGGTGTTGCAAAAGTCACAAAACCATGTAATTCTTAATTTTCAACCATTGATTTTTGACAAACTGGTATCTACAATGCAGCACCAGCAACTATGAGTGATTCTGTCTGAAGTTACTTATGAAAAAGTGTAAAATGTGCACCACCAGATAAAATCCAGCAGTGAGCCTAAAAGAATCTTTCCCATTTCATTCCCTCTAAATCTTTGATTAAAGTTCTATATTTTTTCTAGCCTGCAATACTATTTTTGCATTTTTCATAGTTTAAATTTTAAAAGAAATGCTATTAACTAAAAGAAATGATATCTATAAAAATTATAAAACTAAGAAAATTTAAATTATGGCTTTTCCCATATTCTGTACCACTTAAAAGTAAGTGTTAATGACTACTTTTCATAATGTTAAATTTAAAATTTAAATTTTGAAACTGTTCCTGGAACTTGTTTCTGCTCATACCAATACAATCAAGAGTGTGTATAAAGGAGCAAAGTTGAAATATGATATTTTTTAACTCACATGAGACAGGATCATGGGACTTCATTTTAACTGTTTATATTACAGGTATCCTAAGAAGACTTCAATTACAAACAAGTACCTTTGTTCAAGGCACCTAATTATTAAAAAACTGAAATTATCAACATTGCTTGGATATTTGATAGAAAAGGAACCAAAACCATTTTCTGAAACTATTTTTCAGAATGTGGCTGATACACAAAAACGTTTAGCATCTAATTAAAGATCACTAAGGGTTAAATACTTGTTCTCTGGTCCCTACTGCGTATACCCTGCCAAAAAGTCCTCTAAGCTTTTAAATATTGCTTCAATGGTCTACGTTTTTATTTCCAGGGAAAAAGGGAGTATTGTCCCACAGTCAGCAGGCCACTAGCTTATTAACTTCCAGTCACTTTCATTTTTGCTAAAATGAAGACTCTGCAATCTACACTTCTCCTGTTCCTGTTTGTGCCTCTGATAAAGCCAGCACCACCATCTCAGCAGGATTCACGCACTATCTATGATTATGGAACAGATAATTTTGAAGAAAGCTTATTTAGCCGAGATTATGAGGATAAATCCCTGGATGGAAAAAGTATTAAGGTATTTTATTTCTACTCTAAATTTAATTTCTAAAATAGTCGCCCATTTAAATGTATGTTTTTGTTTTTTCTGAATGTGTCTGATAAGGTAAGAGGAAAGGAAAAGCACATTAAATGCTTCAAAATAATTCAAAATAACTGTCCTAAGATGATATTTTTAAAGTATGCATGCTTCCGAAATTAATACATAGAATCCATGATAACCAAACAGTATCTATAGCAACCAAAACATAAGATTTAAGGAAAACTAAAATTTAAAACATAAAATTTAAAGAAAATTAAACTTTAAGATGATCTCTGACCAGTTGAGATTTATATGTTAAGTAATATTACATAATGTCCTATATATGCATATTAAAATAAAATAGGAGAAATGTGTATTAGGAGAAATAAAAATGAATCACCAGCTTAAGGTTTATTGTTTTAGGAAGAAGTGGTTCAAGGAAATAAAGAGTACTGCTTATTTTGTATCTACAGCATTTCACAATAATTCACATATGTCAACTACACAGTATCAAAAAATGAAAACTACTTAATATAGCTTAATTTTTAATCGGTCTTAACAATTCAGACTCCATCACTTTACCAAGTAACTGTAACTGTCATTGTCTACAGGGATGACTTTCATACCACATCTTCATATTCTACTTGTACGGGGGCTAAGTAATTACTTGTGGTTTTACTGGCACACAGAAATGAACACTGGGAAAGGAAAAAGTTAATACAGCACATAAGTATCTGTTGCCTGCCTACCGTGTGTCTGTATGTGTGTCTCTCTCTCCCTCTCTCTCTCACACACACACACATACACACACACACAAATGGAAAATGAGTAATGCAGCCAAATATATAACAATGTTGATTGCTTCAAAAGTTCTCCACTATAAATAAGATGACAAAGATTTTAAGACTGAACAGTTATAATTGCTTCTTTCTTTTTTTTAGTACAGATGAGCAAATGTTAACACTACAATTTCTTTCAATGGAGTTCGTTAATATGCTAGTATTATTATTATCACATATATATAATATAGGTATATATAGTTATAGCTCAGGGAGAAAAAAGGCCCACTATAACAACAAGTCGTTGGCTCACATGGCTGATTTGAATCTATCAATCAGTTTAAAGAATACTTTCAAAAATCTCCTGGTCCCTAAAAAGTAGTAAGTAAAAAGTTATCTGCTTCTTCTCTTCACATTGCTTTAGGAGTCTCTCTAACTTAATATAAATGCAGGGACCAAGATATTTGCGAAGTGGAGTAGAATTCAACGACATTTAATAGACAAATGGAAAGGGGAGAGGCTGTTCAACCAGAACACTTATAGGAGAATGTTGTCTGTAATCCCTCAGTTTTACAGTCCAAATTGGTCTTTGTCACACCTGATAATAAATGTTTATTTTTTCAATAGGAAAAAGAAACTATGATAATAATACCCGATGAGAAAGGTTTTCAATTACAAAAAGATGAGAGTATAAAACCATTATCCCCCAAGAAAGAAAATGATGGTAAGTATGAATACTCTATCATCAAATTTTTTTAAAGGAGCTTTAAAAAATAGCTTATAATGGAACTTTATTCCTTATAGTAATCAAAAATTGCATCAGGATATAGTAGATCCAAACAGTGGAATTTTATCTCTAATGATAAAGTCAAACAGGTATATTGTGAGTTTTCATCATTTGCCATCCCACATTATGAGTGAGAAACGTGGAATAGGAACATTCAAGAACAAAGTTTAGCCTCTACAAAGTGTGTGCTTCTGTCTATATAAAATCAGTTGAAGAAATACTTGTTAAACACCAGTTATTTTCAAATACTATGTAGCCTGAGTATAAAGTAAATAAAATATAATTCTTGCCTTTAAGAAACTCACAGAAGAGAGACATAGTTATAGATATAAATAATTATAATGTACATTTCAATTAAAACAATAGAAAACTTATAAAATTACAAAGTCCTACTTATTAGTTTCTATTTGGTTTATTCTTGCTCTATCACAGAACATTACTTCACATGACAATATGAAAAAAAAATCACACACTAATCTCTATATTGCTACAATAAAATTAAAATGTACAAAACCAGAAAATATATCTTAAGAAATTTGAGAAGTATCATAGTGAAAGTAGACTTGAAGAAATGGAAGGACATTCTTTGCTCTTGAATAGGATGATTTAATATCATAAAGATGTCAGTTCTCCCTAAATTTACAACAATGAACTTCTTTAAAGAGCTGGTAAGGCTGATCCTCAAGTTCAGAAGGAAAATCAAACCTGCATGAAATCACCTATTAGAACATACTTTAAAGCCTGCATACTTAAAATAAGTGTAATACTGGTGCATGAATGAAAGTCCACAGACAGAAAGAAATACATGTAGAAATTTAGTAAATAATAAAGGTAACATCTTTAATCACTAAAGCAAAGATGATATTTTAAAAAACTGGGGCTGGGACAACTAAGTAGTCAACTGACAAGGGATACAATTAGATCCCTATCTTACACAGAAAAACTCCAAATAAATTAGGGTCTAAATGCAAAAAGTGAAACCATACAAATAGTAGAAGATAACCTGGGTGTGGGGTATCTCAAAATCCAGAGACGATAATATAGAAAAGATCAATAAATTTGACTCTATAAATGAAACATCTGCATGGCAAAAACCATCATAAGCGAAGCCAAAGGCAACTGAAAACTGAGAAAAATATTTGTAATATATATCACTGATAAAGAGTTAATATCTCTAATTTCTAAAGAACAAGTAAAAATCCAGGAAAAAGAAACTGATCAAAAATCCATTGGAAAAATGGGCAAAAGATATGAACAGACAATTCACAAAATGATATAAAAATGACCCTTAAACACATAAAAGGTGTTCAATCTCATATGTAAGTTTAAATTATGTTGAGATAAAATTTTTTAACCTATCTGACAAATATATTAATATATTCCATTGGCAAAGTGTAGGGTATCAGACACTGACATACGTTGCTGGTGGTAATACAAATTGGTAGAATGGACAGGAATTTGGTAATATCTAACGAAACCTAATATGCATTTACTTTGTGACACAACAATTGACTTCTAGGAATTCACCCGAAAGATATACCTCCAAAAGTAAGAAAACACATATGCAAAATCTCTGAAGCATTGCAAAATATTGGAAACAATCTAATTATCCATACATTGAAGAGTGGTTGAATAAAGTATGGTACGTCCACCCAGGGGAATACTGTGCAGTTGTAAAAGTGAAGGAGGATGATCTCTGTAACTAATATGGAGTGATTTTCAGAAGAGATTATGTGAAAAAAAAAATGCAATAGAGTATCTACAGTATGCTGTCTTTCACCTAAGAATGAAGGGGATGTAAGAGAATATACATACATCAGCCCACTTTGTGAAAAGAAATTCAAGAAGGGGAATTAAAAAACTGAGACTAGTTACCTATGGGTTACAGATGGGACTAGGGGTGGAAAGGAGGGGGAGATGGTAACTAGGGGTACTGGGGGAAGGTGTTAGAACTTCTTGGAGTATACACTTGTTGTGTAGATTTGATTTTAGAATGTTATATTCACATAAGCAAACAAACAAATACATTTATAAATAAAACCAACTAGGATAAGATAAAAAGAACCCAAATTGGCAAACAAACAGAAAAATAGAAACTTAACTGCATTTCAAATCAATAACATACCACACTACAGGGGGAAAAATCTAATCGAAGTAACCCTTAAACACAGTATTTTGACTGTATACTTTCAGGCTAAAGACAAAATAAAATAGGCAAATACTAAAATCCTAGTGGGTAGGTTTGTTTTCCATAGTATTATAGGTTAGCAATAATGAAACTACTTAATGTGTGTTCTGGGACTGAGTAAAGTAAATGCACAGTGGATCACGAGAGCCAGGTTTCTCATTGTCAGAGAAGGGTGTTACAAATATGGTAAGGGGTAAGGCTAGAATGAACACTGTGGAGATGGAGTGGAATGAAAGATATCAGGATCAACTCCTGGTTTGTATACAGAGATACAGAAATAGATATATACATGTTTGCCTCCCTGTATGAGTGTGTATGTGAAAATATGCATATGATGTGTTTATGTTTTCATATGAGCATATGACACATATATACATGTATATATGTCTGCATGTGTGTACTTGTGTATTATTATGTCCATGTCTATATACATATACTCGTGTGTATGTATGTGTATTATATATGAAGAGAGCGCCAAATAAAAATACATATATTTCCCAGGCCTCTTTGCTGAAAAAGCCCAGAAGCAATGAGATCCCAGGAGCAATGAGCACATCCACACCCAAATGTTGGTTTCTAAATACCATTCTCCACTAAAAGGGACCAGTACTCCTGGAAATAATAGCTGATTTCAGGCCTGGGGCAAGGAAAGGGCAAGATTGGTCTGGGACATCTTAGCATGCCAGAAAATAAGTAAGTTCTCAAAGAACAGTGGGGACAACTAATCTTTAAAATTAATCAAAATATAAAAAATACATAGGTATAAATGTGTAAAAGATGTACAAGACCTGCTCATTGAAATCCAGACAATATAAAGGGATCAATTGTTATTCATTAAAATAAAAAATGTTTGCTCTTCTTTTTTTTTTTTCTGGCCCCACCATGCGGCATGTGGAATCTTAGTTCCCCAACCAGGGATGGAACCTGTGCCCCCTGCAGTGGAAGCGCGGAGTCTTAATCACTGGACTGCTGGGGAAGGCCCCAAATGTCTGCTCTTCAAAAGACATTGATAAGGAAATAAAAAGACAAGCCACAGACTGAAGGAAAATATTTGCAAAACATAAATCTGACAAATGATTTATATCTACAGAACATACTTTTATAATTCAAAAATAATAATACAAAAACTTATTTAAAAAAACAGGCAAAAGATATGAATAGACACTTCACCACAAAAAAATATGTGGATGGCAAATAAGTATATAAAAAGATGCTCAGCACATTAGTCATTAGGAAAATGTAAATTAAAACACGCGATACCACAACAAACCTTACTTGAAAGGCTAAAATAAAAAAGTCCAACCATACATACCAAATGTTGACAAGAATGTGGAGCAACTGGAACTTTCACACACTGCTAATGAGAATGTAAAATGGCACAACCACTTTGTAAAACAGTTTAGGACATTCTTCAAAATGTAAAATACATACGTATAATAAGACCCAGCCATTCTACTCTTAGGTATTTATCCAAGAGAAATGAAAGCGTTAAGTCCATACATAAATGTTCATGGCAGCCTTCTTTGATATAGCCAAAAACTTGAAACAACCCAAATGTCCGTAAGAGATGACAGTATAAATTGTGTTTATTGAGACAATGGAATAAATTGGAATGAACTCAGTAATAAATAGGAATGAATTACTGATACATACAAAAACAGATGAATCTCAAAATAATTATGCAGAGTGAAAGAAGCCAGACAAAAGAGTGTATACTGCATGATTCTTTTGATATAAAAGTTTCAAAAATGCAAACTAACATATAATGACAGAAAGGAGATTAGTGGTTGCTGGGAGGGAGAAATTACCAAAGGGCATGAGGAAACTTTTGGAGTGATGGATATGTTAATTATCTTGATTGTGGTGATGGTTTCATGGGCATGTACACATGTCCAAACTTATAAATTATACATATTAAATATGTGCAACTTACTGTATATCATGGAACCATAAAAAGGCTGTGGGAGGATAAACAGAGCTTAAGAGTTCTCACTGACTAATCTGTGACAATGTGATTATCAAAATAAATAAGACAGTAACGTATTATGGGATACGTTCCCCATGGAATGAGGAATTCATAAGTTCATACTGACAGAAATAAACAAATAAGAAGGGAATGGTCCACCTTATATCAGAATGCCAACTAACAAATGTAGAAGAAATGATGGAATTAGAAAATAATTGGCAATTATCCTAGTAATAAATGATTCAAGTAAGAATCTTCAACAGATGATAAAACTAGAGGGTGAAAGTTTGATGACAAACCTGATGTTTAGAATCTCAAAGTACTCCTCTAGAAGGTACAAATTACAAAGTGAAAACAGTAATTTTACAGAGTGAGAACCATGGCAGATACTAACTGAACCAAGTGACCGAAGACAGCATCATAAGGAATGAGACAGATACATGACACTGAGGATGTAACATTATTTCCATGGTATTCCTGCCAAAAAATGAGGAACCTCATATAAACCCTAATTGAAAGACATTCTGCAAAATAAATGCCCTGAAAATAAAAGTTTTAAAAAATTCAAAAATTTCCTAAACAGTAAAAGGTATGAAAAACAAAGACTAAGGAACTGCTGCAGGTTGAAGGAGATGAAAGATGCATGACAAGTAAATGCAATGAATGACGTAGGGTACAATAGGGACTCTAACAGTGCCCATGATGACTCCAATTTTTAAGTTAATAGTTTGCTTATTTAACTAAGTGGTTTCTAAACTCATTAGAAATGTGTTTGCACCACTCCAAGTGATAAATCAAGCTAATATTTACCTTAAGTCCTGCTTTATGATTTTTGATACTCCAATGAAAAAATGTAACTGTCAATCAATTCAGCAATTAAATGATCACTGCTAAAACAGAGAGGAGAATAAAAGAGATTGTGGATTACAGAATTTAAAATAAAATTCTGGTGAGTTATCAGATACAATATAGATTACTAGCTATCATGGCCATAACGTCTTTCCTGTTATCACCCGTAATTCTGTAAAGGATCTTTTCAAATTGGTAATAACATTCATGATAGCAAGGATTTTAACACTAGAGGTCAAATATTTTTAAACTACTGATTTTTATGATTTTGTTTCCCAATTTAGAAATGCCCACATGCCTGCTATGTGTTTGTTTAAGTGGCTCTGTATACTGTGAAGAAGTTGACATTGATGCTGTACCACCCTTGCCGAAGGAATCAGCCTATCTTTATGCACGATTCAACAAAATTAAAAAGTTGACTGCCAAAGATTTTGCAGACATACGTAAGTTAATTTTAAATAAGATATTAGTGTTAACTCGTGTTAGTATTTAACTCATATAAACACAAGTTTCTAGGTACCTGTGGCCTATCACATGTACGGTAGTGACTGTTGAGGTATTTTAAGTATCCACCACACTTCACAAAAATCCACTGGTTTACTGGTGAATCTCCTTTCCATTCAGATGTTCCTGTCATCTTTCTTTACTGGTGACTTCGGAGTCTATGTTGACAGCCCATCTAACATATGGGCAACTATATCTTCTCAACCCCAATATTTCAAGATCCATTTGCCTCAGCCAGTCAGCAGTACAAATATAATCAGGATATTTCTCCAATGACAATGTTTTATTTTCTACCTTCACTATGAAAACATAGAAACTGCTTTTTCTTACTTTAACTCATGGTTCTTAAATCTGGCTGCATATTAAAGTATTTTTGATACCAGGTCCTAGTCCCCAGAGATTCTAATTTAGGTCTCTAAATTTAGAGGCCCAGGTGTTGTCATTAACCACAACCAAACTCTTCAGATGACTCTAATACGGAACTAATGCTGAGAGCAGTACCATTTAACTCCTTCCCAGATCATTAAAAATCTTGGACTTCTGGTGTCCAATCAAAGCTTACAACAGCTGCCAGGAGGGTGTTGCCATGAGCACACCAAAATCCCCTACTTCTGCAGTATGAAGTCCAAGTCTGGATCACTAATCCGTCATAAATTTTCTAGATTCCAATGCTGTCAAGGGCTTCTGAAGAAAGTCACACCAAGAAATGCACACTGGCCCCACTATACATTTACAAGATTAGCCATAACTGAATTCATGCTGTCACCAGTAGCTCCCAACTGACTGAATACAGTTGTTCCTCTTTTGTGGATTCCATGTTTTCAAACTCACCTACTTGATAACATTTATTTGTAACCCCCAAAATCAATACTTCTGGCACTTTCATGGTCATTCGCAGACATATGCACAGTGGCAAAAAATCTGAGCCATCCAGGATAGGCTGAATGAGATGCTTGGCCTTTTGTTTCAGCTTTTATACTGTAAACAAGTATCCTGTTTACAGTCTACTTAGTGCCACATTTTTCACATTTTTGTGCTTTTTGCTGTTTAAAGTGCTCCCTAAGTATAGTGCTAAAATCCTGTCTAGTGTTCCTAACTGCAAGAAGGCTGTGATGTGCCTTACAGAGAAAACACATGTTAGGTAATCTTTAAGTGTGAGTTACAGTGCTGATGGCTGTGAGTTCAATGTTAATGTATCAACAATATATACTAAGTAAGATGCGTTTAAAAAGAAACACACATAACATTTTCTACTGACTGGCTGATGAAAATGTGTGATGAGAGGCTCTAACCCTGTATATTCCCTAGGAGCAATGGTTCCATATTCACTAATTCAGCATTTGCATTGACTTTATAGACATGACCACCTTGAATAGTGAGAAGGGACCATATTTTCTAATCATCCCAGACGGACAAAAGTGATGCACACATAAATACACATATTGAATTTCTCTCTCAGTATGCATTACGGTAATAAATTAGGGAACATTTTTGCCTTTATTGTTGTCAAGCAATAAGGCATGGAGAGATTAAGATAAGATATCCACAGTCACAATACAACAGGCTGGCAAAAAATCCAGAAATATTTACATGATTTTATTCAATCAGATGTAATGCTTACTTTCCATAATTTGCAACAAAGAGTTTCTTTCAAACTACTTGAGCATACTGAGAATTCAAACAAAAAAGGATGGAAGGACTCTATTAATTTTAAGTTCCCTTCCAAACCTGAGATTTTAGAACTTCAGTGAGAAACACCATCAGTGTCAAGCACAGAGTAGATGCTCAGTGTTCAACAAAACTTACTGAGCTACTAATTGTAGACACTCTGCTAGGCACTAAAAATAAAAGACGTTTGAATGACTTGATAAACAAATGCTTTTCCTCAGTCCAGACAATTAAGAATTTAACTTCATATATTTTTAAAAATTTTCTTATTTTTTGTATATTTTTCCTTCAAGCTAACTTAAGGCGACTTGATTTTACGGGAAATTTGATTGAAGATATAGAAGATGGTACTTTTTCAAAACTTTCGCTGTTAGAAGAACTTACACTAGCTGAAAATCAACTACTGAAACTTCCAGTTCTCCCTCCCAAGCTTACTTTATTTAATGCAAAATACAACAAAATCAAGAGTAGAGGAATCAAAGCAAATGCTTTCAAAGTAAGTATTTTATAGTATGACTGAGCACAATATAAAAATATCAGTTATACAGCCAATAATAACATGATAAAAGAAAAAGAAACTATGGTCTAGAATTTTGTTTTAAAACTATTTTAATGTAATAAATGAAGATATTATTTACATGATAAATAGTGATACTACTAGGCTTATTCAGTCTAGTTTATGCCTGTACCTCACTTAAAATACCTTTATCTTGTTTCATGGGACTACCTGGTGTCACATCTTTTTCCCTTGTTCACACAGCAATATTTATTTATACAGACAAGGTTTGCACTCTCATGGCACCAACAGTCTGCAAAACCTCAAAATGGGAGTGTTCCTGTGTTTCTTTTTTCCTTACAATATTAGTAATTTACAAACACCAGAAAAAATCATGTTCTAAAGTAAACACTGAATTTTATTTTTAATACTTAAAAGTATTAGACCATAGAATTCTGTAGGTAGACATTCTTTTGAATTCTGTGATGGCACCTAATACAAAATTCTGTATGTAGTAAAAATTACATATATTTCTTAATTTAGTAAATCAAGAAAATAAATGCACGTGAAAAGGGCAAGGTGATTTACTCTGATTTAGATAGCCAGGTTGTCTCAAAATGCAGAGTCTACAGGGAAGCAACCTCAGCCCAGGACTTCCATAGCTCTGGTGTACTCATTCCCAGTCCTGGAAGAAACCCCAGATAAAAGGATGAGACAATCACGCTACTGTTGGCAACAGAAGACCTCGTTAAAAAGGAAGGTTTGTAGCTCCTTATGACAACTCCTAGCAGTTCTTCAGAAGTTAAGGGACTCTTAGGGGACTTTTAAAAACTGGACTCACTTTAAAAACAAAAAAATGCTTGTAATTTGAAGATATGCAATTTGAGCAGGTAAACCTTTGAATAACTGGCATGTTAAAGACCTACAGGAGTAGGGACTTCACTGGTGGCACAGTGGTTAAGAATCCATCTGCCAATGCAGGGGACACGAGTTCGAGCCCTGGTCCGGGAAGATCCCACATGCTGTGGAGCAACGAAGCCCATGCACCACAACTACTGAGCCTGCACTCTAGAGCCCGTGAGCCACAACTGCTGAAGCCTGTGCATCTAGAGCCCGTGCTCCAGAAGAAAAGCCACCACAATGAGAAGCCCACACACCGCAACAAAGAGTAGCCCCCACTTGCTGCAACTAAAGGAAGACCACGTGCAGCAACAAAGACCCAATGCAGCCAAAAATAAATAAATAAATAAAATAAATTTATAAAACAAAACAAAACAAACAAAAAAGACCTACAGGAGCTAATCAACATTTCACAAAAGGAATGTTTGAATATTTTGGATTTTACACGTGGATTACAGAAGGGATTCATGACAAGTTGGCATGAAAATGATAAACTCAGATATTTTCTAGTTTTGCTTAATGCCCTAGGCTGCCAAAGCCACTGGTAAAATCAGGTTACTCTAATCCATGTTAAAGAGGCCCACTGGGGAAGACAGGAGCTTGGTGCCCATATGGTGAATTGTAGGATGCTTAAGAAAGGATTAAAATAACAGCAAATTAATTCTAAAAAAAAAAAAAAAAAATACCGAATTCTGTCACAGGATGCGTATCAAAGGTAAGGTAAAAGATTATTGTCAGGGGAAACTACATCTTGAAATCATATTATAAAATTATACACAATAATGGATTACTGATCATGAAGAGTAATCCAATGTAGAGTCCTTGGGGCATAAAAAAGTCATACTTAGCTACGTATTTAATAAACTGCTTTGGGAGACATCTTACTAACAAGCATACACATCTCTTAGGAATATTCATTTTACTACAAATTGGTGGAGCTGAAATGGAAAGTTCTGAAGGTTCAAGAGAGGTTATGGCAGTACCAGGATGCAAATACAATCCTGCATAAGAATTAACCTTATTACCTGCTCCCAAGAGAAATTTAAAGGGCCCCAGAAATTGGCATGAGGGCTGAGGCTGAATATGATGGTATTCAGAAGTGAGATGAGTGGACAGAAATGTGGGGATGCATCAGGGCTCTACTGCCCTTCGTAAAGGACCAAATATACTACTTGTAAAACCAAAAACACCAAACAACAACAACAACAACAAAACAAGCAAAAAAATCCCAACAAACCTAAAACTACCATACCAATGATTAATAGTATTGATATGTGTCTATATCTATACCTATGTATTTATACATATGTATATGTGTGTATATAGCTTGAATCATGTGAAGAAATGCAATGAGTTCAATAACACTTAAGCAAAAGCACCTTTTCCTTACAGAAATTGAATAACCTCTCCTTCCTCTACTTGGACCACAATGCCCTGGAATCTGTGCCTCTTAATTTACCAGAAAGTCTGCGTGTAATTCATCTTCAGGTATGATTGCTCCTTTCACATTATCTGGCTTTAATTCAAATTATTATGGGTCAATCTTACGATTCATTAGGAAGATCACTTATTTACATGTAAATTTTGCCCATCAAAAGTATTAATATTTAGCCAAATGCTCTCTCCTGCCCAGAAGCCCTAGTTCTATCCAGAGTACAACCAAAGGACCAGTAACAAGAGGTGTGAGGTCTGCTCTTATAGTAGGATTTGTCTCCAGGTGTGCACTTGGCATCTCCTAGTTAACCTGACATGTGGATTTGAAGTTAGGGGACACTAAGACCTCTGGTTTATGTTTCTTTCTCCAAATAGCAGTAAACACTTGCTTTTGGAGACTTCCCAGCTGACCTTATTGTCCAACATCAACTTAGGGTAATAGAAAAGTGAAAAGGGAATAAAAATAAACTAAAAGTGGTCTTTTACCATCATAAGAATTCCCATTTGTTCTTTTTATTTCTTTAAAGTATATTTAAGGAAACAGTACCCATTTTGAGTTGACACTCTAGAATAGGATACTTTATCCAGCTATTATAATCTTATTTATACTCAGAAATTTCTGTTATATGGGTTTTGCTCTTAGAAATAGCCAGTAGTCTGTTCTTCCAAAGTAATACTGTAGACTTTAAAAAGGGAGGCTCAGATTGCTCAGCAAGGGTTTTTATTACCATGAAGATATATGCACAGTATGTACAATATTTTAAAAATCACTTTTTAGATAAAATATTCTGTGAGATCTCATTACACAACATACAAAAGAATGATTTCGGGTTTCTAAACAATTTTTCCCTTTTATTTTCTAGTTTAACAACATAACTTCAATTACAGATGATACATTCTGCAAGGCTAATGACACCAGTTATATTCGGGACCGCATTGAAGAGATACGCTTGGAGGGCAATCCCATCATCCTGGGAAAACATCCTAACAGTTTTATCTGCTTAAAAAGATTGCCTGTAGGGTCATACATTTAACCACTATCAATGCAGCACATAAGCTAAAGTACACACATACTTATAATCTGTCTCAACAATGTCTAAAGGAGCTTAAGTATTTAATATTAATTTTGTATCCTACTATGAAGGAACTTATGTTTTAAGCAAAGATGTTCAAAAAACCTTACATATAACAACGAGCAAAAAGTAAGAGTGAATCTCTAAGTTCAAAACAAAGTAATGTGAAAATATTTGAACAGCATTACAAAATCCCCGCAGTTTATACTAGAGTACCATTTAAAAGGTATGTTTTTATATAAATACCCACATTTAAGACGTATTATGAAGTGAAAGGATAAGTCCAAGAAACTTTCAACTGTTTGTCTTTCCGGGCTTCCACTGGATCCCTAAAGCATTTAAGGCATATGTTCCAAAAACTTTGAAAAGCTAAATATTTCCAGGGATCTCTCACTTTTCTTTTATCATTCATACATTATTCATTATGAAGCAGGAACTCTGTTTTCTTTCTATTAAGGCAGCTACTATATTTTTACTTAGCCTCAGAAATAGGAATATAGTCTCATACCTAGGCAAAACTTTCCAAATAAAGCATAATTTTACTCTCTGATAAAGAGCTAATATAGTAATGTTCAGTTATTCTGCTTTGTGATCACACAATTAAAGGCTTTAGTAAAATAGTACAAAATTTTCTTTAATCTAAATATTAACATTCTAAGTCCACCATAAAACATTTTAGGAAGCCAAGCACATCAAAATCAGTATGCTTATAAAAAAACCTGAAAGTCCATCCTGTTTCTCAGAACATAGCCATAAAATTCTCCACTGTAAAGGCTTTCAATTATGATATATACTGCAAAATATTTTCTTTTTATACTATAGGAATGAGAATCTCATCAATAAATTTATCCAAATGTAAGACATGAAAACAAAGTGAATTCTGTGGTGTTACTACTACACACCACCTTCCCACCCACGCATACACATCCATGTTCTTGAGAACAGACCACACATTCACAAGAAAGCATCTCAGCAACATTTTCTAGAGACCCATGATTAACTGGTATGTTTAAAGATGAGAATTCATCTTCAATCTAATAGTGATGATAAAGTTCCTAAAATTACTTTCCTCTTGCGCAAACCCCACTCAAAAGTCTTAGTTTCCACAATGCTTTGGGGTTGCATATAAAATGATCAGTGCTTTAGAAACAAGAGTCTGAATGTGTATATAAAAATTGCCGACATTGTTTCCAACATAAATTATGCACTAGAATCAAGTTGGTCTCTGTATACTATTCCCAGAACAAACACTATTGGTGGTTTTCCATTTGCTTCTGTTTTTTCCGTACCTAGAATGACCTCCTATTTTTCAATTTTCCCATTTGTCAAGGTTGACCCCAAGATGAAATTTTTTCACTAAAACACCTGTGATCTCTTAACGCCACAATAATTACTGCTACAACACTAACGTGTTCACTGATTTTATTTTGGTAACTGGTAACAATAACTATTATACTGCTTTCTCATTTTGTGTGCGAGCCTCATTTCTCTGTGACTGAAAGCTCACTGAGCGCATTGAACACATCCAATATCCCCTTTATACATTCAAAGTGCTAGCATAATAGTGAGCACATCTAAATTGAATATATAGTAAATAGTGCAAAATAAAATCCATTTAAACAGAAGGGCTCTGTTTTATTTGGAAAAATAGAATATTTAAACTATCACAATCTTGAATAAATCAATAGAAATAAATTGTAACTTCATCTGGAAAAACAAACTTAATAAAGGATTGCTGAGTGGTGGAACCAACACTGGGGAAAGGGGTCAGTAAAGACTTCCTTCCCATTTCCAGATGTCAGAATAATAATGTATTCCTATGTTCTTTATATTACTAAACTTAAAGGGGAAAAGCACCATAAAATAACTCACAAATTTTAGAGAATTTAAAAGCCAGTGGTTTATATAAAATAGCAATTAGGAAAGAGCACTGGTTTAAAAGTCTGAATTATGGAATTATCTTAAAAAATAGTTTTGAGACTTCTAGATAAGAAGATATGAACCTAGGTACCCAACAACCTTATATACACCCTTAAGTCACAAATAAAATAATGAAGTAAAATAATGCTGATCCCCATTATCTTAAATAGATATTGCTTCATTCTTGACACTGATAATGAAACAGAGGATTAAAATTAAAAATATTTTACCCCTACAAACATTCCTGAAAGAAACTAAACAAGATATGCATAAATGGGAAGACATCTTGTGTTCATGAATGGAAGACTGAATAGTTAATATGTCAGTGCTACCCAAAACAACTTCAAAATGATAGGAACAGAGTAAAGGGACAAAGCAGGTGATTAAATAGTTAATCCCACTAGGGGACTGTAAGTAAAGGAAAAGTATGGGAGACCCCTGTAAGTTAATGATCGCTCAAGAAAGCAGGTTTGCTTAACCACAAAACCAAGCATGCCTGCTTAGCAACAAAACCATGCAACAGAAACATGAGACATGCCCCAAACAATATACAATGGTGGCATGAGACCCACATCCTGCCCAGTGAGCTCAGTAAGTTAATGACCCCTAGGACATGCTCTCTGCACATATAAAAAACAATAATTTATGGAAAAGTGACATTTCAAAGTGAAAGACCCTCATTGTATGGAGACCTGAAATAATATTTCCATAGCGCCATGACAGTCCTGGCTTGACCACGTAGGGACAAGAAAACTCCCCTGTCCAACCTGGAGGACTAGCTGATGATGGAAACTTAACATCTACTCAAGAATGAGGAAGAAGGTGGTCTTTTCCTCCTCCCCACTTTTCCTTTGATTATAAAACTGTAGCCAACTAAGTTCTCAGGGCGCAGCACCCTCTAGCCCATCTGCTTTTAACTTACCTATCACTTTGTCTCTTGCTGAATTCTTTCCACGATGAGACATAAAGGACTGGAGCTCCTTGGAACCCCCCGAAACGCCACCTAGTGGTTTCAAAAGCAATCCCTAACAAACTCCCAACGACATTTTTAAAAGAACTGGGAAAACCCACCAAAATTCATATGGAATCTCAAGGGACTCCAAACACCAAAAAGAAATTTGAAAGGAAGAACAAAATTGGAGGATTCACACTTCCTCATTTCAAAATGTAACTACAAAGCTACAGTAATCAAAAGTGTGATACTGGCATAAGGAGAGCCGTACAGACCAACTGAATAGAATAATGAATCCAGAAACAAACCTTTGCATATATAGTCAAATGATTTTTGACAAAGGTGTCAAGACCACTCAATGAGAAAAGGACAGTCTCTTCAGCAAGTGATGCTAGGAAAACTGGATATCCACATGTATAAGAATGAAGTTGGACTGCTGGCTTACAGAATATATAAAAATTAACTCAAACTGGATTAAACACCTAAACTTAAGAGCTAAACTATAAAACTCTCAGGAAAAAATAAAGACAAAATTCTTTATGATGTTGAATTTGGCAATGATTTCCTGGATATGACACCAAAAGCACAGGCTACAAAAGAAAAGAAAATAAATTGGACTTCATCAAAATTAAAAATTTCTATGCATCAAAGGACACTATTGAGAGAATGAAGGAATGGCAAATTAGTGTTTAATGGAACAGATTTTTACTGGTGATGGTTGCACGACAATGTGATGTTTCTTTCCATTCTAGTAACCTTGTCACCAGCAAAGGACCAGCTCAAAGAAGCACTTTATCCTCTACAGGAAAAACACACCAATTATACTTCTACACTTGCCTTAAAAGCACCTAGAGGAAAATCAGTTTGAAAATGGGACTAGTGCTCACATTTCCCACAACCCATTCTAATGTATAAGTAAATGGCCGTATTAGGTGATTCATTACCATAACTGCCAGCAGACTTCTCAGTCATTACTGTATTTTACCAATTCTGAAGAAGAGCTATTTAATTGTTCTGGTGCAAGAGCACCTGCAAGTAAACAACATAATCCTGAGCACTCCGCAAGGGACCACAGTACAGGTACAGTACAGGTACTGACATGTTTCATTCTAAAGAAAATCTTATGCTTGACAGATATTACTAGCTCAACCAAATAAAATGCAAAAAATGATGATGATGATAAAAAAAAAAAGAATCCAAAATAAATGAGAATTAGTACCAGTCATAAAAACAATAGTCACTCAGTATTTTGAGGGAACCTGAACCTTGAGATATTATTTATGTTAACTCTTTCAGAACTGGTTTCTGTGTGCATCACTGCTGTCAATAATTTGATACTATCTAACTAAGTAGAACCTGGGGGATTACAATGCAGCCAAATATAGTTCTAGTTATGACAGAAAACAAAGGCAATTAAAAAAAAGTCTCTGAATGTATCTGTATCAGACCTAAGAAGCGTTACTTTACAAGAATCAGACTTCAATATTTAAACTTGAAATATACAATAAATAAGAAGCTCAAAATACAGAGTGTGGCTCAGGAAGTAAAGATTACACTGTGACGTTACAAGGCTGCTATGCCTATGTCCTTTATTAGCATTTGGCATTTTACTTCAAGTGTCCTTGACAGATTAATTTTTCAAAATGTGTACTGTAAAATAAATAAGACTATATTCTTTCAATATAAATCGTTAACTGACTTGTACAGAAGAATTCCTCCTTCATCTATACCAAATAACTAAAAATCTAGAAACCAATAAAAATATTTTCTATTGTTTGAAAACGTTAAGAATGTTATCTTAAACCCCCAAATTAACATCAGCTTCACTTTCCATATACGTTTAAATTGAAAGACTTTAGACTCTACCTTGAAACGTTTAAATGTGCGCTTACGATATTCACACCATTCCACAAAGAAGTGTAGGCTTCGGAAAAACATAAACAAATCTCTTCTTTCTTCTGCTCTGTAGAAATAAAAGGCTCTATGATTAATAAATATCGTTTATTATCGTTCATTTAAGCCCTCCATCTGGCTTTATCTTATTATTGTTTTTTATAGATCCGACACTAAAGCTAAAAAAGTACTTAATATATTTCTATACACTGAACTCTGCCCTTTTGAGTATGTGCCCCTGTGTGATTTCTCAGGCTAGAATTCCCTTTTCTCCATCTTCAAATGTTTAAATCCTACCCATCTTTCAAGATATCACACAAATGCCACTTTCTCCTTGATGTCTCATTTGATGACCTGTGGTATAATAAAGAATATATCTGGGCTTTGTCACTAGTTCCTAACACAGAGCTTCTAACACTCTTGGAATTCCTGAGTGACAAGAGTGCCTTTTTTAAGCTAATGAGGTGAATCAGGGTGGTCCCTAGGTAGCCTTAGGATGGGGACTGTTCACCAGAAAGACCAACCACATGATTTAAAAGTTGGAACTGTGGGCTCACCAGTTCTCCAGGGAAGAGAGGGGAGCTGGAGGAGTTTAATCACATGGCCAATCATGATGCCTATGTAAGGTAACCCCAATAAAACGTCTGGACAACAAAACTCAGTGGCACTTTCAGGTTGGTGAATGTGTGGATGTGCTAGGAGGCTGATGTGCCCAGATTCCATGAAGAGAGGGCACAGAAGCTCTATGTTTATCTTCCTCCCCCAGCCCCCACGGCACCCCACCCCACCCCTAGACCTTTGTCTATGAATTGTTTCCATTTGGCTGTTTCTGGGTTGTAACTTTTACTGAAGTCTAGCAGTCTTATGGAGGACTTTGCCCTTAACCTGTGGGTCTCTGCTAAATCTGGGTAGTGTCAGAATTGAACTGAATTACACGACACCCAGTTGGTGTCACAGATTTATTGTGTCTCACCACCTCACCATATGTCCTATTCCAAAATAGCTAGAAATAATTTCATTCCTATGCCTATGAGCTCCCATAGGAATTTAGCTCAATTCTCTTAATACTATACCTATTGTTATATTGACACCTACAAACACTTCTGAGCAACTTATAGGCAAGATGCATGTGTTCATTTAATTATTCATTCGATAAATGATTGTGGGAGTAGAGTTCCCATTCTAGTCACAGTAGAGTAAGCACATTGAACCTGAAGGCTCCCATTAATTACAATTTAGAAACATGGAAATAACACATAAAGCAAATATTGGAAGATTCTGATATGTGGACAGAAGAAGCAAAACAGGTAGAGACTTCAGGAATTAAGCGAGGACCAGATAATGAGTTCCTTGGGGTTCATTTTTACCTCTTGTACATCCCAATCTGGATGCCAGAGCAGACTGAAATTAAAAAAACAAACAAAAAGGCCCAGGGAAAGACTGCTCCTTCTAGCCAGCAGAAGTCATACAAGATGAGGAGTGAAGACACTGCTTTTAGTGATGATTATTTGGACTTGACACCAAAAGCTAAGGCAACAAAGCAAAAATAAACACGGGACTACATCAAACTGAAAAGTCTCTGCACAGTAAAGGAAACCATCAACAAAATGAAAAGGCAACTTGGCGAATGGGACAAAATACTTGCAAACCAAATATCTGATGGGGTTAATATGCAAAATATATAAAGAACTCACATACCCCAATAGCAAAAAACCCAAACAATCAGATAAAACAGGCAGAGGATCTGAATATAAGCATACCTCAGAGATATTGCAGATTCAGTTCCAGACCACCACAATAAAACAAACATCGCAATAAAGCGAATTGCACATATTTTTTTAGTTTCCCGCATATTAAAGTTATGTTACACTATAGCTTTATGTCTAAAAAAAAAAAAGCAACAAGGTACAGGTCTTCCCTGGTGGCGCAGTGGTTAAGAATCCACCTGCCAATGCAGGGGACCCAGGTTTGAGCCCTGGTCCGGGAAGATCCCACATGCCACGGAGCAAATAAGCCTGTGCGCCACAACTACTGAGCCTGTGCTCTAGAGCCCACAAGCCACAACTATGGAGCCCACGTGCCACATCTACTGAAGCCTGTGCACTCCAGAGTCTGTGCTCTGCAACAAGAGAAGCCACCGCAATGAGAAGCCCACACACCGCAATGAAGAGTAGCCCCCGCTCGCCGCAACTAGAGAAAGCCCGCGTGCCGCAATGAAGGCCCAACGCAGCCAAAAATAATAAATAAAAATAAATAAATTAATTTAAAAAAAACAAGGCATATATCTTAATTAAAAAATACTTTAGGAGTGGGGGAGAAATAGGTGAAGGGTACCAACTTCCAGTTATAAAATAAATAAGCCACAGAGATGTAATATACAGCATAAGGAATATGGTCAATAATATTGCAATAACTTTGTATGGGAATGGATGGTTACTAGACTTACCATGGTAAACATTTCATAATGTATGAAAATGTCAAAACACTATGTAGTACACCTGAAAATAACATAATATTGTATGTCTACTATATTTCAACTTAAAACTAAGTTTTGGGACTTCCCTGGTGGTGCAGTGGTTAAGAATCTGCCTGCCAATGCAGGGGACATGGGTTCAAGCCCTGGTCCGGGAAGATCCCACATGCCGCGGAGCAACTAAGCCCGCGCGCAACAACTACTGAGCCTGCGCTCTGGAGCCCGCAAGCCACAACTACTGAGTCCACGTGCCACAACTACTGGGGCCTGCGCGCCTAGAGCCTGTGCTCTGCAGCAGGAGAGGCCACCGCAATGAGAAGCCCGCGCACCGCAACGAAGAGTGGCCCCCGCTCACCGCAACTAGAGAGGGCCTGTGCGCAGCAACGAAGACCCAACACAGCCAAAAATAAATAAATAAAATAAAATAAGTTTATTAAATAAAAAAAATAACTAAGTTTCTATAAGATATAAATACACTCGCTATATATTTGGACCCAATCAGTCCATGTCTGATTGAGGACTCCTGAATATTAAACTGATCTAATGTTCACAATAAAGAGGAAAAAGTTCACAAGAAAAAAGATCACTTTACTGCTAAAAACTGCTATCCATCATCTGAGCATTCAGCAAATCTTTTTGCTGGTGGAGGGTCTCTCCTCGGCATTGATGGATGCTGACTGATGAGGGATGTTTACTAAAAGTTGGCATGGCTGTGGCAACCACCACCTTTATTCTTCAAATAAGACGACAATGAAGCTTGATGCATTAAGTGACTCTTCCTTTCATGAACGATTTCTCTGTAACATGCAATGCTGTTTGATAGCATTTCACCCACAGAACTTCTTTCAAAACTAGCGTCAATACTCTCAAACCCTGCCACTGCTTTATCAACTAGATTTATGTCACAGTCTAAATCCTTTTTTGTCATTTCAACAATCTTCACAGCATCTTCACTAGGAGTAGGTTCCATCTCAAGAAACCACTTTCTTTTTCTTCATCCATAAGAAGCAACTCCTCATCAACTAAAAGTTTTGTCATGAGATTGTAGCAATTCAGTCACATCTTCAGGCTCCACTTCTAATTCTAGGTCTCTTGCTACTTCCACCACACTTGCAGTTACTTCCTCCACTGAAGTCTTGAACCCCTCAAAATCATCCACGAGGGTTGGAATCAACTTCTTCCAAACTCCTGTTAATGTTGATCTTTTCACCTCTTCCAATGAATCATGAATGTTCTTTCTTTTTTGTTTTTTTTGGTTTTTTTTCTTTTGGCTGCGTCGGGCCTTAATTGCGGCATGCGGGATCTTCGTTGAGGCATGCGGGATCTTTCATTGCGGCACACAGGATTCCCTCTAGCTGTTGCGTGGGGGTTTTCTCTTCTCTAGTTGTGGTGTGCAGGCTCCAGGGCACGTGGGCTCTGTAGTTTGCAGCAGTGGGCTCTCTAGTTGAGGCGCGCACAAGCTCAGTAGTTGTGGTGCGCGGGCTTAGCTGCCCCGCAGCATGTGGGAACCTAGTTCCCCAACCAGGGGTCAAACCCAAGTCCTCTGCATTGGAAGGTGGATTCTTTACCACTTGACCACCAGGGAAGTCCCATGAATGTTCTTAATGGCATCCAGAATGGTGAATCCTTTCCAGGTTTTCAACTGACTTTGCCCAGATCCATCAGAAGGATTCACTATCTATGGCAGCTACAGCCTCACAAAATATATTTCTTAAATAATAAGACTTGAAAGTTGAAATTATCCCTTGATCCATGGGCTGCAGAATGGATGTTGTGTTAGCAGGCATGAAAACAACATTAATATCATTGTACATCTCCATAAGAGCTCTTGGGTGGCCAAGTGCATTGTCAATGAGCAATAATATTTTGAAAGGAATCTTTTTTCTAAGCAGTAGGCCTCAACAGCGGGCTTAAAATATTTAGTAAACCATGTTGTAAACAGACATGCTGTCATCCAGGCTTTCCATTTATAGAGCACAGGCAGAAGAGATTTAGTATAACTCTTAAGGGCCCTAGGAATTTTGGAATGGTAAATGAACACTGCCTTCAACTTAAGGTTACCAGTGGCATTAGCCCCAAACAAGAGAGTCAGCCTGTCCTTTGAAGCTTTGAAGCCAGGCATCGAATTTTCCTCTCTAGCTATGAAAGTCCTAGATGGTATCTTCTTCCGATACAAGGCTGTTTTGTCTACATTGAAAATCTGTTGTTTAGTGTAGCCACCTTCATGGATTATCTTAGCTATATCTTCTGGATAACTTGCTGCAGTGTCTACATCAGCCCTTGCTGCTTCACCTTGTACTTTTATATTATGGAGATGGCTTCTTTCCTTAAACCTCATGAACCAAACTCTGCTAGCTTCAAACTTTTCTTCTGTAGTTTCCTTACCTCTTTCATCCTTCACAGAATTGTAGAGTTAGGGCCCTGATGTGGATTAGACTTTGGCTTTAAGGGAAAGTTGTGGCTGGTTTGATCTTCTATCCAGACCACTAAAACTTTCTCCATAGGTGCAATAAAGCTGTTTCACTTTCTTATTTGTGTGTTCACTAGAATATTACTCTTAATTTCCTCCAAGATAGACAGATAGATATACACACACATAGAGATAAATATCCCTATCTATCTATCTATCTATCTATCTATCTATCTATCTATCTAATGGAATATTATTCATCCATAAGAAGAAGGAAATCCTGATATTTGTAACAACATGGCTGGACCTTGAGGACATTACGCTAAGTAAAATAAGTCAGAGACAGAAAGATAAATACTGTATGATCTCACTAGTATGTGGAATCTAAAAAACAAACAAACAAAAAACAAACTCAGTTGCGGAGAACACATTGATGGTTGCCAGGGGCAGGGGGTATGAGGTCGGCAAAATGGGTGAGGGTGGTCAAAAGGTACAAACTCCTAGTTATAAAATAAGTAAGTCATGGGGATGTAATATACACCATGGTGACTGTAGTTAATAATACTGTATTGTATATTTGAAAGTTGCTAGAAGAGAAAATGTTAAAAGTTCTCATCAGAAAAAATAAAAAGTAACTGTGTGGTTATACATGTTAACTAGAGTAATTGTAATGATCATTTCACAGTTTATACATATATCTAGTCATTATATTGTACACCTGAAACTAATATAATGTTATATATCAACTATATCTCAACAGAACAAAACCAATGTTCAAAATCATGCAATTTAATTTACTGGACATAATATTAATAAAGTTTCTTTTGTGGTTTATTACTTAAGAGCAAAAGTTTTCAAAAATTAGGCAATAAAATGTTTGATGCAGTTAAAAAAAAGAAAAAAAAAAAAAGATGAGAAAAGGGAAACCATGCAGTACAGAACCCTAATGCCAAAGAGGAGCCGTGTCCCTAATCCTCCCAATTAGGCAACTAGTACTGCTGGTAATAAGCAAAAGCATAAGCATATGGATCAAGGGAAGAGAATTGAGAGTCCAGAAATACAAGCATAGATCTATGGTCAACTGATTTTCAACAAGAGTGCCAAAACCATTCAATGGGGATAAGAATAGTCTCTTCAAAAACTGGTACTGTGACAACCAGATATCCAAATGCTAAAGAGTGATGTGGCACCCTTACTTTGCACCATATGTTCTAAACTCTAAATGGATCAACGACCTAAATATAAAAGCTAAAACTATAAATTCTCAGAAGAAAACACAGAGGCAAATATCGACCTTAGATTTGGCTGTGGTTTCTCAAATGACAATAAAATCATGAACATCAAAATAAAATATAGATAATGTAGACATCATAAAAATTAAAACTTCTGTGCATCAAACGACATTATCAAGAGTGGAAAGACAAGCTACACAGTGGTATTTGCAAAATATATATCTGAAAAGGGTCTAGAACCCAAAATATAGAGAAAACTCTTAAAACTCAACATAAAAATCGTAAAAATGCTGTAACAAGCTATCATGAACATGGTTTAGAGAAATACAAAAATAGAAAATATCAACAAAGAAATAAAGGATAATAAGAAGATTCAAATAATTTAGAACTGCAAAATACAATAACTTAAATACAAATCTCATCACAGTGGGCTTCCCTGGTGGCGCAGTGGTTAAGAATCCAGCTGCCAAAGCAGGGGACACAGGTTCGAGCACTGGTCTGGGAAGATCTCACATGCTGTGGAGCAGCTAAGCCTGTGCGCCACAGCTACTGAGCCTGCACGCTAGAGCCCGCGAGCCACAACTACTGAGCCCACGTGCCACAACTACTGAAGCCTGCGCGCCTAGAGACCGTGCTCTGCAACAAGAGAAGCCACTGCAATGAGAAGCCCGTGCACTGCAACGAAGTGTAGCCCCCCTTACCGCAACTAGAGAAAGTCCACGTGCAGCAACGAAGACCCAATGCAGCCAAAAAAAAAAAAAAAACCTCATCAGAAGTGTTCCATAGCAGAATGGAGATGGCAGGGGAAAGAAACTTAAAGATAGACCAATAGGAATTATTCAATACCAACAGAGAGAGAAAAGATTGGGGGGGAAAAGGTAAGAGATCCTCAAAGAGTTGTGAAATAATAACAAAAGGTTTAACCTTCATGTCATCAGTCTCAGAAGGAGAGGGGAAAGGGCCTGGGACTGAAAAAATATTTGAAGAAATAAGGACTGAGTACTTCCCAAACTTGACTAAAAAAATATACCTACAGATTCCCAAAGATGTCTAAGCCCAGAGAAATGATGATCACATTTCTAAAAATTAAAGACAAAGAAAGTCCTTGAAAGCAGGCACAGAGAAATGAGGCATTATAAATAAGGGAACAATGGTTTGAATAACTGTCTATTTCTCATCAAAAACCATGGAGGCCAGAAGCAAGTGGCACAACATTTTTTAAGTGTTGAAAGAACAGAACTGTCAAACTAGAATTCTATATCCAGAAAGAATCTACCTCAAGAATGAGAGTAAAGACATTCTCACATGAAGAAAATTAAGAAAACTTGCTGCCAGAGCCATCATTCACTTAGTTTCCTTTAACTCTTTGAGCATATTTAAAACAGTTTCTTTGTCTAATAAATCCAAAGTCTGGGCTTCCTCAGGGACAGTTTCTATTGATTGATTACTTTTTTCCCTGTGCATGGGCCTTACTTTCTTGTTTTGTTTTTCGTTCTGCCTGTTTTGTAATTTTTGTTGAAAACTGAACATTTTAAACACTATAGTGTGGCAATTCCTGGAATCAGATTCTCCCTCTCCCCAGGGTTTGCTGTTGTGCTTCTTGTTCCTTTTGTTGGTTTAGTGACTTTTCTGAGCCAATCTGTATAGTCTATTTTTTGTTGTGCATGACTACGTAAGTCTGCTCCATTAGCTAATATCTTGACAGAGATTTACTTAAACACCTTGAACCCATGTCTCCAAGTCTTTGCCAAGGGGCTTTCTCTTGGGCATAACTTCAATACTCAGCAAGGCAAATGACAATACTACCTTAGCTTTCACTTCCTGCTTTTGCACAGCCTCACGGTCAGCCAGTAGTGAGAACTTAGGCCATCTCAGGTCTTTCCTGAGCATGCACACAACCCAACACATGGGCAGGACCTTCTAGAGTCCCAGGGATAGGTCAGAGATTTTTGAAGTCCCTAGCCATTGCATTCTACAGCTTTTCTTTTTAAGCTTTTTCGTTAACCTATTAATTGCCCCAGCTGTTATCCACCGCCTCAGGCACCCATGAAGTTTAAAAATTGCCTCCAGGGAACTCCCTGGCAGTCCAGTGGTTAGGACTCAGTGCTTTCACTGCTGGGGCCCAGGTTCGATCCCTGGTCGGGGAACTAAGATCCCACAAGCTTCATAGCGTGGACCAAAAAAAAAAAAAAAAAAGCCTCCAAATATCTTCAACAAATTCTCCCAGAGAAAAGCCTTTCACACTAGATTAGTTCTGAGTCAGGTCAAATAAACACAGTCTTGAAAGTGAGATCTTCCAGGGAATAAAGAAACAGGTCAAACAATGACAATTTACTGGGAATGTGGCTTTGAAGGAGTTTGAACCTATTCTGCTCCCTCTGGTGGCTGCCAGGCTTGCTGGTTATCACCAGGATTACAGGCTTTTTGTTGTCAAGGCTAACACAGAGCTGGTAAAGGAGAGCTAGGTATAGGGCATTTAAAAAACACAAAGCTCACTCTTGTTATCAAGATTCTGCCGTTTTTCCTGAATAAATGCTCCCTGGATTGCTACAACCCTTTGGTTCATTTCTAGGATTCCAAAAAATTTGATTCTGACAGTTTTGGCCAGTTTTTTTGTTGCTTTTACAGAGGAGAGAATCTTCAAAGGTACTTACTTACTCTGCTAGTTTCACTGACATCTATGCCTTGAATTTTAAAAGGACTCAGCCAGGGCTCTGTATTAATCATGTCTTTTATTTTCTGTATTCTGATGCTTTGACATCTGGGGCCTTGCTGACCCTGAAGAAACTGTGCCTCCCAAGATTAGCCCATTCCTAGAGATAGTAAACAACTTGCTCCTGAATGCTTTTCTAACGTGATACGACCAGTCCAGAACCCATATCTCAACCACCTCCTTTATATTTGCTATTCCTCTATCCACTTGCTCAGGGCTAGGTACCAGAGGCATCTAGTGACAGCCCCTATGACCCACAGCCTCCTGAAATTATTCAAACTAGCCAACCTAAGCCTGCTCACCCTGACTCACCTTTTCCTTACCTCAGAAACCACAGTAAAGGCTCTTGACCAGTTTCCCGTTCTCCGTCTCCTGACCTACTCTAGTGCTTCTCCCTGTGGTCCCCAGCGGCATGATGTACCCTTCCCTCTTAGGAACCAACTAAGTAACAAACTATCTTTTCAATGGTAATCGTCTTCCTGATCTGTTGGCCTTACCATACTCAAATAATTTTTTAAAAAACCTATTAAAATAGGTTCCCATGCATTTATTACTAACTTTTAAACATTAGCCATGTAGTATATATGAGCATAGATGTTTATTTCACATGTAAGCTGTTGGTTCCTGTAGAGAGCAAAAAGACTACCCCAGAACACATAAACAGTAGTGGTGAGGTTTATTCTCTCCATACTTGGTCACTCAGCCAAATTGTCCTGTAACCATGAGTTAATAAACTCATTGGAACTGCTTCTCAGAGGGACCTCACCAACGAGTCTTTGTGGAAGCTATAGTGATATTTCTGTGAAGGTAACTAATTCGGTGCAGCTCTTAATCACTGAGTAAATGGCCCTCTGAAGCTGCTTTGAAGCTAATCTTGGTGAACTCATCAGAACTTGGGATAGTAAGTAACTTGTGGAAGTCAATAAGGGGATTAATTGAATTGTGATTCTTGGAAAATGACCTAAATTGCCTCAGACATATGAAAAACGAGCATGTCTGCATAATAATCATTCAGCTTACCTGTACAATGACTAATCTGAGGAGTAGTTTTGTCCTAAATCCCTTCCAGTTACAGCTTTTTACGCTTTTCTGTGCTTTTTTTTTTTTTTCTTCAAAAATAACAACAGAAATAGTGAAGAAAGCATCTGGCACATAGAATTCATTCTCAAAGAATCCTTGTAACTCGATCAGTTGAGTATATTGTAAATAGTGGTGGACATGTATTCTTACTGAAGGAGTTTAGGAATCTATGCCACAAGTAATATCACACAATAGGGAATCTGTAAGATGAAGTAATTCCATGTAGAGTGGGTGGCCCAGAGAAACAGTGCTTTGTAGATCCAGTTTCGCTGAGAAGCATTCCCCAAATATTGGCAATCACTCCATGTTGTAAAGGGGAGACCTAGCTCATGGATATTCTTCAAATAGCTCTATTATTCCAATTTCAATAAGTTCCAGTATTTCTCAGAAATATTTTTATTCTTTGATTTGTTATTCTTCATATAAACTTTTGGAATGGGGCAGAAGCTTGCAAATACTTTTATCCAGTTACTTCATTTTGCAGATAGAACTCCACAGAGTTTAAATATCTTTCCTAATTCAGTGGTTAGTCATTAGTTTAAAGGAGAAAACCCAACGAAATGTGTTATATGAAGGTACACTGTCCTTGTTATCACATATTTGTGATTTATACTAAGGATAAGATATGCATACTAAGTGATTATAATGCAAGGCAAAATAGGATTCATTTTTAGAGAGTACCTAGAGTTGGTAACCAGCTGGGTACAATTAGGCAAGTTTAGCTCCCTGACTTACTTATAGTCACCCTCTCAGTGAGGCCTTCTCTGACCATGCTATTTAAAAATGGACACCTCTCCCTCATCCTGTACATTCTCTATTTCCCATCTCACTTTATTTTCTCCCATACCATTTATCTCTATCTAATATATTATTCATTTTATATATCAGTTTATTTATTGCCTTTTCCTCTTCCTAGAAAATAAGTTTATGAGGGCAGAGATGTTTTGTTTTGTTAACTGCTACATATTAAGCACATACAATGTTTGCCACGTAATAGGTATGCACTTACATTCCCATAGCATTTATCCCATCATCATTTAGCACATGTTATTGGTTTTGCTCATTTACTAGTTTGTCAGCTTCATGAAGTCAGAAACTATGTATCTTTTGTTCAGTTATATTCTTAGAGACTAATACAGTACAAAGTACATAATATGCTTTCAACATGCATGTATTTATTTATTTTTAAGTTTTCATACTGGGGCAGGAGAGGTATATTTTAAGCCTGGAAAGTCTTTTTATCCCTGAATATAAGGAAGTGCTCAAAAATATGAAAAGAAGAGTAAAGAATTATAAACCTTTAAAAAAAAGAATGAATGATATCATAACTATAGCAAATAGATACGTACACATATACACACATATTGATACACAGGGGTGAAGGGAGATATATTTCTTAAGCACAAGGACTAATGCTTATTGAGAAATGTAAAGGGAAGTGCTGGAGTTGAAAAATCATCATTTTGTAACCACCACAGTAAAAAGTAGATCAGATATGAATCACCAGGGGTGCTAAATATAGGCAGAAATTTTAATGAAGAGTAGTATCTGCATGATCATAAAGTATCTCCCCATAGACTGTCTATTAGTTGTAAGGGAGGAAAAAAAGCAGTGATGATACAGTGGAGAATCAGGCAACAGTTTGACTGATGATCAAAATTAACATCACCTGTGAGGGACAGCTATCTGAGACAGACAAAACATCGCCTATACAGTATTTTGCCTGAGAATACATAACAGTAATTGATGATGAGAAAAAAAATCAAAGACTAAATTAAAAACATTCTATGAGTGGCAGGGAGGGGGAGGTGGAAGAACTGTATTTTTTAAAGATGGCAAAGTCATAAAAGGCTCTAGAATTGCTCCAGATTAAAGAAATCTATAAGACATGACAGCTAAATGCAATACTTGACTCTAGCCTGGATCACGTACTGCAGAGGAAAAGAAAATACAATAAAGGACATTATTAGATCAAATAACCAAATTGGAATATGGATGGCAAAGTAGATAAAAGTATTATATCAATGTCAATGTATGGAGTCAATCACAGTACTATAAGAGAATACCTCTACTCAGATTGCACACCAAAGTATCTAGGAGAACACAGCCATGATATATGCATCAGGAAGAAAAACAGAAATGGTAAAAATCTGGGTAAATATAATAATCTATCACTTTTAAATTCTTTAAATTATGTATCATGGTTGAGAGTAAAAAACCATTACTGTCTGATGGGGTTTTCAGTGCATACATATGAATGTAATTCATATAAAAACTATAACATGAAGCAGGGAGAGAAAGGGATCTATACTGTTATAAGGATTCCCAGACTGTAATTGCAGTGGTAAAGTATTAAATCTAAGTAGACTGTTAAAAGTTAGCTTATGCAGTTGAAATCCCTCCAGCAGCCAATAATAATAATAATATAATAATAATAATACTTTTTAACGTCTGACAGAAGAAATTACTCTCCAAAGAATATAGGTCCATAAAGAGCAGTAGTTACTTCATTAGAGCTTACAAGGCCAAAATGACAAGATGTTTTAATCTCCATTAAACAAGGGAGCAAAAAATAAGCTCTTAATCATGTGATGAGGGAGTGAGCCAAGAAATAAATCTTAAAAACTACAGTGGCTAAAGTTTAAACACACACACACACTACAGACACCCAGAGAAAGAAAAAGACTGTTCTCTTACATAACTTTTTTAAAAGAACTGTATTTAAAAGTGGATTAAGTCACAATTCCTTCACCCCCATTCACATCTCCACAGTCTTCCATTATAGAAAGAAAGTGTGTGTGTGTGTATGTGTTTGTGAGAGAGAGAGAGAGTGTGTGTGTTTGTGTGTGTGTGTGTGTGTATCGGCTCTTAGAGCTGTAAGAGTGATTGCAATTTATCTATTTTCCCAAGCATAGTTCAAACTTCACTAAATGTAAAACAGATGTTATGTATTTCCTTCACAAAATGTTGACAGTGGCACATTTCAAATGCAACTAGAGTAATCAAAAAAGTAAAGTAACTCCAAATGTCTCTTTCTCAAGGATAAAGCAAAGCATAGAGAGAAATTTGTAATAACACTTTAAAATTTTTATTTAAAAATTAAATTCCTAGGAATATTAGGTCTAAAATCAAAAGATTATCACAACTTAATTCACTAAAATATTATCAGTTACTCTCACACACTGCCGGTGGGGATGCAAAATGGTATGGTCAATCTGGTAAACAGTTTGGCAGTTTATTATAAATTTAAACATATTCTTATCACATGACCCAGGAATGCCACTTCCGGTTATTACCCTAGACAAAAGAAAACTTACATTCACATAAAAACCTCTATTGAGCAGCACTATTCATAATCACCAAAACTGGAAATAACCTGAATGTCCTCCAATAGGTGAATGGATAAACAAACTATTATCCATAAAATGGAATACTACTCAGAAATGAAGAGACAGATGAGTCTCAAAGGCATTATGCCAAGTAAAGAAGCCAGTCTCAAAAGGTTACACACTGTGTGATTTCATTTATTTGACGTTTCGTAAAAGGAAAAATTCTAGTAATGAAGATCAGAGCAAGTTTTGCCATGGTTTAAGAGTGGGGAGAGGGTATAAGGGCTTTTTTGCATCGATGGAACTGTTTAATACCCTGATTGTAGTCATGAGTACACAGGAATGATCTAATCAGAATAACACACAAGGAAAAAATTGAATTAAATGAACAGAGCCACAGGGACACGTAGGACAATACCAAACGATTTTACATTCATGTCATCAGAGACCCAGAAGCAAAGAAGAAAAAGTGTTGAGTGAAAAAAATATTTGGAGAAATAATGGCTGAAAACTTCTCAAACTAGGTAAAAAGACATAAACTTACAATTCAAGAAGCTCAGAAAACCCCAGGGAGGATAAAATCAGAGAAATCCATGCTTAAACACATCATAATCAAACTATTGAAAATTAAAGAAAAAGAAAACTTCCTGAATCAGACAGAGGAAAACAGATACATATCATATAGAAGAACGAGGATTCCAAGACAGTGGATTTCTCAACAGAAATAATGGAGGCCAGAAGGAAGTAAAACAACATTTTCAAAGAACTGAAAGAAAAGAACTGTCAACCCAGAATTCAGTATCCAGTGAAAATACCCAAACACATGGCGGCTAAACAATTGTTACCAAATAACCAAGAGATCAGTGAAGAAATCAAAGAGGAAGTCAAAAATACCTAGAGACAAATTACAATGAAAACATGATGATCCAAAACCTATGGGATGCAGCAAAAGCAGTTCTAAGAGGGAAGTTTATAGCAATACAAGCCTACCTCACGAAACAAGAAAAATCTCAAATAAACAACCTGACCTTATACCTAAAGGAACTAGAGAAAGAAGAACAAACAAAACCCAAAGTTAGCAGAAGGAAAGAAATCATAAAGATCAGAGCAGAAATAAATGAAATAGAAACAAAGAAAACAATAGCAAAGATCAATAAAATTAAAAGCTGGTTCTTTGAGAAGATAAGCAAAATTGATAAACCTTTAGCCAGACTCATCAAGAAAAAGAGGGAGAGGACTCAAATCAATAGAATTAGAAATGAAAAAGGAAAAGTTACAACAGACATCACAGAAATGCAAAGCATCCTAAGAGACTACTACAAGCAACTCTATGCCAATAAAATGGACAACCTGGAAGAAATGGACAAATTCTTAGAAAGGTATAACCTTCCATGACTGACACAGGAAGAAATAGAAAATATGAACAGACCAATCACAAGTAATGAAATTGAAACTGTGATTAAAAATCTTCCAACAAACAAAAGTCCAGGACCAGATGGCTTCACAGGTGAATTCTATCAAATATTTAGAGAAGAGCTAACACCCATTCTTCTCAAACTCTTCCAAAAAATTGCAGAGGAAGGAACACTCCCAAACTCATTCTATGACGCCACCATCACCTTGATACCCAAACCAGACAAAGATGCTACAAAAAAAGAAAATTACAGACCAATATTACTGATGAATATAGATGCAAAAAGCCTCAACAAAATACTAGCAAACAGAATCCAACAACACATTAAAAGGATCATACACCATGATCAAGTGGGATTTATCCCAGGGATGCAAGGATGCTTCAATATACACAAATCAAACAATGTGATACACCATATTAAAAAAGTGAACAATAAAAACCATATGATCATCTCAATAGATGCAGAAAAAGCTTTTGACAAAATTCAACACCCATTTATGATAAAAACTCTCCAGAAGGTGGGCATAGAGGGAACCTATCTCAACATAATAAAGGCCAAATATGACAAACCCACAGCAAACATCATTCTCAATGGTGAAAAACTAGAAACATTTCCTCTAAGATCAGGAACAAGACAAGGATGTCCACCCTCGCCACTATTACTCAACATAGTTTTGGAAGTCCTACCATGGCAATTACAGAAGAAAAAGAAATAGAAGGTATACAAATTGGAAAAGAAGAAGTAAAACTGTCACTGTTTGCAGATGACATGATACTATACATAGAGAATCCTAAAGATTCCACCAGAAAATTACTAGAGCTAATCAATGAATTTGGTAAAGTTGCAGGATACAAAATTAATGCACAGAAATCTCTTGCATTCCTATACACTAATGATGAAAGAGAAATTAAGGAAACACTCCCATTTACCATTGTAACAAAAAGAATAAAATAGCTAGGAATAAACCTACCTAGGGAGACAAAAGACCCGTATGCAGAAAACTATAAGACACTGATGAAAGAAATTAAAGATGACACAAACAGATGGAGAGATATACCATGTTCTTGGATTGGAAGAATCAATATTGTGAAAATGGGGGCTTCCCTGGTGGCACAGTGGTTGAGAATCTGCCTGCCAATGCAAGGGACATGGGTTCGGGCCCTGGTTTGGGAAGATCCCACATGCCGCGGAGCAGCTGGGCCCGTGAGCCACAATTACTGAGCCTGCGTGTCTGGAGCCTGTGCTCCGCAATAAGAGAGGCCGTGATAGTGGGAGGCCCGCGCACCGTGATGAGGAGTGGCCCCCGCTTGCCACAACTAGAGAAAGCCCTTCCACAGAAACGAAGACCCAACACAGCCATAAATAAATGAATGAATAAATAAAAATTTTTAAAAAAATGGAAAACTTTAAATAGTAAATGTAATGTATTAATTTAAAAAAAAATATTGTGAAAATGACTATACTACCCAAAGCAATCTACAGATTCAATGCAATCCCTATCAAACTACCAATGGCATTTTTTTGGAACTAGAACAAAAAATCTTAAAATTTGTATGGAGACACAAAAGACCCCGAATAGCCAAAGCAGTCTTGAGGGAAAAAAATGGAGCTGGAGGAATAGACTCCCTGACTTCAGACTATATTATAAAGCTACAGTAGTCAAGACAATATGGTACTGGCACAAAAACAGAAACATAGATCAATGGAACAAGATAGAAAGCCCAAAGATAAACCCACGCACCTATGGTCAACTAATCTATGATAAAGCAGGCAAGGATATTCAATGGAGAAAAGACAGTCTCTTCAATAAGTGGTGCTGGGAAAACTGGACAGCTACATGTAAAAGAATGAAATTAGAACACTCCCTAACACCATACACAAAAATAAACTCAAAATGGATTCGAGACCTAAATGTAAGACCGGACACTATAAAACTTTTAGAGGAAAACATAGGAAGAACACTCTTTGACATAAATCACAGCAAGATCTTCTTTGATCCACCTCTTAGAGTAATGGAAATAAAAACAAGAATAAACAAATGGGACCTAATGAAACTTCCAAGCTTTTGCACAGCAAAGGAAACCATAAACAAGATGAAAAGACAACCCTCAGAATGGGAGAAAATATTTGCAAACGAATCAACGGACAAAGGATTAATCTCCAAAATATATAAACAGCTCATGCAGCTCAATATTAAAAAAACAAACAACCCAATCCAAAAATGGGCAGAAGACCTAAATAGACATTTCTCCAAAGAAGACATACAGATGGCCAAGAAGCACATGAAAAGCTGCTCAACATCACTAATTATTAGAGAAATGGAAATCAAAACTACAATGAGGTATCACCTCACACCAGTTAGAATGGGCATCATCAGAATCTACAAACAACAAATGCTGGAGAGGGTGTGGAGAAAAGGGAACCCTCTTGCACTGTTGGTGGGAATGTAAATTGATACAGCCACTATGGAGAACAGTATGGAGGTTAGTTAAAAAGCTAAAAATAGAATTACCACATGATCCAGCAATCCCTACTGGGCATATACCCAGAGAAAACCGTAATTCAAAAAGACACATGCACCCCAATGTTCATTGCAGCACTATTTACAATAGTCAGGTCATGGAAGCAACCTAAATGCCCATCGACAGATGAATGGATAAAGAATATGTGGTACATATATACAATGGAATAGTACTCAGCCATAAAAAGGAACAAAATTGGGTCATTTGTTGAGACGTGGATGGATCTAGAGACTGTCATACAGAGCGAAGTAAGTTCATAAAGAGAAAAACAAATATCGTATATTAACGCATATATGTGGAACCTAGAAAAATGGTACAGATGAACCGCTCTGCTGGGCAGAAATTGAGACACAGATGTAGAGAACAAACATATGGACACCAAGCGGGGAAAGCGGCGGGGTGGTGGGGGTGGGGGTGTGATGAATTGGGAGATTGGGATTGACATGTATATACTCATGTGTATAAAATTGATGACTATTAAGAACCTGTTGTATAAAAAAATAAATTAAATTATATTAAAAAATTGAAAGAAAAAAGAAAGAGAAAGACAAATACCATTTGATATCACTTATATGTGGAATCTAAAAAATGGCACAAATGAACCTATCTACAAAACAGAAACAGAGTCATAGACATAGAGAACAGAGTTGTGGTTGCCAAGGGGAATGGGGAGAGGGAAAGGGATGGACTGGGAGTTTGGGGTTGGTAGATGCAAACTATTATATTTAGAATGGAGGGGGCTTCCCTGGTGGCACAGCGGTTGGGAATCTGCCTGCCAATGCAGAGGATACGGGTTCATGCCCCGGTCCGGGAGGATCCCACATGCCGTGGAGCAACTAGGCCCGTGAGCCACAACTGCTGAGCCTGTGCGTCTGGAGCCTGTGCTCCGCAACAAGAGAGGCCATGATAATGAGAGGCCCGCACACCGCGATGAAGAGTCGCCCCCGCTTGCCACAATTAGAGAAAGCCCTCGCACAGAAACGAAGATCCAACACAGGCAAAAATAAATAACTAAATTTATTAAAAAAAAAAAAAAAAAGAATGGATAAGCAAGGTCCTAATGGATAGGACAAGGAACTATATTCAGTATCTTGTGATAAATCATAATGGAAAAGAATATAAAAAAAGAATGTCTATATGTGTATAACTGAGTCACTCTGCTGTACAGCACAGATTGGCACAACATTGTAAATCAACTATACTTCAGTATGGATAAGGGTTTAAGAGCGGATTATGGGAGACTGGGATTGACATATACACACTACTATATATAAAATAGATAACCAATTAGGACCTACTGTATAGCACATGGAACCCTACTCAATACTCTGTAATGGCCTATATGGGAAAAGAATCTAAATAAAGAGATGATATATGTATATGTATCACTGATTAACTTTGCTGTACACCTGAAACTAACACAACATTGTAAATCAACTATACTCCAATAAAAATTTTAAAAAAATTTGTTTTAAAAGAGCAGATTAGTCAGAAAATGAAGAAATAATTACTGAACTGAAATACAGATCTGAGGAACAATCAGGAATAAGCACAAAGATATGAAGAGATAGAAAATATAAAGAAAGGGTAAGATGGATGCAGAAGATAAAAAATAATATGTCCCAAATTCCAGAATGAGAATCAGAGAAAACCAAGAAAGAGTTCCACTTCTACTTAAGATTTAAAAAACTGCAGAGAAGGCCACTCTCAACCTAACATCATGGAAAATCTGAATAATCTATAAAATCATAAACTTTCTTGAGCCCATCAAGGACCTGAGGTTACAAGGCAACCAAATAAATTAAAATTTTTCTCCCTCTAAGGAGAAACAGGACACAAACTATTCACCCTTGTTTAAACATAGGGGAGGGAAGCAGCCACCATACAAGTGGATAACAAGAAATCAGCTAAAATTTCAACAAATACTTAAAGGACAAATGTGGGGTGGATGTCATTTTGGAACAGATGGGAACCTCAGACACAAAGGGACTCCACCAGAAAGATCATGGCAGGAGCCCAGAGAGAGCTCCCCTCAGTGGCAGTGGCACAGGCACAAAGAGGTGATCAGCTGCTGCTGGGGTACAAAATGAAGCCAGAACTTCTCTCTGGAGGAAGCAAAAACCCTAAGCTGCTAAAAGAAGCAGCAGCAAAGCAGTGCAAGAAAAAAAAAACCCTTGCATCCAAGGGAGGAGTAAAAGTCAAACCCATTTGACTCTGGGAGAGGGACAGAAAACACTCCTGCTACCAAGAGAAAGATCCATTGCTTTGGAAAAAGGGGCAGAAGCTTAAATCCCTCTGTTGCACGGGAGGGGTATGAAACCCTTTGGGTGCATGATCCTACACCAAAGGCAAGCATAACCCTGGGGTGTGGGGGGAGGGGCAAGGAACTCTCTCCCCGCAAGATCAACCCCAGACCCAGGCTGAGTTTGGCTGCACTGGGGAGGAGGAGCAGGAAAACTGGTGTTCTCAACCCCTGAGGTGCAGGACCTGCCCAATACTAAGGATGGACCATGGAACACAGATCTCCCTTTGTTCCCACCATGAGCCTAGCACCAAGAAACAAGCATCAACACCTACTGCTGAGGGAGTGTCAAGTGCAGGGAGAAACATTCCCCTCTGAAATGCAGATATACAGGGACTACTAAGAGTTGAGAATGAAGCTGGAACACTGATGAAAACCCTCCAGATTCCCAAACCCTATTCTAAGCATAAGGAAGAACTGAATTTTAAGTTGAGTTTGAATTCACTGCTGGAAGAATTTGAAGCCTTTGGTGCCTAAAAATAATGAAAGAAACAAAAATCCCAAACCCAGCTCAACTGCTGACTACCCTGAATTAAACCCCATACTAAGAGCCTGATAAAAGAAATGTACCCATTTCAGGGCATAAATACTATTTGTTTCAGACTCTACTGTTTTCCACAGACAATGTCCATCAGTCAATAAAAAATTATGGAACACAAAAATTCAAGAAAAAACAAACTATTGTAGACTAATCACCAGAACTGAACTCAAAGATGACTCAAATGTTGGTAATATCAGATTTGGGCTTTAAAATAACTATCATTGGGCTTCCCTGGTGGCGCAGTGGTTAAGAATCTGCCTGCCAATGCAGGGGACGTGGGTTCGAGCCCTGCTCCGGGAAGATCGCACATGCCGTGGAGCAACTATGCCCGTGTGCCACAACTACTGAGCCTGCGCTCTAGAGCCCGGGAGCCACAACTACTGAAGCCCGCACGCCTAGAGCCCGTGCTCTGCAACAGGAGAAGCCACCGCAATGAGAAGCCCACGCACTGCAACAAAGAGTAGCCCCCGCTCGCCGCAACTAAACAAAGCCTGCGCAGAGCAAAGAAAACCCAACGCAGCCAAAAATAAATAAATAAATAAACAAACAAATAAATAAATTTAAAATGAAATAAAATAACTATGATTAAAAATCAGAGACAGAAATAAGAATGGTGGGGCTGGGCAGAGAAGGAAATGGGGAGCTATTGTTTAATGGGTATGGATTTTCAGTTCTATAAGATGAAAAGAGTCATGGAGATGGATGGTAGTGTTGGTTGTACAACATTACGAATGTATTTAATACCACTGAACTGTACATTTAAAAATGGTTAAAAAGGTAATATATATTATATATGTTAATATATAATATATAATGTTATAATGTTACACACACACAAGTGCTTGCAAAACTGGTAAAATCTGCAAAAGCTCTCTGGATTTTACTAATATCAATTTTCTGGTTTTGATAGTATACTATAATTATGCAAGATGTTATCACTCTCAGAGGCTGGATGAAGTGTATATAGAAATCTCCTTGTATATTGTTTTTATTGCAACTTCTTGTGAGTCTCTAATTATTTCCAAATTGAAAGTTTAAAATGTGTAAGAATAGATAACTGTTGAAGGTGCCTAATGGGTAGCTACAGGTTAATTATACTATTATTTTTACATATCCATGTATCCCCCCACTTTTCAAAAGTTTGATTCACACCACTTCACTTTTACCAAAGACCTACATTATTACCTCTTTTTGCTAATTGAAAGAAATCTGATAGAAGAATTTTCACTTTTACGAAAAAAGGCAAAAAGTGAAAATAACATTCAGGGTTTGTTTTGGAGCGAGCCATCACAAAGGCAACATGCACCCTGAGCAGTGAAAGTGGCACCACCAAGCTCCTTCCCCAGAAACTACACTCAGCATCTCAGCATCAAGCCACCATAGCTTTGAACTGTGTCTGTGAGCATTTGTGCTGTATCTTGACTTATTTTGTACATCTGTTAGCAAAATGTGTCCTGAGGTAACTGCTTCTTCACTTTACACCATTCTGGCTTACAAAAGGTTTCATAGGAATGCTCTATTTTCAGATGTGGGGGAACTTATATTTAAAATTTTCCATAATAAAACATTAAAGAAAAAAATAACTATGATTATTAAGTTAAAAGATCTAGTGAAAAAAGGTAGATAACATTCATGAAGAAATGGGGAATTTCAGCAGAGAGAGAAAAATTAAGAATCAAATGAAAACACTAGAAATAAAAAAACATTACATTAGAGATGAAGAATTTCTTCAATGGGCTCATTGGCAGAATGGACTTCAGCTGAGGAAAGAATCTGTGAACTTTAAGATAGGGTAATAGAAATTATCCAAAATGAAATGCAAAGAAAAAAAGAGTGAAAGAAATAGAACAGAGCATCCAAACACTGAGACAATATATCAAATGTTCTAACATATGGCTAATCAGAGTTGGAGAAGAAGAAAGAGAACAGGACAGAAAAAGTATCTGAAAAGATGTGGTTGGGAATTTTCACATAAACACACCTTAGAAAGAGCACAAACTGTCAAAAAACAATATTAATAGAAACATTTGAAAGCAACCCCAAAAATGCATGCACACACAAAAACAATATAGCAGACTTCTTTTCACAACCCATGTACTCCAGTAAACACTGGAAGGATTGCTTTAAAGATGTGAAAGAAAAACTGTCAATACAATTGTCAATGGTCAACAACACATTCCTGGTTTTCCTCCCATCTCCCAGTTTTCTAATTTCTTTGCATGATCCTTTAATTCTATTCAGCAGGACATTTTAGAATTCCTTAAGCTTCAGTGGCAGTCCTTTTCCTATTTTCACTCTATATTCTCTCCATAGGCAATCTCATTCCTGCTCAAAGTTTTAACTTTACCCACTGGCAGATAACCCCATTGTTTATATCTCCTACCTACACCTCTTCTTAGCTTCCTACTTCTTATTTTTACTTCAGTGTTTCAAAGGCACTTAAGTTCAACATGTCCAAACTGAACACCAACTCATCTGACATGGTCTTCTTCCAACTTTTCCCATCTCAACAAATGCAATCACCATCACCAAGGAGTTAGCACCTGTCAGTGACTCCTGACTCCTCTTATTTAACCAACACCATGCCTATTCAATTGTGCTTCCTAAATATCCCCCAAATCCATTCAGCCCTCTATCTCAACCACCATTATTCTAGTCCAAACTACAAACTTCTGTTTCCCTGAACTGTTTTATAGGCTAGTCACTGACCCTCCTGTATCCAATTTTGCACCCCTTAAATCCCTTCTCCCTGCAACATCAAAAATAATTCTTTCCAGGATGTCACACTTCTGTCTTCCTTAGGCTCTGCTTAAAATCTTTCAATAGCTTCACATTGGTCTTAGGACTATGGTCAAACTCCTTATATCAAAATCCATAGTGTGGACCTTACATACGTTCCTAACCTCATCTTATACCATACTCCCCTGCTCTTGCCCTCTCCCAGACACTCTGGCCTCCTGTTCCCCCCCTAGCACAGTGCCTATGTATAAGCTATCCTATCTAGGACCTCTTTTGTTAGTGTATGCCTGCTCATTTTTCAGATATCAGCTCAAGTTTCAGGAAATTATTCTATGTTCTCCCTGAAAGTCAAATTCCTGATACATGCTTCAACAGCACTGTGCAACGCTTATTTGTAGCATTTGCCACAACCATAATTTTAGATTTATTTCTGCAATTATTTAATCTGACTTCACTACTAGGCTATAAATTCCATGAGGATCAAGGATTATATCTGGTTTTGCTTACATTTTATTTTAATGCCTAGCACATGGTGAATGTACAATAAATTTTAATTGAGTGAATGAGAGACATAGAAAATATAGGCTTAAATATAAGCCACAATAATGGTGTTATGCTTTCAGAGATACTTTGATATTTACTTATCAAGAAAAAAGAACAGGTAAACTTAAAATTATAAACTGAAAGAAATTCCTAAGAAAAAAAAAGGAAAATATCTTACCTAGACACAAATTCACTTAATTCTGAATATTCGGTGGGTTCCATTATTATGCTGAGGTCAGTAATAACAGAAGATAAACTCTCCTCATTCTAAAACAGAGACAAAAAAACTTTTTTGTATCAAAGCACAGTCAACTTTTAAATAAAATAAAGAGACAAAACTACTTTCAAAATATGTAAAATGAAATGGCACCAAGTAATAGGAAAAAGTAACCAAGAAAAAGTACTGCAAATATGGGTTACTTTTTTTTTTTAATTTTTATTGGAGTGTAGTTGATTTACAATGTTCTGTTAGTTTCACGTGTACAGCAAAGTGAATCAGTTATACATATACAGACATGCACTCTTTTTTAGATTCTTTTCCCATATAGGTCGTTACAGAGTATTGAGTAGAGTTCCCTGTGCTAAATGTCCTTATTAGTTATCTATTTTATATATAGTAGTCTGTATATGTCAATCCCAATCTCCCAATTTATCTCTCCCCTCCCCTTTTCCCCCAGTGACCATAAGTTTGTTTTTTACTTCTGTGACTCTTATTTCTGTTTTGTAAATAAGTTCATTTGTACCATTTTTTTAGATTTCACATATAAATGGTATCATATGATATTTACCTTTCTCTGTCTGACTTACTTCACTTAGTATGACAATCTCTAGGTCCATCCATGTTGCTGCAAATGGCATTATTTCATTCTTTTTTTATGGCTGAGTAATATTCCATTGTATATACATACATCTTTATCCATTCCTCTGTTGATGGACATTTAGGTTGCTGCCATGTCCTGGCTATTGTAAATAGTGCTACAATGAAGACTGGGGTGCATATATCTTTTTGAATTATGGTTTCCTCCAGATATATGACCAGGAGTGGGATTGTTGGATCATATGGTAGCTCTATTTTTAGTTTTTTAAGAAACCTCCATACTGTTCTCTATAATGGTTGTACCAATTTATATTCTCACCAACAGTGTAGGAGGTTTCCCTTTTCTCCACACCCTCTCCAGCATTTATTGTTTGTAGATTTTTTTATGATTGCCATTCTGACTGGTGTGAGGTGATATCTAAATAGTTTTGATTTGCGTTTCTCTAATAGTGATGTTGAGCATCTTTTCATGTGCCTCTTGGCCATCTGTATGTCTTCTTTGGAGAAATGTCTGTTTAGATCTTCTGGCCATTTTTTGATTGGGTTGTTTGTGCATGTGGCTATCCAGTTTTCCCAACATCATTTATTGAAGAGACTATCCTTTCCCCTTTCTATAATCTTGGCTGTTTTGACATAAATTAATTGACCATATATGCATGGGTTTATTTCTTGGGTTCTCTATTCTGTTCCATTGACATATGTATCCATTTTATGCCAACACAATATTGTTTAGATCACTATAGCTTTGTAATACAGTTTGAACTCAAGATGCGTAATGGCTCCAGGCTTATTCTTTCTCAAGATTGCTTTGGAGGGACTTGGTGGCACATTGGTTAAGAATCCGCCTGCCAATGCAGGGGACACAGGTTTGAGCCCTGGTCCAGGAAGATCCCACATGCCGTGGAGCAACTAAGCCCATGTGCCAAAACTACTGAAGCCCGCATGCCTAGAGCCCGTGCTCTGCAACAAGAGAAGCCACCACAATGAGAAGACTGCACACCACAACGAAGAGTAGCCCCCGCTCACCGCAACTAGAGAAAGCCCACGTGCAGCAACGAAGACCCAATGCAGCCATAAATAAATAAATAAATAAATACATTTATTAAAAAAAAAAAAAGATTGCATTGGCTATTTGGGATCTTTTGTGGTTCCAAACAAATTCTAAGAGTTTCTTCTATTTCTGTGAAAAACATCGTTGGAATTTTGGTAGGGATTGCACTGAATCTGCAGATAGCTTTTGTCAGTATGGACATTTTAACAACATTAATTCTTCCTATCTATGAGCATGGAGTATCTTTCTACTTATTTGTGTTATAAACTTCTTTCATCAATGTCTTATAGTTTTCAGTGCACAGCCCTTTCACCTCCTTGGTTAAATTTATTTGTAGGTATTTTATTCTTTTTGATGCTATTGTAAATGAAATTGTTTTCTTAATTTCTCTGATAGTTCATTATTAGTGTATAGATATGCAACAGATTTATTGATTCTGTATTCTGCAACTTAAGTGAATTAGTTCATTTGTTCTAACAGTTTTTTTGGTTCTTTTTTTTTTAGTGGAGCCTTTAGGGTTTTCTATAAATAATAACATGTCATCTATGAATAGTGACAGTATGACTTCTTTCTTTCCAATTTGGATGCCTTTTATTTCTTTTTTTTAATCTAACTGATCTGGCTAAAACTTCCAATACTGTGTTGGATAAATACGGCAAGAACGGGCATCCTTTGTCTGATTCTAGATCTTACAGGAAAAGCTTTCAGCTTTTTACTATTGAGTATGAAGTTAGCTGTGAGCTTATCATATATGTCCTTTATTATTTTGAGGTATATTCCCTCCATACCCACTTTTTTTTAACATTTTAATAATAACTTTATCTTTTTCTAACATCTTTATTGGAGTATAATTGCTTTACAATGTTGTATCAGTTCCTGCTGTATAGCAAAGTGAATCAGCTATACATATACATATATCCCCATATCCCCTCCCTCTTGTGTCTCCCTCCCACCCTCCCTATCCTACCCCTCTAGGTGGTCACAAAGCATCAAGCTGATCTCCCTGTGCTATGAAGCTGCTTCCCACTAGCTATCTATTTTACATTTGGTAGTGTATATATGTCAAGGCCACTCTCTTACTTCGTCCCAGCTTACCCTTCCCCCTCCCCATGTCCTCAAGTCCATTCTCTATGTCTGAGTCTTTATTCCTGTTCTGCCCCTAGGTTCGTCAGAACCTTTTTTTTTTTTTTTAGATTCCATATATATGTGTTAGCATACGGTATTTGTTTTTCTCTTTCTGACTTACTTCACTCTGTATGACAGACTCTAGGTCCACCCACCTCACTACAAGTAAGTCAATTTTGTTTCTTTTTATGGTTGAGTAATATTCCATTCAACTGTCGATGGACACTTAGGTTGCTTCCATGTCCTGGCTATTGTAAATAGTGCTGCAATGAACATTGTGGTACATGTTTCTTTTGGAATTATGGTTTTCTCAGGGTATATACCCAGTAGTGGGATTGCTGGGTCATATAGTAGTTCTATTTTTAGTTTTTTAAGGAACCTCCATACTGTCCTCCATAGTGGTTGTATCAATTTACATTCCAACCAACAGTGCAAGAGGGTTCCCTTTTCTCCACACCCTCTCCAGCATTTATTGTTTGTAGATTTTTTGATGATGGCCATTCTGACCGGTGTGAGGTGATACCTCATTGTAGTTTTGATTTGCATTTCTCTAATAATCAGTGATGTTGAGCAACCTTTCATGTGTTTGTTGGTAATCTGTATATCTTCTTTGGAGAAATGTCTATTTAGGTCTTATGCCCATTTTTGGATTGGGTTGTTTGCTTTTCTGATATTGAGCTACATGAGGTGCTTGTATACTTTGGAGATTAGTCCTTTGTCAGTTGCTTCGGTTGCAAATATTTTCTCCCATTCTGAGGGTTGTCTTTTCGTCTTGTTTATGGTTTCCTTTTCTGTGCAAAAGCTTTTCTATACCCACTTTGTTGAGGTTATTACCATAAATGGTTGCTGAATTTTATCAAATGCTTTTTCTGCATTTATTGAGATAATCATATGATTGTTTATCCTTTTTTGTTAATGTGGTGTAGCACATCAATTGATTTGCAAATGTTGAACCATCCTTGCATCCCTGGAATAAGTTCCACTTGATCATTGTGAATGATCCTTCTAATGTATTGCTGAATTTAGTTTGCTAATATTTTGTTGAAGATTTTTACATCTATGTTCACCAGGGATATTGGCTTATAATTTTCTTTTCTGTGCCCTTGTCTGTTTGGGATATCAGGGTAAGCTGGCCTTGTAAAGTAAGTTCAGAAGTGTTCCTCCTCTTTTTGGAAGAGTTTGAGAAGCACTGGTATTAATTCCTCTTTAAATGTTTGGTAGCAGTCATCAGTGAAGCCATCTGGTCCTGGATTTTAGTTAGTTGGGAGGTTTTAAATTAGTGATTCAATCTCCCTATTAGTAACTGGTCTGTTCAGATTTTCTATTTTTTCCTGATTCAGTCTTGGAAGGTTGTTTTTAGGAGTTTATCCATTTGTTGGTGCATAATTGTTCACAGTAGTCTCTTATGATCCTTGGTATTCCTGTGGTAGCAGTTGTAATGACTCACCTTTCATTTCTGATTTTATCTGAGTTTTTTTTTTTCTTGGCGAGTCTAGCTAAAGATTTATCAATTTTGATTATCCTTTCAAAGAATCTGCTCTTAATTTCACTGATCTTTTCTAAAGTCTTTTTAGTCTCTATTTCACTTGTTTCTGTTCTGATCTATGTTCATAGGTTTTTTGTTTGCCTTGTTTATTTGTTTGTTTTTGGCCCCACCAAGTGGCTTGCAGGATCTTAGTTCCCCCACCAGGGATCAAACCCAGGCCCTTGGCAGTGATAGCACAGAGTCCCAACCACTGGAACACCAGGGAATTCCCTCTGATCTATGTTATTCCCTTCCTTCTGGTAACTCTGGGCTTCATTTGTTCTTCTTTATCTTTATACCTCAGTTCCTTGAGGTATGAAGTTAGGTTGTTTGAGATTTTTCTTGTTTCTTCAGATGGGCATATATTGCTATGGTCTTCCCTTTCAGAACTGCTTTTACTGCAGCCCATAAGTTTTGGTATGTTGTATTTCCATTTTCATTAGTCTCAAGGTATTTCTTTATTTTGCTTCCATTTCTTTTTTGACCCATTGGTTGTTCAGTAGCATGTTTTTAATCTCCACATATTTGTGAAATTTCCAGCATTCTTCTTGTAATTGATTTCTAGCCATACCACTGTGGTTGGAAAAGATGCTTGACATCATTTCAACTTTTTTATATTTAAGACTTATATAAGTTAAGAATATATGTTCTATCCTGGAGAATGTTCCATATATACCTGAAAAGAATGTGTATGGTGTTGCTTTTGGAAGGAATGTTCTATATAATTCTGTTAAGTCAACCTGGTCTAACGTGTTCTTTAAGGTCAATGTTTCCTTATTGATTTTCTCCCTGATCTATCCATTGATGTATGATCAATTTAAGGTCCCCAATTATTATTATATTGCTGTCTGTTTCTCCTTTAGGTCTGTCAATATTTGCTTTGTATATGTAGGTGCTCCTCTGCTGGGTGCATAAATATTTATAAATGTTATATCCTCTTATTGAATTGACCCCTTTAGCATGATGTAGTGCCCTCCTGTCCCTTATTATCGCCTTTTTTTAAAAGTCTATTTTGTCTGATATAAGTATAGCTACCACAGATTTCTTCTGGTTTTCATTTGCATGGAATATATTTTTCCACCCCTTCACTTTCAGTCTGTGTGTGTCCTTACACCTGAAGTGAGTCTCTCTCTTTTTTTTTAATTTTATTTATTTATTTATTTTTGGCTGTGTTGGGCCATCATTGCTGCATGAGGGCTTTTCTCTAGTTGCGGCGAGCGGGGGCTACTCTTCATTGCAGTGCATGGGCTTCTCATTGTGGTGGCTTCTCTTGTTGCAGAGCACAGGCCCTAGGTGCATGGGCTTCAGTAGTTGTGGCATATGGGCTCAGTAGTTGTGGCTCACGGGCTCTAGAGCACAGGCTCAGTAGTTGTGGTGCACGGGCTTAGTTGCTCCGCCGCATGTGGGATCTTCCCGGACCAGGGCTCGAACCCATGTCCCCTGCATTGGCAGGTGGATTCTTAACCACTGCGCCACCAGGGAAGCCCTGAAGTGAGTCTCTTGTAGGCAGCGTACAGAGGGGTCTTGTTTTTTATTTGTTCATCTACTCTATTTCTTTTGATTGGAGAATTTAGTACATTTACATTTAAAGTAATTATTGATAGATATGTACTTAATGTCACTTTGTTCATTGTTTTCTAGTGTTTTGTAGTTTCTCTGTTCTTCTCTTGCTTTCTTCCTTTGTGGTTAAATGACCTTCTTTAGTAGTATGCTAATATTCCTTTCTCATTACCTTTTGTGTATCTACTATAGGTTTCAGCTTTATGGTTACCATGAGGCTTACAAATAACAACTTACATTTATAACAGTCTCTTTTAAGTTGATAACAACTTAAACACATTCCAAAGCTCTACATGTTTACTCTCCCCCTCAACGTTTTATGTTCTTGATTTTACGTTTTACATATTTTTATCATGTATATCCCTTAAATAATTATTGTACTTAGTTGTTTTTACTATTTTTGTCTTTTAACCTTTGTATTAGCTTTATAAGTGATGAATTCACTACCTATACTACATATTTACATTTACCAGTGAGATTTATACTTTCACGTTTTCCTGTTACTAATTAGTGCCATTTCTTTTCAGCTTAAAGAAATCCCTTTAACATTTCTTTTAAGGCTGGTTTAGTGGTGATGAACTCCTTTAGCTTTTGCTTATCTGCAAAATTCTTTTACCTCTTCTTCGATTCTGAATGATAACTTTGCCAGGTTGATAATTCTTGGTTGGAAATTTTTTTCTTTCAGCACTTTGAATACATATGCCACTCTCATCTGACCTGCAAAGTTTCCGCTGAAAAATCTGCTTAAGGTCTTTAGGGTGTTCCCTTGTACATAACAATTGTTTTTCTCTTGCTGCTTTTAAGAGTCTCTCCTTGTTTTCAAATTTTGATATTTTGATTTTAATGTGTCGGTGTGGGGTTTTTGCGGTTCCTATTATTTGGAACTCTCGGGGGTTCCTGGATCTGGCTAACTGTTTTTACAGTTTAGGGAAGTTTTCCACCATTATTTCTTCAAATATGTTTTCAGACCCTTTCTCTTCTCCTTCTGAGACTCCTTATAATGTGAATGTTAGCACACTTCATGTTGTCCCATAAACCCCTTAAGCTATCTTCACTTTTTTTTCATTCTTTTTCTTTTTTGCTGCTTTGATTTGGTGAACTCCTGTGCCCTGTCTTTGAGTTCACTGATCTCTTCTTCTGTCTCATGTTGTCTGCTGTTAAAATCTCCGATGTATTTTTCAGTTCAGTTACTGTACTCTTTAGCTTGGGGACTTCTGTTTGGAACTTTCTTATACTTTCCGTATCTTTGTTGAAGTTCATGTTTTCATCCATTCTTCTCCTGAGTTTGGCTAGCACCTTTATGACCATTACTTTGAACTCTTTATCAGGTAAATTACTTATCTCTGTTTCATTAAGGATTTTTCCTGAGGTTTTATCTTGTTCTTTCTTGTTTTGAACATATTCCCCTGTTTCTTCATTTTACTTGATTATCTATGTTGGTTTCTATGCATTAGATGAAACAGTCACCTCTCCAGTCTTGAAGGGCTGGCCTTGTGTAGGAGATGAACCTTACTGTTCAACCCTGCCCTAGTTCTTGGTTGTCTCTCAAACCTTTGTGATTATCCAAGCTGCCAATTTTATTTTTTATAGCTCCCAGTAGTTGAAGTTGTGCCAGGACCAAATATTCTTTTTAATTTAAAATTTTCCCTATTTTTGAATCTTTTTTTTCATTTCATTGCATTTCAGGGAGAGTAGTTATGAAAACATACTTAACTGTCACTTCCCCCAGAAACTGCCACCCATTTGACTTATTATGCTGCATGGACTATGAATGCTGACACATGTTAATTCTCACGTTCTTGTAACTCCTCACAAACAGTACAATAGCACTAACAACACCAGAGAGTAAATCTGGGGAAAAGAGTTGTATGCTCCAACTGCATCTGACAATAACAGCTGTGCCAACATGGGTAATCATTCAAACATTCTGGGTGTATTTCCCTATAAGAGGGTTGACCTAGATAATCTATAAGGTCACTTTTGGTGCCAGCATTCTATTAATATGATTTTAGGTCACTTTGGTTTCTAACATTGTACTACCATGATTTTATTATAACAATATTCTATAAGTAAGATAATTTTATTGTTTAGGTTACTTTTTAATTTTCTGATAGTTAAACATCTCCCTCTAGTGGAAATTTTGTTTTAAAAAGTGTTTTAGAACACAGAAGGTTGCTATTTATTTACGACTGCTTTTTTTCTATCAGTCTCAACTATAAAAATCTGCTCAACACGTAAAATGGTAAAATTATTTTAGAAGGCAGTTTGGTACTATCAATCAGAATTTACATGTAAATCTCCTTTAAGCTGGCAATTCCACTAGAGATATAGTTCTAAAAATATACTTACCCAAGTAGGTCTAGAACATCTGAGGGTTTACCAATAAATAAAAAAAATCATAAAACTGGAAAGGTGCAGAGAGAAAGGGAGTGTTCTTAACATAGCCTGGGACAGCATGCTCTTTTTGTAGCAAATTAGGTAAAACCAAGCAGTTGAAAAGCACCTACATACTTTGAAATGTATATAATGACAACTTATGTCCCTTTAGAGATTCAGCAATTACTGTGTTCTATGTCTTTCAAAGAATATAAATTGTTCCTCTCCTTAGATTTTTTTTCCCCTGCATCCCCTAAAGCACGTAGGACAGAAACTGCTGGTAGTCCCCAATATTTGTACTTCATTCTTGCTCCAATTTTTTCACTGGCTACATGGCCATGCATAATGAAGACTAAATTCCCAGCCTCCCTTGCACTAATTTAATGGCCATTGGAATGTAGGTGAAAATGATGGGTGTTACAACTTCTGAGAAGTGTCCTTCAATAGAAAAGATGAGCCCTGGTTTGCTCAGCCCTTTTTCAATGTCTGAAATGCTAAAGTGATAATTGCACCATGATTTGGAAGTCACATGTGTGATGGCAGAGCCTGATGATCATGAAACCACCATACTAGCCCTTGAAAACATATCCTGCAATTTTGTTTAAGCAATAGAGAAATAAACTTCTAGTACTCTGAACCTTCCTTATTTTTAAGTTTTCTGTTATGTGCAGCTCAACTAATTCTAATTCATTCAGCATGTGAGCTAACAGTATAACTTTAGGCCAATACTAAATGGTTACAAAATTTTCAATCATGCTTTGGTGGTATGAGGATCAGAATATTAGCTTAAAAGGTGAGGTCTGGGCTGGTGCCATTACTGCCTGGTAGGAGGTAGGAAGCATAGCCACTATAGCAGGGGTAGCACGTCCTGTATGGTAGGGCCCACACGGCTCTGGTCCTGTCTATGTGGCTTCATGGTGGCCACCCAGGACCATCAAGCTAAGCTACTGTGGGAGCTGCAGGGGCTCAGTGCCAGTTCATGCTGGGAATGCCTCTGGTCAGGTAATAGCCATTCTTCAGAAGCATGTTACATTCTAAAAAATGCCCCCAAACTCAAACCTCATCCTTGATCTAACTCATGATGTGATCAAATTACCACTTGATGCTTTTCTTCAGAGGCTTAAGGTGACCACAGTATGGAACTTCAACAAAATGAAATTAAAATATTCCAGTCTATTTTATCTCTCAGGCCAAAGCCCCACTAATGAGCACACTAATCAATCTTTGGCCACAACCTATCCTGGAATGTATAGCTCCACTGAGCAGCTCGTTCACCTCAACTTCAGATGGTCTTTCTTTTTTCAGTTGGACTTGTGGACAGCCTCCCAAGGATAAGCCTAATTTTGCTAGCAGTCTAGCTTCTCTCCAGATAAGTCAGGGAGTGACTATAAAAAAGGTGAATGCCAACAGCAGAAAAAGCCTGTAGGACCCCAAGGCTACTAGGATGCCCCTGAGCAGTTTCCTGGACAATGTATACACTGATAGTGCAGATGTTCTCAGACACTGAACTAGACCTCAGACGTCTGACTCTGCCAACCCGACACAGATTATAGGCCTGGCCATTAATGGAGGCCAGAATGCAGGTAAGCATTTGGTATCTCACCACTCTGAGCTTAGGATCACATTAGGCATAAAGAAAGAAAAGGCAGTTGTCCAACTATGCATCCTTATGCAATGAGACAACATCCAGGAATTCCTGGGCCACACAAAGGAGAGTCTGGAGTCCTGGCATGGGCTTTTCATCCTAAATGAGATCAACCCATTTGGGTCCATATTCTGTTTTAGTCTTCAGCAGATGATTTTTGAGGTCATACAGAACTACAATATCATCTTGGTGACTCTGCATGGCTCCAAGGCCTGGTGCCAACCTGGGAACAGTTTACCTTCCCTAGGGACACTCATCACCCATGTCCATGACATCCTACTCAACCGGCTTTGGCAATGCCACACTGTGGATGTTCTTGGTCACTTTGACAGACTAAAAGGGGATACTCTGAGGTGGGAGCAAGCTGGAAACTCTGCCATCAGATGAGAGGCCTAGATATCCCTCAGTCAGTTCTCAGCCTGCCAGGGTCTGTGGTGACAACCAGGGACATAGACTGCAAAGAGTATTCAAGAAGCAAAACCTCTAGCCCAGATACCTGGACCCAATTACTCCTGACTAGTTGGGGGCAGTTTTTGATATGTGACATCAACTCCTGTTGCATACAAAAAGGGACAACTTGAGGATGTTTCTGTGGCTGAGGATAAGCATGAGGAACTCCGGCACATGACTGCGAATGCAAGCAAGCAGCAGATCCATATGACTTGGTTGTGACAACTGGTCTACATCCACTTTAGTTATCTGATGAACTGAGGCCAAGGCAGCGTGCCTGCCCTTCCCTGTTCCTCTCCTCTACACATACTCCCTGTAGGCCCAAACTCATAAAACCAACGGGTTGAAATTGCCTTTTGCTATCAAAGCATGTGCCCAGGATTGATCATTTCTCAAAATTATGCCTGGATCCCATTCTTCTTGGAGCCAGACTTTGAAGATGTCTGAGCCTTGTTCTGCCCTATCCTGGCCAGGGGCTGCATGTTAATATTCTGTCTGCTTTCTGATTTTATGTGAAAATCCTAACCAAGAGTATCTTCCTCCCATGTTGTTTCTCAGCAGTCCTGTATAACTTGCTGGCATAACCATGAACCACCTTGAAGTCTAACCCTCCAGCCCTGAGCAGTCTTCAGGTTGTAGTAATCCCACATGGCCACAACTATAGGAGAGGCCCTGAGCAAGAACACCAACTGTGCTGCTCCCAAATACCTGACACACAGAAAATTGTGAGATAATAAATGTGTTTTATTGGTTTAAGCTGTTAAATTTGGGAGAAAATGTTAAGCAGCAATAGATAATAGATAATAGATGACTGAGATATCAGCTGACGACTGAGGGCATCCAAGACTGTTCCCATGACCTCAGGGCTTGCACTGGAAGCCCAGGAACATCTTACTACCTGCCCTCCAATAAAGCACTATGCTTTCAGCAACAATCCTACTGTATGCAGTTGCTGGGGTATTCATACTTAAAAATTTTTTTAATGGTACCACTTTGCACAAATGTGCTACAAGGGGGCCCTAGCTCAAGAATGTCTCCTCAACTCAGCCACTGCTGAAGACTGGGGTGTGGGAGTTTTTATTTCATAGCAGCAGAATCTGTGTTATCTATCACAATGTATTCTTAATTTACCTGGATTTCCAGAAGCTGAAATTCAAGTTGAAACGTAATCATGTGGCAATCTCCTGATAATCTGTGTCTCTGCAGAACTTTCTTTATACCTGTAAATCAGAAAAATAAATATTTTTGTTTGCAAAAAACAATTTCCTTTAAATATCTATTATTTAATTTTGTGTGGATACCTATAATATATGTGGGTGTATGTGTGAGAATGTATTTGCATTGAAAATACCTGGAAGAATGTACACCAAATTGATCGCCTTTGCAAAATAAGATTAAAGACAACTTGTACTTTCTAGTTATCGATTATACCAAAGATTAAGGTAAGAAACAGAAATATGCTAGTATGACCCTAGACAAATTTGAATCATGATAACTGTTAGATATTTTTCATTTTTTCAACATTATCTGGTTCTAGTTAGACAATAAATTAAATCCATGTATTTACCTCAGTTAACTCTCAAAACTTTACTAAAATGACAGCAAAAGTATTTTTTTTAGGTATAACATGAATACACTCAAATGCATAAAATGCCCTATTCTTAAGTATACAGTATGATATATAGATATAGATATAGATATAGATATATTTACAAGTGTTTCCCATGTAACCACCACTAAGATCAAGATACAGAAAGTTTAAAGTACCCCATAACGTTCCCTCATGCCCTTTCCAGGCTATACACTATGTCCCCAGCAAGAGATAACCATTATTCTGACTTTATTACCATCTACTTTTGCTAATGAAGGTATTTTTAAATGGGCACAATTCTCTTTTTTTTAATTTTTATTTTTATTTATTTATTTTTTTAAAGAAATAGGTAGAGCTTCTTTTTTTTTAAATTTTATTTATTTTTGGCTGCGTTGGGTCTTCGTTGCTGCGCATGGGCTTTCTCCAGTTGTGGTGAGTGGGGGCTACTCTTCGTTGCAGTGCGAGGGCTTCTCATTGTGGTGGCTTCTCTTGTTGCAGATCATGGGCTCTAGGCATGCAGGCTCCAGTAGTTGCAGCACACAGGCTCAGTAGTCGCGGCACGTGAGCGCTAGAACGCACGGGCTTCAGTAGTTACGGCACATGGGCTCAGTAGTTGAGGCATGCGGGCTCTAGGCGAGTGGGCTTCAGTAGTTGTGGCACACGGGCTCAGTAGCTGTGGCTCGCGGGCTCTAGAGCACAGGCTCAGTAGTTGTGGCACATGGACTTAGCTGCTCCGCGGCATGTGGGATCTTCCGGGACCAGGGCTCAAACCCGTGTCCCATGCATTGGCAAGCAGATTCTTAACCACTGTGCCACCAGGGAAGTCCCCACGATTCTCTTTTTTTTTTAAACTGAAGTATAGTTGCTGTACAATACATATACATTACACGTGGACAATATAGTGATTCACAATTTTTAAAGGTTATACTCCATTTACAGTTATTATAAAATATTGGCTATATTCCCCATGTTGTATAATATATCCTCGTAGCTTGTTTTATATCTAATGGTCTGTACCTCTTAATCTACCCCTATGTTGCCCCTTCCCCCAGAAGGGCACAATTTTACAAGGATAAAGAGAAAAAGATGAGAGTAACCTAATTTTAGAAGCTGAAAATCAGATGGATAAGCTAGATATTACACGAAAAAGTGGAACTAACCTGGCAGATCCAGGAAAATTAAAACCTAAGCCAGCAATGGGGAAAGCTCAGAATCAAGCCCATTCAAAGGCATTCTGAATGGGCACCACCAAGTACCTCTACAGATGGGGTAAACCTGGGGCACAAAATAGAAAGACTGAGACTTTTGTACAGTAAAATCTCACTCTCCATATTCTCTGTATTCCATCTATTCCTTTCAAGTACTTGAAGTGTCTAAATTTCATTTCTACATGTAATTCAAAGTTTCACTCAGGTGAGCTGCCCACCACCTTCTGAGGGTCACTCTTCCTCTCCCTGGTCATAAGGGTTATTTTGGTGGAAAAATCAGGAAGCATTTCCTAAAGTGATTCCTTCTTCTAAACCAAGTTCCCAACATCCAATCGCACAGCTGAATTAGCTTCCCCTTACTTGTTAGTGCATCACAGATCCTTGGTAATAAAACGTAAGTCATTGGGACCAGAAACCCTCCTCTGCCAAATGGTCCAGCTCTTGAAATATTTATCTTGGCCACAAGGCCATGTTCATTAGCAGCAGAGCACCACAGATGACACTGCTCTCATGTCAGTAGTGAACAACAGCTAAGATTTACAAATTAATGCTGCTACTGTTCTTAAAATTGCTTATGGCTGTTACTTGACTATTAAGTTACTTAATGACAGACTGTGTCTTCTTTAATATCTACCTCAGGCAGCTTTTAAGAGTATTACACACACTGTGATATTGAATAGACACTTGACAAAACAAGTTTACCACAACCACACATTCAAATCGTTATCTTGCAGAATTTTAATTCAATGATAAGACAACCAATTTCCTATGTATAATAAGGTAAACTTCAATACCACTTCTAGATTAAAATTAATGCTTACTCTGGAAATTCCCTGGATGCATAGTGGTTAAGACTCAGCACTTTCACTGCCGTGGGCCCAGGTTCAATCTCTGGTTGGGAAACTAAGATCCCACAAGCCACACAGCACAGCCAAAAAAAATAAAAAGAAAAAAGAAAAAATCTAATGCTTACTCTTTTCTGTCATCTCAGTGCTCGTTAGGTCCTCTGTCTTCTTGGAGTAATGTCTTATACTGATGCCAGTAAGCGTACTTAGAAACTGAAGTTCTGATTCTAAATGTCCAAGATGACTTCTCAGATCTTTTGACAATTCCCATCCTTCAGAATCTGCTTGGTATATTTCTCGAAATGATTTTCTAAAAAGCAAATGCCACAAATAATTACTTCAATTAAGAAACCACTAACAAGAGTTTCAACTAATATCTATAAATTTCTTCAAACCATTCCCATTTTATCCTTCTTACTCTCTTCCCATTAAAACTAGTAAGATTTTTCTTAAAACCAATGTGGCTACTAACACTGCAATCATTAATCTCAATATAAAACAAACCTAACCAAGTTATAATACCATTTTTCTACATATTAGAAACAGCTATAAAATAAATTATAACAGGAGTACTTTGTAAAATTAAAATGTCTGTTTAGGCTGGAATATTTAAAGTGTTCCAACCTAAATGTCTGATATCCCAAGACACCTCAAACTATTTTAAAAGATATGATGAACCTAAAAACAAAATAAATGAGCTACCTTCAACTTCTAAAACAAGTGAAGTATCACAGAGCATTTTATACTAAGAAAGAGATTCTTGCGAAATTGAAGAGAATAGAGGCAAAAATTCCAAACGAATAACGAATAGCATAATCTCTAAACAACACTGTGATCAGATATTCTGCACTGAAAACATATAGCTCTGTTTTCCTTGAAAAAAGTAAAATTTCAGCAAATAATCACAATAAATGATATTTTATTTTTTGTAATCCTTTCTTGCCATCATGCTATCAGCCACATTCTACACTGCTGACTCCCACTATCTTAAACATGCTTTCCTTTCCTTCTGGGGCATGATTATCCTGATTCTCATTCTACATCTTGGGTCTTCCACTGTCCCTGCCTTTTGTCTCCGGTGTTAGAAGAAAACCCTAACACTCTTGCCTCTGCTCTTCTGAATATGCATTCTCTCATTCCAGAAGAATATTTGATGATTAATCTTAGCTCTTTTATGCCAGTAACTCCTAAAACACACCTTTAATCATCTCTTCTTCCTGCAAGGTAAATTTAACTTGATAAAGCATCAAATGTTTTCTTCTTCAAATTAGTTTTTCCTTCAAATTTCCCTACTCTTGTTAATGATAAAATCTGTCCCTTGATATAGCAGGTTCCATTTCTTGAGGGTCACCCTTGCTCTATTACTCCTCTCACATCTGGATCTAAGGTCATCTTTTCTGCTCCCCCACATAGCTATCCCTCCTTTTCTATTTCTAATTCCACTACATTAGCCTATGTTCTTATGACCATATACCATGTCTATAAAGAATAACCTAACTATATCTTCACACTGGTAATTCAAAACTTGTATAAAGCCCGTAGAAACTTTTTAAACTTTGTTTTAATGCTAATTTAAAATATCACTATAAGTATATTCTATGTCATCTGAGAGACTACAACATGCTCTTTTGTATTTGTGTTTTGAAAATTAAATAAAGCTAATGAAAAAAAGAACAGAGGTAATCTTCATATAAATGAGTTCCTTCCAAGTGAATACTAAACAATGACACAGCAAACTACGGATGAAAATTTCAAGGTATTTCCAACAGAGCAAACTGATAAGAGAACTAAGTAATCACATTAAAGGATAGATATGCAGAACTCAAGAAAGAACTTGTGGCTGAGAAAGGGAAAAATGCGGAGTTATTGTTTACTGGGTACAAAGTTTCTCTGTGGGACAATGAAATTATTTTAGAGATGGATAATGATGTGATGGTTGCACAACAATGTGAACTAAACTATATACTCTAAAAGGGTTAAAATGGTAAGTTTTATGTTATGTATATATTACCACAAAATAAAAAGATAACCTGCATATTCTCATTCATAGCAGTAACTTACTTTGAGCAAAACATCATTGGTCCATTACAATTAATGATGCTATTTTGAATGAATTGGGGATATGGGTTTTATGGTTTTATAGTTTTATTTATTATTTGCAAATTTGTCTTAGTAGCATATATTTTTTTGCCCAAAATTAGATGTTCACAAGAAGATTTTTTTCTTTTAAAGCAAATCTACACAAGACTTGAGTTTAAAACTCAATGATCTAGGATTCTATGAAGATGGCAGAGTAGGAAGCACCAGGAACCTATCTCCCCAACTAGGAAGCAATTGCAGTGGCAGAATCTGTCTGATATAACTTTTTTGGAACTCTGGAGACTGCTGAAGGCTTGCAACTTCATGGAGAAGGCTTAAACATACATTACAGTAAATCGTGGGCAATTTCAGCTCTTAGCACAGTAGTAGCTACCCATGCCCCCTCCAACAACATGGCAGGCAGCTGTGCACATGTTCTTGAAGCCACCTGCACACAGCTTAGGGGAGCAAGAGTGGGCAAAAAGGACTCTGTCCCCCAAATATTGAGTATCTGTGCTCCAGTTGCTGATTGCGGCTGCTGATCACAGAGATGCAGACAAAGAGGAGGGTAGTCACTGCTGCAAGCCCCTACCCTCTGGCTGAGGTAGCATTAAGGATATTTAAAGAGCTGTTGCTTTTTGTTTCCCACCGTCATTTTTGCCTTTTCCTTTTCAGGAGTCAGACATTAAAGACTAGGACATGAAAAATCAAACTAAATATGTGGGGAAAGTTAGAAAATGATTGCACATACCCAAGTAAAAGCTCAGAAAAGACATAATTAGACATTAAGTTTACACTTCAGGCTGATCCTCAGCACACAGACAGCCTACAACAACAACAACAACAACAACAACAACCTAAAACAATAACAAAAAAGTGTAAACACTGGGGAAAAGGGGGGAGAATCTGATTTCCAGAGTTACCACATTATTAAATTAAAATGTCCAGTGTTCAACAAAATATCAAAAGGCATACAAAAAACAGAAAAGCATGGCCCATTCAAAGAAAAAAAAATATTCAAAAGAATCTGTCCCTGAAAAAGACTTAATGGCAGATATATCAGACAAAGACTTTAAAACAGAAGGCTTAAAGATGCTCAAAGAAATAAAGGAAGATGTGGAGAAAGTTAAGAAGACGATGTGTGAACAAAATGGAAAACATCAGTATAAAGAAAGAAAACCAAAAAGAAATTCTGGACCTGAAAAGTACAATAACTAAAATGAAAAATTCGCCAGAGGAATGCAAAGGCAGATTTGAGCAGACAGAATAACGAATCAGTGAACTTGAAGATAAGACATTGGAAACGGAGACTGAGGAACAGAAAGAAAAAACACTGAAGAAAAGCAAACAAAGCCTAAGGGACCAGTGGGACACAACCACAAGGACCAGCGTATGCATTGTGGGAGTACCAGTAGGAAAAGCAAGAGGAAAAGGGGAAGAGAGACTATTTGAAGAAATAATGGTAAAGGGCTTCCCTGGGGGGCGCAGTGGTTAAGAATTCACCTGCCAATGCGGGGACACAGGTTTGAGCCCTGGTCCGGGAGGATCCTACATGCTGCGGAGCAACTAAGCCCACACGCCACAACTACTGAGCCTGCACTCTAGAGCCTACGAGCCACAAATACTGAGCCCGCATGCCACAACTACTGAAGCCTGCGCACCTAGAGCCCATGCTCTGCAACAAGAGAAGCCACTGCAATAAGAAGCCCGCGCACTGCAACGAAGAGTAGCTCCCGCTCGCCACAACTAGAGAAAGCCTGCATGTAGCACCAAAGACTCAATGCAGCCAAAAATTAAAAAAAAAAAAAAAAAAGAAAGAAAGAATGGTAAAAAGTGTCCCAAACTTGATGAGAGACATGAATGCTAACATTCAAGAAGCTCAACTAACTCTAAACAAGATGAACTCAAAGAGGGTCATAATGAGACATAATCAAATTTTCAAAAACCAAGGGTAAAGAGAGATTTTGAAAGCAGCAAGAGAAAAGCAAATCATCACATACAATGGATCCTCAATAATATAAGAGCAGATTTCTCATCAGAAGTTTTGGAGGCCAGAAAACAGCGGGCCAATATATTCAAAGTGCTAAAAGAAGAAAACCATCAACCAACAATCCTTCTGGCAAAATTTTCTTTCAAAAGTGAGGAAGTGGGACTTCCCTGGTGGTCCAATGGCTAAGACTCCGAGCTCCCAATGCAGGGGGACTGGGTTTGATTCCTGGTCAGGGAACTAGATCCCACGCGCTGCAAATAAGAGTTCACATGCTGCAACTAAAGATCCTGTGTTCCGCAACTAAGACCTAGTGCAGCCAAATAAATAAATATTAAAAAAAAAAAAGTGAGGAAGAAATCAACACATTTTCAAATAAACAAAAGCTGAGGAAGTTTGTTACCACTAGACATGACCTCCAAGAAATGCTCAAGGCAGTCCTGTAAAGTAAAATAAAAGTACACTAGACAGTAACATGAAGCCATGTGGAGAAATAAAGATCTCAATAAAATTAGTATATGAGCCTATAAAATCTACTAGTATTGTAACAATGGCTTGTAACTGAACTTCTTTTCCTACATGATTTAACATTTTAAAAAATTAGTCTAAAGGTACTATGAGTATAACTTTCATCTGTAACTCCAAATCACGTTTTCTACAAAATTTAAGAGATGAATGCATTTAACAGAATTATGAGTTTATGTTCAGGGGTCACAAAAGTATAAGGATGTAATTCTGTGACATAAAAAAACAAAAACAATGGAGATGGAGCTGTAAACAGGCAGAATTTTTGTATGTTATTGAAATGTGGGTATAAATTCAAATTAAGAGTGTTGTAACTTTAGCATATTATTTATAATCCCTCTGATAACCACAAAGAAAATAGCTAAAGAATATATATCAAAGCAAATGAGAAAGAAATTTAAGCACTTCTCAAAAGACAGAAATGCAGGAAATGAGGGACAAAAGCGCTTAAGGGCGCACACAAAAAAAACAAAGAGCAAAATGACAGAAATAAATCTCTCCTTATAAGTACTTATTTAAATGTAAAGAGGTTAAATCCTCCAAACAAAAGACTGAGTTTGGAAGAACTGATAAAACCACAGGCTTCAACCATATGCTGTCTATAAGAGAATCACTTTAGATAAAAAGACTAAAAGTGAAAGGATGGAAAAAGATACTCCATGCAAAAAGGAACCGAAAGAGAGCAGGACTGGGGATACTAATATCAAACAAAATAGACTTTAAGTCAAAAGAGGTTATAAGAGACAAAGAAAAAAAAAAATATATATATATATTAATGAAAGGTTCAATACAGCAAGACATAAAAATGATAAACATTTACAAACCTAATGACAGATATCAAAATACAGTTTTCCTTCAGTATCTGTAGGGTACTGGTTCCTTGACTCACCACAAATACCAAAATCCATGGATGCAGAACCTGTGGATACGAAACCTGCAGATACAGAGCTGACTATATTTCAAAGCAAAAACTGAGACAGTTGAAGGGAGAAATAGTTCTACATTAAACGTTCAAAGTGGCTACATAAGAGGATCATGAATTCACCTCCTCCCATAGTCACACCAAATCTACACCTACATATGAAACAATTTTCTCTGAAAGAAACCCAAAAACTAGCTGAGCAACTCCTACACATCAGGCAAATGAGAAAAAGCCTACGTTGAAATGGATAGTAGAGGCTGAGACACAATCCACATAAAAGCCACCTGTTGCACGGCAACCCACAATCAAGAGGGACTAACAACTCTGACCTGCTCCCTGAGGAGTGAAAGGTGTGAACACCACAGCTGGCACCCCAAATTTTAAGACCAGCACCTGAGAGGCAAGCCCCTAAAATATCTGGCTTTGAAAGCCAACAAGCCTTGTGCCCATGAGATTTACAAGGCTATAGGGCAGGGGTCTCCAAACTTTTTGGCACCAGGGACCAGTTTCATGGAAGACAATTTTTTCACAGACTGGGGCGGGGGGTGGGGGATGGTTTCGGGAAGATTCAAGCACATTACATTTATTGTGCACTTTATTTCTATTATTATTACATTGTAATATATAATGAAATAATTATACAACTCACCATAATGCTCACAGGAGGCAGAGCTCAGGTGGTAATGTGAGCTGGGGAGCAACTGTAAATACAGATGAAGCTTCACTCACTCGGCCACCACTCACCTCCTGCTGTGCAGCCCGGTTCCTAACAGGCCACAGACCGGTAGTGGTCCGTGGCCCAGGGGTTGGGGACCCCCACTATAGGGAACCGAGAAACAGTTCTTAAAGGGCTCATGCATGCAGACTCACCTACCCCCGAACCCAGCACAGAGGCAGCCAACAAAAAAGCAACCAGTGTTTCTGTTTAAGAGGCCTACTTCCTTACCTTAAAGCTTTGGCCTGAAGGCTTCTAATTTAACATCATACAAGAGCCTATTTAAATACCTTCAAAGAAAGAGGCCAGAGCATCACCTTTGTACTCTCTCTGTCTTACTCCATATCACCAGTATCTCCTGGAAAGGAGTTTGTGCACCCTCTGGAACCCTGATTTTTGTGGCTGCTGCCCAGTTGGACACCTCTTATTCACTGGGCTCTGGCAGTCAACAGAACTTACAGCAGAACTTATTGTGGGTCCCGTAGCACTGTAACAAAAGGAGAAATAGTTCTTAAATGACTAATGGCCCCAGGGCACAGTGGAGATACAGCAGACTAAAATGCACTCTTAATCTTACTGTGAAAGAGACAAATAAGCTTATCTTCAGAACTGGAGCCTGAGTGGCAGGCTTATCATTAAACACACATTCAGGGCCCAATTACAATCCTCTGCAGAGACTGAGGAGGCCAGAGGATGCTACCCTTCATGCTTTCCATCTGACCAGGCCCCAAGTCATCAGTGTCTCCAAGACAGGGGCTTGTGCACCCCAACTGTTGTGAATGCTGTCCAGAGGACACATCCCTTTATAGCCTGGCTCTGGTGGCCAGAGGGCTTACGTTCATGAGTTCGAAAGAAAAGTAACAAACGAAGAAACACTTCTTACCTGGCTATTACCAGGGCTCAGGGCAGAGGGAGCAGTCTTCCCTGAAAGAGGTATATTTGCATACTTTAAAAGCTCCTCCCTGAGCTTCTTCTTGCCAATCAGCCTGAATCTACCTGCTGACTGAGAACCTCCCCTTTGCAACACTGACAAGTCTTGAGGTACCCTCAACTACTGGGAGCAGCTAAGAATAAATAGGTTGCTTGGACAACACCAAGGTATGAGAGAAAACCAAGACAGAGTTGAACAATAAAGTTCATCTACTACACGAGGTCACTCTTCCAAGACTGCAAGAAAGGGCTGTTTTATCTAATACATAGAAACCAACACAGAGAGTCAAGAAAATGAAGAAACACAGGAATATGTTCCAAATGAAAGGACAAGATAAAGCCTCAAGAAAAGACCTTAATCAAATGGAGGTAAGTGATTTACCTTATAAGCAGTTCAAAATAATGATCATAAAGATGCTCACAGAGCTCAGGAGAACAATGGATAAACAAAATGAGAATTTCAACAAAGAGAGAGAAACTATAAGAAAATACCAAGTAGGGGTCATAGACCTGAAGACTACAATAACTGAACTGAAAAATTCAATAGAGAGGTTCAACATCAGACTAGATGAAACAGTAAAAAGGATCAGTGAACTTGAAATTATGGCAATATAAGTTATCCAATCAGAGCAGCAAAAAGGAAAAAGAATGAAAAAAAAAGCTAAAATAGCTTAAAAGACTTATGGGGCAACAACAAATGGACCAGCTTTCAAATTATAGGGGTCCCTGAAGGAGAGGAGAGAAAGAGGCAGAAAACTTATTTGAAGAAATAATTGCAGGAAACTTTCCTAACCTGGGGAAAGAAACAGACATCAGATCTAGGAAGCATAGAGAGTACCAAATAAGAGGAACCTAAAGAGACCCAAGTAAGAGGAACCTAAAGAGACCCACATCAGACACATTAAAATTAAAATATCAAAAGTTAAAGACAAGGAGAGATTCTTAAAAGCAGCAAGGGAAAAACAACTTGTTATGTACCAGGGAACCCCAAAAGACTATCAGAGTTTTCGGCAGAAACTCTGCAGGCCAGAAGGAAGTGTTATGATATATCCAAAGGCTGACAGATGAAAACTGCCAACCAATAATACCCTACTGGCAGAGTGATCCTTCAGAAGTAAGGCAGAGATAGTTTTCCAGACAACCAAAAGCTAAAGGAGTTCATCATCACCAGATAGGCCTTACAAGAAATGTTAAAAGAACTTCTCTGAAACAGAAGGTCAATAAGTAGAAGCAGGAAACAAGAAAGTATAGTTCTCACTGGTAAAGGTAAATATATAGAAGAATTCAGAATAATCTAATGGTGCAATGGTGGTAGGTTAATCACCTAAAAGCTAATATGAAGGTTGAAAAACAAAAGTAGTAAAAATAACGATAAATACAACAATTTGTTATGGTATACACAATATAACAAGACCTAAATTGTGACATCAAAAACATAAAACATTGGGGGAGGGAGTAAAAATGCAGAGATTTAGAATGTGTTAGAACTTAAGTTATTGTCAGCTTAAAACAGACAGTTATAAACATGTTTTATGTAACCCTCATGGTACCCACAGAGCAAAAAGCTACAGTAGACACAAAAAGATAAAAAGGAATCTAAGCATACCACTATAGAAAATCACCGAATCACAAAAGGAGAGAGCCAGAGATGAAGAAAGGAGCAATGGAATTACAAAACTTCCAGAAAATAAAATGGCAATAAGCACACACCTATCATAAATTACTTTAAATGCAAATGGACTAAATTCTTCAATCAAAAAGCACAGAGTGGCTAACTAGATTTAAAAACCAACAAAAGACCCATCATGCTGCTTACAAGATACTCACTTCAGATGTAAGGACATACACACTGAAAGTGAAGGGATGGAAAAAGATATTCCATCCAAATGGAAACTAAAAGAAAGCTAAAGTAGCATATTTATATCAGAAAAAAAAGGCTTTAAGACAAAGTTGTAATAAGAGACACAGGTGGTCGTTATATAATGATAAAGGAGTTAATCCAACAAGAGGACACACTGGTAAATATTTATGCACCCAATATAGGAGCACCTAAATATATAAAACAGTATTAACAGACTTTAAAGAAAGAAATAGACAGCAATACAACAGTAGGGGATTTTAGCACACCACTTACATCAACATGTAGATCATCCAGAGAGAAAATCAACAAACAAACATTGGTCTTAAATGACACATTTAGACCCTAAGAACTTAACAGACATAGACAGAATATTCCACTCAGAAGAAAGACTACACATTCTTCCCAAGCACACAAGGAACATTCTCCAGGATAGGTCATATGTCAAGCCACAAAACAAGTCTTAATAAATTTAAGAAGACTGAAATTATATCAAGCATCTTTTCCAACCACAATGATATTATACTAGAAATCAATTACAAGAAAACTAGAAAATTCACAAATATATGGAGATTAAACAACATCCTACTAAACATGACTGAATGAGTCAAAAGAAAAATCAAAAGAGAAGTAAAAAAATACCATGAGACAAATGAAAACAGAAATAAACACACCAAACTATGGGCTGTAGCAAAAGTCATTCTCAGAGGGAAGTTCATAGCAATAAAAAGCAGTAACAAAAAATCTCAAATAAAAAACAAATGAAGCCCAAAGTTAGTAGAGGGAAATATCAAAGACCAGAGAAGGAAAAGAATGAAGTACAGCCTAAAAATGTGATAGAAAAGATCAAGGAAACCAAGAGCTGGTTAGTCAAAAAGTAAACAAAATAGACAAAACTTCAGCTAGAATAATCAAAAAAAAAAAGAGAGAGAGAGAGAGAGAAGATACAAATAAAATCAAAATGAAAGAAGAGACATTACAACAGACACCACAGAAATACAAAGGAAACCACTCACGTCATAAGAAGGTATGAAAAATTATATGCCAACAAACTGGACAATCCAAAAAAAACAGAAGAACTTCTAGAAACATAGAACAAGACTGAATCATGAAGAAACAGAAAAACTGAACAGACAATTAATAATAAAGAAATTGAATTAGTGTTTAAAATCCTACCTACAAACAAAAGTCCAGGACCAGATGGCTTCACTACTGAATTCTACCGACTATTTAAAGAAGCAAACCAATCCTTCTCTAACTCTTCCAAAAAACAGGAGAGGGAAAACTTACACAATCATTTTATGAGGACTTTACCCTGAAACCAAACTCAGACATGAACACTACAAGAAAAGAAAATTACAAGGCCAATAACCCTGATGAACATAAACGTAAATCCTCAACAAACCATTAGCAAAGCTAATTCAGCAATACGTTAAGCAACATACACCAGGAACAACTGGGATTTAGTCCAGGAATGCAAGAATGGTTCAAATCTGCAAATCAGTGTGATACACCCCATTAACAGAATGAAGGATAAAAACCATGTGATCATCTCAATAGATGCAGAAAAGTGTCTGACAAAATTCAACATCCATTTATGATCAAAACTCTCAACAAAGTGGGTACAGAGGAAATTTACCTCAAAATAATAAAGGCCACATGACAAGTCCACAGCTAACATCATACTGAACAGTGAAAAGCTGAAAGTTTTTCCTCTGAGTTCAGGAACAAGACAAAGGATGCTCACTTTCACCACACTTATTCAACATAGTAATGGAAGTCCTAGCCAGAACAGTTAGACAAGAAAAAGAAATAAAAGGCATTCAAATCAGAAAGGAAGAAGCAACACTGTAACTATTTGCAGGTGACATGATATTATTTAGAGAAAACCCCAAAGACTCTACCATAAAACTGTTAAAACCAGGAAACAAACTAGTGAAGTTGCAGGATACAAAACCAATACAAAAATCTGTTGTGTTTCTATACACTAATAACAAACTATCAGAAAAAGAAAATAAGAAACCAACCCCATTTATAACTGCATCAAAAGGAATAAAATACCTAGGAATAAATTTAACAAAGGAGGTAAAAGACCTATACACTGAAAATTATAAGACACTGAAAAAAGAAACTGACAAAATACTAATATTTGAAAAGATATTCCATGCTCATGGATAAGAAGAATATTCTTTAAATGTCCATACTACCCAATGCAATCACCAGATTCAATACAATTTCTAACAAAATTCCAATAGCATTTTTCACAGAAGTAGAAAAAAATCCTACTGTTTGTATGGAACCACAAAAGACCTGGAATAGCTAAAGAATTCTTGAGAAAGAACAATCCTGGAGGCATCATAAGTCTTGATTTCAAACTAGATTACAAAGCTATAGTAACGAAAGCAATACAGTATTGGCATAAAAACAGACACATAGATCAACAGAAGAGAAAAAAGAGCCCAGAAATAAACCCATTCATACATGGTCAATTAATTAATGACAAAGAAGCCAAGAATACACAATGGGGAAAGGACAGTTTCTTCAATAAATGGGTTGGGAAAACTGGACAGCCAGAAGCAAAAGGATAAGGAACCACTATCTTACACAATACACAAAAGTTAACTTAAAATGGATTAAAGACCTGAAACTATAAAAATCCTAGAAGAAAACATAAGCAGTGAGCTCCCTGACATTGGTCCTGTCAATGATTTTTTGGATTTGCCACCAAAAATTTAGGCCAGAAAAGCAAAAATAAACAACAAGTGGAACTACATCAAATTAAAAAGCTTCTAGACAGCAAAGGAAACTATCAACAAAGTGAAATGGCAACATATGGAATGTAAGAAAATATGTGCAACTCATTTATCCCCTAAGGGGTCAATATCCAAAATGTATAAGGAACTCATACAATTGAATAGCAAAAATCCACATACAATCAAAAATGAGCAAAGGATTTCAATAGACATTTTTCCAAAGAAGACATACAGAAGGCCATGAGGTACATGAAAAGGTGCTCAGCATCATTAATCACCAGGGAAATGCAAATCAAAACCATAAGAAGATATAACCTCACACTTCTTACAATGGTTATTATCAAAAATGCAAGAAATAACAGGTGTTGGTGAGGATGTGGAGAAATAAGAATACTTGTGCACTGTTGGTGGCAATTTAAATTGGTACAGCCACTACTGAAAACAGTATGGAGGCTCCTCAGAAAGTGAAAAATAGAACTACCGGGGAAATTGACAGTAACACAATAATAGTAGGGGACTTTAACACCCCACTTTCACCAATGGACAGGTCACTCAAAATGAAAATAAATAAGGAAACACAAGCCTTAAATGACACATTAAACAAGAGGGACTTCATTGATATTTATAGGACATTCCATTCAAAAACAACAGAATACACTTTCTTCTCAAGTGCTCATGGAACATTCTCCAGGATAGATCATATCTTGGGTCAAAAATCAAGCCTTGGTAAATTTAAGAAAATTGCAATCATATGAAGTATCTTTTCTGACCACAACGCTATGAGACTAGATATCAATTACAGGGAAAAAACTGTAAAAAATACAAACATATGGAGGCTAAACAATACACTACTAAAAAACCAAGAGATCACTGAAGAAATAAAAGAGGAAATCAAAAAATACCTAGAAACAAATGACAATGAAAACACAATGACCCAAAACCTATGGGATGCAGCAAAAGCAGTTCTAAGAGGGAAGTTTACAGAAATACAATCCTACCTCAAGAAACAAGAAAAATATCAAATAAACAACCTAACCTTACACCTAAAGCAATTAGAGAAAGAAGAACAAAAAAACCCCAAAGTTAGCAGAAGGAAAGAAATCATAAAGATCATATCAGAAATAAATGAAAAAGAAATGAAAGAAACGATAGCAAAGATCAATAAAACTAAAAGCTGTTTCCTTGAGAAGATAAACAAAATTGATAAACCATTAGCCAGACTCATCAAGAAAAAAAGGGAGAAGACTCAAATCAATAAATTAGAAATGAAAAAGGAGAAGTAACAACTGATACTGCAGAAATACAAAGGATCATGAGGGATTACTACAAGCAACTATATGCCAATAAAATGGACAACCTGGAAGAAATGGACAAATTCTTAGAAAAGCACAACCTTCCGAGATTGAACCTGGAAGAAACAGAAAACATAAAAGGACCAATCACAAGCACTGAAATTGAAACTTTGATTTAAAATCTTCCAACAAACAAAAGCCCAGGACCAGATGGGTTCACAGGTGAATCCTATCAAACATTTAGAGAAGAGCTAACACCTATCCTTCTCAAACTCTTCCAAAATATAGCAGAGGGAGGAACACTCCCAAACTCATTCTACAAGGCTACCATCACCCTGACACCAAAATCAGACTAAGATGTCACAAAAAAAGAAAATTACAGGCCAATATCTCTGATGAACATAGATGCAAAAATCCTCAACAAAATACTAGCAAACAGAATCCAACAGCATATTAAAAGGATCATACACCATGATCAACTGGGGTTTATCCCAGGAATGCAAGGATTCTTCAATATATGCAAATCGATCAATGTGATACACCATATTAACAAACTGAAGGATAAAAACCGTATGATAGTCTTAATAGATGCAGAAAAAGCTTTTGACAAAATTCACCACCCATTTATGATAAAAACTCTCCAGAAAATAGGCATAGAGGGAACCTACCTCAACATAATAAAGGCCATATACAACAATAACACAGCCAACATCATTCTCCATGGTGAAAAACTGAAACCATTTAAACTAAGATCAAGAACAAGACAAGGTTGCCCACTCTCACCACTATTATTCAACAGCATTTTGGAAGTTTTAGCCACAGCAATCAGAGAAGAAAAAGAAATAAAAGGAATCCAATTCGGAAAAGAAGAAATAAAACTGTCACTGTTTGCAAATGACATGACACTATACATAGAGAATTCTAAAGATGTTAACAGAAAACTACTAGAGCTAATCAATGAATCTGGCAGAGTAGCAGGATACAAAATTAATGCACAGAAATCTCTTGCATTCCTATACACTAATGATGAAAAATCTGAAAGAGAAATTAAGGAAACACTCCCATTTACCAGTGTAACAAAAAGAATAAAATACCTAGAAATAAACCTACCTAAGGAGACAAAAGACCTGTATGCAGAAAACTAAAAGACACTGATGAAAGTAATTAAAGATGATACGAACAGATGGCGAGGTATACCACGTTCTTGGATTGGAAGAATCAACATTGTGAAAATGATTATACTATCCAAAGCAATCTACAGATTCAGTGCAATCCCTATCAAACTACCAATGGCATTTTTCACAGAATTAGAACAAACAATTTCACAATTTGTATAGAAACACAAAAGACCCCGAATAGCCAAAACAATTTTGAAAAAGAAAAACGGAGCTGGAGGAATCAGGCTCCCTGACTTCAGGCTATACTACAAAGCTACGGTAATTAAGACAGTATGGTACTGGCACAAAAACAGAAATACAGATCAATGGAACAGGATAGAAAGCCCAGAGATAAACCCACCCACATATGGTCACCTTATCTTTGATAAAGGAGGCAAGAGTATACAATGGAGAAAAGACACCCTCTTCAATAAGTGGGGCTGGGAAAACTGGACAGCTACATGTAAAAGAATGAAATTAGAACACTTCCTAACACCATACACAAAAATAAACTCAAAATGGATTAAAGACCTAAATTTAAGGCCAGACACTATCAAACTCCTAGAGGAAAACATAGGCAGAACATGCTATGACATAAATCACAGCAAGATCCTTTTTGACCCACCTCCTAGAGGAATGGAAATAAAAACAAAAATAAACAAATGGGACCTAATGAAACTTCAAAGCTTTTGCACAGCAAAGGAAACCATCAAAAAGATGAAAAGACAACCCTCAGAATGAGAGAAAATATTTGCAAACGAAGCAACTGACAAAGGATTAATCTCCAAAATACACAAGCAGTTCATGCAGCTCAATATTAAAAAAACAAACAACCCAATGTAAAAATGGGCAGAAGACCTGAATAGACATTTCTCCAAATAATATATACAGATTGCCAACAAACACATGAAAAGATGCTCAACATCACTAATCATTAGAGAAATGCAACTCAAAACTACAATGAGGTATCACCTCACACCGGTAAGAATGGCCATCATCAAAAAATCTACAAACAATAAATGCTGGAGAGGATGTGGAGAAAAGGGAACCCTCTTGCACTGTTGGTGGGAATATAAATTGGTACAGCCACTATGGAGAACAGTACGGAGGTTCCTTAAAAAACTAAAAATAGAACTACCATATGACCCAGCAATCCCGCTACTGGGCATATACCCTGAGAAAACCATAATTCAAAAAGAGTCATGTTCCACAATGTTCATTGCAGCACTATTTACAATAGCCAGGACATGGAAGCAACCTAAGTGTCCATCGACAAATGAATGGATAAAGAAGATGTGGCACATATATACAATGGAATATTACTTAGCCATAAAAAGAAACAAAATTGTTATTTGTCGTGAGGTGGGTGGACCTAGAGTCTGTCATACAAAGTGAAGTAAGTCAGAAACAGAAAAACAAATACCATATGCTAACACATATATATGGAATCTAAAATAAAAAATGGTTCTGATGAACCTAGGGGCAGGACAGGAATAAAGACACAGACGTAGAGAATGGACTTGAGGATACGGGGAGGGAGAAGGGTAAGCTGGGACGAAGTGAGAGAGTGGCATGGACATATATACACTACCAAATGTAAAACAGCTAGTGGGAAGCAGCTGCATAGCACAGGGAGATCAGCTGGCTGCTTTGCAACCACCTAGAGGTGTGGGATAAGGAGGGTGGTAGGGAGATGCAAGAGGGAGGGGACATGGGGATATACATATGCATATAGCTGATTCACTTTGTTACACAGCAGAAACTAATAAAACATTGTAAAACAATTATACTTCAATAAAGATGTTTAAAAAAATTACAACAAAAAAAAGAATAGAACTACCATATGATCAGCAATTGTACTGCCGTGTATTTATCCGAAGGAATCAAAAACACTAACTCGAAAAGATATATGCACCCCAATGTTCACTGCAGCATTATTTATGATAGCCAAGACATGGAAACAAACAAAGCATCCATTGATCGTTAAATGGATAAAGAAAATGTGGCCTGTATATACATGGAATATTACTCAGCCATAAAATGAATGAAATCTTGCCATTTGCAACAACATGGATGGACCTTGAGGGCATTATGCTAAGTGAAGTCAGACAGAGAAGGACAAATACTATATGATCTCACTTATATGTGGAATCTAAGAAACACCAAAAAGAACAAGTTCATAGATATAGAGAATAGACTGGTGGTTGTCAGGGGCAAGGGGGTGAGGGGGCGGTAAGGGAAATGGGTGAGGGTGGGGTGGTCAAAAGGTACAAACTTCCATTTATGAAATAAATAAGTCATGGGGATCTAATGTACAGCATGGTGACTATAGTTAATAATACTGTATTGCATATTTGAAAGTTGCTAAGAGAGTAAATCTTCAAAGTTCTCATCACAAACAATTTTTGTAACTATGAATGGTGATGAATCTTAAGAATTTCTTGTGATCATTTTTTTTATATATACAAATGTGAAATCATTATGTTGTACACCTGAAAGCAAAGTAATGTTATATGTCAATTACAGCTCAGTAGAAAACAAAATAACAGTTGGAGACTTCAATCCCCCACTTACAATGATGTATAGAAGGACCAGACAGATTAATAAGTGACAGAAAATTTAAACACCACAGTACACCAATTAGGTCTAACAGACATATATAGAACACCCTACACGACAAGAGAATACAAATTATTTTCAAATGCAGGTGGGACATTTTCCAGGATAGATCATATACTGGGCAAATAATTGAGTCTCAATGGATTTTAAAAGACAGGTATTCTACAAAGTATTTCCTCCAACCACAACGAGCTGAAGTTAGAAATCAGTAACAGAAGGAAAACTGAAAAATTCACAAAATTGTGAAATTAAGCAACACACTTTTAAATAACCAATAAAGAAGAAATCCCAAGGGAAATGAAAATATATTTTCATTCGTCTTTAAGGCCAATGAAAATGAAAACACAACATATCAAAACTTAGGAGACATAGCAAACATAGCACTAAGGACATTTTATAGCTATAAACACTTAAATTAAAAAAAAAAAAACAAGAAAAAAAACAAGAAAGATGTCTAATGAACAACCTAATGGTAAAACTTAAGAAACTAGAAAAAGAAGAATGAATTAAACCCAAAGCTAGCAGAAGGAAGGAAATGATAAAGATTAGAACAGAGATCAGTGAAATAAACATTAAGAAATAGAGAAAAATCAATGAAACTAAAAATTAGCTCTTTGAAATAAAATCTGAAAAGAATTTTCACTTTTACAAAAAGAAGGTGAAAAGTGAAAATAGCGTTTGGGGTTTGTTTTGCAGCGAGACATCACAGAGGCAACATGCACCCTGAGCAGTGAGAGTGGCACCACCAAGCTCCTACCCCAGAAACTACACTCAGCATCTCAGCATCAAAACTGCCATAGCTTTGAACTGTGTCTGTGAGCATTTGTGCTGTATCTTGATTTATTTTGTGCATCTGTTAGCAAAATGTGTCCTGAGGTAACTGCTTCTTTGCTTTACACCATTTTGACTTACAAAAGGTTTCATTGGAATGCTTTATTTTCGGATAGTGGGGGGGAAACTGTATTTGAAAATTTCATAATAAAAACCACTCAAAAAAACCAGGAACAGAAAGAAATTATCTCACCATAATAAAAACCATATATGGACAACCCACTGCAAACATCATACTCCATGGTGAAAGACTGAAAGCTTTTCCTGTAAGATTAGGAACAAGGTAAAGATGCAGCTTTCACCACTTCAATTCAACATAGTACTGAAAATTCTAGGTAGAGCAGTTAGGCAAGAAGAAGAAATAAAAGGCATCTAAATTGGAAAGGAAGAAGTAAAATTATCTCTGTTTGCAGATGGTATGATCTTAAATGTAAGAAATCCTAAAAATTCTACAAAAAAACTGTTAGAACTAATAAACGTATTCAGCAAAGTAACAGGATAACAAGTCATCACATAAAAATTAGATGAATTTCTATACAACAATGAACAATCTGAAAAGGAAATTACAAAAACAATTCCATTTACAATACCATCAAAAAAGAATATAATACACAGCAATAAACTTAATCAAGAAGGTAAAAGACTTGTACAATGAAAACTACAAAGCATCACTGAAAGAAATTAAAGAAGATATAAATAAATGGAAACACATCTCATGTTCATGGATTAGGAGGTAATGTTATTAAAATGTCAATATTACCCAAAGCAATCTACAGGTTCAATGCAATCCCTATCAAGATCCCAATGAGGTTTTTTATTTTAAAAATAGAAAATGCCATCCCTAAGATTCATATGGAACCTCAAGGGATTCCCAATAGCAAAACAATCTTGAAAAAGAACAAAACTGAAGGATTCATATTGCCTGATTTCAAAACTTATCTCAAAGATACAGTAATCAAAACTGTAGTACTGGCATAAAAACAGACATACAGATCAACGTAATAGAATACTTAGAGAAGCCAGAAATAAACGTTCACATATATGGTCAAATGATTTTTGACTAGCATGCCAATACCATTCAAATTGTGCTGGGAAAACTGGATATCCACATGCAAAATAATGAAATTGGACCATTACCTAACATATACAAAAACTAACTCGAATTGGATCAAAGGTGTAAACATAAGACCTAAAACAATAAAACTCTAGGAAGAAAACGTAAGACAAAGCTTCACGATATTGGATTTGGCAATGATTTCATGGATATATTCAATACCAAAGGCACAGGTAACAAAAGAAAAAATAGACAAATTGGACTTCATGAAAAAAATTTTAAAATGTACATCAAAAAACACTATACACAGAGTAAAAAGGCAACTCACAGAATGGGAGAAAATATTTGTTAATTGTATATCTGATAAAGGATCAATATCCAAAATATATAGAGAAACTCCTAAAACTCCACAACAAAAACCCAAACAACCTGATTCAAAAATGGGCAAAGGATTTAAATAAACATTTCTCCAAAGAAGATATACAAATGGCCAATAAGTACATGAAAAGATATTTAACATCACCTATCATTAGGTAAATGCAAGACAAAACTACAGTGAGGTACCACCTCATACCCATTAGGATGGCTACTATCAAAAAAGAGATAACAACAAGTGTTGATGTAGATGTGGAGAATCTGGAAAACTTGTGGACTGTTAGTGGGAACGTAAAATGGTAGAACCACTGTGGGAACCAGTGTGGTGGTTCCTCAGAAAATTAAAAATAGAATTAACATATGATCCAGCAACTCCACTTCTTGGTATATATCCAAAGAATTGAAAGCAGGGTCACAAAGAGATATTTGTTCACCCATGTTCATATCAGTATTATTCACAATAGCTAAAACATGGAAGCAAACGAAGTATTTATTGACAGATGAATGGATAAGTAAAATGTGGTATATACATACAAGAAAATATTACTCAGTCTGAAAAAGAAAGGAAATTCTGCTATATGCTACAATATGGATGAAACTTAAGGATATTATGCTGAGAGAAATAAGCCAGTCACAAAAAGATAAATATGTATGATTCCATTTATATGAAGCAATAGAGAAGTCAAATTCGATGGAGACAGAAAATAGAATGGTGGCTGTCAGGGGCTAAGGGGAGTTGGGAAATGAGAAGTTATTATTTAACGGGTATGGAGTTTTAGTTTTACAAGATGCAAAGAGTTATGGAAAGGGATGGAGGTAATAGTTGCACAATATTATGAACATTATACTACTGATATGAACACTGAAAAATGGTTAAGATGATACATTTATATGTATTTTACTGAAACTGAAAAAAAAAAAAAAAGCTTGGTACACAGGTCCTAAACTTCTTTCTCCATCATAGTGAAAAGAAACTTTATATTAAATCCAAACACCTTGGACTCTTCCGACTTTCTCAACTTGATCGAGGAGACTCAGATTACATGGATAGTCTACATACTATCCTGAGCTAAAAATGACATACTGTGGCCAGTAAAGAAATCATCTTTCATCATGGTGCTTCCTCACTTTCTGAAGTGCATAAAATCATCAACGGTCAAGTTAAAAAGTAGATTCCGACTCAGTAGGTCAGGGTTGGGCTGAAATCTGTATTTCTGTTCAACCCAAGTGATGCTAAAGCTTCCAATCTGTGGAGCACCCCTGGAGTAGCAAGCATTCTGATACATTTACACCCTCACTTGCGGAGGAACATATTTGTTCCCTGTTCACCTACTTCCCTCTCCTCTTCTCTCTTACTAGTTACAGCTTCCTCTACCTTCATGATCCCTTCCAACATGCATGCAAACATTTTCTTTAGAACTCCTCCTTCCCAATTTCAACCAACTCTTGTCCAGTTAGTTCAGGAAAATCTTATTCTCTCTGCATCTATGTCAAATTAGAATTGACTAAAAAATGAAGACAGTTTCTGCTTTTCAAGCAGCTTGCAAGCTTGAGACAATAGGTACATAATTAACTGTCATGGACCCCCTTCTCTCCTTCTCCAGTTAAGCAAAGTGCCTGGGCTTTGAAGTTTGATTTTTGGATTCCAATCCAGCTCTAACACTTACCTTCTCTGAGACTTCAGGAAAGCAACTTAATTTCTCTGAGCCTCAGTTTCCTAACTCTAAAACGGGGTTAACAACAGCACCTAACTCAGAGGATTGTCGTAGGTATTAAAAAGAGATGATGTACGTAAAGACGTTTGCATCTCTCAGTCTAGCACTTAGTAAGTAATAGACAGACCATGGCTATTGATAGTAACAAAGACGTTATGATGCCACCGCTCTATAGTAGACGGCACTCTTCAGTTATTTCTACCTATTAGTGCATATGGCTCTGTTCGCCTTTAAACAGGGAGTTCCCCCACTTCCTTTACAGGGATGCTTCCCCTCCTGCAGTATATGACAATCACCTTCGCAGCTTTTGCCAAATTCTCCTATAGACTACATTGCCTAGTCTTCTTTATATCAACTTACTCTTTTACCTAAATTATTTCTCAAAGGAAATTTCGTATCACTACCGTAAGCGAAAAATCAGTATCACTTGCCACAGTTAGGTGACTCATAAAAACAAATACCATGAAACCAGAGTTTTTAAATTCCAACTAGATACTGCTGCCCACTAAAGGCAAGATTGCTAAGGAGATAAGCAAGACTTTCACCTTGATAGTTACTAGCAACAGAACACCTTAAAATGAAATACCTTAAATGAAAACACCTTCCCCATGAGTGTGATTAAATCAGTTAATATATGGTAATACGTTTACAACGGGGTCCACGCGTGTACTCATCACTCTCAGCCCTGTTGGAACAGACAGATAACGAGTTCCCGCCCACGTCTGGTGCTCGGGAAAAGTCTGTGGGGAGGTCCGGGGCGCCTGGAGTAGAGATCTTCACCCTTCCCACTGGGCCTGAGGAAGGCCACGTACCGAACTCGGGAGGTGTCTTCCCCGGGCGCCGGCGGCTCCACGCACGCCCGCCTCAAAGCGGTGATCTCGGCTTCCAAAGCGCGGGCCTCAGCCCGCTGAGAATCCATAGGGCCGCGCTAACGGGAAGCTGCCTGACAGAGGCGCGCCACGTCCTGTTCTTCAAGCCTCGCGCGCTGCTGGCGTCGACCATCCCGGAACTCGGCGGGGGAGGCAGGGGAATGACGCGCGATTCCCGCGCTTATAACCCACGCTCGCAAGCATCCCAGCCTCGTTGCCATCCCTGCTTACGTTTCCACAGCTGTCCCCCAGCAGTCCCTACGCTTCAAGAGAGTTGACTCCCTCGAACCCAAAGCCCGAGGGCATACCTACCCACCCCGACTTGGTGGCGCCTTGGAGCAACCAGGAAGAGCAAGTCACAGAAGAGGAGGTTCCGGGAGCACTTAAGGGGTGGAGTCTCTTTATTTTTCTTCCCCTCCCTCACTTCCGCCGACCATATCCAGGAGAACACAAGGTGATAACCCTCTTCAGTATGAATTAGGGAATTTTAATTTGGGTTCTTTCGCGGATGTTGAGGCAGGGGACGGAGGCATCGCGGTCGCCCGGAAGCCTGGAAACGAAATAAAGAGCACTTGGGAACTGTGCGTGGTAGTGGAACCTTAGGATGCTGGGTTGGAAATCCAGTAGGAAGGAAGAGAGGCGACACTTGTTGGGACACGTGACTAGAAGTTACGGCCCTAAACTGCGCGGGATGTAAAAAACGAAGTGGTGAGGAGTGGGTTTGTGGCATGGGATGTGCCGAGGCCAATTGGCCTACCTTCTCCCTTCTCGTCTTTGAGTCTTCTCAGAGGAAGAAGGCTAGGGTGGGTAGGTTGGGGGCGGAGGAAGCTACCAGGAAGATGTAGGCCATGGCTCACGCCTAGATCAGGAGCGATGCTCAGGGCTTTTGGCGCTGTTTTTGGGGTCGCGCGTGGGAGGAGTCTGGGAGCTGAGCGCCAGCCGGGTGCTAAACGAGATTAGAGATCTCATGAAAAGCCTCAAATCTCAGTACCTCTGGAAGAGTTTTCCTGAGTCCCTTCTAATCCAGCAATTTCCCTAGTATAAAGAATTACAGGTCCTGAAATTAGATTTGGGTTATAATCTTGGCTTCACCGCTAATTCTGAATGGCATTGGGAAAGTGACTTAACCTCTCCTGCTAATCTGAAAAAAGATGCCTGCAAACTATTTTGTACAATGCTGGCACATAGTGTTTTTTAAAAAGTCTGTATTAGCTATATCAGTTGCTTTTTCTATGCCTGAACAGCACTTTGTAGATATTTCTGTTGTGACATAGTATTGCAATTGCAGCATTTGCTTACTTCTCATGTGACTTTGAGGAGCTTGAGGATTGAGAGCTTTTTATATTTTCGTCTGCTAACCTGTCCCATCCCATTTCTGTCAGCGTTTGTTAAAGTGAATGAATAAAGGGAAAACACCTAACAATATGGATAAGTAAAATCGGGAGGAGTAGAGTGTAATATTGTGGTCATTTAGAGGGAAAGTATGTGCCTGTACCTGTGTCTGTGTGTAGAGGTGCTGTTCCAAAATGCATTCATGAAGAATGTGGATGTAGGCCTTGAACAGAGTCTCCAGAGATAAAATTTGGAGCAATACAATAGGAAGTGAAACACAGCTCCAGGCAACCAGTTTGGCATAGAAGGTTCAGGGAAAGGGGTTGAGGGTTTTTGTTTGTTTTGTTTTGTTTTGTTTAGATTTGAGAAGATTTAAGGGAAAGAGCTCTTCTCTGTAGATAATTATTTTTTCCACTAGAAATACTTGAGTGTATGCCCAGCCTTGATGAAAGCCAACAGAGAAACGAAGCGCCTTTTTGTGGGTGGCCTTGGCCAGAATATTTCTGAGGCAGACTTACAAAATCAGTTCAGCAGATTTGGAGAAGTTTCTGATGTGGAAATCATCACTCGGAAAGATGACCAAGGTAAATTTATAGTTCTTCATGGGTAGTTAAAGGCAAATATAACTGAAGTCAAGTATCACAAAATAAAGGAACCCAAGAGATGAATGTTAGCCCTGAACACTGAAAGTGATATGTATCTCATTACGTGATACTGTTGTACTAACCCCCCACCCCCCATCCCTCCCCCTCCTATGCTCTGGAGGTGTTACGTGTGACCTGGAACTTGCCCAGAATTACGTTTCTGAAATCAAAAATTTCTAAATTCCCAAACATCCGGTTTTTGTTTTTGTGGGTTTTTTTTTTGGCCGCACGGCTTACTGGGATCTTAGTTCTCCAACCAGGGATTGAACCCAGACCCTCAGCAGTGAAAGCGCGGAGTCCTAACCACTGGACCGCCAGGGAATTTCCAAACATCCAATTTCTGAAACATGTAGCTTTCAGTTTTCAGAGCTAAAATTCTAATAATTAGTAGGGTCCTATTAAGTAGAATATCACTAACATACAAACATGCAAAGTGTTTCCTTAACTGAGTACTTGACATTTTTCTCTTACGTATTTTCTTTTGGAATATTTAGATAATCATGCTTTAAAAAAATGCAATCTTTGTATCCAATGATAAATAAACAAGGTTTTCCTTTGAAAGAGTAAGTTTCTAAGAGCTCTTTTTTAAATTTAGAAACTTAATAATTTTTACATTGTTCTCTGGGTAAGAATTTAAATTTTTTTTTTTTTTTTTAGGAAACCCACAGAAAGTCTTTGCATATGTCAACATCAGAGTAGCAGAAGCAGACCTGAAAAAATGTAATGAATGTTTTCTATACTATTTACCAGTCCATGTCACCATGTAATTTGGAATAACTTTCGTTCTAAACCTAAACATCCACCTTTAACTCATCCTGAGGGACAACCACGATCAAGAGAATTTCCATATCCTACAATTCAGGAGGTTTAGGTTCATTCCATAATGAATGACATACGGTAGCACATTGCCAGTGAGTTTGCTCAAAAATGGCATTCTCAAATATTTTGGACAAGGGACCACACTTTAATAGAAACTACCTGTTACACATATCCCACTGGATATTATGAAATACCCACCTCCCCAGTGTGTTCATTTCTCAGCAACTAATTCTTGTTATTAAATGCTGTTAGGAGAGGATTTTAGAATATGCCCTTATAAGATCATATCCTTGAAATTGTGAAATCTCCATCGATAAGTTTAGTAAAGCTGAGGGCCACCTGTGACCTTCAATGAATAAAGAGGGGGAGATAATTCATACTGCCACTGATGTAGTAATGCATTCTAATTATTTGGAGACTGAAAAGTCAAAAGACACTGAGTAGGAAACATGCTAATAGAGAAGGAGGGCCATTGGCCTTTTGTAATTTCATTTTCAAAAAATTGATTCGTTCAGTTAGGAAATAGATATGACAAATATGTTGCAGTTAAGAACACATCAGTTCTGCTGTATGACCTAGCAGTTTATTTAAACTAGAAGACCCGGTTTGCTTATCTGATGTATGACCAAGATACTGCTTATCTCATAATATTACTGTGAAGATTAAGTTGAATAATACCTTTGTACTTAGCATAGTACCTACCTTATAGAAATTTCTGTTAGTGGTAATTATTAAGGAAGCTGATAGCAGATGTTGAGAAAAATCAACTACTAGGGCACAGTAGTTTAAACACAGTTTAGTTACTTGCAGCTAATATGTTTGCAAGTTTCACAGTGATAATTAGTATGAGGTGATAAATAAAAGTGAGGTGCTGCAGGATTCCAGTGTCCTCTGATTCACTCTAAGAAAATTACATTAATGTTTTATAGTTTTAGTGTGAGAAATAACAATGAAATGTTAAATAAATACCAGCCATTTGCCACAGATTCCTGACGTTACTTTATAACCAATGACAAATTTTGCTTTATGGTTTACACATTTGCCTCATTCAAATCTTTCAATTACACAGGGAGGTAGGGAGTGTAAGGATCTAATAAGTGGTCAAGATGAGAATGGGACCTAAGCCTTCTCCTTCCAGGTCTCATTTTCTTTATTCTATTTCCTCTGTGTCTTTGTGGTAAGCAGGTTTTCTTTTTTTGGTACTAATTAGTAAAAGCACATGCTGCTATATATTTTTGCATTGCCATGTACTTGGGTACTAATTCTTTGCTTTATAGGTATGTCTGTTTTAAATAAAACAAAATGGAAAGGTGGAACACTACAAATTCAGCTAGCAAAGGAAAGTTTTTTGCACAGGTAAGATTTGCTCTACATGATTTGACCCAATGTTTTTTATATTGTAAGTGGTTTTATATGTTCACTTAATTGATTTGAAGCTATCAAATAATGTACTATTACAGTTTTAGCAAATATATGCATTACAAGTAGAGCTAAAATCCTTCTTAACTGTGACTCACTGTGACCCCAGACCCCACCAAAGAAGATAATGTAATGCTCATATATACATATATTTTAACCCATAAAAATATATACTTATTTCAACTTTTTTTTTTTTTTTTAAAAGCAAGGTTTTTTTTTTGTTTTTTTTTTTTAAATTTATTTATTTATTTATTTTTGGCTGTGTTGGGTCTTCGTTTCTGTGCGAGGGCTTTCTCTAGTTGTGGCGAGCGGGGGCCACTCTTCATCGCGGTGCGCGGGCCTCTCACTGTCGCGGCCTCTCTTGTTGCGGAGCACATGCTCCAGACGCGCAGGCTCAGCAATTGTGGCTCACGGGCCCAGCTGCTCTGCGGCATGTGGGATCTTCCCAGACCAGGGCTCGAACCCGTGTCCCCTGCATCGGCAGGCAGATTCTCAACCACTGCGCCACCAGGGAAGCCCTCAACTTTTTAAACACAACCTTTTGTGATGATGTAGGTCTTCCCCCTTCTTGTAATGACTGTTTAGTACTATTTTAGAAAATGGCTGTGCCACAGTGTAGTTAGTCATCCCCCACTCATGGACATTTAGAACATTTCCACTTCCTCTTGATAAGAGAAGACTCTTGAGGATGGTCCCTCTGGGGTTTATGTCAACAAAAGGAGTTGCTATGTCATAGTTATGCACATTTAAAATTTTAATAGACAGTACCAAATTGCTTAAGTTGACTTTAGGCTGTTAATGAAAGCGTCATACAAAAACATAAAGATAATAGGAAATCCCTGTATGAGAGGCATAAGATTAATTATGCATGTGATTTAAGAACAAGGCAATGTAAAAACTATTAAAGCATTTTAAGATCCTAAAAGTATTCTTAGGGAGAAAAGATTGTATGAGATTGGGTGCTTCCAAAATAGGAGACATTTTAGGAATGTACAGATGGAGTGACCAAGAGCGTTTTAAGATTGTTGTGGGCCAAAGAAATGGCACAAGGAAAAATAAGGTCTAAACCAAGTTTTGAGGGAGTGGTCTGGTGACAAAGGTGAGGATTTGATTTTATTCTTCAGCTGGGGGCCTCTGTGAACAGGGTAGTGATGAGATTTTCATTCAGCAGCACTTTGCTGCCTGTTATATGCAGGAACTGGGGCCCTAGGCCTGAGCAGGTGAGCACACAGTACTGCTGCCTTGGAGTGTCTATGCAGTTATGCCTGGGGAGCATGAATCTTGGAAGTTGGAATGTAAGAGAGACAGACCAGAGGCAAAGAGGCCAATGAGAATTGGTCAGCACGGTTGACCAGGCCTGTATAAGGTGGCGGAGTTTGAATTGGAAGATTGAGTTGGCGTTCTGCATTCTCTTTGTTGTGAGAGTAGAAGTATTCAAGACTTAGCATATTAGGCTCTGAAAGACACCTCTTCCTCATAAGGAAGAGTGAAAGGATTAAGGATAGATAAAATGCCAAAAGTACATAAGTTGAAAGGGAAAAACTGAGAGACCCTAAATGATCTCTATAAAGTTAAACAGCTTTACAGTATTAAAAAACAAAACAGAAGCACTGTTAATAGTGTGGTTGGTTATTTTAACTCTTATTTATATTTTTCTGTTTGATTCAGGTTGGCCCAGGAGAGAAAAGAAGCAAAAGCAAAGAAAGGAAAATCAACAACAAGCAACACCAACTTGTTAGAAAAGATGGGAGTGGTGGATTTCCATGTGAAAGCTGTGCCAGGGACAGAAGTACCAGGGCACAAAGTGAGTCTCCTCTGGTAGCCTGAGTAGCTCAGGAACCAATTCCTGAGACCAGGTGACCATGAGCATCATGTTTTAAAGCAATTGCTTTTTTCTCTTGCTTTGAAGCAGTTAACATAGATAGTGCTTTATGGTCTTCAGATGCATTTACAACTCTTGGGAAAGCACAGTTTTCCCCATTTTAGAAAGAGAAATCAAAACCCAAGTGGAGGCAGGTCTCCCAGGGGGCATAGGTGGTGAGGAGTGCAGGCAGGTCCCACGTTTGCCTTTTTAATGGCTGTTATTTGTGTAGCATCCTACATGGTTTATATGGGATGAATAACTGCCCCAATTTTCCTCCTTTCTTTTTCCTTTCCTCATACACATTTTTGAGCACTCGTGTTTCATTATCAGAAAACTAAACCCAACAGTAATCGTGGTCCACTATGAGTTCAGATATTTTTAAGTGATATTTATGCAATGTGGTTAATCTTTTCCATTTGTGACAAGTATAGTAAATATATTCTTTTTTTTTTTTTCTTTTAGAATTGGGTTGTGAGTAAATTTGGAAGAGTCTTACCTGTCCTTCACCTAAAGAATCAACATAAACGTAAAATATCCTTAGCAATTGGCCTTTCAGAGAAATTATTGTTTACTACGATGTGGATATTTGCAAAAGTTTACTTCATACCTTTAGAATTTCACTGCCTCTGTCAGTAAATCTTTAGATGTTTGTGTAACAGTTTTTATGTTCCCAATTTCTAAGTAAGGTAAGACCCACCTACCTACATGTATGAAACAATTAGAGGATAATGAGAGAATGTAATGAGGTTTTATGCAAGTGATACAAATGATGATTGTTAAAGAAGCACGTTGACTTACTAATTTATACCTCATTCTTCTTGTTTGACATGGATTCAAAGCCATTGCCAAAGGAGCTAAAGAAGGACAAGGGAACACAGCACAATCATTAAACAAGGCTTTAGAGGAAGTGGGATAAGTTTCACATTAATTGAAAAGAGATAGGAAGGAGTCTAGGAGAGAGGAAAATAGTAGGTAGAAATGTGTAGACAGGCAGAAGAATGGTGGATGGGGAAATAGTATGGAACCCAGTATGAGCAAATTCAGATGCCCGTTCCCCTGAGGAAATGAGGTCAGATTGTCTAAGACCTTGAATTCCTAGTGTCATGGACTTCTGGGCAGAGGGTGTTTTTTGTATTCTTTTAGCTCTAACCCTGTGTGTCATGGGAAGCAGAAGCAATTTCAGGTATTTCGAACAGAGGTGGGTCCTCACTGTTCACGGCTATTGAGGCCCCTGGAGCCCTGGCCACAGCTGCTGCTTCTGCTGTCCCTGCCAGTGGCACTAAAGTCAGGGAAATACTTCTTTCTTCTTCACCTTCCAGCTTCCAACCAATGGTACCACTGGCAGCAAAGAGGAGGATTTGGAAGGACAGTGTAAAGCCAAGAGACAATAGACACTGTTTGGCACAACTCACATATAATTGTCCATGTATTCAGTAGTTACTAAATGAACAAAGGGACTTTTCAGTAGTGATAGATTAAAGCAACTTATACTTGTCTATTCATATGTTTTAGGAAATCAGCAAATGCCAGCTGTCACTACAGCACAGTGACATTAACTAGAATCTTTCTGGACAATGTCAGCAACAAAGACCTGGTAAAGAATTATTAGCCTTCTAAGAAAGACCTACAAAATGCAGAGAGTGAGTAAAATGTGAAATGGATGTCATTGAGCTAAGAGAATCAGATCTAGGATGAGCCAGCATTGAGAAGACAGGAATGGCCAAAAAGTTTGAGAATCTTTGAGTCTCAGGTTTGAGATACCAACACTTAGTATCTAGCTGTGCCCCCTCTGGGTTCCTCTCTATACTCCGCTTTATGGTATTAGCTCAGTGGATAGACTTCTCAGATTTACAGAAAAGTCTTGTGGCCTCTTGTACCTAGAATATAATCTGAATCGGTTTGCTGTGATATACACATGCAGCCCAAGTAATTTCTGCCAATTAATAGTGATGGTTCTTGGTTTTCACTCTGGACATGCCATGGACATGTCAGTTCCAAAGACCCTGAGTCACCTAATGAGGTCCTTATTTTGTTTGATAGGAAACTGAGGGTAAGATGAGTCAATGACTTGCTCAAGATTAAACAGTATTCTTTTTGCTTTACCAGTTTGATAGGTTTTTCTAAAACCTATTGCCTTTGTTTTTTTCCTTGACTGTTGGTGACATCATAAAGTATGATCCCTCAAAATACTGCCACAACCTAAAGAAAATAGGGGAGGATTTCACAAATGCTATCCCCATATCCAGCCTCACTTGGGAATTGGAAGGAGGGAATGATCCTATGAGTAAGAAACGACGAGGAGAATTCTCTGACTTTCACAGCCCTGCCAAGAAGATAATAAAAGTGCAGAAGAATGAGGGTTTCACTGCATCTCTGGCTTTGAGACCAAAACCTAGTAGCATAATGGGGAGTCCACATTTAATACAACAACAGGCTGCACAAAATACACCTCATAATTCCATTACTCCTAAATCACCCTATGTACCTGATTCTGATAGTCAGAAACTTAAAAATGTATTTTTTCAGACGTCTGACTTAGAAACTACCAAAAAGAGAAATAGCATGTCTGATGATGATATTGATTCTGAAGATGAATTAAGACTAATGATTGCAAGAGAGGAAAACCTAGAGAAAACTACATGGTCCTCAATAAATGGATCTGAAAATGATCCCTTTGAAGTTGTAAGAGATGATTTTAAATCACATTTTCACAAATTTCATACTTCAACAGGTTTAGGCATCAAAAATAATGTCTTTTGCCTCAGTAGTGAAGATAATGTTATGGGAAATGATTGTGACTCTGATTCAGGAGATACAGATGAAATCATTGCAATGAAAAAAAATTCTGATAAGATCAAAAACAGTGTAGAATTTTCACAAACAGAAAAGTCTATGCACAAGAAAACTTATTTGAAAAATAGAAAAAAATGTGATCTTTCTGTTGATTGTATTAAAGTACAAAAAAGAAAAAACAAAGAGATAGCCCTCAGTCACAGAATTAAGCCTCTTAGTTGTGAATCTCCGATTGAGTCCAGTAGCAGTGAAGATGCTGATTCTGTATCAGAATCAACCGAGTCTGAAGGAGATAAGGAGTATAACACCATGATGAAAAACTGTCTCCATATGAATCTCACTTTAGCTGATTTGGAACAGTTGGCTGGCAGTAACCAGGAGGCTCCAAAAGGGGATACTGAGAACAATGGCCAGAAAACCACTGCCAAGTCTGACAGAGCCTCTAAGAGCCACAGAACTCCAGGTGGCCTCCACAAAGGCCAACAGTGTATTCATCCTGAGGAGATTGTGGCTTCCCTTTTAGAAGGAAAAGAGAACACACATGGAAAACAGGAACCAAAGGAAAATACCTTAAAGCCAAAATTCCAGGCTTTCAAGGGAGTAGGCTGTCTCTATGGAAAGGAATCAGTGAAAAAATCCTTGAAAGAGAGTGTTGCCTCTAACAATATTAATGAAGATCATAAATCCTTGAAACTTGAGGATCCCAGGAACATGTCCATGAAAAAATGGTCCTTGTATGCTAATGGCCCATCAAGTAAACTGACTCTTTTCCAACATGCAAAGAAGGCAAATGACTCAAACCAAATTCAGCCTCAAAAGAGACAGTCTACTTTTGAGAGCCAGGCTCACAAGGTGGTATTCCCTAGCAGTTCAGAAAAGGGAAATGGAAATCCTATTTCTAGTCTGTTGCCACTAAAAGATAAGAAATCTTTGAGTCTTGGTGCCAAGACTCCCAGGAGAGGCTTTGATGAAGACTGTTGCCGCAGGACTGGAAAGTCAGGAGAGAGCTCCGAAAAGAGGCCTGATCTGTGCAGCCGCAAGGCCCCTGAGAAATCACCAGAGGTCTCCTCCAGGAGAGACCCTCAGGGAAGCAAAACTGACTTCCCACTTTCTGTTAATAGTTCATCAGATGTTAATGCTAAGGATAAGCACGCTGAAGATAATCAGAAGCGTTTGGCAGCCTTAGAGGCAAGGCAGAAAGCAAAAGAAGTACAAAAGAAGTTGATTCACAATGCTCTGGCAAATTTGGTGAGTATATTTTCAGTCTAGGAATTTAACAAGAACTTGTTTCCAAGTCCAACCTTTCTTTCCCACGAAGGTAGACGGGCTCCTTTAGAGCTGAATGTTTGTGTTTTGTGTCCTTGTATCTTTAGTAGATCCGGATATCTCTTTAGAAGCTGTAACTGATATAGTTAAGTGATATGTCCTAATATGTCTGAATGTACGTATAAATCACTTGCCAAGTGATTCATATCTTACCAAGGTTTACTGTAATGAGTCTTTATTCATTCTTTCAACAATTGTTAACTACCTGTGAAATTCCAGGCCTTCACAGCAAGTGCTAGATTTACAGAGAGGATCACTGTTAGGTGGTCGGTATTGGCTTACAGTGTGGTGGACAGAAGGTCACAGTTCCATGGGATGAGAAAGAAGTACGCCTGTGTGCTCTGACAGCACACTGGAGGCATACCAATTTGTTGGCAGTGGTGGGGGGGAGGGGGGTGGGGAGCCAGTGCTTCCTCAGCTGAACTGATTCTAGTGTGAAAGCATCAGTGGGAATTGGTCTGGCAGAGGTAAAAGGGTACGAAGAGAGAGGAAAGGCATTCCAAGATAAAGGAATAGTTTGTACAAAACTGAATATTTGCAATCAGTGTGATTAAATGTATAGAGTACAAGATGGTGAGAAATGAGATGAGAGGGATAAGTAGGGGTGAGGTGTGAAGAGGCTACAGGGGTTGGACTTTATTCTCAAAGCTGTGAAAAGACTAAAGAACTTGAAGCAAGGGAATGGAGATTAGTTGTGTATATATCGGAACAGGAGTTGGCAAACTAGATAGAGCTCACAAGCCACTAGCCCATGGCCTATTTTGGAAGAACCTCCAAGCTAAGAATGGTTTCTACATTTTTAAAGGGTTTAAAAAAGAAGAAGAATACAGAACCAAAACTATATGTGGCTTGCAAAGCCTAAAATATTTACTCTCTGGTCCTTGACAGAAAAAGTTTGCCAACTTCTGTTTGGGAAAGATGGTTCAGGACATGATGAGAACAACAAATCAAATGGGACAGACAGCCTGTGGGAGGTCTTGAGCCAGAACCAAGGCAGTGACAGTGGGAATATATTTTTAAAATAGCAAGAAGGTCCAACTGATGGGACTTGGTAATAAACTGGAAATGGAGAGAAAGAGAAGTTTCTATCTTGGGATGATGGCATCATTCACTATATAAGAAAATAGGGTCAGAAATAGACTTGCTAGGGGAAGGAGATGAGGGGTTGTCTTAAGGGTAATGCTTTTGATGCCCACTCTAGGATGGTTATTCAGAGGACAAGCCAATGCACATCATCTTTGGTTCCAACAGTGAAAGTGAAACAGAGGAGACATCCACTCAGGAGCAAAACCATCCAGGAGAGGAACCAGTAAAAGTAAGAAATTTAGGATGTCCATGTCGGCATTCCTATACTTTTGCAGATCCATTTCTGCTTGTTGCATACCAAGACTTGCACACAACTGCTGGGCTCAACATAAAATCCTCTGGGAGCCATAGTGAAACCCAGGGCTCCCCTGACCATCACGCATGGATACCACAGGGGCCTTAGAGATTTTCTCCTACATAAATCTATCCACATCATCTGCCAAGTGACATCAATATTATTGAAACCCTGCAGAAAGTGTTCACACATTTAATAACTCCCCCCATTCCAGGCTGCATTAGGAGCCTCTGGATTTAGTGACCCAAGGGGCCAAGTAGATATCACTGAGTCAGAAGTTTCCATTCTAACCACCATCCAGTCTTTCCTGGGAGATGCATCTGGGTTGTTGTTCCATACATGTGAGGAGGAAGATTACATAATGAAGGAAATACTGTCTTGGTTATTAATAAATGTTTCTATCTTTACCTATGTAACAGGAAGCCGTGGGTGGAGCCTCTGGGAAGCTCTTTGACAGCAGCGATGATGAGGAATCTGGTTCCGAAGATGACAGTAACAGGTTCAGAATTAAACCTCAGTTTGAGGGCAGAGCTGGACAGAAGGTTAGTGAAGACTGAAAATAATAAAACTTGCAACATGTCCTTATTTTTCGACATAATCCTTAAATCTATGCTAGTGCAGGCAGACCTTGACCCACACTCCAGTGTTAAGGTGTTTATTTTAATAGTGAGTCCTCCATGACCCTCTCTGATTGGTTCATGGGTAGGTGAGGTTATGCAAACATTAATGTAGTGAATTTCATGGCATGGAGGTATACTTGGAAGGTCTTGTTTATAAGTTATTTCTTGGGAATATGGCTGTCAGTTGTCTTTGTGTTTTGTCTTATAGCTCATGGATTTGCAGTCTCACTTTGGCACTGATGACAGATTTCGCATGGACTCCCGATTTCTAGAAAGTGATAGTGAAGAGGAACAGGAAGGTAAATGCCTTATTGTCCAAACAAACAGTCCTGATGTCAGAGCTGGGGGACCTTGAGAAGTCATGTAGTCTAGCTTCTTCACTTAACACATAGAGAAACTCTGTACCCCAAGACACTGAATTGTGGAGCTTGTAATCCAATAGTTAGCTTACTCAATACTTCTTGAGTTTGTACATATTAATTTATTTATAAAATTATAAATACCTGAAGCTGCCAGAAAAGACAGGAATAGTTAGCATCCACCAAAGATACCATCTTCCATCATCCTGTTCCTGGCATTAGAGAGAAGGCAAGGACCCTACCTGTCAGTAGATCAGGTCCTGGTGAGGCTGTGGAAGACGGTTACATCACACTTGGCTTACTTAAAGGAAGTGTTTATCTTCCCTCCAGCGTGTGTGCTGGGTGCAGGTTTTTAAAAACAATGTACCATTAAATGTCACTCTACGTAAATTCATCCCATGTGAATATATCTAACAGCAGTGATGCTACCAGAAGCATCCTGATTCTGCTCTTACTTCTATACTGTTTTCTACACCAGTGGTTCCAGACTTTCTCTACAAGATCTTCTACTCTTATCCTTTGCAAAAGACCTTACCTCGTACCTCCTACCATCCTCACTTGAGGATGGCCACCTCAAGTGAGCTCCCTGCTTTCCTTTCCAATCTCAGAACTACTCTGTCCTTACTTTTTTCCTCTTCATGAGTTAATCTAATCTGCATCTTAATCTTCCTCATTCATACCTCCTGTTAGCTTCCTTTCTTATGCACATCTTCATACTTTCCCTTTCTTCTATCTCTTCCCTCTTTCTACAGACATACGTCTCATAGGTTCAAAAAGCCATTTCTTAAACCCTGCCAGTTTTCAAGTTGCCACTCCTATCTTTTTTCAGTTCTAAACCTGAAATGAAAAAATAAATTGCACCTAATTTAGAAGCAGTTGGCTTTTTATTGAAAATACAACCTCTGGAAATGATGCTCTTGATTCTTTCAGGTGATTATTGTGTATATTGTACATTTCTGAAAACAAGTGTTCAGAGAGTAAGTTCTCCAGGATCCACAGCAAATTATGTTTCAGAGCTTCTCGCTCAAAATTCCATGTTGAAAACAGGAATGGACAGAACCTTGGGAATAGCCTAGAAGCTATACATAGAGTTTACTTTCTAACTTCTGCCACTTTTGTCTGTCTCTTTACAACTCTTTAGTATGCATTCCCTGGACATACTAACTGGTTCACCAGATGCAGTGGCACCTTCTCAAGCTTCTTCAGCCTGCCTGTAGCATTTGTCACTGTTGATCATCCTTCTTGAACTGTTCTTTTTCCTTGGCTTCCATTGCACTATAACTTCCTTATTTTCTTCTTAATTCTCTGTGCCTAATTTTCCCTTTGCCTTTAGATATGTAAAGGTTCTTTAAGTCCCTGTGGCTTTAACCTTCTTTTGTGCATGAATATTTTCCAAATCTGGGTCATCTTTGCTCCTGACTGTTCTGCTGAGCTCCCAATTATTCTTTTTTCAATGCCTGATGGATATTTCTCACAGGTGTCCCTGAACGCATGTTAAAACGCAGCAAATCCCAAACTGAATTTACTCTCTCTCAGGTGCTCTGGACCCTTCTGTTTCTGTTGATGGTACTTCCATTCTTAGGGCAGTCAGACATAGAATCTCTGTCTTTTGTTTCTTTCCTTCCCAGCTTTTGAGGCTGAATTTTTTGTGAGTCGCACAAAGACTGTCCTGCAGGTAAGCAGCCTACAAATAGCTTGCAGCCAGTCTACAAATACCCTGAGCCCTTTCTAGCATTGTGTTCTATTTCCTAATGGTCAATATTAGGGTAAAATTGAAAGTACCATTTTCTAAAGTCAAAAATTGTTGAATATTAGCAGTTTCATATGGTTTAACCTAATGCAATGTAAACTCTTTGCACTTTCTTATTTCAATGTACGTATTCATTTCTTCCCTTGCCTGGCATGCTCTCCTTCCTCCTCAGGGGATCTACATTGTCTTTCCTACCTTAGACTCCACCTGGTTTATAAAACATTTCTTAATCCAATTGAACATAATCTTTACCTCTTTTGAACCCTTAGACACTTTTGGGTCATCTCTATAGAGAACTTATTCAAATCAGCATTTTATTCTGTTTATTTCTGTTACTTGGTTGTTTATATCCTGCAGTAATTTGAAAAGGTCTTTAAGGCTCACTTAGACTTCTTTTGTATTTCTATCTATAATCCAGACTAGCTGTTAAATGTTTAACTTTGTTCTCTGATATTTGTCTGTTTCTAGTAGCTAAGGATAACAAGCTTCTAGGGTTCCACAGTGCCCTGTGTGTAGGCTTTCTTCCTGCAATATTTATTACTGAATCTAAAGGCTAAAGTAACTGTCTACTAACATCATATTAATAGTCAGTAAAATTAGCATCTTTCACTATCTTTCATTTTTAGATTTACATGTAATTTAGATTAATTTTTAGAAAGTTAAAAAATCAAAGAATCTCTAATCACTTTAGTTTTATAATTAGTATCTTGCTCTATTACATTTGTCAATCTTTACCTTAAGAACTTTTAGACTTGCCACTGAAAGCCATTAAATTCAGATTTCATTTTTATAATTACAAACAGAAATGGGAATTTTGTTTGCTGGTCATGCAGTTTCTAGATTCACTATGACATTGGGGATCTTGGGGATAGGGAGGTTAGCAAAACAAGGTTTAACTTTTCTTCTTCATATCTTAATGTGCTTTGCACATGTTTAGGTGCTTGATAAATATTTGATTATTGAGACTTCTCAAGTTATGTTTGCCAAGAGATTACTAATTATCCTCTTCCCTCTAAGAAATAAATGAAAAGAAAACTGCTGAGGAAGAAGAGCTTGCTGCAGAAAAGTTGAAAGCCCTGAATGTTGTGCAGAGTGTTTTGCACATCAACTTAAGCAGTTCTACAAGCAAAGGATCAGTAGCTGCTAAGAAATTTAAGTATGGTTTATGTTTCATCCCATTCTGTCCTCTTTTCCTTTGCCATAAAACGAGGCCATTTTAAACTTCCTGGGGAGAGCAGTTAGCAACATGTATCAGACCCTTAAAATTATACTTACCTTGACCTAGTGATTCACTTCAAGAAACTAATCTTAAATTATTTCTGTATTTATTATTAGTAAAAAAATTGGAAAACTGTTTAAATATTAATAAATGTAACTGTTTACTATGGAAAATTTCCATCATATAACCTAGAAAGACTAGTGTAATGAAACCCCTGTGTACCATCACCCAGCTTCTACAATCACCAACATGTGACCAGTTTTCTCTTTGACACCTTTACTCACTTCCCCCTACTTTCCTCACTGAAATATTTTATGCAAATCCCAATAGCATATCATTTTATCCATATATTTTAGTATGTTTAAAATAATATTAAACATTTTTAAAGATCCAGGACAAGTCAAAACTAGATAATTTAAAATATGATTGCTTCTAAGGAACTCCTAATACACTTCTTTGATATTATGTGGCTTTTTCTTGCTCAAAAAGTGGAATTGCCTTGGTATTGCATTATAATTTGCTATTAGTTTTTTGCATTAATGTTCTGAATTGTCTCTTCCAACTTATCACTCTTTTTTTTTAATAGGGACATCATACGTTACGATCCAACAAGGCATGACCATGCCACTTACGAAAGAAAAAGAGGTGATAAACCAAAAGAAAGGTATATTAAGCTACTACTTCTAGTAGCAGGTTCATTTGAATTAATCTCATTTCAGACAGTGAGAAAAGTAGATAGTAACAAGTATCACATCCATTGGTCCCCATTGTATTTAGTTTAAGAACAGGGAAGGGGGAAAGAGAGGAATTATTGATGTGGTTGAGAGAGTCTTACTTTTGACAAAGGAATCTCATGCATAGAAATGATGATATGTGCCCCTTCTCTAGTAGGTGTCTTCTACTTATATTAGTTTCCTGTGGCTTCTGTAACAGATTGGTGACTTAAAACCACAAAAATTTTTCTCAAAGTTCTGGAGGCTAGGAGTCTGAAATCCAGATTATTGGAAGAGCTGTGTTCCCTCTGGAGATTCGGGGGGGAAAACTCCATTTCATGCCTCTCTCTTAGCTTCAGGTGACTGCCAGCAATCTGTGGTATTCCTTGGCTTGTGACTATATTATTCCAGTCTCTGCCTCCATCTTCACGTGGGCTTCTCATTTCTATTTGTCTCTCATCTTTGTGTCTGTTATAAGGACACTTGTGATTCCATTTAGAGTCTGCCTGGATAATCTCTTCATTGCAAAATCCCTAACTTTATTACAAAGACCTTTTTTTCAAAATAAGGAAATATTCACACATTCCAGGAATTAGGGCCCGGACATATCTTTCTGGAGGCAACCATTCTATCCACTGCACTACTCTAGTGTGGTAGGAGCGTCTATTTCTTATAGATATGCTGTCATTTTGATAAATATGGCAAATATATGGAGCAACCAGTAACTTTGCCTGATTTAATTTTTTGATTTTCCTACTATTTAAAATCACTAAAGGCACTGTGGTATCCTGAATTAGATCCTGGAACAAAAAAGACACTTGTAGAGAAACTGGTGAATTGGGAACAGAGTCTGTGTTTAGTTAATAGTAGTGTACCAGTGTTAATCTTTTAGTTTTGACAATTGTATCATATCTATGTAAGATGCTACCATGAGGGGAAACTAGGTGAAGGTTATTTGGGAGCACTGTTTCCAGTTTTTCTATAAATCTAAAATTATTCCAAAATTAAAGATTTCTTTTAAAAAGAATCGCATACCAGACCAAAGTAGAACATAAACATTCCCTGCAATGTAGGATTCCACATTGCAATGTGATTCTGGGTAGTCTCTGGAGAGGTTGCAGTCAAAATGTTGCTTGGGGCTTCAGTCTCCGAAGGCCTGACTAAGCCTCGCGATGTACTTCCAAGATGGCTCACTCACATAGCTGTTAGCCAGTTCCTCACCTTGTTGGCTGCTCCATTAGGCTGCTTAAGTGTTCTCATAACACTGACCCAAAAGAGAGATAGAAGGAGGAAGCCACAGTATATTTTATGACATAGTCTTAGAAGTCACACAGTGACACATCTGCCTTATTCAATTTTCTTGAAATAAGTCACTAAGTCCAACCCATAATTTTATAGGGGAAGGGGAGATTAAGCACTCATTCCTGAAGAGAGAGGCATTGAGGAATTTGTGGACATATTTTAAACTACCACAACCTGTCCTCTGGTTGAAAATTGTTTTATATTCCTACCATATGCAGAATATGCACAACCCTGCTCTAGACTCCCCAGAAGTCTCACCTTTTTATAGTGTCAGTTCAAAATCTAGGATGTTGTCATCCAAATTAGATTTGGTGTAGATGAGGCTTATATGTTGTAGTTTCTTGGGTACAGCACCTTGAATACAGTTCTTTTTCATCGGAATACCTGCTAACTAAAGAGACAGTTGTCTGCCCCTCCCCCAACATAGTGGTGGGACAACATAGGATAACCACTGTAAACACTATTCATTGGAGGAACACAGGAGGCACAAAGGAGTCACTGGTCCATAGTAGTTCTGAAATCTAGGCAGGCAAATGTTGGGAGTTCTTTGATTAGAACTGAAAGCCTGGGAATAATGCTCCATGGTTCTTGCCTCTGCCTTTTGGCTTATCCTTCCTTGTTTATGAATGGTAGCCCATGTTTGCAGCTGAGTAATTTTCTCAGCCTGCTTTGCTTGTAGAAATGTGGGAGTCCAAAAGGCTCTTCATTGTGAAATGTCTCTGTACCTATCAGTCCAATCTAGTAGTGTTTCTGTTAATATAATTCTCTTAAAATACTTGTGGGTTTCCTGTGAATCTTCTTGGGGTTCACTCCATTAGACAAAAGTCACACCCACAAATCACTGTAAGATAAGCCTTTTTTACTGTGGGGTTCTGCTGAGACTGCTGAGAGTCAATACCTTTTAAAGGAGTTTAACTCCTCAGAAGCCCTCTTGTTTGAACAATTGAAGTTTCTGAGCTATGTTTAGGGTCTTAACAAAGGATTTTATTTTATATTTAGACTGGTCTACAAAGTTTTCTCTTCAGAGTCCAATAGTAAATATATTAGGCCAGATGGTCTCTGTTGCAGTGACTCCACTCTGCCTTTGTAGTAGAAAAGCAGCCATACACAATACATAAAACAAATAAGGGAGACTGTGTTCCAATAAAACTATTAGTAGGACACTGAAATTTGCATTTCATATAATTTGTATATGTTATGAAATCATCTTTTTATATTTTTCCAATCATTTCAAACTATAAAAATTATTCTTAACTTGCAGTCTGTACATAAATAGGCAGCAGCTTGGATCTGACCCAAGCTTTACCAATACTTGCTTTACACCATATTTTCCTGAGAGTCTTAGATTTGTTCTTTGCTTAGAAGACGTTTCTTAAATTTCATGTCATTTGCCTTCTAGAGAGTAGGAGTCTTCAAAACCATGAGGTCCTAGCTCCTTATAAAAAAAATTATGCCTTTAGTTTCACTATCTCTGCTCATATTTTACTGTAAGCAGCAAGAAGAAATCAGAAAATATCTTCAACAGTTTCCTGGACATGTCTTTAGCTAGTTCACCCGTTCATTAGGTACATTTTATACTTCCCAGTTAATAAAGGTGACAGTATTTCTAAACCTTCTGCCACTATGTAGCAATGACCTCCTTTCCTCCATTTTCCAATAGCATTTACCTCACTTTTCTGCAATTCTTTACCTGAAGCCTCAATGGCCGTGTAGTTTCTACTAACAGTTTCTTCAGGGCTCTTCAGGCTTTTGCTAACACCCGCCTCACTGACCTTCCAACTTCTGCCTATTGCCTGGGCTCTAAAGTCACTCCTACATTTTGGGCTTTTATAGCAGTACCCCACTTCTAGGTACCAAAATATGTATCAGTTAGGTATTGCTATGTAAAAAATTGCCCCAAAACTCAGCTTGAAACTAAATTTTTATTAGGTCCCAGTTTCTGTGGGTCAGGAATTTGGGGGCACTTCACCAGGTAGTTCTAGCTCAGAGGCTTTCAATAGGTTGCAGTCAAGATGTCACCTAGGGCTGCAGTCTCTGAAAGCTTGCAATCTGCTTGCAAGATGGTTCACACACTTGGCTGTTGGCAGGAAGCCTCAGTTCCTTGCCTTATTGACCTCTCCTTTTGGCTATTTGAGTGCCCTCACAACATGGGATCTGGCTTCTCCCAAAGCCAGTGATCCAGAAAGGGGAGAGAGCAAGGAGAAAGCCACAGTGCATTCTATAACCCTGCTCTCAGTAGTCACACACCATCACATCTGCCTTATTCTGTTCCTTAAAAGAGGTCATTAAGTATAGCCCACACTCAAGGGATGGGGGAATTAACTTCTGCATCTTAAAGAAGGAAGTATCAAAGGACCTTTGGGCCACTTTTAATACGACTACATCATGGTTCAATGATAATCACTTGGAACTGTCTAAAGAACACCATTTTTCATAGAGCTCAGTTTCATAGGAGGCGTATCTGCCTTAAATTCTAACCAATGGTTTAATGAAGCATTAAAACTTTCTCTCTGTAAGATAGTCTCCACCAATAAGATGATCATTTAGGACATTATTATTTTAGGTAATATAGTTAGAATATTTGGCCTAGTAAATAGAGTAGACTCTAATAGAAAAGAGAATTTTAATCTTTTACTAGCTAAAAACTCAATATTGGAGACTGCCATGTAACTCTGGTTTAAGATCAAAAAGAAAAACATATTCCTAAACATAGAGCAGGTTGATGGTAATAGAAAAATTTCATTCCCAAACAGACTAGATTTAGCACATTTATAAGGCATTTCTAAAACAGAATTATGACTAAATCCTTTAATGTCAGTGTCATAAAACTCATAGAATTTTAGAATTTGAAAAAGTCTTATAAGTCATGTGGTTTAACATGGTTGATTTTACAAATGAGGATACTGAGGCCCATTGCAGTTAAGTGATTTTCTTACTCATAGCTAATATCTTAGGTGTGACTTCTGAAATGTAGTTCAGAGGATAAGAGATAGGAGAATATGATTCTTGTTTAATACTTGGAGCTGTTTGAAATAGTTTTGTCTATAAAAAGCTTTTTGGTTAAGGTTCTGCCTTTATGAGTTTTATATGTAGATCCTCTTGGTTGTTGAAAGGATGGGACTAAAGTTATCCAAGGTGTTTTTCTTTCCTGATTTCTGGAAACTTTCCAAAAATTGACTTTTTTTGTGATGCACATATCTCTATATATGTCAATGCAGTAAAGCAAAACGAAAGAAGAAAAGGGAGGAAGCTGAGAAGCTACCTGAGGTATCTAAAGAAATGTATTATAACATTGCTACGGATTTAAAACAAATATTCCAATCTACAAAAGATACCATTGAAAAGGAAGACAACACACCTTGGAATGAGGACTCTGATGGAGAGAAAGCCGAAGTAGTCCAGGACCCTACAGCTCTGATGACTGGGGATGAACAGCCCAGCGGGTTCACATTCTCCTTTTTTGATTCATACACTAAAAATGTAAAGGAAGGTACATTTTTTTTTAAACGTTTTCATTTCAAGCGGTTTGAACTTAATTGATTGAATCTACTGTAACTGTAATGATTTAACCTTAGCTGAAGAAAGGATTCTTTCTTCCATCTAGATAAACAGTATTACAGTATTATAGTCAGCATTACATGACCATAAATGTACTGTGCCTAGAGCTGTGTTTAACACAGTAAGAAATTGTTCTTGCATTTGGAAGCAAACTTCTAGATAGCTGCCATATGAAGGGAAGCCAGAGAATAATGTGCAGCATCCCTTCTAATGTTGAGTAGAAATAGTCATGAAGAAGTATAAGAAGTCATATATTTAAATAGCTTTGTATCTTAGATGCAGTTGGAGAAGCCATGACTTCAGGAAAACCAGTGCTATATGGTAGGGAAAGGGAAGAAATAGGTAACTCTGGCTCTATACAAATAAGCTATGTCATCAATACACCAGTTGTTTCAAACTTTATCCTTGGAGATTCGCCAGAACCTAGAGAAAAGTATCAGCACCAGTATAAACAATTTGGCATTCCATTTCAGGAGGTTTACCTCTGAAGTCCTACATAGTCTAAAAGTTAAAAACACCTATTCCTTAGGAAGTTGCTCCTCACCTAGTGTTTAAGATGAAGTGTAGCTTTTCTGGAAGTTCATTGTAAAAAGCAAGATATACCTATACAGGAGAATACATGCACAGCTAACAATAAGCTCTATTTTAAAGATGAGCAGTTAAAGTAGTATCCATGTGTTTAGCAGGTGAGTATTAAATGCCAGCTTTGTAGTGCTCCGAAAGGAGGTATAGCAATCTAGTCGTTTTTCCAAAATTGTTCTAAATAAGACACAATATATCATTGCTCTGCTTACTTCATTCTCTTGCCTGTGTTGTCCATTTGAGTACCAAGGTCAGCCCTAAACTGTTGAACAGAGTTGATATGATATAGATAACTGTCTTTAATTCTTCTAACTTTGAGAGCCATGTGTGAGAAATTGACCTTGAAATGAGTACTAAGACACCTCAGCAACCTGGGAGATGTGTTTTGTGTACTTAGAAAATTATGAGGACTTGTGAGGTGATCACCCACATCTTATAGCAGAAGCTTTTTCAGCAGTTTTAGAAAGAGGCTTTGGGAATTGAAAATATAAAGATATGTTCCTTTTCTCATTTATGAATAAGCAGGAAGGCAACCTGGTTTCACTGCATCATGTTACAGTTTAGGCTTCTCATGCTAGCACAGGTGCCATGCTTATTTTTTTTTTTCTTTTAAATTGTGTTGCTCATTTATAAACCTTTAGTTTGTATATGTTTTTATAGTGTTACTATATTCCTTACCAGATCACCGTAGCAATGCCCAAAAATATGATAATAGCTTCTCTCAATATTTGAAAATCTAAAAAGATACTACATATTTTGAATTAATGATTAAGATATTTGAAATTTAGAAATATGTGTGCATGGTGAAAGTAAACAAATTAGTGTGTCCACAAATAATTGGTCGTTAGGTTACAATTCTGTCATCTTTCATTGTCATGACGATATAGAGACCTATAGAGTTGAGGCAGTGAAACCTGGGAAGATTGCCTGGCAGGGAGACCCTCGTTTCCAAGACAGCAGTTCAGAAGAGGAAGATGTTACTGAAGAAACAGATGACAAAAAGCCCAGCCCTGGGTAAGTAATGTGTTTCTGTCCAGGTTTATTTCATAATTCATAAAATCTGAGTTAGACATGCTTTAGAAATGTTATAGAAGTATCTAAGCTTAGCTTCTCAAGACAATTTTCTTTTTTTTGGCTCCTTTAGAGAGTTCTGTAGCCTTTTTGTAATTGTAATTGGGAGCATGTTTCCTTTTCTTTGAAATTTGGATAGACTGGGTAGGGGATATGACGTGCATGGGGAAGAAAACCTGCCACTGAAGTCCCTGATCTGGAAAGAGTATGCTTCAGCTCGTTGGCTCCTACCCCATGGGAAACACTGGCAAATTGGGTAGCAATGGTGGGGTGAGAATATCAACAATCGGCACAGGGAAGATAGAGCTTGTACTTAAGTAAGTCTTCGTTACCAGAGTTTCAGGTAGAAGAGAAGAATGTTGAATAGAGAAAGGGTGGTATCACTTTAACTCAGGAAAGAAAAATGAGCAAAACACAAAGCGTATATATTTAAGGAATAGTTCATTTATACTTACAGTGTAAACATTTCTTAAATATTGAAATTAAGTGGCCAATTCTCTCTTTCTCTCTCACTTCAGAGAAGTATCATTACCTGAGAAAGAGACCACTAGATTTTTCTTTTTCTCTAAGAATGATGAGAGACTTCATGGTAAGTCAATTTTTTGATTAAATGGTATAGAACAGGTAATAGTACAGCTCTCACCATAGCGCATTCTGATATACTAACATGCGTCCAAGTAAGAACTGATTGGGAAAAATTCTGATCCTTTGCAATGTCATGTGCTTTAGCCCCCTCTGTTAGACAGATGCATGTTGACTTGCAAAGCTCTGGAAAACTGAAAGCTCCCACTTGCCACTTCCCTCACTTGTTCACTATCCTCAACAAGGGCTTGTTTTGTTCCAGGGGCTTACTGAGATACTAGACGTACAAAACTCCTAAGTCTTTAGTACCCTAAAAAGTTCACATGAACTATCTCAATATCTTGTAATAACCTATAATGGAAAAGAATCTGAAAAAATATATATATGTATAACTGAATCACTTTGCTGTACACTTGAAACTAACACAACATTGTGAATTAACTATACTTCAGTAAAAAAAATAGAAAAAAAAGTTCACATGAAAACTCTGAGGCTGCTGATGAAGTCATTTCTTTTTTTTTTTTAAAATATATTTATTTTATTTATTTATTTTTGGCTGCATTGGGTCTTTGTTGCTGTACGTGCGCTCTCTCTAGTTGCAGTGAGCGGGGGCTACTCTTCATTGCGGTGTGCGGGCTTCTCATTGCAGTGGCTTCTCTTGTTGCAGAGCACTGGCTCTAGGCGTGCGGGCTTCAGTAGTTGTAGAATCCGGGCTCAGTAGTTGTGGCTCACGGGCTCTAGAGCACAGGCTTAGTAGTTGTGGTGCACAGGCTTAGTTTCTCCGCGGCATGTGGGATCTTCCCGGACCAGGGCTTGAACCTGTGTCCGCTGCATTGGCAGGCAGATTCTTAACCACTGCGCCACCAGGGAAGGCCCAATGAACTCATTTCTTAAGCCTAACACAAACAGAAACCAAGTTACATAATAGTAAATGGTTTATAAACAGTAAAATCCTAGTAGTTCTACATTTTCATTTTGTAAAGAAAACAAAATATTTTTAAAAATTAGCATAAATTGGCCGGGGGCGGGGGGGAAATGGTCTTAACTAGAATTGAAGACCTTGATAATGCCAGCACTAGAATATTGTCTGTTTTAATATTAATGGGCTGTCTTATCCTTCTTTATTTTCCCCTTTTAGGTTCTGACTTATTCTGGAGAGGAGTGGGAAGTAATATTAGCAGGAATTCTTGGGAGGCCAGAACAAACAGCTTGCGTATGGTGAGTAGTTGTATCTTCATATTAATTTAAAAGATATGGTGTTATCTTTGTGTTAATATTTGCCTGGTGTAAGAATATAGGAGGGCATGAAACTTAAGATAGCTGAGAACGTGACTTAAATGCTCAGAATTATAGTGCTGGAAGAGAAGTTTTAAGTTGTTTACTTCAATCAACCCATGGTGCAGTAAGGAGACTGAAGAGTGGCCTCACTGAGTGACTGGAATGAGTTCTGGCCATGCTTATTAAGTAGCAGGAAATCATAAGACTTTTGAAAGACTGAATTACAGTTTCCATTGTAAACACTTAAAGCCAAAAGTTTGAATATCCCCTGTACATTCCAAGTGAGCACTTCCAAAATGGCTTCTACAACCCTGACATTGAATAACCTAAATTTTACTTTATAGTTACTAAACACCTTGGAAAGTATTTACCTCTATTTTTAACAAAGGCTTTTGGTTTTATGTTTTTCTAGGACTGTCGGAAGAAACATAAAGATGCCAAAAGGAGAGTGAAACCAAAATAATAAGTGTCATCATTAGTTTTGATACTGAATGTGAACAAGGCTCACCTGTGGAAATTGGAGTGATCTAGAAAATAAGTTTAGCTGACAAAGAAGAATTCAGAGTGAAGGAATATTCAGAATCTTATCTGGTGGATATCATTCTGGTTGCTTTCTTTTTCTGTAGATTTCCTCTTCATTTGTTCCTAACTAATTACTTCAAATAATTAACCTGAACATTTTTTTTAATGAAGCACAAGATAGTCCCTCAAAATACTTTTCGTATATAATCTCTTTGCCCTCCATCTTCCATAACTAATGGCTATCTTCTGACACAAGGTTTACATAAAGCCTTTTAAAATATATGGATCAGAGCACTTGTATTTTCCAAGTTACATTTCGTGTGAATTATACTTGAAATATTTCTGATTGTATCAAATACACCTTACCTCCATCTTGTGGTTTTTGTTTAAGAGGTTGAAAACAAATCAGCCTTGAGTTCTGTACTTGTGTCCTGATGAATAAGCTAACTGAAATGCAGGATATTTCAGACCAACATCATGGGAGAGTTCTGTGAGGACCAGAAAAGGATGCCAAATGCAGAGTTTTCCTGTCCTTGGCCTCCATGAATTGAGGCCAAAATTCTAAATCCCAAAATTCTAATTAGACTAGAGGCTTTTGAAAAATCCAAGTGTCTGAAAGATATGTAGTCACAGTTAGGAGTCAAGACCCTGGGTCCAGATAGGGAAGCAGATTTAATACCTCATTAAATCACTGTGGCTAGGATTCAAGACAGATAAGCCTCTATCAAACTGGGCTCTGTACAAAATTATGCTATATATATAAAGTCCCAAGGGATTATCATTGAGCCATACTGTGTATATCTGAAATTAAGTATTTATTGATTTACATCTTGATCAAATATAAACTCTTTGAGGGCTGAGATATCACCTGGTTTGTTAACGGTTACGTCCACACTGTCTAGAACTATGTCTAGCACTAAGTGGGTGCTTAGTAAACAGGGTCCAAGGAACTAAGTAGCTGAAAAGTCATTCAAGATTCCTGTGCTTCCAAGACTTCAGACTTTGTGTAAAGCGGAAACCACCACTCAGGAGGATAAATAATCCAAATATTCCACCTTCTCTTGATGTTGATTATATTTATACCTTCTTATCTATTGCTGCATAGCAAGCCATCCCATTAACAGTCGTTCATTTTCCTCACAAATAAGCAACTTGGTCAGGACTCAATGGGGACTGCTCATCTCTACTCCGTGTAATATCATGGGAGTGGCCCAGCTGGGGCTAAAGGATCTATTTCTAAAATGGACTGCTCACTCAGTGCCTGTCCATTGGTTTCCTCACAGCATGGCAAATAGGTTTCAGGAGTAGGAAGCAGATGCTGCCAGTCTCTTAAGGCCTAGTCCAGAAATTGGCTCAGTTATTTCCACTGTATTCTACAGGTTAAAACACACTGAGCCCACCCAGACTCAAAGTGAGGGGACATAGATCCTCACCTCTCAGTGAGAAGTGTCCAGAGTTTTTGGCCATGTTTAAATGTTACACCCTCCCTTCTCCAGAGCAGACAAGTAACATCAAGTAGCCTTCTGCATTCCGTTTCTGCTCCCCAGATACAACCACCTTCAAAAACTTTGTTTCCTCTGATATTTATCTCTGAATTTCTACCTAACATGCTTATGCTGTGATTTCTTGGTTTTTCAGTTTTAGACATTAAATTTAGACATCAGACATTTTAAAATACTGGGCTGGCCAAAAAGTTTGTTTGGGTTTTTCCATACCGTCTTATGGAAGACTCAGATGAACTTTTTGGCCAACCCAATAATTAGACCTATCATCCCCACCTTTTTTTCCCTTGGACACATCTGTCTGGAAGCCCTCTGTCCTGCTCTAATCTGGGCTGTCTGGACAGATTATAAAAATGAACTGAACAAGGTGGCAACTTGAGGAATGTGAAAATTAAAACATTCGAAATACTTATAGTTAATAAGGTAAAGACACTACTAAATATATGTGTAGAAGTAAGTTAAGTTATTGGAGAGTCATCCCTTTGGGCAAGGACATAAAATCCCCTACTCTAATCCCTTTAGGGTGCTCCTAAACCATGTATGACTTGAATGAATGCTACACAGACTATCAAAGTGTTCTTAAACTTATCAAGGAATGCCTTATACATATTCTCAGATAGATTAGTTTTTTTCTGTCCTTTTATTGGATACACTAAACAGTTACATACAGAATTACTCTCAATTTGTCAAGGGCTAAAATTTCCGTCATAGTCTCTGGTGAGGTCTACTGTCCTTTGCATGGCTCTGGATTCCTTGGTTTTTTTTTTTTTTTTTTTAAGTATTTGTTTTTATTTATCCATTTACGGCTGTGTTGGGTCTTCGTTTCTGTGCGAGGGCTTTCTCTAGCTGCGGTGAGCGGGGGCCACTCTTCATCGCGGTGCGCGGGCCTCTCACTATCGCGGCCTCTCCTGCTGTGGAGCACAGGCTCCAGACGCGCAGGCTCAGTAGTCGTGGCTCACGGGCCTAGTTGCTCCGCGGCATGTGGGATCTTCCCAGACCAGGGCCCGAACCCGTGTCCCCTGCATTGGCAGGCAGATTCTCAACCACTGCGCCACCAGGGAAGCCCCTGGATTCCTTGGTTTTTAACCAGCAGATCCAAAAGGTGCTGGGCAGACTCACAGCAGTGATAATAAATACATAAGTAAGCAGACTAATATGCAAATAATTTTGTTTCCAATACAGGAAACACACAATAATTCTAAAGCTGGTTGTCAGGCATTTCCTTCCTTTTTATCTCTCTCCATATGGCTGTTACCATCACTTCTGCAGTAAAATTCATGAGACCTCTGCAGGTGGCACTGAAGGACACAAAAGGAGAGGCTTCTCTGAACACCACTGACCACCAGTGCTTCAGCTCCTCACAGACCATTTTGTGGCCTCTGCATTTCCCTGAGAAACAGGAGGGTCTCTTCAGATAGGTGGGTCAAGAGTTTTAGTATGCAACAGAATTATCCAGGATGCGTGTTAAAATGCATATTTTTGTGACCCACCTCCAGAGACTCAGCAGGCCTAGTCCATGCCCCAGGACTCTGCATTTTTGCAGACTCCAAGGTGGTTTGGTGTAGGTCTCCACTACACCAGAAAACATAGTCCTAGTGCCTAGGGCTGCTTTCCTTAACGGTCATCTAGTAAAGCAGCCTTGAGACTGCGCACTCACGGCCCCGCAACATAATTACTGAGGCTACTATCGTTGGATTTAGTTAACCCCTGGTGAAATGCACTTACGTCTTGTGTACAGTGAACACCGACAAAGGCTGTGTAACAACGCCCAGGACGCACAACAGCCTCCTCTCTGTGCCCCTCCCAGTCAGTCCCCACCCCGGAGGCCACAAAATAGTCGTGTCCACCACCGTCGCCCTAGGTGCGTGAAAGACGCAGCGCGTCGCCGCCACGCCACGGAGTCGCACAGCCTGCTAGGTCACAGAGCAACGCTTGGTCGGGTGGTCGTGACTTGGAACCCACGCGGCCAATCGGCGTCCGGCTTGTTGACGCGTGTCAAACGGCGGACGCTGATTGGCCGATGCAAACCAGGCCACTTCCTCTTAGCTTCACGCTTTCGGGGAGTTGCATCACCTCTAGACTCTTGACCAAGGCGTAGACGGGGCTCATTCCGAGGTACTCAGGCTCGGAGGCCCCTCAGGTACGCCTGGTACTGCTCGCGGAGGCTCCTCAGGTACTCCCCATCCTGCCCGCGGGGCCCCTCAGGTCAACCTGTCCTGCACACGGGCCCCTCAGGTACGCCCCTTACTGCCCACTGGGATCCACGGTCCCCTCCGGTACACAAGATTTTTTTTTTTTTAATGTTTATTTTGGGCTATGGGTTAGTTACGTGCATATCCGTTTCCAAGGAAAACATTGGGAGGGGGTCTAAGTGGGGCGAAAGAACTCAGCACCAGGTACCAATCCTGGCTTGGCTCTCGGGCCGAGGATTACAACTCTTGGAAGTTTCTCAGCTTCAGCCTGGTATCCTGGTAACACTTGAACTGTTGGGTGGTTCTGAGAATTTGGTGTGATCGAGCTTACTGGAGTTCAGAAGATGGACGATATTACTTGGAAGTCTAGGTATTCATAAGAACAAAGTCTTAGGCTCCCACGAATGGGCATTTATTGCTGGGTGCCTGGGATTAGAGGGGAATCCCCCGTCCTCGGCTCTTACACAGTCTAATAACACAGTATTCCAAGTGCACAGAGGAGGAAGACAGTTCCTAAGTGGGATTTGGAAGTGGGAGAAGGAGAAGGCTTCTCAGGAACTGCAGTGGGTTTGGAGCCTTGAAGATGAGAAGGAACTTGGGGATATGGTGCAGGGGACTGTAGTATAATGTATAGCAGGATTTTAAAGTGTGTGTGATTCAGGAGATGGGGAGTTGTTGTAGTCACTGCAGCTTCGTGTGAGGAACAAGTGGAAGATGATGCTTGGCTTCCAGCCTTATGAATTTGTGGTTTCCTTCTTGAGTGAAGTGGTGTTTGAAATGAATCCAGAAGAGAAGATAAGTTTTTTATTAGGTTTGACAGTATTACTTCTAGCATTCATTCAGGTGTTGCAGAGAGGTCAGGAAGTATGAAACTAGAGGCAAAGCAATTGTTTTAGGGATTTCTAAGTAATACGATGAACTTTTACAAAGTAAATATCAGTAAAATGGTGGACAGTATATCTTCTTCATAAGTGATTAGAGAGTGAATTGTAGGGAAGAGAAGGCAGCTAAATGCAGATTGCACTCTTAAATGTTTTTGGAAAGATGATATAGTGACTGGGCAAAGGCAATAGAGTAGAATTTGTGGACAAAGGAGTAATGATAATAATTTCCATAGATGACATGTGATTGCTCTGATAGCCATTATTTCACTTAACATTAAATTAGCATTGTATTTACAGACTTTATTTTACAGGTGGCAGAATTGAGGTTTAAAGGTTGAGTAACTTTTCCTGTAAGTCACATACTAAGTTGTGGCACCAAAACTGTCAAATTCCAAAGCCAACCCTCGTAACCATTATCCTTGCCAAGAGGAGCCCCCAGAGTGGGATATTGGAAAGGCAGGTGGGGGAAATATCACTGATGGAAACTAAGGATGCTGACAAAGGGATTTGTTCAAACTTTTTGAGCACTACCATGTGTAAGCACATGGTAGGATAGTAAGAGGTTAGATAGTAAAATGCTTTTGCCAGCAATAAGTTTACAGTTGAATTGGAGAGACATGGGCATGCAATACAAATAAACCATAATGTGTAGGAGAGGAGCAGATTCCGGGGAGGGGGATATTAGTTTTGTAAAAAGGGGATTGGTAAATCCCCATAGAGCGGAGTACATTTAAGCTAAGTAGTTCTAGAGTATTTGGAGAAAGGGCCTGAACGCAAAGCAGTTTTGTTTCTCAGCAGTGTCAAGAATGTGATGTAGTTGGAGCTGGAGTTTTGTAAGAGTAAAGGCCAGGAGGAGTAATTGTGGGTAAGATCATGCTACCCCACTGAAAAGTCTGTACAGAAACCATTGGGAGTGAGGAACCATTGCATTTTTCTTTTTTTAATACAGAAGTGATACTTTCAGAACTTTTCTATTAGAAAGGTGGTGTGTAGGATGTATAGTATTTATTTTTCCCTTTATTTTTAAACTTTTTATGATAAAGTTAATACATACTCAAAAGTAATCAAAACAGAGTAATATGAAGTAAATAAAAATCTGTTCTTTCACGCCTTCCTCATCTAATCCTATTCTCTTGTGGTATCCATTGTTAAGTTTGGTGGGTAGCCTTCTAAATTAAATACAGAATTACTTAAACATAGACTTAGTGTATTTTTAATCTCTTGAAAATATTATAATACACATAGTATAAATTGCTATAACTGTGACTTGCTGTTTTCTTTCTCAGTATGTATAAGGAATATATATATTTGATATATTATGATTTATTATTTTTAATGCCTGCATGGTATTGATGTACCATAATTTATTTTAGTCTAATCTATTCGTGGATATTTAAGTTGTTTTCAGATATTTGTCTATAGAAACGCTTCAGTTGATATCTTTGTACATATTTTATACATTTGTGTAAGTAAATCTCTGGGTTATATGTTAATAGGATATAAGTAGTCTGTGAAAAGGCTGGAGATGGACCCACCTCTTGGGTTAAATTTGACTTAATGTAACAAGTTATGAAGACCTGAGAATGAGGAAGAGGGAATAGAGAAATAGACTTAGAAGTCAGACCCACATGACTTGGTGATCAACTGGATGTGGGGATCATCTGGTAGTATTAAGGGTGACTCAGAAATGTCAGGTAACGGGAAGGAATAGTGGAACTACTAGTACAGTGGAATTAAAAATGGGAGCAAGTGTGGCAAGGAAGATCATGAGATTTATTTTAAACAAAAATGTTTTTGGTATGCTTTTCCAAGATCTGTGGAGGTAAATACAAGTAAAGGTGAAAGAGGGTATCTAGAAATTGCTGAACAGGAAGTTGAGGCTAAAGAGGTCTGAAGGAGTCATGGAATAAGGAAGATAGTGGAGGCCTTGGATTATAGTTAAAGGGAAGAAGAGGAGGTTGCTTCCCTGAGCATGACCTGGCAGGGTTAATCTCCCTCTTCTTTCTGCTCCCCCTTTCCCCCAAGAGCCCTGTGGTTACTGGATGCTGTTGTGCAGGTACAGCTCTCCAGTGGATGTGAGGGGCCAGAGCAATCCTGTGATTTATGCATGGGGGCCGTTTCTCCTCGGCAGCCGCCATAGCCCGGTCACTGATACATGGCTCTTCCTGGAATAGTCTATACCATTGCATGGGTCTTTGTGTTTGGCCTAATAATGCAGTGGTTCTTAATCTTTGGGGGGAGTAGAAGCTCTCTAGAAAATTTTATAAAAGTTAAAAGCCATCTTCACAGAAAGCTTAAATCTCGTTTTCTCAAAAAAAAAAAAAGTTCAGATAGATATTCCAGAATAATGGTCAGAACAGTTTAAGAGAATGACTTAAATTTTGATGTGCATGCTCATTCCCTAGGATCTTGTTAAAAAGCAGGTTCAGACTCGTCAGTCCAAGGTGGGGCTGGTGAGTCTGCTCTAATCAACTTCCATAGATGCTGGCAATCATAGGACCAGCCTTGACAAGCATTAGGGGGTGACAGAAATAAATATGTTGATATCTAAAGATCTGTTAGTCTTCAAATGTAACCCCTTAAGTTTCAATTGGCCTCTAGTAAGGTTGTCACTGAACCAGTAGGACTCCTAGTAAATCAGTAAATGCACAAACACCTCTCTCCATCCTTCAAAGGCTGGAAATTATAACAAGAACTGAAGATCCAAAATGCCTTTCAACTTCTGTTTAATAACATTTAATGGCACACTCTAATCAGAAATGGATAGTTGAGTTAAATGGCCCACCTGTTCTTTCCTTATTTTTTTCCTATATAAAACTCAAAGGTACTCTCACATCTCAAAAATAAATGACAGGGGGACAAAAGGAAAGACACCGCTTGTAACAAACTTTAAAAAATGTTTTTTCTGATGTTAAAAATGTTTATTAAACAGATCACTCATTTCCATGTGTGACTCAGACCTCAGTGGCATAAATCTCATTTTTTATAGATTTTTCTCTTATGTGCAAAATCAATATCCTTTTAACTTTTTATCCCTTGTCTTGGCTGCTAGGAAGCTCACAGTCATATTTTGAATCAGTGTTGCTAATTGATAAAAGCATAGGAGCTGCATGATTTAAATTTTCCCTGATCTTGAATTTCCATATAATTTTTAGATTCCCTAATTTTATTTTTAATCAATGTGTGTATTTGCCATTTCATGGTTAATCTTTTGGTTAGTCTCTTCACATTCTCTGTCAAATAAAATAGACTAGAAATGAGTTAACATAGTAAGGACTGTATTTGTCTTTGAAACTCCATAATTTCTAGCATAAATTTATTTTTTATTTGTTTTTTATAAAAAAAATTTTTTTGATGGCATGGGTCAATTACTGTACTTAGGCTTTGATGTTTTCAGAATTGGTTGAGGTATGTAAGTCTCTTTGCTCCTAGAGTCAGTTATCCCAGACTGTTACAGTTCTTGTGTTCTTAAGATTTTCCACCTTCTCTGTTGTTTTCTCATTATTAGCAATTCTGTCCCCTTCTAATCTGATGTTGGCTTGGAAATCTGGTCACCAACCTTATTAGAATTATAAAGTGAGAATAAATAGGCTTTGAGGAGGAATGGGCTCGAGGATGCTCACTAGATAGTTAAGCCCTGACTGATCAAGTGTTTCTGAAAGAGGTTATTAACAAACTTCTGAAAAAAGATACTTTAAGACTTATCTCACCAGGCACTAAATCAGAGAGATATAGAGTTTGTCTTTTACAAAAATCATGAGTAAGCAACAAAAGTGATAAAATGTAAAATTAGAATGAGCTAGGAATTATTTGAATGTGATTCTCATCTTTTTAGCTTCACAATTTTTTTAGGTTTTGCCTGTTTTCCTCAGAAAGATTAGGTTGATTCAGCAAAAGTACTTTCTGTCCTGTGAATGTAGGTAAGAATTTTTACCTACTTTGAGATTTATTTTTTCAGATTATTAATGAATTTTTAGTATCATTAGATAGAATTGCCAAGATTTTCTTTTTTTTTTAAGCGTGTTGTCTGCAATTACTAAATGTTATACTGTAGTTGTAGAATAAGTGAAGAGTGTGAATTGGACACAAATTCTGAAATAAATTTAAAAGTACCATATATTTCTACTTCATACCATATACAGAAATAACTCAAGATGGATCAGTGGCCTAAATATAAGAGCTGAAACTTCACAACCTTGTTATCTGTAGTGGTTTCTTAGATATGACACCAAAAGTTGAAGTAGCGAAACCAGTAAATAAACAGGACTTCACCAAAATTAAAAGTGTTTGTGCTTCAAAGAATATACCATGAAGAAAATAAGAAACAAGCCACGGAATGGGAAAAAATTTTTGCAAATCCTGTAACTGATAAGGGGATTTTATCTAGAATATAAAGAACTCTTACAACTCAACAGTAAAAAGACAACCCAAGTAAACAATGGGCAAAGGATGAATAGACATTTCTCCAAAGAAGGTATGAAATGGCCAATAAGCTCAACATTACTAATCATTAGGGAAATGGAAATCAAAACCGCAATGAGATACCATGTTATACCCACTAGGATTTCCTATAATCCAAAGATGGACGATAAGGAGTGAGGATGTAGAAAAACTGGAATCTCATTCTCTGCGGGGAGAATGTAAAATGACACAGCAGCTTTGGAAAACATTTTGGCAGTTTCTCAAAAAGTTAAACACAGTTACCATATTACCCAGCAGTTGTACTCCTAGGTATTTACTTAAGAGAGCTGGAAACACATGTCCACATAAAAACTTATACATGAATATTCATAGCAGCTCTGTCCAAAAGTGGAAACAATGCTAATGTCCATGAACTGATGAATGGATAAACAAAAAGTGGTATATCCATATGATGAAATATTATTCAGCTATAAAAAGCAATGAAGTATGAGTACATATCACAACATGGATGAACCTCAAAAACATAATTCTAAGTAAAAGAAGCCAGACGCAATAGGCTGTATGTACATAATTTCATTTATGTGAAATGTCCGGAATAGGAAGATCCAGAGAGGCAGAAAGCAGATTAATGGTCTCCAGGAGGCTGGGGAAGAGGAGAATAGACAGTGACTGCTAATGTGTACAAGTTCTTGGAGGGCAGAAGAGGGAGTAGTGAAGAAAATGTTCTGGAATTAGTGAGTGGTGGTGGTTGCCCAACCTTGTGAATATACTTTAAAAAAAAAAAAAAAAGGTAAAAATGAATTGTACACTTTATTTTTTTTTAATATTTGTTTATTTATTTGGCTACACCAGGTCTTAGTTGCAGCATGCGGGACCTTCATTGCAGCACGTGGGATCTTTTTTTAGTTGTGGCATGTGGGATCTAGTTCCCTGACCAGGGATCGAACCCAGGCCCCCTTCATTGGGAGTGCGGTCTTAGCCACTGGACCACCAGGAAAGTCCCATATTATATACTTTAAAAGGGTGAACTTTATGGTATGTGAACTTTACCTTAAAGAAAGGGGAATTTTTTTTAAGTACCAGGTAGTATCATGGCTAGTGATAGGTACATTTATTTTAATGTATGTTATTCCTAGATTTCTCTTTTGAGAATAATAAATTTGATTTCTCTTGCAGTAACAAAATGGTTCAGCAAGTTCCAGAAAACATCAATTTTCCTGCTGAAGAAGAGAAAATCTTGCAGTTTTGGTCCGACTTTAATTGTTTTCAGGAATGCTTAGAGCAATCAAAACATAGGCCAAAGTATGTGAATTTCTTTGGTAAAGGTAGAGTCTTTAAGAATAAGAGGTCTTCCAAATAGAGTTTTTATATCACTCTCTTCCTTTCCACTTTTCTCATTATCACCACCCTCATTTAAGCATTTAGACTAGTAGTGTGATAGCCTCCTATTGGGGTACTTCCTGCCTCTAGTCTTCATTCACCTAAAGACCAGTCCTTTCTTTAATTACTGTTTTCATCATGTGTCTCCTGTGCTCAAAAACTTTATCATAGGTGTTTGTTTCCCTATTTTATAGATAACTCAGGATCAGGATGAATAATTTCCCTTATATCATGGAACTAATTAATGAAGGATGGATGGTCCAATACAGGTCTCTCCAACTCTGTCATAATTAGCTTTTTTAAAGGCAGGGCCTCCAGTAGATATCTAATCAGTTATGTCTCAGTTTCCTAGCCTCGCAGCTTTTCTTCTCCCCAAAGGCTCTACAGTTACAGGAGCTATCTATAGAAAAATGCTGTCCTAAATTTTTGCTGTCTGTTTTAAAGTAACTTAACGTATTTTTATTACCTCTTAGATTTACCTTCTATGATGGGCCTCCTTTTGCAACTGGACTGCCTCACTATGGACATATACTTGCAGGGACAATTAAAGATATAGTTACAAGATATGCTCACCAGAGTGGGTTTCACGTTGACAGAAGATTTGGATGGGATTGTCATGGTTTACCTGTGGTATGTTTGAGTCACCAGCCTTATAATGTTTTGATTTTTTAATAAACATTAGATTTCATTATATAATATGTTAAAGTATGAATTTTTGCTATAATCAGACTTTCTTCATTTTTTTTAAATTTTTATTATTATTATTTTTTTAATTTTATTTATTTATTTATTTATTTATTTATGGCTGTGTTGGGTCTTCGTTTCTGTGCGAGGGCTCTCTCTAGTTGTGGCAAGCGGGGGCCACTCTTCATCGCGGCCTCTCCTGTTGTGGAGCACAGGCTCCAGATGCGCAGGCTCAGTAATTGTGGCTCACGGGCCCAGCTGCTCCGCGGCACGTGGGATCTTCCCAGACCAGGGCTCAAACCCATGTCCCCTGCATTGGCAGGCAGATTCTCAACCACTGCACCACCAGGGAAGCCCTCTTCATTTTTATAATACTATTTATAGTTTGTTTTCTCTGTAGATTTTCTGAGAACTAATTTTTTTTAATCTGTTTTATTTTCTAGTTTTGTCGAATTGCATTTGTTTCATAGGGCAGGGATGTTAACAATCTTACTGCAAATTTTCAGGAATATGAAATTGATAAGACACTGGGAATCAGAGGACCAGAGGATGTAGCCAAATTGGGGATTGCAGAATATAACAGTCAGTGCCGAGCAATTGTGATGCGATATTCTACTGAGTGGAAGGTATTTTTGGTTACTTTAAGTAGAATGAAAAAAAACTCTAGCTTTTAAATGGGGGTTGAAATGTTTTATGGTTCCTTGTGCTTTTTATGAGATGTGCCCAAAAGTGTAACAAAAGAGGGGTTGATAATCCTCTTTAATGAGTGTTTAGCTTCCATCTTCAACTCCATTACTTAAACTGTTAGCTTAAACTGAACCCTCTCTTTTCTGATTTCTGTGTGCTTGATTGGTCTTCCATGTTTAATCTCCTACCTACCCACAGTATATGACAGGAATCATGCTGTCCTAGCAAATAGATTGGCTTGAATCTTGGCAATAAAAAAATTCAGATGTTAAAAACAATTCACATTTGTACACATTGTTTTATATTGACTCCCATCTTGCCCACTGCTTCTCTTAGTAATAGAGCTCCCACAACTGGTACATTTTAGTAACTGTCTGGTGCCAGCAGAGCTCTTGTCCTCTCTTATTCTGATGTGCTTAGGAACAAAGGTCCTCAACTCCCCCTTTCCTCCGTGGCTCTCAGATTAATATATATGTACAACTTAAAAACATGTCTGGCTTTTATTTTTTTCCGTCTTTACTCTCTTACCACTTTGACTGTCAAATTTGCTATTCTTCAGAAGTAACATCATCCCCTTCTCAGTGTATCATATCAGAAGGCCTATGATGCTGATAAGTCTCATTGGTGTTGTTCACTTGGTTCACTAAGGTTATTCTGTCAGGTTTCTCCATTGTAAAGTTGCAGTTTTTCCTTTGTAATTAGTAAGTACCCTGTTCCTTATCATACTATGACTCAGTAATTTTAGCAACCATTGATGATTCATGCCAGCAACCGTTAGACTTGTGGTGTTTGCCAAATGGTAGCTTTGGTAGACTTTTATAAAAGAATGTTAATACTTGTAAATAACATTCCCTGCATGTAGGATGAATGCCAAGAAAACTTGTTCTTAACCTTACAAAATGTGTTGTTTACAGTATACATTTACTTGAACCATTGATTGTTCTGTTTTTCCAAAATCATCATATATAGTGATAATAGAAGTAAAACAAATTGCTATACAATAACAAATACCATTGTCTAAAAACTCTAATATTCATATTTTTTAAGTCTACTATTACCAGACTTGGCCGATGGATTGACTTTGACAATGACTACAAAACTCTCTATCCACAATTCATGGAATCTGTCTGGTAAGTTTATTTGAAGTTGAAATATAATGACTATTTTGTTATATTAGATAGTAGAGATGCTCTAGCATGAATCCGCTTGTTTTCAGATCCACAATTATCTGAAATCTTTGGGGATGTATTTGTTTTGTTTCTGTTTTTAAAGACTTAATTTTGCTGTGAACCTAAAAATGCTCTAAAAAAATAAAAGAGGAAGCTATACAGATTTCCCATATACGCTGTGCCTCCACAGATACATAGCCTCCTCCATTATCAACATCCCCCACCAGAGGGATACATTTGTTACAATTCATGAACCTACCTTGACAGATCATAATCACCCAAAGTCCAGAGTTTACATAAGGGTTCACTCTTGTTATGCATTCTGTGGATTTGGACAAATGTGTGATGACATATATCCATAATTCTAGAATTATGCATTGCCCTAAAATTCCACTGTACTCCACCTATTCGTCCCTTCCACCCCTAGGTTTATTTTTGAATTCAGTAAATTTTGGATTCTAGAAAGGTATTAGGTTATCCATATGTTCTGTAGTATATAATGGCCCTAGCAGATTGAGCAGCAACCTGTAATCAATTTCATTAGTGTTTCTATATCAGAACATATAACTATTCACACTAAGTAAAATAAATGAAGAATATAAATGGCCTGATGTGAGTTAAAGGTTTTTTTGTCAAATTAACTAGTACCAAATTTTAGGAAAATTAGGTTTCAGAAATGGGTTTGTTGTTTGAAGGAATTAAGTCTAAGAGGTGTGTACTTGAATTTTTTACTAAGAGAAGTTGTATATGCAGTCACTGTTTCATGAGTTTCGAAATGAATTTTGCTTCCTTTTACTATTACAAGACAACTGTTGCAATGCCAGTCTTTTTTTTTTTTAATCTATTTTATTTATTTTTGGCTGCTTTGGGTCTTTGTTGCTGCATGTGGGCTTTGTCTAGTTGCAGTGACTGGGGGCTGCTCTTCGTTGCGGTGTGCATGCTTCTCATTGCTGTGGCGTCTCTTGTTGCAGAGCACAGGCTCTAGGCATGCGGGCTCAGTAGTTGTGGTACACGGGCTTAGTTGCTCCGTGGCATGTGGGATCTTCCCGGACCAGGGCTCGAACCCATGTCCCCTGAATTGGCAGGCAGATTCTTAACCACTGCACTACCAGGGAAGCCCAATGCCGGTCTTGATAGGTGATTTAACCTGAGCCTCCTACAATAGTCTGAGAATCATTATGTATCAATAATGGGCAAATAGTTATTATGGTTGCAAAATGACCTATGTACATAACTCAGGCCTTGAGGGAGTCCTACTTTTGTTAAATTATGCAAGATTACAGGTGAGTTGCAAAGCTCTTTTGTAGGATACATATTTTTGTGCTGTACTGTAGGTGCTTGTGCCTCTTACTGTCGTCCTATCTACCTGATTACATTTCTGTTAGTCAAGATCTGTTGCACATGCTTGGCACACGCCTTTGCCTTTGAGGAGCTAGATACCGTGGGACAGTTCTCAGACCCTCTGACTCTGATGTGCCCCTGTGGGTGCATCTCCAGACCCATGTACCCAAGGGTGAGAGCTGATTAAACTCTCTGACATGGCAGAAACTTTGGACAGGGAGGCTTCCCATTTCTCTGAGTAGTTGGAGTTCTCATGATTCGGGCATTCTAAAAAGCAGGGTTTCTCTTAAACTTCTGAAAAAGAAGGTACTCTTTATGCTCTAGATCAGGACAGTTTAGTACTTAAATGTGGTTAGTATGACCAAGAAACTGAATTTCTAATTTTAATAAATTTAAATGAGGACATGTGGCTAGTGCTACCATGTTGGACAATATAGCTCTACATCAGACTTCTTAATTTACATAAAACATACTTGAATCGGGGGAAAACCGTTTTCAAAGCCTCTTGCTATTAGAATGTTAGTTATTCCTGAGGAACGTGTTGACATATAAATAAGGCATATAGACCTAGGGTGAATATTTAAAAAATAGTAGGAGATACATTTAAAATGATAACATTAATTTGATGGTGATAATTTAGATTGAGTTGGTGCTTTTGAGTATATAAAGTACTTCCACATGAATTTTCCCAGATGATCTAGAAAGTCCTGTGGATTGGGTTAGGACCCTCTTTGAGGTAAAGGCGAGTGGTTGTGACTTGCTTGAGATCACTCAACTAACTATATGGCTCTTAGGCTTGAATCTTGGTCTTATGATACAAATCTGACACTTTTCCTCTGGTCTCCTGTTAATGTCCTTGCATCAGAGAATATAATTTAAGATTGAGTTTAAACTTGGGAAATTTGTTACAAGATGTCACCTTTTAGGCTTTGTCCAAAGCCAAAGGAATACCATGAAAATACTTGCACAGTTTTACATAAAAATGTATTTTAACAAATGGGAGAGAATTTAATTCATTTATTGTACCAAGTACATAGGAATCGAACTGTAAAAATGAGTTAAAGACAAGTAAGGATTCCTACCAAATGAATTCTGGCACCCAATTGGGAAAGATGAGTAGTCACCACAAGAGAACCTGGGATGACTGTTTTCCAGTGTCTTGCTACATTTAGCTTAAAGCAACATGTTTAAGTGTTTAATAAAAGTTTTTGACTGACTGTAGGAGAGAGATCTGATCCTAATCCCAGTGGTTTATACTTTTTAAATTGCCTCTGTAAAACTGTCCATTACAGTGAAATTTAAGCAGTATACTAGAAGACTATTAAGAAAAACAAAAAGTCTGGGCTTCTCTGGTGGTGCAATGGTTGAGAATCCACCTGCCAATGCAGGGGACACGGGTTCGATCCCTGGTCCGGGAAGATCCCACATGCCACGGAGCAACTAAGCCCCTGCACCACAACTACTGAGCCTGTGCGCCTAGAGCCCGTGCTCCGCAACAAGAGAAGCCACCGCAATGAGAAGCCCACACACCGCAACGAAGAGTAGCCCCCGCTTGCTGCAACTAGAGAAAGTCCGCGCGCAGCAACAAAGACCCAACACAGCCAAAAATAAATAAATAAATAAGTAAATTTAAATTAAAAAAAAAAAAGTCTGAAATCCCAACCATAGTTAACATATTGGTGAAAATCTACTTTTTTAGCATTTCTAAAAATGTAAATATGTATACTGATACATACAGTTTTACATAATTGGTACCTCATTGTACAGTATGGTGTCAGTTGCTTTTCTCAGTCAACATCAAGTCATGAACACCTTTCCATGTCAACAGATATTTGCACTTTTAATGTCTACATAATATCTCATTATACTGATGTGTTGTAATTTACCGGCTATTCACCAGTTGAGAGACATTGTGTTTCCACTTCTTTGGCTGTGAGAAACTACAAACAGAAACTGGCATAAATGTTTGCATTTGGGAAAATAGAATTATGGTTATGTAACTGTAAAATTCTGTCTCTTTACTTGCCAGGTGGGTCTTCAAACAGCTCTATGATAAAGGCCTTGTTTATAGAGGAGTGAAAGTCATGCCCTTTTCCACTGCATGCAATACTCCACTTTCCAACTTTGAATCTCACCAGAATTACAGGGTATGTGAGATGTCATTGGCGTTAAGTTATGTACTCAGAAGTTAAATGGCTGTGGTGATCATGGTAACTTAGTCCCAGTGTGGAACCTTAGCCTGGGGAGTGATGTGAATGATGTGTCTTAATGTGATAGGTTTTGCTTGTTTTAACCATATTTTGATGCCTCTCTTTGTTTAATAAGTCCAGCTCTGCTCTATTTTCCTCCAGTCACTGTTTCATAAGGGTTATTGCTTAGGGTGTTTTTGTGCCTCATCTGAGGCTTTGTAATATCATTTATTTGTTAAAAGTACTTGGAGGAAAATCTGATTTGCGATTGGTGGTGTGTTATGATCTTTGATGAATGGAATAACTTGCTGTCATTGGTATAAGAGTTTAGACGTGTCTGTTGTTTACAAAGTGTACTGCTTTACCTTATCCAGGGAGATAGTAAAGACTGTAAGTCTTCAGGAATAAGAACTATCTGTTCTCTTGTATGTATATTCAAGGGGTGTTTTATTTCTGAGTTTATCTAACCCTCTTTGTTTTTAAAGGATGTTGATTTGTTTGGAATTCTATCTCATGGCTAAGGTTTGGAAAAGAGAAATGTGCTGTAAATAAACAAATGTGGTATATTTACCTACATATCATTATTATTAACTCTTACATTTCAAAAGCACTTTTCGTCTTACAGAATGCTTTCAACATCCCATTGGATCGTTGCATATCCTTGTGAGGTCGGCATGATGATGCCTGCCTGTTGTCCCCTAAATACCCTTCTATGGTGGTGCTCATGTTATTATGTTTTTTTTAATAAAATATTTTAAGCACATAAAAATGTAGAGAATAATATACTAACTATTGAGTACCAAAGACTGAAGTTTTGTCAAATCTTAAAATATTGCTGTATTTGCTTACTTTTTAAAAACACTTTAACATGGAGAATTTCAAGCATATACAAAAGTAGACAGAATAGTTAATTAACAGAATAATTAACTCCCATGTCCTATCATGTATCCCCTACAATCTCTATGGTCAATCCTGCCCCATCTACACACTCCACTTATTTCTCCCAGACCCTTTTTCAAAAGCAAATTTTAGATATATCATTTTATCAATAAGTAATTCATTATATATCTTTAATAGATAAGAAATATTTCTTTAACATTACCAGAGTACCATTATCACACCTTAAAAAGTCATCATCAATCATTTTTAATATTCTTAATATTAACTATTCTGTAGTTGTTTAACTCCTGCATATCATCAGTGTTCACATTTCTATTTGTCTCATAAACAGCATCCTTTTTTTTCCCCTCAGGTTATTTCTAGTTGGTTTTTTTTGTTTGTTTTTTCTTGTTTGTTTTGTTTTAATCGAGACATAAGGAAGGTTCATACATGGTAATAGTTGTCTTTTAGGTCTGTTTTAATGTGTAGGTCTCCATTTCTCTTTCTATGTTTTTCTTTTTCTTTTTTTTTCCCCCTTGCAAATTGTTGTTTGGGAAACAGATATTGTCTTGTAGTTTCCCACAATCTTGAGTTTTGATGATTACATCTCCATAATCTAATTTAACATTTTCTCTGTCCTCTGCATTTTATAGAAATACGTACTTCATTTTTATGTTTGTTTTGTTTATGGTTTTTTTGGTGGGGTGGGTTAAATTTTACCTATAATTCAATGCACCAATCTTAAGTATACCATTTAATGGCTTTCACGAGGAGAATTCCCTGGTGGTCCAGTGGCAAGTCTTCTGTGCTTTCACTGCCGAGGGCACAGGTTCAATCCCTGGTTGGGGAAGGAACTAAGATCCCGCAAGCCTCGCGGCATGGCCAAAAAATTAAAAAACGAAACATGGGTTTCACTAAATGCATCTGTTGTTGTTGATTTCAAATACATCAGATGTCACAGATAGCAGTTGATTAGTTTTGTCTGGTTCTGTACTTTGAAGAAGTGGAAAGATCCACTATGTATTCTGTTTCTGGCTTTTCTCACTCAGCATTATGTTTGTGATAGTCATCCATGTTATGTGTAGTTTTGGATCTTTTGTTCTAATTTCTGTGTAGGTGAATATACCACAGTTTGTTTATTTACAGCACATTTCTCTTTTCCATTTCCTTCTTCACATCCTGATAGGTAACCACTATGCTGAATTTGGTGTTTCTTTTTCATGCATATTTTTATATTTTTGTTATCTGTATAAGTATCCATAAACAGTATTTAGTGTTGTTCGCAAGTTTTTAAATCTCATTCATTGTACTTATTCTGCACCTTGCCTTTTATACTAAACATTATGTTTTAAAGTTTCTTCATATTGATACATGTAGCTTTAAGTTTATTTTTAACTGCTGTACAGTGTTTCATATAACAAATAGACTACAATTTATCTATTCATTCTTTTGATAGATATTTGAGGTGTTCAGAGGGCACAGCCTTTTTTTTCTTTTTAAATGGTAACAATTGGTGTTGCTCCAAACGTTTTGTAATATAAATCCTTGTGTACTATGCTGGAATTTTCTTTGGTAACTAAATTTTTACATGTTAGAGCCTCATTATAGCTTGTTAGGTCCTAGGGTTTTCAAAGTTTATACTCTTCTATAAGTAAATAAACACATTCTCTTATTGGGAAAGAGCAAGCTATACGGAACTAAATTGAGTTACAGAAGAAAGTCCTTCCAGCTTTTCCAAAAGGTAAACCAACCTGTGGTTATATAAAAATATTTATTTTTTATATTGCCTAAATTTTTAGTTTTTGGAAGTCTGGTTGATGTGATTATTTTTGAGGCTTATGCTCATTGTGGAAAATTAAGAAGCCATAGAAGATATAAAGAAGAGGGAAAAAAATTATAATCCCAGTACCCAAAGGAAATCACTGTTAATGTTTTATTTAGATTTCCCTTTAGAGGCTTTTTAATTTTTTTATGTTTATTACTATACATACTAAAATTAATAATTTTTATATCTTAGTACCTATTTCCTGGCTTAATAAGACAACACTTTTTTGCTCCTCCATTTACTTGCTCTATTCCATATACTTGCACAAAATGAATATATATGTGAAGCCAACACCCAGATAAAGTTAAAGAAGAACCTTGTCAGTCAACCTGTCAAAAGCTCTCCCTTCTCATGGTCCCTTCAGTTTAGCATGTATCCCCCCACTCCTCTATAGCAACCACTGTCCTCACTTCCAACCTCATTGTTTGCTGATTCTGTACTAAATATAAATGGAATTGTCCAGTTTGTTCTTTTTTTGCGTCTGGCTTCTCTTGCTCAAGATTATGTTTGTGAAAGTCATCCATGTTGTGTGTAGTTGTAGATCATCATTTTAATTACTGTATAGTATTTAACTTATCCATTCTAATGTTGATGGACATTGGGTAATATCCAGTTTTTGGCTCTTATCAGTAGTACTACTGTGAGCATTCTGGAACTTGTCTTTTGGGGAGCATATATACACATTCCCAGGAGTGGGATTATTGAGTCATAAGGTATACTTACATTTAGCCCTAGTACAAGAGTTGGCAAACTTTGTAAAGGGCCAGATAGTAAATATTTTAGACTTTGTTGGCCAGATGATCTGTCAGTCCTGTCAAAACCATTCTTAGGTCTTGGGCTCTATAAAAACAGGTAACGGCCAGATTTGACCCATGGACCATGGTTCATTGCCTCCCACTCTAACCCCAAAGGGATTACACTTCCACTAGACAGTTCTGATTACACTGCATCCTTGCCAGCACTTAGTATTCTCTGTCTTTTTTCACTTTGGCCATACTATGAGTGTGTACTAAGGATTGTGTTTGTTTTTAATTTTTGGCATAATTTCAGACTTCCTGAAAAGTTGAAAAGAATTCTCATATACCCTTCAATTCAAATAAAGAATAACACTGTTTTCCAAAATCGTTATTTTATTGACCTAATTCTTTATGGACTTATTATAAAATAGATCATTGTAATAGTGAAACCTCATTTATGTATCCCACTTGCTACACTATAAATGTTTTATTTGTGACCACTAAGGTAATTATTAAAGCATTTTCTTTATGTAAAAAATGTATTTGGAATTTCTCGCTTTGTATTTTCTTTTTACAAATATGGCAGATTTTTTTTAAAGCTCAGTTTATTCTGAAAATAAAAGTTTATTTTATTCTTTAGGATCAGTTCGTTTTTCTTCCATGTCTACTATTATGGAGTCTGTAAAAAAATACTTTATCTCATTTTATTTCAGGATGTTCAAGATCCTTCAGTATTTGTAACTTTCCCTTTGGAGGAAGATGAAAATATATCTTTGGTTGCCTGGACAACTACTCCCTGGACTCTACCTAGTAACCTTGCCCTGTGTGTTAATCCAGATATGCAGTATGTGAAGATAAAAGGTAAATGTGAGCCTGGTTACTTATGATCAATATGAATAAAATAATTTTAATGAATTTTGGGAAAGAATGAAAGCTTACATTTCTTCCCTTTTTTTTTTTTTTACTTTTTTTATTGAGGTATAATTGACATACATTATGTTAATTTTAGGCTTACAACAAAATAAACATTTGTGTACATCATGAAATGAACACCATAGTAAGTCTAGTTAACATTCATCACCATACATATTTACAGAACTTTTTCTTGCGGTGAGACCTTTTAGGATCTACTCTCTCAGTAACTTTTGAATATGTAATATAGTATTATTAACTATAGTTGCCATGCTATAAATTATATCCCCATACCTTATTTTATAATTGGAAGTTTGTACCTTTTAACTCCCTTTACCCATTCCACCTCCCCCACACGCATACACACCCCTGCTTCTAACAACCACCAGTCTGTTCTCTGTATCCATGAGGTTTATTTTTGTTGTTTTGACTTCATTCTTATTCCACATATAAGTGAGATAATACATTATGTGTCTTTCTTTGACTTATTTCACTTAGCCTAATGCCCTCAAGGTCCATCCATGATGTTTTAAGCAGCAAACTTTCATTCTTCCTTACAGCCAAATAGCATTCCATTGTACATATACATACCATATTTTGTTCATCAGTCCGTCCATTGATGGACACAGGTTGTTTCCATAATTTGGCTATCATAATTAATGCTGCGATGAACATGGGGTGCAGATATCTTTTCAAGTTAGTGTATTCATTTTCTTTGTATAAATACCCAGAAGTAAAATTACTGGATCATATGTAGTTGTATTTTTAATTTTTTGAGGAACCTCCCATACTCTTTTCCATGGTGGCTACACCAATTTACATTCCCATCATCAGTGCAGAGATTCTCTCTTCTCCACATCCTTGCCCGCACTTGCTGTCTCTTGCCTTTTTGAAAACAGCCACTCTAACAGGTGTGAGGTGATACCTTATTGGGGTTTTGATTTGCATTTCCCTGATATAAGTGGTATTGAGCATCTTTTCATGTACCTGATGGATATCTGATTGTCTTCTTTGGAAAAATGTCTATTCAGATCTTCTACCCATTTTTTAAATTGGTTTGGTGGGTTTTTTTGTTTGTTTGTTTTGCTATCAAGTTGTATCAGTTCTTTATATATTTTGGATATTAGCCCCATATCAGCTATATGATTTGCAGATATTTTCTCCCATTCAGATGGTTGCCTTTTCATTTCGTTGATTACTTTTGCCGTGCAGAAGCTTTAGTGTGATGTAGTCACACTTTTTTTTTGTTTGTTTTTATTTTTGCTTCTGTTTCCTTTGCTTTTGTTGTCAGAGCAAAAAAAAAAAAAAAAGACATTGCCAAGACCAATGGCAAGAAGTTTATCAACTATGTTTTCTTCTAGGAATCTTATGGTTTCAGGTCTTATGTTAAAGTCTTTAATCCATTTGTGTTCATTTCTGTATATGGCATAAGAGAGTGGTCCAGTTCTCCCAACACCATTTATTGAAGAGATTCTCCTTTCCCCATTGTATATTCTTGGCTCCTTTATTGTAAATTAATTGTCTTATGTGTGAGTTTATTTCTGGGCTCTCTGTTCTGTTCCATTGATCTATGTGTTTGTTTTTATGCCAATACCATACTGTTTTGATTACTAGAGCTTTGTAATATAGTTTGAAATCAAGGAGTGTTGTGCCTCCAGCTTTGTTCTTCTTTCTCAAGATTGCATGGACTATTCAGGGTCTTGTGGGTCCACATAAATTTTAAGATTGTTTATTCTATTTCTGTGAAAAATGCCATTGAAATTTTGATAGGAATTGCACTGAATCTATAGATTTCCTTCAGTAGTATGGACGTTTTAACAATATTAATTCTTCAAATCCATGAGCATGGAACACTTCCATTTATTTGTGTCTTCCATTTCTTTCATCAGTGTTTTAAACTTTTCAGTGTCTAGGTCCTTCATTTCCTTTGCTAAGCTTATTCCTACATATTTTATTCTTTCTGATGCAATTGTAAATGCAATTGTTTTCTTAATTTCTCTTTCTGATAATTCATTATTGGTGTATAGCAATGCAACAGCTTTCAATATATTGATTTTGTATGCTGCAACTTTATTGCATTTATTTATTTTTATTTTTTTAAATAAATTTATTTTTATTTATTTTTGGCTGTGTTGGGTCTTCGTTGCTGTGCGCGGGCTTTCTCTAGTTGCGGCAAGCGGGGGCTACTCTTCATTGTAGTGCACGGGCTTCTCATTGCAGTGGCTTCTCTTGTTGCAAAGCATGGGCTCTAGGTGCATGGCCTTCAGTAGTTGTGGCACACAGGCGCAGTAGTTGTGGCTCGTGGGCTCTAGAGTGCAGGCTCAGTGGTTGTGGCACACGGGCTTAGTTGCTCTGCGGCATGTGGGATCTTCCCGGACCAAGGATCGAACCTGTGTCCCCTGCATTGTCAGGAAGATTATTAACCACTGTGCCACCAGGGAAGTCCCTCCATTTATTTTTTAGTTCTGAGTTTTTGGTGGAGTCTTGAGTTTTCTATATGTACTATCATATTATCTGCAAATAGTGAGTTTTATTTCTTCCTTTCCAATTTGGATACCTTTTATTTCTTTTTCCTGCCCAATTGTTCCGGCTAGGACTTCTAATACTATGTTGAATAAAAGTGGCAAGAGTGGGCATCTTTATCTTGTTCTTGATATTAGAGGAAAAGCTTTCAGTTTTTCACCAAAGAGTATGATATTAGCTGTGAGCTTGTCATATATGGCCTTTATTATGTTGAAGTACATGCCCTCTAAAAGAGGCATTTTTAGTAGAAGTTGTTCAAGTAATTTTATCTAGCTCCAAAGAGATTATCAGGATAAAGTTGGGGGTTTTTTGTTTGTTTGTTTGTTTGGTTTTTGGCCACACCACACAGCTTATGGGATCTTAGTTCCCCAACCAGGGATCGAACCCGGGCCCCCGGCAGTGGAAGCATGGAGTCCTAACCACTGGACCACCAGGGAATTCCCAAGGATGTTGTTATTATCAAGTAACGAAAAAATCTCTTAACTCCCTGGGTTTGTGGAAGGCAGGGCCTGGATATGTATTGTTTAGGGCTATGCCCTTATAACCCATTACCTAGAACAAAATAAGTATTCAATAAATATGAACTAAATGAATGAATGCTTAAAAGTCTTATCATGATAGATAGGAGGAAATAAATAGACAATAGATGGGTCACACTAGAAATAGAACACAGTTAATTCATTAAGGAAAACTGAGTTGGATACAATATTAGAGAACATCTGAAATTTTCTCAGAAAGTTGCTTAAGTCATGCTTAAGTATTATTTTAAAAATATTCTTTACTTTGATTTTTAAATAGACATCAGTATTAGTAATCAGGACATAGTTTATACTTATAACTTAATAAACTTATTACAAATTATACAAAAAATAAATGTATTTACTAGAATCAGTAAAGCTGTTGGGGCTGGGAGGTAGCATGAACTCTCTGGTCACGTGTCTTATGATTTATTGTTTGGGAATCTGTTCTTAGGTATGTCATAATCACTCATATGTGCTAATAACCCTCGGGAAATTTGCCTTTTAATAAAATTTCTTAGAAACCCAGAAAGCCTCTACTAAATAATTTTCTAGTGGTGAATACATAGGTATGGTGTTATGTAGCAGGATATGTTTTGGAAGGAGAAATCTGATAATGAGTTTCAAATAGCACAACAAAGCCAGTTAGCTTCCAGTGTACTTCTAAAGCTGGAAATAATCCAACTGTTTGGGCCTCCTGAAAGGATAACCATGCCTGTTTCACGTTGGTGAATTCTAAGGCTTGAGGCAAGGGATCCAGAAAGGAAGCTGTAAGAAGTGGACAGAGTGAAGGTCAAGAGTATATTTTCAGGAGTTTAGAGGAAAATAATATAAGAAAACATGTGGAACACATCTTAGTTTACTGATTCCTACTCCCCTCTTCTGCGTGTCCAAGCAGCTAGTTTATCTACTTATTTCCCCTGGCCTAGGAAAAGGACTATTTTTTTACCCAGAATTTCCTTCTTGGTCCAGCGTAGAAGTAAATACTACTTTGTTTTTGTTTTTTTTTTTAGTTTTTTATTTAATTTTTATTTTACATTACAGTATAGTTGACTTACAACATTGTGTTAGTTTCAGGTGTACAGCAAAGTGATTCAGTTATACATACACATATATCTATTCTTTTTCAGATTCTTTTCCCATATAGGTTATTACGGAGTATTGAGTAGAGTTCCCTGTGCTATACAGTAGGTCCTTGTTGATTATCTATTTTACATATAATAGTATGTATATATGAATCCCAATCTCCTAATTTATCCCTCCTCCCAGCCTTCCCCTTGGTAACCGTAAGTTTGTTTTCTAAGTCTGTGAGTCTTTTTCTGTTTTGTAAATAAGTTCATTTGTATCATTTTTTAGATTTTACATATAAGTGATAACCATGTATTTGTCTTTCTGTAACTTACTTAGTATGATAATCTGTAGATCCATCCGTGTTGCTGCAAATGGCATTGTTTCATTCTTTTTTATGGCTGAATAATATTCCATTGTTTGTGTTTTTTTGATGTAGAGCTGCATGAACTGTTTTTTGTATTTTGGAGATTAATCCCCAGGCGGTCTCTTCGTTTGCAAATATTTTCTCCCATTCTGTGAGTTGTCTTTTCCTTTTGTTTGTGGTTTCCTTTGCTGTGCAAAAGCTTTTAAGTTTAATTAGGTCCCATTTGTTTGTTTTTGTTTCTATATTCATTACTCTGGGAAGTAGATCCAAGTATTGCTGTGATTTATGTCAAAGAGTGTTCTGCCTGTGTTTTCCTCTAAGAGTTTTATAGTATCTGGCCTTACATTTAGGTCTTTAATCCATTTTGGGTTTTTTTTCTGTATGGTGTTAAGGAGTGTTCTAATTTCATTTTTTTACACATAGCAGTCCAGTTTTCCCAGCACCACTTAGGAAGAGGCTGTCTTTTCTCCATTGCATATTCTTGCCTCCTCTGTCGTAGATTAATTGACCATAGGTGCGTGGATTTATGTCTGGGCTTTCTCTCCTGTTCCATTGATCTATAAGTCTGTCTTTGTGCCAGTACGATGCTGTTTTGATTACTGTAGCTTTATAGTATAGTCTGAAGTCAGGGAGCCTGATTCCTCCAGCTCCATTTTTGTTTCTCAAGATTGCTTTGGCTATTCGAGATCTTTTGTGTTTCCACACAAATTTTAAGATTTTTTGTTCTAGATCTGCAAAAAATGCCACTAGTAATTTGATAGGGATTGCACTGAATCTGTAGATTGCTTTGGGTAATATAGTCATTTTGACCATATTGATTCTTCCACTCCCAGAATGTGGTATATCTTGCCATCTGTGTCACCTTTGATTTCTTTCACCAGCGTCTTATAGTTTTCTGAGTACAGGTCTTTTGCCTCCTTAGGTAGGTTTATCCCTAGGCATTTTATCCTATTTGATGCAATGATTAAAAAGAAAAAAATTACATTTCTTTTCTTTTCTTTTTTTAATTAATTAATTTATTTATTTTTGGCTTCGTTGGGTCTTTGTTGCTGCGCGCGGGCTTTCTGTAGTCGCGGTGAGCCAGGGCTACTCTTCGTTGTGGTGTGTGGGCTTCTCATTGCGATGGCTTCTCTTGTTGCAGAGCACAGGCTCTAGGCATGTGGGCTTCAGTAGTTGTGGCACACAGGCTCAGTAGTCGTGGCACACGGGCTCAGTAGTCATGGCTCGCGGGCTCTAGAGCGCAGGCTCAGTAGTTGTGGCGCACAGGCTTAGTTGCTCCGTGGCAGATGGCATCTTCCTGGACCAGGGCTTGTGTGCCCTGCATTAGCAGGCGAATTCTTAACCACTGCACCACCAGGGAAGTCCTACATTTCTTTTTGGAGTAAAAATAGAAGTTTTTGAAAAAGTATTAGATTTAATCAGAAAAATAACCTCTAAGAGCATTTTCATTTCTGATTGAAAAATTAACACAAAACATAAAAATTAAAATTAACACAAAAAAATTGTATAGAGATATAAAAAGTAAAAATTTCATATAATTTTCAGATTATAATACTTTTATGCATCATGCTCCTATTACAGAATGAAGAACCTGAAATTCAAAGGGGTTGGCGTATCATTGCTATTAGGAATCTCCAGTATGTGTTTTCTCAACACCACCAAGCAATTAAATCAATTCAAGCACTAGCTATCTGGATCTAGAGTCAGATATCACAGGTCAAGAGCTTAGTCCTACAAAACTGCCCCCTGCCACTGCACCCCCCCCTTTCAGATGTCAGTCACAAGTTCCGATTGTCACCTGGGCTTCTCACCAACCCATGACTTCCTCCTTGGGTCTGAAGAGCAACTCACAGAACTCAGAAACATTGTACTTACTAGATTACCGGTTTACTATAAAAGGAGATTGTAATGGATACACATGAACAGCCAGATGAAGAAGTGCATAGGGTGAGATCTGGAAGGGTAGCAAGCACAGGAACTTCTCTCCCCAGAACTGGGGTGGGCTACTCTCATAGCATGTGGATACGTTCACTAACCTGGAAACTCTCCAAACCCCATCCTTTTGGGTTTTTATGGAGGCTTTATTACATGGGCACAATTGATTAAATCATTGGCCATTGGTGATTGAACTCAATCTCTGACCCCTCTCTCCTCCCCAGAGGGGGCTGGAGGTGGAGTATGAAAGTTCCAACCCTGTAGCCATGTGCTTGGTTCACCATCCTTAGGTTACCTAGGGGTTTTACAAAAGTCACTCCATTAACGTAACAAAAGACACCTTTGGTTCCCATCACTTAGGAAATTCCAAGGGTTTTAAGAGCTCTGCCAGAACAGGGATTAAGACCAAATATATATTTCTTATTATATATCATAGTATCATAGAATTGGTACCAGAACTTGAGAACTTTGTACCTTTCAAATATTCCCTGGTGTCAAGTTAACCATAGTTTCAAAGAGGCCCTTTCCTAGAGATTTATATGAAAAAAGAAGGTTGGTACCTTCAGGTTTCTATAGTTTATGGGGAACAGGGGGAAGTCAGGGAAAGAAAAGAAAAACTCATAGCCAGAAAAAATCTGTCTTACAAGGCAGTTAACTTGATTCACAATAGCTTGTGCTATCAAGGGAAGAATATTGAGAAAGGAATGGGAAAGTGTTGGGTGTCAGATATTTTTATCATTATTTAGCTGTGCCTTAGGAGTAGCTAAGACCAAGAGTTGGTTTCTTACGATATCAACTGGGAAGGAACTGTTTCCATATAGAGCCTGGCTCTGGTGTCCACTGCTGCTTCTCCCTGCAAGTGCATTTCTGTCTGTTATAAGTTTCCTGTGTTGCCTGTGGGTCATGGTCATTCCGTAGTGAGCCTGACAGCCTTAAAGGCCATCTGGCTGAGATTTCAATCATGTCATTCATCCGCCTGCATACAACTCTTTTACTTCTTGGACCATGTGTTCTGTGTTTTTTTCAGAAAATATAGACTCCACTTATAATGAAATTCCTGTGAGGTCAGAACTGGTGGGTGGCAACATTATTTGTGGTAGTTTTTCAGTGAATTGCAAAGGCCTTCACAATGATCCATAGATGCTCATTTTTCTTAGAGCCTTAGTATATTCTTGGGTATAGCTTTAGTATATTCTTGGGTATGTCATACTTTACATGTGGACGTTTAAATTAACCTAAATTTTTGTAAGGCAATTTGTTAGTATCTATTAAATTTTAAATGTTTATGCATTTGTTTCAGCTTTTCTCTTCCTAGGATAGTATCCTCCAGAAATGTTTCCAGTATGGGTACAAAGACATGTATAAGGATATTCGTTATCCCAGTGTTCATAGCAGTAGCAATTTGAAAACAGTTTAATTGTCTAGCATGAATTGGTATGTTAAAAATAACTTGTACCTCCATAAGATGGAATACTATAGAGCTATTTAAAAGAATGAGAAAATCTATATGTGCTAACATATGAGAAAATGTTCACAACGTATTATGTGAAAACAAATTACAAAACTGTATTGAGTTATATCCCATAATTATTAAGTTACATGTTTACATAATATGTATGTTAATATATACATAGAAAAACACCTGGAGGAATAGACACTGTGTCGAGGCGGGGGGCGGGGTGGGGTGGGGAGTTTGAGATTATGGGAAACTTTTACTTTGTGATCTTCTTGGTTTGCTATTGTTACGGATTTTAAACACTCATATATATTACTTTTGGTAGGAGAAAATAAAGATTAATTTACTTAAAATGAATAGAGGTATAGTTAACAACAACTGATGAGCTGCCTTAACAGCATTTGATGTTTTTGTCTTTTTCGTATTTGGAAAGCACGTGTGCCCTAGCGTTCTTTGTGGTATTCCTCTGTCAGTGCTGAGCACATTGGATGCAGGTGATATAGGAGCCCCTGGAGGGAAAAATATGCAGATGCGTGTCTTTAGCGTAAGCCAAAGCTTGAATATCATTGAAGTCCACTTTTTCCCTTGCTCTCATAGATGCTGTCAGAGGAAAATTATACATTTTAATGGAAGCCAGATTATCAGCCCTCTATAAATTGGAGAGTGACTATGAGATCCTTGAAAGGTGAATATACAAATCATTGATTTGTACGTGTGTGTGTGTGCACGTGCATGTGTGTGTCTTTAGCTTTAAATAGTGAGATACCTTATTGCCCAAAAGCTATATTATTCAAGTTTAGTTTTAAGTACTAATACCAAGTACATTCAGGTCACACGTTCCAGCACTAATGATTTAGGAACAGGGAAACCAGAAGGGAATGGTAACTTGATGTGGCTGCAGCCTCATTTCTTTGATGATTTTAATTGTGAGTTTGCCTGTCTCTTTTTTCTAGATTTCCTGGTGCCTATCTCAAAGGCAAGAAATACAGACCCCTGTTTGACTATTTTATAAAGGTGAGCTTAGAGACTTCTACCACAGGAGCTCTCCACAACCCATGTATTTGATAACTGGAGTGGTATTTATATTTTCTTATTGTTATATTGTTCATACAAGTGTGCCTAAATCCAAAAATCTGTTTTAGTATTACAAAAATTAAATTCTGTTTGTATTGCCTTCTTGTTTTAGTAATTAAAATCCTATAGGAATTTTTAAATACTTTTCTCAAATTACATAAGGAATCAGTTACATTGATAAGATTTAATGTATGTATATTTGTATTGTTTATAGTCTGCACATCACCCAGGAAAGTCATTGAGGTGTTTTTTGTTTTTTGAGTTTTGTTTTTACAAATTTAAGATAGTGCTCAGATAGTGCTTTTACAAAACTGTGTGTGTAAAAGTAAACAGAGTTCATTTCAAGGAATTGATGAGGTGGGTGCTTTAAGCTCAGACATTTAGTAACTTAGTTCTTATAAGAATCACAAAGCTATTTTATGTGGTTTTCCATTTTCTGGCAACAGAATCCACAGCTGCAGCTGTAAACCCCACCACCAACAACAAAAGAATAAAGTCAGCAGGAATTTCCTGTTGGTTCTTATTTATAGGTCTTGGAGTGAAATAATGAGCAACGCTCTCAGACCTGGTTTTACACATTATGTGGAAATTATATTCAGTTGGACGTAGCATTAGCCAGCAAAACCTTACACCATAGCCCAGGATAAAATATTTGCTTACCTCCGTTCTGATTCAGTGTAGGGATAGAGTTTGGCTGATGCAGGTGATCTCTGCCATTTGGGCTCTGTCCACAACGTCACATCTGCCTCTACATTTTTGTGCACCTCAGTGTTTTCCCACGTTTCTTATCTCCTAACTAATGGCATTCCTCCTCATTCCATGTTGCTGCTGATGGATTTCCAAACACTTTACCTGGTCTGGTCCCTCCCTGTGAGCCTGCAGTCATTTGCCAGCACATTCCTCACTGGGTATTCTCCACTTGACACAAGGCAGTCCTACTCTCTAACCACATTCCCTAATGTTGATTTAAACATATCCTTTGCTTCCATCACACTGACCCTTTCTTTTCCTCCCTCCCTGCCTTTGCCTTTGTTTTTATTGTCTTCCTCCTCTTTTTAAAAAAACCCTCACCTTTCTTTAATGTCATATTAGCTTGACACTCTTCAAGGCTAAACTCAGGTGCCATCTGAAAAAAAAGTATTTTTTGAAATGCTTCTTTGGTTTCTCCCTCTGAAAAATATCATTCCTGCATTCTTCTCTTCTATATCATAACATGTTTTGTTTTTTCTTGTATTTGTTTTTATTCGTCTTAAAACCTCTTACACTAGATCCCTTTGAGAACCTAAGGAAAGTTTAACCCTCTCAGAAAATGCACATGGACACAATAGATAGGAACTTTAGGTTAAATCAGAAGTCTGTCTGGAATATGCACTCATTTCGTACTGACCTAAGTTATTTAAGAACAACAACTATCCATTCATTTAGCTTCCTGAAATTTCTGGAACGTTTGGTGAGTTTTAGAAAGATGCTGCAAATTCTTTGAAGACAAAAATCATCTGGTGTATACCTAAAATACACATGTTCTGAAATATTAAGTGGGAGCTATGAGAGTAGATGCTGTCTGTGAAGGATAGCACTATAGCTCTCTGTGTGAATGCTAACCCAGTTCAGCCTTGGCAGGGGAAGGATCTAAAACTGGACTTTGAGAGATAGGAGTGCAATGCAGGGTTTCTTTGTTAAAAACCCTCTACAGTTAGAAACAGTAAGATACCTTTGTATTCCCTATTCTTACATCTAAGAACCCACATATTATCTCTCCATGTTTAAACTATTGAAGACATACCTTTTAGCACCTATCATACCACACCAAAAATATTTCCAGGTGACTTGGGTTATAGCAATTAAAAATTCATAGTTATTTTTCAAGTTTAGTTTTAAGTGAATGCCAAAGAATTAAAGAGTTGTGATATAGTTGAAAATAAAATTGCGTTTGGAACCAGAAGACCTTCTTTCAGGTCATTACTAGTTGTATGATTTGGGCAAACCATTTCATCTTTGTTCAGAGTTTGTTCATCTGTGAAATTCAAATACAACCAGAATATTTTTAAAACATGAGACTGCTGATGCAGGATTATAGGATTTTTCACAGGATTATAGGATTAAATGTGAAAATAATTTCTGAAAGTACTTTTTGCAAAGGCAGAGAGGTAAGAAAGCAAAGGGTCAGTTTGGCTGAAACAAAGGGTATGTGAAAAGAAATATTAAGAGATGAAGGTAGAAGAAGTAGGTCTGTAGTGTTATGTGTATGAACCTGACTTTATTGTTGTTACAAAGAAAATCAAACTGAAAACATTTCCCTTCAGTGTTACAGTAGGTGGAATACCTGTAACTAGAACTTGTAACTCAGCTCCCATCCCGATTCTTCCAAGGTTTGCCTTTTATTACTGAATAACCTGATCTGGACTGAAAGGAAAAGGAGCAGCAAAGCATATGCAGTGATTGAAAATATACCAGGAAGCGAATCGTTAAGGAAGCACATCGTCTGAGACATTTTCACGATAAACTGCATTCTAGGGCAGGGGTGAGGTTGGAAGAACTGATGAAAAAGCACAGTTTTGTGGCGAAGGAAGTTAGAAATTTTTCTCTGCAAGTCTTCAAATAATTATTTCATTTATAAGTGATGAACTGTTATTCATGGAAACGATGTATTGAATTAGCATGTTTCTTCCCAATCTGAATTATTCTGTCTTTTCTATTTCTGAAAATAATTTTGCATGTTAAAAGATTTTTCAGGCTCTTACCAAAAACTGTTATTAAATTAATATTATGGTATGGTATTGTTTTATTCTTTAAGCCTGATAACCTTTCTTTTCCAGTGTAAAGAGAATGGTGCTTTTACTGTGCTTGTTGACAACTATGTGAAGGAGGAAGAAGGCACTGGGGTTGTACACCAAGCTCCTTACTTTGGTGCTGTGAGTAGTATATGTCTTGCAAATGCATTTATGAGAAGTAAACGTCAGTGGCCACTGAGTCGTGTGTGTGTGTTTGTGTGTGTGTGTGTGTGTGTGTGTGTGTGTGTGTGTGTGACAGGGAGAGAGAAGAGAGATGTTTCTCACTGTTGTTCACACTATGGAGTTAACCTCGTTTCAGGCTCACTGCCCCCAGAGATACCTTATAAAACTTGCATCTGTAATTCCTTCACCCTGAGCTGATTTTTGAAAATGGTGTGCTAAATCCTGAGTGTTGCTGGGCATTTAGTCTTTCTAAAAGGCATGCTATGTTTTCATTCATTCACTATTTACTTGCTATACGCTTTGCCATTTATGATATGCAGTTCTGGGAGTTTTGACAAGGGCATAGAGTCATACAGTCACCACAACCATCAGAACGCTGAAAGGTTCCATCACCTTTGCTGTGTTCTTGACTAAATAAATACTATATGATCAGAAGGGAGAATTTGACCTCTTTCCTCAAAGCTGTGCAGTGCGGTTAATTTTAAGTTTTGCCCAGAGTAATTTTTCAAAAAATGTAATCTTTTTAATGTAATTTGTATATGAATAAAACAAGAGCATAGGGATTAAGGGCACACACTTAGAACCAGACCTCACCTTAGGTCAGAGCTCTGCCACTAACAGGCCATCCCTGGGTAAGTTACTTAGCCTGTCTGGACTTCCTTTTCCTCCTCTGTGACATGGAATGATAGTACCTGCCCGTCTGGGTAACTACAAGGATTAAATGGAATCATCCATATAGAGCGTTTCGCACAGTGCCTGACCATTGTAAGAGTGTGTACAGTCACTGCTTGGCGTGTAGCACCCACTGGGGACCTACAAATTCCTCTTGGCTTGATCATTTTGTCAGTGAGAGAGGCAGTGAAGCTAGTCTGTCTCCGTTGGTCTTTTTTTTTTTTCATACTTAACCTCTGCAGGGATTTTTATTATGGAAGTCTTCAAACATACACAGAAGTAAAGAAAATATAATAATTCCTTATGTTCACATTATCCAGCTGCTTTAATTATTAATTTGGAATTTCTGTTATATCTGTCTCATTCCCTGTCCCCTTCCCCAACACCTTTTTTATTTTGGCTGGAGGGTTTTGTAGCAAATCCTCAACATCATATCTTTCATTTACAAATACTTCTGTATGCATCTCTGACTGATAAGGACTTTTGTTTTTAACATAGCCACCATGCCATTATACCCAATAAAATTAACAGTTGCTTAATATCACCTAATACCTGGTCAGTATTCAAATTAGATGGAAAGTAAGCATTCTTGATAATACTATTTATTGAGTTTTAGGAACTAGTCAGATTTCAGCTATTCATTGTAATTTTAGGGTCAACTGGTGTCATTGTTCCACTGATAATAAATAATGAAAAGGTAACTTCTTGGTATGTATCTGTCCTGAATGCCAGGCAGGTTAATGTTGTAGAAGATCAGATCTTTAAATTTCAGCCTTTAACCCCACTTGGTAGACGTTTTCCAAGAGACCTTCCATGTTGCGGCTTTGCCAGACAATGTGCTATGTGATCTCTCCACAGAGTCTATGCACTTCTACATGACCATGTTGAACGTCACCTGTTATTCTGGCTCCACTCAGGAATGCTGCTCTTAGCTAGTCAAATTGAGTAGGGCTGTTTGCGCTATACTAAATGGTTCAAATTGCTGGACTTTGGGGCTTGTCCTGTCTGTGTTGCTTAGTGTTTTTTTTTCAGGGTCTTCCTTCATGGCCAGGCTGTCATTGCCTTTGGCTGTCGTGTGCCACACGCACATGTCGCATCACACTAGGCAGCCTCTCAGCATAGCGAGAGTTGAACATAGGCCCAGGTGGAGCCATACTGGCTTTCCAGTTTATCTTGGCGTCAAACCAGGGTATGGTTTCACTATTTAGTCCAAGACAGTCCCTTTAATTTTAGATTCAAACAGCATAGCACGGAGGTAAAGACCTTGGACTCTAGAGCCAGGCTGTTTGGTTCTGAATGTGAGCATTGCCACTTTGCAGCTGAGTTATTTCTTTGTGCCTCAGCTTCTTCATCCGTAAAATGGAGATACTTGCTGGTTTGTCTGAGGGGAACACATGATGAAAACCTAGTACATCTATCTGCCTTCCTCACAGGATCGTTGTAAAGGTTAAATGAGCTCATGTAATGTAGTCAGATGTTCAGAGCACTGTTTGATATAGCACTTTATGTGTTTGCCCTGATTATTGTTAACATTGCTCAAAATGTATTCCTGAAGCATTGTGGTGTACCCAGCCTGCCTGGGGCCCATATTACTTATTTGTAAAGTGAATAGTTCGGGGTTTTTTTGTTTGTTTGTTTGTTTGTTTTATTATTTTTTTTAATTTATTTATGCACGCCACACCACGCGGCTCACGGGATCTTAGTTCACCGACAAGGGATTGATCCCAGGCCCTGGCAGTGAAAGCGCCAAGTTCTAACCACTGGACCACCAGGGAATTCCCGTAAAATGAATAATTTGGATTTAGATCACTGTTGCCATCCTTTCAGGCACTCCTTGACAGGATGCAGATACATATGCACATCAGGCATTGTGCAGTACTAAACAGTTCATGCCTTACACGTGTATGTTCTCCTGCTTTGTGCATACATGTATGTATATACATGCTGCTGTTATAAATCAAATTTGATTTTGTTCTAATGTATTCATATGTGGCATCTTTCTTCTTACTTAGTGGATACTCAGCTATTTTAGGGGTTTGTGAGTAATGGCTGGGAAGACTGATCTAATCCCCTAACCCTGCTATAGGGCTCTGGATTCTCTGAATGATCCTTGAGTTAACTTCAGTTGAGAGGATAATGAAAGTTGGATACATTTATATGTCAGAATACTGAAAAATTCTCCTATAAATCTATTGCCTCATATGCTCCTCTCTTGCCACACCCACTCTTAACTGTTTTATTCTTCCCTTCTACCTTTCTCCTTTTCCCCAGGATGACTATCGGGTCTGTATGGATTTCAACATCATTCAGAAAGACTCTGTCCCTATTTGCCCTGTGGATGCTTCAGGCTGTTTCACAGGGGAAGTGACAGATTTTGCAGGACAGTATGTGAAGGTCTGTATCTTTATGGCTTAGAAAGGTGTCAGTTTCATCGTACTTCTTTCATTAATCAGTTTTTTGTTAAATAGCTTCCATATGTGGGATTTTTTTCCCGAGGAAGTAGATTTTGTTTTGTTTTGTTTGAGCACATAAAATCAGAAAAAATAGACATATTATCAGCTGCATTCCAAGGGTCTAGTATCTTCAGAGGAAGCATGCTGTAATTTCAAAGGTAGGAATCAGAAAAAGTGGGCTCTGGTTTGTGACTCCGGAAACAGCTTTGTGACCTTGGGGTAATCATTGCTGATTGAAAACTTCACTACCTTAAGTGGTCTGGAACATACTTTAAAAGTACTTAAAGTTACCCAGTGGCTGAAATGTGGACCAAGTATTTTTATAGTACATTTGTTATTTGTGCCTTTTATTCATAGTAAAGGTATCAAAATAACAAAGTTTAGTAATATACTTAATTATATTGTATTACTAAGTATTGTAGGATATTTTAATGGCTAGATTTTAAATTTTTTTTAAAGGATGCTGACAAAAATATCATCAGGACCCTAAAGGAACAAGGTCGACTTCTTGTTGCCAGCACCTTCACCCACAGCTACCCTTTCTGCTGGAGGTGAGATGAAATGTAGCTCGAGGTTCAGCTTTGTGGATACATTTGATATGTGTGCCCATTCCATCAATTCATGGTTCCCATCTCATTTGTATCCTTTAGAGTTAGTGTTTGAAAACTTCATTCTTGTTTTAAGGAGAATTTTATGAATTCATATATATAGTTATTTCATTACTTAGGTGTAAGAAACATAGGCATATACCAATATGTATTGTGTTGGGATCACAGTTCTCTAGGATGAGATATGTCTCTAAAATTTTCTAATGGAATTTAGTGAGAAATATAATGTGCAATTTTTTTTTTTTTTTTTGGCTGCATTGGGTCTTTGTTGCTGTGCATGGGCTTCTCATTGTGGTGGCTTCTCTCGTTGCGGAGCATGGGCTCTAGGCATGCAGGCTTCAGTAGTTGTGGTGTGTGGGCTCAGTAGTTGTGGCTCATGGGTTCTAGAACACAGGCTCAGTAGTTGTGGCGCACGGGCTTAGTTACTCTGCGGCATGTGGTATCTTCCAGGACCAGGGATCGAACCCGTGTCCCCTGCTTTGGCAGGCGGATTCTTACCCACTATGCCATCAGGGAAGTCCCTGTGATGCAAGTTTTAATATAACATCATACTATAAAGATGTGGGTGAAAATGGAATGTTCAGTGGCATCACGTTTTGTTCCCATGTTTCCTCTTTGCTGAGGTTGACATCATTTCTTAGTCAACTGTCACACAAGCAGAACTATATTTTTTCTTGTTCTCTTATTAGCTTTCACCCTCTTGTGAAAGATGGAGGGAGATGACATAGACATTAGTATTTGCAATAGAAATAAATATCAGTAGGAGGCCTAATAGTTGGTGGTGATATCAGTAAGAAACTAAAGGTCAGTCTTACCCTTTGCCCCTGCATACCTCAGTCTGCCCAGCCACGTTCTGCATTTTTGCTTCCGCAGGTCAGACACTCCCCTCATTTACAAAGCAGTGCCTAGCTGGTTCGTTCGGGTGGAGCATATGGTAGACCAGCTGCTGAGGAACAATGACCTATGTTACTGGTGAGCAATAAGATGTGTGTCTTCATAATGTCCTTTGTCATGTAGTTAGTACTGGTTTATACTTCCCTCAAGTTATAGTAATTTTAAAAGCCATCTTTTATTGTATATTGTAATAATAGCTATTTTTCTGTTTATTCAGGAACACAAAATAATTTAGATAATATTATATAACAGAAGAAACAGCCCTCTTATGACAGGACATATAGGGGAACATTTTTCTTTTTTAAACCCAATGGAAATGAGAAGTTGCCATTTATTTGATTTAAAGAATGGAATGACTTTGGAAAACTGGCTGTACTCTCAGAGTCCATTAGCTTTAAATAATAGTCATTTTCAGGATATACATTTATTTTTGGATATACAAAAGCCATTTACACTTACTATTTTTGACAGTTGTTGAGTTCCTAAAATATGGCGATGTCTTGTGTACACTGGTTTCATGGATAAACACTGCAGGGACAGAAGCCTTTCTCTCCTCAGCTAATATCTAAACTGCAGAGAGGTGTTACGGTAGTTCCTCCATTTTTCCATAGGGGGTATGTTCCAAGACCTCCAGTGGATGCCTGAAAACGCAGATAGTACCAAACCCTATACTGTATATACTGTGTTTTTCCTATACCTACATACCTATGATGAAGTTTAATTTATAAATTAAGCACGGTAAGAGAATATCCAAATTGCCAGCATCACTGCTTTTGCCCTTTGGGGCCAATTTTTAAGTAAAAAGGGTTATTTGAACACAGGCACTGAGATAATCAACAGCTGACGTGGTAGCCGAGATGGCTGCTAAGTAACTAATGAGCGGGTAACATATACAGCCTGGATACACTAGACAAAGGGATAGTTCAGTTCCCAGGCAGGACGGAGTGCAAGGGCGCAACACTTCATCATGCCACCCAGAAAAGTGTGCAGTTTAAAACTTAAGAACTTTTTACTCCTGGAATTTTCCTTTTAATATTTTTGGACCACGGTTGACTGTGGGTAACTGAAACCATGTAAAATGAAACCACAGATAAGGGGGGACTACTGTACTTCAACCTGTAGGTGCAAAAATGATACAAAACTAAATCTGTGTATTCCAGAAGAATGTTTTTCCCTGAGAGTTTTGAGGGTAATCACTATTTCTTATTTTCCCCAAGAATCCAACTTGACTTTAAGTTGTGTTCTCTGGGGAAGTAAGAAATAGTGCATTTGATTTTGGAAGAATGGGAAGAATCTCAGGGCAGTAAAAGAAAACTATAGCTTTCTATATTTCTTAGCAAACTGAATTTCTCAAGAGCAAAATGTTTTTTCATTTTTATACCTAAGAAGCTCTTTAGTTTCCTAGTGGAGTGCTGAGTATAGAATATTCATATGGCTGCCTCATTGGGGGTGGTGGCGGGAGGTGTGCAGGCCTGTAAACTGACCTAGGATGGTAACTGCAGCACCTGAGAGGACAGAATGTTTTGGAGCCTAGGTGTGCCCTAACTCAGCCTTGAGCTTGGCAGCGTTTCCTACAAAGCTGAACCTTAAAGAATAAGGAGTCATTTACCAGTCAGAAGCTATAAGAGCCTTGGGTAGGGGAGTGGCTGAGGGAAGGAGGGTGGCGGGGTGAAGGTTATCGAAGTGGAGGGATGGCATGGACAGAGGCAGTGAGGTAAGAAGCTGCATTCTAAGGAACTTGCCTTACTGCTAGAGCCTAAAGTGCAGTGGCAGGGGGACTGCAGGTGAGCCTGGAGAGGCAGCTTCCCACCAGCTACACAAAACCCCCACCTATTCAGACTCTTACTTTGTATGTGATTAAGAGCCCTTGCTAATGAGTTTCAGTAAAAGCGCTATTGTATGGATGACCTGAAGACTAGATCTAAGTAAGATCAGGCTAGCTGTCGTCATGGTGATTGGTTAAAGGATTGCGGCAGTCCTGCAGTTGGAGAGCAGGACAGGGAAGCTTGTGTGCTGTGGGGTTTCATATTACAGAGCATCTTCCTGGGATGGATTCATAGCAGAAACAGCCTCTGTGGGTCTTCTCGTGCTGTCCATTTGGAAGACATTCTCCTAGGAGTGAGCTCAGCATTTCCAGAATGTTAGGTTCATAAAGGCTTATGCAGATCTAATTTACAAATTTACTTACTAATGTTTTTATATGATTGGTTATCTGATCTGTTTATTGCAGGGTCCCAGAGTTTGTGCGAGAAAAGCGATTTGGAAATTGGCTGAAAGATGCACGTGACTGGGCAATTTCCAGAAACAGATACTGGGGCACTCCTATCCCACTGTGGGTCAGCAATGACTTCGAGGAGGTGAGGCAGGGCAGTGTTTACTTGTGTTGATTTTTGCTAAAGCACTTCATTCATGCATCTCAGTATGGGGTAAAAGAATATGGTTTCTTTTTTTCTTTGCCCCTTTCTTATTGCATCAGTTTTTTTTTTCTTTGTTCCTTCCTAGAATTATGACATAAATAAGAATATGTTTTTAAGATTTTAATTTATTTTTACTTTAATTAAATATAGTTTTAAATTTCCCTCTGTGTAAAAGTGAAAAATATAATTTGTATTTTTCTCGAGAAACTCCTCACATTGTTTATCTTGTTTGCTCAGAACTCTTTTTCTCCTTTTGAGTTTCTGATGAACAGAACAGAGACTCCACCCCCTGCACTAAGTCACAGCATATTAAAACGGCCTTATAGTGATAAAAAAGGACAACTGAAAAAAATTACCAAAGCATTGCAGACCTTTAATTTAAAATCAATGTGTGTGTGTGTGTGTGTGTGTGTGTGTGTGTGTGTGTGTGTGTGTGTCTAAATAAATACATACATAGGTATATAGATGTATTCCCTCTGTCCAATGCTGACAGCATTAGAACAGTCATGAGCAGCAGCAGCAGCCCAGGGACCTCAGTAAATCTCCAGTAGGGACCTGAAAGGCAACAGTGAAGTAGCTGAATCAGAGGACTTTTCAGGACTGAGCAGGAAGGGCAGAGAAAGAGGCTGTGGGTATTCAGTAGGTAGCAGATGACTTCTGGGTGTGAACCCACAGCAGCTCCTGCTGGTGCAGCCTAGCTACACGGCCCCTGTTAGATGACTCACCCTGTTCTGAATGCCCCTGCTGGGCCCATCTCCCAGCCTCCTTACACGAATATAATCCTAATGTCTTGCAATCTGACTATTTGGTCCAGTTCATGCACAATAAATTAGTTCCAGCTTTGACTTGAGAAGATTTCAGATTAAAGAGCCAAGTTCAAGTGCCAGGAACAAACTAAGATGCCTTAGAGTAACAGTCTAGGCATTTCACTTATGCTGGTTATTTTCGGCAGAGATTTGGACATAGTAGACCCTCAAGAAATACTCGTTGAGATGATGGCTGTGAAATTCTCTCCTTGTAGGAAATCCCTCTGATATAGGGATAGGTAGCAAAGAAGTGAAGTCTGCTCACCAATTCAGACAGTGACCTATAGTCTTTCATGAGGTAAGCCACCTTGATGATAACTCATGAAGATCAAAGGTTTCTAAACCTAAACATGAATGTTACATAAATTAACTCTGTTTGATCTTTGGCTCTGAGGTCTTTTAACTTTGTTTTGACAGGTGGTGTGTGTTGGGTCAATGGCAGAACTGGAAGAACTGTCAGGAGCAAAGATCTCAGATCTCCACAGAGAGAGGTCAGTTTCTGAATGTTTAATTCACTTCAGTTCAGTATCGGGCTAGGTAGCCTGTTAAGACATGGTCTCTGTATCAGATCACAGAGCTACATGTAGAAATCAAACACTAGTTTGCTGAATTACTTTGTTGTTGATGATTCATGTCATATTAAGGAAAGGTGGCCTCTTGTCCTTGAGTTAGATGTCAGGAGACTTTGGTATATAACCTTCCAGATGGAGCCCTGATGGTGCTCTCTGAAAGCCTGTGAGAACTGCCGATATTTCTGTTTGCAGATGCATATGAAAGAGCTGTGAGGGCATTGTGTTTCCTCTTGGCAATTAAACTGTAATTTCTGTTTTGCTTAAAATTAATAGAAGTGGCTACTTCTTTGTTTACTAGCATTGACCATCTGACCATTCCTTCACGCTGTGGGAAGGGATTGTTGCATCGCATCTCTGAAGTGTTTGACTGTTGGTTCGAGAGTGGCAGCATGCCCTATGCTCAAATTCATTATCCATTTGAAAACAAGAGGGAGTTTGAGGATGCATTTCCTGCAGATTTCATTGCTGAAGGCATTGACCAAACCAGAGGATGGTATGTTTCTTGTTCTTTAAAGCGTTTTTATATTTATTTATTTATTTATTTATTTATTTATTTATTTTTGGCTGCATTGGGTCTTTATGCTGCACGTGGTCTTTCTCTAGTTGTGGCGAGCGGGGACTATTCGTTGCGGTGTGCAGGCTTCTCATTGCGGTGGCTTCTCTTCTTGCGGAGCATGGGCTCTGGGCACGCAGGCTTCAGTAGTTGTGACACACGGGCTTAGTTGCTCTGCGGCATGTGAGATCTTCCTGGGGCCAGGGATCGAACCTGTGTCCCCAGCCTTGGCAAGCGGATTCTTAACCACTGTGCCATCAGGGAAGGTCCCTCTTTAAAGTGTTTTATTGCTTTGATTTAACAGGTATTTTACTGAGCATTTAACATTTATCAGCTGGGTGCTGGGGAGATTGTGTCAAACAAGACAGGCTCTGCTCCTGCCCTCTGCCCCTCACCACTAAACATACCATAAAAGTGTCTTTTGAGCAGGAATCTCACACTATATTAGGGCTGTAGTTTTAGAGTTTGAATTGTTTCTTTGACATTTTGAAATACAGAGATTTTGGTGTATGGAAAGATTAAGTGATACAAAACAATTAATGTGTCCTTAGTTTGTTTACTTCAAATCATTCACACAAGTGTTTAGTGGGTATTTCATACAAGATACTGGAGTGGGTGCTACAAATTGGAGGGTTAGTTGAAAATGTACTAAGATGTTAAGGCTAGCCTCATAACATGCTAAAAAATCCAGGTTTAAAATTTTAAAAAAGAAAAAAAAAGCATGGTGGGGAGGACATTGGCATTGGTTTTATCTGATGCCTTACCCAAAGCAGTACCCTCATTCTCTTAATTAGGAAAAGATGAATTACCTTCTCTTCATGCATGAGCTTGGCTGATCCAGGTTCTAATTATACTTTCATTAGTAATGTTTCTGCAGGAGTGTTTAGAGAATGTTGGTATCATTTTCTGTCTTTACAACTTGTAGTCATCACAAACTGATGGAATTCCAGCCTTAATGTTCTTAATGTTTTCAGCTTCCAATCCATTTTTCTATAGAAACAGCTACCATATACAAACTCCTGTTCTTAGGGAGGGCCAGATGACTCACCAATAAGTTGTTTCTCTGAGGAGTTGCCATGTCTGGCAACTGTTGAAAGCCTTCACGTGGGTCCCCATGTGCACATTGCCTCCCTCGCCTTCTGTCAGGTATGGGCTGCCTCTCATAAGAACCAGGGTCCTCCTGACCTGATTTCCATCCTCATTAGTTGTGTCTGGTGATGTTCTTGGGATGCAAAATCAGGTCAGAGATGACACAAGTGCATTACTTACTGGGACAGCTTACATGGATGTGATAGAGTTCTTTTAGGGAACTAGCTAGCTAGCATATAAACATGCATGATATCTGATAGAATAAAAACATTTTCTATGTTCATATAGACTAGCTTTTAACTTTTGGATGAGAGTGCTTTTTTCATCTTTTGTCATCAGACTGTCCCATATGACCTTGTGCTAAAGGCAACACATCTCTGGATTTCCAGCCTGGCATTTCTGGGAGGTCCTGAGAGGCCACCAGTGCTGCCCTGCTCTGCCTTATGGCTGTCCTCAACTAGCTCCCCAAGGAAGGTGATAGTACTGTCCCCAGCAGGGGGTCAGTACCTCACTCCAGGGCTTTATTTGCTTTAAATAAAGTTCATTTTATTTTTTCTAGTGAGAAGCTTTAATATGACTGGTCTGCAGTGGGTCCTGTGCCTAATTTTTCAGCACTCCCCAGATGATTCTGATGTATCCAGGATCAAGAACCATTGCTTTGTGATTATCAAGAAGTGTAACTTACCTAAAATAGAAATTCAGTCCAATAAGTAAACACAGTTTTTTTTCCTATGCTTGAATTCCTTTTCTTATTTTATTGAACTCTTTGTTTGTGGGTTTTTTTCCAGGTTTTACACCCTGTTGGTGCTGGCCACAGCTCTCTTTGGACGGCCGCCATTCAAAAATGTGATTGTAAATGGACTCGTCCTGGCAAGGCAGGTGCACTCCCTTGTGTAATAATGAGTTGCAGTTCCTGATCTCCTTTATTCTTACAGCATGTTCTGGTTGGATCTAACCATTCTTTGTGAATAGAGGAATTTAGGAATGCCCCAGCTCTGTTCCTATTCTCTTCCTTCCTTCTGCCTTTATACTTCTTCCTGCTCTCCCTTTTCATCCAACTCCTGTCTTGTGCTCTTCTCAACCTGTAACATTCTGTCTCTACGTGTTCCTATGTCTTAGGAGAAGGACTGCATTAAGAGCTAAGCCTAATGGAGGAGGACAGAGGGGAGGACATGTGTCCCATGATACTACTAGTGATAAAATAACATTTGTCATTTAGAATTTTATAAAGTACTTTTGCTTATAGCTCTTATTAAATCTGTACACTGGTCCTTTAGTATAGATTTTTGTCATCCTGTTTTTAATATATGAGGAAGCTGTTGGTTTTAGAGGCTTATTATAGAGGAGTCTTATTTTTTCCTTTGCTTCTACTGCCTCTAGTCATTAAAAGTAAAAACAAATAAAAAGAAGAAAATGAAATTTTTATACCTAGATACCTTGCTTCATGTGCTGTTCAAGGCGGGGGATGACACCTGGCACTGTACCAGGCTCTGTTTTGAGCATTTACACGTCTTCACTCATTTATCCCCAGAACTATTTGAAATGGGTCCTTTCTTTGTCCATTTTGACATTTGAGGAATTTGAAGTGCAGAAAAATTAAGGTCATACAGCAAAAGAGTGTGAAATTCTAGTTCTATACCCAGGCAGTCTGGCTCTATAGTCTGTACTTTTTTTTTTTTTTTAATTGAAAATCTTACTGAATTATAGTTGTAAAAATTAATAGAGACCCCTCGTTTGCTTTGCCTGGTTCCCCCAATGGTCACGTTTTTGAAACTGTAGCACATTGTCATAATCAGGATGTTGATTGAATCACCAGTCTTATTCAAATTTCCCCAGTTTTACTCATTTGCTATTGCATGCAGTATTATCTCATATATAGGTTCCTGTATCCACCAGCACAGTCAAGATACTTGGCCTGTTTCAACATCACAGGATGCCTCTGTTGCCCTTTTATAACCATACCCACCCCACTCCTTCACACCCCTCCCACCTCAGCCTTCAATCCTAATCCCCATCCCCTGGCAACCATTAATCTATTCCCCATCTCTGTAATTTTGTCATTTCAAGTATGTTATATAAATGGATTCATATCATATATAACCTTTTGTGATTGGCTTTTTTTGCTTACTGTAATTCCCTGGAGATACCTCAGGTGGTTTTATGGATCCATAGTTCTTTCTCATTGCTGAGCAGTGTTCTATGGTGACCCACAGTTTGACCTTTCACCTGCTGAAAGACATTGAGGTTGTTTCCAGTGTTTGCTGACTATGAATAAAGCTGTGAACTTTCAAAAATAAAGGTTTTGTGTGACTATAAGTTTTCGTTTCTCTGGGATAAATGCCAAGGCTGTGTTTTTTCACTGTTACACTCTGGCATCTTCCTGCTGCCATTTATCCCAGAACTTCTCCATTGACTCGCTGCAGTATTCAAAAAGAAGCTTAAACAGACATTAACAAAACAACCTATTGTTGTGCCTTAGTAGTAGCTTGTGTCCCATTTGCACTTTGTAGTATTCCAATTTGTAGATAATCTGTAACCACATATAAACTGTGATGTTGACTTATTTAATTGGTGTTTCCCTTCTGTGTTTCAAGTGATGGCCAAAAAATGAGCAAACGCAAAAAGAATTATCCAGATCCACTGTCAGTCATTCATAAATATGGTGCTGATGCCCTCAGGTACAAACCAGTGTTCTGCCTTGTGTGTATTTGTCATTTCTTATTAAGCATCTTACATTCTGTTAATCATGTTTTCAGTGATATTAATCATTCTATTAATTTGGTTTATAATTAGCTTTTTTAAAAAAATGCACGTCTGTTACATGGAGAATTACATTGGTATGGTGTTGACTTTAAATCCCCAAGGTGGTTTTCTAAATAGTAAAGATGTTTCTATATCTATAGGTCTTTTGGAAGAAGAGGCTCTGTGTTGGATTTTATTAAGCAGCACAAGTACTCCCAGGCTAGTTGCTGGAGCCTTTGCCTCATTCCTTCTGTAGGTTCCCTGTCTTATTGATATTAGAATTCTCTTATATCATTTATTTCAATTTTACACTTACTCCTCAAATAGCCATATGAGGTACAATTTATGCTAGAGCAAATAAAAATACTGAAAAGTTTTTAGAGAAATGTGAGATACTGCTTGAAATAGTCATAGTCATAAACGTTGAGTGCTCAGGTTAAAAGGCACCACAGAGATCTTATTCAGCATCCTCCTGTTACGAACACAGAGACCCACACCCAGGGGCTGTGGGCTAGCACGTTCACAGTTGCCATGTCGCCCAGGAGCAGTTAATGGGGTGTCCTGCAGCCCCCAGTTATCTGTTAGACTCACCTTGGCATAGCTGACAACTTGGGCCTCTTAATTCTTTGTGCTGAAGGCTGTCCTGTAAGATGTTTAACAGCATCCCTGGTCTCTGCCCCCTGAGTCCCTGTGTGCTGGCAGAGCACATGTGGCTGTTCCTTGTGAATCCCTGATGCCTGCACATATGTCCTGTAAAGAGGGCCTGGCTTCTTCCTCTTAGTGTTGCCATACTGCCTGAGGCCTGTGCTGGGACCAGCCCAGGGCATGCTTCTAGGTTAGTTCAGTGCCATATTTTGGTGTGGCACTTTTGGTCTCCCCTTTATAATTTGCTAAGTCTCTTACACAAAATAAGAATTTTGTCAGTTTTAAATTGACTGTTAGAAGCGTATTTATAATTCCTCACTTTTGTAGAAAAAGGGCTGATTTGGGTATTGCCCTGTCAACATGTCAGTAATATTTGGTTTACTGTCTACGTCCCTTTTCCATGTAATTTTTCTCCTCTTCCAGATTATACCTGATTAACTCCCCTGTGGTGAGAGCAGAAAACCTCCGCTTTAAGGAGGAGGGTGTTCGAGATGTCCTGAAGGATGTGCTGCTACCTTGGTACAATGCCTATCGCTTCTTCATCCAGAACGTCCTGAGGCTACAGAAGGTGTGGGTTGCAGTGCTGTGGGGTAGGGTCTGCCCCACTGAGCTGGGTTGAGCTGGGTTTGCAAAAGATGGTCAGGGGTCAGCTGTGAAGCAGAGCTCCATGGGAGACAGGAGCTAACAGGCCCCGTGGGTGGGGGCTCAGAGCCACTGGGGAGGCCATAGATGAAAGTGTGACAGGTGTCTGGGGTCCATGCTGGGCCAAGAGCACAGGACCGGAACTTCACCATTTGGGTAAGATGCTCACCTCTGCAAGACACAGAAGCCACACCTGTTGAAGAAGAGTTGCACTGGATATTCATTTAGCCAGCCAAATTGGTGCTGGGGACTTAGTGATGGGGGAGCCAGTAAAGAGTCAGCTACTATCAGAGTGAGTGCCTAGTAAAGGCTGCTGCAGATGGGTGGTCAGGGAAGGCCACTTGATGAGTGCATTTGGCCTGAGACTCTGGAAGTGAGAGAAGTTTTCATTGGGTTGCTGGGATGAAAAATAGTGGTTGTGATATATATGAAAGTGCCTCAGAGCAGTTACCTGCTGGCCTGGGAGGCATCCTCTGAGAAGCCCCTTCCCTTACCTCTACTAACTGCTCTCAGGCCAGCAGGCTTCATTGCACATGTGCCTGTGCATGCTTCCTAGACTCCATTTGGGGTCAGGGCTCAGGTACCACTCATCTTTTTATCTCCAACACCTTAAAAGTAGAATTCCTTAGTAAACTACTTTTGACTAAACATGTGATATTATTCCTTCCTGAGAAACTGGTTGGAGAGCTGAGCTTTGAGCATCGCATTCCAGCAGGCTGGTCACTCACTTCTTGCTGCCTCTGGCTCATCTCAGTCTGCTAATGAACCCTCCCAAGAAGAACAAGGTCTTTGGGAACAACACCCCTAGTGTTCCTATCTTTTGGATCCCACCACCTCTCAGGCCAGCAGTCCTAAAGTGGGTCTACTTTGCAGGCTTCTTCTGGTGTGGGATTCAGGAACACAGGCTGGGTCAAACCACTCATAGTTGGGGCTCATCTGGGCATGGCAGAAAGATGCAGGCTCCAGCATCAGAGCAAGAGTCAGCATGGTCACTGCCTTGCCATCCTGATGGTGATGCCGTTGAATAGGGACAGGTAAAGTAGGCCTTCAGGATCGAGGAGGATTTGCAAAGGAAAAAGCAGGGGTGGAATAGAGCATTCTGGGTAAAATAAGTAATTTAAGCAAAGACATTAATTCCTAGTACTCATTTTCAACTTACAGACAGTTGCCAGTCCTAGCCAGCTTTGCTGTCCTTCCTTCCTCAGGTTTAAAGTAACTAAACCGCCTACTTAACGACAAGATGTTGGAATATTTCTTAATGCGTAATTACTCTTTGGTGCATAGGAATCATTTTTTCCTAAATTCTCTTTAGTTCACTCAAAAATGTAATTCATTAATAGAGGACTTAATGTTCCAAGTTTAGAGTTTACTTGGAAAATATTGCTAAGAATCAGAAATTTAGATTGCCAACAGGGTCTGGGTTTTTGTGGTGTTTTTTTGATTTGTTTGGATACTTTCAGTTTAAATAATTAAAAAAATTCATTTCTCTACAGTAGTTTCCCCCAAGCATGCAGAATGTTTCAATAATTGTCACTTCCTAGGAGGAAGAAATGGAATTCCTTTACAACGAGAACATGGTTAAAGAAAGTACCAACATCACAGACCGGTGGGTCCTGTCCTTTATGCAGTCGCTCGTTGGGTTCTTTGAGACTGAAATGGCAGGTGTGTCTCTCTTGGGCCTTCTTCCAGGAATAAGGAGTCTTCTCTTTATAATTGTCCTTTTGATATTTAACTGTTTTTCTTTATAAACATAGAGGAATTTTTTTTTTGAAGTATAGTTGATTTAAAATGTTGCGTTAGTTTTTGGTGTACTGCACAGTGATTCAGAAATATAAATGTGTATATATATATTTTTTCATATTCTTTTCCACTGTAGGTTATTATATGATATTGAATATAGTTCCCTGTGCTATACAGTAGGACCTTGTTGTTTATTTTATTTATAGTAGTTTGCATCTGTTAATCCCAAACTCCTAATTTATCCTTCCCCCACCCTCTTTCCCCTGTGGTAACCATAAGTTTTTTTTTTTTATGTCTGTGAGTCTGTTTCTGTTTTGTAAATAAGTGCATTTGTATCATATTTTAGATTCCACATATAAGTGATATCATATGGTATTTGTCTTTCTCTTTCTGACTTACTTCACTTAGTATGATAATCTCTAGCTCCATCCATGTTGCTGCAAATGGCATTATTCTTTTTTATGGCTGAGTGGTATTCCACTGTATATGTATATGTGTGTGTGTGTGTGTGTGTGTGTGTGTGTACGTACCATATTTTCTTTATCTATTCATCTGTCAGTGGCCATTTAGATTGCTTCCATGTCTTAGCTGTTGTAAATAGTGCTGCAGTGAACATTGGGGTGCATGTATCTTTTCAAGTTCTCTCCAGGTATATGCCCAGGAGTGGGGTTGCTGGATCATATGGCAACTCTAGTCTTAGTTTTTTAAGGAACCTCCATACTGTTTTCCATAGTGGCTGCACCAATTTACATTCCCACCAACAGTGTAGGGGAGGGTTCCCTTTTCTCTACATCCTCTCCAACACTTGTTATTTGTAGACTTTTTAATGATGGCCATTCTGACTGGTGTGAGTGATACCTCATTGTAATTTTGATTTTCATTTCTCTAATAATTAGCGATGTTGAACATCTTTTCATGTGCCTCTTGGCCATCTGTATGTCTTCTTTGGAAAAATGTCTATTTAGGTTTTCTGCCCATTTTTTGATTGGGTTGTTTTTTTGGTATTGAGTTGTATGACCTGTTTACATATTTTGGAAATTAAGCCCTATCAGCCGCATTGTTTGCAAATATTTTCTCCTAGTCCATAGGTTGTCTTTTCATTTTGTTTATGGTTTCCTTTGCTGTGCAAAAGCTTATGTTTGATTAGGTCCCATTTGTTTATTTTTGCTTTTATTTCTATTGCCTTGGGAGACTGACCTAGAGAATGTTTTGCCTATCTTCTCTTCTAGGAGTTTTACGGTGTCATGTCTTACAAGTCTTCAAGCCATTTTCAGTTTATTTTTGTGTATGGTGTGAAGGAGTGTTCTAATTTCATTGATTTACATGTGGCTGTCCAGCTTTCCCAACACTACTTGCTGAAGAGATTGTCTTTTCTCCATTGTATATTCTTGCCTCCTTTGTGGAAGATTAATTGACTGTAGGTGTGTGGGTTTATGTCTGGGCACTCTAAACATAGAGGAAATTTTATAGAAATTTTGAGAGATACAGAAAAATAGATAAATATTTCTCTTTACCTCTCAAATATAATTTTAAGGCTTGTTAGTTGTAGAAATGTGTTGTTCCAAGGCCTTAGAGATTGTCTTGGGGGGATGTCTAGTGACCTCACCCCTCCACAGATACCACACAGGCCCATGGAATCACAGGCTTCAGTAGTGGATGCCCATGAGTTCAAAACCCAACTGCACCACTTGTTCCCTGCGGGAAACGTTACCTAATCTATGAGCCTCAATTTCTTTCTCCGAAAAATGCCTGGTAAGAGTTAATATAAGGCTGGGCTTCCCCAGTGGCGCAGTGGTTGAGAATCCGCCTGCCGATGCAGGGGACACGGGTCCGATCCCTGGTCCGGGAGGATCCCACATGCCGCGGAGCAGCTAGGCTCGTGTGCCACAACTACTGAGCCTGTACTCTAGAGCCCGTGAGCCACAACTGCTGAGCCCGCGTGCCGCAGCTGCTGAAGCCCGCACGCCTAGAGCCCGTGCTTCACAATGAGAGAGGCCACTGCAGTGAGAGGCCCGCGCACTGCAGCGAGGAGTGGCCCCCGCTCGCCGCAACTAGAGAAAGCCCACGTGCAGCAACGAAGACCCAACACAGCAAAAAATAAATAAGTAAATAAATAAAATTTAAAAAAAAAAGTAAATATAAGGCTCAGATGGAGATTATGTACATACAGTAGCTAGCAGATAATAGGTACTTAATAAGTAGTAGTTGTTATTAATATGTTTTTAATTTATTTTTAGGTCTACTTTATTAAGTAAGTAGTCCCTGTTCAGCCTGGAAAAATTAGGAAATACAGAAAAACAATAATGAAGTTGACATTTCCTCACATTTCTCTTACCTAACAACAATGAATTTGATTTTAGACAGAGGTTGGAAAAGTAGGTTATGTTGGTTTCCTAGAAGTTGGAGATGGAACAACTGTAAGTCAAGGTGAGAAATTCCAGAAACTGTTAACCTGGATACCTGAGATGGGTCTGAGTGTATATGGGTCTGATAAAGTCTGTGGGCAGGGGAGAAAAGATGGCATCCCTGTGTGCACCCTCCTGACATAAACCAGCCTCCCCCAGCGTCCTGTGGTTACCAGGTGCTGTTGTTCAGGTACAGCACTCCAGTGGATTCGAGGGGCCAGAGCAATCTGGTTCATACAGGGGTCTTCCCTTCCTCAGCTGGTACATAGCTCTTCCTGGAATAGTTGGTGCCTCTGTGCTTGGCACAAATGGATGGTTAGTCCAGGAAATTTTGAATGTTTTATCAGTCATCCTGAAGGACTGCACCCACTCTATTAAACATATGTAATAAGGGTCATATGACTGTCAGACTGTTGGACAGATTGACATAAGTGAAGATGGAAATGAGCGTGCAAAGCAGACATCGGCACTTGCGTTCTCACCACACTCCCTGGGATACCTACTCATAGCTGTGTCCAGTTTTCCCTCCTGAGTGATATAAATGAATGGGATTGTTGCCTGGGGGCCCTTGCCATCTTTAGACAGCAGCGGCTGTGACCTGAGAATGTATATCCTGGCTGGGACCTGCTCTGCCTGGGAACTAGAGGTTTGGCAGCAGTTGTGCACACAGCCGAGTGGTAAGGGCCAGGTGCAAGAGGCTAGGTGGTGCACGTTGAACTGATGAGAGGGGCTTCAGACCCAGATTGCCCAGTGCAGTTCCCACTCCACCAACCTGTCAGCTTAGTGCCCTTGCCTCCCTCATCAAAATAGAATTCTGAGAACTAAATAGGTAGCATCCTTGAAGAGTCTGCAGTTGGTATTAGTGATTTCAGTGGTAGCTGCTGCTCCCTTTTATTATATATGGGCTTTGTTTACCTTATAAGAGTTGAAACTCTTGAACACTCTGGCTTCCTAGAAGGTGAAAAGTGTAGTGAACCCTAGAAATAACTTAGATGGGCCTCTGTCTTTACAGAACAGGCCTCTGATCACAAAAATTGCCTCTCTAGAAATGTATGACCAGCGAGTGCCTCTGGTCTGGGGTCCAGTTGTTGGTCTAGCAGCACCTCAATGCTAGTCTTTTTGAACTGCAACAGAGAACAACTCTGCCCTTGGCAACTTAACCACTGTGTTAGCTTAGACTAGGAACCTCATTAACAGTCACTGAACTCTTAATATAAATTGTGGTGTTTTTTTATGATTTTTGGTCTTACTCTCCTTGTTTTTGGTGTTTGTTTTTGTGCAACAGAGAGTATCAGTTAAAGGGGAGGTGAATGGCAAAAATCCTGAAGATAAGTCTGGGCCTCAAACAAAGTTGGCTAGACGCCCTTAACTTCCTGCTTGCCCTCTGAGTTCCTCAGGGGAGCCTTCAAATTTTTCTGATTCTTCAAGGTTCTTCTCTCCTTCCAATACCTCCTTTAGGTTTCTTTCCTTGACTATTTTAACCTTTAGAAACCCCGTTCTATTTTATGCACAGCCCCTGCCTGAGTTTCTCAGTGGCAGCACTGCTGACGGTTTGAGCTGGGTCATTCTCTGTGGTGGAGGCTGGCCTGTGCATTGTAGGTTGTTGAGCAGCATCCCTGGAGTCCACCCACCAGATGCCAAGAGTGCCTACCTCCCCAGTTTGACAACCAGCATGTCTCTGTAGACATTGTCAGTGTCTCCTGCAGAGCAAAATTGCTCTGGTTGAGAAGCCCTTATCTGTGCTATGCCTCTTAGAATCTAATTAGAGCTTTTTAAGTGTCTGTCTTAGTTGAGGTCAAGGTAGCACAATGGAAGAAGTCAGGCTTTTGTGGTACTACCACCTGATACGGTTCCAGATAAATGGTGCCTCGTGGAGTCATCTGGCGGGCAGCCTCGGCCTCTCAGCCACACATACGGGGTTTCCTGTTTTCTCACTGACACTGGGAGTTTGCATGTAGCTCACAGGGTGGTTTGTGCATGCCCCTAGACACCTTGACAGCTATATAGTACGTCCTCAGTTTTGATTGTTTCACTTTGGTACTTCTGCCTCCTTAACAGGTGTGACAGCCCTTGGATGGCAGGGGCTGCTTGCTCGCTCTTATATCCAGCCCTGTCCTAAGCACCCAAGATGCTTATGTGTTCTCACTGCCTGATTGGTTGTTACTTTTAGCTTACAGACTCTATACTGTGGTTCCTCGCCTGGTCAAGTTTGTGGATGTTCTGACAAATTGGTATGTCAGGATGAACCGTAGAAGATTAAAGGTAAGTGCAGGCTGCTGTTGGGAAGAGCAGAAAGTGTAGGAAGTATGAGAGTTGAGGAAAAATGAGAACAGCCAAAAGGAAAAAGAGCATTTTCAAATGCTCTCACTCTTTTAAGCTATCTTTTTCCTTTTAATTGCATATTAACTGTATTGCCATTTGATGGATGGGGGAACCCATAAGTTTAGAAGACATCTTGCATATTTTCAAAACACAATTATGGACATTCACATTAGAGGGAAAGTCTCAGGCCAAACAGGACTGTACTGAGCAGACCTCTTAAAATCTGAAATAAATTCATGCAGGTAATTTGCAGATGTTTTTAGGTAGAGCTGTGATATTGAGAGGGGCACCTCCTCACTTCTACCTCTAGAGGGACAGTTACTTATTGACAAGACTCGTCCTTAGGCCTGTTGGGGATATAGGATGAGTGAAGCATGGATCCTGTTCCAGGACTTAAGCTGTACGTAAGCAACAATGGTAGAAAACAAGGAGTGAGGGATGCCCAGACCACTGTCCATCAGTACTGCCTTCAAATGTGTTAATGATAAAATCCCGTAACAAAACAATAATTTTGTTTTTGTTAAAATATATTACACACACACGTACATGTATGTGTGTATATGTACATATATCTAGAAGGACATACACTAAAATGTTTAAAGTCGTTATCTCTGGGTAACTTAATTATGGTTGGGTTTTCCCCTTTTTATTATCTTTCTTTTCTTACAATGAACTATTGGTTTTAACAGTTTAATGTGTGTTTTTTATTCACTAGGGTGAAAACGGGATAGAGGATTGTGTCATGGCCCTGGAGACCTTGTTTAGTGTTTTGCTTTCTCTGTGCAGACTTATGGTAAGATGCTAGCCCTGTGGGCTGCTTGTGGTGCCCGGTTGCTGCACTGTCCTCCATCTGTATCTATTCTGTATTTGTTCCACTAAAAATAGAAACAGAAGTGTTAAAATAATCTAAATTTCTAGTTTCTTTTCAGAAATCTCGTTAGCTTATCTATGTCAAATAAGGGCTAAAAAACATTAGCTTTAAAAGCTAGATTCTTTCTTTTCACCCCTGGCAGTACATTTCAGGTCAAGGTCCTTGCATCTAGACTCAAGAGCGACATACCTCATCTTAATGTAGATTCCTGTAATTGTCTGTGAGTAGTGGGGAAGTTTTTGAACTAATAGCTAACCAAACAAAAATATATTGCAAACAGTATTTTACTTGAGACGTGTTCCTATCAATTGAAATATTAATTAAATGACATACAAGTAAAAATTCCAGTTTTAATTTTCTGTATCTTATTTCTGCTATTCCAGTTTAATGTTATAAGGCTTCTATTTATTTCCTAAACATACATGGAATGAAAACCTGCTTTGTACCAGGTCCCCTGCCTGGTGTCTCATGTCTGACCTCATTCCCCTTCATCCTGTGAAGCAGGTGGTGTTTCCCCAGTTTACAGAGGTTTAGGGACATTGATTCCTCTGCATGTTGACTTGACTTGCATGTGGTCAGGGACTCCTGTTTTTATTATAGACATCCTCAAGAATGTTTTAGGCACTTCTGGCTGTAGTCCTGCTGCTGTGTTTCATGAGTGTCTAGCTCGCCAAGTTCAAAATGAGGTCATTTCTCTTTCATAGGGCATGTTTTGTAACCTCATGTTCACTTCTGTGCATATTCCCATATCATTTCTTTAAAATGTTTATGTAGTTGCTTCTCACTCTGAGATCAGTTAATGATGGCTACGTATGAATGACCCGATGTCTTCTGTCCTTACACAGGCCCCCTATACCCCTTTTCTTACTGAATTGATGTACCAGAATCTGAAGACGCTGATTGACCCTGTTTCTGTCCAGGACAAGGACACATTCAGTATCCACTACCTCATGCTGCCCCATGTTCGGTAAGAATCAAATATACATAAGCCTCTCCTGGGCCAGGGGAAGGAGAGTTGCCAGAGATGCTCTCAAGTGCGGCCCCCAGCTCCCTGCTCCAGCCCCTCCATGCCCTGCCTCCCCGCTGAGCTGCTCCTCAGGCTACAGAATGGATAGGAGGGATGCTTAGTGTGGAATCCCCTGTAGAGCTGTGGCAGGTAGGGGTGGGTAGGCCTGTTGGGATCGCTTTGGGGAGCTGCTAGGCACTAAGCAGCAGGCTCAAGCTTGCTGCCTGCTTCTCAGCGCGTGCCCCAGAGGCAGGCATGTGCTGTCCTTCCCAAGAGCCTCCCTGGGAAGCCTAGCTACACCATCGCATCTCTAGCCTGACCCTCTTCCTCACTTAAGCATGCCTATTCTTTGGAATTTTCTCCTTTTGAATCTAATCTCTTTCAAATCCCTACCTCTACCAACCAGAGAGGAATTGATTGACAAGAAAACCGAGAGTGCAGTATCTAGAATGCAGTCTGTGATTGAACTCGGGCGAGTGATTCGAGACCGCAAAACTATTCCGATAAAGGTTTGAGATTTTATTTCTGTTTTGCATTGCACATACCTAGCTAATTATGGTTTGGAGTATTTTCTTAATATAAAGAGCTGCCAGCAATGGTGTAAATTTCTTTTCTGCAATAAGGGTGTGAATGACTTAGTACTAGTTATGCCTGCTTAGTCTGGAGCTTGAGATTCAGATAAAACATTTAACATTCATTTTTCTGCAGTTTAGAGGACTGGATGCTTATGAACTTTCCCTTCCATTTTCTTTCTAGTATCCTTTGAAAGAAATTGTAGTTATTCATCAGGATCCAGAAGCTCTTAATGAAATTAAGTCATTGGAGAAGTATATCATTGAGGTAAGACAGTTGATTTGTTTGATTTGGTCCAAACAGACTTCTTTCCTTGGGAAGATTATTTTGGTTAGTACTCTTTAGTCAACTACACTTTGAGTGTATCATTTGTCCTTTTCCTTTTTATATCAGTATGTACATAAATTTAACCATCCATGGAATTTTACACTTTGCTTTTAGACTCATCATGACTTTTTACAATGTAATTGTAATTCTTTAACAGTGATTTCAACGTCCATGAATTTTTCACCTTTGTTGGATCATTTATCCTTTCATCCACTTCTCTTCCCCAAAGTACTTTTTGATAACTAACACCAAAAAAATCTTTGTTCCTTCAGATTATACAAGTATCAAGTAAACACACACTGGTTGTAAATAAGCACTAGCATCGAGTACAAAGCAAGTCTCCTCTTAACCCTGGCCACTCCCTGGTGTCTCATCACCCACTTGTTCACTAGGTTATCTCCTGCTGGGTTGTTCCTAGCATTTTACATACGTGTACACACATTTGTACATACATATACACACATGCACACATCACTGGTTTTATTTGTGAATAGAGAGGATCATATATGTAGTTTTTAACTTATTTTTTTTTCACTTTATAGTATTTCTTAAACAACATCCCATGTCAAAACATAGAGATCTAATTTATTCTTTTTGTTCACTTCCTGGCTGCATCATAATTTATTTAATTACTCTTATATTGTTGGAAATTTAGGTTTCTGATTACAAACAAAAGGGGTGTGTGTGCGTGTGTACATGTGCAAATATGTCACAGTATGGATGTTGGATAGGTTCCTGGAAGTGGAGTTTTGGGGTCAGAATTTTAAACTGTCATGTCAGTTATCCTCCCAAAAAGCTTTTACCCTGTGATGTTTTAAAAAGAAATATATTTCAAATTTCATTTTTATTTCTTTCACAGGTAATGTTTAAATCTTTATGATAGAAAATAATTAATTTCTATATTTGGTTTTGAATTGCCTGAGAATTCCAGACAAATATTAGAAACCAAGGAGTTTATAACTGTTTAGAAACTTAGAGTTTAAAACTAAAGAGCTATAAATTCTATAATTAATGCTTAAGATATGGATGATAAAAGAATATATTTAAATAGAATATCTTAATCACTCTGAGAGCAAATAATATAGTAATGTATAATGGCAAAACCAGAAATTTCCCTATAATTTGCTTCAGTTGACAGTTCCATGATATCTCATTTTCATATTTCCTACTGTGCAGTCACCATTTCCTGCTACGTTAGTAATCCTTAACTAACTAGTATGATGGAGACATGAAATGTTAAGATTTTTTCCGAAAATATTTATTTATTTATTTATTTATTTGGCTGCGTCCTGTCTTAGTTTCGGCACGTGGGATCTTCAGTGTGGCATGCAGGATCTTTTGTTGCAGTGTGTGGGCTCTTCATTGTGGCGCACAGGCTTCTCTAGTTGTGGCTCACAGGCTTAGTTGCCTCACAGCATGTGGGATCTTAGTTCCCCAACCAGGGATTGAACCCACGTCCCCTGCAATGGAAGGCAGATTCTTAACCACTGGACCACCAGTGAAGTCCCGAAATGTTTTGATTAACTGATTCTTCTGGTTAATTGATAGTTAGATTTGTGGTGCTTTGAAATTTCTTGAGCAAAGGTTACCCTTAAACATGAAGTCCATATTTCTAATACTACAGTCCTTGTTAGTTGTGTTAGGCTCAACTTGATTGATCTGGACAGGTTTTTTTCATACCATACAATTATTTATTAGTATTATTTATAGAGCTGTGCAGCCATCACCAAAGTTTTGTAGCATTTTCATCATCCCAAAAAGAAACTCAGTATCCATTAGCATTCACGCACCATTTTCCCCTCAATATCCCACCATCCTCTGGCAAACATAAATCTATTTTCTGTCTCTGGGTGTGCCCACTCTGGACATTTTCTATAAATGGAATCATACAATATGTGGTCTTGTGTGTCTGGCTTCTGTGACTTAGCACTAAGGGTCATTCATGTTATAACATGTATGCGTGCTCCATTCCTTTATATTGCTAAATAATAGTCCATTATATGGATATACCACATTTTATTCATTCATTCACAGTTGATCAGCATTTGGGTTATTTCCACTTTTTGGTTGTTGTGAATAATGTTGCTATGAATGTTTGTGCAACTTTTTGTGGACATGTTTTCATTTCTTTTTTATTTCATCTTGTCTACCAAATATAGGAATTGAATGTTCGAAAAGTTACATTATCTACAGATAAAAACAAGTATGGCATTCGCCTAAGGGCAGAACCAGATCACATGGTCCTGGGGAAGCGTCTGAAGGGAGCCTTCAAGATGGTGATGACATCCATCAAGCAGCTGAGCAGTGAGGAGCTAGAGCAGTTCCAGGAGAGTGGTGGGTATCTGTTTTATTGGGGGCACCATTTGTGTCCTCAACCTGATGGGTGTTTCATACTTAAGCTCTCATACTTAGGCTCCTCTTTGATTTCTATTGTCACAGCTTTTTCTTAAATAAGAGCTTTTCTTTTCTGTTCATAAAAATATTTATTATGAATAATTCTGATAATTTAGAAAAAAGTAAAAAAAGTAAAGAGAATAAAAATGACCCATAACCGATCACCCATCCATTTAATGTAGATTGAATGCCTACTGTCTGGTATTTGTTATGTTAGGTGCTGGAGTGCTATTAAAATTCTGATTTATATAATTACAGCTTTACAAAATGGAAATCACATTATAATCTTAAATTTCACATTTTTCACTCATATTTTTACATTTTATGTTATTTTGTTTTTATTTATATTTTTATTTTGCATTTTCACTTTACATTATAAACATTTCTGTGTGTTATTAGTCTTTAAAATGCTGTTTCAGTAAGTGCTGAAAAAATTTTCCTTCCTGTGGATACCGGATAGTGCCTTTAACCAGTCTCTGATTGTTGGTGCTTTAGGTTGTTTCCATTCTTTTAATAGTATAACTAATATTTCAGTGAATATTTTCACATGTAAGTGTTTTGTGGAATTGATTCCTTTTGGCTAGATTTCTAGATAGAAATTACTGAGTCAGAGGGGTAGACCTTAAGTTACCATTGAACTCTATAAATGCTAATGTGGGCCTAGAAAAATCTACCCTAGTGAGAGAACAGAACCCCCTGAGATTCACCAGCCAGTGGTATAGAGTGTTATTGTTATCAGATGTTGCTTGTAGAGAAAAAGATGGTGACTTTTTAGAGGTGCCAGAATGAAGACTGGAAGATATTCAAAAGAAAAAAGTTATGTTTTAATATTAATTCAAAATTTAAATTTAAATTTTAAAATACTTATGTATTTTTAGAGAAAGGGATTTAGCATTGAGGTTTGGGGCTTCTTGCGAAGGAGGACTGGGTCAGAACTTATCATAGTTTCTCTAAAATATCTAGAATACTTATGTTGGTCTCAGTTGAGCAAAACTGGAGTCATTCATTCAGCAAATATTTTTTAAGGTCCTTCTGTTTGGTTGGCACTGGGAACATAGAGTTAAGTAAGGCAGACATTGTCCTTACCCTCATGGTGCTGGCAGACACTAAAGATTTATGGACATAATCATAGTTTTGATAAGTACACTGGAGGAAATGTTTAGGGAGCTTTTCCAGGTGCCCAGGAGTTCTCAGCTCTGCCATGATTAGAATCATATGTGGTCTAATTATGGCCACTTGAAATCCTATAGCAATCCTAGGGCATGAGTTGTTTGATTGTTAGGGTTCCCTCTGAAGTTGAAAATCATAAGCATGGAAGTGTCATGAGGAAAGATTTAAGGATTCAGAAATCAGATGGGTAGTTATGGGAAATTGGGGGAAATGTCCCGAAGATTCCCCAAATTTTTAGGTAAAAATTATAAAACATAAGAGGCTAGCAACTAAAAGTTGAGTCAGTACTAATTTAACTTGATTTGTTAAATTAACAAAATTAATCAAAGGATCAGCCTTCAAGTCACAAATCTTAAGTTGTTTCACCAGTTAGTCAAAATATTAAAAATTCCTCAAATAAACCTTATTTGAAACGGAAAGCCTACAGTTTCTAAGCTGTAGTTTCTGAATGGACTGTTCTGCATTGAAGGAAAGCAAAGTAGTTTTCAGAATGCAGTGACATAAAGTGAAAATGACAGCCAGTTGCTCAAAGACCAAGAAGAGCATTTGTGAGTTACCATAGTAGGCTTTCCTGAAGATGGGAACTGCCATCCTTAGCTCTTTATACGTTCTGCCTACCATGAATAGGCATGATGCTCAGAACTTCACATTGTCTACCTCTTTTCACCCTCACTGCACTCTGATAGGCAGATAATAGAACACCAGGGTCCTACAACCAGTGAGTGGTAGGCCTAAGTCCAGTTTGACTCTACAGACTGTGCTTTCTTCATTATAGCATGCTTTCTCCATCATAAACATGCTTGCTCATGTTTATGATGGAGATTCGTTGCCTTCTGGCACATGTCTTTGGACCTGGGAGCTTATATACAACGGTAGATATTAGTGGTGATTTAAGTGTCCTCAGGATAGCTTGGTGCAGTCTAAAGAAAGTTTGTCTCATCCTTGACCTCAACAATGACATGAGTGCAGAGGACATGATCTCTTGAAGACTGTGTAGCTTGATTATATGAAGGTTTTATTAAAGAGTGGCAAAATATATTGGTAGCAGGGCAGCTTGAGGAGTGGGGTACTGATTGAGTAACAGTGGCAGTTGTTTCCCCAATAGGGACCATTGTTGTGGAAGGCCATGAATTGCATGAAGAAGATATCCGCCTCATGTACACCTTTGATCAGGCAACAGGTGGAACGGCACAGTTTGAAGCACACTCAGATGCTCAGGTATTTTTCTGTTCCCTAGAATATTTCTTTACCAAAAGATAAGAACATAAGAGGAGAAAACATTTACCTATGCCTCTCCTGACAGTATTGGCAGCTTGTCTCAGGGTAAAATAAACGAGTTATTTATTTTAGATTAGCCTTATTAAACTTCTCTATTATAACTTCTTGACATATGCATTTCTTTAATGAATACATAAATAGATATTTTGTGACTTTATGCATGCAGTTGTCCTAAGTGTTGGGTCATACAAAAATGAGTAAGATGTAATCCCACCCTTCAAGGAATGAGTCTGTCATGGAGATAGAAAAGTAAGTCAATTCTTATTACTCTACTTGATAAGTTATCTAGTAGAAATAAGTGCTCCTATTTGAAGTCTGGGGTAGCAGTGGGGGTGGTTAGAGAGCACCCCTTGAAGAGGATGTACAAGCAGTTTTGCATTCTGGGGTCTGTGTTTTTTTGTTGTAATGGATCATAGCATCTCTTCACTCTTGACCAGTCTTCTCCAGGCAGATAGGTTGTAAGGTCTCCATTGTGAGAGTGAGGGACCTGCTGGAGTCCCTCTGTGCTTAATATGCTACATACAGGGGAAGATGGGGAGTACCTCGTATGAGGCAAGCCAGCCTCCTCAAGCCTTTACACAGGGTTGTTTTTTTTTTTTTTTGGCGTGCCATGTGGCTTACGGGATCTTAATTCCCCGACCAGGGATTAAACCGAGATCCCCAGGAGTGAAAGCACCGAGTCCTAAACACTGGACCATCAGGGAATTCCCATACACAGAGTCTTAAATATGATGTAGACAGAACTCCATATGGGCAGACAGTGGTAAGGAGCCAAAGGTGAAGAAACTAGGAAAGAAGGAATTGGGGCCAGGGAAGGAGATTTGTAAACAGTGAGAGGGTGCAGTCCTTTCTGATTACAGCCAAATTAGAGAGTCCTGAAGTCGTCTATACTTAAGGAAGTGTTGTCTGTGATGCTTCTGAGTTTCTTGACATGATTTGTGTATTGTGGGCCATGGTTGCCCTGCCATGACACATTATCCACTTCCAGTTTGCCTCCTGTGCCTTCATGAAGTGGAGCAAGTTTGTTAACTTCTCTGATTGAGTGTCCTCAAAAACGTAAATGGGGATGATGCCTAATTTATATGTATATTCCCCTCTTATAATAGAAGGGACACTGTCATTATTACCACATCATCATTGACAGCCTTTATGACCAATGAGATTAAAAAGTAGATAAAGTTGACAAGAAGGTGGCAATTTAAACTAAACCATATAAAAAAGTATGGTGGCCCATTGTAGAAATTGTGTCTTGAATCACACCAACAAACCAAAGAATAGAGTCATGGTTAAAGAAAACAACAGAGATGGCTGCTTTGAGCTCTTCAGTCCACTTGTTTATGGTGGATCCATTGTGAAAAGTTGTGCTGCTGTAAGAGCTTCATGATTGGTGATTTTATTTATTAGAAGAGTTGATATGATTCATTAGATAGACAAAAAGCAGAGTTACATGAGAGACTCTCTTGAAAGTCGGTCTCAGGACATCTCCTGTGAGCAGCACCCTACAGAAGAAAAATGAAAAGTCTCACCTTTCTCCAGAGATGAAAGAATAGCTGTTTACAAAGGAGGACCCAAACATAAAGAAACTACGTTAATTTTGTCTTTGGCTCAGTTGTGTGACTAAAGAGTGCTGCATTATAGACTTCTGAGAATTTAAACACCATTTTGCTGAGTTTGAAAGAACCGTTTTTCTATATTTGATTGTCATGGTGTGCACCATTCATTCCTACAGGCTTTGGTTCTCTTAGACATCACCCCTGACCAGTCAATGGTGGATGAAGGAGTGGCTCGGGAAGTCATCAATCGTATCCAGAAACTTCGAAAAAAGGTCAGCTTGTCAGATTAAGAACAAGCTACTGTTTGGGAGTTTTGTTTTGGTTTTTTGTTTGGTATTTGTTTTGGTTTTAGGGGAGGAGAGGAGAGGCAGGTAATATAAGCCATAGTAATTCATTAATGATGATAAGTTACTGATCTGTGGTCCATTCAGATTGTACTCTTTAGGAAACGTAGGCCACTTCCTTTCTCTCCTTGTTCACTCCCAAGCTGGATGTGGCTCTTTTGTTTCTCTGATCAGAAGCTTTCAGCTAACATGTGCTCCTTGTCCTCCTTTTTCAGTTCTTTAGGGCCCACAAAACCATCTTCTGGATAGATAGTCCTCGTGACTGGCACATAAGGTCATCAGAGCTGACAGCGAGTGTCTCTGAGGAAGGGCAGAGATGCAGTCAGTGTGGAAGGACGCCTAGCTCAGGGAGAGATTGTTGAATCTGGACAGAGTGAGGTGGTTCTTCCTCATTCAGAAGTTGGGAGCCAGGACAGGTGCACAGAACATATTGCCTGCCCCTACTGGATGAGAGAGCCAGGGAGCTTCTGTCCCAAGGAGGACTCCCACAAGTCCTCCTCCTCTGGCCAGGTTTCTGAGACCTGTAGTTCAGTGTCTGAGGTGGCCACTCCAGCAGATAATGGGATACTTGTAACCTCTGTCTCAGTTCAGAGCTGTATGAGTTGTTACTTGATCACTCCTTTTTTCAGAGAATTGGTCAGGATACTGTACCCTTCCATAATGATTCAGTGTGGGATTGTCAGCCCTGTTTAACAGCGCCTTACATTTTAATTGACAAATGTGCTTCCCTTTTAAATTTTCTCCATGTGCTTTCAGTGTAATCTGGTTCCAACTGATGAAATAACAGTTTATTATAAAGCAAAATCTGAGGGAAAGTATCTGAATAATGTTATCAAAAGCCACACAGAGTTCATATTTGCCACCATAAAGTCTCCTTTAAAACCATATCCAGTTCCTACATCAGATGAAATCCTTATTCAAGAAAAAATGCAGGTGAGTTCTGAGTTCTGTTGAACATTAAGAGATTTAGGATTAGATTTTATGTTAAGTTTATGTAGTTATATCTCGATGTTCTGTCCCCCGGTAGCAATTAGTATAGTACACAGTCCTGAAGTATTGCTCTGGAGATAGTGAGTAGAGTCCAGAAGAGAAAAAAAGGAAATTAGAGCTGTTCTCTTTGGGAAGGTAACTAGGATATACATAAGAATTGCCAGGTTAGATGACTGTATGGTGCTGTTTTATCTAAAACTATAAAAGTCAGTATTGTGGATTCTGGTGCTTACTGTTAAACATAAAGAGCAATTGACTTGAAAAGCAGTTTACTTTTATGGTAGTAGGTTATACATAAAAATACAATTTCATTTCCTGTTCTTACGTTTTAGATGTAACTCTGAAAATCTGACCAAGACATGAAAGGTATTGGTCAGTGATTCAGAAGTATGTCTGATAAAAATTCTTTTCTATATCAGTTAGTCATTTATTTAGGCATATGTTCCTTGTCTTGTTCTACTTTGTATGGGACAAATGGAATAGAAAAGCAGGACCTGAATGTGACTGTCTTTTCAGTGGCACAAGTTACAAGATGGATTCATTTTCTATTTTGCATGTTTTTTAAGGAACAAGGGAAAAAGAGGGGAAAAATTGTAGCTCTTCACTGTTTTAGTGTTGAGATTGAATATGCTCTCAGAATTGTATAGAGCTCTTATTCGACACTGTGGTCAGATGCTACAGTTACCTGGTCACATATTCTCATGTGCTTAGTTAAAAGGGTCTGACCTGGAAATTACACTCACCAGAGGATCTTCCATGCCTGGCCCTGCTTGTGCATATGTCAATCTTAACATTTGTACAGATGGCAGTGAGCAAGGTAAGAGTGAACTCCATTGTTTGTATTTTATTTTTTAATTAAGCCTATGAATGTTTTTAAGGCTATTACAAGAGAATTGGTAAAATTGGATAACTTTTTCTTTCTAATTGTCATCAAAATGAATCCACAAAAGTAAGTGATTGAACTAGCACTTCTAGAAAGATGGAGTAGACATACTTTTTCCTATTCCTCCCACAAAGTACAGCTAAACACCCCAGACATGATATATAAAAACAAGCATAAGAAGACTCTTAATGGTGGAGGGAAGAAGGCAGACCAACTAGGGATCTTGGGAACAAGTAAGAAAACAGTGGAGAGTTCCCTGGTTTTTCTTTTTGCTTCATGTATCCCAGGCTTGGAGCCGAAGAAGCTGGCAACCTGGAAATGCCAGTGGGCATGGATGTAAATACCCCAACAAAATCCTGCTTTCTGCAGGTGGGACCAGGAGAGTGGCAACCTAGCAAGACAAAAAAACTTCCAGACAGTAACTGCTCTACTCCACCCAAGCAAGACAGAAGAAACTAGGCTCTACTACCATTCACACCAGCAAAAGCCAAGTGGGGAACCTAGACCTTTGCCAGGCTGAGGACCCTCAAGCCCTCACTGCCATGGTGGTGTCAAAGAAGACCAAGCAGTGAGCTGGGACTTTCATCCTACCTGGGTGATAACAAGCTCTTTTGCCCAGTAGTGTCATTGAAGACCACGTGGAGAGCCTAAACTTCTATCCCCATCAGGCTGTAACAAGGCATCCCTTCCCCTCACCACTGCCCAGCAGTAGTGAGGCCACATATCCCACCACCCTGTCAAGATGTCAGTGAAGGCCACATGGGGAGCAGTAAGGAGGCATTCCTACTCTTTGTGGCCAGGGGAGGTATTAGTGGAGGTCTAGAGGAGAGCAGGAACTCCTTTCTTGCATCACCTTACCCCTCACCACCCCCCCGACCCCCGCCCCAGAAGTAACAAGGAGTCCTGACCTCAGTGTCAATGCAAGCTAAATAGGGAACCCGGACTTCTCTCACTAAGCAGTGATGAAGCAGTGTTCCCTTTCCCTCGCCAGTATAATGTCAAACAAAGTCAACTAAAATAGAGGATGTAAATAAGAACCAGAGTCTCATAATGCCTAACATGTCCAGGTTTTAATTGAAAATTACTCATTATACCAAGAACTGGGAGATCTTAAACTGAATTAAAAAAGTCAGTCAATACATAGGAACATTAACATGACAAATGTTGACATTATCTGACAGAATGTAAAGCAGCCATAATAAAAATGCTTCACAGAGCAATTACAAACACAATAGAAACAAGTGAAAAATAGCCTCAGCAAACAAGTAAAAGATATAAAGAATAGAATTAAAATATTAGAACTGGTAAATACAATAATTAAAATGCAAAAACTCAGTGGGATGGGCTCAACAACAGAATAGAAGAGATAGGAAAGAATCCATAAACAGGGAGAAATAACAATAGAAACTACCCATTCTGAATAACAGAGTTAAAAACAGAAAAGCTGAAAAAAATGAACAGAGCCTGAAGGATCTGTGAGATAATAACAAAAGTTTAATATTCTTGTCACTGCATTCTGGAAGGAAGAGAAGAAAGGACAGGACTGAAAAAGTATTCAAAGAAATAATGTCTGAAAACTTCCTAAATTTGGCAAAACACATAAACCTACAGATTCAAGAAGCTAAGAAAACACCATACAGGATAAATCCAAAAGAATTTGCATCAGGCATAACATAGTAAAACTTCTGAAAACTTAAGGCAAAGAAAACATCTTGAAAGCAGTGACAGAGATGTTGCAATACCTAACTTCTAGGGGAAAAACAATTTGAATCATACTGGATTTCTCATTAGAAATCAGTAGAGGTCAGAAGATGAATGGACAACATTTCTCAAATGCTAAAAGATGAGTATTGTCAACCCACAATTTTATATCAAGCAAAAATATCTTTCAAGGTAAAGGGATAATCAAGACATTCTCAAATGAAGGAAAACTAAAAGAATTTGTTACTAGCAAGACTTACTCTAAAAGAATAGCTAGAGGAAATTCTTAAAACAGAAAATGATAAAAGAGGCAATCTAGGGACATCAGAACAGAGGGAAAAAAAATTGAAAGAGTCAAAATATAGATAAATTCAACAGACTTGTCTTCTTGAATTTTTAAAATTATGTTTGATGGTTGCAACAAAAACTTAAAACCTCTAAATGCATATGCAAGGAATATTCAAGATAGTTATAAATAGGGAAGAGCAAAGGGCTGTAAAGGGAGTTAAGATTTCTATACTTCTCTCAGACTGGTAAAATGTCAGCACCAGTGGTTATGTATATATAGTGTACCACCTAATGCAACCACTATAAAAGCCTACACTAAAAGATACATACAAAAACACTAAGCAAATAAAAATGGAATTCTAGAATATGTTCAAGTATCCCACAGGAAGCATGGAAAAAGAAAGTAGAACAAATACAAAGCAGAAAATAAAATGGAAGGCTTATACTTAACATCAGTAATTACACTAAATGTAAATGGTGTAAATACATCAATTAATAGAGATTGGCAGAGTGATAAAAACACATTACCCAGCTTTTTGCTGCGTACAAGAAAGTCCTTAAATATAACAAAATAGGTAGGTTGAGAGTAAAAGGCTAGAATAGGATATACCATGCAAGCATTACTCAAAGCAGGGTGTCTGTGTTCATTTCAATGAGTACACTGTATAGCAAAGAAAATTACCAATGATATTAAATAATGATACAATGTCAACCCAAAGGAAAATATAATGATCCTAAAGGTATATGTACCTAACAACAGAGCTGCTTAAATACGTAAAACAAAAACTGTTAGACCTTGAACAAGAACAGAAAAATCCTTAATTATAGTTTGAGAGAACAGTTAGACAGAAAATCAGAATCTAATCAGCATTTATGGAACACCCCACCTAACAGCAGCAGACTACACATACTATTCAAGTTCCCATTTACCAAGGTATATTCTAGCCTAGGCCTTAAAATAAACCTAATCAAATTAAAGAGTTGAAATCATATAGAGTATGTTCTCTGACCACAATGGAATCAAACTACAAATCAATAACAGAAAGGTAAAAGCAAAATCTCAGGACATTTGAAAGCTAAAAAACATACTTCTAAATAATCCATGATCGGGGAAAAAGTGTTAAGGAAAAACAAATGCGTAAAACTGAATGAAAAGGAAAATACAGTATCAAAATATGTGGATTACAGCTAATTTGTATCTCTGAAGACTAACATTAGAAAAGAAGAAAGTTTCAATCAATAATCTAAGTTCCAACCTCAAGAATCTAAAAAAACAAAGTAAGCAGAAAGAAGGAAAATAAAAATAAGAGCAGAAATCAAAGCAATTGAAAATAGAACAATAAAGATAATGAAACAAAAAATGTGGTTCTTTGAAAAAATTAATAAAATCAGTAAACCTCTAGTGAGACTGACATAGAACCAAAGAAAACACTATTTACCAATATCAAGAATAAAATAGTGGGCTTCCCTGGTGGCGCAGTGGTTGAGAATCTGCCTGCCAATGCAGGGGACACGGGTTCGAGCCCTGGTCTGGGAAGATCCCACATGCCGCAGAGCGACTAGGCCCGTGAGCCACAATTGCTGAGCCTGCGCGTCTGGAGCCTGTGCTCCGCAACAAGAGAGGCCGCAATAGTGAGAGGCCCGCGCACCGCGATGAAGAGTGGCCCCCGCTCGCCATAACTGGAGAAAGCCCTAAGCACAGAAACGAAGACCCAGCACAGCCAAAACTAAATAAATAAATAAAAATTTTTTTAAAAAAAAGAATAAAATAGTAAAAGTTTACTGTACATCAAAAAAAAAAAGAATAAAATAGGACATCAATACAGACTGCAGAAGTCAAAAAGATAAGCAAATACTGTGAATAACTCTCTACACATAAATTTGACAACTTGGATGAAATGAACCAGTTTCTCAAAAAGCACAAACTGCCTCAACTCACTCATATGAAATAGATAATTTCAGTAGCCCTATAGCTATTAAGGAGATAGAATTCATAATTTTAAAACTCCCTAGAAAATTTGATTGTAAATTTGATTTTCTAGTTGAGTTTAATGCCATCACTGATGGTGTTGCACAATACAGATGTCCATCAAAAAGGACATAGACATATTCATAAAGTCGGTTCCTCATACCAGTGAAAAGTAATGAAATGTATCTCTATGTATAAATTTTTCTATATTTAAAAAACATTTTCAATGAAAAAAGCAAGTTTCACAATTAAATATACAATAGCGAGCATTCATGTAAATTTTAAAAATACATCATTACACATTGTTTATAAACATATAGAATTATGAAATATGAGAACATGGACTTGAAAAACAAAGTTCATAATAAGTCTTGGGAAAGGGAGGAAGGGAAACTGAGGAAAAAAATAAAAGAGATGGCAATTTTTAAAAAGTAATGAAACTCTCAAGAAATCCAGATCCAAATGGTTTTGCTAGAGAATTCAACCAGACTTTAAAAGAATAAACACCAGTTCTACACAGATCTTCCAGAAAATAGAAGAGGAAGGAATACTCCCTAACTCACTTTATTCCATAATAAAGTATTGACACTAAAACCAGATACAAACAATACCAAAAAAAGAAAACTACAAATATCTCTCATGCATATAAATGTACAATTCTTACCAAAAAATCATGACATTGAATATAGCAGTATATACAAAGAATTATGTATCATAACACATGAAGTTTATTCCAAGGTTACAAGGCTGGTTCAGTATTCAGAAACCAATCAGTATAATCTACCATGTTAACAGATTAAAAGCTTATAAGATTATACCAGTTAGAAAAAGCATTTGACAAAATTCAGTGTTCATTCATGATAAAAAAAAAACTGTCAGAAAAATAGGGAGAGGAACTTCATCAACTTGATAATGAGCTTATGTAAAAAACCTATAGTTAACATTATACTTAATTGGAAGAGATTGAATGTCTTCTGTGTAAGATCAGAACCAAGGCAAGGATACCTGTTCTCATTACTCTTATTCAGCATTGCATTAGAAGTTCTTGCCAGTAGAATGAGGCAAGAAAAGAAAAAAAAGAACAAAAGAAAAGGCATGCAGATCAGAAGGGAAGCAATAAAACTGTTTCTATTTGAAGGTGACATGATTGCCTACATAGAAAATTGCAAGGAATCTACAGACTGAGATGTATCCTGGGACCCCTCCATTGCTTTGCCCACCGGCACTGTTACCAGCTATTCCCAGGATGTTTGTGTATCCATTTGGACCTGTGATGATACCTCGGGCAATACGTGGTCCTCTACCCTGCTGCACAAGTTCAGTGATGTGTGGCCTGTGAGCTGGTCCATCATTGCCAACATTCTGCCTGTCTTAGGTGGAGACAGGTGATCCTGTGGAAGGAATTAGTCGCAGGAACAGAGGATGTGCATAAGAAATGTCAAAAGGGCCAGGGTTTTTTGTCAGCTTTAGTCACAGAAGGCCAGCAGAATGAGCAGTGACAAAACAGTTGGGGCCTAGCTGCCCCATCTGCTGACTTCAATACTGCTCCTTTCTGGACCAACTGACCAAACAACTAGGAAGAGTTCACAACTCCAACAAGATTATTTTCCCAGGATTGATTTCAAATGCAACCACAATTTATCATCTACATCAACATGATGTGATATGGTTTGTAATTTACTGTCTGACTGAAAGCATTCATGTTATGAGGAAAAAACTACAAATGATCTTTATATTATTTTAAAGTATTTTGGCTAGTTTTATATACCATTTGGGTTTAAACTTTAATTGGGAAGGTTTGTTTCCAAAGTAATTGAATAAAATCATATTACTTTTTAAAAAATCATATTGCTTATAAAAAGAAAAAGTTTTTCATCAAATTCACAGGATATAAGATAAACATACAAAAATTAATTTTTATAGTCTAGCAATAAACACATGGAGAATGAAATTTAAAATGTAATACCATTTACAATTGCTCAAAAAAGAGATACTTCGGTATAAATCTAATAAAACAGGTACAGGACTTTTATGCCAAAAACTACAAAATAATGATGAAAAAACCAAAGATCAGAATAAATGGAGAGGGGCTTCCCTGGTGGCGCAGTGGTTAAGAATCTGCCTGCCAATGCAGGGGACACGGGCTCGAGCCCTGGTCTGGGAAGACCCCACATGCCGCGGAGCAACTAAACCCACGCGCCACAACTACTGAGCCTGCCCTCTAGAGCCCATGAGCCACAACTACCGAGCCCACGTGCCACAACTACTGAAGCCCACGTGCCTAGAGCCTGTGCTCCGCAACAAGAGAAGTCACCACAATAAGAAGCCCGCGCACTGCAACAAAGAGTAGCCCCCGCTCGCCACAACTAGAGAAAAGCTCACGTGCAGCAACGAGGACCCAACGCAGCCAAAAATAAATAAATAAATAAATAAATTTAAATAAATAAATAAATGGAGAGACATGCTGTAATCATGGGTTGGAAAATTCAATATAATAAACGTGTCAGTTCTCCCCCAGTTAATATATAAGTTTAACTCAGTCTTGTCAAATCTCAGCAATATTTTGTTGTAGATATAGCCAGATTTTCTTGAAAGAGAAAAAAAATAAAATAGTTAAAACACTTTGGAAAAATAAGAATATAGTGGGAGAAATCACCCTACCCAACTTCAAGACTTATCTGAAGACTTGTGTGGCATGAGCATAGAATAGACACAAAAATCATTGTCACAGATACAGAATACAGAAATAGACTCACAATAGACCACAAAATGTGGCCAGATGATTTTTGAGAAAGGAGCAAAAGCAACTTAATTGAGTAGTCTTCATTATATGGTACTAGGCAGTTAGATATCCACATGCAAAATAATGTCCTAGACCTAAGTCTTACACCTTCTACAAAAACTAACTTAAAAGGGATCACAGACTTGCTTCCCTGGTGGCTCAGTGGTTAAGAATCCGCCTGCTAATGCAAGGGACATGGGTTCTAACCCTGGTGCAGGAAGATCCCACACGCCGCAGAGCAGCTAAGCCTGTGCGCCACAACTACTGAAGCCCGCGCACCTAGAGCCCGTGCTCTGCAACAAGAGAAGCCAGCTCAATGAGAAGCCTGCATACCGCAACGAAGAGTAGCCTCCACTCCCGCAACTAGAGAAAGCCCGCGTGCAACAACAAAGACCCAACGCAGTCAGAAATAAATAAATAAAATAAATGTATAAAAAGAAAAAAACATAAAACATTTAGGAAAAAACAGAAAATTTTTAGAATTCAGGATTAGGCAGAGAGTTTTTAAGACTTTATACCAAAAGTCCAATCCATAAAAAGAAAAACTGATAAATTGAACTTCTTCAAAATTTTAAATTCTGCTTTGTGAAAGATCCTGTGAAAAGGATGAAAAAACAAGCTACAGACTAGGAGACGATCTTTGCAAACTGCATATCCAACAAAGGATGTATCTAGAATATATGAAGAAGTCTCAAAACTCAACAGTTTTTTTTTAGATCTAATTAGAAAATGGGAAAAGACATTTACCAAAGAAAATATACAAATGATGTGTTCCCCTTGACTTTTTATTCAAATTTAACTTTTTTTTTCTTCAGTTTCACTTATATTTTTGGCTTTTTAGGTGGAGTACTACTTCTGGAAAATCCAAAAGGAGATAATAGGTTGGACCTTTTAAAGCTGAAGAGTGTTGTTACTAGCATTTTTGGTGTAAAAAATACAGAGCTGGCTGTCTTCCATGGTGAAACAGGTATGTAGAAAGTCAAAAGATATTCATCTATGTCCTTTGACACGAGATTGATCATTGAGGATCTTAATTTGGTAACATAACCTTTGCCTTTTTCCTGACTCTGGGTCAGGGCCAGCCTCTACAGTAGTGCCTGCCTGCAAGTGTCTCTTTGTGCCTTCTTTGTGTGATATGGCTGAAAGAACACTAGACTTACTAGGAGATGAAGGTTCTAATCCTACCCTTTCCTGTTAGCCATGTGATGCATTCTAGGCTTCAGAGACTTCCCTGTTGTGTTTTAACTTTATTAAACATAGTGTCTGCGTCTTGCTAAATCCAGATTCTCAATGAGACAAGCCTAAATAAAATTTTAAAGAATTATAAGTACATTTCCTCCCACTGTCATGGGTTGAATTGTGACATCACCACCCAATCCCCCACCTCTACCCCAAGATGTGTTGAAGTCCTTATATTTACCCCCAGTACCATCTAATGTGACCTTCTTTGGAAATAGGTTCATTGCAGATATAATTAGTTAAGGTAATACTGGAGTAGGGTGGGCACTACTCCAATATGACTGGTGTCCTTATAAGAAGAGGGCCATGTGAAGACATAAACAAAGAGGGAGAAGGCTATGTGGTGACAAAGGCAGAAATTGGAATTAGGCAAACCTGCAAGCCAAGAAACACCAAAGATTGCTGGGAACATCCAGAAACTAGGAAGAGGAAAAGAAGGATTCCCTTACAGGCTTCAGAGGGAGCATGGCCCTACTGACACCTTGATTTTGGACTTCTCACCTACAGAGAACTGTGAGACAATAAATTTCTGTTGTTTTAAACCCTCCCACCCACCCCACCCCACCTCCCTCCCCAGTTCGTGATTCTTACATTAGACAAAGGAAACTAATACCATCAACAAACCTGAATGTTCATTTTCAGAAACTTTTAAATATCAATAGCTTAAAAGAAGAAATCTAAATGGCCAATAAATAAAGGGAAAATTGCTGAACCTCAATAGGAAAAACCACAATGAGGTACTATCACATGCAACCGAATTGGCAAAAACTAGAAAAATTTCACAGTATCAGATGTCAGGGATATTATGTAATAGGAACTGTCATTCCCTGTTGGATTGTAATTTGATAGAAACACTGTGGACAGCCATTTGCTGTTTTATCTGTTAAGGGCTGGATAAGGGAAGCAAACATGATGTGGGGAAACTGAGGAAGTTAAGGTTTGGAAGACAGATGGTTCACTGGGGGCTCTGAGAAAAATCTCTGACCAGGATCCACCAAGGGGAGCTGGTAAGTAAGTCAGTGGACAGCTTGGATCTCTATCTCAAGTCACTGTAGAATAAGAAGCAAGGACATACTGGAACTCACATATGTCTAGCTCATTGTCCCCTCTGACCCAGCAGGCGGCAGCCTGTGAAAGCTGAGTAATGCCTGAGCCCCACCTTAACCTTTAGTGGCATAGTGGCTGTAACTCATCTTCTACCCTAAGCAATGTTTAATTGTATATAAATGAAATTACACTGTGTGTGTTCTGTGTGTCTTGCTCTTTTCCACATATGTTCATTAGTCAACTTATCTTCTGATCATAATTATCTTTTTTTAATATAAGCGTTCTTTTCATGGTAAAGTTTAGGATTCTGATATAGGAGGAAATTTTAAAAGCTATAATATGGAGGAAAAATACTAAAAGGGGAAAAAACAATTTGCCTTATAAGTTATGAATATTATGCTATTTTGCAACATTAAGATTTCCTACTATTTGCATGTCATTAAAGCCTGATTTTGTAGAAAAGAGTATCCTTTGATAAATAGAAATAAAGTGGAAAGCATCACTGTAAAGATACATGATAGTTTAATAATTAAATAGGAAAAAATGAATGACTTCAGCTCTGAACTTTCCCCCTGAAAGAATGATTGTTTTGTTGTTATTTTTAGAAATAAAAAACCAAACCAACTTACTGAGTCTTAGTGGAAAAACACTTTGTGTGGCTGCAGGATCAACTCCCTCTGTGGTCGACAGTCCTAGTACTCTTCTCTGTCAATATATCAACCTACAGCTCTTGAATGCAGACCCACAAGGTGCGTGCCTCCCCTAGCTGTGAACACCCTCAGCAGGCAGGTTATGGTGTGCTAGATGTTAAGATTTCCTTTAATGTTCAATATCTCTGATTTATATGGATTTTTTAAGTCAGCTTCAACTTAGTAATTTAAAATGTAGACTCCAACACTTCTTTGGGGAATACTCACGGCTTGTTTCTTTTGGTGTATTTATGTAGAAACACCCCTCCATCTGACATGGTCAGGAAATGAGGTAAATTGGTTAGGTAAAAATTACAGCTAAATGAAGCTGAACTGTTTAAATGTCAGAACATTGTAGTCTTAAATTTTGCCTTCTTTTTTTCTTGGAAAATGTTCTGAGAACTGTTGTACATATCCATGCCTTAATCAACAGACTAGATCGATACTTATTTTTCCTTGATATTTTAGGGTCCTCATTGTGCACATTTATTACTGTCTTCAGGCTCTTCATTTGACTGTTTACTGAATATCTCTTCCCTAAACTACTGGACTTTTATACTAGTTGTTTTTTCTTCTTCCCTTTCTCCTTTCCCCCTGTGAAATATTTAAGACTGTTTCTGCAGACTGTACAATTAATCCCACTCTTGCTCTTGTACCCACTGCTGGCTTTCAAAGCCTTTAGCTCTACCCATTAGAACTGTCTACTCACTACCTCCATTAGGGATCCACTAGCTAGAGGGTGAACTCTCAGGATTTAATCCATTTTGGGTTTTTTTTTTTTTCTGTAGAGTGTTTAATGGGAACAGTAGGCACTCTCCTGCTTGAAAATCCACTAGGGCAGAATGGACTGACCCACCAAGGTCTTCTGTATGAAACAGCCAAGGTGTTTGGCCTTCGGAGCAGGAAGCTAAAACTGTTTTTGAATGAGGCTCAAACAGAAGGTGAGGAGATCATAGAACATGCTAATTGTTTTTCATTTTTGTTTTTATTTTATTGAAAATAGATTGTGATGCCATCAATTATATGTGTAAGAGATAGTACTATTATCTTTTTTTCTTTTTTTGCTCTTTCTCCAGAAATTTGCCATACTATAAATGTTAAAATAATAATAATTATAAGGATGATATGTATAAAATAGATAATAAGAAAAAAATAATTAAAAGGATGATTACTTTTTTGCTTTGGAAATAATCTAAAAATTATATTGGTATGTTAAAATACATGCTTCTAGGTAAATTAGCTTATTTGCTGGTCCTAAAATTGTCCTCTTCCCCGAGAATCAAAATGATCACTGTATTTTAAAATAACAGCTTGAAGGAAACATAACTGACATTGTACTTCCTCCTTTACAACTTATAAAGCATACCTTTTCTCGGTGAGCTGCATAAAAATGTGAAGAGCTAGGTCATTAGTTGACATATTCTCCATTCCATAATTCAGAAAACAGAGAGTCAGGATAAGGCACAGGCTAGTGTCTTCGAGGATATGTTTTCTCTTTCTCCCACTTATATCATCCAGTACTGTGATTTCAGCTTCTGTGGCTGTTCTGACAACTTCTCTAGTGACATTTTAGCCCTCCCCCAAGTTCTATTCTATATTCGATTCCCTATTACACATGGGTGTTCATTTTAATGCTGCTGCCACTGGAATCATTTCCTCAAACAGCTTCCCCTGATGGGATCTGGGTTTTTCTGTTTATAGCCATCCTTCTTGTCATCCCAACTCATAAACCTTTTACCATTTCATCCTTTTATTTATTCAGCCTAAAGCCTGGGATTTATTGGACTTTCTGAGTCAAGATTTGTGTCTCCTAGCACTGGTGGAAAGTTGCTAAGCATTATCTTTTCCAAAGTTAGTCTTTTAATTTTCTGCAGTTTGAATATGCTGTGCCTGGGTATAAATTTTTTGGTATAATGCATTATTCATCTCTGTTACAGAGTTTTGATTTCTAGCATTTCCTTTTAATTCTTAGAATTTCCATCTTTCTGCTTACATTACCCATCTGTTCTTGCATGTTGTCCACCCTTTCTATTAGTGTCCTTAACATTAATCCCAGTTATTTTCAATTCCCAATCTGATAATTTCAAAATCTCTACCATATCTGAGTCTGGTTGTGTTGCTTGCTTTGTCTCTTCCTACTGTGTTTTTTTCCTTTTTAGAACGCCTTGTAATATTTGGTTGATAGCAGTACATGATGTACTGGGGAAAAGGAACTGAGGTAAATAGGCCTTTATTGTAAGGTTTTATGTTTATCTGGCTAGGAGTTAGGCTGTGTTTATTGTTTACTGTTGCTGTAGGTTCCAGAGGCTCAAATTTCCTTCTGTTGTCTTATGGTTTCCCTAGAGATTCCTTTTTAAATATGGTTGGAGCTTTGCCCATTCTTTCAGCTGTAATGCCCTATTATCATACAGGAGCCCATATGATGTTGTAGTAAAGTATGGGGGGAGGAGAAGTGGGGGAAGTGTTCTATAATTTTGAGTAGTTCTCAGTCTTTAGTAAACCTGTGCCTCTGGGCTGTGACCCTCACAGGTGTTACTCAGCTTTAAAATTTTTCCTCTTTAGGTAAGAAAGGAAGGTAAAGGGGGCTAGAGGTGGGTATTTCCCTTTCCCTGGGTCAGTTAGGCTTTGGTTAAAAAGAAAAAAAACAGTTACTGATGAGGAAGAACTTCTGCCATTTTACTGGGAATTTTTTTCTAGAAGCCTTGTACCTTTTTTGTCATTTCCTCCATTACTGCCACCTTTTGTATTCAGTTCTTTTTTTGCAGTTTACTGTTTTCTTTTTTTACTTCCTCTTGTGTGTGTGTTTTTTAAGACATTAGTGTTTACCATGGGGATTACAATAAGCATCCTAAATTTATAACAATTTAACTTGAATTGATACCAGTTTGACTTCAATAACATACAAAAACTCTGCTTCTATACAGCTCTGCCCCCGTTTATATTCTTGTCAGAAATTATATCTTCATAATTATGTTCCCCAAAGCATAAGTTCTTAACTGTGTTTTATGTATTTACTTTTTTTTTTTTAACTTATTTATTTATTTTTGGCTGTGTTGGGTCTTCGTTTCTGTGCGAGGGCTTTCTCTAGTTGTGGCAAGCGGGGGCCACTCTTCATCGCGGTGTGCGGGCCTCTCACTAGCGCGTCCTCTCCTGTTGCGGAGCACAGGCTCCAGGTGCGCAGGCTCAGTAGTTGTGGCTCACGGGTCTAGTTGCTCCGCGGCATGTGGGATCTTCCCAGACCAGGGCTCGAACCCGTGTCCCCTGCATTAGCAGGCAGATTCTCAACCACTGCGCCACCAGGGAAGCCCCCTATGTACTTACTTTTAAATCATGTAGAAAACAAAAAGTGGAGTTAAAAATAAATGCAACAACAATATGGCTTTGACTTACTGTCTAGCATCCTTTCATTACAACCTGAAGGATCCCTTTAGCATTTCTTGGAGGGCAGTTCTAGCAGTAATGAACTCCCTCAACTTTCTGTTTATTTGGGAATGTCTTAATTGCTCCTTAATTTGTGAAGAAAAATTAAGAAGAAAAAAATCTGTTTTGCAAAATGGAGAATTCTTTGTTGATAGTTTTTTCTTTCAGCACTTTAAATATGTGGTCCCACTGCCTTCTGGCTCTCATGGTTTCTGATTAGAAATTAATCTTTTAATCTTATTGAGTATCCTGGTATTTTGCTTCTCTCTTGCTGCCTTCAAGATTTGGTCATTATTTCTTCAAATATTCTTTATATTCTTTTCTTCCTGAAATTCCCATAGTGTGTATGTTGGTCCACTTGGCCTGTGTCTCAGACGCCTCTTAGGCTCTGTCCACTTTTCTTCATTCTCTTTTCTTTCTTCTCCTTCAGACTGGATGATTTCAAATGTCCTATCTTCGAGTTCACTGTTTCTTCTGTATGCTAAATTATGCTGTTAAGCTTCTCTAGTGACTTCTTAATTTCAGTTATTGTACTTTTCAGCTCCAGAATTTCTGTTTAGTTCCTTTTATAATTTCTCTGTTGATATTCTCATTTTGTTGATACATTGTTTTCTTGGCTTGTTCTTTGTATGTGGTTTCCATTGACCTTTCCATTAGTCAGTTATTTTCCATTTAAGACAGTTGATTTAGAGTCTGTCTAGTAAGTCCAAGTATCTGTGCTTCCTCAGGGACAGATTCTGTTAATTATTTTTTCCTGTGAATGGGCCATACTTTCCTATATCTTTGTATGCCTTGTAATTTTTTTTGTCTTTGAAAACTGGATATTTGAATGTGGTGACTCTGGAAATCAGGTTCTATTCCCCAGGGTTTGCTGTGTTTGATGGTTGAAGGCTACAGTCTTCTGTTTGTTTATGACTTTTCCAAACTATTTTTACAAAGACTGTATTCTTGATTGTATGTAGTCCCTGAAGTCTCTGTTCCTTTAGCTTATGTTCAGCTATTATTTTGACAAGAGATTTCCTTGACCTCCAGGAACTAAAAATTTAAAAACAAAATACCTACTTCTCCCAGTCTTTAAAGATTGGCTCTGTTCTGGTCCACTCCTTCAGCTCAGCCAGGCTGTTTACAGTTCTGCCTTAGGCTTCTCTTCCTGTTTTCACTGAGCCCTGAAGATCAGCCACGTTTGGCCAAAAAATCTTTTTACCTTTATCAGAATCAAATGCTTAGGGTCTTCTCAGGTCTTTCTGTGAATGCATACTGCCCTGGGCATGAATGTGGCTTTCTAAATTATTCAGCATACAGAGGCACTTTTTAATGCCCTAATTGCCCAAACTTTTCCTCCCAGGCCTTAAGCAATCCATTGCCTGTCTCATCCATAATCTTTTGCCCCAGGCAGCCATGGGTTTTTTGTTTGCCTTTGGTTTTCATGCAGTGCCCATCACTTTTCCACCCTGAGTGAGTTCCAAGTAGGCAAAACAGAGACAAGCACCTTATGTAAGCCCTTCAAGTAGCTCCCAGACAGGTTAGAACAAACGCAATACTTTTGCTCTCTTCCTCCTGGAACTAGGAACCAGGGTCCCACACTGGAAACTCGGGCTACTGTCTTTAAGCCCACCACCAAGCTAGGAAGGAGGTGGTAAAGCACAAGTAAAAACACAGATCTTTCCTGCCATTTTCAAGTTGCCTTTTCTTTAATTCAACATTCACTTGGTTGCTGTAAACGTTTGATTGCTTTCTAGAGTTCTGACAAAGTTGATTCTGGCTGGCTGTTTTGTGATGTTTCAGTTGATGTCCACTTTAAGGGAACATTTCTTTAATTCTTTGGGGACACTGTCTACCCTGGCCCACTTTAAACTCAATTATTTTGGGCCACAGAGAGTGTTTAGAAAGTTCTGGTCCCAGTCATGCAAGGGGCCAGAATTCTCATGGGGACATGTTCTGTCTATCTCTCCCCAAACCAAGGCTAAGTGGGACAAGTCTCTATATTGGTTTACTGTGACTGGTGCAATAAATTACCAAAAACTGGGTGGCCTGAGACAACAGAAATGTATTCTCTCACGGATCTGGAGGCCAGAAGTCTGAAATCAGAGTGTCAGCAGGACTATATTCTCTAGGGGAGAATTTGTTCTTTGCCTCTTCCAGCTACTGGTGGTTCCAGGCATCCTTGTGGCTACCTCACTTTGATCTCTGCCTCATTGCCACCTCTTCTGTCTGTTTCTCCTTTTTCCAAAAAAGGTAACAGTCACAGTTTCCAGGAATTCAAGCATGGTCATATCTTTTGGAAGGCCATTATTAAACCCATAACATTCTCTTAACTGTTTTTCTCTGTGGTGAAGGATCTTTTTGAAATTTACCCTTTTGCCATGGGCTCCTTATTTGAGGTCTCAGTTTTTTGAGAGGGATTTCATTGGACTCCCCAGTTTGTGTAGACCCTAGGCTTTTTCTTCTCTCACTTTCATAGCCTATTAGTGCCAAGTCTTTAAGCCTCCAGGCCCACCAGAAGATCTTAATGTTCAGCTACCTCTTGGGATTCATGATATTTTGGACTCTGTGGATTTCTCTCATTTTCTTCCCTTGCTCAGCTATTTTTTCTTTAATTTTTTAAAAAAAATTTTTTTAATTAATGTTTTATATTGTACTTTAACATTTTCTGCTACATTATTAAAAACGAAAGCCTTCTTTTCTACTTGCATTTCTCTCTTTAATGAAGCACATTTATTGTACTTGAGATTTATTTTCAATAACTTTCCTTTGTCTCTTTACCCCTCACTAGTTTTAGGGCCTCATCATCTAATGAGACAGCCTGTCTGCAGGCTATATTCTTCCACCAAGATTGTCTTCATGCACATTCCTCCCTTGATGATGTTCCCCTGCTTGGATCCCCCAAGGCTCACCATTATCTAATGCTTCAGAATCCTTAGCTTTACACATAAAATCCTTCCTGTTCTGGTCCTTATCTGTCTTTCCAGTTATGTCCATGAAGCTTTCATTCTATCAGAAGGCTTTTTTTACTCTCCTTCCAACACATTTGGCTCTTTCATGATGGTTTGGTAGTCAACATCAACAAGTAGGTGTAGCTTCCTGTTTTGATAACCTTGTGTGAAACTTCAAAGACATTCTTTTTTTTTTTTTTTTTTTTTTTTTTTTTTAAAGATTTATTTTATTGATTGATTGATTGCTATGTTGGGTCTTCGTTTCTGTGCTAGGGCTTTCTCTAGTTGTGGCAAGCGGGGGCCACTCTTCATCGCGGTGCGCGGGCCTCTCACTGTCGCGGCCTCTCTTGCTGCAGAGCACAGGCTCCAGACGCACAGGCTCAGTAGTCGTGGCTCACGGGCCTAGTTGCTCCGCGGCATGTGGGATCTTCCCAGACCAGGGCTCGAACCCGTGTCCCCTGCATTAGCAGGCAGATTCTCAACCACTGCGCCACCAGGGAAGCCCCAAAGACATTCTTAACTTCTTTTTCTTAGCCCTCAAATCCATTGGTCACCAAGTGCAGTTGAGCAGTGAAAATGAAGAAGTGTCATTTTTACTTGTTCTATGCAACTGTAGGTACCTGGTTGAAACTGATCAAGGATAGAATCACATCCATGTGAATTACATATTAGTACTACTACCTATGATTCACAAACCAGATCTTACCTATAATGTCTTATTACCTTCTTTTTGCTCTGTAAGGTTGACTGGGCAAGTTTAGTAGGTAAAAGCTTGAAAGTTAACTTATTCACCCAAGATTATCGAGAAACCTGGTATTCTTTCCAATCCAGTATCTTTTCCCAATCTGATATCTCTTGCCTCATTTTCACTGTAGTCTTCCTCTCAAGATTATCTTTCATAAAATATTAATAATTTGGTAAATTAGAAGGATCCCATAAGGCTTACAGTTTTAGAAACTCACTGATGCCTTCTTGCTTGTTCCACTAGATTCTAAATATCTTCTCCAGCTCCTGTAGTTATCTATTAAGGAGGCAGCTTTTGAGAGTATTTTCTTATCCAGGGTTCCTGTTAGGTAGGACAGGAGCCATTTTTAGAGAAAGTTGGTCCTTTCTTTGAATTCAGATCTGGCTAGAAGCAAAATGCCCCACAGTAGGCAGAGAACTTTTTAAATTTTTCTCCTTCCTTCCTTCCTTCCTCCCTCTTTCTTTCCTTTCTCTTTCCTTCCTCCCTTCCTTCCTTCCTTTCCCTTCTTCTTCTCCCACCACTGCCCCACTCTTTTTCTGAGCTTTAATATATTCAGTGTGTTTTGATCTATAGTATTTGTGTTATACTTTTGGATGCTCAAATTTTTTTTATCTTTAGCTGTATTGGCTCCTGTGTTTTTTGACCTGAGTCTTTGATAAATTCTTGCTTTCTGACATTGCAAGCTGTCCTAGGTTTATCATGTATACTCTTTCTTCCCCAAACATGGAAACGACTGCTGTTTTTCCTGTTATAGGGTGTTAATATTTAGGAACCACAAATCTGAGCTGCTTGCTTAGCATTGCTTCTAGGCCTTTTCTGAAGACATAGGAAATATTGTCTGGGTGGGAGTGTGGGGACATCTTGGGCAGTACTCAGAGTTAGTTAGGTTAAGGGCACAGTCCTCCACAAGTCTGCCCAAAATTTCTAACCCCAAGTATAAGGAGTTAGGCTCCAACTACAAGCTCAGACAAAAGAGTTCACACAAGACCATTGTCACTTCTGGCACCAACTGCAAGTTCAGAGGGTTTCCAAAAGTCACCCTCAGGTCTGATAATTTGCTAGCAGGATTCACAGAACTTGTGGAAGCTATTGTACTCATGACTACATTTATTATAGGGAAAGGATAAAAACTAGAACCAGGCAAAGGGAAGAGATGCACAGGGCCAAATCTGGGAGGGGGTCCAAGTATGTAACTTCAGATTATCTCTCCGCAAGGAGGCATGGACAGTGTTACCTTCTAGCCTCAATACATGACAGTAGTACGTACAGTGTATTACCAACCAGGGAAGCTCACCTGAGCCTTGGTGTCCAGAGTTTGTATTGAGGCTTCATTACATACGTATGATTGCTCATATGGTTGGTCTTTCTGGTGTAGCCAGCTCCACCCTGAGTCATCTCACTAGCATAAACCATCAGGTGTGTTCAGGGGCCTACAATAAATAACAAAAGATGCTCCTATCACTCAGGAAATCCCAGGGTTTCAGAAATACCCCCAGTAGCTGGGACAAAGTTTAGGTTTCTCTTAAGATGAGGCCGAATTTCTTACTATCCAGGTGGTTAACATATTTTTAATATTCATCCAGAATAGGTAGAAAAATGATTTCTTTAAAACTTCTTCTTTTCATTCTAGAAATTACAGAAGAAATCCCCATGAAGACTTTGAACACGAAGACTGTGTATGTTTCTGTATTACCGACTACAGGAGACTTCTAACATTCAGTTATCTGTGTGGTTCAGTCAACCTTTCCCTGGCATATACCTCTTCTCCCCTCCCTCCAACCCTGGACACACACACGGACACAGACATATTGATATTTCCTTCAGGTGCATGTATAATATACTGCTTTTGGTCTAAAATTGAAATGGAATTGATCAAGTGACTTGAGACTTCACAGTAATAGTCACACTTAACCGTAAACACCTATGTAGTCATGTTGAGGAAAAGTTACAGTGTTACCTCAGCACTACAGAGTATATTTCTATACTTGAATTTTTAAGTATAGAACATAGTAGTTGTTTAAATGGTATAGTGTGTGTGTGTGTGCGTGCACTTGTATATATATATATATATCTCTGTATCTATCTATCTATCTATCTATCTATCTATCTATATATATATATATATCATTCTATGGCCTTTTAAAACTTATTTGAAATCTCTTGAAGGAATGGACAGTGTTATATATTTTTGCTACCTGGATTTCCCTGGGTAATTTGATGGAATATTTTAAGTTTTAGTAAATCAGAACAATAAACTTTCTCACAGATAATAAACATGTTAGAAGTAATTCATTCTCCCATAGTTCAGTGAAACTTGGAATTTGCAATCTTTAAAGAACACAAAAACTTAATAGTGACTTCCATATTAAGACACTAGACTAAATATCTAATTTCACTTCTTCCCAAAATCCTGTGTCAAAGAAGCAGATGCCAAAACAAAATTAGATGTGCAAGAATTTACTGGGGGAAGCATACATGAAAGATAAAGGGGAGAGGGTAAAGGCAAAGGTAGAGAGAGCCTTCAGGCAGAAATGACCTGACTTTGGACCCATGCCTTGCTCAGTCAGTGGCTGGGAGCAGCTGAGGGGGACCATGGCCTCAGCACAGATGGATCCATTGATCTGAAAATTTAGTAGCTAGAAGCTGTCAACCAACTATACTCCCTACATCAGATTCTCCCGAAAGGAGCTCTGAATGGTGCATCTCTAGCTGCTAGAATAAACGCATTCAAATCCATACCCACAAAGTTGGAGGAAACCACACAAGATAACAAGTGTTGGCAAGGATCAGTGAAACTGGAACCCTTTTGCACTGTTGGTGGGAATGTAAAATGTTGCAGTCACTATGGGAAACAGTATAGAGGTTCCTCAAAAATTAGAAGTAGAACTACCATATGATCCAACAGTCAACTTCTGTGTACATATCCAAAAGAATTGAAAGCAGGGCCTTGAAAAGATATTTGCACACCCAGGTTCATTGCAGCATTATTCACAACAGCCAAGAGGTGGGGCAACCCAAATGTCCACTGAGGGATAAATGGATAAAGAAAATGTAATCTGTACATACAATTGAATATTATTCAGTCTTAAGAAAGAAGGATGAACCTTGAGGACATTAAGCAAAGTGAAATAAGCCAGTCACAAAAAGACAAATACTGTGTGATTCCACTTGTATGAGGTACCTAAAGTAGTCAAATTCATTGAAACAAAATGCAATGGTGGGGCTTCCCTGGTGGCGCAGTGGTTGAGAATCTGCCTGCCAATGCAGGGGACACGGGTTCGAGCCCTGGTCTGGGAAGATCCCACATGCCACGGAGCAACTGGGCCCGTGAGCCACAATTACTGAGCCTGCGCGTCTGGAGCCTGTGCTAGGCAACAAGAGAGGCTGCGATAGTGAGAGGCCCGCGCACCGCGATGAAGAGTGGTCCCCACTTGCCGCAACTAGAGAAAGCCCTCGCACAGAAACGAAGACTCAACACAGCCATAAATAAATAAATAAATAAACAAAAGAACGTGAATTTCTAAAAAAAAAAAATGCAATGGTGGTTGCCAGGTGTTGCAGGGAAGGAGAAATGGGGAGTTGTTCAATGGGAATAGTTTTAGTTTTGCAAGTTTTAAAGAGTTCTAGAGGTCTTTTGCACAAAAATGTGAACATAGTTAACATACTAAACTTGATCCTTAAAAATAGCTAAGTTGGTAAATTTTATGTATCTTTTACCACAATTTAAAAAAAATTTTTGAATGTCAGAGGGACAGAAGCCAACCTGAAAGAGCTCCCAGTGGCCAAAGCTGGAACAGTTTGAACAAACATATAATGTAGTATTGAATTAAAATCCAAAGTATAAAATAAATATCCATGAGTACATGCTGATATAAATGATTGAATAAATAAATGAGAGAGGTGAGACAAATCTATATAAAATTCCAAATAATGTATATAGATACTCTTTCACAAGGTGGTGTACCTTAACTCCCCACACCTTGAGAGAGGACTGTACTTTGTGACTTACTTCGAAAGAGTAGAGTATGTGAAGGGGGCAAAAAGTAACTTCACAGTTTAGAAAACTGACAAACACTACCTTGGACAGGTTAACATCATCAGGCATGATAGCATATACTCTTTTTTTTTTTTTTTTAATTGATGCGTAGTTGATTTACAATGTGTTAATTTCTGCTGTACAGCAAAGTGATTCAGTTATATATATATTATTTTTCATATTCTTTTCCATTATGGTTTGTCACAGGGTATTGAATATAGTTCTCTGTGCTCTGACCATTTTTTTTTAATAACATCTTTATTGTACAGTGTTGTGTTAGTTTCTGCTATATAACAAAGTGAATCAGCTATATGGATACATATATCCCCATATCCCCTCGCTCTCTTGCGCCTCCTTCCCACCCTCCCTGTCCCACCCCTCTAGGTGGTCATGAAGTACCAAGCTGATCTCCCTGTGCTATGCAGCTGCTTCCCACTAGCTATCCATTTTACATTTGGTAGTGTATATATGTCAGTGCTGTCTCACTTCATCCCAGCTCCATTCTCTACATCTGCGTCATTATTCCTGTCCTGCCCCTAGGTTCATCAGAACCATTTTTTTTTTAGATTGCATATATGTGTGTTAGCATATGGTATTTGTTTTCCTCTTTCTGACTTACTTCACTCTGTGTGACCAACTTTAGGTCCATCCACTTCACTACAAATAACTCAAATTTCATTTTTTTTATGGCTGAGTAATATTTCATGGTATATATGTGCCACATCTTCTTTATCCATTCATCTGTCAGTGGACACTTAGATTGTATCCATGTCCTGGCTATTGCAAATAGTGCTGCAGTGAACACTGTGGTACATGTCTCTCTTTGAATTATGGTTTTCTCAGGGAATATACCCAGTAGTGGGATTGCTGGGTCATATGGTAATTCTATTCTTAGTTTCTTAAGGAACCTCCATACTGTTCTCCATAGTGGTTGTATCAATTTACATTCCCACCAACAGTGCAAGAGGGTTCCCTTATCTCCACACCCTCTCCAGCATTTATTGTTTGTAGATTTTTTGATGATGGCCATTCTAACCACTGTGAGGTGATACCTCATTGTGGTTTTGATTTGCATTTCTTTAATGATTAGTGATGTTGACCATCCTTTCATATGTTTGTTGGCAATCTGTATCTTCTTTGGAGAAATGTCTGTTTAGGTCTTCCACCCATTTTTAGATTGGGTTGTTTGTTTTTTTGATATTGGGCTGCATGAGCTGCTTGTATATTTTGGAGATTAATCCTTTGTCAGTTGCTTCATTTGCAAATATTTTCTCCCATTCTGAGGGTTGTTTTTCCGTCTTCTTTATGGTTTCCTTTGCTGTGCAAAAGCTTTTAAGTTTCCTTAGGCCCCATTTGTTTATTTTTGTTTTTATTTCCATTTCTCTAGGGTGTGGGTCACAAAGGATCTTGCTATGATTTATGTCATAAAGTGTTCTGCCTATGTTTTCCTCTAAGAGTTTTATAGTGACTGGCCTTAAATTTAGGTCTTTAATCCATTTTGAGTTTATTTTTGTGTATGGTGTTAGGAAGTGTTCTAATTCCATTCTTTTCCATGTACCTGTCCAGTTTTCTAGCACCACTTATTAAAGAGACTGCCTTTTCTCCATTGTATATTCTTGCCTCCTTTATCAAACATAAGGTGACCATATGTGTGTGGGTTTATCTCTGGGCTTTCTATCCTGTTCCATTGATCTATATTTCTGTTTTTGTGCCAGGACCATACTGTCTTGATTACTGTAGCTTTGTAGTATAGTCTGAAGTCCAGGAACCTGATTCCTCCAGCTCCGTTTTTCTTTCTCAAGATTGCTTTGGCTATTCAGGGTTTTTTGTGTTTCCATACAAATGGTAAAATTTGTGCTAGTTCTGTGAAAAATGCTATTGATAGTTTGATAGGGGTTGCACTGAATCTGTAGGTCGCTTTGGGTAGTATAGTCATTTTCACAGTGTTGATTCTTCCAATCTAAGAACATGGTATGTCTCTCCATCTGTTTGTATCATCTTAGATTTCTTCCATCAGTGTCTTACAGTTTTCTGCATACAGGTCTTTTACCTCCTTAGGTAGGTTTATTACTAGTTATTTTATTCTTTCTGTTGCAGTGGTAAATAGGAGTGTTTCCTTAATTTCTCTTTCAGGTTTTTCATCATTAGTGTGTAAGAATGCAAGAGATTACTGTGCATTAATTTTGTATCCTGATACTTTACCAAATTCATTGATCAGCTCTAGTAGTTCTCTGGTAGCATCTTTAGGATTCTCTATATATACTATCATGTCATCTGCAAACAGTGACAGTTTTACTTCTTCTTTTCCAATTTGTATTCCTTTTATTCCTTTTTCTTCTCTGATTGCCGTGGCTAGGACTTCCATAACTATGTTGAATAATAGTAGTGAGAGTGCACAACCTTTTCTTGTTCCTGATTTTTGAGGAGATGGTTTCAGTTTTTCACCATTGAGAACAATGTTGGCTGTAGGTTTGTCATATATGGCCTTTTTTATGTTGAGGTAGGTTCCCTCTATGCCCACTTTCTGGAGAGTCTTTATCATAAATGGGTGTTGAATTTTGTCAGAAGCTTTTTCTGCATCTATTGAGATTGTCATGTGGGTTTTTTAAAAAAATAAATTTATTTATTTTTTGGCTGCATTGGGTCTTAGTTGCTGCACAGGCTTTCTCTAGCTGTGGCAAGCAGAGCCTACTCTTCGTTGTGGTGCGCGGCCTTCTCATCATGGTGGGTTCTCTTGTTGCAGAGCACGGGCTCTAGGCGCACGGGCTTCAGTAGTTGTAGCATGTGGGCTCAGTAGTTGTGGTGCACAGGCTTAGTTGCTCTGCTGCATGTGGGATCTTCCCAGACCAGGGCTCAAATCCGTGTCCCCTGCATTGGCAGGAGGCTTCTTAACCACTGTGCAACCAAGGAAGCCCCTATCATATGGTTTTTCTCCTTCAATTTGTTAATATGGTGTATCACATTCATTGATTTGTCTATACTGAAGAATCCTTCCATTCCTGGGATAAACCCCACTTGATCATGGTGTATGATCCTTTTAATGTGCTCTTGGATTCTGTTTGCTAGTATTTTGTTGAGGATTTTTGCATGTATGTTCATCAGTGATATTGGCCTGTAATTTTCTTTTTTTGTGACTTCTTTGTCAGGTTTTGGTATCAGGGTGATGGTGGCCTCGTAGAATGAGTTTGGGAGTATTCCTCCCTCTGCTATATTTTGGAAGAGTTTGAGAAGGATAGGTGTTAGCTCTTCTCTAAATGTTTGATAGAATTCACCTGTGAAGCCATCTGGTCCTGGGCTTTTGTTTGCTGGAAGATTTTTAATCACAAGTTTCACTTTCAGTGCTTGTGATTGGTCTGTTCATATTTTCTATTTCTTCCTGGTTCAGTCTTGGAAGGTTGTGCTTTTCTAATAATTTGTCTATTTCTTCCAGGTTGTCCGTTTTATTGGCATATAGTTGCTGGTAGTAGTTTCTTATGATCCTTTGTATTTCTGCAGTGTCAGTTGTTATTTCTCCTTTTTCATTTCCAATTCTATTGATTTGAGTCTTCTCCCGTTTTTTCTTGATGCATCTGGCCAATGGTTTATCACTTTTATCTTCTCACAGAATGAGCTATTAGTTTCATTGATCTTTGCTTTTGTGTCCTTCATTTCTTTTTTCATTTATTTCTGCTCTGATCTTTATGATTCTTTCCTTCTGCTAAGTTTGGGGGTTTTTTTGTTCTTCTTTCTCTAATTACGTGTAAGGTTAGGTTGTTTATTTGAGATTTTTCTTGTTTCTTGAGGTAGGATTGTATTGCTATAAACTTCCCTCTTAGAATTGCTTTTGCTGCATCCCATAGGTTTTGAGTCATCGTGTTTTCATTGTCATTTGTTTCTAGATATTTTTTTATTTACTCTTTGATTTCTTCAGTGATCTCTTGTTTATTTAGTAGCGTATTGTTTAGCCTCCATGTGTTTGTATTTTTTACAGTTTTTTTCTGTAACTGCTATCTAGTCTCATAGCATTGTGGGCTGCAAAGATACTTGATACGATTTTAGTTTTCTTAAATTTACCAAGGCTTGATTTGTGACTCAAGATATGATCTACCCTGGAGAATGTTCCATGAGCACTTGAGAAGAAAGTGTGTTCTGTTGTTTCTGGATGGAACGTCCTATAAATATCAATTAAGTCCATCTTGTTTAATGTGTCATTTAAAGCTTGTGTTTCCTTATTTATTTTCATTTTGGATGATCTGTTAATTGGTGAAAGTGGGGTGTTAAAGTCCCCACTATTATTGTGTTACTGTCGATTTGCTGTTAGCATTTGCCTTATGTATTGAGGTGCTCCTAAGTTGGGTGCATAAATATTTTCAATTGTTATATCTTCTTGGATTGATCCCTTGATCATTATGTAGTATCCTTCTTTCTCTCTTGTAATAGTCTTTATTTTAAACTCTATCTTGTCTGATATGAGAAATGCTACTCCAGCTTTCTTTTGATTTCCCTTTGCATGGAATATCTTTTTCCATCCCCTCACTTTCATTCTGTGTGTGTCCCTAGCTCTGAAGTGGGTCTCTTGTACACAGCATATATACAGGTCTTGTTTTTGTATCCATTCAGCCAGTCTGTGTCTTTTGGTTGGAGCATTGAATCCATTTACTTTTAAGGTAATTATCAATATATATGTTCCTATTGCCATTTTCTTAATTGTTTTGGGTTTGTTTTGTAGGTCTTTTCCTTCTCTTGTGTTTCCTGCGTAGAGAAGTTCCTTTAGCGTTTGTTGAAGCTCATTTGTTGCTGCTGAATTCTCTTAACTTTTGCCTGTCTGTAAAGGTTTTAATTTCCCTGTCAAACCTGAATGAGATCCTTGCTGGGTAGAGTAATCTTGGTTGTAGGTATTTCCCTTTCATCACTTTAAATATGTCCTACCACTCCCTTCTGGCTTGCAGAGTTTCTGCTGAAAGATCAGCTGTTAACCTTATGGGGATTCCCTTGTATGTTATTTATTGCTTTTTCCTTGCTGCTCTTAATATTTTTTCTTTGTATTTGATTTTTGATAGTTTGATTAATATGTATCTTGGCATGTTTCTCTTTGGATTTATCCTGTATGGAACTCTGCGCTTCCTGGACCTGATTGACTATATCCTTTCCCATGTTAGGGAAGTTTTCAACTATAATCTCTTCAAATATTTTCTCAGACCCTTTCTTTTTCTCAGCTTCTCCTGGGACCCCTATAATTCGAATGTTGGTGCATTTAATGTCCCAGAGGTCTCTGAGACTGTCTTCAATTCTTTTTATTCGTTTTCTTCATTCTGCTCTATGGCAGTTATTTCCACTATTTTATCTTCCAGATCATTTATCCATTCTTCTGCCTCAGTTATTCTGCTATTGATTCCTTCTACAGTATTTTTTAAAATTTAATTAATTAATTAACTTATTTATTTATTTATTTTTAAACATCTTTATTGGAGTATAATTGCTTTACAATGGTGTGTTAGTTTCTGCTTTATAACAAAGTGAATCAGTTATACATATACATATGTTCCTATATCTCTTCCCTCTTGCATCTCCCTCCCTCCCACCCTCCCTATCCCACTGCTCTAGGTGGTCACAAAGCACCGAGCTGATCTCCCTGTGCTATGCGGTTGCTTCCCACTAGCTATCTATTTTACATTTGGTAGTGTATATATGTCTATGCCACTCTCTCACCCTGTCACATCTTACCCCTCCCCCTCCCCATATCCTCAAGTCCATTCTCTAGTAGGTCTGTGTCTTTATTCCCATCTTGCCACTAGGTTCTTCATGACCTTTATTTTCCCTTAGATTCCATATATATGTGTTAGCATACTGTATTTGTTTTTCTCTTTCTGACTTACTTCACTCTGTATAACAGACTCTAACTCCATCCACCTCACTACAGATACCTCCATTTCATTTCTTTTTATGGCTGAGTAATATTCCATTGTATATATATGCCACATCTTCTTTATCCATTCATCCGATGATGGACACTTAGGTTGCTTCCATGTCCTGGCTATTGTAAATAGAGCTGCAATGAACATTTTGGTACATGACTCCTTTTGAATTATGGTTTTCTCAGGGTATATGCCCAGTAGTGGGATTGCTGGGTCATATGGTAGTTCTATTTTTAGTTTAATAAGGGGCGTCCATACTGTTCTCCATAGTGGCTGTATCAATTTACATTCCCGCCAGCAGTGCAAGAGGGTTCCCTTTTCTCCACACCCTCTCCAGCATTTATTGTTTGTAGATTTTTTGATGATGGCCATTCTGACCAGTGTGAGATATGTCATTGTAGTTTTGATTTGCATTTCTCTAATGATTAGTGATGTTGAGCAGTCTTTCATGTGTTTGTTGGCAATCTGTATATCTTCTTTGGAGAAATGTCTATTTAGGTCTTCTGCCCATTTTTGGATTGGGTTGTTTCTTTTTTTGAAATTGAGCTGCATGAGCTGCTTGTAAATTTTTGAGATTAATCCGTCAGTTGCTTCATTTGCCAATATTTTCTCCCATTCTGAGGGTTGTCTTGTCGTCTTGTTTATGGTTTCCTTTGCTGTGCATAAGCTTTTAAGTGTCATTAGGTCCCATTTGTTTATTATTGTTTTTATTTCCATTTCTGTAGGAGGTGGGTCAAAAAGCATCTTGCTGTGATTTATGTCATGGAGTGTTCTGCCTATGTTTTCCTCTAAGAGTTTAATAATGTCTGGCCTTACATTTAGGTCTTTAATCCATTTCGAGTTTATTTTTGTGTATGTTGTTAAAGAATGTTCTAATTTCATTCTTTTACATGTAGCTGTCCAGTTTTCCCAGCACCACTTATTGAAGAGGCTGTCTTTTCTCCACTCTATATTCTTGCCTCCTTTATCAAAGATACGGTGACCATATGTGCATGGGTTTATCTCTGGGCTTTCTCTCCTGTTCCATTGATCTGTATTTCTGTTTTTGTGCCAGTACCATACTGTCTTGATTACTTTAGCTTTGTAGTATAGTCTGAAGTCAGGGAGCCTGAATCCTCCCACTCGTTTTTCTTTCTAAAGATTGCTTTGGCTCTTCGGGGTCTTTTGTGTTTCCATACAAATTGTGAAATTTTTTGTTCTAGTTCTGTGAAAAATGCCACTGGTAGCTTGATAGGGATTGCATTGAATCTGTAGATTGCTTTGGGTAGTAGAGTCATTTTCACAATGTTGATTCTTCCAATCCCAGAACATGGTATATCTCTCCATCTGTTTGTATCATCTTTAATTTCTTTCATCAGTGTCTTATAATTTCCTGCATACAGGTCTTTTGTCTCCTTAGGTAGGTTTATTCCGAGATATTTTACTCTTTTTGTTCCAGTGGTAAATGGGAGTGTTTCTTTAATTTCACTTTCATATTTTTCATCATTAGTGTATAGGAATGCAAGAGATTTCTGTGCATTAATTTTATATCCTGCTACTTTACCAAATTCATTGATTAGCTCTAGTAGTTTTCTGGTAGCATGTTTAGGATTCTCTGTGTATAGTATCATGTCATCTGCAAACAATGACAGCTTTACTTCTTCTTTTCCGACTTGGATTCCTTTTATTTCTTTTTCTTCTCTGATTGCTGTGGCTAAAACTTCCAAAACTATGTTGAATAATAGTGGTGAGAGTGGGCAACCTTGTTTTGTTCCTGATCTTAGTGGAAATGGTTTCAGTTTTTCACCATTGAGGACGATGTTGGCTGTGGGTTTGACATATATAGCTTTTCTTAATGTTGAGGTAAGTTCCCTCTATGCCTACTTTCTGGAGGGTTTTTATCATAAATGGGTGTTGAATTTTGTTGAAAGCTTTCTTTGCTTCTTTTGAGATGATCATATGGTTTTTCTCCTTGAATTTGTTAATATGGTTTATCACATTGATTGATTTGCGTATATTGAAGAATCCTTGCATTCCTGGGATAAACCCCACTTGATCATGGTGTATGATGCCTTTAATGTGCTCTTGGATTCTGTTTGCTAGCATTTTGTTGAGGGTTTTTGCCTCTATGTTCATCAGTGATATAGGCCTGTAGTTTTCTTTCTTTGTGACATCTTTGGTTTTGGTATCAGGGTGATGGTGGCCTTGCAGAATGAGTTTGGGAGTGTTCCTCCCTCTGCTATATTTTGGAAGAGTTTGATAAGGATAGATGTTAGCTCTTCTCTAAATGTTTGATAGAATTCACCTGTGAAGCCATCTGGTCCTGGGCTTTTGTTTGTTGGAAGATTTTAAATCACAGTTTCACTTTCAATGCTTGTGATTGGTCTGTTCATATTTTCTATTTCTTCCTGGTTCAGTCTCAGAAAGTTGTGCTTTTCTAAGAATTTGTGCATTTCTTCCAGGTTGTCCGTTTTTTGGCATATAGTTGCTGGTAGTAGTCTCTCATGATCCTTTGTATTTCTGCAGTGTCAGTTGTTACTTCTCCATTTTCATTTCTAGTTCTATTGATTTGAGTCTTCTACCTTTTTTTCTTGATGAGTGTGGCTAAAGGTTTAACAATTTTGTTTATCTTCTCAAAGAACCAGCTTTTAGTTTTATTGATCTTTGCTATCGTTTCCTTCATTTCTTTTTCATTTATTTCTGATCTGATCTTCATGATTTCTTTCCTTCTGCTAACTTTGGGGTAGTTTTGTTCTTCTTTCTCTAATTGCTTTAGGTGTAAGGTTAGGTTGTTTATTTGAGATGTTTCTTGTTTCTTAAGGTAGGATTGTATTGCTATAAAATTCCCTCTTACAACTGCTTTTGCTGCATCCCATAGGATTTGGGTTGTCGTGTTTGTCATTTGTTTCTAGGTAGTTTTTGATTTCCTCTTTGATTTCTTCAGTGATCTCTTGGTTATTACACAGTGTATTGTTTAGCCTCCATGTGTTTGTATTTTTTACGGATTTTTTCCTGGAATTGATATCTAGTCTCATAGTGATGTGGTCAGAAAAGATACTTGATATGATTTTAGTTTTTCTAAATTTACCAAGTCTTGATTTGTGACCCAAGATATGATCTATCCTGGAGACTGTTCCATGAGCACTTGAGAAGAAACTGTATTGTGTTGTTTTTGGATGGAATGTCATATAAATAGCAATTAAGTCCATCTTGTTTATTGTATCATTTAAAGCTGTGTTTCCTTATTTATTTTCATTTTGGATGATCTGTCCATTGGTGAATGTGGGGTGTTAAAGTCCACTACTATGATTGTATTACTGTTGATTTACCCTTTTATGGCTGTTAGTATTTGCCTTATGTATTGACGTGCTTCTATGTTGGGTGCATAAATATTTACAATTGTTATATCTTCTTCTTGGATTGATCCCTTGATCATTATGTAGTGTCCTTCTTTGTCTCTTGTAATAGTCTTTGTTTTAAAGTCTATGTTGTCTGTTATGAGAATTGCTACTCCAGCTTTCTTTTGATTTCCATTTGCATGGAATATCTTTTTCTTTCCCCTCACTTTCAGTCTGTATGGGTCTGTAGGCGTGAAGTGGGTCTCTTGTAGACAGCACATATACGGGTCTTCTTTTTGTATCCATTCAGCCAGTCTATGTCTTTTGGTTGGAGTATTTAATCCATTTACGTTTATGGTAATTATCAATATGTATGTTCCTATTACCATTTTCTTAATTGTTTTGGGTTTGTTATTGTAGGTCTTTTCCTTCTCTTGTGTTTCCTGCCTGGAGAAGTTCCTTTAGCATTTGTTGTAAAGCTAGTTTGGTGGTGCTGAATTCTCTTAGCTTTTGCTTGTCTGTAAAGGTTTTAATTTCTCCATCAAATCTGAATGAGATCCTTGCTGGGTAGAGTAATCTTTGTTGTAGGTTTTTCCCTTTCATCACTTTAAATATGTCTTGCTATACTCCCTTCTGGCTTGCAGAGTTTCTGCTGAAAGATCAGCTCTTAACCTTATGGGGATTCCCTTGTGTGTTATTTGTTGTTTTTCCCTTGCTGCTTTTAATATTTGTTCTTTGTATTTAATTTCTGATAGTTTGATTAATATGTGTCTTGGCGTGTTTCTCCTTGGATTTATCCTGTATGGGACTCTCTGTGCTTCCTGGATTTGATTAACTCTTTCCTTTCCCATATTAGGCAAGTTTTCAACTATAATCTCTTCAAATATTTTCTCAGTCCCTTTCTTTTTCTCTTCGTCTTCTAGGACCCCTATAATTCGAATGTTGGTGCGTTTAGTGTTGTCCCAGAGGTCTCTGCGACTGTCCTCAATTCTTTTCTTTTTTTTTTTTTCTTTATTCTGCTCTGCAGTAGTTATTTCCACTATTTTATCTTCTAGGTCACTTTTCTGTTCTTCTCCCTCAGTTTTTCTGCTATTGATCCCTTGTAGAGAATTTTTAATTTCATTTATTGTGTTGTTCATCACAGTTTGTTTGCTCTTTAGTTCTTTTAGGTCCTTGTTAAACGTTTCTTGTCTTTTCTCCATTCTATTTCCAAGATTTTGGATCATCTTTACTATCATTATTCTGAATTATTTTTCAGGTAGGCTGCCTATTTCCTCTTTATTTGTTAGGTCTGGTGGTTTTTTACCTTGCTCCTTCATCTGCTGTGTGTTTTTCTGTCTTCTCATTTTGCTTAACTTACTGTTTTTGCGGTCTCCTTTTTGCAGGCTGCAGGTTCGTAGTTCCTGTTGTTTTTGGTGTCTGCCCCCAGTGGCTACGGTTGGTTCAGTGGGCTGGGTAGGCCTCCTGGTGGAGGTGACTGTTGCCTGTGTTCTGGTGGGTGAGGCTGGATCTTGTCTTTCTGGTGGGCAGGTCCATGTCTGGTGGTGTGTTTTGGGGTGTCTGTGGCCTTTTTATAATTTTAGGCAGCCTCTCTGCTAATGGGTGGGGTTGTGTTCCTGTCTTGCTAGTTGTTTGGCATAGGGTGTCCAGCACTGTAGCTTGCTGGTCGTTGAGTGGAGCTGGGCCTTGGCATTGAGATGGTGATCTCTGGGAGATTTTCGCCGTTTGATATTACATGGAGCTGGGAGGTCTCTTGTGGACCAATATCCTGAACTTGGCTCTCCCACCTCAGAGGCACAGCCCTGACGCCTGGCTGGAGCACCAAGAGCCTGTCATCCACACATCTCAGAATCAAAGGGAGAAAAGAAAAGAAAGAAAGAAAGAAGAAGATAAAATAAAATAAAATAAAGTAAAATAAAATAAAGTTATTAAAATAAAAATTAAAAAATAATTATTAAAAATATTTTAAAAGTAATTAAAACAAACAGAAAGAAAGAAGAGAGCAACCAAACCAAAAACCAAATCCACCAATGATAACAAGCACTAAAACTATACTAAAAAAACCCAAAAAACTGACAGACAGAACCCTAGGACAAATGGTAAAAGCAGAGCTATACAGACAAAATCACACACAGAATCATACACATTCACACTCACAAAAAGAGAAAAAGGGAAATATATATATATATCGTTGCTCCCAAAGTCCACCTCCTCAATTTGGGATGATTCATTGTCTATTCAGTTATTCCACAGATGTAGGGTACATCTAGTTGACTGTGGAGATTTAATCCACTGCTCCTGAGGCTGCTTTGAGAGATTTCCCTTTCTCTTCTTTGTTCCCACAGCTCCTGGGATTCATCTTTGGATTTGGCCCCACCTCTGCACGTAGGTCACCTGAGGGTGTCTGTTCTTTGCTCAGATAGGACGGGGTTAAAGGAGCAGCTGATTCAGGGGCTCTGGCTCACTCAGGCCAGAGGAGGGAGGGGTACGGAATGCAGGGCGAGCCTGTGGCAGCAGAGCCCAGCATAACATTGCAACAGCCTCAGGCACGCCGTGTGTTCTCCCTGGGAAGTTGTCCCTGGATCACGGCACCCTGGCAGTGGCGGGCTGCACAGTCTCTGGGAGGGGAGGTGTGGATAACGACCTGTGCTTGCACACAGGCTTCTTGGTGGTGGCAGCAGCAGCCTTAGCATCTCATGCCCGTCTTTGGGGTCTGCACTGATAGCCACAGCTCACACCCATCTCTGGAGCTCCTTTAAGTGGCCCTCTCCTCGCGCACCAGGAAACAAAGAGGCTAGAAAAGTCTCTTGCCTCTTCGGCAGTTCCAGACTTTTTTGCGGACTACCTTACAGCTAGCTGTGGTGCACTTGCCCCCTTCAGGTTGTGTTCACCCAACCAACCCCAGTCCTCTCCCTGGGGTCTGAGCTCCGAAGCCCGAGCCTCAGCTCCCAGCCCCCACCCGCCCCAGCAGGCGAGCAAACAACCTCTTGGGCTGGTGAGTGCTGGTCGGCACCGATCCTCTGTGTGGGAATCTCTACGCTTTTCCCTCTGTACCCCTGTTGCTGCGCTCTCCTCTGTGGCTCTGAAGCCTCCCCCATCCACCACCCGCAGTCTCCACCCGTGAAGGGGCTTCTAGTGTGTGGAAACATTTCCTCCTTCCCAGCTCCCTCCCACTGGTGCAGGTCCCGTCCCTATTCTTTTGTCTCTGTTTTTTCTTTTTTCTTTTGCCCTATCCTGGTACGTGGGGAGTTCTTGCCTTTTGGGAGGTCTGAGGTCTTCTGCCAGCGTTCAGTAGGTGTTCTGTAGGAGTTGTTCCACATGTAGATGTATTTCTGATGTATTTGTGGGGAGGAAGGTGATCTCCACGTCTTACTCTTCCACCATCTTGAAGCTCCCCCCTAGCATTTTGACTAGAGATTTTGGGGGGGCTTTTTTTTTTTTTTTTTTGTCTGCACCCTGTGGCATTCCTGGATTGTTGGCTTCTTCAGCTCTAAGTCTAGGATATACAAGGCAAAAAGAAAACCCAAAGAACTGACCACCATTTTGTTCCTTGGGTCCTGTGATATTGTGATTTATAATGAACATATATTTAGTCTTTGTCCCTATTTCTGGCACAGAGCTCCTAAAATCCTTGTAATTTCCTGAAATGAAAGATAAAGGTGTCTCTTGTTATGTTAATAAGGTGACTTTTGGACAATGACTAATGATGAGGACTGATTGCCAGGAGAACCAACCATGTTATTAGAGGGTTGGAATTTTCAGTCCCACCCCCACCCCCCCCAACTTCCAGGGAGTGGAGAGGGGCTGGAGATTGAGTTCAATCACCAGTGGCCAGTGATTTAATCAATCATGCCCATGTAATGAGGCCTCCATAAAAGCCCAAAGGGCCAGGTTCAGAGAGCTTCTGGGATGGTGAACACTCAGAGATGTGGGGAGAGTGGCACACCTAGAGAGGGCATGGAAGCTCCTCATTTGTCCCCCATACCTTGCCCTATGCATCTCTTCCATCTGGCTGTTCCTGAATTATATCCTTTTATAATAACCTGGTAATCCAATAAATAAAATGTTTCTCTTGAGTTCTGTGAGCAGCTCTAGCAAATTTATCAAACCCAAGGAAGGGGTCATTGGAATCTATATCCTATCAGAAGCCCAGGTGACAACTTGGACTTGAGATTGGCATCTGAAGTGAAGGGATCAGTCTTGTGGATCTGAGCCATTAACATGTGGAATCTAATGCTATCTCCAGGTAAACAGTGTCAGAATTGAGTTGAATTGTAGGACACCCAGCTGGTGTCCAAGAATTGCATGATGGGGGACTTCCCTGGTGGCCCAGTGGTTACGAATCCGCCTGCCATGCAGGGGACACGGGTTCAAGCCCTGGTCCGGGAAGATCCCACATGCCACAGAGCAACTGAACCCGTGCGCCACAACTGCTAAGCCTGCGTTCTGGAGCTCGCAAGCCACAACTACTGAGCCCACATGCTGCAACTACTGAAGCCTGTGCGCCTAGAGCCCATACTCCGCAACAAGAGAAGCCACCGCAATGAGAAGCCTGCGCACTGCAATGAAGAGTAGCCCCCGTTGCACAACTAGAGAAAGCCGGCACGCAGCAATGAAGACCCAACGCAGCACAAAATTAATTAATTAATTAATTAATTAATTACCAAAAAAAAAGAAGAATTGCATGATGGTGTGGGGAAACCCCACCTCCCACACACTGAAAGTAAGTGCAGACCCTTAGGTCCCAAGAACCGTTGCCTTTCTGCCTTCTTCTCTCCACATTTCAGAGCCTTCTTATGTTTGATTTATTTGTAATTTCCAGGGAATTATTTGTACTTAGAGGAATGAACAGGGAAAAAGTACATCTACTCCATCTTTCCAGAAAAATAGAATTGTTCTGAGAATTATGTGAGGCAGTGATCCTCAACTAGAGGTGATAATGCCCCCCAGGGAAGGGAGCATTTGGCAAAGTCTGGAGACTTTTTTGATTGTCACAACTGGTTGGTGGGAGTGCTGCTCACATCTAAGTGAGTAGAGGCTAGGGATGCTGCTAAACATCCTACAGTGCACAGGATGGCTCCCCACAACAAAGAATTATCTGGCCCCAAATATTAATAGTGCCAAGGTTGAGAAGCCCTGCTGTGACTTTGTGAAAGGACATTATGAACTACTAGACACCATTTATCATTACCATCATGAGAGAAAAACATGTTTATGTGCATTTGAGCAAGCTGCCTCCACAGATCAAAGGTTTTTTCCCTGTTGTTTTACATCAGTATATGACAAGAATCTGGACATTTAAAGCTTCTACACTATAGGCTAAGAGATTTTAAGCTTCTATACTGTAAGCAGAGAGCACCAAGCACAGCACACTGCACACACTAGGCAGTTTATAAATGCCTACTATCCAGCACACAACAGAACTTTTCAATCTAGAGAGTTCTGTGGATCTTCCAAAGAGCAGACCTTAAGGAGAATAAGAAGATGACATTAATATAAGCTTCCAAGCAGGTACGTGAAAAAAAAAATATTCTAAATACAGGTATCAGGCATCAGCAACATTTTCCAGGTGCTGATCTGGCCTGAGGAGGATTCAAAGGAAAGAAAGATCCAGGTGGCAGATGCCAAACTACTAATGAACCTCAGGGTTCCATTTTAAATGCCCCTGTCTCCCAACTCCAAATGTTGTTCCTAATAACCTTAATAATCTCTTTACACTATCAAGGATAAGTATCAAGGGGTCTGTGGAGGGCTGTAAAAGCAGATAAGAGTAGAAGATAATGGGGTGAAGTTGGGAGTATAGAAATCATATCACAAATTTGTAGCATAGGCAAGAGAAGTGGAAATGTCAGTGCCTGACAAAACCAAAAAACTGCAAATCAGGGTTAGGCAGCCGCCTTGGGAACACAACTCAGATGGGTGAGGATGGATGGATGGATGGGACAGTTTATCCAGCCTAGACCTGACTCTACTGATATTAAACCAAAAATACTCAATTAACTTCTCAGATATCTTCATTTTCTTGCATAACATATTAAGGACTTATTACTTACCAAAACCTTTCTTCCTTTCTTGAGCTGGTAAGTATCAATTTATGTCTTCTATATTTCAGGAAGTACCCCCACATTCTAAAGTACTAGTGTTAACTAGTCTGTTTGCCTTACGTGTACACACACACAGGGAGACAGCCCAGTCCACTGGCTTTGGAGTACCTGGGTTTAAATTTATGGGTTCAAATTCAGCTCCTTGCCAGGTATCTGACCAAAGGTAGTTATTTATAACTCTCTCAGTGCTTGATTGCCCTCTTTTTTTTTTTTTTTTTTGGCTACACCGTGTGGCTTACAGAAACTTAATTCCCCAACCAGGGATTGAACCCTGGTGCCACGGCGATGAAAGCACCGAGTCCTAACGCCTGGACTGCCAGGGAATTCCCGCTTACCATCATTTTCTAATAGCAAGAATACTGTAAGGAATAAATGAAAAATGTCTGCTAAAGTTTCTACCACAGTGCCTAGCATTTTGATCCATGAAGGATAACTGTTGGTATAATAATATTTATATTATATATAATGTATTAATATAAAATATTATTATTGGCCTTCCACACCCTTCTCAATCTCTTCAACTGACAAGCACTCACCTAACCACTCTGTCTTTATCCATTCCTGTTGGCATATGTTCTAGCTTCCACTTCTGTGCCAATGAGATCTACATTCAGAATTCCAAGTCTGAAGTATCCTGGCTTTATACCTGTGTAAGATAATCTTTATTTGGTTTCTATATCAGTCAACAATTGCCACACTAATCCTGTATAATGAAACACCCCAAAACTCAGTAGCTTAACAGAACCATCATTTATTCTCATTCTTAAGTCGATAGGTTGGCTGGGAGTCAGCTGGTCCAGGCTCAACTGGATCCAACTGCAAATTACATATAGGTCTTTTCCATGTGTCTCTCTCATCCTCCCTAGACCACAGGGCTACCCAGGACAAGTTCTTATCATAGTGATGACAGAAGCTTCTGGAGGGGCAGTAGAAACACGTGACTGTTAAGCTTAGTCTCAGGGCTGGTACACTGTCACTTGTGCCTACCTCATTGGCAAGAGCAAGTCATATGACCATGCCCAACATCAGTGGGGCAGGGAAATAGACTGTACCTTCAGTGGAAGCATATGGAAAGTCACACAGCAAAGAGAAGAGATATGGAGAGGGTTGAAGAATTGGCAACAATAATGCAATTGAGCGTAGTTTCCTATACTCCTTTTGCTGATCCTCAATTTTTGTTGGCCCATTATGTGCCTCAGCCTCACACTTCAGAGCCCAGGCTTGAGTAACATTGTTTTCTTTCCTGCATCAGAGTGATTGGACAGAACCCATTGTTCATTTACCAAACAATAAACAAGGCATAATGGGGGAAACAATCATGAGTGAAGCCTGGTTCCTGCTCTCAAGGTATTCCCAGACTGGTGTAGAAGGTAGAACAAGAAAATAAATAATTCTACTAGAAAGTAGAATGTGGGGCGCACCCTAAAAGATAAATGCAATAAATTTACCATATGACCCCACAATTCCACTCCTAGGTATCTGTATGCAATAAATGAAAATACCCACACAAAAACCTGTACATGAACGTTTACAGTATTATTATTTATAAATGTCAATAAGTGAAAACAACACAAATGTTCATTAACTAATGAATGGACAAGGAAAATGTGGTATATTCATACAATGGAATATTATTTGGTAATTAAAAAGAATGATGTACTGGTACATGCTAAAGCATGGATGAATCTCAAAAACATTATGATAAGTGAAAGAAGCCAGACGCAGAAGACCCCACATATTGTACAACTGCATTTGTATGAAAAGTCTGGACATCAAATCAATTGAGACAGAAAGTAGATTAGTTGTTTTCAGGACCTGCAAGTGGGCAAGGGGATCTTGTTGGGGTTATGGAAATGTTCTAAAACTGAATTGTGGTAATGGCTGCACAATTTGTTATAGTTACTAAAATACATTGAATTGTATACTAAAAATGGGAAATTTCATGACATGTAAATAATACCTCAATAAAGTTGTTTTTAAAAAAAGGAAAAAATTGTGCAGCCAATGTACAGTGGCAACTATTAGATGTCTTAGGAAGTTAAATGTTACTACATATGTTGGTTTTTGTGATTTTTAAAAATGTTTAACTTGTGGTTTTCTAAATATTTCAATTTCGTACCTATTTCTGGATTCTTGAAAGAAGGACCCCAAATGATATATGCTTCAGATTTTAAAAACCCAGATTCATGACAATCTGATGGGTAATAACAGACATAAATGCTTTAAAAATTCAAGTTAAGATTTTGAATACTAAATTAAGATTTAACAATTCATTCAGTGACAGTGAAAGTTGAGAGAGAAGAACATTTTTATTTTCCCTGTACATATGTCACCAAAATGAATGGAGAGACATGGCATTAGATACACTAATACAAAGAAATAAAGCAGGAATGCTCTCTCACTCATGCTCTACCTGGCCAGGAGGGACTGTGCTCCAGGGATCCCCAGGTCCAGCCATGTGACAGAGGGGGCCCCAAACTTAGTGGTCTTGGATCCCTTTGGTCAGGATTCTTCACAAACGCTCTGTGTTGCCCAAAGTTGAGAAGAGACTGCAGAGAATGTATATTTGAGGCTGAAGTTTGACAGCCTATGTGAGCTGTGCTGTGACTGAGGAGAAATAAAAAGACAATTTAACATGGGGAGGGGAAAGGGTAAGCTGGGACGAAGTGAGAGAGTGGCATAGACTTATATATACTACCAAATGTAAAATAGATAGCTAGTAGGAAGCAGCCACATAGCACAGGGAGATCAACTCGGTGCTTTGTGACCACCTAGAAGGGTGGGATAGGGAGGGTGGGAGGGAGACGCAAGAGGGAGGAGATATGGGGATATATGTATATGTATAGCTGATTCAATTTGTTATAAAGCAGAAACTAACACACCATTGTAAAGCAATTAAACTCCAATAAAGATGTTTTTTAAAAAAAGACAATTTAATAAATGATGGCTGAAAATGTGCTTTTTAAAATTTAATAGTAGATATTTGTATATATTAGGTACCATTAAGTTAGGAATACTATATTCATTGGTTTGTTCATTCATTGCATTTATGTATAAAATTTATTTTAGCTAAAAACAAAAAACCTCCCACCCCCTGCCTCCAATTTGTTCTCTGTATCTATTAGCTTGATGTTTGGTGTGTGTGTCTGTGTGTGTGTGTGTGTGTGTGTGTGTGTTTGTGTTTCTATTTATTTTATAGTCTACATATAAGAGAGACCATACGGTATTTGTCTTTCTCTGTCTGACTTATTTCACCTAACATAATGCCCTTGAAGTCCATTCATGTTGTTGCAGATGGCAAGATTTCATTCTTTTTATGGCTGAAAAATTGAGATATATATAGATATAGATATATGTATATATTCATTCATCCATTAACGGCCACTAAAGTTGTTTCCATATCTTGGCCATTGTGAATAATGCTGCAATGAACATGGAGGTGCAGTTATCTGTTTGAATTACTGTTTTCATTTTCTTTAAATAAATACCCAGAAGTGGGATTGCTGGATCCTGTGATAGTTCTATTTTTAAATTTTTGTGTAACCTGTCTAGTATTATCTGTAGTGGCTAAACCTATTTACATTGCCACCAACCGTGCACAGGGATTCCCTTTGCTCCACATCCTCAAGGAAAATGCTTGTGCACTGTTGGTGGGAATGTAAATTTTTGCAGCCACTATGGAACAGCATGGAGTTTCCTCAAAAAATTAAAAATAGAAATACCATGTAATCCAGCAATTCCACTTCTGGGTATTTATCCTAAGAAAATTAAACACTAACTTGAAAAGATATCTACACCCCTGTGTTCATTGCAGCATTTATTTACAATAGCCAAAATGTGGAGAAAATCTACGTGTCTGCTGATAATGAGGGATAAAGAAAATGTGATATACACAATGGAAAATTATTCAGCCATAAAAAGAAAGAAATTCTGCCCTTTTTGACAACAAGGATGCACCCTAAGGGCATTATGTTAAGTGAAATAAGTCAGAGAAAGATACTGTATGATCTCACTTATACCTGGAATCTAAAAACAAACAAAAAAATGGAACTCATATATACAGAGAACAGATTGGTCGTTGCCAGTGGAGAAGGTGGGTGGGTGAAATGAGTGAAGGATGTCATAAGGTACAAAATTCCAGTTATAAAATAAATGTCATGTAGTGTACAGCATGGTAACTATAGTAAATAACACTTTATTGTATATTTGAAAGTCACTAAGAGAGTAGATCTTAAAATTTCTCATCACAAGAAAAAAATTTTTGTAGCTATGCGTGGTGACAGATGTTACCTAGACTTATTGGGTGATCATTTTGCAATATGTATAAATATCAAATCATTATGTTGTACACCTAAAACTAATACAATTTTATATGTTTATTATATCTCAATTTAAAAGTCAAAAACAACTCATCATAGTATAGAGGTTAAGTGCTTTGAAGTCAAGCTGACTTTTCCCCTCTTTCTCAAATTACATTGTAAGTTATATAACCTTAATTTCCTCATCAATAAAATGGGTTTAATATTAAAAAAAGAATTGTACGTACTCCAGAGAAGAAAAAATTTATTGTCAGAATCACATTAAATTTACTTAAGAAATTCCCTGCATTATGATAGTTAGTTTTATATAATGTATTCAGCAGCATAAACACTACATTATTTGGAACCATCCATATATGAAGTTGGTTACTGTGTGGTTCCATTTGTTTTCACTTTCCCAAGCTTCATACTCCACAGTGAACACAATTGTGATTTTAAATTGCTTTCCTTAGTTTTCCATAAAAATTTTGGAATTACATGCCTAACAAGAATTTCTATAAAACTGCTTTTAAAATATATCAACATAATAGCTTCCTCTTTGTACGAATTTTCTAGTTTAAGAAGACCTCAGCCATATTGTTCACTGTTCCACATTCAGTAAACTTATAGGTTTTTCTCCCTTGTGGGAGCTCTATATTGTGTAATTAGCTCTCACTGCCATGCAAAAGCCATCCTGTGTTAAGCACAGGTTTTCCCTACATTGAATCCTCTTATGCATGAGTTCTGGCTTTTCAGTCTTTTCCATATTAGTTGCTTTAATGAGGTTTTTCACTAGTATGAATTAAATGATCCTTAACAAATTGTGCATTACAGGAAAAGACTTTTCAACATCCAGTATGTTCAGAGGGATTTTCTTCAGCACAAATATTCTTCTGTCTAATGAGCTATTCCTTCCTAATGAAGTGTCTCCCATAATTATATTCATGGTGCTTCTCACCACTATGAATTAATGAGGTATGATTGCTGAGAGAAGGCTTTCCAACTTTCATTACACTCATGGGGTTTCTCTTCAGAATGAATCCTCTGACATCGGATGAGTTTTGGTTTCCTGCTGAAGGCTTTCCAATATTCAATACATTCATGGGGCTTCTCCCCAGTATGATTTTTCTGATGTGTCTTGGGACCTGCCTTACAAGATAAGGCTTTTCTACATTCTGCACATGCATGGGGTATCTCCCCAGTATGAATCTTCTGATGAATAGTAAGTTCTGTTTTACTTCTGAAGGGTCTTCTACACTATTCACATTCATGTGGTTTTTCACCAGTATGAATTAACTGATGCTTAATGAGGTGTCCTTTCTGGGAGAAGGCTTTCCAACATACAGTACTCTCATAGGCTTTCTCCTCAGAATGAACCTTCTGATGTCTGATGAGTTCTGGCTTCAATGTGAAAGCTTTCCCACATTCATTACATTCACAGGGTTTCTCTCCGGTATGAATTTTCCGATGCCTGATGAGGGGTGCTTTTAGGGAGAAAGCTTTTCTACATTTGGTACATTCATAGCGTTTCTCTCCAGTATGAATTGTCCAGGGCTTGCAGAGATCTAGCTTACATGAGAAGTTTTTCCCACACTCAGCACATTCATAGGGTTTCTCCCAAGTGTGAATTTTCTGATGTGTCTTGAGATCTACCTTATGAGAAAAGCCTTTTCCACATTCTGTACATTCATTGGCTTTATCTCCCATATTTATTTCCCTCTGATGTATAATGCATGTTGTCTTACTTCTGAAGGCTTTCTCACATATTTTACTATCGTAAGGTTTCTCACCAATATGAATTAACAGATGTCTTACAAGATGAGTTTCTGAGAGAACGCTTTCAAACATTGAGAACACTCATAAGGTTTTAACTGAGTATAATTTCTCCGATGGATACTAAGTTCTGAATTACTACCTCTAAGTTGACTTAAAATTTGCCTTGATTTGCCACAATTTGTTAATTTTCTAAAATGGAGCAAAGCAAAGCACCCCTTGTGAAATGATCCAACTTCTCATAAGGGAAGAAATATTCTTCAAATATTCCCACTTTTGTGGTTTCAAATCTAAATTCTTCATCTGAAAGGAGAAGGAAGATAAAATTGGCTCAACAAGACATATAAAATCAGACAGAAACCAAGCTATGCAGCCCACAATCAGATGTACTACTCTTCTGAATGCTGGTCTGGGGCTTGGCACATAGTTGGTGTTTAATAAGCAATTGTGAAAAACATCAGTGTCTTATCCTATTATAGCTCCTGTTCTCTGAATTTGTATTGATCATTACTTCCTTCCCCTATTGCCCTCATCCCTAGATACTTCTTTTCTTGCTTCTGAAACCACATTTCCCTTTAACTCTAATATTAAATCTTGACACTTAACACTTCCACTTACTGTGACTATTATAAACTTAGGCTTTTCTCAAATTTTATTATCATTTCCTCAAAACAAACAAAACAAATCAACCAGTAATAACCTAACTAGACTGTGCTGCCACAATATTCAAATTATATACGTAATTCCTGTGCTCAAAGCCCATCTGTAACACTCTTAGGCCAACAAATCCAGTTATCTACAGTATTTCACTAGTACCCACAAATATATTCTGTTCCAGTAGGATCAGAATACTAATTATTCTGTACAAAGTCAGGTTTATTGCAAGTTTGTGTGTATACAAATGCCTCTCTGCACCACTTAGCTTGCTTTTCTTCTTCTTGACTACTTATTCAAAACATGAGTGTGAGGGTATGTAACCAAGAGAAATTAGTGTACCATGCTCTGAAATAATAATTTTTCCTAACTTTTTCATACTACCTTCAAAGGTCTTTTTTCTGTGAATTCCTAACAATAACAATAACACTGATTTTGACAATTTCATATTCTCGAAGATATTTATTCTGAGCTGCTCCAATCTGCAGTGAAAGCTCTCTAGAACTCCTGCACAACTGTGGCCACGGGATCTACCTCCTCCTTCTTGCCTTGGATTCCCTCACTTATGTTGTTTGCTGGATCCTGATACTTTGATTCTATGTTTTCTTTTTCCAGTAGTTTCCTGATAGAATTGTGAATAGGAGATAAATTCTTTTGAGACCATGTATGTCTGAAAATGTTGGTATTGTATACCAAAACATAATTAATAGTTTTGTATGGTAGAAAAATTCTAGGTTGGAAATAATTTTCCCACAAATTTTTGAAGGTATTACTCTTTTATCTTCTATGTTCCATTATTGCTGTTGAAGTCTAAAGCCAATTTGGTTGCAGGTCTCTTATTTATGTTCTTTTCTCTTCCTCTTAGGAAGCTTTACAGATATTCTTTTGTAATTAGCATTTTGAAATTTTATGATTTGGATTAATGTCAGTTTACTTTCATCCACTTTGCTAGCCATCATTCAATGGACACTTTCAGTGAGAAAATTTTCTTAAATTATTTTGAAACAGTTTTCTTCCTCCATTTTCTCTCTTTCCTCTGTCTTCCATGTGTCTGACTCATACTCACTTGAGCAGAGATCACTTGGAATTTTCCCTTCAAACATTCCTGGATCTTCTCCTTGCTCCAACTTGAAGATCATATATGATTTAGGAACTGAAGATCCTGTTGATGAGAAACCACCTCAGACATGGTGTTAAGGATCATATAGTAAAGTTTCCACTTTGCATGTTAGCAAGATAAAAAAAGTTTATCAGTGAGAGAGAAATATAAATTCAGTATCCAAAGGGAGACTGTGAAATTGAGAACTTGAGGACAAAGTCAATATACACTTCATAAGTTCTCTGCCCCTATTCCCTTGCCCCCATTTAGTGTCAGCAAGAGAAAGCAAAAGCATCAGTCAGCGAGGCACAGTCAAGCCTACACAGGACAGTGACACTCACCCACAGATGCTAGGTGGCTGTAATTCTCAAGCATCGTGTCCCTGTACAGGGTCCTCTACAGGGGTGTCAGGTGCTACCATTCCTCCCAGCTGAAACCCACAATCACGTTCCTGAAAGACGTTGATCCTTGTGATAGAAAAACTCACTTTAATCTGAGGTTGTCTGCATTGGGTGATGACAAAGGGAGGTACCAAATATGAATTTTATTCATTTTCACCATGATTCATTACATAGGAGTTGTTTTCATTTTACTTTGCAAGACAAACCCAAGATCTGCGTTATTAGGTATGAACTTTGTTACTGATGTGTCATTGAATCTAGGCTTTTTTAATAAACAGAGCTAGAAATTTAAATTTTCCAAATATTAACAGTTCCAATTTAAATTTAACACAGTTTTTCCCCTTAATCTTTCAAATGTTTTATGTCTTTTTTCCCTCTTAGATTGAAAATCATATCTGCAAATATTACTAATATATTTACTTATATGCTTTCTAAACCAAATACATATAATAGTTTCAGAGTTATAGTACCAAATTACTAATGGTGGACCTAATAAATGAAGTTTAATATTTCTTTGAAGTTCTTTTTTGTCCAGAGAGCATATTCTCCTAAGGATGTACAGTCAAGTTACTATATTCAAAAGCCATTTGAAATATTCATTTACTAATTTGGTATCTATTAAGTTCAAAAACTCCAAGCAGGAAAAATACAAAAAAATGAAAAAAAGCATACTGAGACACATGACAGTCAAACTACTAAAAAGTAAGCGGAAGAAAGAGAAGGAAGACGAGAGGAAAGGAGGAAAAGAGAGGGAGGGAAGGATGAAGGGAGAAGGAAGGAATAGAAAAAATCTTTTAAAGAAAACAGGGAGTAGGAGTGTGAGACATATGACATTCAGAGAAACAACAATGAGAATGATAGCTGGATAGTGGGAGCCAGAGCACAACACAATGACATCTTTGAAATGTTGAAAGAATAGTACTGTCAACCTATAATTATATAAGCAGAAAAAATATCCTTCAAAAATTATGGTGATAGTTAACAATTTTTGAAGAAGAAAGTTGTAGGATGTATACCCCCAGATTTCAAGCCTTGAAATTTCAAGATTTATATAGCAATCTTACATAGTGTTGCATTAGTATAGATAGAACAATGGAACATAATAGAATCTAGAAATAGACCTATGCAAATAAGGTCAACAGATTTTTGTCAAAGGTGAAACTGAAATTGAATAGGCTCCTAATTCAAAAGACCTTTATTTTCAATAAACGATGCTGGAGCAACTAAATATCTGTTTAAAAAGAAAAACACCAAACTCTCACCTTGAAGGCCACATTAAGCAAACAAAAGAATAAATAGAACCCAGCACAGACTTCTTCCAAACCATCTAAGAAAGAAACCCTGACTTTCAGACCTTCAGAAAAAGTGTTTCTTTCATTTATATCACACACACACACACACACACAAAGGAACAACTACTTTAAACATGTATTAACTTTTTTAAGTTAAAACAAACTCAATGGTTTCTACATCACAGTACATATGAAAATTAATTCAAGATTGACATAAGTCTAAATGTGAAAGCTAAAACTATAAAATTTCTAGAAGAAAATAGAGAAGAAAATCTTCACAATCTTAGAGGACAGATCTATTAATGAGGACATAAAAAGCATTAGTCATGAAAGAAAAATAAATGGGATTCCTCAAAATTAAAAATTTTTACCCATCAAACACAATGTTAATTAAATGAAAAGGCAAATCACAGACTGGAAAAAATATTCTCAATATTTTTTGTATCCAGAATAAAACTGACAAAGAACTTGTATCCAGAATAAAACTGATTCCTTCAAGTCAGAAATAATTAAAAAGATAATCCAAAAATTTTGTGAAAGACTTGAATGAGCACTCATACCAAGATATATAAATGTCTGTAAGCTCATCAAGTGATGCTCAACCTTAGTCATCAGGAAAATGCAAAGTAAAATCACCATGAGATTCTACTGCACAACCACCGGGATAGCTAAAAAAAGATCAACAAACCAAGTGTTGGTAATGGTGTAAGAACAACTGGAATGCTCATATATAGCTGGCGGGAGTTGCATACACAGATACCTTAAAATTTGTCTGGCAGATTTGGTAAATTAAATATAAGCCTCCCCTATGATTCCAGCAATTCCATTCCTATATTCCCAAGAGAAAGGAATCTTATGTCCACGAAAAGACTTGAACAAGAATGTTTATAGCAGTTTTATTCATAATCATCAAAAAATGTAATCATCTGAAATATCCAACAACAAAATGAACAAATTATAGCATACAAGTAAAATGGAATTCTACTCTTAAGATAAGAATAATTAATGTATATAACAATATGGATAAGTGTTAAAAACGTTATGTGCAGTGAAAGAAGCCAAACACAAAAGAGAATCACACAGTAAATACTATGTCCATGTACATTTCACCGCATGTAACTTACACTCAATTTCTAAAAATTTAAAATGTGGGTAAATATAAAAGACAGCTGGCTATCTAAAACAAAAATAACACAGTATTATGGGGTTTATTATGTATATATAGAAGTAAAATATTTGAAAACAACATAAAGATCAGAAGGTTAAATGGAATTATACTATTGGAAGGTTTTTATGTTGCTTGTGAAATAGTATGTTGTTAATTAAATATCGACTGTTACAAATTAAAGATGCATATTGTATTCCCTGAGACAATTTTCAAAAGGGAGAACCACTTGAAAAGTCAATGCTTGATTAAGAAAAAGAAAGCAGAAAAAGAGGAACAAAGAACAGATCAGACAAATAGAACATAGATTGCAAGTTGGTGGACTTGAATCATATCAGTAATTATATGAAATGAAAATGAATTAAGCAATGCCATTAAAAGACAGATATTATAAAACAACATTTTTAAAAAACCTACATAAATATTTAAATCTTTTGTGCATCAAAACACACAATAAACAAAGTGAAAAGGCAACTGATGAAAGGGGAAAAATATCTTCAAATCATATGTCTGATAAGGGATTAATATCCAAAATATATAAAGAACTCATGTAATTCAACAACAAAAAAACCCATCTGATTAAAAAATGGGCAAAGGACTTGAATAGACACTTCTCCAAAAGATATACAAATGCAATAAGGATACGAAAAATGCTTAATATTACTAATCACTAGAGAACTGCAAATCAAAACCACAATTAGATACCCCCGCACATCCATTAGGATAGCTACTATCAAAAACACAGAAAATAAGTGTTGGTGAGGATGTAGAGAAATTGAAACCCTTGTACATCGTTGGTGAGAATATAAAATGTTACAGCTGCTATGGAAAATAATATGGCAGTTCCTCAAAAAATTAAAAATAGAATTATTATATTACCATGTATCAATTCCACTTCTGGGTATATACACAAAAAACTGACAACAAGGTTTTGAAGAGATACTTGTATATGTTCATAGCAGCATTCTTTGCAATAGCCAAAAGGTGGAAACAACCCAGGTGTGCATCTACAGATGAATGCATAAACAAAATGTGGTATGTACCTACAATGGAATGTATTTCAGTCTTAAAAAAGAAGAAAATTCTGACACATGCTACAACACAGATGAACCTTGAGAACATTAGGCTAAGTGAAATAAGCCATCATAAAAAGACAAATATTGTATGATTCCACTGATGTGAAATATCTAGCGTAGTCAGATTCATAGAGACAGAAAGGAGAACGGTGGTTGCCAGGGGCTGGGAAAAGGGGGAATGAGACGTTATTTTACAATGGATACAGAGTTTTAGTTCTGCGAAATTAAAAGAATTCTAGAGGTGAATGGTGGTAATTGTTGCACAAAAATGTCAATGTACCTATTACCGCTTAACTTAAAATTGGTTAAGATGGAACATTTTGTGTTATGTGTATCTAACCACAATTTTTAAAAAGACTCAACTGTATGCTGACTACAAGAAACATATTTTGAACTTAAGGACAGCTATGTTGAAAGTAAAAGGATGCAAAAAGATATACCATGAAAACACTAATTATAAGACCAGTACGGTTATGTTAATAGAGAAAAAGTAGGTATCAAGACATAAGTATTTCTAGCAAAGAGGGAAGTTTCAAATGACAAAAAGATAATGTCATCTGGATGACATAAAATCCTAAATGTATATGCAACAAATGTCACTTCAATATTAAAAGAACAAAAAGCAAAATAGGCAAATCTATAATCACAGTTAGAAATTTTCATACTACTCTCTTGTCTGTTTGATCAAACAAACAAAAAGTCAGTAAAGATATTGAACACTATCAAGCAATTTAACCTAATTGACATTTATAGAACATTACAACTAATACTCAGGTAATACACATTCTTTTCAGAATGTATGAAATATTTACCAAAATAGACCATATGCTGGATCATAAAATACGTCTCAATAAATTTTAAAGAATTGAAGTAATGCAAACTATGTTTTCTAATGATAAAGATATAACAGAAATCAACAATGAAAATATAACTATAAAATACCAAAATATTTAGAAATTAAACAAGACATTTCTATACATCACATGGAGCAAAAAATTCTAAATGGAAGGGAAATATTTGGAGGTGAATAATAAAAACACAACGTATTGAAGTTTATAAGATGCAGCTAAATCAGTAGTTAGAGAAAAACAACAAAAAATGAATACATGTATATTAGAAAATAAGGTTTAAACAAATGAACAAAAAAGAAAGCCAAGTGTTGGTTCCTTCAAATGATTAAATTGATAAACCCTGAACAAACCTAAACAAATGAAAAATATACAAATAACAAAATATAGAAATAAAAATAAAGATTACCACTAACGATTATACACAGATTAAAAAATAATAAAAGGACATCACCAACAATTTTCTGGCAATAAATTTGACAATTTAGAGAAAATGAACAATTTCTTAAAAGAAATTACTGAGTTACTAAAACTGACACAAAAATAATCTTAGTGACTAATATCTACTGAAGAAAAAGAATCTGAATAAAAGCTTTCCCACAAAGAAAATACCAGGCCCTGATGCCCTAATAGTAAATTTCCTTAAAATATTTAGAGAATCTTACACAAACTTTTTAAAAGAATTAGTAAAGAATGAGTCCGTCCCAATTCATGTTGAAGCTAGCATTACCTACCAAAATCTGACAAGTGCATTAAAATAAAAGTACAGACAAAAATACCTCGTGATCATTGATGCAAAACTTCTTAACAAAACAGTAGCAAGTTGGATCCAGCCATGTACAAAAAATAGAATTATACACCACGACCAAGTAGGTTTTATCCCAGCAATGCAAAAAAAATCAATCAATCAATACAATCTACCAAATTAAGAAAATAATGGAGAAAATTTATAATTATTGCAGTAGACGTAAGAAAAGCATTTGACATCACAGTTAAGGGTTAAATATCCCTTAAGGTGGGGTGCAAGGCCAACATGTCTACTTTCACTGCTCAATTCAACATTTACCAAAGGTCCTAGCTACTACACTACAGCAAGAAAAATAAATAAAATATGTAAAGATAAAAAGGAAGAAATAAAACTGGCTTTATTTGCAGATGATATAATTGTGAATGCAAAAAATCCAAAAGAATTTACAAATGAACTACCAAAGAAAATTTCCAAGACTGTAGAATAAAGTCAATATAAAAAATTGATTATAGTTCTATATACTACCAACATCCATTAAAATGAAATTAAAAAGCAATACTTCTTAGAAAAGTATCAAAAAATATTTTGATATACTGAGAAATAAACTTAACCAAAGATTCAAAAAACCTGCACACCGAAAATTAAAAATTACTAAGATATATTAAAGAAGACCTAAATAAATAGAAGGTATGTCAGCTAATGAATTAAAGACTCATTATCACTGAAGTCAAGTCTCCCAAAATTTATCCATAGGTAAAATGCAATCTCAATCAAAATCCAAACACCCTTTTTGTACTGAATGGGAGACAATATCTGCAAACAATATATCTAAGGGGTTGATATCCAAAATATATAAAGAATTCATAGAACATAATATCAAAACAACTTGATTAAAAAATGGGCAGAGGATGAGACTTCCCAGGTGATGCAGTTATTAAGAATCCACCTGCCATGCAGCAGACACAGGTTTGAGCCCTGGTCTGGGAAGATCCCACATACAGGAGCAACTAAGCCCGTGCACCACAACTACTGAGCCTGTGCTTTAGAGCCTGCAAGCCACACTACTGAGCCTGCGTGCCACAACTACTGAAACCTGCGTGCCTAGAGCCCATGCTCTGAAACAAGAGAAGCCACCACAATGAGAAGCCTGTGCACTGCAACCAAGAGTAGCCCTCACTTGATGTAACTAGAAAAAGACCGAGCACAGCAACGAAAACACAATGCAGCCAAAAAATAAGTAAATAAAAATTTAAAATGTGCAGAGGACCTGAACACATTTTTCAGAGAAGCCATACAACAGGTGCATGAAAAGATGCTCAGCCTCACTAATCATCAGGGAAATGCAAATCAAAAACACAATGAGCTATCACTTCACAATTATCAGAATGGCTATTATCAAAAAGACAACAAATAACAAGTGTTGGCGAAGATGTGGAGAAAAGAGAACCTTCGTGCACTGTTGGTGGGAATGTAAATTGATACAGCCACTATGAAAAACAGTATGGAGATTCCTGAAAAATTAAAAATAGAACTACCACATGACCCAGCAATTCCATTTCTGGATATTTATCTAAAGAAAACAAAAACACTAATTAGAAAAGATATATGTACCCCTGTGTTGATTGCAGCATTATTTGCAATAGCTAATATATGTAAGCAACCTAAGTGTCCATCAATAGACAAATAAAGAAGATGTGAGATATACGTGTGTGTGTGTGTGTATACTGAGTCATAAAAAAGTATGAAATCTTGCCATTTGACACAACATGGATGGATGGACCTGGAGATGATTTTGCTAAGTGAAATAAGGCAGACAGAGAAAGACAAATACTGTATGATTTCACTTATATGTGGAATCTGAAAAACAAAACAAATGAACAAACATAACAAAACAGAAACAGAGTTATAGATACAGAGAACAAACAGGTGGCTGACAGAAGGGAGGGGGTTGGGGAAGAAAGAAATAGGTGAGGGGGGTTAAGAGGTGCAAACTTCCAGCTGCAAAATAAATGTCACAGGTATGAAATGTACAGTATAGGGAATATAGTCAGTAACTCTGCAATATCTTTGTATGGTTACATATCATAACTAGAATTATCATGGTAATCATTTTGAAATGCATAGGAATATTGAATTACTATGTTGTGTAACAGGAACAAACATAGTGTTGTAGGTCAATTACTGTATTCTTAGAAAACAAACTCATAGAAAAAGAGATCAGATTTGTGGTTACAGAGGCAGAGTCAGGGGAGGGGAAATTGGATGAAAGCAGTCAAAATGTACAAAATTCCAGTTATAAATAATTGCTAAGGTTGTAATGTACAACATCATATGTACAGTTAACAATGCTGTATGTTATATATGAAAGTTGTTAAGTTAGTAAATCCTAAGAGGATTTACCACAAGAATAAAAAACTTTTTTTCTTATTTCTTTACTTTTGTATCTATGTGTGATGATGGATGGTCACTAAATTTTTTGTGATAATCATTTCATAATTTATATGTCAAATCATTATTTTGTACACCTTAAACTTTTACAGTGCTGTATGTCAATTATATCTCAATAAAACTGAAAGAAAAAAGCCAATTTGGAAATTTATATGGAAATTCAAAAGACTTAGAATAGCTAAAATAATCTTGAAGAGGAACAAAGTTGGAAGACTTATGCTAATTAATCTAAATCATTACTATAAAGTAACAGTAATTAAAGAAGTGAATTTTTGACAAAACAAAACAACAGATTATTGGAATAGAACAGAGAAATCAACTCACAATTATATGATCAATTGATTGTTTTAAAAGACACCAATGCAATTGAATAGAGAAAGAAAAGCCATCTCAAAATATGGTGCCAGAACAACTAGATATCAGTATGGGGGGAAAATGTAAGCCTCAACTCCTAGTATATAACTATTGTGACTTTATTAAATTAACATTTGTTAAGTAGAACCCCAGGATGTCTGGATGGTGAGCTGTGGTTCAACAAAAGACAAGGAAATCAAAACAGAAGTTTATTTCTCACAGGTTCTGGAGGAAGTACTCACATGACAGAGGGGTCACACTTCAAGGTCAAAGCAGAGTGTGGGCAGAGAAAGCCTGACACTACCTAGTACATGCCTTTATTAGGGTCTTTGGGTGAAATGCTTTGAGGTTCCCAGACTAAGCCAGATTGGTCAATTCAATCCCCCAAAAGAGCAAAGGTTTGGTATGTTCCTTGAGGTTCGTATCTAAGGGGAAGGCCCTGGGAGGCGAGGAGACTGACTATCACAAGGGCCATTGGGGAGTTCTATCATCAACTTACATTTAACTCTGTGGGCTGTTTTCTAGGACGTGTGCTGGAGGGAGGGGCTAGTGTCAGTACAAGGTCTCTGCAGGCTGTGTGGCCACACAAAATGGATGCTAAGACAGCAATATTATGGAGTAGTTTAACCAAACTGTCAACATACAGAGGAAGGTGGCCAAGATGGCAGTGTTGGAAGACCCTGAGTTCACCTTCTCCCATGGCGCACCAAAATTACAACTATTTACAGAGCAAGTAGCGATGAGTACTACCTGAAGACTAGCAGGAAATATTTTCTAGAACTAAAGATATAAAGAAAGAACCACAACAAGATGGGTAGGAGGGGTGGAGACATAGTATAGTCAAGTCCCATACCCCTGGGTAGGAGATCCACAAACGGGAAAATAATTAAAATTGCAGAGGTTCCCTCCAAGGAATGAGAGGTCTGAGCTACATATTGGACTCCCCAGCTCAGGGGTCCTGCATGGGGAAGATGAGCCCCCAGAACACTTGGCTTTGAAGGCCAGTGGGGCGACTTTGGGGAGTGCTGTGGAAAATAGAGACTCCACTCTTAAAGGGTGCACACACAATCTCACGTACTCCAGCACTCAGGACAGAAGCAGTAATCTGAAAGAAGCCTGGGTCAGACCAACTTGCTGATCCTGGAGAGTCTCCAGGACACAGACGCTGGCAGCAGCCATTTTGGGAAGCTTGTTCTACCATGTGGACACTAGTGCTAGCAATTGCATTTTGGCATCCTCCCTCTAACTTATTAGTGCCAGGACCCAGTCCTGCACACCAGCCCGTGGCACCAGTCCTGGGATGCCACAGACCAAGAGCTAGTTGGGCAGGAACACAGGAGTGTTCCCTGGTGTTCCCCTACACCAGGAGACAAGCTGCTGTAGGACCTCCTGAGTCTTCACCCACCTCAGAACCCAGTACTGACTACTGGAATGTTGGTATCAGCCCTAGGATGCAGCCTCAATCAACAGGGCATGGGTACCAGCCCAGGAACCCCCTGGACACTGGTCCTGCCCACCTGTGGGCCAACACCAGCTCTGGGATCCCAATCCCACAGCCAGAGTCCCCAGGCTTTGACCCTGCCCACCTGTGGGCCAGCACTAGCCCTTGAAGCCCCTGGGGCTCTGTAGCCAACCACCTTGTGACCTGGCTCTGTCCACCAGCAGGCTGGCATCAGGATCAGGACTCTCTTCCTTTGCAGTTGGCCATGCAGCCAGCTGTGCCATGACCTGGCCCTATCTACCAGTGGCCAGCAGCCACTGCACAAGGCAGAGCCTGGAAACCAACCAGACCATGGGCCAGGCATGCCTACCAGCACACCCACAGCAGTCAGCCTGCCTCAACAGAAGGGCCCACACAGCCCACAGAGAGGACATCCCTAGAACATATAGCTCTGGTGACCAGAGGGGAATGCACTGGTGGATCCCATAGGATGTTTCCTACATAAGCCCACTTCTCCAAGATCAGAAAATGTAACCAATTTACTAAATACATAGAAATAAAAACAGCAAATTAGGCAAAATGAGGCAACAGAAGAATATGTTCCAAATGAAGGAACAAGATAAAACCCCAGAAGAAGAACTAAGTGAAATGGAGACAAGTAATCTACCCAATAAAGAGTTTAAGGTAATGATAATAAAGATGCTCAAAGAACTTGGGAGAAGAATGGATAAACAGAGTGAGAACTTAGATGTTTTAACAGAGTTAGAAAATATAAAGAAGAACCAAACAGCGGTGAAGAATACAATAACTGAAATACAAAACACACTAGAAGAAATCAATGTAGATTAGATGATACAGAGGAAGAGATCAGGGAACTGAAAGACAGAGTAGTGGAAATCACTGAAGCTGAACAAAAAAAAGAATTTTTAAAAATGAAGACAGTTAAGAGACCTCTGAGACACCATCAAGCATACTAACATTTACATTATAGGGGTACCAGAAAGAGCAGAGAGAGAGAAACGGGCATAGGACATAGCTGAAGACATAATAGCTGAAAAATTCCCTAACCTGGGAAAGGAAACAGACATCCAGGTCCAGGAAGCACAGAAAGTTCCAAATAGGATCAACCCAGAGAGGACCACACCAAGACACATTATAATTAAAATGTCAAAAATTAAAGATAAAGAGAGAATATTAAAAGCAGCAAGGGAAAAGCAACAAGTTATGTACAAGGGAACTCCCATAAGGCTATCAATTGACTTTTCAGCAGAAACGCTGCAGGCCAGAAGGGAGTGGCACTATATATTTAAAGTGATGAAAAGCAAAAGTCTACAACCAAGAATACTCTACCCAGCCTACAATCAAGAATACTCTACTTTCATTAAGATTTGAAGGAGAGATCAAAAGTTTTACAAGCAAGCAAAAGCTAAAAGAGCTCAGCATCACAAAACATCTTTTCTTTAAGTGAAAAAGAAAAGGCCACAACTAGAAATATGAAGAATTCAAAAGGAAAAATGTCATTGGAAAAGGCAAAAACAGTAGTCAATCAACCACATATAAAGCTAGTAGGAAGGCTAAAATACAAAAGTAGTGATATCATCTATCTCCGCAGTAAATAGTTAAGGGATACACAAAACAAAAGGATGTAAAATATGATGTCAAAAACAGTAAACAAAGTGGGGTGGAGGAGTAAAAATGCAGGGTTGTTAAATGCATTTCAAATTAAGTTCAGCAACTTAAAATAATCATGTATATGTATAGATTGCTATGTATAAACCTCATGGTAACCACAAACCAAAAATTATAGAAGATACACACACAAAAAAGAGAAAGGAATCCAAATATAACACTAAAGATAGTCATCAAATCATAAATGAAGAGAGCAAAAGAAGAACAAAAAAGATAAATCAACTATACTTCAATTGAAAAACTTGAAAAAAAGTGATTGCATATATAGTTGGACAAAAAAATAAACCTACAAAAACAACCCCAAAACAAAGAATAAAATGTCAATAAGTACATACCTATCAATGATTAAATGTAAATGGACTGAATGCTCCAATTGAAAGACAGTATCTGGATGTATAAAAAAAACAAGACCCATATATATGCTGTATGGAATATTAGTCACAAAAAAGAATGAAACCTTGCCATTTATGACAACATGGATGGACTTAGAGGGTAATATTTAAGTGAAATAAGTCAGACAGAGAAAGACAAATACTGTACAGTGTGGGTAATATAGTCAATAATTATGTAATATCTTGTATGGCGCCATATGACAACTAGTCTTATTATGGTGACCATTTTGAAATGTATAGAAATATTGAATCACTATGTTGTGTACCAGAAACTAACACAGTGTTGTAGGTCAATTATACTTCAAAAATAAATAAACAAACAAACTCATAGAAAAAGAGATCAGATTTATGGATACCAGAGGCAGGGGGTAGTGGAAGGGGGTATTGAATGAAGGTAGTCAAAGGTACAAACTTCCAGTTATAAGATAAATAAGTACTATGGATGTAATGTACAACATGATAAATTTAATTACCACTTCTGTATGTTATATATAAAAAGTTGTTAAGAAAGTAAACCCTAAGAGTGCTCAACACAAGGAAAAAAATTTTTTTTCTGTTTCTTTAATGTTAATGTATATGAGATGTTGGATGTTCAATAAACAACTTACTGTGATAATTGTTTCATGATGTATTTAAGTCAAATCATTATACTGTACAGCTTAAAATTATACATGTCAGTTATATCTAAATAAAACTGGAAGAAAAAATAATTATAACACATACAAAAATTAATTCAAGATGTAAACTAGTGTGTTTAAAAGTATAAAGCTTCTAGAGAAAAAAAAGATAATTTGTTAGTAAACTTTGGGTAGGCAAAGATCATCATTATTATAGTTAACATAGCAGCATCATTACAGTTAACAGTGAAATGTTCAAAACATTCCCTATAAAATCTGAAAGTAGACAAGGACAGCCATAATCACCATGGCTACAGAACATGGTATTGAAGGTGCTAGACTTCATAGTAAGATTTTTAAAAAATAGAAATAAAAAAGGTTTGCAAAGGAAGAAATAAACACTCAAGATTCACAGAAATAAAGGTCTACACAGAGTGAACAGATGATTACACTTAACAAGAGAGTTTAGCAAGGTTGCTAGATGTCAAATTGATATACAAAAATCCATTGAGTTCTGTATACCAACAATAGTGAAAAAGATTAAAGATAACCCAACTTAAATTCAAACTCTCTATAAAATAAAATAACTACCTAGGAGAAAACATCTGGAACTCATTCAAAATAAGGAGAGCTGGTGGTTATTCAAAATATGTAAGTGCTTTTATCACTCAATAAAAATAAACAACACAAAACAATGGGCCATGAAAATCCAGTCAATAGAAACAAAAATACAAATGGTTAACACATACATACAAAACAGGCTCAAACTCAAAAGTCATTAAGAAATACAAATTAAAATGAGACATAACCCTTTAGATTGGCCAAATTCTTGAAATTAATTCATCTTTTTGAATAATATATGCATAGTAAAACACACAAACACACAAACATACCCACAAAATTTACAAAGTAGAAAAGGGTACAGAAAAAAGTAAGCTGTTTCTCCCATCTCTAGGCCCCATTCGTTGGTAACTGTGATCAGAACAATTACTCTTACCACTTTCTTATATATTCTGACAGGGACAGTTCAAGTATATAATAGCATATATGAACACTCCTCTTTCAACGCAATGGCTAGTATCATAGGCATAGTTTCTCATACTGTTAATGGGAAGTCAGGTTGACTATATCCATTGGCATCTTGAAAACACTTCAATGCCATAATCTTGCTGCCAGAACCAACCATAAAATCTACTTGCCTCCTGACATGTGTATGAGGAAGTTCCTTATTTCACTGCTCGGAACTGCCAACAATGTAAACCATTGAACGTGCCTCTGCAGACGTGGTTATCTAATTTTGTGGGGGAAATTGTACCCAGTAAAGGACAATCACACAGTTGACAATGGTTGAAGATGGATAATGATACACAGAGGTTCCTGTTACTGTTCTTTTGTGTATGTTTGAAATTTTCCATTACAAAGTTAAAGAACAATCAAGCCCCTTCATTCTCTGTCCTTTCTCAGAATTAGTGCAAAGTTGCAATGCAATCTGATTTTATTTAAAAAGATAAACTTTGTTTCATTATCTCCAGTTGATTTTTCAAAATTAAGTCTCATAAAAAATTTCCCCCGGGCTTCCCTGGTGGCGCAGTGGTTGAGAATCTGCCTGCCAATGCAGGGGACATGGGTTCGAGCCCTGGTCTGGGAAGATCCCACATGCCGCGGAGCGGCTGGGCCCGTGAGCCACAATTACTGAGCCTGCGCGTCTGGAGCCTGTGCTACGCAACAAGAGAGGCCGCGATAGTGAGAGGCCCGTGCACCGCGATGAAGAGTGGCCCCCGCTCTCCGCAACTAGAGAAAGCCCTCGCACAGAAACGAAGACCCAACACAGCTAAAAATAAATAAATAAATTTATTTAAAAAAAAAAATTTCCCCCACAATTTCCTAGGAGATTTTGGTCTTTCCTTTGAGTTGATGTTCTCTAAATACACCTTTTCTGTACCACTTACTCCCCAATCACAAGACCTCCTGTTTTTGCCTTTCCCTTGCATGGAACTGCAAAAACTTCCTGAAATCCATTGGCAAGCAAAGAGTGGTAGGTGTGGATGTGTAAACACAAAGCTTAACTCACCTGAGTCTGGGTCATCCTCTGCAATCTGGAGGAATGGTGGGCACTATGGCCTCACTGTCCTTGCCTCTGAGTGAGGGTGTCTTCCTGGGCTTTCCCTGGTCCTTACCCTATCTGATCCTCTACTGTGGACCTTGAGACAAGGGAAGCCACCAGCACCCAGGCTGAATCCCTGGTACTCTAAAGGAGAAGAGGCTTCACGGGGGCTGTGCCTGACCCAGGTACTCTGCAGGAACAATCACATAACAGAGGCAGGCATGCTGCAGGTCACTAAACAAGAAGAACACCATCAAATCAATTCTGGAGTCAGGCAGATGGGATCCAAGAGAGGCCAGAAGATAAGGACCTACAGGCCGGGAGAACAGGAAGATGAGCTTATAAGGCCCTTGTGAGAGCTTGTGAGGCCCTCAGCACAGCATCTGGCACAGGCCACACCCTCTGTATGATGGGGTATGATGCACCTCATTTAATCCCCAAACAGCCTGACTTAGAGATTGTCCATGTCACAGGTGACCCACATAACTTAACATGCAACCAGCACTCCTGATACTTAAAGCCCTATTAAGGCAAATGTAACCTCTTTCAGTGAAAACAAAACCCTGACCCTGCCCCAGATGGGCCTGCCACCCTGCCTCATGTGTAGGGCAGAGATGTGAACACAGGCTCCCACAAGTCTGGCTGATAGCACATAGGGATGAAATGAAATACAAAATTTTACTGTTGAAACATGTCTCCAAGACATCAAAAAGAAACCTTTCTCTACCTGACTTATTTCACTAAGCATAATATTCTCTAGGTCTATCCATGTTGTTGCAAACGGAAGAATTTCCTTCTTTTTTATGGCTGAGTAATATTCCATTAAATATATATATATATATATATTTTTTTTTTTTCACATCTTCTTTAACCATTCATCTATTGATGGGCACTTGGGTTGCTTCCATGTCTTGGCTCTTGTAAATAGTGCTACTATGAACATTGGGGTGCATGTATCTTTTTGAATTAGTGTTTTCATTTTCTTCAGATATATACCCAGGAGTGGAATTGCTGGCTTATGTGGTAGTTCTATTTTCAGTTTTTTGAGGAACCTCCATACTGTTTTCCATAGTGACTACATGAATTTACATTCCTACCAACAGTGTACAAGGGTTTCCTTTTCTCCACGTCCTCTCCAACATTTGTTATTTGTAGACTTTTTGATGATAGCCCTTCTGACATGTATGAGGTGATATCTCATTGTGGCTTTGATTTGCATTTCTCTAATAATTTGCAATGTTGAGGATGTTTTTCATGTGCCTGTTAGCCATCTGTAAGTCTTCTTTGGAAAAATGTCTCTTCAGGTCTTCTGCCCATTTTTTAATTGGGTTGTTTGGTTTTTTTTTTTTTTGATATTGAGTTGTATGAGCTGTTTATATATTTTGGATATTAACCACTTGTAAGTCACATCATTTGCAAGTATTTTCTCCCATTCTGTAGGCTGTCTTTTCATTTTGATTATGGCTTCCTTTGCTGTGCAAATGCTTTTAAGTTTAACTATATCCCATTTGTTTATTTTTGCTTTTATTTCTTTTGCCTTAGGAGACAGATCCAAAAAATATTGCTACAATGTATGTCAAAGAGTGTTCTGCCTATGTTCACCTCTAGGAGTTTTATGGTTTCAGGTCTTACATTTAGATCTCTAAACCATTTTGAGTTTATTTTTGTATATGTTGTGAGGGAATGTTCTAATTTCATTGTTTTACATGTAGCTGTCCAGTTTTTCCAGCACTACTTGTTGAAGAGACTGTCTTTTCTCCATTGTATATTCTTGTCTCCTTCGATGTGGATTAATTGACCATAGGTGCATGGGTTGATTTCTGTGCTCTCTATTCTGTTCCATTGATCTATGTGTCTGTTTTTGTGCCAGTACCATGGTGTTTTGATTACTGTAGCTTTGTAGTATAGTCTGAAGTCTGGGAGGATGGTACCTCAGCTTTCTTCTTTTTTGTCAAAATTGTTTTGGCAATTCGGGGTACCTTTTTGTTCCATATGAATTTTAGGGATCACTGGTTCTTGATTCACATAGGTGCACAATAAATATTTTCTGAATAGAGGAGTTTGAGCAAAGGACTGCAAGGAAGGCAAATATTTCTGTTCATTGACTTAAGTGAAGCTGCCATGTACCCTCTGCTGCAGATCCAGCTCATAATCCATTCAGTCATCAACATGGGAAATAAAGTGATCAAATTCTCATAAGTTAATTAACATAAAAGTTGACATTTCAGTTCAGTAAATAGTGGATGATGTTACAAAAATTACCATCTGTGAGGAAGAAAATAAAATAGAAGGTATATTAGCTTAATAGCTAACATTTGTTGAGCAGTTATTCTATGCCATACACATGTATTAACTCATTTAATTCTCTCAGTGGAGATGCAGAGAGTCAAAGAAAACTGCCCAAGGTCACAAAGGTCATAAAGGGTGGAGCCAAGATCTAAAAAATTCATGAGGCAACTTGAATGTGGTGATGGTTACACAAAACACATGGATACTACACCAAAAAGAGCTGATTTTATTGAATGTAAATTAAAAATAACTTTTAAAAAATTCATAGGTGGTAATTATGAAAAAAATTGGGGATGAGTTAAAGGGAGACAAATAACTTAGCACTAAGCACATGAATGCACTGTACTAATAACTATTAAAATCTATACTTGTGATCAGGGTATCAAGAAAGTCTCTACCAACTGACCCTGTTAATGACTACCCCCAATCAGTCAGCCATTCACTGACCTCACCTGATCCTCATCACTGAACCCATGGACCCTCCTCACTAAATTTCACTGACCCCAATTATTACAGCCACGAATTTCTCATTACTGAACTCAGTGAAAGCCATCACCGATTGCACAGACTCTCCTCACTGATGCCCCCAAACCAGTGTTACTATCCCATAGAGCCCACATTCCTGGCCCGACATCCATGCCATCAGCGAGCAGGAAGCCCCACATTAGTGTCCCCACATCGCCAAGCCCACACATCCCTGTCACTCACATCACAGAAGCCTGAATCACTGGAGACACAGTCATCCTTAGTGAGCCTACATTGACCTCACAGGTGTTGCATCAGTGATCTGGACACCATCAATCAATGCACTCACGAGAGAGACCAGTCATTCTGATTTGCATGGAATTAGCTACGTTCATGGCTCCACCTGGGTTTTCTGGGCTAACCGAGACAAATTGGTTAGCCTGGAACCAAAATTTACCACCCCATCAGCGAGCACAGAACACCCTCAGTGACTCCCGAACTCAACCATCACTGCCTGACTATCACTGAGTGTTACCATCACACTCTCTGGACCACAGATTTCTGTGCTTACACTGATCCCAGCAATAACAAACACGGAATTCCAAAATGACCCTCGCTTTTGGAACCTCTCTCCTCTGTCAGAACGAGCCTGAGGCTGTGCACTGATCACTGGGACCGCAGGACTCCTTGCCAACAGTAACAAACATGCCCCCCAGCCGCACCCCCACAGCCCTCCTTCTCTGCTGCTCGTGTCCAGGAACAAGACGACAGCGCCCAACTCATAGTTTTTGCTTTGAGACAGTCATATTGGGAAGGCCATTCTTCCATACGGAGTAGGCGTCTCCCGGGGACCTCAAGGATTCTCTCTGGAGGGAGGAGAATGGGAGGCGGGTGGATTCGGGTCCAGAATCGTTCAGGAGAAAGTTTGGGATTAAGATCTGGAAAAGAAAATCTCTCACCTGGAAAAGTCAGACCTGTGGCAGGATGGTGGGCTCTGTAGGGACACAGGCTAGGGCCTGGGGACCAGTCCAGATGGGAGCCCCAGGTAACAGGGCCTGTATTCAGCACTTCCCATACGTGACTCATTTCTCACATAAGAAAAACCGACTATCAGAAAGGCTTCCAAGCCCAGCAGTTAATCCACCTGGCTAACTCTCCTCTGTGTTGTATTCATTACCCTCATGGATTTCCAGAGCCATCAGGATGGTGACAAAGTCCCTCCTGGACCAAACCTGAATGAGGCTCCTCTGAGCACTCTTCTCCAATAGGCCCCAACCTTGGGCTCTGTTCTTGGACTGCTTAGTCTGGTATTAGCAAGAACACTAGAGTGAAAATCTCCCACCCTTGGTATCTGATCACCTTTAATATCTGATCAAATTACTCATCCTCACTCTCCATATCTTATCACCCTGGCTGGTTTTGGGCAAGAATCTTGTTGCATCCTCGAAAAAGAATTCCCCCTAGGCTTGGTGTTTCCTTAGTAGTTTTCCATCATCCTGCTCCTTGGCTATAAATCCCCCTCTTATTCTTGGTGTATTCAGAGTTGAGCCCAATCCCTCTCCCCTACTGCAAACCCCTTTGCAGTAGTCAGTGTAAATGATGCACCTATCATTATGGTCCAGAATAAAGTCTGCCTTGTTGTTTTAACGTGTCCAAATAATTTTTTCTTCAATAATAGGGAAAAAAAACCAATAGCTGAGATATGTTTATACCAGAAATACAGCTTTATATGAAAAATACAGCTTCCAGTCAGCAGAGGGAAAGAGGGAAACTGGATAAGTAAGGGCTAGGGGCAAAGAGCTTGGCATCTGGGAAATCAGACTTTGTCTGAACTCTGAACTCTCAAGAGGCATATGCCTTATGGCCTCCTATGAGCTCCACTATCTGCCCTCTTTGTCCCAGGCCCCTCTCCTTAACTCCCCCAAATCTCAGGTCAGCCACTCCTTTCACGGAAGCTGAGCCTTTGCCAAATGGCAGGTGCATATTAAATATGAGGTTAATATAAAATTCAGTCTTAGTTCTCTTGATCACATTTCTAATCTGTATTTTTTCCCCAGGTGTTTGCATACAAAGATATGACCTCCCTATCATGTACAGGGCCCTGAGGTAGGGCCTGATTCAGTGCTCAGGAAACTCTTCACCAGGGACCCTTTAACAGCCCTTCAGTTAAAGACCACTAGGAACACACCTGTAAAACAATTACAATGAATATAGGATGAAGAACATCATGGGGAACCATAGGGTGTCTTAGTAAGAGGAGTTAGAACCTATCATAGGATTTGGGCTTTGAATGATTTTGGGGTAGAGTCTCAGGGAGTGGGGGATTTGCTCTAGATTGGAATCTGTCGGAAGTGGCAATTTGATAATTATTTTGTGAGTGGCAAAGCAATCTTGTTTTTGTCTGTGCTTAGACAACATTATGAAGTGTCCTTGTTTTTGTTTCAATTTTTCATGGTCTCAGAGTAATCTTCTCTGAAGTTAGTATTCTGTGAGATAGTTTATGTCCAACAAGAGAACAAAATGGCCTGGCTGTGACTATCAGACCAGCTTGTAGTAACATTGAGATCTAGCTATGAAGCAAACATTGAAAAAATTGAACGGAGAAATACAGTCCTACAATAATATTTGAAGACCTCAACACTGCACTTACAATAATAAATAGAAAAACCAGAAAGAATATCAGTAAGGAAATAGAGGACTTGAACAACACTATCAACCAATTGGACCTAACAGATATACAAAATAATCCATCTATAATAAAGGTTATGTATGAAAACCCCACAGTTCACATCATACTCAAATATTGAAAGACTGAAAGCATTTCATATAAGATCAGGAACAAGACAAGACTTTCCCTACATCTGGTCATCATAGTAATGGAAATTCTAGCCAGAACATTTCTACAAAATATCAATGAATAATCTAAAAAGGAAATTAAGAAAACAATTCCACTTACAATATCATCAAAAAGAATAAAATAGTTAGGAATAAACTTAACTGAGGAGGTGAAAGACTTGAAAACTACAAAATGTGCTGAAAAAAATTAACAAAGACAAATAAATAGACATCCCATGTTCAAGGATTGGAAGACTCAACATCGTTAAGATGTTAATACTATCCAAAATGAACTACAAATTCAATGCAATCCTTATCAAAATCCCAATTATGTTTTCTGCAAAAATAGAGAAATCTATCCTCAAATTCCCATGGAATCTCAAGGGACTCCAAATAGCCAAAACAATCTTCAAAAAGAAAAACAAGACACAGTTACAGAAAGATAGAGAAGATGAAAAGGCAGAGGGCTATGTACCAGATGAAGGAACAAGAAAAAACCCCAGAAAAACAACTAAATGAAGTGGAGATAGGCAACCTTCCAGAAAAAGAATTCAGAATAATGATAGTGAAGATGATCCAGGACCTCGGAATAAGAATGGAGGCAAAGATGGAGAAGATGCAAGAAATGATTAACAAAGACCTAGAAGAATTAAAGAACAAACAAACAGAGATGACCAATACAATAACTGAAATGAAAACTACACTAGAAGGAATCAATAGCAGAATAACTGAGGCAGAAGAACGGATAAGTGACCTGGAAGACAGAATGGTGGAATTCACTGCTGCGGAACAGACTAAAGAAAAAAGAATGAAAAGAAATGAAGACAGCCTAAGAGACCTCTGGGACAACATTAAACGCAACAACATTCGCATTATAGGGGTCCCAGAAGGAGAAGAGAGAGAGAAAGGACCAGAGAAAATATTTGAAGAGATTATAGTCGAAAACTTCCCTAACATGGGAAAGGAAATAGCCACCCAAGTCCAGGAAGCGCAGAGAGTCCCATACAGAATAAACCCAAGGAGAAACACGCCGAGACACATAGTAATCAAAGTGGCAAAAATTAAAGACAAAGAAAAATTATTGAAAGCAGCAAGGGAAAAATGACAAATAACATACAAGGGAACTCCCATAAGGTTAACAGCTGATTTCTCAGCAGAAACTCTGCAAGCCAGAAGGGAGTGGCATGATATACTTAAAGTGATGAAAGGGAAGAACCTACAACCAAGATTACTCTACCCGGCAAGGATCTCATTTAGATTTGATGGAGAAATCAAAAGCTTTACAGACAAGCAAAAGCTAAGAGAATTCAGCACCACCAAACCAGCTCTACAACAAATGCTAAAGGAACTTCTCTAAGTGGGAAACACAAGAGAAGAAAAGGACCTACAAAAACAAACCCAAAACAATTAAGAAAATGGTCATAGGAACATACATATCGATAATTACCTTAAACGTGAATGGATTAAATGCCTCAACCAAAAGACATAGACTGGCTGAATGGATACAAAAACAAGACCCATATATATGCTGTCTACAAGAGACCCACTTTAGACCTAGGGACACATACAGACTGAAAGTGAGGGAATGGAAAAAGATATTCCATGCAAATGGAAATCAAAAGAAAGCTGGAGTAGCTATACTCATATCAGATAAAATAGACTTTAAAATAAAGAATGTTAAAAGAGACAAGGAAGGACACTACATAATGATCCAGGGATCAATCCATGAAGAAGATATAACAATTATAAATATATATGCACCCAACATAGGAGCACCTCAATACATAAGGCAACTGCTAACAGCTATAAAAGAGGAAATCGACAGTAACACAGTAATAGTGGGGGACTTTAACACTTCACTTACACCAATGGACAGATCATCCAAAATGAAAATAAATAAGGAAACAGAAGCTTTAAATGACACAATAGACCAGATAGATTTAATTGATATATATAGGACATTCCATCGAAAAACAGCAGATTACACGTTCTTCTCAAGTGCGCACGGAACATTCTCCAGGATAGATCACATCTTGGGTCACAAATCAAGCCTCAGTAAATTTAAGAAAATTGAAATCATATCAAGCATCTTTTCTGACCACAACGCTATGAGATTAGAAATGAATTACAGGGAAAAAAATGTAAAACAGACAAACACATGGAGGCTAAACAATACGTTACTAAATAACCAAGAGATCACTGAAGAAATCAAAGAGGAAATAAAAAAATACCTAGAGACAAATGACAATGAAAACACGACGACCCAAAACCTATGGGATGCAGCAAAAGCGGTTCTAAGAGGGAAGTTTATAGCTATACAAGCCTACCTAAAGAAACAAGAAAAATCTCAAGTAAACAATCTAACCTTACACCTAAAGAAACTAGAGAAAGAAGAACAAACAAAACCCAAAGTTAGCAGAAGGAAAGAAATCATAAAGATCAGAGCAGAAATAAATGAAATAGAAACAAAGAAAACAATAGCAAAGATCAATAAAACTAAAAGTTGGTTCTTTGAGAAGATAAACAAAATTGATAAGCCATTAGCCAGACTCATCAAGAAAAAGAGGGAGAGGACTCAAATCAATAAAATCAGAAATGAAAAAGGAGAAGTTACCACAGACACCGCAGAAATACAAAGCATCCTAAGAGACTACTACAAGCAACTTTATGCCAATAAAATGGACAACCTGGAAGAAATGGACAAATTCTTAGAAAGGTATAACCTTCCAAGACTGAATCAGGAAGAAACAGAAAATATGAACAGACCAATCACAAGTAATGAAATTGAAACTGTGATTAAAAATCTTCCAACAAACAAAAGTCCAGGACCAGATGGCTTCACAGGTGAATTCTATCAAACATTTAGAGAAGAGCTAACACCCATCCTTCTCAAACTCTTCCAAAAAATTGCAGAGGAAGGAACACTCCCAAACTCATTCTATGAGGCCACCATCACCCTGATACAAAAACCAGACAAAGACACTACAAAAAAAGAAAATTACAGACCAATATCACTGATGAATATAGATGCAAAAATCCTCAACAAAATACTAGCAAACAGAATCCAACAACACATTAAAAGGATCATACACCACGATCAAGTGGGATTTATCCCAGGGATGCAAGGATTCTTCAATATACGCAAATCAATCAATGTGATACACCATATTAACAAATTGAAGAATAAAAACCATATGATCATCTCAATAGATGCAGAAAAAGCTTTTGACAAAATTCAACACCCATTTATGATAAAAACTCTCCAGAAAGTGGGCATAGAGGGAAACTACCTCAACATAATAAAGGCCGTATATGACAAACCCACAGCAAACATCATTCTCAATGGTGAAAAACTGAAAGCATTTCCTCTAAGATCGGGAACGAGACAAGGATGTCCACTCTCACCACTATTATTCAACATAGTTCTGGAAGTTCTAGCCACGGCAATCAGAGAAGAAAAAGAAATAAAAGGAATACAAATTGGAAAGGAAGAAGTAAAACTGTCACTGTTTGCAGATGACATGATACTATACATAGAGAATCCTAAAACTGCCACCAGAAAATTGCTAGAGCTAATTAATGAATATAGTAAAGTTGCAGGATACAAAATTAATGCACAGAAATCTCTTGCATTCCTATACACTAATGATGAAAAATCTGAAAGAGAAATTATGGAAACACTCCCATTTACCATTGCAACAAAAAGAATAAAATACCTAGGAATAAACCTACCTAGGGAGACAAAAGACATGTATGCAGAAAACTATAAGACACTGATGAAAGAAATTAAAGATGATAGGGTGTGGAGAAAAGGGAACCCTCTTGCACTGTTGGTGGGAATGTAAATTGATACAGCCACTATGGAGAACAATATGGAGGTTCCTTAAAAAACTAAAAATAGAATTACCATATGACCCAGCAATCCCACTACTGGGCATATACCCAGAGAAAACCGTAATTCAAAAAGACACATGCACCCGAATGTTGATTGCAGCACTATTTACAATAGCCAGGTCATGGAAGCAACCTAAATGCCCATCAACAGACGAATGGATAAAGAAGTTGTGGTACATATATACAATGGAATATTACTCAGCCATAAAAAGGAACGAAATTGAGTCATTTGTTGAGAAGTGGATGGATCTAGAGACTGTCATACAGAGTGAAGTAAGTCAGAAAGAGAAAAACAAATATCGTATATTAATGCATGTATGTGGAACCTAGAAAAATTGTACAGATGAGCCGGTTTGCAGGGCAGAAGTTGAGACACAGGTGTAGAGAATGGACATATGGACACCAAGGGGGGAAAACTGCGGTGAGGTGGGGATGGTGGTGTGCTGAAGTGGGCGATTGGGATTGACATGTATACGCTGATGTGTATAAAATTGATGCCTAATAAGAACCTGCAGTATAAAAAAACAAACAAAACAACTAATACTAAACTTTCATTGGGTTATTTGTATGGAAATATGTTAATATAAATGTTTCAGACATTACATGAAATTTCTAAAAATCTTATATTTGTATTTGTATGGAAATATGTATGGAAATATGTTAATATAAATGTTTCAGACATTGCATGAAATTTCTAAAAATATTATATGTTCTGGTATAATGTTATAAGTAATAATCCTAGTTATTATTTTAAAATGTATATCTCAGAAATAACTAATTTTCTTGTCAACTGCATTATTATGAACTTTCATCAAATCTTTAACCGTGGTCATTTTTAAGTCTTTTGTCATTTACAGACAGTTCTGGGTGTACTCTGATGATTTTGCAAATATGTTCCTATAAAAGGGTTTCATCTTCAAGAAATTCATGGAAAAGACTCTGACAAGTACAGGTTTCTGGTAACTGACTGTACTGCTGAACTGAATGAATAAGCATTTTCAGAACTCTAATGAAAAACTGATGAACTCATAAAAGTGCTAACAAAAGATCAAGATGAAAAAAAAAATTAATTACATGGGACTGAGTGAACTGATGAGGATGAGTATAATTTTTGTGACTTTCTGTCTGAATTAAAAAAAAAAATCCCACAAGGACTCAGAGGCAAAGAATATACAAATCAATTTTCACTGCAAAGTAAAGGAGCTGTTACAGTGGAGGATTACTGGACTGAATGTCAATATTATGACATAGTATGAGTGTGTTTCATGTTTGGTAATTGCAATCATTGTTGCTTTTGTTGTGGTCATCCATGTACAATGCTTGGTGTCAGTCGATTTATCTCTTGTAAAAATAAAATACAGTGTGTGTGTGTGGAAAAAAAAAAAAAAAAAAAAAAGAAAAACAAAACTGCAGGGCTTACGCTTCCTGATTTCAACACTTACCTTAAAGGTGTAGTAATCAAAACATTGTGGTAGTGGAATAAAGACATACATATAGACCAACAGGATAGAATAGAGAGCCCAGAAATAAACCCTCCAATATATGCTCATGCTAAGGCTTGAATGTATATGCTCCCCCAAAATTCATATGTTAAAAACCTAATGCCCAGTGTGATGTTATTAGGAGGTAGGACCTTTGGGAGGTGGAGCCCTCATGAATGGAATTAATACCCTTATAAAAGAGACTCAAGAGGGAATTCCCTTGTGGTCCAGTGGTTAGAACTCAGCTGCTGTGGCCCGGGTTCAATCCTTGGTCAGGGAACTAAGATTCCACAAACTCTACAGTGAGGCAAAAAATAAATAAATAAATAAAAGAGACCCAAGAAAGCTCCCTTGTCCTTTCTTTCTTTCTTTTTTTTTTAAAAAAGGTATTTGTTTATTTATTTATTTTTATTTTATTTTGGCTGAGATAGGTCTTCGTTGCGGTGCCTGGGTTCTTTGTTGTGGCACATGAGCTTCTCTAGTTGTGGTGCATGGGTTCAGTAGTTGCAGCGTGTGGGCTTCTCTAGTTGTGACATGTGGGCTCCAGAGCGCACAGGCTCAGTAGTTGTGGTGCGTGGGCTCTCTAGTTGTGGCACACGGGCTCCAGAGCATGCAGGATTCTCTCTAGTTGCAGTGCATGGGCTTAGTTGCCCCGTGGTATGTGGGATCTTTGTTCCCCGACCAGGGATCGAACTGCCATCTCTGGCATTGGAAGGGCGATTCTTAACCACTGGACTACCAGGGAAGTCCCCTCCCTTGCCCTTTCTGCCATGTGATGTTATAGTGAAAAGACAGCCATCTATGTGGAAGCGAGATGCTGAATCTGTCAGTGCCGTGATCTTGGACTTCTCAGGTTCCAGAACTGTCAAAAATAAATGTTTGTTCTTATACCACACAGATTATGGCAGTTTTGTTATAGCAGCCCAAATAGGCTAAGATAGGGCAAATGATTTTTGAAAAAGGTGCCAAGACAATTGAATGGGAGAAAGGACAGTCTTTTCAATGAATACTGTTGGGAAAACTGCATACCCACGTGAAAACAAAGAAGTTGAGCCCTTAACTTACACTACATACATAAATTAATTAAAAATGGATTAAGAGAACTCTTCCCAGAGTCTCTGGCCTGCTGGCCTACTACATCAGATTTTGGATTCACCAAACCTCCACAATCACAGACTTGGTGCTCTAGCTGGGTGTCAGGCCTGAACCTCGGAGGTGGGACAGCTGAGTTCAGGACATTTGTCCACCAGAGACCTCCTGGCCCCACGTAATATCAAATGGTGAAAGCTCTCTCAGATCTCCATCTCAACAATAAGATCCAGCTCCACTCAACGACCAGGAAGCTACAGTGCTGGAGACCCTATGTTAAACAACTAACAAGACAGGAACACAACCCCACTCATTAGCAGAGAAGCTACCTAAAATCATAATAAGTTCACAGACACCCCAAAACACACCACTGCGCATGGTCATGCCCACCAGAAAGACAAGATCCAGCCTCACCCACCAGAACACAGGCAACAGTCCCCTCCACCAGGAAGCCTACAAAACCCACTGAACCAAACTTACCCACTGGGGACAGACACCAAAAACAACGGGAACTATGAACTTCAGCCTGCAGAAAGGAGACCCCAAACACAGTAAGTTGAGCAAAATGAGAAGACAGAGAAATATGCAGCAGAGGAAGGAGCAAGGTAAAAACGCACCAGACCAAACAAATGAAGAGGAAATAGGCAGTCTACCTGAAAGAGAATTCAGAGTAATGTTAGTAAAGATGATCCAAAATCTTGGAAGAAGAATGGAGAAAATACAAGAAACGTTCAACAAGGACCTAGAAGAACTAAAGAGCAAGCAAACAATGATGAACAACACAATAAATGAACTTTAAAATTCTCTAGAAGGAATCAGTAGCAGAATAACTGATGCAGGAGAACGGATAAGTGACCTGCAAGATAAAATAGTGGAAATAACTACTGCAGAACATAATAAAGAAAAAAGAATGAAAAGAATTGAGGACAGTCTCAGAGACCTCTGGGACAACATTAAACGCACCAACATTCGATTTATAAGGGTCCCAGAGGAAGAAGAGAAAAAGAAAGGGACTGAGAAAATATTTGAAGAGATTATAGTTGAAAACTTCCCTAATATGGGAAAGGAAAGAGTCACTCAAGTCCAGGAGGGCACAGAGAGTCCCATACAGGATAAATCCAAGAAGAAACATGTCAAAACACATATTAATCAAACTATCAAAAATTAAATACAAAGAAAAAATATTAAAAGCAGCAAGGGGAAAGCAACAAATAATCTATAAGGGAATCCCCATCAGGTTAATAGCTGATCTTTCAGCAGACACTGTGCAAGCCAGAAGGGAGTGGCAGGACATATTTAAAGTGATGAAAGAGAAAAACCTACAGCCAAGATTACTCTACCCAGCAAGGATCTCATTCAGATTTGATGGAGAAATTAAAACCTTTACAGACAGGCAAAAGCTAAGAGAATTCAACACCACCAAACCAGCCTTACAACAAATCCTAAAGGAACTTCTCTAGGCAGGAAAAACAAGAGAAGGAAAAGACCTACAATAACAAACCCAAAACAATTAAGAAAATGGTAATAGGAACACACATATTGATAACTACCTTAAATGTAAATGGATTAAATGCTCCAACCAAAAGACATAGACTAGCTGAATGGATACAAAAAGAAGACCTGTATATATGCTGTCTACAAGAGACCCACTTAAGACCTAGGGACACATACAGACTGGAAGTGAGGGGATCAAAAAAAGGATATTCCATGAAAATGGAAATCAAAAGAAAGTTGGAGTAGCAATTCTCATATCAGACAAAACAGGCTTTAAAATAAAGAATATTGCAAGAGACAAAAAAGGATGCTACATAATGATCAAGGGATCAATCCAAGAAGAGGATATAACAAATGTAAATATTTATACACCCAACATAGGAGTACCTCAGTACTTAAGGCAAAAGCATGCTAACAGCCATAAAAGGGGAAATCGACAGTAACACAATCATAGTAGGGGACTTTAACACCCCACTGTCATCAATGGACAGATCATCCAAAATGAAAATAAATAAGGAAACACAAGCTTTAAATGACACATTAAACAAGATGGACTTAATTGATATTTGTAAGACATTCCATCAAAAACAACAGAATACATTTTCTTCTCAAGTGCTCATGGAACATTCTCCAGGATAGATCATATCTTGGGTCACAAATCAAGCCTTGGTAAATTTAAGAAAATTACAATTGTATCAAGTATCTTTTCTGAACACAATGCTATGAGACTAGATATCAATTCCAGGAAAAATCTGTAAAAAATACAAACACATTGAGGCTAAACAATACACTACTAAATAATCAAAAGATCAGTGAAGAAATTAAAGAGGAAATCAAAAAATACATAAAAACAAATGACAATGAAAACACGATGACCCAAAACCTATGGGATGCAGAAAAAGCAGTTCTAAGAGAGAAGTTTATAGCAATACAATCCTACCTCAAGAAACAAGAAACATCTCAAATAAACAACCTAACCTTACACCTAAAGCAATTAGAGAAAGAAGAATAAAAAACCCCCAAAGTTAGCAGAAGGAAAGAAGTCATAAAGATCAGATCAGAAATAAATGAAAAAGAAATGAAGGAAACAATAGCTAAGATCAATAAAACTAAACGGTGGTTCTTTGAGGAGATAAACAAAATTGATAAACCACTAGCCAGACTCATCAAGAAAAGAAAGGGAGAAGACTCAAATCAATAGAATTAGAAATGAGAAAGGAGAAGTAACAACTGACACTGCAGAAATACAAAGGATCCTGAGAGATTATTACAAGCAACTATATGCCAATAAAATTTACAATCTGGAAGAAATGGGCAAATTCTTAGAAAAGCACAACCTCCAGTGACTCAACCAAGAAGAAATAGAAAATATGAACAGACCAATCACAAGCACTGAAACAGAAACTGTGATTAAAAATCTTCCAACAAACAAGAGCCCAGGACCAGAAGGCTTCACAGGCGAATTCTATCAAACATTTGGAGAAGAGCTAACACCTATCCTTCTGAAACTCTTCCAACATGTAGTCGAGGGAGGAACACTCCCAAACTCATTCTATGAGGCCACCATCACCCTGATACCAAAACCAGACAAAGATGTCACAAAGAAAGAAAACTACAGGCCAATATCACTGATGAACATAGATGCAGAAATCCTCAACAAAATACTGGCAAACAGAATCCAACAGCACATTAAAAGGATCATACACCATGATCAAGTGGGGTTTATCCTAGGAATGCAAGGATTCTTCAATATACACAAATCGATCAATGTGATAAACAATATTAACAAATTCAAGGAGAAAAACCATATGATTAGCTCAATAAATGCAGAAAAAACTTTTGACAAAATTCACCACCCAGTTATGATAAAAACTCTCCAGAAAGTGGACACAGAGGGAACCTACCTCAACTTAATAAAGGCCATATATGACAAGCCCACAGCCAACATCGTTCTCAATAGTGAAAAGCTGAAACCATTTCCTCTAAGATCAGGAACAAGACAAGGTTGCCCACTTTCACCACTATTATTCAACATGGGTTTGGAAGTTTTAGCTACAGCAATCAGAGAAGAAAAAGAAATAAAAGGAATCCAAATCAGAAAAGAAGAAGTAAAGCTGTCACTGTCTGCAGCTGACATGATACTATACATAGAGAATCCTAAAGGTGTTACCAGAAAACTACTAGAGCTAATCAATGAATTTGGTAAAGTAGCAGGATACAGAATTAATGCACAGAAATCTCTTGCATTCCTTATACACTAATGATGAAAAATCTGAGAGAGAAATTAAGGAAACTCTCCCATTTACCACTGCAACAGAAAGAATAAAATACCTAGGAATAAACCTACCTAAGGAGACAAAAGACCTGTATGCAGAAAACTATAAAACACTGATGAAAGAAATTAATGATACAAACAGATGGAGACATATACCATGTTCTTGGATTGGAAGAATCAACATTGTGAAAATGACTATACTCCCCAAAGCAATCCACAGATTCAATGCAATTCCTATCAAACTACCAACGGCATTTTTCACAGAACTAGAACAAAAAATTTCACAACTTGTATGGAAACACAAAAGATCCCAAATAGCCAATGTAATCTTGAGAAAGAAAAACGGAGCTGGAGGAAGAAGGCTCCTGGACTTCAGACTATACTACAAAGCTACAGTGATCAAGACAGTATGGTACTGGCACAAAAACAGAAATATAGATCAATAGAACAGGATAGAAAGCCCAGAGATAAACCCACATACATATGGTCACCTTATATTTGATAAAGGAGGCAAGAATATACAATGGAGAAAAGACAGCCTCTTCAATAAGTGGTGCTAGAAAACTGGACAGCTACATGTAAATGAATGAAATTAGAACACTCTCTAACACCATGCACGAAAATAAACTTAAAATGGATTAAAGACCTAAATGTAAGACCGGACACTATAAAACTCTTAGGGGAAAACGTAGGCAGAACACTCTATGACATAAATCATAGCAAGTTCCTTTTTGACCCACCTCCTAGAAAAATGGAAATAAAAAGAAAAATAAAAAAATGGGACCTAATGAAACTTAAAAGCTTTTGCACAGCAGAAGAAACCATAAACGAGATGAAAAGACAACCCTCAGAATGGGAGAAAATATTTGCAAACAAAGCAACTGACAGAGGATTAATCTCTAAAATATACAGGCAGCTCATGCAGCTCAATATCAAAAAACAAACAACCCAATCCAAAAATGAGCAGAAGATCTAAATGGCCATTTCTCCAAAGAAGATATACAGATTAGCAACAAACAAGTGAATAGATGCTCAACGTCACTAATCATTAGAGAAATGCAAATCAGAACTACAATGAGGTATCACCTCACACCGGTCAGAATGGCCATCATCAAAAAATCTACAAACAATAAATACTGGAGAGGTTGTGGAGAAAATGGAACCCTCTTGCACTGTTGGTGAGAATGTAAATTGATACAGCCACTATGGAGAACAGTATGGAGGGTCCTTAAAACACTAAAAATAGAACTACCATACGACCCAGGAATCCCACTACTGGGCATATGTCCTGAGAAAACCATAATTCAAAAAGAGTCATGTACCACAATGTTGATTGCAGCACTATTTACAATAGCCAGGACATGGAAGCAACCTAAGTGTCCATCGACAGATGAATGAATAAAGAAGATGTGGCACATATATACAATGGAATATTACTCACCAATAAAAGGAAACAAAATTGAGTTATTTGTAGTGAAGTGGATGGACCTAGCGTCTGTCATACATAGTGAAGTAAGTCAGAAAGAGAAAAACAAATACTGTGTGCTAACACATATATATGGAATCTGAAAAAAAAAAAGGTTCTGAAGAACCTAGGTACAGGACAGGAATAAAGACGTAGAGAATGGACTTGAGGACTTTCAAGGGGAAGGGGAAGGGTAAGCTGGGTCGAAGTGAGAGAATGGCATGGACATATATACACTACCAAACATAAAATAGATAGCTAGTGGGAAGCAGCCACATATAGCACAGGGAGATCATCTCGGTGCTTTGTGTCCTCCTAGAGGGGTGGGGTAGGGAGGGTGGGATGGAGACACAGAGGGAAGAGATATGGGGATATATGTTTATGTATAGCTGATTCACTTTGTTATACAGCAGAAACTAACACACAATTGTAAAGCAATTATACTCCAATAAAGATGTTAAAGAAAAAAATAGATTGAGAACCTAAGCATAGGACCTTAAACTATAAACCTCCTAGAAGAAAACTTGGGGGGAAAGCTTAATGACATTACATTTGGCAATGATTTCTCATTTATGACACTAAAAACACAATCAACAAAGAAAAAATAAATAAATTGGACCTCATCAAAATGAGAAACTTTTGTGAATCAAAGGACTGTATTAACAAAGTAAATAGTAAATCATGGAATGGGATAAAATGTCTGCAAATCATATATCTGACAAGGGATTGATATTCAGAATATATGAAGAAATATAACAATAAACACGAACAGTCTTGTAGTCTAAGTACATCCTATATTTAATCTGGCACTCCTAACTCTCTGATCCCATCAAACTCTCTCCAGTAGGGTCTTCTCTTAATTACCTTTCTGTTTTGGAGTCCTGCACCTCCTTGGAAGAGTCACTCAACGCCTCTGACCTGTTTCTGCCTCTGGGTAAAGGAGATAACAGCACCAGAAACCCAGGGTGGAATTAGGACTCCAAGAAAATGAGCTACCCAGTTATTAGCACCTAATACAGATGCCATAAAGAGCAACAAGTAAGGCCATTAAAATGGGCAAAGGATTGAATAGATGTTTCTCCAAAGAAGATATACAAATTGACAGTAAACACATGAAAAGATCACCAATCATTAGGGAAATGAAAAGCAAGACCGTGAGATAACACTTAACATTCATTAGTATATCTATTGTTTAAAAACAAAAAACTAAGAAACAAAATAACTGTTGGAGAGGATATGGAGAAATCGGAACACTCCTGCATTGCTCGTGGGAAAGTAAAATAGTGGAGCTACTGTGGAAAACAGTTTGACACTTCCTCAAAAAGTAAAACATAGCATTACCATATAATTCATCAATACCGCTTCTAGGTATATATCCCAAAGAACTGAAAGCAGAGACTCAAACAGATACTTGCACACCAATGTTCATAGCAGCATTTTTCTTAACAGCAAAAAGGTGGAAACAATTCAAATGTTCATTCATATAATAGATAAACAAAATGTGATATATACTGTACATACAGTGGCATATTATTCAACCTAAAGAAGGAAATTCTGACACATGCTTCAGCATGGGTGACATGTGAAGACATTATGCTAAGGGAAATTAGCCAGACCCAAAAAGGACACATATTGTATGATTCCACTTATATGATGTACTTAGAGTAGTCAAATTCATAGAGAAAAAAGTAGAATGATTGTTGCCAGAATTGAGATTAAGGAAGAATAGCAGTTATTGTTTAATGGGTCCAGTTTCAGTTGGGAAGATGAAAAAATTCTGGAGATAAATGATGGTGATGTTTTCAAAATAATGTGAGCATACTTAATGCCACTGAACTGTACACTTAAAAATGGTTAACATGGTAAATTTTACATATGTATATTTTACCTCAATTTTTTTAAAGCCAGTATTTTAATCCCCAATTAGGGAAACGAAGTAGGGGGTTCCTCTCATATTAAACAAAATGATCTCTTTTTTAGACAAAGGGAACAAATATTTTCCTCAGGTCCTTTTTGTTGTTGTTGTTACCTCAAGTCTCTAAAATGTTTAGCAAAATGTTGAATTTCATGCCATGGGATGATTTTTCAGTCAATTTTTTGTTTACATACCGTATTTGCAATTTCTGGCTCTGAGTTATCAAGAAAAAAAGTCAAAAGAGCATTAGAAATGTGAACAGCTGAAGCTAGTTCTGAATATTGTCTAAAGTTACTGTTTAGGGAAACAGTTTCTCATATTTCCTCATAATTCTCATATTAAATTTATATAATATTATAGGGAGGCAATTTTTGATTCTAAGTTTCATTTTGAAGCCTTCGAAACAGACAGTTGAACAGTAAAAATATTTTGTTGTTCTTGTTCTAAGGCACCTCTCATATGAACAACTTGTTCATATTCAAGTTCTGCAAAAGTGACCACTGTAATTCCAAAATGTTCTTGGTGTCTAATTGTGCCCGTTAGAAAGGTACACTTAGGAATTAGCATTAGAGTGAGAAAACAGAAAGAGAGTAGGTGCTTTGTGTGCAGAAGGCACAGTTTTAGTTTGAAAAAAACACATAAGAAATGCAAAGTAAGAGTGGTGCTTGTGACCCATGTCTCTGTAGCCATGGCCATCAATAGGGAGGGGGGTCAATGCTGCCTTGTTATTATAGGGCAGGGATGAAATACAGGGCACCCCACATATTCTTGGAGCCTCAGAACATGATGAGGAGAAGGGCACAGATTTTTTTGTGGTGTTTACTTGGAATTGGGTAGTACTATGGCCTAGATATCTGCGACCTCCCAAAATTCATATGTTGAAATCCTAATGAGGAACAGAGCTTGGCCAAGATGGTGGAGTAAGAAGACCCTGAGATTACCTCCTCTTATGGTACACCAAAATTACAACTATTTACAGAGTAACTATTGATGAGAAGGACTGGAATCTAACAGAAAAGATTTACAACTAAAGATATAAAGAAGGGACTAAAATGAGACAGGTAGGAGGAGCAGAGTCACAGTATAGTCAACACCCATACCCCAAGGTGGGCGACCCACAAATGGAAGGATACTTATGATTGCAGAGTTTCTTCCCAATAAGTGAGTGTTCTGAGCCCCATATCAGGCTCTCCAGCTCGGGGGTCTTGCACTGGAAAGACAAGCCCCCAGAACATTTGGCTTTGAAGACCAGTGGGGCTTACTTTTGGAGGAGCAAGAGGGCTGTAGGAAATAGAGACTCCATTCTTAAAGGGCACACACAAAATTAGATGCAGAAATCAGATGCACACAAATATCAGATGCAGAAAAATCTTTTGACAAAATTCAACAACTGTTTATGATTAAAACCTCGTCATCAAGTGGATATAAAGGAAATATACCTCAACATAATAAAGGCCATATATGATACGCCCACAGCTAACATCATACTCAACAGTGAAAAGCTGAAAGAGTTCTTTCTAAGATCGGGAACAAGACAAGTATGCCCACTTTTGCCACTTTTATTCAACATAGTATTGGAAGTCCTAGCCACAGTGATCAGACAATAAAAAGAAATAAAAGGAATCAAAATTAGAAAGGAAAAAGTAAAAGTGTCACTGTTTGCACGACATGATACTATACATAGAAAATCCTTAAGACAGCAACAAAAAACTAATAGAGCTCATGAATGAATTTGGTAAAGACACAGGATATAAAATTAATATGCAGAAGTCTGCTGCATTTCTATACAATAATAACAAACCATCAGAAAGAGAAATTAAAGAAACAATCCCATTTACCATCACATCAAAAAAAAATAAAATACCTAGGGATAAACCTACATAAAGAGATAAAAGAGCTGGACTTGAAAAACTATGAGACACTGATGAAAGAAATTGAAGACAACACAAACAGTTGGAAAGATATACCATGTTAATAGATTGGAAGAATTAATTTTGTTAAAATGCCCATAGTACCCAAGGCAATCTACAGATTCAATGCAACCTTTATTAAAATACCAAAGGCATTTTTCATAGAACTGGAAGAAATAATTTTAAAATTTGTATGGAAACACAAAAGACCCAGAATAGCAAAAACAATCTTGAGAAAGAAGAACAGAGCTGGAGGAATCGTGCGCCATGACTTCAGATTATACTACAAAGCTACAGTAATCAAAAGAGTATGGTACTGGCACAAAAGCAGACACACAGATAATTGGCACAAAATAGAGAGCCCAGAAATGAACCCACACACTTATGGCCATTTAATCTATGACAAAGGAGGCAAGAATATACAATGTGGAAAAAGTCTCTTCAGTATGTTGGTGTTGGGAAAACTGGACAGCTACATGTAAATGAATAAAATTAGAACATTCCTTCACACCATACAAAAAATAAACTCAAAATGGATTAAATATCTAAATGTAAGGGGGCTTCCCTGGTGGTGCAGTGGTTGGGAATCTGCCTGCCAATGCAGGGGACACGGGTTCGAGCCCTGGTCTGGGAAGATCCCACATGCCACGGAGCAACTGGGCCCATGAGCCACAATTACTGAGCCTGCGCACCTGGAGCCTGTGCTCTGCAACAAGAGAGGCCGCGATAGTGAGAGGCCCACGCAACGCGATGAGGAGTGGTCCCCGCTTGCTGCAACTAGAGAAAGCCCTCGCACAGAAACGAAGACCCAACACAGCAATCAATCAATCAATCAATCAATCAATCAATAAAAACGTGAATTTCAAAAAAAAAATCTAAATGTAAGATCTGAAACCATAAAACTCCTAGAAGAAAACATAGGTAGAACACTCTTTGACATAAATTATAGCAACATTCTTTCAGATCTATCTCCTGAGGCAAAGGAAACAAAAGCAAAAATAAACAAATGGGACTTAGCAAAACTTAAAAACTTTTGTACAGCAAAGGAAACCATTGACAAAACAAAAAGACAACCTACTGAATGGGAGAATATATTTGCAAGTGAATGATCATAAGGGATTAATATCCAAAAAATATAAACAGCTCATACAACTCAATACCAAAAAACAAACAACCCAATTAAAAAATGGGCAGAAGATCTGAATAGACATTTTTTTTTAAATTTTTTTTAAATTAATTATTTAATTTATTTATTTTTGGCTGTCTTGGGTCTTCGTTTCTGTGTGCGGGCCTTCTCCAGTTGCGGCGAGCGGGGGCCACTCTTCACCGCGGTGCGCGGGCCTCTCACTGTCGCGGCCTCTCTTCTTGCAGAGCACAGGCTCCAGACGCGCAGGCTCAGCAGTTGTGGCACATGGGCTTAATTGCTCCGCGGCATGTGGGATCCCCCCAGACCAGGGCTCGAACCCGTGTCCCCTGCATTGGCAGGCAGATTCTCAACCACTGCGCCACCAGGGAAGCCCTGAATAGACATTTTTTGAAAGAAGACTTACAGATGGCTAACAAGCACATGAAAAGATGCTCAACATCACTAATCATCAGAAAAATGCAAGTCAAAACCACAGTGAGATATCACCTCATACCTGTCAGGATGGCTATCATCAAAAAGAACACAAATTTTGGTGAAGATATGGAGAAAAGGGAATCCTTGTACACTGTTGGTGGGAATGTAAGTTGGTGCAACCACTGTGGAAAACAGTATGGAGGTTCTTTAAAAAACTAAAAATAGGGAATTCCCTGGTTGTTCAGTGGTTAATACTCCATGCTTCCACTGCCAGGGGTTTGGGTTCAACCCCTGGTCAGGGAACTAAAAACCTGCATGCCACATGGTGTGGGAAAAAAAAAAGAAGAAAAGAAAGAAAAAAGAAAATGAAAAGGCAAACTAACGATTGGGGAAAAAAATTAAAAATCAAAACAAAACTAAACTAAAAGTAGAACTACCATATGATCTAGCAATTCAACTCCTGGGTACATATCTGAAGAAAATGAAAACACTAATTCAAAAAGATACATGCACCCCAATATTCATGGCAGCATTATTTGCAATAGCCAAGATATGAATCCAACCTCAATGTCCATCAAGAGTTGAATGGATAAAGAAAATGTTGTATATATACACACAATGGAATGCTACTCATCCAGACCAAAGAATGGAATTTTGCCATTTGCAACAACATGGATGGACCTAGAGAGTGTTATGTATGCTTAGTGAAATAAGTCACAGGTAAAGACAAATACTGTGTGTTATTGCTTATATGTAGAATCTAAAAATAAACCTAAAAAATAATCTAAGAAAAAGAAACAAATGAATATAACGGAAAAAAATAGACTTACACATATAGAGAACAAATTAGTTTTTACCAGTGGGGAGAGGGAAGCGGGGATGTGCCAGATAGGGGTAGGGAATTAAGAGGTACAAACTACTATGTATAAAATAAATAATCTACAGGGATATATTGTACAGCACAGGGAATATAGCCAATATTTTATAATAACTTTAAATGGAGAATAATCTATAAAAATTATGAATCACTATGTGTACACCTGAAACTAATATAATATTGTAAATCAACTATACCTCAAGAAAAAAATAAATAAAATAAAGAGAAGTTAGAAAAATTCTAACCCCCAAAGATGATAGTATTAGGAGGTGGGCATTTGGGAGGTGCTTAGGTCTTGATGATGGACCTATCATTAGTGGAATTAGTGCCTTATAAAAGAGGCCCCAGAGAGATCCCTAGCCTCATCCACCATGTGAGGACACAGTCCACCATGTGAAGACACAGCAAGAAGGTACTGGCTATGTACCAGGAAGGGCCCTCAGCAGAAGGCAAACATGCTGGCACCTTGATCTTGGACTTTTCAGCCTCCAGAACCATAAACATTAAATTTCTGTTGTTTATAAGATACCCAGTCTGTGGTATTTCTTATAGCAGCCTAAGACAGGTCAAAATGTTTCTGTCCTGCTGGACTGCCTTCTTCCTTGCTTTTTGCTAAATAGAGCTGGCTTTTCTTGGGGGCAATTTTGTCTACATCCATTAGTGTTATAAGTTGTTATGTCTTCTTGGAGAGCTGACCCTTTTATCATTATGTAATGCTTCTCTTTATCCCTGATAATTTTCCTTGCTCTGAAGTCTGCTTTGTCTTAAATTAAAATAGCTACTCCAGCTTTCTTTTCATTAGTGAGTGTTAGCATGGTGTGTCTTTCTCCATCATTTTACTTTTAATCTATCTGTGTCTTTGTATTTAAAGTGAGTTTCTTGTAGACAACATATAGTTGGGTCTTGTTTTTTGTCCGCTTGGACAGTTTTTGTGTTTTATGTGTACTCAGTGTGTATTTAAACCATTGATGTTTAAAGTGATTATTGATATAGTTGAATAATATGTTTTCTTTCTATTTGTTGCCTTTGTTCTTTGTTTCTTTTTGTTTGTTTCTACTCTTTTTCAGCCTTCTTTTGTTTAACTGAGCAATTAGTATGATTCCATTTTATCTCCTCCCTTAGTGTGTCAATTATATTTCTTTTTAAAGACTTCTTAAGTGATTGATTTGAGTTTGCAAAATACATTTATGACTAGTCCAAGTCCTCTTTGAAATAACACAATACCACTTCACAAGTAGTGCAAATTACCTTATAATGGAGTATTATATATCCAATTCCTTTCTTCATCCCTTACAACATTGCTGTCATTCATTTCACTTATCCATAGGCTATAGTCACTGATTATTTTGTTGCTATTATCATTTTGAACAAATTATTATCTCTTACCTCAATTAAGAATAAGAGGGCTTCCCTGGTGGTGCAGTGGTTGAGAATCTGCCTGCCAATGCAGGGGACACGGGTTCGAGCCCTGGTCTGGGAAGATCCCACATGCCACAGAGCAACTAGGCCCGTGAGCCACAACTACTGAGCCTGCGCGTCTGGAGCCTGTGCTCCGCAACTAGAGAGGCCACGATAATGAGAGGCCCGCGCACCGTGATGAAGAGTGGCCCCCGCTTGCCACAACTAGAGAAAGCCCTCGCACAGAAACGAAGACCCAACACAGCCATAAATAAATAAATAAATAAGTAAGTAATTAAAAAAAAAAAAAGAAAACTGATTCCTTATAATACAGTCAAAAAAAAAAAGAATAAGAAAAATGAAAGATTTTATTTTACCTTCATTTATTCCTTCTCTAATATTTATAATATTTATAATATTTATGAGATCCAAGCTTTTGACCTATACATAATTTCCATTCTTTCTGAAGAATTTCTTTTAACATTTCTTGCAACGCAAGTCTTCTGGTGACAAATTCCCTCAATTTTTGTTACTTTTGGAGGTAATTTCACTGTATACTACTTCTTCAGCTCCTTTCTCTTTCTTCTTCTTTTATTCCCATTAATCAGATATCACACCATTTTTAACTGTCCCTTGGTTCTTGGATAACATGTTCTATCTTTTCCATTCCTTTTTTTTTTTTTAAAGGTAACTTACACTAAGTTTTCAGAGCTTCTCTCATGTTTCATACACCAAAGAGGTGTATTTTGGGGTGGTATATATTATTTATTTATTTATTTATTTATTTATTTATTTATTTATTTATTTATTTATTTATTTATGGCTGTGTTGGGTCTTCATTTCTGTGCGAGGGCTTTCTCTAGTCGCGGCAAGTGAGGGCCACTCTTCATCGTGGCGCGCAGGCCTCTCATTATCGTGGCCTCTCTTGTTGCAGAGCACAGGCTCCAGACACGCAGGCTCAGTAATTGTGGCTCATGGGCCTAATTGCGCAGCGGCATATGGGATCTTCCCAGACCAAGGCTCGAACCCGTGTCCCCTACATTGGCAGGCAGATTCTCAACCACTGTGCCACCAGGGAAGCCCCTTTTCCATTCCTTTTTATCTTTGCTTTTCATTTTGGAAAGTTTCTATTGACATATCTTCAACCTTACTGATTCTTGTTTGACTGAGTTCACTCTATTGATTAGCCTATGAAAGCAATTCTTTACCTCTGTTACAGAGTTTTTTATATCTAGCGCTTTCTTTTGATTCTTTCTTAAGAGTTTCTGTCTCTCTGCTTACATCACTCATCTATTCTTGCATGTTGTCCACTTTTTCCATTAGAGCCCTTAGCATATTAATCAAAATTGTATTAAGTTCCTAGTCTGAAATTTTCAACATCTCTGCTATATCTGAGTCTGTTTTGACACTTGGGTTCTATCTTTTTAAACTGTTTTTTGTTGTTGTTGTTTTAGTATGCCTTGTGTTTTTTTGAAAGCTGGACATGATGTGCTGGGTAAAAGTAACTGAATAGGTCTTTAGTATGAGGATTTATGTTTATGAGGATAGGAATTAAGCTGTGTTTAGAGTTTGCTGCAGCTGAATGTATCAGAGGCTATTTCCTCTAGTGCCCTTGGTTTTATCTCCCTTTTTGTGCAAAAATGCTATTGATGTGGTGGTAAAGGTGTGTGAGGGTGTATTCATTCTATATCCCTCTGATTAGGTTTCATTTTTAGTGAGTCTGTGCTCCTGGGCTGTGACCTTCACACAGGCTCCTCAGATTGTTTATCCTTTAGGTGGGTCAGAAAGGCTTGAGGGAACTGGAGTTGGGTATTTCCCTTCCTTTATGTGTCTTCTTGAAAGACACAAGCTGATAAAATTCACACAAGCAGAAATAGACTCTCTGTATAGGCCTATATCTCTTAAAGAAGTATAGGCCTATATCTATTAAAGAAATTGAATCAATAATTAATAACCTTCCTAATCAAAAAGCACCAGGTCCAGATGGTTGCACTGGTAAATTCTAACAACTATTCTGAGAAGAAATTATACCAATTCTTTACAGTCTCTTACAGAGGATAAGAGCAGAGAGAATATTTCCTAATTCTTTCTTTGAGATCAGGATTGTCCTAATACCAAAAACCAGACAAAAACTTTACAAGAAAAGAAAACTAAAGAACAATATCTTCCATAAATATAGATGCAAAACTCCTCAACAAAACATTAGCCAATTAAGTCCAACAATGTATAAAAAGAATTATACACCATGACTAAGTGGGATTTATCTCAAATATGTAAGGCTGGTTCAACACTAGAAAATCAATTCATATAATCCTTCATATCAATAGGCTAAAAAATTCAGATGACTATATTAATAGATACAGAAAAATAATTTGACAAAATCCAGCACAAACTTATGGTAAAACTCTCAGTAAACTAGGAATAGAGAGGAACTTTCTCAAGTTGATAAAGAATATTTATTTAAAAACCTATGCTAACATCATATTTAATCATGAGAAACTCAAAGCTTTACCACTAAGATCAAGTACAGTGCAAGGATGTCTCTTCTCACCACTCCTTTTCAACATCATACTAGAAATCATAGTTAATGCAATCAGACAAGAAAAGTAAAGAAAAGTTATACAGATTTGGAAAGAGAAATAAAACTGTCTTTGTTCACAGATGACATGATAATCTATGTAGAAAATCTGAAAGAATCAACCAAAAAACTCCTACTACTAATATGTGATTATAGCAAGGTTTCAGAATACAAGGTTAAAATACAAAAGTCAACCACTTTCTTATATATCATCAATGAAAAAGCAGAACTTGAAATTAAATTAAAAATACAGTATCATTTATGTTAACAACCCCCCCACCAAATGAAATACTTACGTATAAAGCTAACAAAATATGCATAAGATCTATACCAGGTAAACTACAAAACTCTGATGAATCAAATCAAAGAAGAGCTAAATAAAAGGAGGGACATTTCATGTTTATGGATAGGAAGGCTCAGTATTGTCAGGATGTCAGTTCTTCTCAGCTTGCTCTATAAATTCATTGTAATCCCAATCAAAATCCCAGCAAGTTATTTTGTGGATACTGACAAACTGATTCTAAACTTTATTTGGGGGAGTTCCCTGGTTGCCTAGTGGTTAAGATTCCAGGCTTTCACTGCTGTGGCTCGGGTTCAATACCTGCTTGGTCATGGAACTAGATCCCACATGCATGCCACAACTAAGAGTTTGCATGCCGCAACTAGAGTCCACATGCTGCAACTAAGGAGCCCGCCTGACACAATTAAGACCCAGTGCAACAAAATAAATAAATAAATAAATGTACAGTTCAATGATTTAAAAAAAGAAGATATACAGATGTTAAATAAGCATATGAAAAGATGCTCCACATCTTATGTCAGCAGGGAAATGCAAAATAAAACAACAATGAGATACTACTACACGTCTATTGGAATGTCTAAAATCCAGAACACTGAAAGCACCAAATGCTCATGCAGATGTGGAGCAAAAGGAATTCTCATTCATTGCTGGTGGGAATGCAAAATTGTACAGCCACTTTGGAAGACAGTTTGACAGTTTCGCACAAAACTGAACACACTTTACCATATGACAGCATTTGTGCTCCTTTCAACCCAAAGGACTTGAAAACTTATGCCCATACAAAAATCTCACATGGGTGCTTATAGCATCTTTATTTATAAATGGCAAATCTTGGAAGCAACCAAGATGTTCTTCAGTAGGTGAATGAATAAATAAACTGTGGTACATCCAGGCAATGGAATATTATTCAGTACTAAAGAGAAATGAGCTATTAAGCTATGAAAAGATATGGAGGGATTTAAAAAGCATATTATTAAGTGAAAGAAGCCAAAGGCTATATACTGTATGATTCTAACTATATGAAATTCTAGTAAAGGCAAAACTATGGAGGCAGGAAAAAGACAAGTTGTTGCCAAGGGTTAGGGTAAGGGAATGGGTGAATAGGCAGAGCACAGAGGATTTTCACAGAGGGTATCATAATGATGGATACATGTAATTATAAATCTTCCAAACTTATATAATGGACAACACCAATAGTGAACCCTAATGTAAACTATGGATTTAAGTGATTATGATGTGTCAATTTAGGTTTCTCAGTTATAACAAATGTACAATTCTGGTGGAGGATATTGATGATGGCGGAGGTTATGCAGGTATGGGGCAGGCAGTATATGAGAAATCTCTGTAGCTTTCTCTCAGTTTTGCTAGGAAACTGAAACTGCTCAAAAATTGGCATTCTTTTAAAAAATTCCTTTTTTGTCCTTTTAATATCCATGGGATCAGTAGTGATGTTCTGTCTTTCATTTCTGATACTAGTAATTTTGTCCTCTCTTTTTCTTAGTTAGCTTAGCTAGAGACTTATCAATTCCATTGATCTTTTCAAAAAACCAGCTTTTGGTTTTGTTGAGTTTCTCTATTAATATCCTGTTTTCAATTTTATTTATTTTTGCTCTAATTCTTATTTCTTTTCTTCTGCTTGCTTTAGTTTTACCTTGCTCTTTTTCTTTAATTTCCTAAGGTGGAAGTTTATTTTTTTAAAAACTTTATTAATTATTTATTTTTACAGTAGGTCCTTGTTTGTTATCTACTTTAAATATAGCAGTGTGTACATGTCAATCCCATACTCCCAATCTATCCCTCCCCCTCCCCCTTCCCTCCTGGTAACCATAAATTCATTCTCTAAGTCTGTGAGTCTGTTTCTATTTTGTAAATAAGTTCATCTGTATTCATTTTTTCTGTGATTTTGCATATAAGCAATATCATATGATATTTATCTTTCTCTGTCAGACTTATTTCCCTTAGTGTGATAATCTCCAGGTCCATCCATGTTGCTGCAAATGGCATGATTTCATTATTTTTAATGGCTGAGTAATATTCCATTGTATATATGTACCACATCTTCTTTATCCATTCATCTGTCAATGGACATTTAGGTTGTTTCCATGTTTTGGCTATTGTACACATTGCTGCAATGAACATTGGGGTGCATGTTTCCTTTTGAACCATGTTTTCCTCCAGATATATGCCCAGGAGTGGGATTGCTGGATCATATGGTAGCTCTATTTTTAATTTTTTAAGGAACCTCCATACTGTTCTCCATAGTGGCTGTACCAATTTACATTCCCACTAACAGTGTAGGAGGTTCCCTTTTCTCCACACCCTCTTCACCATTTATTGTTTGTAGACTTTTTAAATGATGGCCATTCTGACTGGTGTGAGGTGATATCTCATTGTAGTTTTGATTTGCATTTCTTTAATAATTAGTGATATTGAGCATCTTTTCATGTGCCTCTTGGCCATCTGTATGTCTTCTTTGGAAAATTGTCTATTTAGGTCTTCTGCCCATTTTTTGATTGGGTTGTTTGTTTTTTTGATATTGGGCAGCATGTGTTGTTTGTAAATTTTGGAGACTAATCCCTTGTCGCACATCATATCAAATATTTTCTCCCATTCTGTGGGTTGTCTTTTCACTTTGTTTGTGGTTTCCTTTGTTGTGCAAAAGTTTTTGAGTGTAATTAGGTACCATTTGTTTACTTTTGTTTTTATTTCCATTACTCTGGGAGACGGCTCAAAAAGATATTGCTGCAATTTATGTCAAAGAATGTTCTGCCTGTGTTTTCCTCTAAGAGTTTTATAGTATTTGGTCTTACCTTTAGGTGTTTAATCCATTTTGAATTTATTTTTTGTATGGTGTTAAAGAATGTTCTAGTTTCATTTTTTTACATGCAGCTTCCTAAGGTGGAAGTTTAGATTATTGATTTTAGCTGTTTCTTCTCTCTTAATCTATGCATTTAATATCATAAGTTTCCCTTTAAGCACTAATTTGCTGCATCTCATAACTTTTGATGAATTATACTTTCAAAATACTTTAAAATTTTCTCCTAAGACTTTTTTGATACATGTGTTATTTAGCAATGTGTTGCAAAGTCTCCAAAAATTTTGGAATTTTTCAGCTCCTTTTTTGTTGCTGATTTCTAGTTTAATTCCACTGTTGTCTGAGAACATACTTTATTTAATTTGTATTCCTGTAAATTTGTTAAGACCTGTTTAATGGCCCAGAATGTGATCTATCTTGGTGAATGTTCCATGTGAGCTTGAGTTCAATGTGTATTCTGCTGTTGTTTGATGAATTATTTTGTAAATGTCAATTATGTCCTGTGGATTGATGGTGCTGGTGAGTTCAAATATATCATTACTGATTTTATGCCTATAGGATCTTTCAATTAGTGATAGAGGAATACTGAAGTCTCCAATAGTAACAGTGAATTTGACTATTTCTCTTTTCAGTTCTACCAGTTTTTTTTTCCTGGTTTCATTGAGAAATAATTGACACACATTACTGTATAAGTAAGTTTAAGGTGTACAGTATGGTGGTTTGATTTACATATATTGTGAAATGATTACCACAATAAGGTTTAGTTAACATCTATTATCTCACATAGATACAATAAATAGAAAAGAAAAAAGCAATCTTTAAATTTATAAATATTATGAGATGAAAATTTAATACCTCCTCCCCTCATTCCTCATCTTCTATCCAAAAATTTTATCATACTTTAAATTATATCAATAATTAGTGTTTGCATCATTATAACAATGTAAATATAGTTCACTGCAGAACCTTTTAGAATACTGTGATTATATATCCTTTTAAAAAATAGAAGTATAATTGACCTACAGCACTATATTAGTTCCAGGTACACAACTTAGTGATTCAATATTTCTGTACATTACAAAATGATCACCACAGTAAGTCTAGCTACCATCGGTGACCATACAAAGTTATTACAATATTATTGACTATATTCCTAATGCTGTACATTTCATCCCCATGACTCAGTTATTTTGTAACTAGAAGTTTGTACCTCTTAATCTCCTTTACCTATTTCACTCAACCCCCCATCCTCCTCTCCTCTGGCAACCATCTGTTTGTTTTCTGTATCTATGAGTCTTTCTGGTTTGTGTTTTTGTTGTTGTTCATTTGTTTCAGATTCCACAGATAAGTGAAATCATACAGTATTCGTCTTTGTCTGATTTATTTCACTTAGCATAATACCCTCAAGGCCCATCCGTGTTGTTGCAAACGGCAAGATTCCATTCTTTTTTATGGCTGAGTAGTATTCCATTGTATGTATATGTGTATGAACATATATATATGTATTCATACATCTGTGTGAATATATATTCATATGTCTTCTTTATCCGTTCAATCTGTTGATGGACACTTAGGTTGCATCCATATCTTGGCTATTGTAAATAATGCTGCTATGAACATTGGGGTACATGTATCTTTTTGAATTAAGTTTTTTCATTTTCTTCAGATTTATACCCAGAAGTAGAATTGCTGGATCATATGGTAGCTTTTTTTAAAAATAAATTTATTTATTTTATTTATTTATTTTTGGCTGTGTTGGGTCTTCATTGCTGGGTGTGGGCTTTCTCTAATTGTGGCGAACGGGGGCTACTCTTCGTTGCAGAACAGGGACTCTAGGTGCGTGGGCTTCAGTAGTTGTGGTGCGTGGGCTCAGTAGTTGTGGCTTGCAGGCTCTAGAGCACAGGTTCAGTAGTTGTGGCCCATTGGCTTAGTTGTGCCATGGCACATGGAATCTTCCCAGACCAGGGCTCGAACCTGCGTCTCCTGCATTGGCAGGTGGATTCTTAACCACTGCACCACCAGGGAAGCCCCATATGGTAGTTTTATTTTTAGTTTTTTGAGGAACCTCCATACTGTTTTCCTCAGTGGCTGCCCCAATTTACATTCCCACCAACAGTGTACAAGTGTTCCTTTTTTCTCCATATCTTTGCCAACATTTGTTATTTGTGTTCTTTTTTTTAAATTTTTAAAATTTTTTTATTTTTTTTGTGTGTTCTTTTTGATAGTAGCCATTCTGACAGGTGTGAGGTGGTATCTCATTGCAATTTTGATTTGTATTTCTCTGATGGTTAATGATGTTGAGCATCTTTTCCTGTGCTTGTTAACCATCTGTAAGTCTTCTTTGGAAAAATGTCTATTCAGATCTTCTGCCCCACTCCCTTTTATTTTTTGGCCATGCCACATGGCTTGCATGATCTTAGTTCCCCGACCAGGAATTGAACCCTGGCCCAAGGCAGTGAAAGCACCAAGTCCTAACCACTGGACTACCAGGGAATTTCCCTCTGCCCATTTTTAGATTGGTTTGTTTGTTTGTTTGTTTTTTGATAGTGAGTTTTATATATTTTAGATATTAACCCCTTATCAGCAATAGCATTTGCAAATATATTCACCCATTCAGTAGGTTGTCTTTTAATTTTTTTAAAAAGATTTTTTTGATGTGGACCATTTTTAAAGTCTTTATTGAATTTGTTACAATATTACTTCTGTTTTATGTTTTGGTGTTTTGGTCATGAGGCATGTGGGATCTTAGCTCCCTGCCCAGAGATCGAACCCCAGTGCTGCACCCCAGCACTGGAAGGCAAAGTCTTAACTACTGGACAGCCAGGGAAGTCCCCTCTTTTCATTTTTTTTGATGGTTTCCTTTGCTGTGCAAAACCTCTAGCTTTATTTTGATTTATGTTAGCATGCTATATCTTTCTCTGTTACTTTAATTTGATCTATTTGTGTCTTAAAATTTTTTTTTGTTTAGTTTGAATCCACAGCTTTATTTAGAAATAATTAATATATAACATTATGTAAACTTTAGCTGTACCGTGTAATGATTTGATACACATATATATTAGAAAATGATTACCACACAAGGTTAGTTAATACATCCATCATCTCGCACAATTACAGTTTTTTATCGTGATATAATGGACATATAACATATCAGTTTCAGGTGTACAACATAATGACTTGATATATATGTATACATAGTGCATATATATATAACAAAATGATCACTATTATAAGTCTAATTATATCCATTACCTCACAGTAACAATTTTTTTCTTGTGATGAGAACTTTTAATATCTACCATCAGCAACTCTCAAATATACAGTACACTATTATTAACTATTTTCACCATACTGTACATTATGTCCCCAGGACTCATTTATTTTATAATTGGAAGTTTGTACCTTTTTTAAAAAATAAATGTATGTATGTGTGTATGTATGTATGTATGTATGTATGTATTTATGGCTCCGTTGGATCTTTGTTGCTGTGCGTGGGCTTTCTGTAGTTGTAGCTAGCAGGGGCTACTCTTCATTGCGGTGCATGGGCTTCTCATTGCGGTGACTTCTCTTGTTGCGGAGCATGGGCTCTAGGCATGTGGGCTTCAGTAGTTGTGGCTCATGGGCTCAGTAGTTGTGGCTCACGGACTCTAGAGTGCAGGCTCAGTAGCTGTGGTGCACGGGCTTAGTTGCTCCATGGCATGTGGGATCTTCCTAGACCAGGGCTCAAACCCATGTCCCCTGCATTGGCAGGCAGATTCTTAACCACTGTGCCACGAGGGAAGTCCCAGAAGTTTGTACCTTTTGACTCCCTTCACCTCATTCAACCACCCCCACCCCCATGGCTGACAACCACGAATTTGTCTGAGTTCAATTTTTTCCTTCTTTCTTTTTAAAATTTTCAAATATAAGTGAGATCATACAGTATTTGTCTTTCTCTGTTTGACTTATTTCACTTAGCATAATGCCCTCAAGGTCCATCCATGATGTTGCAAATGGCAGGGTTTCCTTCTTTTTATGGATTAATAATTTTCCATTATATATACATATGAAGGTCTATACAGATCCTTTTCCCATTATTTAATTGAATTATGTCTTTTTGCTATTGAGCTGTATGAGTTCTTTATATATTTTGGATATCAATCCCTTGTCAGAAATAATTGATATATAACATTGTGTAAGTTTAAAGAGTACCTTTCTCTCTACCTGGAGATAGTAGTGGATTTCACAGGTTAAGTGCTCCCCCCTATGCTGCCCCCCTACTCCCTCCCAGACTTTAGATTCCAATGGTAAGTAAGTTTTTGTTACATGTACTTCTGACAAACTGGCTATAAATCAGAGGTTCCCGTGATCTCCTCCTTGGTTTCCATTAATTTGCTAGAGTGGCTCACAGAACTCAGAGAGACATTTTACTTACTAGATTACCAGTTTATTATAAAAGGGCAAGGTATGGGGAATAAGCACTGCACTTCCATGTCCTCTCTGAGAGCGTCACTCTTCCCAAATCTCCATGTGTTCACCAATTCAGAAACTCTCTGAACCCCACCTTTTTGGATTTTTATGGAGGTGTCATTTCATAGGCATGATTGATTAAATTGTTGGCCACTGGTGCTTGATTCAGACTCTCTCCCCTCTCTGGAGGTCAGTGGGGTGAGACTGAAAGGTAGGAGTTCAGGGTCCCCTGGTTAGCTCCCCTGATAACTAGCCCCCATCCTTAGGTGTTTTCCCAAAGTCACCTCATTAATATAACAAAAGACAACTTTTTCATTCTTATCACTCAGGAAATTCCAAATGTTTTAGTAGCTTTGTGCCAGGAGTGGGGGGCCAAAGACCAAATATATATATTTCTTTTTATAAATCGCAATATCACAGCTTCCGAACCATTTGTTGTGTTACCATGTCTAAGCTTGTACTGCTTGCCCACAACAGGCCAATATGTCGAGAGACAAGGTATTGGGGCAAGGAACAGAGACTTTATTTGGAAAGTCAGAAAATCGAGAAGATGGCTGGCTAATGTCCTAAAGAACCACCTTAACTTGGAATAGAATTCAGGCTTCTTTTATGTTAAGGGAAAGGGGAAGCAGGAGGATTAAAGGGTAAAAGTGGAGTGCAGACTTCTTGGAGCCACCTGGCCTTCAAGGGAAGCATAACATTTCGTTGTCTTTCTGCTTGTTCATGTAGGCTGGATCACAAGCCTCCTGTAACAACTTAAAATTGTTAGCAGTTATTTTTACTCTACCATTCTTATCTCTGCTTATTAGCAAGATTTCTGGGCTGAAAGCGAACTTATCTACAACAAGTAGTAGTCATAACTATCTCAGGACCAGGGGATGGAAACTTTCCTCAGGGAACTTAATGAGCTATTTGGGCACAAGCAATATTTCTCTAATATTTAACTCTTTATGTGCAGGACTAGAGTAATAGAGTATAAGCTAAAAAATGAGGGAGGCTGTTCCAACTTGGTGTTAGTTCTGTTCTTCCTCTGTTACAGTTGGAAAGACTATCCTTCTGCCATTGAATTGTTTTTGCAACTTTGTCAAAAATCAGTTGGCTGTACTTGTGTACTATTTCTGGGTTCCCAATTCTTTTTCTTTGAACTGTCTATCTCTTTGCTAATATCACACTGTCTTGACTACTGTAGCTATATAATAAGTCTAAAAAATGAGTAGAATGATTTCCACTTTATTTTGTCTCAAAATTATTTTATTGAGCTGGCTGGGTCTTCCAGGGCTAGGTAGAATTAGAGTGGTGAGAACAAACATATTTGCCTTGTTCCCAAACTTAGGGGGAAAGCATTCAGTCTTTCATAATTTAATTTGATATTAGCTATAGTTTCCCCCCCTAACTTATGAAGTTAGGAAGTTCACCTCTACTCTTAATTCCTGACAGTTAAAAGAAAACAAGAAATGACTGTTCAATTTTGTCAAATGCCTTTTCTGCATCAATTGATGTGATCATGTGATATCTTTAATTTTATCCTGTTAATATGATGGATTACAATGATTGATTACATTGATTTAATTTATTCCATGACTTAATAAACACCACTTGGTAATAGTGTGTGATTATTTTTTATATATTTGTTAAAAACAAAATAACAGGCCCAAAATGGAGTCACTTATGCTAAACATCATGTCACCAAACTGACACATACCTTAATTACAGTTTCAGCTCTCCAAGAAATAAAATCTTAAGCCAGTCAATACGGAATCACCTGATCAGCATTTGTTAGGTAATCTGCCTGATAGATCCCTGTCATTCCCTAAAGGAAAGTAATCTTGCAATAACCAATCTGCTTTCTGCCTAATGTAACTTCCTTGTTTCTGCTCTCTTCTGCCCATAAAAAAATTTCATTTGCACAGCTTCTCAGAGCTCCTTTCTATCTGCTAGAAAGCTCCTTTCTATCTGCTAGGTTGGATGCTGCCAGATTCATGAATCGTTGAATAAAGCCAATAAGATCTTTAAAATTTACTCAGCTGAATTTTATTTTTAACATATTTAAAAATTCTATTTGCTAATACTTTGTTAAGGATTTTTTCCTTATCAACATTCATGAAGTATATTGATCTGCATTCTTTTTTTGTTTTTTTGGTACTGTCTTTCATTTTGGTATCAGGGCAATACTGACCTCATGAAGTTAGTTGGAATGTGTTCCTTTTTATTGTTTGTTCTGAAAGAGATTGTGTAGAATTTGTGTTAATGTTTAAATGTTTGTTAGAAATCTCCAATGAAGACATCTGGGTCTGAAGATTTCATTTTCAGATGTTTAAATTTTGACTTCAATTATAGGGCTACTCAACATATTTATTTTTTGCTGTGAAAGTTGTTGGAGTTTGTGCTTTTATGAGCAATTGGTGTATTTTTCTAAGTTGTCAAATTTATGTGTGTAGAATGGTTTTTGGTATCCTCTTTTTTTTTTAACATCTTTATTGGAGTATAATTACTTTACAATGGTGTGTTAGTTTCTGCTTTATAACAAAGTGAATCAGCTATACATATACATATATCCCCATATCTCCTCCCTCTTGCATCTCCCTCCCAACCTCCCTATCCCACCCCTCTAGATGGTCACAAAGCACCGAGCTGATCTCCCTGTGCTATGCAGCTGCTTCCCACTAGCTATCGATTTTACATTTGGTAGTGTATATATGTCAATGCCACTCTCTCACTTTGTCCCAGCTTACCCTTCCCCTTCCCCATGTCCTCAAGTCCATTCTCTAGTAGGTCTGCGTCTTTATTCCCATCCTGCCCATAAGTTCTTCATGACCATTTTTTTTTTTTTTAGATTCCATATATATGTGTTAGCATACGGTATTTGTTTTTCTCTTTCTGATTTACTTCACTCTGTATGACAGACTCTAGGTCCATCCACCTCACTACAAATAACTCAATTTTGTTTCTTTTTATGGCTGAGTAATAGTCCATTGTATATATGTGCCACATCTTCTTTATCCATTCATCTGTCGATGGACACTTATGTTGCTTCCATGTCCTGGCTACTGTAAATAGAGCTGCAATGAACATTGTGTTACATGACTCTTTTTGAGTTATGGTTTTCTCAGGGTATAAGCCCAATAGTGGGATTTCTGGGTCATATGGTAGTTCTATTGGTATTCTCTTTTTATTCTTTTGTTATCTGTAGGATCTACAGTGGTATCTTATATTTCATTCTTGTTTTTGGTAACTTACGTCTCTTCTAGAGGCTTGTCAATTTTATCACACTTTCCATAGAACTAGCTTATTGTTTTGTTTTCTCTATTGTTTATTGTTTTTTCAATTGTATTATTTTTTGCTCATATTTTTATTATTTACTTCCTTCTTGTTTATATTTTGCTCTTCCTCTTCCAGTTTATTAATGTGGGAACTTAGGTTATTGATTCGAGAATTTTCTTCTTTTCTAATGTAAACATTTAGCAGTATAAAATTCCTCTCACCACTACTTTACTTGCAAAGTACAAATTTTGATACATTTTTTTTCCACTTTCATTCATTTCAATATATTTTTTAAATTTCCTTGAGTCTTCTCTTTTGACCCATGGATTATTTAGAATTGTGTTGTTTAATTTACAAGTGTTAATTTCCCATTGTCTTTCTGTTACTGATTTCTTGTTTGATTCTATTGTGTCCAGGGAACATACTCCTGATGGAGAAAATTTTCACATACTGAGGTATGGAGAATTCATTTTGGCTTATACATGGTTCAGCCTGAACTTTGGGTGAACTAAAGCAGCCTGACTCATGGCCTGTCAAGTACATACAGCGCATCTGCTTTAACCATTAAGGCAAAGAATGTCTGTTTCAAAGATAAGGATAAATAACTCCCATCCTATAGCATCCAGTGTTAACACTCCCTCGAAGATAAAGTTCCCTTTCCAGACACCAGGGTCCTGCTCTCTTGCTGTATATGTAATAAATCTGTCTCTTTTGAAAGCTTGAAGGAATATACCCCTGTCATATTTGATGTATGCTCTTTGTTCTGTTAAGGTTTAAGCTTATGCTAAAAACCATGCTTCAGGGGAGTGGTTCCTCAGACCTATTTGAGAAGCTGTCTCCTGGGCTACAGTTCTCAGTTTGGCTCAAATAAAACTCTTTTATATTCCTGTGTTAGACTGTTTACTGATTATTTCCATCAATACTCTCTAAGATTTCAGTTCTATTAAATTTGATAAGATTTGTTTTACAGCCCAGCTTATGGTATCCCTTGGTAAATGCTCTATAGGTGCTTGCATAGAATGTTTATTCTACTGTTTGGGGGTGGAGTGTTTAATAATTGCTGATTAGATATTATTGTTTGACGGTGTTTGAAGCCACAGGAGTAGGGAAAAGGCCTGGGGCTGCTTGGGGTGACTGACTCTGGTCACCCAGAACTCTGGGTTGTTCCTGGTTTAATTCCAGGATACATACCTCTGGTCCACCTTTCCTCCTGACAACTCTTTAACTACACACAAGTCTACGTCACTTCAACATGGCCGCCCACAGGCCTGAGTGACTACAGGGGCGCAGCCATAATGACTTCAAATTTAAGACATTTAGAGAGGGGCGGGGTTCAGCAGAGCGCCATGTTGGATACTGGCAAGTTTTGGCAAAGAAGCCGCTACTGAGCATGCGCACACCCAGGAGGCGCCTAAGGAATTCCGCAAGGACAGGGAGGGATCCAGAAGAAGGAAGTGGGTGCTGTTGTCGTTCCAGTGATTAAATGACCACTGTCTTGAAAGAGCGTGGGTGAGGGGCTGGTGAGTGCCGGGGGTTTCCGAGGGCTGAATGAAGAGGTGTCGCTGATGTCCGTGAAGAACAATCGGGTCAGTGATGGAGGCGGTCAGTGGATGGAATAATAGGGGTCGGTGTGGTCTTGATGGTGGCTTCCCGGCAGATTGATAGTGGGGTCTTTAATGGTGGATCCGCGGAGACATGGGGTGGGAGTGATGGGGTCTATAATGGTGGATTCCCAGGAGGAGTGATGGGGTCTGTGGGATCTTTGATGTTGGATCTCTGGACGGATTCCCGGAGTCTGTGGGGGGTGGGGAGGATAACTGTGGGGCCTGAGTAATGAAGGCTCTGAGGGGGAAGGATGCTAGATCTTCATTGATTTCCTCTCTTTTTTCTGCTTACTGGTTTGTTTCTATTCCTGATATTTTAAAAGTTGTCGATGGAAATAATCAATAAATAATCATAATAGGAGTAGAAAAGAGTTTTATTTGAGCCAAACTGAGGACTGTAGCCCAGGAGATAGCGTCTCAGAAGGCTCTGAGAAACAGCTGGGTTGAAGCATGATTTTCAGCATAGTCTTATACCTTATCAGAACAAAAATCATACATCAAACATGACAGGGATATATTCCTTCAAGGTCTTAAGAGCACCAGATTTAGTACATATAAAGTGAGACAGCAGGACCCTGGTGTCTAGGAAGGGGATGCCATGGGAAGGGAGTTATTTATTTTTATCTTCGAAACAGACTTCTTTACTTTAATGGTTAAAGCAGATGTGCTGTGTGTGTTCACGCAAGTTCAGGCAGAATCATGTATAATCCAGAATGACTTCCCCATACCTCAATATGTGAAAATTTTCTTTATCATTATCATGGTACACTTTGCTAGAGATTTAAAAAATATATGGGGTTGCATTTCAATTTACCTTATTTTGATCCCTTCCATATCCAGATTAGTAGCTACTGTGTCATTCATAATATTTATGTATCATTTTTCTTTCCCTTTTTTACTATCAGTCATCTCAAGGTTTACTTTACTGGTCATTTTGAAGTACCAATTGTGTTTATACTCTCTACTGTTTTTATATTAATTTTATCTTTTTCTTTTTAGATAGTTTCTCTTTTATCTCCGTTTTATGTGAATTGTCATTCTTTCCCTTATTTTCCCAGTTTTATACTGGATACGTTTAGAGGTATAAAGTTTCTTTTATATACATCTTTATCTTTGAAATGTATAATTTCAGTTTGATGTTCCACTTTGATCCTGAGTTATTGGAGTTTCTTCATTCCCAAATTATTGATATGTTTTAATTGTTTATTTTAAATTTTATTATATTGTCATAAACTGTAGACTACAAAGTCTCAACTTTTAAAAATTTATCAAGATTTTCCTTGAAGACAAGTTACACAAGTTACATTGAACTTTGTTCAATGGCTATAGGAGAAAGTATGTTTTCTGTTTGTGTGGTACAAACTTCTCTTAATGTATATTAAATATAGCCTGTTCGTATTTTTCAAGTTTTTTTCTTTCCTATTTTTGGTCTACTTGATTCATCACATTCTGAAAAAGGTATAATAGTAATCTCTCACTAATAATTCACTTTGTAGTTCTATGTGCTTTTTTGCTAGCTTTATTTGTGTGTGTTTGGGGGAGAGACGTGCATAAACCTAATGGTTAATGCATATTGTATCATTTTTTTCATTTATTGGATGCTATTATTATAGGATCCCTCTTTTCAACAAAAAGCAATTTCAATTTTGAATTTCACTTTGGTATTTATATTGCTATCCCTGCTTTCACATTCATTTCATTTGGATGATTTACCTTTGTCCAGGGCTTTATTTTATATTTCTATTTGCCTCATTGTTTAGGTTAACTACTTATAATAGATACATTTTGGTTTTCTCAAATCCAACCTATAACCTAGTCTTTGTTTGTCAATAGGATAATTTTACCTTTTCAGTTTAGTGTAATAATGATTTACCTGATTTTTATACCTTCTGTTTTAATGTTTACTATTTATTTTAACTCATTTTCTTTTCCTTTTTCATACTTTTATTGGGTTGATGAAATTTCTGTTCATTGTTTCCATTCTACACCCCAGATAACTCCTGTTTTTTTCCTGAGATAGTTAGAAATGTTTTGTCATAGGATAGTATTATTAATTTTCCATTTAATGGCTTCCTTATCACATTGTCATCATCTTTTTTTAATAATTATATATCTCTTGCAAAAATTATTGCTGAACAATGTTTCTATTTGCTGTTTCTCATCTGATTTATTTTACATTTGTTTGGAATACTTTTGTGGGTATTTTCCTCAGGTAATGATAAGAGATATTCTGCAAGTGTTTTATTTCTGAAAATGTCTTTGGCCCTAACAGAGAAGTGGTTCTTTAGATGCTGCTTCTGATGTCAGTTAGCTTTCATTACTGCAGATGGGGCATCTTGATCTTCTTAATTCTTTTTCTGTAAATAATCTGTTCTTTCACACATGATTTAGATTTAGATGTGTTTTAGATTTTAAAATTTACCTTTAAAATTCAAGAATATTCCTAGGTTTGTTCACTGATTGAGCTCCAACTGGTGTGCGTGTTTGCATGTAAATTTGTTGGAAAGGCTAATGGTGTAGGCCTAGTGAATGGTGTGGATAGTGGTAGGAGTCCTTGGGTGATTTCTCAGAGTCCATCGCAGGTGCAGGTATGTCTGGAATTGCAGTCTTGGGATCACTGATGGAGATGCTTTGTGGGTAGTGTGGACAAAGAACACTGCCTGCCATTTCAGTAAACAAAGGATGGTGTGGCTATCAAGCCATCAGCCACTGCAGCCACCCCCAACTGTGCATCCAGAGGGGAATCCAGAATGGGGAAAAGCAGGATATTGGCCCTAGATAGTTAGATGCATGTCAAAGGAATGATTTCAGTGAGCCCAGACTCTTGCATCTCCCATATATAGGAAAGGGCTCAATTCATTAACTGGAGATGTCTGGATTTTCTTTAATTGACAGTAATCTTTTGATGTTCCAATTAGATGGTTTTGGTTTTGTTTTGTTTTGCAAAAACTCATGTATATTCTGGCTCCTACCTTACCTCTTTGGAACAGTCCCTCAGAGCTATCTGAGGGGCTGTATCCTGGGCTTAAGCCCTCAGTAAGTCTGCCGAATAAATAATAATCCTCACCTTTTAGCCTGTGCATTTTTTTTTCAGTCGACAGTAGTGATAAAAGTGTGGAGACCAGTTATTGGTACATGTGGTATTGTGATATAATAAGAAATATATATTTTGGTTTTCATCCACAGTTCCCAGCATATAGCTCCTAATGCCTTTATAATTTCCTAAGTGATAAGGGCTATAGGGGCTTCTTTTGTTCCTGTGTCTTGAAATAGCACCAAAGGGATAGGGTGAAATTAGTGGGAGTTTTTTACTATAAAAAGTTCCTTTCAACCACACCTGAAGTGATGTTTGGAAAGCCCCTAGTGAATTGCTGGATGGGGGCTGGTTGCCAGGGGAACCAAGCAAATTATTAGAGTTTTAGAACTTGAAACCCACTCCCTGGCTGGAGGTTGAATCAGTCGCCAATGGCCAGTTATTTAATCAATCATTTGTACATAGTGAAGCCTCTATAAAAACCCAAAAGGGTGGGTTTTGGAGAGTTTCTGGATTGAACATGTGGAGATTCTGGGAGAGTGATGCACTGCTTCTGACGTATCTTGCCATAACCATCTCTTCTATTCTACCTGGCTGTTTCTGAGTTATATTCTTTTATAATAAATTGGTAATCTAATAAGTAAAATATTTTCTTGAGTTCTATGAGCTGCTCTAGCAAATTAATGGAGACTGAGGAGGAGGTCATGGGAACCTCTGATTATAACCGATTGGTCAGAGCACAAGTAACAACCTGAACTTGTGATTGGCATCTGAAGTTGGGGTGGGACAGTCTCATAGGACTAAGCCCTTAACCTGTGTGATCTAGTGCTAACTCTTAAGTAGATGGTGTCAGAACTGAGTTAAATTGTAGGACACCCAGCTGGTGTTGTAGAATTGCTTGGTTTGGGGACCCCTCCTCCCAACACACACAATACACACACACACACACACACACACTTGGTGGCCAGAAGTGTTGAGAATAGAGGAAAAACACACAAGAGGAGTTTTTCCTTTTCAGGGCATGATTGATGTAGAACCAGGACCATGAGGTAGAGATGTTGGAGGTTCTGTGATCAGGGACTATAGAACGAGTGATTGTGATCTCATGGAGACAGCAGTGAGTAGTGGCTTGAAGCGAGATCCTAGTTCCATGCCCAGGAATTGGACCTGGGTAGCCTGGATGAAAACCAAGAATCCTAGCCCCTAGACCAGCAAGGGCAAAGTTTCCCTGGCTCTTGCCCCGTTTGAAAGCAAGAATGTTTCAAGGAGGCAGAAACCGTAAAAACAGGTACAAAGTTTATTATTAGAGACACAGCACAACATATGGGAGAGACACAGAGAAACAGTTCGTGTAGTTAAGACAGAAGCAAGGCAGAGATACACACCCGGAGAGAAAGAGTATGGGCGTCCTCCCTAATGAGGAGGAGTGAAGTAAAGAGGTGGTTAAATCATTTACATAAGGCATTTCGTCTGGATCTTTTCTTATCTTTGACCAGTTATCTCACTTCTTTTTCCACACCTGACCTATCCTAGGTCCCACCGTCACATGCATGCACATCTTTTTGCCAAGGTGGATTCCAGTGCAGAAGCCTGTGGGAAGGTTGACATCACCTATTATGGGGTGGCACCCCCTCCCTTTTTTGACCCCTGAGGAGCCTTTCTATGCATGTGTAGTTGGGGAGGTCTCCTTGACCTCAAACATGAGAAATATGTGGTCTATTTATCGTTTATCTGGGCAGGACTCAGCTCCTATCTGCCCCTGCCATTACTGTTATCTTAAAGTGTCCACTGGAGGCAAAGTGCAGCTGTTTACCCTGTTCCTGTGTTATTTCTATCTGGAAGTGTAAACAGGAAGATGGCTGTAAATGTCTAACCTGGAGCCCATCTATTTCTTGCCTCAAGAAATATAAACAGAGGCTAGTTGTAAACGTCTAGCCTGGAACCCATCTATCTTCTGCCTCAATTGCGGCCTGTGGAAAGCAGGACAAGGGAACCAGTGATTCTGATGTGTGAGTAATGGCTACTGGGGTGAGGTCAGTGTGCAGCAGTTGACAACTGTAGTAAGCAGATTGAGGAGTGGGAGTGAGGAACTGAGTGTCACGGTTGGTGATGACTTGAGGGGCTGGTGAAGTCAGATAATGTTTGATACAGTAATTGCATTCTATGTGGATTACTGATTTTGTAATAATAGCAGTAATTAATATTTAACAAGCACTTATGTGCCACACATGGACTGAGTGCTTTTCAAATATTATAAAATTGGTTTGTTTATCTTATAAGGATGAGGAACTGAGACTGAAGTAAGTTCTTCAGATTGTCACAGCTAGAAGGTGGAAGACCTGGGATTCAAATGTACATTGATTTGGCTCCACACCTCATATATTTCCCCTGTGCCACCCTGTTCCACGCTGTTTGATGCACTCTTGGGAGGACAGCTGAGAGGCTGTCACTGAGTGGCACTCTCTCTGTCAGAATCCCTTTGTGTTTCCACAGAGCCCTGAGGTCAGACCACTTAGTTGAGCCTTCAGGATCATTTTTTCAGACTCCAGCCCAACTTGGCCTGATAATCACTGGCAGTCTTTGGACCCTCACTCAACTTAGGGTTCCTGGGAAGATTGGAGTTTTAAGAAAACACAGAGGTGAGGCTCATTGTGAACATGCCAGCCAAAAAGAGCTTGTCTCATAGATTCCATATCCAGTTCAAATCCTGGCTTGGCAGAAATGTGACAGTTCCTGCGAGTGGGGAGGGGGAAGCCCAGAAGTACGAATCTTCTCAGAGGTGGACTTGCTGAAACAAAGCATGATCCTTTGCAATGTGAACAATGCATGGCTCATGTCATGTACTCCAAGGCTGTTCCCTGTAGTGGGAGAGGATTTAATTTTTTAAGTTTTTATTATAGAAAATTTCAAACATACAGGAAAGTAGAGAAAATGTTGTAATGAACCTACAAATGCCCTCATCACCCAGTCTCAATAATTATCAACTATTTGCCAGTGTTGTTTCACCTATCTCTTCTCACTTGCTTTGTTTTAGTTATAATATCTTAAAACAAATCTTGGATACCATGTCATTTCACCCACAAATACTTTAGCATGCAAATCCAACGGATGTGGACTTTCCCCCCCCCACATAACCCCCAGGCCATTACTCACCTAACAAAAGTTACATTAACTCCCTAATGTCATCTGATATTCAATCTGTAGTCAGAGTTCTCTGATTATTGTGGACAAAGAAAGTTGTCACCTGCCATATCAGTAAACAAAGGATGTTGTGGTCAACAATCCATCAGCCACTGTACTCGCCCCCAACTGTGCACCCTGAGGGGATTCAGGATGGAAAAAACCAGGATACTGGCCCTAGATATTTAAGGTGCATATCAAAGCCATGATTTAATGAGCCCAGACTCTCAAATCTTCCCATACATAGAGAACTGCTAAATTCATTAACTTGAGATGTCTGGATTTTCTTTTTCTTTTCTTTTTTTAAAATTTTTATTGGATATAGTTGATTTACAATGTTGTGTTAGTTTCAGGTGTACAGCAAAGTGAATCAGTTATACATATACATATATCCACTTTTTTTTAGATTCTTTTCCCATATAGGCCATTAGAGTGGATTTTCTTTAACAGTAATCTTTTCATGTTCCAACTACCTATTTTTTTTTTGTAAAAACTCCTATATATCCTGGCTCCTCCCTTACCTTTTCGGAACAGTCCCTCAGAGCTATCTGAGAGGCTGCATCCTGGGCTTTAGTTCTCAGCAAGTCCGCCGAATAAAACATAATTCTCACCTTTTAGGTTGTGCATTTTTTTCAGCTGATGTTATCTAAAAAATGACTTTTTAAAACTTTTTTCCTATGAAAATTAAAAAAATACAAATGTAGAGAAAGTAGTATAAAGAAGCTTCATTTAGGGGACTTCCCTGGTGGTCCAGTGGTAGAGAATCCGCCTTCTGATGCAGGGGATGTGGGTTCGATCCCTGGTCAGGGAACTAGGATCCCACATGCCACGGGGCAACTAAGCCCGTGCACCACAGCTACTGAGCTTGTGCGCCTCAACTAGAGAGCCCATGTGCCGCAAACTACAAAGCCCATGTGCTCTGGAGCCCACGTGCCATAACTAGAGAAGAGAAAAACCCCACGCCACAACTAGAGAGAAGCCCTCACGCCGCAATTACCCATCAGTTTTCACAATTATCAACTCATGCCCAGTCATTTGTCATCTATCCCTTCCTCCAACATTTCTTCTCTTCTGCTGGATTATTTTGAAGCAAATCTCAAAGATTTTGTCATTTTATCCATAAATATTTCAATATGTAAAATTCCTTTAATAAAAATAGCCATGGTGCTATTATCACACCTTAAAAAATTACAATACAATTTGAAGTATCATTTTATGTGGATTGGATTGGTAAGATTTAGAGGCTTGATCAAATTCAGATTCCTTTTTTTGTTTTTGTTTTTTGGGGAGCAAGACTACTTCCCAGGTGATATACTTGATCAGGAGGCACATAATGTCTGATTATCTGTTTTGTGATGTGAGCAGCCATTGATGATTGTTTCTTAGATCCATATTTCATTATGTGTGCAAAATGGACGTTTCTATTTCTACCATTCCTTTACTTTGTCGACTTAAAAAAATGCATAATGTGAGAGTTGAGAGTTGTCTTGTTTGGGGCAAAATGAGGACTATAGCCCAGGAGACTGTTTTATATAGCTCTGAGAAACTGCTCCGAGAGGTAGGAGAGAGGGTCAGTATTATATATGATTCAGGTGAAGGGGGTGGTACGTACAGTCAAGCACACATTTTAGCAAAGTCTTGCTGCTAGTCCTGTGAAGGTTGCTGCTAGTCACAAGGAGCAGATGTCTCTGTTAATGATTTTAATGCCTTTCTAGATATGAGAAGATGCAAGAATTTGGGCTCATAAAATATTCTCCTGAAAATATCTTACTATCTGCAGGGCTGTTCTGCCAGTTTTTGCCAGAGCATCAAGTGCCTCATTCCTGATCTCCACCCTGAACTCCTTTCAGGATGTGTTGAAGGTCAGCAACTGCAGTGGCTAGTGGCTTAACCCTTGTAGAAGCAGATGGCAAGTGCCAATTTTTAGTTGGCAACTTGTAGCTGGAATAATTATATAAGCAGAAAAAGAAATTCATTCATGAAGTGTTTGGTTATGCTTGACTGACTCTTTTGCTTTTTGACAAGTTTCAAAAACAATGGTTTGATTCCCTAATACTTTCCAAAGGTGCTAGAAATGTTCTCTCTCTTGATCTGGATGGCAGATGTGAAAAATAGGGGAAAATGCTGTATATTTAATATTCATGTACTTTACATAAGTTATACCACACAAAAAAATTAGCAAAGAAGTAACCAAAATGTTGTTTATATTAGAAAGTGTACGTTAGAAGCAAAAATTTTAAAAGTCCATCATAAAAAGATACTGAGGAGGATAGGTCTAGGGTAAAAGGGACACAGTCCCCAGTGTATGAGTCTTGATTGGAACATGCTTTCAACAAAACAACAAGAAAAGGTTTTTTTGAGTAACTGGGAATTTTGAATATGAGCTGAATATTAAAGTGTTATAGAATTGCTAATAATTTTCTCAGGCATGATAATAATCTTTTAGGAGATTGATGTTATGAATTTAGGCATGAAGTGTCATGACATCTGCAACTTTCAAACAGTTCAGCCAAAAAAAAAATGTATATACACTAGTATACTCATATATATGTATGCATTTACATGTAACTATATGTGTATATAGAAAGATTAAACAAGTATGGCAAAATACTAATTGTTGAAACTAGATGGAAGGTATATGTGTATTTCTTGTACTAATAATTCAACTCTTTATGTTAGAAAACTCAATAAAAAAATTGGAAAACAGTGGCTTCAGTCAGTAAGTGACTTAGGTCTTAAGGTTTGTTATTAACTAGAACCAAATCCACTTACTATATTGTAGTTAAGACAAAGTTTCCATTGACAGTTCCCTTTTAAGAATGGGAAGAGGGAATTCCCTGGTGGTTCAGTGGTTAGGACTCAGCACTTTCACTGCTGGGTCCAGGTTCAATTCCTGTTCTGGGAGCTAAGATCCCGCAAGCCGCGGGGTGTGGCCCCCCCCCCCCCCCAAAAGAACTGTAAGCAAAGAACAATGAAAAAGCTAGCAGTCTCCCTTTTTTGGTCTTACTTGTGGATGTTCTCACTACTTGTGATGGGCTGGTCACAGAAGCTCAAAGCTAAATCATTAAAAAGTTACTTTGCTTTTTACTAACAAATAAGAAAAATATAAACATTCAAATTACTTATAATTTTACCATCACCCAAATATTATATCTGTTAACATATATTTCCTTCCAGATAATTTTCTCTATGTGCATTAATGCATTCATGTATGTGTGTATGTGTGTATGTACACACATATTGTTCAATGAAAATGGACTCATACTGTTTGGTACATATTTTTATTTTTACTTAACATTTTAACATATTTTTCTACAGTAGTTTAATTTTACATGACATTATGTCTATGGATGCCCTATAAAGTATTTAAAGCTGTCCACAATTATTGTTATCAAGATGTTTCTAAACTTTTTTTTTCTTTTTTGGTATTAGCTGTGGTAAAACTACTGGATTTAAATCTTTGTGCAACACAGGATGATTTTTTTATGATGTAGTTGTAGAAATAAGTTTTTGGGTCAGTTGCATGGACACTAAATGATGTATATGTCCATGTGTGCCATTGACACACTTCCTTCTCTCATCTGTCCCTCTGTCAATCTGTTTTTTCAGATCTCTGCCCCTTTCCCAGAAGAACCAGAAATGACCAAGTCCCTGGTGAGTTCTTATTTGTTCATGTATTTATTTGTTGCTTTCTTTATTTTTTAGTGGATTTTAGGAGGCATCTATTAACCCATACAGTAAATGTGTAAGTATAAATAAATGAAAACTAAGATCAGAGAAAGTAAAGAAGAGATTATCAACTCCAAGTCAAGCTTGGATTGTAGGTATATGTGAGTTGTGTGGCTTCACACAGTTATGAACTTTGAACTGTAAAATTGCCTCTGATCTTCCTGAAAGACATAGCAATGATGGAAGTGAAATACATGGTTTATATTGTTGAAAAGTAATTTATTTCATCTATAGTAACTATTTCCTGGTTCTTGATGTTTGAGAAAATTTTTGATAGATCTTCAGATGAATGGAGATAGGACAGTGTCTTTAACAACCCTGTTAGAAGTGTACTAACAGGTTTTCTATAGTGACTTACAAAGCAGTGCTTCTCACACTTGCACATGACTCCAGATTCTGATTTAATAGGACTGGGATTCCCACAGGATGTTAGTGCTGCTTGTGCAAGGACCACCTTGTGAAGCAAAGTTTTGAGTGAATGGATGTTGAATTTTGTCAGTTGCTTTTTCTGCATCAGTTGACATGGTCAGGTGATTTTCCTTTTTAGCTAATTGCTGCGGTAGATTACATTGATTGATTTTCACATATTGAGCCTGCCTTGCAACCTCTGAATAATTTCCACTTGGTCATGACATACACTTCTTTTTATATATTTGTATTTGCTAATATATTTTTTAAGGATTTTGTATCATGTTTAGGAGGGATATTGTTCTATTTTTTTCTTTCATTACTGCTATGCATGGATGAAAGTCCCAAAACTCCACTTGGTTTTTTTCTTTTTCCATACCACTCCCTTGGAGTGTGATGGGGCCCCTCTGTTCAGCCAGGCAAGAGTGGGAATCTAAGCTGCCCACTGGGTCTTTGCTGATGGGCATGGGATCAGGCCCAGAGTTTTCTGTTTATTTGTTATGTTTGGCTGGAGCATGTTTTGCCTAAAGGTTTTCTGTCTTTCTAGATTGCCCCTTTCCTGGTCTTTTAGCTAGAGAGAGCAGACTTTTCTTTGAGTTTTTTTGTTGTGCCCTTGTTGGTGTTTCTGGGTTGTAGGCTTTTCTAGTACTTGGTCAGGGCTGTATGAGTCAATAGACTTCAGGAAACTCATGCTGTATAGTTCCTTGGTTCCTGAGGTCCCTAGACAGTTTGCTTTTTTTTCTTTAAGCTTTCAGTCTTCTTATGTTTGCTTTATGGATAATGTCTATGGTTACTAGATGTACTTAGTGGGTGAATAGGGACAAGTGCATCTACCCTGTTTTTCCAGGGGTCGAAGTCAGTTCACTGAATTTTTTTTAAAAGGAGGAGTTATTTATATATTAAGCATGGTCTTTCTTTTTTTCAATTTTTTTACCTCTTTGTTCTTTGCATTTTAACTTTTAAAAGTAAATATTTAATTTTGAGTATCATTAAGGTTATAGATATGTTTACTCAATCAAATAGTTTTTTGAAGCTTCATTTAAAAAAATAACAAAACACCTGTTAGCTGCTCTCTTATCCCTCAAATTGCAGCTTCATAAAGGTGATCACATCACTCTGAACTCAACTGAACTAATTTTTTTAGTATTTATGTTCCTATGTCTAAATAACATGTTTATATTGGTACCTTTTGGTTTTCAGCTTTAGGCAGTTTCTACTGACTTAGCACAATGGAAAATAGGGATTTAACTCTCTTTCAGACACTTAAGGCTTCAACACTTATATGCACATTTCTTCTTCCCCTCCTTCTAATATAGGTATATCATAATTTTGGGTAAATCAATAGGCTGTATTTATTATTATGATTATTTTAATTATATTCACAGCTGAACCATTTATTTTACCTTTTATGCACTATTTTTTGTTTTACCTGGAATTTATTATTGTTTGGTTGAATCATTTGTTTCATTTTCCATATTTGGATCACTAATTCAACTTCACATTCTTCCCAGGTATATAAATATCTTCTCAATATGTTAAAATATATTAGATAATAACAGTAATCACAAACATTAATATAGTGCTTACTATATGCTAGGCACTATAAACACTCTCTATTAACTGATTTAATCATAACCCCTTTGAGGTATCTATAATCATTATCCTCATTTTACAGAGAAGGAAACAGATCCACAGAGAAGTAACTTGCCCTGGGTCACACTGCTAGTAAGTGGTGAAGCCAGAAGTAAAACCCAAGCAATTTGGCTCCAGAATATAGGTATTTATTTCAGCTGTTGAAAGAAGCTTCCTTTAGAGTCTTTGACCTGCTTGAAGTTGCTCTCTGTTTGATACTCATCCACTGACTTGGGGGTCTCCCTTTGGCATGATACTAGGAATTCCTTTCATGTCTCTCAAGTATTGGAGCTCTTGCTTTCTGGCTCTTTCCTGATTTATGCTTTCATTTTTAGAGAATATTTTCCAGTAGCTCTCTAGAAAGTATTGTGTGGAAAGTAAATTTTTTGAGACCTTGCATGTCCGGAAATATTTTTATTTTACCCTCAGTAATTTCATAGCTAATTCTAGATTGTAAGTCATTTTTACTCAGAAATTTTAAGCCATTCTTTTTACTTTTACTCTCCCATCTTTTCTTACTGGATGTAGTAGGCAGAATAATAACCCCCAAAGGTATCCACATCCTAATTCCTGAAACCCGTGAATATGTTACTTCACATGACAATAGGGACTTTGCAGATGTGATTAAGTTAAGGATTTTGAGATGGGGTGATTGTTCTGGGTTATCTGGGAGGGTCCAGTGTAATCACAGTGTCCTTATAAGTGAAAGAGGGAGGCAGAAGGGTCAGAGTCAAGGAGAGATTTGAAGATGCTACTCTGCTGGCTTTGAAGATAGAGGAAGGGACCACGAACTTCTTAGAAGTCAGATAAGACAAGGAAATGGATTCTCCCTTATAGCCTCCAGAAGGAGTACATCCAACACATTGATTTTAGCCCAGTAAGACCTATTTTCAACTTCTGACCTCCAGAACTGTAAGATAATAAATTTGTGTTTTAAGTTTGTGGCAATTTGTTGCAGCAGCAATAGGAAACCATTACAGATTTTGGTACCTGGAAGTGGAATGATGCTGTAACAAATACCCAAAAATGTCCAATGGCTTTGGAATTTGGTAATGGATAGAAACTGTAAAAATTTTGAAGAGTATAATAGCAAGAGCCTAGAATTCCTCGAACAGACTGATAATAGAAATACGAATGTTAACTCTGCTAGAGGACTCAGAATGAAGTGAGGAGCACACTAGGAAAAAAGTTATATTGTTTTAGAGAATATTTCAATTATTATAAACAGACTATTGATAGAAATATGGGTGTTAATGGTGCTGCTGCTGAAGACTCAGAAGGAAATGAGGAACATGTTACTGGAAACTAGAGGAAAAGGACATCTCTCTTATACAGTGGCAGAAAGCTTAGCTGAATTTTGTCCTGTAGTTATGTGAAAAGCAGATTTGTCAATGATGAACTTGTATTTTTCTCTGAGGAGATTTTCAAGCAAAAGGTTGAAGATGTAGCCTGGTTTCTTCTTCCTGCTTATAGTAAAATATGAATGTTAAGAGATAGATTGAAGGAAGAACTGTTGAGCAAAAAGGAACTATACTTGATGTTTTGGGAAATTTTGGGGCTATCAAGATTCCAAAAGATGCTAAAATTAGTTTCACTGTAGGAAAGTATGCTCTTGAGAGAAAGTCAAGGGTGTGGATAGATGCTTATATATTTTTCTAGGTTTTTAGAAAAAAACCTAGGTATTTAGGCATTTAGCAGGATGAATAGGGTGGAATGCATTTAACTTTTTTTTTTTTTTGAACTGGAAGTCTCAATCTTTGCTGTTAATTTGATTGTTTAGTTTATTTACATTTAATGCAATTACTGATATACTTGAATTTATATCCAGTTTTCTTTCTTTCTCTCTTTCTTTTTAAATTAATTAATTAATTATTTTGGCTGCGTTGCGTCTTCGTTTCTGTGCATGGGCTCTCTCTAGTTCTGGCGAGCGGGGACTACTCTTCGTTTTGGTGCCCGGGTTTCTCATTGTGGTGGCTTCTCTTTGTTGTGGAGCATGGGCTCTAGGCACACAGGCTTCAGTAGTTGTGGCACGCAGGCTCAGTAGTTGTAGTTCGAGGGCTTAGTTGCTCCGCGGTTTGTGGGATCTTCCCGGACCAGGGCTTGAACCCATGTCCCCTGCATTGGCAGGCAGATTCTTAATCACTGCACCACCAGGGAAGTTCTATATCCACTTTTATTAGTTTTATATTTGAAATGTCTGTTTAATATTATTTTTACATTCCTTTCTTGACTTTCTTTTAGATTAGTCAGAATTTTAATTTTTATTTTGTTAATTTGCTTGTTATACATTCTTTTATTTGCTTCCCTAGATATTACAATATCCATTTTTAACTCATTATTACCTTGCCCCCTTCTCAGTAGATACTAAAACACCTTAATTCCATTTGCTGCATTTAAATTCTACACATATTTTAAACTTCACAAGGTATTACTGTTACTGTTTTTGCATAGTCAGTATTTACAGTATTGTAAAGTGGGATTTGAGAAAGTTCTTGAATCTTTGAGTTGCTGTCATTCACCATTACTTTTTCAAATTTTTGCTTCTGCCTCATATTCTCCCTCTTTATCTTCTCAGACTACAATATGTTATTCCTTTTCACTGTGTTGTACATGTGATACGTCACATGCACTTGTGTTTATTTTATTTTAAAAAAAACTCTGTGGTCTGGTTTGGATATTTTCTGTTTGCTTGTCTTCTATTTCAGTAATTCTGTTCTCTGCTATTAAACCTCTCTCAGTTCTTAATTTTAGACACTGAATTTTTCAGTTTTCATTTGATATCTTTATTATAAGTCCCATTTTCTCTAATGAAATTCTCCATCTTTTCTTCTAACTCCAAAGCGCTGTAGGACTGTTTCTTTTGAATTTTTTTCCTCTGGTTTTGGATATTTAGCCCTGTTTTTTGATAGGCATAGGATTTCTTTTATTGTATCAAAACATGTATAAAGCATTGTAGAAGATCTAGATTATGATATCTTTCTCAATAGTGGATTCGTCTTTCCCTGAGCAGATAGAGTAGAAGATGAACATCTTTATCCAGTCAGTCACAATGTTATGCTGAATCAAGGCTGAGTTGAAGCCCTAATAATAGTCTACCTTTGGTTCACTCTGGCCATCTAGGATTTTCAGCTGAGAGCCCGGTTTGTCCTCTGTGGACCCTCCTCCTGATAGATGCCAACTCTGTCTTCTTACCAGACTACTAAAATTTTGCTTTGCTTTTCAGAGGCTATTCTGCTTAAGTGTTTAGTCTTCTGCCCATACAGCCCTAGAATTTGGCAGATGTCCTGAGGGGAAAATTGGCCATGTGTTTGAGTTCTGGTTTCTCTGTCACCCAGCTGTAACCTTCTACTTGTTCAAAGCTGGATTTTCACCTTTTGCCACACCCAGAATTGGTAAATATGCCCAGTGTAAAAGTGGCTGCATACATCAACTTAAATCTTCAATGTTCTCTTGAGAGTCTTAGTACCTAACAAGCTTCCAGTACTTCCAAACAGATGATTTCAGTATTTCATCTGGCATTTATAATTATTCTTGGAAGAAACACTGGACTGCCACAAACTATTGTATGCCATCTGGAAATGACAGTGCCTCAAAAGGGTCTCCTTCACATACCATATGTATTGCCCATTTAAAGTGTGCATTCAATGGGTTTTAGTATGTTCATGGAGTTGTGCACCCTTTTTCATAGTTTTAGAACATTTTCTTTCCCTCCCTACTCCGACTCATACCTTTTAGCTGTCACCACCCCCCACCCCCCAATTCCTTCCATTCCCCCTAGCTCTGGGCAACCAGTAGTCTTCTTTCTGTCTCAATAGGTTTGCCTGTTTTGGACATCTCATATTAATAGAATCATATAATATGTGGTCTTTTGTGACTGGCTTCTTTCATTTAGCATAGTATTTTCAAGATTCATCCATATTGTAGCATAAATCAGTAGTTAATTTCTTGTTATGGCTGAATAATCTCTTGTATGGATATACCACATTTTAAAATTCATCATTAGTTGACAGACATCGCATTGGTTCTATTTTTGACTATTAAGAATAATGCTACTATGAACATTCCTGTACAAGTTTCATGTGGATAAGTGTTTTTATTTCTATTGGGTATGTACCTAGAAGTGGAACCATTGGGTCATATTATTCCTTTTGAGGAAGTATCAGACTGTTTTACAAAGTGACTGCACCATTTTACATTCCCACCTTTACTGTAGGAGGGTTCCAGTTTCTCCACTTCCTCACTAACACTTGTTATTATGTGTCTTTTTTTTTTATTATAGCCATCCTAATGGGTACATTTTTCTGATGACTAATGACTAATGATTTAAGTAGTTTTTTAAATGTCAGAATGCAAATTTTAATGTCATTTATTATTTTGCTACAAAATAATAATAAAAATACAAATAGGTACAAACAGAGCATTTTTAAAATTATAATCATCTTAGTGAATTTGAAGGGGTATCTCTTTGATTTGAATTTCAATATCCCTTATGACTAAAGATATTGAGACCCTCTCATGTGCTTTTTTGGCCATTTGTATATCTTCTTTGGAGATATGTATATTCAGATTCTTGATCCATTTTTAATTGGATCATTTATCTTTTTATTGAGTTGTAAGAGTTTTTTATCTATTCTATACACAAGTCCCTTATCAGATATATAATTGCAAACATTTTCTCCCAGTCTTTGGGTTGTCTTTTCACTCTCTTTTTTTAAAGTACACCTTTTATATGTTTGTTTGTTTTGGCTGCACCGCAGGGCATGTGAGATCTTAGTTCCCCAACCAGAGATCGAACCCATGTCCCCTGCAGTGGAAGCGCAGAGACCTAACCACTGGACCACCAGAGAATTCCCCCTGTGTTTTCACTCTCTTGATGGTATCCTTTTAAACACAAAGTTTTTAATTTTGATAAAGTCCAATTTACCTAATTTTTTCTTTGGTTGCTTGTACTTTTGATTTTATATCTAAGCATCGACATATATATGCTACCAAATATAAAATACTTATCTAATGGGAAGCAGCAGCATAGTACAGGGAGATCATATGGGTGCTTTGTGATGACCTAGAGGGGTGGGATAGGGAACGTGGGAGGGAGGCTCAAGAGGGAGGGGATATAGGGATATATGTATACATATAGCTGATTCACTTTGTTGTACAACAGAAACTAACACAGTATTGTGAAGCAATTAGTCTCCAATAAAGATCTATTAAAAAAAAAAAAGAAATTATTGCCAAATCCAATGTCACAAAGATATACCCTTTTTAGCTAAAACTTAAGAACATTTAGGTGTTTTGATCCATTTTAAGTTTATTTTTTTAATATGGCATGAGGTAGGAGTCCAACCACATTTTTTTGCATGTGGATGTCCACTTGTCCTAGCACCATTTGTTGAAAAGACTGTTTTTCCCCTTTTAAATTGTTTTGACTCCTGTGTTGAATTATCAGTTTACCATAAATATGAGGGTTTATTTCTGGATTCTTGGTTACATTCCATTGAATTCTATCGTCTATACTTATGCCAATACCACACAGTTAATTGGAAAAAAAGCCTATTTTATTTATCTTTTTTAAAGAAAGAATTGACTTAGTAGATTGATGAGTGCAAAGTGAAAAGCAGAAGATATATTCTAAGTGAAGTGTTAATGAAATATGGCATACATAGAAAAGAATGCACAAATCATGTATGCAGCTTGTTGAGTTTTCACAGCTTATTCTTTTGTAACCAGCACACAGATAAAAACAAAACAAAATAAAACACCATAATATTATCAGAACCAGAGAAAGAATGGCATGATACTTTTAATATTTATTTTTTTCTTGAAATAATAATGTAAAATTTAGGTATTTAGTGGGAATCTTATATGTTGTATCATGTTAAAAATTATTAAAAACAAGTTTCTAAATATCTTGTTCCTGTCCTGCAATCCTGATCCTTTACATTGAATAAGCATGTGTTTTTCCAGGGATCAGTGTCTTTCAAGGATGTAACTGTAGACTTCAGCAGGGAGGAGTGGCAACAGTTGGACCTTGCTCAGAAAAGTCTATACAGGGATGTAATGCTGGAAAACTATTTCAACTTGATCTCAGTTGGTAAGCACAGCTCTGCTGGGTAAGGCTGTACCTAATTGAGTGTATTTTCTTTCTCAGTGGAATTTCTGAAATCTGTGAGGTTTCTGAGGTACGTGGGACTTCTAAAGACCGCAGGACATCTGAAGTGTGTAATAGTTTTGTCCTTATTTTTTGTCCTATGTTCTTAACAATATTATGAATATACTTCTGTTCCCCATGAACTTTTCTGGAAAGTAAATGGAATATTTCATTGTATGACCTCTGAAATCAAGTATTCTATCATTTCCTGTTATTAGGGTGTCAAGTTCCCAAACCAGAAGTCATTTTCAACTTGGAGTGGGGAGAAGAGCCATGTATGTTGGATGGTGAAATCTCAAGCCAGAGCTATCTAGGTGAGTAGGGAACAAAAAGCATAAGAGATAGTACGACCGAACTGCAGTTGTACTGGCAGAGGCTGACAACTTTGAAGTGCTACTAATATGATGTTTCTCAACATTCTGAACTTTTGGAACTGCATGGATAGAGTTGATATTTTCCCCTTGGACATCTAAATGCCATCCCCACTTCAGGCCCCTTCCAATATCAGTGTCTTCGTTGCTTGACTTTTTTTTTTTTTTTTTAACACAGTTCCCTGTGCTATTCAGTAAGTCCTTGCTGGTTGTCTATTTAATTAAATTTAATTAATTAATTAATTAATTAAAAATCATCTTTATTGGAGTATAATTGCTTTACAGTGGTGTGTTAGTTTCTGCTTTATAACAAAGTGAATCAGCTATACATATACATATATCCCCATATCTCCTCTCTCTTGCGTCTCCCTTCCACCCTCTCTATCCCACCCCTCTAGGTGGTCACAAAGCACTGAGCTGATCTCCCTGTGCTATGCAGCTGCTTCCCACTAGCTATCTGTTTTACATTTGGTAGTGTATATATGTCCATGCCACTCTCTTCATCCCACTTTGCTTGACTTTTTAGGAGGGATGTGCTACAATTACTGGTACATTGGATTTAGGATACTGCTTTTTTGCTTTTTCTCCCTTTTTATAGCATTTTTTATTCTTTTTACCTCCATCAAGGTTTTAAATCCTTTTCTTACATATTCAGGGGCTCATAGAGTTGTTTTTTTAAAAAATTACTGTGGGTCACACTCATGCTGATTTCTTTTCATTTTTTTTCTTTTCCCTTAGTGCTTCAGAATTGTCATCTAGAGATGGCCTTATTATATCTTCTCCCATGCCTCTCCTCCAACTGTTGACTTTGAGGGTACCATTACCTACATTTGGGGACAGTTTTTTGCTGTATGTGACATTAGTAATTATGCTTCCTGACATTTTCTTCCTACCTGGCTAGTGTAACACAACACTCACTAGGTCTTTCTGATTAATTTATTAATTTTGATATTTTACAAAAAGTTTCTGTACCTTGTGTGCAGGAAATTGAGTAAATTACAGTCCTCAGTTTGTAGTCAATATATTCATCACTCTGTTTAAGCTTCCCTTCTTATTTTATTTCTTTCATAACTTTTTTCTTTTTTTTTTTTTTGCCACACCCTGCAGCATGCAGGATCTTAGTTCTCTGACCAGGGATCGAACTGTGCCCCTCTGCAGTGGAAGCTCAGAGTCCTAACCACTGGACGGCCAGGGAATTCCCTATTTTACAATTTAAAAAATTATTTTATTTTATTTCTTTATTTATCCCTTTTAATCCTCACTCCCTACTTGTTTTTATTCTTCCCAGAGGCAACTGCTCTATTATATTTGATATGTTTGCAATCTATCCTTGAATTTGTGGGGTATTTATAAAATTTAAATTGTTGGTCCTTTTAATTTATAGAAATGGTACTGTGCTGTATGTCCTACTCAGTTTCTTATTTTTTTCTCTCAGAACTAAATTGGTTCATGTTAAATTTGCTCTTCTAGTTCATTTCTTCTAATTGACGCATACATTCCATAGTGTGTATATATGCCACATTTACTTGTCCAGTTTTCTAGCTACTACAACTAGTACTGTAATAAATTTCTTCATGAACTATTCTTATAGGAAATGAGAATTTCTTGAGGAAGAGTAGTGGGATTGTTTTATTACTGAGTATACTAATACTTTATTTCACTAAGTATAAACATGTTGTTTTCTAGATTGGATGTATTAGTCTGCAATCCCCTGAACATACAAGAGCATCAGTTTCTCCACATCCCTGCCCATATTTTTAATAATTTCACATAAGGTGGCTAATCTGATGGATTTTAATTTCTAACTATTGTTTTAATTTGTGTTTCTCTAATAACAAAATATTTTGAACATCTTATCATGTACCTTGTAGTAGATTCTGACTTCATTTTTGGTATTTGACTGCTGACACCTTCTAAACTTCACCACTGTCTCTTCACCTTCTGCCCCACATCTGGGCAAACTGACAAGAAAGCCCAGGTGGTCTCTCCCTTGGTACTAGTGGGAAGTTGCACTCTATCAGTCAGCTTAGCCCCACATCCCAACCACCATATAAAACCCAAGCCAGTTTCCTTTTCTTGCTCTCTTAAGTCACTTTTGGACCTGCTTAGGAGCTCTCCCTTTAAAAGCCTCATTGTGTGAGTAATGAACCTTTTCACACCTTATTGGTATGTGTGTCAAATCATTACTCTTGACATTTGAACCAAATTTGGGGTGGGAGTCCATTCCTCCTCCGCAGGTGACTTCACAGTTGGTGTAGTAAGCAGGATCTTTAGACGATGACCACCACCAAGGGGTCTTTATTCTCTTGTTCTGTGGCTTTACTGTTCTCTGGTGAGTACACACTTTGAGCTGTGCTACTTTATGCTACATTTGCTGAGTCCCACAAGTCTCTGTCATATTTTTTTTTTCTCTGTGGGTGGGTGAGGATATATTTATTCTCTCAGAGTATACTTAATAAGTGGAAATAAGAATCAGAGTAAATAATCACATTTATATGTATATTTTGTAGGCTGATTAGCAATAAGTGAAATTGAAATAAAAATGACAAACATAAAAACAGCAAAAAACAAATAAAAATTAAAACGATGATGGCAGGTACATTGAGAAACAGGTACAATGCTGAAAGCTCTGTAAGTTTAGCCAAATCTTTCTGGAAAGAACTCTGGAAACATATAATAAGTGATATTAAACTGAACATGCTTCCTGCCCTGGAAATTCTACTTTGGGGACATACTCCAAGAATGTTAGCAAAAGAAAAGTCAAGAAGTTGACACAAAGATGTTTATGGCTACACTATGTATGAGGATAAACTAAACAACCCAAATGGTCCAAACAGAGGAAAAACTACCATAGCTATAAAAAAAATTATAAGTATAGGAAGTACTAATATACAGAAATGTCCTGTGAAATGTTATGTGAAAGAAGCAAAAACAAATAATCTATCAACACAGAGTTTAAATACATATAATGTACACACAGACCTTAGCAGTGTTCATAAGATTTTAAACAATATAAAATTATAATGCTCTGTCATATTTTTAACCAATTGAAGTTGGAAGTTATTGGCATTATGGGACATATGTAAAGGACAACGCCTTCCTTAAAGTGACCTAGACCTATCTATGTGTCTCAGATTGAATCATGTGTCTCAATTCTGGCATAAGCCATGACTGACTCCAGAATCGTGAACAAGTCTTAACCTGTCACTGTTGGTTGTGTGTCTCAAGGAGGCATTGGCCCCCATTGTATACAGCTTTCAGGGGAACAACTGATACCTTACACATATAAGGGCCCATCAGGTGGCTGCTTGTGTGGAGGAAGAGCAGTAACAATGCAGCGTGCTGACAGCAGATGGCACACCTTTCAAAATTTTGTCATATTTTATTGTGCTTTTTGCTTTTCCCTGTGACTCATCTTCTCAAACAATTCTTTATGCTCTTTCTACGAATTTTTCTCTTTTAGAAAATATCAGTTAGATGCCCTCCTCCTTTTACTTTCCAGTGACATAACCAAAACCATGTCTGTATTTACTTATGCCCGGATTATTCTAACCCTATTTGGATGTGCTGTTTCCTTTTTTTTTAAACTTTTTTTCTTAGATGCTGATTAAAATATTCTGCTTATCTTGTCATAGCTATATGGTGCAAAATATTATCTAACATATGACAAATTCCTCTCTCAATGGGTTTATAAACTAAAGGAAAAACATGCCTCATGTTTGCAATTCACATTTATCTTTGTTTAGTTTCCATAATCATGTTTACTTTGTTTTAACATTTTCTTTAATGATCCCCCTGCATCTGACCCTTTATTTTCTGACCTATCTGCCTATTCAGATAATCCACATACTTATGCTTTGCTCTCAGGTTTCACTTACTCCTTGAATTGGACCTAACTATTACAGCATACATTGCTTTTTCCCTTTTCTAATTCTCCAACCCCCAGAAATTCAGAGAAAACGACATTAATTTGTGTGATAACTGAGTCTTTTACCTCATTTTAAAAATGTTTCCTTAGAGAATAGTTAGTGAAATTAACTTCCTTAATTTATGTGATAGGCAGAGGAGGTTATTTTGTGCTGTTTCAGAGGGATTTGAAAATTTTTCTGCTAGGAGTAATTCAAAGGGCCAATAATTGTAATTAGAAAGGGAAGATAACTGCAAGAAATGTTTAAAATTTCAGGCTTTGAGCATTAAGCATTTGTTATTGTACAAATCTATGCCGATTAAATATGACTATGAAAGGCTCAGAAATATCTGTGTTTGTTTTTAAGTTAAAAGAAAAGAGAGCCCTCCTAGAGTTGTGCTGAGATTTGAGATTCATTTTCAGAGCATAGAACCCTAAATGATCCATGAAGAAAATGAATTTTGAATAGGAACAGAGGATCAGAAAAAGGAAGCTTAATGGGGAAAAGGAACAGAATATATGTTTGGATTCAGTAATAAAATAGACTTTAGTGACTGGTGGAAAGATAGCTTGCATACATTCATTTTATTGGCCTGAATTATGACTCTGTATTTTATTGAATGAGTAATTCAATGTGTGACAGAGGAATCATGGATAAACTTTTTACCACAGGAGCAAATTTTTTACATTGAACATTGTTGGTAATAATGTAAATGTTGTCAGGCGTAGCAATGGGTTTATAAGCTAAAGAAAGTGAAAGGTTGCAAAAGATGAAAATCCGTTTTTTAGAAATCAGTATTAGAGGTCCTCAGGATTAATGAAAGCCATTAATGTGCGTGAGCAAAAATGTAATATAAAAATTAAAGAATGTGTTTGGGGACATTACAAGGCCCTAGAGATAGAATGAAATGGATATGAGGTTAGACTGTGTCTATATTCAAGAATAATCTGATTTTTACTTAAATATTTACTGAGAATCTACTATGTCTTACACACTATTCCAGAATTTGGAATATTAGTGATTCTATTCTGGGCAAGAATGGTATATTGGAGTAAAACTAAGCCCCTGTCACCGAGAGACCCCCAAGAAACAGTGACTTAGAGAATATAAACATTGACCCATCACATGACAGTTCCAAAGTGAGTGGTCCAGGTCTGCCAGGCCACTCTGCTTCCAATGACTATTTAGGGACAGACTTTCTAGAAAGTCATTGCACCATCATCTCCTAGAGCAGGGGTCAGCAAACATCTTCTGTAAAGGCTCAGAAGTAAATATTTCAGGCTTTGTGAGGCATGTGATTGCTGTCAAAATTACTCAATTTTGTTTTGAAGCCCCAAAGCATCTATAGACAGTACATCAATGAATGGATGTGGCTGTGTTCCAATAAGAACTTTATGGACATGGAAATTTGAATTTCATATAATTTTCATGTACCATGAAGTATTACTCTTCTTTTGTTTTTCAACCATTCAAAACTGTAAAACCCTTTCTTAGCTTTTGGGTAGAGGCCTGGATTTAGCCTGAGGGCTGTAGTTTTCTGATCTCTGCCTTACGCATTGCCAGCTGCAAGTCTGGAATATAGCCAGTGGGAAGAGAAGAGGGTTTTGGGAGACACACCCACTTCCTTAAGACCTTGGCCTGATTACAACAAATATAATTTTTACTCCCATTTGATTGGTGATAACTGAATTACTTGGCTTTACCTAATGACAAATGAGGCTTTACAGACCTATTGTTTTGAGGTAGACACATGCTTGGCTACAAGCTTAATACTGTTGAAGGAAGGGGACAGATTTTGATGGACAACTTTCAGTCTCTGCTTCAGAGTTGGCCCTTTTTGCTGTTGTATTCTTTCTATTAGATGCATGTATGTGCACCCCAAACAGGACATAAAGAATTGAATCATATACATACATTTATTGTTTGTAATGGTAAAGCTAATTCAGGATGACTGAGGCTACAATAGTTTTCTAAACATAAATAAGTTGGTATTTAAGGCAGAGTGCTTAATAGGGAAAAGAGAAAGCAGGGAGATTAGGATTTATAGATGAAGGATAGTAAGAATCTAGACTCAGAAACACTTCTTTTTAGCCACATAGTTTGTCACTTTGTTCCTCTGACACCTTATTATGTAGTTCTGCTACATGCACAGAACTGATATACTTCAGTTTGAATCTCATCTTCCCCAATTACTAAACATTTGATTTGGACACACTATTTAACTCTTCTGTGGCTCAGTTTCCTCATCTGTAAAATAGGGACAATAATAACACCAATAGCAAAAGGTTGTGATGATGTTTAAATGAGTTAGAACTTGGAAAAATGCCTGGCAAATCTAAATGCTATTGTTTATCAGACAGTAAATGTAATGTTAATGCTTATTTTATTATTGCATATTATTATATATAAAGAGATTACTACACATATATTTATTCATATTTTTTATATTTATCTATATTTATTATTATGTTTATATAAATCTCTTTCATTTCTCTGTGTTCACCCTGCATCCACTCTATGTATCATCCCTTCTGTGTTCTGCTAACTGTTCTTTGTGTGTTTTATTTTATTTTATTTTTTAGATCAGGGTATTGGTTTTGAAACATCACAACAGGGAATGTCTGAAGAAGTTTCAATCCAGTTTGAAAGAATTAATCTCTTCACAAGAGATGACCTGTATTCCATTTTAGAAGAATTGTGGCAAGATGATGAACAGACAGGGAGATGTGAGGAAAACCAGAACAAACATTTAAGTCATGTTGCCTTCATCAACAAGGATACACTAACTAATGAGGGAGACTGTGAATATGATAAAGACATTAGGAAAATATTTCATGTAAACACATACCTTGTTCCTTCAAGAAAAAGACTCCATAACTATGACTCATTTCAAAAGAGTTTGAAGCCTATTGTAAGCCTGTGTAATTATAATAGAAACAATGCAACAGAAAATTTTGATAAGATTATTGGATATGATAATATCTTTACTCATATGAATTCTCATACAGAAATGAATGCTTGTGAATATAATCAATGTAAGAAACTTCTGAGTCATAAGCAAACTCTCATTCAACATCAAAAATTTCATGGGGAGAACCTCTATTTATTTTCTGATTGTGTAAAACTTTCCACCCATAAGTCACACCTTTTTGTGCATCAAAGGATTTATACTGAAGAGAAACATCATGAGTGCAGCAAATGTGAAACAGTCTTCACTCGGAAGTCCCAATTTGCTGTACCTCAGGTTTATACAAGAGAGAAACCCTATATATGCACTGAATATGGGAAGGACTTTTCCCTCAATTCAAACCATGAGAAAACGCCTCACACTGAGGACACTGATTGTAAATGCAGTCCACATGGAAAAGCCTTTATCCAAAAGTCAGATCTGTTCAGACACCAGAGAATTCATACTGGAGGGAAAAAAACCTATAATTATAATGAATGTGGGGAAAATGTCTCTCAGAATTCAAACCTCAATATACATAAAAAAGTTCATACTGGCGAGAAACACTTTGAATGTACTGAATGTGGGAAAGCTTTCACAAGGAAATCAACACTAAGTATGCATCAGAAAATTCATACAGGAGAAAAACCCTATGTATGTACTGAATGTGGGAAAGCCTTTATCCGGAAGTCACATTTTATTACACATGAGAGAATTCATACCGGAGAGAAACCTTATGAATGCAGTGACTGTGGGAAGTCCTTTATAAAGAAGTCACAGCTCCATGTGCATCAGCGAATTCACACAGGGGAGAATCCCTTTATATGTTCAGAATGTGGGAAGGTCTTCACCCACAAGACAAATCTCATTATACACCAGAAAATTCATACTGGTGAGAGACCCTATATATGTACTGAATGTGGGAAGGCCTTTACTGATAGGTCAAATCTCATTAAACACCAAAAAATTCATACTGGAGAGAAACCCTATAAATGCAGCGACTGTGGAAAATCATTCACCTGGAAGTCACGACTCAGGATACATCAGAAATGTCATACTGGAGAGAGACATTATGAATGCAGTGAATGTGGGAAAGCATTTATTCAGAAGTCAACACTGAGTATGCACCAGAGAATTCATAAAGGAGAAAAACCCTATGTTTGCACTGAATGTGGGAAGGCCTTCTTCCATAAGTCACATTTTATTACACATGAGAGAATTCATACTGGAGAGAAACCTTACGAATGCAGTGATTGTGGGAAATCCTTCACAAAGAAATCACAGCTTCATGTACATCAGCAAATTCACACAGGAGAGAAACCCTACAGATGTGCTGAATGTGGAAAGGCTTTTACTGACAGATCAAATCTCTTTACACACCAGAAAATTCATACTGGTGAGAAACCCTATAAATGTAATGACTGTGGAAAAGCCTTCACTCGGAAGTCAGGCCTCCATATACATCAGCAGTCTCATACTGGAGAAAGACATTATGAGTGCAGTGAATGTGGGAAAGCCTTTGCAAGAAAATCAACACTAATTATGCATCAGAGAATTCATACAGGAGAGAAACCTTATATTTGTACTGAATGTGGGAAGTCCTTCATCCAGAAGTCACACTTAAATCGACATCGGAGAATTCATACTGGAGAGAAGCCCTATGAATGCAGTGACTGTGGGAAGACCTTTATTAAGAAGTCACAACTCCTTGAACATCATCGAATTCACACAGGAGAGAAACCATATATGTGTGCTGAATGTGGAAAGGCCTTCACCATCAGATCAAATCTTATTAAACACCAGAAAATTCATACTAAACAGAAACCCTATAAATGTAGTGACTTTAGGAAAGCCTTCAACTAGAAAGCACAACTCAGTATACATCAGAAATCTGATACTGGGGAAGTAGAATGCTCAGTGCCACAATCATGGTGTGGGGATAAAAGTTTTGAGGAGCTATAGCTTGACTAAGAAGCAAGAGGTAACCAAAGTCACTTTATCTAGTCAGAAGTATGAATATCTGGATCTCATAGCTGACGTCCAGTTTTATACATATGGGGAGACACTCTGGAGAAAGTCTTTAAGCAGTGTTTAATGGCCATGCTTGGTTACTTGGGATTGTCAAGCCCCTGCAAATAACAGTACATATGGAAGGAGATAACTTGGCAATCTTTCTTGTTTTACATTTTGGATAAGCAGCTTTATAAGTCAGGGCTGTTGAGTTTTTCATGCCCTGCATAGCAAAAATATTCAATGTTGACCAAAGGAATTTCTTAATGAACAGTGTTCTTAGAACAGTTTCTTAGAACAGTGTTCTAAGAAAAATTTTCATAGTCCAAGCACCCTAAGGACACTGAAATCAAGGCAACAGTATAGACAATTCAGGTCTATAATGAAGAAAAGCTAGAAGTTTTTGTGAAAATTGACATTAAAGGCACAAAGAAGGACTCTACTTTTTTTTTCTTTGGGAAGTCAGTATTATTTATTGTTTATAATGTTTATCAGTGTGTGGAAATTTGGATTAGTAAATTTAAAATTTACAATTTGACTTTGAGATTGGCAAATCAGAACCACAGACTTACCTGAATATTCACAGTCATCTTTAGGTAACCAATATGTTCCCTCGTTTACTAATTCCCTGCCATGGCAGCAGATAACTCATGCCCAAGAGGTATAAAGTGCTCCCAGCCTATATCCCAAAAGTTATCAGTGATGTAAGCAGCACCCCATAGACTACCTGTCACACTAGAACTGGCCCTGAGATCATGGAATTTAGCACTCTGCTAAATCTGTAGCACAGATTTAGCACTCTGGATTCTCAGCATCTTCCACAGAAACCCCTACTTTTTACTGATTTCTGTTTGAAAAAGAGATAAATTAAGAAAATGAGTTTTAAAACCTAGAATTCTTTCCTTCCAATTTCGTTAATGCATTCTCTACATATTTATTATTACATACTAGGTTATTATGAGGCAATTGTCTTGAATTTGAACTTGTATTCTTAGAAGATAGTTGCACATTTGGAGGAGTACTCCTATTTCCTTTCAATCTCTACAAATTAATCAATTGTGTTTCAAATCCTCTGTATTCTTAAACTTTTTTTGATCTTTTATTCTATCAGATACTAAAAGAATGTGTGTACTAATCTCCCAGAATAATTGTGAATTTGTCTCTCTTTTAGAGCTACCAGTTTTTGTTTTATATATTTTAAGTCTTTGTCTTTACATACATTCATATTTAGAATTGTTATACTCTTTCTGGTTAGTTGAAACTTCATCATTATAAAATGTCTGTTTTTATCTCTAGTGGTGCTTTTTGTCTCAAAATTTACTATGTAAGATATTAATACAATATGCATACTTTACATATTAAAGGCTAATGTAAATTAGTACACCACTTTCTGTATAAGGTGGAGAGTTAGAACATTAACTTTATTTCCTTCTTGACTTATATGGTATTGGTAGCATGCATTTTAATTCTGAATGTAGTTGACACATTCAATCATTACTGTTTCAGAGTCAATATGCATTTAAATTAATCCATATATTTGCCCTTTTTGTTACTTTTTTCCCTTCTTGCTCTTGAATTTTCCTTCTAGAATCATTTTTTTTTCTGACTGAAGAACACTTTTTAGTATTTCTTTTAGTGTATGTTTGCTAGTGACAAATTGTTTTCATTTGTTGGAAAATGTCTTAATTTTGCCTTCATTTTTAAAGGATGTTTTTACTGAGTATAGAATTCTAAGTTGGCAGTTATTTTCTATTAGTATTTTGAGATATTTTGTTATGATTTGTATTTCATTGTTTTGTTGAAAAGTAAGCTTTCAATCCAGTGTCCTTTGAAGGTTATGTTCTTTTTAAAATTCTTCTTTTCTCTCACTCCTTTAAAATCTATGTCTTTGTCTTAGGCTGTCAACAGTTGGACAGTGATATGCTTAGGTATGATGTTCTATGTATTTATCCTGCTTGGGGTTTGCAGTGTTTTTAAAATCTGGAGCTTAATGGTTTTTTTCTTTGGGTTTTTTTTTTTTTTTTTTTTGCACATTTGGGGAAATTTCTAGCTATTATTTATTCAAATTATGCATTTACTTCATTATGATCCTCCCCTTCTCCTAGTGATGACCCCATTGTCTAGATCCCAATAGTATTTTTCTGTTGACTATTGTTTCTTTTGAGTTTTGGTGATGTCTTGTTTTCTCATATACCTGGTGATTTTAAATGAACTGCTTAGACACTATATATTAAAAATTGTAGATATGATTAGATTGTCTGGATGATATCTTTCAGAGAGGATTTCCTTTGCTTCTAACAGGGGACCAGCCTAGGAACATGAGCAATCCCTGATTGCCTTCATCCAATCATGTACTGAGATTATTCGAAACTGGGCTGCAGTCCCTGTGAAGGCTTGTCTATTTTTTATCACTCTTATTCTTAGGGGATACCCTCAAGACTTAGGACTTTGGGAGATTTATCAGGCCCCTCCTCCTTAGAGGGAACTTAATTCTACTATTTGTCCCTTTAGTCCCATAAGTTTGTCAAAAAACTGTCTTAAGCTTCTCTTGCCCAGTATTTGCTTTAAGAATTAGCAAACACCTCTTTTTAATAAATAGTTCCAAATTCCAGAGGTTATGTCTTTAATCTTATTCTTGCAGTTTCTCACTTCCTTGGTGCTGTCACAAAGCTAAACGTATTTAATATTTTCTTCCACCTTTTTTAGTTCTCAGAGGGAGTACTGGTACAGACCACCTACATTGCCATTAACAGAAGTTTTCGATTCACTGAGATAGCTGTTGCTACTTAAGGAATGCAGAGTCCAGAAATATATTTTTTTTAATTACCAAAACTCTCCAAACTTTCCAAAAAATGAAAGTGCTCTGATTTGCAACATGACTTTATTCCCAATTTTTGTTGCTAAAAGTTAAGGCATTCACTCTTTTGTTAAACACTTTATAAACTTTGATACATATGAGACAATTACTTCTGGTAATGTGAAATTTTATTACGGTAGCTGCCAAACTTTAGCAAAAGGAGGAGATTGACTAAGAGCCTCTCAGATTCCTTCTTTGATAGTATGCCCCCCCCACCCCTTTGGATAATTAATAGAAAATTAAGTTAATGAAAACTGGTGTTAAGAGCCCAGCGGTTTGATTCTCAACTTTTTTATTCTCAGGTACATTTTAAAAAATACAATTCTACATTACAAAGCCAAAAAAAAAAAGATACTTTACTTTTCGTAAACACACAATTAATCTCTAGGAGAAAGGAAGAGTGTTTTGTGGACCTCCATGTATCTCAAGGGATACTTGGGATTTGATTGAGGAATGGATGGTGGAAAATTATCAGTGGAATATGAGAGCTAAATCTTAAGTAGGTAAACCCCAAGGTCAGTATAAATTAATTGGGGGAAATGTGGAGTGTAGACTTGACTTGGGAAAGTAGTGTGAGTTAGCCATATCTTTTTTTTTTAAACATCTCTATTGAAGTATAATTGTTTACAATGGTGTGTTAGTTTCTGCTATATAACAAAGTGAATCAGCTATACATATACATATATCCCCATATCTCCTCTCTCTTGCCTTTCCCTCCCCACTCCCTATCCCACTCCTCTAGGTGGACACAAAGCACTGAGCCGATCTCCCTGTGCTATGCGGCTGCTTCCCACTAGCTATCTGTTTTACATTTGGTAGTGTATATATATCCATGCCACTCCCTCACTTCATCCCAGCTTACCCTTCCCCCTCCTCATGTCTTCAAGTCCATTCTCTACAGCTGTATATTTTTATGACAGCACTATAATACAGTTCACTTGTATTTAGAGCAAAACTATTTTAAGACAGTTTTACAATATAAATTTTTAAATTAAAAATGCACTTTATATTAATTTTTCAAAAAGGAATCTTGTTCTGTGAATTCAGTAAATGTAAGAAAACGGTCACTCGGACCAGTATTTAATTATACATCAGGTAATTCATAGGGGAGAGTACTTCTTTGATTAAATGTGGGTAGGGCTGCATTCACAAATCATACTTCATTACAGAAACTCATTTTGGAGAGAAAAACCTATAAAAGCAGTCACTAGAAAACACTACACCTGGAAGTTATCAGAAAATTTCTGCTAGAGGAAGAAAAATGCACTAAATATGGGAATAGGTTCATTCAGAAATCAGTTTTCAGTATTCTGTATTTATACACAAGTAAAATTGTGTATTTCTTAAAAGTGAGAAAGTATTCTTACACAAGTCAGAATTATAAATTATTAATTACAAGTTATTCATACTACAGAGAGGCCCTATGATATTGTATATTGTATGTTATATGTCAAAAAGTCTTTGTCCATGAGTTACACCTTACTGGACATCAGATAAATAATTGAGAAAAATAAGTCTTCTAAGAATACATCATTTTCTTAAAATGTCACAAAATTCATAGTGGGAGGAAACTATATATTTGATACAGTGGAAGAAGCCTTCCTATAGAAGCAAATTCCTCAAGAAATATGATTCATCTTGTTTATTGCTTTAATTTCATGCCCATGTCTCTAGAACCAGTGGGGACAAATAGGTCAGTCCAAAAATCGCCTTTCTTTTAATTAAAAAAAATACTTAAAGACACATATGTGCACACACATAAAACTTTGTATAAATGTGACTTATAATATATTTTATCTCTTGAATTTTGTACTTTCTCCACTCTCAGCCACTCCAGCCATCAACAGTCTGTCAACAGATAAGCAATGCTGATGAACTTCTTTTATTTTTCTTTATACTCATAACCATATATAGACACATTAATATGCTATCTGTGCACACATATATGAGTGTGTGTTTCAATTGTCTTAATATGGGATTATACACACATTTTTGCATCTTTTGCACTCAACAGTACTTTTAACCAGCTGAAGAGTCCATGGTGTATACATGCCATAATTTGTTCAACCACTTTGCCACTGTTTATTGACATTTTTGTCACTAGGAAAAATGATCTGATAAACATCTTCAAGAGGTGACATAGCATAATAGGTTAGTGGACAAGCATAATCATGTCCTTACCTACTGGAGCTTTTTTTTTTCCCCCTGTAAGAGTGAGATTGATGGATTGAATTGTGTTTTCTTATTTTAATATATGTTGCCAGATTTCTCTGGAATAAGACTAGCGTTTCATATTTCTAACATTAGTATAAAAATGTGCCCTTCCCCTGTATTAAAAGTAGCTGTTACTCTTTAACCTTGAGGAGTTTTATGATTTCAAAGTGATAGTTTTATTTTAATTGACATGACCTCTTTAAAAGTTCCTTGGCCACTTTGCTAATCTGCAAAGTTGCCTTTATAAACCATCCTAAATTTTTCTTTTTGGATTGTCTTGTCAATTTGTAACAGCTTTTTATGTTCTAAAGGTAGTAACTCCTTTAAAAAAAAAAGCCTATTGTTTGTCTCTTGACTTTGTATATGCTATTTTCCCATTCATGTCTTATTTTTTACATGTTTAAATATGCCCATCTATTCTTCCACAGTTTCTGAATTTCTAGTCTTAGTTAAGCTTCACATATTATAAGATTTTTAAGTGTTTGTGAGGTTTTTTGTATACTTTGTATATCTTTTTTCTTGGATATGGATAGTCACTTTCACAGTTGTAGACACTGTTGGTTTGCTGAGCAATTCCAATACTCCTCTCTCACTGCTTACTCCATTAGCATCTTTTGAAGCTGGTAGTGGCCAAGTGAACTGACTCAGGCCAGGAGAAGCAAAACACTGGTAGTTCTGGGAAAACCTTTGCTTTCCTAAAGAAAAGGACAGACTTAGCTGCTGTCATCAATTTACCCTTTCTTCCTTTTACATGATGCCTGGGGCAGAGGCAACATTTTCTCGTAGGGGAGAGGCCAAAAGAATCAGAGACATGTCCTGACAAATATTTAATCAACACTAGCAGCAAGTTACCTCCTGACTTTTGCTATGTGATAAAAATAGACATGCTTTGTATAAACCATTCTATTTTAGATTTCTCTTGCATGGGAAATTATGCCTGAATTTATTCAGGCATCAAAATTTATAAAGTAGTCCATCTTTTCTCTATTAAAATAAATAGAAAAGATTTTTTAAAACCCCAGTAAACTAGATACCCCACAGAAACCAAAATGAAGTAGACAGATACCAAAATTAAACAAGATGTGTAATGACTAAAAACTACCACAGATACTGGGTCAATCAATAGGACCAGAAGAGAATACTACCAAGAGTAAATGATTTCCTAGCAACACATACTTGATCAAAATTGAAAAAGAAAAAACTGAAAAAAGTCAATAATCATAAAAAATTGTTAATGTCATTATAGAGCAACCATTTAAAATGTACCGGGACCATAGGAAAATACTTCTTAGATAGGACACACAAATAATGAACTATAAAAGAAAAAATGTTAAGTTTGACTTTTCAAAATTAAAAACTTGTCCTTTGAAAGGCACTGTTAAGAAAATGAAATGGCAAGATACAGAATGGGAGAGAATATTTGCAGTAGACATCTGACAAAAGATTTGTATTCTGAAAATATAAAGAAATTTACAACCCAATTGTAAAAAGGCAGATAACCGCACCCCCCACACACAAATAGCAGCAAATTCAAATAGAGATCATTCATGAAAAAGATATGAAATAGCCAATAAGGACAAGAAAGGATTTTCAACGTTAGCCATCAGGGAAATACAAATTAAAATCACGAGACACCTCTATACACTCATTAAAAACACTAAAAAGGATTGACATCATGTGTTGAAAGATGTGGAGCAACTGCAACTCATACATGGCAAATGGGAATATAAAATGACACAAACACTGTAAAATAGTTTGGCAAATTCTTAACAGTTAAACATACAACTACTATACAACACAGCCATCCCATTCCTATATTTAACCCAAGAGAAATAAAAACTTATGTCCATACAAAGACTTGTACATGAATGTTGATATCAGTTTTATTCATAATAGCTTCAAACTGGAAATAACCCACATGTCCATCATCAAGTGAATGGATAGTCAAAATGTGGTATATTCATAAATGAATACTACAATACTATTCAGCAATGAAAAGGAATGGACTACTGATATACGTAACAACATAAATGAATTTCAAGGGCATTCTGAGTAAAAGAAGCAGACACAAACGAGTATTGTATACTGAATGGTTGCAATTATATGAAATTCTAGAAATGAAAACTAACATATAGTGAAGTGACAAAAATCACATCAGTGGTTGCCTGGGGCTAGGGGCAGAGGGAGGGATGGCCAGCAAATGGGTACAAGAAATCTTTGGGGGATGATGAAAATGTTCTGTATTTTTATTGTGTTGGTGTACGCAACTGTCAAAATGCATTGAATTCAACACAATGGGTGCAGTTTATTGTATGTAAATTATATCAATAAAGTTGATTTAAAAAAATAACATGAAAAGATGGACTTATATATGAATTTAGCTCACGTTTAAAGACAAGATAATTTTATTCAAATCTTCCAAGTCCTAGAGAAAGATAGCGTTTCCCAGTACATTTTACTATTTTCATTGCACCATTGTGGTTTAAGAATATGCCATCACTATACAACCATCATAGTAAATACAATACAAAAATAATTATTGACTCATGTCATGTATGACTACACATGCATTTTAGCAAATAGAATCTTGCAGTATATAAAATGAAAACTAGTAGTGATTTTAATTTTAAAATTCAACAGTGCTGGAATATCAAGAAATTAGAATAAGTAATTAAATTAAAAGAGAAAAGCAATATGTTGATATCAATATTTACTGTAAAGTGATTAGTTCATCATTCTTTACTAATAGGCATAGTAGAAAACTACTTAAATATAGTTATTCTCTAATAGCAACAACAAATATTTTAAATGGAAATAGTTGAATTAAAATCAGTAATTAGAGATTTCCACTGGTACCATTATTGTTTAACATACTATTAGAAAATATGATGTATGAAATAAGATGAAAAATGCAAGTATTGATACAAACATTGAAAACAGAATTAAGAATAGATTTTAGTGGCAGGAGGGTTTTAAAACAGCAGACATGGCATTTAATTCTATGAGAAAATGTGATTCATTTTTTATTATTGATAATATATGCACCAGCCTAAAATATTTAAAACATTACAAAAGAAAGTGCAGGTAAATGCTACCTCCACTATTTCATGGTCCCCACATTCCTCTGCCGATTATAATCTTTGAAAATGTAAGCAGAAAATAGGCATGGCTTGCTAATTAGTCTAGATATTAGAACCCGTATATCTGTATCACTTATTTTTAAAATCTTACTTGTATATATCCTATATATACATTAATAATGGGTGTACCATTATTATTTACCCCATCACATTCTGATGGGCATTTGTTTGTATCTAGTATTTTTATATGTCAGAAAGTGTATAGTTTTTCATGAAGAGAATTTCCAGGTTGGGGATATTTTAAACTTATACATCATAGAACTTAAAAGATTGTCAAATTTTTCTGACAGTTTGATAAGTGAAACAGGTAACTATATATATATTTTTAAATTATATTTTCATATGAATGTGGTAGAATTTTGTGTGTTTAGAAGCCATTTTATTTCTTTTACTATGAACTGCCTACTTATTTTCTTTGCCCATTGTTTTACTGTCTTATTGTTTCTTTGTTTGTTCTATATACTTAGGAAATGATCCCTTTGTCATATACCATGCATATGGTTCTTACTAATCTGTCATTTCTCTATTGATTTTCCTTGTGATACATTCAGCTATACGTTTTTTTCTTTCAAATTTTATTTTGATATAATTTCAGATTTAAAGAAAATTTGAAAGAACATTACAAAATTCTCATATATCCTTTACCCAGATTCACTGAATGTTAATATTTACCTACCTTTACTTCAACTCTTTCCCCATTAAAATATGCATATGTCCACAAACACACACATACACACGTCATTTTTTGAACCTTAGAGAGTATATTGAAGATATCATTCCTCTTTATCCCAAATTTTTCAATTTTTATTTTCTAAAAACAAGGACATTCTCTTATATAACCACAGCACAATTACCAAAACAGGAATTAATACGGATTCAATGCTATTACCTAATCCACAGACTTTATTCAGATTTTACTACTTCATCAAATAACATACTTAATTGCTAAAGCAAATACTAGTTTATGTTTTACATTGTTATCATGTCTTTTTTTTTTAACATCTTTATTGGAGTATAATTGCTTTACAATGGTGTGTTAGTTTCTGCTTTATAACAAAGTGAATCAGTTATACATATACATATATCCCCATATCTTTTCCCTCTTGCATCTCCCTCCTGCCACCCTCCCACCCCTCTAGGTGGTCACAAAGCACCGAGCTGATCTCCCTGTGCTATGCGGTTGCTTCCCACTAGCTATCTATTTTATGTTTGGTAGTGTAAATATGTCCATGCCACTCTCTCACTTTGTCACATCTTACCCTTCCTCCTCCCCATATCCTCAAGTTCATTCTCTAGTAGGTCTGTGTCTTTATTCCCATCTTGCCACTAGGTTCTTCATGACCTTTTTTTTTCCCCCCTTAGATTCCATATATATGTGTTAGCATACTGTATTTGATTTTCTCTTTCTGACTTACTTCACTCTGTATGACAGACTCTAGGTCCATCCACCTCACTACAAATAACTCCATTTCGTTTCTTTTTATGGCTGAGTAATATTCCATTGTATATATGTGCCACATCTTCTTTATGCATTCATCCAATGATGGACACTTAGGTTGCTTCCATGTCCTGGCTATTGTAAATAGAGCTGCAATGAACATTTTGGTACATGACTCTTTTTGAATTATGGTTTTCTCAGGGTATATGCCCAGTAGTGGGATTGCTGGGTCGTATGATAGTTCTACTTTTAGTTTTTTAAGGAACCTCCATACTGTTCTCCATAGTGGCTGTATCAATTTACATTCCCACCAACAGTGCAAGAGTGTTCCCTTTTCTCCACACCCTCTCCAGCATTCATTGTTTCTAGATTTTTTGATGATGGCCATTCTGACCAGTGTGAGATGATATCTCATTGTAGTTTTGATTTGCATTTCTTTAATGATTAATGATGTTGAGCATTCTTTCAGGTGTTTGTTGGCAATCTGTATATCTTCTTTGGAGAAATGTCTATTTAGGTCTTCTGCCCATTTAGTCTCCTTAAATCTACAACAGTTCCTCAGTCTTTTTGTGCTCTTCATGACATTATTTTTTAACATTTTTATAGGAGTATAATTGCTTTACACTGGTGTGTTAGTTTCTGCTTTATAACAAAATGAATCAGTTATACATACACATATATCCCCATATCTTTTCCCTCTTGCGTCTCCCTCCTGCCACCCTCCCACCCCTCTAGGTGGTCACAAAGCACCGAGCTGAACTCCCTGTGCTATGCGGCTGCTTCCCACTAGCTATTGGTTTTACATTTGGTAGTGTATCTATGTCCATGCCACTCTCTCACTTTGTCTCAGCTTAACCTTCCCTCTCTCGGTGTCCTCAAGTCCATTCTCTAGTAGGTCTGTGTCTTTATTCCTGTCCTGCCCCTAGGTTCTTCATGACCTTTTTGTTTTTTTAGATTCCATATAAATTTTGTTAGCGTACGGTATTTGTTTTTCTCTTTCTGACTTACTTCACTCTGTATGACAAACTCTAGGTCCATCCACATCATTACAAATAACTCAATTTCGTTTCTTTTTATGGCTGAGTAATATTCCATTGTATATATGTGCCACATCTTCTTTATCCATTCATCTGTCGATGGACACTTAAGTTGCTTCCGTGTCCTGGCTATTGTAAATAGAGCTGCAGTGAATATTGTGGTACATGACTCTTTTTGAATTATGGTCTTCTCAGGGTATATGTCCAGTAGTGGGATTGCTGGGTCATATGGTAGTTTTAGTTTTAGTTTTTTAAGGAACCTCCATACTGTTCTCCATAGTAGCTTATCAATTTACATTCCCACCAGCAGTGCAAGAGGGTTCCCTTTTCCCCAAACCCTCTCCAGCATTTATTGTTTGTAGATTTTTTAATGATGGCCATCCTGACCGGTGTGAGATGATATCTAATTGTAGTTTTGATTTGCATTTCTCTAATGATTAGTGATGTTGAGCATTCCTTCATGTGTTCGTTGGCAATCTGTATATCTTCTTTGGAGAAATGTCTATTTAGGTCTTCTGCCCATTTTTGGATTGGGTTGTTTCTTTTTTTGATATTGAGCTGCATGAGCTGCTTGTAAATTTTGGAGATTAATCCTTTGTCAGTTGCTTTGTTTGCAAATATTTTCTCCCATTCTGAGGTTGTCTTGTCATCTTGTTTATGGTTTCCTTTGCTGTGCAAAAGCTTTTAAGTTTCATTAGATCCCATTTGTTTATTTTTGTTTTTATTTCCATTTCTCTAGGAGGTGGGTCAAAAAGTATCTTGCTGTGATTTATGTCATGCAGTGTTCTGCCTATGTTTTCCTCTAAGAGTTTAATAGTGTCTGGCCTTACATTTAGGTCTTTAATCCATTTTGAGTTTATTTTTGTGTATGGTGTTAAAGAATGTTCTAATTTCATTCTTTTACAAGTAGCTGTCCAGTTTTCCCAGCACCACTTATTGAAGAGGCTGTCTTTTCTCCACTGTATATTCTTGCCTCCTTTATCAAAGATACGGTGACCATATGTGCATGGGTTTATCTCTGGGCTTTCTATCCTGTTCCATTGATCTATATTTCTGTTTTTGTGCCAGTACCATACTGTCTTGATAACTGTAGCTTTGTAGGATAGTCTGAAGTAAGGGAGCCTGATTCCTCCAGCTCCGTTTTTCGTTCTCAAGATTGCTTTGGCTATTTGGGGTCTTTTGTGTTTCCATACAAATTGTGAAATTTTTTGTTCTAGTTCTGTGAAAAATGCCAGTGGTAGTTTGATAGGGATTGCATTGAATCTGTAGATTGCTTTGGGTAGTAGAGTCATTTCCACAATGTTGATTTTTCCAATCCAAGAACATGGTATATCTCTCCATCTATTTGTATCATCTTTAATTTCTTTCATCAGTGTCTTATAATTTTCTGCATACAGGTCTTATGTTTCCTTAGGTAGGTTTATTCCTAGATATTTTATTCTTTTTGTTACAATGGTAAATGGGAGTGTTTCCTTAATTTCACTTTCAGATTCTTCATCATTAGTGTATAGGAATGCAAGAGATTTCTGTGCACTAATTTTATATCCTGCTACTTTACCAAATTCATTGATTAGCTCTAGTAGTGTTCTGGTAGCATCTTTAGGAGTCTCTATGTATAGTGTCATGTCATCTGCAAACAGTGACAGCTTTACTTCTTCTTTTCTGATTTAGATTCCTTTTATTTCTTTTTCTTCTCTGATTGCTGTGGCTAAAACTTCCAAAACTATGTTGAATAATAGTGGTGAGAGTGGGCAACCTTGTTTTGTTCCTGATCTTAGTGGAAATGGTTTCAGTTTTTCACCATTGAGGACAATGTTGGCTGTGGGTTTGTCATATATGGCCTTTATTATGTTGAGCTAAGTTCCCTCTATGCCTACTTTGTGGAGGGTTTTTATCATAAATGGGTGTTGAATTTTGTCGAAAGCTTTCTCTGCATCTACTGAGATGATCATGTGGTTTTTCTCCTTCAATTTGTTAATATGGTGTATCACATTGATTGATTTGCGTATACCGAAGAATCCTTGCATTCCTGGGATAAACCCCACTTGATCATGGTGTATGATCCTTTTAATGTGCTGTTGGATTCTGTTCACCAGTATTTTGTTGAGGATTTCTGCATCTATGTTCATCAGTGATATTGGCCTGTAGTTTTCTTTCTTTGTGACATCTTTGTCTGGTTTTGGTATCAGGGTGATGGTGGCCTCTTGGAATGAGTTTGGGAGTGTTCCTCCCTCTGCTATATTTTGGAAGAGTTTGAGAAGGATAGGTGTTAGCTCTTCTCTAAATGTTTGATAGAATTCGCCTGTGAAGCCATCTGATCCTGGACTTTTGTTTGTTGGAAGACTTTTAATCACAGTTTCACTTTCAGTGCTTGTGATTGGCCTGTTCATATTTTCTATTTCTTCCTGGTTTAGTCTTGGAAGGTTGTGCATTTCTAAGAATTTGTCCATTTCTTCCAGGTTGTCCATTTTATTGGCATATATTTGCTTGTAGTAATCTCTCATGATCCTTTGTATTTCTGCAGTGTCAGTTGTTACTTCTCTTTTTTCATTTCTAATTCTATTGATTTGAGTCTTCTCTCTTTTTTTCGTGATGAGTCTGGCTAATGGTTTATCAATTTTGTTTATCTTCTCAAAGAACCAGCTTGTAGTTTTATTGATATTTGCTATAGTTTCCTTCATATCTTTTTATTTCTGATCTGATCTTTATGATTTCTTTCCTTCTGCCAATTTTGGGGTTTTTTTCTTCTTCTTTCTCTAATTGCTTTAGGTGTAAGGTTAGGTTGTTTATTTGAGATATTTCTTGTTTCTTAACGTAGGATTGTATTGCTATAAAATTCCCTCTTAGAACTGCTTTTGCTGCATCCCATAGGTTTTGGACCATCGTGTTTTCATTGTCATTTGTTTCTAGGTATTTTTTGATTTCCTCTTTGATTTCTTCAGTGATCTCTTGGTTATTCAGTAGTGTATTGTTAGGCTCCATGTGCTTGTATTTTTTACAGATTTTTTCCTGTAAATGATATCTAGTCTCATAGCATTGTGGTTGGAAAAGATAATTGATACAATTTCAGTTTTTGTAAATTTACCAAGGGTTGATTTGTGACCCAAGATATGATCTATCCTGGAGACTGTTCCATGAGCAGTTGAGAAGAACGTGTATTCTGTTGGTTTTTGGATGGAATGTCCTATAAATACCAATTAAGTCCATCTTGTTTAATGTATCATTTAAAGCTTGTGTTTCCTTATTTATTTTCATTTTGGATGATCTGTCCATTGGTGAAAGTGAGGTGTTAAGTCCCCTACTATGATTTTGTTACTGTCGATGTCCCCTTTTATGGCTGTTAGTATTTGCCTTATGTATTGAGGTGCTCCTATGTTGGGTGCATAAATATTTACAATTGTTATATCTTCTTCTTGGATTGATCCCTTGATCATTATGTAGTGTCCTTCTTTGTCTCTAGTTATAGTCTTTGTTTTAAAGTCTATTTTCTCTGATGTGAAAATCGGTACCCTAGCTTTGTTTTGATTTCCATTTGCATGGAATATATTTTTCCATCCCCTCACTTTCAGTCTGGATGCGTCCCTAGGTCTGAAGTGGGTCTCTTGTAGACAGCATATATACAGGTCTTGTTTTTGTATCCATTCAGCCAGTCTATGTCTTTTGCTTGGAGCTTTAATCCAATTACATTTAAGGTAATTATGGATATGTATGCTCCTGTTATCCTTTTCTTAATTGTTTTGGGTTTGTTATTGTAGGTCTTTTTCTTCTCTTGTGTTTCCTGCCTAGACAAGTTCCTTTAGCATTTGTTGTAAAGCTGGTTTGGTGGTGCTGAATTCTCTTAGCTTTTGCCTGTCTGTAAAGGTTTTAATTTCTGCATCAAATCTGAATGAGAGCCTTGCTGGGTAGAGTAATCTTGATTGTAGGTTTTCCCCCTTCATCATTTTAAATATGTGCTGCCACTCCCTTCTGGCTTGCACAGTTTCTGTTGAAAACTCCGCTGTTAACCTTATGGGGATTCCCTTGTATGTTATTTGTTGTTTTTCCCTTGCTGCTTTTAATATTTTTTCTTTGTATTTAATTTTTGTTGGTTTGATTAATATGTGTCTTGGCGTGTTTCTCCTTGGATTTATCCTATGTGGGACTCTCTGTGCTTCCTGGACTTGATTAACTATTTCCTTTCCCATATTAGGCAAGTTTTCAATGTAATCTCTTCAAATATTTTCTCAGTCCTTTTCATTTTCTCTTCTTCTTCTGGCACTCCTATAATTCGAATATTGGTGCATTTAATGTTGTCCCAGAGGCCTCTAAGAGTGTCCTCAATTCTTTTCATTCTTTTTTCTTTTTTCTGCTCTGCAGTAGTTATTTCCACTATTTTATCTTGCAGGTCACTTATCCGTTCTTCTGCCTCAGTTATTCTGCTATTGATCCCTCCTAGAGAATTTTTAATTTCATTTATTGTGTTGTTCATCACTGTTTGTTTGCTCTTTAATTCTTCTAGGCCCATGTTAAACGTTTCTTGTATTTTCTCCATTCTATTTCCAAGATTTTGGATCATCTTTACTATCATTATTCTGAATTCTTTTTCAGGTAGACTGCCTATTTCCTCTTCATTTGTTAGGTCTGGTGGGTTTTATCTTGCTCCTTCATCTGCTGTATGTTTCTTTGTCTTCTCATTTTGCTTAACTTACTGTGTTTGGGGTCTCCTTTTCACAGGCTGCAGGTTCATAGTTCCTGTTGTTTTTGGTGTTTGCCCCCAGTGAGTAAAATTGGTTCAGTGGGTTATGTGGGCTTCCTGGTGGAGGGGACTGGTGCCTGTGTTCTGGTGGATGAGGCTGGATCTTGTCTTCCTGGTGGGCAGGTCCATGTCTGGTGGTGTGTTTTGGGGTGTCTGTGGCCTTATTATGATTTTAGGCTGCCTCTCTGCTAATGGGTGAGGTTGTGTTCCTGTCTTGCTAGTTGTTTGGCATAGTGTGTCCAGCACTGGAGCTTTCTGGTCATCAAGTGGAGTTGGGTCTTGGCCTTGAGATGGAGATCTCTGGGAGATTTTCATCGTTTGATATTACGTGGAGCTGGGAGGTCTCTTGTGGACCAATGTCCTGAACTTTGCTCTCCCACCTCAAAGGCACAGTCCTGATGCCTGGCTGGAGCACCAAGAGCCTGTCATCCACATGGCTCAGAATAAAAGGGAGAAAAGAAATTAAGAAACAAAGAAGAAGATAAAATAAAATAAAATAAAGTTATTAAAATGAAAAATAAAAATAATTATTAAAAAGAAATTTTTTTAAAGTAATAAAAAGAAAAAGAAAGAAAGAAAAAAAGAGAGCAATGAAACCAAAACACAAATCCACCAATGATAACCAGTGCTAAAACCTATACTAAAAAAAACCCCCAAAACGGACAGACAGAACCCTAGGACAAATGGTAAATGCAAAGCTATACAGACAAAATCACAGAGAGAAGCGTACATATACATACTCACAAAAAAAGAAAAAGGCAAAAAAAATATGTATATCATTGCTCCCAAAGTCCACCTCCAAAATTTGGGATGATTCGTTTTCTAGTCAGGTATCCCACAGATGCAGGGTACATCAAGTTGATTGTGGAGATTTAATCTGCTGCTCCTGAGGCTGCTGGGAGAGATTTCCCTTTCTCTTCTTTGTTCACACAGCTCCTGGGGTTCAGCTTTGGATTTGGCCCTGCCTCTGCGTGTAGGTCGCCTGAGGGCATCTGTTCTTCGGTCAGACAGGATGGGGTTAAAGGAGCAGCTGATTCGGGGGCTCTGCCTCACTCAGGCTGGGGGGAGGGAGGGATACGGAGTTTGGGGCGAGCCTGTGGTGGCAGAGGCAGGCGTGATGTTGCACCAGCCTAAAGTGCAACGTGTGTTCTCCCAGGAAAGTTGTCCCTGGATCATGGAACCCTGGCAGTGGCGTGCTGCACAGGCTCCTGGGAGGGAAGGTGTGGATAGTGACCTTTGCTTGCACACAGGCTTCTTGATGGCTGCAGCAGCAGCCTTAGCGTCTCATGCCCGTCTCTGGGGTTCGCGCTGATAGCCATGGCTCACGCCCATCTCTGGAGCTCCTTTAAGCGGCGCTCTTAATCCCCTCTCCTCATGCACCAGGAAACAAAGAGGCAAGAAAAAGTCTCTTGCCTCTTTGGCAGCTCCAGACTTTTTCCCGGACTCCCTCTTGGCTAGCTGTGGCACACTAGCCCCCTTCAGGCTGTGTTCACACAGCCCACCCCAGTCCTCTCCCTGGGATCCTACCAAAGCCGGAGCCTCAGCTCCCAGTCCCCACCTGCCACGGCGGGTGACCAGACAAGCCTCTCGGGCTGGTGAGTGCTGGTTGGCACCATTCCTCTGTGCGGGAATCTCTCCGCTTTGCCCTCCGCACCCCTGTTTCTGCGCTCTCCTCCGTGGCTCCAAAGCTTCCCCCCTCCGCCACCAGCATTCTCCGCCCACGAAGGGGCTTCCTAGTGTGTGGAAACCTTTCCTCCTTCACAGCTCCCTCCCACTGGTGCAGGTCCCGTCCCTATTCTTTTGTCTCTGTATTTTCATTTTTCTTTTGCCCTACCCAGGTACGTGGGGAATTTCTTGCCTTTTGGGAGGTCTGAGGTCTTCTGCCTGTGTTCAGTAGGTGTTCTGTAGGGGGTGTTCCACATGTAGATGTATTTCTGATGTAATTGTGGGGAGGAAGGTGATCTCCATGTCTTAATCTTCCGCCATCTTGAAGCTCCTCCTCTTCATGACCTTTTAAATGAAGAGTATGGACCAGTTATTTTGTAGACTGTCTCTCTGTTTTTGTCTGATGTTTCCTCATAATTAGATTCTGATAATTTTCGTTCAAAAAACCATAGAAATGACTTTGTATTGTCACTTCATCATATCAGAAGTCATATGATATTGATTTACTTCATTACCAGTTATATTAACTTTGAGCATTTAAGGTTGCTGTCTACCAGGTTTCTCCCCTGTCAAGTTTCTGTTTTCCATTAATATTAATAAGTTCCCTGGAGGGGGGAATCTTTGAGACTATGTAAATATCCTTTAACTCCTCATAGATTCATCCACTACACTTAGCATTTACTGATGCTTCTTGCATGAATCCATTATTCTGATGGCTGCAAAATGATGACTTTCTAATTCCATATTTTTTCATGTGTATTAGATGACTTTCTATTTTTAAAACTTCATATTTTATTTTTCCAGCTTCATTGAGACATAATTGATACATAATGTGTAAATTTAAGGTGTACAATGTGATGATTGTATACACATTTATTGTAAAATGATTACTAAAATAAGGTCAGTTAACACTTCAATTACCTCACATAATTACCTTTTTTTGTGTGATGAGAACATTTAAGATCTACTCTCTTAGCAACTTTCAAGTATATAATACAGTATTGTTAACTATAGTTACCATGAGGTACATTAGATCCCCAGAACTTATTCAATATTAAACTATAAGTGTGTATCCTTTGACAAACTCTCATTTCCCCTGGCCCCCAGCCCCAGCAACAACCACTATACTCTCTCTGTTTCTATGAGATTGGTTTTATTAGATTCCACATATAAGTGAGATCATACAGTATTTTCCTTTGTCTGGCTTATTTCACTTAGGATAATGCCCTAAAGAGCCATCCACGTTGCCTCAAATGGCAGGATTTCCTTCTTTCTTATGTGTGAATAATATTCTATTGTGTGTGTGTATGTATGTATGTGTGTATAATGTTTTCTTTATCATTGATGGACACTTAGGTTGTTTCCATACTTTGGCTATTGTGAATAATGCTGCAATGAACATGAGAGTGCAAATATCTCTTTGAGATACTCTTTTCATTTCCTTTGGATATATACACAGGAGTGGAATTGCTGGGTCATATCTTAGTTCTATTTTTAATTTTTTGAGGAATCTCCATATGAGTGAACATATGTGTGTATATATCTTTTTGAGTTAGTGTTTTTGTTATATTCAAAAAATACCCAGAAGTGGAATTGCTGGATCATAAGGTAGTTCAATTTTTAGTTTTTTTGAGGAACCTTCTTACTGTTTTCCATAGTGGCTGTACCAATTTACATTCCTACCAACAGTGCACAAGAGTTCCCTTTTCTTCCCATCCTTAAAAACACTTGTTATCTCTTGGTTTTTTTTTGTTTTTGTTTTTTGTAATAGCCATTCTAACAGGTGTGAGGTAATATCTTGTGGTTTTGATTTGCATTTCCCTTATGATAAGTGATGTTGAGCATCTTTTCATGTACATGTTGGCCATTTGGATATCTTCTTTGGGAAAATGTCTATTCAGGTTCTCTGCCCACTTTTTAAAATGGATTGTTTCTTTTTTCTGCTACTGAGTTGTATGAGTTCTTTCTATATTTTGAATATTAACTCCTTATCCTAGGTATGATTAGCAGATATTTTCTCCCATCCTGTAGGTTTCCTTTTCATTTTGTTAATTGTTTATGTTGTTATGTAGAAGTTTTTAGTTTTATGTAGTGCCACTTATTGACTTTTGCTTTTGTAGCTTGTGATTTTAGTGTCATAAAAAAATCATTGCCAACATCTATGTCAAGAGCTTCTTCCCTCTGTTATTTTCTAGAAGTTTTATGATATAAGGTCTTATCTTTAGTCTTTAGTTCCATTTTGAGTTAATTTTTGTGAGTGGTGTGAGGGAGGGGTCCAATTTTATTTTTCTGCATGTGGTTATATAGTTTTCCCAACACCATGTGTTGAAGACTGTTCTCTCTCCATTGAGTATTCTTGGCTCCCTTGTCAAATATTATTTGACTTAATATGCATGGGTTAATTTCTGGGTTTTCTATTTTGTTCCATCGATCAATGTGTATTTTTTATGCCAATACTATACTGTTTTGATTACTATGGATTTGAAATACAGTTTGAAATCAGGGAGCATGATGCCTCCAGCTTTGTTCTTTCCTAAGATTGCTTTGGTTACTTGGGGTCTTTTGTGGTTCCATGCAAATTTTAGAATTGTTTTATCTATTTCTGTGAAAAATACCACTGGAATTTTTATAGGGATTGCATTGAATCTATAGATGGCATTGGGCAGTATGGATAGTTAAACAATATTAATCCTTCTGATCCATGGATATGGGACATCTTTCTGTTTATTTGTGTCTTCTTCAATTTCTTTCATCAATGTCTTACAGTTTGTTTGGTTTTGTTTTTTTGGCTGCACTGTGTGACTTGTGGGATCTTAGTTCCCTGACCAGGGACCAAACCTGGGCCCACGGCAGTGAAAGCACAGAGTCCTAACCACTGGACAACCAGGGAATTCCCTGTCTTACAGTTTTTAGTGTACAGATCTTTCACTTCCTTGGTTAAATTTATTCCTAAGTATTATATTGTTTTTGATACTATTGTAAATAGGATTCGTTTTTAAAATTTTTTTTCAGATTGATCATTTGTTAGTGTATAGAAGTGCAACTGATTTTTGTATGTTGATTTTACATTATCCTGAAACTTTACTGAATTCATTTATTAGTTCTAATAGTTTTTAGCAGAGTCTTTAGGATTATTTTTATATAAGATCATCTGAAAACAGAGATAGTTTTACTTCTTTATTTCTGATTTAGATGCCTATTATTTCTTTTTCTTGACTAATTGCTCTGGCTAGGACATCTAGTACTCTCTTGAATAAGAGTGGTGAGAGTGGGCATGCCTTTCTTATTTCTAATCTTAGAGGAAAAGCTTTCAACCTTTCACCACTGGGTAAGATGTTAGCTGTGTGCTCGTCATATATGGCCTTTATTATGTTGAGGTACATTCTTTTTATACTCAATTTGTTGAGAATCTTTATCATGAAAGGATATTGAATTTTTCAAATGCTTTTTCTGCATCTATTGAGAGGATTGTTTGATTTTTATCTTTAATTCTATTAATGTGATGTATCACATTTATTGATTGTGTATGTTGAATCATCCTTGTAACCCAGGGATATAGCCCTCTTCATCATGGTGTATGATCCTTTTAATGTGTCAATTGAATTTGGTTTAATATTTTCTAATATTTTCATGAGTTTTTTTCCATCTATATTCACCAGGGATGTAGTTTTCTTTTCTTGTAGTGGCTTTGGTATCAGAGTAATGCTGGTTTTGTAAAATGAGTTTGGGAGTGTTCTCTTCATCTGTAGTTTTGGGGGAAGAGTTTGAGAAGAATTGGCATTAATTCTTCTTTAAATGTTTATTACAATTCACCAGTGACACCATCTGCTCATGGACTTTTCTTTGTTGGGAGGTTTTTAAATTATTGCTTCAATGTTATTGATATTGGTTTGTGCAGATTTTCTTTCTTGATTATTCGGTCTTGATAGGTTGTATGTTCCTAGGAATTTTCCATTTCCTCTAGGTTATCCAATTTGTTGATGTATAATTGTTAGAGTAACCTCTTGTGATTCTTTGTATTTCTGTGTTGTCAGTTGTAATGTTTCCTCTTTTATTTCTAATATTATTCATATAGTCTTTTTCCTTTGTTAAAAGGTTTATCAATTTTCTGTATGTTTTCAAAAATTAGCTCTTAGTTTTGTTGATCTTTTCTATTGTTTTTCTGGTATCTACTTCATTTATGTCTGCTCTGATATTTCTTTCCTTCTGCTAAATTTGGGCTTTGTTCTTCTTTTTCTACTTCTTTGAGGTGTAAAGTTAGGTTATTTATTTGAGTTCTTTCTTTTTTCTTAATGTAGGCTAAAACTTTCCTCTTAGAATTTCTTATGCTTCATCTCAGAAGTTTTGGTATGTTGTATTTTTGGTTTTGTTTGTTTCAAGATATTTTCTGATTCCTTTTGATATCTTCTTTGACCCATTGGTTGTTCAGGAGCAGGCTGTTTAATTTCCACATCTTTGTGAATTTTACAGTTTTCCTCCTGTTAGTAATTTCTAGTTTTGTATCACTGTGGTAAGAAAAGATACTTGGTATGATTTCAATCATCTTAAGTTTGCTAAGACATCTTTTGTGATCTAACATATCATCTATTGTGGAGAATGTTCTTTGTATGCTTGAGTAGAATGCGTATTCTGGTTTTGTAATATGGAATGTTCTGTTATATGTGTGTTAGGCCCATTTGGTCTAAAGTGTAATTCAAGTCCACTGCTTCCACTCTCTGGATGATCTATCCATTGTTAAAAGTGGGGTATTGAAGTCTGCAACTATTATTGTATTGTCTATTTCTCTCTTCAGATCTGTTAGTATTTGCTTAATATATTTAGGTACTATGTTGTTGGGAGCATTTAAATTTACAATTTGTTTATCCTCTTGATAAATTTACCCCTTTATCATTATACAATAACGTTCTTTGTCTCTTGTTACAGTTTTTGGCTTAAAGTCTGTTTTGTCTGATGTAAGTGTAGCACTCCCTGCTTCCTTTTGGTTTCCATTTGCACAGAATATCTTTTTCCATCCCTTTACTTTGAGCCTATATATGTCCCTAAAACTGAGATGAGTTGTAGGCAGCATATCCTTGGTTCTTGTTTTTTAAATCCATTCAGCCACTATATGCTCTTGATTGGAGAATTTAAGCCATTTACATTTAAAGTACTTATTCATAGGGAAGCACCTATTAATGCAATCTTACTGTTTCTGGCTTTTTTTGTTGTTTGCTTTTTCTTTATTTCCTTTCTATTGTCTTCCTTTGTGTATTGATGATTATCCATAGTGATATACTTTGATTTCCTTCTCTTTATCTTTTGTGTATCTACTATATGTTTTTGCTTTGTCATTACCATGAGGCTTACATAAAACATAGTATACGTGTAACCATCTATTTAACATTGATAACAACTTAACTTCAATAATATGCAATAGCTCTGCTCTTTTACTCCCCTTCACATTTTTTGCTTTTGATGTCACAATTTACCTCTTTTTTTTAAACCTCTTTTTATATTGTGTATCCATTAACAAATTGTTATAACTATAGTTAGTTTTAATGCTTTTGTCCTTTAACCTTAACACTAGCACCAAGAGGTTAGCACACCACCATATTATAGTATTAGAATATTCTGAATTTGATGTATACTTACCTTTGGCAGTGTGGCTTTTATTTTAATATGGTTTCATGTTACTAATTAGGGCCCTTCATTTCACATTGAAAAACGCTCCAACATTTCCTGTAAGGCAGGTCTAGTGGTGATGAGCTCTCTCAGCTTTGGTTTGTTTGGGAGAGTCTTTATCTCTACTTTATTTCTGAAGGACAGCTTTTCCAGGTAAAGTATAATTCTTTGACAGTTTTTTTTTTCCTTTCAGCATGTTGAATATATCATCCCACTCTACTGGCCTGCAAGGTTTCTCCTGAAAAATCAGTTGATAGCTTAACTGAAGTTTCCTTGTATGTAAAAAAATTTTCTCTCTTCTTTTAAAATTCTCTCTTTGTCTTTGATTTTAGACAGTTTTGTTATAATGTGTCTTGGAGAAGATCATTTGGGGTTTAAATTTTGAAGGGACCTATGAACTTCATGAACTTAGATGTCTAAATCTCTCCCCAGATTTGGGTAGTTCTTGGCTATTACCTTTTTTTAAAAAATAAATTTATTTATTTATTCATTTTTGGCTGCATTGGGTCTTCATTGCTGCATGCTTTCTCTATTTTCATTATCTACAACAGTAGCAACAATCGAAGTAACCTCAGGCTCAGGAACAACTGGAACAGTTCCACCAACAGTACTAGAAGCAGAGGTGGAAGCACTTGCATTGGCTGCAGCAGCTGCTGCTGCTGCTGCAGCTGCTGCTGCAACAACAGCAGCTGCTGCTTCTGCAGCAGCCATGGTGCTCATTGTGGTTGGAATTTCTGTTGTAGGAACTGGGGCTGTTGATGTGGTGCACTCTTCTTGTTTACTGCTTTCTTCAGCTTTGATCATTGCATGCAGGTTTGATTTTGTAATAAGACTTCCAGCAACAATGGTATTCTGGTATCCTTCAAGATCTTCAAGTTCTTTAGGTTTCACCCAGTGGGATTCTTTTGTTTGAGAATTGTAATAGTAAGGCTTTCCAGAGTCAGACTTGTACTCCTTCCAAGGGCATTTAGATAAAAGTTGCTCAGCAGGAGTTTTAAGATCATCTGGTTTCTCCCAAGTAGACTGTTTTGTTTCAGTATTATAGTAGTAGGTCCTTCCATCAGGTGATTTATGTTCAGTCCACATTGATTTTGCACCAGATGTTGTACCTGCTGCTACATCCATATTATTTACTCCTGGTGGTAAGGCAGGCTGCATGGAAGCCTGAGACATATGAGACATCATCATTCCAGGCATTACTGAAGACATCATTCCAGGCATTTGCCCCATTGGTGGTCCTCCCATTGGGGGCATCATTTGCGGCATCATTCCATGAGGTACAGGAGGCATATTCGCTCTCTGACCCATAGGATGCATACCCATTGGGACATAATGCATGCCAGGGTGCCCCATCATGAGGCCTCCATGCTCGGCTCCCATCCCCAGCCTCATCGTTGGACTCAGACTGCTCTGCTGGCAGCCACTGCCGCTACATATACCAACAAGAAATGATCTGAGTGGCTGGCGCCCACTGGGGCTAAAGGTTAAAGGCTGCCCTGCACTACGGGGCAGGATCAGCAGGGCCAATAAGCTGACAGGCTTCCCCACTGTCCAATCAGACTGCACTGCCGACACGCAGCTCTTTGGCGATTCGCCCCCAGCCTCAGCCTCACTCGGCGTCGCCTGAGGCCACCAAGGGTTGGGTAGGGTGGGATAGGGGTGGAGTAAGCAGCTTCTAGTGTTAGCGGTGGCCGGGGCTGGATGCGCGCACGCGGGGCTCGAGGTGGAGGGAGGGGGCGGGGAAGGCGAGAGGAGGGGTTGTGAGGAGCGGGTTCGAGCTCAGTACGCACCAGCTGGCGAGCGCGTGCCAGGGTGGGGGTAGGAGGCGTGCCGAGTGGCATGGAGGGAAGTTGTGGTAGGGGCAGGGAGAACAATTCGACAAGGAAGGAGGAAAGGGCAGTTAAGGGAGGCGAGGGCGTGGGGAGCTGAGCTGCCGTTAATGAGGGAAGCCGGGGCGAGTGCAGGCGTAGAGGGGAAGAAGGGAGAAAGCAAATAGGTTCGGGAATGTGTATTAGAGGGGCATGGGCGGGCGCTAGGACCGAGCATTGGGGAGGTGCGGCTTTGGGGCTGCCGGGGCACGAGCTTGCATTTCCTTTCCTCTTTTTGTGAGTGTGTATGTGTATGCTTCTCTGAGAGACTTTGTCTGTATACCTTTGCTTTTACCATTTCTCCTAGGGTTCTGTCTGTCCGGTTTTTCTTTTTTTTTTAAGTACAGATTTTAGCACTTGTTATAATTGGTGGATGTGTTTTTTTGGTTTGGCTACTCTCTTTTTTCTTTCTTTCTTTTTTTTATTACTTTCTAATTTTTAAATTTTTAATAATTTTTTATTTTAATAACTTTATTTTATTTTATTTATATATTTCTTCTTTCTTTCTTTTATTTTCCCTCTCTTTTCTTATGAGCCGTGTGGCTGACAGGGTCTTGGTGCTCCAGCCAGGTGTCAGGCCTGAGCCTGATAGGTGGAAGAGCCGAGTTCAGGACATTGGTCCACCACAGACCTCCCGGCCCCCCATAATATCAAATGGCAAAAGCTCTCCCAGAGATCTCCATCTCAACACTAAGACCCAGCTCCACTCAACGACCAGCAAGCTACAGTGCTGGACACCCCATGCCAAACAACTAGCAACACAGGAACACAACAGCACCCATTAGCAGAGACGCTGCCTAAAATCATAATAAGTTCACAGACACCTCAAAACAGACCACCAGATGTGGTCCTGCCCACCAGAAGGAAAAGATACACCCTCATCCACCAGAAGACAGGCACCAGTCCCCTCCACCAGGAAGCCTACACAACCCACTGAACGAGTTTTACTCACTGAGGGCAGACACCAAAAACAATGGGAACTACGAACCTGCAGCCTGCAAAAAGGAGACCCCAAATGCAGTAAGTTAAAAAAAATGAGAAGACAGAAATACACAGCAGATGAAGGAGCAAAGTATAAACCCATCAGACCAAACAAATGAGGAGGAAATAGGCAGTCTACCTGAAAAAGAATTCAGAGTAATGATAGTAAAGATGATCCAAAATATTGGATATAGAATGCAGAAAATACAAGAAATGTTTAACAAGGACCTAGAAGAACTAAAGAGCAAACAAACAGTGATGAACAACAGAATAAATGAATTTTAAAATTCTCTAGAGGAATCAATAGCAGAATACCTGATGCAGAAGAATGGATAAGTGACCTGGAAGATACAATAGTGGAAATAAGTACCACAGAGCAGCAGAAGAAAAAAGAATGAAAAGAATTGAGGACAGTCTCAGAGACCTCTGGGACAACATTAAATGCACCAACATTCGAATTATAGAGGTGTCAGAGATGAAGAGAAAAAGAAAGGGACTGAGAAAATATTTGAAGAGATTGTAGTTGAAAACTTCCCTAATATGGGAAAGGAAATAGTCAATCAAGTCCAGGAAGTGCAGAGAGTCCCATACAGGATAAATCCAAGGAGAAACATGCCAAGACACATATTAATCAAACTATCAAAAATCAAATACAAAGAAAAAAAATTAAAAGCAGCAAGGGAAAACCAATAAATAACATATGAGGGAATCCCCATAAGGTTAACAGCTGATCTTTCAGCAGAAACTCTGCAAGCCAGAAGTGAGTGGAAGGACATATTTAAAGTGATGAAAAGGAAGAACCTACAACCAAGATTACTCTACCAGGCAAGGATCTCATTCAGATTCGATGGAGAAATTAAAACCTTTAAATACAAGCAAAAGGTAAGAGGATTCAGCACCACCAAACCAGCTTTACTACAAATCCTAAAGGAACTTCTCTAGGCAGGAAAAAACAAGAGAAGGAAAAGACCTACAATAACAAACCCAAAACAATTAAGAAAATGGTAATAGGAACATGCATATCAATAATTACCTTAAATGAAATGGATTAAATGCTCCAAACAAAAGAAATAGACTGGCTGAATGGATAAAAAAAGAAGACCCAAGAAACCCACTTCAGACCTAGGGACACATACAGACTGAAAGTGAGGGGATCAAAAAACATACTCCATGCAAATAGAAATCAAAAGAAAGATGGAGTAGCAGTTCTCATATCAGACAAAATAGACTTTAAAATAAAGACTATTACAAGAGACAAAGAAGGACACTAAAGAATTATCAAGGCATTCATCCACGAAGAAGATTTAACAATTGTAAATATATATGAACCCAACATAAGAGCACCTCAATACAAAGGCAAATGCTAATAGCCATAAAAGGGGAAGCCGACAGTAACAAAATAATAGTAGGGGACCTTAACACCCCACTTTCACCAAATGGACAGATCATGCAAAATGAAAATAAATAAGGAAACACAAGCTTTAAATGGTACATTAAACAAGATGGACTTAATTGATATTCATAGGACATTCCATCCAAAAAGAACAGAATATACTTTCTTCTCAAGTGCTTATGGAACATTCTCCAGGATAGATGATATCTTGGGTCACAAATCAAGCCTGGATAAATATAAGAAAATTGAAATTGCATCAAGTATCTTTTCCAACCGCAGTGCTATGAGACTAGATATCAATAGCAGGAAAAAATCTGTAAAAAATACAAACATATGGAGGCTAAACAATACACTACTAAATAACCAAGAAATCACTGAAGAAATCAAAGAGGAAATTAAAAAATACCTAGAAACAAATGTCAATGAAAACATGATGACCTAAAACCTATGGGATGCAGCAAAAGCAGTTCTAAGAGGGAAGTTTATAGCAATACAATCCTACCTCAAGAAACAAGAAACATCTCAAATAAACAACCTAACCTTACACCTAAAGAAATTAGAGAAAGAAGAACAAAAATACTGCAAAGTTAGCAGAAGGAAAGAAATCATAAAGATCAGGTCAGAAATAAATGTAAAGGAAATGAAGGAAATGATAGCAAAGATCAATAAAACTAAAAACCGGTACTTTGAGAAGATAAACAAAATTGATAAACCATTAGCCAGACTCATCAAGAGTCCATATATATGGAATCTAAAAAAATAAAAAAGGCCCTGAAGAACCTAGGGGCAGGACAGGAATAAAGACTCAGCCATAGAGAATGGACTTGAGGACACATGGAGGGGGAAGGCTAAGCTGGGACGAAGTGAGAGAGTGGCATGGACTTATATACACTACCAAATGTAAAATAGATAGCTAGTGGGAAGCAGCCGCATAGCACTGGGAGATCAGTTTGGTGCTTTGTGTCCACCTAGAGGGGTGGCATAGGGAGGTGGGAGGGAGTCGAAAGAGGGAGGAGATATGGGGATATATGTATATGTATAGCTGATTCATTTTGTTATACAGCAGAAACTAACACACCATTGTAAAGCAATTATACTCCAATAAAGATGTTAAAAAAATTAAAAAAATATAAAATATAACGACTATGATCTTATGCCATGGGTTCTAATGGAAAAAGTAGACTGCATGAGAGAACAGATGGGCAATGTAAGTAGAGATACAGAAATTCTATGAATCAAAAAGTATGCTAGAGATTAAAATCCACAGTAACAGAAATGAAAAAATGCTTTTGTTGGCCTCATTACTAGGCTGGACATGACGGAGGAAAGAATCTCTGAGCTAGAGGATATCTTATTAGACACTTCCAAAATGCAAAAGCATAGAGAAAAGAGACAAAGAAGAACAGACTATCTATGGACTGTGTGCTACTGCTAAAAAGGAACATATATGTAATGGGAATACCAGAAAAAGAAAAAAGAGAGAAAAGAACAGAAGCAATATGTGAAGCAATAATGACCAAGAATTTTCCCAAATTAATGTCAGACATCATACCACAGATCCAGGAATCTCAGAGAACCTCAAGCAGGAAAATGCCAAAAAACTACCCCTAAACATTTCATATTAAAACTACAGAAAATCAAATATGAAGGAAAATCTTCTAAAAAGTCAGAGGAAGACAACTTACCTATAGAGAAGGAAAGAAGAGAATTTCATCTGAATTCTCTTCAGTAATCATACAAGAAGAGAGTAGAGTGAAATATTTAAATGTTGAGAGGACCCACTAACCTAGAATTCTGTACCCTGTGAAATGATCCTTGAAAAGTGAAGGAGAAATCATTTTCAGAAAAGCAAAAATTGAGGTAAGTTGTCACAAGTAGACCTACCTTGCAAGAAATGTTTTAGAAGGAAAGAAAATGAAATTCAGAACTAAGATCTATATAAAGAAAAGAGAGTGTTAGAGAAAGGAAAAATAAAAGTAAAATAAAATCTTGTATTTTTTATCCATAATTAACCTAACAGTTTGTTCAATATAATAATAGCTTAAGTATGCTTATATGTGTTTAAATATATGTATGTCATGTATAATTTTGTATGTGTAAGTGAAATAAATAACAGCAATAAAACAATGGACAGGAAGAGAGCATAAGATACGTTTGTTATTATAAGTATTTGTACTACTTATGAAGCAGTATAGTGTTATTTGAAGGTCGACTTTTGTTAGTTGTAAATGTATATTGAAAGCTCTAAGGAAACCACTCAAAAAAGTTTAAAAATATATATAATACATATCCTAAGAAAGGAGAGAAAATGGAATAATATACAATGCTCAATTAAAACCACAAAGTGAAGAAAAACGTGAAGGACAATAATAAGACCAAAGAAGAAGAGCAATGAATAGAAAATGTAAAAAAAAAAGTTAGATATTAATCCAAATATATCAATAATCACTTTAAATATCAATGGTATAGATACATCAATTAAAAGATAGACATTGTCAGAGTGGATAAAAAACCAACACCCATGTTTTCTAAAATGAACCTACTTTAAATATTGACACATATTAAAAATAAAAAGAATGGAGAAAGATAAATCATTGTAACAGTAATCAAAAAAAGGCAGAGAAGATTGGGAAGATGGGAGAGTAGAAAATATCAGAAATCTGTCTCCCCACATAAACATTTACAATGGCAGAATCTGTCAGATGTAATTATACTGGAGTCTACTGAAAGTTTGCAACTTCCAACGGAGATTTGTATGGTAAATTGCAATTAACTTCTGTCAATTTCACCTCTGAACACAGTAGCAGTTACCCATTTCTCATTCCCAGCCCTGGGGCAGGCAAGCTGTGCACATGTTCTTGGGTTGCCTTGCACATAGCCTGTGGGAACCAGATTAGGCAAAGAGGATGCTGTCCTCCAAATATTGGGATCTGTGCTCTGATCACTTATTGTTGCTTCTGATAACAGAGATGCAGAAAAAGAGCTGGTACCATTATCATCGAACCTCCCCCCATTGTTATAAGCATCTATTTCTCTAGCTGGAGTGGCTTCCTGGAGATTTAAAGAGCTAGCGCCCTTTTTTTCCTCTTCATTTCCCTCCTCCTTTTGGGAGCCAGACATCAAAGACCAGGACATTAAAAACTAACTGCATATATAGGGGAGTTTGCCCAAGGGAAAGTGCAGCTCAGAAAAGAACCAAGAAGATCAATTTTCAGCTCAGACTTATCCTCAGCACAGAGACAGTCTACAACAATGAAAACAATAACAACAGAACCAAAATAAAACAGCAAACCCTTGGGAAAGGGGAAAATTGAATCTCCAGAATTAACAAATTTTTATATCCAAACATCCAGTTTTCAACAACAAAAAAATCACAAGGCATAAAGAAAGAAAAGTGTGGTGCATTCAAAGGAAAAAATAAACCAAGAAACTGTCCCAAAAAAGACCTGACGGTGGACCACTAGAAAAAAAATTAAAACAACTATCTTAATGATGATCAAAGAAATAAATAATGACATGGAGAAAATCAAGAAAAAGATGTGTGAAGAAAATGAAAATATCAGTAAAAAGACAGAAAACCTAAAAATTATCCAAAATGAAATTCTGGAGCTGAAAAGTATAATAACTGAAATTAAAAATATGCTACAGGGATTCAAAGGCATATTTGAGCTGGCAGAAAAAAGAATCAGTGAATTTAAAATTATCAAGTCTGAGGAACAGAAAGATGAAAGAATGAAGCAAATTGAACAGACTTGAGGGACCTATGGGACACCATCAAGAAGATCAACATACCATTGTGGGACTTCAGAAGAAGAGAGAGAGAACAGGACAGAGAAAATATTTGAAGAAATAATGGCCAAAACCTTCCCAAATTTGATAAAAGATATGAATATAATCATCCAAGAAGCTCAACAAACTCCAAGTAAAATGAACTCAAAGAGACCCACCCTAGACACATTATAGCAGCATTATTTACAATAGCTAAAACGTGGTAGTAATGCAAGTGTCCACTGACAGATGAATGGATAAGCAAAATGTGTTATATATATATACATATAGATAAGCAAAATGTATATATATATGTATATATATATATATATAAAACAGAATATTATTCAGCCTTAAAATGGAAGGAAATCCTGACATACACTACAACATAGGTAAACCTTGAGGACATTATGCTAAGTGAAGTAAACCAGTCACAAAAAGACAGATACTTCAGAGATTGGTTCAAGATGGTGGAGTAGAAGGGCATACGCTCACTCCCTCTTGTGAGAGCACTGGAATCACAACTAACTGCTGAACAATCATCGAGAGGAAGACACTGGAACTCACCAAAAAAGATACCCCACATCCAAAACAAAGGAGAAGCCACAGTGAGATGGTAGAAGGGGGTGCAATCACAATAAAATCAAATCCCATAACCGCTGAGTGGGAGACTCACAACCTGGAGAACACTTATACCACGGAAGTCCAACCACTGGAGTGAAGGTTCTGAGCCCCCCATTAGGCTTCCCAAACTGGGGGTCTGGCAACAGAAGGAGGAATTCCCAGAGAATCAGACTTTGAAGGTTGGCAGGATTTGATTGCAGGACTTCGACAGGACTTGGGGAAACAGAGACTCCACTCTTGGAGAGCACACACAGAGTAGTGTGTGCACCAGGACCCAGGGGGAAGGAGCAGTGACCCCGTAGGATACTGAACCAGACCTAGCTGCTAGTGTTGGAGGGTCTCCTGCAGAGGCAAGGGGTGGCTGTGGCTCACTGCGGGGACAAGGACACTGGCAGCAGAAGTTCGGGAAGTACTCCTTGGTGTGAGCCCTCCTGGAGTTGGCCATTAGCCCCACCAAAGACACTGAAGGCTCCAGTGCTGTGTCACCTCAGGCCAAACAACCAACAGGGAGGGAACCCAGCCCACGAATCAGCAGACAAGTGTATTAAAGTTTTACTGAGCTCTGCCCACCAGAGCAACACCCAGCTCTACCCACCACCAGTTCCTCCCATCAGGATGCTTGCACAAGCCTCTTAGATAGCCTCATCCACCAGGGGGAAGACAGCAGAAGCAAAATAAACTACAATCCTGCAGCTTGTGGAACGAAAACCACATTCACAGAAAGATAGACAAACTGAAAAGGCAGAGGACTATATACCAGATGAAGGAACAAGATAAAACACCAGAAGAACAACTAAGTGAAGTAGAGACAATCTTCCAGAAAAAGAATTCAGAATAATGGTAGTGAAGATGATCCAGGACCTCGAATAAAGAATGGAAGCAAAGATGGAGAAGATGTAAGAAATGTTTAACAAAGACCTAGAAGAATTAAAGAACAAACACCTAGAAGAATTCAAGAACAAACAAACAATGAGATAACAATACAATAACTGAAATGAAAAATACACTAGAGGGAATTAATAGCAGAATAACTGAGGCAGAAGAGTGGATAAGTGACCTGGAAGACAGAATGGTGGAAAACTGCTGCAGAACAGAATAAAGAAAAAAGAATGAGAAGAAATGAAGACAGCCTAAGAGACCTCTGGGACAACAATAAACACACCAACATTCGCATTATAGGGGTTCCAGAAGGAGAAGAGAGAGAGAAAAGAGCTGAGAAAATATTTGAAGAGATTATAGTTGAGAACTTCCCTAAAATTAGAAAGGAAATAGCCAACAAGTCCAGGAAGTGCAGAGAGTCCCAGGCAGGATAAACCCAAGGAGAAATATGCTGAGACACATAGTAATCAAATTGACAAGAATTAAAAGCAAAGAAAAATTATTAAAAGTAACAAGGGAAAAATGACAAATAACATACAAGGGAACTCCCATAAGGTTAACAGCTGATTTCTCAGCAGCAACTCTACAAGTCAGAAGGGAGTGGCACAATATATTTAAAGTGATGAAAGGGAAGAACCCAAAAACCAAGATTACTCTACCTGGCAAGTATCTCATTCAGCTTTGACAGAGAAATCAAAAGCTTTACAGACAAGCAAAAGCTAAGAGAATTCAGCACAAGCAAAGCAGCTCTAGAACAAATGCTAAAGGAACTTCTCTAAGTGGGAAACACAACAGCAGAAAAGGGCCTACAAAAACAAATGCAAAACAATTAAGAAAATGGTAATAGGAACATACATCTCGATAATTACGTTAAATGTGAATGGATTAAATGCTCCAACCAAAGGAAACAGGCTTGCTGAAAGGATACAAAAACAAGACCCATATATATGCTGTCTACAAGAGAAAGTGAGGGGATGGAAAAAGATATTCCATGAAAATGGAAATCAAAAGAAAGCTGGAATAGCAATACTCATATCAGATAAAATAGACTAAAATAATGTTACAAGAGACTAGGAAGGACACTACATAATGATCAAGGAATCAATCCAAGAAGAAGATGTAACAATTATATATATTTGCACCCATATATATATATGCACCCAACATAGGAGCACCACAATACATAAGGCAAATGCTAACAGCTATAAAACAGCAAAACGACTGTAACACAATAATAGTGGGGGACTTTAACACCTCACTTACACCAAATGGACAGATCATCCAGACAGAAAATTAATAAGGAAACACAAGCTTTAACTGACACAATACACCAGATAGATTTAATTAATATTTATAGGACATTCCATCCCAAAACAGCAGGTTACACTTTCTTCTCAAGTGCACACGGAACATTCTCCAGGGTAGATCACATCTTGGGTCACAAATCAAGCCTGGGTAAATTTAAGAAAATTGAAATGATATCAAGTATCTTTTCCAACCACAATGCTATGAGATTAGAAATAAATTACAGGGAAAAAAACGTAAAAAACACAAACACATGGAGGCTAAACACTACGTTACTAAATAACCAAGAGATCATTGAAGAAATCAAAGAGGAAATCAAAAAATACCTAGAGACAAATGACAATGAAAACACGACTATCCAAAACGTATCTGATGCAGCAAAAGTAGTTCTAAGAGAGAAGCTTATAGCAATACAAACCTATCTCAAGAAACAAGAAAAATCTCAAATAAACAATTTATTCTTACACCTAAAGGAACTAGAGAAAGAAGAACAAACAAAACCCAAAGTTAGCAGAAAGAAAGAAATCATAAAGATCAGAGCAGAAATAAACAAAATAGAAATAGAAAATGATAGCAAAGATCAATAAACTAAAATCTGGTTCTTTGAGAACATGAACAAAATTGATAAACCTTTAGCCAGACTCATCAAGAAAAAGAGGGAGAGGACTCAAACCAATAAAATTAGAAATGAAAAAGCAGAAGTTACAACAGACACCCAGAAATACAAAGCATCATAAGAGACTACTACCAGCAACTCTATGCTAATAAAATGGACAACCTGGAGGAAATGGACAAATTCTTAGAAAGGTATAACCTTCCAAGACTGAACCAGGAAGAAATAGAAAACATGAACAGACCAGTCACAAGCACTGAATGTGGAAATGTGATTAAAAATCTTCCAACAAACAAAAGTCTAAGACCAGATGGCTACCCAGGTGAATTCTATAAATATTTAGAGAAGAGCTAACACCCATCCTTCTCAAACTCTTCCAAAAAATTGCAGAGGAAGGAACACTCCCAAACTCATTCTATGAGGCCACCATCACCCTGATACCAAAACCAGACAAAGATACTACAAAAAAAAAGAAAATTACAGACCAATTTCACTGATGAATATAGATGCAAAAATCCTCAACAAAATAGTAGCAAACAGAATCCAACAACACATTAAAAGGATCATACACCATGATCAAGTGGGATTTACCTCAGGGATGCAAGGATTCTTCAATATACGTAAATCAATCAATGTGGTACACCATATTAACAAATTGAAGAATAAAAACCATATGATCATCTCAATAGATGCAGAAAAAGCTTCTGACAAAATTCAACACCAATTTATGATAAAAACTCTACAAAACGTGGGAATACAGGGAACCTACCTCAACATAATAAAGGCCATATATGACAAACCCACAGCAAACATCATTCTCAATGGTGAAAACTGAAACATTTTCTCTAAGATCAGGAAAAAGACAAGGATGTCCACTCTCACCACTATAATTCAACATAGTTTTGGAAGTCCTAGCCACGGCAATCAGGGGAGAAAAAGAAATAAAAGGAATACAAATTGGAAAAGAAGAAGTAAAACAGTCACTGCTTGCACATGACATGATACAATACATAGATAATCCTAAAGATGCCACCAGAAAACTACTAGAGCTAATCAATGAATTTGGTAAAGTTGCAGGATACAAAATTAATGCACAGAAATCTCTTGCATTCCTATACACTAACAATGAAAGATCAGAAACAGAAATATAAGAAACAATCCCATCACCATTGCAACAAAAAGAAAAAAAACCTAGGAATCAACCTATCTAAGGAGGTAAAAGATCTGTACTCAGAAAACTATAAGACACTGATGAAAGAAATCAAAGATGACACAAACAGATGGAGAGATATACCATGTTCTTTGATTGGAAGAATCAATATTGTGAAAATGACTATATTACCCAAAGCAATCTACAGATGCAAACCCTATCAAATTACCAATGGCATTTTTTACAGAACTAGAGCAAAAAATCTTAAAATTTGTATGCAGACACAAAAGACACCAAATAGCTGAAGCAATCTTGAGGGAAAAAAAAAACAGAGCTGGAGGAATCAGACTCCCTGACTTCAGACTATACTACAAAGCTACAGTAAACAAGACAATATGGTACTGGCACAAAAATAGAAATGTAGGGCTTCCCTGGTGGTGGAGTGGTTAAGAATCTGCCTGCCAATGCAGGGGACACAGGTTCAAGCCCTGGTCTGATAAGCAACTAAGCCCATGTGCCACAGCTACTGAGTCTGGACTCTAGAGCCTGTGAGCCACAACTACTGAAGCCCTTGCACCTAGAACCCATGCTCTGCAACAGAGAAGCTACCGCAATGAGAAGCCCACACAACGCAACAAAGAGTAACCCCTGATCACCACAACTAGAGAAAAGCCTGCGCATAGCAACAAAGAACCAATGCAGGCAAAAAAACAAAAAACAAAAAACAAAAACCCAGAAATGTAGATCAATACAACAGGATAGAAAACCCAGAGATAAACCCACACACCTATGGTCAACTAATCTATGACAAAGGAGGCAAGGATATACAATGGAGAAAAGACAGTGTCTTCAATAAGTTGTGCTGGGAAAACTGGGCAGTTACAAGAAAAAGAATGAAATTAGAACACTTCCTAACACCATACACAAAAATAAACTCCAAATGGATTAAAGACCTAAATGTAAGACTGGATACTATAAAATTCGTAGGGTAAAACATAGGAAGAAAACTCTTTGACATAAACCACAGCAAGATCTTTTTTGACCCACCTCCTAGAGTAATGGAAATAAAAAAAAAATAAAGAAATGGGACCTAATGAAACTTAAAATCATTTGCACAACAAAGGAAACTATAAACAAGATGAAAAGACAAACCTCAGAATGGGAGAAAATATTTGCAAACGAATCAACAGACAAATGGTTAATCTCCAAAATATATAAACAGCCCATGCAGCTCAATATTAAAAAAACAAACAATGCAGTCAAAAAATGGGCAGAAGACCTAAACAGACATTTCTCCAAAGAAGACATACAGATGCCTAGAGGCACATGGAAAGCTGCTCAACATCACTAATTATTAGAGAAATGCAAATCAAAACTACAATGAGGTATCACCTCGCACCAGTTAGAATGGGCATCATCAGAAAATCTACAAACAACAAATGCTGGAGAGGGTGTGGACAAAAGGGAACCCTCTAGCACTTTTGGTAGGAATGTAAATTGATACAACCACTATGGAGAACAGTAAGGAGGTTCCTTAAAAATAGAATTACCATAAGACCTAGCAATCCCAATACTGGGCATATACCCAGAGAAAACCATAATTCGAAAAGACACAGGCACCCCAATGTTCATTGCAGCACTATCTACAGTAGCCAGGTCATGTAAGCAACCTAAATGCCCATCAACAGATGAATGGATAAAGAAAATGTGGTACATATATACAATGGAATATTACTCAGCCATAAAAAGGAATGAAATTGGGTCATTTGTAGAGACCTGGATAGACCTAGAGACTGTCATACAGAGTGAAGTAAGTCAGGAAGAGAAAAACTAATATCGTATATTAATGCATATATGTGGAATCAGAAAAATGGTACAGATGAACTTGTTTGCAAGGCAGAAATAGAGACACAGATGTAGAGAACAAACGTATGGACACCAAGGGGGGAATGCAGGGGTGGTGGTGGTGGTGGTGGTGGTGGTTGTGGGATGAATTGGGAGATTGGGATTGACATATACACACTAATATGTAAAAAATAGATAACTAATAAAAAAATACTATATGCAATTTTCAAAACAGACAAATACTTCAAATACAATTCTGCTTACTTGAGGTACTTAGGGTAGTCAAAATCATAGAGACAGAAAATAGAATTGTGATTGCTTGGGGATAGGGGAAATGGAGGATATTGTTTGATGGACATAAAGTTTCAGTTTTACAAGATGAAAAGATTTACAGAGCTGGATTGTATATACATATACCATAAGTATATTGCACATCATTATAACTGTATTTAATAACATTAACTGTACATTTAAAAATGGTAAAATTTATATTATATGTATTTACTGTAATGAAAAATGTCAAGGAGAAATAAAGACTTTCTCAGACAAATATAATCTGAGGATATATGTTCCCTTTAGATCTGCCTTGCAAGAAAGGATTTAAGTTTTTCAGAGAAGGTAAATGATATAGGTCAGAAACTCAGATCTATATTAAAAATGAGCATTAAATAAGTTAAAATGAAATCTTTCATGTTTTTGATTCTTAATTGATTTAATAAATAACTCTTACAAATGTACTGATAAAAATGTATTGAATGTTTCCATCATTTGGGTAACTGAAACAAATGACCGCAATGTAACAAGAGAAATTGTAAATACTATTATAAGTAACCTGTACTACTCATGGAAAAAAGCATTTTTAAGAGTTATAATTCGTATGCTATGGGAAGAGAGTAAATGGAACAATATAAATGCTCAATTAAAAGCAGAGAAGGCAGAAAAACAGGAGAACATAAAAAGGAAATAAAGGACAAGGGCAGTGAATAGAAAACAGTTACGAATATGATAGATATTAACCAACTTGATTAATGATCAAATTAAATGTGAATAGTCTAAATAAAACAATTAAAAGAAGAGATTGATGGAATGGATAAAAGCAAGACAAAATAATATGTTGTCAAGAGGAAATCCATTTTAAACACACAGATAAATTAAAAGTAAAGTGATGGTCAGAGGGAAGACAGCAGAAGGAAGAAGAACTACAATCCTGCAGCCTGTGGAACAAAAACCACATTCACAGAAAGATAGACAAGATGAAAAGGCAGAGGGCTATGTACCAGATGAAGGAACAAGATAAAACCCCAGAAAAACAACCAAATGAAGTGGAGATAGGCAACCTTTCAGAAAAAAGAATTCAGAATAATGATAGTGAAGATGATGCAGGACCTCAGAAAAAGAATGGAGGCAAAGATCGAGAAGATGCAAGAAATGTTCAACAAAGACCTAGAAGAATTAAAGAACAAACAAACAGAGATGAACAATACAATAACTGAAATGAAAACTACACTAGAAGGAATCAATAGCAGAATAACTGAGGCAGAAGAACGGATAAGTGACCTGGAAAACAGAGTGGTAGAATTCACTGCTGCCAAACAAAATTAAGAAAAAAGCATGAAAAAAAATGAAGACAGCCTAAGAGACCTCTGGGACAACATTAAATGCAACAATATTTGCATTATAGGGGTCCTAGAAGGAGAAGAGAGAGAGAAGGAACCCGAGAAAATATTTGAAGAGATTATATTTGAAAACTTCCCTAACATGAGAAAGGAAATAGCCACCCATGTCCAGGAAGCGCAGTGAGTCCCATACAGGATAAACCCAAGGAGAAACACGCTGAGACACATAGTAATCAACTTGGCAAAAATTAAAGAAAAATTATTGAAAGCAGCAAGGGAAAAATGACAAATAACAAACAAGGGAACTCCCATAAGGTTAACGGCTGATTTCTCAGCAGAAACTCTGCAAGCCAGGAGGGAGTGGCATGATATACTTAAAGTGATGAAAGGGAAGAACCTACCACCAAGATTACTCTACCCAGCAAGGATCTCATTCAGACTCGATGGAGAAGTCAAAAGCCTTACAGACAAGCAAAAGTTAAGAGAATTCAGCACCACCAAACCAGCTCTACAACAAATGCTAAAGGAACTTCTCTAAGTGGGAAACACAAGAGAAGAAAAGGACCCACAAAAACAAACCCAAAGCAATTAAGAAAATGGTCATAGGGACATACATATCAATAATTACCTTAAACGTGAATGGATTAAATGCTCCAACCAAAAGACACAGGCTTGCTGAATGGATATAAAAACAAGACCCATATATATGCTGTCTACAAGAGACCCACTTCAGACCTAGGGACACATACAGACTGAAAGTGAGGGGATGGAAAAAGATATTCCATGCAAATGGAAATCAAAAGAAAGCTGGAGTAGCTATACTCATATCAGATAAAATAGACTTTAAAATAAAGAATGTTACAAGACACAAGGAAGGACACTACATAATGATCAAGGGATCAATCCAAGAAGAAGATATAACAATTATAAATATATATGCACCCAACATAGGAGCACCTCAATACATAAGGCAACTGCTAACAGCTATAAAAGGGGAAATTGACAGTAACACAATAATAGTGGGGGACTTTAACACCTCACTTACACCAATGGACAGATCATCCAAAATGAAAATAAATAAGGAAACAGAAGCTTTAAATGACACAATAGACCAGATAGATTTAATTGATATTTATGGGACATTCCATCCAAAAACAGCAGATTACACTTTCTTCTCAAGTGCACAGGGAACATTCTCCAGGGTAGATCACATCTTGGGTCACAAATCAAGCCTCAATAAATTTAAGAAAATTGAAATCATATCAAGCATCTTTTCTGACCACAATGCTAGGAGATTAGAAATGAATTACATGGGAAAAAACATAAAAAGCACAAACACATGGAGGCTGAACACTACGTTACTAAATAACCAAGAGATCACTGAAGAAATCAAAGAGGAAATCAAATAATACTTAGAGACAAATGACAATGAAAACACGACGATCCAAAACCTATGGGATGCAGCAAAAGCAGTTCTAAGAGGGACGTTTATAGCTCTACAAGCCTACTTCAAGAAGCAAAAAAAATCTCAAATAAACAATCTAACCTTACACCTAAAGAAAATAGAGAAAGAAGAGCAAACAAAACCCAAAGTTAGCAGAAGGAAAGAAATCATAAAGGTCAGAGCAGAAATAAATGAAATAGAAACAAGGAAAACAATAGCAAAGATTAATAAAACTAAAAGCTGGTTCTTTGAAGAGATAAACAAAATTGATAAATCATTAGCCAGACTCCTCAAGAAAAAGAGGGAGAGGACTCAAACCAATAAAATTAGAAATAAAAAGGAGAAGTTACAACCGACACCACAGAAATACAAAGCATCCTAAGAGACTACTACAAGCAACAGTTTGCCAATAAAATGGACAACCTGGAAGAAATGGACAAATTCTTAGAAAAGTATAACCTTCCAAGACTGAACCAGGAAGAAATAGAAAATATGAACAGACCAATCACAAGTAATGAAATTCAAACTGTGATTAAAAATCTTCCAACAAACAAAAGTCCAGTACCAGAGGGCTTCACAGGTGAATTCTATCAAACATTTAGATAGGAGCTAACACCCATCCTTCTCAAACTCTTCCAAAAAATTGTGGAGGAAGGCACACTCCCAAACTCATTCTATGAGGCCACCATCACCCTGATACCAAAACCAGACAAAGATACTACAAAAAAAAAGAAAATTACAGACCAATATCACTGATGAATATAGAGGCAAAAGTCCTCAACAAAATACTAGCAAACAGAATCCAACAACATATTAAAAGGATCATACACCACGATCAAGTGGGATTTATCCCAGGGATGCAAGGATTCTTCAATATAAGCAAATCAATCAATGTGATACACCATATTAACAAATTGAAGAATAAAAACTATATGATCATCTCAATAGATGCAGAAAAAGCTTTTGACAAAATTCAACACCAATTTATGATAAAAACTCTACAAAACGTGGGAATACAGGGAACCTACCTCAACATAATAAAGGTCATATATGACAAACCCACAGCAAACATCATTCTCAATGGTGAAAAACTGAAAACATTTCCTCTAAGATCAGGAACAAGACAAGGATGTCCACTCTCACCGCTATTATTCAACATAGTTTTGGAAGTCCTAGCCACAGCAATCAGAGAAGAAAAAGAAATAAAAGGAATCCAAATTGGAAAAGAATAAGTAAAACTGTCACTGTTTGCAGATGACATGATACTATACATAGAGAATCCTAAAGATGCCACCAGAAAACTACTAGAGCTAATCAATGAATTTGGTAAATTAGCAGGATACAAAATTAATGCACAGAAATCTCTTGCATTCCTATACACTAATGATGAAAAATCTGAAAGAGAAATTAAGGAAACAGTGCCATTTACCATTGCAACAAAAAGAATAAAATACCTAGGAATAAACCTACCTAGAGAGACAAAAGACCTGTATGCAGAAAACTCTAAGACACTGATGAAAGAAATTAAAGATAATACCAACAGATGGAGAGATATACCATGTTCTTGGATTGGAAGAATCAATATTGTGAAAATGACTGTACTACCCAAAGCAATCTACAGATTCAGTGCAATCCCTATCAAATTACCAATGGCATTTTTTACAGAACTAGAACAAAAAATCTTAAAATTTGTATGGAGACACAAAAGATCCTGCATAGCCAAAGCAGTCTTGAGGGAAAAAAACAGAGCTGGAGGAATCAGACTCCCTGATTTCAGACTATACTAGAAAACTACAGTAATCAAGACAATATGGTACCAGCACAAAAACAGAAACATAGATCAATGGAACAAGATAGAAGGCCCAGAGGTAAACCCATGCACTTATGGTCAACTAAATTATGACAATGAGGCAAGGATATACAATGGAGAAAAGACAGTCTCTTCAGCAAGTGGTGCTGGGAAAACTGGACAGCTACATGTAACAGAATGAAATTAGAACACTCTCTAACACCATACACAAAAATAAACTCAAAATGGATTAGAGACATAAATGTAAGACCGGACACTGTAGAACTCTTAGAGGAAAGCATAGGAAGAACACTCTTTGGCATCAATCACAGCAAGACCTTTTTTGATCCACCTCCTAGAGTAATGGAAGTAAAAACAAAAATAAACAAATGGGACCTAATGAAACTTTAAAGCTTTTGCACAGCAAAGGAAACCATAAACAAGACAAAAAGACAACCCTCAGAATGGGAGAAAACATTTGCAAACGAATCAACAGACAAAGGATTAATCCCCAAAATATATGAACAGCTTATGCAGCTCAATATTAAAAAAACAAACAACCCAATACAAAAACGGGCAGAAGACCTAAATAGACACTTCTCCAAAGAAGACATACAGATGGCCAAGAAGCACATGAAAAGCTGCTCAACATCACTAATTATTAGAGAAATGCAAATCAAAACTACAATGAGGTATCACCTCACACCAGTTAGAATGGGTTTCATCAGAAAATCTACAAACAATGAATGCTGGAGAGGGTGCGGAGAAAAGGGAACCCTCTTGCACTGTTGGTGGGGATGTAAAGTGATACAGGCACTATGGAGAACAGTATGGAGGTTCCTTAAAAAACTAAAAATAGCATTACCATATGATCCAGCAATCCCACTACTGGGCATATACCCAGAGAAAACCACAATTCAAAAAGACACATGCCCCCCAATGTTCATTGCAGCACTGTTTACAATAGCCAGGTCATGGAAGCAACCTAAATGCCCATCAACAGACGAATGGATAAAGTACATGTACATATATACAATGGAATATTACTCAGCCATAAAAAGGAACGAAATTGGGTCATTTGTTGAGATGTGGATGGATCTAGAGACTGTCATACAGAGTGAAGTAAGTCAGAAAGAGAAAAACAAATACTGTATACTAACACATATGTATGGAATCTAAAATAAAAACGGTTCTGATGAACCTAGGGGCAGGACAGGAATAAAGATGCAGACATAGAGAATGAACTTGAGGACATGGGGAGGGGGAAGGGTAAGCTGGGACGAAGTGAGAGAGTCGCACTGACATATTTACACTACAAAATGTAAAAGAGACAGCTAGTGGGAAGCAGCTGCATAGCACAGGGAGATCAGCTTGGTGTTGTTTTCACCACCTAGAGGGGTGGGACAGGGAGGTTGGGAGGGAGGCGCAAGAGGGAGGGGATATGGGGATATATGTATACATACAGCTGATTCACTTTGTTGTACAGCAGAAACTAACACACCATTGTAAAGCATTATACTCCAATAAAGATGTTAAAACAAAAGTATAAATAAAAAAAAAAGGAAAGTACCAGTAATAATAATGTTTTCCTGGGGTCTCAGCCGTCAGTGTCCTTTCACCCACTGTGAGATGCAGCCCACCTCCACTGCCCCAAGTGGTCCTCCACTGCCTCTGGGCTGGTCTCTGGACCTGTTGTGGGCACTGTGGGGACCACTAAGACTCTGATATGGCCCAACTCCCACGTGCACTTGCCCCCAAAGTCCACAGCTGCCAAAGCCAGACTGTTTTTTGTGGGAACACTCATTGTCTACTCAGATATTCCATAGATGCAGGGTCTACCTAGCTGATCATGGGGATTTATCCTGCAGCTTGTGCAGCTGATGGAGAGATTTTCGATCTTCTTCCTTATTCGCCCCATTCCTGGGGTTCAGTTTTGGTTTTATCCCCACCTCTGCGTGTGGGCCACCCACAGGAGTCTGGTCCTGAGGCTGCCCTGGAGCACTTGGGTCTGCCCCAGCGAGGGCAGGGCGTGGAGGTGGTATGACTGCTTCAATCGAGGGAGGCCTGGCGACACCAGATGTGCAGGGAAGCTGGCAACCACAGGCACAAGAGATATGGCCCTAGTGAATGCCTTTTCTGGAGTCAAGTGGCAGGCGTGCAAGGGCCAGCCCTGGGAGGGCTTTTTCTATTGCCTGGCAGCAGGTGCACGAGGGCCAGTCCTGAGAGGGCTTTTTCTATTGCCCATCAGCAGGCACCAGTGTGTGGGGAGAGAGAGGCTACAATATTGGCTCCACCCCCTGTGTGTGACTCATCAGTAGTGCCCTGCTTCCATGGCAGTCTGGTCTTCGTCCGTAGGCATCTCCTGCTGCAGATTTCCTCCCTCCGGTCCCCTCAGTCTCCCCACAGCCAACAGCAGTCCTTGCCCTGGGCCTGTTCTCCAATCCCCACGCTCCAGCTCCCAGACCCCTTGCACACCAGTGAACACACGTCCCAGTCCGGGGCATGTAGTGCTGGAGCATGGACCGTCTGTGTAGTTCTCACTCTGTCCTGTCTGCCATAGATCAGCTGCTTCACGCTCCTCCAACAGCCTCAAATGCTTCCCTTCTGTCCCAACCGATTTCCCCATTGAAGAGGGGGCTTCCCCAGATGCGGGAGTCTCTCCTCTGCTTCAGCTGACCTGCCCCAGGGTGCAGGTCCCATCCCCCTTCCTCTCCTCCTCCTTCTCCCTTCTTTCTTTCTTCCTACCCAGTTATGTGGGGATATTTAGTCCCCTCCAGTGTCCATGGTCTTCCGCTAATGTTCAACCAGTGTTCTGTGAGAACAGTTGCATCTGTAGATGTATTCCTGAGGCATCCATGGAGAGAGATGAACTCCATGTCCTCCATTATCTTGGATGTCTCATGAGGTTTTGATATAGCAGTCTACATATGTACAAAGTTGTTTTAAGCTGCTGATCTCTTCCCCACCTAGAGGGGTTCCTTTAGCATTTGTTGCAAAGCTGGTCTGGTGGTGCTGAATTCTCTTAAGTTTTGCTTGTCTGTAAAGCTTTTGATTTCTCTGTTACATCTGAATGAGAGCCTTGCTGGGTAGAGTATTCTTGGTTGTAGGTTCTTCCCTTTCATCACTTTAAATATATCATGCCACTCCTGGCCTGCAGAGCTTTTGCTGAGAAATCAGCTGATAACCTTATGGGAGTTCCCTTGTTGCTTTTAATATTTTTTCTTTGTCTTTAATTTTTGTCAATTTGATTACTATGTGTCTCAGCATGTTCCTTCTTGGGTTTATCCTGCCTGGGACTCTCTGTGCTTGCAGGACTTGGGTGACTATTTCCTTCCCCATGTTAGGGAAGTTTTCAGCTATTATCTCTTCAACTATTTTCTCAGGTTTTTGCTCTCTCTCTTCTCCTTCTGGGACCCCTATAATAAGAATGTTGGTGCATTTAATGTTGTCCCAGAGGTCTCTTAGGCTGTCTTCATTTCTTCTCATTCTTTTTTCTTTATTCTATTCCATGGCAGTGATTTCCACCATTCTGTCTTCCAGGTCACTTATCCATTCTTCTGCCTCAGTTATTCTGCTATTGATTCCTTCTAGTGTATTTTTAATTTCAGTTATTGTTCATCTCTGTTTGTTTGTTCTTTAGTTCTTCTAGGTCTTTGTTGAACATTACTTGCACCTTCATTCTTTCTCTGAGATCCTGGATTATCTTCACTATCATTATTATGAATTCTTTTTGCAGAAGGTTGTCTATCTCCACTTCACTTAGTTGTTTTGGGGGCGGGGGTTATCTTGTTCCTTCATCTGGGACATAATCCTCTGCTGTTTCATTTTGTCTAACTTTCCGTGATTGTGGTTTTCATTCTGCAGGCTGCAGGACTGTAGTTCTTCTTATTTCTGTTGTCTGTCCCATGATGAGTGAGGTTATCTAAGAGTCTTGTGCAAGCTTCCTGACGTGAGGTACTGGTGGTGGGTAGAGCTGGTTCTTGTTCCTCTGGTGGGCAGTGCCGTGCTCAATAAAACTTTAATCTGCTTGTCTGCTAATGGATGGAGTTGTGTTCCCTCTCTGTTGGTTTGTTGGCCTGAGGTGACCCAGCACTGGTGCCTACAGGCTGTTTGGTGGGGCTAATAGTGGCCTCTGGGAGGGCTCACGCCAATGAGTGCTCCCCAGAACTGCTGCTGCCAGTGTCTTTGTCCCTGCAGTGAGTCACAGCTGGCCCACCCCACCACTGCAAGAGATCCTCCAATACTAGCAGGTAGGTCTGGCCCAGTCTTTTACGGGATCACTGCTTTCTTCCCCTGGGTCCTGGTGCACACAAGACTTTGTGTATGCCCTCCAAGAGTGGCATTTCTGTTTCCCCCAGTCCTGTGGAAGTCCTGTAATCAAATCCTGCTGGCCTTCAAAGCTGGACTCTCTGGGGATTCCTCCCATTGCTGAACCCCAAGGCTGGGAAGCCCAACATGGGGCTTAGAACCTTTACTCCAGTGGAAGAACTTCTGTGGTATAATTGTTTTTGTTTGAGGGTCCCCCCCCAGCTGGTATGGGATTTGATTCTATTTGACTGTCCCCCTCCTACTATCCCACTGTGGCCTCTCCTTTGTCTTTAGATGTAGGGTATCTTTTTTGATAGGTTCCAGCATTTTTCCATTGATGGATGGTTGCTCAGCAGTTAGTTGTGATTCCTGTGCTCTCGCAAGAAGGGGTGAGTGCACGTCCTTCTACTCTGCCATCTTGAGCTAATCTCTGTATTTTGTTAATTTTTTTTCTTACTCAATCTAGCTAAAAGTTTGCCTATTTTTGGATCTTTTCAAAAAAAAAAACAACTTTGGTTACATCTGTATTATTTTTCTATTTTATTAATTTCTTTTCTAATTTTATTATTTCTTTCCTTCTGCTTGCTTTGTGTTTAATTTCCTCTTCTTTTCCTAGGGTGAGAGACTAAGTTCTTTTTGAGATTGTTCTTCGTCTGCAATATCTAAAGGAATATGTTTTTTTCCTTAAGAAATGCTAAAAGAAAATAAAGGAAAACAATGAACAGGGGATATGTTCCCAGGGAATACAGTCAGAATCCAATTAAGGATAGGAGGGTTAAACCTTATGCCAAACTGGATTTTAGAATATCAGCAATTTCTGGATACCCCCATTATCCTCTTTTCTGAATTGGAGTGTTTATTAAGGTTATCTTCTCCTTTTAAAACGATTAAAGGTGGAATTTGGGGAGGAGACAATTTCTTTTTTTAGTTCATAGACCTCCTGATAATGAGAAGTCACATCTGGACCTGATATAGAGACTAGTAGCCATCACCCAGAAATTCTGGGTTTTGAGCTTGAAGCAGTGACTAGAAAGAATTTGGAATCTCTCTTGGGAAGGTGTTGAGCGCCCTCTGTAAGTGGGAGCAGAAAGGTAAACAAATACATGGTGATCAGAAATGGTGGACTTCAGGTGGGAATTTTTAATGGCTAAGGAGCTCAGTAAATTCTCTCCCCAAAAAGCAATGATAAAACTGGAAAAATTAGTCCAAAATAACCATTTTAGGACCCTGGAAATTACATACAACAAATTGAAAGCCTTTTATTCAAGAAAAACTACTAAAACTTAGTAAGAAAAGTGGGTGTCTGCAGCATTTTATCCAGGGAATATTCCCATTCACCCTCAGCTTTGTGACACAGTGGTTCTATCAGGTCAGGGCAGGACCTTGTGGACCAGCAGTCTCCCTGCCAAGGGAGATAATTTGATTTGATCTTGGAAAAACTAGTATACAGAGTTGATGGTGAAAACAATAGTGATCTTAGTGTCAAACAATCGAGAAAGCCAACATTGCAGCTAGCCTGAGGCAACAAAATGAGGAAAGCATTCTACTAAGTACACTAGCCAGAAACTTAAGAGGCTCCAGGAGAATTGAGATTTCTCTACTACAGCCAAGGTAAGTGGTGGTCCAGCTTTTGTTTGGATTCCTCCTGCACCAGAAGCTTCTCTTGCGAGACAGATAGTAGCCCTGAGGACCACTCTGATTTGAGAAGACATTCCTCAATGGAGCCAGAATCTTCCTCTTTACAGTTCCATGCAGAGGCCCTACTCCTCTTCAGTACTACCCATAACCACAACCCTCTGTCTTCTGGGGACAGTCATTTACAATGATGAAAGGTGAAAGGTGTTAGATGAAGAAATATACAGACCTAAGGTGAATTTAACTTGGCCATAGTAGGTTGTGTCACCTCAGACCACTCTGATTTCCAGGTTCCTCAACTTTATAATGAAAGTGATACAATGTCTGTCTCTATAGAAACTTCCTGCTTTGAGAAAAGTCACAAATGTGCTCTTTCTTTACTTTCCACAGCTTTCAGAGTTGACTCAAGGAAGGTTCTGACAGAATTGGGTACAGAGAAATGGGGACAGAGGAAGAAAATGCAAAGTGTGAGGAGATGAGGGAGCAATAGGTGAGTCAGAAAACTAGGTTGAGGGAAGTCACTATGAGCATACAACACTACTTTGCTCTGAGTGTCCTAGCATCTCTGGAAAAAGTAGAAAAAGGATAGTGGATCTATTCCATATCAGTATAGAATACAGAATCTCCTGAGAACAGCTCTGAGCTCAGGGGCTCATCAATGACAAGCATCGTTCTCACGTAGCATTCAAGGCCCCAGCCAACCTCTTTAGCCTCAACTCCTGCTGTTAACTCATTTCTTGAGTTTCAGCTACACTCCAAAGGCCCTTTCCCACTTGGAACTTTTTCCACACTGTTCCTTCCTTCTGTAATGCTCCTCCAACTCTGACTGATTAACTAGCTATCTGAAAAATGTGGCTTAGGCAGGCCGTTGGCTGAAGCTTCCCTGAGGTCCCTGTGCCCTTTTTCCTGGATTGTCTCTTTTGGACTGTAAGCTTCTTCAGAGAAGAGCCTGGACCTGATGCCTTTCTCTCATTTTTATTTGGCCAGCCAAGGTCAAGCAGGTACAGGTGGTGCTTCAGGAAGGTTCATCCCACACTTGAATGGAAGAGGGAGAACAGGAGATGAATAAATGTGGGCTGGAAAGACAGGAAGGACAAGTCCTCAACAAATATTTACTAAGCATAAGCCTCTTTAGACATCTAAAACACATATCTCAAAACAACAATTTTGGACTACCCATTTTTATTTATCAAATTAGCAAGGACTGTTCAAAAGAAATAATGCTTTGTGCTAGTGGGCATGGTGCTAGCTGAGTACTCTTGTTTTTTGCTGGTGGAAGTGAAAAGGTAGATGATTTTCGGTATCAGATTGGAAATAGATAAGGAAAATATATTTGTGTATGTTGGAACATATTCACATATAGGAATGTCTTTTAAGGAAATGATCATAAATGCAGAAAAAAATATTTTCACAAGGATGTTCAGTGAAGTGAAAAATGGAACACAATCTAAAATTCAAACAGTAAAGGAATGGTTAAAAATAATGTGCTCTGCAAGGTGTAATGTTATATGACTATTAAAAGTAATGTTCTCTGCATCAAAAAGAATAAAATAGCTAGGAATAAGTTTAACCAAGGAGGTGAAAGACCTACACACTGAAAACTATAACACATTTATGAAATAAATTGAAGAAGATACAAATAAATGAAAGACATTCTATTTCATGGATCAGAAGAATTAATATTGTTTAAAATGTCTGTATTACCCAAAATAGTCTACAGATTCAATGCGATCCCTATCAAAATTCCATTGACATTTTTCACAGAAATAAAACAATCCTAAAATTTGTATGGAACCACAGAAGATCCTGAACAGGCACGGTAATCTTAAGAAAGAAGAACAAAGCTGGAAACACCATGCTTTCTACTTTTGAACTATCTTATAAAATTATAAGTAACCAAAATAATACGGTATTGGCATAAAAACAGACATACAGATGAATGGAACAAAATAGAGAGCCAAAATGGAACAAAATAGGAGGATAAACCCACACATATAATTAATTTAATTTTGGGTTAATTAATTAATATATGGACAAAGGAGTCAAGAATATGCAATAGGGAAAGGACTGTCTCTTCAATAAATGATGCAGGGAAAACTGGACAGTCACATGCAAAAGATGAAAGTGGATCCCCATCTTACACTACACACAAAAATCAAGACAAAATAGATGAACGATTTGAACATAAGACTTGAAACCATAGAGCTCCTAGAAGAAAGCATAAGCTCCTTGACATCGGTCTTGGCAATGATTTTTTGGATTTGACACTGAAAGCAAAGGCAACAAAAGTGAAAATAAGCAACTGGGTCTACATCAAACTAAAAAGATTCTATACAGCAAAGGACATAATCAACAAAATAAAAAGGCAATCTACAGAATGGGAGAAAATATTTGCAAATCATATATCTGATAATGGGTTAATATTCAAAATACATAAAGAATCATACAACAGCAAAACAAAAAACAAACAACCCCTTCCCCCAACAACCCAATTAAAAATGGGCAGAGGATCTGAACAGATATTTTTCCAAAGAAGACATACAGATGGCCAACTGGTATATGAAAAGGTGCTCAACATCATTAACCATCAGGGAAATGCAAATCAAAACCACAATGAGATATCACCTCACACCTGTTTGAATGGCTATTACATAAAAAAAAAAACAAGAAATAACATATGTTCAAAAAAGACGGGATATATGTATATGTATGGCTGATTCACTTTACTGTACAGGAGAAACTGCACAACAGTGTAAAGCAACTATATTCCAATTTAAAAAAAAATGTTGGTGAGGATGTAGAGAAAAGGAAACCCTTGTGCACTGTTGGTCAGAATGTAACTTGGTACAGCAACTATGGAAAATAATATGGAGGTTCCTCAAAAAATTTAAAATAGAACTACCATATGATTCAGCAATGCCACTTCTGGGTATTTACCTGAAGAAAACAAAATCACTATCTCAAGGATATCTGCAACCCCATGTTCACTCCAGCATTATCTACAATAACCAAGACATGGGAACAACCTAAGTGTCCATCAACAGATGAATGGATAAAGAAGATGTGGTATATATATATATACAATGGAATATTATTCAGTCATTAAAAAAGAAGGAAATACTCCTGTTTGTGACAACATGGATGACCTTGAGGGTATTGTGCTAAGTGCAATAAGTCAGAGAGAGAAAGTCAAATACTATATGATCTCACTCATATGTGGAATCTGAAACACACACACACACACACACACACATACACACACAAACCAAACACACAGATACAGAGAACAGAGGTTGGAGGTTGCTGAGGCAAGGGGCAAGGGGTGGGTGAAATGGGTGAAGGTGATCAAAAAGTCCAAACTTCCAGTTATAAATGTCCTGGGGATGTAATGTATAGCATGGTGACTATAGTTAACAATACTGTATTGTATATTTGAAAGTTGCTAAAAGAGTACACCTTTAAAGTTCTCATCATAAGGAAAAAAATTGTAACTATGTGTGGTGATGCATGTTAGCTAGACTTATAATGGTGATCATTTTGCAATATATACATATATCAAACCATTATGTTATACACCTGAATATGTGTCAATTATATCTCAATAAAAAATAATATCTGGACATTTAAAAAATGTTCTCTGAAGAATTTATATTTGGGAAAATGAGTATATTATGATATAAGTGAAAAAGAAATAGAATAGAAAATTATTACTCTGTGAAAATGTAAAAAGAAGTTACTGAAAGAAAACACAAGTTTTTTTAAAAGCCACTTTTCCTCTCATAGGTGTGCTCGAATAGACCTTAATATGTGGTGTTGAAATTTAGCTAGTCCTGCTACACACCCTTCTTTAGCCACTTGCTAGACGGTTCATTTTGGAAAGTTTTGTTACCTCTCTGAGGCCATTTCCTCGTTTGTGAAATTGGGATTATAATATTACACACCCTAGAGGTTTGTTAACCTCTGGGCTCAGTGCTAGAATGATTCCTAGCTTTATTCTGTCATAGTAATTCTGCATCCAATTGTCACCATTATTTTCCCTGTCCATGCTTTCAGAAGATAGGGAGATCCTGAAGGCACTATTACATTAATCATCTACATTTCAGGGCCTGGCACAGCTTCATATTACTCAGCCTCAAATTTAGATTTTTGACCACTTCCACATAAGGTAATATAGAGTCACTAAAATAAACTCATATATTGATCAAAGAAGAGGGTTATCTCCAAACTTTAAACTCTTGTCCTAATGGAAGAAATAAAACGCTGCTTAGAAAGAAAGAAAATGTAAGATCAAAAGGAAAGTCAGTTCTAATCATCAAAGTGCTACTGAACTGGGCTTGCGTAGCAGACACTCTTGTCTCCTCATGCACATTCCCTAACACTCCAGGGCACAATGCCCACAGCCAATCGCCAACAGCTGTGTCTCTCTACTTTGGTTCCCCTACACTAGAGCCTGAGTGTGCAGCAGTGGAAGTGCCAGCAATGAACACCTCTGTCAGTAGCCTTCAACCAATTACTGGCAGCATTGTGTGAAGACACCCCAGCTCCCTCACCCCTCAGGGGGAAAATGCTGAGGTGTGTGTTCTACACTGTCTCTAGAATTCCCCAATGGAATTACACTCCCATTACCCACAGTGGTAACTTGCTTGATAATGGACACTTTAGGAGATACCTTCTTGTCCCATTTTCTTACTCCTTTACTAATGTTTTCTCCACTTGCCAAATAAACTACTTGCAAACTTAAATCCTCGGCTCAGGATCTGTTCTTGGAGAAACCCATGCTCAGAGAGTACAAAACCTCAGAATTTTCACAATTTCAGCTCCTTGATGTTCCTGACTCTCCAGGGGAAGAAGATAAGATTTTTCCTACTGTTAATATAATTTAGTTATATTTTTGTTCCACACATTCGGACAGGCTTTTTAAGACTGAATTGTTTCAGTTGCTTATAAAACATTATTCTGAAAAACTACCTGTCATTTTAATAGCAAATATTATAAAACTAATGATCATTAATTGTATACATAATGGTTAATTAATTTTATGTGTCAACTTGACTGGGCCACAGGGTGCCCAGATATTTCATTGAACAGTATTTCTGGGTGTGCCTGTGTGGGTGTTTCTAGATGAAATTAACATTTGAATAAGTAGACTGAGTAAAGCAAACTGATCTCCCAAATGTGTGTGGGCCTGTCCAATCCATTGAAATCCTCAATAGAATAAAAGGCTGTGTAAGAAATAATTCTGTCTGACTCACTTCGAGCTGGGATTTTGGTCTTCTGGCTTCAGACTTGAACTTGGACTAGAACTTATATCATCAGTTCTGGTTTTCAGGCCCTTAGACTTGGACTGGAACTATTTTGGCTCTCTTGGGTCTCCAACTTGTAAACTGTAGATCTTAGACTTCTCAGTCTCCATTATCATGTGAGTCAATTCCTTATAGTAAATCAATCTCTCTCAATAGATAGATAGATAGGTAGATAGATAGATAGATATAGATGTAGCTATAGAGATAGATCTTGTTGGTTCTGTTTCTCTGGAGAACCCTAATATACTGTCATTTGTTTCACTTATACATAAGCATACACACACACACACACACACACACACACAAGCATACACAAATACAGTATCACCATCATTATTTTGAACAAACTGTTACATTAGATCAATTAAGAATAAGAAAAATAAAAGTTTCTATTTTACCTTCACTTATTCCTTCTCTGATGCTCTTCCTTTCTTTACATAGATCTGGAGTTGCTAATCTATATCATTTTCTTTCTCTGTAAAGAACTTCCGTCAACATTTCTTTGAGGCAGATCTACTGGCAACAAATTTCCTCGATTTTTGTTTTGTCTGTTAGTCTTTATTTCTCCTACACATTTGAAGGATAATTTCATAGCTTGGTTTCACAGAATTCTAGGTTGGTTGTTTTTTTCCTCTCAATACTTCAAATATTTCACTCCACTCTCTTCTTTCTTGCATAGTTTCTGAGAATTTGAATGTAATTCTTATCTTTGCTTCTCTACAGGTAAGGTGGGTATTTTTCTGGCTTTTTTTCAGGATTCTGGGGGGAGGTTATCTTTGCTTTTCTGTAGTTTGAAAATGATATGCCTAGGCTTAGCGTTTGGGGCATTCATCCTCCTTGGTGTTCTCTGAATTTCCTGGATCTGTGGTTTGGTATTCGGTATTAATTTGGGAGAAATTCTCAGTCATTATTATTGCTTCACATATTGCTTTTATTCCTTTTTCTCTTTCTTCTCCTTCTGGTATTCCCAATACATGTATGTTACTGCTTTTGTTATGTCTCACAGTACTTGAATATTGGGGTTTTTTTTTCCAGTCTTTGTTTTCTTTTGTTTCTATTGATATCCTTAAGTTCAGAAATTCTTTCCACACATGTCTAGTCCACTAGTGAACCCATCAAAGGCATTCTTCATTTCTGTTAGTGTTTTTATCTCTAGCGTTTCTTTTTGGTTCTTTCTTAGAATTTCCATAACTCTGCCTATCTATTCTTTTTTTTTAAAGTTTTTAAATTAATTAATTAATTTTTGGCTGCATTGGGTCTTTGTTGCTGTGTGCAGGCTTTCTCTAGTTGTGGCAAGCGGGAGCTACTCTTCATTGTGGTGCGCGGGCTTCTCACTGCAGTGGCTCTCTTGCTGCAGAGCATGGGTTCTAGGCACTCGGGCTTCAGTAGTTGTGTCATGAGGGCTTCAATAGCTGTGGCTCTTGGGCTGGGCTCTACAGCACAGGCTCAGTAGTTGTGGCGCACAGGCTTAGTTGCTCCGCAGCATGTGGGATCTTCCCGGACCAGGGCTCAAACCCATGCCCCCTGCATTGGCAGGTGGATTCTTAACCACTGTGCCACCAGGGAAGCCCTGCCTATTCTTGCATGCTCTCTATTTTATCCATTAGAGCCTGTAGCATATTAGTCATAGTTGTTTTAAATATTTAGTCTCGTAATTCCTACATCCCTGCCAGATCTGAGTCTTGTACAGATGCTTTCTCTATCTCTTCAAACTGTGTTTTTACCTTTTAGTATGCCTTATAAATTTTTGATAGCCAGTTATGATGTACTGAGTAAAAGGAATTGCTGTAAATAAGCATTTAGGAATGCGGTGGTAAGGTACTGGGGGAGGGGAACCATTCTATAGTGTTATGATTAGGTCTCAGTCTTTCAGTGAACCTGTGCCTCTGGACTATGAACTTCACATGTGCTTCTCAGTCTCCCCCACTACCCCTACACCTTAGGTAGGACAGGATAGCTAGAGTGGCCTCTCATTTAAAGTGAGACCTGTCAGTGTGGTCGTGTTTTTTTCCCAGTCACATTCAGCTGCTCTGCATGGGTACAAGTGCAAAGTAGGAGGAGATTTTTCTATAACCAGTATTGTATTTAACCAAAGCAAGAGAACAGCAAGCAAGAGTATACCAGTGAATATAAAGATTGACCATGGAATTTAACAAGAAAGGAGAGAGACAGTTAGATAGAGGGCTATGAGAAGGTGGTAGGATCAGTACATTTGGGGGGTTGGGGGGGGTGGCAGTGGAAAGACTTTCAAAATGTGGGTAGGAGTGCATGAAAATATACAACATTAGATATAAAATATGCACATGAAAAGTTAAGCCTATAAGTTTTAACAGTGTTTGCCTCGAAGTTAGTGAGATTTATGGGTAAAAAGTGATGATTATTTTCTTCTTTTCCTTTAAATGTACTTTAAATTAACATATGCAGTTGACCGAGGAACAAAGCAGGGTGGGGGTGGGGGTGGAGGTGGGGGTGGGGTTTGGGTCTCTGGCTCTCTGTGCAGTAGATCCGGTATAACTATAGTCTGCTCTCCATATATGCTGTTCCCCATCCATGGATTCAACCAACCTGGAATCCTGTAGTAATGCAGTATGGAAAACAAAACAAAACAAAACAAAACAAAAACAAACACACACACACACATATAAGTGGATCCACTCAGTTCAATCCTGTGTTGTTCAAGGGTCAACTGTCTATTTCTTTGAAACTTAAACATCCCCTCTTTCGTTAAGCTTCTCTCACTGGACAACGCACAGACCTGAGACATCGGGCTGGCCGGGAATCCTGCCTCAATTTCCCTGGGCTGACATTTCCTCCTGCAGAATCCAGGAAAAGTGGCTCCCTCAGTGTAGGCCTCCTAGGCCCAGGCTAAGGTGAAAGTCGCCTTGAGCACCATCAGGAATCTGCGACCTTCGCCATTCCGTCTGGGTGGGGACAGCACTGTGGGCCTCCCCCCGGAGAATTATCAGGGCGCCCTGGAGGCGGGCCCACAGCGTTCTCAGCTCTGGACTCGGTTTCCAAAGGGTCCAACGTATTTCGCGCAGGTCCCATCGTTGGGCTGTCCACCTCTGGAGAGTGCATCACCCTCAGCAACGCGCAGGCTGGAGGCAACTCAGCACACTGATCCAATCGTCCTACCGCCCAGCTCCACTTCTTACCGGCAGTCCCTGCCCCGGCGCCCAGGACTACACTTCCCGGAGACCCCTGCGCCAGAAGCTGCTTCTGCCCCGGCCTGCCTTCCCGCCACCGATTGGCGGCTGACGCCCGGACTCTGCGCTGAGGCTTTCGGCCCCGGAGGAATGGTCACTCTTTTGCGCTGCCTCTTGACTTGGCGTGTGGGTTGGGCTAAAGAGGATGACGGTGTCATAGTGGCGGTCACTGTGCGTCTGTCTGGGAGTGGCTGTGAACGTGCTTGCGCGGCTATGTGCTGTTTGCGTGACTGTGCATGAGGGGATGGGACACGGGAAAGGGGCCACACGCCGTTCGAGAGCCCTGGTTGGTGGGTGAAGGCGGGGCCTAGCTCCGGGGCGCTGCCTGGCACCTGGAAGGGAAGGTGGCGGGCTGAGTTCCGGGGGCGGGCTTGGTTAGGCGTAGCTGGAGGGGGCAGGGCCTAGTCGCATGGAGAGGCTGGGTTGGCTGGTCCTGGTCACGCGGAGTGTGCGCCTAAGCTGGGCTTGGTTGGACGCAGGGGAAGGGGCCAGTGCCACATTTGTGGGCACGCGTGTGTGATTTGCAGCTGTAGTAACCACCCGCCTTCATCGTGAGTGGCTCCAGTGCTATCGTTATGTGTTTCTGAGGGTTGATACAGGTCTGAACCTCTGTTTCCTGTGTTAAAAGGTCTAAGTGTCTTAAGCACTTTTACACGCTGCCTAAGTGTTCTTCAAAGTGGTTCTTCCAACACATGGTGTTTTCAAAGTTTTTATTATTGTCAATTTGTTATACTTGTATTTTTGTTACATTCTTAGTAGTCCTCATTCAAGTACTGTACATTATACGTACTGCAAAAAGTTTTATGTATGATTATACAAATTGATGAATTTTTAAAAACCTAAGAGGCCTTGGTGATAATCAGCACTGAGACAGGGAGGAAAAAAAGGACAATGCCAGCATTTCAGTTCTCCTACACCCCTGCCCTGTCATCTTACTGCTAAGAGTAACCGTTATCCTGACTTTAACATTATATATTTACTTTATTTTTACTCCGCACTGTACTCTTTTCTGTCTTCCTTTGCTCAGGTTTATATTTGTGAGATTCATATTATTGCTTGTTGTTACAGTTCATCCATTCTTATTGTTCTGTACTATTCTATTGTGTGACTCTAACATAATACCACTGTCTGATGCAGTTGCAATTTCTAGTTTGGTGCTGTTACAAATGCTGCTACTATGAATTTTTCAATAGGTGTTTTTTGATGCACATAAATGTGCATTTCTCTTGGGTTTATACCTAGAAGTGAAATTGCTGGGTCTTAAGGGGTAAAAAAGTTCAACTTCAGTGGATTTTCTCCAAACAGGTTTTCATTGTACTCCCACTGTCAGTGTATGAAAGTTCCAGTTACTTCACATTCTCACTAATGCTTAGTACTTTTCATGTCTTTAATTTTAGCCTTTCTGGAGTTTGTACATTCCTTTGATGCCTAATAAAGTTGAGCACATTTTCTTATGTTTATTGGCTGTTTGGGTATTCTCTTTTGTGAAGTGTCTGTTCAAGTTTTTGCCCATTTTTCTATTGGGTTGTCTTTTTGTTATTGATTTTAGGAGATTTAAACACATGTATTCCAGAGACAAATCCTTTTTTGGACATATGTATTCTAGTGAATATCTTATTACAGTTTGTAGGTTTTTTAGAGGTCTCTGTTGATGCGCAGTAATTCTTAATATTAATACATTTTATCAATTTTTCTTTATGGGTAGTGCTTTTTGTGTCCTATTTTAAAAAATCTTTCCATTCCAAGATCATAAATATATCATGTTTTCTTCTAAAAGTGTTAGTATTTTGCTTTTCACCTTTATATCTGCAACCATATGGAACTGATATTTAGAGTTTGATTTCTTCCATATGGATAGCAAGTTGACCCAGCACCATTTATTAAAAAGCCATCCTTTCCTCACTGTAGAGAAATTATACCTTTGTTATAGATCAGGTGACTGCATATGTGTGTCTTTTCCTGTACTCTCCGTTTTGAGCTCTTGGTCAATTTATTCTAATTCCAGTTTCATAGTCTCTAAATTTCAATAACTTTACAATAGGCGTTGATGACCTTTGTTGTCCTTTGAGATTGCCTTGGCTATTCTTGGACCTTTGCACTTCTATAAGAATATTAGAACCAGTTTGCCAATTTCATAAAAATATTCGCGTGTTTTTTTTTTTTTTACTGTAATTGTATTGAATCTACAAAGTTTTTGAGAAAATTTACATCTACTAATACAGTTTTCTGATCTATGAACATGGTGTATCTATTACTGCTATATGTCCTTTTGGTAATATTATGTCACTTTAAATTTAGAGGTCTTAAACTTATTTTGTTCAATTTAGTCCTAGCTATCTTTTTATTTGTATATTTTTTCTTTTCTTTTTTTATTATGTAAGTATCAGGTATATAGCATTATAATTCGCCATCTGTATGCACTACAAAGTGATCACTACCCCAAGTCTAGTTACCATCCATCACCATACAGTTGACCCCATTCACCCATTTCGCCCAACCCTCAACCCCCTTCCCCCTGGTAAACCTAATCTGATTTTTATATCTATGAAATCATACAATATTTGTCTTTGTCTGCTTATTTCACTTAGCATAATACCTTCAAGGTCCATCTGTGTTGTCACAAATAACAGGGTTTCATTCTTTTGTATGGCTGAGTGGTATTCCATTGTGTATATATACCACATCTTCTTTATCCATCTATCCATCAATGGACACTCAGGTTTTTTCTATATCTTGGCTATTGTAAATAATGCTGCAATGAACATAGGGGTGCAGATATCTTTTTGATTTAGTGTTTTTGTTTTTATTCAGAAAAATACCCAGAAGTGGTCATATGGTAGTTCTATTCTTAGTTTTTTGAGGATTCTTTTTATATTATTGAAGGTGCATCAGTTAAAAATATTTGTTTCTATTTAATTCTTGATTTATAGAAATCAAGTTGACTCTTTAAGTTAACCTTGTATCCAGCAACCTTGATAAAAAACACTCAATTCTAGTAGTTTATCTGTAGGTTCTTTTAGATTTTTTTATGTACACAGTCATGTCATCTGTGAATAATGAATTTAATTTCATCCTTTTCAGTACTTGTGCCCCATGTTTCTTTTCTGTTGCCCTGTTGTACTGGCTTGGACCTCTAGTTGAATAGAAGTGGTGAGTCTTTTTGCAATCTTAAGGGGAGTGCATTCAGTTTATTAGCATTATGATATTTGAGGCGACATTAAGATATGCTTTATCAGGTTAATGATGGTATTTCCTTTGATTTCTGGTTTGCTTAGTTTTTATCATAATGTTGAATTTTGTCAAATGATTTTTCTGCATCTATTAAGAGGGTCATACGAATTTCTCTTTTTAAAATTAATGAGGTAAGTTACATTGATTTTCAAATGTCAGACATCCCTTACATTCTTCAAATAAACTCACCTTGGGTATGATGTCTATCTTTTTTTTATATGACTGCAACTTTATTTAGGATTTTACAACTTTGTTCATGAGAGAGATTGGTCTGTAATTTCTCTTTCTTCCTTGTCAGGTTTTGGAATCAAGGTTATATTGACCACATAGAAAGAGTTTAAGATTGGTGTCATTTCTTCCTTAAATGTTTGGAAGAAGTCATCAGTGAAGTCATCTGGGCTTTGGTTTTCTTTGTGGGAATTTTTAATGACAGATTTCTTTGGTATGTAATGGAATATTCTTATTTTCTACTTGTGACAGCGTTGATAAGTTGCATTAATTGAGAAACTTGTACATTTACATCCAATTTTTCACATTTATTAAGGTTGTTCATAATATTCTCTTGGTATCTGTGGGTTCTATAGGAACAACTTTGTATCCCTTTTATTGTCTATGTTTCTCTTATTTTGTTGTTTGGCCTTTTTAGGGATTTATCAATGTTATTAATCTTTATAAAGGAACAACTTTTGATTTTGTTGATTTTTCTTGATGGAATCTTTGATTTCTTTTTCATTGATAATCCTGCCTTATCTTTATTATTATATTTATTCATTAGGTTTGATTTGCTCTTCCTTTGCTTTCTAGCTTTTTGAGATGGAAGCTTAAACACTTAACTTTTAGCCTTCTTTTCTGTAAGAAGACTATAAATTTTCTTTAACACATCTTTAAGGCTGTACATTTTTCTGTATGCACTACTTTGAGCACATCACACAAGTTTTGATATGTCATACATCACTATTTTTCAATTCATAATATATTCTAATTTGCATTTTGATTTCTTCTTTGATGCTTGGATAATTTTAAAGTATACTGTTTAACTTCCAGGCAGTTGGGGATTTTCTGGTGGTTTTTAGACCTTTAGATTAGTTCCATATTGTCAGTGAATATACTCTGAATGATTTCCTTGTTGAATATTGTAAAGCTTTTTTTATAGCCCAGGATATGGCCAATTTTAGTAAGTATTTCAAATGCACTTGAAAAGAATGTGAATTATGTCATTTGATTCTACATATGTCAGATCAACTTTGTTATTTATGTCAGTCAAGATAGTCTTTAATCTTTACTGATTTTTTTTCTATTTCTTATGTTAGCTGTAGAGAGAGGTATGTTAAAGCTCTCACTATCTTTGCATTTTGTCAGTTTTCTTTTACTTTTGTGAATTTTTGTCTTATGTATTTTGATTTTATGTTATTGAATACATATAGATTTAGGATTTTGTGATCTTGCCTGTTGAGTTGACATTATAGTAAAAATGAAATATCCCTGTTTACGGCAAGAATAATTAATAGACATAAAGTCTATTTTTTTCTGGTATTACCCTAGTTCCACCTACTGTCTTTTGGTTAGTATATACATGCTGTGTCTTTTTTTATCCTTTACTTTCAATCTTTCTCTATCCTTATATTTGAAGGGTGTCTCTTATAAATAGCATGTAGTTGGGTTTTGTTTTTAAATATGCTCTGACAATTTTAGTCTTTTCTTAGTTTATATTACCTAGTTTACATTAAATACAATTACTTATATAGTTGTGTTTATGTCTATCCTACTATTATTTGTTTTCCATTTAGTATATCTGCTTTATCTTCTCTTTTGCCTTATTTTGGATTAATTGAATTTTTTATCTTTCCAGTTCCTCTGTCAGTTATACATTTATTTATGTTTATTTTAATGTTTACATTAAAGATTACAACATGCATCCTTGATGTATTATGACTTAATACAAATTATTATTTTTACTATTTCCCAATATTGGAACTTTGGAACATCTTAAACTCCATTTGCCAGCTTCCTACTCTTCCCCTATCCTTTCCAGTATTTATTTGTAATGAATGTTATTTCTACACATATTTAAACATGAATATTTTTTCCTGATGAATACTCAATGAAATTTACCCTCATATCATTTACTCTTTATGTTTTTCTTCATTCTCATGCTTCCAACCAGGATTGTTTTCCTTCTGCCAGATGAACCCATAAGACTTTCCTCAATGTGGGTGTAGACTAGAAGTTGGTATAATTCACTGAACTCTCAGCACTAATAAATGATAATAGGGCCTTTATAGTTGGCAGTTTGGCAGTTCTTGTGTCAAAATTTGTATTACACACACCCTTCATTTCCACTTATGGATGTTATCATACAGATTCATTTGTGGATCATACAATGTAAAATAAATAGCAGTTGCTTGGAAATAATCTAAATATTGATTATTAGGCAGCTAGTTAAATAAATTATGGGTCATTTTCAAGATGGAAAATTCAATAACTAAAATAAGAATAAAGTAGCATTTAATGCATCAATGTAAAATGATCTCCAAAATAACACAGTTAAGAAAAAATAAGGCAAAAGAAGGCATTTCCACATATTGTAATGAGGTACTTGGATGTTCTGACCAACCTGTTAGTGAAAACAACCGTAATTTATAGGCAATATATAAAAATAATCACTGAGGGATTTTAAACAGAGTTAAAGGTCTAGGAACTTGGATGTTCAAGAAACTTCCTTTGGGAGGTTAGAATGAAGACATTTTGCTAAAGCACCTGAGTAAGATTGTCATTCCTGCTATAGCCAAGTTCTTCGAGTTTAGGATGGAGCTGTGTATGTGGTTTCTTAGAACTCCCTCAGTTAATATGTATGTGGAAGGAAGGAGGGATGAGGAGAACAGGTAATTGTAATACTCACTTTGACTTCTCTGAGGAAAGCCTGGTCTCTACTGAATTCTTTTTTTCTATCCAGCTCTGCCATCTCAGGACAATCACCCAAAAGACAGATCAGTCTTGAAATTCTGAAAGCTATGGCTCATGTGAGTTCGAATTGTCACTTCCTGAATTTTTTCAGTTCCTATGTTTTATTATTTGTCCTGAAAATAGGTACTGGAGTGTCTTCCAGGAATGTACTCCCAGATCTGCCATTGTCATGATTGCCTTCCCTAAGTCCTCTTCCTCCCAGTCTGTCCTTGAGTGACCAGTTGACAGATTATTAGATATCTCTCATTTGTCCAGTTTTCAGTCAGGAATGCAGATAGAGCATATTCCCTCATGGGAAATATTAAAGCCTCCTTTCACAAAACTATGGCTTAATAAGGCTGTGGTGAATCACCACATGGGTCTGTGTGTAAGAAAGTTTGATTTTTTCCACTAGTTTTTTTAATAAGATGTAATGGGATAACTAGGTAATAGCTTTCCATCTGTGAAGACCTTGAGAAGTCTGGGCAAATCTAAATGTCTAAAATATAAAGGTTAAGAACTGGTAATTCAGTTTTTCTGTTTGTTTGGTTTTGTTTTTTCTAACAGATTTATTGGAGTATAATGGCCTCACAGTACTGTGTTAGTTTCTGTTGTACACCAAAGTGAATCAGCCATGTGCATACATATGTCCCCATATCCCCTCCCTCTTAAGCCTCCCTCCCATCCTCCCTATCCCACCTCTCTAGGTCACCACAAAACACCGAGCTGATCTCCCTGTGCTATGAGGCTGCCTCCCACCAGCTAACTATTTTACATTCAGTATTTGGTAGTGTATACATGTCGATGCTACTCTCACTTCACCCCAGCTTCCCCCTCCCACCCCATGTCCTCAAATCTATTCTCTATGTCTACATCTTTATTCCTGCCCTGCAACTAGGTTCATCAGTACCATTTTTTTATTTTTTAGATTCCATATATATGTGTTAGCATACGGTATTTGTTTTTCTTTCTCATTTACTTCACTCTGTATGACAGACTCTAAGTCCATCCACCTCACTACAAAAATCTCAATTTCGTTTCTTTTTATGGCTGAGTAATATTCCATTGTATATATGTGCCACATCTTCTTTATCCATTCATCTGTTGATGGACATTTAAGTTGGTTCCATGTCCTGGCTGTTGTAAATAGTGCTGCAATGAACATTGTGGTACATGTCTCTTTTTGAATTATGGTTTTCTCAGGGAACATGCCCAGTAGTGGGATTGCTGGGAAATATGGTAGTTCTATTTTTAGTTTTTTAAGGAAACTCCATACTGTTTTCCATAGTGGTTGTATCAATTTACATTCCCACCAACAGTGCAGGAGGGTTCCCTTTTCACCACACCCTTTCCAGCGTTTATTGTTTCTAGATTTTTTGATAATGGCCATTCTGACTGGTGTGAGATGATACCACATTGTACTTTTGATTTGCATTTCTCTAATAATTAGTGACGTTGAGCATCTTTTCATGTGCCTCTTGGCCATCGGTATGTCTTCCTTAATGAAATGTCTATTTAGGTCTTCAGCCCATTTTTGGATTGGATTGCTTGTTTTTTTGATATTGAGCTCCATGAGCTGTTTGTATATTTTGGAGATTAATCCTTTGTCTGTTGTTTCATTTGCAAATATTTTCTCCCATTCTGAGGGTTGTCTTTTTGTCTTGTTTATGGTTTCCTTTGCTGTGCAAAAGCTTTTAGGTTTAATTAAGTCCCATTTGTTTATTTTTGTTTTTATTTCCATTACTCTAGGAGGTGGGTCAAAAAAGATCTTGCTGTGGTTTATGTCAAAGGGTTTTTCCTATGTTTTCCTCTAAGAGTTTTATAGTGTCAGGTCTTACATTTAGGTCTTTAATCCATTTGGAGTTTATTTTTGTGTATGGTGTGAGGTAGTATTCTAATTTCATTCTTTTACATGTAGGTATCCAGTTTCCCTGCACAACTTATTGGAGAGGCGGTCTTTTCTCCATTGTATGTTCTTACCTCCTTTGTTGTAAATTAGGTGACCATATATACGTGGGTTTATCTCTGGGCATTCTATCCTGTACCATAGATCTATATTTCTGTTTTTGTGCCAGTACCACACTGTCTTGGTTACTGTAGCTTTATGGTATAGTTTGAAGTTGGGGAGCCTGATTCCTCCAACTCCATTTTTCTTTCTCAAGATTTCTTTGGCTATTTGGGCTCTTTTGTGTTTCCATGTGAATTGTAAATTTTTTGTTCTAATTCTGTGAAGAATGCCATTGGTAATTTGATAGCGATTGCATTGAATCTGTAGATTGCTTTGGGTAGTATTGTCATTTTCATAATATTGATTCTTCCAGTCCAAGAACATGGTATATTTCTCCATCTGTTTATGTCATCTTTGATTTATTTCATCAGGGTTTTATAGTTTTCTGAGTACAAGTCTTTCGCTTCCTTAGGCAGGTTTATTCCTGGGTATTTTATTCTTTTTGTAGTGATGGTAGATGGGATTGTTTCCTTAATTTCTCTTTCTGATTTTTCTTTGTTGGTGTATAAGAATGCCAGAGATTTCTGTGCATTAATTTTGTATCCTGCAACTTTACCAAATTCATTGATTAGTTCTAGTAGTTTTCTGGTGGCATCTTTAGCATTATCTGTGTATAGTATCATGTCATCTGCAAACAGTGACAGTTTTACTTCTTCTTTTCCAATTTGGATTCCTTTTATTTCTTTTTCTTCTCTGATTGCCATGGCTAGGACTTCCAAAACTATGTTGAATAAGAGTGGCGAGAGTGGACATCCTTGTCTTGTTCCTGATCTTAGTGGAAATGCTTCCAGTTTTTCACCATTGAGTATGATGCTTGCTGTAGGTTTGTCATATATGGCCCTTATTATGTTGAGGTAGGTTCCCTCTATGCCCACTTTCTTGAGAGTTTTTATCATAAATGGGTGTTGAATTTTGTCAAAAGCTTTTTCAGCATCTATTGAGGTGATCATATGGTGTTTATTCCTTACTTTGTTAATGTGGTGTATCACATTGATTGGTTTGCATATATTGAAGAATCCTTGCATCCCTGGGATAATCCCACTTGATCATGGTGTATGATCCTTCGAATGTGTTGTTGGATTCTGTTTGCTAGTATTTTCTTCAGGATTTTTGCATCTATGTTCATCAGTGATATTTGTCTATAATTTTCTTTTTTTGTGATATCTTTTTCTGGTTTTGGTATCAGGGTGATGGTGGCCTCATAGAATGAGTTTGGGAGTGTGCCTTCCTCCACAATTTTTTGGAAGAGTTTGAGAAGGATGGGTGTTAGCTCTTATCTAAATGTTTGATAGAATTTGCCTGTGAAGCCATCTGGTCCTGGGCTTTTGTTTTTTGGAAGGTTTTTAATTACGGTTTCAATTTCATTCCGTGTGATAAGTCTGTTTCTACTTCTTCCTGGTTCAGTCTTGGAAATTGTACCTTTCCAAGAATTTGTCCATTTCTTCGTGGTTGTCCATTATATTGACATATAGTTGTTTGTAGTAGTCTCTTGTAATCCTTTCTATTTCTGCGGTGTCAGTTGTGATTTCTCCTTTTTCATTTCTAATTTTATTGACTTGCATCCTTTCCCTTTTTTTCTTAATGAGTCTGGCTAATGGTTTATCAATTTTGTTTATCTTCTCAAAGAACCAGATTTTAGTTTTATTGATCTTTGCTATTGTTTTCTTCGTCTGTATTTCATTTATTTCTGCTCTGATCTTCATGATTTCTTTCCTTCTACTGACTTTGGGTTTTCTTTGTTCTTCTTTCTCTACTTGCTCTGGTGTAAGGTTAGATTGTTTATTAGACATTTTTCTTTTTTCTTGAGGTGAGATTGAATTGCTCTGTACTTCCCTCTTAGAACTGCTTTTGCTGCATCCCATAGGTTTTGAGTCGTCGTGTTTTTGTTCATTTGTTTCTATGTATTTCTTCAGTGATCTCTTAGCTATTTAGTAGCACACTGTTTAGTCTCCAAGTGTTCATGTTTTGTATAGTTTTTTCCCTGTAATTGATTTCTAATCAGAAAAGGTGCTTGATACGATTTCACTTTTCTTAAATTTTCCAAGGCTTGATTTCTGACCCAGGGTGTGATCTATCCTGGAGAATATTCCGTGTGCACTTGAGAAGAAAGTGTATTCTGCCACTTTTGGGTGGAATGTTTTATAAATATCAACTAAAACTATCTGATCTATTGTGTCATTTAAAGCTCGTGTTTCCTTTTTAATTTTCTGTTTGGATGATCTGTCCATTAGTGTAACTGGGGCGTTAAAGTCCCCCACTATTATTGTGTTACTGTCAATTTCTTCTTTCGTGGTTGTTAACATTTGCCTTATGTATTGAGGTGCTCCTATGTTGGCTGCATAAATATTTATAATTGTTATGTCTTTTTCTTTGATTGATCCCTTGATAATTATGTAGTGTCCCTCTTTATCTCTTATAACAGTTTTTATTTCAAAGTTTATTTTATCTGATACAAGTATTGCTACTCCAGCTTTCTTTTGATTTCCATTTGCACAGAATACTTTTGCCCCCCTTCACTTTCAGTCTGTAGGTGTCCCTAGATCTGAAGTGGGTCTCTTATAGACAGCATATATATGGGTCTTGTTTTTGTATCCATTCAGCCAGTCTGTGTCTTTTGGTTGGGGCATTTAATCCATTTATATTCAAGGTTATTATCGATATGTATGTTCCTATTATCATTTTCTTAGTTGTTTTGTGTTTGTTTTTGTTGGTCTTTTTCTTCTCTTGTGTTTCCCACCTAGAGAAGTTTCTTTAGCATATGTTGTAAAGTTGGTTTGGTGGTGCTGAATTCTCTTAGCTTTGGATGTCTGGAAAGCTTTTGGTTTCTCCACCGAATCTGAATGAGATCCTTGCTGGGTAGAGTATTCTTGGTTGTAGGTTTTTCTCTTTCATCACTTTAAGTATATCCTGCCACTCCCTTCTGACCTGCAGAGTTTCTGCTGAAAAATCAGCTGATAACCTCATGGGGATTCCTTTGTACATTATTTTTTGTTTTTCCCTTCCTGCTTTTAATATTTTTTCTTTGAATTTAATTTTTGTTACTTTGATTAATATGTGTCTCAGTGTGTTTTTCCTAGGGCTTAACCTGTATGGGCCTCTCTGTGCTTCCTGGACTTGGGTGACTATTTCCTTTCCCATGTTAGGAAAGTTTTTGACTATAATCTCTTTGAATATTTTCTCAGACCCTTTCTTTTTCTCTTCTTGTTCTGGGACCCCTATAATTCGAATGTTGGTGCATTTAGTGTCATCCCAGAGGTCTCTGAAATTGTCTTCAATTCTTTTCATTCTTTTTTCCTTATTCTGCTCCTTGGCAGTTATTTCCACCATTTTGTCTTCCAGCTCACTTATTCATTCTTCTGCCTCAGTTATTCTGTTATTGATTTCTTCTAGTGTATTTTTCATTTCAGTTATTATGTTGTTCATCTCTGTTTGTTTCTTCTTTAGTTCTTCTAGATCTTCATTAAACATTTCTTGTATTTTCTCAATCCATGCCTCCATTCTGTTTCTGAGATTCTGGATCATCTTTACCATCATTACTCTAAATTCTTTTTTAGGTAGATTGCCTATTTCCTCCTCATTTATTTGGTCTTGTAGGTTTTTACCTTCCTCCTTCATCTGTGACTTATTTTTTTGTCATCTCATTTTTTTTTCTTTCTATGAGTAGGATTGTGTTCCTGTTTTACTTGTTGTTTGGCCTGAGGCTTCCAACACTGGAGTTTGTAGGCTGTTAGGTAGAGCTGGCTCTTGGTGCTGAGATGAAGACCTCCATGAGCCCTCACTCTGATGAATATTCCCTAGGGTCTGAGGTTCTCTGTTAGTCCAGTGGTTTGGACTTGGAGCTCCCACCACAGGAGCTTTGGCCTGGCCCCCGGCTCATGAACCAAAATCTAGCAAGCCCCATGGGGTGGCAAAAAAAAAAAGGGAGCAATAACAAAGTAAAAAATAAAATTAGACTAGTAAACAGATATGTTAGAAAGAATATAAAAATAAAAATATAGATGAATCAACAACTGGAATGTACAACAGTACCAGAATAGTAAAAAAAAGGAGTAGGGAAAAGAAAAAAAGGGGGGGAAGGCCTTGGCTGTGGAGGGTGGGGCCTAAGCAAGGGTGAGGTTTGGGCAGTGGGCGGGGCCTATGTTTAAGACCCACAGGGCTGGAAAAGGCCATGGAAGGTGGGGCTTAGGCTCAATGGAACAGAAGGGGCCCAGGCATGCCCCCCACCCCTGGTCTCAGAGGGTGGGGGACCTCACCTGGGAGCCCAGCATGTTTCCTGGGCCTGAGTTGCCAGGGCAAATGACCTCTGCTCCTCTACTGCTCCTCCCAGAGGGCCCCGCCCAGCTGCCTCTTGTGTTCTCCCCTCGGCCTCCTTCCTATGCCCCCAGGACCAATGCAGCTGCGGGGAAGGGAGGCCTTGGAGATCAGGGGACTGGCCTGGGAGTTCAGCAGGCTCCCAGTGTCTGAGTGGGCAGGGAAAACACCCTCTGCTCCTCTCCCGCTCCTCCTGGAGGGCCCCTCTCACCTTTGATTTGTTCCACTAGTTTTTTAATGAGATGTAATGGGATAACTAGATAATAGCTTTATATCTGTGAAGACCTTAAGAAGTCTGGGCAAATGTGAATGTGTAAAATATAAAGTATAAGAATTGTTAAGTTAGGTTTAACTATAAGAAATACCATTTGTCTTGTATATAGCAGGCAATAAAAATGTTTACTGGATATTTGTCTTGACAAAGAAAAATGCTTGTGATCACATATTGTGACATAATGATGAAACTGAGTCTCTAAGAAATTTTTGAATCATGTGCAAATTGTACTTTCAAAGATGTAAATATAAGATACACATAAGATGGATGAAGGCCACAAGTTTGTTTTCTTAGTCTTCAAAGCTATGTGCTTTTTGCTACTTAATTTATTTGGGAAACTCCATTTTACAATATTTGCTCACTTCCAGCCCTTCTGTCTGAAGGAGACTTGTGTCTAAAATGAGAAGGAGGGAGGGTGCCAGCTCCTATCCTATCAGACATGTGCCTCTAGTGTCAGCCTGTGCCTACTCCTTTCTATGATGACTTCTCCATCTCTCTTTATTTCTTGAAAACTTGTCTTTATAACTTCGCCAGTGATGTATGTGGTGACTTTTTTCAGAGGTTGGTGGCATTCAAGGATGTGGCAGTGGACTTCACTCAGAAGGAGTGGGATTGCCTGGGTGCCACTCAGAAGGATCTATATAGAGATGTGATGCTGGAGAACTATGGCAGCCTGGTCTTGATTGGTAAGGACATTTATTTGCAAATCATTCAGTATTCACCATCTGGAATTTATGCCTTTGTCTTTGTGGATTTTTTGAGTTGTCTGAATTTCTGGCCTCTGCTACTGAGGGAATAATCTGTACTGTATGGTTGTGAAAAAGGTATCTGTTGCATACCATTCTTCAGAAGTCCTTTACACTTTCGTCTTGTTATTCTTGTAATCGTCTTTCTTCTTCAATGATGAAAACTGAACTTGAATTCTGCCACACCTACAGCTTGATCATATTTCTTTTCTTTTCTTGCAAGTAGGATTTTTCTATGTCTAAGCTAGATGTGATCTGTTTATTGGAGCAACAGAGGCAGCCTTGGATGGTTACCAAGGCCATGCCAGGAGAACCTTGCCCAGGTGAGTGAGAGCTCATCAGCAGAGAGAAGCCTTGACAACCCAGCTGGCCCTGCAGCAGCACCACCTTTGATATTTTTATTGGGAAGTGTCCTCCAAGGACCAAGGCCTAAAGAGGAAGAGAAGGTCTGAGACATAGGGAGAAAAGTAACTTATTTCCCTCCCTTCTCAGAAATGTAGGTGCCTTCCTTCCCAATGCCTGGTATTCTTTTACCTGTACATTAAATCTAATTCTTTCCAAGCTTCTCCTTGTCATTTAAACTTGGGTAAGTATTGTCACTTCTGAAAATTTTTTTTTAAAAACCCTATTTTTAACTACTATTCAGTGACTTACTCCCTTTTTGAGAAGTTTCTCCTTTATTCAGTAATTCATACTTCATTCATTGACTCTTATCCAGAAGGTGTTGATGTTTAATTTATGCAAGACTCATTTCAGAGCTTAGAGGAAATAAAGTGAATAAACTATTAAGAAATGTTTCACCTAATAAGAGAGCTAGAACAAGTCCATAAGCAATTCCCATAAAGTAGCCTCTGCTATGGAAGATGGTCCAGTGGGATGCTTAGATGTAAATTGGGTCTAAAGATGCAAATGTGAAAGCAATTAAGAAAAGCAATTTATGTCTACATTGAGGTGGAAGGAGTGTCAGTGGAGAGATTAGGGGTCAAGGAGGATGAGCTATATTTTAGCCTCATGGAAGACATAGCCTGTCCATAAAGAAGAAATGGGACCCTTGATAGGTCATTGGTGAGTTTTCTCTTTTGATCAGAAGTCAGATTGAAATGTCATTCAATGAAAAATTCTCTCCTCTGAAATTTGAAAGAGATGATACATTTCTTATTTTTGGTAAAAAACTTTTTACATTCCAGAAACAACATTGTTTTAATATCATTGTTCTGAATGTTGAATTTATATGTTTATTCTCATAGTTCTTTCATCTAGCACAACCATATCTTTTTTATTTTGATATAGATTCAGGTATATATATATATCTCATAGTTCTTTAAGATTGCTTTGCAATTTCTTGTTAATAAAATTTTCAGCCTGTTACACATCTTTTATTTGCATGGATTTTTAAATATTTGGTTGGATTCCCTGAGAAATAGACTCAGGGATGGAGATTAATATGCAAAAAGTTCACTGGGTAGTACTGCCAGTGTCCAGCCTGTAGCAGACTGAAGGAGAAACCTTTGAGAGTTGCCCAAAGTAAGGTAAGGTTGACAGGCCTTTATACCCCACATTGACCAGCCATTGGATGCAACTGCTCCTGGGAAGAGGCACTCCCTTTTGCCAAGGCCAGTGCCTGGAGGGAGACTCAGCTGTGAGCTATTGTCTGCCAACACACTGGGCAATTGGGGAATGAGTGCTCTAAAACTGGATCTGGGCATTCACTACAATTAATTAATTCTAAGATGTAGGATTCCTGGGTCCAAAGAGTTAAAAAAGCTCTTTAAACCCTTGTCCTTAACAGTATATAAGGTAGATACCCACTTAATCTGAAATAATACATTTTAGACCAGTAGTTTGTTAGTTAAAAAGTCATCTGAGACTTCCTGGCTCTGTCCCTCACACCCTGGCTGGGCGGGCAGCAGCCCCACAGCTCAGCTGACAGCAGCGGCCGGCCACACTACTCTGCAGCTCCTGATGCCAGCCCGCCCTTGTGGACCCTGCCTGGCCCTGGCTGCAGCCTCCTCCCCGCCCCTGCCCAAGAGGAAGTGCTGGGGCAGGGGCCACCTGCCAGATGCCTGGGAGGACAGCGTGGGGCTGGCCAAGAAGGGCCCATTCTCAGTGGAACTAGCCGAGGGTGGCCCCACTGGCAGTGCACTCTACACGTTCATCACCCCACCCCACCATGCCCCCTGCTGCTGACCTTGGCCCAAGGCTGCCCCAGAGCCTCGACCCTTGTGTTGCATCTCTGTGTACAGTGGACGCCACCCTCTGCTCATGCACACTCACATCCAGGGCTGCATCTACAACTTCCTCCAGCACCTCCAACTGGAAGTGTTTTGTCTTCCTCATTGTCCTGGTCTGACATCTTCAGAGTGCTGTCCACCGTCGAGCTGTATGTTGCCAAGCCACGGGGACCCTCTTCTGGATGGAGATTGTCCTGGTTGTGTTCTTTGGGATGGAGTAAGTGCTCCACCTCTGGTCAGCAGGGTGCTGCAGCGAGTACGGGACATCTGGGGCCAGCTGCACTTTGCCTGGAAACCCATTTCCATCATTGACCTCATTGCCGCCAAGGCCTCCATGGTTGTCCTCTAAGTGGGCTCTAAAGGGCAGGTGTTTGCCACCTTGGCCATCAGGGACATCTGCTTCCTCCAGATCCTGAGGATGCTGCACATTGACTGCCAGGGCTGCTGGGCTCCATGGTCCATCCACCGCCAGGAACTCCTGTATATCAGCTTCGTGGACCTCATCTTCTCCTCCCACTTTGTGTACCTGGCCAAGAAGGACACCATGAAAGAGAAATCCAGCCGAGTCGAGTTTGGCAGCTACGCGATGCCCTGTGGTGGGGGGGGGGGTGGTCATGGTCACCACCATTGGCTATGGCAACAAGGTGCCCCAGACATGGGTCTAGAAGACTACCGCCTCCTGCTTTTCTGTCTTTGCCATCTCCTCCTTTGTGCTCCCAGTGGGAATTCTAGGCTCTGGTTCTGCACTGAAGGTCCAGCAGAAGCAAAGGCAGAAGGATTTCAACCAGCAGATCCTGGTGGCAGCCTCGCTTATTCAGATGGCATGGCTGTGCTACGTGGCCGAGAACCCCGACTCTTCCACCTAGAAATTCTACGTCCAGAAGCCCTCCTGGAGCTACACTCTGCTCTTCCTCAGTCCCAAGCCCAAGAAGTCTGTCATGGTAAAGAAAAAAAAGTTCAAACTGGACAAGGACAACGGGATGAGTTCTGGAAAGAAGATGCTGGAGGTCTCCCACATCACATGCAACCCCGTATGGGAGGAGCAGAGGCCTGACCATTTCTCGGTAAACAGATATGACAATTATGCCAGGCTTTTCCATCTGGACACATTTGCCCAAAGGTCATCCTACCGCTACCCATCTCTTCGTGATGAAAAGATGTCCACTCAAATTTTAAGAGATTTTTTTTTCTGATTAAAAAAGTGGCATATGCTCAATATAGAGCATATGAAACATACAGAAAAGAATAATGAAGAAAAGACCTTTTCCCTTACCACCCAGAGATAGCAACTGTTAGGTTTTGGACATAGGCCCTACCTCCTTAGTTTTAACAAACACATGGGTTGGTTCCACCTAGACTCTTCAGTATTGTTCCTGTTTTTATCATTTGTTCTGACATGATTGTTACCATATATCATTTGAAGTTCTTGTAAAGTTGATTTTTTTGCTGTGCCCTATCAAATATTTATGCCAGCGACTTTGTGTTCTTTACTTGGTGCGTTAGGAAGGATCTGCAGGCTAATTTGGAAATACAATGGGCAAGGATTCACAGACATGTTTCTGATTTTGTTGGAATTGGATGCAGCATTTTACTGTTTTGATTGGTGATGTTCCTGCTTTTTAAACTCTTTCTCTGTCAAAGAAGATATAATATATGAAGTATTTAAATTACCATTGATTCAGGGGTGGAGTCAAGATGGTGGAGAGGGAGGACGTGGAGTTCACGTCTTCCCACAACTAGGGCACCTACCACATGCTGGTGGAGGACTTTGACACCCAGCGGGATGGCAGGAACCCCCAATCGACCAGGTAGGATGTGGTGGGGAGTGAGTGGGAAGAAGTGGAGACCAGTTTGGACCAGTGCCCCTGAGGGGTGGCTGGGGGAGGGGAAGCATTCCCATTCCTGGAGGGACCCTCAGGGGTTCAGAGGATCAGGTGGGAACACGGCTAGTGTTTCCCCTGCCCTATCGGGCCCCAGGAAGCCTGCTTGGGTCCTGGGCCGGGTCCCCCCACCTTCTGGGGAACCCTCTGGCCACGCGGGTCCTAGAGGTGTAGGAGGGAGCAGGGAGAAGAAGAGGAGAGGTGAACAGGGAGGGACTCTCCAGGATGAGAGGATCGGGAAGAATGTGCCTAGCATTTCCCCCACCGACTCGGGCTCAGGGATCCTGCTAGGGTCCCGGGCCTGGTCCTCTGCTCTCTGAGGCCAGAGGCACTCCAGGGCACCTCCAGCTGCGCTGAGCCTAATCCCCACCCCTCACCCCCACAGAGCCTTTTCCAGCTACGTGGGACCTAAGCCTAGACCCCACTCGCCAGCTAAACTCCGCCCCTGCCTAAGCTCCGCCCCGCACAGCCAAGGCCTTTTTTGGCTTTTTTTCCCCCTCTTTTTTGCTACTGTAGTTCTCTTTTACCTCTCATTTGTTGTTTCACGTATAATTTTATTTTTTCTAACATCAGATTTCTAATCTTATTTTATTTTTTACTCTTGTTATTGTTCTGCTCCTTTTTTTTCTTTTTGCCGCCCCGCATGACTTGTGGGATCTTGGTTCATGGACCAGGTGTCGGGCCTGAGCTCCTGTGGTGGGAGCTTCTTGTCTGAACCACTGGACTAACAGAGAACTTCAGACCCCAGGGAATATTCATCAGGGTGAGGTCTCCCAGAGGTCCTCATCTTGGCACCAAAACTTGGCTTTATCCAACAGCCTACAAGCTCCAGTGCTGGAAGCCTCAAGCCAAACAGCCAGCAAGACAGGAACACAATCCCACCCATCTAAAAAAAAAAAAATAAGATGACAAAAAGATATGTTACAGATGAAGGAGCGAGGTAAAAACCTACAAGACCAAATAAATGAAGAAATTTATTTATAGGCCACCTACCTGAAAAAGGATTCAGATTAATGATAGTAAAGATGATCCATAATCTCGGAAATAGAACAGAGGCTGGATCAAGAAAATACAAGAAATGTTTAACAAAGACCTAGAAGAACTAAAGAACAAACAAACAGAGATGAACAACACACTAAATGAACTTAAAAATACAGTAGAAGGAATCAACAATAGAATAACTGAAGCAGAAGAACAAATAAGTGAGCTGGAAGACAAAATGGTGGAAATAACTGCCAAGGAGCAGAATAAGGAAAAAAGAATGAAAAGAATTGAAGACAATTTCAGAGACCTCTGGGACGACACTAAATACACCAACATTCGAATTATAGGGGTCCCAGAACAAGAAGAGAAAAAGAAAGGGACTGAGAAAATATTTGAAGAGATTATAGTTGAAAACTTGCCTAATATGGGAAAGGAAATAGTTAATCAAGTCCAGGAAGCACAGAGAGTCCCATACAGGATAAGTCCAAGGAGAAACATGCCAAGACAGATATTAATCAAACTATCAAAAATTAAATACAAAGGACAAATATTAAAAGCAGCAAGGGAAAACAACAAATAACACATAAGGGAATCCCCATAAGGTTAACAGCTGATCTTTCAGCAGAAACTCTGCAAGCCAGAAGGGAGTGGCAGGACATATTTAACGTGATGAAGGAGAAAAACCTACAACCAAGATTACTCTACCAGCAAGGATCTCATTCAGATTTGACAGAGAAATTAAAAACTTTACAGACAAGCAAAAACTAAGAGAATTCAGCACCACCCAACCAGCTTAACAACAAATGCTAAAGGAACTTTTCTAGGCAAGAAACACAAGAGAAGGAAAAGACCTACAATAATAAACCCAAAACAATTAAGAAAATGGTAATAGGAATGTACATATCGATAATTACCTTAAATGTAAATGGATTAAATGCTCCAACCAAAAGACATAGACTGGCTGAATGGATACAAAAACAAGACCCGTATATATGCTGTTCACAAGAGACCCACGTCAGACCTAGGGACACATACAGACTGAAAGTGAGGGGATGGAAAAAGATATTCCATGCAAATGGAGAAACAGAAAGTAGGAGTAGCAATTTTCATATCAGACAAAATAGACTTTAAAACAAAAACTATTACAAGAGACAAAGAAGGACACTACATAATGATCAAGGGATCAATCCAAGAAGAAGATATAACAATTGTAGATATTTATGCACCCAATATAGGAGCACCTCAATGCATAAGGCAAATACTAACAGCCATAAAAGGGGAAATTGACAGCAACACAATCATAGTAGGGGACTTTAACACCCCACTTTCACCAATGGACAGATCATCCAAAATGAAAATAAATAAGGAAACACAAGCTTAAAATGATACATTAAACAAGATGGATTTAATTGATATTTATAGGACATTCCATCCAAAAACGACAGAATACACGTTCTTCTCAAGTGCTCATGGAACATTCTCCAGGATAGATCATATCTTGGGTAACAAATCAAGCCTTGGTAAATTTAAGAAAATTGAAATTGTATCAAGTATCTTTTCCATCCAGAATGCTATGAGACTAGATATCAATTACAGGAAAAGATCTGTAAAAAAAATACAAACACATGGAGGCTAAACAATGCACTACTTAATAACCAAGAGATCACTGAAGAAATCACAGGAAATCAAAAAATACCTAGAAACAAATGACCATGAAAACACGACGACCCAAAACCTATGGGATGCAGAAAAAGCAGTTCTAGGAGGGAAGTTTATAGCAATACAATCCTACCTTAAGAAACGAGAAACATCTCAAATAAACAACCTAACCTTACACCTAAAGCAATTAGAGAAAGAAGAACAAAAAAAAACCCCCAAAGTTAGCAGAAGGAAAGAAATCATAAAGGTCAGATCAGAAATAAATGAAAAAGAAATGAAGAAAACAATAGCAAAGATCAATAAAACTAAAAGCTGGTTCTTTGAGAAGATAAACAAAATTGATAAACCATTAGCCAGACTCATCAAGAAAAAAAGGGAGAAGACTCAAATCAATAGAATTAGAAATGAAAAAGGAGAAGTAACAACTGACACTGCAGAAATACTAAGGATCATGAGAGATTACTACAAGCAACTCTATGCCAATAAAATGGACAACCTGGAAGAAATGGATAAATTCTTAGAAATGCACAACCTGCCGAGACTGAACCAGGGAGAAATAGAAAATATGAACAGACCAATCACAAGCACTGAAACTGAAACTGTGATTAAAAATCTTCCAACAAACAAAAGCCCAGGACCAGATGGCTTCACAGGGGAATTCTATCAAACATTTAGAGAAGAGCTAACACCTATCCTTCTCAAACTCTTCCAAAATATAGCAGAGGGAGGAACACTCCCAAACTCATTCTACGAGGCCACCATCACCCTGATACCAAAACCAGACAAAGATGTTACAAAGAAAGAAAACTACAGGCCAATATCACTGATGAACATAGATGCAGAAATCCTCAACAAAATACTAGCAAACCGAATCCAACAGCACATTAAAAGGATCATACACCATGATCAAGTGGGGTTTATCCCAGGAATGCAAGGATTCTGCAATATATGCAAATCAATCAATGTGATACACCATATTAACAAATTGAAGGAGAAAAATCATATCATCATCTCAATCGATACAGAGAAAGCTTTCGACAAAATTCAACACCCATTTAAGATAAAAACCCTGCAGAAAGTAGGCATAGAGGGAACTTTCCTCAACATAATAAAGGGCATATATGACAAACCCACAGCCAACATTGTCCTCAATGGTGAAAAACTGAAAACATTTCCACTAAGATCAGGAACAAGACAAAGTTGCCCACTCTCACCACTATTATTGAATATAGTTTTGGAGATTTTAGCCACAGCAATCAGAGAAGAAAAAGAAATAAAAGGAATCCAAATCAGAAAAGAAGAAGTAAAGCTGTCACTGTTTGCAGATGACCTGATAGTATGCATAGAGAATCTTAAAGATGCTACCAGAAAACTACTAGAGCTAATCAATGAATTTGGTAAATTAGCAGGATACAAAATTAATGCACAGAAATCTCTTGCATTCCTATACACTAATGATGAAAAATCTGAAAGTGAAATTAAGAAAACATTCCCATTTACCATTGCAACAAAAAGAATAAAATATCTAGGAATAAATGTACCTAAGGAGACAAAAGACCTGTATGCAGAAAATTATAAGACACTGATGAAAGAAATTAAAGGTGATACAAATAGATGGAGAGATATACCACGTTCTTGGATGGGAAGAATCAACATTGTGAAAATGACTCTATTACCCAAAGCAAACTGCAGATTCAATGCAATCCCTATCAAACTACCACTGGCATTTTTCACAGAACTAGAACAAAAAATTTCACAATTTGTATGGAGACACAAAAGACCCCGAATAGCCAAAGCAATCTTGAGAACGAAAAACGGAGCTGGGGGAATCAGGATCCCTGACTTCAGACTATACTCTACAGCTACAGTAATCAAGACAGTATGGTATTGGCACACAAAAAGAAATATAGATCAATGGAACAGGAATGAAAGCCCAGAGATAAACCCACGCACATATGGTCACCTTATCTTTGATAAAGGAGGCAAGAATATACAGTGGAGAATAGACAGCCTCTTCAATAAGTGGTGCTGGGATAACTGGACAGCTACATGTAAAAGAATGAAATTAGAACACTCTCTAACACCATACACAAAAATAAACTCAAAATGGATTAAAGACCTAAATGTAAGGCCAGACACCATCAAACTCTTAGAGGAAAACATAGGAAGAACACTGTATGACATAAATCACAGCAAGATCCTTTTTGACCCACCTCCTAGAGAATGGAAATAAAAACACAAATAAACAAATGGGACCTAATGAAACTTAAAAGCTTTTGCACAGCAAAGGAAACCATAAACAAGACCAAAAGACAAACCTCAGAATGGGAGAAAATATTTGCAAATGAAGTAACTGACAAATGATTAGTCTCCAAAATTTACAAGCAGCTCATGCAGCTCAACATCAAAAATACAAACAACCCAATCCAAAAAAGGGCAGAAGACCTAAATAGACATTTCTCCAAAGAAGATATACAGATTGCCAACAAACATCATCAAAAAATCTACAAACAATAAATGCTGGAGAGGACGTGGAGAAAAGGGAACCCTCTTGCACTGTTGGTGGGAATGTAAATTGATACAGCCACTATGGAGAACAGTGTGGAGGTTCCTTAAAAAACTAAAAATACAACTACCATATGACCCAGCAATCCCACTACTGGGCATATACCCTGAGAAAACCAGAATTCAAAAAGAGTCATGTACCAAAATGTTCATTGCAGCTCTATTTACAATAGCCAGGACATGGAAACAACCTAAGTGTCCATCAACAGATGAATGGATATAGAAGATTTGCCACATATTTACAATGGAATATTACTCAGCCATAAAAAGAAACGAAATGGAGTTATTTGTAGTGAGGTGGATGGACCTAGAGTCTGTCATACAGAGTGAAGTAAGTTAGAAAGAGAGAAACAAATACCATATGCTAACACATATATATGGAATCTAAGAAAAAAAAAGGTCATGAAGTACCTAGGGGCAAGACAGGAATAAAGACACAGACCTACTAGAGAATGGACTTGAGGATATGAGGAGGGGGAAGGGTAAGCTATGACAAAGTGAGAGAGTGGCATGGACATATATACACTACCAAACGTAAAATAGATAGCTAGTGCAAAGCAGCCACATAGCACAGGGAGATCAGCTCGGTGCTTTGTGACCACCTAGAGGGGTGGGATAGGGAGGGTGGGAGGGAGGGAGACGCAAGAGGGGAGAGATATGGGAACATATGTATATGTGTAACTGATTCACTTTGTTATAAAGCAGAAACTAACACACCATTGTAAAGCAATTATACTCCAATAAAATGTTAAAAAAAGAAAAAAGAAAATGAATGGAGGGACTTCCCTGGTGGTCCAGTGGGTAGGACTGCATGCTCCCAATGCAAGGGGCCCAGGTTCAATCCCTGGTCAGGGAACTAGATCCCGCATGCATGCCACAACTAAAATTCCGTATGCCACAACTAAGAGTCTGCATGCCCCAACTAAAAAAAGGTCCTGCATGCCGCAGTGAAAATCTAGCATGCCAAAATGAAAACCCTTCACAGCCTAAATAAATTAATTAATAAATAAGAATGGAGACTCCTTTACATTTAATTAACATAAGAAAGCCTTTATCTCTTACTACATGTGAAAAATTTACTCCAGAATGTAATGAATATGAAGAGGTCATTATTCAGGACTTTTTTTGCTATTTCTGCAACATCGTAATGGAAAAGTAATAACCCCATGATATAGTGAATGTGGAATTATTGATTATAGCTCTTAAACAATGTGTTTTGTGAAGTAATTTCACTATTAAAAAATTCCTTAAAGAAAAGCTGTATAATTTTTATTTTCTACAATAATTCTAGGTGTCAAAAATTCTAAACTCTTAGAAATTTAGAAATATCTGTATGCTTATTTTAAAAATAAAAATGGAAAATTGACTATTAGGGGAGTGAAAATGAGCCACTAGTATATTAAGATATAAGATGTATGGGAATTCCCTGGCAGTCCAATGGTTAGGACTGCACGCTCTCACTGTTGAGGGCCCAGATTCAAGCCCTGGTCAGGGAACTAAGATCCCACAAGCCACATGCCACGTCCAAAAAAATGATATGAGATATGGCCAAAGTTTTTTTCAATAGAAGTTAGTTCAAACATTATTTATCATTTTCATGCTGTATCTTCAGTACCTAGTGGGTACTGGATTAACACTTGTTGAATGAATAACTATGAATTCAACCTAAGAAACAGAAAAAATTCAAAGCAACCCTGAAATGAATAGTTGGAAGGGTCTAATAAAGTTTAAAAGAGATTAAAATAACAAAGAGGAAAATGATACACCAAATCTAGTTTATTTGAGTTTGCCAGGCTAGATTTTATCATGTCTTATGAGGAAAAACAGGTCATATCTCAATCCAACATTATGAATTAGAATGGAGCTATAACTATAGATGTGATGAAGATTTTTAACTATAATAATTTTATTACAATAAATATGAAAATGTAGAGAAAAGGCATAATTTTCTAGATATGTCACTAAAGCTGAAAAGAAGATAGAAAAAGATAGAAATGTCTGAAGACACCAATTAACAGAAGAAGAAAAAACAGTTACAGATCTTTTTCTTTAGACATACTTAGAATTAGATAATTTTACAGTTGATACCTTGAGGGAACAGATATCAGATATACAAGCCTCACATTATCTTGTTAAAAATGCTAGAGCAATGCTTCTCAAGCAGACAACTTTTTCTATCCAGGACAGCTGGCAATGACTGGAGACATTTTTCGTTGTTACAATTTCAGGGGGAGAAGGTATGACTGGCATCTAGTAGTAGAGGCCAGGGTTGCTGCTAAACTTACAGTGTACAAGACAGCCCCCTACAACAAAGAATTATCTGACTGAAAATGTCTATAGTACTGCTGTTGAGAACTTCTGTTAGCACCCTAAGAACAAGTGCTAGATCAATATCAAATGAAGTTTTTTGTTGTTGTTGTTGTTTTAAACATTTGCATAGTATTCATTTAGGTCTCTTGCTTCTAGTTTGTAAAAGATTTTGAAATATTTTGAGTATCACTATTAATTTATTATTTATTAGAAATGTTTTTCAGTCCTTGGTATCCTTTGCTTTATTTATGTGTATGTGTACACGTGTGTGTATACACATATACTTGTATATGTATTTATATTCTATTTAGTTTTTCTGACGTTATTGAAGGGCATCATTTCAGGCCATGGCTTCTGGAAGTCTTTTCTGTGGTAGCAAATACACCATTGCAGGGCATTTATTTCTGAAAGAGTGCACAATGCTGCATGTGCTATAAAAAGTATTTTTCCAGGGCTAGGATAATTTGTTGAATTGTACACAGTGACCTCCCCAGTGTAGGAAGCAGCACTATTGAGTTTTGGTAGGACAAGCATTTTCAAATTTCTTTTAATTATCTAGGTTATAAGATATTCTCTTTGAAGCTTTGTGTTGAGGCAATGCCCTTTATACTCCATAAACAAGGGTAAGTGATGTTTTTTGAATCTGAGATTTTTTATCTGCCCTGTGGGCCAGGTCAAAAATTGATTACAGGGGCCCCTTCACTCCTTTGTTATAGCATTATTCTGTTCCAAACAAAGTTAAAATAAACAGTATTGATAAGATAATTATGCAGGGCCAAACTTTAAAATAATTACTCAAAAATCATCTCAAAGTGGATTAAAGAACTAAGCGTAAGACCTGAAACCATAAATTTCATAGTAGAAAGCAAAGGTGGCAATCTCCTTGACATCAGTATTGGCAATGATTGTTTGGGTTTGACACCAAAACAAAGACAACAAAGCAAAAATAAACAAGTGGGACTACATCAAACTAAAAAGCTTCTGTTCAGCCAAGGAAACCACCAACAAATTGAAAAGGCAACCTATAAAATGGGAGAAAATATGTGCAAACCACATATCCTTAATATCCAAATACACAAGGAACTCATACAACTCAATAGCAAAAACCCAAATAATCCAAGTAGAAAATGGGCAAATAACATGAATAGACGTATTTCCAAATAGACATACAAATGGTCTATTTGGAAATAGTGATGTTAGGCATGAAAATGTGCTTAACATCACTAATCATCAGGGATCTGCAAATCAAAAGCACAATGAGATATCACCTCACACCTGTTAGCAAGGCTAATGTCAAAAAGTTAAGAGATAAATGCTGGTGAAAATGTGGAGAAAAGGAAACTTTGGGCACTGTTGGTGGGAATGTAAATTGGTGTAAACATTGTGGAAAATAGTATGACGGTTCCTCAAGAAATTAAAAATAGAACTACCATATCTTCCAGAAATCTTATTTCTGGGTATATATCCAAAGGAACCAAAATTCTTATCTTTAAGAGATACCTGTACTCCCACGTTCATTGCAGCAGTATCCACAATAGCTAAGATATGGAAAAAACCCAAGTGTCCATCAGTTGATGAATGGGTCAAGAAAATGTAGTAGATATATACAATGGAATATTATTCAGCCTTAAAAAATAAGAAAATCCTGTCATTTGCAACAACATGTGTAAGCTTTCAGGGCTAATTGAAATAAGCCAGATAGAGAAAGACAGATACTGCATGGTATCATTTACATGTGGTATTTTTTTTTCTTTTTTTATTGAAGTATAGTTGATTTACAATATTGTGTTAATTTCAGGTGTACAGCCTAGTGATTCTTCTTTTTTTTTTTTGCAGATTACATTCCCTGTGCTATACAGTAAATTCTTGTTGCCTATGTATTTTATGTAGTTTGTATTTGTTAATGTAATACTCCTAATTTGTTCCCCACCCCTCCATATCCCCTTTGGTAAACATGTTTATTTTCTATGTCTGTGAGCCTGTTTCTGTTTTGTACATACATTTTTATATTATTGTTTTATAGTCTACATATAAGTGATATCACATAGCATTTGTCTTTCTCTGACTTAAGCATAATACTCTCTAGATCCATCCATATTGCTGCAAATAGCAATATTTCATCCTTTTTTATGGCTGAGTAATAGTCCATTGTATATATATCACATCTTCTTTTTCCATTCATCTGTCGATGGACATATAGGTTGCTTCTATGTCTTGGCTATTGTAAATAGTGCTGCTATGAACATTGGGGTGCATGTATATTTTTGAAATAGAGTTTTTATTTTTCCAGATATATATCCAGCAGTTGAATTGCTGGATCACATGGTAGCCCTGGTTTTAGTTTGTTAAGGAACCTCCATATTGTTTTCCATAGTGAAAGCACAAATTTCCCACCAACATTGTATAAGTGTTCCCTTTTCTCCACATCCTCTCCAGCATTTATTACTTGTAGACTTTTTTTTTTTGAAAGTTTAGTATTAGTTGTTTTGTTTGTTTGTTTTTTTATACTGCAGGTTCTTATTAGGCATCAATTTTATACACATCAGCGTATACATGTCAATCCCAATCGCCCACTTCAGCACACCACCATCCCCACCCCACCGCAGTTTTCCCCCCTTGGCGTCCACATGTCCATTCTCTACATCTGTGTCTCAACTTCTGCCCTGCAAACCGGCTCATCTGTACCATTTTTCTAGGTTCCACATACATGCATTAATATACGATATTTGTTTTTCTCTTTCTGACTTACTTCACTCTGTATGACAGTCTCTAGATCCATCCACTTCTCAACAAATGACTCAATTTCATTCCTTTTTATGGCTGAGTAATATTCCATTGTATATATGTACCACATCTTCTTTATCCATTCGTCTGTTGATGGGCATTTAGGTTGCTTCCATGACCTGGCTATTGTAAATAGTGCTGCAATCAACATTCGGGTGCATGTGTCTTTTTGAATTACGGTTTTCTCTGGGTATATGCCCAGTAGTGGGATTGCTGGGTCATATGGTAATTCTATTTTTAGTTTTTTAAGGAACCTCCATATTGTTCTCCATAGTGGCTGTATCAATTTACATTCCCACCAACAGTGCAAGAGGGTTCCCTTTTCTCCACACCCTCTCCAGCATTTGTTGTTTGTAGATTTTCTGATGATGCCCATTCTAACAGGAGTGAGGTGATACCTCATTGTAGTTTTGATTTGCATTTCTCTAATAATTAGTGATGTTGAGCAGCTTTTCATGTGCTTCGTGGCCGTCTGTATGTCTTCTTTGGAGAAATGTCTATTTAGGTCTTCTGCCCATTTTTGGATTGGGGTGTTTGTTTCTTTAATATTGAGCTGAATGAGCTGTTTATATATTTTGGAGATTAATCCTTTGTCCGTTGATTCATTTGCAAATATTTTCTCCCATTCTGAGGGTTGTCTTTTCATCTTGTTTATGGTTTCCTTTGCTGTGCAAAAGCTTTGAAGTTTCATTAGGTCCCATTTGTTTATTTTTGTTTTTATTTCCATTACTCTAGGAGGTGGATCAAAAAAGATCTTGCTGTGATTTATGTCAAAGAGTGTTCTTCCTATGTTTTCCTCTAAGAGTTTTATAGTGTCCAGTCTTACATTTAGGTCTCGAATCCATTTTGAGTTTATTTTTGTGTATGGTGTTAGGGAGTATTCTAATTTCATTCTTTTACATGTAGCTGTCCAGTTTTCCCAGCACCACTTATTGAAGAGACTGTCTTTTCTCCATTGTATATCTTTGCCTCCTTTGTCATAGATTAGTTGACCATAGGTGCGTGGGTTAATCTCTGGGCTTTCTATCTTGTTCCATTGATCTATGTTTCTGTTTTTGTGCCAGTACCATATTGTCTTGATTACTGTAGCTTTGTAGTATAGTCTGAGGTCAGGGAGTCTGATTCCTCCAGCTCCATTTTTTTGCCTCAAGACTGCTTTGGCTATTCGGGGTCTTTTGTGTCTCCATACAAATTTTAAGATGATTTGTTCTAGTTCCGTAAAAAATGCCATTGGTAATTTGATAGGGATTGCATTGAATCTGTAGATTGCTTTGGGTAGTAGAGTCATTTTCACAATGTTGATTCTTCCAATCCAAGAACATGGTATATCTCTCCATCTGTTGGTATCATCTTTAATTTCTTTCATCAATGTCTTATAGTTTTCTGCATACAGGTCTTTTGTCTCCCTAGGTAGGTTTATTCCTAGGTATTTTATTCTTTTTGTTGCAATGGTAAATGGGAGTGTTTCCATAATTTCTCTTTCAGATTTTTCATCATTAGTGTATAGGAATGCAAGAGATTTCTGTGCATTAATTTTGTATCCTGCAACTTTACCATATTCATTAATTAGCTCTAGCAGTTTTCTGGTGGCAGTTTTAGGATTCTCTATGTATAGTATCATGTCATCCGCAAACAGTGACAGTTTTACTTCTTCCTTTCCAATTTGTATTCCTTTTATTTCTTTTTCTTCTCTGATTGCCGTGACTAGGACTTCCAGAACTATGTTGAATAATAGTGGTGAGAGTGGACATCCTTGTCTCGTTCCTGATCTTAGAGGAAATGCTTTCAGTTTTTCACCATTGACAATGATGTTTGCTGTGGGTTTGTCATATATGGCCTTTATTATGTTGAGGTAGTTTCCCTCTATGCCCACTTTCTGGAGAGTTTTTATCATAAATGGGTGTTGAATTTTGTCAAAAGCTTTTTCTGCATCTATTGAGATGATCATATGGTTTTTCTCCTTCAATTTGTTAATATGGTGTATCACATTGATTGATTTGCGTATATTGAAGAATCCTTGCATCCCTGGGATAAATCCCACTTGATCGTGGTGTATGATCCTTTTAATGTGTTGTTGGATTCTGTTTGCTAGTATTTTTTTGAGGATTTTTGCATCTATATTCATCAGTGATATTGGTCTGTAATTTTCTTTTTTTGTAGTGTCTTTGTCTGGTTTTGGTATCAGGGTGATGGTAGCCTCATAGAATGAGTTTGGGAGTGTTCCTTCCTCTGCAATTTTTTGGAAGAGTTTGAGAAGGATAGGTGTTAGCTCTTCCCTAAATGTTTGATAGAATTCACCTGTGAAGCCATCTGGTCCTGGACTTTTGTTTGTTGGAAGATTTTTAATCACAGTTTCAATTTCATTACTTGTGATTTGTCTGTTCATATTTTCTGTTTCTTCCTGGTTCAGTCTTGGAAGGTTATACCTTTCTAAAAATTTGTCCATTTCTTCCAGGTTGTCCATTTTATTGGCATAAAGTTGCTTGTAGTAGTGTCTTAGGATGTTTTGTGTTTCTGTGGTGTCTGTTGTAACTTCTCCTTTTTCATTTCTAATTTTATTGATTTGAGTCCTCTCCCTCTTTTTCTTGATGAGTCTGGCTAAAGGTTTATCAATTTTGCTTATCTTCTCAAAGAACCAGCTTTTAATTTTATTGATCTTTGCTATTGTTTTCTTTGTTTCTATTTCATTTCTGCTCTGATCTTTATGATTTCTTTCCTTCTGCTAACTTTGGGTTTTGTTTGTTCTTCTTTCTCTAGTTTCTTTAGGTGTAAGGTTAGATTGTTTACTTGAGATTTTTCTTGTTTCTTTAGGTAGGCTTGTATAGCTATAAACTTCCCTCTTAGAACGGCTTTTGCTGCATCCCATAGGTTTTGGGTCGTCGTGTTTTCATTGTCATTTGTCTCTAGGTATTTTTTTTATTTCCTCTTTGATTTCTTCAGTGATCTCTTGGTTATTTAGTAACATATTGTTTAGCCTCCATGTGTTTGCTTGTTTTACGTTTTTTTCCCTGTAATTCATTTCTAATCTCATAGTGTTGTTGTCAGAAAAGATGCTTGATATGATTTCAATTTTCTTAAATATACTGAGGCTTGATATGTGACCCAAGATGTGATTTATCCTGGAGAATGTTCTGTGCCCAGTTGAGAAGAAAGTGTAATCTGCTGTTTTTGGATGGAATGTCCTATAAATAGTAATTGTATCTATCTGGTCAATTGTGTCATTTAAAGCTTCTGTTTCCTTATTTATTTTCATTTTGTATGATCTGTCCAACAGCATAAGTGAGGTGTTAAAGTCCCCCACTATTATTGTGTTATTGTCGATTTCCTCTTTTATAGCTGTTAGCAGTTGCCTTATGTATTGAGGTGCTCCTATGTTGGGTGCATATATATATACAATTGTTATATCTTCTTCTTGGATTGATCCCTTGATCATTATGTAGTGTCCTTCCTTGTCTCTTGTAACATTCTTTATTTTAATGTTTATTTTATCTGATATGAGTATTGCTACTCCAGCTTTCTTTTGATTTCCATTTGCTTGGAATATATTTTTGCATCCCCTGACATTCAGTCCGTATGTGTCCCTAGGTCTGAAGTGGGTCTATTGTAGACAGCATATATATGGGTCTTGTCTTTGTATCCATTCAGCAAGCCTGTGTCTTTTGATTGGAGCAATTACTCCATTCACATTTAATGTAATTATCAATATGTGTGTTCCTATGACCATTTTCTTAATTGTTTTGGGTTTAGTTTTGTAGGTCCTTTTCTTGTCTTCTGTTTCCCACTTAGAGAAGTTCCTCTAACATTTGTTGTAGAGCTGGTTTGGTGGTGCTGAATTCTCTTAGCTTTTGCTTGTCTGTAAAGCTTTTGATTTCTCCATCGAATCTAAGTGAGATCCTTGCCGGGTAGAGTAATCTTGGTTGTAGTTTCTTCCCTTTCATCACTTTAAGTATATCATGCCACTGCCTTCTGGCTTGTAGAGTTTCTGCTGAGAAATCAGCTGTTAACCTTATGGGAGTTCCCTTGTATGTTATGTGTCATTTTTCCCTTGCTGCTTTCAATAATTTTTCTTTGTCTTTAATTTTTGCCACTTTGATTACTATGTGTCTCGGTGTGTTTCTCCTTGGGTTTATCCTGTATGGGACTCTCTGTGCTTCCTGGACTTGGGTGGCTGATAGGGAAGTTTTCCCATGTTAGGGAAGTTTTCAAGTATAATCTCTTCAAATATTTTCTCTGATCCTTTCTCTCTCTCTTCTCCTTCTGGGACCCCTATAATGCGAATGTTGTTGCATTTAATGTTGTCCCAGAGGTCTCTTAGGCTGTCTTCATTTCTTTTCATTCTTTTTTCTTTAGTCTGTTCCACAGCAGTGAATTCCACCATTCTGTCTTCCAGGTCACTTATCCGTTCTTCTGCCTCAGTTATTCTGCTATTGATTCCTTCTAGTGTAGTTTTCATTTCAGTTATTGTATTGGTCATCTCTGTTTGTTTGTTCTTTAATTCTTCTAGGTCTTTGTTAATCATTTCTCACATCTTCTCCATCTTTGCCTCCATTCTTATTCCGAGGTCCTGGATCATCTTCACTATCATTATTCTGAATTCTTTTTCTGGAAGGTTGCCTATCTCCACTTCATTTAGTTGTTTTTCTGGGGTTTTTTCTTGTTCCTTCATCTGGTATATAGCCCTCTGCCTTTTCATCTTGTCTATATTTCTGTGAATGTGGTTTTTGTTCCACAGGCTGCAAGATTGTAGTTCTTGCTTCTGCTGTCTGTCCTCTGGTGGATGAGTCTATCTAAGAGGCTTGTGCTAGTTTCCTCATGGGAGGGACTCTCATTTTCTTGATGTGACATATTACATTGATTGATTTTTGTGTGTAGAATACTTCATTGTATTTAGGGAATAAGTCCCACTCTGTCTTGGTGTATAATACTTTTACTATGCTGCTGAATCCTGTTGGCTCACATTTTGTGGAGGATTTTTGCATTTATATTTATAAGGTATATTGGTCTCTAGTTTTCTTTTCTTTTAGCGTCTTTGCCTGACTTTGGTACTAGCATTATGCTGACTTCATAGAATGAGTTATCCAATGTTCTCTTCTATTCATTTTTTGGGCATAATTTGTGAAGAATTTGTATTAGTTCCTTAAATGTTTAGTAGAATTCACCAGTTAAACCATCAGCTCCAGGGCTCATCTTTGTTGTGAGATCTTTGGATACTGACATAATACATTAGGGAGACAAAGAAATCTGTCTTATAAATATCCTAGAAATATCCTTTGCAGAGCAAACATTTTCAATGGGGAGAAACAAACTCTGGACAATGGAACAGTATGCTGCTGTTAAAATTGGTTTTTACAGAGTATTCAGTAATATAGGAAAAATATTTGAGCTACTACTCCGCTAAGTTAAAAAAAAAAAGCAGAATACAAAAAATATATATACATAAACAGAAAACCCCTACAATGTAGAAAAACAGACCAAAGTTTTATATAAGAAAAGATTATACAGAGAAACACCAGTGTTCAAGGTGGGTGATGGGACCACAGATTTTTTTTCTCCTTCCTCCTATTACCAGGTGTTTTCTGAATTGTATACAATTAACAATAAACCCCAATTTTATAAACAAAAACATTGCAAAACCCTGTTGAGATTTTTGTATAGATAAAATTCAAAGTCACTTTCTAATCCCTTAGTCTGTGTAAGAGAGTGTGCCTATACGCCATGAGTAGAGGATGTCAGTGTCAGGCCAGAGATTTTTCATTGCTCCTTACCACCAAGCTTGAAAATGCTGCTCCAAACTGCTTTTCAAATTACAACTTACAACCACTGACTATTTAGTATTTGACCCACTGAAAAATACCTCTCCTACCCTTGCTCCTGAAAGAAGTGCTGAGAATACCATCAGTGCCAAAATAACTAGGCAACAATTCTTAACCCATTCACACACCTGCCTGTGAGGTTCTGGGATACCAGTCCCATAACTACATGGGTTTTGGCAGATCACACAGGCCAGGTTTTTATTTCCTTTCTGTTTAATAAAATTTTAAGAAAAAGAGAGAAGGTATTTGATGCCTTCAGGTTATGCTTAGTCTGGTGAAATAATTCCTGATAAAACCTAGTATTTTCCTAAGCCCCTCCAACTATGGTTTCTTCAAGTACAATGTTAGAATTTGAGACCTTATTTTTTAATATAAGTGTTTATAGCAATAAATTTCCCCTTTAGCACTGTTTTTGCTGCATCCCATAAGTTTTGTTATTCTGTGTTTTCAGTTTTATTCATCTCTAAATATGTTTTAATTTCCCTCTGATTCCTTCTTTGATGCATTGGTTTTTTAAAAGTACATTGTTTAGTTTCCACAATTTTGTAACTTTTTCAGTTTTCTTTGGTATTGATTTCTAACTTCATCCATTGTGGTCAGAGAAGATACTTTGTATAATATCTACATTTAAAATCTATTCAGGCTTTATTTATGGCCTAATGTATGATCTATTCTGGAAAATGTTCTAGGTGTACTTGAATGTATACACTTTTGTTGTTGGGTGGAGTGTTTGGTATATGTCTGTTAGATCTAGTTCGTTTATTGGATTCTTTTAAGTCCTCTATTTTCTTATTTATCTTAAGTTTCGTTGTTCTATTCATTATTTTGAGTGGAGTATTAAGTCTCCAACTATTATTATAGAACTATCTATTTCTCCCTTCAGTTCTGTCAATTTTTACCTCATATTTTTGATAGTGTGTTATTAGTGGCATAAATATGTAGTATGCTGTATTGAACCTTTTATTAATAAATATCTTTCTTTGTCTCTGGTAATCTTTTTTGATATAAGTCTATTTGTATGATATTTCTATAGCTACCCTTGCTCTCTATTTATTACTATTTTCATGGAATATCTTTTTCCATCTTATCACTTTTAATCTATTTGTGTCTTTATTTCTAAAGTGAGTCTTGTAGACAGTATATTGTTGGAATATGGTTTTTTTTTAATCCCATTCTGCCAATCTTTGTCTTTGAATTGGAGTGCTTAATGTACTTACATTTAATGTAATAACCAGACTTGCCAGCAAGATGGCAGAGTAGAAGGATGTGAGCTCACTCCTTCTTACAAAAACACTGAAATCACAACTAACTGCTGAACAACCATCAACCAAAAAAACCCTGCTAGAACCCACCAAAAAAACATATCCTACACCCAAAGACAAAAAAGAAGCCACAATAAGACAGTAGGAGGGGTGCAATCATGATAAAATCAAATCCCATACATGACCAGCTGGGCAACTCACAAACTGGAAAATAATTATACCACAGAAGTTCTCCCACAGGAGTAAAAGTACTGAGGCCCAAATCAGGCTTTCCAGCCTGGGTGTCTGGCAATAAGAGGAGGAGCCCCCAGAGAATCTGCCTTTGAAGGCAAGCAGGGTTTGACTGCAGGAATTCCACATGACTGGGGGAAACAGAAACTCCACTCTGGGAGGGAGCACACAAGGTCTAGTGTGCACCAGGACCCAGGGAAAAAAACAGTGACCTCATAAGAGACTGGGCCAGACCTACCTGCTAGTATTGGAGTGTCTCCTACAGAGGCAGGAGCAGCTATGTCTCACTGTGGGGACAAAGACACTGGCAGCAGCAGCTTCAGCAAGTACTCATTGGTATAAGCCCTCTTGGAGGCTGTCATTCCCCCCCACCAAGACCTAGCCCCACCCAGCAGCCTGTAGGCTCCAGTGCTGGGACACCTCAGGCCAAACAACCAACAGGGCAGGAACACAGCCTCACCCATCAGCAGATAAGCAGATTAAAGTCTTCCTGAGCATGACCTTGCCCACCAGATGGACAAGAACACACCAGCGGGTAGGAACCAGGCCTTCCCACCAGGAAGCCTGCACAAGCCTCTTAGATAGCCTCATCTACCAGAATTCAGACAGCAGAAGCAAGAACTACAACCCTGAAGCCTGCAGAATGGAATCCGAAATCACAGAAAGTTAGACAAGAAGAGATGGCAGAGGATTACGTCCCAGATGAAGAAACAATATAAAACCCCAGAACAACTAAATGAAGTGGAGATAGGTAATCTACCAGAAAAAGAAATCAGAGTAATGATAGCAAAAATGATCCAAGATCTCAGAAAAAGAATGGAGGCACAGATCGAGAAGATACAGAATTTTTAAACAAAGAAGACCTAGAAGAACTAAAGAACAAAGAAACACAGATGAGCAATACAGTAACTGAAATGAAAAATACACTAGAATGAATCAATAACAGAACAACTGAGGCTGGAACATGGATAAGTGAGCTGGAAGACAGAATGGTGGAAATCACTGCCTTCAAACAGAATAAAGCAGAAAGAATGAAAAGAATAAAAGACAGTCTAAGAGACATCTGGGACAACATTAAACACACCAGCATTCACATTATAAGGGTCCCAGAAGGAGAAGAGAGAGAGAGTAAAATGACCTAAGAAAATATTTGAAGAGATAATAGCTGAAAACTTCCCTAACATGGGAAAGGAAACAGTCACCCAAGTCCTAAAGACACTACCAGAAAACTACAAGAGCTCATCAATAATATGGGAAAATTGCAGGTTATAAAATGAATACACAGAAATCTGTTGCATTCCTATACACTAACAATGAAATATCAGAAGGAGGAATTCAAGAAACAACCCCATTTACTATCGCAGCAAAAAGAATAAAATACCTAGGAATAAACCTACCTAAGGAGCCAAAAGACCTGTACTCTGAAAAGTATAAGATGCTGATGAAAGAAATTGAAGATGAAACAAACAGATGGAAAGATATATAACATTCTTGGATTAGAAGAATCAATATTGTCAAGATGACTATACTACGCAAGGCAATCTACAGATTCAATGCAGTCCCTATCAAATTACCAATGGCAATTTTCAAAGAACTAGAAAAAAATTCTTAAAATTTGTATGGAAACATAAAAGACCCTGAATAGCCAAAGCAATCTTGAGAAAGAAAAACAGAGCTGGAGGAAACAGGCTCCCTGACTTCAGACTTTACTACAAAGCTACAGTCATCAAAACAATATGGTACTGGCACATAAATAGACATATAGATCAATGGAAGAGGACAGAAAGCCCAGAGATAAACCCATGCACCTATGGTCAATTAATCTATGACAAAGGAGACAAGACAATGGAGGAGAGACAGTTTCTTCAATAAATAGTGCTGGGAAAACTGGACAGCTACATGTAAAAAAATGAAATTAGAATATTCTTTAACACCATGCACAAAAATAAAACTGAAATGGACTAAAGACCTAAATGTAAGACTGGATACTATAAAACTCTTAGAGGAAAACATAGACAGAACACTCTTTGACATAATTCTCATCAATATCTTTTTTGAGTCATTTCCTAGAGTAATGGAAATGAAAACAAAAATAAACAAATGGGACCTAATTAAACGTAAAAGCTTTGGTACAGCAAAGGAAGCCATAAACAAAACGAAAAGCCAACCCACAGAATGGGAGAAACTACTTGTGAACAATGTGACAGACAAGGGATTAATCTCCAAAATTTACAAACAGCTCATTTGGCTCAATATCCATAAAACAAACAACCCAATCAAAAAATGGGCAGAGGACTTAAATAGACATTTCTCCAAAGAAGACATATAGATGGCTAAGAGGCACATGAAAAGATGCTCAGCATCACTAATTATTGGAGAAATGCAAATCAAAACTACAATGAGATACCTCACACCAGTCAGAATGGCCATGATCAAAAAATCTACAAGCAATAAATGCTGGAGAGGGTGTGGAGAAAAGGGAACCCTCCTACACTGTTGGTGGGAATGTAAATTGGTACAGCCACTATGGAGAACAGTATGGATGTTCCTTAAAAAACTAAAAATAGGCCTACAATATGATCCAGCAATCCCACTCCTGGACATATATCTGGAGAAAACCATGGTTCAAAAGGATACATGCACGTGTACATTGTGTGTCTGAAAATATAGACTAATAATAGTGCAGGGTTTTTTTGCATGCGTTCTTAAATCATGTAGAAAACAAAAAGTAGATTTAAAATCCAAAGTTACAAGAAATCTAGCTTCTATTCTTGCCTATATATTTACTTTTACCTGAGACCTTTATTTTTTCATGTAGCTTTTGGTTACTGTCTAGCATCATTTTATTTCAACCTTGAGGACTCCCTTTAGCATTTCTTGCATGGCAGGTCTAGTGGTAACAAACTCCCACCATTTTTTGTTATCTAGGAATGCCTAACATTCTCCCTTATTTTTGAAGGACACTTTTGCTTGATATAGGATTGTTGGGTAAATTTTTTGTCTTCAGTACTTTGGTTATATCAACCCACTGCCTTCTGGTCTCTAGGATTTCTAGTGAGAAATTTACTGATAACCTTATTAGAGATGTTTTATATGTTATAAGCACCTCTCTCGTGCTGCTTTTAAAATTCTCTCCTTGCCTTTCAACAGTTTGATTATACTATGCCTCACTGTGGATCTTTTTGAGTTTATCCTACTTCGAGTTCATTGAGCTTCTTGGATGCTTATACTCATGTCTTTCATTAATTTGGGAAATGTTTATTATTTCTTCAAATAATCTACCTTTCCTTTTCTCTCTTCTCCTGCTGGAAATCTCACACTGTGTGTTGGAATGTTTGGTGGTGTCCCACGGGTTCCTTAGGCTCTAATTACTTATCTTTCATCTTTTTTCTTCTTCAGACTTTATAATTTCAGTTGTTCTATCTTCACATTCACTGGTTTTTTCTTCTGCCTGCTCAAATCTGTTTTTGAATCCGTCTAGTGGATTTTTCATTTCAAGTATTATGTTTTAGCTCTAGTCTTTCTTTTTGTTCTTTTTTATGTTTTATTTCTCTTTATTGACATTTCCATTTTGTTTATATATCATTTTCTTGACTTTGCCCACATTTTTATTTAGCTCTATGAGTTTCCTTTTTTTAATGGAAGTATAGTTGATGTACAATACTATATAAGTCACAGGTGTACAATATAATGATTCACAATTTTTAAAGTTATATGACATTTGTAGTTATAATAAAATATTGGCTATACTTCCCATATGGTACAATATATCCTTGTAGCTTATTTTATACATAATAGTTTGTAACTATGAATCCCCTATATTGCCCCTCCCCCTTTCCTCTCCCCACGGTAACCACTAGTTTGTTCTCTATGTCACTGAGTCTGCTTCTTTTTCATTCTGTTCACTATTTGTTGTATTTTTTAGCTTCCACATATACGTGATATCACACCATATTTGTCTTTCTATGTCTGATTTATTTCACTTAGCAGAGTACCATCCAAATCCATTCATGTTGCTCCAAATGGCAAAAGGCAAAATTTCATTCTTTTTTATGGCTGAACACTGTTTCATTTTATATATATATATATATATATATATATATATATATATATATATATATATATATATATATATATCATATCGTCCTTATCCATTCCACTGTTGATGGAAACTTAGATAGCTTCCATACTTGGCAATTTTAAAAATAAATATTAAATAAATAAATAAATCTTTGATAAATAAATAAATGAATAAATAATGCTGGTATAAATATTGTGGAGCATGTGTTTTTTCAAATTACTGGGTTTTTTAAAAAATATTTACTCAGGATTGGAATTTCGGGTCATATGGTAGTTCTATTTTTAGTTTTTTAGGGAAACTCTATATTGTCCTCCATAGTGGTTGCACGAACTTACATTCCCATCAACAGTGTAGGAGGACTTCCTTTTCTTTACATCATCAAAAACATTTGTTATTTGTAGTCTTTTTGATGATAGCCATTCTGACAGGTGTAATGTGATATCTCATGGAGATTTTGATTTTCATTTTCCATAGGAAATGAGTATGGTTTCACCTGTCTATTGGCCATCTACATTTCTTCTTTGAAAAAATTTCTACTCAGTTTTTCTGACCATTTTTAAAAACATCTTTATTGGAGTATATTTGCTTTACAATGGTGTGTTAGTTTCTGCTTTATAACAAAGTGAATCAGCTATACATATATGTATATCGCCATATCTCCTCCCTCTTGTGTCTCCCTCCCATCCTCCCTATCCCACCTCTCTAGGTGCTCACAAAACACTGTGTTGATCTCCCTGTGCTGTGCAGCTGCTTCCCACTAGCTATATATTTTACATTTGGTAGTGTATATATGTCCATGCCACTTTCTCACTTTGTCCCAACTTACCCTTCCCCCTCCTCGTGTCCTCAAGTCCATTCTCTACGTCTGTGTCTTTATTCCTGTCCTGCCCCTGGGTTCATCAGAACCTTTTTTTTTTTCTATTTAGATTCCATATATATATGTTAGCATATGGTATTTGTTTTTTTCTTTCTGACTTACTTCACTCTGTATGACAGACTCTAGGTCCATCCACCTCACTACAAATAACTCAATTTCGTTCCTTTTTATGGCTGAGTAATATTCCATTGTATATATATACCACATCTTCTTTATCCATTCATCTGTCGATGGGTATTTAGGCTGCTTCCATGTCCTGGCTATTGTACATAGTGCTGCAATGAACATTGGGGTGCATGTCTCTTTTTGAATTATGGTTTTCTCTGGGTGTATGCCCAGTAGTGGGATTGCTGGGTCATATGGTAATTCTATTTTTAGTTTTTTAAGGAACATCCATACCGTTCTCCATAGTGGCTGTATCAAATTACATTCCCACCAACAGTGCAAGAGGGTTCCCTTTTCTCCACACCCTTTCCAGAATTGGTTGTTTGTAGATTTTCTGATGATGCCCATTCTAACTGGTGTGAGGTGATACCTCATTGTAGTTTGGATTTGCATTTCTCTAATAATTAGTGATGATGAGCAGCTTTTCATGTGCTTCTTGGCCATCTGTATATCTTCTTTGGAGAAATGTCTATTTAGGTCTTCTGCCCATTTTTGGATTGGGTTGTTTGTTTTTTTAATATTGAGCTGCATGAGCTGTTTATATATTTTGGAGATTAATCTTTTGTCTATTGATTCGTTTGCAAATATTTTCTCCCATTCTGAGGGTTATCTTTTAGTCTTGTTTGTAGTTTCCTTTGCTGTGCAGAAGCTTCTAAGTTTCATTATGTCCCATTTGTTTGTTTTTCTTTCCATTACTCTAGGAGGTGGATCAAAAAAGATCTTGCTGTGATTGATGTCAAAGAGTGTTCTTCCTATGTTTTCCTCTAAGAATTTTATAGTGTCCAGTCTTACATTTAGGTCTTTAATCGATTTTGAGTTTGTTTATGTGTATGGTGTTAGGAAATGTTCTAGTTTCATTCTTTTAATGTGGCTGTCCAGTTTTCCCAGCATCACTTATTGAAGAGGCTATCTTTGCTCCATTGTATATTCTGGCCTCCTTTGTTATAGATTAGGTGACCATAGGTGCATGGGTTTATCTCTGGGCTTTCGATCCTGTTACATTGATGTATATTTCTGTTTTTGTGCCAGTACCATACTGTTTGGATTACTGTAGCTTTGTAGTATAGTCTGAAGTCAGGGAGCCTGATTCTCCCAGCTCCAATTTTGTTTCTCAAGACTGCTTTTGCTATTCGAAGTCTTTTTTGTTTCCAAACAAATTGTAAAATTTGTGTTCTAGTTCTGTGAAACATGCCCTTGGTAATTTGATAGGGATTGCACTGAATGTGTAGATTGCTTTGTGTAAGATAGTCATTTTCACAATATTGATTCTTCCAATCCAAGAACATGATATATCTCTCCATTATTTTGTGTTATCTTTGATTTCTTTCACTAGTAACTTATAGTTTTCTGTGTACAGGTCTTCTGCCTCCTTAGGTAGGTTTATTCCTAGGTATTTTATTCTTTTTGTTGCAATGGTAAATAGGATTGTTTCCTTAATTTCTCATTCTGATCTTTCATTGTTAGTGATAGGAATGCAAGAGATTTCTGTGCATTAATTTTGTATCCTGCAACTTTACCAAATTCATTGATTAGCTCTAGTAGTTTTCTGGTGGCATCTTTAAGATTTCTATGTAGAGTATTATGTCATTGGCAAACAGTGAGATTTTTACTACTTCGTTACCAATTTGGATTCCTTTTATTTCTTTTTCTTCTCTGACGCTGTGGCTAGAACTTCCAAAACTATGTTGAATAATAGTGGTGAGAGTGGGCACCCTTGTCTTGTTCCTGATTTTAGAGGAAATGCTTTCAGTTTTTCAGCATTGAGAATGATGTTTGCTGTGTGTTTGTCATATGTGGCCTTTATTATATTGACTAGGTAGGCTCTCTCTCTGTCCACTTTCTGGAGAGTTTTTTTTATCATGAATCAGTGTTGAATTTTGTCAAAAGCATTTTCTGCATCTGTTGAGATGATCATATGGTTCTTCTTCTTCATATTTGTTAATATGGTGTATCACATTGATTGATTTGCATATGTTGAAGAATCCTTACATCCCTGGGATAAATCCCACTTGACCATGGTGTATGATCCTTTTAATGTGTTGGTGGATTCTGTTTTCTAGTATTTTGTAGAGCATTTTTGCATATATATTCATCAGTGATATCGGTCTGTTATTTTCTCTTTTTGTAGTATTTTTGTCTGGTTTTGGTATCAGGGTGATGGTGGTCTCATAGAATGAGTTTGGGAGTGTTCCTTCCTCTCCAACTTTTTGGAAAAGTTTGAGAAGGATGGGTGTTAGCTCTTCTCTAAATATTTAATAGAATTCAACTGTGAAGTAATCTGGTCCTGGGCTTTTGTTTGTTGGAATATTTTAAATCACACTTTCAATCTCATTACTTGTGATTGGTCAGTTCATATTTTCTATTTCTCCTGGTTCAGTCTTGGAAGGTTATACTTTTCTAAGAATTTGTCTATTTCTTCCAGGTTGTCCATTTTATTGGCATAGAGTTGCTTGTAGTAGTCTCTTAGGACGCTTTGTATTTATTTGGTGTCTGTTGTAACTTCTACTCTTTTGTTTCTAATTTTTTTGATTTGATTCCTCTCTCTCTTTTTCTTGATTAGTCTGGCTAAATGTTTATCAATTTTGTTTATCTTCTCAAAGAACCGACTTTTAATTTTATTGATCTTTGTAATTGTTTTCTTTGTTTCTATTTCATTGATTTCTGCTCTGATCTTTATGATTTCTTTCCTTCTACTAACTTTGGGTTTTGTTTGTTTTTCTTTCTCTAGTTCCTTTAGGTGTAAGGTTAGATTGTTTATTTGAGATTTTTCTTGTTTATTGAGGTAGGCTTTTATTGCCATAAAGCTCCCTCTTGGAAGGAATTTTGCTGCATCCCATAGGTTTTGGATCATCGTGTTTTCATTGTCATTTGTCTCTAGGTATTTTTTGATTTCCTCTTTGATTTCTTCAGTGATCTCTTGGTTTTTTAGTAACGTATTGTTTAGCTTCCATGTGTTTGTATTTTTACGTTTTTTTCCCTGCAATTTATTTCTAATCTCATAACTGTGGTCAGAAAAGATGCTTGATATGATTTCAGTTGTCTTAAATTTACCAAGGCTTGTTTTGTGGCCCAAGATGTGATCTATCCTGGAGAATGTTCCATGTGCACTTGAGAAGAAAGTGTAATCTGCTGTTTTCAGATGGAATGTCATGTAAATATCAATTAAATCTATCTGGTCTATTGTGTCAATAAAAGCTTGTGTTTCCTTATTAATTTTCTGTCTGGATGATCTGTCCATTGGTGTAAGAGAGGTGTTAAAGTACCCCACTATTATTGTGTTACTGTTGATTTCCTCTTTTATAGCTGTTAACATTTGTCTTATGTATTGACGTGCTCCTATTATGGGTGCATATATATTTATAATTGTTATATCTTCTTGGATTGATCCCTTGATCATTATGTAGTGTCCTTCCTTGTCTCTTGTAACATGCTTTATTTTAAAGTCTATTTTATCTGATATGAGTATTGCTACTCCAGCTTTCTTTTGATTTCCATTTGCATGGAATATCTTTTTCCATCCCCTCAGTTTCAGTCAGTATGTATCCCTATGTCTGAAGTGGGTCTCTTGTAGACCGCATATATATGGGTCTTGTTTTTGTATCCATTCAGTGAGCCTGTGTCTTTTGGTTGGAGCATTTAATCCATTCACATTTAAGGTAATTATCGATATGTATGTCCCTATTACCATTTTCTTAATTGTTTTGTGTTTGTTTTTGTAGGTCCTTTTCTTCTCCTTTGTTTCCCACTTAGAGAAGGTCCTTTAGCATTTGTTGCAGAGCTGGTTTGGTGGTGCTGAAGTGTCTTAGCTTTGGCTTGTGTGTAAAGCTTTTGATTTCTCTGTCGAATCTGAATGAGATCCTTGCTGGGTAGAATAATCTTGGTTGTAGGTTCTTCCTTTTCATCATATTAAATATATCATGCCACTCCCTTTTGGCTTGTAGCATTCTGCTGAGAAATCAGCTGTTAACCTTATGGGAGTTCCCTTGTATGTTATTTGTGGTTTTTCCCTTGTTGCTTTTAATGATTTTGCTTTATCTTTAATTTTTATCAGTTTGATTACTATGTATCTTAGTGTGCTTTTCCTTGGTTTTATCTTGTCTGAGACTCTCTGCATTTCTTGGTCTTGGTGGCTATTTCCTTTCCCATGTTAAGTAAGTTTTCAACTATAATCTCTTCAAATATTTTCTCGGGTCATTTCTCTTTCTCTTCTCCTTCTGGGACCCCTTTAATGCGAATGTTGGTGCACTTAATGTTGTCCCAGAGGTCTCTTGGGCTGTCTTCTTTTCTTTTCATTCTTTTTTCTTTATTCTGTTCTGTGGCAGTGAATTCCATCATTCTGTCTTCCAGGTCACTTATCCATCCTCCTGCCTCAGTTATTCTGCTATTGATTGCTTGTAGTGTATTTTTCCTTTCAGTTATTGTATTGTTCATCTCTGTTTGTTTTTTAATTCTTGTAGGTGTTTGTTCTTTAATTCTTCTAGGTCTTTGTTAAACATTTCTCACATCTTCTCCATCTTTGCCTCCATTCTTTTTCCGAGGTCCTGGATCATCTTCACTATCATTATTCTGAATTCTTTTTCTGGAAGGTTGCCTATCTCCACTTCATTTAATTGTTTTTCTGGGCTTTTATCTTGTTCCTTCATCTGGTACATAGCCCTCTGCCTTTTCATTTTGTCTGTCTTTCTGTGAATGTGGTTTTCATTCCACAAGTTGCAAGATTGTTGTTTTTCTTGCTTCTGCTGTCTGCCCTCTGGTGGATGAGGCTATCTAAGAGGCTTGTGCATGCTTCCTGATGGGAGGGTCTTGTGGTAGGTAGAGCAGTGTTGGTCTGGTAGACAGAGCTCAGTACAACTTTAATCTGCTTGTCTGCTAATGGTAGGACAGAATTCCCCCTCTGTTGGCTGTTTGGCCTGAGGTGTGCCAGTACTGGAGGCTACAGGCTCTTTGGTGGGACTAATTGTGGACTCCAGGAGGGCTCATAGCAAGGAGTACGTCCCAGACCTTCTTCTGCCAGTGTCCTTGTCCCCGTGGTGAGCCACAGCCACCCCCCTCCTCTGCAGGAGACCCACAAACACTAGCAGGTAGGTTTGGTTCAGTCTCCTATGGGGTCATTTCTCCTTCCCCCTGTGTCCTGATGCACACACTACTTTGTGTGTGACCTCCACGAGTGGAGTGTCTGTTTCTCCCAGTCCTGTCGAAGTCTTGCAATCAAATCTTGCTAGCCTTCAAGGTCTGATTCTCTGGGAATTCCTCCTCCCGTTGCTGGACCCCCAGGTTGGTCAGCCTGACGTGGGGCTCAGAACCTTCACTACAGTGGGTGGACTTGTGTGGTATAATTGTTTTCCAGATTGTGAGTCACCCATCCAGTGGTTAATGGATTTGATTTTATTGTGATTGCGCACCTCCTACCATCTCATTACAGCTTCTCCTTTGTCTTTGGATGTGGGTATCTTCTTTGGTGAGTTCCAGTGTCTTCCTATTGATGATTGTTCAGCAGTTCGTTGTGATTCCAGTATTCTCAAAAGAGGGAGTGAGCCCACTTCCTTTTACTCCACCATCTTGAACCAATCCTCTCCTGTGCAAAAGCTTTTAAATTTAATTAGGTCCCATGTGTTTATTTTTGCCTTTATTTCCTTTACTTTTGGAGGCAAATCAAAAGAATATTGCTACAATTTATGTCAAAGAGTGTTCTGCCTATGTTTTCTTGTAGGATTTTTATGTTTTCTGGTCTTACATTTAGGTCTTTAATGCATTTTGAGTTTATTTTTGTACCTCGTAGTAGAGAATGTTCTAATTTCATTCTTTTACATGTAGCTGCCCAGTTTTCCCAGCACCACTTATTGAAGTGACCCCCTTTTCTCCATTGTATATTCTTGCCTTCTTTGTCTTAGATTAAATAATGATAAGTGCATGAGTTTATTTCTGGATCTCTATTCTATGCTACTGATCTATGTGTCTGTTTTTGTGCCAGTACCATACTGTTTTGATTACTGTAGCTTTGTAGTACAGTCTGAAGCCAGGGAGCATGATTCCTCCAGCTTTGTTTTTCTTTCTCAATATTGTTTTTTTCCCCCCCAGGGCCTTTTGTGTTTCCATACAAATTTTAAAATTATTTCTTCTAGTTCTGTGAAAAATGTCATTGGTATTTCAATAGAGATTGCATTGAATCTGTAGATTGCTTTGGGTACTATGGACATTTTAGCAATATTAATTCTTCCAGTCCAAGAACACAATATATCTCTCCATCTGTTTGTGTCACCTTCAATTTCTTCATCAGTGTCTTATAGTTTTCCAAGTCCAGGTCTTTTATCTCCTTACATAAGTTTATCCCTAGGTATTTTATTCTTTTTGATGCAATGGTAAATGGTATTGTTTCCTTAATTTCTCTTTCAGATAGTTCATTGTAAGTGTATAGAAATGCAACAGACTTTCTGTATTATTTTATACTTTCTGTATTAATATTTTGTATCCTACAACTTTACCAAATTCACCAATGAGCTCTACTCTAGTAGTTTTCTGGTGATGTCTTTCAGAGTTTCTATGTATTGCATCATGTCATCTGCAAACAGTGACAGTTTTGTTTCTTCCTTTCCAATTTGTCTTCCTTCTTTCCTTCCTTCCTTCCTTCCTTTCTCTCTCTTTCTTTCTTTCTTTCTTTCTTCTCTTTCTTTCTTTCTTCCTTTCCTTTTTTCCTTTCTTTCTTTTTTGTCTGATTGCTGAGGCTAGGACTTCCAATATTATGTTGAATAGCACTGGTGAGAGTGGCAATCCTTGTATTGTTCCTGATCTTAGAGGAAATGCTTCAGATTGTCATCACTGAGTATGATGTTAGCTGTGGGTTTGTCATATATGGCCTTTATTATGTGGTGATATGTTCCCTCTTTGCCCACTTTGTGAACAGTTTTTATCATAAATCGATGTTGAATTTTGTCATAAGCTTTTTCTGCATCTATTGAGATGATCATATGGTTTTTATTCTTCAGTTTGCCAATGTGGTGTATCATATTGATTGATTGGCGGATATTGAAAAAAGCTTGCATCCCTGGGATAAATCCCACTTGATCATAGTGTATGATCCTTTTAATGTTTTGTTGGATTCAACCTGTTAACATTTTGTTGAGGATATTTCATCTATGTTCATCAGTGATATTGGCCTATAATTTTCTTTTTTTGTGATATCTTTGTCTGGGTTTGTAATCAGGGTGATGCTGGCATCATAGAATGAGTTCAGAACTGTTCTTTTCTCTGAAATTCTTTGGAAACTTTAGAAGGATAGGTGTTCAAGTCTTCTCTAAATATTTGGTAGAATTCACCATTGAAGCCACCTGGTCCTGGACTTTTGTTTGTTAGGAGTTTTAAAATTACTCGTTCAATTTTATTACTAGTAATTGGTCTGTTCATATTTTCTATTTCTTCCTGGTTCAGTCAGATTGTACCTTTCCTGAACCTGTGTGACTGTTTCCTTTCCCGGGTTAGGGAAATTTTCAGCTATTGTGCCATCAAATATTTTCTCAGCCCCTTTCTCTCTCTCTCCTCCTTCTGTGGCCCCCTATAATGTGAATATTAATGTGCTGGCATTTGTCCCAGAGGTCTAATAAACTGTCCTCATTTCTTTTCATCCTTTTTTTCTGTTTAGAGTCAGTGATTTACACTCCTTTGTCTTCCAGCTCACTGATCCGTTCCTCCATATCATCTAGTCTATTGTTGGTTCCTTGTAGTATATTTTTCATTTCATTTATTGTATTCTTCATCTCTGTTTGGTTGTTCTTTATATCTTCTAGCTCTTTGTTAAAAACTTCTAACTCTTAACTTCTCCCTCTTCATCCATTCTTCTCCTGAGTTCTTTGATCATCTTTGCAATCATTATTACTCTGAACTCTTTCTTGGAGAGATTGCATATCTCTACTTCACTCAGTTCTTCCAGGATTTTATCTTGTTTCTTCATCTGGAACATGTTCTTCTGCTGCCTCATTTTCTCTAAGTTGTTATTTGTATTTTTATTTGTCTGGTAGCTTAGTTATCTTTCCCAACCTTGGAGAAGTGGTCTTCTGTAGGGGGTGTCCTATGCGTCCCAGCAGCACACTCCCTTATTGTCACCCAATCTAATGCTCTAGAGATTCCCCCTAAGAGGGCTGTGTGGGTCCTTCTGTTGTGATGGACTATATGGGTGTTCTGATAGGTTTGGTTAGCCCCCAATCAGGTTGGTTGCCAGGACTTGCCTTGTACAGAGGCTGTTGGCTGCTGGTTTAGTGGGGTTTGTTCACAAGGGGCTGACTACAGTACCCTGTGGGAGGGGCTCGGAAGCTAGTTCTTGCTCACTGGTGGCTGGTGTTAGTGTCCAGAAGACTCTGGAGCTGTTGCCTACCCACTGGTAGATGAACCAGGTCCTGGAATTATTACCAGTCTAGTGGTAGACCAAGCTGTGTCCTGAAGCCTGGCTGCAGTGCCCAGGGATCCCAGAGCTGGTGTCAGATCACACTGGTGTGTGGGGCCAGTTCCTGACACAATTGGGTATGGTGTACAGGGTGTCTCAAAACTTGTGTTGGTCTGCTAGTGGGCAGGGATGGGGCCCAGCTGGTCCCAGGGCATGGTCTGGCCTGCTGTGGGAATGCTGGGTCTGCAGGCTATGGGATTATGGTTTTCTTGCATCTGATGTCAGTCTCCTTGTGGGTGAGGCTGGTCTAGAGACTAGTGCAGACTTGCTGGAGGGCAGGGCTAATGTTTGCCCTATGGTGGGTAGAGTTGGATCTTGGCCCTCTGGTGGGCAGGGCTGTGTCCAGAGACATGTTTAGAGGAGGCTGTGGGCTCAGGAAGTCTATAGGCAGCCTGTCTGCTGATGGGTGGGTCTGTGTCCCTGCCCAGTTAGTTGTTTGCCCTGAGGCATCCCAGCACTGGTGCCTGTAGACTCCTGCATGGAGCCAGGCTCTCTCAAGTATCACTGCCACCAGTGTCTATGGCCCCAGGTGAGCCACAGCCACTCCCCACTGCCTCTCTGTGAGACTCTCCATGATCAGCAGGTAGGTCTGGCCCATTCTTCTATCAAATTACTGCTTTTGCCCAGGGTCCCAGTGCATGTGAGATTTGTGTGTGCCTTTTAAAAGTGAAGTCACTATTTCCCCCAGTCCTTTGGGACTCCCAAAATTAAGCCCCACAGGCCTTCAAAGCCAAATGCTCTGGGGGCTTGTCTTCCCAGTACAGGACGCCCAGGCTCATAACTGACACTCCTGTGGGGGAACCTCTGCAGTATAATTATTCTCCCTTTTGTGGGTCACCCACCTGGAGGTATGGGACTTGATTATATTGTGAGTCTGCCCCTCTTACCCATCTTGTTGTGGTTTCTTCTTTTTGTCTTTAGTTGTAGAAGATCTTTTCTGGTAGGTTCTGGTCTTTTTCACTGATGGTTGTTCTGCAGGTGTGATGTTGGCGTGCTAGTGAGAGGAGGTGAGCTCAGGGTCTTTCTAATCAACCATCTTTGTTGATCTTCTTTGAGTTTCTTTAAGACAGTTGTTTAAAGTTGTTGTCTATTAAGTCCATCCCCTGATGTTTCTTAGGGATAGTTTTGTTGATATTTTTTCTCATTTGAATGGATCATACTTTCCTATTTCTTTGCGTATCTTGTGTTTTTTGTTTTGGGTATTTGAACCTTTTAATGTGGTAACTCTGGGGATCTGATTCTTTCCCTTCCCTAGAGTTTGCTGTTTTATTTCATTTTGTTTGATTGCTGTAGGGTGTTTCTGTGTCGGGGATCAGACTGAAATGTTCACTTAAGGTCTTTTTAGGTATTTTCTGTGTCTATGCCTTTTTCTGAGCTGAACAGTGACTTTATAAATTTCTCTGTATGTGTGGTTGCTTTTGCATGCCCTAGCCATTAAATGTTTGACTCCCAAAAGGGGAAAAAGAAAAATGAAGAAAGAAAAATAAAGTACAGTCCCTAAGTCCTCTGGAAGTCACTTCAGCCACAGTGGGAAGGCCTTGTAAAAGTGGCTGCTCCCTCTGTTCCTGCACTTCTGAGATTAGAAGCAGTAACCAGTGATCAGAGCACTGATCATTGATTTTGGAAGTTCTTGCTCATTCTGGCTCCTACACTCTCCTTGCAAACCATTCCAGAAACAATGGCTGCCATAGCTGCTCCTGCACTAAGAGATGAAACTGACCCAAATTAACCACAATTACCATCCAATTCTTCTCCAAAGTTCCAAAATAGTTACATCAGATTCTGCCAGTGCATCTGCTATGTAGGGAGATGGATTCCTCATGTTTCCCACATTGCCATCTTCCCTCTAGCTCCACTTCTGATCTCCTATGCACACATTTTTCAATCAAATTCACCACTGAGAGGAATCACTTCTCTTATAATTAATAAAAGCAATGAAAAATACAAGAAATATTCCTCCTAAACTGTTCTCTCCAGATTATATACCCACACACAATTGAAAAGATGTCCAAAATGTAGTTTTGAATTAGAAAAGTAAATTGCAGAGAAATGTGTATAGTATGATTTTACTTATTTTTACTTTAAAACTGAAGCAATATTTGTATATAAAATCTTTTGAATGAGCATTCAGAAAATATATGAAAAAATATACACTGAGCTCTAAACAATAGTTTCTTTGCTTAGAGTAGGGAAGTTGTAGTACAATGACGGAGATAAATTTTTTTTTACTTCACCTTACATATTGTTTCATTACTGACTGTGAAAAAGTGTTATATTTGTAATTTTGGTTGCTGTAATATATTTACATACAGGAAATAGGAACAATTAATCATTGTTAATAATAGTAAATTTTAAGAGTAGAGGTAGAGTCAACACTGTAATTAGTTACTTTTTCCTGTTTATTCTTTTATTTGCTAACATTTTTCACATTAAGAAAAGCACCTCTGATTTTCTCAAATTGGTTTACAACAGACGTGCCATTCTCACTTTTTATTATTAAGATATACTATAATAATGGTAAAACTTATTTTTAAAAATCATGGGACTTCTAATAAAGGAATTGAAAGAAAAAAATGACCTTTGTGAACATTGTCTATGTGCATTTTCTTTCTACAGAAAAGGATTAGCTCACATAAGGTCAGGTAGGTTGCTGTTTACAATACAATAGTCACAGGAAACCCCTTAGTGCCCAAATAATTAGGTCACCATTAAAAATGTTTTCAAAAATTTTACCTTCCAGCCATACTTTTTAGTTAAGCAAACTATACCCAAATCCCAAAGATGATAATACATATTAGAGTCAAAAGGGGTTTTAAATCATTTTGAGTCATGCTGGGTTAAAAATATAAATTGTACTTTTAAAATCTATTGTACACTTAAATTGCAAGACTTCTGAGGCTTTTGATATGCTTACTTGTACATGGTGTCTCCCAAAGGGAAATTTATTATGGTGCTTCTTAGGCCGGCCTGATGACAGAATCCTTTTTATAAGTAGCACTTTTAGGGAATAGTGTTCCTCATGACACACTAAGCAAAATGAAGTATAAGCCAGTGAACATGGTATTTGAAATGGGTACTCAGTGATCTATGAGTACCCTCAAGTCACTCAATATTATATTCACAGCAATTTATTTTATAATGGCATCTAATATGTTCTGCTTTGTATTCATTGTATTAAAAACTATTTGCTATAGTGCATGGCAGTGGTAGAAACTGTTGGACTGTGACAGATTAATCAGTGATGTCAGGGCTACTCAATAGAAGAAAAAAAGACAGGGTGCTATAGGTTATAATGGATGCCCATATGATATCATAGACTGATTGCTCACTGTTGAAGGTTTTGGTCACTTTTATTTTTTTGTTTGGTTAACAATTAATGATTAAAATTAGAATACTAGTTGTATATGTCTGTATTTAAATATTTAAAGGGATATATGTGTATAAATTTTATTTATATATAGAATACTTTTCCTTTTCAATCCTAACAAATCAAGAGAACACATATAGAAATTCTTAGGACTGGATCACAACTTTTTTCTATCTTTTTCTTTAAAACCTTACTTATTATTATAATTGTAAATATCATTATTCTGAAATCACATTCTTTAGGCTTATATTGATTTATTCTTTGGATAGGTAACTAAATTTATATGGTTTAAATATTTCAGATGCCTGAATATACTTTCATAAACAAAACAGTTCAAGATCCCTTTTTGTTCTTTTTAAAAAAAAATCTAGGTAAGCTGTAACATTACAGCTAGATTTATCATGGGAGATGGTGATCTTTTTACATATTTATATGTTCTGAAATAGTTCATGGAATATTGTATATTTTTAATTTCTCATCCCCACATGTTTGGGCTAGTGACTTTTTTGGGGGTAAGTATTTAACTCTAATTTACATTTTTATTCTGGAATTATTGGTCTAATAAGATTTTCTACCTTTTCTTGAATCAATACTAGTGATTTACAGTTTCTAAAAAGTTAGAATTTTGTCTAGTAGTAATCATATTATTTTTTTCTTATTTTTGGCTGCACTGGGTCTTTTTTGCTGCATGCAGGCTTTCTCTAGTTGTGGTGAGTGGGGGCTACTCTTTGTTGCAGTGCACGGGCTTCTCATTGCGGTGGCTTCTCTTGTTATGGAGCATGGGCTCTAGGTGTGCAGGATTCAGTAGTTGCAGCATGCGGGCTCAGTAGTTGCAGTTCACGGGCTCTAGGGCATGCGGGCTTCAGTGGTTGTGTCACGCAGGCTCAGTAGTTGTGGCACATGGGCTTAGTTGCTCCACGGCAGGTGGGATCTTCCTGGACCAGGGATCAAACCTGTGTCCCCTGCATTGGCAGGTGGATTCTTAACCACTGTATCACCAGGGAAGTCCAGTAATCATACTAATTTTAAAACTATTAAATTTATATGCATTTTTCATATCTAGCCATTACTCATTCATTATATTGTTGATTTACATCTTCTAGAGATTATCAGTTTATAAAAAACCAACAATTTATATTTTTGCTTGTTTAAAAAATATTTTTGTACTATTGATTCAGGTTACTTTTCATGGTCTTATGTCAGTTATTTTTGTCTCTATGTCTTAATACTTTCCTTCTATTACCTTTAGGCTTATTTTACTGACATTAAAAAACTACTTGTGTTTTATGTTTGATTAATTAGTTAATTAGTTAATTAATCTTGCAGATATTCTAACATGTCATGCACTTAGCCTTATGTATTTTACTGGATATAGCATTTACTATCACCTTCAGGTTTTTCTATACAGAGCTCTTTGCCATTCATTTTCTGCCAGAGATTTTGTAATTTCAGTATTGATTTCCACTTTAAGTTAATGGTCTCTTAGATGGGTATTAAATGGATATTCAGATATTTTAGGCTCTACTATTGTTTTCAAGTATTTTGTTATTACTATGATCTTGATCCAAAAGCATGTCCTCTATATTGATCCTCATTTTCTGGAACTGATTATAGAGACATATATCTATATATTTTCTCTCCTCTTTTGATAGATGTGCTCATATACACAACATATGGCTTCAGACTGGCATGATATTTTTATTCAGCATAAAGGATGAGGTCTGAATGAAGTGTTTAGCACACCTTAGGTTCAGTTTCTGCTTTCACTTCTTCAGAATAAATTATCTTATATTCAATAATGAAAATTGCTCATAAAATCTTCTTAATATTTATTTTATTGATAACACAGTAATAGCTATCATAAGAAATATATAAGATTGAATGTTGTACACAATATATTTAAGTTCCTTTACACAAATAATAATTATGATGGCTAACATTTACTGAATATTTATTATGCAACAGGTACTGCTGCAAATTGTTCTAATCAATTTAGATTTATTATCTCATTTGATCCTCACAACCATGAGGTAGAATCTCTATCCCTGTTTCATAATGCATACACATAATATCACAAAACATAATATATTTCTACAGAGATAAAAGATTTGGAATGATAAAGATTAAACTAGTAATAGTGCTTACCTTTGAAGAGTGTACAAGGATTCAGGTAGGTATGAAACATGAATTTAGCAATCAGTCATGTTTAAATCTTTTTCACCATAGAATGTACTTATGCAGTATTTTCAGCATACAAATATATGTATAGAAAAATGTTGATCTAGGACATTGTTCATGAGCTCCTCAAATTGAAGGCAAACTATTAAATGTACTTGGTAAATACAGTTCTATAGGGAACCTTATGAGACTATTTAAAAATAATGAAAGATTTCTAACTACTGACAGAAAAATTTCTTTGGCATGGGAATAGCAAGTGAAAATGTAGTTATAGCATGTTAATATTTCATAAGGACAAAATCTGGAAGGATTTGATCCAATTATTTGACAGTGGTTTGTTCTGGTTGATAGGATTGCAAGTTTTAAAAATTTGTTTCTCTATATTTTAAAAATTTTGTGGTTTAATTTTATAAAAGGAAAAAATAAAGAAAGTTATCTTTTAAAACAAAGAGTTGTAAATCAATTATTTTAAAATATTAAATTTAGATAATTAAATAGTGAGAGCAAGCACAGTTATTCAGGATCAAAGTAATAGAAAAGAGGATTCTAAAACAAGTGTCTTATATAAATAAGAGTATATATATCAACAGGAGGCAATACAAATATGTGAGATAAATGAATTAATACTTACATGGTGCTGAGATAAGAATTTGAGGGAAAATGATCAATTTAGGCACTTTCATATTTTGGAGTAAATTTTAAAATGGTTTCAATAGTTGAGTATGGAACAAAATTATAGATATTAAAGATATAAATTCCCATGGTTACTCTCAAATATGAACTCTAATATTTACAATAAGATTTTAGGGTTAAAAATGTGGGTTTCTGGATGCCAATTAAGTTGGAACTATTGATGTTTTCCAACATTCATTTTGTTCACAATGTGTTTCCACTGTTTGAATTCTCCTCAGTTTTGTAGACTATGAACCAAGAAAAAGTCTTCTACATAGTCCTTTTACTCATTGGGTTAATCAGCATTATGAATTCTCTGATGTTGAATAAAGCTTGAGCTCCTAGTGGAGGCCTTGCCACAGTTCTTGCATTCATAGAGTTTCTCACCTGTATGCATTTTCTTATGTACAGTGAAATTTGAGCAATAACTAAAGGCCTTTTCACATTCTTTGCATTCCTAGGGCTTCTTACCAGTGTGGAATCCCTGATGTTGGGAAACATATGAGCTACAACTAAAGGTCTTTCCACAATCTTTACATGCATAGGGTTTCTCACCAGTATGAATTCACTCATGTTGAATAAGACTTGAGCTCCCAGTAGAGGCCTTTCCACATTCTTTACATCAGGGGTCCCTAGCCCCTGGGCCACAGACCAGTACCAGTCTGTGACCTGTTAGGAACCGGGCTGCACACCAGGAGGTGAGTGGCAGGCAAGCAAGAAAAGCTTCATCTGCTGCTCCCCATTGCTCCCTATAGTTCACATTACCACTTGAACCATTGCTTGCATTACCACCTGAATCATACCCCCACCCCTGTCCATGGAAAAATTGTCTTCCACAAAACCAGTCTCTGTTGCCAAAAATGTTGGGGACTGCTGCTTTACATTCATAGTGTTTCTAACCAGTATGAATTCTCTGATGCTGAACAAGTTTCGAGTTCCTATTAAAGGCCTTCCTACATTCCTTACATTCATAGGGTTTCTCACCAGTATGAATTCTCTGATGTTTGGTAAGATAAGAGCTCCAAAAAAATGTCTTTCTATATTCCTTACATTCATTCAGTTTCTTACCAGTGTGAATTTTCTGATGTTGGGAAAGGTATGAGCTAATTCTAAAAGCTTTCCCACATTCCTTACACTCATAGGTTTTTCACCAGAATGAATTCTTTGATGTTGAGAAAAGTATGAGATCCAACTAAAAGCCTTCCCACGTTGTCTACATTCATAGGGTTTCTCACCAGTATGAATTCTCTGATGTCACAAAAGTTCTGAGCCACAACTAAAATATTTCTCACATTCCTCACATTCATGGAATTTCTCACCACTGTGAATTTTCTGATGTTTAGTAAGTGCTGAACCACAACTAAAGGCCTTGCCACAATCCCTACATTCATAGAGTTTCTCACCAGTAGGAGTTCTCTGGTGTTGAGTAGGTTGTGAGATACAATTAAAAGCCTTTCCACATTCCTTACATTCATATGGCTTCTCTTCATTTTCAATTGTGTGTGTGTGTGTGTGTGTGTGTGTGTGTGTGCATGTAGAGTAAAAAGATACATGCTGATTGAAAGCAGGTACATCTTCATGGGCAATTATTACTTGGCTGAAATATGCCTCCTGATGTAACTCATGTCTCTCAAACTGATCTTTAACATTCCCAAACATTTCTGCCACTTGAGATTGGCCTTCTAATTCTTTGCATTATCTCCAATTGGAATGTTTTTGCATTACTAATTTTTTTCCTTAAAGATGGTTTCTTGGTTGAAGACTTTGATGCTTGATCTGAAATGAAATGAATATTAAACATTTGCCTTTTTTTTTTTCTATTCTGGGAGAAATAAAACTTACATAGTAGAAAAGGTAGAAGTAAACTCAAAATGTTTCAAATCAAGTTCTAATAGTAAATGGCTAAGACGCTACTAAAATATAGCTATGAATTTCAGAAAATGAGAAATTAAAGCAAAGAGTGAAGAAATTCTATTAGGGAAAATCAGGAAAATGATTAAGTAAAGAGATTAAGTTAATGGTTCTCAAAAATTTGTATGATTAAAATTTGTAATCACCCTGGGTGATTATCCAAACCAAAGGAAGGATTGGTTAATTATACATATTTCTATACATATAATAACATCCTGTATAATACAAAATGAGAGGAATAGAATAACTATCTCATAAGATAACGTGAGAATTAAATAAGTATAACCAGTGGATGTTTCTGAGATGAAAGAAGGACAGAGAGCTTGCTAACCAGTAATATATTGGAAATGATCTGAAGGTAGGTTAATGGAAGGTAGAATTCCAGACTGGTTATAACCTAAGGAAACACGTCAAATGAGTCAGGCATGAATTGAGTTAGGGAAGACTTGTATGGCTGGACTTCAATATGTTGTGAAAATTTCAATGAAAATACTATTTGGGAATTCCATGAAACATACCGTAGTGGAGGTGGACATTGCTCAGCAAACACTACAATGGGGACAGACTGAGGGGGAAGTCAGCTGTAAGTTCATAAAATAGGGGAAAAATGGGTAACTATGCAGTCTTGTGGTAAAAATTAGAAGAATTGTGTACTTTTGTACCACCACGCTGAAATACTAGCTTAAAATTGGGGGGCAAATCACTAAATCACTCTAAGACTCTGTGCAGTAAAAGATTAACCTTTTCCAAAGAAAGGTTTGGTGCTTGACCAGCTCCTGGTAGGTAACTTCTAAGGCCTTGGTATACTTTCTAATAAGATTATCTTTGTTTACCTAGAGGCCTTGCTTTGGCCATACAAGATAACATATGCTAAAAATGTGATTTATGAAAGGGGCCTTGGGCCATACAGTACCAGCTTGACCTCTGAAGGGGCTGGAGACTGAGGTCAGCCACATGGGAGTGATGTCTACATGACCAACACCAATAAAAACCCTGGACACAAAAGCTTGGGTGAGCCTCTTTGGCTGGCAATACTCCTTGTGTGTTGCCAAACATTGTTGAGAAAATTAAGTGCTGTCCACATGACTCCATTGGAAGAGGACAACTGAAGCTCATGATTAATGTCTCTTGGATTTTCCTCTATGTGCCTCTTCCCTGATTTTAACTGGTACTATTCCATTGTAATAAACTGTGAAATAAACTCAGTATAACAGCTTTTCTTAAAATCTGAATTATTTAAGTGAACCTAAAGGTGGGCTTGGGGACCTCCTAACTGCATTTTGTGTCAGAAGTGGGGTCTGCTAAAATGACCCTGGTTCACTGAAACATGGCAAAAACACTGGGATAAGAAAGCATGAGAGTGTGCGGGCTGATACTCTTAGACTCCAGGGTGGCCACCTAGTTACCATGGTATGAAACGGCAGTTATGTTGCAATCAGTTACTGAAGTTAAAGTTACCAATGGAATTCAGAAATGATAGCTCCAACTCCTGAGGTGTTGGCTCTCTACATACATAAGAAAAAGCAAAGCAAAAAGAAACAAACTAAATACACAATCCATTGGTTTTTGTTCTCTGTAATCTGGGCCAAGATTGTATTTCATCCATTCCGTGCTATCCAAGAGGCGAAAATATGCTGAAGTAAATAGCTAAAACAATTAGAGTGATTTGTAGGAGAATGGAAAAAGATAAAGGTAAAATTCAAGGGAATCATCACAGCAGGATGGAAAATTTTAAATGTTTTTTTTAAAAAAGAGAATAAAGCAGAAAATGATGGAAGCAAAACAAATGTCTAAACGCAGCAGTGTTCGAGGTGGGGTAGATCAATAGAAGCCTGTGCCAGTCCATCAGCATTGAAGGGCACTAAACAAATCTGCTATATTTACTCTGGTTTGAAAGAAACGATTGCAAAGAGAACAATAGGAAATCTGACTTTGAATTGCATGTGGAGATCAAACTAATCAATAAAAAGATTGACAAAAGCACCTAGGTCCCTTCGCCTGACCTCTGGCTGAAGACCCAAGGCCATATGCACATATTGGTGTTAAATGGCCGAGAGGCGGGGGAGAAACTTTTCTGGGACTCCTTGACATGGGAACCCAAGTTACTGTGATTCAAAAATACATTGGTGAAGACCTACAGGGCTACATTTAGGTTGGGAGGATTACGAGGATGTACCAGTTGATGAGATTAAGTTGAAAGCTTGGATAAAAATTGAATGAACATAATTTATGTGAACTGGTTGCATCTCTTCTACTTGAATGTATGACAAGAATGGATATTATGTTTGTCTAGTAATACTTCCCTTACCTAGTATTATAAAAAAAAGGCGTGTAAATTCACTGTTTGGCCAATATTGAGTAGAAGTGCTAAATGGAAACCAACAGAATGCTGAAGCTCAAACTGGTTGATAATTTGAAACAGAATCGAATACCTGGTGAATAGAATACTTACAAAAAAGAGATTACCACTTTGATGCCCTGTTAGTAGCTGGAGTGATGGTACCAATAAATTCTTTCCAATGTTCTGTGTGGACTGCATCCTGGGCCTTATTTTGAAAGCCAGTGAGTGTCACCCAGCAGAAACTAGTCAGATATTGGGTGAGAAAATGTCCAGATACTGTGATAGAACACACACCATTTGAGAGTCTCTCACTAGCTTGCTTAACTGAAACTTCCGCTATGACTAAAGAACACAAAAATCATGAAACCTAGCATACTCATAATGTCCTTGAGCAATTGGATTATGATGCATCCTGCTTTAAAAAAAAATGTTTCTTTTGCTATGGGCTCCTTAAACTTGTTCGATTTGTTTTGTCAAGTTTCAGCCATTATTTCTTTAAAAAAATTTTTTTCTGCTGCCACTCCTCTTTTTGGGGGATGACTCCAAATACTCATATATTGGGCTGCTTGAAGTTATCCCACAGCTCACTAATACTCTTTTCCTTTATAAAAATTTTCTCTAAGTTTCTCTTGCTTTGCTATCAAGTTCACTAATCTTTTCTTCTGCAATGTGTAATCTGTTCACTCCATCCAGTGTACTTTTCTACTCAGACATTGTATTTTTCAACTCTAGAAACTGAATTTCAGTGTTTAAAAATATATTATCTCCAGGGAGATCAGCTCCGTGTTTTGTGATGACCTAGAGGGGTGGGATAGGGAGAATGGGAGGGAGGCTCAAGAGGAAGGGCATATGGGAATATATGTATACATATAGCTGATTCACCTTGTTGTACAGCAGAAACTAACACAACACTGTAAAGGAATAATACTCCAATAAAGATGAAAAAATATATATTGTCTCTGCTTAATTTTTGAACATTTAGAATATAGTTATCATTGCCAGTGTTTTCTGTTAATCCTAATATTTGTCAGTTCTGGTTAATTTTTATTGATTGAAAAATTCTCATCATTAGGGATCTTTTATTCCTGCCTCATTTAATGCATAATAATCTTTGATTGAATGCTACACACTGTGAATTTTACCTTACATGCTGGATTTTGTTTTCCTCTAAATCTTTTGCTTTGTTCTGGGATCCAGTTAAATTACTTGAAAATACTTTGATGGTTTCAGATCCTCCCTTTATAATTTGTTAGGAGAATTCAGAGCATCACATATTTTGCTGACTAGTGCCCTGTCCCCAATACTAAGTCAAGACATTGCTGAGTAGTCTAACAAATACACCATGAATTATGAGCTTTTCCAATCTGGCTGGTGGGAGCAGGTATTGTTCCTGGCCCTGTGTGAGTGCTGGGCACAGGTCCCTCCAATCCTTTGAATTTTTTCCCCCCAGCTTCAGGTAGTTTCTCATATGCTGATCAGTACTCTGGTTAACACTCAACGGTGACATTCTGCAGATCTTTAGGATTCCCTCACTCTGCAGCTCTCTCTTCTTTAGTACTCCTCTGAACACTTGTTGCCTTGATCACATCTGACTCCCAGTTCCATCTCTTCAACTCAGGAAGTCTGCTTAGTTCTCACTTCTTTTCTGTGCTTCATACTAGAATCTCACTTAAGGCAGAAAAATGAGGCAATCATAGGGTTTTGTTTGCTTCCTTTCCCTCAAGAATCACTGTTCTTCATTGCCTAATATACAGATGTTCGTGGAAAATCCTTTTTTTTTTTTTTTTTGATTGTTGTTTTAGGCAGGGTAGTAAAAGAAGTTCCTGTTACTCCATCTTGACTGGAGGCATAATCTCTCAGAGCATTGGCACATTTATTTTTAAGGCTATTTTTTCCTGGATATAAAATTCTAGTTTGACAGTTTCTTTCAGTACGTTAAAGATGTCTTCCAGTTATCTTACTGCTTTCATAATTTCTGATGAAAAGTCTGGGAAATCTTTGTTCCTGTTTTTAATGAGTCTTCTTTCTCTGACCACTTTATAAATCTGTCTCTTTATCATTTCTTTTTAAAAATTGATTTGATGAACATAGCTAGACTTTCCTTGTTTTTACTCTGAGTTATCTGAAGTAGCTGGGTCTGTGGATTTATAGTTTCCTTCTAATTTGGAAAATAATCAGCCATCCTTCTTTCAAATATCTCATGCCTCCTTCTTTTCTGGAATTCCAATTCATCTTAGACCACTTGATATTTTCTCCCAGATTATTGTTGTTTTCTTTATCTCTGTGCTTCATTTCGGATAATTTCTATTTCTTTGTTTTCAAAATCAATTTCTTACTTTCTGAACTGTGTAATCTGTTAAAATCATTCACTATTTTTATGCTCCCCAAATTTCATTTGATTATTTTACTATGTCTTCAATTTATCTCTCCATTATATTCACATATTCCTCTAACTTTATAAGCTTATTAAACATATTTATAGTAGTTGTTTTAACATTCTTTTCTGCTAATTTCCTTATCTCTTCTTCTATTAACTGTTCATTTCACCTGATTGTAATCATGCTTCTTTCATGTCTAGTAGTTTTTGACTGGATAGTGGAAATCATGATGTTATGTTGTTGAATGCTGAATTTGTTAGTTTCCTTCAAAGAATTTTGGATTTTGTTCTGGTATACAGTCAAGTTATTTGAGGATAAGTTTGATCCTTTCAAGCTTATTATTAAGCATTGTTAGGACAGGTTTAGAACAGTATTTCTTGTGAGCTAGTTTAATTCTATTATGGAGTGACAATTCTGGGGTCTTTATTGAGCTGCATGTATTCAGCGAACTCTCCACACTAGCTGGTCAGAATGCAAACATCTTTTATTTCTGTGTGAGCTCTGAGAACTGTTCAGATTACAACTTTGCTGTCATTCTTTGCCTACTCTTAATGTAGCTTCATCCTATGCATGCATGGTTTAGTACTCAGCAACAGCCTCTTGGGAATCACTATGTAGATTTCTGGAGCTCTTTCTCAAGATAGCTTTTCTCTGGTTCTCTTGGAGTCCATCTTCAACGTCCTTAACCCATGTCTTTTGCTCATTATACCTACTTGAAGTATGAAATTCTCCCATAATAATAGCAACCATAGAATGAACCTTTACTTATATGCCAAATACTCTGCATGTTATTTCTTAGCCACACGATCACTGAATGGGGAGGATTTAACTCAATCTCCAAGACATTCAATCATCAATATCAGTATTATCACATAACATATGGTAGTTGAATCTTACCAACAATGCCAGTGTTACTATATTGCAGTATAGTTATGGTACAATTCAGTTACAGAACAAATCAGTAAGAATTTCAGTTGTATTTGCTATACCTCCCTAAGAGAATTGGTCCATGCCCATATACCAGATATTATGGACAGATGTCATTACAATTGGCCATGACTCAGTTATTTCTGGGTTCCAAGTCAATTGGGGATGAAGCTTGTTGCCCTACTTCAATTTATAGGCATGTAGTGGTTTCTATTGTGTGTTGTTACATAGCAGGGCTCACTGCCCTCTTACAGGGACACAAGTGGTATCCAGAATAGTTCCTTTCCCTGCTAACTGTACTACAGGATATCTTATTCTGATCTATCCTCAGGGCAAGAGCCGTCAGTGTATCATTGTAAATTACAAATATCCCGAAGAATTTCCATACTTGGAGGTCCATAATATTTCCATAGTTATGCCCCTTGAGTCTTAGTAGCTAGGATGGAGGGCCATTGCCCTGTGGCTATTTAAGCCTTCATCTGTATTAAAATAGTCAAAAAGCCCTGTTGGACCAGGGTATGAACACTTTCCCAACACTGGGTCCTAGTATTATCCAGAATTACTTGTTGAGTTTTCCTGACTCTGTTTCCTAGGGCTTCCATAACAACCTTCCACAAACTGGGTAGCTTAAAAACAACAGAAATTTATTTTCTTATCATCTGGAGGCTAGAAATCTGAAAGCAAGGTATCAGCAGGATAATTGTCTCTCTGTAGGCTCTGGGGAGGATCCATCCTTGAGTGTGGTTAGGATATATGTTTTGTACCAAAACATGTTAGATCTTCCATACTAGGGTTACAAAAGTGGTGGTTATACCTAAATGTAATTTAGTTTGGGTATGCCATAAAGCCTCCCATAGCCTTCCTTGTCTTAGGGTGGGGCTTTCATCAGGGAACTTCAGACCCATCATGTAATGGCTATGGTTTTAATTTAAGCAGAAACACATTGTAATTTTCTATTCTATTTAATCATTTCCCTGCACAAACTCAAGGGTGATATGCATTTGTGCTCAACAAACTGTGGCATGTCAGGTATGCCACTGATATGCTTTATCCACAATAACCAGGAAATTTTCTAAACATTTGATCTGTAAGATTTATAGTTACACAATGATCAGTCTACCAGGATCTGTACACCCCATGGTAAGCCCCAATTTTGCCAGATAGAGTGAAGGCACAATCCACTCAATCAGGCCCTTAGGAATTCTGAAATAAAAGTATAAAGGTATAGTTATATTCTTGCTTAGGAATCATCCCTGCTTCCAGCACCCACAGTTGCAGCCCTGGTCCCAGAGTCACTGTATCAGATAAGAACAAGAAAAGTTGAGGTGATGTAAGGAAGAGTTGTATAGTCATAGACACCCAGGGCTACTGGCATCAGTCCAATGTAGTATGCTTTCCTGCTATGTGTGGGGCCTTCTTCCAGGGAATCTGCTCCATAGCCATCTCTGCACTGCTGCTGTTTCCCCCATGTCCATTTATTTCATGCATTCAGGTGGGCCACCTCAGGTGAGCTCACCAGGATATCTATTTGAGATTTCCAATCACTTTCTGATCTTGTAAAGTTTCTTCTGATGGGTTTTGACAGGTCATTTTAATGCACCTCTTAAATCCTCCTAAGTAATTTCCATAAGGCCATGACCCATACAGGCATCCCTTTAATAGCCCAATTTTCTATTGCACATCTGTCTTAACTATACAGTCATATCTTTAGTCACCACCCATGAGTTGGTAAAAACCCAAACTAAGGGAGACTAGCACACAATTCAGCCCACTGAGCTGATTTGTTTTTACCTTCTTCAACCAGAGTTTTTCCATCAGTCAGTCCTACTGTCTTAGCTTTCCAAACAGGGCGCCATCCATTAACTTTGGAACTCACATTCATAAACCAAGCAGTTGTTAGTCTATAGAGAACTGTTTATAGGGTACTGTCCAGTTGACATAAGGATCTGGAAGCTCCTCTGGTGATTCCAAGTTTGGTCCTAGGGAAAAGAGACTATCTTCTTGTAAACATAAGGAATAACTCTTTGCATTCCCTTAATAGCATGTTCTTGTACAACCCATTTTCATTTTAGTACAGAACTCTTTGCAGGCACTGCCATCCATCACCCAAGATAATAAGAATATTTCAGGTTTCACAATTATTTTATGTCTGTCAGTAATAGGGTCAGTTTCAATTAATGTCCAAGAGCAAGCTAGTAATTGTCTCTCAAAAGGAAAAAACCCAAACGAACTTTTTGGCCACCCTAAATATTTCAAGCATCTTCTTTGACCACAATGGCATGAAACTAGAAATCAACCACAGGAAAAGAAATGAGAAAAAAAAAAAAAACCAATTATATGGAGACTAAATAACATGCTACTAAAATATTAATGGGTCAATGAGGAAATCAAAACGGAAATTAAAAAAACCTTGAGACAAACAACAATAAAAACACAACCATACCAAATCTATGGGATGCAGCAAAAGCAGTTCTTAGAGGGAAGTTCATAACGATACAGGCCTTCATCAAAAAACAAGAAAAATCTCAAGTAAACAACCTAATATACCACCTAAAAGTATTAGAAAAAGAAGAACAAACAAAACCTAAAGTCAGTAGAGGGAAGGAAATAATTAAGATCAGGGAGGAAATAAATAAAATAGAGATTAAATAAAACAATAGAAAAAAATTTTAAAAACCCAAGAACTGAAAGGGTAAACAAAATTGACAAACTTCTGGCCAGGCTCACCAAGAAGAAAAAAGAGAGAACCCAAATAAACAAAATAAGACATGAAAAAGGAGAAATATCAACTGATACTGCATAAATACAAAAAACCATAAGACAATAATATGAACAATTATATGCCAACAAATTTGACAACCTAGAAGAGATGGACAACTTTCTAGAAACATACAGCCCTCCAAAATTGAATCAAAATTGCCATAATTCAAAAAGACACATGCACTATAGTGTTCATTGCAACACTATTTACAATAACCAGGTCATGGAAGCAACCAAAATATCCATGGACAGACAAATGGATAAAGAAGATGTGGTACATATATACAATGGAGTATTATTCAGCCATAAAACGGAATGAAATTTGGTCATTTTTAGAGATGTGGATGGATCTAGAGACTGTCATACAGAATGAAGTATGTCAGAAAGAGAAAAACAAATATTGTATATTAATGCATGTATGTGGAATCTAGAAAAATGGTACAGATGAACCAGTTTACAAGGCAGAAATAGAGACACAGATGTAGAGAACAAATGTATGGACACAAAGGGGGGAAAGTGGCGGGATGGTGGTGGTGGTGGGATGAATTGGGAGATTGGGGTTGGCATATATACACTAATATGTATAAGGTAGATAACTAATAAGAACTTGCTGTATAAAAAATAAATTAATTAAATTAAGAAAAGAAGAAATAGATAATTTGAACAGATCGATCACTAGAAGTGAAATAGAATCTATAATAAAAAATAAAACTTCCTACAAACAAAAGTCCAGGACCAGATGGCTTCACAGGCGAACTCTACCAAGCATACAAAGAAGAATATATACCGATTCTTCTCAAACTCTTCCAAAAGACTGAAGAGGGAGAAACACTCCAAAAGACATTCTATGAAGCCACCATCACGCTGATACCAAAACCAGACAAAGACACCACCAAAAAAGAAAATTGTAGGCCAATATCTTTGATGAATATAGATGCAAAAATTCTCAACAAAATATTAGCAAACTGACTCCAACAACACATAAAAAGATTATTCACCATGACCAAGTGGGATTCATCCCAGGATGGTTCAACATAAGCAAATCAATCAATGTAAAAGCATTTGACCAAATTCAACATCCATTCATGATATAAACTCTTACCAAAGTGGGAATAGAGGGAACATATCTCAACATAATAAAAGCCATTTATGACAAACCCACAGCCAATATAATACTCAATGGTGAAAAGCTGAAAGCCATCCAAATAAAATCTGGAACAAGACAAGGATATCCACTCTCACCACTTCTCTTCAACATAGTATTGGAAGTCCTAGACACAGCAATCAGAGAAGAAAAAGAAATAAAACGTATCCAAATTGAAAGGAAAGAGGTAAAATTGTCACTATATGCAGATGACATGATACTATATATAGAAAACCCTAAGCACTCTACACAAAAAACTACTAGATCTCATTAATGAATTCAACAAAGTAGCAGGAAACAAGATTAACATTTAAAAACAGGTTACATTCCTTTACACTAGAAATACCAGAAAGGGAATGTAAAAAAACAATACCTTTTAAAATTGCACCAAAAAGAAAAAGAAAAAAAGAAAAGAAACCTAGGAATAAACCTGACCAAGAAGGTGAAAGACTTATATGCTGAGAACTATAAAACATTAATAAAGGAAATAAAAGAGGATTCAAAGAAATGGAAAGATATCCTATGCTCTTGGATTGGAAGAATTAATATCATTAAAATGGCAATACTACCCAAAGGAATCTACAGATTTAAAGTGATCCCTATCAAATTACCCATGACATTTTCCCACAGAACTAGAACAAATAATCCAAAAATTTATGTGGAACCATAAAAGACCCAGAATTGCTAGAGCAATTCTGAGGGAAAAAAAATAAAGCAGGAGGCATAACTCTCCCAGACTTCAGACAATACTACAAAGCTACAGTAATCAAAACAGTGTGGTATTGGTACAAAAACAGGCATATGGATTGATGGAACAGAATAGAGAGCCCAGAAATAAACCCACACACGTATGGTCAATTAATCTTCCACAAAGGAGGCAAGGATATAAAATGGCAAAAAGACAGTCTCTTCAGCAAATGGTGCTGGGAAAGTGGACAGCTGCATATAAATCAATGAAGTTAGAACACACCCTCACACCATGCACAAAAATTAACTCAAAATGGCTTAAAGACTTAAACATAAGACATGACACCATAAAACTCCTAGAAAAGAGCATAGGCCCAACATCCTCTGACTTAAATCGTACCAATGTTTTCTTAAGTCAGTCTCCCAAGGCAATAGAAATAAAAAACCAAACAAACAAACAACTGGGATGTAATCAAACTTACAAGCTTTTGCACAGCAAAGGAAACCATAAGCAAAATAAAACAAAACAAAAAAAATGAAAAGACAACATATGGAATGGGAGAAAATATTTGTCAGTTATGCGACAGACAAGGGCTTAATCTCCAAAATATACAAACAGCTCATACAACTCAACAACAAAAACAAACAACCCAATCAAAAAATGGGTAGAAGACCTTAATAGACATTTCTCCAAAGAAGACATACAGATGGCCAGTAGGCACATGAAAAGATGCTCAACATCACTAGTTATTAGAGAAATGCAAATCAAAACTACAATGAGGTACCACCTCATACCAGTCAGAATGGCCATCATTTAAAAAGTCTACAAATAACAAATGCTGGAGAGAGTGTGAAGAAAAGGGAACACTCCTAAACTGTTGGTGGGAATGCAAGTTTGTACAGCCACTATGGAAAACAGTATGGATGTTCCTTAGAAAACTAAAAATAGAATTACCATATAAGCCAGCAATCCCACTCCTGGGAATACACCCAGACAAAACTATAATTCAAAAAGATACACGCACCCCTGTGTTCATAGCAGCACTGTTCACAATAGCCAAAACATGGAAACAACCTAAATGTCCACTGACAGATGAATGGGTAAAGAAGATGTAGTACATATGTACATATATACAATGGAATACTACTCAGCCATAAAAAAGAATGAAATAATGCCATTTGCAGCAACATGGATGCAACTAGAGATTATCATACTAAGTGAAGTAAGCAGAAAGAGAAAGATAAATACCATATGATATCACTTATATGTGGAATCTAAAATATGGCACAAATGAACCTATCTACAAAACAGAAACAGACACATAGACATAGAGAACAGACTTATGGTTGCCAAGGGGGAGGGTGGGAGGGAGAGGGATGGGCTGGGAGTTTGGGGTTGGTAGATGCAAACTATTATATTTAGAATGCATAAACAACAAGGTCCTAATGTATAGCACAGGGAACTATATTCAATATCCTGTGATAAAGTATAATGGAAAAGAATATAAAAAAAGAATGTCTGTATGTGTATAATTGAGTCATTTTGCTGTACAGCAGAGATTGGCACAACATTGTAAATCAGCTATACTTCAACAAAAAAATTTTTTTTAAATAATATATACAAAAGGAAATGAGAAAGAAATTTAAATACTTCACTACAAAATATAGATTAGGGAACTATACTCAGTATTTTTTTTTTAATTTATTTATTTTATATATTTTTATTTTTTGGCTGTGTTGGGTCTTCATTGCTGCATGCGGGCTTTCTCTAGTTGCGGTGAGTGGGGGCTACTCTTCGTTGCAGTGCGCTGGCTTCTCATTGCGGTGGCTTCTCTTGTTGTGGAGCATGGGCTATAGGCACGCAGGCTTCCGTAGTTGTGGCATGTGGGCTCAGTAGTTGTGACAGGCTCTAGAGCGCAGGCTCCATAGTTGTGGTGCACGGGCTTAGTTGCTCCGTGGCATGTGGGATCTTCCCGGACCAGGGCTCGAACCCGTGTCCCTTGCATTGGCAAGCGGATTCTTAACCACTGTGCCACCAGGGAAGCCCTATACTCAGTATTTTGAACTAAATTATAAGGAAAGAGAATATTACTGATTCACTTTGCTGTATACCTGAAACAAACACAACATTGTAAATCAATCAATTAAAAATTAAAAAAATAAATAAAATTAAAAAATAGACTAAACACAAAGGAAAATAGTAATGCAGGAAATGAGATACCAAGGTTATAAGGCATATAGAAAACAAGGGGCAAAATGACAGAAATAAGCCCCTCTTTAACAGTAATTAATTTAAATGTGAATTATTTAAACTTTCCAATCAAAAGCCAGAGATTGGCAGAATTGATAAAAACACCTGATCCAGGTATATGCTATCTACAAGAGACTCACTTGAGACACAAAGACACAGAGTACTTGAATCAATCACTCCTAAGATGGTTGCCAAATGGTGATCTTCTAGTACCATCATTTCTTCTATCTTTATTGGTTATCATTCTACTATAACAATGAAATTTCCCTTTCTGCCTATTTATCTATCCATCTATTTTTATCAGTATAGACTCATGGATTCCTATTATATTTAATGTCTGTAATCTATTACTATCATTTATTTATTTTTACAATAATTTTTTCCTATATTTTGGCCAGTTAGCCCCATATTGTGCTGGCTTCTGCATTCTTTCTAGTTGTCTTCATCATTATTTGAGCATTTATTTACTTTTTGTCACACATGAAATATCCAGATTCATTTTGTACTTTCCCTGCCACAGCCCTGGAAATAGTTCCCTCAACACCCAGCCCTACCACTACCCTGCTTTCTCAGCTTGGGGACCTCTGGAGTCTCTGGATCCAACATGTCTTCCTCAGACCTGGTTGATCCTCAACCCCTGACACCTCAGCCTCATTGACTCCTGGTTCCACCATTGCCTCTTTTGTCCCAATGTCTCCTGGTTTGGGGGACTATATTAGTTTTCTATTGCCACTATAACAAATTACCACAAACTTTGTGGTTTAAAACAACAGAAATTTATTCTCTTACACCTTGAGAGGTCTAAAATCAAGGTGTTGAAGACTTCAAGGAAGAATCCATTTTCTTGCCTTTTCCAGCTTTTAGAGGTCACCTATCTTTCTTAGCTAGTGGTCCTTTCCTTGTGTCGCTCCAGAGTCCTGCTTCACTCCAACTTCTTGCTTCTGTCATCACATCATTGTGTAACCAAATATCATTCTGTCTCCCTCTTATAATGATGCTTGTGATTACATTTAGGGTCCACCTGGAAGTTTAAGGATAATCTCCCTCAAGTTCCTTAATATAATCACATCTGCAAAATCCCTTTTGTCATATAACATTCACTACTTCTAGAGATTAGGACATGGAGGTCTTTGGAGGCCATTATTTAGGCTACCAAAGAACTTAAGGAAAATATAGAAAAGAATAGGAAGGGAACTAAAAGAAAGTAATGAGACAAAGAATGAATTTTTGTAAACATTTATTTGTAGAGGTTTCAAAAACATGGCAAAATATTCCTAAGTACTCTCCATCTAAATCAATGGTTCTCAACCAGGGCAATTTTGCCTTCAGGGAAGGTTTGGTGATCTGGAAACACTTTTTATTGTCACAACTGTGTTGGGTGCTCCTGGCATCTAGTGGGTAGAGCTCAGAGAGGCTGCTAAATATTGTGCAGTGCACAGGGCAGCCCCCTAGGCAAAGAATTATCCTGCCCAAAATGTCAGTAATGCTGAGGTTAAGAAACACTGACCTAGATAAGCTGTTGTCAAAAATTTGCTGTTTATTTATTACCCTCCCATTTCTTTCTATATATAGCTTTGTGTGTGTTTTGGGCTGGAGGGATTAATATCATGCCTCATCCCTAAACAGGAATAGGGAAATTTTCCTATAAACCACCATACCAGTAATTCACCCAAGAAAATTAATAATAATTCCCCAGTGTCATATAATATCTGGTCTACAATGCCCCATGAATGTCCCAAGAATGTTATTGACAGTTATTTGTTGTTCAAACAAGAATCTAATCTAGGTATATATAATACATTCCGTTTATTTGGTAAACCTCTTCAGTCTCATTTAATCTAAAACAGTGCCCTGCCCTCAATGATGCCTGAAGTTAAACATTAAAATAAAATGCTCTAGAGGGATTCTGTGAACTTTATATTGCATCACAAAATGCAAACGCTGACTATGTTACCAATATTGATGTTAAGATTATTGGACACAGGTGGAGTTACTGCCTGATTTCTTCATTGTAAAAGTGCATTTCCCCATTTTTGACCAGCAAATCAAATATCCAGGTCCCCAACAAACTTTCTTGTAATGATATTGCTTGAATTAGTTATTCCATTAGTTATAAAGCAGTGAATTTATAATTCAATCATTGTTTCTAGTTTTAGATTTTATCTATAAGGAAGAGCTATTATTCACCAATTTGATCTCTGTAGTTACTCTCTAATACAGTTATTAATTAATAGGTATAAAAGCTTAATAATTCCCTTAACATTTCTTGGGAGTAATTTTAGATTCATAGAAAAGTTGCACAGGTAGTACAGAGTATTCCCTTTACCCAGTTACCCCTAATGTTAACATCTTTCATAACTATGGTATATTTATCAAAACTATGAAATTAACATTGGTGCAATATTGTTAAGTAAAGTATAGATTTTATTCAGATTTCACACTTTTCTCACTAATGTCCTTTTTCTGTTCCAGGATCCTATCCAGTACACCACGTTATATTTAATCATCATATTTCTTTAATCTCCTCTGATCTGTAACAGTTTTCCAGTCTTTCCTTTTTTCTCATGATCTTTAGACTCCACTTTGAAGAGTACTAATGAAGTATTTTGTAGAATGTCCCTAAATTTGGGTTTCTATGGTACTTTATTATAATTATACTTGAGTTTGGGGCTTTGGGAAAGAATTCCACAGAAGTATAGCCCCCTTTTAATCACATATGAGGAATACATGATAACAACATGACGTTGCTGGTGATGTTAACCTTGATCATTTTGTTAAGCTTTCTCCAACCAAGTTTCTCCACTGTAAAGTTGCTATTTTCTTCTTTCCATGCTCTCTGGAAGTGAGTCACTAAGTCTAGCCTACACATAAGGGGAAGGGAATTAAATTCCATCTCCTAGAGGAAGGAATATCCACCCATTATTTGCAATTCTTTTTTAAGGAAAATTTGTCCCTTCTCACACATTGAGTTCTAACCATCTTATTGTGACATATTTACAATTAGGCTTAGGGCTAGACTTAGGCTTAGAATTAGGTTTGTGGTTGAAGTTAAAGCTATGATTATGGTTAAGATTAGATCTGAGGCTAAAGCTAGGGCTAGGGTTAATGCTAATGTTAGAGTTAAGGTTAATATTAGGGTTATTACTAGGGCTAGGACTAGGGATAAAGCTAGGGTTAGTTGAACCTCAAGTTTTGAGGTTCAAGATCTGGACCTAAGAGTAGGTCCCTTTTCAAATTCTAGTTCCAATGTCCAGGTCAGGTCTAAATCCATATCCAAGATCCTGAGTCCAAAGAAATTTCTAAGTTAAGTTTAGAATCCTGGCGTAGGTCCAAAATGATATGATCAGAGAATTTTTCTTCTATAGCCAGCTGATGTGACAGTTTCATGAATTTATATTTTCATGTTGAAACAACCTTACATGTATGGGATAAATCCCATTTGGTCACGTGTATATTTTTAAAATACATTGTTGTATTTGATATGCTATTATTTTGTAGAGAAATATTGCATCTATGTTCATGAAAGATATTAGTGTTTAGTTTTCCTTTCTTGTAATGTCTTAGTCTGGTTTTGGTATTGGGGTAATGCTGGCCTCATAGAATGCGTTAGGAAGTATTCCCTTTGCTTCTATCTTCTGAAAAGGATTGTAGAGAATTGGTACAATTTCTTCCTTAAGTGTTTGTTAGAATACACCAGTTAAGCCTGGTGGTTTTTTTGGAATGTTATTATTTATTCAATTTCTTTCATAGATACAGGCCTAATCAGATTGTTTATTTCTTCTGTGAGTTTGTGTGAGTTTTGGAAGACTGTGTCTTTCAATGAATTGGTACATAGCTGTTCATAATGTTCTTTTAATGTCCTTGGGATCTGTAGTAATGTCCCCTTTTTCATTCCTGATATTAGTAATTCATATCTTCTCTCTCTCTCTTTTTTTTCCCTTAGCCTGGCTAGAGTTTTATTGATTTTATTGATCTTTCCAAAGAACCAGCTTTTGGTTTCATTGATTTTCTCTACTGGGACTTGTTTTTTTAATTTCATTGATTTCTGTTCTGTTCATTATTTCTTTTCTTCTCTTTACTTTAGATTTCATTTGCTCTTCTTTTTCTATTTCCTAAACTGATAAGTTTTTGATTTTAGAGCTTTCTTTTTTTCTTTCTTTTTTTTCTAGTTCTTTAATTTTGTACTTATATGATAGATGTTCACTAAACTTGGAATAATCACTTCATGATGTATGCAAATCAAATCATTATGCTGTATACCTTAAATTTATACATTGCTGTATGTCAATATATCTCAATAAAAGAAGAAAAAATGAATAAAATAAAAATTGCTTTCTAGATCTTTTTTCTTTTCTGTCCTATGCATTCAATGCTATAAATTTCCCTTTAAGCACTACTTTCACTGCATTCCACACATTTTGATGAGTTCTGTTTTCATTTTTATTTAGTTCCAAATATTTAAAATTTTTTTCTTTAGATTTCTTCCTTGACTCATGTGTATTTAGAACTGTATTGTTTAATCTCCATGTATTTGGTGATTTTCCAGTTATATTTCTGTTATTGACTTCTAGTTTAATCCATTGTGTTCTGAGAGCAGACACTGTATGATTTCTATTCTTTTAAATTTTTTAAGGTGTACTTTATGGCCCAGAATGTGGTTATATTGGTGAATGTTCCACATGAATTTGAGAAGAATGTGAATTCTGCTGTTGTTGAAGTAGTTTACAAGTGTCAACTAGTTGATTCATGGTACTGTTGAGTTCAGCAATGTCCTTACTGATTTTCTGCCTGCTGGATCAGTCCATTTCTGTAAGAGGAATGTTGAAGTCTCCAACTATGATAGTAGATTCATCTATTTCTCCTTGCTCTGTTGTTAGGTACATACACATTAAAAGTTGCATGTCTTCTTGGAGAATGGATCCCTTTATCATTACGAAATGATTTTTTAAAATTCCTGTTAACTTTCCTTGCTCTGAGATTCATATAGCTATTCCTGCTTTCTTTTGATTACTCTTTCTTTTGTTATCATTTCTCCATCTATTTACTTTTAATCTACATGTGTCTTTACATTTAAAATAGGTTTCTTTAAATAGACACCATATAGTTAGGTCTTATTGTTTGATCCACTCTGACAATCTCTGTGTTTTAATTGGTGCATTTAGACCATTGACATTTAAAGTGATTATTGATATAGTCAGATTAATATCTACCATATTTGTTACGGTTTTTTGTCACCCTCATTCTTTGTATTTTTGTCTTACACTATTCTTCTTCCATTCACAGTTTATTTCATACGATTCTATTTTCTCTCTTTAGTACGTGAGTTACACTTTTTAAAGAATTACTTTTTTGTTTGTTTTTTTACTGGTTGCCCTGGAATTTGCAGTATACATTTACAATTAATCCAGGTCCACTTTCAAATAACACTACACCACTTCACATGTACCTTGTAATAAAAACAATAATCCTAATTCTTCCCTCATGTCCCTTGTATCATTGCTGCTGTTCATTTCATTTATATATAAGCATATATACATGAGCATTATGTATGTTTATACATTACATAAGATATATAATCATACATAATCAAATACATTGTGTTGGTATTATTATTTTGAACAAACTTTTATCTATCAGATCAATTAAGAATAAGAAAAATGAAAATTTTAATTTTACCTTCACATTTCTTCTTCAACACTTTCTTTCTTTGTGTAGATCTGAGCTTCTGCCTTAATTTCGTTCTCTCTAGAGAACTTCTTTTAATATTTCTTGCAAGGTAGGTCTACTGGCAACAAATTTTCTCAATTTTTGTTTGTCCGAGAAAGTCTTTATTTCTCCTTCACTTTTGAAGGATAACTTCAGAGTACAGAATTCTGGGTTGGTTCAACACTGTAAATATTTCACTCCACTCCTTTCTTTCATGATATGTAATTCTTATCTTTGCTCGTCTGTAGAGGTGTGTTTTATTTCCTCTGGCTTCTTCAGGATTTTTTCTTTATCTTTGATTTTCTAGTTTGAAGATATGTCTGGGTGTAATGTTTTTAGAATTTATCCTGGTGTTCTCTGAACTTCCTAGATCTGTAGTTTTGTGCCTGACATTAATTTGGGGAAATACTTAGTCATTATTTTTTCAAATATTTCTTCTCCTTCCTTCCTTCCTCCCTCCCTCCCTCCTTTCTTTCCTTCCTTCCTTCCTTCCTTTCTTTTCTTTTTCTTTCTTTCTTTCTTTCTTCCTTTCTTTCTTTCTTCCTTCCTTTCTTTCTTTCTTCTTTTTCTTCTCCTTCTAGTATTTCCACCCCATGTATGTTGCAACTTCTTTTGTTGTCCCATTGTCCTTGGATATTTTGTTCTCCCCCCATCAGTCTTTATTCTCTTTGATTTTTGTTTTGTATGTTTCTGATTGAGATATTCTCAAGCTCAGAGATTCTTTTCCAGCCATGTCCAGTCTACTAATAAGCCTATCAAAGGCATTCTTTGTTGCTGTTACAGTGTTTTTGGTCTTTTATCATTTCTTTCTAGTTCTTCCATCTCTTTGCTTACATTGCCCATCTGTTCTTGCATGCTGTCTACTTTATGCACTACAGTCCTTGCCATATTAATCATAGTGATTTTAAATTCTTGGTTTGATAATTCCAACATCTTGCCATGTCTGGTTTAATGCTTGCTCTTTCTTTTCAAATTTTAATTTTTGCCTTTTAATACACCCTTTAATATTTTTTCTTGATAGCTGGATGTGAAATAGTGGGTAAAAGGAACTGTTGTAAATAGGCCTTTAGTAATGTGGTGGTAAGGTGTAGGGGGGAGTTCTATAGTCTTATGATGAGGTCTCAGTCTTTTTCTGAGCCTATGCTTCTGCTGTGAAGTTCACAAGTGAAGTTCACAGGTCTTTTTCTCCTCCTTAGCTAGGACAGGATAAATAGAGTGAGTTGGAATAGGGTTATTTCCTTTCCCCCTGGATCAGGCAGGCTGTTAATACCCCAGAAGGTTAGGCTATGGTTAACTAGTTTCTTCTAAGGGCAGGTCTTGTTAAGAACAGAATGTTCTGGTGTATTTTGAAATGGTTCCTCCTCCACCCCTCCCCCCACTCTCTGGGCCAGAAACACAAGATTTCCCCCCAGTATTTGCCATGAGAACCTGGTCAAGCTCCTGGTGGTAAATCTCTTGAAATTGTGGGGACCCTCCTAAGACTGGGTCTTCCTGCAGCTTTTAACTCTCAAAGTTGTTCACACTGAGCCTCCAGCACTTCATCAATTATGATTCAGTGTTTCCTACCCCAGCACTGGTTCCTAAGGTAGTTCCTGCTCATGAGTCTCTGCTCCCATAAGCTGTGACTTCATATATTCATCTGTCTGTGTCTCCAATCTTGAGGGCAGCAATTTGTTCTCCCATCTCTTATGGACCCAAGAATAGCTTTTGAGTTTTCAGTCTCCAGCTTTTTACTTGTTATTAGGATGGAGCTCCTTATATGCAGAACTAGAAACTGGAATTTTTGTTTGTTCCCTTTACTTATGACTAGTGCTTCTGGTATAGAGTTTAACAATTCACTTATTGAAGAACATTTAGATTGATTCCAGTTTTGGCTCTTACAAATAAAACTGCTATGAACATTCATGTACAGGGGTTTGTGTGAACATAAGTTCTCATTTCTCTGGGATAAATGTCCAAGAGTGTAATTGCTGCATCATATGGTAGTTGCATGTTCAGTTTTATAAGAAAGTGCCAAACTGTTTTCCAGAGTGACTGTAATCTTTAATATGTGTGTGTGTGTGTTTGTTGTGAAATGATCAGCTACTTAACATCCATCACCACACAGTAATTCTTTTCTTGTGATGAGAACTTTTAAGATTTACTCTCAGCAACTTTCGAATAGACAACAAAGTATTATTAACAATAGTCACCATGCTGTACATTACATCCCCATGACTTATTTATTTTATGACTGGTGTTTGTACCTTTGACCACTCTCACCCATTTTTGCCACCCCCACTTCTGAAAACCACCAATCTTTCTCTCTGTTCTCTTATTAATGAGTTTGATTTTTCTTTTTTAGCTTTTTAGATTCCACATATAAGTGAGATCATACAGTATTTGTTTTTCTGTCTGATTTATTCACTTAGCATAAATGTGCCTCAGTCATGTTGTTACAAATGGCAAGATCACCTTTTTTAATGGATGAATAACATTCTATTTTGTGTGTGTGTGTGTGTATGTATACACACACATGTATCTGGCTGTTCAGTTTTCCCACTTATTGAAGAATGGTCCATTTCCAATTGTATATTCTTGGCTCCTTTGCTGTAAATTAATTGTGTGAGTTTATTTCTGGGCTCTTTGTTCTGTTCTATTGGTCTGTGTGTCTGTTTTAATGCCAATATCATACTATTTTGATTATAATATCTTTGTATATAGTTTGAAATCAGGGAATGTGATGCCCTAGCTTTGTCCTTTCTCAAGATTGCTTTGGCTGCTCAGGGTCTTGTGTGGTTCCATACAAATTTTAGGATTGTTCTATTATTGTGGAAAATGCCATTGGAATATTGATCAGGATTGCATTGAATCTATAGGTTGCTTTGTGTAATATGGACATTTTGGCAATATTAATTCTTCCAATCCATGAGCATGGAATATTTTTCCATATATTTGTGTCTTTTTCAATTTCTTTCATCAGTGGCTTATAGTTTTCAGTGTACAGGTCTTTCACCTCTTTGGTTAAATTTATTCCTAGGTATTTTATTCTTTTTGATGCAGTTGTAAATGGGATTGTTTCTTTAATTTCTCTTTCCGATAGTTTGTTATTGGTGTATAGAAATGCAACTGATTTTTGTACAATTGTCCCTTGGTATCCCCAGGCATCCGGTTCCAGGACCCCTGTGGATACCAAAATCCACGGATGCTGAAGTCCCTTATATAAAATGGCACAGTATTTGCATATAACCTACACACTTTCTCCTGTATACTTTAAATAATTTCTAGATTACTTATAATACTTAATACAATGTAAATGTTATGTAAATAGTTGCTGGCATGCAGCAAATTTGCATTTTGCTTTTTGAAAATTTCTGGAATTTTTTCTGAACGTTTTCAGTCTGCAGTTGGTTGAATCCACAGATGCAGAACCCAAGGATATGGACAGAGGGTCAACTGTTTAATGATTTTGTGTTCTGGAACTTTATTGAATTTGTTTATTAGTTCTAAAAGTTTTTTGTGGAATCTTTAGGGTTTTCTATATGTAATATCATGTCATCTGCAAATAGTGACAGTTTTACTTCTTTCTTTCTGATTAGGATGCCTTCCTCCCCCCCCCCCCCCAATTGCTCTGGCTAGGACTTTCAATGTTATTTTGAATAAAACTGGTGAGAGTGGGCATCCTTGTCTTATTCCTGATCTTAGAGAAAAAGCTCTAAGCTTTTCACCATTGAGCATGATGTAAGCTGTAGGCTTGTTATATATGGCCTTTATCATGTTGAGGTACATTCCCTCTATACCAAGTTTGTTGAGAGATTTTATCATAAATGGATGTTGAAAAATTTCAAATGCTTTTTCTGCATCTATTGAGATGATCATATCATTTTTTATTCTTCATTTTGTTAATGTGATGAATCACGCTGATTGACTGGCAGATGTTGAACCATGCTGCATCCTTGGAATAAATCCCACTTGATGATGGTATATGATCCTTTTAATGTATTGCTAAATTCAGTTTGCTAATACTTTGCTGAGGATTTTTGCATCTATGTTCATCAACAGGGTTATTGGCTTGTAATTTTTTTTCTTATAGCATTCTTTTCTGGTTTTGGTAACAGGGTAATGTTGGTCTTGTAAAATGTGTTTGGAAATGTTCCCTCCTCTTCTATTTTTTTGGAAGAGTTTGAGAAGGATTGGTATTCTTTAAATGTTTTGTAGGATTCACCAGTGAAGTCATCTTGTCCTGGATTTTTGTTTGTTGTGTAATCTCTATATTTGGAGTGTTTAATCCATTCACACTTCATGTAACTGATATGGTGGAAGTTATGTTTTCCACTTTGCTATTTATTTTCTATATGCCTCATGTCTCTTTTGTTCTTCTTTCTTTACTATTTTTTAAAATAAAATTCTATAGTGCACCATTTTAATTCAAGTGTTGATTTTTAAACAATTTTTGCTATTTTCTTAGTGGCTGGTTGCTCTGTGGATTACAATATGCATCTTAATTTATACCACAATCCACTTCATGTTAATTATAACTTAATTTCAATAAAATGTAGAAACTTTATTCCATCCTAACTTCATTTCTGTCCTCCTCCTTTGTGCTATTGTCAGTATATTACATTCATATATGTTATAAGCCAAATGATAGTGTTACAGTTATTGCTTTATATCCCATAGATTTTAGCTCTTAAATATCTCCTGAATCCATTCACACCTCTGTATCCATTCACATCTCCACTACTACCATTTCTTTCTCTCAACTGGTCTCACCACATCCATTCTCATTCCAGCCAGGTGGATCTAATTAAAATGCAAATCTGGTTAAAGTGTTTCCATCTTAAAACCTTCTAATTACCACCCATGGTGGTTTTCAAACCCAGTTGCAAATATTTTGATACATCTCTCATGACCCCTCCCTTGAATCTAGATAGGCTTGTAACTACTTCAAACAACATATATGGCAGAAGTAATGCCTTTTGTTTTAAAGGCTAGGTCTTAAAAGGCCATTGGCCTTTTTCCTGGGAACACTCTTTCTTAAGTCTTGAGCAGCCATATAAGCTGACTATGCTGGAGAGGACATTGGTAGTCACCCTGGTTGACAGTCTCATATGACATTATTAGTTTCAAATATTTGAAGCAGAATACATTAAAGTATACTGAAGATAGAGTTATAAAATACTTTAAAAATTCTATTCCAATGGATGAGCAAAACTAAGACCTTAGGTCAGAAAGATCAATCAAAACATAAAAATAGTCCTTTCTATAAGAGAAAAACACTTCTTAGAGAAAATCAAGTGTCTTTGCCTGAGGCCTCTGGAAAAATCTATTAAGGAGCAAGTGGGTTTCACTCTATTCAGCCTTGCTCTACTGAACAAATATCTTTTTTTTTGACATTTATTTTTCCCAGCTTTATTGACATATAATTGACATATAACATTGTATAAGTTTAAGGTGTATAGCATGATGACTTGATATACCTAAATATTGTGGTATTATTACCATGCTAAAGTCAGTTAACACATCCATCACCTCACATGGTTAATTTACGTGTGTGGTGAGAATTTTTAAGATCTACTCTCTTAGCAACTTTCAATCACACAATAAAGTATTGTTAAGTATAATCACCATGCTATACATTAGATACCCAGAATTTATTCATCTTATAATGGAAAGTTTGCACCCTCTTACTATCTTCACATATTCCATACCCCTTCCCCAAACCCCTCCACTCCTGGTAACCACAAATTTGTTTTTTTGTTTTTTTGGGTTTTTTAAGAATTTTTTTTTTTTAAATTTTAGATTCCACATATAAATGCTGTCATACAGTACTTGTCTTACTGTATGACTTACTTCACTAAGCATAATGCCCTCAAAGTCCATCCATATTGTCTTTTTTAAAAAATTAATTAATTTTTGGCTGTGTTAGGTTTTTGTTGCTGCGTGTGGGCTTTCTCTAGTTGCGGCTAGCAGGGGCTACTCTTTGTTGTGGTGCACAGGTTTTTCATTGCAGTGGCTTCTCTTGTTGTGGAGCATGGGGTCTAGGTGTGAGGCTTCAGTAGTTGTTGCTTACTGGTTCTAGAGCACAGGCTCAGTAGTTGTGGTGCAAGGGCTTAGTTGCTCCATGGCATGTGGTATCTTCCTGGCCCAGGGCTTGAACCCATGTCCCCTGTATTGGCAGGTGGATTCTTAACCACTGTGCCACCAGGGAAGCCCCATGTTGTCTTAAATGGTAGAATTTCCTTCTTTTTTATGGCTGAATTGTACAATTCTATTGTACATATATACCACAACTTCTTTATCCATTCATCTGTTGACAGACACTTAGGTTAATGCTGCAATGAACATGAGGATGCAGCTATCTCTTCAAGATAGTGATCTCATTTCCTTCAGATATACACCTCGAAGGGGGATTGCTGGATCATATGGTAACTATTTTTAATTTTTAAAGGAAGCTTCATGTGGTTTTCCATAGTGGCTGTACCAATTTACATTCCCACCAACAGTGTACAAGAGTTCTCTTTTCTCCACATCCTTGTCAACATTTGTAATCTCTTGTCTTTTTGATTATAGACATTCTAACAGGTGTGGGGTGATATCTCATGGTTTTTTTGTTTTGTTTTGTTTTTACCTTGAAGGTTAAGTTTCAGATTAATTTAAAGAAGTAGTGGCAGAACCATGATTTCAGTGAAAGTCAACACAATTTATACCTTAAAAAAACAGTTCAGAAATACCAAGTCAGGCAAGCATGTAAAATTCAGAGTATTAAAAAATGCAAGTGTGGTTGTCCAAACAGATATATCCCTCAGAAGAAGGTAGATTTGAAGATGCTGAACAGAACAAAAGGAATTAGAAGCTGAAAGGGAGGCTTCTCTGAATGAGCAGACCAATTCTCTCATTTTATAAATGAGGCAAGTGGGCAGACATTAACTGCTGAAGCTCATTCAGCTAGATTAGGGATGCACGTAGATCTAATTTCCAGTGCTATTTGCAACTACATATATCTAAATGAGTTAGATAGTTATTAAAGAGATAACTATCCAGAATACATTAAGCCCACTGAGTTAAACAAAACATGTCAAGATTAATACACATAGTGGAGGCTGAAATTGTTACTACAGTACAGCAGCACATCTCACATATATAAAAGATTAAATGGAAAGAATCAAAGATTTTAATGCTCACCTTTGATAAACACAATCAAGTTTCCATCCAGTTTTCTGATGTATAGCAAAATGTACTTGCTTAAAAAAAATGTGCATTCTTCAGCTTTCTTCTATACTTTTTGGACCATCTTTCAAAACTGAGCACTGAGTATTCGTAATGTAAACAATGTGATACATACATTTTAATTGCATGTTTTAGGAATAAACAAAATCTAAATTTCAGTAACTCACAGTGTATTTATAAAATGAAAATCTCTCTCTCAAAATATGCTTTTTACTGGGAAAAATAAATAAAACAGACAAATGGCTCTACACAAAGTAAAAATTAACTTTGGTAGATTTCAGTGTAGGACAGTCCAAAACAAGCATATTTGCCCTTACGTCCCCCCCCAACCCTCAGAGCTGCTCATCTTCTGAGTTAAGATTTTTAAAATATTTTAAATTGAGATAATTATGTTGACATTTTTTCTCATTCCACATCACCTTCAGTCAAGCTCTGAGCATTTATAATTAATTCTCTAATTGTTGGAAGCTTAGTCAAAAGCATCTGGAACACTGGTGGTTGAATTGTTAGCCCTAACACTGGCAATAACTACTGTGACTGTCCACACACAGCAACTGCATTTGTCAGATGGTCTATACCCTTCTCATATTCACCTTGGGCTAGTAACTCTTCACCAAGCCGTAGTTATTGGAAGAAGAAATTCTGAATAGCTTCAGCATCTTTAAGGTCAGGACACTTGGAAAGTCTAGCTCTCTCCTTGGCAAGCTTTTGTTTCTTTCTTCATTCTCACAACCTGTTCTTGAATTTGGGGTCACTCTGTCTCGACGTCAAAGTAAATGTAGTACCCGATGAAAAGGGTTCCACCCAAGATGGTGCTGTTCTGGCCCACCATCTTCTCTCCACGGAGGAGTGGGGTGGGTGGCCGTGGGGTCCCAAAAAAGCAATTGGCCCAGAACCTTCAGCAGATAGATAGCTCCTCTCAGATATGCTGCCCACTGTGAGAGACATGGAGAAAAGCCTCATCGTGGTTTTGATTTGCATTTCCCTGATGATTAGTGATGTCAACCACATTTTCATGTACTTTCTGGCCAAGACATCTGTGTGTCTTCTTTGGAAAAAATGTCTATTCAGATCTTCTGCCCATTTTTAAATCAGATTTAGGTATTTTTAGTTTGATGTAGACCCACTTGTTGATTTTTGCTTTTGTTGTCATACCCAAAAAATTCATTTCCAAGACTAATAACAAGGAGCTTTCCCATTTCCTTATAGGGGTTTTATGGTTTCATGTTTTATATTTAAATCTTTAATGTAATTTTTTATGAGTGGTGTAAGGGAGGGGTCTGGTTTCATTCTTTTGCATGTGAATATCCAATTTTCCCAACATCATTTATTGAAGAGACTATCATTTACCCATTGTATATTTTTGGCTCCTTTATTTCTGGGCTCTTGAATCTGTTCCATTGGTCTATGTGTCAGCTTTTATGCTAATATCATACTGCTTTTTAAAAATTACTATAGCTTTGTAGTATAGTTTGAAATCAGTAATTATAGTGCCTCCAGCTTTGTTCTTTCTCAAGATTACTTTGGCTATTTGGGGTCTTTGGTAGTTTCATACAAATTTTAGGATTGTTTGTCCTATCATTGTGAAAAATGGCTTAGAATTTTTTAAAATTAATTAATTAATTAATTAATTTATGGCTGTGTTGGGTCTTTGTTTCTGTGCGAGGGCTTTCTCTAGTTGCGGCAAGAGGGGGCCACTCTTCATCGTGATGCGCGGGCCTCTCACTATCGCGGCCTCTCTTGTTGCGGAGCACAGGCTCCAGACGCGCAGGCTCAGTAGTTGTGGCTCATGGACCCAGTTGCTCTGCAGCATGTGGGATCTTCCCAGATCAGGGCTTGAACCCGTGTCCCCTGTATTGGCCAGGCAGATTCTCAACCACTGCGCCACCAAGGAAGCCCTGGCTTAGAATTTTGATGGAGATTGCATCGAATTTGTAGATTGCTTTAGGTAGTATGGAGATATTAACAATATTAATTCTTCTGATCCATGAGTATGGGATAACTTTCTGTTTGTTTGTGTTTTCTTCAGTTTCTTTCATCTAAGTCTTATAGTTTTCATTGTGCAGATGTCAATTCCTTAGTAAAATTTGTTCCTAAGTACTTTATTGTTTTTGATGCTATTGTGAACGGGACTTTTTTTTCCTTTCTTTTTCAGATAGTTTGTTGCTACTGTATAGAAATGCAACTAAATTTTTGCATTGATTTTTTTATCCTGCAACTTTACTGAATTTGTTGTTAGTTCTTTTTTTTTTTTTTGGGTGGAGTCTTTGGGGTTTTCTATATTAAGATCATGTCATTTGCAAAGACAGTTTTACTTCTTCCTTTCCAATATGGATGTCTGTTCTTTTTTTGTCTTTTCTGATTGCTCTAGCTAGAACCTTCAGTACAATGTTCAATAGGAGTGGTGAGAGTGGGCACACTTGTGCGGTTTCTGACCTTAGAAGAAAAGTTGTCAACCTTTTATCATTGAATAACGTTTGCTGTGGGCTTGGGCGTGTCATATATGGCTTTTGTTATGTTGAGGTTCATTCTTCCTATACCTAATTTGTTGAGTTTTTTTCTTTCTTTTTTTTTATGAAAAGATGTTGAATTTTCTGAAGTTCTTTTTCTGCGCCTATTGAAATGATCATATGACTTTATCTTTTATTCTATTTATGTATCACATTGATTGATTTGTATATGTTGAAACATCCTTTCATCCCAGGGATAAATCCCACTTGATCATGGTGAATGATCCTTTTAATGTGCTGCTGAATTTGGTTTGCTGGTATCTTGTTGAAAACTTTTGCATCTATATTTATCAGGGATATTGACCTCTAGTTTTCTTTTCTAGTAGTATCCTTATTTGGCTTTGGTATCAGGATGTTGGCCTTGTAAAATAAGGAAGTGTTGGAAGTGTTCTCTCCTCTTTTGAAATTTTGGTAGAGCTTGTGAAGCATTGGTGTTAATTCTTTAAATGTTTGATAAAATTCACCAGTTATCTGGTCCTGGGCTTTTCTTCATTGGTAGAGTTGTTGTTTTTTTTTTTTTTTAATTAATTAATTTTTGGCTGTGTTGGGTCTTTGTTTCTGTGCGAGGGCTTTCTCTAGTTGCGGCGAGTGGGGGCCACTCTTCATCGTGGTGCACAGGCCTCTCACTGTCGTGGCCGAGAGGCCTCTCTTGTTGCGGAGCACAGGCTCCAGATGCGCAGGCTCAGTAGTTGTGGCTCACGGGCCTAGTTGCTCCGTGGCATGTGGGATCTTCTCAGACCAGGGCTCAAACCCATGTCCCCTGCATTGGCAGGCAGATTCTCAACCACTGCACCACCAGGGAAGCCCCATTGGTAGAGTTTTGATTTCTGATTCAATATCCTTCTAGTAATTGGCCTATTCAGACTTTCTATTTCTTTCTGATTCAGTCTTGGTAAGTTGTATGTTTCTAAGAATATTTCCATTTTTTTCTAGGCTGTCCGGTTTGTTGACAAGTAGTTTTTCAGAGTAGCCTCTTATGATTTTTTGTATTTCTGTGGTGTCAGTTGTAATGTCTCCTTTTTCATTTATATCTGATTTGGGTCTTCTCTCTTTTTTCCTTGGTTAGTCTAGCTAGGCGTTTGTCAGTTTTGTTTATCTTTTCAAAGAAAAAAACTATGGTTAATATTTTCTATTGTTTTTCTGTTCTCTCATTTACTTCTACTCTAATCTTTATTATTTCCTCTCTTCTGCTAACCTTGAGCTTAATTTCTTATTTTTTTCTAGTTCTTTGAGATGTTTGGTTGAGATTTTTTTCTCCCCTCGATGTGTTTATAGCTATAAACTTTCCTCCAGAAGTGCTTTTGCTGTATCCCATAAGTTTTGGTATTGTGTTTCCACTTCATTTATCTCAAGATGTATTTTTGATTTCTCTTTTGATTTCTTCTTTAATCCACTGGCTGTTCAGGAGTGTGTTGGAACAAATATATTTCAGCTTTGTTTGCTCCAATACTTTCACAGAACTTCTGTGAAGATTAAGTGAAATAATGACTAAATGTACAAAATGCCAAATGGGAACTTTTGTAATCATCATCATCACTCACTATACCCATCAAAATTAAACTAAGCTTGGGTCAGTTCAATGACAGGTATTTTGGAAGATGTTGGAGCAGTCAGGAGTGATGTACAGAGACAGAGCATCAGGAGGTTTTGTTGTTGTGTTGTTTCCTATTAGGGTCCCTGTCCTAGTCATCCTGTGTCCCTATTCCTTAGAGCAATGCCTAATACATACTGAACCCTCAATAACAGTGTCAAATGAGTAAACGACTGAATGAGTTCCCTGGGAAGGATTGAATCACTCTAGCATTCTGGGTAGTTTCTTGGGAGCCCACTTACTTTGATAAGAGTTAAGGAGTCTGGTGGAGATTTATGTTTGCAGGGCTATTCAGTTGGTTTTGCAACCTGTTGGCCTCCGTGGAATGATTATGAAAGTGTTTGTCTTTCTGGGATTGGAGAATTGACTTTTTTCTCCTCCAAAGATAGATAGATAGATAGATAGATAGATAGATAGATAATTTTTTTTTTTTTGTATGTGAAAATTATCAGAGACAGCTCCATCTTTTGCCCAGCCTGTGCTCTGCATCTTTAGGTAAACTGGTAGGATGTTCAAGGATTACTTTTTTCTGGGGTCCCCATACTTCCTAGGCAATGCAGTGGGTTGAAGTCAGTTTCTCCCTAGTCCCCTTCTTCAGTATGGGAATAATCTAATTTTTCCTTGAATAGCTGTTGTTGTTCACTTTCCCCCACAAAATTATGACAGCTTCTCAGTGCTACACCAAGAATAAGGGTCATAACACTCATTGAGAACACTGGACCCACATCCAACTGAAAGATGAAGTATATTCATTGATTCAGTATTCAAGGAAATGGCATCTGAGAACCTAATTGAAACTAATTTTTTAAAAAATTATAATAAATTAGCTGAATTTTGGTCACTTGAAAACTCTGAGGGAAAGAATATTTCTTTTCTTAACTGCAGGAAAGTAGATTCTAAATCTATTTAGACAAAAGGTTTTTTTATTCTTATATAATTACAAAGCAATAGCCATACAACAGAAAATCCACAAGAAATTTTGGTATGTAATTATCTTTGCTGATATCCTAAACTCACAATTTTGAAATCAGCAATTGGCCAGACTTAGAACTCCCTTAAGTGGACTTTTGGCAGCTTGCCACACTGGTAGAAAAGCCAGATGAGTAAATGGAAGATTCAAGTACTCTTACATGACAGAAGAGGACAATGCTTTCTCCTAGAATCACTATGGTCAGAAAAGAAAATAGATGAGCATACTTTTTATGTTATTACCACTCTTCCCTTTTACTACTCTTTTTATGTACTATATACATTTAATATGAAATCATGACTGATGCCAAACACAGGTAAGAACAATGAAAATTTAGAAGTACAACTTTGTAGTGTCTTGATATTACTGCACAAGAATTTTGGTATGCAGATATTTAAAAATGTCCATTTTCACAAAATTCCTTTTATTTATTTATTTTAGTAAAGGTTCTAACAGAACTTAGCAATGCTCTGCATTGGGCCTAACCTTGAAAATCACTGTCTAACTTCTGTCATCTAGTGGTCAGTGTACTTTGGAACAAAATGACTCTAATGATCATTACTCTCTTTCCAAGACAAGTAATAGCTTCAAAAAAAAAAAAAAAAAAAGGTCATGACTGTTAAAGCAACTTTTTTTTTTAAACATCTTTATTGAAGTATAATTGCTTTACAGTGGTGTGTTAGTTTCTGCTTTATAACAAAGTGAATCAGTTATACATATACATATGTTCCCATATCTCTTCCCTCTTGCATCTCCCTCCCTCCCACCCTCCCCATCCCACCCCTCTAGGTGGTCACAAAGCACCGAGTTGATCTCCCTGTGCTATGTGGCTGCTTCCCACTAGCTATCTATTTTACATTTGGCAGTGTATATATGTACATGACACTCTCTCACCCTGTCACATCTCACCCCTCCCCCTCCCCATATCCTCAAGTCCATTCTCTAGTAGGTCTGTGTCTTTATTCCCATCTTGCCACTAGGTTCTTCATGGCCTTTTTTTTTTTTTTTCCTTAGATTCCATATATATGTGTTAGCATACTGTATTTGTTTTTCTCTTTCTGACTTACTTCACTCTGTATGACAGACTCTAACTCCATCCACCTCATTACAAATACCTCCATTTCATTTCCTTTTATGGCTGAGTAATATTCCATTGTATATATGTGCCACATCTTCTTTATCCATTCATCTGATGATGGACACTTAGGTTGCTTCCATGTCCTGGCTATTGTAAATAGAGCTGCAATGAACATTTTGGTACGTGACTCTTTTTGAAGTATGGTTTTCTCAGGGTATATGCCCAGTAGTGGGGTTGCTGTGTCATATGGTAGTTCTATTTGTAGTTTTTTAAGGAACTTCCATACTGTTCTCCATAGTGACTGTATCAATTTACATTCCCACCAACAGTGCAAGAGGGTTCTCTTTCCTCCACACCCTCTCCAGCATTTACTGTTTCTAGATTTTTTGATGATGGCCATTCTGACCGGTGTGAGATGATATCTCATTGTAGTTTTGATTTGCATTTCTCTAATGATTAATGATGTTGAGCATTCTTTCATGTGTCTGTTGGCCATCTGTATATCTTCTTTGGAGAAATGTCTATTTAGGTCTTCTGCCCATTTTTGGATTAGGTTGTTCGTTTTTTTGCGATTGAGCTGCATGAGCTGCTTGTAAATCTTGGAGATGAATCCTTTGTCAGTTGCTTCATTTGCAAATATTTTCTCCCATTCTGAGGGTTGTCTTTTGGTCTTGTTTATGGTTTCCTTTGCTGTGCAAAAGCTTTTAAGTTTCATTAGGTCCCATTTGTTTATTTGTGTTTTTATTTCCATTTCTCTAGGAGCTGGGTCAAAAAGAATCTTGCTGTGATTTATGTCATAGAGTGTTCTGCCTATGTTTTCCTCTAAGAGTTTGATAGTGTCTGGCCTTACACTTAGGTCTTTAATCCATTTTGAGTTTATTTTTGTGTATGGTGTCAGGGAGTGTTCTAATTTCATACTTTTACATGCACCTGTCCAATTTTCCCAGCACCACTTATTGAAGAGGCTGTCTTTTCTCCACTGCATATGCTTGCCTCCTTTATCAAAGATAAGGTGACCATATGTGCGTGGGTTTATCTCTGGGCTTTCTATCCTGTTCCAATGATCTATATTTCTGTTTTTGTGCCAGTACCAAACTGTCTTGATTACTGTGGCTTTGTAATATACTGTGAAGTCAGGGAGCCTGATTCCTCCAGCTCCATTTTTCATTCTCAAGATTGCTTTGGCTATTTGGGGTCTTTTGTGTTTCCATACAAATTGTGAAATTTTTTGTTCTAGTTCTGTGAAAAATGCCAGTGGTAGTTTGATAGGGATTGCATTGAATCTGTAGATTGCTTTGGGTAGTAGAGTCATTTTCACAATGTTGATTCTTCCAATCCAAGAACATGGTATATCTCTCCATCTATTTGTATCACCTTTAATTTCTTTCATCAGTGTCTTATAATTTTCTGCATACAGGTCTTTTGTCTCCTTAGGTAGGTTTATTCCTAGATATTTTATTCTTTTTGTTGCAATGGTAAACGGGAGTGTTTTCTTAATTTCACTTTCAGATTTTTCATCATTAGTGTATAGAAATGCAAGAGATTTCTGTGCATTAATTTTGTATCCTGCTAATTTACCAAATTCATTGATTACCTCTGGTAGTTTTCTGGTAGCATCTTTAGGATTCTCTCTGTATAGTATCATGTCATCTGCAAACAGTGACAGCTTTACTTCTTCTTTTCCGATTTGGATTCCTTTTATTTCTTTTCCCTCTCTGATTGCTGTGGCTAACACTTCCAAAACTATGTTGAATAATAGTGGTGAGAGTGGGCAACCTTGTCTTGTTCCTGATCTTAGTGGAAATGGTTTCAGTTTTTCACCATTGAGGACAATGTTGGCTGTGGGTTTGTCATATATGGCCCTTATTATGTTGAGGAAAGTTCCCTCTATGCCTATTTTCTGCAGGGCTTTTATCATAAATGGGTGTTGAATTTTGTCGAAAGCTTTCTCTGCATCTATTGAGATGATCATATGGTTTTTCTCTTTCAATTTGTTAATATGGTGTATCACGTTGATTGATTTCCGTATATTGAAGAATCCTTGCATTCCTGGGATAAACCCCACTTGATCATGGTGTATGATCCTTTTAATGTGCTGTTGGATTCTGTTTGCTAGTATTTTGTTGAGGATTTCTGCATCTATGTTCATCAGTGATATTGGCCTGTAGTTTTCTTTCTTTGTGACATCTTCGTCTGGTTTTGGTATCAGGGTGATGGTGGCCTCGTAGAATGAATTGGGGAGTGTTCCTCCCTCTGCAATATTTTGGAAGAGTTTCAGAAGGATAGGTGTTAGCTCTTCTCTAAATGTTTGATAGAATTCACCTGTGAAGCCATCTGGTCCTGGTCTTTTGTTTGTTGGAAGGTTTTTAATCACAGTTTCAATTTCAGTGCTTGTGATTGGTCTGTTCATATTTTCTATTTCTTCCTGGTTCAGTCTCGGCAGGTTGTGCATTTCTAAAAATCTGTCCATTTCTTCCAGGTTGTCCATTTTATTGGCATAGAGTTGCTTGTAGTAATCTCTCATGATCATTTGTATTTCTGCAGTGTCAGAGGTTACTTCTCCTTTTTCATTTCTAATTCTATTGATTTGAGTCTCCTCCCTTTTTCTCTTGATGAGTCTGGCTAATGGTTTATCAATTTTGTTTATCTTCTCAAAGAACCAGCTTTTAGTTTCATTGTTTTTTGCTATTGTTTCCTTCATTTCTTTTTCATTTATTTCTGATCTGATCTTTATGATTTCTTTCCTTCTGCTAGCTTTGGGGTTTTTTTGTTCTTCTTTCTCTAATTGCTTCAGGTGAAAGGTTAGGTTGTTTATTCGAGATGTTTCCTGTTTCTTGAGGTAGGCTTGTATTGCTATAAACTTCCGTCTGAGCACTTCTTTTGCTGCGTCCCATAGGTTTTGGGTCCTCGTGTCTCCATTGTCGTTTGTTTCTAGGTATTTTTTGATTTCCCCTTTGATTTCTTCAGTGATCACTTCGTTATTAAGTAGTGTACTGTGTAGCCTCTGTGTGTTTGTATTTTTTACAGATCTTTTCCTGTAATTGATATCTAGTCTCATAGCGTTGTGGTCGGAAAAGATACTTGATACGATTTCAATTTTCTTAAATTTACCAAGGCTTGATTCGTGACCCAAGATATGATCTATCCTGGAGAATGTTTCATGGGCACTTGAGAAAAATGTGTATTCTGTTGTTTGGGGTGGAATGTCCTATAAATATCAATTAAGTCCATCTTGTTTAATGTATCATTTAAAGCTTGTGTTTCCTTATTTATTTTCATTTTGGATGATCTGTCCATTGGTGAAAGTGGGGTGTTAAAGTCCCCTACTATGATTGTGTTGCTGTCAATTTCCCCTTTTATGGCTGTTAGTATTTGCCTTATGTATTGAGGTGCTCCTATGTTGGGTGCGTAAATATTTACAATTGTTATACCTTCCTCTTGGATCGATCCCTTGATCATTATATAGTGTCCTTCCTTGTCTCTTGTAATAGTCTTTATTTTAAAGTCTATTTTGTCTGATATGAGAATTGCTACTCCAGCTTTCTTTTGATTTCCATTTGCATGGAATATCTTTTTCCATCCCCTCACTTTCAGTCTGTATGTGTCTCTAGGTCTGAAGTGGGTCTCTTGTAGACAGCATATATATGGGTCTTGTTTTTGTATCCATTCAGCCAGTCTGTGTCTTTTGGTGGGAGCATTTAATCCATTTACATTTAAGGTAATTATCAATATGTATGTTCCTATTCCCATTTTCTTAATTGTTTTGGGTTTGTTATTGTAGGTGTTTTCCTTCTCTTGTGTTTCTTGCCTAGAGAAGTTCCTTTAGCATTTGTTGTAAAGCTGGTTTGGTGGTGCTGAACTCTCTCAGCTTTTGCTTGTCTGTAAAGGTTTTAATTTCTCCATCAAATCTGAATGAGATACTTGCTGGGTAGAGTAACCTTGGTTGTAGGTTTTTCTCCTTCATCACTTTAAGTATATCCTGCCACTCCTTTCTGGCTTGCAGAGTTTCTGCTGAAAGATCAGCTGTTAACCTTATGGGGATTCCCTTGTGTGTTATTTGTTGTTTTCCCTTGCTGCTTTTAATATGTTTTCTTTATATTTAATTTTTGACAGTTTGATTAATATGTGTCTTGGCGTGTTTCTCCTTGGATTTATCCTGTATGGGACTCTCTGTGCTTCCAGGACTTGATTAACTATTTCCTTTCCCATATTAGGGAAGTTTTCAACTATAATCTCTTCAAATATTTTCTCAGTCCCTTTCTTTTCCTCTTCTTCTTCTGGGACCCCTATAATTCGAATGTTGGTGCGTTTAATGTTGTCCCAGAGGTCTCTGAGACTGTCCTCAGTTCTTTTCATTCTTTTTTCTTTATTCTGCTCTGCAGTAGTTATTTCCACCATTTTATCTTCCAGGTCACTTATCCGTTCTTCTGCCTCAGTTATTCTGCTATTGATCCCATCTAGAGTATTTTTAATTTCATTTATTGTGTTTTTCATCGTTGCCTCATTCCTCTTTAGTTCTTCTACATCCTTGTTAAATGTTTCTTGCATTTTGTCTATTCTATTTCCAAGATTTTGGATCATCCTTACTATCATTATTCTGAATTCTTTTTCAGGTAGACTACCTATTTCCTCTTCATTTGTTAGGTCTGGTGTGTTTTGAACCTGCTCCTTCATCTGCTGTGTGTTTTTCTGTCGTCTCATTTTGCTTATCTTACTGTGTTTGGGGTCTCCTTTTCACAGGCTGCAGGTTCGTAGTTGCCGTTGTTTTTGGTATCTGTCCCCAGTGGGTAAGGTTGGTTCAGTGGGTTGTGTAGGCTTCCTGGTGGAGGGAACTAGTGCCTGTGTTCTGGTGGATGAGGCTGGATCTTGTCTTTCTGGTGGGCACGTCCACATCTGGTGGTGTATTTTGGGGTGTCTGTGGCCTTATTATGGTTTTAGACAGCCTCTCTGCTAATGGATGGGGCTGTGTTCCTGTCTTGCTAGTTGTTTGGCATAGGGTGACCAGCACTGTAGCTTGCTGGTCATTGAGTGAAGCTGGGTCTTGATGTTGAGATGGAGATCTCTGAGAGATTTTCGCCGTTTGGTATTATGTGGAGCTGGGAGGTCTCTTGTGGACCAGTGTCCTGAAGTTGGCTCTCCCACCTCAGAGGCACAGCCCTGATGCCTGGCTGGAGCACCAAGAGCCTTTCATCCCCACAGCTCAGAGTAAAAGGGAGAAAAAAATAGAAAGAAAGAAAGAGGAAAAAATATAGTGAAGTAAAATAAAGCTATTATAAAGCAAAGCTATACAGACAAAATCTAACATGGAAGCATACACATACACACTCACAAAAAGAGGAAAAGGGGAGAAAATAATCTATCTTGCTCCCAAAGTCCACCACCTCAATTTGGGATGATTCGTTGTCTATTCAGGTATTCCACAGATGCAGGGTACATCAAGTTGACTGTGGAGATTTCATCCGCTTCTCCTGAGGCTGCTGGGAGAAATTTCCCTTTCTCTTCTTTGTTCGCACAGCTCCTGGGATTCAGCTTTGGATTTGAACCTGCCTCTGTGTGTAGGTTGCCTGAGGATGTCTGTTCTTCGCTCAGACCGGACAGGGTTAAAGGGGCAGCTGATTTGGTGGCTCTGGCTCACTCAGGCCCGGGGGGAGGGAGGGGTACAGATGCGGGCGAACCTGCGGCGGCAGAGGCTGGTGTGACGTTGCTCCAGCCTGAGGCGTGCCGTGCGTTCTCCCGGGGAAGTTGTTGCTGGATCACGGGACCCTGGCAGTGGCGGGCTGCACAGGCTCCCGGGAGGAGAGGTGGGGATAGTGACCTGTGCTCACACACAGGCTTCTTGGTGGCGGCAGCAGCAGCCTTGGCGTCTCATGCCCGTCTCTGGGGTCCGCGCTGATAGCCGCAGCTCGTGCCCGTCTCTGGAGCTCCTTTAAGCAGCGCTCTTAATCCCCGCTCCTCGCGCACCAGGAAACAAAGGGGCAAGTAAAAGTCTCTTGTCTCTTCGGCAGCTCCAGACTTCTCCCGGACTCCCTCCCGGCTAGCTGTGGTGCGCTAACCCCTTCAGGCTGTGTTCATGCTGCCAACCCCAGTCCTCTCCCTGGGATCCGACTGAAGCCCGAGCCTCAGCTCCCAGCCCCCCGCCCGCCCCAGCGGGTGAGCAGACAAGCCTCTCAGGCTGGTGAGTGCTGGTCGGCACCGATCCTCTGTGCGGGAATCTCTCCGCTTTGCCCTCCGCACCCCTGTTGCTGTGCTCTCCTCCGTGGCTCTGAAGCTTCCCCCCTCTGCCACCCGCAGTCTCCGCCCGTGAAGGGGCTTCTAGTGTGTGGAAACCTTTCCTCCTTCACAGCTCCCTCCCACTGGTGCAGGTCCCGTCCCTATTCTTTTGTCTCTGTTATTTCTTTTTTCTTTTGCCTTACCAAAGTACGTGGGGAGTTTCTTGCCTTTTGGGAGGTCTGACGTTTTCTGCCAGCGTTCAGTGGGTGTTCTGTAGGAGCAGTTCCACGTGTAGATGTATTTCTAATGTATCTGTGGGAAGGAAGGTGATCTCCGCGTCGTACTCTTCCGCCATCTTCTCGACTTTTAAAGCAACTTTAAATGTATAACCCATAAACAAAACCAAAATAGCTAATATACCAAAGTACTTTAATACATCTAATGCATGTTAATATTTTGTAATACGTTTATCTTTACACATTCACATTCTTGAGCATTCTAAATGACTCAATTTAATGAAGTTAATCTCAGGCAGAGTTGAAAAGAAACAATTCATACTTAAGTATGAAGGGACTAATAACCTCCACATCACTCACCCCCATCCCCCAAATCTCATGGGGTTTTTCATAACATTTTTTTCAAGTTATGTTCCTTTTTAAAATTTTAGAAAATGTAAGCCTTTTTATTCTTCTTACACCAAATGACCAAAATATAAAATCAAGTTATTGGAATTAAAATGGTAACAATCAGTATTAGATATCCACGTATTTTAGTATTCCAAAGACCTACATGTGCAATGATTCCCAGCTGGCACATGAGGCCATGTGAGAGTCACTGCAGACAAGGTCATAGCTCAGGCCACCCCAGTGGAGCTGCACTGGTAATAGGAGGAATGGTGAGATAGATTTCTGGGCCCAACATCAAGGAAGATCAGGCGAACACATAAAAATTAAAAATAAAAAGAAAGGAGGAAAAAGAAGCTTTCAAACACAAGCAAGCTAGAAAGAGACAGGGAGACCTAGTCAAGAGGCTCACTCCCTCTGCCTTAAAGAACTGAGAAAGAAAAAAAGCATAAAAAGAATAAAATCCAACCTCCATAGTTTTTTATGAGAAACAATATAGGGTATTGTCTCTCAGAGCCAGAATACAAGGATTTAGGACTCAAGGGAGGAAGTGGAGTGGCTCCTCTTACTATCACACCTACCAACATTAACCCATCTTTGCAACTCTGAGAGCTGCCAGTGGGAGATAAGTGGATAATGCTGCCACAAGGTGACACAACTATTATTCCATTGCACTGGAAGATGAGACTGCCACTTGGCTTCCTCATGTCACTGAGGCAGGAGACAAATGGGTTGTACTGCCAATGGGGGAAAGGAGAGCTATGTCTGGAACCCAAGGGATTCTCTGAGGTGTCTCATAGTACTCCATGCCGAGTAGAAAGGTTAGTAGAAAATTACAGCTACCAAGAAAAATGGCACAACTGCTGGGAGTGCAGATCCTTCCGTGATGAAGATCTTGGTCACCTGTCAGGTAGAAAACCCCAACGAGCTGAAGTTCTAGTGAAGGCCAAGGAAATATGGAATGGGTAGAAGCAGAAGTTATAAATACTAGCTAAGGCCATGTGACCAGTCACAGAAAAGAGGACAGAGCAGCTAAATATATCATCTCCTTCCTTTTGCTGGTATGTGTTTATATAGAGAGAGTAAGCATTTTCCTTTCTTTCCTCCTTCTTATTTTATACAAGTTTTATTGGAGGTTAATTATACCTTTTTGTAAGAGAATTTTCAAATGGTACTATGATTGATTTGGGGGGAGTAATCTACATAGTCCAGTGACAGATAACTGACTGCTAAGACTTCGTGTCTCCTAATTTTGTGGAGAGGGTGGGTGCATCAATTGCAAATAAGATAGTTACATGTCATTAAGTAGAAAAATGGAGTTGGTTGGTGGCCACATAGAGCTCACAAAGGTGTAGCAGGTATATTGATGGTGCCAGTGGTTCAATTATTGTCTCTCAGTTCCAACTTGTCCTTTAACTGGCATACCCATTCTGCTTTTGCCAGCTGGCTGTTAGCTCTGCCAATAAAGGATGCTAGAAGGAAACTGCAAACTGAAGAGGAAGAGTGACTGACTACTCCTTCTTATGTTCTCATTTCTCACAGCTACATTCCAACAATTTCTTTACCCTGACAGTGGCGGTTCTTTCCCATAGCAGCAGCTGAACCCAGTTTGCAGTTTTCCCAACACGAGCAGAACCCCAGGTACACTGTGCCAGCTCCATACACTACCCCCAAAGACCTTACCTCCAGGCCTAGAAACACCACCATTGACCATTTGGCAATCCCTCTTCAGAAATCTGAGACCCAACCACACGGGGACCCTTCCCTAAGATTCTATGTTTTAATAATTCAAACTTGTACTCTTTGTTCCCTCAGCCTGTGGAAACTACAGTTGTTACCCCCATGATACTTGAAACAGCAGTTCTCAAACTGTGGTCCCAGGATCAGCAACATCAGCATCTCCTGGGAACTGGTTAGAAATGCAGATTCTCATGCACCACCCAACCTACTGAGTCAGTGGCTCAGATGGGGTGAGCAGGAATCTGTTTAGCACTCCAGTTGACCCTGATGCATGCTGAAATCTGGGAATCACTGCCCACTGCCTTAGAGTTCTCACTTCACTCTTTTGGTTGCCTAGTTAACAGTATAGTTAACTATTCCTTATATTAAATTCTCTGTTTAAATAACTGGTGTGTGATACACTAATACTGTAGCATTCTAACAAATGTTTAAAGTAGTTATCAACACTAATCCTTCTTAAACTCTTCCAAAAAAATAGAAGAAAAGGGAACATTTCCCAACTCATTTATATGAGGCCACCATTACCAAAGCCAGACAGAGATGTCACAAGAAAAGACCTATATTCCTTATGAATATAGATGCAAAAATCCTTAAAAAGAAAAAAAATTTCATTGAATCCAGCAACATATTAAAGGGTTTGTACAACATGACCAAGTGGGAATTATCCCAGTAATGCAAGGGTGGATCAACATGTGAAAATCAACCAATGCAATATACTACAAAATAGAATGAAGAAAAAAAAAAAACAAAACCCACAATCAACTCAATGCAGAAAAAGCATTTGACAGAATCCAACATCCTTTTATAATAAAACAAACAAACAACAACAACAAAAAAACACTCAACAAACTAGGAATAGAGGGGAACTTCCCACAACATGTTAAAGGGCATCTATGAAAAACCTACAACTAATCACTCAAAGGCAAAAAGCTGAAAGCTTTCCTCCTAAGATAAGGAAGAAGACAGAAAACAAAGATATACTGGAAGTTCTAGCCAGAAAATTAGGCAAGAAAAATAAATAAAAGACATCCATATTGGAAAGGAAGAAAACTATCTCTACTTGGAGATGACATGATCTAATATATAGAAAATCCTAACGAATAACACACACACACAAACACACACACCCAAAAAACTACTGGAGCTAATAAATTCAACAAAGTTGTAGGATACACAATCAACACGCAAAAATCAGATGCATTTCTATATACTAGCAATTAACAATTTAAAAATGAAATTAAATGTAAAGACATCCATGTTCATTGGTGGGAAGGCTTAATATTGTTAAGATGATAATACTACATCAGAAGTGATCTACAAGTTCAATGCAATCCCTAGCAAATACCAACTACCTTCCCCACCCCTGCCCAAAATGGAAAAGCTGCTTTTAAAATTCATGTGGAATTGCAAGGGACACTGACTAGTCAAAATAATCTTTAAGAAGAACAAAGTTGGAGAACTCACACTTTCTGATATAAAAATTTACTATGATAAAGCAACAGTAATCAAAACCGTGAGGTATTGGCATAAGGACAGACATGTAGACCAAAAGAATTGAGTTGAAAATTCAGAAATAGACCCACACTTCACTGTTCACTGAATATTCAACAGGGTTACCAAGACCATTCAATGGGGAAAGAATCTTCAACAAGTAATGCTAAGATCACTAAATACTCATGTGCAAAAAAGAATGACGTTGAAATCTTACCTCATACCACATACAAAAGTAAATTCAAGAAGGGGAAAGAACTAAATGTAAAAGGGCAAACTATAAAACTCTTAGAAGAAAACATATGGGTAGGAGGGACCTTCAAGATGGCAGAGGAGTAAGATGTGGAGATCACCTTCCTCCCCATAAATACATCAGAAATGCATCTACATGTGGAACACCTCCTATAGAACACCTACTGAACGCTGGCAGAAGACCTCAGACTTACCAAAAGGCAAGAAAATCCGCATGTACCTGGGTAGGGCGAAAGAAAAAAGAAAAAAGAGACAAAAGAATAGGGATGGGACCTCACCTCTGGTAGGGAGCTGTGAAGGAGGAAGTTTCCACATACTAGGAAGACCCTTCACTGGCGGAGACGGGAGGTGTGCAGGGGGGAAGCTTCAGAGCCATGGAGGAGAGCGCAGCAACAGGGGTGCAGAGGGCAAAGTGGAGAGATTCCCATACAGTGGATTGGTGCCAACCAGCACTCACCAGCCCAAGAGGCTTGTCTGCTCACCCGCTGGGACAGGAGGGGGTTGGGAGCTGAGGCTTTGGCTTCGGAGGTCAGATCCCAGGGAGAGGACTGGGGTTGGCTGTGTGAACACAGCGTGAAGGGGGCTAGTGCACAAGAGCTAGATAGGAGGGAGTCTGGGAAAAAGGCTGGAACTGCCTAAGAGGCAAGAGACCATTGTTTCAGGGTACATGAGGAGAGGGGATTCAGAGCACCACCTAAATGAGCTCCAGAGATGGGCGCAGGCCACGGCTATCAGGGCGGACACCAGAGATGGGCATGAAACGCTAAGGCTGCTGCTGCAGCCACCAAGAAGCCTGTGTACAAGCACAGGTCACTATCCACACCTCCCCTCCCAAGAGCCTGTGTACCCTGCCACTGCCAGGGTCCCGTGATCCAGGGACAACTTCCCCGGGAGAACACATGGCACGCCTCAGGCTCTTGTAACATCACGCTGGCCTCTGTCGCTGCAGGCTTACCCTGCATTCGCACCCCTCCGTCCCCCGCCCACTGGCCTGAGCCAGAGCCCCTTAATCAGCTGTTCCTTTAACCCCATCCTGTCTGGGAGGGAACAGACGCCCTCAGGAGACCTACATGCAAAGCTGAACCCCAGGAGCTGTGCAAACAAAGAAGAGAAAGGGACATTTCTCCCAGCAGCCTCAGGAGCAGTGGACTAAATCTCCACAAACAACCTGATGTACCCTGCATCTCTGGAATACCTGAATAGACAATGAATCAACCCAAAATTGAGGCGGTGGACTTTGGGAGCAACTGTAGACTTGGGGTTTGCTTTCTGCATCTAATTTTTTTCTGGATTTATGTTTATCTTAGTTTAGTATTTAGAGTTTATTATCATTGGTTGATTTGTTTATTGATTTAGTTGCTCTCTTCCTCCTCCTTTTTTTAGTATAGTTTTTAGGGCTTGTTATCATTGGCGGATTTGTTTTTAGGTTTGGTTGCTCCCTCCCTCCCTCCCTTTTCTTCTGAGCCGTGTGGCTGACATGGTCTTGGTGCTCCGGCCAGGTGTCAGGCCTGTGCCTCTGAGTTGGGAGAGCCGAGTTCAGGACATTGGTCCACCAGAGACCTCCCAGTTCCACATAATATCAAACGGCGAAAGTTCTCCCAGAGATCTCCATCTCAATGCTAAGACTCAGCTCTACTCAATGACCAACAAGCTACAGTGCTGGACACCCTATGCTAAACAACTAGCAAGACATGAACACAACACCACCCATTAGCAGAGAGGCTGCCTAAAATCATAATTTCAGACACCCCAAAACACACCACCAGACGTGGACCTGCCTATCAGAAAGACAAGATCCAGCCTCATCCACCAGAACACAGGCACTAGTCCCCTCCACCAGGAAGCCTACACAACCCACTGAACCAAGCTTAGCCACTGGGGGCAGACACCAAAAACAACGGAAACCACGAACCTGCAGCCTGCGAAAAGGAGACCCCAAACACAGTAAGTTGAGCAAAAGGAGAAGACAAAGAAACACACAGCAGATGAAGGAGTAAGGTAAAAACCCACCAGACCAAACAAACGAAGAGGAAACAGTCAGTCTATCTGAAAAAGAATTCAGAGTAATGATAGTAAAGATGATCCAAAATCTTGGAAATAGAATGGAGAAAATACAAAAAACGTTTAACAAGCAACTAGAAGAATTAAAGAGCAAATAAACAATGATGAACAATACAATAAATGAAAATAAAAGTTCTCTAGAAGGAATCAATAGCAGAATAACTGAAGAAGAAGAACGGATAAGTGACCTGGAAGATAAAATTATGGAAATAACTACTGCAGAGCAGAATAAAGAAAAAAGAATGAAAAGAATTGAAGACAGACTCAGAGACCTCTGGGACAACATTAAATGCACCAACATTCAAATTATAGGGGTCCAGGAAGAAGAAGAGAAAAAGAAAGGGACTGAGAAAATATTTGAAGAGATTATAGTTGAAAACTTCCCTAATATGGGAAAGGAAATAATCAAGTCCAGGAAGCACAGAGAGTCCCATACAGGACAAATCCAAGGAGAAACAGACCAAGACACATATTAATCAAACTATCAAAAATTAAATACAAACAAAAAATATTAAAGGCAACAAGGGAAAAGCAACAAATAACATACAAGGAAATCCCCATCAGGTGAACAGCTGATCTTTCAGCAGAAACTCTGCAAACCAGAAGGGAGTGGCAGGGCATATTTAAAGTGATGAAGGGAAAAACCTACAACCAAGATTACTCTACCCGGCCAGGATCTCATTCAGATTTGACAGAGAAATTAAAACCTTTACAGACAAGCAAAAGCTAAGAGAATTCAGCATGACCAAACCAGTTTTACAACACATGCTAAAGGAACTTCTCTAGGCAGGAAACACAAGAGAAGGAAAAGACCTACAATAACAAACCCAAAACAATTAAGATAATGGTAATAGGAACATACACATCGATAATTACTTTAAATGTAAATGGATTAAATGCTCCAACCAAAAGACACAGACTGGCTGAATGGATACAAAAACAAGACCTGTATATATGCTGTTTACAAGAGACCCGCTTCAGACCTAGGGACACATACAGATTAAAAGTGAGGGGATGGAAAAAGATATTCCATGCAAATGGAAATCAAAAGAAAGCTGGAGGGCTTCCCTGGTGGCGCAGTGGTTGAGAATCTGCCTGCCAATGCAGGGGACACGGGTTCGAGCCCTGGTCTGGGAAGATCCCACATGCCGCGAAGCAACTGGGCCCGTGAGCCACAACTACGGAGCCTGCGCGTCTGGAGCCTGTGCTCCGCAACAAGAGAGGCGACGATAGTGAGAGGCCTGTGCACCGCGATGAAGAGTGGCCCCACTTGCCGCAACTGGAGAAAGCCCTCACACAGAAACGAAGACCCAACATAGTGAAAAATAAATAAATAAATAAATAAATAAATAAATAAATAAATAAATAAATAAAATCTTATCTTATTAAAAAAAATTTAAAAAAAAAGCTGGAGTAGCAATTCTCAGATCAGACAAAATAGACTTTAAAACAAAGACTATTACAAGAGACAAAGAAGGACACTACATAACGATCAAGGGATCAACCCAAGAAGATATAACAATTGTAAATATTTATGCACCAACATAGGAGAACCTCAATACATAAGGCAAATGCAAACAGCCATAAAAGGGGAAATCAACAGTAACACAATCATAGCAGGGGACTTCAACACCTCACTTTCACCAATGGACAGATCATCCAAAATGAAAATAAATAAGGAAACACAAGCTTTAAGTGATACATTAAAACAAGATGGACTTAATATTTATAGGACATTCCATCCCAAAACAATAGAATACACTTTCTTCTCAAGTGCTCATGGAACATTCTCCAGGATAGATCATATCTTGGGTCACAAATCAAGCCTTGGTAAATTTAAGAAAATTGAAATCATATCAAGTATCTTTTCTGACCACAACGCTATGAGACTAGATATCAATTACAGGAAAAAATCTGTAAAAAATACAAACAGATGGAGGTTAAACAATACACCACTTAATAAACAAGAGATCACTGAAGAAATCAAAGAGGAAATCAAAAAATACCTAGAAACAAATGACAATGAAAACACAACGACCCAAAACCTATGGGATGCAGCAAAAGCAGTTCTAAGAGGGAAGATTATAGCAATACAATCCTACCTTAACAAGAAACATCTCAAATAAACAACCTAACCTTACACCTAAAGCAATTGGAAAAAGAACAAAAAAAATGTCCCTAAGTTAGCAGATTGAAGGAAATCATAAAGATCAGATCAGAAATAAATGAAAAAGAAATGAAGGAAGCAATAGCAAAGATCAATAAAACTCAAAAGCTGGTTCTTTGAGAAGATAAACAAAAATTAATAAACCATTAGCCAGACTAATCAAGAAAAAAAGGGAGACGTCTCAAATCAACAGAATTAGAAAGAAAAAGAAGTAACAACTGGCACTGCCGAAATACAAAGGATCATGAGAGATTTCTACAAGCAACTATATATGTCAATAAAGTGGACAACCTGGGGGCTTCCCTGGTGGCACAGTGGTTAAGAATCTGCCTGCCAATGCAGGGGACACAGGTTCGAGCCCTGGCCCCGGAGGATCCCACATGCCACGGAACAACTAAGCCCGTGTGCCACAACTACTGAGCCTGCGCCCTAGAGCCCACAAGCCACAGCTACTGAGCCCACGTGCCATAACTACTGAGCCTGCACTCTAGAGCCCGCGAGCCACAACTACTGAGCCCACGTGCCACAACTGCTGAAGCTCGTGCTCCTGGAGCCCGTGCTCCGCAACAAGAGAAGCCACTGCAATGAGAAGCCCAGGCACTGCCCCGCTCGCCGCAACTAGAGAAAGCCCACGCACAGCAACGAAGACCCAACGTAGCCAAAAATAAAATAAATGAAATAATTAAAAAAAAAAAAAGGACAACCTGGAAGAAATGGACAAATTCTTAGAAAAGCACAACTTTCTGAGACTGAACCAGGAAGAAATAGAAAATATCAACAGACGAATCACAAGCAGTGAATTTGGAACTGTGATTAAAAATCTTCCAACAAACAAAAGCCCAGGATCAGATGGCTTCACAGGTGAATTCTATCAAACATTTAGAGAAGAGCTAACACCTATCCTTCTGAAACTCTTCCAAAATATTGCAGAGGGAGGAACACTCCTAAACTCATTCAATGAGGCCACCATCACCCTGATACCAAAACCAGACAAAGATGTCACAAAGAAAGAAAACTACAGGCCAATATCACTGATGAACACAGATGCAAAAATCCTCAACAAAATACTAGCAAACAGAATCTAGCAGCACATTTAAAGGATTATACACCATGATTCAGTGGGGTTTATCCCAGGAATGCAAGGATTCTTCAATATACGCAAATTAATCAATGTGATAAACCATTATAACAAATTCAAACAGAAAAACCATATGATCATCTCAACAGATGCAGAAAAAGCTTTCAACAAAATTCAACACCCATTTATGATAAAAACCCTCCAGAAAGTAGGCATAGAGGGAACTTTCCTCAACATAATAAAGGCCATATATGACAAACCAACAGCCAACATCATTCTCAATGGTGAAATATTGAAACCATTTCCTCTAAGATCAGGAACAAGACAAGGTTTTCCACTCTCACCACTATTATTCAACATAGTTTTGGAAGTTTTAGCCACAGAAATCAGAGAAGAAAAAGAAATAAAAGGAATCCAAATTAGAAAAGAAGAAGTAAAGCTGTTGTTGTTTGCAGATGACATGATACTATACATAGAGAATCCTAAAGATGCTGCCAGAAAACTACCAGAGGTAATCAATGAATTTGGTAAAGTAGTAGGATACAAAATTAATGCACAGAAATCTCTTGCATTCCTATACACTAATGATGGAAAATCTGAAAGAGAAATTAAGGAAACAGTCCCATTTACCATTGCAACAAAAAGAATAAAATACCTAGGAATAAACCTACCTAAGGACACAAAAGACCTGTATGCAGAAAACTGTAAGACACTGATGAAAGAAATTAAAGATGATACAAATAGATGGAGAGATGTACCATGTTTCTTGGATTGGAAGAATCAACATTGTGAAAATGACTCTACTATCCTAAGCGATCTACAGATTGAATGCAATCCCTATCAAACTACCAATGGCATTTTTCACAGAACTAGAGCAAAAAATTTCACAATTTGTATGGAAACACAAAGGACCCCAAATAGTCAAAGCAGTATTGAGGAAAAAAAACGGAGCTGGAGGAATCAGACTCCCTGACTTCAGACTATACTACAAAGCTACAGTAATCAAGACAATGTGGTACTGGCACAAAAACAGAAATATAGATCAATGGAACACGATAGAAAGCCCAGAGAGAAACCTATGCACCTATGTTCAACTAATCTACGACAAAGGAAGCAAGGATATACAGTGGAGAAAAGACAGTCTCTTCAGTAAGTGGTGTTGGGAAAACTGGCCAACTATATGTAAAAGAATGAAATTAGAACACTCCCTAACACCATACACAAAAATAAACTCAAAATGGATTAGAGACCTAAATGTAAGACCAAACACTATAAACCTCTTAGAGGAAAACATAGGAAGAACACTCTTTGACATAAATCACAGCAAGATCTTGTTTGATCCACTTTCTAGAGTAATGGAAATAAAATAAAAAACAAACAAATGGGACCTAATGAAACTTGAAGTCTTTTGCAAAGCAAAGGAAACTACAAACAAGACAAAAAGACAACCATCAGACTGGGAGAAAATATTTATTAACGAATCAACTGACAAAGGGTTAATCCCCAAAATTTTCAAGCAGCTCATGCAGCTCAATATCAAAAAAACAAACAACCCAATCCAAAACTGGGCAGATCTAAACAGACATTTCTCCAGAGAAGACATATAGATGGCCAAGAAGCACATGAAAAGCTGCTCAACATCACTAATCATTAGAGAAATGCAAATCAAAACTACAATGAGGTATCATCTCCTCACACTAGTTAGAATAGGCATCATCAGAAAATCTACAAACAATAAATGCTGGAGAGGGTGTGGAGAAAAGGGAACCCTCTTGCACTGTTGGTGGGAATGTAAATTGATACAGCCATGATGGAGAACAGTACGGAGGTTCCTTAAAAAACAAAAAACAGAATTACCATATAAGCCAGCAATCCCACAACTGGGCATAAACCCAGAGAAAACCATAATTCAAAAAGACATATGCACCCCAATGTTCATTGCAGCACTATTTACAATAGCCAGGTCATGGAAGTGACCTAAGTTTCCATCGACAGACGATGTGGCACATATATACAATGGAATATTACTTGGCCATAAAAAGAAACGAAATTGAGTTATTTGTAGTGAGGTGGATGGACCTAGTCTGTCATACAGAGTGAAGTAAGTCAGAAAGAGAAAAACAAATACCGTATGCTAACAGATATATATGGAATAAAAAAAAAAATTCTGAAGAACCTAGGGGCAGGACAGGAATGAAGATGCAGACGTAGAGAACGGACTTGAGGACATGGGGAGGGGGAAGGGTAAGCTGGGACGAAGTGAGAGAGTGGCATGGACTTATATATACTACCAAATGTAAAATAGCTAGTGGGAAGCAGCTGCATAGCACAGGGAGATCAGCTCGGTGCTTTGTGTCCACCTACAGGGGTGGGATAGGGAGGGTGGGAGGGAGATGCAAGAGGGAGGGGATATGGGGATATACATATGCATATAGCTGATTCACTTTGTTATACAGCAGGAACTAACACACCATTGTAAAACAATTATACTCCAATAAAGATTTAAAAAAAAAAAAAAAGACAACCACAAATGGTGTGGGGCACTGGATAACTACATGAAAAAGGATAAATTAGGACTTCTATCTCACACCATATACAAAAAATTTACCCAAAATGGATCAAAGACCTAAATGTAGGAGATAAAACTATAAAACTCTTAGAAGGGAAAAATAGTTGTAAACCTTCATGACCTTGGATTAGTCAATGGTTTCTCAAATATGCCACCAAAAGCACAATTGACAAAAAAATAAACTGGACTTTATCAAAATTTGTGCATGAGAGGACACTATCTAGAAAGTAAGAAGAAAAGCCACAGAATGAGAGAAAATATTTATAAACAGTATATCTGATATAAGTCTACATCCAGAATATATAAAGATCACTTACAACCCAACAACAAAAGACAATCCATTTTAAAAATGGGCAAAGGATTTGAATACACATTTCTGCAAAGAGAATATTCAAATGGCCAGCAAGCACATGAAAAGATTTTGGAGATAATAAGGATGGCTAAACAATATTATGACTATACTAAAAAACACTGAATTGTACCTTTCAAATGGTTAAAATGGTAACTTTTAAGATGTGTGAAAAAAGAAAAAAAAAAGAAAACATATGGATAAGTTCATTACACCTTGGATTTGATAACAGATTCTTAGATAATGACACCATACAAAACACCAAAAAGAAAAAAAGCTGATAAACTGGACCTAATCAACACAAACTTTTGTGCATCAAAGGACACCATAAAGAAACAGAAAAGCCAACTCACAGAATGGGAGAAAATATTTGCAAATCATACATCTGATAAGAGTCTAGTGTCCGGAATATATAAAGAACTCTTACAACTCAACAAGAGAACAAACATCTTGATTCAAAAATAGGCAAAGGACTTGAATAGACATTTCTCCAAAGAAAAGATACAAATGGCAAATAAGCACACAAAAAGATGCTCAACATCATCATCAATCATTAGGGAAATGCAAATCAAAACCACAATGAGATACCACGCTAAACTCACTAGGATATCTATAAACAACAACAGCAAAACAGAAAATAACAAATGTTGGCAAGGATACAGAGAAATTGAAGCCTTCTTACATTACTGATGGGAATGTAAAATGTGCAGCTCTGTGCCGGTTGCTCAGATGGCTAATCATAGTTACTACGTGACCTAGCAACCCCACTCCCTGACATATACCTAGGAGGACAGGTTCACACAAAAACTTGGACAAGAATGTTTTATGGCAGCATTATTCATAATAACCTAAAAGTGAAAACAATCCAAATGCCAACTGACATTTGATTGATACATTATCAATTGATAACTGAATAAAGAAAATGTGGCATATGCCACACAATGGAATATTCAGCCTTAAAAAAGGAATAAAAATTGACACGTGCTACAACATGGATGAACCTTGAAAACGTTATGTGAAAGAAGCCAGACACAAAAGGTCACATACTGTGATTCCATTTATATGAAATGTCCAAAATAGGCAAATCTATAGACACAAAGTATATTACTGGTTTCCAGGGGATGGGGATAGGGGGAATTGGTAGTGATTGCTAATGGGTATGGGGTTTCTCTTTTGGGATGATGGAAATGTTCTGGAATTAGATAGTGCTAATAGCTGTACAACCTTGTGAATAAACTAAAAACCACTGAATTGTACACTTTGGAATGGTTAAAATGGTTAATTTTATCTCAATTAAAAAATCTACCTAATTAAAAAAAATGACATTTGTTATACTGGGTAAAGAAACTACAATTTTGGTAAGCAGTGGTAAAGAACAAAGACTCCATGAGAGCATCTTTTAAAAACTGTCGCAAAATACACCTGTTAATTTTATCTCAATTTAAAAAATCTACCTAATTTTAAAAAATGACATTTGTTATACTGGGTAAAGAAACTACAATTTTGATAAGCAGTGGTAAAGAACAAAGACTCCATGAGAGCAACTTTTAAAAATTGTGGCAAAATATACCTAACATAAAATGGATCATTTAAACCATTTGTAAGTAGTTCAGTGGCATGAAGTACATTTACATTGTTGTGCAACCATCCTTACCATCCATCTCCAGAACTTTTCCTGCAAAACTGAAACTCTACCCATTAAATAATAACTTCCCACTTCCCTTTCCCCCTAGTCCTGCAACCACTATTCTACTTTCTGTATGAATTTGACTAGATATTTCATATAATTTGAACCATACAGTATTTGTCATCTTGTGACTGCCTTATTTCACTTAGCACAGTATCTTCAAGGTTCATCCACATTGTAGCATGTGTCAGAATTTTGTTCCTTTTAAAGGCCAAATAATATTCCATTTATGTATAATATATACCATATTTTCTTTATCCATTCATCCAACAATGGACACTTGGGTTGCTTCCACCTTTTGGTTACTGTGAATGATGCTGCTAATAAACATGGGTGTACAAGTATTTTGTATCCCTGCTTTTTTTAAAAATAAAAAAATAGTTGTGATCTCTTTTTGAAGATCACAACTTTTTGAAGGGAGGTTTTGAAATGAAACTTATTTTGAAAATACACATATCTTCTGCATTAGCTTAAGGACTAAAAACTTCTTTCAGTTGAAAGTCACCCAAAGGAGAACCCAAAGATCAATGGTATTGTTCGCTTTAAAGAAACACAAAAGACATAAAAGTATCCATTGCAAATTTATTATGCATTAGGAAGCTTAACTTAAAAACCAACAGCATAGTAAAAAGATATGTTATCTTTGTTCACAGCAGAACAGGTTTCAAAATATATTTTCTTTTAAATGTATTCAGTCAGTACACAATCCTTTATAAAAGTTGTATATATTTTTTTCTGTCAATACCTTCATTACATTTATAAATACAAGATTTATATAGCACCCCATCAAAAAAAAATTAAAACTCCTTATGAATATCTACATATATTTCATACCTATAAAACTTTCAAAGGAGTGCTATGTTAAAGATGGGCCCTAGTTAATGGTCCACTTACTGGTGCAGGAAAATACATATATAATCTGTAAAGTTTTCTTTGTCCATAAAACATCTCAAAAAATTAGCAAGACACTTATTGTGAAACTGAGCTTCTTAAACCATCATATTTTAGAAAGGAATTTGCTGTGCATATTCCCATGAGATTCAAATGGCAGACAGATAGGTGAAAATAAAGACTGACTGAAAACAAATGCTTACATAGAGCAGTTAAGGCAGGTGTGTGATGAATGAGAAACACTGGAAAGTAAGACACAGGAGATGTGGGTGGGAGCAAATATAGTAAGAATGCATTACGTGAGTCTAAACTTGGATATAAACTCCACTGGTATCCAGTTACTCTCATTCTCACTTAGGAATGTTTACATTGTTGAAAACTTTCTTACAAGCACCCTCCAATTTCTATGTTGCCACCAGAATGGCTGATGTATGTTTTTCTTCTGTAAAATCACCTTGGATCTAACCAAAACATTAGGTCCAGGAATCTGAATTGCTAGTTCTTCATGATTTAAATTTATTAAAAAATTTTCCTTCATCTGGTAAAGGTTATCACTAATCAATATTATTACTGCCCAGAGGTGTATATGCTGAATTTCATTCTAGCCAAGAATAGGAAGTACAGAGAAGGAAAGGAGAGTAAGACTAGTTATTTGCTTGACCTTTGAACAAAGGCAATAGATCCCTGATACTGAGTGACCCTTGGAGCGGCCACTCATAAACACCTATGGGCTAAACGGGCACAGTTCAGAGAAACAGGAGGGAAGAAAATATGGGATTCTTTATCTCAAATTTTGCCAGAGAAGGCAGTTGTACTATAATCCTGCACCTTCTACCGAAAAGGACATGGTCACTCTTACTCTGGAGTTATTAAAGGAAAGTCATCCTTTCTACCAGAGATGACTTTTTCTGAGTTTCAAAGTGTGGACTCCAGATAACTTTGAGAGTTGCATATTATTTGCAGAAAAGTATTTCAAACCTTAGCTTGTTCTAACATATAAACAGAAAGAAAAAGAATGGTAGAAAAGGAACAGGAGGAGGAAGGGGAGGGAGATGAGGGATGGAGGTGGTTACTTCTCAAACTCGGCCCTGAAGGATGCCACTAGTATCTCCCCTCCAGCACCATGAAGTCTCCAGTGTGGTGTGGCTCCCCCATGGCTCTCAGAGATGGAGTCTACAGAATTCTCGTTTCTGCAGAGGTTATAGCTCAGTGCACTGATTCCCAGGCTCCTCGAAGGAAGAGAGCTCCCAGATGCTGCTGTCCTGCAGTAGTGGCTCAATGTCTTCATCACTGCCTCGTTCTGGAGTGTTGGTCAGGCTGCCGCTGATGCTGTTGCTATGTTTTTGAATTCCACTGCCTTTACTGTATTCAGGGATGAATAAGGCAACCAGGAAAGACATAAGAACTATACATGCCCCAAATAAAAACGGTGGGCCTGGGATGACAGCTCCCTGATGGGTGTGGGAAACAAAATGAAGATGAAGAATTTGGTTAGTCTTTCAAATCAAAATTAGTCCTGGACGACCCCAAAAAAGCACACCACTGAAAAGTGAGTTACTTTCTCATAAGCAAATGTTCATTAAGTGTCATAGCAAATTCTAACAAAGCCTGGTGTCTGGAATATGATGGAGGGCAACTAATCACTGCTTTGTGCACCACTTTCCAACAGCTTAACCAAACATGTAAACAACAGTTGTTTATCTCTAATCCTGCCCTGTGACCTGAGATTATGCACTATGTACATGAACAGTAATTCCAATTTTGTATAGAAATCTATATTAAATATAGCTTGGAAGGAGGGAAGTAATAGCAAATAAATAGTAGAAAAAGCACTCTAGCTCAAATTCTAGCTGGAATTTTAGGTCATTTCATCTTTTATTTGGCCTGAGCTTCACCAGAGGACAGCATTCTGATCAGAGTAATTATATAGGTGAAAACAGAATCTGAACAAAGTTAAGACAAATCTTTTACATAAGATATTAAATCACTGAAATGATCCCTCCCTAGTTGCAGGAAGCAATGAACATAGCACTTACTACTGTCAAATACAATAGTATTATAAAAATAAGAACACTTTCCAAATTTAAGGTCAGAAGATTTTGCTATAATCAGACACAATTGCTATTGTAAACCTAGACTTATTACCAAATTACCTGCAGGGCAGCATTGTTAGAATTCAATTCCAGTTCCAACTCAGTCAGTTCCACGTGGAACATGTAGAATATGAAGCCATACAGGGCTGGCCCCAGGCCATTACACAGTCCTCTTATTCCAGTTATGATACCCTGGGCAACTCCTAAATCAGAAAAAAGAGAAGGGAGCCAGTATTCTCAGATAAGCATCTCAAGATTGGAGACTTAACAGTACTTTCTTACTAATATGAAATACTGCTTCTGCTGGACTGAGTAGTCTGGGCTTTGGAAAGTAGATTTTAGGGACTTTACCCATCATATTTTCATTCATTGCACAAATGTTTCCTTGGTTTTCTATGTCCTTTTAATGCTATCCTCACTCCCTGTCCTAAGATCTATAGGATATGAAATGACAGTGATGTTTCTAAAATCCTTTTGAGGCTGAATTCCCTAACAGCAGAGCTTCCTATAATCAGGGAATAATAAAAAGTTTTAATATTCTCCATTTATAGGCAATTTACACTTTTCTGTGGATTGAGATTTTCCTTTTCTACTCATTTACTGGTGTTTTTACAATAAAAATCTGCCCTTTGCCTCTTGTATCCCCCCTGCCCATGTGTGAGTCCAGAGGTCCTGATGCTGTGTGCTCCCAGCACCTTCAGACAGATTCTGTTCCTCACAGCGACCTCCATACTCCAGGTCCATCTCCCTGTACACCTCTACTGAAAAATCCCACAAGTGCTAATTTCTAGATATCTCTGGTATCTAATGTGGCAGGTAAAAAATTAGCTTGAACCATGAGATGAATGTTTCTGTAAATCAAAAATGGTCAAATATAATTCAACCTAATACAGTGTGTTCTAATAAGTTTATATGCTGACATTCAGAAACATCTGTATTAATACATGTAAGCATAAAAAAGGCCAAAGAAAATTCATGCCCTGAGAGATAGGATAGTGTCTCTTAGATGCTGAGGCAATGCCCATCCTTCACAGATAGCTCATGCCTTTACTTCAAGCACAACACCTCCCTAAGGATGCAGTCAGCTAAGTTAACATAACCAGGGTAACACAAAGAATTTGTGGTCTTCAAATGATACTGCTATATTTAAAATAGATAACCAACAAGGATCTACTGTAAAAAAAAAAAAAAAAAAGATTAAAAAAAAATAAAAGTAGATATGAATAAGATGGCAAATTTCTGATGTGGAAAAATAGGTGCAATGAATAAACTATCTTTTCCAATCTAGTTTTTTATTGAAACTTTAAAAATATCTCTAAGGCATTAAAATTTTTTTCTTCTAAAATTCACTACTTCCTGACTACAGTCAGGTAAGTCATTAAGTGATGGAGAAAGAAAAGGATTAATTGTGGCAGTAGGAACTGCTTGATAGGGAAGCCAGAGGCACAGAAGGATGAAGTAAGAGTCTAGACAGAGTGCTACTCTACATAGTCATCTTAATTTTGTCTCTCACTCTGCATCCAATTATCAAGAACTACTCAGATTTATTTTTCTTTATCCACTCAAAGAATCATTTCCTAAACTGAGTAATAGACTCTGAGTGATTCCAAATTAAAGAAATTTCAGTGATTAAATAAAGAACTCATTGTTTTACTAACTAGTCTGTTAAAAATATGATTAAAGTCTAGTAAATTCTAAATTCTAACGGTGACAAATAAAAGAGGAGTCAAAACTGAAAAGAGAAAATGGATAGTTGTCTTAGTATTCTGACATGCTGAGTCCATATTTCAAAAATATGATCAAAGATCAAAGTAGGAAGGAAAACAGAATTTTCCTATTTGCCAAAGTAAATAGGTATGATTGTTGAGCAGGGACCACATGGCTGTAACCTCTTGCTCTGTTGATGTGAAGACAGGCTCAGAGTTGCTCATGCTTATGGCAGGTACGTCTCCGTTGAAGGAGGAAAACAGTGACCTCACCTTGCTGATCTGACTCTGCATTCCGAGAGACGAGGGCACTGACTGCTGGAAATGTGATGCTGGACATGGCGGCCACGGTCCCTGCTGCCCACATCATCCTGCAATGACAGGACAGGCTGCGGTCAGGGAGCAGGCCAGCCCCAACGAGCTTGCTGTTCAGAGTACAAACAATGGCAAAAGCACAAAATGCTTTCTGTTTTCTTCTGTTAAGTTGCATTTATTTTTTTCCTCTTTAAAAATGGATTTTTTTTTTTTTTTTTAACCTAGAAGGTTATGCATCTGTTAATACTGATCACTTCACGGGCTGGGAAAGTTTCATTTCTTTATTTTACCTCTGTCAAATCTGTTCTTCCTGGTTTCCCTATTACCATAGTTAGATGCAAGCTCAATGAAATGCAAAAGGATTTCTTGTTTCTATAAGTGCCACATTTTCCCTACCAATTTTCCACTTTTTTCTTTGTACTTCTCAAAGGCTCACCTCCATACTGTCTTTGAGTTGCTCAGTTTTCTACCCCTCAATAAAGTGTTGTGTGCCACCGACAGAAAAAGTTGGTGGCACACAACACTTCAGAGACCTGAAGTTCAGGATGACATCCTGCAGACTTCCAAGTGTGCTCCCTTTAGACCTTTGTTTTTTTCTCAATGAAAGGGACCTACATGTGTGTCAGTATTAGGCATTGAGTGTGAGCAAAGTGAGGCCCCAACTGGGCTTAAAACCTGCTTGGCCAGACTCTCTTGGGGACGACATGCACGTCCTTACTTAAAAGGAAAAACCCTTTAGGTCAAAAGAATCTTTCTAAGGTACCATGAGTTTGACTGAATCAGCTACTGAACCAAAGTTCATGGGACTGAAATTAAGATTTCCAAGAACAAGAAGAATCAACCACTGACCACCTAAAGCATTTCGAGTTCTTCTAAATTGTGTCATCCATTTATGACTGCAAAATGGGGACCAACTCAAATATCTAAAACAGAGATATGAACTGTAGTATTTGGTAGCCAGGCACATAGGGAAACTTGCCACACAACAAAATAGCACTCAAAATTCTTTTTATTTCTTCTTATTCCACAGGGCTTAATTTGACCTTCCTTCCTCTTAATGGGAATCTAATACACTAGGAGTAATAACTGATCAGGATACACAAGATTCTGGAGGAGATCTCAGTGTTCATCTAACTCATATGCTTTATATTATAAAGGTTATGTCACTGTCCAAAGTCACTCAGCTAATGATAGTAGTAAATCCCACCATAATCAAGTCATTTTTCCTTGTCTTCTTGTTTTGTTTTTGCCTATAATGTGTTGTCTCCAAAAATTGACAAATGTGTTTAAAAATTAGGCATAAAACTTTTTTTCGGAGGGTCAGAGGAAGTAACAACTCACTGAAAGCCTGCTGAGGTGAAGGCAATCTATCCAAATAATCCTAAATTACCAGCTCTACCCTTCCCCAAATTAAGTCTAAACCGTTTTTGAAATGTTGAATACACTATGCCAGTAAAATAACTCCTGCTTCCTTCACATCACACTCAACTAATTCGAGCTCCTCTAAAAGATACATCTGTCTATTAGTTCATGAGAATCCATGGGAGAGGCTTACCATGCCTGAGATCCAAAACCGTACCAGGCTAACTGGAACATCTGAAAACCCAAACCAAGGAGAACGGTGTTCTTATTCCCTAATGATCTCATCAAGATGGTAAGAAAGACCGTCTGCAAAGCAAAGGGGATAATCCTGAGTAATCATATGAACACAAGCACAAGATTTGATGCAAGTTCTGTGGGGAAGCACATTAATGGTGACCAAGAATCTCAAAATGGCAGACCACCTGACCTAAGACCTTGGAGGCCGTGCAGTACTTATGTAGCTCTAAAGGGGTGAAACTTCGGGGCCTTCCCAGACTAACCTGGGCTCAGGGCCTTCGGCCTCCTCCCCAGAAACCTGTTTATCTGGTGCTTATCACTTCCCAAAAGGTCATCACAGCTGTTCAACAGTTACTGTGATTGAGAAGAAAATGCCTCCGCCTCTTTGGAGAAATGCCAATAATTTAACCACCAGTGAATAGCAAACCCCTGATGAACATTTACAGAGTATGTGGGATTTTGGTGGGGGTTAACAGTTTCACAAAGTTGGACTGATACAAATGTGATTTTAACAAATATATACTCTGCTAAAAAATTAGGTGAGACAGCCTGAAAAGGCATAGGATAAAAGATGAATCTGGGCTAATCGACTAACCAGAGTTAATATAAAAAACAAGCCAAAATCAAATTTACAAGCAAATTTACATTTGCTGATACAGTTAAAAAAAATAAAAGGCCCTTGGTTTGATGCATTCTTATGAGCCTTGTCAATTCTAATATTTGGGCAAAGCAGTTTTGCAGCCTTCTCATTTCTCTTTGAGAGAGTTATCACAGAAGAGTGCTCCACCTGGCCTACCATGCTTTAAAGCAGCATATAGCTGTTCCAGGGAAATAGCCTCGTAACAGTCCCATATGATATAGTGAACGCATCTAAGCATATCAATGAACTAATTTAAAAGCGCATTTGCCCTGCCTTTTGTGGTCCTATAATAGATGAGGAAACATTTAATAAATACTCTTTACTCATTACATATATCCTAATGTACTGACTTACCACATTTCTTCAGTCCTGGGGACAGCAAGGATTGTAATAGTTACAAAATTTCATTTCTGCTTTTCACCTTCATTACTTTTCAATATTAAAATAATATTGAAACCTTTTTCTGGTTAATTTTGCAATACTGGAGTTAGATTGTGGTTGGTGGTTGTAAAAGCAAATTTTTATTTGCTGAATTGATCCATTAGAGGTAACAACATGTACTCTACAAAGTATTGAAAAGTTGTGTTAAATTCCTCCTAAATCATAACCTTAAGATTCTATTAAAAATGGAATAACTCTATGGTCTGTATCCATGTCAGTTTACTGGGTTTGATATTATACCATAGGGCACAAGATGTTACCATGGCAGAGGCGGAGGGGAACTGAGGTAGTGGTGCAGGAGATCTCCATGAATATTTCTTTGCAGCTTCCTATGAATCTACAGTTACTTCAGATTAAAAACATGAAAAAAAAAAAAAAAAAAGGATGGGTAAAATAACACTCACCTGAGCCACAATAGACAGAATTCCTACCATAGCTATGAATGCTGCAATTTTAACAGATCCAAAACCTATGACCTGTGGAAATGAAAACACTTTGTAATACAGATATTATAAAAATAAGGAATGTTATGTTCCATTAAAGCCATAGAATAAAATAGTTGAGGAAAGTTCATAAAACCTTGACAATGGCAAATTAGGCAGTGCTCAAAGTTGAACCTATTTAACCAATAATTTATATCTAAATCTGTCATAAGAAATAATTATAAGCAGCACAACTTAATTTAACAAATATTAAATATTAAGATAATATTTTCTATTGTAGGCCTACCTACTTTTTTCATATCCATCCCCATCTGCAACCCACCAAGAGACAAATATAACATTATCAAGCGTTAGAGAGAACATGAAGAAAATGATTCGATTTTTGATGCTGCCAACACAGAGTATGCTCACTGGCAAAGTCAGTGGCTCTCAACTTTGGCTGCACATTAAAATCATGTGGGCAACCGAGAAGGGGAGAAGAGAAGAAGGGAGAGGGGAGAAATGAGATGCTGGAATCCACTTGAGACCAATTGAATCAGACTCTCTGGGCCCAGACACAGGTATGTTTTAAAAAGCTTCCACGGTGATTCTAATTCTAAAGAGCAGCCAAAGTTAGCTGGTAATGATTTCTAAGCCTCTTAATCTTAACAGCAGCTCTGAAATGCCTACTAAAACTTTAAAGTTTTAAATATCAAATTTTTATTTGCCCTATCTATTGAAACTTTATAAAATTCAGAAAAAAACTTTAAAAGTTATTGTATACAATCTTCACATTTCATAAATGACCGTCTTGCTTCAAGTTACACAACTAGCTAATAAAAAGAGTTAGAGCTAGAACCTCTGGTTCCCAAACCAGTGCTGCTGACATTAACAATATCCTATTACTCTCTAATCAAATGCAATTTAAAAAAATTGGAATCTATTTCTCAGTCTAATTTGTAAGTATATATATATTTTTAATTGAAGTATTGTTGATTTACAATGCGTCAGTTTCTGCTGTACAGCAAAGTGACTCAGTTATACATAATACACATTCTCTTTTATATTCTTTTCCATTACGGTTTATCCCAGGACACTGAATATATAGTTCCTTGCGCTATACAGTTAAGGACCCTGTTGTCCATCCATTCTATATGTAATAGTTTGCATCTACTAACCCCAAACTCCCAGTCCACCCCTCCCCACACCCCCTGTAAATATATTTTTTAAAACAGCTTTATTGAGACAGAATTAAAATACCATACAATTCACCCATTACAAGTGTACAACTCAATGGTTTTAGTTTTATATTCACAGAGTTGGGAAATTATCACCATGATCAATTTTAAAAGCTCTCATCACTCCTCAAAGAAACATGGTACCCCATTAGGATTCCCATTCCTCCAGCCTACTCTACCACCCAGCCAATAATCTACTTTCTATCTCTATGGATTTATTTATTCTGAGCATTTCATACAAATGGAATCATACTATATATGGTCTGGTTTCTTTCACTTATAATAATGTTTTCAAAGTTCACCCATGTTGTAGCATGTATCAGTGCTTCATTGCTTTTTACTGCCAAATAATAACATTCCATTGTATGGATATTTCACATTTGTTGATCCATTTCATCAGTTAATAGGCATATGGGTAGTTTCTACTTTTTGGCTACTATGAATAATAAATTGTGTAACAGTTTTTGTATAAGTATGTGTTTTCAATTCTCTTGGCTATATACCTAGAAATAGATTTGCTGGGAACTCTATGTTGAACACTTTGAGAAGGAGACATGTTTTTTCACTTTCTTCCTTGGACGTTCCCATTTTCCCTACATTATTTTCTATATTAAATGCAAATTTAATGTAATTTAATGTATGCATATATAATTTTCTACATTAACCACACTATCTCACCACTCTTCCCTCTAAATCTCCAGCATCCACCCACCATAATGAGCAAAACAAAAATAAAACTGCTTGAAAAAAAGTTTTACTTAAACGTGCCACCATATAAAATATTGTAGTCTCATACTCTCAGGAAAACTATGAGAATGGAGAATTTAACAAATTTTATTTAAAAATATCTCTAAAAATAGAGGAATTTAGGAGGAGGACTTCCAGTGAAATCAGTAAAAGACCAAGACAGGACTGCAGTGGAAGGCAACTCAGGTCTTAGCAATCCCAGAGACCTAAAACAACAGTTGGAAAAGGGAACTTTTTTTTTTAATTGCCGTAAGTCAATTGCCTTTTGGGGAGGACAAAGTAAAGTGTAAATTTTTAAAGAGAAAAATCAGAAGGGAGAAAAGATTATTTTGGTTATTGTTTGTGAGCCACCTTGAAGTCAGTCTACAGTGGTGTTGAGCTATGGCCTACTATAGATGGCTAAGCAAGCTGGCTGTGATCAGACCCAGGGGGTCAGGGCACTTCTGAAATAAACTTTACCTCTCTGTGAAATTTAATGGGTATTATTAAAGATTTAATAAATTCTGTTTCTACTAATTCTCTTTCTGTATAACTCTCAAAGAAATTTTTTCCACAGTAAACATTTTATTGTATTTTAAAAATTATTGCACTAAAGGTTTCCTGACTACTAATTATATGTCAGCACCTACATTTATAACTAGAAGCAAGTTAACACATTTTTTTTCTCTACAGTGTTTTCCCACAAAATACCTCTAGCCAGATCCCAATCTCTGATTTTCCTCATTTTCAAAAGCTACTAGGCACTCACTACTCACCTGCCTGAGATAAAGGAAAAAACTTGAATACTGTCCAGCCTCAGGAAGGTATGAAAGAAAAACAGTGATGCAGATTAGTAAGACGGTAGAATCTTTTCCAACTTTCTTCAGTGACTAGGAATAAGCAGAAATAGAAACATATAAAAAGCAAATAGATACTGATGTCACTGATATTCTGGGATACTGGCTGCACTGTTTTGATCTATTAAGGTGGATAACAAAAGATGAATGGATTATATATAAAAGGAATTGAGCCTTAACATTAAATCTATCACCATCTCTTAAAGGAGGTTAGAAGTCCTAATTTCAGAGGTATGTTTCAAATATTATAGCTTTCTCTCTCTCTTTTTTTTAAAAAAAAATTTGCTCATCTTTGTTAACAATACTGGTTCACATCCTGAAACAGACCCTGAACATGCTATGAACAGACCCTGAAAAACATTGCTCCAGAACCTTTTAAGAAAATCTCATCTTTCTCTTTCATTCATAATACAACTCCTTTAAAGCCATAAACAGCACAGTGTTTTAATTACACATAAATTTACTCTATTCTTTAAAATGTTGGTATTAAATTTGCCTTTAAAATTGGTAGACAAATAAATATGCTCCAGCCACGGGGTCAGTGACGACAAGATTCTCTGACCAGTAACAACTTTTTGAATGTTACAACCTAGTCCAAAAATCCTATACTCCTCTCTACACAGGATGTTTGAGTAGACCAGGGGTGCACCAAAAGTTGTCTACAGAGTGTACAGTTCTGCAGTGCATGCTAGGTCATCATAACTGTAACCTTCATATAATTAAAAGCAAAAGTAGCTAATGTCTATTGGGACCTTGCTATATACCAGACACTAGACTGGTTAATTTATATACATTCACTGCAATCCTCATTAACAGCCCTGAAAAGTAAGCCACAATAGTTCCACTACATAGAGGAATTTCTCTGTGTAGCTTGACCAGTACATGACAAGGTGGGAGGTCTGACTGCCTCCACTCCTGGTTTCCTTCTCTCCACACCTATTTCTTGATATCTGACATTACAGCACAGACAGAATGAGCAGGGTCCCCAGGTCATACAATGAGGGAGCTTTTTAGAAAAGAACTTCTCATGAGTTAGTTTTCTTATATGTATTTTTCCTAAAAGGTAAACTTAAGGGAAAAAAGCAAATATCACATCTCTGGTTATGTTTTTCCGCACATATTTTCTTCAAGAACAATTTCAAACCAGAGAAGGTGGGGAGAGAAGATTCTTCTTCTCAGTACTTCTTCTAGTTGTTAATGGGATTCCCCCATGACAAAAGAGAAAACAAAGACTCCATTCAATCCGCAAAAGACAAGTTCAACGTGGGTGTATATTAACAACTTAGATAATAACTACTTTAGTCGGTCCAAATGCATTTAACCTTTTTGAATTTAAGTGAATCGAAACAACCACTTCAAATGTCCACCTTCATTTATTTTGTTAAAAGAAAGATGAAAACAACTATGCAAAAAGAAAAAACCCTTCCTTCCCAAGTCTTCATCAGGGATAAACTGGACATTTCTTGTCTCTTCCCATAGGATAACCACATGCTTGACTTAAGAAGTAGCAATTCTATATATTCCTTGGTGTACAGTCTACCTCAGTCCCTTACTTGCAAATACATTTTTTCTATTTTTACTGGAGAAAAAAAATAGATCAACAACTGCTAGGATGCTTGAGACTGCAGGAATGTTCTTTTATTTGCATGGCTTAGAAAGATATTTAGGAAAGTAAATGTTTTCATGTTTTTATTTACCGCAAAAGGGTCTGCTTGTTTCCAAGAAATCTGAGCTCCCCAGGAAAGAGGTCTCATTTTCTCTGGCAAAGATTCTGGAACAGCCAATAAGATGAAGCAGATGTCCAGAAGAGCCACCACTGTGGCCACCAGCACAACAAGGCTGTCTCCATAACTGGCGGACAGGTATGCTCCAATGGCTGGGCTGCTGACCAGACTGGCTGCAAATGTGGCTGAGACCTATGGAAAAAGCACACTCTCACCCAGGGTCCCATCTGCTGCAGGTGCACACCTATATTCCTGTTCTCATCCAGGTTCCCACAGGTACATACCTAAAGCCATCCTTCCCTGGCTTAAAAAAGACAAAAGGATTGTGTTGCACACAACTTTTAAGAATGAAAAAGAATGAAAGTAATTTTGTTTTAAGGACTTGTTCACAAGCTATTAACTAATTGGAGTTACTCTAGAAAGCTACAAGAATGCAAAATAATGATTTGTTAGAAATAAAAATTGTAAAACCTCCCCCATAAATAAAATATACATGTTTTAATCTTCTTTATTTGGGGAATGGGGATGTAGAGAGAAAGGTATGAAAAAAATTTCTACAGGGTTGATGATAAAATCTACAAATTATTCAGAGACTAGGCTTGATTTCATCTTCCAAAAACATGTACTGTTTCACCATTTCATTAGCACTGAGAGGGGAAAAATCTCTGGTAATCTTAGAAAAAGCTATAACAACAACAAAAAATCCAAAAAGATTTGTTGAGGGAGACGCCAAAGCTTTTTAAATGGAGAAATCCCCAGGCTAGGGACTTTTGTCATGCTGTCACCCCCAACCTCCACCTAATACCAGAGACCACTGAGTCAACTGATCACCCTTGCAACTTGAATCCATGTGAAGCTTCTTCACACTGCTTTCATATAAGCACGTAGAAGGCTCCCTTTATTGTGAAATGTAATCTGAATGTTCAGAAGCTTAAACGGGGAGTCTCCAAATTATAACCAGACTGAGTGTCAAAAGCACATTTATAATAAGTTGGTTATTTAAACTTCTAATGGATTTTAATAGAAACTACAGAAATCATTATCTATGATTGAAATTATGACTCCTGGGTAGGCAATAACACTTTTTCTTCATCCATCACCCCCTAACTGAATGTGAAAATACAACGTATTGGAAATTAGTATTATACTAAAAATATTATAAAAGCCAAAAGTAAAAAAATTTCTGGGGAAAAAAAGGGGGTATAGGGAATTCTAATTTGGGGAACAGGAATTCCCTGGTTCAATATTTATTGAGCATCTACTATGTGCCAGATAAATAAGAAGACAGAGCTCCTGCCCTTCAGGTTTTTTTCATTTTATTTAAGAAGATCAAGGCAATCACGTACTTTATATTATAAATTGCAATGACATGCAAACAGCTATGGGAGCACTGCTGCAGCATCCTCACATGCTACGGAAGCACTGTTGCAGGGTCCTCAGGTGCTAATACTAACAACATCATACCTGCACAAAATGGGTCTTTCATTCATTTATTCGTAACAGTTTCCCACTACTTAATCCTTATCAAATTACTGTATGTAAATTGAGAAGATATTCTACAACTCAATGTACAAATAAAGAAACAATATATGTCTTAAGTTCACACAGATGAGCAAGAACTGGAAGCCATCTTCCAATTTCTCAAGTTAATCTTTCTCACTAAAATGCACAGTCAGACTTAGACCTAAATTTCAGCTAAAACTGCTTCTATAATTCCACAGCATTCCAAGTGTAAAGAATCTAAAGATCATGGAGTATACAGAAGAAAACACTCAATCATTTATTTCATTATTTGTCAGACATTTCTAATTCTACTATCATAATTCTATTCTAGCCAATTGGACATTTTCTAAGGTAAAGATTGTTCAATAACTCAAGATTTGGTCATTAAGAACAATGGAATTAAATTATTATCTATATAACAATAATTTAATATGTAAGAATACACGATACATCAGTTTTGAATAGAAAATGACTGCCTTCTACTAAGCTCCCCCACAAATTTGAAGGGGATAGAGTAACTACTTCAGATATAAACAAGGGGGATAAAGAATGATTGATTATGAGATTAATGCTCATTATCAATAAATGATGCACTCCAAACCATGGTAAACTTTTAAATTCATCTTTCCCATCCATGTGATGTATCCTGCAACACTGCTCTAAGGGAGAAGTGCCCTATTTTCTGGTATTTCCATAATTCAAACATTTGTACATTGCCATGGAGAAACTACCACAGGCAGAAATCTTAATGAGAATCTTTAAGTCTTGCAAAACACGAAGAAGACACGAGCATTATTATTTACAAGTCTATGTATCAGAAAACCCGAAAGCTTCATAACTTGACTTAGATGGTACCGCAGGGCAAATGCTCTCAGACACAGAGGGGCAGGCCTACCCCCTCCTCCTAACACAGCCCAATTTGGTTAGGTCCTACAGTGCTCAGGATTTCCTCCTCCCATCTCTCTGTCTACTAATGCCCACCTATAATACCCTAATCTTCCTCCCTCCATTCCCTTAGTGGTACACTGAAGCAGGTATAATACTTAAAGATCAGTTTAATTTCTTCAAGTATGCAAAAAGTAAAACATAATTATTATATACATGTAGTAATAGTGAGAAACAATAGGAATTTAGTGGGAAAAAATCTGTTATTAAAATATTTAATAATGAATACTCTGGGAGCCAATTTAATCATGTGCAATATGGAAATGAAAGTAAAAAGGTTAGTCACCAAATTTCAAATATCAGAAGGGGACAGGGAGCAGCAGTGGTTTCCTAATTGTTTTATTTGATTAGTTACATTACTCTGCCACAGTTGGTGCTCAATAAATACTTGGTGAATGAGTTTCTGAGAATCTATGGCCCCATGAAATTCTGTGTAAAACGTTGCATCTTTCTTAAAACTTAAAGCAGCCTACTTGCTTAGTTTGTGTATTTATCTAAAATCCCTCTTTGATTTAACACTCAATACGACACTGGTGAATAAATCTAAAGGATGACTTCACCACAGCAGTCTCTCAATGAGCATTAACTTAAATTCATTATTGCAGCCATTGAAAGAATTACCACTTTTCTTTGTTTACTGCAGGAGTTTCAGTAAGGAAAATAAACATATATATTCTTTAACAGACCTCAAAATGCTTCTGAGAATTTCAGCTAGACTTGATTGACAATCCTGTAATTAATTGGCAATAAATCCTCCTATATCTGTAAGGTAGCCTGCAAGCTTTTTTTCTTTTAATTTTTTCAGGTTTGTCATCTCAACATCTGACATGTAAAGGTAAATGTAAAGGTTAGCCACTGACCAAATCCTGAGTCCTGTGACCAAGTTCAGGAAGCCTTACATGCTGGTTGAGGGCACACTTCAGTAGGGCGCTCCTCTCACTAACTTCTCTCAACATACCTACGAACAGGCATTATTATAACTGCCATTTTACAGATGAAGAACTGAGCTAGAGACAGGGGAACTAAGTCATGGTCACTTTGGTTCCGGAACTCTCTCTCTCTGAAATCTTTCCTTAAGTACCACTGCTTAGCACAACAGCTTCATGAGGGGTTTTTCTGGTGGAAGCAGGGAACAAAAATCGAATGAAATTGGAGGGAAATGAGTGTTTTCTGTGATGTTGAGAAAAGCTGCACAAGTGTGATAAATGAGGTTTCTGGCACCCCTCAAATCTGCTGACCGACCCTGAGAGCCCACCTTGAACACCCTGCCTTCTTTGAAGCCTTCCTATCTGCTTCTCCCTCTGTCCTCCTCCGCAGCACTCTGGAGATGCCCCTGTTTTAGGACATGACATGAGAAACATTCAGGGGAGGAGGGAAGAAGGAAAGGAGAGCAAGTAATAGCTATAGGGTAAGTGGGGTCGAAGGAGAAGTTTTTAAACTACTGATGTCTAAAGTCAACAAAATAAAAATTGCTGTTGTGTTTTGTGGAACAGCAGTAACTGACTTATATGTCCATCATTGATCCATACAATTATTCACTCAGTCAACACTGAATGACTACTTACTGTCTTCCAAGAAGTGGGATTTAAAAGAAAAAGTAAGACTCAGGAGAGAAGTATCCTGAGTTTCCGGCATTCAATCCCCCTCCAAACATTCAACAACCCAGCCAGATCATCTTTCTTCTTCCATCTTCTTACTATAAACATTTCAAACACAGGAAAGTTGAGAGAAGAGCACAATGCACACTGAAGGGGAGCAGAATAAGCCACCCCAAAATGTGCCACTTTGGCATGTGGATTGTTTTTAGCTGAAGGCAATTAAGACCCAGGAAACTCAGGAAAAGCTTTTTACCTTTCTCTTAACAGCCTAAAAGAATTTAGACAGGAGGCCTATGCCAGGAAGAGAGCAAATAGTAAAGATAACTTTTTATATCAGACTTATCTGCATGGAATGGCAAACATTTGTTTACCAGATATTTGCTCTCCTCATCTTCCTGTGAATTGTCTTCCTTCCCTTTGAAGCCCCAGACCCCTACCCTCTTTCTCCTTAGCTCAGGATGGTATATAAGCCTCAATTGCCTGACTTCCCTTGAGTATCTCGCATCTTTGTGGGACTCCCATACATATGAAATTAAATTTGTTTTTCTCCTGTTAATCTGTCTTATGTCAATTTAATTATTATGCTGGCCAAAGAACCTAAAAGGAAAGAAGGGAAAATTTTTCCTGTCCACACCCAATTACCCCAAGAGGTTCACACATTGAACACATACCCACAAATGCTTGCCTGTCATCTTTTCCCCTTGAACCACTTAAGTAATTTTCAAAGTTGTGACACTCTGACCTAAATGGCTTCAGCCTGCCATCTTCTTTAGGTCTTTCTTCTCCTACATAACCACAGTGCCATTATCTTGCCTAAGAAAATTAGAAATGATTGTCAATTACCCAAAAAAGGTCTCCTATAACTTTTGTTATACACTCAGCAATTATTTGCTGAATGAATGTAGTCCTTTTTCTGTAGTACCATGTCCCAAATAAGTGCCTGAGTCACACAACTAGCAATAGAGTAACAATGGATTAACATGGCTGAGGTTTTCTAATTAGGTACACAGAGACCTATGATCGTAGCACCTGTTTACTGTTTATGGTTCCTCAAGAGATTAGCTAACAAGAAACAAATCAAACCAACTTTAAAAAAACTTTGCAACTGACAACTCAACACATCCTGCCAATCTTCCAACACTAAAACCAGAAAACAAATTACTAGCAATTTCTATCTTGCTATTTTTAACTTCTCATAAGTCTCCTTTTTTATTTCAATTGCTTTGGATTTTCTTTTACATAAGTCAATATTTAACACTATTTTAATAAAATCTCACTTTCCAGTGAATTTTTAGTAGAATGTTCATTATTTCTCTGATTAAAAAACAATCTATTATCTTACCCGTCCATAAGCAGTACTTCGCTCATGCTCCTGAGTAACATCAGCTACATAGGCAAATATCACAGAGAACGTGACTGAGAAGACTCCAGACATGGAAATCATTGCAAAATACCACCTATAAAAAGATTATTTTAAACACCCATGAGAGAGGTAGTGTATACACACTTTTATAACCAAAGCCAAAGATAGCATGTAAAGACTATAAGCCAAAAAATAAATTTAAAAAAATACATGTATATTTAAAGATATAGAGGACAACTAATAAAATTATAATCAAGATGGAGAGGAAGGAGAAACATACTAATTTTGCCATTGTTCAAGGGGTTTTAGTAAATGCAGTTTAAAAACACGAAAGAGTAAGGGTATGCAGTAAAGTTATACTTTTAAAGGTAGCCAGAACAGAAATTAAAACTTTCTAAACTTCCTAGCTTTAGCTAAGAAAAATACATATACACAAAAGCAGGAAGCATTTTAAAAATTAATTTAATTAAGACAAAAAATTTCTATCATATGCATAGATGCTTAAAAATCTAGTTAAAATATTAGCAAACAGAATCTCACAGAACAAAAAGTAGGGTTTAATCCTAGGATGTAAGGATGTTTCAATATTAGAAATCTATTAATATGATTCATCATGCTGATAGATCTAAGGAGAAAATTCAAATGATCTCCACTGATGCAAAAGGCATCAAATAAAATTTGACATTCAACCTTGATTTTAAAAAAGAAAATCTCTAAATAAAATAGGAACAAGTATTTTTCAACCCAAAAGGTAGCTTAATACTCAATGATGAAACATTATATTTCCTTCATATATATGAGGTAGATAGGTCCATAATCATTACTTTTATTTAACATTATTCATTAGTCTACACAAGTAGCAGAAGCAGCAGCATGAAAACTGGAAGAGAAGAGGTAAAATCATTTAAAGATCTGAAGAAAAAAATTTTAAGGTATTGAGAGGACATTAAAAAAAAACCCTAATTCATCAGAAAAGCATGACTTGTTCTTGGACAGAAAGACTCAATACCAAAAAGTATTTTATAAAAATTCATCTGGTAGGAAATAAAATGATTCATTATAGATAGCCAACATATTTGGAACATGACAAATGTTGACATAAAATTCCTATCAGATAATCAAATGAGAGTATTTTCACATGAGCACCCCCCTCCGAAACTATTAATCGCATTTTTAAAAAACCCCCGAGAAACTGAAACACAAAAACCCTCCATTCTAAAGTATGTTCTTCACATAGGAATAGCATCTCAGCAACAGGAATTTTGGCCAAAATACCATCCTCTGTACTCCAGAAAAACTAAGTTACTGCTCAGGTGCAAATTCCAACCCATTTTTATTAACTAAATAGCCTTGGTTACATGCTAACTATTCTCATGAAAAAATGAGATCAAATTAAAATTCACATTATGATTCAGAATAGGCTATTGGTCTTAATACAGTACACAAAAAAGTGACTCCTGCCTTTTGATATAAACTATGTTCATGTCAGTGCCCCAGAGCAATGAGCTGACAAAAACAACACATTTTCAAAGTCAAATGAGTCACAGTTGAGTGAGTACAGGGATTGTCTGCCCCCTCCCAGGACCCAATCTTGTAACTTACCTCATGGCAACAATAGCTGCCCTTAGAGACATCTTTTCTTTCTATTTCTTCACCTAAGTGAAGAACTTAGGTGGGCATGATGGCAACTGCCTACTAGCTTTCAGTATTACCGAAGAGTTCAAATGAAAACACAGGTACAACTGCTTTGCAAAGGGTAAAAAGCACACTGCAGGTGTACTGTCCACAGGTGATCCAAAACAGACAGTCATGATGGAGGACCTAGCCACTCACCATGGACTGATCCTCATCAGTGGAATTGGAAAGCAGGTGAAGAAGACGGTGCCGAGGAGAAAGGGCTTTCTTCCCCACACATCAGACAGCGCACCTATGAGTGGGGCACTCAGAAAAGAGAGCAGGCCCTGGAGAAGAAAGCAGAAGCAAAGGTCAGATTTATAATGTGATCCCACAACTACCTGTAATTCTTATTTTCTAAATGCATTTCTAAATGCTCCAATTCATTTTAGTGGCTCCAAAACAGAGTAATTTGAAACATTAAATACAACCTGTCATTAAAAAAAAAAATCCTAACAAAATTTTTAAGCGTGCTGTTTGAGAGGGAAGAAAGGGATAAGAGTTTGTTTTCTGGGAGAAACTGGAAAAGAGAGGTGATGTAAAATATATACACCCACAGTTGGCCCATAACGTAAACACACACCAAGGGTATGGAAAGAAGCCAGACACTTAATTCATTTTAATAAATATGTATAGCATATCTATCATGTGCAAAGCTCTGAATTAACTGGTGAAATGAAGACACTCAAATGAATACACACCTTCTGCTCTCAAAGGGATGAACTAATAGGGATAGCAGGATAAGTATGCATATACTAAATGTCCATAAGAAAAGCAGATTTTCTTGTCATCAAACTTAAAGCTGTATTTGCCTGGTGAACTTAGGACAGAGATAATGCAAGTTGCATAAGATTTGAAAAAAGAGTTGAGGCTAAGGGGAAGCAAGAACACCACACATAAGCAAAGAAAGTAAAGAAACTCACATTTACCACTTCCTCACAATTTGCCAGTCACTCTGCTGGCTGGTCACTTCCATATCTATTTCCTTTTTGAAATCAGGGTCCTTTGAGGTGGCCACAGGCTTGCCTCTCAGACCCTGTTGGTGCTATCATCCTCCCTTTACATGCTCTGTCTGCACACTTGGCCACCACCACCTACATTATGAACAGCTTTGCAATCTCTCTTCTGAGCTCTGTGCCTACAGCCAAATGGACTTCCCTACTTTGACATTTAACATGCACACTGTTCCCTATAAACCTGACCAAACACCCACACTTCCCATCTTTGCTAAGAAGCTGTCCAAAGCTTTCCCATCATCCCTCCACTCCCCAAGGCGATTTTTCAGACCATTCTCTCGTAATGATTTCTCTTTATCCATCCCCTGCTGTGTGACACTCTTCAGCATTTCTTGCCTGGATTTAAATAAAACTGCTAACTGTCTCCTGCCCCTGGTCCTAGTTCCCTCCAATCTGTCCTCCACATACCCCCAAGAGCAACCTTGATGAGCTGCAGACTTCCGTTCTCTGATCCTTTGTTTAAAACTCTCCACTGTGCAGAGTTGAAATTCTTTAGCAGGTATTTAATAGGTGAAATAATGAGTGTCTGAACTTTGCTTTTAAATACTACAAACAGAAACTAGGTGATAAGTACATGGGCGTTTATTACATTATTCTCTCCTTTTGTGTATTTGAATTTTCATAATACATTTAAAAAATTCCTCAGCATAGCATACAGATAGAATCCTCCAACATCTAGCACCTAACACACATCCTCTATGCTTTGTCTATATACAATACTTCTTAGTTTTCTGAACATATACAATACCGTGTTCCTTTCTGCCAACAGGCATTGCAAAGGCCCTTGTTGTGCCTGTATGCTTCCCACGCTTGGACCTGGCAAACTACTAGTCATTCTTCTCAACTCCAAGCAAGGAGCACCTCTTCCTCTATCTATTTTCTTAGCTACTCAAACAGAATTAATCACACTGGTTTTTGAGGGGTGCAAAGCAAACAACCCTCCCCGCCCAATCTGGTACATATTGCTTCTATTATAACTGTAATACTCTATTACAATTACTTGTTATTTGTCTATCTTCTCTATTGGATTAGAAATTGACATTAAGGTCAGAGGAATGGTTTCTTTCCTTCTCTGTACCCTTGATGCCTATCACAGGGTCTGGTAATAAGGGCTTTCAAAGAGGTTTGGTAAACTGAATAGAACTTTTAAGAGCAAATCAACTCACAGTAGTTTCCAAGGTCACATGGCTGAGAAGAAAAAGAATAGGATTCTAATCCCTTATCAGCCACTAGTAAACCCAAAGCCAATGGGCCAGGGGACAGGTAAACTGATGTAAGGGGAGGTGAGAGAAGACTCAATGGAGGGCAGGCAAGTTGAGGAGAAAAGCATTTTGGCTCCTCTGAAATAAAATATTAATCCATACCCAGGCATCAAACCTTGTAATTTATAAGCCACAGTGGATTTCCAGGGCATTCGGTCTGTTCTTGCATCAAGACAGTTAAATGACCTCCTTTAACTAAGAGCTAAATGACTGCAGAAGCAGGGCTTAAATTCACAACCTGCAACTATCAGTTTCATAAATTTTAGAAACGAAAATCTTTTACGTTGCTTTAAAATTCTCTAAAAATATCAAATGCCTGAGTTCTTGGGTAGTATAGAACTGGTCAAGAAAAATATGTAAAGAAATTTAAGAGGACAAGGCAGTAGAAGTAACAACCACCACAAAAACAGTAACAAAAACTCTAAACACAAAGAACCCTGGAAAACTTTTTGGACAGTTCTGATTTTAGATTTCATACAATGCTTTAAGATATGGAATGCATGCCATTAAAACAAAGGATATGAGAAGGCCAAGCACTGAAGTTTTATTTAAAATAATGTAGTTTTTACAGATAAAAAGATAGTGTTATCTAAATTCTGGATTTAAGTTGTAATTTAATCTATTCATTAAATAATTATTATTTAAATCAAATTCTCAGTGACAACAGATGTTGAAAATACCCTCTGGGAGAACCTATATTTTTATTAAGATGCTAAAATTCAATCTAATAAATACTTGCCTCTTTGGAAAACTTGTATTTCTTAAAAATCATAGACTTTCTTCTGTCCCAGAGTTACATCTTCACTACCCAATCTAGCCCTAGATCCTATCAGGCCACATTATTACAACAGTAGATTGAGAAGGATATTTGTACCTTGATTAGGCAAGTACTTCATCAGTCCTAAAGATGCAGAGCACAATTTGCAAATGAGAACAAAATGTTTAAAAATTAAAACCAGACTGACATCAAGGCCCTAGCCTTTAACACAAATACAGTTGATTCTCATTATTCACAGAATTAAAGAACACGGAACCATTGTTGCTAGAGGAAACACAAGGTTGGGTTCCTGCAAGCCTCTGGTCACATAGTTTCATTAACTGATCAATACATAACCTTGATTAATGTGTGTTTCTGTTTAAAGATGCCTTATTTAATATGTATATTGTTGATTTATTAACAATGAAGTTTCAGCTGACAGCACTATGACTCATGTCTGAATGAGGCTTATCTAACACAGTATTTTCTCCATAAGGTACATCAAGGCCCTCCTGCATTTAGAAATACTTGACAACACTTCAGCATTACACTTGGGGCCATTTTAAACAGAGAAATTATCAACAAAAGGAACAAAAATGCAAAATATATGGCATTACATGGACTGCAAAAAGGACATGTTTATAGTATGAGACCTGAAACAAGAAGAGAGAATGTCCCCTTGTTCAACCTCAGCTGGAAACTCGCAGTTGGGCAACTCAAATTCCCTCCTTATGCCATATATAAATGAACATGAAAGCACTGTATTGATTTGGGGGTTACAAATAAATTTAGCGAGTAGGCAGATCTGCAAATATGAAATCCTGGAAAAATGAGGACCAAATGTACTAAGCCATGCTATCGTGGCCCAACGAATACTGGATAAAACATGATGTGTAGGTGCCTAGGTGTGGATGGCAAAATTAACCAACAGTTAATACGTCACTTTTGTAAATTAGCTTCCCGGTCCAACTGGCATCATTAATTGGCCAGTAATTCTGACATGGCCTTACAGGCTCTAATTTGACAAAACAGCAATTAAAGCTTTATTGTTCAATTAAATACAATTATCCAATAAACTTTTTAAAGCATACAAAGAATAGCAAATACAACTCATTTGAAGCAAAAGTACATGAATTTTATACTTTATATAGCCATCATAAAGGTTTTAAGTGTAAGTTTTCCTTAACATATGCAGCTGGCAAACATTTGACTAAAATAATTGGGTCAATACCCTTAAAAAGTTTTAAAACTAAAATTTTTTTTTTGTTTTCCTTCAAATATTTTAATTAACTTTGCAATTGAGTTTGAGGTAGCAATGGTACCAATGAAGAATAAAGTACAGTTATTTAACTACTTCTGAAAATTTTCATTTTTCCATGAAAAAGTTCGCATCTTATGACAACTTTTCAGTATCCTTTATAAGCCGCAAGGAACCTGCAACATATAGACATAGTTTACCCCAAAATCATATTCATTCACTTTGATTTTTCATACAGTATTTTACTAATAATGACTTTTATCTCTTTCACTTCTTAAAAGGACATCAAAGAGAAAATTTCACACTAATGGAACTGTGGTTTTTATTTACATAACTGACAAATGCAAATCCTTTCACATAAAAAAACAGTACTAAAACAGGGGTCACCTTTCAGACCTAGGACCCAGTAAGACCCTGTACAGAGTACAGAGCTTCCCTTCCCAGGGTGCGTAACAATCAGTTTAACAGGGCAAATGAGAAACATGATACACAAAGTGACTTTAGTTCAACTGAAGTCCGGGAAAGGGAATTTGTGAAGCATGAAGAAGGTCTAAGAACAGCTGGTAATCCTGAGACTTCAAGGAAAGAACAATATGGGCAAGAGGGCTGGAGTGTTTTCTTTTGGTCAGAGGAGAAAAGGGGATGGATGTAGGGAAGATTCATGGAAAGCAGAAACAAAAGCATATGAAAGTGCAATTAAATTTAATTAAAATATAAAGAAACAGACTGTCACAGGCTTTCCCTTAATCTTAGAAGTAGTAGGGCCATTACTTCAAATTGATTACAAGAAAGAATAACAGCTAGCATTCCTATATGCCAAACTGTTCTATGCCTTTCACACAAATGTCTTACCTTGTGAGATGGGTACTATTAGGGTAAGTAACTAGCCTAAGGCTCAGGTCTCATAAGCAGTAGAAGCGGGATTCAGCTCAGGTGTGAGGTGGCTCTAGGACCTGAGACTAACCCATAAGCCCATAATTCAAACCAATTATTACACTTCTTTTTTACTGACATTTTAGTGTCTCTATCCTGAAGCATATAAAGTACTAGACTTATCTACTTGTGAATTCTCTTAAACATGTTTTAATAAATGGATAAATTAGCAGCCGGTTATAAAAAAACTATTTAAAACTTATGAAGTCATCTCTCTCAAGTAGGTTGTTTTAACAATTTTATTTACAGATAATTAAAAGGATAGTCTTTATCCAAGTTCCTGTCCAAATTAAGAAAGCAAGAATTACTGTGTGTGTGTATGTGTGTGTATGCAAAGCACTTCGGTACTTAGTAATCCTAAAGGGTAGCTATAAGAGGACTTTAAAGGCATCTTGTTTTTTATTTTTTATTTTTTTAATTCTTAGAAACATCAGCCAACAGTTTCTCTGTGTGCTTATGCTATGTGCTGCTTCATGATTTAATTCATTAAATAGCAGGATGAGACAGCTCAGCAGCAATTCCTAGGATTAGAGAAACTCTTGACATATTAAATGTCCCTGGATGAGTGTCCTGGTAGACGATCTACATGGCCATCTCCTTGATCAGACTGGACCATCAAGTCTAGACTAAGAAGCACTGCGTGTGAACTTCTGTGGCCAAGCCCTGGGATGGATTGCTGGGTCTTCTACTTTTTCGCCTTTCCCACCCCTTGCTGTGAATAGACAAGATTAAAGCTGCATGCTACAGAGGCATCTTCTTCATATCAATTGACCCAGGTGTAAATCAACCCTGGGCATCTGGCCCACTTAGTTTTAGTTTGGGACACTGATGAAGATATCTAGTTTTGTATTAAATATAAAACATGCTAAAGAAGGAAGCTTCAAGAAGTTTCAAGGTAGACATTGGGCAATTCGACCAGCTGGTCTTCATGAAAAGAAATGATTACAGTCACTCTATCTGCTCATGTTAACCAGCAGTAATACCTAGACTTCATCTACTAAGTCAAACCACAGCATCTCAGTCTGGTTATACTTCCAATGAAGTATAGCCAAAACTATAATACTTTAGTGGTTAATTTTATGTGTCAGTTTGGCTAGGCTATAGTACTGAGTTATTTAATCAAATACTAGTGTGGGTGTTGCTGTGACGGTATTTTGTAGATGTGGTCTAACATCTACAATCAGTTAGCTTTAAAGTAAATGGTATTACCCTCAATAACATGGGAGTCTCGTTTAATCAGCTGAAGGCCTTAAGAGCAAAATCTGAGGTTTCCAGTAGAAGAAAGAATTCTGCCTCAGGACTGTAGCATTAACTCCTGCTTGAGTTTCCAGCCTGTCAACCTGCCCTACATATTTCAGACTTGCCAGCCCCACAATCATGTGAGCCAATTCCTTAAAATAAACCTCTTTATATATATTCTATTGGTCTTATTTCTCTGGAGAATGCTAACACAACTTCTTATTGCTAGTCACATAACAATGTCTACCATATGTTTCAATTCCATAAAAATAAAAAATGTTATTGAAAAATGTTTGGAGAGTAGGACTTTTAAAATCTGAGAAGAGGGATCAAGTGTGAGTTTTTCCCTTTATAATTGTTAAGATGAACAGGTACTTAAACTAATAATCATTAAAATGAGGGGATTATCATAAAATAAAGTACATGATTTAAAAATAAAGAACTGAACAATCCTCATTAGAAAAATAAACAATAAACAAAGAACTTGAAGGCACTTCATAAAAGTAGCCAGCAAATAATGTAAAAATCCCCAACCTCACTTGAAATCAAAGAAATACAAATAAAATTACATTGAGACATCATTTTCAAGCTTATCAGATTAGTGAAGATCTGAAAAGTAATACTTGTATTAGAGCATGGTGAAACAGATGCACACACTGTTGATGGACGTGTGAAATGGCAGAATTGCTGTAGGAGATAATGTGGTACTATATAATCAAGATCTTTTAAAATGCCCAAACTTTTCTACTCACTAGTTATACCTTGACAACTCTATTTTTTTTAGGAAACAATAAAAACTGTAAAGATTTATTTTAAAAAATTTGTTACAGAATTATCTTCAGTAGTTTGAAATCAGAAACCACTTATACAGGGAAATGGATAAATAAATTATGGCATATTCATACAATAGAATAGTATACGTATAACCACTTCAAATACAGGCAGTTTTTGCTTTGCATGGTAGTACAGGACTGAAAAAAAATGTGCAAGCTGAAACCATGTAAAGTGATTTTAATCAATGGGAAAAACTGATTTATTCTACGACATTTAGAAATTTTTGTCAGAACACTGAAAACTCTTTTACCATCAGTTATACATGTTTAGTGAAATGAAAAAAATAGTAAAACTATCAGTAGTATTTACTTAGTACACTGTAATGTAAAACATTAAGAATTAAAGTGTTTTATTTCTTTGTAAAAAACTTATCAATAGTCATTTGAACAGTGCTTGTCTTCTTTGTAAGTCATATAATGTATGATGCACAGTATCTTCTTTGCTTTGGATAACTGTCATATGCCTTTTTAAGTTTGGATCAGCTTCCAACATTTATCCTTTATGCTTTCAGTGTCATGCAACATCATCTCTGAGAGCTCTTTTATTTTATTTTATTTTTTTAAACATCTTTATTGGAGTATAATTGCTTTACAATAGTGTGTTAGTTTCTACTTTATAACAAAGTGAATCAATCATACATATACATATGGCCCCATATCTCTTCCCTCGTGAGTCTCCCTCCCTCCCACCCTCCCTATCCCACCCCTCTAGGTGGTCACAAAGCACCGAGCTGATCTCCCTGTGCTATGCGGCTGCTTCCCACTAGCTAGCTATTTTACGTTTGGTAGTGTATATATGTCCAAGCTTTTTGCTGGCATCACTTCCTCTGGGACATCTTTATCCTTTTCATCACAACCATTTTCCTCATTTATGCTGATAAGTTTACCTTCACTAAGTTCCTTTGGCTACATATCTAGAGTCTCTCCAACTAGCTGGTTCTTCTATAATTCCTCTGAGGTTCTGTATGAATCCCACTTCCAGCATTATCACTATTTATTTCTTTACTGCATTCTCATCCTTGTTGGCCAATTCCTTCTTTCGATGATCCATTTTTGTAAACTGTCATGTGGGTTTATCACTGGATCAAGGAGGCAACACAATGGCATGTTTTGCTGTATGTGCATGAACTAAGATGCACAGTGACCGGTCACCAACACTTTGAAACGTCGTGACTGGTTATGATGTGCATCTGTTATTTATGTAGTGTTTTGTGGACTGAGGAGTTAGCAGCAGTTTGTAGTTTATGCAGCTACTCACAGTTAATACACCATGGTAACAGAATTCTGAATTGTGCTGAATTGGGAGACTCATGTTATATAACTGAATGGTGGTAACTGAAATTTGTGCATATTGGAACATGTAAGAGGGGGCTGGATATATTTTATGTAGTTTTAATGTTATGGGGAAATTACTATGATATAATTAGTGACCGCTGATACAAGAAAAAAAAGATACACAGTTAAAGTCTCTGAGTAAGCTGGATCTTGACTATATAAAAATGCATAGAAAAAGACTGGAAAGAAATGTTATTTCAACAGTATTTACTTAGTGCCTACCATGTGCCAAGAACTGTTCTAGGTGCTGGGGACAGCAGTGAGCAAAGTGGACAAAAATCCATGTCTTTAAGAAACTTCCAGTCTAAAAGAGGAGGGGTGATGAGAACACATAATAACAAGATAAAGATAAAGCAAAATATACAGCATGTCAGAGGTGAGATAATGCTTTGAAGAAAAAGCAGAGAAGGGGGATTGGGAGTGATGAGAACTGGACACATTATTCAAGATGGTAGTCAGTGAAGGCTTCACTGAAAAATGACATCTGGGTGAAGAGCTGAGGGGTTCAGGAGTGAAGCTTGCCAAAATCTGGGAAAAGCAAGCAGAAAAAACAGTACCTGCAAAGCCCTCAGGCAAGCACTGGCTGAGGAAGCTGTGGCTGCAGCAAGGTCAGCAGGAAGTGGAGGAGAGAACAGCGATGATACCGAAGGAGAAAACGGGGTGTGGGTGGGGTTGGTTAAGAAGAGTGCCACAAACTGGCTTATATTTTATCACGATCTCTACTGAAAGGGGACCAGGTACTGTTTTGATTATAGTTCTATTTTGAGGTAGAATCACAGAACTTGCTGATGGATTGGGTTTGGGATATGGAAGAGAAAGAAGACTGATTCCAGGAATTTTGGCGTGAGCAAGAATGGCATGACCAGTAACTGATATGAGGAAGACTTGTGGGTTGGTCAGGCTGGAGGGGAAGACCAGGATCTTAGTTTTGGAGCTGTTAACTTTGAGATACTTATTAGGCAAGGAAATAGAGATGTCAGTTAGGAAACTGGATAGGCAAGTCTGAAGTACCGGCCCAAGGTCTAGGAAGGTATTTATTTGAGAGTTGAAAGTGATAAGTCTGACCATACCACCAAGGGAGTAAGTGTAGAGATAAAAGAAATTGTTGTCCATGGCTTCAGCCACCCATCTGTCAGAAGTCTAGGAGATGAGGAACATATATTACTTGTCAGAAACAGGGTTAAGAAAGAAGTTAATTTAAAAACATAATTAAAAAAAAACTCAAGTTAACATATGACCCAGCATTTCTACTCCTAAGTATGTACCTAGGATGAAGTGAAAACATATGTCCACATGAAAACCTGTACACAAATGTTCACAGCAGCATTATTCACAATAATCAAAAACTAGAAACAACCCCAAATGTCTATCAACTGATAAATGGATAAACTGTGGTATATCCATACAGTAAAATATTATTTGGCCATAAAAAGAATGAAGTACTAATATGTGCTACAACACAGGTGAACCTTGAAAACATTATAAGTGAGGGAAGCCAGTCACAAAAGAACATATTGTATGACTCCATTTACATGAAATGTCCAGAACAGACAAATCTATAGAGACAGAAGGTAGATTTGTGCTTGCTTAACACTGAAGAGGTTAGGGGGAAATGAGAAATGACTACTAATCGGTACAGGATTTCTTTCAGGGGCAATGCAAATGTTCTAAAATTGACTGTGTGCTGATGGCTGCACAACTCTGTGAATATATTAAAAACCACTGAATGTACACTTTAAGTGGGTGACTTGCATGGTAGGTGAATTGTATCTCAATAAAGCTGCTGCAATAACCAAAACCAAAACAAACAAACAAAAAACTCCAAAACTAAAACTGGAGAATTCACAAAACAGAACTGGTTACTCTTGCATCCTTTATTGATGCTCACCCTAAATTTAAACCTTCTCTTCCAAGCATTATGATAGTAAACTTACAAAGTAAAAGTTAACGGCAGAAAATCTACAAAGATAAACAAAATACATAAAGAAGAAAATTAAAAATCATCCATAAATCCACATACTTTCAAACTTCAGGTTTGAAATCATTTTTCCCCCTGCTTATTTACATTTATTTTGGTCAAAACAAACCTGAAACCATACTGTATAGTTGTATATCCTTTTTGTTTCACACATTACATGGTGTTCTTCAAAAACATGTTCTTTATATGTCTGTATTACATTATATGGCTATACCACAACATATTTATTCTTTTAATTTTAAGGCATTTTAGAAGTTTCTATGTTTATTATTACAAATAGCCCTTTACCCGAACCTCTGAATAACTCTATTTGATAAAAACAACTTTCTAGAAATGGAATTACTTTGTTAAAATATGTGAATATTTTTAACTCTTAAAATACTGCCTTCCAGAAGAGCTGTATTTATCCTGTCATCAACAGTGCACGGGGACCCAATTTATCACAAACTGAACTAGCTGTTGTCAGTTTAAAATTTTTTACCAATGTGTATGTAAAAATATTATCTCATTTAATTTGAGACTTACTGCTTATTAGTGATAAACTTATTTTCACACTGACATCTTTTGTAAACTGCCAGGTTACACCCTTCTTTGCCCTTCTGGGATATCAGTCATTTTCCTATGGTTTTACTTTGAGAGTGCTTTTATGTATTCCTCCTTCTATTACCAATAACATTTTGTCATTTGTATTTTCAGTTTGATGATGGTGGCTTTGACTTACCAAAGTTAAAATATTGATGTAAATGACTCAATTTTTTCCTTTATGAATTCTTTTTCTAAAAAAAGAAAATCTTTCCCCAAACTGGTAAGAAAAATGGTCACCAAGATTTCCTTCTAATAGTTTTTGCTTTTTATGTACTCTTCTTTGCAACATTTACTGAGTATTTAGTACATGAATGAATGTACTATGCTAACAGCTTTACATCTACTAGCTCATTTAATCCTCATAATCACCCTACTAGAGATCTTTTATCTTTCTCATTACTTCATAATGAAGGGGAGATTAAATTATATGACTAAGGTAACAGTTAATAAGATGTAGACAGAGATTTAAAGTTAAAGCAATCCAAAGCCATATTCATTCCACTGTGCGCATATCCATATTAAGATATCTTAATAGAGCTGTGCTTTGCGGTAGGGTTCTCTCATTATATTCCCACCCCAGAAACAATAGCCAATTATTAAAGTATATAACTCCTTACTTAAGTTCAATAAATTGAAGTTCAATAGTCATTGAAGGTTAAGTAAGTTCTTGTCCACGCCCTTGAATCAATCCAAATACTTTTTGTTCTATGGTTTTTTAGAATAATATTGTGGATGTCTCTAAGTGAAAGTGTAATAAGCATGCCACCTGGCTTTAGGGTGCAGACCTAACTGGTTTTATTTTGCAGAACCAGACTAAAACACATTTTATTAGCTCCACAAGACAAAAGAAAAAGATCCATGTTAACTTCCACAAGAATCTACTGTAAGGATAAACTTATGTTGTATTTTTAATCAATGCCTTCTCTCATTTATTTAGTTTTTCCTTTTATCATGTAGTTAAAAACTGCTCACAAACTGGTGCTTAAATGAACACACACCAGATTCTTGATAATATTCCTCCGCCCAATGAGTATTAAAAACTTCTTGTTTACTTTGTTTAAATTGCCCTGGTTTACTTATATTATTATTGTAAGCATTCTCAAAATGCTTTTTGAAAATAGGGAAAGAATAAATAGTATTTATTACAATTAATGCTGCTCAAAGCTATGAATTCAGCAAATTACTAGAGTATTATTTTAAGTGTGCTGTTCAGCACAAAGTAAAATTATGTAGGTTGATATTATCTAAGTTGAAAAGGGCAAATTAGATGCTATACCCATATACATTACTACAAATTGGGACTGGAACATAACATAATATTTTAACCCCTTATTTATAAGCTTTTCTGACAAATATCACATTAAATTTAAACAATGAATTAAGGCTAATTAAGTCAAGTAGTTGACAGCTCAGAAAGTTATGGCTAGAACAGCAGCCTTGCCAAAAGACTATACATCCAACTAAATCTTGATTGCTCCTCTTCTTCAATCTCAAAGTCTATCTCAAAAGAAGATATTAATACTTGCCCATTTTATTCTCTTGATACAGCAATTAAAAGTTCACATAATTATACCCTTTGTATACTGCTCTGTACATGCTAATAAAAATAAAGTACTGTTCTTACCAGTGCCTTATGGATTTGGGTTATATTTTATTTTAACTTTGATAATCCAGCTAAAATTTTGATTTACAGAATTTACTAACGGTAACCATTTCCCTATGTTCCGTTTAAACTTCCAGAGTTAAACTACTAAGGGTTCCTGGCTTTGGTTCACTGTGAACCACACAGAAATTGTTCTTACCTTTACACCTTGAATGAGACCATTCATGAGGAATGTGTGTTGAGGAAATGTTTCATGTAGAACCTACAAAAAGCAAACAAACATCAAGACAAATTCAAAAGCAAATTAAAGGGAAAGATTTCTGCCTCTGTTAATGGCAGTCTAGGTAAACAAAATAAACCCTGGAATGAAAAAATTTTAAGTAACAATGACTTATGAAAAGGTAACAAGATAGTGAGGCAGAAATCTAAATAAAGCAATAACCTAAAAAGGTTATGCCCAACATTCAGTTGCTTTTGCTACAAAAGCATCTGTAGCAAAAATAAATTGTTAAATTGGCTACCCCCTCAACCACCTACAATTTTAAGTATGTACTACAAGCAGCTATACAAACTCAGGTATGAACCTGCAGCCCAGCTTCATGTCACCTAGGAAGTCCAGGAAACCTCAAGCCTTAAATTTGGATTACAGTGATCCAGACTGGTAGCACCTCCAGATGTCTAGAAGAAAAAAATCTAAAATCATTTCTGAAAAGGTCATCACCTAGGCTTCAAATCAACCGTATGTGTATTTTTCAAATATAACGACAAGCCCATAATCAAAGGTAATCAGATACAAAAGTAAATAAGACATCATGAACAGCAACAAGCAAACAACACTACAAAACAGAAACAGACTCTCAAAGACCTCACATTTTGGGATTACTCAACAGACTTTAAAATTAGCATGTTTACTTTGTTGCAAGATATATAAAATAAGCTTGAAACTTTGTAGTAGATTAAAAGAACAAAAAGAAATTCTAGAAGAGAAAAAAATGCATTAACTTTAAATTAGAAACTCAATGGATATATTTAACAAGGTTAGACACAGCTTAAAGAGAGTAACTGAACCGAAAAGTAGGTCAAAAGAAGTCATCCAGAATGCAGCATAGAGAGACAAAAAGACAGAATATAAGAGAGAAAGTATGAGACACAGAGGGTCCAATAAGAAAGTCTGACAGTTAAACTTGTCCAGTAATGAGAGAATGAGGCAGAGACAATATTTCAGGAGCCAATGGCTGAGAATGTACTAGAACCAATGACAGACATCAATGCAGAGATTAAAGCAGCCTAACAACTTTTAAGCAGTATAAAAAGAAATCCACATTCACAATTAAAATTATAGAGACCAAAGAAAAATTCCTATAAACAGCCAGAGAAATGCAGATTGCTTTCAAAAGAACAACAGTTAGATTGTTTCATAATTGTAACAACTGAACCCAGACACGGAGCATGCTATTCTATCATCAATATAATGAGAAAAACAAAACAAATGCCAACCTAAAATTCTATACCCAGTTAAAATGTCCTTTGAGGACAAAGGCAAACATAACATTTTTGACCTAGCAAAAAATAGGTTACTAACTTACAGTAATGAGTTTACTAACTTAAAGACCCCAAAATATAAATAATATACTTCCAGGAGAAGGAAAATAATCCAGATGTAATTAAGGTTCAAGATGCAAAACAGAATAAAGAGCAAAGAAAATGGTAAATATAAATGAACAGGGATGCTACAAAACAAAAATAACGGGTCTTATAGGTTTTATTTTCAATTATACAGAATTAAAATACTTAATAATATTAGCATAAATGAGGTAAATGACTATAAAGTGTTAAATTTATTTACCTCATTTATGCTAATATTATTATCCTAGATGAGAGTAAAGATATTAATATTAGACATTGATAAGTTTGCATGTAATGCCATGGTAACCAAAAATGACAGGAATAGAGTAGAATACTTCTAATATAATAGGAGAAAAATTAGCCTAACTATTCAATGCAAAAGGAGGCAAAAAGGAATAAAATGACAACTGAGAACTGTGGTACACAGAACAAAATAATGAGGTAATTGAATTCACGTAGACGTAATACACCAGTTAAAAGGCAAAAAGTATACTACTCTAAAACCAAATTTTAGACAGAATCTGAACCACAGGATTTGGAACCACAGGATCTCTTATATATTGCTGGTAGAAATCTAAATTAGTATAATCACTTTGCAAAACAATTTAGCAAAATCTGGTTAAACTGAACTTTTGAATACCTATGATCCAGCAGTGTTTAACCACCAAAGAAAATCAAGCACGTGAACACCAGGACATGTACAAGAATGTTTATAGCAGCACTGTATAGACAATGGAACAACTGGAAACAAATGTTCACTACCAGGAGAACAGAAAAATAACTTGTGTTAAAAGTACATAATAGAAAAAAAAGCTTGAAGCCCCAGAAGACAACATGAACATTATACATGTTATATACCCTTTATTAGAAGTTCAAAAATAGCCAGAATTAAATAATATAGATATATCTTTGTGTGTTTATATATATAATAATGCGAGCTAGAACTAGAAAATAATCAAGTAAATGAGAAATAAATTCAGAATTGTGGTTGTCTTTGTCGGGGAGGCAGGGAAAGAGACAGGCAAAGAGGACACAGAAATAAATTGTTGTTGGGTTATGCATGGGTTCACAGGTGTTCCAAACATCCTTAAAAAATATGTTATAGAAATAAATTTTAAAAACAAACTAAGAAGGATAAAACATAAAATAAGGGGGGGGGGCTTCCCTGGTGGCGCAGTGGTTGAGAATCTGCCTGCCAATGCAGGGGACACGGGTTCGAGCCCTGGTCTGGGAAGATCCCACATGCCACGGAGCAACTAGGCCTGTGAGCCACAATTACTGAGCCTGCGCGTCTGGAGCCTGTGCTCCGCAACAAGAGAGGCCGCGATGGTGAGAGGCCCGCGCACCGCTATGAAGAGTGGTCCCCGCTTGCCGCAACTAGAGAGAGCCCTCGCACAGAAACGAAGACTCAACAGAGTCATAAATAAATAAATAAAAGAACGTGAATTTCTAAAAAAAAAAAAAATAAGGGGGGATGAATGTTTCATTCCATGAGTGAAACAATGAAATCTATGTATCATGAACAAAGAGTTATGATTAATCTAATTCTATGCACGTGAAGTCCTATGAATTATAAAAAAGGGGGGCAGGATAGAGCAACTGTATTCTAACTTTAGACAGTTTATCTCCACACGTTCTTCAAAAAATGAAATTAAAATGTATCCACAGAAATTACTTCCAATCTATCCCCTAACACATAATTTTTAAGGTTTAGAAAAAATTTGTCATCTAAGCTAGTGGCATTTGAACTCTACTTCCTATACTGAAAAAACAGAAAAGTAAATGAAGGACACCCAATATCTCAAGCAGAAAATCATCAAAGTTTTCAGAAAAATCTCCCCTAAATAACAAATTTCACAGAATACAGAGATACAGAAATTTTCTTTAAAGAAAAAGGAATACAAATCAATATTAGAACTGTTTAATAATTTGTCATATGCACCACCGAAATATGGTACAATAACAAAACACCAGAGTCAGTATATTTTAAAAAATGTTCCTCTGATCCTGGGTGTGCCAGTTATTTATCCATTGTCTTTTAGCCCCCCTTTTTCCCTATTATACTGTCAGACCAAGGCTGAGAGCTTACAGATATTTTTCAACCTCCCCTTGCCCATGGATTTCCTCAGTTTTTGCCAGTGGGAAACAATAGGGTTGGGGGTAGTGCTGGTGAACACTGCACCAATAACCTCAGAGCTGTCTTCATTCTGTCAAAGGGGCAGCAATGCTTCTCTGCTGCCCCCAGCTTCGTCCTCACCTTCCAGACCTCTGACCTCCCCTAAAACAATTCTACACTCAACATGACCCAAACATGCATTCACTTATGCAGGTGACGCAATCTAGGAATAAGAGATAACCTCTTTAATTTGGCAAAACCATATCCATGTATGAATGACAGAACTTGGATTTACTGAAATGCACATTAAAATAAAAGATCTAATGGAATTTCTGGCAGTATGAGAGACTGTTTCTGGGTAATAGAGCCATGATGCAGGAAGTTCCTCTAAAAATTTTCAATCTGCTTTTTAAAACTTTTCTACTTTTTCCTATTTAAAAAAAAGACAAAGAAATAGTAAAGTTTTATTAAACAAGTAAGTAAAACAAAACAAGTCAATAAATTTTTTTTTTACAAAGCTAAGGACTAAACCTTCATAAAATAAAGCAGCTGAAAACAGCAACATTCCAAACCTATGATAAGTTAAAAAAAAAAATTTAAAATAAAGTATATAAATAATTTTACTACAAAAGACAATAACTGTTACCATAATAAAGTAAACCTAATGATAAAAAGTATATTAAATATCTCAGATAAGATCAAAGCTTTCATTTTAAATATCTTTCTATACTAAAAACTTCAAGAAAGATATTACCTTTTTTCTTGACAAGGAATACAGTAAACATAAAATACAATGGCATTTGCTTATCACTTAAAAAAAAATTTAGAAACTTCAGAGAACTGAATTGACTTCCAGTACAATGAAGCTAATAAACATCTGTGTGTGTATATATATATTACATTCAAACATACGCACACGTACAGCTGTTCTTCTCCACTTCTACCTAAAGTATCACTGATATGACAGAAAAAATATGAAACTAACTTATAGCATTCACTATTTACTTGGAAGAATAGTGAAACACTTCTGGATGATACAGAGCAGATGGGAAAACGTTGACAATGAACCCTAAATGAGTTGAAGAAATAGTCACGTTAAGGTGAAAAAGGTCTTCAAAAATTTTCAGAATCCAAGGGAAAAAAAAAAAAAAAAAAACAGAACTGGAGGAGGAGGAATAACATCCATAACTGAATAGGTCAGTAAAAGGTTACAAAATAAGCCCCTGGTACCTTGCTCTCAAAGCTGCTGACCTCTATATTTGTCCCCAAAATAACAATCACAAGCATAGTTCTCTGAAGTGGGGCTTGTAAGTGGGATACTTGCAGAACTGAATGGGGGTGGGATTCAAAACTTATAGTTTCCCAGGTCACTTATGGCTGCCAAGAGTGCCATAAAGCCCTACAATCACTTGAGAAACTACTTCAGTACTATAGAGGAAATCCCAGAGCACCCAGACTTTCAGAGCTCCTACAAGCAGTGCTTGCATTCGGTACTACAGAACAGGGATTTCCACCTGGGCTGGAGAATGACACTCTAAGCTACTTGAGGTGTCTAGACCATGGGTGGCAAATTGGTTAACTGACATGCTTTCTGACTCATATTTTCCAAAGTGAGCTGGCTGTCATGTGTAGATTTCAGGAAATTTCACCAAACTCCATATGATTTTCTAGCATTTCATAGGAAGTCAGAAGATTTCAAAACATGGGGCCTGAACTGCCATGTCACTGACTGCCTAAGTAGATAGTGGCTGCTGCAGTAGAAAGAGCATGTATTCCACCGATAACACCAACCCATTCTTACCCCCACTTCTCACATTTACTACACTTGCATAGCCCCAGAAGACATTTGTTTTCACAATCCCTGACCTACCCCCTCATTTGTAAATATAAATATGTATAAAATTCAACAAAAGAAAAACCACTGGAAGGCACAAAAAAGAACATAGAAAGGAAAAGATAATCTACCTCACTGCCAAATAACCAAATCATGGTAGGAAACAGAAGAAAGCTTTAAAATAAGTATAAGCGTCCTCCAAAAGATTCAAGAGGATGCCACATGCATTAAAAACAATGTGTTACACAAGGACCAGCACCAAACAAAGCAAAGCAAAACAAAACAAGTAAGGAAAGTCTTCAAGAATTGATTAGAAGATAATATAGAAAGAGGAAGAAGAGCACCAGAATGGAAATATATCAGGGTAAATCTAACTGAATACTGACTGTATAAAATGTAACAATGTATTATATTTTTTAAAAAATATATAATTTAGTTGCACAACATTAATGGAGGTAGAAGAGAAACACATCTCTCTCAACAGATGGCAGAACAGGTAGACAAAAACTTCAGTGAAGGCATCAGGGCTGTGCCTCTGAGGTGGGAGAGCCAACTTCAGGGCACTGGTCCACAAGAGACCTCCCAGCTCCACGTAATACCAAACGACGAAAACCTCTCAGAGATCTCCATCTCAACATCAAGACCCAGCTTCATTCAACGACCAGCAAGCTACAGTGCTGGTCACCCTATGCCAAACAACTAGCAAGACAGGAACACAGCCCCATCCATTAGCAGAGAGGCTGCCTAAAATCATGATAAGGCCACAGACACCCCAAAACACACCACCAGACGTGGACGTACCCACCAAAAAGACAAGATCCAACCTCATCCACCAGAACACAGGCACTAGTCCCCTCCACCAGGAAGCCTACACAACCCACTGAACCAACCTTAGCCACTGGGGACAGATAACAAAAACAACGGAAACTACGAACCTGCAGCCTGTGAAAAGGAGACCCCAAACACAGTAAGATAAGCAAAATGAGAAGACAAAAAAACACACAGCAGGTGAAGGAGCAGGGTCAAAACACACCAGACCTAACAAATGAAGAGGAAATAGGCAGTCTACCTGAAAAAGAATTCAGAATAATGATAGTAAAGATGATCCAAAATCTTGGAAATAGAATAGACAAAATGCAAGAAACATTTAACAAGGACGTAGAAGAACTAAAGAGGAACCAGGCAACGATGAAAAACACAATAAATGAAATTAAAAATACTCTAGATGGGATCAATAGCAGAATAACTGAGGCAGAAGAACGGATAAGTGACCTGGAAGAAAAAATAGTGGAAATAACAACTGCAGAGCAGGATAAAGAAAAAAGAATGAAAAGAACTGAGGACAGTCTCAGAGACCTCTGGGACAACATTAAACGCACCAACATTTGAATTATAGGGGTCTCAGAAGAAGAAGAGAAAAAGAAAGGGACTGAGAAAATATTTGAAGAGATTATAGTTGAAAACTTCCCTAATATGGGAAAGGAAATAGTTAATCAAGTCCTGGAAGCACAGAGTCCCATACAGGAAAAATCCAAGGAGAAACACGCCAAGACACATATTAATCAAACTGTCAAAAATTAAATATAAAGAAAACATATTAAAAGCAGCAAGGGAAAAACAACAAATAACACACAATGGAATCCCCATAAGGTTAACAGCTGATCTTTCAGCAGAAACTCTGCAAGCCAGAAGGGAGTGGCAGGATATACTTAAAGTGATGAAGGAGAAAAACCTACAACCAAAGTTACTCTACCCAGCAAGGATCTCATTCAGATATGATGGAGAAATTAAAACCTTTACAGACAAGCAAAAGCTGAGAGAGTTCAGCACCACCAAACCAGCTTTACAACAAATGCTAAAGGAACTTCTCTAGGCAAGAAACACAAGAGAAGGAAAACACCTACAATAACAAACCCAAAACATTTAAGAAAATGGGAATAGGAACATACATATCGAAAATTACCTTAAATGTAAATGGATTAAATGCTCCCACCAAAAGACACAGACTGGCTGAATGGATACAAAAACAAGACCCATATATATGCTGTCTACAAGAGACCCACTTCAGACCTAGAGACACATACAGACTGAAAGTGAGGGGAAAGAAAAAGATATTCCATGCAAGTGGAAATCAAAAGAAAGCTGGAGTAGCAATTCTCATATCAGACAAAACAGACTTTAAAATAAAGACTATTACAAGAGACAAAGAAGGACACTACATAATGATCAAGGGATCGATCCAAGAGGAAGGTATAACAATTGTAAATATTTATGCACCCAACATAGGAGCACCTCAATACATAAGGCAAATACTAACAGCCATAAAAGGGGAAATCGACAGCAACACAATCATAGTAGGGGACTTTAACACCCCACTTTCACCAATGGACAGATCATCCAAAATGAAAATAAATAAGGAAACACAAGCTTTAAATGATACATTAAACAAGATGGACTTAATTGATATTTATAGGACATTCCACCCAAAAACAACAGAATACACATTTTTCTCAAGTGCCCACGGAACATTCTCCAGGATAGATCATATCTTGGGTCACGAATCAAGCTTTGGTAAATTTAAGAAAATTGAAATCGTATCAAGTATCTTTTCCGACCACAACGCTATGAGACTAGATATCAATTACAGGAAAAGATCTGTAAAAAATACAAACACATGGAGGCTACACAATACACTACTTAATAACGAAGTGATCACTGAAGAAATCAAAGGGGAAATCAAAAAATACCTAGAAACAAATGACAATGGAGACACGACAACCCAAAACCTATGGGATGCAGCAAAAGCAGTTCTAAGAGGGAAGTTTATAGAAATACAATCCTACATCAAGAAACAGGAAACATCTCGAATAAACAACCTAACCTTGCACCTAAAGCAATTAGAGAAAGAAGAGCAAAAAAAACCCCAAAGCTAGCAGAAGGAAAGAAATCATAAAGATCAGATCAGTAATAAATGAAAAAGAAATGAAGGAAACAATAGCAAAAAACAATGAAACTAAAAGCTGGTTCTTTGAGAAGATAAACAAAATTGATAAACCATTAGCCAGACTCATCAAGAGAAAAAGGGAGAAGACTCAAATCAATAGAATTAGAAATGAAAAAGGAGAAGTAACCACTGACACTGCAGAAATACAAACGATCATGAGAGATTACTACAAGGAACTCTATGCCAATAAAATGGACAACCTGGAAGAAATGGACAGATTCTTAGAAATGCACAACTTGCCGAGACTGAACCAGGAAGAAATAGAAAATATGAACAGACCAATCACAAGCACTGAAATGGAAACTGTGATTAAAAATATTCCAACAAACAAAAGCCCAGGACCAGATGGCTTCACAGGGGAATTCTATCAAACATTTAGAGAAGAGCTAACACCTATCCTTCTCAAACTCTTCCAAAATATTGCAGAGGGAGGAACACTCCCCAACTCATTCTACGAGGCCACCATCACCCTGATACCAAAACCAGACAAAGATGTCACAAAGAAAGAAAACTACAGGCCAATATCACTGATGAACATAGATGCAAAAATCCTCAACAAAATACTAGCAAACAGAATCCAACGGCACATTAAAAGGATCATACACCATGATCAAGTGGGGTTTATCCCAGGAATGCAAGGATTCCTCAATATACGCAAATCAATCAACGTGATACATCATACTAACAAACTGAAGGAGAAAAACCATATGATCATCTCAATAGATGCAGAGAAAGCTTTTGACAAAATTCAACACCCATTTATGATAAAAGCCCTGCAGAAAGTAGGCATAGAGGGAACTTTCCTTAACATAATAAAGGCCATATATGACAAACCCACAGCCAACATTGTCCTCAATGGTGAAAAAGTGAAACCATTCCCACTAAGATCAGGAACAAGACAAGGTTGCCCACTCTCACCACTATTATTCAACATAGCTTTGGAAGTTTTAGCCATAGCAATCAGAGAAAAAAAAGAAATAAAAGGAATCCAAATCGGAAAAGAAGAAGTAAAGCTGTCACTGTTTGCAGATGACATGATACTATACATAGAGAATCCTAAAGATGCTACCAGAAAACTACTAGAGCTAATCAATGAATTTGGTAAAGTAGCAGGATACAAAATTAATGCACAGAAATCTCTTGCATTCCTATATACTAATGATGAAAAATCTGAAAGTGAAATTAAGAAAACACTCCTGTTTACCACTGCAACAAAAACAATAAAATATCTAGGAATAAACCTACCTAAGTAGACAAAAGACCTGTATGCAGAAAATTATAGGACACTGATGAAAGAAATTAAAGATGATACAAATAGATGGAGAGATATACCATGTTCTTGGATTGGAAGAATCAACATTGTGAAAATGATTCTACTACCCAAAGCAATCTACAGATTCAATGCAATCCCTATCAAACTACCACTGGCATTTTTCACAGAACTAGAACAAAAAATTTCACAATTTGTATGGAGACACAAAAGACCCCGAATAGCCAAAGCAATCTTGAGAACGAAAAATGGAGCTGGAAGAATCAGGCTCCCTGTCTTCAGACTATATTACAAAGCTACAGTAATCAAGACAGTTTGGTACTGGCACAAAAACAGAAATATAGATCAATGGAACAGGATAGAAAGCCCAGAGATAAACCCACGCACATATGGTCACCTTATCTTCGATAAAGGAGACAAGCATATACAGTGGAGAAAAGACAGCCTCTTCAATAAGTGGTGCTGGGAAAATTGGACAGGTACATGTAAAAGTATGAAATTAGAACACTCCCTGACACCATACACAAAAATAAACTCAAAATGGATTAAAGACCTAAGTGTAAGGCCAGATACTATCAAACTCTTAGAGGAAAACATAGGCAGAACACTCTATGACATAAATCACAGCAAGATCCTTTTTGACCCAGCCCCTAGAGAAATGGAAATAAAAACACAAATAAACAAATGGGACCTAATGAAACTTAAAAGCTTTTGCACAGCAAAGGAAACCATAAACAAGACCAAAAGACAACCCTCAGAATGGGAGAAAATATTTGCAAATGAAGCAACTGACAAAGGATTCATCTCCAAGATTTACAAGCAGCTCATGCAGCTCAATAACAAAAAAACAAACAACCCAATCCAAAAATGGGCAGAAGACCTAAATAGACATTTCTCCAAAGAAGATATACAGATGGCCAACAGACACATGAAAGAATGCTCAACATCATTAATCATTAGAGAAATGCAAATCAAAACTACAATGAGGTATCATCTCACACCGGTCAGAATGGCCATCATCAAAAAATCTAGAAACAATAAATGCTGGAGAGGGTGTGGAGAAAAGGGAACCCTCTTGCACTGTTGGTGGGAATGTAAATTGATACAGCCTCTATGGAGAACAGTATGGAGGTCCCTTAAAAAACTAAAAATAGAACTACCATATGACCCAGCAATCCCACTACTGGGCATATACCCTGAGAAAACCATAATTCAAATAGAGTCATGTACCAAAATGTTCATTGCAGCTCTATTTACAATAGCCAGGACATGGAAGCAACCTAAGTGTCCATCATCGGATGAATGGATAAAGAAGATGTGGCACATATATACAATGGAATATTACTCAGCCATAAAAGGAAATGAAATGGAGGTATTTGTAATGAGGTGGATGGAGTTAGAGTCTGTCATACAGAGTGAAGTAAGTCAGAAAGAGAAAAACAAATACAGTATGCTAACACATATATATGGAATCTAAGGAAAATAAAAAAGGTCATGAAGAACCTAGTGGCAAGACGGGAATAAAGACACAGACCTACTAGAGAATGGACTTGAGGATATGGGGAGGGGGAGGGGTGAGATGTGACAGGGTGAGAGAGTGTCATGGACATATATACACTACCAAATGTAAAATAGATAGCTAGTGGGAAGCAGCCGCAAAGCACAGGGAGATCAGCTCAGTGCTTTGTGACCACCTAGAAGGGTGGGATAGGGAGGGTGGGAGGGAGGGAGATGCAAGAGGCAAGAGATATGGGAACATATGTATACATATAACTGATTCACTTTGTTATAAAGCAGAAACTAACACACCATTGTAAAGCAATTATACTCCAATAAAGATGTTTAAAAAAAAAAAACTTCAGTGATTATATAAAAGGCATCAAACATAATTAACTCAAAATAGTTAACATATATAAAACACTATTCCAACCACAAAATATTTGCTCTCTTCAGATCACATGGAACATTTATCAGAATTAACTATATACTAGAATATAAAGCAAACTTCAACAAATTTCAAAGAACCGAAACAATTCATCACAGTATGTTCTCTAATAATGCAAGCTAGAAGAATCCCAAATGTTTAGAAATTAGACAATACACTTCCAATAATCCGTGATTCAAAGTTATAAGAAGTATTAGAAAAAAGAATGAACTAAATGATAATAAAGATACAATAAATTAAACCTCATGAATTATATGTATAGCAATATTAATGCTTGAAAGGAATTTAGTTTTAAATACATATAACTGAAAACCAAACAAGGGCTGAAATCAATGTTCTAAGCTTCTTTACAAAGAAGCTAGGAAAAGAACAGCAAATCCAATCCAAAGAAATAAGGAAATGATGTAATGTTTTAAAAAAGAGAAATCAATGAAATAAAATCCAAACATTCAATAATGGAAATCAACAAAGCCAAAAATAACTTCTTTGAAAGCTTAGTAAAAGTGATAAACTATTAACAAGATTAACCAAGGGAAAAAAAACACAAATTACTAATAACAAGAATGAAGATTACGTACAGCAAAGGAAACCATCAACAAAATGAAAAGGCAACCTACTAACTGGGAGAAAATATGTGCAAATCATGTAACTATAATAGGTTAATATCCAAAATATATAAATAACTCATACAACTCAATAGCAAAAAACAGAACAGTTTGATTAAAAAATGGGCAGAAGATCTGAACAGACATTTTTCCAAAGAAGACATACTGATGGCCAACAGGTACATGAAAGATGCTTAATATCACTAGCAGAAGATCTGAACAGACATTTTTCCAAAGAAGACATACTGATGGCCAACAGGTACATGAAAGATGCTTAATATCACTAATCACCAGGGAAATGCAAATCAAAACCACAATGAGATATATCATCTAACACCTGTTAGAATGGCTATTATCAAAAAGACAAGAAATAACAAGTGTTGGCGAGGATGTGGGAAAAGGGGAACCCTTGTGCACTGTTGGTGAGAATGTAAATTGGTGCAGCAACTACTGGAGGACAGTATGGAGGTTCCTCAAAAAATTAAAAATAGGACTACCACATGATCCAGCAATTCCACTTCTGGGTATTTACCTGAAGAAAACAAAAACACTAATTTGAAAAGATTTATGCACCTCTGTGTTCATCACGTCATTATTTACAGTAGGCAAGATATGGAAGCAACTGAAATGTTCATCAATGGATGAAGAAGATGTGCTGTGTATGTATGTGTGTATATATACATATATATATGAACATTAATTACTCGGCTATAAAAAAAGAATGGAATCTTGCCATTGGTGACAATATGGAAGGAACTTGAGGGCATTATGCTAAGTGAAATAAGTCAGACAGAGAAAGACAAATACTGTATAATTTCACTTATATGTAGAATCTAAAAAAACAAAAACAAAAAACCAAGCTCATAGATTTGTGGCTGCCAGAGGCAAGGGGGTAGGGAGTAGGCAAATTAATGAAGGGGGTCAAAAGGTACAAACTTCCAATTATAAAATAAATAAGTCATGGACCTAGAGACCGTCATACAGAGTAAAGTAAGTCGGAAAGAGAAAGACAAATATCGTATGATATTGCTTATATGTGGAATCTAGAAAAATGGCACAGATGGACTTACTTGAAAAGCAGAAACAGATGTAGAGAACAAATGTATGGATACCAAGGGGGGAGGGGGGATGAATTGGGAGGTTGGAATTGACATATATACATTACTATGTATAAAATGGATAACTAATGAGAAACTACTGTATAGCACAGGGAACTCTACTCCGTGCTCTGTGGTGACCTAAATGGGAAGGAAATCCAAAAAAGAGGGGATATATGTATACATTGAGCTGATTCACTTTGTTGTGCAGCAGAAACTAATGCAACATTGTAAAGCAACTATACTCTGATAAAAATAATAAAAAAGGACAAAAAACCCCCAAACAAATAAGTCATAGAGATGTAGTGTACAGCATACCGATTTTAGTTAATAATACTGTATTGCATATTTGAAAAGTGCTAAGCAGGTATATCTTAAAATTAAGTTCTCATCACACACAAAATTTGTAACTATGTATGGTGATGGAAGTTGACTAGATTTACTGTGGTGATCATTTTGCAATATATACAAACATCAAATCATTATGTTGTAAACCTGAAACTAACGTTATAGTCAATTAGATCTCAATTTAAAAAAAAGGAAAGAAGATATTATGAACTTTTTGCCAATAAACTAGACTCTTATACATTTAGTGAAAAAATTCTTTGAAAAACACAACTTACCAAAACAGACACTAGAAAAAATACATAATCTGAATAGTCACACCTCATTAAAAAAATTAAATGTTATTAAAAATCTTTGCTAAAATAAACAAAAGAACAAAAAGCTTCAGCCTCTACCAAATTCTTCCAAACATTTAAAGAAGAAATATCAGCAATCTCACTCAAACTTTCCCAGAGAATGAGGAGACCCTTTCCAAATTAATTTTTATAAGACCAACAAAACCTTAATACTAAAACATGATGAGGACATTACAAGAAAAGAAAATTACACTCCAATCTCTATTGTGTCCATAGTTGCAAAGACACGAACAAAATACTAGTAAATCATATCCAGTGATATTTTTTTAAATTATATATTTCTCATAACTGAGTGGAATTTACTACAAGAATACAAGGGTGGCTTAATATTCAAAAATCAATATAACTGACCACATTACCAGAATAAAGGGGAAAATCTAATTATCTGGTTATATGCAGAAACTTCATCTGATAAAAGTTAACACCCATTCATTTTAACAATAAGCAAAACAGGAACAGAAGGGAACTTCCTTTCTCTGATAACGAGTGTCTATAAAAACAATCTACAGCAAACATCATACTTAGTGGTGAATTTTAGAATTTTATGTCATTTATGAGATAAGGAAACCTGCTATGACTGCTTCTATTCAACCTTACACTGGATGTCATAATCAATACAACAAAGAAAGAAAAAGAAATAAAAAGGATTGGAATGAGTTAAAAACTGTCATTATTCACAAAAGATATGAATGTGTAGAAAACCTATAGATAAACTATAAGGATTAATAAGTGAATCTAGCAAAATTACTAAACACAAGGTCAGGACACAAAAACAAATTGTTTTATGTACCAGCAACAAACAATTAGAAAATTAACCTTTAAAACTACATTATTTACTACAGCATCAAAACCCAAATACCTAGGAATAAATCTCGTGAAAAATTCACGCACTGAGAAATGTAAAACATTATTCAGAGAAAGTTTTAAAGACTGGATAAAAGGAGAATATACCATGTAGATCAGAAGACTCAATAGTGTAAAGATGTCAGTTCTCCCTCAATTAATCTGTAGTAATGCAATAACAATCAAAATTCCCAGCAAGTTATTTTGTGAATATTGAAGAGCTGACTACAAAATGTATATGGATATAGAAAAGGCCTACAATAGCCAAGGCAATCTTGAGGAAGAAGAACCAAGCTATGAAAGTTATATAAGATATCAAGATATTGCTATGGAAATCAACACAGCATAGTATCGACACAGGATACATACACAAATAGAATACAAAACCTAGAAACAAATCCATATGAATATGACTGCCTGCTTTATGACAAAGTTGACACATACAGTGGGGAAAGAAAGATTTTTTAAATAAATGATGCTGGTTCAACTATATATTAATATGAACCAAAATGAATCTTGACCACTATAAAATACAGTGATATTTTTCTAGATGTATGGTAGATCTGTGTGTGTAAAATAAACCAATAAAGCTCTGGGGAAGAAGAAAGTTTCTTTATCATGATTTTAAGAAAGCAACCAAACATAAGAAAAACATCAGTTAACTGAACTATGTAAAGATTATGAACTACTGTTCATAAAAAGACACTATTAAGAGAGTGAAAAGGCAATCCAAGGAGGGAAAAAAAATATTATCAGATATTCACAGGGCAAATAAATATACATAAAGGGGGTTAACTTCATTGATCATTAGGAAGATGCAAATTAAGGCCACACTGTACCCATCAGAATGACTAAAATGAAATACCAACTGTGGGTGAAGATGTAGAGCCTGGCTTGTTGGAGGGTAAATTGATTCAACCACTCTGGAAAACTTTTGGCAGTATATACCTAAATTGAACAAAACCCTGCAATTTTACTCCTAGGTATTACAAGAAACAAGAAAAAATGTATACACCTTAACTGATAAGACATATACAAGAAATATCACAAAAGCAGTATTTGTAATAGGCAAACACAGTAAACCCAAATGTCCATCAACAATAGAATGGATTTCAGAGATTTGCTAAAAGGATTCACAGGACTCAGAAACTGTTATACTCACAGTTACAATTATAGCAAAAGGATATAGCTCAGAACTGCAAACTCACTATTCTTGCCTGAAGTTCAGTAGCTTAATAAATAAATGCTTCTCAGTTTGTTGTGTGCCTTTGAATTCCAGAGCACTGAAATGGTTGTTTTTGACTGTTTTGTCCAGCTTTATTAGGACAGAATTTGTTGACCTCCTGTCATATCAAAAGTCAAAAGTCTGACAGTAATTTTTGGGGGGAAAAAAAAAAATGAACTTTGCCTCCAAGACCTGTGAAACATTATGAAGTATAATGAGAGTCCCAAAAGAGAAGGAAAGGGGAGCAAAAATATTAAAAAAATAATGGCCAAAAACTTCTCAAATTTGATAAAAATTATTAATCTACAGACCCTGGAAGCCAAACAAACCCCAAGTAAAAGTAACACAAAAAGGGAATACCCTGGCAGTCCAGTGGTTAGGACCCTGAGCATTCATTGCCGAGGGCGCAAGTTCAATCCCTGGTCAGGGAACTAAGATCCCACAAGCTGCGGGGCATGGCCAAAAAAAATGTAACACAAAAAGATCCACACCTAGACACATTATAGCATAGTCAAACTGTTGAAAGACAAAGAGAAAATCTCTAAAGCAGCAAGAAAAAGGAAATGAATTACCACTTACAGCAGGGACTGACAGACTTATTCCATAAAGGAACATACAGTACATAGTAAATATTTCAGGTAAGACTGTCTGTGTTGCAACTACTCAACTCTGCCATTGTAGAACAAAAGCTGTCACATTCAATGGGCATTGTCATGGTCCAACAAAATTTTACATTTGAATTTCATATAATTTTCATGTGTCACCAAATACCTTCTTTTGATATTTTCCAACCTTTTAAAAATATAAAAAACATTCTTAGTACACAGACCACATAAAAACAGGCAGTAGGCCAGATTAGGCCTGTGGGCCATAGTTTGCAGACCCCCTGACATCAACAGAACAGTAATACTTATTAACAGCTGACTTCCTATCAGATACAATGGATGCCAGACAATATAATGATATATTAAAATGCTGAAAAATCTATGAAAAAACCAGAATGCACACTAAATATTTTATATACCAAATTTTAAGCTGAAGAGACCCACCAACAGTTTCCTTGTATTTCCATGTCAACTCTTCTTATAACTGTATTAATTAGATAAGTTGGAAATCAGCATTGTTTTTTTTTAAGCATTCACAAGTTTATAGATATGAAAGCATGGTACAGATTACAACATACAACACACAAAAATAGGACAGAAATAAATGCCAAACAAAGGTCATTGCGTCTAATTAGCTAATACTCATGATATCATAACGGTCAGCTTGGCAAAAGAAGGCAAAGATTTAACATACTGTCATCATATATTATAGATACCTTTAGTGAATGCTACTTAGTTTAATAATTATATGACACACAAGAGGGTAGGTTCTGGGTACTTTGGTCAAAACACCAGTAGGAACCTGTCAAAACCATAAAAATGAGCCTGGAAAATCTTATGAATCCAGAAAGCAAACAGTGTCCATGTGACTATAGTTAGAACTTACTTCCTTTTCATGTGCAGAGCAAATCATGCCTCAAAGTGCCTGTGTATTCTGCCCCAAATGCCTGACAAACAGCCCTATCCATTCCATACACCTCAACTCCCAAGAGGAAACACTGATTAAAGCAAAGGAAGCAGAAGCGCTGGACTGTGGAGCAAATAAGGGGCTGATGAGATAGACTACATGTTTGTTAAATGAAAACATATTTTGAGAGTAAGTAAGAAGGGATAGGAAAACTGAATGCGGCAGGGAAGTGTTTAAAGAGAATTCTTTGGATTATTAGACCACCATACAGAGAGAAGATGGTGTACCAGGGAATACTGAGTCCTTGAATCTCTATCAGGATTCCAGGAAGGTGAGCTTACAAAAGAAAATCTGCAAATTGCAAAACTAAAATTCTTCACTCACAAGAGCTAATATTAAGGTATATCTTTATTGAAATAAGTGTTCTATTTAAATATACCTAAAGACTTTTAATTAAACTTAATCAGATTACTTCATTTATATTAAAATGAGATCAGGCCCTCTAAAAGGACGCACATTTTGACTAGAGGGTAGAATGTCAGGCAGGGATGTAAGACAAGAGAAAGGTCATTTTTATGTACGAAGAACTAATAGTACTACTAGAAGGTTAAGGTCACTGTGTAAGGCCAACTTTGCAGTTTTGCTTCAGTGTATTAGGGGTGGAGACCTTTCTGATGGTGTTTAATTAGCAAACTAAAGCTGTACTCTACGACATGGCCACATGAGACAGGCAACAAATCTCAGAGAAAATGACTAAGAAGAAGTAAATTGTTCTACACTACTTCAAACAGAGGGTCCTAATGAATGCTAGGATGCAGAGATAGTCAGACTGGACAATATATCAATATGTATGTACTGTTTTGTATCTCCAAATCCTCATCTCAAGACTGTATTTTCTTGCCTTGGAAACAGGACAGAGTGCTGCCCACTAGCTACAGCAAGGGGGGAAAAAAAAGAGATCTTTCTTTTCAAAAGGAATGAACCAGTCCCCCCATGTCAAAAAAGAAACAGAGTTAACAAACTGTGGTGTAAAATCTGGGGGAGATAGGAAAGTAAAGGACATTTAGCTTAATTTAGCAACACCAAGGGCTTAGAGAATGAGAATAAGCACATCTACTAACTCAACAACACTTCTTCTATGACACTGTAGAGTGACGCTAGTAACTCTGTACTCCTCACATAAATTTCTTTTTAACCAAATCTTTGCAAGAAGCAAAATTGCTCAGAAACTGCAAAGAGGCAGTAAAGCAGCATTTAAGCTGGCTTCTAAGACTGCACTGCAGGGTCTAACAGGGACACAGTAACCCTAAGAAAATTATCTGCTTTGGGCAGTAAGAAGGAAGAAGGTGCATTAATTAGTCCATTAACTTATTAATCAAATTTAAAAGGGATCTGATAATCTGGTCTAGGGTCAAAAAGGCCCAAGGATTTTAACCGTCTGGAAGGAGGTTTTAGAATTTCTCACATGGTATCAAAAACACTAAAGCAGGGGCTTCCCTGGTGGCGCAGTGGTTGAGAATCTGCCTGCCAGTACAGGGGGACACGGGTTCGAGCCCTGGTCTGGGAAGATCCCACATGCCGCGGAGCAGCTGGGCCCGTGAGCCACAATTACTGAGCCTGCGCGTCTGGAGCCTGTGCTCCGCAACAAGAGAGGCCGCGATAGTGAGAGGCCCGCGCACCGTGATGAAGAGTGGCCCCCGCTTGCCACAACTGGAGAAAGCCCTCGCACAGAAACTAAGACCCAACACAGCCATAAATAAATAAATAAATAAATAAATTTAAAACAAAAACAAAAACAAAAAACACTAAAGCATTCTTCATTTCAATTTGAATTCTTCTCAAATGAAGAATGATTACAGGATTACTTCTACATTGAGCAATTATAGGCAACGGGCTGCATCAGAAAAATACTATTTTGAAACTCTTAACTTTGTAAGCTAAAGAAACTGTGGGGAAAAAAATCAGAGAACTAGGGCCAAAAATTAAAAATTAATTAAAAATTATTATTATAACAGTTTATTAAAATGAGCAGCCTGATGTGTCTATATTTACACTAAAAATATGTCTTGGAGAAGCAATAACTTGACAACACATTATGTGTGTGCCCGCAACACAAACATTTGTTCAAAGAAAATACACGTTGAGCATCAACTGTGTCCCAGGCAGCCCTAGGCACTAGAGACTGATTCACACAGCATGCAGGATTTCATGAAACTTAAAGTGGAGACCACTTATCTCCCATTAACTAATAACCAGTTACCTCCTGCAGTAATGCATTATGAAGAAAAAGGAAATGCAATGAAAAAGAATAAAATAGAGGATTAAAAACACAGGCAGTTTTTTAACTTGTTCCATCCAAAATGTAATTTTAAATGTGTCAAAAGAATTAAAAACTTTAAAAAGGGTATAGCAAAGTCATATGTAAGGCTAATAGTCATCTTCTAAAGTTCTCTATTTTCTAATTTGCCTAATTTGGGAACAAAGTTTATTTGAACCCAAAGGGATTCTCTGGTAAGGCAAAATGGTGATTGGGAAGGGTTAACCAACGATTTTTAAAAAACAATTTAAGACAACTGAACTGTATGGCCAATTAAAAAATACCTTTATTAAAACTTAAGTGTTAAGTAGTTACTAGGCACCTAAAATCTGCACCCCAATCTTTTCTTCAGCATCTCCCTTCCCTCTAACCACACTATATATCAAACATCCAAGTTCTTACTAAGAAATTCAATGGTTTCTACAAAGAAATGGCTGTAGGTCAGCTATCAAAAACAGAAATCGGGACATTCTTACATTCATCACTGTCATTGTTACACAGTACTTACCAATCTCCTATTACTATGTTCTTAAGTCAAAGGTCATTACACCCACACAAAGTAAGTTACAAACTTCAACAAAGCTTTGCAATAATTTCTTAAAGACTTCTTAAAGATTTTCCTAAATATACAGACTGTAGTTCATTCACAGCACTCCCAAGATTCTGGGAGTGGCCCTGCTACCCAGGAATATTTAATAAACAGGTATTTTGTTGCAGGTGGTTCACAGTCTACACAGTGGAAACAACCCAACGGTAAACAGTCTTAAATTATTGTCAAGAGCTACTCTCAAACACATACCTAGACATATAGCTCTGGGGACATATGCTTAACAATGTCTCTGCTCTCATAAACAAGGACCTAGTTCAGCAATACTTACAGTTAACATTGGAGTTGTCAATAGGCCCCATGCAAAGAATTCAAGGAAGATGACAATAGCAGCATGGTGTACACTTGGTCGGCCAAAGCCTTGTAGCTAAAAAAGGAAGGAAATTATTATGAAAAATACTAAACGGCTATAAGAAACTCATTATCCTAAAATGGTATCTAACATACACACACACACACAAACTGTATAAAATAAACTTAGGACCTACCTATATTATTTAAGATAAAACTTAATTCTGTGGTATCCCTGATTTCTTCATCTTCCCTAATCATGGAAGGTGCCATTGATGAGACTTTCTACTTGTCCCATCAATGCAAATCACTGGAACTTTGGTAGGAAATCAACTGCGTCTTCAAGAGACTGGAGTTCCAGGACCTGAATATTCTGTCTGAACACACGAATTACGTGTTCCTTAGCAATTTGGCCTCTCTAAGCCTGAAGTTTCCCTTGCTACATGAGAGAGGTAGGCAGGGGGTCATATGCTCAAGCGCTTCAGGGGCAGCATAGATGACTTAAAATGATAGGAGGTGGGGGAAGAACAATAAGGACTAGGTCAAATCTGAAAACACACTTTGATACCTCAAGGTGTCAAAATCCAGCTTTCTGTTTCTGTTTTGTTTGAAAACTGTGCCTATTCTGCTAGTTTTCTGCAGTTTATGACTTCTGGAGATAAAACCTAAAAGTCCACTCAATTTAATGTTCTTTGACTCTGTGCCAATGGTTATTACAAAATCAAGTGCTGTACTAGCATTTTGTAATAACTGGAAGTGATACTTACAAAAGGCTTTGTAAAACCCCCATTATTCCTAAGCTTATATTTTTAAGACTTCAAAAGGTAAAAGCACATCTGCATGGTTTAATTAGAACCTAATCATGAGGAAATGATCAAATTCAGATTGTGAAACATTCTACAAGACAACTGGCCTGGTCTCGTTAAAAATGTCAATGTCATAAAAGACCAAAGTAAAGGTAGGAGACTTGTACAAATTAAAGGAAACAAGAGTCATAAAAAACAAATGGGGGATCCTGAACTGGATCCTGGATAAAAAGGAGACAAGAGGAAAAAATTTGAATATGTACTACACATTAGATAATCATTTGGCATTGAGACAGGAAGGGGGCAGGGCACAACCTTTAAAAGAATGACATGGCCTGAGGACACGATAAACTGGTTAGAACCAACTAGGTTCAAGATGGCAGACAAGTTGACTTCCACTAGACCTTGAGCCTCAGTATTCGCTCACTGTAACACATCGGCACACTAAATGACACACCCACAGGTGCCATAACAGTTCCAAGGCTGACCATAAAAGGTCAACAAGTGGGCAATGGCCCAATTCCTGGAAATCCCCACCCCTTCCCCAAAATAGCTGGAATACTCCTCCCACTCATTAGGCTATGAAATTACCCAACCCTATAAAAACTGACAACCCCCATACCCTGGTGCCTCTCTCACCTTCTGAGATGGCCCACACTCTGTCTATGGAGTGTGTTTCTCCCTGAATAAACTTTCTTTCACTTTACTATGGCTTGCTCTTGAATTCTTTCCTGTGCAAAGCCAAGAACCCACACTTGGTGGCTGTCCCAGGGACTCGCCTGAGATGGGAGGTGACGATCCTCTCACTCCCCACTATCTTTCCTGCAACAGCATTAATGTTACTGCAACTTGTCAAATGATTTGGCAAAAAAAAAAAAAAAAAAAAGGTACATATATACTTTCTAAAGCAAATGTCACAAAATTTAATTTTGTTAAATTGTTGAATTTAGATGAAGGGAATGACTATTCATTTTATTATTCTTTTAATTTTTTGTAGTTTTGAAAATTTTCAAAACAGGCCAAGAACAATTGTTATTAAAAATTCAAACTTGTAAATTTCTAGATTTTTGCATTGTCTAATAATAAGTAGTTTTAAATGCCACTAAATAAGACATTTGCAAAACAAAGCATTTTACAAAATTTAAAAGAAAAAGAACCAATTAAGCATCAAACAATTAAAAAAAAAAGATCTTTAATATAACCCAACCTTCAAACCATGTTTCAAAACAGGAGGGAAGGGGATAGAGCACAACCTTTAAAAGAATGACATAGCCTTGGATACAGCATAAACTGGTTAGAATCAACTAGGTCCAAGATGGCGGAAGATTCGACTTCTACTAGACCTTGAACCTCAGTATACACTCACTGTAATACATTAGCATGCTAAATGACATACCCACAGGCGCCATGACAGTTCCAGGGCCAATCACAAAAGGCCAAAAAGTGGGTCGTGGCCCAATTCCTGGAAATCCCCGTCACTTTCCTGAAATAGCTGGAATAATCCTCCCACTCATTAGCCTATGAAATTACCCAGCCCGTAACAACTAACCACCCCATATTTCAGGGCCTCTTGCCTTCTGAGATGGCCCACACTCTGTCTGTGGAGTGTTTCTCCCTAGGCTGCTCTGACTTTCCGAGACAACTGCATTCTGTCTATGGAATGTGTATCTCTCTAAATAAATCCACTTCTTACCTATCACTTTGTCTCTCACTGAATTCTTTCTGTGACAAGACATAAAGAACCTGAGCATCATTAAATCCTGAGACCAGGTGTGTGATCTCAATTAAAAGACAGTGGATTCAAGTCTGGGTTCGAATCCCAGCCTGTGGGTTCAAATCCCATCTGAGCTGTGAGGTTTCAGTTTCATCAGTCCTTTATCAATAGAATAGTGAATGGAAATGGTAGCAACTCGTCAGCCTCACAGCCTCTGCCTGTGAGGAGACCTTCTGCATCAGTTGTTCCAGCCACTGGAGTCAGAAACTCTGCCATTGTAATTGTGCCAATTACAGAATAGCTTTCCATCTTAGCTCCTTCACCTTCTGCAGGGCAGCCAGAGCAACCATTTAAATGTAAATCAGATGTTACTCCTCTGCTCCACCCTCCCTGGCTCCTACTGCACTTGGCCACACATCTAACACATCCAACTGGTCCTACACGCCCCGATTCCCTTGTTATGCTCTATTGTTTTCTAGAAGATGTCCAACAAACTTCATTCTGTTTATTGTCTACCTCCCCTGGAATGGGAATGTAAATGCCATGAAGGAAAAGGATTTTTTGTCTGTTTTGTTCAGAGATGTATCCCAAATAGCCCTTCTCTCTATATAACAAGCACTCGACAAAATACACATGATATAGAAGAAGGAGCTCTTCTGAGACTAATGTCTTTTCTCTGGTCTTTTAAACAGCAAAGCCCAGAATGTAGAAAAAAATGACCCATATTCCTCAAAGAAACGGTATGGGGGGGGGCGGGGAGGAACCATATACTACATTAGTATATAGATTAAAACAAATTTAAGAAATATTAACCAAAAGCAATATGTGCGCTTTGGGTTTTGACTCAAACTAACTGGAAAAAAATTAAGTCAACTGTGAAATAAAATTCGTATTTTATGCCAAGACAAGAAAAATTTAAACATAAAAAATTTTCTCTACCATTTGCCCCCCCCCCCCACTGTGGACTGTGTATCTGCATTATGCATCAACCAAACCTTCCCCATCAGCAGAAATTTCCCCTCAACCGTGAAGAACAACATTCTCCTAAGACAACTCCTTAAAGATAACATTTTTTTCTTGATAGGTGTCACATGGCACTCAGATCTGGATTATGTGAACTGTCAATAATATGTCATTTGACGGACAACCCTCTGTCTCAAAAAAGCTTAATATAACTGTGTCTTGACTTCTGATGGGCCAAACAGTTCTCAGAGTTTTCTGAGATGCTCTTTCCAGTTATAATCCTCAAATTTGGCTCAAAATTTTCCATTTCTTTCTTAGATCGACTGATTAATTTTTCATCAACACAGTCATGGAAATTTGAAAATGGAGTATTAAATGATACTCAAGACTTATACTCATTGTAATAATGGTACTGAAGTAAGACTTTTTAAAAAATCGTCACACCTTAGAGTCACATGTTAATGTATTAAATTTTGAAATAAGAAGATATCTGTAATCTGTTTTAAAATCTACAGCATGAAAACAAAAGCAGAAGTGGTGGCAAAAATAAATTTTAAAAAAGTAAATGGGTTATATGCATTTACTAATAATTTCCAAATTATTTGGGTGGAAATTCTGATAGTTACCCACCCCACACTGCAAAGAAACTGCTCTCAAACTGCGAGTGAATATGTCAACAAACAGCCTAACTATTCCTTTTAAATCATTCATTTTGTTTATCAAGCATCATGCACACAAGAATTAAAAACAAAACAAAACAAAAAAACCCTCTAAAAACCACTCACAGTAGGAAGCATAGGAGGGCCACCCTATTTCTCATTTGCAATTTCTGTGATTTAGTGCTTCTTTCCCAGGCAAGCTCTATTTATGGAGACCACTGGAAAAGAGATCCATGTGGCTGCAATGCTGATTAAATATAAAAACAGGTACACACTTTAGTCTGTGTGCATATATCATTATATAATTACGCTATTTTTAACACCTTGCAAAAAATAGACAACCCACCTTTTTTGTTCAAACATTAAAAGCTTACATCTGTCAGTGAGAAATTGTTTAAATTAACAAACATCTCTTCTAAAATGCAAACACTTTCTTTCACCTCTACATAAACTACTTTAATTGAATTATCATTCATCCCTAGCAAATACCAATGTGGCATGACAGCCGGGCCCTGGTATGGTGGGAACTTTGTGTGGGCAACTGGATATGAGATGGTGACAAAAATAAATCTGCTTTCCTTCCAATTCTTCCTAAGCTCTTGGTGGCTAGTATGCTGATGAAAAAAGTGACACAGGCTTCTCCTTTAAATTATGAGCTAATTAGAAAGTATTTACCAAAGCTTAACTGATTATTTCCAGTTGAACATTATCTAGTGCAGCCTCTCTGGATCAGTTCAATGTCTCCCCTCTCCATTTTGCCTCTTTATAAATCAGTATGGAACATCTTGAGACGTTTAGAAGCAGACGATGAAAAGTGTGTGATGATGTTTTTACACACTCACATTACCATCTCTCCCACAGATGATGATTCTGCCTTGACTCCTCTTCACTGCCCCCTCCAAATCTTTCTTGACACTACACTCAGAGTGATCATTCTAAAATACAAATCTTATCCTATTACTCCTGTAGAAGACTGCAAAAAATGAGCTGCAGATTCCTCCCATTCCTGTACACAAAACCGTTTTACAACATGACTGTGCTGTCAGTTCCATCAAAAGGTAGAGTCTATTTCTCCACTTCCCTAGATCTGGGGTGGCTTAACAACTTGATCTAACCAACAGATATCAGGTAAAGTAACAACACAGACTTCTGACGTAGGCCTTCAGAGGCCTTCTAGACCGCATGAAGAAATACCATCTAGGCATAAGAGAATGAGAGCATATGAGGCCCTCCAGACCAAACAGTGAATGGCCATTGCCAACTGCCTGATACAGGGGCAAGGCCAGTTGAGATCATCCAACTCCATTCAAGCCTGCAGATGACTAAAGAAGTATGAGTAACTCCAAAAAAATCCAGTGAAGAACCCCACACTGAGCCTAGCCCAAACTGCTAACCCAAAGAATACTTGTTTTAAGCCACTGAATTTCGGGGTAGTTCCTTATGTAGCAAATAGAAACTGATACAACTCCCCACCCCCTTGCCCTCATGATTAATTTTAAACTCTTAAGACTATTTTTGACTCTCTTTTGTAGCTCTCCAATATCATCCTTAGTCCAAACATAACTCAATGAAAAATGTGAGATTACCCTTCATCACAAACATCATTTTTTACTATTTTATTTAAAAGAGTAGATTGTGTAGTCACTATATGTGTTACAGACATTTGTGATTAGAAAGAGCAACCACAAATGTCTGAGAAATCATTTTTTGAACGCTAGACTACAAAAAAACAAAAAACAAAAAACAACACTTCACAGTATCAGTGGTGTTCGGAAGCAGGGGAACAAGGGTGACAAATGACTTAAAATATAAGCATGTGAAACATGCTACAACATGAATGAACCTTGAGGACACTATGCTAAGTGAAATAAACCAGTCACAAAAAAAAAACAAATACTTTTTGATTCCACTAATATGAGGTATCTAGAGTAGTAGAACGCATAGAAACAAAAAGTACGGGACATCCCTGGTGGCGCAGTGGTTAAGAAACCACCTGTCAATGCAGGGGACACGGGTTCAAGCCCTCGTCCAGGAAGATCCCACATGCCGCGGAGCAACTAAGCCCGTGCGCCACCACTACTGAGCCTGAGCTCTAGAGCCCGTGCGCCACAACTACTGAAGTCCACGTGCCTAGAGCCCGTGCTCCACAATAAGAGAAGCCACCGCAATGAGAAGCCCGAGCCCGCGCACTGCAACGAAGAGTAGCCCCTGCTTGCTGCAACTAGAGAAAGCCCGCGTGCAGCAGTGAAGACCCAGCGCAGCCAAAAAATAAATAAAATTTTTAAAAAACCCAAAAACAAAAACAAAAGGTAGAATGGTGGATGCCAAAGCCACAGGCCAGGGTAGAAGGAAAAAGGAAATTGTTGTTTAATGGGTATAAGTTTGTTTTGCAAGACGAAAACGTTCTGTTGATTAACAATGCAAATATACTTAATACTACTGAACTGTACACTCAAAATTTACCATCTTATCCATTTTTATATTATGTGTATTTTACCACAATTAAAGAAAAATGCATATATACATATATATGCATGTGGAATATTCAAAGTCATGTAAGGGACCCCAGAAGAGCATTTGTAAATGGAAGGAAAGGAAGCCTGTGTGATTAAAGATGATGAGGCATCCATATGGATTAAGACCTATTTCTTTCAAACATAAACTTCAAATAGAAAGAGCCAAGAGCAGTTGTAGGTCTAGACTTGTCTTTGAGCTTCCTCTCACATGTAGGGTGCTCCAGGGTGCTAAATGCAGGGAGTTTTTAACTTAGTGATGATTTTCCTAGCATGTTGAAAGTTAGCTTATAGGTAAATAAAAGGCATGGTCCATAGCATTCTGTTAAAAAGACCTGTCCTAAGAAACAGTAGGCACTGATTTTATTTTTTTAATATGAGGAATTAACATTATATTGCTTAAAAAGGAAAACAACTTCTAGTCTTAGCTCTCTTAATTAAGCCTACTGTGATTCTCTCCTAAGGAGACATGACTAGAGGTTTAACATCACTCTGGCTATAGTATAGAAGCTTGTAACTAGTCATCAAAACAAGCCACAGTGCAAAACAAGTACTCCCTGGATTTCATTCAAAGTAGGACACAGCAACAAACCAATGAATCATTGCACATATACTCCTAAAAGTTAGCTGATGAGCTTAAATACAAAGAACCAAAATATCAAATACATGAAAGGCAGTATTAAGGGAACTACATACTTGAACTTAGCACTTCTCTTCCACCTAATGTTTTATACAACAGTAGAGACTAATGAGTTTATTATCTTTCTGCATTCCTTTTTATGGAATATATACACTTAAAAACATTACAACTGTTACATGAACAAATGAAAGTCATAAAACCTTAAAGTAAGGGAATATACATGTTCTACTCTCCATAGGCAATCACAATGCTAGAAATCTGTCATATATTTTTATGCATGTACATTCACAGGTAAAAACATCCTTTTACATAAATGGTAACAGAATATACATATTACCTTTTTTTTTTTTTACCTTATTCTATCTCTTTCCATGTCACTGTATACGAATAGCTACATGGTATTCCACTGTATGAATATAGCATTATTTTAACCATTCCATATTGATCAATATCAATGGAGTTTCCACTTTTTCAATGTTGTTGCAATTAATAATTTTCATTTTAAAACTTTTTGAGATAATTTTAAACCTACAGAAAGTTGTAAAACCAGCAGAGTCCTTCTATACCCCTTACCAGCTTCCGCAAATGTTAACATCTTAAATAACTATGGTACAATTATTCAAACCTGGAAACTAACATTACTACACTACTTTAGCTAATCTACAAATCTTATTTGAATTCACTATTTTCCCCACTAGTTTTTTTCTTTTTCCTAGTTTAGGATCTAATCCAGGATTTCACACTGCATTTAGGTCTCATGCTTCCTTAGGCTTTTCCAATCTGAGATGATTCCTAAGATTTTTATTTTTTATTTTTCATGATCTTGACACTTTTGAGGAGTTCTGGTATATACTTCACCAGTTATTTTGTAGAATGTCCTTCAGTTTGAATTTGTCTAATGTTCTCTCATGATTAGGTGGGAGATATTCATTAAAATTTTTTATTGAGATATAATTCATATCCCATAAAATTCACCATTTTCAAATATACAATTCAGTGGTTTTTCATATATTCACAAAGTTCTAAAACCATCACCTAAAAGGAAATCTCATATCCCTTAGCAGTCACTCCCCATTTTCTCCTCACCCCATCCCCTGGTAACTGCTAATCTACCTTCTGTCTATGTGGATTTGCCTATTCTAGAATCATATATAAATAGAATTCACAAACGGAATCATAAAACGTGTGACTTATTGTGTCTTGCTGCTTCCATTCAGCACAATATTTTCAAAGTTCATCCATGTGCATTTTTCAGTTCTATGGCCAAATAATATTCCATTGTGTAGATATACTGCATTTTGTTTATTCATTCATCAGTTTAATAGACACTTGAGTTTTTTCTACCTTTGGCTATTATGAATAGTGCTGCTATAAACACTGATGTACAAATTTTTGTAGAAACATAGATTTCCAATTCCCTTGGCTATAACCAAGGAATGGAATTGTTGGGACAATTAATATCCTTTCATATATACAAATGTACAGCATTCTAGGATAAATTCCTAGAAGTAGAATTGCAGCGCCAAAGGTTATACACAATTTAAATTATAATAAGAACCAATTATAATCAAAAAGCTGTACAAACTGTGGGTAAAAAAAATACACTTCAATTTACGTCAGCTAATCAACTAATATCTCTAACATATAAAATTCTTCTAAAAAAAATCAAGAAGAAAAAGACTAACAATGCAATAGTAAGATGGGCAAAAGGTAAGCACAAACAGTTCACAGAATAAGGTATCAAATAGCCCTTCAACAACTTCATTCATAATAAGAAAAATGCAAAATTGAGCTTTACTCAGATAATTTCTCACTATCAGAATGGCAAAACTTCCAAAGTTTCACAATATTCTCTTACACTGCTAATGGGATGAAAAATGGTACAATGCGGCAACATCTAGCAAAATTACTTACATATTTATCCTCCAAAGCAACAATCTCACTTTAGGGATTTGTCCCAAAGACAAAACGGCAAAAATATGAGGTGTCATATGCACAAGGCTTTGGGAACACTTTGATAGTGCTTCCCCCTCCACAAGGGACTCAGTTCATTCAGTAAAGTACTGACAGAATAGACTATAGTAAATCCACACACTAGAGCATTATACAGTAATAAAAAGGAGATGTCTACATATTGCTTTGGAGCAATGATCAGAATATGTTGTTAAGTAAAAAAAAGCAAGGCACATAATACTGTGCAATGTACAGTACTTTTTAATTTAAGAGATGATCAAATAATATGAATACCTATGCACACACATATATTTGCTTATATTAAAAAACAAAACACAGGTGGAAAGAAAAATAAGCAACCAAAGAAAAGCAGTTACATACAGAAGGAAGGAGGGAGAGAAATGGAGGCCACAGAGATGGTAGCAAGATTTCATACCTTGTTTTATATATTTGACTTCGGAACCATGTAAATGCTTTACCTAATTCTAAAACAAAACTAAATCCAAATGAAATAAATCAACCTGTGTATCAATGTGTTGTTTAGTTGCATTAAAACACAGAATTTGAATGCACATCCTTAGAGGGTATATTCTAAGGGTCAAAAAAATCTTGAACTGTTTTAAAATAATCATGTTGGTATTAATAACATTGTTTTTACTTCCTGAAACTTTCAAATGTAACTAGTAGAATACAGTAAATAAGGTACTATGCTATTGTCTGTAGGAACCAAGATTTTCATTGTAAGAGAAAAAGATACAAATATAAAATCAAAGAAGTAAATACTTGAAATCCGAAATCTGGTTTTAAAATATCAATATAGATTATGATACACATTACCTTAAAGGAAAATAGTTAGGATTTCCTAATTCTATTCACTGAAAAGACCTAGAAAAAGATGAGCAACCCAACAGGAGCGAACATCTCCTAGAGCCCAGATTGTGGTCTTGAAGTATCATTTCCTACTAAAAGAAAATTGAACTTTTTCGACAATGAGCTGATTCCAAGTTTGGGCAAAAAATGTACATGATCCTGGAACATATCTTTCCAAAAGCAAAGATGCTATCACAGACTACAGTCATATCAAAAGGATTCAGGACCAACCTGAAGGAAACCGCACTGGGCAAAGACTGAGTAAAAAGAGTAATATTTGCCACAGATTGAAACAGATATATATTCAAATTTGTAAGTCCATCAATCTTTGGTGGATGCTAGAAAACTAAGCCATTATTCTGAAAACTGATAAATGTGGAGTAAAAAAAAAAGAGAGAGAGAGAGAAGCACTTATTCTGCTTTTCCATATCTCAGGGTAACCAAATACTGATTAGCTAAAGTTCTCCTTTTTAAGAATTTCAATAATGAATGAAGAAGGAATGATTAACATATAATCCTCACACTTTGTAATAAGCTCACTTAAATAGTAAATCTAGGCAATAACCATTAATGGCCGTTAAAGTCATTAGGTAAAAGTGAACAAGGTACTTCATGAAGGAATAATCAGACTAACACCTGAAACCTAATCATTCATAACATCACTAAGAGAGTCAAAGATTATTTCTTGCATGATGTGCTAACAAGAAATAACACCACTTATAAATTCTTCTTGCCAAAATAAAAGAAACAAAAGCTTGGATTCAACTCAGCTGATACTTAAGGACCAGTTTACACAAAATGCAGATGAAATAAGACTGTGTTTCAACTGGTGGAGTAGGGTGATGAATATATGAGTGTATTCATAACTGAATATAAGTAAAAAAAAGAAAAAAAACAAAAAACTTTTTAAAAGTTACCAAGAATTTTAAAAAGAACCTGTCTCATTAACAGTGTTTGAAAATACCTGTTTCCCCATATTCTAAACTACAAATAATTTTTAAATTTTTGCTAGATTTTTGAAATGATTATCATTTTATTTTGTATTTCTCTGATTACAAGTGAAGTTGAGCTTCTTTCCTATAATTATTAGGAATTTATATTTATTTTTCTATGAATTGTTCATTCTTTGCACATTTTTTTCATAAAAAGTGTTTTCTTTCATATTTATTTATAGGACCTGTTTACAATCAATATCAAAGATATTTATATTGTGCAACATTAAATCATTCTCTCTCATCCACTGGCACCCATACCCTTTAAAAATAAAAGATACACCCTCTTTTATCTTTAGTAGAAGACGGTATTTAAGGTGAGAGTTTCAGCCATTTTGACCAGCCAGAAGAACCTAGAAGGGTAGAGGGCAATTTCTTCCTACCAAACAGCTGGGATGACAATGGGATGCAACTTTAGTGGCTGGACACTACATGCCCCAAAGCTGTTGCAGTAAGAGATGCTGGGACACCGGACAGAAGCCAGAAGAAGGTGAGAATTCCTACCACATCAGTCAGTCTCCTGGATCTCTGCCTGCAGGGTCTGTTGGAAACAAGAGTACCGTGTGGTTGACAGGTCCTGATGCTCCGGCCAGGTGTCAGGCCTGAGCCTCCAAGGCGGGAGGCCGAGTCCAGGACATTGGACCACCAGTGACCTCCTGGCCTCATGTAATATCAATTGGTGAGAGCTCTCCTAGAAATCTCTGTCTCAATACTAAGACCCAGCTTCACCCAATGGCCAGCAAGCCCCAGTGCTTGACGCCCATGCCAAACAACTAGCAAGACAGGAACACAACCCCACCCATTAGCAGAAAGGCTGCCTAAAATCGTAAGAAGTTCACAGACACCCCAAAACAGACCACCAGACACAGCCCTGCCCACCAGAAAGACAATATCCAGTCCCACCCACCAGAACACAGGCACCAGTCCCCTCCACCAGGAAGCCTACACAAGCCACTGAACCAACCTCACCCACTGGGGACAGACACAAATAACAACGGGAACTACGAACCTGCAGCCTGCAAAAAGGAAACCCCAAACACAGTAAGTTAAACAAAATGAGAAGACAGAGAAATATGCAGCAGGTGAAGAAGCAAGGTAAAAAGCCACCAGACCAAACAAATTAAGAGGAAATAGGCAGTCTACCTGAATAAGAATTCAGGGTAATGACAGTAAAAATGATCCAAAATCTTGGAAATACAATGGAGAAAATACAAGAAACGTTTAACAAGGTCCTAGAAGAACTAAAGAGCAAACAACCAATGATGAACACAATAAATGAAATTAAAAATTCTCTAGAAGGAATCAATAGCAGAATAACTGAGGCAGAAAAATGGATAAGTGATCTGGAAGATACAATAGTGGAAATAACTGCCACAGAGCAGAATAAAGAAGGAAAAGAATTGAGGACAGCCTCAGATACCTCTGGGGACACCAACATTTGAATTATAGGGGTACCAGAAGAGAAAGAAAAGAAAAATAAATGGTCTGAGAAAATATTTGAAGAGATAATATATGCCAAGACACATATTAATCAAACTATCAAAAATTAAATACAAACAAAAAATATTAAAAGCAGCAAGGGAAAGGCAACAAATTACATACAAGGGAATCTCCATAAGGTTAACAGCTGATCTTTCAGCAGGAACTCTGCAAGCCAGAAGGGAGTGGCAGGACATATTTAAAGTGATGAAAGGGAAAGACCTACAACCAAGATTACTCTACCCAGCAAGGGTCTCATTCAGATTCGACACAGAAATTAAAACCTTTACAGACAAGCAAAAGCTAAGAGAATTCAGCACCACCAAACCAGCTTTACAGCAAATGTTAAAGGAACTTCTCTAGGCAGGAAACACGAAGGAAAAGACTACAAAAACAAACCCAAAACAATTAAGAAAATGGTAATAGGAACACACATTATCGATAATTACCTTAAAAGTAAATGGATTAAATGCTCCAACCGAAAGACACAGACTAGCTCAATGGATACAAAAACAAGACCCGTATATATGTTGTCTACAAGAGATCCACTTCAGACCTACAGACACATACAGACTAAAAGTGAGGGGATGGAAAAAGATATTCCATGCAAATGGAAATCAAAGAAAGCTGGAGTAGCAATTCTCATATCAGACAAAATAGACTTTAAAATAAAGACTATTTCAAGAAACAAAGAAGGACACTACATAATAATCAAGGGGTCAATGAAATAGGGAGATATAACGATTGTAAATATTTATGCACCCAACATAGGAGCACCACAATATATAAGGCAAACGCTAACAGCCATTAAAGGGGAAATTGACAGCAACACAATAATAGTAGGGTACTTTAATACCCCACTTTCACCAATGGACAGATCATCCAAAAAAAATTAATAAGGAAACACAAACTTTAAATGACATGTTATACAAGATGAACTTAATTGATATTTATAGGGTATTCCATCCCAAAGCAACAAAATACACTTTCTTCTCAAGTGCTCCTGGAACATTCTCCAGAATAGATCATATCTTGGGTCACAAATCAAGCCTTGGTAAACTTAAGAAAGTTGAAATCGTATCAAGTATATTTTCTGACCACAAAATTATGAGACTAGATATCAATTACAGGAAAAAAAAACTGTAAAAAATACAAACACATGGAGGTTAAACAATTCGTACTAAGTAACCAAGAGATCACTGAAAAAAATCAAAGAAGAAATCAAAAGATACCTAGAAACAAATGACAATGAAAACACGATGACCCAAACCTATGGAATGCAGCAAAAGCAGTTTTAAGAGGGAAGTTTATAGCAATACAATCCTACCTCAAGAAACAAAAAACATCTCAAATAAACAACCTAACCTCACACCTAAAGCAATTAGAGTAAGAAGAACAAACAAAACCCAAAGTTAGCAGAAGGAAAGAAATCATAAATATCAGATCAGAAATAAATGAAAAAGAAATGAAGGAACGATACCAAAGATCAATAAAACTAAACGCTTGTTCTTTGAGAAGATAAGCAAAATTGTTAAACCATTAGCCAGACTCATCAAGAAAAAAAGGAGAAGAATCAAATCAACAGAATTAGAAATGAAAAAGGAGAAGTGACAACTGACACTGCAGAAATACAAAGGATCATGAGAGATTACTACAAGCAACTATATGCCAATGAAATGGACAAAAATCGACAACTTCTTAGAAAAGCACAACCTTCCAGGACTGAGCCAGGAAGAAATAGAAAGTATAAATAAACAGACCAATCACAAGCACTGAAATTGAAACTGTGATTAAAAATCTTCCAACAAACAAAAGCCCAGGATCAGATGGCTTCACAGGCAAATTCTATTAAACATTTAGAGAATAGCTAACACCAAACCTTCTCAAACTCTTCCAAAATACTGCAGAGGGAGGAGCACTCCCAAACTTATTCTACGAGGCTATCATCACCCTGACACCAAAACCAGACAAAGATGTCACAAAGAAAGAAAACTACAGACCAATATTACTGATGAACATAGATGCAAAAATCCTCAACAAAATACTAGCAAAGAGAATCCAGCAGCACATTAAAAGGATCGTACACCATGATCAATCGGGGTTTATCCCAGGAATGCAAGGATTTTTCAACATACGCAAATCAATCAATGTAATGAGAAAAACCATATGATCATCTCAATAGATGCAGAAAAAGCTTTTGACAAAATTCAATACCCACTTATGATAAAAACTCTCCAGAAAGTAGGCATAGGGAGAACCTACTTCAACATAATAAAGGCCATATATGACAAACCCACAGCCAACATCATTCTCCAAGGTGAAAAACTGAAACCATTTCCTCTAAGATCAGGAACAAGACAAGGTTGCCCACACTCACCACTATTATTCAACATTGTTTTGGAAGTTTTAGCCACAGCAATCAGAGAAGAAAAAGAAATAAAAGGAATACAAATCGGAAAAGAAGAAGTAAAACTGTCACTGTCTGCAGATGACATGACACTATACATAGAGAATCCTAAAGATGCTACCAGAAAACTACTAGAGCTAATCAGTGAATTTGGTAGAGTAGCAGAATACAATATTAATGCACAGAAATCTCTTGCATTCCTATACACTAACAACAAAAAACCTGAAAGAGAAATTAAGGAAACACTCCCATTATCACTGCAACAAAAAGAATAAAATACCTAGGAATATACCTACCTAAGCAGACAAAAGACCTATATGCAGAGAACTATAAGACACTGATGAAAGAAATTAATGATGATACAAACAGATGGAGAGATACACCACGTTTTTAGAGTGGAAGAATCAACACTGTGAAAATGACTATACTACCCAACGCAATCTACAGATTCAATGCAATCCTTATCAAACTAAAAATGGCATTTTTACAGAACTAGAACAAAGAATTTCACAATTTGTATGGAAACAGAAAAGACCCCAAAGAGCTAATGCAATCTTAAGAAAAACAGAGCTGGAGTAATCAGGCTCCCTGACTTCAAACTATGCTACAGAACTACAGTAATCAAGACAGTATGGTACTGGTACAAACAGAGAAATATAGATCAATGGAACAGGATAGAAAGCCCAGAGATAAACCCAGGCACACATGGTCACCTTAGCTTTGACAGAGGAGGCAAGAATATGCAATGGAGAAAAGACAGTCTCTTCAATAAGTGGTGCTGGGAAAAGTGGACAACTACATGGAAAAGAATGAAATTCGAACACTTCCTAACAGCATACACAAAAATAAACTCAACATGGATCAAAGACCTAAATATAAAGCCAGACGCTATAAAACTCTTCGAGGAAAACATAGGCAGAACACTCTAGGACATAAATCACAGAAGATCCTTTTTGACCCACCTCCTAGAGTAATGGAAATAAAAACAAACAAATGGGACCTAAGAAAACTTAAAAGCCTTTGCACAGCAAAGGAAACCATAAACAGGACAAAAAGACAACCCTCAGAATTGGAGAAAATATTTGCAAATGAAGCAACTGACAAAGGATTAATCTCCAAAATGTACAAGCAGCTCAATATCTAAAAAACAAACAACCCAATCCAAAAATGGGCAGAACACCTAAAGAGACATTTCTCCAAAGAAGATATACAGATTGCCAACAGACACATGAACGGATGCTCAGCATCACTAATCATTAGAGAAATGCAAATCAAAACCACAATGAGGTATCACCTCACACTGGTCAGAATGGCCATCATCATAAAATGTACAAACAATAAATGCTGGAGAGGGTGTGGAGAAAAGGGATCCCTCTTGCACTGTTGATGGGAATGTAAATTAATACAGACACTATGGAGAACAGTATGGAGGTTCCTTAAAAAACTATGCGCTATGCATAGCACAGGGAGATCAGCTCAGTGCTTTGTGACCACCTAGAGGGGTGGGATAGGGAGGATGGGAGGGAGGAGCAAAAGGGAGGGGATATGGGGATATATGTATACATGTAGCTGATTTATTTGTTATACAGCAGAAACTAACACAGTATTGTAAAACAATTATACTCCAATAAAGATGTTAAAAAAAATAAAAGGCACAAACAGACAATTCAACAATAGTTGGAGACTTCAATACCCTTTTCCAATAGACAAGATCAACAAGGAAATAGAAGATTTCAGTAACACTGTACACTAACTAGATGTAATAGACATTGAGCACTCCATCCAACTACAGCAGAACACACATTCTTCTCACGTGCACATGGAAAGACCGAAAAACAAATCTGAATAAACTTAAAAGAATTAAAAATCACACTATGTTCTTGAACACAATGCAGCTAGGAATCAGTAACATAAGAAAATTTGGAAAATTCATAAATATGAACATTATTCAACATACTCCTAAATAGCCATGTGTCAAAAAAGAAATCACACGAAAAGTTACAAAACTTTCAGATAAAGGAAAAGGAAAACACAGCATATCAAAGCTTGTTAAATGCAGCTAAAGCAGTGCTTAGAGGGAAACCTACAGCTGTAAATGCCTGATTATAACAGAAGATCTGATATCAACAATCTAACTTTTCCCTGTAAGAAACTAGAAAAGAGCAAACTAAACACAAAGCAAGAAAAAGGAAAGAAATAGATTAAAGCAGAAATAAATGCAATACAGAAAAGCAACACAGAAAATCAACAAAATCAAGTTGATATTTATGAAAATATGAAAAAAATTGACAAATCTTTGGAAAACCAAGAAAAATTGAGGAAGACTTAAATTGCTAAAATCAGAAATGAAAGATAGGTTATAAGGCAGTACTTGGACATGTTAAGCCAACAAATTGGATTAATTGGATGAAAGAGACAAATTCCTAGAAATCTACTAAGGCTGAATCATAAAGAAGCAGAACATATGAATAAACCTAGAACTAATAAAGAGACTGAATCAGTGATCAAAAACCTCCTGACAAAGAAAAGCCCTGAACCTGATGGCTTCACTTTAAACCAAACATTTAAAGAACACCAATCCCTCTCAAACTCTTCTCACAACCGACCACATTTTATCAACATTCTCTATGAAAACAGCATTACCTGTATAAAGCCAGACAAAGACCCTACCAGAAAAGACAACTAGAGACTATTTTTCCTTATGCTGTTGATGCAACAGTTCTTAACAATACACCAGCAAACCAAATGCAGCAGCATATGAAAAGGGTTATACACCATAACCAAGTGAGATTTATTCGTGGAATGTTAAGAATAGTTCACATGTAAAATCAACCAGTGGAATACACCACATTAAAATGAAGGGGGGAAAAAACCCCACATGCTCCATCTCAACTGATGCAGAAAAAGCATTTGAGAAAATTAACACCCTTTTATGATAAAAAAAAATTTCCAAAAAAATAGCATTGAAGGAAATTATCTTATCTCAATATAATAAAGGCCACATATGAAAAATCCACACCTAACATCAAAATAGTCAATGGCTGAAAAAACTTTTCCTCTAAGACCAGGAAGAAGAAAAAGATGCCCGCTTTCACAGTTTCTATTCAACACAGTAGTGGAAGTTCTAACCAGAGTAATTAGGGAAAAAAAGAAATAAAAGACATCCAAACTGGAAAGGAAGGAGTAAAATTATTTGTTTGAGCATGTCATGATCTTACATGGAATCTCAAGGAATCCTGAATAGCCAAAACAATCCTGAAAAAGAAGAACAAAACTGTAGTTCTCACACTTCCTGATTTCAAAACATACTACAAAAAAAAATACTACAAAGCTAATCAAAACAGTGTGGTACTGCCACAAATACACACATATAGACCTAAGGAGTATAATAGAATCCAGAAATAAACATTTGCATAATGGTCAAATCATTTGCAACAAGGGTGCTAAGACCATTTAATGGAGAAAGGACAGTCTCTTCAACAAACGGGCTGGGGAAGTTGGATATTCATATGCAAAAGAATGAAGTAGACCTTTTCTACCTTACATCATGCACAAAAACTTAACTCACAATGGATTAAAGCCCTGAACATAAGAGCTAAAACTATAAAACTCTTAGATGACAACATAGGGGAAAAGCTTCATGACACTGGACTTGGCAACGATTTCTTGGATATAACACCAAAAGAAAAAGCAACAACAAAAAAATAGATAAATTGGACTTGATCAAAATAGAAAGCTTTTGTGCATCAAAGGACATTACCAACAGAGTGAAAAGACAACCTATAGGAGAAAACACTTGCAAATCACATATCGGATAAGAAATTAACATCCAGAGTATATTAAAAAAAAAAAAGTCCTACAACTCAAGGACAAAAAAAAAAAAATTGGGCAAAGAACAAATAAATACATGAAAAGACGCTGAACATCACTAATCATTAGGGAAATGAAAATCAAAAGCAAAATGAGATATTACCTGTGCTCATTAGGATGGCCATGACTAAAAACAAAAATTAAAACCAGAAAAAACAAGTGTTGACAAAGATTTAGAGAAACTGGAACCCTGGTGCACCGTTAATGGGAATGTAATATGCTACAACCACTGTGAAAAACAGTATGGGGTTCCTAAAAAAATTAAAAATAGAATTACCTAGAGATCCAGCAATTCTACTTTTCGGTATATACCCAAAAGAATTGAATGCAGGGTCTCCAAGAGGTATCTACACCCACGTTCACAGCAGCATTACTCACAACAGCCAAAAGGTAGAAGCCACCCAAGTGTCCATTGGTGGATGAATGTATTAACAAAATATGGTATATGCATGCAATGGAATAGTTTTCAGCAGTAAAAAAGACAGGACATTCTGACATGTTACAACACTGATAAACCTTGAAGACAATATGCTAAGTGAAATAAGCCAGTCATAAAAGGACAGTTGCTGTATAATTCTATTTATACGAGGTATCTAGAATAGTCAGATTCATAGAGATAGACTGTGGATGGTGGTTGCCAGGGGCTGGGAGGAGAGGGAATTGAGGAGTTATAGTTTAATGGGTACTGAATTCAGTTTGGGATAATGAAAAGTTCTGGAGACGGACAATGGTAATGGTTGCACAACAATTTTAATGTACTTAAATGCCACTGAACTATGCACTTAAAAATGTCTAAGATGATAAATTTTATGTTATGCATATATTGCTACACTAAAAAAAAAGTAACTCAAAATAGATCATAGACCCCAAAATTAGGTCCCATAGTTTCATGAGTTTGTATACACAACACTATTGTCACCATCCATGCAAGAAAAAGTTGTTATGTTGGACTCCATTAAAGTTAAAAACTCGTGTTTAACAAAGAGTTAAACTTTTGTGTGTATATAATACGTATAACAAGCAAATATAAAGACGAACCAAACAGAGACGAAGAATACAATAAGTGAAATGAAAAATACACTAGAAGGAATCAACAACAGACTGAATGATACAAGGGAATGGATCAGCAAGCTGGAAGACAGAGTAGAAATCACTGTAGCAGAACAGACAAAAGGAAAAAAAGTAAAAAGAAAGGAGGACAGCCTAAGAGACCTTTAGAACAACATCAAGCATACTACATTTGCATTATAGGGGTCCCAGAAGGAGAAGAGAGAGAAAACATATTTTAAGACATAATAGCTGAAAATTTCCTTAAATGGGGAAAGGAAACACAGACCTCCAGGTCCAGGAATCACAGACATCCCAAACAGGATCAACCCAAAGAGAACCACACCAAGATAAACAGTAATTAAAATGGCAAAAATAAAAGGTAAAGAGAGAATATTAAAAGCAACAAGTTACATTCAAGGGAACTCCCATGACTATCAGCTGACTTTTCAGCATAAACTCAGCAGACCAGAAGGGAGGGACACGATATTTAAAGTGATGAAAGGGGTAAACCTACAACAAAGAATTTCATTCAGATTTGATGGAGAGATCAGAAGTTTCACAGACAAGCAAGCTAAGAGTTCAGCACCATCAAACCAACTTTACAAGAAATGTTAAAAGGAACTTCTCTAAGCGGAAAAAAAAAAAGGACCACAACTAGAAACATGGAAATTATAAAAGGAAAAATCTCATTGGTAAAGGCAAATATACAGTAAAGGTAATAAATCAGCCATGTATAAAGCTAGTAGGGAAAGTTTAAAGAAAGAAGTAGCAAAATCATCTATATCTGCAATAAGCAGTTAAGGGATACGCAAAACAAAAAGATGTAAAATACAATGTCAAAAGCAGTAAATGTGGGGTGGCAGGACTAAAAATGAAGGGTTGTTAAAATGCACTTGAACTTAAGAGACCACAAGGGATCAACCCTAAAGACCAAAAGCCAACACATTGGGAAGAGTGAAGCTTATGAATGTAATGAGCCCACCAGGTCCTTGGTGATATTAAACTGCTAAGCTAAGTAAGCACACTATTCCTGGACTTCTTATGTACAATAATAAACCTCTTTATCAAATACATTATTATGTCATGCACAATGTTAAAATGTAATATTTGAGTTTGATATTTTAAGGAACCAAGTCTATAACTATGTAAACTGTTGGCTCCATCATACTTCTGGACAGAAAAAAAAATTATTTTAAAATATATTCTAATTGAAGATTGGTACTCCATAGTTGGAACGTACTGCCACAAGGTTCAGTCAGTCATCTCTGCATTACTATAAAAGACATGTATGAAAAATATGTTTCACTATTAGCCCTCAATATTTTAATAATTCATACTTATGGTACTTTCTGCTTATATCATATATACCTGGTTAGTAAAATGCTCCATCAAAAATAAATTTTTTATTAGAAAGCTTTTAAATATAAACACAAGGAGAACACAAATGGTTTTAAAAAACAAACAAATGACTATACCTAAAGGCTTTGCTTTTCTTCCTCCTACCTAATAATATTGGAATGCAAGTCAGAAAAACAATTTTACTGCTTATTTCTCCAGATGAAATAACTTTTCTGCAAAAATTATAAAAAATTTGTCAGCCTCACATTAAATAGTTGAATAAATGACATGGCTATCATGTTGTATAGACCAAGCATTCATTAAATATTTGTAAAAGAACTGCTTTTCCCTCACTCAAGTTTTCAAACTTAATTTATCAACTACCAACCAACTTAAAGCAAACTAAGATCCCAAGAACTGTTTTTGTAAATATTCCTATTTCTATCAACATTCTTTAACAATAAAAATATTCAACTCCAGGGCATTCCCTGGTGGTCCTGTGGTTAGGACTTGGCGCTTTCACTGCCGTGGCTGGGGTTCAATCCCTGATCTGGGAACTAAGATCCCGCAAGCTATGTGGCGCAGCCCAAAAAAAAAAAAAAATTCAACTCCAAGTGATCAATTCATTCAACACATATTTGTTGAGCTCTACTATATGTCAGCTAGATGCTGGGAACAATGGCAGCAATAGAAGAAACTATCCTGGCTCCCACCTCATGAAATGTACAATTTAAAATGGAAATAAACACTCTGAAGGACAAGGACACAGGTCAGGGACAGTCTATTACAAAGGATTCTGAGATACACATAGGCAAAAATTATCCTTCTACAGCAGCAGCAATAGACACCATGCCAAGCCCTGATCAAAGCACATTACTATCATTTTATCCTCACTACAATCTTTTGACATAGGAACTATTATTATCCCCATTTTATAGATGACAAAACTCAGATGCACAGAGCTTAAGTACTTGCCCGATTCACGTGATTAGTAAGTGGCAAAGCTGGTATTACATCCAGGGAGTCACATACCTCCAGAGTATGTGCTACTAGCCTAGCCACTTGTATTACTTACAATGCCTTTCTTAGCCCGAATTTCTCCACAAGTAGAATCAGCACATACATATGGTAGGTAGCCTGGACTGCAGCAACCTGAGTTAAGTGGTAATAGGAGTCTCAGGCAAAGTAAAGCACAGACCTTTACTTACCCACCTATCCCTTACCCACACTAAGAAGTCTGGCCTGGATAGTGTGTATCTGGGCAAAGGGCAATCTTCACCAACCCCTTCACCTGCTTTCTCAACATGACCTGAAAAGTTCAGATGAACTAGGACATCTGGCTTTTGTCAATCAGGTCATCTGTTGCCAACTGGAAAAAGATAAGGTTGAAAGCTACTCCCTTTGTCCCCCACATAACCCCCAACTCAAGGATCACAGTACCCAGTAGACACCAGCGACTTGTCAACACAGAAGAAAGAGAGAGTCTACCATATATACCAACTGAATAAAATTGAAAGCCCACAAAGAAATCCATATATCTATGGATCCATATCTATGCCCAATTGATTTTTGCCAACAGTGCCAAACCCATTCAATCAATGAGCAAAGAACTGTCTCTCCAACAAATGGTGCTAAGACAACTCAATTTCCACATATAAAGAATGAAGGTGGAACCCTACCTCACACCACACACAAAAATTAACTCAAAACAGATGAATGAACTAAGCTAAAAGCCATAAAACTCCTAGAAGAGAACACAGAGGTAAATCTTAGATTTAGTAATGGATTCTTAGACACGACTCCAAAACGAGCAACAAAAGAAACAACAGATATCGGGCTTCAACGAAATAACAAACTTTTAAAATGAACCAAAGACCTATGGGGAGGGATAAATTAGGAGTTTGGGATTAGCAGGGAAAAAAAATAGACCTAAATGTAAGACCTAAAACTCTAAAACTCTTAGATGACAACATAGGGGAAAAGCTTCACAACATTAGATTTGACAATGATTTCTTGGCTATGACACCAAAACACACAGGCAACAAAAGTAAAAATAGATAAACTGGACTTTATAAAAATTTAAAACTTGTGCATCAACGGACAGAATCAACAGAGTGAAAAGGCAACCTATGGAGAAAATATCTGCAAAGCATGTATCTGATAAAGAGTTAATCCAAATAACCCAATTCAAAATGGGCAAAGGACTTGAATATACATTTCTCTAATGAAAATATACAAATGGCCAAACAAGCATATGAGAAGATGTTCAACATGCTAATCATTAGGAAAATGCAAAATCAAAATGAGATATCACTTCACACACATCAGGATGGCTACTATCCACAACAAAAACAAAAACAACACAAAACAAAAAATGACAAGTGTTGAGCTTCCCTGGTGGCGCAGTGGTTAAGAATCCTCCTGCCAATGCAGGGGACACGGGTTCGAGTGCTGGTCCAAGAAGATCCCACATGCCGCGGAGCAACTAAGCCCGTGCGCCACAACTACTGAAGCCCACGTGCCTAGAGCCCATGCTCCGCAACAGGAGAGGCCACCACAGTGAGAGGCCTGCACACTGCAGTGAAGAGTAGCCCCTGCTCGCCACAACTGGAGAAGGCCCATGTGCAGCAATGAAGACCCAACGCAGTCAAAAATAAATAAATCAGATAAATAAATTTATTAAAAAAATAAAAGTTAACTGTATTCTGTATTGTAAAAAAAAAAAAAAGAAAGAAAGAAAATGACAAGTGTTGATGAGGAGGTGGAGAAACTAGAACCCTTGTGCACTGTTGGTGGGAATGTAAAATGGTGCAGCCACTATGGGAAACAGTATAATGGTTCCTTAAAAAATTAAAAATAGTATTATCCAATAATCTAGCAATTCCACTTCTGGGTAGATATGCAAAAGAACTGAAAGTTGGATCTCAAAGAAATATTGGGTTAGCCAAAAAGTTCGTTCGGGTTTTTCCCTAAGATGTTAACATTTTGGTCAACCCAATATTTGTACACTCATGTTCAGTGGCATTATTCACAATAGCCAAAAGACAGAAACAACCCAAGTGCTCATCAAAAGATAAATAGAGAAAATGTGGCATATACAGAAAATGGAATATTATTCAGCCTTAAAGGAAGGAAAGGGCTTCCCTGGTGGCGCAGTGGTTAAGAATCCACCTGCCAACACAGGGGACATGGGTTCAAGCCCTGGTCCAAGAAGATCCCACATGTCACGGAGCAACTAAGCCCGTGCGCCACAACTACTGAGTCTGCGCTCTAGAGCCTGTGTGCCACAACTACTGAATACCGCGTGCCTAGAGCCCGTGCTCCACAACAAGAGAAGTCACAGTAATGAGAAGCCATGCGCCACAAAGAAGAGTAGCCCCCGCTTGCCGCAACTAAAGAAAGCCCCTGCACAGCAATGAGGACCCAACGCAGCCAAAAGCGCGGAGCAACGAGGACCCGACGCAGCCAAAAATAAATAAATTATTATTATTATTATTATTTTTTTAAAATGGAAATCCTGACACATGCCACACGTGCCTTCAACAATCTTGAAGACAACATGTCTTGAGGACATTATGCTAAGTGAAATAAGCCAGTCAGAAAATGACAAATTGTGTATATGACTCCACTTATATGAGGTATCTAGAGTAGTCAATACTCAGAAACTGAAGGCAGAATGATGGCTACCCGGAGCTGGAGTAAATGGGAAGTTGCTGTTTAATGGATATAGAGTTTCAGTTTTAGAAGATGAAAAAGTTCTGGAGATTGGTTGCACAACAATGTGAATATACTTAACACTACTGAACTATACACATACAAATAATTAAACTGTAAATTTTGTTACAATTTACAATTTTGTATATTATATCACAATTAAAATTTTTTCTTAAATCAACTGTATTTCTATATATTGGCAACAAACAGTGGTGAATTTAAAATTTCTTAATAATTTACATTTATATTACATTTACATTACATGTTCAATAGCACCTAAAACGTATGATATAGGGAAAATGTGACAAATGACACAAAAGACCTGTTGAAAATTATAAAGCACAGTTGAAAGAAATTAAAGATCTAAAATAAATGGAGAAATACCTCATTTATGGATCAGAAGACTATATTGTTTTCAATTCTTCCTAAACTGATCTTCCGATTCAACAAAATCCCAACGAAAATAACAGCAGGCTTTTTTGTAGAAACTGACAAGCTCATTCTATAATTCTAAAATGCAAAGGACCCAGAATAGCCAAAACAGTTTTAAAAGAGAAGAACAAAGTTGTAGGACAAACTCTATTCGTTTCAAATCTTACTATGAATCTCCAGTAATAGCGACTGAATGGTACTGATGTAAAGATAAACAGATCAATGAAACAAAATAAAGAATCCAGAATAGACTGACACATATATGGACAACTGAATTTTGACAAAGGTGCAAAGGCAATTCAGTGAATAAGTCTTTTCAACAGATGAGACAACAATTCGTTACCATATGCAAAAAAAGAACTGCCTTTGATACTGTGCACCATATAAAAAATTAATTCAAAATGGGTCATAAACCTAATTGTAAAATTTTTAAAAATTATAAAAATAAAAAAGGAAATTATTGTGATACTGAGTTAGGATTTCTTGGATATGAAACCAAAAACACAATCCCTAAAAGAGCATATTGATAAAATTAAATTTCATTAAAACTTCTGCTCAGAAGAAAATATTTGCAAACATATATCTGATAAAAGACTTGCAACCCCAATATATAAAGAACTCTTAAAACTCAATTATAAGATAATAAACGACCCAACAACAACAAATAAATAGGCAAAAGATGTGAACAGACACTTCACCAAGAGGATATACAAATGGCAAGTAAGCTTATGGAACGATGTTAAACATAATTAGCCATAGGGAGATGCAAAATAAAAGCACAGTAAGATACCACTACAGACCTACTAGAAGGGCTAAAATTGACTGACCAAGTGTTGATGAGGATGTAGATGAACTCTCATAGTGCTAGTGCCAATGTAAAATTAAAATTTTTAAATTTAAAAAACAGTTGGGCAGTTTCTTAAGAAGTTAAACAATACACCTACCATATGATCCAACCATTCCACTTCTAAGTATTTACTTAAAAGAAAATAAAGTATACTCCATACAAAGACTGGTTCATGAATGCTCATCGCCGCTTTATTTGTAACAGCCAAAAACTGGTGATAAACCAAATGTTCACCGAGGGATGAATGGATAAACAAACTGATACATCCATACAACTGAACACTACTCAGTAACAAAAAGGAATGCACTACTGATTTATACAACAACATGAATAAATCTCAAAATAATTTATCTGAGTTGAAAAAAGCCAGACCAAAAAGAATATATTCTGTATAAGTCCATTTATATAAAACTTTAGAAAATTAAAACTAATATATAGCAACAGAAAGTAGATAAATGCTTGCCTGGGAAGGTGGAAGTGGATAGAGGATGTACAAATGGGCACAAGGAAACTTTTAGGGATGATGGATATGTTCACTATCTTGATTGCAGTAATGATTTCACAAGTGTCAAAACACAAATCTGTACACTCTAAACATATATAGTTTTTATAATTATATTTCAATAAAGCTGTTTTTAAAAGAGAAGCAAATACAAAGCTACATATAAAAAAGTCAGGCATCTAGATAGGAAATTGACCAAACTTCACAAATATGATATGTTTTTGCAGGGTTAGAAACTCTTATTTGTTATAATTGATTACAGATATTAAGGACAAATTTCTCTTCCAATTTTCATATAACAATGCCCTTGCTATGCTACAACCTCTTTCCCCAGGGCACATCTCAGATTTCATAAACCACTTGTGAAGGTTCTATGAGACACTAAACTAGAAGGAGGGAGAGAGGGAAGGAAGGAAAGAGAAAGAAGGGGGAAAGGAGAGAGAAAACACCAGCAAGAAGGAGAATGAGGAATAAAAAGATGCTTCCATAGTGTAATAAAGCATGTTTATCGCATCTGTATAGCTAACATCATCCTTGACAGTGGAAAAAATATATACATTCCTGTTACGCAGAGAAGGCTGTGCACTTTTACAATTACTACTGAACATTTTCCTGGATATAGTTCATATAATACAGAAACAAGACATGAAATTACTGCCACTTGAAAAATTTGTGAATATTTATCCAGAAGACCCTAAAGAATATTTTTTAAAGATAAGGTAAAAATTACCAATGTCAGCAATAAAAAAAAAAATAGACTAAAGATCCTACAGTAATTAAAAAGAGCCTAAGAGGCTGTTAGGAACAACTTTATGCCAATTAATTTGAAATTTTAGATGAAATGGACAAATTCCTAGCAAAATACAACTTACTAAAATTGACAGAAAAAAATAGAAAATCAAACGGAAAATCTACATTGTTCTAGAACTACATTAGCCCAAAAAACTGAAGAACCATAAAGTTCTACAACTGTATTACCATCTTACACAAACTCTTCAGAGAATAAAAGAAAACAGAACTCTCCAATTTGTTTTATAAGGCCAACCAAAACTTATATAAAAGTAACAAGCTAATTTCATTGATAAGCATAATTACTGGTTTAAACTAGACTAATTTACTTCTCTAACATACATTTATTTTAGACTATTTTAGATTAAGGGACTATTTTAGATTAAAAGATACACAGGTGTAGTCCCTGTCTTCAAAGACTTAATCTAGTAAGAAAACCAGTGGGAAAGGATGCTCAGATATCATAAGAAGCAAGTTTTACAAAATCCTGCCTATACTAGGCCTAAGAACAATACAACAGCAGCAACAAGTCTGTGTTCTGATAAAGGCTTGAAAGTTGACTAGAGATCTGCATACTTCTTAATATGAAATATAAATGTTTCTGCTATGAAAGCACAATGCATTTACTTTTATAAATTGCGATAGATCAACTGCTCACAAATGCTTTCCATTTCTCCTTTTATCTGCTTATAATTTACTTAACAGAGTTTGGTTGTGCTAATGTCCCAGTACTATTTTATTACTAAAATGATCATACTGATTCCTAACAGTGTTAAGAATTGAAAGCTAATTAAAAAAAAAAATTTCCCTAAAATGTCCCTAGGTCCTCTTTCACATTTTTTTTTTTTTTGGCCGTGCCACCCGTGGGATGTGGGATCTTGGTTCCCTGACCAGGGATGGAACCCGTGCCCCGCTGCAGTGGAAGCGTGGAGTCTTAACCACTGGACCGCCAGGGAAGTCCCCTCTTTCACCTTTTTACAAACAAAACATATCTAGTCCTTTTAGCCTTTTTTTTGGGTAACAAGCTGCTCTTCAGTACTGTTTCCATTGTGCCTATATAATATATAATATTCTTGTCCTTATAAATCAAAATTAGTCTTTACAGGAGCCCCTCTAAAACGGTCTGAGGAAAATCAACTAAAAACACATCAAATGTCACCAGAATGGCATTGATCCTGAGAGGCCCTACATCAGAGATCTTAACTGGTATCTAAGTACTGGCTTTTTGGAGTCAATGAACATTCTGAAATACACAGTATGCTAAACTCAGTTGTGTTTTCTTTGCAGAAAATCCTTAATTCTCTTCAGATGCTCAAAGGTAAATGATTCCAAAAGGATATGCATTCAATGATAATGCAAATAATTCTGACACAACATTTCAAGGTGTATGAACACACACAATTAGGGAGGGATAGAGCAAAGAAAGGACAATAAAACAAGAACTTATTTACTACACACAATTCCCTTTTCTAGATTGCAATGGTCTCTTAGAATAAATATGTGATTCCCTTCTATTATTCAGGTCAATACATCTCTTTGCCAAACAAGGTAGAAAAAAGTTTCAGCCGATTCCCTGTATGTGGGCAGTCTTGCTTGTGATTATTAGTAACATCTAAGAACTTGAAACCATGAATACACTAGAATCAAGCTATAAGGAAATTCCAACACATTAAAATGAAGTCAAGTTTTGGAGGACAAAGAATGTAGCACCTGGAAGCAATACTAGAAAGAAACTGCAAACAGGAAAGATGCATAATTTGGGGGTACTGGCATATGACATGAACATATATGATTAAAGACATTCACTGCTTTCCCAGGCAACACACATTACAAAAAGCACCAGTGGCTGAACCCTGCTACCTACCCATGCTAGTCATCTAAGTAGAGCAAGCACCAAAACTCACTGTCAGAATTCACTGCAATTTATCAGTACTGACTAGACACACCCTAAGAGGTAAGGAAAGACTGGACAGGAATCTATTTGTGCCTAAATTAGCATCAAGACTCACAGGGAAAGCAATCAGGGAATAAACTGTCTCAGTTTCTTTGAATACACATTCCTCAAAAATTCCTGTTCTAAGCACATAAAATCAGCGACTTTAATTTTTAGGTTGGGGTCTAGTTCCTGTATAGATTAGTAAATGGGAGAGAACTGAATGTTTTTTACCAGACAAGGATCACCTATACATTCTGACCAATCATTCATGCTTAAAATAGAGAAATAATAACAATAACAGCTAATATTTATTGAGGACTTACTAGGTGCCAGGTTGTAGTAACCCTCACAATTCTCTGAGGTAAACACTATCATTAATTTGGAGAGGTTATATAACTTGCCCAAAGTTATACAGGTAATAAAAAGTGGGAACTGGGATTCCAAGCATGCTCACCTAATCACTATGCTTTAATGCTTCAACCTGCCAGGTTATTTTTTTATCCTATAAGCCAAAGAGAGCTAATGAAAATATTTAAGGACAGCAGTAATGATCATATTTACATGTTAGATTACACTAATCAATACTGTGGAGAGCAGCCTGATGATGAAGTAAGCAAGGGTCTCAAGAGATAGTCAAAATCTAGGTCAAAAATGCTAAGGAACTGAACCACAGGAACGCAGAAAGGATAAAAAACCTAAAATCTTTACCTGGTAAACTTAGCTAGACTTATTAATATATTGGATGAAGGGATGGGAAAGGATGGATTCTACCTCTCAGGTTACTAGCTTGGCCACTGGTCAGTAATTATGGTCTATCAATTCAAAGACAGGAGGAGGAGCTGGCAGTTTCGTTTCCCTTAGTCGGCAGGAAGATAAGTCTACCTTTTATGTAATCAAAAACAAAACGAGAGAAACCAATTCTACAGAATTTCCCTCCTCCTACCAAAAACACTTTCCTGAAATGAGGAACTCCTTATTTTTTTCCTCAAAAATAAGAAGTCACTTGGGCAGGAAGGGGCCCTCAACATCATTTAGCATTCTTTAAAAGCAAATTAAATCTGAAGCCGATTGCATATTATTTAATTTTCCTAAAATTTCTATTTTCTTTGGAAAAAGCCTCCTTGGCATTAGTTTCTATTCATTGTACCGTTTCTATATTTCCTGTCCTAAATAGAGCAAAAAAGAAAAAAATATATCTTTGAGAAATGACACTCTATGCTTAGAGTTCCAACGTCAGACACCTAAGCGCCACTGACAGCCTGCTCTGCCGAATCCAGGCCAATTAAACCAGTGCTTCGGAAGCCATCTGACTCTCACGTGAAACTGTTAAGAGACTAGCCTGAATACGCTCCTCAGTTGGGCCCTGGGATAGGCAGCTTCCTCTGAAATCCTGCTCACCAACCGCTTCTGTGACCGCCTAGAGAACCAGGAAGGAACAGGAAGGCGCTGCCCAGCCTCCACCGCCAACTTCCCGGTCCAGGGCCCAATGCCGGTTCTAAAGGTTCTCCACACATCTTCTAAGTAGGCTCAAGCCAGAAAGTGCACCATGAAAACAGGATCCACTGTCACGCGTATGGAGAGCTCTGAAAGAACCAAATTACTTATATTCACGGTCCCACGTCGGGCGTCTTTTGAAACAATAACCAAGTCGCCTAAATTTTTGTCTAGCGATGAGCAGCGCTAGGAAAGCCTAGCAGTGATGAATTCGGCTGGCTGACACGGAAAAGGACAGGCTTTCAGACAGCCAGAGCCCCTCGAGCCGAGGCGAAGGGTCAGTGTATCCTCATCCCCAAGGGACCCAGGCCCCAGCCCCGCATCAGGCGTCCCCGGACTCAGGCCGCGACGCCGCCCAACCTCCCCTGGCTTGGGGCTTCGGGCTGAGAAAAGCGTCCGAACTCCGAGCCCGCGCTCACCGAGCTGCCGCTCGCGGCCCGCGCGCCCGCGCGCTTCTCCAGCATGGCTCCCGCCTCGGGCTCCGACGCCGCCTTCTCCTCCCTCTCCAGTGGAGATTCCGCGTTCATGCCGCTGCCATGCCCGCGCCGGCTGGGGGGGTTACGGGACTACAGCTACGCCGCAAATGCGGCGGCGGGGCCCGCGCTCTCATGGGCTCCGCGGCCCAAAGCGGCCTGCGGGTCAGGCGGCGGCGCCGAGAGCTGTGAGCGCTGCCGAGGCCGGAGCCGCAAAAGAAACGAGGCGAGGAGAGCAGCTAAAAGCGGGCACAAGCCACAGCCACTAACAGAACCAAACTCAGAGAGCTGCCAACAGCGTCTCCAGCGGCCAAGGTAGCCCCGCTCCGCTTCCCCACAGGCCGGCTAGGGGCAGGAGGCCCCGCCCCGGATCTCAGCTCCCGCCACAAGCTCTGCGCCTGCGCTCAAAGCCTCAGCAGTGCCCGCCCACCTCAGGCCCCGCCTCCACGTTTCCGGGGCCTCCTTGGCGTCAGGACTCCGCGGCACGCTGGAAATGCGTCATCTCCCAAGGACCCCAGGAATAGTTTCTTTTTCCTGAGACAGAACCGGATCTGGCGAACTGAGGGTGTCAGGTGCTGGGGGTTTTGTTAGTGACTGCACTTCTGGTCTTGGTTTGGTGCCCCCAACAAGTATATGGATGGGCACGTTCTGACACGGATACAGAGCCCCGGGATCTGGAATCCCGAACTGGGGAAGTGCCGTATGCTATAACTACGATATTCTGTTCCTCTTCAAAATCTATAAAGAAGCTGACAGAGAGCTTACCTGGGCTGTGGGATTCATGGGAAGGACAGCCTTAGGAAACATACAGGTCCCTGTTCCAATCCAGAACTACTTGATGGTACCAACACGGTGTATATGAACTGATTACTCAAAGCCTCAGATCATGTTTGGGTAAAGTGCTGATGTGCTAAAGTGCAGAAATCAGCTAACACTAATTTTGGCTCTATAAATGTTATGATTACTGGCTGGAAAGGACCTTGTGAGATATTACATCCTACTTTGCAGATGCCAACCCAAGCTCCAAAAGTAAAGTGGCTTGGCTAGTTAAAGAGTTAATGTGACAGATAGGACCTGCTCCACGAATTTGGGGAACAAATATAGTGAGAATATTTTTTATTAGGTGTTTGAGCATTCGATGCCTCTTTGAAAGAAGACAAACACTGAAACTCTGAAGAACTTATGTCTTCCTCCTTATTAAAGAGACCCAGGTGGACTTAATTGAAGAATGGAGTAAGTCCAGTCATTTCACTATTGATTTGCATCTTGTATTATTGTTGTTGTTCCAAATGGGTCTTGTACAATCCTAAAGATTTTTGTTTGATTTGTTATAGTGTATCCATTGGCTTAGGTCCCTTCCAGGGCTTCAGTCCATAGCACTTGGTGTACTGAGTTATAGCTTCATTTACACTCACTGAACAGACATTGCTTCCCAAAGCATATTGATGTCCAAAATCAGTTTTTCCTGAAAGAACATAGAAATTCTTTTATTGAGCTCAGGTCATCTACCTAGACTGCCCCTTCTATCAGGGACTTTACTGCTACTTGTCCTCGACTGAAGGCTTTTTAGTCGGCACTAGGAAACTGACAGGATTTTAGAAGCCACCAGCCTTGAATTGTGAGTAGGAAATTCCCCCAACAATACCTCAGACCAGTTGTCCCCTATCCTGTTCTTAAATATAGCCAGAGAAGAGGATATGTTAAATAGGCCCAATCCATTTATGGATAGCTGTCATATTTTGGAATTATGTCCTTTTATTAAGCCAAAAACTGCCTGCCTATTTCAGCCATACTTTGATTCTGGTTCTGCCTTCTATATCTGTACAAAAATGTCTAATTCCATTTGTTTGAAATTCCAAGATGAACTTGTCATCTTTCTTGATTATCTTCTAAATACATACCAGTTTGTGAAAATCCCAATTAAAATGCATTGCCAAAAATGCAACACTGGAAGTAATATTTAATGATGGCACTGTGAGGTCTGGTCCCTTGATTTGCATAAAAGTAAATTATCATAAAAGTAAATTATCATAAAAGTAAATTTTAGGAGATGAATTATTTATTGCATTATGTTGATAGTTATACCATAGGAATTAAATAGACCCTTATTCTTACCTTCTAATTAATTCTGCACTAATCAACGTCAAAGACCTGGGATTCCACATAATTTAATTCAACATCCTAGGCTCTAGGAAAATAATGGCACTCACTGAAGGATACGTGTGTTATGGTATTTAGAAAATAGGATATCTGTATGCAGACCATGAAATTGGACCCTTGTCTTACACCAGACATCACTCAAAGTGGATGAAATTCTCAAACGTAAGACCTGAAACTCTAAAACTACTGAAAGAAAACAGGGAAATAATCTGACTGGACAAATATTTTTTTGATATGACACCAAAAGCACAGGCCAGAAAGCAAAATCAGACAAGTGAGATTGCATATAAAGCTTTTGTACAGCAAAGGAAATAATCAACAAAATGAAAAAGCAACCTACTGAATGGGAGAAAATATTTTCAAATTATATATCCAATAAGGGGTTAATATCTAAAATATATATGGAACTCATGCAACTTAATAGCAAATAGATAAATAAATAGCCTGATTAAAACATGGGCAAAAGACCTAAATAGACATTTCTCAAAAGAAGACATTCAAATGACCAACAGGTATATGAAAAGATGCTCAACTTCACTAATCATCAAGGAAATGCAAATCAAAACCACAATGAGATACCACCTCAAATCTGTTAGAATGGCTGTTATAAAAAAGACAAAAAATAACAAGTGTTGCAAGAATTTTGATAAAAGTGAACATGTGTACACTGCTGGTGGGGATGTAAATTGGTACAGTGTGGAAAACAGTATAGAGTTTCCCCCCAAAAGTAAAAAAACAAAATTACCATATGATCCAGCAGTCCCACTTCTGGGTATATATCCGGAAGAAATAAAATCAGAATCACAAAGAGATAACTGCACTCCCAGGTTTATTGCAGCATTATTCACAGTTGGTGAGACATGGAAACAACATAAATATTTATCTTCAGATGATTGTTTAAAGAAAATGTGATATATATATATGTATATGCAATATTATATCATTCATCATTTTAAACGATGTAAATATGGCCATTGTGACAACATGGATGAGCCTGTAGGACATTATGCTAAGTGAAATAAGCCAAACACAGAAAGACAAGTATTGCATGATGTCACTTACATGTGGAATCTAAAATAGCCAAACTCTTAGAAGCAGTGGAGTAGAATGGTGGTTTCCAGGGGTTTGAGGGAGAGAGAAATGGGAGATGTTTGTCAATGAGTATATAATTTCAGTTATGCAAAATAAGTTCTGAAGACCTAATGTACAGCAGTGTGACTGTCATTATCAGTACCGTATTGTATTCTTGAAATTTGCTAAGAGGGTTGATCCTAAGTGTTCTCATTACAAAAAGAAAAACGAAAGAAAATGGCAACTGTGAAGTGATAGATATGTTAATAGCTTGGTTGGAGTGACTATTTCATAATCTATATGAATATCAAAACATCAATTGAACACCATAAATTTTTTCAACTTTTATTCATTATACCTCAATAAAGCTGGAGCAATAATTAATAAAAAAATTTAGTAAACATTTTAATTCAGAAAAGGAAAAGCTGTTAAACTCATGGTATGGTTTATTACAGTGAAAGGATGCAGATTGAAATCAGAAAAGGTAAAGGGCACATAGGCCAGAGTCCAGGAGAAACCATGCAACAAGTTTCCAGTTGTATTCTCTGAGTGGAGGCTATGGACATCGTTTAATTACCCCAGCAATGATGTGTGACAATACGCATGAAACCCAGGAAGCTTACCTAAGCCTTGGTATCGAAGGTTTTTATTGGGGGTCAGTCACATAGCATGGAGCACCAAGTGACTGACCTTAGGTACTCAGTCCTCAGCCCCTCCAGAGATGATATTGATACCAAGTGGCCCAAAGACCCCATCATAAGTCACATTGTTAGCATAAGCTTCCTAGCATACCCCAAGGCCCCAGGTAAACAAAGCCATTATTATCAGGCTTATAGGGATATTCCAAGGGCTTAGAGGTTATCTCCCAAAAGACAGTCACAGGCCAAAACTTTGTTTTTTGGGGTTTTTTTTCATCTTTATTGGAGTATAATTGCTTTACAAGGGTGTGTTAGTTTCTGCCTTATAACAAAGTGAATCAGCTATGCATATACATATATCCCCATATCTCTTCCGTCTTGCGTCTCCCTCCCCCCACCCTCCCACCCCTCTAGGTTGTCACAAAGCACTGAGCTGAACTCCCTGTACTATGAGGCTACTTCCCACTAGCTATTGGTTTTACATTTGGTAGTGTATCTATGTCCATGCCACTCTCTCACTTTGTCTCAGCTTAACCTTCCCTCTCCCCGTGTCCTCAAGTCCATTCTCTAGTAGGTCTGTGTCTTTATTCCCATCCTGCTCCTAGGTTCTTCATGACCTTTTCCTTTTTTTTTTTTAGATTCCATACAAATCTGTTAGCGTACAATATTTGTTTTTCTCTTTCTGACTTACTTCACTCTGTATGACAAACTCTAGGTCCATCCACATCATTACAAATAACTCAATTTCGTTTCTTTTTATGGCTGAGTAATATTCCATTGTATATATGTGCCACATCTTCTTTATCCGTTCATCTGTCGATGGACACTTAGGTTGCTTCCATGTCCTGGCTATTGTAAATAGAGCTGCAATGAACATTGTGGTACATGACTCTTTTTGAATTATGGTTTTCTCAGGGTATATGCCCAGTAGTGGGATTGGTGGGTCGTATGGTAGTTCTATTTTTAGGTTTTTAAGGAACCTCCATACTGTCCTGCACAGTGGCTATATCAATGTACATTCCCACCAACAGTGCAAGAGGGTTCCCTTTTCTCCACACCCTCTCCAGCATTTTTGATGATGGCCATTCTGACTGGTGTGAGATGATATCTCATTGTAGTTTTGATTTGCATTTCTCTAATGATTATTGATGTTGAGCATTCTTTCATGTGTTTGTTGGCAATCTGTATATCTTCTTTGGAGAAATGTCTGTTTAGGTCTTCTGCCCATTTTTGGATTGGGTTGTTTGTTTTTTTGATATTGAGCTGCATGAGCTGCTTGTAAATTTGGGAAATTAATCCTTTGTCTGTTGATTCATTTGCAAATATTTTCTCCCATTCTGAGGGTTATCTTTTTGTCTTCTTTATTGTTTCCTTTGCTGTGCAAAGCTTTTAAGTTTCATTAGGTCCCATTTGTTTATTTTTGTTTTTATTTCCATTTCTCTAGGAGGTGGGGCAAAAAGGATCTTGCTGTGATTTATGTCATAGAGTGTTCTGCCTCTGTTTTTCTCTAAGAATTTTATACTGTCTGGCCTTACATTTAGGTCTTTAATCCATTTTGAGGTTCTTTTTGTGTATGGTGTTAGGGAGTATTCTTATTTCATTCTTTTACATGTAGCTGTCCAGTTTTCCCAGCACCACTTATTGAAGAGGCTGTCTTTTGTCCACTGTATATTCTTGCCTCCTTTATCAATGATAAGGTGACCATATGTGCGTGGGTTTATCTCTGGGCTTTCATTCCTGTTCCATTGATCTATATTTCTGTTTATGTGCCAGTACCATACTGTCTTGATTACTGTAGCTTTGTAGTGTAGTCAGAAGTCAGGGAGCCTGATTCCTCCAGCTCCGTTTTTCCTTCTCAAGATTGCTTTGGCTATTCGGGGTCTTTTATGTTTCCATAAAAATTATGAAATTTTTTGTTCTAATTCTGTGAAATACGCCAGTGGTAGTTTGATAGGTATTGCATTGAATCTGCAGATTGCATTGGGTAGTATAGTCATTTTCACAATGTTGATTCTTCCAATCCAAGAACATGGTATATCTCTCCATCTATTTGTATCATCTTTAATTTCTTTCATCAATGTCTTATAGTTTTCTGCATACAAGTCTTTTGTCTCCTTACGTAGTTTTATTCCTAGGTATTGTGTTCTTTTTGTTGCAAAGGTAAATGGGAGTCTTTCCTTAATTTCACTTTCAGATTTTTCATCATTACTGTATAGCAATGCTAGAGATTTCTGTGCATTAATTTTGTATCCTGCTACTTTACCAAATTCATTGATTAGCTCTAGTAGTTTTCTGGTAGCATCTTTAGGATTCTCTATGTATAGAATCTTGTCATCTGCAAACAGTGACAGTTTTACTTCTTCTTTTCCAATTTGGATTCCTTTTATTTCTTTTTCATCTCTGATTGCTGTGGCTAAAACTTCCAAGACAATGTTGAATAATAGTGGTGAGAGTGGGCAACCTTGTCTTATTCCTGATCTTAGTGGAAATGGTTTCAGTTTTTCACCACTGAGGACTGTGGGTTTGTCATATATGGCCTTTATTATGTTGAGCGAGGTTCCCTCTATGCCTACTGTCTGGAGGGTTTTTAACATAAATGCATGTTGAATTTTGTCGAAAGCTTTTTCTACATCTATTGAGATGATCATATGGTTTTTCTCCTTCAATTTGTTAACAGGGTGTATCACATTGATTGATTTGCGTATATTGAAGAATCCTTGGATTCCTGGGATACACCCCACGTGATCATGGTGTATGATCCTTTTAATGTGCTGTTGGATTCTGATTGCTAGTATTTTGTTGATGATATTTGCATCTATGTTCATCAGTGATACGGGCCTATAGTTTTCTTTTTTTGTGACATCTTTGTCTGGATTTGGTATCAGGGTGATGGTGGCCTCATAGAATAAGTTTGGGAGTTTTCCTCCCTCTGCTATATTTTGGAAGAGTTTGAGAAGGATAGGTGTTAGCTGTTTTCTAAATGTTTGATAGAATTCGCCTGTGAAGCCATTTGGTCCTGGGCTTTTCTTTGTAGGAAGATTTTTAATCACAGTTTCAATTTCAGTGCTTGTGATTGGTCTGTTCATATTTTCTATTTCTTCTTGGTTGAGTCACTGGAGGTTGTGCTTTTCTAAGAATTTGCCCATTTCTTCCAGATTGTCAATTTTATTGGCATAGAGTTGCTTGTAGTAATCTCTCATGATCCTTTATATTTCTGCAGTGTCAGTTGTTACTTCTCCTTTTTCATTTCTAATTCTATTGATTTGAGTCTTCTCCCTTTTTTTCTTGATGAGTCTGGTTAATGTTTTATCAATTTTGTTTATCTTCTCAAAGAACCAGCTTTTAGTTTTATTGATCTTTGCTATCGTTTCCTTAATATCTTTTTCATTTATTTCTGATCTGATCTTTATGATTTCTTTCCTTCTGCTAACTTTGGGTTTTTTTTGTTCTGCTTTCTCTAATTGCTTTAGGTGTAAGGTTAGGTAGTTCATTTGAGATGTTTCTTGTTTCTTAAGGTAGGATTGTATTGCTATAAACTTCCCTCTTAGAACTGCTTTTGCTGCATCCCATAGGTTTTGGGTCATTGTGTTTTCATTGTCATTTGTTTCTAGGTATTTTTTGATTTCCTCTTTGATTTCTTCAGTGATCTCTTGGTTATTAAGTAATGTATTCTTTAGCCTCCATGTGTTTGTATTTTTTACAGATTTTTTCCTGTAATTGATATCTAGTCTCATACCATTGTGGTTGGAAAAGATACTTGATACAATTTCAATTTCGTTAAATTTACCAATTCTTGATTTGTAACCCAAGATATGATCTATCCTGGAGAATGTTGCATGAGCACTTGAGAAGAATGTGTACTCTCTTGTTTTTGGATGCAATGTCCTGTAAATATCAATTAAGTCCATCCTGTTTAATGTATCATTTAAAGCTTGTGTTTCCTTATTTATTTTCATTTTGGATGATCTGCCCATTGGTGAAAGTGGGGTGTTAAAGTCCCCTACTATGATTGTGTTACTGTTGATTTCCCCTTTTATGGGTGTTAGTATTTGCCTTATGTATTGAGGTGATCCTTTGTTGGGTGCATAAATATTTACAATTGTTATATCTTTTTCTTGGATTGACCCCTTGATTATTATGTAGTGTCCTTCTTTGTTTCTTGTAATACTCTTTGTTTTAAAGTCTATTTTGTCTGATATGAGAATTGCTACTCCAGCTTTCTTTTGATTCCCATTTGCATGGAATATCTTTTTACATCCCCTCACTTTTAGTCTGTATGTGTCCCTAGGTCTGAAGTGGGTCTCCTGTGGACAGCATATATACAGGTATTATTTTTGTACCCATTCAGCCAGTGTACGTCTTTTGGTTGGAGCATTTAATCCATTTACATTTAAGGTAATTATCAATATGTATGTTCCTATTGCCATTTTCTTAATTGTTTTGTGTTTGTTATTGTAGTTCTTTTCCTTCTCTTATGTTTCCTGGCTAGAGCAGTTTCTTTAGCATTTGTTGTTAAGTTGGTTTGGTGGTGCTGAATTCTCTTAGCTTTTGCTTGTCTGTAAAGGTTTTAATTTCTTCGTCAAATCTGAATGAGATCCTTGCTGGGTAGAGGAATCTTCGTTGTAGGCTTTTCTCCTTCATCACTTTAAATATGTCCTGCCATTCCCTTCTGGCTTGCAGAGTTTCTGCTGAAAGATCAGCTGTTAACCTTATGGGGATTCCCTGGTGTGTTATTTGGTTTTTTTCCCTTGCTGCTTTTAATATTTTTTCTTTGTACTTAATTTTTGATAGTTTGATTAATATGTATCTTGGCATGTTTCTCCTTGGATTTATCCTGTATGGGACTCTCTGTGCTTCCTGGACTTGATTAACTATTTCCTTTCCCATATTAGGCAAGTTTTCAACTATAATCTCTTCAAATATTTTCTCAGTCCCTTTCTTTTTCTCTTCTTCTTCTGGGACCCCTATAATGTGAATGTTGGTGTGTTTAATGTTGTCCCAGAGGTCTCTGAGACTGTCCTCAATTCTTTTCATTCTTTTTTCTTTATTCTGCTCTGAGGTAGTTATTTCCACTACTTTATCTTCCAGATCACTTACCCGTTCTTCTGCCTCAGTTATTCTGCTATTGATCCCTTCTAGAGAATTTTAAATTTCATTTATTGTGTTGTTCATCACTGTTTGTTTGCTCTTTCATTCTCCTAGTTCCTTGTTAAACGTTTCTTGTATTTTCTCCATTCTATTTCCAAGATTTTGGATCATCTTTACTATCATTATTCTGAATTATTTTTCAGATGGACTGCCTATTCCCTCTTCATTTGTTAGGTCTGGTGGGTTTTTGCCTTGCTCCTTCATCTGCTATGTGTTTCTCTGTCATCTCATTTTGCTTAACTTACTGTGTTTGGGGTCTCCTTTTCACAGGCTGCAGGTTCGTAGTTCCCATTGTTTTTGGTGTCTGTCCCCAGTCGCTAAGGTTGGTTCAGTGGGTTATGTAGGCTTCCTGGTGGAGGGAACTAGTGCCTGTGTTCTGGTGGATGAGGCTGGATCTTGTCTTTCCAGTGGACAGGTCCACGTCTTGTGGTGGGTTTTGGGGTGTCTGTGGCCTTATTATGATTTCAGGCAGCCTCTCTGCTAATGGATCGGGTTGTGTTCCTGTCTTGCTAGTTGTTTGTCATAGGGTGTCCAGTACTGTAGCTTTCTGGTCGTTGAATGGAGCTGGGTCTTGGCGTTGAGATGGAGATCTCTGGAAGATTTTTGCCATTTGATATTATGTGGAGCTGGGAGGTCTCTTGTGGACCAGTGTCTTGAACTTGGCTCTCCCACCTCAGAGACACAGCCCTGATGCCTGGCTGGAGTACCAAGAGCGTGTCATCCACATGGTCACAATAAAAGGAAGGAAAGAAAGAAAGAAAGAAAGAGAGAGAGAGAGAGAGAGAGAGAGAAAGAAAGAAGATAAAATAAAGTAAAAATAAAATGAAACAAAGTTATTAAAATAAAAAATAATTATTAAAAGAAAATTTTTAAGTAATTAAAAAAAAAAGAAAAAAAGAAAGAAGAGAGCCACCAAACCAAAAAACAAATCCACCAATGATAACAAGTGCTAAAAATTATACTAAAAAAATAAAAAATAAAATGTATAGACAGAACCCTAGGACAAATGGTAAAAGCAAATCTATACAGACAAAATAACACAGAAGCATACACATACACACTCACAAACAGAGAAAAAGGGAAACGATATGTATATATCATTGCTCCCAAAGTCCACCTCCTCAATTTGGGATGATTCGTTGTCTATTCAGGTATTCCACAGATGCAGGGTACATCAAGTTGTCTGTGGAGATTTAATCTGCTGCTCCTGAGGCTGCTGGGAGAAATTTCCCTTTCTCGTCTTTGTTTGCACAGCTCCTGGGGTTCAGCTTTGAATTTGGCCCCGCCTCTGCATGTAGGTTGCCAGAGGGCATCTGTTCTTTGCTCAGACAGGACGAGGTTAAAGGAGCAGCTGATTCGGGGGCTCTGGCTCACTCTGGCTGGGGGGAGTGAGGGGTACAGAGTTCAGGGCGAGCCTGCGGCGGCAGAGGCTGACATGACGTTTCACCAGCCCAAGGCATGCCTTGTGTTCTCCCGGGGAAGTTGTCCCTGGATCACGGGACCCTGGCAGTGGTGGGCTGCACAGGCTCCTGGGAGGGGATGTGTGGATAGTGACCTGTGCTTGCACACAGGCTCCTTGGTGGCTGCAACCACAGACTTAGCGTTTCATACCCGTCTCTGAAGTCCGCCCTGGTAGCCGCGGCTTGCGCCAGTTTCTGGAGCTCATTTAGGCGGTGCTCTGAATCCCCTCTCCTTGTGCACCAGGAAACAGAGGCAAGAAAAAGTCTCTTGCCTCATCGGCAGCTCCAGACCTTTCCCCGGACCCCCTCCCGGCTAGCTGTGGCACACTAGCCCCCTTCAGGCCATGTTCATGCACCCAACCCCAGTTCTCTCCCTGGGATCTGACCTCTGAAACCGGAGCCTAACTCCCAGCCCCCACCTGCCCCAGTGGGTGAGCAGACAAGCCTCTCGGGCTGGTGAGTGCTGGTCGGCACTGATCCTCTGTGCAGGAATCTCTCTGCTTTGCCCTCCGCACCCCTGTTGCTGCGTTCTCCTCCATGGCTCCGAAACTTCCCCCCTCCCTCCGCCACCCACAGTCTCTGCCCGAAGGTGCTTCCTAGTGTGTGGAAACCTTTCCTCCTTCACGGCTCCCTCCCACTGGTGCAGGTACCATCCCTATTCTTTTGTCCCTGTTTTTTCTTTTTTCTTTTGCCCTACCCAGGTATGTGGGGAGCTTCTTGCCTTTTGAGAGGTCTGAGTTCTTCTGCCAGTTCAGTAGGTGTTTTGTAGGGGTTGTTCCACATGTAGATGTATTTCTGATGTATTTTTGGGGAAGAAGGTTATCTCCATGTCTTACTCTTCTGCCATCTTGAAGCTCCTCCAGGCCAAACCTTTGTTTGGAATATGTAGGCTTTGGGTGAGCCAGGCCTGCTGAGTTAGTCCTTCACTGCACAGAATCTAATAAAATAAACAACTTAAATGTGATTTTTCCAAACCAAAATGTTTTATAATGTGTGCTAGAACCAAGACTCTTGCTACTCAATTTGTGACTTCTAGAAGTAAATTGTCAGGTTAATAAGGATACCCCCATCACAATTTGTACCTCAAAGAATTAGGAATGGGAGAAGAGAGACAGGCAGAAGTAGGTGAAGACTTATGCATGCTATCAAAGAGCGGACAGTCTAATAGGAGAGACGTGATAATAACACTGGCTACCATTTAGTGAGTGATTGGTGATAAGTGATTTATATATTACCTTTCATCTTCATCTTAACTTTATAAGGTAGGCATTTTAATCTTCATTTACATATGGAGAAAACCAAGTGAGGTATATTTAGAAATTTACCTTTGCTTTGCTGCCAGTAAATGGTTAAACAAGATACAAGTCTTGGTAGTCTACTGCTGGTGGGAATTTAGCCTGGTAAGGCCTTTCTGGAAAGAAATCAGGTAATTCTTATTGATGTTAATATGCATTGCTCAGCAACCAAACAAACCATACTTATGTATCTCAGAGAAATTCTCACATCAACACATAAAAGGATAGTGGCAGGAATTTTTATTGTACCATTATTTGTGGGACGAGGGTGTTGGAAACAATCTAGGCCTCCATGGATGGATAAATTTAATGTGACAGATGCATAGTATAGAACACTATGCAACAGTGAAAAGTAAGAGACTATATGCATACAAAAATTTTTGAGAGACTCTTCTATATTAAAAAGAAACTAAAGGTACCTAATAACCAAATATAAGCAACCTTTATTGGATCCTTAGTTAAAAAAATAATAAATAAAGGCAGCAATAAAATATATTTTGGGGAGAAAATATGTAACATAGAGGGCAGTGAAAAGGTTAGTATCTGTATTTTACTAAGAGTTCTATATATCAATTTTAAAAAGACACATAATCTTCTCTTCCCCCCAAATGAGCAAAGAATCATGAACAGCACAATTTCAAAATAAGAAATACAAACTGTTAAAAAACATAAAAAGATATATTCACTCTGATTAGTAACCAAAGAAATGTAAATTAGAATAATGAAACATTACTTTCCATTTTAAGAAGAGCAAAGATTAAACAGAATAATAATAATATTCAAAGTTGGTGAAGGTGTAAATACTGGTGAAGTGTAAATTAGTTCAACTTTTTGGAGGTAATGAATTAGACAATATGAGCAAATTTTTACATAAATATTCCTTTGACCTACCTATTCTACAAGTTTAACAATTTGTAGAATCTGCCCAAAGGCAATAATTAAACAAATGGATAAAAAATCTTTTGGTAGCTTTGTAGGCAAGAACAGAAGGAAGAGAACCAGGTACAGGGCTACTTCAATAGTCCAGGTAAGATATGGTGGTGACTTGAATAGGGTGATGGCAATGGGGATGGAGAGAAAAGGACGGATTGGAAACAGGACCAAAAGGCCTTGCTTATGGACTGGATGTGGGAGCAGTTAATAAAGTGCACTTAAAACAGTCAGATTGCTGAGCTCTCTATGTAGAAGTGGAACACCTAGAATGGTGAAATTTTCACTGAGGCTAAAGTCTGTGAACTGTTTACTAAAAACACTGGGCTTCTGGTAGATTCATGGGGCTTGAAAGAGAAATTGTTGAAGTTCTGTGAGTGAAGTGCCATGGCAGACATTAAGAAAACAAAAAGTAAAAGGGACTGTACTTGGAAGTGCAGGAGTGAAACATACTAGGATTCCACCACCACTGTAAGCCTTACTTACTTTGATATCCCAGCATTCCTTCCCACTCCCCATTACCTTCCCCTTAACAAACACATAAATATAAACCTGTCCAAAAGAACTTCTTCAACCACATACACAGACCTGCAGTATTCCTTCTAGGCAGCTCCTAGAAGAGCTATTCAAAGACAAGGATCCTGGTAAAACACCAGTGCTAAAGAAATTTGTCATACCTACCACATCTCTTCTAAGAAGAAATATAGAATCAGCCATCCAAGTTACACAAAGAAATCCTGCTTTGGTTTTTTTTTTTTTTTTAGAGGTGCAAAGGATTATTATTAAATATAGATCTGTTTTCATACAGAATTAACATTCCTCGAACTTCAAACATTGGTTGGTTTGCAAGTAGCAGTAACATTTTATTTTTTTGTGGCTTCATAGCTCTTTTTCTATTTGAATTTTATTTTATTTTTTTATACTGCAGGTTCTTAGTTATCTATTTTATACATATTAGTGTATGTATGTCAATCCCAATCTCTCAATTCATCCCACCAACCCCCCCCCACCACTTCCCCTCCTTGGTGTCCATACATTTGTTCTCTACATCTGTGTCTCTATTTCTGCCTTGCAAACTGGTTCATCTGTACCATTTTTCTAGATTCCACATATATTCATTAATATATGATATTTGTTTTTCTCCTTCTGACTTACTTCACTCTGTATGACAGTCTCTAAGTCCATCCATGTCTCTACAAATGATCCAATTTCCTTCCCTTTTATGGCTGAGTAATATTCCACTGTATATATGTACCACATCTTCTTTATCCATTTGTCTGTCAATGGACATTTAGGTTGAGTCCATGACCTGCCTATTGTAAATAGTGCTGCAATGAACATTGGGGTGCATGTGTCTTTTTGAATTATGGTTTTTTCTGGGTATATGCCCAGTAGTGGGATTGCTGGGTCATATGGTAATTCTTAGTTTTTTAAGGAACTTCCATACTGTTCTCCATAGTGGCTGTATCAATTTACATTCTCACCAACAGTGCAAGAGAGTTCCCTTTTCTCCACACCCTCTACAGAATTTGTTGTTTGTAGAATTTCTGATGATGCCCATTCTAACTGGTGTGAGATGATACCTCATTGTAGTTTTGATTTGCATTTCTCTAATAATTAGTGTTGTTGAGCAGCTTTTCATGTGCCTCTTGGCCATCTGTATGTCTTCTTTGGAGAAATGTCTATTGCGGTGTTCTGCCCATTTTTGGATTAGGTTGTTGATTTTTGTGATATTGAGCTGCATGAGTTGCTTGTATATTGTGGAGATTAATCCTTTGTCTGTTGATTCATTTGCAAATATTTTCTCCCATTCTGAGGGTTGTCTTTTTGTCTTGTTTATGGTTTCCTTGGCTGTGCAAAAGCTTTGAAGTTTCATTAGGTCCCATTTGTTTATTTTTGTTTTTATTTCCATTTCTCTAGGAGGTGGGTCAAAAAGATCTTGCTGTGATTTATGTCAAAGAATGTTTTTCGTATGTTTTCCTCTAAGAGTTTTATAGTGTCCGGTCTTACATTTAGGTCTTTGATCCATTTTGAGTTTGTTTTTGTGTATGATGTTAGAGAGTGTTCTAATTTCATTCTTTTACATGTAGCTGTTCAGTTTTCCTAGCACCACTTATTCAAGAGACTGTCTTTTCTCCATTGTATGTCCTTGCCTCCTTTGTCATAGATTAGTTGACCATAGATCCGTGGGTTTATCTCTGGGTTTCTATCCTGTTCCATCGATCTATATTTCTGTTTTTGTGCCAGTACCATAGCTTTGATTACTGTAGTTTTGTAGTATAGTTTGAAGTCAGATGGAGTTAGTAATATAATACAATATCTAAGATAAAATGTACACTGTATGGGATTAATGACAGTTTCGACCTGGCAGAAAAGATTAGTGAACTTGAAAACAGCAATAGAAGCTATGCAAAATGAAATACCGAGTGAAAAAACGATTGGAAAAAAGTAAAGAGTGCCTCATTGTGTGACAATTTCACACACACTGGTCTAATTTATAGTTTGAGTCCCCAAAGGAGAATAGGGAGGGGCATAGAAAGTATTTGAAAAAATAATAACCAAAATTGTATAAATTTAATGAACCCTATAAACCCAGAGATCCAAGAAGCTCAATAATACATAAGCACAAGAAACATGAGGAAAACAACATCAAAGTACATCATAATCAGATTGCTTAAAACTAATTGTAAACAGAAAATCTTAAAATCAGCCCAAGTAAAAAAACACATTATGTACAATTATGTACAGAGGAACAAAGTTAAGAATGAGACCATATTTTTCACTGGGAACAATGCAAGGTAGAAGACAGTGGAGCAACATCTTTAGAGTACTGAAAGAAGAGAAAAAGTCAACCTCACCCTAGAATTCTATCATTATTTATTTTGTTGTTCAAATTGTTCCATCTTTGGCCATTGGGAACTCTTTCAGTTTTTCTCCTGTGTCCTTTTGAGAATTTTTTTTTTTTCATTAGAACTTTGTTACTCTCTGACACTACAGGATGCTCCAGGTTCATTTAGTATTTTCTCAGCCCAGCCTTAGGATCAGCCATTTCTGGTTTCTTTTATTACAGAATGATTCTTAGAAACCAAGATTTGGGTGGTGGGTGTGCTCATTGTCACTGAGTTGTCAATGCTTTTAGGTCATTTCATGTATACACAAATCTATATTTTTGTATTTGTCTGTTTGAAAGGATTCATTTTAGTTGGCTTTTTTTCTCATGGAGAACTATCCTTACTTAATCTTTTCAATTCCTTACATTCCATCCAGCAAAGCATTCTATTTGGCTAAAAGGCAAATGTGATTTACCTTCTGAAACAAAAATGTTATGCTGTTATGCATACTAGGATGATTCAGAATCAGATCGAGTGAGCAAACATTCCATAAGGAAGGATGGAATTTTGAGTAATCCAGGCAGACAAAGAGTTTATTCTACAATGTATGTGAACTATGCAAAAAGTTAGAAATTTAAAGCCTTTTCCCCTTGCCCTACTTCTGTGTGTTTCACATGCTAGATATTTGTGTTCCTGCCACCTGATACAATTCTATGCCTCTAGCAGTAATTATTGCTGATATGGGTCAGCTCCTCCTGCTCCTTGCCACCCCCTCATAATCAATTATCAAATGTTACCTATGCATTTTCTCACCTCCTATCTCTCTTTCCCCACCCCCACATTGAAGCAACGATCGTGTCCTATTTATTCTGTATCGCAAATCATTCTGCACCTGCTCGTTCCTACTGACACTGCCATAGTTCATAACCTTCTCCTCTCTCAGTAGTTTAGTGTCTTTATCTTTGGGTTTATTTCCACCTATGCATGCTCTCCTCAAACAAAATTGGTCTTTATAATACAAATCCATCTTATTATGTCACTCTGTTGCTAAAAATTCTTCAATGTCTCCTGTTTTTATGCAAGACAAGGCTCCAACCCATTAGCATGATATGCATGGCCCAGGATAGCTTTTTCCCACCTCTCAGCCTGATCATCTAGTACATTCTACAACCATGCCACTGTGCTCCCAAACCTGAGGCTCTTCCTGTGTAGAAGAGCCTCCTTTTCTCCCTCAACTCAGGTATCATCTCTACCAGGTCTTCCTCATATGTCTTCTTCTGTATCACATACACTTTCCTTGCAACTTGTTGGTACTTTGTGTATACTTTTTCTGTCAACATGTAATTCTCTAAATATTAAAACATAATTCTCATGCCAATATTTCATTATCTCATTATTAAGGGAACCCATAAAATGAGTTCAAAGAGAATTTGAAAAACTGATTGTTACAATGAATGAGAACAAAAAGGAATAATGAATTAAGATTGCTAAATTAGATGCAGCCCTACTTTATGTCCTATAGGGTAATTAAATGTAACATTTGGGCTTATCTTATTTTCCCACCATTAAAAAGAAAATCATCTCATCAGTTTCTTATGGGATAACTTCTAACTTTGCAGGGCTGTAAAATATCTGGGCTTAGTCAATAATAAATAGTTAAAAATAAATAATCAAACTTTTCCCTAAAGAGTCAGATGACCCTTAGATGGACTTTTTCAACAATGTCTTCTAGCATGATGTATTGATATGGCATCTCCTTGCTTTATTTCCAAGTTTGGAGTAATTTTTCTTAGTACTGTTATTGACTACCTTGATAGTGTACTTTTAAATTCATTCAATCCTGACACACACTGAACTTGAGGGAACTTAGATTATTGTTATTCAGACTAGGATATGTGTACCCCTTGTGATATGGGAAGACTTTCCAGGGGTTATATGGCCATTGATAGTTTTAAATACCTAATTTCCAGATTCTCACCTTAGGCAGGTACTCTTTACTACAGATAGCGTGTTCCAAAAAGTGTCACTGCTTTGCATATTCTTCTTTCCCACATCCCCTTCCATAGTCATCCTTCACCCACTTCACTAAAGCCTCTCCACCCATTCTAAATCTGATCACAGACCCTGGTTTTAAATACTTCCAAGGGCCAAACAAGGAGACAGTTTGAGAAAGCTTCATCCCTGAGAGAGTGACATTTCATTTAAGCAACAGGCTCTTGTCAAGTCTCCAGTCACAGAGACTCCTAACACCATGTTTATTTGAATTAAACAATAAAATAAGAATTTTTCTTTCAGAATGTGAGTTGGATTTGGCTGACTTGTTTGATAATGAGGATTAGTTCTGGCAAATAAGTCAAAGGGTGTTTATTTTCCGTAAAGTGAAAAAGCCAAATTGACCCCAAGAACTTTACAAAAAATTTTAAAATCCTGTCTGCAATATCCTGGAAAATATATCCTTTGTATCTGTAAACTAATGATAAAGCAATTTAAATGTCAACCTAAAAATGTATGTGAGGTTGAATAGGTTTTATTTGTTTGTTTGTTTAATATTGTTTTAAGAGGCAACAAGCAAAAAAATGAAGACCACTGCCTAGGAAGAAAATTCTGGACATCCGAACTCCAGTTGAAGCCACAGTCAAGACACTCATCTTTTTGTTGTTGACTCGCTGAGCATAGTGGTGCCTCCCTAGTTTAGTGCTGCCTCTCCCTTCAGCCTGGTCAGCTCATCTTTTTTCCACTGATTTGATTTTAGCACTCTGAAAGTTGGCTCAAAACTCACATATCTGTCCCCATTACTTAATGCCTCTAGTTGAATGGGTGGAAAGGTCCTAAAACCTGATCTCATCCTGGCTTCCCATGGTATGTGTTTGGGAAGTGTAGGTCAACCGGTAGCCTGGATTATATTACTATTGATATAAAATTTAGATTTCCTGGCCACTTTCCCTGTGTCTGCTACCTTTTTCCTTGTGCACACTTCTTTTTTATTGTCCTTATTACAATTATTTTTGTACCGAACAGCCTCTCTTTCTTTGTAGAGTTTTATATTTTTGAAAAAAATACTTTGTGTTATTCATCTATTAACAAATAATTGAATTAAAATAAACTCAACTGACCCAAATAAATCCAAGTAGACTAGAAGCATCTTGAGGACAAATCTGTGTCTTATTCACAATTGCCAGTGTTAACAGAAAGAATAATAGCACACTTATTGATAGCTAACTGAAAATCAGGCTTGTACCAAGCCCTTTCATACACAGTTATTGGTGCATCAGGATAAACCTGTAGGCATTGTCTGCATTTTAAATGCAGGGAAACAGAAATAAAGAGATTAGTTATGACACCAAAAGCCACATAGCCAGTGAGTGGTGGTGCCAGGATTCAACCTGAGGGAGAATGACCCCAGAATTATTGACCACAGGTTGATATTATCTCACAAATTTGATTTATAAAATTGGATGAGTAATGAACAAAACAGCCTTGTGCTACTGACATGGTTTCAATAGACTTTGGGAGGATCAGGGACCAGATGACTCACCTTGACCTGGAGTGAGAGAGGAACATTCTTCCCATCTGGGGACTATGGGGCAACAGGGAGGCTGAGCCTCTACAACTGGGCTCAAAGGGCATGAGAACATCACAGCAAAGGGTGCCACCACCAGAGAGAGGCCCAAGAGTAGAAGAGGCTTGCATTTGAGTCCACTGATGTGCCTTTGGGGACTTATCCACAAGAGTGGGGGGGGGGTTGGTAGGGACTGAGTGCCAGCATATGTAGATGTGTATGATGGTGGTGGCAGGGAGCTCAGAGCTGTGAGATTATAGCATTTGTGTTCATGTGGTAGCACTGTTAGTAACAGGCTGAGAAAGCTCGGGATAATCTTGTTTCACTATGATTCTTTAAGGAATTATGAAAATAGGGCTTCCCTGGTGGTGCATGGGTTGGGAATCCGCCTGCCAATGCAAGAGACACGGGTTCGAGCCCTGGTCCGGGAAGATCCCACTTGCCACGTAGCAACTAAGCCCGTGTGCCACAAATACTGAGCCTGCGCTCTAGAGCCCGTGAGCCACAACTACTGAAGCCTACGTGCCTAGAGCCCATGTTCTGCAACAAGAGAAGCCACCGCATTGAGAAGCCTGTGCACCGCAGCGAAGAGCAGCCCCCACTCGTTGCAACTAGAGAAGCCCGCGCACAGCAACGAAGACCCAACGCAGTCAAAAATAATAATAATTAAAAAAAAGAAATTATGGAAGTATTCCACAGTTCTCTTAGTGCATCAATCTTATTTACTCTTATTTTAAATCTTTTGCAAAAAAATAAAGTGCTGAATAAAGTTGTCTCTCATTTCCCATTAGAACGTTTTTGCTGTTAAGTTTCTGAAGTCCTTGCCCTCATACATTGACTCAGCAGTTTGAAATCAGATTACAACACCATTGTAAAGCTCCAACAATGCTCCCATTGTTTTCCAATTCCCACAGATTTAACCACTAAAACCAGTGTCACTTTGACCGAAATACTTCAATCTCCATGGGACACAGTGTCCTCATCTACTGTATTAAACATGAACTGTTTTCTACTCTCCTTTCATAATCTCAAAGACAATGACAGCATGACTCTTTAAATGCTCAAAGTGGGATACTGTAGTATTTTTGCCTTTAAGACATTACTTACCGGGTTATCACTTACTTGCTGTTAGTCAGGTTTTGGTCTGAGTGCAATTTAAACTTTAGCTTTATTTCTATAGAAATGCAACTACCATGACCTGAATTTAGACCAATGGCCAATTTTACCCTGTGTGAAAAGCTAGGGCTTCTTTTAATCCAACTTGAGAACCACTGACCCATAAAACAGAGAGGATAAACTCAGAGGAAAATGCAATCTAAATCACCAAAGCAGACAGATGTGCAATACATCAATTAATGAATACACGTCAACCAAATTGATGTGTTGGAAGATTACACATAATAAAATATTGAATGATCGAGAAATTATCAGGGATTTTATCAATTTTTCAAAGAGTGATACAGTTTCATTGGCACTGCAGTATAAGAAATATAACAGCCAAAAGATATTGTCTCCCACCTCCCCTGTCCAAAAAATTCTCAGTCATAGAATTTCATAGTAAGTTTTTAGAAATAGTATGTGGAGGATAAAATTCTTTGTACAAATGTTTTTATGGGAGTGTATTAAAAATATTTCATCACTTAGTGATCTAATAGTAGAGACAAAAATGAAAAATCATTGCGATATTTGGTGTCATTGTATAATGGAAATAAAGTTATCATGCAGATTATATATTGTCCCATTTAATTACCAAATATGAGCAACCTATTAATTCAGTGTCTGCCTTTCTTATAGAAATTGTCAGGTATATTAAACAGCATCTCATAATATCAGTGTACAGGGAGGGAAGGTGATGCAAAACCCATCTTCTACCTCACAACCTCTAATTAGGTGACCAACTGGCCTGGTTTGCCTAGGATTGAGGGTTTCCCAAGACATAGGACACTCAGTGTTAAAACCAGGGCAACCCTGGGCATACTGAAATTGTTGGTCTTTTATACACCTCTAAGTTCTTTTAAAATGTATGGAAGATTTGTACATCTTTATCCTGGTACTTTTCTGCTTGCATAAAAGGCTCTCCCAGGCAGTCACAGGGCTACATGGTGAAGAGTCATGCCTCTGGGACATCCTGCTCTTGCACTGGAGTTGTCTTGAACTATAACCCCAGGTGACCTTGCTTCATGAGGACTGGAGGAGGCTGAAGCTGGGCAGCTGGGGCAGAGATTTCCTGGTTGACTTTTGTCTTCGGTACTCTTTCCCCTCCCTGTTGACACCCCTCACCTCCTATCCCTGCACCCTCACCTCTATTCCCTGTGACTCATGCCCATGGACAGTCCATACAGGGATTTGCTTGCTCTCAGCATGATGTTAACTGGTTGACAACAATGCCAAATATTGGAGTTCTAGGTATGACCTCTTCCAGGGGTGTTGAGATTTATATCTGATCACCCTGACCTGCCTTCAGTAGGAATCTTGTTAGGTTGGTTTAGACAGAATCCCCTCTTACTGAGGTTTCCTCTCAGTAATTTTCTATCCACTGAGCTGCTTTGTGGCTATAAATTCCCACTTTTCCTTGTTGTATACTGAGTTGAGCCCTATCTCTCTCCCCTACTATAAAACCTCATTGTAGTAGCCCCCTTGAATAAAGTCTTCATTACTATCTTTAACAAGTGTCATAAATATTTTTTTTCTTTAATAACACACACACACACAAACTCACACATGCTCAGTTTTATGCATGTGAAAAACATTTATCACTATGTGTGCATTCTTACAATGGACATTTTTCTTTTTAGTTTACAGTCCTTTCCTCCCCCTTATCTCTCCTGCCCACTCTGTGCTCAGGGAGACCAATTTGACCACTTTGGTGTGTTATCTTTTTTTCTTCCTCCATGTATTGATTCCCTATTGTGAGCTGGGCATTGTTCTAATCATAAGCCAGAGTCCTGCCTATAAAGATTCATATTGTGCCAAAAAGATAGGGAATAAACATTTAAACAAGATCATTAAGGATATTGATAATTACCATGGAAAAGATAAAGTAGAGAATTTGTGAGGGTGGTTTTGCCTGATGTTTGAGGTATCCTCTCTGAAAAGCAGACATTTTAGTTAAGATCTAAATGATGATGAGGAAGCAGCAATGGGGAGATCTGAGAGGCAAGCAGTCAGAACAGAAGAAACAGGCTGTGTAAAAGGCCCAGAAAGGAAATGAGTTTAGGGTGGTTGAGAGGCAAAGGCCAGTGTGACTGGAGCATCATAACTAAGAGCAATAGAGAGAAAGATGAAGCCAAGAGGTGTAGCCTCCATGAGGCAATGTCAATGTCCAAATGTGCTGGAGGCAATCAAAGGTTTCAAGAGCGACACAATGATTTTTGTTTTGCAATGATTTCTCCAATTCTAGTATAGTGAATAGAGTGTAGGGGCCAGAGTGGACACACAGACCAGTTAGGAGGCTGTTGCCAGAGTCCAGATGAGAAGTGGTAGTGGGGATTGTGAGTGGCTGAATTCTAAAGTGTTGTGGAGGAAAAGTTTGATGGATGGGGTATGAGGCTGAGACAGACCAAAGCAGACTACATGAACAGAGCTTGTGGATATGCGCTGTATGAGGATACTGGGATCCTGTGATATGACAAAGGTGAGCAGGACATGAGGGACAGTCTGGAGGTCAGAGCAGGATGTTCTCAGCAAGGAAGCAAGCACCAAGTTATCTGAAAGCCTGGTGAAGTCATTACACTTTTGACAGCAAGCCTTGGGCAGCCAACATGGCCCCAGCCCATTCTTGGGAGCCTCCACATATCTCACAGTCTGCATAGATCATGACTGACTCATCTTTCTCCTGTGGATAGGCATTAACTTATTTTCAATTTGTTTTTCATTTTTTATTTTTGGGGGTTTTTTTGTGGGGGGAAGGACAAAATCAGTAAGGCTGCACATACATTTTTAGAGTGCCTGAAACGGATGGCTGGGTATAAGGTTATGTTATCAGTTATAATTAATTAACAGTGTCAAGTTACCTTCCAAAAATGTAGTCATGGAAATCTTATGGATTTACCAATATTCTATGTACAATGTTTAATAATAAAAATGTAGATATTTTGGCTGAGAAGGGAGCAGAGGATGTTTTGGAGCAGAACATGACACAGAATCCCATATCCTTGGATGCTAGAAGCTGACACACCACACTGTCTGGCGCATGAGTTTCACCTTTGACGTCAAAGAGGACTTAGCTCCTTCTTACTATCGAAAGGAATTTCTCAACCTCCTTGAAGTTCCCCTTCATGTGAAAATTAGGGCTAATCCTATGGGGTTGTACTAAGCTCATAGCACTTGGTACCTACTGAGAACATTCTGTCACACTTTCGCCTTCATGGTGTGTGGCCAGTCAATCCCACAGCTGGAACTTATCCAACATTTAAAGTAAACTCTTGTTGCACCTTGTGGAGTATACTAGAAACTGCTAGAAGGGGACACACATAGTAAAACTCCTTAAGCCATATTTTTCTGATTCCTATATTTTTTGTGTGTGAGGGGAATTTTTATGGACTTAAATGACAAACAATCTGAATTTTGAGAGATTTCTATCTTAAAATAGAGGTGCTACATACAAAGCAATCCAAAACAACTTGAGTGAAGGAACTGCAGTGATGATCCCCATTTTGGGTTGAGATGGATTTGGGTTCTTTCTGACTTAGGAGCTTTCTTTTTAGTGTTTCTACACAGGAGGTTGTTTTTTTTGTTTGTTTGTTTTTGGTTTTGTTTTTTTTAAATGAGGTCTTTTAGTTTCTAGCTGGGATCAATTCCTCTTCCCTACCTCTCACTCATTCAGATACATACAATTATTTTTTTCAGCTACTATGTGCCAGATAGTGTTCTCAGCACTAGGAACACTGCCATGAACAAAGCTAATGACCTATCCACATGGGGTCTGCGTTTCATGTGTCTCCCCAACTGTACTTTGGAGTCATCATCAGAAGTCCTGGGCATGTTGTCAAACCCAAGATTGTGTGCCCCACTCAGAGTGAGACCAAACTGAAACATCGGCGTTTGGAGCAGAAAAAGTTTTATTTCAAGGGCCAAGCAAAGAGAACAGGCAGCTCATGCTCAAAAAGCCCAAACTTCCCTAATTGGTAACTGTTTGAATCTGCCCTTGGAACTCAGGGAAGGTCTAGGAGGCTGACAGACCTTTTGCTACAAACAAGAAATGGGGGAAACATAAAGGCTTTTGTATCCATGAGGGACCCACAGGGTCCTGCTTGGCTTCAGGCACTGGAGAGTTTCATGTGCCTGGTGCTGGGACAAGCTGTCATCCCATACTTGCCTCCAACCAGAACAAATGACAGTTTATACCAAGCCCCCACCTTCCCAGGAAACTCCTGTTGTGACACTTTTTGTACCATTTTCCCTGCAACTTTTAGGATTTCACCCTGTACCCACAAGTGCCATCAATAGGCAAGGATGGTTAAGCCAGATTTGGAGAAGTTGGTCTGACCTTTATGTGAATTCCCTTCCCTGGGTGTTATGGGAGAGTCCTTGCCTAGATAGAGAATTGACATTGTTTCAGGATTGGCAGGTGCTGTGCCTGCGAGCATGCATTATGTTTTGGGCCATGATCTTTTCCAGAATTCCACTTCACAGGAAAACTTCTGTATATGTGTTTTTCAGTATAAACCAGATGACCTCAGCTTCTCTAGTCTTTAATTTCTATATAATAAGAGTTTAGCCCCCTTGAGTGAATGCTGGAAGTCTAGCCCTTTATCAGGCCCTGAAATTGTGCTTGTCCCACATGTCTTTCCTGAAGGTTGCCTAAGCTCTCTTTTGCTCTGCATTCTTGCTCTCAACTCTTGCTCCATTTGCTGCATATCACTTCTTGCTCCATATTCCCCAGTCTGATGCTGTTTGCAACACACAGTTCCTTGCTGTGGTTTTCTAAGGATTTTGGTTCTGAAGGTAAGATATTGGTTGCAATATTTAAGAAAACATTAGTATGGGCTTGCGGATAACACTGGTACTTATGACAAGAAAATAACAAAATAAAGCCAGGGTTTTGGATAAGGATGACATGGTCAATAACTGTGCTATTAAGGGAGGCTGGCTGGTCAAGCTCCTAGCCTGTACACCTGCATCACTTGCATTGCATTGAAAGTCTCTTTTTTTCCCTCTTTTTCATGATCTGCACACTGGTCTACAGGCCTTTGCTAACGCTGAAGGTGCCTTACCTGCATTTAAAAAAAATTGAGGTGAAATTCACGTAACATAAATTAACCATTTTAAAGCATACAGTTCAGTGGCATTTAGAACATTCACAAGGTTGTGCAACCATCACCTCTATCTATTTCAAAAACCTTTTTTATCACACCAGAGGAGACCCCCATATCCATCAAGCAGTCACTCCCTAATCCCTCCTCCCCAGCTTCTGGCAATCACAAATCTGCTTTCTGTTTCTGTGGATATCCCTACTTGATATTGCATATAAATGGAATTATGCAACATATGACCTTTTGTGATTGACTTCTTTCATTTGTCATAACATTTTCGAGGTTCATCAACATTGTAGTATGTAGCACACTTCGTTTCTTTTTTTAAAATTGTGATAAATATACATGAAATAAAATTTTATCATTTTAACTATGTTTACAGTTCTGCACCATTAAGTATTTTAGCATTTCTGTACAACCATCACCACCATCCATCTCCAGGACTTTTTCATCTTCCCAATGAAAGATGAAACTGAAACTCTGAATCCACTAAACAATAACTCCTTACTTCTCCCTCACCTCAGTCCCTGACAACCACCATTCTACTTTCTGTCTCTATCAATTTGACTACTCTAGGAACCTCATGTAAGTGGAATCATACAGTATTTTTTTGTGTGTGACTGGTTTATTTCACTTAGCCTAATATCCTCAAGATTCATCTGTGCTGTAGCATATTGCAGAATTTTCTTCTTTTTTTAACTGAATAATATTGTATTGTATGTATACCCTACATTTATTTATCTGTTCATCATTTGATGGGCATTTGGGTTGTTTCTACCTTTTTTTTTTTCTTTTGTTTCTACCTTTTGACTGTTATGAATAATGCTTCTATGAATATTTGTGTACAAATTGTTGGAACACTTTTCAATTCTTTTGATTTTATACCTAGGAGTTCAATTGCTGCATCATAATTCTATGTGTAACTTTTTGAGAAACTCTCAAACTCTTTTCCCCAGTGATGAGACCATTTTTACATTTCCACCAGCAATGTAGGAGGGTTTCAACTTCTCCACATCCTTGCCAACACTTATTTTCTATTTTTGCTTTATCTTGTCATAGTTATCATTTTGGGTGTGAGGTGGTAACTCTTTGTGGTTTTGACTTGAGTTTCCTTAACAACTAATGATGTCGAACATCTTTTAGTGTTTATTGGCTGTAATCTTCTTTGGAGAAATGTCTGTTCAAGTCCTTGGCCCATATTTTGATTAAGTTGCTTGTCTTTTTGTTGTTGAGTTGTAAAAGTTTTCTTTTTTTAATTCTTAAAAAATGATTTTTCCAGAATTGACATATATATTGTGTAAATTTAAGGTGATGATTTGATGCATGTATATACTGCAAAATAATTGCCATTTTGCTGGATTAGTTAACATCTCCATCACCTCACATAATTACCTTTTTTTGGTGAGAGCATTTAAAATTTACTCTATTAGCAACTTCATGTATATAAAGTGGTATTATTAACTGTATCATCATGCTTTATATTACATCCCCAGAATTTACTCATCTTATAAATGGAAGTTTATGCATTTTGACAAACCCTCCCCATTTCCCACACCCCTTGACCCTGGCAGCCACTGTTCTATCCTGTAAGAGTTCTTTATATATTCTGCATACTAGACCCAGAATCTCCCTTTAAAGGAGATCTTCGACCACATGTTCCTCCTCAGGAGTCCAGACTTTCCAAGGGTCTCCACAAGGCCTGATAAAAGGAGAAAAACTTTCCTTTCATTCATAAAATCTTAAGACAAGACAGAGTCTTGGTAGAGTCCCCCTCCTTTTCCACAGAAGTCTTGGTTGCCTTGACTTCTTCTGAGAGTGGCTAGGAAATACAGTGTAACCATCCACAAATGTTAGCTAGATGGTAAGCCCACAATTCTGGATAATGAGCCTGATCACTAGGGAAACAAAACCAACTCCAAATATATTTTAGACTGTATCAAATTGTCCTCTGTTACAGCATTTGTTACCTTAGGTACTGGTGAAGCTCACAGAACTGGGACCCAGAGAAACCTGTTGAGTTGGAGGCCCAAGACACTAGCCCCTCCACACCCTTTGCATTGCCTAACTCTGCAGAGGCAGGGAAACTTCTTCCTGATGCTGCAATCAATCCTGGTCACAATTTCATATGCAGATCACTAAATGTCATTCTTAGATAAGCTGCTTATTGATTCTGTGAAGTTTCTGAGGAAGTAAAACTGTCTGAGTTACAGACTGTAAGTGGCTTCTAAGCAGAACTGTTCTTCCCACGTAGCATTGCAGTTATGACTAGAAATGGCGTATGGAAACATCTTTTCAACAAAAGTGGGTCACTTGTTACAAGGAATTCTATTATGCAGTGAAAACAAGAAATGACAATGCTAAATTTTTGATAGCAAATCATTAATATTCTTAATCTCATCTAACGAAAATGATAAATGAAATATTGCCTGCCATATCAGTAAACAAAGGATGTTGCAGCAATTGCAGCCACCCAAAACAGTGAGCTCTGAGGGAGTTCAGGATGGCAACAGGGAATGCCCACCATCTTGCAGCCATCAGACTGCAGCCACCCCTGATGGTGCAGCCTGAGGAAACTTAGGATGAGAAAACTCAGGATACTGGCCCCAGATAGCTGAGGTGCATATCAAGGGAATGATTTCAGTGAGCCTAGACTCTTGCATCTTCCCATACAGAGAAAAGCAATAAATTCTTTAACTTGAGATATCTAGTTTTGTTTTTATCAACAGTAGCCTTTTGTTCTGACTATGTGGTATTGTTGCAAAAACTCCTATATATTCTGGCCTTCCCCCTTCCTCTTCAGAACAGTTTTCTCAGCATTTATCTGAGAGGCTCTCTTCAGGGCTTGAAGTCCTAAGAATATCTGCTGAATAAAACATAACTCTCAACTTTTAGGTTGTGCTTTTTTTTTTTTCAGTTGACAGTTATGGTGTTATGGCAACCATGAAGGGACCAAAGCAGACTTCTCTCCTTTGCCTGAACTCTATGAGGATCCAGAGCCTTGGTACCAGCAGAGGCCTCTTGGGCCCATCCACTTTCTTCCATGAATTTGGGTGAGTCTCTCCTGGTTCTAGGATCAACTAGATCTCCTACGTGGATGATCTTAAGTTTTATTCAGTTATGTTAAACTCCTCTCTGGAGGAGTAGGTCTTCCTTGAAACTTAGTGTCAAGAAGAGGTACCTGGTTTATCCTCAGTGTAAGAGACAATGAGAAGATTTTTGCTTAGTTTAGACACTGAGTGGGTTATCCTCAGTGAAAGGCACTGGGAAGGTCTTACTCAGTTTAGACACTGAGTGGTTTATCCTCAGTTGAAAGACGGGGAAGACTTTGCTCAGTTAAAGGCTGATTAGTGTTGAACTGGGTAATTAGGGGGAAGACTGGCCTGTTGTTTTTCCTTGAATTGGCTATACTAGTGATGGTAATTCAACAAACCAACCTCTGAATGGGGTATAAAAGTTTTCAAAGCAAAAGAAAAAGAAAGAACAGGTTGCCAGCCTCCAACTAACACCCCAGTCAGGTTTATGTATGGACAAAACTTAAACTTACAAGTACTTACTTAGTTGGGAATTAAAGGAAATCTCACTCTAAAAATGAGGGGCCTCTTTTATTGCATACACAGTTAAGTTAAATTAAATCAAGTTTAATAAGCTGGCTTGATAAAAATTTCTTTTCAAAATTCTGACTTTAAACGAAGGCCTTCAAGGGGGAACTTGCATTTCTCTTTCTGTGTCTTTGAGATGTAAATGTTCTACCTGATGATCTTCTTAGGGTGTTCTGTTTGTGTGTGTATGTGTTTTGAAAACTTGATCTCTGCCATACTATTTTTGGGAGTAAACTTTCTTATTAAGGAGGCATTCTCTCCCATCCTCTTATGGGAAAGACTTTTGCATCTTATTGGTTTGAATCACTATTAATATATATTTCATTAATGGCCAAATGACGGATGGAGCCTTTAAATTGGAGAAACTTCTAAACAGGTAAATTTTTAGAGAGCTCTTATTATAAACAGCTGTTTTATTGGTACCTATATTTTTAAAAAATCAAATTAAATGTGGAAAAAAGAAGTATATCTAACGGTTAACCTAAGAATACCTTTAGATTAAAACAAGCAAGAAAAACCAGTTTGGGAAGTTTTATTTGTTGTCTTTGTTTCCCCTCAATGGGTCTTATGGATGCTAATAAAAACATTAGAGTAATTAATGTTAATAGGAAAAAAAAAAAAAAACCTGTAAGGAAAGTCTAGATACTTTTCCCAACAAGATAAAAATTTTTAAAAGGACTTATCTCAAATAAATAAAGAAATCTTCAGATGGTTATTTAAAATGGAATAAATAAAATGGACATGTATGAGATTAAAACACAATGTTTTGATATTACACTACCTAAGGTTAAATGGGCCAGAAGGGACACCCTACTGGTCCCCAATACTAAAAGTCAAACAAGTTCACTCTATTTACTCCAGTTTTTAAAACTATATATTTAAGGGGCTGGAAAAAATTTTACAATGAGATACCTGACCAGCTATTACTTGGGGCAATAGTTAGGCCAAGGGCCTGAGTTCCTTGGCTCAAACCCCCTCTGGGGATCCCTGAACCTTTTATATAAAAATAGGTAAATTGGACAAGGAATAAAAAGAAAGAAAAACTTCTAGAACTCCTCCTGTAAGATCAAAACTTGTTGATTGGATCCTAATGAAGGTTAAAATTAAAGGTATAAAAGTAGATAGGATTGAGATAAAGTATATAAAAATTCATACATATATATATATCAGTGGGCTTTATATAAGATGGTTATATCTCTCTTGTTTAATTATATTGCAAGATAGACATGTTTCATGAGGGAATACTTCCTCTGCATGGTATTATAAGACAAGGCATATAGATCTGCCCCTCAGGAAATATGAATTAAATTACATTCTAAAGGAAACCATTAGGGTTACCTAAGCCATACAAATAAGTAAAAACTGGGAACTAACATTCAGGGGTTAAGAAAAATAAAAACAGTGATTTTGCTCCAGGTTTAACTTGTAAACTCATAAAGGTCTTTGCTGAATGCCGTATACAAGATTTTGAATGCATGATAAATTAAACTTTAAAGTTCTAGAACATAGAACTCATAAATTTCAGTTTAGTTAGACATCTTCTCACTGATATAATATATAGTGGGCAAATCAATCTTTTAACATCATTTAGATGACAGACCAGTTCTTTGGGGGAACTAAAAGCAACTGTCTTTCTCTTGCAAATCTCTACAAAACAAAAATGTAAATACAGGCCACAGGACCTGAGGCTGAGCTTAATTAGCTCAATTCGGCAGAACCTGAAACCAAGGGAAAAAAATGACAGAGTGGCCATTTTAAAATTCAAACCACTCTGAATGCTCCATCTGCCAAGATTTACAAATTATAGAACCTTAGTCATCTGAGCAAGCAACTTTAATGTATTCCAATTGTTCACTGTAAACTAGTAAGTTTATATTGTAATACCTGATTCATAACTAAGTTTTTTATAAGTGAAGCCATGAGATCTTTAGTTTTTCCTGTTCATATGTCTGTGTACACATTATATATATGAGATATCGCTACCTCTGGAAAGTATTATCAAAATTGAAGTTATAAAGAGCTCAATTTAATTTAAAAGTAAGCACTTACAAATTAAACATAAGAGAAACCAGCCAAAATGACTTTCAGGTTCACGTTAACTGGGAAATATTTAATATAAATTGACACCTGGTATTAAAGTTAGTTTGTTGATGTAATTAATGTAGACATGTCTTTAGGTTTAATAGAAGTCAAATAAGACTTATTATATCTGTTGCAAGGAAAATAACTTGATATAATGAAACTTTAAAGTAAATGTAAATGAGATAAGAGCTTTGGGTAAACTCTTTAAAAATAATTACATTTTAGAAATGTCTAGTTAAAATGATCTCTCTAGATATTTGGTAACTTAAAGTGCTAGAGTTGTGCTAATATAAGTGATGGAAGTTTATTGAATAACTAGGTCATTCCCAAATAAAATAAGATACTGAGACATCAGTTACTAAACAGAGAAACTAAAGGTATTTAGGACTATCAATGAATATGTTTGGTGCCACCCTGAGATGTTCTCTATAAGAAAACAAATGTTTTTAGAAATTATCACTGGTATTTATGTTCACCAGTCTACAGAATGCTAACAGTTCATAATTGCTTATTTCTTAGTTTTCACTAGAAATGAAGGCTTTTAAGAGTTGAGGATTCTAATTTAAACATGCAGTTGAAGCTAGTAGAGGGCTTCCCTCATGGCGCAGTGGTTAAGAACCTTTCTGCCAATGCAGGGGACATGGGTTTGAGCCCTGGTCTGGGAAGATCCCACATGCCACGGAGCAACAAAGTCCATGCACCACAACTACTGAGCCCATGTGCCACAACTACTGAAGCCTGCACACCTAGAGCCCATGCTCCACAACAAGAGAAGCCACCACAATGAGAAGCCCGCACACAACAACGAAGAGTAACCCCTGCTCGCTGCAACTAGAGAAAGCCCACACGCAGCAACAAAGACCCAATGCAGCCAAAAATAAATAAAAATAAAGCTAATAGAAATAATGAGGAAGCATTTCAGTATACAGTAGGAAAGTACAATGTGTGTTTTCAGTAAAGAAGGTATGAGGAATGGAATTGCATTTTATTGAGGGAAAAGAAAGAATGTCTTAGAGCTGGTTGTTTTTGGATGGAAAAATAAGGGACAAAGTAATGTGGATTCAGAAGGTGATGAAAGGTTGTGGAAAGGAACCCTGAGGGAAAAAAAGTTTTACCATGGTCAGGGTTAACCCTGGTTAACTAAACCAGGGTTTAGTTAACCCTGACCATGGTAAAACTTTTTTTCCCTCAGGGTTTTAGATTGAAGTTAATTTAGCAAATGAATTTTGTTGTTAAGTAGACTAGTACAAGACTGGAGTTTGATTTCTCTCTCTCTCTTTAAGAGAAGTTCCTTAGAGTGCTCCTTTTTGATAACAGATTGTGTGAGTTTCTGTGTCTTTAAGTGATCTGTATTGGTTTTCTGAAATCATTTCATGACTTTGGTTAAATGAATAAGTATTGTTTCACAGTGACCTAAATATCAAAATCTAACTAAAGTTTTTTTTTTGACTCTACCGTGAAGCATGCAGGATCTTAGTTTCCCAACCAGGGATTGAACCCATGCCCCCCGCAGTGGAAGTGTGGAGTCTTAACCACTGGACCACTAGGGAATTCCCTAACTAAAGTTCTTTTAGCCTCCAGCTAACTCTGGGATGCTTCAAAGGAATCCTGAGACACCTCAGAGAGGAATGTTAAACAATTAGGTTTATTTGGTATTCTAAATTACTTGAGAAACATTGTCAAGTGATTGGAGATGAACCTTAGGTTATAGTGTATGGATAAATGTCATTAATATAAATATTCCAAAACTTATATGAAATTACTAAAATCTGATATGCCCTGATGTAATGTTGTCAGTCATAATTCTAGTTATTATCTTAAAATGTTATGTGTCTTGTTTATGGTTTCCTTTGCTGTGCAAAATCTTTTAAGTTTCACTAGGTCCCATTTGCTTATTTTTGGTTTTATTTCCATTTCTCTAGGAGATGGGTCAAAAAGGATCTTGCTGTGATTTATGTCATAGAGTGTTCTGCCTATGTTTTCCTCTAAGAGTTTGATGGTGTCTGGCCTTACATTTAGGTCTTTAATCCATTTTGAGTTTATTTTTGTGTATGGTGTTAAAGAGTCTTCTAATTTCATTCTTTTACATGTAGCTGTCCAGTTTTCCCAGCACCACTTATTGAAGAGACTGTCTTTTCTCCACTGTATATTCTTGCCTCCTTTAGCAAAGATAAGGTGACGACATGTGCGTGGGTTTATCTCTGGGCTTTCTATCCTGTTCCATTGATCTATATTTCTGTTTCTGTGTCAATACCATACTGTCTTGATTACTGTAACTGTGTAGTATAGTCTGAAGTCAGGGAGCCTGATTCCTCCAGCTCCGTTTTTCGTTCTCAAGATTGCTTTGGCTATTCGGGGTCTTTTGTGTTTCCATACAAATTGTGAAATTTTTTGTTCTAGTTCTGTGAAAAATGCCAGTGGTAGTTTGATAGGGATTGCATTGAATCTGTAGATTGCTTTGGGTAGTAGAGTCATTTTCACAATGTTGATTCTTCCAATCCAAGAACATGGTATATCTCTCCATCTATTTGTAATCATCTTTAATTTCTTTCATCAGTGTCTTATAATTTTCTGCATACAGGTCTTTTGTCTCCTTAGGTAGGTTTATTCCTAGATATTTAAAAAACAAACAACCCAATCCAAAAATGGGCAGAAGACCTAAATAGACATTTCTCCAAAGAAGATATACAGATTGCCAACAGACACATGAAAGAATGCTCAACATCATTAATCATTAGAGAAATGCAAATCAAAACTACAATGAGATATCATCTCACACCGGTCAGAATGGCCATCATCAAAAAATCTACAAACAATAAATGCTGGAGAGGGTGTGGAGAAAAGGGAAACCTCTTGCACTGTTGGTGGGAATGTAAATTGATACAGCCACTATGGAGAACAGTATGGAGGTTCCTTAAAAAACTAAAAATAGAACTACCATACGACCCAGCAATCCCACTACTGGGCATATACCCTGAGAAAACCATACTTCAAAAAGAGTCATGTACCAAAATGTTCATTGCAGCTCTATTTACAATAGCCAGGACATGGAAGCAACCTAAGTGTCCATCAACAGATGAATGGATAAAGAAGATGTGGCATATACATACAATGGAATATTACTCAGCCATAAAAAGGAACGAAACTGAGTTATTTGTAGTGAGGTGGATGGACCTAGAGACTGTCATACAGAGTGAAGTAAGTCAGAAAGAGAAAAACAAATACCGTATGCTAACACATATATATGGAATCTAAAAAAAAAAAAGAAAAGAAAGGATAAAAAAAGGGTCAGAAAAACCTAGGGGCAAGACAGGAATAAAGATGCAGACCTACTAGAGAATGGACTTGAGGATATGGGGAGGGGGAAGGGTAAGCTGGGACAAAGTGAGAGAGTGGCATGGACATATATACACTACCAAACGTAAAATAGATAGCTAGTGGGAAGCAGCCGCATAGCAGCAGGAGATCAGCTCGGTGCTTTGTGACCACCTAGAGGGGTGGGAGAGGGAGGGTGGGAGGGAGGGAGATGCAAGAGGGAAGAGATATGGGGACATATGTATATGTATAACTGATTCACTTTGTTATAAAGCAGAAACTAACACACCATTGTAAAGCAATTATACTCTAATAAAGATGTTAAAAAAAAAGTTATGTGTCACAGATATATCCAAGTTTCTTGCCAATTGCCTTGTACTAAAATCTTTAACCATGCTATTTTAAGTTTTGTCTTTTATAGACAATCATTATTTTACACTGATGGTTTTACAAAATGAAGATCTTCAAGAAGACTCATAAAGAGGACTATTTTAAAAAACAAGTGTAAGTTTCTGATAGCCTTTAGATAATACCACTGAACTGGGTAACAAATGACAAAACTCTAATGGAAAACCTGATGACTTCATCAGGATCAACAGGAATTAATTACATGAGACTGAATGAACTGATAAATATAATTTATAACTTTATGACTTTTGGGGAAATATACTGGTTTTTAATTTTTGTTTTCCAGAAAAAAAACCTTTCCTCTTATGTTATGACCTACAACAAGTTGATAAAGTATACCTTTGTAAACAAAGATGAAACATTTATTTATTTTTCTCTCTCTACCTGATCCTTCCAGAACTTGGCTGCTCCAGCTGGCTCTCCTGTGGACTTGGTGGTTTACTGCAACTGGATTGCAACTAGTTATACTAATCATTGTTTTAATTTGTTCTTTGTTTCCAAATTGTTTATGCATTGTGTTTATGCTTTGTGCTGCACTATGACTTTGTCAATGTTACTGTTCCCTTAGTATGATAATCTCCATGTCCAACCATGTTGTTGCAAATGGCATGATTTCATTCTTTTTAATAGCTGAGTAATATTCCATTGTATATATGTACCACATTTTCATTATCCATTCCTCTGTCGATGGACATTAAGGTTGCTTCCATGTCTTGGCTATTGGAAACAGTGCTGCAATGAACATTGGGGTGCATGTATACTTTTGAACCATGTTTTTCTCTGGATATATGCCCAGGAGTGGGACTGCTGGATCATATGGTAGCTCTATTTTTAGTTTCTTAAGGAACCTCTATACTGTTCTCCAGAGTGGCTGTACCAATTTACATTCCCACCAACAGTTTAGGAGGGTTCTCTTTACTCCCACCCTCTCCAGCATTTATTGTTTGTAGATTTTTTGATGGTGGCCATTCTGACTGGTGTGAGGTGATATCACATTGTAGTTTTGATTTGCATTTCTCTAATAATTAGTGATGTTGAGCATCTTTTCATGTGTTTGTTAGCCATCTGTATGTCTTTTTTGGAAAATGTCTATTTAGGTCTTCTGCCCATTTTTTGATTGGGTTTTTTGTTGTTGATGTTTTTTCATGTTATCATAATTATTTTACTTTAAAAAACTGGGGAACAATCTCAAAGTTACAAAAAAGTTCAAAGTAGAGTGCAAAAAACTTCATTTTCCGTGTTGTTTGTTTTTTATTTTTGGTATTGAGCTGCATGAGCTGTTTGTAAATTTTGGAGACTAATCCCTTGTCAGTCGCATTGTTTATTTTTGTTTTTATTTCCATTACTCTAGGAGACAGATTGGAAAAGATATTGCTGCAATTCATGTCAATGTATTCTGCCTATGTCTTCCTCTAAGAATTTTATAGTATCCAGTTTTACATTTATGTCTTTAATCCATCTTGTGTTTATTTTTGTGTATGGTGTTAAAGAAGGTTCTAATTTTATTTTATTTTTACATGTAGCTGTCCAGTTTTCCCAGCACCATTTATTGAAGAGACTGTCTTTCCTCCATTGTATAGTCTTGCCTCCTTTGTCATAGATTAATTGCTCATATGTGCATGGGTTTATTTCTGGGCTTTCTATTCTGTTCTGTTGACCTATATGTCTGCTTTTGTGCCAGTACTGTACTGTTTTGATGACTATAGCTTTGTAGTATAGACTGAAGTCAGGGAGGCTGATTCCTCCAGCTCCATTTTTCTTTCTAAAGATTGCTTTGGCTATTTGGGGTCTTTAGTGTCTCCATACAAATTTTAAGATTTTTTGTTCTTGTTCTGTGAAAAATGACATTGGTAATTTGATAGGGATTGCATTGAATCTGCAGGTTGCTTTGGGTAGTATAGTTATTTTTAACAATGTTGATTCTTCCAATCTAAGAACATATTTTATCTTTCCATCTGTTTGTGTCATCTTCGATTACTTTCATCAGTGCCTTATAGTTTTGGAACAGGTCTTTTGTCTCCTTAGGTAGGTTTATTCCTAGTTATCTTATTCTTTTTGATGCAATGGTAAATGAGAGTGTTTCCTTAATTTCTCTTTCAGATTTTTTTGTCGTTAGTGTATAGGAATGCAAGAGATTTCTGTGTATTAATTTTGTATCATGCAACTTTACCAAATTAATTGATTAGCTCTAGTAGTTTTCTGGTGCATCTTTAGGATTTTCTCTGGATAGTATCATGTCATCTGCAAACAGTGACAGTTTTACTTCTTCTTTTCCGATTTGGATTCCCTTATTTCTTTTTCTTCTCTGATTGCCGTGGCTAGGACTTCCAAAACTATGTTGAATAATAGTGGTGAGAGTGGACACCCTTATCTTGTTCCTGATCTTAGAGGAAATGCTTACAGTTTTTCACCATTATGAATGACGTTTGCTGTGGGTTTGTCATATATGGCCTTTATTATGTTGAGGTAGGTTCCCTCTGTACCCTCTTTCTGGAGAGTTTTTCTCATAAATATGTGTTTAATTTTGTCAAAAGCTTTGTCTACATCTATTGAGATGATCATATGGTTTTTATTCTTCAATTTGTTTATGTGATGTACTACAGCGATTGATTTGCAAATATTGAAAAATCCTTGCACCCCTGGGATAAATCCCACTTGACCATGGTGTACGATCCTTTTAGTGTATTGTTGGAATTAGATTGCTAGGATTTTGTTGAGGATTTTTGTGTCTATGGTCATCAGTGATATTGGCCTGTAATTTTCTTTTTTTGTTGTATCTTTGTCTGGTTTTGGTATCAGGTGATGGTGGCCTCATAGAATGAGTTTGGGAATATTCCTTCCTCTGTCGTTTTCTGGAATAGTTTTAGAAGTATAGGTGTTAGCTTTTCTCTAAATGTTTGATAGAATTTGCCTGTGAAGCCATCTGGTCCTGGACTTCTGTTTGTTGGGAATTTTTAAATCACAGATTCAATTTCAGTACTTGTGATTGGTCTGTTCATATTTTCTATTTCTTCCTGGTTCAGTCTTGGGAGATTGTACCTTTCTAAGAATTTGTCCATTTCTTCCAGGTTGTCGATTTTATTGGCATATAGTTGCTTGTTGTAGTCTCTCATGATCCTTTGTATTTCTGTGGTGTCCATTGTAACTTCTCCTTCTTCATGTCTACTTTTATTGATTTGAGTCCTTACCCTCTTTTTCCTGATGAGTCTGGGTAAAGGTTTATCAATTTTGTTTACCCTTTCAAAGAACCAGCTTTTAGTTCATTGACTTTTTCTATTGTTTTCTTTGTTTCTATTTCATTTATTTCTGCTCTGACTTTATGATTTCTTTCCTTCTAGTAACTTTAGGTTTTGTTTGTTCTTCTTTCTCTAGTTGCTTTTGGTGTAAGGTTAGGTTGCTTATTTGGGACTTTTCCTGTTTCCGGAGGTGAGATTGTATTGCCATAAACTTCCATCTTAGAACTGCTTTTGCTGCATCCCATAGGTTTTGGATCGTTGTGCTTTCATTTTCATTTGCTTCTAGGTATCTTTTGATTTCCTCTTTGATTTCTTCAGTGATCCTTTGTTTGTTTAGTAGCATATTGTTTAGCTTCCAGGTGTTTGTATTTTTTGCATTTTTTCCCCTTGTAGTTGATTACTAATCTCATAGTGTTGTAGTTGGAAAACATGCTTGCTATGATTTAAATTTTCTTAAATTTACTGAGGCTTGCTTTGTGGTATAGCATTTATTCAATCCTGGGGACAGGTCCATGTGTACTTGAGAAGAATGTGCATTCTGCTGCTTTTGGATGGAATACTCTATAAATATCATTTAAGTCCATCTGGTCTAATGTGTCCTTTAAGGCCGTTGTTTCCTTATTGATTTTCTGTGTGGATGATCTGTCCATTGATGAAAGTGGGATGTTAAAGTCCCCCACTATTATTGTGTTAGTGTTGATTTCTCCTTTTATGGCTGTTAGTATTTGCCTTACATACTGAGGTGCTCCTATTTTGGCTGCATATATATTTACAATTTTTATATCTTCTTCTTTGAATTATCCCTTGATCATTATGCAGTGTCTTCTTTGTCTCTTGTAACAGAATTTATTTCAAAGTCTATTTTGTCTGACTTGAGTATTGCTGCTCCAGGATTCTTTTTTTTTTTTTTTAAGGTTTTATGTATGTATGTATGTATGTATGTAATTATTTTAATTTTTGGCTGTGTCGGATCTTCATTGCAGTCAGGTCTTTCATTGCAATGCAGGCTGTTCCTTGCTGTGCACAGGCTTCTCTCTAGTTACGGCATGTGGGTACTTCAGCTTTCTTTTGATTTCCATTTGCATGGAATATCTTTTTCCATCCCCTCATTTTCAGTCTGTATGTGTTCCTAGGTCTGAAGTGGGTCCCTTGTAGACAGCATATATACAGGTCTTGCTTGTGTATCCATTCAGCCAGTCTATGTCTTTTGGTTGGAGCATTTAATTCGTTTACATTTAATGTAATTGTCGATATGTATGTTCTTATTGCCATTTTGTTAACTGTTTTGGATTTGTTTTTGTAGGTGTTTTTTCTTCCCTTTCTCTTTTGTTCTCTTCTCTTGTGATTTGATGAGTAACTTTAGCATTGTGTTTAGATTCCCTTTTCTTTTTGGTGTGTGTGCATCTATTGTACATTTTCAGTTTGCAATTACCATGACGTTTTGATATAGCAGTCTATAAATAAAGAAGATTATTTTAATTTGCTAGTCTTTAATTTCAAATGCACTTCCAATATCCTGCATTTGTACTCTCCTCACAATTGCTGGTTTTGATATCACATTTGTGTGCACAAGATTTCCTACCTTTACTGTATGTTTGCCTTTACCAGTGAGCTTTTCTATTTGTAATTTTCTAGTTTCTAGTGTGGCCTTTCCTTTTCCACTTAGAGAAGTTCTTTTAGCATTTGTTTCAAAACAGGGCTGGTCGACCCATTAACAGTCAAGTGGATTAAAGTTTTACTGAGCTCTGACCACCACAGCAACAGTCAGCTCTACCCACCACCAGAGCCTCCCATCAAGCCTCTTAGATAGCCTCAACCACCGGATGGCAGACAGCAGAGGCAAGAAAAACTATAATCCTGCAGCCTGTGGAACAAAAACCACATTCACAGAAATATAGACAAGATGAAAAGGCAGAGGGCTATATACCAGATGAAGGAACAAGATAAAACCCCAGAAAAACAACTAAATGAAGTGGAGATAGGCAACCTTCCAGAAAAAGAATTCAGAATAATGATAGTGAAGATGATCCAAGACCTCGGAATAAGAATGGAGGCAAAGATCGAGAAGATACAAGAAATGTTTAACAAAGACCTAGAAGAATTAAAGAATAAACAGAAATGAATAATACAATAACTGAAATGAAAACTACACTAGAAGGAATCAATAGCAGAATAACTGAGGCAGAAGAACGGATAAGTGACCTGGAAGACAGAAAGGTGGAATTCACTGTTGTGAAACAGACTAAAGAAAAAAGAATGAAAAGAAATGAAGACAGCCCAAGAGACCTCTGGGACAACATTAAGCACAACAACATTCGCATTATAGGGGTCCCAGAAGGAGAAGAGAGAGAGAAAGGACCAGAGAAAATATCTGAAGAAATTATAATCGAAAACTTCCCTAACATGGGAAAGGAAATAGCCACCCAAGTCCAGGAAGTGCAGTGAGTCCCATACAGGATAAACCCAAGGAGAAACATGCCGAGACACATAGTAATCAAATTGGCAAAAATTAAAGACAAAGAAAAATTATTGAAAGCAGCAAGGGAATAATGACAAATAACATACAAGGGAACTCCCATAAGGTTAACAGCTGATTTCTCAGCAGAAACTCTGCAAGCCAGAAGGCAGTGGCATGATATACTTAAAGTGATGAAAGGGAAGAACCTACAACCAAGATTACTCTACCCGGCAAGGATCTCATTCAGATTTGATGGAGAAATCAAAAGCTTTACAGACAAGCAAAAGCTAAGAGAATTCAGCACCACCAACCAGCTCTACAACAAATGCTAAAGGAACTTCTTTAAGTGGGAAACATAAGAGAAGAAAAGGACCTACAAAAACAAACCCAAAACAATTAAGAAAATGGTCATAGGAACATACATATCAATAATTACCTTAAACGTGAATGGATTAAATGCTTGAACCAAAAGACACAGGCTTGCTGAATGGATACAAAGACAAGACCCATATATATGCTGTCTACAAGGGACCCACTTCATACCTAGGGACACATACAGACTGAAAGTGAGGGGATGGAAAAAGATATTCCATGCAAATGGAAATCAAAAGAAAGCTGGAGTAGCTATACTCATATCACATAAAATAGACTTTAAAATAAAGAATGTTACAAGAGACAAGGAAGGACACTACATAATGATCAAGGGATCAATCCAAGAAGAAGATATAACAATTGTATATATATATGCACCCAACATAGGAGCACCACAATACATAAGGCAACTGCTAACAGCTATAAAAGAGGAAATAAACAGTAGCACAATAATAGTGTGGGACTTTAACACCTCACTTACACCAATGGACAGATCATCCAAAATGAAAATAAATAAGGGAACAGAAGTTTTAAATGACAAAATGGACCAGATAGATTTAATTGATATTTATAGGACATTGCATCCGAAAACAGCAGATTACACTTTCTTCTAAAGTGCGCATGGAACATTCTCCAGGATAGATCACATCTTTGGTCACAAATCAAGCCTCAGTAAATTTAAGAAATTTGAAATCATATCAAGCATCTTTTCTGACCACAATGCTATGAGATTAGAAATCAATTACAGGGGAAAAAAACGTAAAAAACACAAACACATGGAGGCTAAACATTACGTTACTAAATAACCAAGAGATCACTGAAGAAATCAAAGAGGAAATCAAAAAATACCTAGAGACAAATGACAATGAAAACACGATGATCCAAAACCTTTGGGATCCAGCAAAAGCAGTTCTAAGAGGGAAGTTTATACCTATACAAGCCTACCTAAAGAAAGAAGAAAAATCTGAAGTAAACAATCTAACCTTACACCTAAAGGAACTAGAAAAAGAAGAACAAACAAAACCCAAAGTTAGCAGAAGGAAAGAAATCATAAAGATCACAGCGGAAATAAATGAAATAGAAACAAAGAAAACAATAGCAAAGATCAATAAAACTAAAAATTGGTTCTTTGAGAAGATAAACAAAATTGATAAGCCATTAGCCAGACTCATCAAGAAAACCAGGGAGAGGACTCAAATCAATAAAATTACAAATGAAAAAGGAGAAGTTACAACAGACACCGCAGAAATACAAAGCATCCTAAGAGACTACTACAAGCACCTCTATGCCAATAAAATGGCCAACCTGGAAGAAATGGACAAGTTCTTAGAAAGGTATAACCTTCCAAGACTGAACCAGGAAGAAATAGAGAATATGAACAGACCAATCACAAGTCATGAAATTGAAACTGTGATTAAAAATCTTCCAACAAACAAAAGCCCAGGACCAGATGGCTTCACCTGTGAATTCTACGAAACATTTAGAGAAGAGCTAACACCCATCCTTCTCAAACTCTTCCAAAAATTTGCAGAGGAAGGAATGCTCCTGAACTCATTCTATGAGGTCACCATCACCCTGATACCAAAACCAGACAAAGATACTATAAAAAAAAGAAAATTACAGACCAATATCACTGATGAATATAGATGCAAAAATCCTTAACAAAATACAAGCAAAAAGAATCCAAAAACATATTAAAAGGATCATACACCATGATCAAGTGGGATTTATCCCAGGGATGCAAGGATTCTTCAATATACACAAATCAGTCAATGTGATACACCATATTAACAAATTGAAGAATAAAAACCATATGATCAACTCAACAGATGCAGAAAAAGCTTTTGACAAAATCCAACACTGATTTATGATAAAAATTCTCCAGAAAGTGGGCATAGAGGGAACCTACCTCAACATAATAAAGGCCATATATGACAAACCTACAGGAAACATCATTCTCAATGGTGAAAAATTGAAAGCATTTCCTCTAATATCAGGAAGAAGACAAGGATGTCCACTCTCACCACTATTATTAAACATAGTTTTAGAAGTCCTAGCCATGGCAATCAGAGAAGAGAAAGAAATAAAAGGAATACAAATTGGAAAAGAAGAAGTAAATTTGTCACTGTTTGCGGATGACATGATACTATACATAGAGAATCCTAAAAATGACACCAGAAAACTACTGGAGCTAATCAATGAATTTGGTAAAGTTGCAGGATACAAAATTAATGCACAGAAATCTCTTGCATTTCTATACATTAATGATGAAAAATCTGAAAGAGAAATTAAGGAAACACTTCCATTTACCATTGCAACTAAAAGAATAAAATACCTCGGAATAAACCTACCTAGGGAGACAAAAGACCTGTATGCAGAAAACTATAAGACACTGATGAAAGAAATTAACGATGATACCAACAGATGGAGAGATGTACCATGTTCTTGGATTGGCAGAATCAATATCATGAAAATGACTATACTACCCAAAACAATCTACAGATTCAATGCAATCCCTATTAAATTACTAATGGCATTTTATACAGAACTAGAACAAAAAAATGTTAAAATTTGTATGGAGACACAAAAGACCCCGAATAGCCAAAGCAGTCTTGAGGGGAAAAAATGGAGCTGGAGGAATCAGACTCCCTGACTTCAGACTATACTACAAAGCTACAGTAATCAAGACAATATGGTACTGGCACAAAAACAGAAACATAGATCAATGGAACAAGATAGTACGCCCAGAGGTAAACCCATGCACCTCTGGTCAACTAATCGATGACAAAGGAGGCAAGGATATACAATGGAGAAAAGACAGTCTCTTCAATAAGTGGTGCTGGCAAAACTGGACAGCTACATGTAAAGAATGAAATTAGAACACTCCCTAACACCATACACAAAAATAAACTCAAAATGGATTCGAGACCTAAATGTAAGACCGGACACTATAAAACTCTTAGAGGAAAACATAGGAAGAACACTCTTTGACATTAATCACAGCAAGATCTTTTTTGATCCACCTCCTAGAGTAATGGAAAGAAAAAGAAATATAAACAAATGGGACCTAATGAAACTTCAGAGCTTTTGCACAGCAAAGGAAACCATAAACAAGACAAAAAGACAACCCTCAGAATGGGAGAAAATATTCGAAAATGAATCAACAGACAAAGGATTAATCTCCAAAATATATAAACAGCTCATGCAGCTCAATTCTAAAGAAACAAACAACCCAATCCAAAAATGGGCAGAACACCTAAATAGACATTTCTCCAAAGAAGACATACAGATGGCCAAGAAGTACATGAAAAGCTGCTCAACATCACTAATTATTAGAGAAATGCAAATCAAAACTACAATGAGATATCACCTCACACCTGTAAGTATGTGTATTATGAAAAAGACAAGAGATAAATGCCAGTGAGGATGTGGAGAAAAGGGAATCTGTGTGCACTGTTTTTGGGAATGTAAATTGGTACAAGCAGTACTGAAAACAGTATGAAGATTCCTCAAGAAAATAAAATTAGAATACCATGTGATCCAGCAACTCCACTTCTGGTCATATAGCAAAAAGAAACAATAATTTTTTAGGAGTTCCCCGGCTGTCCAGTGGTTAGGATTTTGTGCTCTCACTGCTGAAGGGGAGGGCCCGGGTTCAATCCGTGGTTGGGGAACTAAGATCCCACAAGCCACGTGGTATGGGAAAAAAACAAAAACAAAAACAAAAAAAAACTTTGAAATGTTATTCACAGTAATGGTATGGAAAGAACCTGCCTGTCTCTCACAGATGAATGGATAAACAAAATCTGATACACAGACACACACACACATACACACACACACACACACACACACACACACAAATATACATACATAACATACACAATGGGATATTATTCAGCCTTAAAGTAAATCCTTACACTTGCAGGAACATGAAAGAGCCTGGAGAACATTATGCTAAGTGAAATAAGCCTGATGGAGAAAAGACAAATGCTGTATGGTATCACTTATGTGTGGAATCTAAAAAAAAAGTTGGAATCATAGAAACACAGAGCAGAAATTGTTGCCTGCAGTTGGGCATGGGGGGAAATGGGAACACGCTGGTAAATGGATCCAAATTTTCAGTTATAACATGAGGGATAAAATGAAGGAATAAGGTCTGAGGAGCTAATGTATAACATGGGGACTAACTGATGATGCCGTATTCTGTAACTGAAAATTTCTGGGAGAGTAGAATTTGTGTCCTCACACACAAAAAGTAAATATATGACAGGTGATGGGTATGCTAATTAACTTGATTGTGAGAATCCTTTCACAATATATACGTATATCAAATAATCACATTATACGTTTTAGATATATTACAGTTTTGTCAGTTATGCCTCAAAATAGCTGTAAAAAGAGGAAAACGATCAACAAAATTGACAAAACTAGTTAGATTGACTATGAAAAAAAGAGATAAGAACAAAATATGTAAAATCAGAAATGAAGAAAGGGACATTACCACCAATTTTGTAGAGATAAAAAGGCTTATAATAGAGTACTATTGACAGTTATATACCAACTAATTTGATAACTTAGATGAAATGAACACATTCCTAGAAACACACATCCTACCAAGAAATACAAAATCTGAACAGAGCTAGAAGTTAAGATATGGAATCAGTTATCAAAAATCTCCCAACAACTGAACGCCCAGCACCAGGTATCTTCATGGTGAATTCTACCAACAACTTAAAGAAGAATTAACACCAATCCTTCTCAAGTTCTTCCAAACAATTTAAGAGGAGAGAATGTATCTTCACTCATTTTATGAGGTTAACATTACATCAATTACAAACCTAAAGACACTACAAGAAAAGTACACTACAGTTCAATATCCCTTATGAATACTGATGCAAAAACCCTTTAAAATAATAAGAGACAGAACAGCCCATTATAAGGATTATATATCATGACCAAATGGGATTTATTCTTACAAGGCAAGGTTGCTTCAATATATGAAAATCAATCAATGTAGTATAGCATGTAAACAGATTGAAGGGACTAAACTCCATGTGATCATCTTAATTAATGCAGAAAAAACATTTGACAAAATTCAATGCCATTTTATGATTTAAAAAAACCCACAAAACTCAACAAACCAGGAATACAAGTTGATGACTTCAACATAACAGAGGTCACAGATAGAAAACAACAGCTATTATATTCAGTGGTGAAATCTTTCTCCCTAAGATCAGGAAGAAAGGAAGGATGCCTGTTGTCACCACTTCTATTCAGCAAAGTACTGGAATTCCTAGCCAAATAAATAAGGCAAGAAAAAAAATAAAAGGCATCTAAATCGGAAAGGAAGAAATAAAATTGTATTTGTTCAGAGACAACACACATGCACCAAAAAAAACCTGTTAGAATTAATAAATGAATTTAGAAAATTTGCCAGATACAAAATCAACACTCAAAAATCAGTTGTTTCTCTATACACTAAGAATGAAAAGTTTGAAAAGGAAAGCTAAAAAAAAATACCATTGAAAATATCACGGAATATAGTAAAAGACGAGGAAAAACTTAACCAGCGGGACAAAAGACATGTACATTGAAAACTAGAAAACGCTGCTGAAGGAAATTAATGAAGACACCAATAAATGTAAAGGCATCTTGTGTTCACAGATTGGAAGACTTAATGTTGTTAATATGTCAAGACAACTTAAAGGGATGTACAGATTAAAAGCAATCTCTTTAAACATCACAGTGAGGTTATTTTCAGACGTAGTAAAATTCATCCTAAAGTTCATATGGAATTTAAATGGCCTGAATAGTCAAAATAATGTGTAAAAAGAACAAAATTTGAAGTTTCAAATTTCTTGATTTCAAAACCTACTACACAACCACAGTATTCAAAATAGTACTGGCATAAACACACATACAGGACGGAGAATAGGCCAGTGGAACAAAATAGAAACCCAGAAGTAAACCTGTATATACATCACCAAATGATTTTCAACAGGAGTGCCAAGACCACCCAATGGGGAAAGGATAGCAATTTCAACAAATGGTACTGGAAAAACAATATCCACATTCAAAAGAATGACCGTAGACTCTTACCTTACACCACATATAGAAATTAACTCAGTGAATCAAAGACCTAAATGTGAGACCTAAAACTATAAAACTCTTAGAAGAAAGTTCTGGGAAGAAAACCATGACATGAAATTTGGCAAAGAGTTATTGAATATGACACCAAAAGTGGAGGTAATAAAAGAAATACATAAACTAGGTATTCAAAATTTAAAAATACTTCTTTCATCAAAAAATAAAATGAACCTGCTGAATGGGAGAAAATATTTCCAAATCCTATAGCTGATAAGGTTAATATCCAGTATGTATACATTTGTACACTGTTGGTAGGTATGGAAAATGGTGCACACAGAAAGGAAAACAGTATGGTGGTTCCCCAAAACATTAAAAATAGAATTACCATATGATCCCATAATTCGAGTTCCTATTAAATACTCAAAAAGAATTGAAATTATGAACTCAAAGAGTTATGTGTTCACCCATGTTCATAGCAGAATTATTCACTATAGGCAAAAGGTGAAAAAACTCAAGGGTCCATTGAGGGATGAAGGGATATACAAAATGTGGCCTATACAAACAATAAATCAATATTCAGTCTTAAAAAGGAAGGGAATTCTGACACATGCTACAACATGGATCAACCTTCAGGCATTACGCTAAGTAAAATAAGCCAGTCACAAGAGGACAAATACTGTATGATCCCACTTCTATGAAGTACATAGAGTAATCAAATTCACAGAGACAGAAAGTACAATGGTGGTTTCCAGGGGTGAGGGGGCAAGGGAAATGGAGAGTTGTTGTTTCATGAGTACAGACTATTATAGTTTTGCAAGATGAAAAGTTCTGTGGATGGATGATGGTAATGATAGCACAGCCGTGTAAATATATTTCATGCCTCTGGCCTGCACTCTTAAATTGTTAAGATGATAAATTTTATGTTATGTATATTTTACCAGAATTTTTTTAAATAAAGGAAAATTAAGACATTCATATAAAGAAACACTGATGAAGTTCATTACTAGTAGATCTGCTCAATAAGAACGTTAAAGGAATCCTTCAGGCTGAAATGAAACGTAACTTGAAACCATATGAAGAATTAAAGAACAATGGTAAAGGTAACTACACTAAGTTTAAAAGGCCAACACATTTGCAGTTAGGGTTTGTAATGCCTCTTTTCAAAATGTGATTTAAAAGACATATATAAAATAGTTATTATAAGACTATTAATGGGCACACAATACATAAGGATGTCATTTGTGACAAGTGCAGTGTAAACGAGGATGCGGGATGTAAATAAGCAGAATTTTTGTTATTATTAAATGAAAATGTTATTACTTCAAATTTGTTTTTTCATAAAATTAAGATATTTACTTTAACCCCTAGGATAAGCACTAAGAAAACTACCTCACAAATATACAGAAAAGAAATAAGAAGAGAATCAAAATGGTAAACTGGGAAAAACATCAACCACAAAAGAATGTAATAATGAAGGAACTGAAGAACAAAAAGGATATAAGATATCTAGAAAATAAATAGTGTAGCAGAAGTAAGTTCAAAGGGCTCAATATAGGATCAACACAGAGAAGACTACACGCAATCACGTTATAATCAACTTGTTAAACGTGAAGTACAAAGAGAGAATATTGAAAGGAACAAGAGAAAAGTGACTTGGCACATATGAGAGAACTCCCAGAAAACAATTTGTGAATTTCTCAGCAGAAACCTTACAGGCCAGGAGAGAGTTGGATGATATATTCAAAGTACTGAAAAAAAAAAACCTGTGAGCAAAAATTATGCTTTAAAAATAAAGGAGAGATAAAGTCAACAAAATCAAAGTGAGTTCATCACCACTAGACCTGCCTTATAAGAAATGCTTAAGGGAGATCACCTTGAAATGAAAACATGTTAACAGAAATGCAAAAGCAAACAAAAGCATACATTTCAATGATAAACTCATACGCACACACACACAAATATAGCATAATAATACTGTAGTGGTGCTGTATAAAGTGTTTTAACCCTGATATAAAAGTTAAAATTTGTTAACAATATAAAAAGAAGGAAACTGACTATAAGGACACAAAGTTTGGGTGGGAGTAAAAGAATAGATGTTTAGAACTACAAGATTTCTATGTAGCCTTCAGCTAACCACAAAGAAAAGGCCTATTATAAATAAACAAAAGATAAAGAGAAAAGGATCAAAGTAAATCACTACAAAAATATAATCAAACAACAATGAAATAAAGCTACAGAGAAAGAGGACAAAACAGCGGCAAAACACACATAAGACAATCAACAAAACAGCAATAGTAAGTCCTTACTGATCGATAATTAGTTTAATATAAATGGATTAATCTTCCCAATCAAAAGGCATAGAGTGGCTGAATGGATAAAAAAAAATATCCAACCTTATGCTGTCTACAAGAGACTCATTTTAGATTAAAAGACACATATAGGCTCAAAGTGAAGGGATGGAAAAAGATACTCCATGCAAATGGCAACCAAAACAAAGTGAGAGTTCCTGTATGCATAACAGACAAAATAGACATTAAGTCAAAAATTGTCTGTATAGACAAAGAAGGTTTCCATATGATAATAAAAGAGTCAACTCAACAGGAGGGTATAACAATTATATATGCATCCAGCATCAGAGCACAGAAAGCTCTAAAGGAAATATCGAAATTAAATGGAGAAATTGATTGCAGTACACGAATAGTAAGGAACTTCAATAACCCAGTTACAATAATGGATAGAACACCCAGACGGAAAATCAATCAACAAACATGACTTGAACAACACTATGGACCATATGGTCCTTACAGACACATACAAAACATTTCATCCAACAGCAGCACATACACGTTCATTTCAAGTACACACACACCATTCTCCAGAATAGATAATATGTTAGGCCACAATCAAGTCTTAACAAATTTAAAAAGTCTGAAATAATTTCAAGTATCTTTTCTGATCACAATGGTATGAAACTAGAAATCCCATCATAGTAACAAAACAGGAATATCTGGACGTCCCTGGTGGCACAGTGTTTAAGAATCTGCCTGCCAATGCAGGGGACATGGGTTCAATCCCTGGTAAGCAAAGATCGCACATGATGCAGAGCAACTAAGCCCGTGCACCACAACTACTGAGCCTGCGCTCTAGGGCCCACATGCCACAACTACTGAACACGAGTGCTGCAACTACTGAAACCTGCGTGCGTTAAAACCTGTTCTCTGCAACAAGAAAAGCCACTGCAATCAGAAGCCCATGCACCACAACAAAGAGTAGCCCCTGCTCACTGCAACTAGAGAAAGCCTGCATGCAGCGATGAAGACCCAGACAGCAAAAAATTAAATTAAAAACAAAATTTTAATAAAGAAAAGAAAACAAGAAAATTTACTAATATGTGGAAACTAAACAATATACTCTTTTCCCCCGATCCACTTTTATTGAGATATAACTGCCATAGAGCCCTGCAAAAGTTTTAGGTGTACAGCATAAAGATATGACTTATGTACATCAAGAAATGATTACCACAGTAAGTTTAGCGAACATCATCTCATATGGCCACAAAATAAAAGAAAAAGAAAAAAATGTTTTCCTTGTGATGAGAACTCTTAGGATTTACTCTCTTAACCTTCATACATAACACACAGCAATGTTAATTATATTTATCGTGTTGAATAATACAGTCTTGAGCAACCATTGGGTCAAAGAGAAAATCAAAAGGGAATTTTAAAAGAATCTTGACACAAACTAAAATGAAACACAACACACCAAGATTTATGGGATGCAGCAAAAGCAGTACTACAGGAGAAGTTTGTAGTGATAAATGCATACATTAAAGGAGAAGTAAAACCTCAAGTAAACAATCTCACTTTATGCCTCAAGGAACTAGAAAAAGAAGAAAAAAGTAATCTCAAATTTGGCAGAAGGAAGGAAATAGTAAAGATTAGAGCAGAAATAAATCAAATAGAGAATAGAAAAACAATAGAAAATAGAAACAAAACTAAGTCGGTGTTTTTTGGAAAGATAAATTTGAAAGACTCTTGACTACACGAATTAAGAAAAAAATACAAAAGACAACTCAATAAAATCAGAAATGAAAGAGGAGACAATACAAGTGATGCCTTAGAAATAAAGGAATCATAAGGGTCCATTATCAATTAAGCCAACAAATGTGATAATCTAGAAGAAATGGATAAATTCCTACAAACATAAAACCTACCAACACTGAATCAAGATAACATAGAAAGTCTGAACAGTCCAATAACAAATAAGGAGATTAAATCAATAATTTAAAAAAAAGCAAAATAGAAAATCCAGGACCAGATGGCTTCCCTGGTGAATTTTGCCAAATATTTGAAGAATTACTACCAATCCTTTTCAAACTCATCCAAAAAATTGGATAGGAGGGAACACTTCCAAACTAATTTTACAAGGCTAGCATTACCCTGATACCAAAGCCAGACACAGACACTACAAGAAAAGAAAATTACAGCCAATATCTTTGATAGACATAGATGCAAAAATCCTCGACAAAGTATTAGGAAACCAATTTTAACAATAAATTTAAATTATCATACCCCATGCTCAAGTCAGATCTATTCCTGGGATGCCAGGATGGTTCAACATACACAAATCAACCAATGTGATACACCACATTAACAAAATGAAGGAAAAATCACATGATCATCTCAATAGAGGCAGAAGAGGATTTGACAAAATTCAACATCCTTTCATGATAAAAACTCTAAACAAATTAGGTGTAGAAGGAATGTACCTCAACACAATAAAGGCATATGAAAAAGAAAAGACCACAGCAAACATCTTACTCAACAGTGAAAAACTAAAAGCTGTCCCTCTAATATCAGGAAGAATGCAAGAATGTCCACACTTACCACTTCTATTCAACATAGCACTGGAAGACGGAGGAATTAGGCAAGAAAAAGAAATAAAATGCATTCAAATCAGAAAGGAAGAAGTAAAATTACCTCTGTTTGCAGATGACATGATCATACATGTAGAAAATCCTAAAGATTCAACAACAACAGCAATAAAAACTGTTAGAGGGGCTTCCCTGGTGGTGCAGTGGTTGAGAATCTGCCTGCCAATGCAGGGGACACGGGTTCGAGCCCTGGTCTGGGAAGATCCCACATGCCACGGAGCAAATGGGCCCATGAGCCACAGCTACTGAGCCTGCGCGTCTGGAGCCTATGCTCCGCAGCAAGAGGCCGCGATAGTGAGAGGCCCACACACCGCGATGAAGAGTGGCCCCCGCTCGCCGCAACTAGAGAAAGCCCTCACACAGAAACGAAGACCCAACACACCCAAAAATAAATAAATAAATAAATAAATAAATAAATAAAAACCAAAAAACTGTTAGAACTCATAAGTGAGTTTAGTAAAGTTGCAGGATATAAAATCAGCATATAGAAGTCATTATACAAAAGGAATGACCTACCCAAAAAGGAAATTAAGAAAACAACCCCATTCTTAATTTCATTACAAAGAATAAAATACTTAGGAATAAATTTAGCCAAAGGGGTGAAAGATCTCTACATTGAAAAGTATAAAAAATTGATGAGGAAAATTAAAGATGACACTGATAATATGGAAAGACATCCCATGTTCATGAACTGGAGGATTTACTATCATTAAAATATCCATACTACCCAAAGTGATCCACAAATTCAATGCAATCCCTATTAAAATCCCAATGGGGGACTTGCCTGGTGGTGCAGTGCTTAAGAATCCACCTGCCAATGCAGGGGACATGGGTTGGAGCCCTGGTCCGGGAAGATCCCACATGCTGCGGAGCAACTAAGTCCACACGCCACAACTACTGAGCCTGCGCTCTAGAGCCTGTGAGCCACAACTCCTGAAGCCCGCGCACCTAGAGACCGTGCTCTGCAATGAGAGAAGCAACTGCAATGAGAAGCCCGTGCACCACAACAGAGTAGCCCCCACTCGCCTCAACCAGAGAAAGCCCACGCTCAGCAACAAAGACCCAACGCAGCCAAAAATAAATAAATAAATAAAATAAATTTATTTTTAAAAATGGGCAAAGGACTTGAATAGACATTTCTCCAAAGGAGGCATATAAATGGCCAACAGATGTATGAAAAGGTGCTCAACATCACTAACTGTCAGAGAAATGCAAGTCAAACCACAATGAGATATCACCTCACACCTGTTACAATGGCGATTATCAAAAAGACAAAAGATAACAAGTGTTGATGAGGATGTGGAGAAAAGGGAACCCTCGTGCATTTTTGTTGGGTATGTAAATTGATACAGCCACTAAGGAAAACAGTATTGAAGTTCCTCAAAACATTAAAAATACAACTACCTTATGACTCAGCAATCCCACTTCTGGGTATACAGCAAAAGGAAATGAAACCAGTATCGTGAAGAGACATATGCATTTCCATGTTTACTTTTCACAGTAGCCAAGATATTGGATCAACTGAAGTGTCTGTAGATTCATGAATGGATAAATAGAGTGTGGTATACAAACAGGCATATCTCGTTTTATTGTGCTTTGCAGATACTACGTTGTCTACAGATTGAAGGTTTGTGGCAATCCTGCATTGAGTAAGTCCATTGGTGCCATTTTCCCAATTAGCATTACTTTAAAATTAAGGTATGTACATTGGTTTTTTAGACATAATGTTATCGCACATTAACACACTATAATATAGTATACACATAAGTTTTATATGCATGGGTAAACCAAAAAATTCGTGTGGCTTGCTTTGCTGCAATATTTGCTTTATTTTGGTGGTCTGGCACCAAACCTGCAATATCTCCAAGGTATGCCTGTATACGATGGAATATTATTCAGCCTTTAAAATGAAGGAAATGCTGCTATTTGTGACAACATGGATGAACCTGAAAGAGATTATGCTAAGTGAAATAAGCCAGATACAGAAAGACAGCAACAAACACTTCATGATGCTACTTTTATGTGGAATCTGAAATAGTCATAGATGTGGGGTGCAGAACAGTGGTTGACAGTAGATGAGGGGATGGGAAAATTGGCAGGTATTGATCACGAGGTACAAAGTTTCAGTTAGGCAAGGTGAATAATTTCTGGAAATCTAGTGTACAACAATGTGCATATAGTTAACAATGCTGTATTGTGTACTTGTAATTTGCTAAGAGGGTAGATCTGAAGTGTTCTCACCATAAAGAAAGAAAAAAGAAAATGGTAATTATATGAGGTGATGGATACGTGAATTGGCTTGATTGTGGCAATTATTTCAAAAATGTATATGTATATCAAAACATCAAGTTGTATATCTTAAATATATATTTTTATTTCTCTATTATACCTCATTAAAGATGGGAAGAAGAAAGAAATGAGGTAATGATACATACTACAATATGGGTGAACCTTGAAAATTATGCTATGTGAAAGAAGCCAGACATAAATGGTCACATACTGTATAAATTACACTTATATGAAATATCCAAATAGATATATCTATAGAGACAGAAAGCAGATTGGTGACTGCCCAGGGGTTAGGTAGAAGAAAGCATGGGTAGGTCTTCCCTTTAAAGCGATAAAAATATTTTTGAACCACATAGAAGTAAGGGTTGCACAACACGGTGAATGTACTAAATGCTATTGAATCGTGCGAGTTAAAACGGTTAATTTTATCTCCGTAAAAAGTAAAACTTCTCCCCAAGTTACGTTTAGTTAATTTACTGTGTCCTGACAAGTTTTAATATGAATCATATCGTTAAGAAGAAACAGCCTCAATTCACACCAAATAAACATTCAGTTTAACGAGGTATCTGTTTTCTAATGGTTTTTTTAATGTCCTAACTTTAGCATACTACCCCATCCCTATTGTTGTGGTAGAGCAAATGGCATGAACCAGAGGTGGAAACCTAAATCAGACCTTAGAACTCTAACTGAATTTTTGAGACAATGCAACGGGGCGGGGGGCGGAGGGGGGGGGGGTTATGTGTTTTTGCTTCAATATGTTTGTACCTACAATTTCTTATCTTGTTCTACCTGACTTTTTAAAATCTTTAATTCATTTATCTTAAAATATGTAAATGGTTTATAAAAAGCAAGTAAATATCTATGTATGGCTAGAAAAGACATAATTTAATGATGAGCTTTCTTTATTAGTCATATTTTATACTGTTAGAAGAATGAGGCTATCAACTGAATTCTGTCCCCCCAAAATTCATATATTCAAGCTCTAACAAAGTGATGGTATTTGGAGATGAGGCCTTTGGCAGGTAATTAGATTAAATGATGTCATGAGGATTAGGCTCTATTAGTGCCCCTATAAGAGGAAACCAGAGAGTTTTTTCTGTCTCTCTCCACCATGTGAGGACACAGTGAAAAGACAGTTGTCTGCAAGCCAGGAAGAGAGCCCTCACCAGGCACTGAATTGGCCAGCACCGTGATCTTAGACTTCCAAGCCTCTAGAACTGTGAGTTGTTAAAGTCACCAAGCCTATAGTATTATGTTATGGCAGCTTAAGCTATAAGAGTACTAAATGGAAGAGACATGAAGGAACCCTAAACACATATTGCTAAATGAAAGAGGCCAAACTGAAATGGATACATACTGTATGATTTCAGCTATATGACATCCTGGAAAAGGTAGGGCACTTAAACTATTCTGTATGATACTGTAATGGTCAATGCTTGTCATACATTCATCAAAACCCATAGGATATACAACAGAGTAAACTGTAATGTAAACTATGGATATTAGTTAATAGTAATGTATGAACATTGGCTCATCTATTGTAAAAAATGCCCCACACTAATGCAAGACGTTAATAAGAGGGGAAACTTTGGTTTGGGGAATAGATGGGAGGGGGTGTATGGGAACGCTATACTCTGCTCAAATTCTCTTTAAACTTAAAACTACTCTAAATATAGTCTACCAATTTATTTAAACAAAATAAATCTAAGTTGCCTCATCATATTGTGAGGTTATTATGATCTTACATTTTTTCTATTTGACCACTTCTTTAATGTTCATTTCTATCTTCTTTTATTCTTGTAAAAAATATATCAAATTTTTTGTACTATTTCACCCCCTAGCCTATTATCTTTTTAGTTATATGTCTTTCACAAACTTTCATTGGAAACTACATTAGATATCCTTGACTTATTACACTCTATGCCCATTACTATTTTCACCACCTCCCTAGTAATGCTTGAACCTTGGCTATGACCCATTGTCACCTCTGGACAAATAGTTTCTGCTCTATTTTCTGTCTTCTGTCCTTCTGGGCCACTTCTATCTACCATCATTACCCAAAGAACTGACTTGACAGATTCTATATGCCAGTGTGTAAGACTTGCAGTGTTTTAAGAAGTATCCCAACTTCATGATGATGATTTGGGGTCATTACCAAAGCACTCGGGATCATACACACTATCTTAAGGTAGTTTTATAGGACAATGCACATTGGTATTTTCCTCCTATTAACAGAGTAGGAAACTGTGGGTTGATCTGCAGCTATTTTGATTAAGAAAGCAGGATATGAACTCTGCTTCTTTGCTGGGGTACTTGGCACTGCTCCTTCTCTTGCTGGGACATATTTTGCGCCTTTACAGCCTGGCATCTAGGCGTCTTGATCAGACTAATGTTTGGCTTTATTGGATACGTTGACCAGTCTGATTGATATTCTGGTACATACAGGGTACTTGGTCATGGTTGCTCACCTCTGAACCTCAGCTTCATCACCTGCAAAGTGCAACTAATAGCACATCCGCTTTGTGGGGTTTTATGGATTTGGCAAGCGTCATAGTGCCTGGCACGTGCTAGAGACTCAGGTGATGCAGTAATTACCCAAATTTGCATTTTCAGTGGATCCTTCCCACCTGGAGAAGGTGACTCACGGCCTTGGGGGAGGAAGAGCAGGACAAACAGCAAGGGCAGCAAGGGCCAAGGCAAGGAGGTGAGAACTGACATGCAAGGGGGCCTCATGCTGGTATCACCAGAGGGTCCAGAGTGAGCCAGGATGTGGGGAGAGACTGGCCGGTCAGTAAGACCAGGCCAAGAAGGGCCATGTGAGGGGGCTTAGCTTTTACCTTGTGGTAGAGGCCATCCAAAGGAGAAAGTGGAAGATGGGTAGGTATAGACTTCTCCCTTAGGAATTGTCCTCGGGGTCTGTTTATCTCTTGGCAGGGTCTGTTCAATGATTTGGCCCCTCCAGCACATTCTAGAGAGGACTGGCCATGTCTGACCTTCTGGAGATACAGCCCTGACCCCCTGGTCACCTCACTGAGGAGAGGGCTCATGCGGGAATCAGCCTCACTCTGCATCTGTCCACCAGTCCTGCACCCTGGACTCCAGGACCACTCACTTGCAAGAGACACATCCAGCTGCCAGAGGAAGTGACATTTCCTGACTCATCTGGCTAAGAATGAACAGAGTATTGCTGACCATTCCAGGGGAGTAGCTGCCACAGAAGATCAGGATGGGTCCAAGCCATAGAAGATCAGAAGGAACAAAGGTCAGTCCACGTGGGAGTTCACATGGGCGCCTCACAGTCACCAACATGCCCTCGAGTTTCCCTTCCAGCCCAACACACACTCCACCTGCCCACAGTCACCTGTGCCACCATCACACAGCCCCACAGAGCTCCAAACATCCTCAAACACACAAACTCCCTACCTATAAGCAGATGCCTGTGTGCCCAAAACCCTCCTGCTCCAATATACATGCACTACAAACCCCAATAAAATCACAGCCACAGTCTTGAATACAAAAACACACCCCCAATGGCCCCCGATAATCAAACACCTAAATCCTCATATCCCACAAAAATCCACCCAACCCCATATAACCCCCCAATGCAAACACACAAACCCTTCAACAATAGCCAAATACATCCAAACCAAACTCACATACTTCTTAATATAAGACACAACCCCCCAAATCCAAATATAACACATACAGTCCCCCCACAGCTGTGAACATCCACGTATGTACAATGCCTCAGAAGCTGAGACAAGCACAAAATACCATCAGAGAGACACAATGTTTCCAACCTTCTCCTAAATACTCCCCCCACAACACATGATGAACTCACACCCCCAATACAAACATACACCCATCTCCCTCTTGAGATACTATAAACAGCCTCTGTCACATCCCCTGATTATACACACACAGCTAGCAACCCCAATTTACACTGACAACCCCAATCTCTGCAAATTCCTCCACACCAAAAATACACTCCCTAAACTCTTACCCTACAGGATGAGCATATGTATAACCCCTATACTCTGAATACACACAGATCCAACACACAAAGCATTAAAATGCATACCCCTACCTCTTCTCAAATGCCTGCACACAGAGCCTCAAAACACCCAGAACCAGCCCCACCACCCAGCCGCACCATGCTACACCAACCGTACACTCATAAAGGCACTCAGGCCCCTCATCTCTCCCTAGATCACACATACACAGTCTCTACGCAGCTTTACTATTACCCCAAAGCGTCCTATACCCCAAACATACATCCATGAGTTCCCCACACAGCCCTAACCCATGATAGAGGCAGCTCTACCAGGGGTATCATGGCACCCCGAGCGGGCAAATGCCGCTGAGGTAAGTGCCTCCTATGTTGCTGCAATTCTTGCTGCTGTTGCAAATCATCCCTTGACCCCACCGAGGCTGACTGGGACACCCTAAACGGGAAGTGGCAGCATATGAGTCAGGGAAGAGGAAAACTCCCTTCCAGGTATTCCCTGTCACCATCCACTGCACCAAAACATCGGATGACCAGCATGAACAAGAAACAGAGACATGTAACTATACCATGATAGAAATGCAAATTTTTCTAGAAAACATTTCTCCAAGGGAAGGGGGAGAACTGTGTTCCCCCTAATTATAAAGCCATGCTGTTACAATTCAAAGAAACGTCAGATACAGTACAACAGGCATTTGGACTGCATCCATGTTGTAGCTAGATATGAGAAAGATAATTTTTCTGAAGCCCCAAATCTCGCTTGCCAGTAAAGGCACATGGGCCCCGCTGCCCCATCGGCCAGGAACCCAACAGAGGACCCTTAAGGGATAGAGGGGCTTCTGGGACCCTTACTGGTCTCCACCAAGGGGTGGTGCTTCACCCAGCTCCATCCTTCATGGGATGACTAACAGACCTCCCTGTATTGGCAGCTCTGGAGATCGGGGTCCCTAATGACATAACCCTGGGACAGCCCAAGCACAAGGTAGAAATTTTTGCTCAGGCGTTACAGACTCTTCAGCAGACTGGAGTGATGGGCAGCTGTCACCTCTCCGAATCCTGTACCCTGACCTCTGCCAAGGCCTCTGCCTTAGGGACCTGGCAGATCCCTGGAGCGTGGCCCTCCTCTGGGACAATTGCCCATATACTTCTCTAATTATCCTTGGGACACACATAAACAACTTTTCTCATGGCTCTCATTGACAACTGGAGCTCAAATTACAGTGCTTCCTGGGAAACCCTCCAATTACAAGCAAGGGCCACACGTTAGATTACAACGCATAATAGTCAGGGGAGTGGAAAGCATTCAGCTTCCATTGACTGTCACTACTGAAACAATCTTTATTAAAAATCTTGTAGTGGTGGTAGCCCCTTTGGCCCTACCCTTTCCCGTTACAGCTACGGATGCCCTGATGTACCGCAACGCCATTTGGAACAAACCCAAATCCCTGGTCTTCCTGGTGGAAGCTGAATATTGGGAGCCCATACGACTGCCACCTAAGACAGCAAATATCCCCCAATAACATGTATGACAGGGGGCTGTGGGATTGCAGCCCAAAATTCAAAATTTAGGACAAGAAGAAGTCATTAAACACACCATTTCTCCTTTTCAATTCCCCCATTTGGCTGCTATTAAAGCCTGCTATTAATGAGTGGCGCCTTATAAGCAACTACGGAAATATCAATGCTGATCCCCACTATTAAGGCTCCCATTTCCAACACTGTCCAGTTAATTAAGGATATCCAAAGGGCTCCAGGGAATTACTTTGCTGTGACAATCTAGCTATTATGTTCTATTCAGTACCAGTTATTGAGGAGTCCCAGCTGCAGTCTACTTTTACTGCAGAAGGCACCCAGTATGTTTTAACCCGTCTGCCTACTGGCTATCTTAACAGCCCAGCTATTGCCCACAGTCTTTGCTGGCAAGACCTGGTGTCCCCTTGCACCGTCTGGCACTATACTGATGTTCTAATCCAGAGCCCCTCAGGAGATTGGTGCACGAGGCCCTAACATGGTTGGTGACCCATCTATAACATCCAGGTGGGCTACTGCCCCACAGAAAATTCAAGGGCTGTCCACAACTGTTAAATTTCTGGGCATTAACTGATCCTTTAAAAGCCAGGAAGTTCCTCTTGCAGCTAAACCTCAGCTGTTAACTATTCCGCTCCCCAACACACTATAGCAAGCCCAACTCGTCTTACTTAGGTCTCTTCACACTTTGGAGGCAACAAATACCACACTTGTCCATCATTCGTAGACCCATTTATGCAGCCACGTACAAACCCTTCACATTTTACTGGTGAAGAGCTAAACAATAAGCTTTATAGCAGGCACAAAGGTCAATTAGTCAAGCCCTCCCACTGGTTCCCTCTGGCTGCTCTTTCTGGGCTGAGAATGGACTATGTGTCCTGGAGCCTTTGGACTAACACAGCTCCTCCTAGCTGCCTGTGGTCTTCTGGACCAGACGGCTGCTCTCTACACCACTACACCCCCTCAGAACCCATTTGGGAACTGGTTCGTTGGTTTTGGTCTTGGTTTGGTGTGCACTGATGCCAGAGTTTGCTTGCGTCTTTTGCGTTTTGGTGTACACAATGGGAAATACTCCATCTACCCTGAAGGAGAGCCCTTTGGGGCCTATATTAGATAAATGGGTGAAACATAGCCCTGAGCCTATGACTAAGAAACACATGATATACTATTGTAATAGGGTGCGGACCCAAAATATAGGATCAGAAGGGCGATAGCCCCTGAATGGCTCACTCAACTTTTATAGGATCTCGCAGTTACAGGTGTTTTGCAAAACAGCAAGCTGCACCGGCAGTTGTTCCAACTGCCCACCCTCCCCCCATGCCGCCATCATATTCACCACCTCCTGTTTCCCCTACCCACGGGGATCAAATAGAAGTTTCTGTGTTAACCCCCAGAGCACAGGAGCCGGATTTAGTATCACCATCTAAGACTCCACAGGCCACCCAATTTGGACCGGGAGCCACTACCACAGCAGGGCAATTTCCCTTGTGCTGACATCCTATAGGAGGCCAGGCGACGCCCTTGGACTTGAGGCGTCTGATTCTAATTTCCCCACAGGAGCCCCAGGGAACTTTGACAGTGGGGAACGAGTTGATTGACTCTCCAATAGATACCACTCCCCAAACCCTCCCTGTTTATCTTAAGAGGCTTGTAAATATTAAACAAAGGGGAAACAAAGTCATCCTAGGAAAAACTTGCCTGTATCTTTGAGATGCAAATGTCCTTTCTGGTCTTCTCAGGAACCCTCATCTCTGCCATCTTTTTAAAATGCATCTTTTTAAAAGAGGGTAAAGTAATTTTGAAATTGACTTATCAAGGATAAATAAAAAACCTAAGTGTCTTTTCTGTAATAATTCAGCCATCTAGACAAGTGAGTTTGATTTTTTCCATCTGTCAGAAACCTAATTTGAATCCAACCTCTTTTTGTAAACTGATGGGTTTCACATGGCTGTACCTGACTCCGTGCTGAAATTTGGAAATGACAACTATGACGTCTCTGTATGTTTGTGTCCTTGTATGTGTCTTTGTCTTTGGATAACATTGCTGAGGTGGATTTGTGGATGAGCTCTATTTAATTGGCTTAAAGAAAAGTGAGCACTTACAAACCAAACTATTCTAAATACAAGAGAAATTGAGCTAAATGAGCTTCAGGTTCATGTGAACTGGGAAATATTCAGTATTAATTAAGACCTGGTATTAACGTTCGTTTGTTGATCTAATTAATATAGACATGCTGTTAGAGTCATCAACATTAAGTATAATACTTTTATTGTGCCTAGGTTTACTATAAGCTAAATAAAATCTTGTTATATCTATTGCAAATTTGTCAGCAAGGAAATAACCTGATGTGAAGAAACTTTTAAGGAAAGAAAATGCAAATGAAATAAGAGCTTTAGGTGAACTTTTTAAAATACTTATCCTTTAGGAAGGTCTATCTAAAATAAGTCTCTCCAGATATTTGACCACTTGAAAGTCAGAATTGTGCTAAAATAAGTGACAGAAGTTTTATGGAAAGTGGACCCTGAAAAAAAGAGTTCTGTACGTGGTCAGGATTGACTAAGTTTAAAATAAGTTTAATTGAGTAAATAAATTTTAAAAGTAAGCTGGTGCAAAACTTGAATTTCGCTTTTCTCTCTGTTAAGAAGACAAGGTTTCTTAAGATTTTGGACTGCCTTTGATACCAGATTTTAAGTTTTTCTACCTTTTAAGAGATCTGTTCTGTACTTGCCTTTGAAATCTTTTATTGTTACTTTGGCTAACTGAATAACTATTGTTTCACAGTGACATGTGATCCTATCTGACAGTTTTAAACCCTTTTCTTATTTTTCGGACAAAACTTCCCAAATCAAATTATAATGAAGTTCCTTTGAGCTCTAGCTAACTTTGGGGTGCTTCAAAGGGCCCCTGAAACATCCCCAAAGAGAGATATTAACTAATTAGGTTGACTTGGTATGTTGAATTACACGGGAAGTGTTGTCAAATAAGCAATAAATCTTCTTATGTTACATTGTATGCCAAATGATACGGGTATTCTACAGATTATATGGAGTTCATAAAATTTGGTATGCCCTGGTAAAATGTTACCAGTCAGAATTCTCTTTATTATCTGAAAGTGCTGCATGTCACCGCAGTAACCACGTTACTTTGTCAATTGCATCGTAATCAGATTTAAACGTGCCTTCTCTTTGTTTCTTTTCAAGTAGCCAAATGTATGTCTCAGCCCACTCATCTTTGTAAAAATAGACATAGAAGTCTTTCAAATGCTGTTTTAGCAGGAAGTTACTGATGCGTATGTGCCGTTTACAGTGATTCTGTATATACTCCCCAGCTTCAAAAACACTTAGAACTGCTGCTGTGGTTTCTGGAAGAGTCAGTTGTTGGTTCCTCAATTACACCTGTGCAGCTCGGGTCTGAGTTTTTAAAGAATAGTTAACTTTTAAAGAAGTTTCTTTATCAAAAGAGCAGTTTGAGTTATAGCCATGGTTTTTGCTGGGTTAACATTGGCTTCAGTTAAATCGTTTCAATTATAAAGTAAGTATAACTATGGTGAAGAAGCTTGTCTCATTTTTAAATGCTGAATCACATTTTATTTCTTGAATTAATGCGATAGAAACGTCAAAATTCCGGACCACTGGAATATGCCAACTTTTTTGTTTTGGGGTTGTGTGTATAGTTTTTGTTGTGCTGATTTGTTTGCTTGTTTTTTAAAGAAACGGAAACTGCTATGTCTGCTAGTGGAAGAAAATGCTTTGTTTTGCTCTGAAGATTCTGAAATTATTCAGGCATATCGTGGTTCATAGATTACAAAGAATAATGCTAGTTTAATGCCAATGAACTATTTTTACTCTTTTTATACGAAATGTACAAATTTCGGGGGGGGCGTGGTGATGGTGGCAGCGGTGCCTCTTACTACCTTATGTAAAACACTTGAACATTTTCATCAATATTGCCATCATCTGTTTAATACTCCCAGTATATTTTCTCAACGTGTTTACCTAAAGTTGTATGGAATGACATAATAAGCAATAAAATCTGGGTTACACCCCCCCCCCAAAAAAAGTGCCTTCTTAAGTCTTTCGTCATTGTACACAGTTATGGTATCACTCTGATGCCTTTGCAAAAATGCTTCCTCTTCAAGAAGATTTATAGAAGGGACCTTTGGATAAATACAAGTTTCTGGTTTTCAGACCATAAAGGTGAACCGGGTAAGATCTTGAAGAATTCTAATGGGAAACCTGATGGCTTCATAAAGCTGTTAACAAAAACGATTAGTTGCACATGACTGGGTAAACTGGTGACTATGGTTATAATTTGTATGGTTTCTATCTGAAAAATGACTGTTTTAAATCTGTGTTTTCCAGGTGTAAGCAAAACCCTCCCCTTAAACTAACTATGACTTACAGTAATTTGTTAAATTATACCCTTGTATGCAGAATTGAAACATTTATCTTTTTCTCTCTACCTGGTTGATCCTGCCAGTAGCGTATGCCTGTCTCAAAGATGAAGCCGTGCATGTCTAAGTATGCACTGCTGGTACACTGAAACAGCGGATGGCTCACTAACTCAGTTATGGTACCTCTGGTCGCTCGCTATTGCAACTGGATTACAAGTAGTTATACTGATCATTGTTCTTTGTTTCCAGATTGTTTGCTCTTTGTGTCTCCCTGCTGCACTGTGTCTTTGTTAACGTTACTAGCTGCATTACTTATATCCTGTCTATTTTATAAGATTGGTGTCTCTTACAGTACCCAGTATGTAACCAGGCCTCCAACAATACTTCTATGGCTAAACATCTTGAGGAAATAGATCACATTTATAACATAAAATAATTGTAATAGTGTGATTCTAGGTATGGGAGGAAGCAACAAGGGAAAATGTCTCCTGGATCATAATTAGATAGAGGATCCAGAGGATCTTTAATTATCAATAGGGCCTAGTCCAAAAACTAGCACCTGGAGTGGCATATCAAGAATTCTCCCCTGACCTGGGATAAGCCTCCCAGCACCGTGGGACAAAATTTGATCCTGAAATGTCTCCCAAATATTGGTCAAAATCCTGACCAAGAGGAGAGGATCTGAGAAATGGAATATTGCCTGACACATCAGTCATTAGCGATTGCAGCCCTCCAACGTGAGCCGGTGAGCCCTGACGAAACTCAGGATAGGAGAATATAGGATACAGGCCCCGGGTAGCTGAGGTACATATCAAATGAATGATTTCAGTGAGCCCAGACTCTTGCATCTTCCCATACATAGAAAACTGCTAAATTCCTTAACTTGAGACGCTGCTTCCCAGGCTTGGAGCTCTCAAAATTCCTGTCAAATAGATCATAACTCTCAACTTTTAGGCTGAGAATATTTTTTTAAGGCTACAGGTGTAAAGGAGACACTTTCCAGAGAGGAACAACAACAAAAAAAACAACGTTTGGAACACTGGCACCGATGGTGGACACTCCCGGAAAGTTCCATCTGACGAAGCAATTAGAAGGGCCGTCACCCCTTTTTCCACAAGACTGTGGAATGGACATTGACAGTAGGGAATTGGAACAGGGAGGAGCCAAATCTGACTACACGTTGGATCTGTTTCTTTGACTTTAACTTTTGCCTTCTGCTGCTTTTGTTCACTAAAAGGATACTGTCTGTACATAATGGCCTGCCTCGGGAAACCCTGTTCCTCTGCCTGAATGTTAAACCAAAGTGCCTTTGTTCAGGGAAACATACGGACTCTGTCCACCTGTGGATGGCTGCAATTAAGAAGAAATTAACACATCCCCTCCCTGAGGCTGGCCATTCCAGGGGATATTCGCAAAACTTATGGCCCTTTTACTTTACCTCCTCATCTCCTCCCCATCTCTGTGCTATAAAAGAAACTGGCATCCAAACCCGGATAAGATGGTTATTTTGAGACTTTAGTCCGCCATCTTCTCGGTCTGCTGGCTTTCCGAATAAAGTCATATTCCTTGCCTCAACACCTCATCTCCGACTTATTGGCCTGTCGTGCAGCAAGCACAGCAAGCTTGGACTTGGTAACATCTTTACTCAGGACACGGTGTCACAAAATGGGACATTGTTTTCTGTTTGTTTGTTTTGTTTTTGTGTTTTGTGTTTGTTTTTGTTTTGGGCTGCACCACGTGGCTTGTGGGATCTTAGTTCCTCGACCAGAGATCGAACCCACGCTCCCTGCAGTGGAAGCTCGGAGTCCTAAGCAATGGACTACCAGGGAATTCCCATGGGACACTGTTACCTTGCAGTCATGGTCCTCACCTTTGTGAGACAGAGGTAGTAGTGTAGCAGGATTGAGAACGTTGTAAAGTTTAAGATAAAGTTTAGGTGGTGAAAGCAGGATTTCACAGGAAGTGAATCTAGTGACACTTGCAGTGAAACGTTGTCAATTCAGAGTTAAGAAGACTGTGGACAATGTGTGGAGTTTGCAAATAAACTTCATTTTCTAGAGTCAAATCTGCCAAGGCTTCCACTAAATTTGCAGTTGTGGCTATAACCTTAAGACAACTGAGATAGGCGTAAGCAACTGACTCAAGTTGCATGCTATAATAGGCAAAAGGCCTATGTTTACTACCATGCTCACATAGTTCCGCGGGGCCTGATTATGCCATTCATGCACAAATCAAGTAAAAGGTTCTGCATAACCTAAAGTTAATCTATTAGGTAGAGATCTCTTTGCTAACTTAAAAGGGCTAATATATTTTGCCTCCAGTGGAGATCTCACCTTAAAGTTTCCGGATCAACCTGAACCTGATCATTTGGGTAACCCTAAGGCAGGCAGCTCTTGCAGTGCTTGTTTTAGCCTTATAAAAGCCTGCTTATGTTTATCTTCCCAAGCAAAGGATTCAGGGACTAAATCTTTAATAAGTTCATAGAGTGGAAGAGGTAACAGAGAAAAATTTGGAACCCAGAGCTTGCAATAACCAGCTAAACCTAGAAATCCACAATGCTAGCACTTAGTTGTGAGTCTAGGAAGTTCCTGTATCAGCCTAATTCTCTCTGGAGATAGCTGAATTCCTTCAGTGCTTAGATTATGTCCTAGGTAATGAACAGTATCTAGAGATAATTGTAATTATTCCTTTGTGTTCTTTCTCAGCTAACTGTTGCAGGAAATAAATGGAATCTTTTATGCATGCCTTATGGAATCTTTACAGTAGCTGAGTACAGCAGGAGGTTATCTCCATATGGTAAAAAGGTTGATTTCTCAGGGAACTAGAGGGTACTTAAATCTTGGTGAAGTACTTGGGAGAAAAAAGAAGGGGTCCCAGTGAACCCTTGAGGCATAAAACTGCAGGTATATTGTTGATTGTTCCAAGTAAAGGCATATAGATATTGGCTGTTGGGTCTCCGGGATGCTGAAGAAAGGTGAACAAAGGTCTCCAACAGTAAACCATTCCAAGTCAGTTGAAACTTGTGACAGAAGGGTGGCTAGGTTTGGAACAACAGGAAAACAGGGAATAACTATTTTTATTAACAGCTCCCAAGTCCTGGACAAATCGCCATCCTGCCAGGTTTCCAACCAGGCAAGATTGGCATGCTGCAGGGACGAGTACAGGAATGACTACCTCCCGGGAAATTAAGTCTTCTACAATAGGTGTGAGACCTTGTATGACCGCAGGCTTTAATAGTTGCTGAGGAAACCTAGGGAGAGGTTTAGCTACACCTATCTGAATCTTTATAGGTTTGCATTTTTTTATTCTTCTGATGTTAACACTGTCAGAAGTAGCCCCCAAATTTGCAGGCATCTCCACCAAATTAGAGAACTTGTGCTGAACTTCCTCTTTTATGTCCAGGACAGATTGTAAGGAACATAAATAATCAGGTTCAGGTTGATCAGGAAAGTTTAAGGTGAGATCTCCACTGGAGGCAAAATGTACTGACCCTTTTAAGTTAGAAAAGAGATTTCTACCGAATAGATTAACTGGGGCTATATTGCATAGCAAAAAGGAATCTTGGTTGAGATAAAAATTCTCTCTGAACTTTATTAGGTACTCCCACTATGGAAACATCCTCTTGACTCAGAGGGACCTGTTGTTCTTTGAGGGTGGGATTTAGAGTAGAAAGCACAGCTCTGGTTAGGGCTAGGGCTGGGGTGTTAAAGGGTTAGGTAATTATGTTTACAGTTAGGGTTAGGGTTTAATGTAGATTTCAAAGTAAAATATGAGAGTGGGGTTTAAAGTAGAAAGCATAGCTCCAGTATCAACTAAAATTTGGCAGTTTTTCATCAATTTTCATTCTATTTTCCTCTGGGCTGTTTAAGGTAATTGATGGTAATAGTTTACCAGAGAACCTCTGGAGTTCTGCCAACTAGGGGAGAGGGTCATGGGGGGGCCCTCCCTTTGAGACAGATATGAGAGCATTTGTGAAGAGTTTGCATAGGACCTTTGAGGACACCTTTTTGTCCAGTGTCCTCACTGATTACAAATGAAACATTAACTTTGGGTCATCGAATTGATCATGGACCCCTAGGAGGTTGTAATGGGGGAGGCCTAGGTGTTATTTTGTGTCTCTTGCCTTAGAGCTGTTGTAACTGTAAGGCTATGAGCTTGGTGGATTTCTGTTTGTGATCTTGCTCCAAGGTCCTTTCAAAATGCTCAGCTATAGTCAGGAGTTCAGTCAGGCCTACAGCCTCCCAGCCTATTTTCTGCCCTTTTATCAATCCACTAATCTCAGAAGATAATCCATTTACAAAGAGGGCAGTTAAAGTAGGCTGAGTGGCCTTTTTATTGCTTGGAACCCCAAATGCTGTAAAAAGAGACCCTACAAACTGGCTCTAAAGTCTTCCACAGATTCACCCCTCTTTTGTTTGTATGAGTGAATAACAGGCCAATCATTATTAGGCCAATTAATAATAGACCAAGTGTGAGCAGGGAAGATTTTAGGAATAGCTTATAAAAGGTTAGTTGTTATTCTGCAAGCCTTTTTAGGTTGAGGATCTTGAATATCATCCTAGGGATTATGTCATTTTGCTTCCCGCGTCCATTCTGGGGCTTCCCCCAGTCCTACCAACATGTGTACAAGTGGATAAAGATCTAGCAGTTTGGGGACATAGGCCGTGACAGTGACTCTAAATTCTTCAAAAAATGTTGGGGGTTCCTCCCTAGGTTTAGAGAATTCTTTGACTATAGCTCTCAGTTCAGTCTTTGACCAAGGGGTAAAGGACACCTGAGGGGGCTCACCTGCAACCTCAGGTAGTTTTACTTTAAATGGCAATTGTTAAATATTCTCTTGGGAATCGAAAAGTATTTCAGACAGAAAATGAATAAAACAAGAGTACTCAGGTGAAAAAGGAAAGGGGGGGACAGTAGGAGTTAAATCTGCAGTCACATCCGTCCTATGGTCTTTTGTTTCAGGTACCTTTTTTCTCTTTAATTTTTCACTAGCTTTTTGTTCTAAGTCTCTAAACGAATTTATTTTGGAATCTTGAAACCTTCTGTAAACTTTTACATACCAATTAAAGAAGGCATCTCATTCTCCCTGTCCAATTTGGGAACCCTTGCTCTCTAGTGTTTTCCTTAAATGAACAATCTTGTCTAACTGGAACATTCCCCACAATGACCACTGTAATTCTAGATCAATATTAGTATAATTTTGCCATCTTTCTAAATATCTACAGCCTCCAGGACCATAGTTCTCAAATATAAAATAAGCAGGTGTGCCAGAAGCTGGCATTCTCAACTCTTTGGTGATAAAGGATCTCATTTCCTTAGCTAGCCTTTGTCAACCCAAAAGAACACACAAAAGAACTGCGCCTTAATATATCAGCAGTAACAAAGAGATGTTACTATGTCCTGGCCAAAAGAAGGCCTGGTATGCACCACCACCAATTCCCAGGGATCCCTGGACTGAGGAAAAAGATCCAACCAGCAAATCCCAAGGAATGGGGACTGCAAACTGATGCCTAACAAAATGGAGAACTATAGCCGCCACCAACAGTTCCAAGCATGGAAACTGAGGGCTGATTCCAAACAGATGGGGAAGTGCAGACTACACTGCCAGCAGTGCCCAATGTGGAATCCAGGGAACAAAATTAGGGGCTAGGCTTTACCACTCAAAAATATACTGGCAATAACCAAGAGATGTTACTGTGTCCTGGGAATTTCCATCTGAAAGGCTAGGGGTTTGGCCTCAGGGAGAATCCTCTACCAGCCAAACTGACCTGCCCTGTAAAGGAAAGCCAATTAGATTGCGAGCACAAACTCAATCAAAGAGAATGGAGCTCAAACCAAGAGGAGCTTACCAACAACCTTCAGGAATGGCAAGAAAGACAGTGAACTCAAAGGAGTTGTGGGCACCACACCTGTTTCTCCTTGTCCCAAATGTTATCAGAAATTTGCTTCAGATCCCATCACTGCCACCAATATATTTATCTTTTTCTTTTTAAAAAGATAAGCAATTAATCATAAAATCATCCTGTTAGCAGGAGGAATCATAAGAGTGGATTTTAGAAAAGTGCACATACATATTTTTATACAGAACATTTCCGGAGGGATACATATTAAACTCTTAGTGGCCACCTCTGAATGCCACCGATGTATTAAAAAACAAAATTTAACTGAGTAAATTTGAAGATTTACTTTGAATTTTGAATAAATTTACTTTATTAAACGATTCATGAATCAGGCAGCATCTCATCTGATAGAAAGGGAGATACTCCAACGGGTTACACAACATGGAAGGCTTTTTGTTTTTTGGCCACGCCACATGGCATGTGGAAATCTTAGTTCCCTGACCAGGGATCGAACCCATGCCCCGTGCATTGGAGGAGCAGAGTCTTAGCCCCTGGACCACCAGGGAAGTCCCAGAAGGCTTTTAAAGTAAAGAGGGTGGGACAAGGAAAGAAAGTCATCATCAAGGGAAAAAATGAAAGTTCACTGGAGGAAAGTGAAACTTCAGGTGACAATGGCTTCTCATTGGCTGAACTGTGGAATTTTCTATTAGCTATTTCTATTTTCTATTTCTTGTTGCTGGCCAGGAAGGAAGTCTTCCCTCCTCCAGCTGGGGTAGTAAAGTGGTTGCACTTCCTGTTTGGGGTCAGTAAATGACCTCTTCCTGTTGGGGTAATTGATGATGAGTGACACGGCATGAGAGCTCCCTCTACGGGCCTTCCAGACTCCAATTCTAGTTGAGGTTTCCTTTTGTTAACATTCACAGCATGTTTTATTGGCAGGAGGATTCACAATGAGGGAGAAAAGGCCACAAGACTCACCATAAAGAAGGCTCAGAAATTCCTGGGTGGGTCCAAGGGAGGCACAAGGTGGCTGTGGGGTCAGCTGGCGGCCACAATGATCACATGGTTCCATCTGATGGGTTTGCAGCTCGATGTGGAATAGTGAATAAAAGGGTCAGTTCATCCTATCAGAGAAACATGAAACTGAGATAAGCTTCCCACTGCTGGAAGCATCATGAGCCTTCAGAAAAGAACAGAGAACATGTCTAAAGGGTTTGGGAACATCAGAGTCATATCTCCTCAGAGTGGGACTCCCCAGGCTCTCCAGGTCTCAGTCCCCAACTCTCCCTCGGGGACAAAGCCTCCCCACCTCTGTCCTTGTCAGCTCACTGATCCCTAGAGGTCCTGCCTATCCCTGAGGACTTAGGTTTCCATGGAGACAGGTTGGTTGAGACCTAGTGATACAGTTGACCAGCCTGAAACGCAACAGTTCCCACCACCCTGGGGCAGTTGGGCTCAGGGACACGTGGCTCTGGACCCCATGTGGAGGGTGTCCTTGCACGTCAGCTGTGCCCCAGAAGAGCCAGTAACGCCTGTAGCTGTCCAACTGATTCTCAGGGTATTTTCCTGGGAGAGCCCTTGGTCATCTGACCTCCTATCCAGGAAGCCCCGTGACTTTCTGACTGCTGCCTGTCACGCCAACAACACACCTGTGAAGGTTCTGCTCTGCATGGCCATCTGTCCACCAGGCCCCCCCTTCTAGGGACCCAGATGCTAGGACCACCCAAATGCTGAAGGAGTGTCCACCTGCCTAAGGTACAGACACCCCTGTATCCATCTGCATGATTTCTACTGGGAATCAACAACATTTATGGGGATTCTTTGGCCCTAAAGAACAGACCAACCTGATAGGAGCAATGCAATGATTCACAATTACCAGGGTCAATGCACATATACAGGGGCCCATAGCCCCAGATGCCCCACTCACAATTCACATGGGTGTCCCATACGTACCCACCGATGCCCAAATATTCTTGCTTCATAAATACATACATCCAAACACGCACAACAGTGGTGTGCTGGTAAGTGCTAAAAAAACTCTCCGAGAAAGGTGGGAAAGACTTCACTTAGGCTATCTACATGGTATAAATATTCCCAGCATGACCAATTGCAGGCTACCCACTTGCCATCACTGAACACAGAGCTGGGAAGAGATATGCACCATTGACTATCCCAAGATAGCATGAACAAGTTCCAGCACATCCCATACCTTTTCCTATGAATTTGTGCACACAATCCACTTACACCCCAAGTAGAACCCTCAACCCCCACCACAGATATATAACCAAAAGGATACCACATATACATATGTGTTTGTACATATACATATATATATATATATCCTGAACACACACGTACATGTCTACCCTCACCCTGAATAAATACACAAACAGACCACCTCTTACTACCTAAATTTTTACAGACGAAACCTTACTCACCCTGAATATTCACATTCCACTCTCACAACTATATATACACACACAACATGGGCCTGAAAACAAACATGTGCAACCAATATGCCATCCAGATGTACACACTGAGTACCTAAACACACAGGCTCACCAAGTACACAACTGTCTCATGGGCAACCCAAAAAAGACCCATATGCAGTCCCACAGCCCTAAAATACATATACTCCAGGATTCCTGCATACACACATAACTTACACCGTCTACTGGTTTCCAAACACACAAACTAAACTCTCACATCCCCCAGAATACATACCCCAGAAGCCCCAGGAACTCAAAAACACACACAGCCACAAATAACCTATTCTTATCAAATACAGCTGACCCTTGAACAGCTTGGGGGTTAGGGTGCCAACCCTCCATGCAGTGGTTCTGCATCCATGGATCGTGTAGTAGTCCTGTAGTATTTACTGGAAAAAAAATCCACTAGAAGTGGACCCGTGTGGTTCAAACGTGTGTTGTTCAAGGGTCAACTGTACATATAAGTCCACCTCACTAATACTGAGAACACACATACAAGCAACACCACTAAATTCTTCAGGCATTACATTTTGAAATAGACACACAGAGGACTCTAAGCCTCCTGATATACTCACAAATCACAAATACACACACCCACAAACTACTCATGAGTATACACCCCAAATGCTCAGACACACTCAAAACAGAAAAACACCGACAACCTCTGCAGTCTTACTAATATACATACACAATTCTCACACACCTATGGACACACACATGCAAATATTCCCAAGCCCTGAACATACAGATCCCCTCCCAAACACTATACGTTATGCTACCTCTCCAGAATACAAGCTCCCCACCACCACCCCAACATATAAACTGTATATGTGGGGGGGGGTGTTTATATATATATATTTCTACCCTCACCCCGAATATATAGACAGACCACCTCTTGCTCCTACCAAACACATGTATAAACACCCTAGCATTCTCCAAAGAAATACACTTTGAATACTCCTAACAACTCCATACCTTATGAACAAACTTTGATAATGCATGAACCTGATGATGGACACACACACAGATTAGAATACACAAGTAAGATACATGCAAGTATCTCCAGCAAACCATTTATGAAACAACTTCCGTATATCAAATTATCCCTAGCTATTAGGAGCCAGCTCACACATATGCAAATACTAACAAATACCCGTATCACATATTTCTAATATATAGAAATGCAATTGTCCAACTTCCCTGTAGAAACATAGAACCCCACCTCTTTATCAGATATACATATACTCACTTCCCAAAATACATACGCTTAAGAGGCTCCTACTGAAAATTACAAATGCACAGCCTCAGCAAATATTCCTCCAAGTGGCCATGCCCCTTGAATACACACACAAACTCATTTAACACATAACTCTCCACCAGTCCCAAATAGAACCACAGTTACCCAGAACACTACAAATATACAATAATATCACCCTATATGCCCTTTGTTCCAAATACACATACAGTACCACACTACTGGCATATACATAACCCCACATTCCCAACCTCTCACACACAATTAACTCTGCCATCTTGCAGAATACAGAATCATACAAACACAACATACCTACATATACAACATCCACCAGTCCCAGAAAATAGTCACAGACTTGCCCTCTACACATCCAAATATACATAGACAGCTCCTGAAAATGCACACACACAAACACCCCATAACCATACAACATGCCCTGAATACACAAATGATCATCCTACATTCCCCAAATATACAAAATAAACAGACTGGACACCCAAAGTAATATACACCACTACTTTTCCTGACATTGCCCTTACGCATATGCAGATAATCCTTCCAAATCCACCATTAGACACACATAAATCCCCAAATTCATGGGTGATAAAAACACATGTAAACATATTCCCCAAACACCAAATTACAAACCCCTAACCACCAACTCCTTGAGTATGCCTGCGTCACATCTCAACACCCTCCAAGTACAACACTCACTCTTACACACTCTCACAAAAACACAGGCATGACCTCCCTTCAGACACAAACATCCACAGACAAAACCAACCCACACCTTTGACTACATATCAGATTCCCACCAACCAATTAAATATGTACAGACCCCATCTATGCTTGCAAATCAATCATGATTTGACATCAGACTACAAATACATGTTTACTACCACATTCAGCAAAGTTGCTCCCATCACTGACAAAAGAATGCAGTTTGGACATAAGTGTTGATTGATGTTTTTATGATAAGAAGGAAGACACTAGTGAAACCATGAGTGTGTTCCTTCGATCTTCACTCATTTTCCAATCACCTGAGCTACACCTTTGGAACCAGATGAGGGTTTTCAACTCGCAAGAACGTCCCTCTAGCTTTTGTACTCTTCAGAACGTGCAGCCTAGAACGGCACCTGTTTAATAGCTCACACACACTACTTACCCCCCACCGTAGGCCCCGCAATCACTGAACCCTTCATGCAGCCGGCTCCCCAGTGGTGCCAATAACCCTGGGGTAAACCCCTCAAGGGAATCGAGCTCTATGGGGGCGTGAATCCACATTGTGGGGAGTCTCCTTACACAGACAAGGGCACAAATAACCCACAGGGTGAACAACAGCGCAGAGCGGTGACACCTGAGGGGTGAAAAGTCCCCGTACCCCTTACCTCAGGGTTCCTAGAATTGACTCCAGAGGCGGCCATGACAGGCCCCGCCCCCGCTGGACAGCCGTTGGGGCCCCAACCTCCGCGCTCGCGCATGCGCTCCTGTCTTCTGGAGCCGAGCCAACTGCCCCAACAGACGCCAGGAGCTGTTGGAGGACGGCGGTCCGCGTGCCTGAGAGCCCCGCCCCAGTGGGCGTGCGCGGGCGTGCGCAGGCGTGCAGGCGCGGGGCACGCGGGCATCTGTTCCAGGAGGTCTCTGCAGGAGAGGAGAGAAATGCAGGGTCGGGCACACTACGCAGCATCTCTGGCGACGCTCCTCGCCGGGAACCTTCGTGACGGTGTCTTCTTAAAACCAGCTCTTGTGAGATGTGCACTCGTGATTTTTCTATTGCACACCTGAAACCCATGCACTTAGCTACAAAGAGTTCTGGAGAGCTCCGCTCTAAGCACAGTAGCCTCAAATTGGGGCAAGTGCTTTCATGCCCTTTGGACTGCAGTTCCTTGGTTCTTGTTTATGCCTTTCAAAAAACAGTAGGTCCTTTTTCCTAGCAAGCCTGAAGTTTCCGCTAAAGAACAATTCTAGCAAAGAATTCAGACCTGGGAAACACTCTTAAGATACTGTCTCCTGACTCCGTTCATAGAGTTTTTCCAAACGCATTTACTCTACTAGAATATTTTTTCTCAGTGTATTTAATACATGGAGGTTTTTCAATAAATGTTGATTCACAGGTGTTTCCTTTGTACGGTTTTTTTTTTTTTTAATAACTTTGAGAGAGAGTGGACAATCTGGGCCAATTTCAACACAGCAGGTAGTATGGGAACAATTTTCCTTTCCCTCCCTCCTTTTTTGTAATATCTTGCAGACTTTCAGTTGGCATTAAAAACAACAACAACAACAAAAATAGTAGCGGGATCAACTTACTGACCTGACTTTGTAATACTTCCCAAAGAAACTTCAATCATCAGATCCTCCTTCTGGTCAATTGCAAGATTAGAGCATTTCTCACTCAACAGGATGCCTCTGAAGACCCCTCACGTCTAACAGCACTAAGCGCCTCCAAGTGCACAGACTTGAAAACTCCACAAGACACAAACATGGTATCTCTTCATTTCTTTAACGTTTCGTGATTGAGTGGAAGATGAACTGTCTTCTGAGGCTTGTGATGCATGTCCAGAGATGTTTTTTCTCAGCAGTCAATGCCTGCCCACAGCCTCTGTGCAGGAATAGTCAGAGATCATGATCCAAAGGACTTTTAGATACTCCCTTCTGTGACTACTCTTCCCAAATTACATTTGGGCTAATTTGATTATCTCTGTCTCTGGGGTGTAGGATTTTGAAGTATTACAAAAGTGATTGCAGAATTGGGACTGGCTAATTTTTGCACAGTGCAATTTTTGTATCAGTGGCCTTGAGAAGAGTCCTTCAAATACTGTATCAGAATTATGAGTGAGAATCTTGTAAATAATTGGTTGAATGACTGAACAAAGGGAGGAAGCAACAAGGAAGCCTGCCTTTCTCGAGTGCCTGGGTACAATATTTTGCCTCACCATCCCTCTAGTATGAAGTTATTGGTTGAAAATCATATGAGTTTTCCTTCATTGTAAAAGCTCCAGTACTGAGCGATATTCCCAAACTGTTTATTTTTTTTCAGTCCCCGACAGGAGTTTCCTTAGATATAAAGTTCACCATGCTGTTGCTTGAAATATTCTCACCTTATCTTCTCATCTTCTTCTGGGTCAATTTTTCCTGACAAGGGGCAAGGAACTTCTTAAGCACCAACAGGAATCTTTTTCACACTGTGGAACAGTCCTTCTAAACCTCTGTTTCCTTCCCCAACACCCCACAATCAGTTGGAGTTCTACTGCAGCTACAGCAGTGAGAGAATCTCATCTCCCAAGAGATTTGGTTGCCATCCTCTGAGGTTTTCAGCCTTCATCTCCCTTGACAAGTTTCCTAACAGTCCTCTCTTCTCACAACACAAACCACGAATACTCTTTCATATCATTTTGATAGTGGTAAACTGACTGACATGGATTCTCAATATGAAAATAATAATCAGACAAGTTTTGTAAAAGGAATGCTACCATCATTCCCATGCAGATGGGGCCATATGCAATGATGAGCCTAGATTCTAAAGAGCAAGTGTATGTAATGCAGACAGGAAATTAACAAACTTGTAAGCAGGGCTTGCAGGCTAGGATTTAGATGGAAGTGGGCTTGTCTGAATGGGGATTGGACACTGGTGGATAAACTCTTGGCATTGTGTCAAGGTGCACATCCATCTCATGGGTAGTGGACTTTTAACACCTAGAAAAACCAGGGCTCTAGGATGTTTAGTCCCTTTAACATAAGGAAAGAGAAGAAGATTTTCTGCCTTCTTGTTCCTTACTTCTGTCCTTACCCCTACTAAGCCAAGATGTTCAGTGCTATATGATGGCTCTTCCAAATCCATTTCATCCAAAGAGCCTGCAGATTTTGTGTATGTTTACAGTTGTGTTTTCTGTTGGAGCCAAGATGCACACTTGAGTCTCGTCACTCCAAGTTCTCTTTCTCATAAGGATGAGTAACTGATAATAGCTTAGTATGTTCTAATTTTTTGGTAGTGTTGCCAGATAAAATACAGATTTCGAGTTAAACATAAATTTCAGATAAACAGGGAAAGAATTTGCAGTAAAACTATGTCCAAAATGTTGCATGGGACAAAGTTGTACTAAAAATGAATTCATTGTTTATGTGAAATTCAAAAGTCAAATTCAGTTAGGCATTTGTTACTTTTCTTTACTAGATCGAGCCACCCTATTCTTTCAGGTCTTTGAAATGTAAGAGACTAGAAATTGTTGTTCTAGGAATCTAGTGCAGAAACAGAGGAGCCACGATACCTGTACAAAGACAATCATTGGAAATATCCTCAGATATATAGGAACATATATGAATTTTCAACTAGAAAAAAAAATGAAGGCATTTTAAAAAATGAAAACAGATTGCCTTCGTTTTTAGTTGCATGACGTATCTCTGGGAAGATTTTAATGAAAGAGATAACACTGGTTTCCTCCGGGAAAGAGGATTGGGTTGACAGGGGAAAGAGGTGGGAGGAGGACTCGCCACTGCATATTCCATTTTGCACAATTTAATTTTGAACCATGAGAAGGTGTTACTCGCTTAAAATATTACACTAAAATCATTTAAAAGGTAAAAAACTAAATCTTTTACAACCATGGAATACTATGAGAAAGACATTTAGTGAATTCTGGTCTTGGACATGGGGGCTGCATGACGGTTTTTTGATGGACGGGGGCTTTCCAGCACAAAGGATCATTAGTAAGGCTGGTCCTGCTGGATGTTGGTTGGAGCACAAGGACCACTCCCTTAGGAGTGATGTATATACAGCAGTCAAAGACACTGGATCTGCTGAGACAATCCTAATTTCAAATACTCAGTTCCATGTGGCCACAAATACCCAAGTGTTTATCAGACTAACAGTTCTGAATTTTGTTCAGAAAGTCTAGTCTCTGTTGAAGTAAGTCAAGAGCCAGGTAGGAAGCAGAGTGTGTTGAGGGACACAAAACTAGGTTGATGGAAAAAGAAGTGAAAGGAAGGGAACATCAAGTCCAACCTCGGTGCCTTGAATCAAAAAAACAGTTTATAAACTGCATAAAGAGGCACACGCCAATTGTGTTGCCACTGTGTGAGGTGGAAGGAACTTCCGGTTCTTGCCTACCTGCCAGAGCCCTCGTGGAATGTCTCCCCACCCCCACCCTACCCAGACCCACGTGCCCTCTGCCCCTCCCTCACTGCAGAATGTTTAGATTCAAACCTGCCCCTCCTTCACTTGGATCCTGAGCGTCTGCTGAAGCAGGTCACTCTCTGGGTCCTGGTCTTGACTTTTCTCATTGAGGCTACCAGGCAGCAGTAGTCCGTGCCCAAGCCTGCAGGATGGCTTCAGAAGGAGGTAAGCCTATAGGCTGGGGGTGTGTTCTCAGAGACCCTGCCATCCCTCACATCCTTCGGGTTCACACGTGACACTTCACGGTGGGCACACAGTTGGACTGAAGTAGAGGGAGAAGAGAGCACTGGACACACGAGGACATTTCACCTGGGGAGACTGGGGAGCCTGAAGAAACCTGAGACTGCACTGGGGAGGAGGGGTCATTGGAGGTGGATCAAGAGGAATTGCCCTGGCTATGGAGAAAGGATGGCAGCAGGCAGGTTGATTCTTTCTAGAAGGGAGACAAGCCACTTTGAAACGTGTGTGTAAGGATGTGTGTGATGTCCTGGTGGTGACACAGGGAGGGTCATGAGGAAAGCCTAGACCTGTCTTGTGTTCCTGAGACACCTGAAGCTTGCCTCACCATATCTTTCTAAGGCATTTGAACAGGAGCATACTGTATCTAAGGGGGCCGTGGGGAGAGATGGTCTTGGTGAGAAAACTATTCAGTGGGGCTGTGTGTGGCCACACCTGCAGTGAAGTGTCCTCTCCGAGAGCTAGGCAGGAGGTTACTCTAACTGCCGCAGCCCACACCTCGTCCACTCCTCCCAGCCCAGAGCTCACTTCTCAGTTCAGGCAACTGTTGCTTGGGATTCAACAGGGGATGGGCAACCGTGTAACTTCAGCCAAGAGAGGGCTCAGGTTCCTGAGTTGCTCTGAATTGTTCTTCCTCTTGTGGAATCGCAGTACTTCAGACCTACTTCATCTCGTCCCATATCTCATGGTGGACTCTCAGGCTGCCTTGAGAGGAAGAGTTTGTTCATATTTCATGTCACTCCTTCATGGACAGGGGAACAGATGTGGAGTGGGGTTGTTTCGGGTGGATTGTCTGTGAAGGCTGCTTCCTCTTTTAAAGGGGGAAGGAGTGTAGCCCAGGGGCAGGAAGACGATCTTCTGTGTTATTATTAAACGTCCTATGACACCTGTTCTAATTAATTAGGTGCACCGTGGTGTGTACCTTGTTCTCCTGAACAAGGATGTGTTCCAGACAACTTGATCGCCATGGCACCTGGCTTATGCCTGCTTCTTAGATTGTCTTTCCATTATTGGGAGCTGGAGGGGGAAGGACCACAGGCGGTCTGTACTTCCACGACCAATGTAACATGACAATTCTTTGGCCCTTGTTTAATCCTCTGCAGCCATCACTGGCTGTGAAATGACAGAATCTAAGGGACACGCACCTACTTCTCAGACCCCCCCCAACCCGCACCGCCTCCTAGGAACAGAACTCCTGAGTGATGACAGTGACTCTGGGCACTGGGGAGGGGGTGGCAAGACCTGGCTCATGTTACATGTCTGCTGTGGGTTGTTCTGAGATGCAGGTGCATTCTGGGCCAGTGTTAAGGGTTTGTATCAAGATTCCATTAGAGAGATATTTTCCAGCATTTTGTTTTGTTTTGCGAGGCTAGGAAAGAAAGAGGGGATTTATACTGAGCATCAGGAAAAGGAGGACTGAGGAGGAGGTGGGGCCCCAATATTTTACACAGTGCCTGTCCACAAAGGGCCTTTGGGGGCCTAGAATTTACCTTGGAGAAGGTCCCTACCTGCTAGTACGCCGGCTGAGGGGCATTTCTCACAGAGCGGATGTCCACCCAGTTCCAGGTTTTGGGAGACAGCCTGTGAGGCTTAGGTGCCAGGCGGTGCCTTAGGGAGGCTCTCCAAGTCAGTGCTTGCTGAGGCGATTTCTTCTCGGCAGACAGGGGTCAGGGACCTTGGTGGATGGGCACGGGGTCACCAGTGGAATAATTCTCAACTGGAGGTCAGGGCATGAAAATCACTTGAAGACATTTGCACGCTGCACAGTTTCCCTTGTCCAAGTGTCCCTCACCTGTGGAGATGTACACTCTGATGCCACAGAAAGCCTCAGTCCCACTTGCCCATTCTCCTCCTCCATTCACTCCTTTCCTTTGCCTCCACAGCATCTCCAGTGCTGGGAACGGATGTGACCATGAACCCCGGTGCCTCCTTGTCTACTTTCACGGCAGTGCCCTTCCCTCCACCCATTCCTGGCGCCCAGCACCGGCCACCCTGGCAGCAGCACCTGCCACGTCCCATCACCCCAGCATTCCCTCCTGGCAGCAGCCTGCTGCTGCCAGCTTTCCCCAGGACGCCTTTGGTGGCTAATGGTGGCCATGGCCCCAGTGCCCCTGGGGCTTGCAACCTCACTGTCCAAGTCAGGTCACAAGGGAGGACAGTGGAGGCCCCCCAGACTCAGACCTTTGTCGTTACTCAGGCCTCCCTCAACTGGAGCGCTCCAGGGGCCCTCAGCAGGAGTGCTGCATGTCCTGCACCCGAATTCATAGCAACCCCTGTGATGGGGACCGTTGTGACTGCTCCAGCTGTTGGAGTTAGTCAGGCTGGCAAGGGAGGCTGGACCCCAGGCTTTCCTCCTCAAGCTCCACCACCAGCTGCCCAGCTGGCCCCTATCATTCGCCCAGTGAACTCTGGGCCATGGCCACATGGCACTTCCAGGGAGGGCCGCCTGGCCACCAACCAGTCCAACGCCTCGCAGGATGGCTCCTCTAACACCCAGAGCGTGTACAGTAACTTCCGACGTTGGCAACACCTCAAGCCCCTGGCCCGGAGACACTTTCACCGGAGTCCTGATGCAGAAGCTTTTTCCTGCTTTCTCATGTGAGTGAACGCTCAGGGGGTCCTGAGCTTATAAGGGAGCTTTTAGATAAAGAGGAACTGGGGATGGACTCGCACGTTAGGTTTCTAGGGATACTGGAAGGAAGGTGTGAGGGCGATGTCCATGCTATGAGAGGGCACACTGTCGGTCACATGGGTGGGCCTGCCAGTCCGTGACATCAGGACTGAAATGTGCCCTATCTCAACTGGCCCCACCACCCTGTGAGTCTGGCCAGCTTGCTCTTCCATGATTCTCATGGTAATATGGACTGAAGACTTGCAGTCAGAGAGGGTCGTGGTGTAAGGTGAGGAGCCCAGGAGTGGATGCCGCACTCTCCTGTGGTGCCGTGTCCTTCATACAGGACTTGAGCGTACATGGCCAGGGGAGGTCACTTCAGAGGAGGGGGAGGAGCGCGGGGCCCAGGAGGGCGCTTTATGCATGCCTCCACTTCGTTGTGGAGAATTCCACGAGGAACAGGGTGATGGTAGAGCTCTCCTAAGGGCGTGGGCTCTCTCCCACTAGACTTGTGAGCCTGGCAGGCATTTCCATCCTAAACCTCCGGTCCCTCGTAAAAAGGGGACAATTACACTTCACTCAGAGGACTGTGCAGAAGACGCCTTGGGCTAATCTATGAAGTGTTAGCAGATTGCTTGGCACATGCCATGCCTCATTGATGATAGTGATTTTTATTATGAAAATGCAGCCTTGAGGAAGAAAAGAGCTCCCCAAGGCACAATGTCCCAGCTCTAGCCTGGGAGTGGGTGGTCATCCTTGAGTGAGTGTGAGGCGGTGACAGCAGTGGCCGGGAAGGCTTGTCTTTGCCCTCCCAGACACCCGCCTCTCACCCTCCTGTTGCTCAGTCATGCTGTGTTGAGTGATGTGTGGTCCACATTGTCGGGTGGGGTCAGGCAGGTGGGGGCTGGGCTGTGCCCAGAGACTGACCCCGAGGGCTTACAGCCCAGTGCTTCGATCCCTGGCCCGCCTGAAGCCCAGCATGAAGCAGGAGGAGGGACTGTGGAGGGCCGTGCAGGAATGGCGGCGCATAAGCAACCTTGACCGGATGATCTACTACAAGATGGCGGAAAAGTGAGTCAGCGTCCTGGGCCCAGGGGCTGCGTGGAGGGTGAGGCGAGTGGGTGAGGGCAGGGTCTGGCCGTGGGGGTGCTCATCAGAGAGGACAGAGGAGAAGGGCTGTCACCCAGCACAGGGTCCCTGCAGCCCAGGGGCCCTACTGTCCCCCAGAAACCCCTCCCTCACCTGGAGAGTTTGAGACTTCTGTCCTTCCTCCACCAGGAGCTCTGCCTTCCCCTGATTTTGACCTACCCTTGCCTTGATATGAAGGTCTCAGGACGGGGCAGGGTGAAGCTGTGAGTCCAGTAGGGGTCCAACTCCGGCCATATGGGCTGGGCCGGGGAAAGAGCTCCACCCGCCAGCCTGCTGCTTCCTTAGTGGTGGGTGGCTGGCGGCCACTGACATAGATTTGGGACCCCCTCTCCTTATGAAAAGTGGCCTAAGTGGGTACCCTGGAATCCCTGAAGAAGCTGGGGAAGCCAGCTGTCGTCAGCCCAAGGGTCTCCGGCCCTTTCAGTGTTTGCTCCATGGTAATCCCCTTGGTTTAAGAAACAAAACCAAACAAACGAGTGCCTCTCAGAGAAAAGGAAGGCCTCTCCTCTAAGCTCAGCATCCACATCATCCAGCCTCTCCTGGGCCCTGTCTCCAGGTTTATCTTCCAGGACTCTCATTCCCAGCCCAGGGTCCTGGATTCGGGCAAGGACCCCTTTGGGGAACACATGCCTGTTCCAGCCTCTGGCTGTCAGCCCTTCATGTGGTTCTGGATGGGGATGGGGGGCATGAGGAGGGTGCCCCCTGGGTCAGCCATGTGTCCCGTTGACCTGGTTCAATTCAGCGACCTGGGTCTATGCTGTTGAATGCCCTCCAGTGCTGGTGAGGCAGGAAGGGTCCCAGACCTTGTTATCACTTCCAGGAGCAGCTCTCTGCTGTGGACAGCACGTCACAGGGCCTTGACGGCCCCAAGGCACATCCTCTCCCAGTGCCTCGTTCTTGGCTGCCTTTGTTGGGCTCCAGAACCCAGGCCTTTTTCTCAGGGTGGCCTGTGCCTCCGTCACCCCCCAGGTTCATGGAATTTGCGGCCGAGGAGGAGACGCACATTCAGCATTTGCAGTGGATGCAGTGCGCGCAGGACCTGCCTCCTCCAGCCCCACCGAAGCTGGATCCTCGGGGGCCCCCAGCCCCGAAAGTGGGCCTTCAGCCAGGCACCCAGCTTCCCACTGGAGCTGAAGGCACAGGTAACAGGGGCCTAGGGTTGGCCACCGTCCCCATGTGGATCCTTTTCCTTCAAGACAGGGGCATTGGTCTTTCAACCAAAACAGCCACCGAGGCGGGGGGTGGGGGGGTGGGGTCTCAGCTGCCCTTTGTCACTAAGGGGTATTGACTTGGTCAGTTTTGTAACTCCTCTCACACCTCCCTGTCAAAGGACCCCACACGAAGTCTGCCTAAGTAGTGGGCTTGAAGGGGAGACCCCTAGAAAATTGGAGGTTCCCCACTTCCTTACTTGTGACTCTCTTAGATGACCCCCTAACCTCCCGTCTCCAAGTGTGCATGAGGCTTCAGATGGTCCTGACCCCTCCCACACCCACATCAACGTCCCCCAAACAATGCCCTCACCAACGTGCGCTCGGTGGTCAGGAGGTGGACCGGGAGTCCCTCACCTTCCTTCCCTTCCTCCTGCTCTGCCTCAGCCTGTGCTCCCAGGATGTCCGGCCCCAGGGCCCAGCCCTCGCACCCGAAGCCACACAGATCCCAGCGGACCCCGGAGCCCAAGGCGCCCAAGGAGATTCCCCCTGAGGCTGTGAGGGAGTATGTGGACATCATGGAGGCGCTGGTGGGGCCCGTCCACTCAGCCACTGGCGAATCAGATGCAGAATGTGGAGAGGATGGAAATGAGCTGAAGCAGGAAGAGGACGACACCTACTTGGACCCGGGTCTCTTGAGCTACATTGACAAGCTGTGTTCCCAGGAAGACTTTGTCACCATGGTAGGCTGGGCTTGGAACCTGGGGTCTACAAGATGCCAGGGCATGGAACTCTCAGCACCCAAGATCTGGGTTCTGCTCAGGCCGATGGGACTTAAGCTCAGCTCCTTGTTCCTGAGCCTGGTGTTAGGGGAGGTTTACGCAGATGTATGTGTGTATATGTTTGTGTCTGTGTGTATGCCTTTGTGTCTGTGTATGTGCATCTGTATATGTGCTCTTTTGTGTGTGACTGTGTATGTGCATGTTTGTGTGTGCGTGTGTGTGTGTGTGTGTGTGTGTGCTGACCATCCCCGCCTTGTGGAGGAGAGTGGGGGTGGGTCTCTGCTTTTCACTTTCCCTCCTGGTCTTCTTGTGTCACAGGCCACTCCTGGCCAAGGATGCTCACAGCCTCTTCTTTCTGTCCAAGGTGGAGGCAGTCATTCACCCTCGATTCCTGGCAGAATTGCTTTCCCCAGACCCACAGCTGGATCTCTTGGCCCTTGCTGAGGAGCTGGAGCAGGAGGAAGGACTCACCCCTGAAGAAGTGAGCCAGGGGAGGGAGAGGGACACTTAGGGAGCCAGGGGACTCCAGGGGAGGGGGGACCCCAGGTGATCCAGGGGACAGGGGAAACCAGGTGGCCCAGGGGAGCCAGAGGAGGGAGGGATCGCAGGTAGAACAGGGGAGACAAGGGACACCCAGGAAGACCAGGGCACGGAGGGACCCCAGTGAGCAGGGGAGAGGTAGGGCCCCAGAGCAGGAGGCCCACATGGCTCTGTCCGTCCCTTCCCTGCCTCGGAGGCCTGGCATGGGGAAGGGCCCTCTCTGGGGTGGGTGCAGCGCAGGGTGATAGGAAGGAGAGGATGGGGAGCCGGGAGCGGAGGGAAGGACACACAGCTGGGAATAAGGTGCAGGAGGATGGCAGGAATGCCACCGTTTCTGTATTTGGAGTCTAGTCCTGGGGTCACCCGTCCCGTCCTCCCCCCCAGGGCTATTGTCCCACTGCCCAGTGCTCCTCCTCTCACACGTGCGCGTGGAGCCGTCACTGTCCTCCTCCCTCCTACCAGCTGGTGCAGAAACGACTCCTGGCCTTGAAAGAGGACGAGGGTGGGCCGGCAGCCCCGAGCCACAGTGCACCCGGAATGGGCTCAAGTCCATCTGAGTCCCACGCTGGCCAAGGTGCCCAGAGGCACGACCAAGACCGCCATCGAGGGGTCAGTGATGAAGCCTGCCCACCAGAGATTGATTTTGAGGCTCTTCATAGGCCCATCCGAGCAGACACTGGCCCGTTCGGGCCCAAAGTCTTTGTTCTCTCTCGAGGACGTCAGGAGGTCTCTCCATTCCGGGCCGGACTGCCCTCCCCTCCCCAGGGTCAAAGGCACACTGGCCCTCTACTGGGACCCAGGGATGCGTCTGTTCTCAGAGAGGCGTCTCCTGTTCGGGAGGCCCGAGGGCCCAGGGACGCGTCCAGTGAGGACGAGGAGGAGCTCCCCAGCCTGGCCTTCCTCTTTGCCTCCCCGCAGAGCCTGCTGCCTTGCTGGCTGTCCCAGAGTCCTGCCCCTGCCTCAGGCCTGGCCTCCCCTGGAGGTTGGGGGGCCCAGAGAGCTCCCCAGGCCCCCTCCCCTCAGAGAAGAGGCCCCAGCCCAGCTCCACCAGCCGCTCCCAAGTCGAGGAAGCGGGCTCTGTGTGGGCGCCCAGCCGCTGCTGAGAAGCTGTCCATCCCCGGGGCTGGCCGCGGGGTCTCTGCGAGGCCAGCCTTGGCTCTGGGCCTGGCTCGCCCCTCACAGCCGAGAAAGAGAAAGCGTGACACTTTTGTCACAGGGAAGAGGAGGAAGAAGAAGAGGAAGCACTGCAGCCAGTAGGGAACAGCCGGGCCGGCCCTCCAGGGCGAGCCCCCCAGGGCGGCCCCCAGGGGAGCCTAGGGGCTCCTCCTCACCCCAGTGCTGATCCTGGAGGATGTGGGGGGTAGGGAGGGAGGGCAGGACCAGCAGGGCGGGGAGGGGAAGTGCGATTGTGGGGGGTTAGTGAGGTGGGGGAGGTGGGTGTGGGCAGGACCTTTGGAGTGATGTATGTAAATTGTGAATAAAGATAGTTTTCGTGGGAAATGCTCTCAGGCCACTGTCATCTTCTTCGTGTTGAGCTGCTCCATAGAGAGCGAACCTGAGAGGAAGGAAGGGTGAGGGAGGTCACAGGAGCTATGGATCTACAGGTGGCCAAACCTTTCCTCCACATAGACAAGGACTCCTCAGGCTGCCCCTGGGAACGCACAGCTCTCACTTTCCCCAGGGACCCCCTCATCATCCCCTTCTCTAAAGCCTGCTTGGCTAGGGGCCTTCTGGGGCATCTGTACCATCTTCTGCATCCCTGAACCGTCTGGGGAGGGAGAGCTGCTTTTGTGCCTCTCAGCCCTCTGGACACTAACCAGTTTCTAGGATGGAGCCTGGAGACGGCCCTTGTCTTTATGGAGCTGCTCTCTGCTTCCCTGAAGTGGCCAGGCGATGGCGCTGGGGTGACCCTCCGCTCATCCAGGGTTTCCTGTGTGGGTGGCCTGACCAGAGAGGAAAAGTCTTGGCCATGGGGACAGGACTGTCTGCCTCGTCATAGCGGGAGCGTTCTCTAGTCCCACTGGGATTATTGCAATGTGGAGAGTGGTTGAGGCAGCTACCTCTTAATCCCAGTGAGGATGCAACGAGGGGAATGGGCGTGGGGAAATTCATGGGGCACCCGTGACAGGTGTGTCTAAGGGAAACGACAGTTGGGCCCCTTTGTGGAACTTGTGGGATTTCTGTGCAGCAGCATCTCTTTCAACTGAGGGAGGAGGACCCATCTGGCTGTGGCTGTGGGGACTGGCCTTAGGGGCCTAGGGGTGTGCAAAGACACCCCAGAACTACTGTCCCTTCCCTTTCCACCCATGGCTGGACATGTGTATGTATTGGTATCAACACTGATTTGTATTCCCATAGAAAACTGTTCCTCCTGACAAACTGTGAGCGTGTTTCACAAGAACAGCTTGCTCACAGGGGCAGCAGGGGTGGGGGAGAGGTGTCTGTGGCCCCAGATCTGGGTGGGAGCTGGGATCCATGCTGAGGAGTGTGGAGGCCTCAGCCACCGTCCTGCGGTTGCCGGCAGAGACTTCGAATCATCAGAGCAGGGGAAATGACCCGCTCATAAGGGTGAGACGAGCAAACAATGAGGGGCAGGGAGCAGACCCCTGCTGTCTCCCCGAGCTGCCCCCCCTCCCAGTCTGCTTAGCTTCCGTCACAGCCTGTGCTGGCCCACCTCTGAAGCCCCTTCCTCCTAAAGCACTCAGATGCTCTGATCTTTTGTAGACCTGCCCCGGGCCTCACCCCACTTCCCTGCTGGCCAAAGGCTCTTCTCCAGGTTCTGAGTTCTGATTCCTTCCCCAGGACCCAGGCAGGGGTTAGGACAACAGGGACTCCCTGAACATGACCCCTACACCATCAGCATGCAAAACTGGGGCTGCAGGCTTCCACAGGTGGCATGGCTCTCTGCTGGACCCTGCAAAGAGCTTGGAGAAGAAAGGGGCTCATGTCTCTCCACCTCCACTAATCTGTAGGTCAGCCTCACAGGTCCTCCTCTGTCCAGGTGGGCAGCACATATGTGCTCCCAGCCCTCCTTGACCCTTTGTGAAAGAAAGTTTTTGCAGCTCAGTAGTCTATTAGTCAAGGTGTCTCAGGGCTTGTTCCTTTTGAAGCCCTACAGGAGAATCTGTTTCCTTTCCCTTTCTGTCTTCTAGAGGCTGCCTGCATTCCTTGGAATTAGTCCCTTCTTCCATCTTCAAAGTGCATCACTTTAATCTCTGCTTCCCTCATCACATGGTCTCTCCAACTCTGACTCTTCCTGTGTCCCTCCTATACAAATCTTTGTGTTTATATATAGCCCACCCAGAAAATTTATGATAATCTCTTCATCTCAAGAGTTTTTACTTGGTCACAGCTGCAAAGTCCTTTTTTCCATACAAGGTGACATTCACATATTGTCATAGGAGGGGTTAAACACGGACCTTTTTGGGGAACCGTAATTTACCCTACTAGAAGAAATCCACAAGAATACCTACCATCAGAATCCACATGAATAACAGACTATGACCAAGTGGAATTTATTCCAGGGATGCAAGCCTGGTTCAATGGTAAAAAATCATCAATGTAATCTACCATATTGAGTCTAAAGGAACACATACTGTCACACCAATTAATACAGAAAAGGCAGTTAACGAAATTCAACACCCATTCATATTAAAAATGCTCAGAAAACTAGGAATAGAAGGTCACTACCTCAACCTAATAAAGAACATCTACAAAAAACCTACTTCTAACATCACATGAAATGGTGAAAGAATGAATGTTTTTCCCTGAGTTCAAAAACAAGGTTAGAATGTCCACTCTCATCTCTTAGTATTCAATGTAGTACTTTAGATTCTAGTTAGTGTAGTACAGCAAGAAAAGGAAAAAAGAGGCATACATATTAGAAAAGAAGAAATATAATTGTCATTATTTACAGATGACATAATTGTCTACATAGAAAATTCCAAGGAATGTATAAGAAAACTCATAATAAATTATAATAACTTGCTTTAGCAGGATCTCAGAATATAAGATCTATACGTAAACATTAATACACAACATTGATCATATTTCCATATACTAGTAACAAACTGAACGATTGAAAACCAAAATTTAAAACATAGTAAATAGGTTCCAGTTCAAGGTGGCAACATGGGAAGATCCTGAACCCACCTCCTCCCACAAACACACCAAATCTACAGCTACATATGGAAAAATTTCCTCTGAAAAAAACTAAAAGATGGTGGAGCAGCCCCTTCACATCAAGAAAACCAGAGGGAAACCACATCAAAACAGGTAGGAAAGGCTGAGACACAATTTTTCCATAAATCCCATCCCTGGTGTGGAGACACACAATCAGGAAGGAGCTCAAAACCTGGAGCTTCTCCCTGAGAGGTGAAGGGTTTGGACCCCACACTGGGCACTCCAACTTTTAAGGCTGGCACCTGAGAGATAGACCCCCAAAACATCTGACTTTGAAGACCAACAAGGCACATCCCATGAGACCCACAGGGCTGTGGTGAACTGAGGAACAGCTCTTAAAGGGCCTGTGCACAGATTCACCTGCCCCAGGGCCAAGTGCAGAAGCAGCCCTTTGAAAAGCACTCTGACTTTTTGTGAAAGAGACTCACTTCCCAATTTTAAAGCATTAATCTGAGGAACAGGGGCCTGCTGGAATACTCCCCAGGGACAGAGGCTGGCGGGTGCCATCTTCCTGCTCTCTCTCTGCCTTGATAAAGCTGAAAGGTGCCATCTTTTTCCCCCTTTTTCCTTTCCTGCAGGTGACAACTTTGTGCTCCAGCCAGCTGGCTCCTTCTTCCCTGCTCTTCCTCTGTCTTGCTATATATATATTTTTTTCTTCTTCTTCTTTTTCTTTTTTTCTTTTCCCTTTTCCCCTTTATTCAGATGGTATCATCTTTGCACTCTTCCCACCGCCTCACTCCAGCCAGTAAGCATCATCTTCACACTTTCCTTCTGATGTGCTCCAGAGAGCCAGAATCTCCAAGACGGGAGATCCCACTTTTGTGGCCTCCACTCAGGGGATGCTCCTTGATCACCTGGCTCTAGAAGCCAGGAGGGATCTCTTTTCTGCATCCCATGGGACTGTAACAATTGGAGAGACAGTTCTTGGCAGGATACCACCCCCAGGATGTACCACTACACATCAGACTGAGACACAGTCCCAGCCTTTACATGAAAAAGGCCTATTTGCTAGTAGGGACAAGACTTAAGAGCAGGCTTCAGGTTCAGCACACATCTAGAGGCTACGGATGTGCTCTCAAGGAAGGTAGGCTGGGGGTACCATCTTTCCACCCTCACTCTGCCTTACTGCACTTCACTGGTATCTCCCAGAATGGAGCTTGTACACTTATCTGAAGCCCTGTTTTCCTGTGACTGCACCCCAGGGAATATCTTCAGATTACTTGCTTCTGGGGCCCAGCAAGGCTTACACTTGCAATCTCACAGTACTGAATATATTTGTATTCTTTAAAAGCTGTTACCAAATTTTCTGGCTTCCTATCAACCTGAATCTAGGTGCTGACTGAGATCCTCCAGTTTGGGATGCTCACTGGTCTTGGCACACCCTCAACTGCTGGGAGGGTGTGCCAAGTCTATTAAAAATAAACTGCTTAGACAATCACAAAGGTTTGAGAGACAACCAAGAGTACACAGCGTTAAATGGCAAGGTTCATCTGTCACACAGCTCTTCAAGACTGGGAGATGTGACTATTTCACTTAATGCGTAGAAACCAACACAGAGAGTCAAGCAAAATGAAGAAAGAGAGGACTATACTCCAAAAAAAGAACAAGATAAAACCTCAGGAAAAAATCTTAATGAAATGAACATAAGTAATTTACTTGATAAAGAGTTCAAAGTTATGGTCATAAAAGTGCTCACTGAACTCAGAAGGAAAATGGATGAAAACAGTGAGAACTTCAACAAAGAAATAGAAGATATAAGAAAGTTCCAAATAGAAGTCACAGAACTGGAGAACGCAATAACTGAACTTAGAAATACAGTGGATGAAGCACAAGAAAGAATAGGTGAACTCAAAGACAGGTCAGAGGAACTCATCCAATCAGAGAATAAGGAAGAAAAAAGAATGAAAATAATTAATATAGCTTAAGGGATTTATGGCACATCAAATGGAATAACATCCACCTTATAGGAACTCCAGAAGGAGAAGAGAAAAAGGGGCAGAAAACATTTGTAGAAATAATATCTGAAAACTGTTCCTAACCTGGGGAAAGAAACAGACATCCAGATACAGGAAGCCCAGAGAGCTCCAAAGCAGATCAACCTAAAGAGATCCATACCAAGAAATATTAAAATTAAAATGTCAAAGTTAAAGATAACAAGGGAATCTTAAAATCACCAAGAGAAATACAACTTGTTACATACAAAAGAACTTCCATAAGACTATCATCAGATTTTTTAGCAGATATGTTACAACTCAGAAGGGAGTGGCACAATATATTCAAAGTGCTGAAAGAAAAATCTTTCCAACCAAGAATACTTCACCCAGCAAATACTTCACCCAGTTATATTCAGAACTGAAGGAGAGATAAAAGAGTTTTCCAGATGACTAAACGTTAAAGGAGTTCATCACCACTAACTCAGCCTTACAAGAATTGTTAAAAGAACTTCTTTAAGCTGAAAAGAAAGGGCGCTAATTAGTAACAAGAAAACACATGAAAGTGTAAATCTCACCAGTAAAGGTAAGTGTATATAGTAAAGGTAGTGGATTAATGAATTATAAAGCTGTATGAAGGTTAAAAGACAAAACTCGTAAAAAGACTTATAATTAAAATAATTAGTTAAGGGATATACAACATAAAAACATGTAAAATATGTCATCAAAAACATAAAATGTGAGGAGGGAGGAGTAAAAACTTTGACCTATAGAATGCATTCAAACTTAAGTTGTTATCAACTTAAAATAGACTGTTAAAAATATAAGTTGTTAAATGTGAGCTTCATGGTAACCACCAAGCAAACACCTAGAGTAGATGCACAAAAGATAACAAGAAAGGAATCTAAACATACAACTAAAGAAAGTCATTAAGCCGCTAAGGAAGAGAGCAAGAGAAGAAAGGAACAGAGAAATCACAAAATAGCCAGGAAACAATTAACAAGATGGCAATAAATACATACTTATCAATAATTATTTTAAATGTAAATGGACTAAAGGCTTCAATCAAAAGACATAGGGTGGCTGAATGGATTAAAAAAGAAGACCCATCTATATGTGGTCTATAAGAAACTCATTTCACAGCTAAAGACACACACAGATTGAAATTGAAGGGATGGAAAAAGATATTCCATGCAAATGGAAACCAAAAGAAAGCTGTGGTAGCTATCTATAATTATATCAGAAAAAATAGACTTTAAAACAAAGACTGTAACAAGAGACAAAGAAGGACATTACATATGGATAAAAGGGTCAATCCAATAAGAGTATATAACATTTGTAAATATTTATGCATCCAACATAGGAGCACCTAAATAAATAAAGCAAATATTAATAGGCCTTAAAGGAGAAATAGCAATACCATAATAGTATGGGACTTGAGTATCGTATTACATCAACGGATATATCATCCACACAGAAAATCAATAAAGAAAGATTGGCTTTAAATGACATGTTAGATCAGATGGATTTAACATATATATATATAACATTCCATCCAAAAGCAACAGAATATACATTCTTCTCAAGTACACATGGAACATTCTCCAGGATAGATCATATGTAAAGCTAAAACCAAATCTTAACAAATTGAAGAAGATTTAAATTATATCAAGCTCCTTTTCTGACTACAATGGTATGAAACTAGAAATTGATTACAAAAAGAAAACTGGAAAATTCACAAACATGTGGAGAGTAAACAACAAATTCCACAATACAGTAAAATGGTCATCTAACATGATCCAGTGAGATTTATTCCTAGGATGCAAGTATGGTTCAATATCTGCAAATCAATCAATGTGATATACCACATTAACAACTTGAAGAATGAAAATCATATGCTCCTCTCAATAGATGCAGAAAGACTTTTGAGAAAACTCAACATCAATTTATTATAAAAACTCTCAATGAAGTGGGTATAGAGGGAGCATACCTCAACATAATAAAGACCATATATGACAAGCCCACAAATAACATCATATTCAACAGTGAAAAGCTGAAAGCTTTTCCTCTAAGATCAGAAACAAGACAAAGACGACCACTAAAGTCCTAGCCAGGGCAATTATGCAAGGAAAAGAAATAAAAGGCATCCAAACTGGGAAGAAAGAAGTAAAACTGTTACTATTTGCAGATGACATGACACAATATATAGAAAACCCTAAAGACTCCATCGAAAAACTGTCAGAACTAATAAATGAATTGAGTAAATTTGCAGGATATAAAATCATTATACAGAAGTATGTCACATTTCTACACACTAATAACAAACTAACCAAAAGAGAAGTTAAGAAAACAATCCCATTTACAATTGTATCATAAAGAATAAAATAAGAATAAATTTAACCAAGGAAGTGAAAGACCTGTACACTGAAACTACAAGGCATTGATGAAATAAATTGAAGAAGACACAAAGATACCCCATGCTCATGTATTGGAAGAACTGATATTATTAAAATGTCCATACTCCCCAAACAATCTACAGATTCAATAAAACTCAATCAAAATTCCAGTGACATTTTTCACAGAAACAGAACAAACAATTCTAAAATTTGTATGGAACCACAAAAGGCCCTGAAAATCTTGAGAAAGAAGAAGAAAGCTGGAAAATGCATGCTCCCTGATTTCAAACTATATTACAAAGCTATAGTAATCAAAACAGTATGGTATTGGTATAAAGGGAGACACATATCAATGAAAAAGATAGAGAGCCCAGAAATAAACCCATTCATATATGGTCAATGAATTTACAACAAAGGAGCCAAGAGTATACAATAGATAAAGGACAGTCTCTTCAATAAATGGTGTTAGGAAAACTGGACAGCCACATACAAAAAATGAAACTGGACCAGTATCTTACACCATACACAAATTCAACTCAAAATGGATTAAAGACTTGAATGTAAGACCTGAAACCATAAAAACTCCTAGAATAAAACATAGGCAGTAAGCTCCTTAACATCAATCTTGTCAATGATTTTTTTTTCTTTTTGGGATTTGACACCAAAAGCAAAGGCAACTAAAGCAAAAATAAACAAGTAGAAGTACATCAAACTACATAGCTTCTGCACAGCAAAGGAAACCATCAATAGAGTGAAAAGGCAACCTAGTGAATAGGAGAAAATATTTGCAAATCATCTATCCAATAAGGGGAGGGGTTAATATCCAAAGCATGTAAAGAATTCATACAGCTCAAAAACAAACAAAAAAATTCCAATTAAAAAATAAGCAGAGGATCTGAAAAGGCATTGTCCAAAGACAATACACAATTGGCTAACAGGTACACAAAAAGATGCTCAACATCATTAGTCATCAAGAAATTGCAAATCAAAACCACAATGAGGTATCACCTTATACCTGTTAGAATGGCTATTATCAAAAGCGAAGAAATAATAAGTGTTAGCAAGGATAGGGAGAAAAGGGAAACTTTGTGCACTGCTTGTGGGAATGTAAATTTGTGTAGCCATTATGGAAAACAGCATGGAGTTTCCTCAAAAATTAAAAATAGAACTACCATATAATTCAGCAATTCCACTTCTGGGTATTTAGCCAAAGAAAATAAAAACGCTAACTTGAAAAGATATATGCAACCCTATGTTCATTGCAGCCTTATTTACAATAGCCGAACTATGGAAACAACCAAAATGTCCAGTGATGAATAAATGGATAAAGAAAATGTGAGGTATATATATATATAATGGAATATTATTCAGTCATAAAGAAGAATAAAATCTTGCCACTTGTGACAGCATGGATAGACCTTGAGGGTGTTATGCTAAGCAAAATAAGTCACACACAGAAAAACAAATACTGTATGATCTCACATATATGGAATAATGAAAACAAACAAAACAGACTCACAGATACAGGGAACAGTTTGGTGGTTGCTGGAAGTGGGGCGTGAGGAAGGTGGGCAAAAAGGCTGGAGGTAGTCAAAACATACAAACTTCCAGTTATAAAATAAATATTATAAATCATGTGGATGTAATGTAAAACACGGCAACTCTAGTTAAAAATACTGTACTGCATATTTGAAAGTTTCTAAGGGAATAAATCTTCAAAGTTCTTATCACAAGAAAAAAATTGTAACAATATATGATGGTGGATGTTAACTAGACTTATTGTGGTCGTAATTTTGCAACATATAGAAATATTGAATCATTATGTTGTCCACTTGAAACTAATATAATGTTGTATGTCAGTTATACCTCAGCTTAAGAAAAATAAAAAGTGCTACAAATAAATATAAATAAATAAATGTATACAATAACTGCCTTCAAACTGAGATGTTTAATATAAATGGTTAAAAAATGTAGATCTGTATAATGAAACCTACAAAACTCTGATGAAAACAATTAAACAAGTGGTAAAAAAAAAAGTACAGAGGCATATTATTTTCATGGATTGGAAGATTCAATATGGTAAAATATTAATTCTTCCCAAATTGATCTGTAGGTTTAAATGCAATTCCTATCAACTCCCAACAGGTTTTTTTTGGTCACAATAGACAAGCTTATTCTAAAATTTATATCAAAAGTTAAAGGAAGAAAGATGGCAGCAAAATGATGGTCTAGGAAGTTTCAAACTCTCGTTTCCCTACAGAAACATTCAAAACAAAAACTAATTAGAAGCTTCTAAACCAACTCTGTAAGAGCTCTGGAAAATCATCAAAGGTTTCCACAGCCAAGCAAATGCCCAATTGGAAAAAATCATCTCCAAAGAGATAGGAAAGTTTTGTGGCCATTTACCTACTCTTGTTCCACTCCTCCCAACATAACAGTGGTCTTAGTCTTGAGCCAGCAGCAGCCTGGTTTCCAGTTCTCCAATTCCAACTGGTTGGAGCAGAGTAGACCTTATTTACAAATTATTGTGTACCACTATTCCAACCTGTCAGGGGGAAAACCGAAAGCCTGAAAGCCTGAAGCAAAATGCTCTTGTCTGTTTTGCATAACACAGAACACAGAAAAATGGCAGGTGCTACTTGTAAAGCTACAAGGCAACTGTAAATGAACAGATGCCTGGGTCAAGAGATTCTGGGTGGAGAAATATAATAGACCATTTAAAGCCCAAGGTAGAAGCTGGAAGTGAGACTATTTGGGAAATTAGGACTTTCAAAGCAGCCTATATGCAGGGGAATTTAGAAAGCCACACGCAGGGCCAGGCATGACATGCTCAGAAAAGTCCTGAGAAGACCTCAAGCTCTCACCTCAGGCTCATCCCTAGGCTCAGAGCAAGCCTAGCTAAGTGGTGAACAAGGACCCCAGCACAGAGCCAATCTGCCGTAATTGGTGGTGGCTGTTCCCTCTTTTTACATGTTTTTATTTATTATTTCAGCTCCTAGACTTCAAGGAAATCTCCATCAGAAAAAAAGCTGGGGGGCTGGAGTCAACGTGGCAGAGTAGGAGGATGCAGAGTTGGCGTCTCCTCACAACTAGGACACCTACCAGGTGTTGGTGGGGGACCTCGGACACCTAAGAGGACTGGAGGAACCCCTGAGTGACCCAGTAGGACATGGGGGGAGGGAAGGGGAAGGAGAAGTGGAGGCCAGATGGGACTGGTGCCCCTGAGGGGCAGCTGGAGGAGGGGAGGGATTCCCATGCACAGAGGGGCCCATTCACAACGAGGGGAACAACAGGGACAGGGAGAGACCCTCAGGGGATTGGAGGACCAGAAGGAAATGCGGCCTGCATTTCCCCCCACCCAGTGGGCCTCGGGGAGCCTGCAGATCCCAGGCCTGATGCTCCACAAGACAAGGCCCCCTCTGGTCGCACTGAGCCTAGGCCCAGCACACCCCCCCCCCCCACCCAGGGCCTTTTCCTTTCCCATGTTAGGGAAGTTTTCAACTATAATCTCTGCAATATTTTCTCAGACCCTTTCCTTTTCTCTTCTTCTTCTGGGACCAGTATAATTAGAATGTTGGTACGTTTCATGTTGTCCCAGATGTCTCTGAGATTGTCTTCAATTCTTTTCATCCTTTTTTCTTTATTCTGCTCCTCAGGAGTTATTTCCACCATTTTGTCTTCCAGATCACTTATTCGTTCTTCTGCCTCAGTTATTCTGTTACTGATTCCTTCTAGTGTATTTTTCACTTCAGTTATTGTGTTGTTCATCTCTGTTTGTTTGTTCTTTAGTTCTTCTAGATCTTTGTTGAACATTTCTTGTATCTTCTCAATCCATACCTCTAGTCTATTTCCACGATTCTGGATCATCTTTACTATCATTACTCTGAATTCTTTTTCAGGTAGATTGCCTATTTCCTCTTCATTTATTTGGTCTTGTAAATTTTTACCTTGCTCCATCATCTGTGACATATTTTGTTGCTGTCACTTTTTTTTTTTTTTTAATGAGTGGGATTTTGTTCCTCTGTTATTGATTGTTTGGCCTGAGGCTTCCAACACTGGAGTTTGCAAGCTGTTGGGTAGAGCTGGGTCTTGGTGCTGAGATGAGGACCTCTGGGAGACCGCACTCTGATGAATATTCCACGGGGTCTGAGCTTCTCTGTTAGTCCAGTGGTTTGGACTCAGAGCTCCCACTGCAGGAGCTTTGGCCTGACCCCAGGCTCGTGAACAAAGATCCCACCTTTGTGGTTCTTTTGTGAATAAGGACACTCCAAACCTAAAAGGTCATTATTTTCTGCTGGGTTCTGCCTCCACTGGGTTCCACCTCTGCTGGGTTCTGCTGGAGCAAACTATCTTTTAATAGTTTTGGTGAATTTAGCATATGACTTCAATTCCTCTCCATTCCCCAAACACAGACTCACTCCCTCTGCTCATCTCTAGAGAAGTCTGCAGACCTTTTGTGCTGCCCATCATGTCTGGCCCCACCCCCTGTCCCTTTGGACTCACCACACCACACATGGGCCCATGCTCCAGGAACCTAGGGTGGCCTGCTCTCGGCTCCTTTTGTTTTAACTTGCATCAGATGTCAGAGGATGGTGCTTTTGGTTGCCTTACAACTCTCTTGGGGGGTGCTTCCTTGCCTAATTTCATTTAATCTTTACAATAAGCCCACAAGTTTAGAAATCACTTGATTGCAAGTGACCACAATCTCATGCACACTATCTGAAGCCAAAAGCAGAGGGGTTTCCTAGGAGACAAAGTGACAGAGCTAGCCTCCCCATGCTTGGAGTAGCAGAATGATGTCTCAGACCTAAAGGTACCCTCTCTGTACCTTCAGAGCTGCCTGAAGCACCATCTCTACTTCTCAGAGCAGCTGTCACATCCTCCTGGTTCCACGTGTTCCCTTTACTTGCTCATGACCCCAGCAGGACAGTCCCTAAAATGCAGCCTTCACTCCAGGAGTTCCCTAACCTTCTGGTTCTGACCATCTCGGTCCTGGTATCTCTGGTTCTTGATTTTGGTGTCTCTAATGTGTTCAGCCCAAATAAGGTCACACTTCCTCTGAATACATGTGCCCTGATCAAGTCATCTGTGTCTGGAGTAGAGGGAGAAGTGTTTCATGTTAAGAATAGGGAATGTGTTAGTGACAGCTGAATTTTCTAAGGAATGAGAAGCACCAAGAGGTAAGTGTGTAGGAGGAAAATATAAGTTCTGTTCAGCCAGTGAGGTAGATAGTGCATTTATTCTTAGTTTATAGGTACAGAAACAGACTTAGAAGGTTCAGTAGCCAACCCAAAGCCACTACACAATGGCTTAGCCTTCATAGAGACCAAGAATGTATGTGTATACGTGTGATTTAGGGAAATGGAGATTTAGGTGTGTTTAGTGTACAATACGTATATATGATATATATCTATATATGTATTCTATCTCTAAGGCTTTCTTTGGTCTACCTGGATATGCAGATAGGCAGAAGGGCTCAGGGGCTGCAGAGAACTGAGTGCTGCATGCAAGTACAGGGAGAGAATTTCATGGATATGTTTCTTCTTGAAGGGAAAGTATGTTCAATGCATTTGACATTGGCCGATTGCATGTGGTTCTAGAAAGGAAAACAGGCTGGACAGCATAGTGACTATGAGCCTGGGTTGGAAGCCTGATACTGCCCTGGGCCAGCTCTGTGACTTCAGAAAAAAATACCTAATGTCTGTGTGTGCATCTGTTTCCTCAAGTGAGCATGAGTAACATAATGCCTAGACCACAAAGACTGTTAATGCAGACTAAACAAAGTAATATTTGCAAAGTACTTAGAACCTTGCCCAGCACATAGTAAGCACCATAAGTGTATGCTGAAGAAAACCAGAGCAAAAGATATCTTTCCTTCTCTCTTTCTCTCAGGAGAGATTCATCTTCTCTTTCTGTCTCATTTAATGTTTGAAGTTCATCCTACAATCTTACAAATAACTTTTTAACCTGACTCCCTCTTCCTAGTCACAATAACCCTTTGATTTAACATTCTTACTGGGAACTATAATAGAAAACGTTTTTGCATTGGGATAGGTATATTATTTTTCGTGTACTACCTCTTTATTACATTTTGTTTCTATTATTCAGAAGTCAACATGAGTAGACTGAGAAAGAAAGTTCTTGTCTACTATCCAAAAGTAGCTTAGAACTGAATTATGTTCCATGTCTAGTTAACATCTCAATAACTCAATAACCTTATTAAGCCAATCTTTTGTTTTTTTTGTTTTGTTTTGTTTTGTTTTTAAACATCTTTATTGGAGTATAATTGTTTTCATTGTTGTGTTAGTTGCTGTTGTATAACAAAAAGAATCAGCTATACTTATACATATATCCCCATATATCCTCCCTCTTGTGTCTCCTTCCCACCCTTCCTATCCCACCCCTCTATGTGGTCACAAAGCACGGAGCTGATCTCCCTGTGCTATGTAGCTGTTTCCCACTAGCTATCTATTTTACGTTTCGTAGTGTATATAAGTCCATGCCACGCTCTCACTTCGTCCCAGCTTACCCTTCCCACTCCCCGTGTCCTCAAGTCCATTCTCTACGTCTGCATCTTTATTCCTGTCCTGCTCCTAGGTTGTTCAGAACCATTTTTTTAAAAAATTAGATTCCATATATATGTGTTAGCATACAGTATTTGTTTTTCTCCTTCTGACTTACTTCACTCTGTATGACAGACTCTAGGTCCATACACCTCACTATAAATAACTCAATTTCATTTCTTTTTATGGCTGAATAATATTCCATTGTATATATGTGCCACATCTTCTTTATCCATTCATCTGTCGATGGACACTTAGGATGCTTCCATGTCCTGGCTATTGTAAATAGAGCTGCAGTGAACACTGTGGTACATGAATCTTTTTGAATTATGGTTTTCTCAGGGTATATGCCCAGGAGTGGGATTGCTGAGTCGTATGGTAGTTCTATTTTTAGTTTTTTTTTTTTTAACATCTTTATCGGCGTATAATTGCTTTACAATGGTGTGTTAGTTTCTGCTTTACAACAAAGTGAATCAGTTATACATAAACATATGTTCCCATATCTCTTCCCTCTTGTGTCTCCCTCCCTCCCACCCTCCCTATCCCACCCCTCTAGATGGTCACAAACCACCTAGCTGATCTCCCTGTGCTCTGTGGCTACTTCCCACTAGCTATCTGTTTTACGTTTGGTAGTGTATATATGTCCATGCCACTCTCTCACTTTGTCACAGCTTACCCTTCCCCCTCCCCATATCCTCATGTCCGTGCTCTAGTAGGTCTGTGTCTTTATTCCCGTCTTAACCCTAGGTTCTTCATGACCTTTTTTTTTTTTTTCTTAGATTCCATATATATGTGTTAGCATACGGTACTTGTTTTTCTCTTTCTGACTTACTTCACTCTGTATGACAGACTCTAGGTCCATCCACCTCACCACAAATAACTCAATTTCGTTTCTTTTTATGGCTGAGTAATATTCCATTGTGTATATGTACCACATCTTCTTTGTCCATTCATCTGTTGATGGACACTTAGGTTGCTTCCATGTCCTGGCTATTGTAAATAGAGCTGCAATGAACATTTTGGTACATGACCCTTTTTGAATTGTGGTTTTCTCAGGGTATATGCCCAGTAGTGGGATTGCTGGGTCGTATGGTAGTTCTATTTGTAGTTTTTTAAGGAACCTCCATACTGTTCTCCATAGTGGTGTATCAATTTATATTCCCACCAACAGTGCAAGAGGGTTCCCTTTTCTCCACACCCCCTCCAGCATTTATTGTTTCTAGATTTTTTGATGATGGCCATTCTGACTGGTGCGAAATGATATCTCATTGTAGTTTTGATATGCATTTCTCTAATGATTAATGATGTTGAGCATTCTTTCATGTGTCTGTTGGCAATCTGTATATCTTCTTTGGAGAAATGTCTATTTAGGTCTTCTGCCCATTTTTGGATTGGGTTGTTTGTTTTTTTGTTATTGAGCTGCATGAGCTGCTTGTAAATTTTGGAGATTAATCCTTTGTCAGTTGCTTCATTTGCAAATATTTTCTCCCATTCTGAGGGTTGTCTTTTGGTCTTGTTTATGGTTTCCTTTGCTGTGCAAAAGCTTTTAACTTTCATTAGGTCCCATTTGTTTATTTGTGTTTTTATTTCCATTTCGCTAGGGGCTGGGTCAAAAAGGATCTTGTTGTGATTTATGTCATAGAGTGTTCTGCCTATGTTTTCCTCTAAGAGTTTGATAGTGTCTGGCCTTATATTTAGGTCTTTAATCCATTTTGAGTTTATTTTTGTGTATGGTGTTAGGGAGTGTTGGAATTTCATACTTTTACATGTACCTGTCCAGTTTTCCCAGCACCACTTATTGAAGAGGCTGTCTTTTCTCCACTGTATATGCTTGCCACCTTTATCAAAGATAAGGTGACCATATGTGCATGGGTTTATCTCTGGGCTTTCTATCCTGTTCCATTGATCTATGTTTCTGTTTTTGTGCCAGTACCATACTGTCTTGATTACTGTAGCTTTGTAGTATAGTCTGAAGTCAGGGAGCCTGATTCCTCCAGCTCCGTTTTTCGTTCTCAAGATTGCTTTGGCTATTCGGGGTCTTTTGTGTTTCCATACAAATTGTGAAATTTTTTGTTCTAGTTCTGTGAAAAATGCCAGTGGTAGTTTGATAGGGATTGCATTGAATCTGTAGATTGCTTTGGGTAGTAGAGTCATTTTCACAATGTTGATTCTTCCAATCCAAGAACATGGTATATCTCTCCATCTATTTGTATCATCTTTTTTTTTTTTAAACATCTTTATTGAAGTATAATTGCCTTACAATGGTGTGTTAGCTTCTGCTTTATAACAAAGTGAATCAGTTATACATATACAATATGTTCCCATTTCTCTTCCCTCTTGCATCTCCCTCCCTCCCACCCTCCCTATCCCACCCCTCTAGGTGGTCACAAAGCACCGAGCTGATCTCCCTGTGCTATGCGGCTGCTTCCCACTAGCTATCTATTTTACATTTGGTAGTGTATATATGTCCATGACACTCTCTTACCCTGTCACATCTCACCCCACCCCCTCCCCATATCCTCAAGTCCATTCTCTAATAGGTCTGTGTCTTTATTCCCGTCTTGCCACTAGGTTCTTCATGGACTTTTTTTTTTTTTTTCCTTAGATTCCTTATATATGTGTTAGCATACTGTATTTGTTTTTCTCTTTCTGACTTACTTCACTCTGTATGACAGACTCTAACTCCATCCACCTCATTACAAATACCTCCATTTCATTTCTTTTTATAGCTGAGTAATATTCCATTGTATATATGTGCCACATCTTCTTTATCCATTCATCTGTCGATGGACATTTAGGTTGCTTCCATGTCCTGGCTATTGTAAATAGAGCTGCAATGAACATTGTGGTACATGACACTTTTTGACCTATGGTTTTCTCAGGGTATATGCCCAGTAGTGGGATTGCTGGGTCGTATGGTAGTTCTATTTGTAGTTTTTTAAGGAACCTCCATACTGTTCTCCATAGTGGCTGTATCAATTTACATTCCCACCAACAGTGCAAGAGTGTTCCCTTTCCTCCACACCCTCTCCAGCATTTATTGTTTCTAGATTTTTTGATGATGGCCATTCTGACCGGTGTGAGATGATATCTCATTGTAGTTTTGATTTGCATTTCTCTAATGATTAATGATGTTGAGCATTCTTTCATGTGTCTGTAGGCCATCTGTATATCTTCTTTGGAGAAATGTCTGTTTAGGTCTTCTGCCCATTTTTGGATTGGATTGTTCGTTTTTTTGTTATTGAGCTGCATGAGCTGCTTGTAAATCTTGGAGATTAATCCTTTGTCAGTTGCTTCATTTGCAAATATTTTCTCCCATTCTGAGGGTTGTCTTTTGGTCTTGTTTATGGTTTCCTTTGCTGTGCAAAAGCTTTTAAGTTTCATTAGGTCCCATTTGTTTATTTGTGTTCTTATTTCCATTTCTCTGGGAGCTGGGTCAAAAAGAATCTTGCTGTGATGTATGTCATAGAGTGTTCTGCCTATGTTTTCCTCTAAGAGTTTGATAGTGTCTGCCCTTACACTTAGGTCTTTAATCCATTTTGAGTTTATTTTTGTGCATGGTGTCAGGGAGTGTTCTAATTTCATACTTTTACATGTACCTGTCCAATTTTCCCAGCACCACTTATTGAAGAGGCTGTCTTTTCTCCACTGTATATGCTTGCCTCCTTTATCAAAGATAAGGTGACCATATGTGTGTGGGTTTATCTCTGGGCTTTCTATCCTGTTCCATTGATCTATATTTCTGTTTTTGTGCCAGTACCAAACTGTCTTGATTACTGAAGCTTTGTAATATAGTCTGAAGTCAGGGAGCCTGATTCCCCCAGCTCCATTTCTCGTTCTCAAGATTGCTTTGGCTATTCGGGGTCTTTTGTGTTTCCATACAAATTGTATAATTTTTTGTTCTAGTTCTGTGAAAAATGCCACTGGTAGTTTGATAAGGATTGCATTGAATCTGTAGATTGCTTTGGGTAGTAGAGTCATTTTCACAATGTTGATTCTTCCAATCCAGGAACATGGTATATCTTTCCATCTATTTGTATCATCTTTAATTTCTTTCATCAGTGCCTTATAATTTTCTGCATACAGGTCTTTTGTCTCCTTAGGTAGGTTTATTCCTAGATATTTTATTCTTTTTGTTGCAGTGGTAAACGGGAGTGTTTTCTTAATTTCACTTTCAGATTTTTCATCATTAGTATATAGAAATGCAAGAGATTTCTGTGCATTAATTTTGTATCCTGCTACTTTACCAAATTCATTGATTAGCTCTAGGAGTTTTCTGGTAGCATCTTTAGGATTCTCTATGTATAGTATCATGTCATCTGCAAATAGTGACAGCTTTACTTCTTCTTTTCCGATTTGGATTCCTTTTATTTCTTTGTCTTCTCTGATTGCTGTGGCTAACACTTCCAAAACTATGTTGAATAATAGTGGTGAGAGTGGGCAACCTTGTCTTGTTCCTGATCTTAGTGGAAATGGTTTCAGTTTTTCACCATTGAGGACAATGTTGGCTGTGGGTTTGTCATATATGGCCTTTATTATGTTGAGGAAAGTTCCCTCTATGGCTACTTTCTGCAGGGCTTTTATCATAAATGGGTGTTGAATTTTGTCGAAAGCTTTCTCTGCATCTATTGAGATGATCATATGGTTTTTCTCCTTCAATTTGTTAATATGGTGTATCACATTGATTGATTTGCGTATATTGAAGAATCCTTGCATTCCTGGATAAACCCCACTTGATCATGGTGTATGATCCTTTTAATGTGCTGTTGGATTCTGTTTGCGAGTATTTTGTTGAGGATTTTTGCATCTATGTTCATCAGTGATATTGGCCTGTAGTTTTCTTTCTTTGTGACATCTTTGTCTGGTTTTGGTATCAGGGTGATGGTGGCCTCGTAGAATGAGTTTGGGAGTGTTCCTCCCTCTGCAATATTTTGGAAGAGTTTGAGAAGGATAGGTGTTAGCTCTTCTCTAAATGTTTGATAGAATTCACCTGTGAAGCCATCTGGTCCTGGGCTTTTGTTTGTTGGAAGGTTTTTAATCACAGTTTCAATTTCAGTGCTTGTGATTGGTCTGTTCATATTTTCTATTTCTTCCTGATTCAGTCTCGGCAGGTTGTGCATTTCTAAGAATTTGTCCATTTCTTCCAGGTTGTCCATTTTATTGGCATAGAGTTCCTTGTAGTAATCTGTCATGATCCTTTGTATTTCTGCAGTGTCAGTGGTTACTTCTTCTGTTTCATTTCTAATTCTATTGATTTGAGTCTTCTCCCTTTTTCTCTTGATGCGTCTGGCTAATGGTTTATCAATTTTGTTTATCTTCTCAAAGAACCAGCTTTTTGTTTTATTGATCTTTGCTATCATTTCCTTCATTTCTTTTTCATTTATTTCTGATCTGATCTTTATGATTTCTTTCCTTCTGCTAACTTGGGGGTTTTTTTTGTTCTTCTTTCTCTAATTGCTTTAGGTGCAAAGTTAGGTTGTTCATTTGAGATGTTTCCTGTTTCTTAAGGTAGGACTGTATTGCTGTAAACTTCCCATTAGGACTGCTTTTGCTGCATCCCATAGGTTTTGGGTCGTCGTGTCTCCATTGTCATTTGTTTCTAGGTATTTTTTGATTTCCTCTTTGATTTCTTCAGTGATCACTTCATTATTAAGTAGTGTATTGTTTATCCTCCATTTGTTTGTATTTTTTACAGATCTTTTCCTGTAATTGATATCTCGTCTCATAGCGTTGTGGTCAGAAAAGATACTTGATACGATTTCAATTTTCTTAAATTTACCAAGGCTTGATTTGTGACCCAAGATATGATCTATCCTGGAGAATGTTCCATGAGCACTTGAGAAAAATGTGTATTTTGTTGTTTTTGGATGGAATGTCCTATAAATATCAATTAAGTCCATCTTGTTTAATGTATGATTTAAAGCTTGTGTTTCCTTATTTATTTTCATTTTGGATGACCTTTCCATTGGTGAAAGTGGGGTGTTAAAGTCCCCTACTATGATTTTGTTACTGTCGATTTCCCCTTTTATGGCTGTTAGTATTTGCCTTATGTATTGAGGTGCTCCTATGTTGGGTGCATAAATATTTACAATTATTATATCTTCTTCTTGGATCAATCCCTTGATCATTATGTAGTGTCCTTCTTTGTCTCTTGTAATAATCTTTATTTTAATGTTTATTTTGTCTGATATGAGTATTGCTACTCCAGCTTTCTTCTGATTTCCATTTGCATGGAATATCTTTTTGCATCCCCTGACTTTCAGTCCGTATGTGTCCCTAGGTCTGAAGTGGGTCTCTTGTAGACAACATATATACGGGTTTTGTTTTTGTATCCATTCAGCCAGTCTGTGTCTTTTGGTGGGAGCATTTAATCCATTTACATTTAAGGTAATTATCGATATGTATGTTCCTATTCCCATTTTCTTAATTGTTTTGGGTTTGTTATTGTAGGTGTTTTCCTTCTCTTGTGTTCCTTGCCTAGAGAAGTTCCTTTAGCATTTGTTGTAAAGCTGGTTTGGTGGTGCTGAACTCTCTCAGCTTTTGCTTGTCTGTAAAGGTTTTAATTTCTCCATCAAATCTGAAGGAGATACTTGCTGGGTAATCTTGGTTGTAGGTTTTTCTCCTTCATCACTTTAAATATGTCCTGCCACTCCCTTCTGGCTTGCAGAGTTTCTGCTGAAAAATCAGCTGTTAACCTTATGGGGATTCCCTTGTGTGTTATTTGTTGTTTTTCCCTTGCTGCTTTTAATATGTTTTCTTTGTATTTAATTTTTGATAGTTTGATTAATATGTGTCTTGGTGTGTTTCTCCTTGGATTTACCCTGTTTGGGACTCTCTGTGCTTCCTGGACGTGATTAACTATTTCCTTTCCCATATTAGGGAAGTTTTCAAATATAATCTCTTCAAATATTTTCTCAGTGCCTTTCTTTTTCTCTTCTTCTTCTGGGACCCCTGTAATTCAAATGTTGGTGCGTTTAATGTTGTTCCAGAGGTCTCTGAGACTGTTCTCAGTTCTTTTCATTCTTTTTTCTTTATTCTGCTCTGCAGTAGTTATTTCCACTATTTTATCTTCCAGGTCACTTATTTCTTCTTCTGCCTCAGCTATTCTGCTATTGATCCCTTCTAGAGTATTTTTAATTTCATTTATTGTGTTGTTCATCATTGCTTGTTTCCTCTTTAGTCCTTCTAGGTCCTTGTTAAATGTTTCTTACATTTTCTGTGTTCTATTTCCAAGATTTTGGATCATCTTTACTATCATTATTCTGAATTCTTTTTCAGGTAGCCTGCCTATGTCCTCTTCATTTGTTAGGTCTGGTGTGTTTTTACCTTGCTCCTCCATCTGCTGTGTCTTTTTCTGTCTTTTCATTTTGCTGATCTTACTGTGTTTGGGGTCTCCTTTTCACAGGTTGCAGGTTCCTAGTTCCCATTGTTTTTGGTGTCTGTCCCCAGTGGCTAAGGTTGATTCAGTGGGTTGTGTAGGTTTCCTGGTGGAGGGGAGTAGTGCCTGTGTTCTGGTGGATGAGGCTGGATCTTGTCTTTCTGGTGGGCAGGTCCACATCTGGTGGTGTTTTGGGGTGTCTGTGGCCTTATTATGGTTTTAGACAGCCTCTCTGCTAATGGATGGGGCTGTGTTCCTGTCTTGCTAGTATTTTGGCATAGGGTGTCCAGCACTGTAGCTTGCTGGTCGTTGAGTGAAGCTGGGTCTTGGTGTTGAGATGGAGATCTCTGGGAGATTTTCGTCGTTTGTTATTACGTAGAGCTGGAAGGTCTCTTGTGGACCAGTGTCCTGAAGTTGGCTTTCCCACCTCAGTAGCACAGCCCTGACACCTGGCTGGAGCACCAAGAGCCTGTCCTCCACATGGCTCAGAATAAAAGGGAGAAAAAATAGAAAGAAAGAAAGAAAGAAAGAAAGAAAGAGGGTAAAATAAAATAAAGTAAGATAAAATAAAATAAAGTTATTAAAATAAAAAATATTATTAAAAAAAATTTTTTTAAGTAAAAAAAAAAAAAAAACAACAACAAAAAAAACCAAAACGGATGGACAGAACCCTAGGACAAATGGTTAAAGCAAAGCTATACAGACAAAATCTAACACGGAAGCATACACATACACACTCACAAAAAGAGGAAAAGGGGAGAAAATAATCTATCTTGCTCCCAAAGTCCACCACCTCAATTTGGGATGATTCGTTGTCTATTCAGGTATTCCACAGATGCAGGGTACATCAAGTTGACTGTGGAGATTTCATCCGCTTCTCCTGAGGCTGCTGGGAGAAATTTCCCTTTCTCTTCTTTGTTCGCACAGCTCCTGGGATTCAGCTTTGGATTTGGACCCGCCTCTGTGTGTAGTTCGCCTGAGGACGTCTGTTCTTCGCTCAGACTGGACAGGGTTAAAGGAGCAGCTGATTTGGTGTCTCTGGCTCACTCAGGCCCGGGGGGAGGGAGGGGTACAGATGCGGGCGAACCTGCGGCGGCAGAGGCTGGCGTGACGTTGCTCCAGCCTGAGGCGTGCCGTGCGTTCTCCCGGGGAAGTTGTCGCTGGATCACGGGACCCTGGCAGTGGCGGGCTGCACAGGCTCCCGGGAGGGGAGGTGGGGATAGTGACCTGTGCTCACACACAGGCTTCTTGGTAGCAGCAGCAGCAGCCTTGGCGTCTCATGCCCGTCTCTGGGGTCCGCGCTGATAGCCGCGGCTCACGCCCGTCTCTGGAGCTCCTTTAAGCAGCGCTCTTAATCCCCTCTCCTCACGCATCAGGAAACAAAGGGGCAAGTAAAAGTCTCTTGTCTCTTCGGCATATCCAGACTTTTCCCGGACTCCCTCCTGGCTACCTGTGGTGCGCTAACCCCTTCAGGCTGTGTTCACGCTGCCAACCCCAGTCCTCTCCCTGGGATCCGACCGAAGCCCGAGCCTCAGCTCCCAGCCCCCGCCCGCCCCGGCGGGTGAGCAGACAAGCCTCTCAGGCTGGTGAGTGCTGGTCGGCACCAATCCTCTGTGCGGGAATCTCTCCACTTTGCCCTCCGCACCCCTGTTGCTGTGCTCTCCTCCGTGGCTCTGAAGCTTCCCCCCTCCGCCACCCGCAGTCTCCGCCTGCGAAGGGGCTTCTAGTGTGTGGAAACCTTTCCTCCTTCACAGCTCCCTCCCACTGGTGCAGGTCCCGTCCCTATTCTTTTGTCTCTGTTTTTTCTTTTTTTCTTTTGCCCTACCCAGGTACGTGGGGAGTTTCTTGCCTTTGGGGAGGTCTGAAGTCTTCTGCCAGCGTTCAGTGGGTGTTCTATAGGAGCAGTTCCACGTGTAGATGTATTTCTGATGTATCTGTGGGGAGGAAGGTGATCTCAGCATCTTACTCTTCCGCCATCTTCTCAAAAATCTCCAATCTTTTGTTGATGGGCACTTGAGTTGCTTCTATGTCTTGGTTATTGTAAATACTGCTGCCATGAACATTGGGGTGCATGTGTCTTTTTGAATTAGAATTTTCATTTTTTCTGGATATATACCTAGGAGTTGAATTGCTGGATCGTTTGTAGTTCTATTTTTAGTTTTTAAGGAAACTCCACTCTTTTCTATAGTGGCTGCACCAATTTACATTCCCATCTACAGTGTACAATTCCCTTTTCTCCCCACCCTCTCTAGCATTTATTATTTATAGACTCTTTGATGATATCCATTATCTTTGGCCACTTCTTAAAAAGGCATCAGGTACTATATCCTTATGCTTCTTGGAGTAATGAGATTTCTCAGCCAATTTCCTGCACATAGGTGGTTGGGGCACAAGGATTGTTTTATGTCTCAAAATAAATGCTTTTTTATGTTTTTAGCGCAGGTTGATGACCTCTTTTAATAATATGACTCTGACAAAAACCTTACTCAATTTAACTTTCTTTCCAACTTGATTCCAGTCAGCTCCATGTGTCAACAGACATGCCCGTGGTAACTAGAAATAAATTTCCTCCCATACACTTAGCTTTCTCTCATCTTATGTCATTCAGAATATAATCAGGAGACAAAACCACACCATTAATTTAAACATATATATATATGTTGTTATGTAAGAAAAAGAGAGTTAAATACTGAAAGGGTAAAAGAGTGCTAGAACAACGAGTGTGGTGCACAAAAATAGGACTGTGCTGTAGTGATCAGATGGTGTCCTCCCCAGAGCATCTTACTTTCAATGAACTTATTCAGACAAATAATTGGTTATGGTTGCAGTGCTTTCTTTTTGTGTTGGCTGAGGTAAACTGGCCAGATCATGCCCACACAAGTTATATTTAAAGGATGGAAATTAATTGGAATTGCGTACAGAAGACTTTAATTATTCCAGGAAGTAAAAAGCACTGTATTTGGGTATTTAAACATATTCACTCTTGATAGTTTTTTGTTCTGTTTATTGGAAAGAAATATTGGTGATATTTCTAGAATAATGGCATGAGGAGCTTATCAAATCCTCTTCCTGAAAAGCAATGATAAAACTGGACAAAATTATCAAAAGCAACAATTCCAGGACTCTAAAAACTGACTATGGTATCAGTAAATTGAGAAGTGCTTATTGAAGTAAAACAAAAATAACAAAAAAAACCCTAGTAAACCTTGAGCAATAACAGTGGGAGTCTGTGGCATTATTGCCTGTGTCAGTTCTTACCACCACCCCCTTCCCTGGTTCCATGAGCAACAGTAGTTCTGCCAGGGTGGGGCAAGCTGTGAAAATCAGAAGTTTACTGCTGAAGAGGTCTGACTTGATTTGGAACAGAACTCTAGATACCCAATACCTTTGGTCATTGTCAGAAAGCAATTTTGGTGGAAACCAATGAGGAATGGCAACATTGCAGGTAGTATGAAGTCATGATGTTAGTTGAGGTTAACAGCAGACTGGCAGACTAACCAAAAATTTAACAGAAAAATCCCCAAAATGAGACCACTAGAGTGGGCCATAATAAACTCCCACATGTCCTTGGTGGTCTGGATGTGTGAACACATGTGTAAGGCTGCATACATGCTGGGAAAAAATTGGAGACAACCTTAGCTATCTACACATTCCTGGCTGAATGTAAGCTTATGTGCAGGCATGGGAGAGACAGGGTGGTGTCCAATAGAAAATAAAAGCTAGAAAGACTAGCAAAAGCTAGCAAACTTGAATTCTGAATACATTCTGCAACCCACATACAGATACATTGGGAAAGGATGGAAACCTTACTGATGGAAAGTGTTTTAGTGTAAACGTTTTCAGTTGACTGCTAAGCTATGCTGACACAGGGTTAACCCCTAAAAAGATAGGGTTACCTAAAAATAAGAATTTTAAAAATTAAAAATCTGAACAGAGACATCAGCAGGGAGACAGATATCATATAATTAATTTAGGTATATTTTTGAAAAGAAGAAACAGCCACAAATCTGAGAGGTAGGAGGAGGCATATCAGAATACAGAATTGCTGTAATATTTTTTCTAAAATGCTTAATTTTCAACAAAAAACATTAGGAGACAAGAAATTGAAACCCATAAAATAGAAACTGCATGGGCTCTAGATATTGGATTTAGCAGACGAAAACTTGAAAACATCTATTATAAATATGTCTAAAAAAAAGAGAAGGGAACCATGTTTAAAGAATTTAAGAAAAGTATGATGGTAATGACCCACTGAATAGAAAATATTAATAAAAGGATAGCAATTATTTTAAAAAAGAACCAAGTAGAAAGTCTGTAGTTGAAGGTTTCAAAAATGAAAATTTTTAAATTCACTAATTTCAACAGAAGATTCAAGATGACAGAAGGAAGAATAAATGAACTTAAAGATAGATTAATAGGAATTATCCAATCTAAAAATAGAAAGAGAAATAAATGAAGAAAAATGAACAGACTCTCAGAAAGTCATCAGACATATTAATATATGCATAATGGGAATCCCAGAAGGAAAGCAGAGGAAGAAATGGGTAAAAAAAATTTTAAGAAACAATAGCCAAAATTTTTTCAAATTTGATGAAAAATAATAATATAATAAAACCACAATGAGGCATCACCTCACACTGGTCAGAATGGCCATCATCAAAAAATCTACAAACAATAAATGCTGGAGAGGGTGTGGAGAAAAGGGAACCCTCTTGCACTGTTGGTGGGAATGTAAATTGATACAGCCACTATGGAAAACAGTATGGAGATTCCTTAAAAAACTAAAAATAGAACTACCACATGACCCAGCATTCCCACTACTGGGCACATACCCTAAGAAAACTGTAATTCAAAAAGAGACATGTACCACAATGTTCATTGTAGCACTATTTACAATAGCCAGGACATGGAAGCAACCTAATTGTCCATCGACAGGTGAATGCATAAAGAAGATGTGGCACATATACACAATGGAATATTACTCAGCTATAGAAAAGAAATGAAATTGAGTTATTTCTGAGAGGTGAACGGACCTAGAGTCTATCATACAGAGTGAAGTAAGTCAGAAAGAGAAAAACAAACATTGTATGCTAACACATATATATGGAATCCAAAAAAAAAAAAATGGTTCTGATGAACTTACGAGCAGGACAGGAATAATGACACAGACATAGAGAATGGACTTGAGGACATGGGGTGGGAAGGGTACACTGGGATGAAGTGAGAGAGTAGCACGGACATATATACACTACCAAATGTAAAATAGATAGCTAGTGGGAAGCAGCTGCATAGCACAGGGAGATCAGCTAGGTGCTTTGTGACCACCTAGAGGGGTGAGATAGGGAGAGTGAGAAGGAGGCACAAGAGGGAGGGGATATGGGGATATATGTATACATATAGCTGATTCAGTTTTTTATATAGCAGAAACTAACAAAACATTGTAAAGCAATTATACTCCAATAAAGATGTTAAAAAATTTAATCTAAAATTCAAGAGACCCAACATACACCAAGTAGGATCAAAGAAATCTGTATCTGGACATATCAAATCAAAGATAAAGACCAAGAGAGAATCTTGAAAGCAGCAGGAGAAAAAAGACTTATCTTACATAAAGGAACAACATTCCAATTAATAACTGGCTTCTCATTAGAAAAAAAAAAAAAATGGAGGACAGTTAGATAAAATACTCAAAGTGCTAAAAGGAAAAATCTGTCAACCAAGAATTCCATACCCAGTCAAACTATCCTTCAAAATGAAGTTGAAATAAGGGTATTTTCAGATTAACAAAGACTGAGATAATTCATTGCTAGCAATCTTGCCTTATAAGAAATACTAAAGAAAGTCTTTCCATATGAAAGAAAAGGATATAGGATGTTAAATCAAATTTACAGGAGGAAATAAAGAGCAAGGAAATGGTAAATATAAGGGTAACTGTAAAAGACTGCATAAATATATTTCCCTATCCTCTACTAACTGAATTAAAAAGGTTAAAGAATGTGTAAAGTTTAAATTAAAATATTGTATTGATGATATATCATAGAGATGTAATAAAAATGACAATAACAGCACAAAGGAGGGAAAGTTAATGGAACTATATTGGATGAGTTTCTCTATTACCAAACTTAATAATCTAAAGTAGATTCGGGTAAATTAAGATGCACAGTGTAATGATTATAGCAACTATGATGGTTAATCTTTGTGTCAATTTTACTGCACTACAGGGTGCCCAGATTAAACATTATTTCTGGGTGTGTCTGTGAGGGTGTTTCTGGATGAACTCAGCATTTGAATCGGTGGACTCAGTAGACTGCCCTCCCCAGAGTGGGTGAGCATCATCCAACCTGTTGAGGGCCTGAATAGAACAAAAGGCAGAAGAAGGAAGAATTTGCCTTTTTTTCTTTCTTATTTGCCTGGTTGAGTTGGGACATTGGTCTTCTTCTGCCCCTAGACTGGGATTTACACCATTGCCTCCCCTGGTTCTTAGACCTTCAGACTCAGGCTGAAATTATACCACCGGTTTTCCTGGGTCTCCAGCTTGCAGATGGCAGATCATGGGACTTCTCAGTCTCCATAATCATGTGAGTCAACCCCTCATAATAAAAATCAATCTCTCTCTCTCCCTCTTCTCTCCCTCTCTCCTGATTCCTATTGGTTCGGTTTCTCTGGAGAACCCCAACTAATACAGCAACCACTATGTAAGTAACTAAAAATACAGCTACAAAATCAACAAAGGAATTAGTAGGGCACAATAAAAAAATGTATATAGTGGAAAAGAAAGAAGTAGAGAAGTGAAAGTGTTACCGACCAGGGTTCTTGCCCTCCTTAATCAATAGAAAATGATAAGAGGCCAGACAAGAAATTCAAGCAAGGCTTTATTGGAGCCCCTGCTGCAGCAAGGGGGGAGCCAGAACAAACAACAGTTTCCCTTGTTAACCTGCTCCCTGAGGGGGGGGCAAGCTGGTTCCTTATATGGGGGTGAGGGTAAGGGTGTATCCAGGGGTTGGGCCAGAGGGGTGGCTTAGGTGGTTTGCCCACCCCTTTGTGATGTTGTGTGCAGGGGGCATGCACAGTACCCTGTTTTTGCTCCCAACCCCCTGTTTTTTCTCCTGGCTCTTCAGAAGTGGCATTTGGGCTTTTTTTGGTCTTTTTGTATTTTTTGTCCATAATTTGTCCCAACTGAGCATGCACGCAGTTATTTTTAGTCCCTTATCGTTTCTTTGTATTTTTTGGCTTGAGGAAATGTTTGTCCAGATGCAAACTCTGCAGCACTGCTGCAAAGAGTCCCAGGTCCCAGCCTGTCTCATTCCCCCTGAGAGACTCTACACCCTTATTCTTAAGGGGTGAGGGGCCAAAGGTCTCTTCTTTTGAAACTTCTTCCTGCTGGACAGGGTCTGCAGACCCTAGCCTACCCTAGAGGTATAGAAATCCCTTGCTGACTGTTCCAAGGACCTGTAGGGAGCTGGGCCACTCTCCACTGGAATGGGCTGAATTCCCTGAGCCCTCATGAGTCTTACTTCAAACTGTTAGAGCCTAGAAGACACAAACTTAACCAAAAAGTTAAACAGACAAGGGCTAGAAAGAACAACAATAGCCACTAAAGGGTCTGGAAAGGGAAGGAACCAGTTTAACTTTGGGAGGGCTTCTTTCTTTCTTCTTCTTCTTTTTTAACTGTTGACCAGACAGTGGAGGCAATATCGCCCCTGTTGAAATTGTGAAGCCACTCTGCCTGGGTGTATATTTCCTTAATATTAACTGTTACCTGTCCTGTTACATTGATCCATGTGTAACAGGAAGTATTAGTTAACCAAGTGCAGCAGGAAGTATTAGTTATCGCACAAGCTCCATCTTGTTCTGGAAGACAAAAGCCAGACAATTGTCAAGAACTGCATCAGCCAAGGAAAAAAGAGAGGTTCCAAGTCTTGTTAAGGCTTCAAATAGGAGTCCAACCCACTACGTCATTTTACTTATCTGTCGATGGTGCCTATCTTTTGAATAGGTATCTCAGATTTTCCACTGACTCAGAGGTGTATTGTTCTTCGGTTGTGACCTGTGGGGTTTCTGGAGGTAAAACTTTAGTCTGGACAAATATACGCAACTAGATATATATCCCTTGAAGTTTGACAGCAGTAGGGGTGGCTAAAATTACTTTATAAGGGCCCTTTCATCTTGGCAATTGTTGGTCTTTGGGGCATCCCCCTTTCCATGTTTTAAGAAGAACTTAGTCCCCAGGGTTTATTTGTGAAGGAACTGCTCCTTCCTCTGTATCTTTAGTGGGAGCTGACGGTGCCTTGTGAGCATAATCCTGGATTGCCTTCAGAACTTGTTCTAGATTAATAATATATCTCAGGGTCAGGTTCACTTCCTCATCTGATAGAACATCAGTAGTAAGAAAAGGCCTCCCATAGGTCATTTCAAATGGGCTAAGCCTCAGACCACTCCTGGGGGCTACACAGACCCTGAAGAGTACAATAGGAAGCAAGTTGGTCCAGGGTTCATGAGTTTCTTGGCAGACCTTTGCTAAGGTTTTCTTTATTTTTTAAAAAATATTTATTTATTTACTTATTTGTTTCTTTATTTATTTGGCTGTGCTGGGTCTTAGTTGCTGCCTATGGGATCTTTGCTGTGGCATGCAGGATCTTTAGTTTTGCGGCATGCGGGAATCTCTTAGATGTGGCATGCGGGATCTAGTTCCCCAACCAGGGATTGAACCCAGGCCTGCTGCATTGGGAGCAAGGAGTCTCAACCACTGGACCACCAGGGAAATGCCACTAAAGTTTTCTTTAAAGTATTGTTCATTTTCTCTACCTTCCCTGAAGACTGAGGGTGCCGAGAAGTGGCTTGTAGTCTATCCCTAGGGCCGTTGTGAGCCCCTGTGTGATTTTGGCTATAAAAGAGGGCCCGTTATCACTCTGGAGGGACTTTGGAAATCCAAACTGAGGAATTATTTCTTCTAAAAGGGACTTACACACTTCCATGGCCTTTTCAGATCGGGTGGGGAAGGCTTCAACCCATCCTGTGAAAGTATCAACAGACACCAGAAGATACTTATATCCTGATCGTGAGGGCATTTGCGTGAAATCTAACTGCCAGTCTTCCCTCAGGCATGTCCCCCGGCATTGAATTGGCCTGAGTAACGAAGTGGGGAGTAGATAGGTCTGTGGGTTATTAGGGGCACATAAATTCCAGGCAAGCCTTACTTGTTTTATTGTTCTTTTAAGCTCCTTCCCTGAAAAAGCCTTTTGCATCAAGTCCCATAGTGCACCCCTCCCATAGTGGGTGGCATCATGTAAGCTCTTAGTGAGTTTCCATTGTTGGGCCTCAGGGATTAGCACCCTATCCTCCTTTCTATACCAGCCTGTGCTTCCTTGCTCATAGCTCCATTTCTCAGAATTTTCTTGTTCCTGTGGGGAATAGTGGGGGAGCTAGGGAGTTCAGGGGGCCAATCACTAGGGCCATAACTTGTTCAGGTTCCTGCAATCGAGCTGTCTGTTTTGCAATTTGATCAGCTTTGCTGTTCCCTTGGCTAACAAAAGGCCCCTCCCTGTGATGGCCCCTACAGTGGACTACTACTACCTAGGTCGGGAGCTGCACTGTTTCTAAAAGAGTCAAAATCAAATCTTTATGTTTTAGGGGGGAACTTCTAGCGATTACCATTCTTCTTTCTTTCCAAATGGCAGCATAAGCATGGAACACATGGAACCCATACTTAAAGTCAGTAAAAATATTTAATTTCTTATCCTTCCCTAATTGCAAACTCTCGTTAAGGCAATTAGTTCAGCCTTTTGGGCTGATGTCTGGGGTGGCAGGGCCTTGGTTTCTATGACTTCATCTAGGCTAACTATGGCATACACCACCTTTCAGTTTACCATTTCTACAAAACTGCTCCCATCAGTAAATCATTCGACCTCAGGGCTGTCTAGAGGCTCATCTAGAAGATCAGACCTACTGGAGTAAGTTTGTTCTATGGTCTCTATACACTGATGCAATAAGTCTCCACTCTTGAGCACTGGAAGAAGAGTTTATGGGTTTGGGGTTTGACACACCTTTAAGGTAATGTTGGGGGTGTCCATTAGGAGGGCCTGTTATTTTGTTAACCTTCCTCCAGTCAACCAATGTCCTTTGACTTCCAGCACAGATTGTACCTGATGAGAGGTTAACACATCTAAATGTTGTCCCAGGGTGAGCTTGGAAGACCCATTAACTAACAGGGCTGTGGCTGCTACTGCCCGCAGGCAGCTTGGCCATCCCAGGGCCACTGAGTCCAGTTGTTTTGAAAAGTAAGCCCCCTGTTCTCTGATCTGGTCCCAGCTTTTGGGTCAGGACTCCTAGTGCTATCCCTGACTTCTCGTGAATGTGTAGGGTAAAGGGTTGGTCCAAATTTGGAAGCTCCAGTGCTGGTGCTCTACTTAATTCAGTCCTTAGAGTCTCAAAGGCCCACTGGTGGTCCTTATTCCATTGAAGGGGTTCTCTTTCTTCTCCCTTTAGAGCCTCATAGAGGGGTTTTGCTATAAGGCCATAATTTGGAATCCAGACACAACAGAACACAGCCATCCTGAGAAAGCCTCGAAGTTGCCTCTTTGCGGTTGGAGATGGTAATGCACTAATTGCTGTTTTTTGATCTATGGCCAGGGCTTGTGCCCCTGGGGTCAAAACAAATCCTAAATATTGAACCCACTGCTGTGAGATCTGAGCCTTTGTTGGAGAGACTTTATATCGCCTTTCTGCCAGAAAATTTAGGACCCTAATGGTATTTTGATCTGAATCTTGTTCGGTCTCACTACTTATCAATAAATCATCAACATATTGTAGCAGAGTTCCCTTCTCAAGGCTCAGTTCCCTCAGTTCCCTTGCTAACGTGTTTCCAAAAGATGGGGGCTGTCCCAAATCGCTGAGGAAGCACTGTTCACGTATATTGGGTAGCCTCCAGGGTGTCAGGGTCCCTCCATTCAAAGGCAAAAAGGTATTGAGACTCAGGATGTAGAGGAATACAGAAAAGTGCATCTTTGAGGTCCAAAACAGAGAAATACTGGGTGCTCCCTGGCACTTGGGTGAGGAAGGTGTATGTGTTTGGCACCAATGGGTGAATAGGGATGAGTGCCTCATTCACTGCTTGTAAGTCTTGCACAAACCAAAACTCCCCATTAGGCTTCTGAATGGGGAGGATCGGGGTGTTGCAAGGGGATTGGCAGGGCCTAATGAGTCTGTGTTTTAGGAACTTGCTGAGCAGCAGTTGGATTCCCCTCAGGGCCTCAGGCTTTAAAAGATCTTTTCCAGGGGTATTTTTCCCCAGGCTTTAACTTTATGTTTATTGGGGGAACAGGTTTTGCCCTTCCTGGCACTGAGGTATCCCAAACTGCAGGATCTACTTGTTCCCTAATTTCTTGGGGAATGTCTTGGGGAATATTTTGATGACCAGCAGGTGGGTCATCTGGGGCTACTAACAGATGCATTCTCTGCTTGAATTCTCTACCTCCTAAGAATATACTAGCTCTTAACTTATTTAGCAAATCTCTTCTGAGGAGGAGGACAGGGCATTCTGGCATATACAAAAAGGAGTGAATAATAATAATGGGCCTGACTCTGTGGGCAAGGGGAGATGTAAATCACCTTACCTTTGGCTGTCTATCAACTCCTGTCACAGTACAGTCTCTGTTGGAGAGGGGGGCAGCTGGCCAAGTCAGAACAGAGCAGGTGGCTCCAGTGTCTACAAGAAATTCAGTTCTCCTACCTGCCACATCGAGGTTGACCCGAGGCTCTGCTGGAGTGATGAGGATGGATCGAGTGGGATCTGGAGCTGGGAAGGCACTCAGACCCCATCAGTTGGTGTGCAGGAATCTCTCATTGGAGAGAATTGTAAGGACCTGGGGCCAGTCAAGTTTGCCTCTTGGGTGTCTCACAGGAAAGCGCTCAGGACATTCCCCCTTCCAGTGCCCCGCCTTCCAACAAAAGGCATACTTGTTCGAGCCCAGGCAGCTTCTTGGCAGTCTGTCCAGGCTTCTTGGCCCTCCAGCATCCCTTCGAGATGGTGGGTGGATCAGAGCAGCCAAAAGTTGTGTTTTCTTTTTTAGCCTCTTATCCTTATTGGACTCCTCCATTAAGTCGCGGTTGTTATAGACCTTGAAAGCCTCCTCTACCAAGGTTGACAGTGGGGTTTGGGGCCCAGACTCAAGCTTTTGTAATTTTCTCTTGATAATCAGGAGTAGCCTGGGTGATAAAATTCATGGCCAATAGTGTCCTCCCTTCTGCGGACTCAGGGTCTGTACTGGTGTACTTCCTGAATGCCTCTGTCACTCGGCTCAGGAAGACTGTTGGGTTTTCATCTTTTTCCTTTGCAACTTCTCAGACCTTATCATAATTTACAGGCTTCACCATACACCTTTTCAGTCCTTCTGATAGACAAGTCATATAATGCCTCATCCTAGCCTGGCCTACCTGATCTTCATAGTCCCAGTGTGGGCCATGTTCTGGGACTGGATCCCCACCCACCTGAAAAATTTGGCGGTGTGGATTGGTGGCCAATAGGCCATCTGAGTGTTACCTGGCCTTTCTCAGTATACGCTCCCTTTCATCTGGGGTGCAACAGTAGGCCAGAATAACCATGATGTCCTGCCAGGTGAGAGAGAATGTCAACCCCAGCCTGATAAATTCGTCCCTAAACTTGTCAGGGTCCTCTGAGATCCTGTCAAAATTCTCCTTACAAATTCCTAAGTCTCTCATTGAGAAGGGGACATGCACTCCAGTAGTGCTTCAGTTTCCATCAGCTGATTCCTGAAGGGGTAAAGGCCTTGTGGGGCAGAGGTGGGGGCTAACTTTGAACCTGATCCTGGGCGACAGGAAGTTCCACTACGAGTTACCCTGGAGGGACTAGTCTCTCCCTCCTGGGGCGACGGAGGATATAAAGGGACATAAGGAGGCAGAGATTGGGATTGGTCAGAGGGACCCGGAGAAGTAGGTGGCTCCGGAGGAGTAGGTGGCTCCGGGGAAGCAGGTGAAGCTTGGTTTCCCCCCTGAGAGTCGGAGAAAGCTAGAAGGGGATCATTTAAAATGTCGGGAGTGTTTCTGATTCCCCAGGCTTTTGATTACAGGAGACCCATAGAGCGGGGTTTTGGTAAAGGACCATGAAGGTTTATTTTGGGGGGTGGGGGCAGCCCCATGTGGTTTGTGGGATTTTAGTTCCCCGACCAGGGATCGAACACATGCCCTCAGCAGTGACAGCTCAGAATTCTAACCACTGGACCGCCAGGGAATTCCCAGGACCATGAAGGCTTGAACATAGGGAGCCTCAGTCCATTTTCCTGTCCTGCAACAGCAGAGATCCAATTGCAACACGGTATTATAGAGACCCATTTTCAGACCATTTTTCTCCATTCCCCGACTTATACAAGGGCCAGGCAATGTTACAATAGAGTTTAAACGTTTCCCTTTTCAGCCCGTCTATTTTGAAAGTTTCCAATTTTTAAGGATACTCTCCAGAGGTGTTTCTTCTGGCTTAGAAGAGGATCATCCCATGTTGAATAACATGCAACCGAGAAAAAGTGCTCCTAGAAATGAAGTCCAGTGTCCCAGAGACATTTACCAGGAGGCTTTTGTCCTATAACGTTTCCCTATGCTGGGGGTACTCCTCGAGTTTGAGCATCTATAAAACCTAGGATGTGGGCTGCTTGGAAGTGGCCACCCAATAGGTGATCTGTAACAAGGTATGGGCTGCCAAGGCCTTGAGTGAAAGGGGTCCTAGAGGTGCAAAAAAGGAACTCCTGGAGGAATTGGAGTTGGGTGCAATGGAAAATGCCATTGGGGTCAGGACCTAAGGGCCTACGTTGGGAGTATTCCCACAGGGGATTTTTTTTGGACATAAAATAAGGTGAGAGACTAGACAGCAGAAAAACCTAAAACCCTTTCCCCTCTCTGTTTGACAGCTATGATAAAACTGGGGAGAGCCTGATGATTCCATCTGACACAGGCAACAATGAGTTTAGACAATGTTTCCCATGTAATTTAACACACCAAATGACCCCAATTAGTTTAGGATCTCTCTTTGGGAGGCTCCAGGGGCCCCATGAAGCATCCCAAAGTTAACTGGAAGTCAAAAGAATTTCAATTAGAATTTGATATTTGGGAAATCTGTCAAAAATTTCCAAAAGTTTTAAAACATCCAGTCAAATAGAATCATAGGCTGCTGTGAAACAATTATTCCTTGAGCTAAGGTGAAAAAAAAAAAAAAGGATTCCAAAAGTAAATGCAGATCACTTAAAGGCACAGAAACTCACACAATCTGTTATCAAAAGGAGCATTCGAGGAAATCTTTGTTCTCTTATGAGAGAAAGAAACCAAATCCAGTCTTATATCAGCCTACCCTTGATAAAATCCGGTTACCTAATTAAATTTAATCCAACCTTAGAAAATTCCAACCACATAAAAAATTCTCTTCTCAGTGTTCCTTTTCTGCAAATCTTCTGTAACTTTGTGTAGCCATATTTTGTCCCTTCTTTTTTCCATTCAGAAATAACCAGCTGTAGGACAAAATCACATTTTTCCATTTAACAAAATACATTTCCATTCCACATACCTTCTTTTCTGAAAGCACACATCCTACCTTCCTTATGTCACAATGAAATGTCTTTTACATTAGCATTCCCTGGTTGGAATATCCCATAAACTCTTGGGAAGATCCCATGTATCTTCCCAAAGCACAATTTCTTTCCTTAATGTGATGTAAGATATGTGTCTAATAAACCCAAACATCCTTACTTTCGCTCTCACAAGAAAACAAAAGTAGGTAAATTTAGACCTGTTTAGCAATTGATGTTCCAATATTTCATCTTATTTGAAACGGCCTGGATACTCAATGGATTCCTATCCTTTAACTTAATTTAGTTTCAAGTTACCAAAATTTGGAGGGACTGTTCTAGATGGACATTTTGAAAACATGATTATTCCCATTGAGTTTACTAAAAAGCTCTTATCCAGTTATATTTACTTAAAAGTTTAATCATATCAGGTTATTTTCCTTGCTAACAGATTTTATCACAGAAACAATATGCACTTATTGACTTCCAGTAACCCTAGGTACGATAGAAGTATTATACTTAAGGTTGATTTTACAGACAGGTCTCTATTAATTAAACCCACAAGCTTAAGCCACACAAGTTAATTTTTACAAAATCAGAGATCTCTTAGCTTTCCTGCTTGAATTTAAAAAGGTCTCTTTTTTTCCCTCAGTCTGGGGACTACAGATGGATCAGGGAGTCCCTGAGAGTCCAGGCAGAATAGTTACATTGCAAAGGCAGAGGAGAGAGGTGCAAGCCCCTCTCTTCTTTTTTTGTTCTTTAAAATCCCACTAAGTAACCCAAGGCTGGAGTCGAGTCTCAGACAATGTGGGATCCATTTGTATTTCAGGGTTTAAGAGCTTCACCATGCCCACAATGTTAGCAGAGACTTGTAGGAGCAGTTGGACAGACAAAACTCATAAAACAAAGATACCAATGACAAAAACTTAGACACAAACAAGAAGTTTTCAGGATAAAGGGGATGGGAGTGCAGGTATAAGGACCAAGGCAGAGGTAAAGGGAGGAGGGACAGAAAAGACTGTAAAAGAGAAAGAGAAAGAGAAAGAGAGAGATTGCCATTTCAACCTGACCCTGCAGCTGTCTCTTCAGGCACCAACCTGCAAGCTTTCAGAAAGGGCCATTGAAGGAGGGTGCACCCCGTCCACTGCCCACCGGGGTGATCGAGCCTGGAAACCAGACAGTTGTATTTCATCTGTAGGAACCTAACCCACAGGTGGGACTCTCACCCATGCATACACCAGTTTATAGAAATCTGCTGTAGCACTGCAGCAAAGGGTCCCAGGTCCCAGCCTGTCTCAAAAGTGGGGGGAAAGATAAGAGACATACAGAAAACAAATACCAAAGTGGAAAATGTAATTCCAACCATATCAATAATCACATTGAATGTGAATAGATGAAACAAAGTTAAAGACAAAGATTGATAGACCATATTTGAAAAGCAAGGTCCTTAAAATATAGTCTCTAAGAAGTGGAGGAAAGAAAGGTGGGAAGGAAAGAAGGGAAAAAGAAAAAAAAGAAGGTAGGAGAGAAAGAAGAAATTAAAGGCACCCAACTTTAAATGGCAGAATTAGAACTTTTATTACAGAGGACATGATCCTATGTGTTAGAAAACACCAATGATCCCACCAAAACAAAATACAACAAAACAAAACAGACTAGAATGAATAAACAAGTTTAAGAAGGTCACAGGAAACATTTCTTATAAAAATAAATTTCATTTCTATATACTGAGTACAAAAATATGAAAAGGAAATTAACAAAATGATTTCATTCACAGTAGCATGGAAAAGAATAAAATACTTAGAAATAAATTTAATAAAGAGCTGCAAGATCTGTACACTGAAAATTACAAAACATTGCTGAGAGAAATTAAAGATCTATATAAACAGAAACATTTCTTTTTCATAGATCAGGAGACTTCATATTATCAAGAAAGCAATTCTCGGACTTCCCTGGTGGTGCAGTGGTTAAGAATCCTCCTGCCAATGCAGGGGACACAGGTTCGAGCTCTGGTCCAGGAACATCCCACATGTCCCGGAGCAACTAAGCCCATGAGGCACAACTACAAGCCAGCGCTCTAAAGACGGTGAGCCACAGCTACTGAGCCGTGTGCCACAACTACTAAAGCCCACGTGCCTAGAGCCCATGCTCCACAACAAGAGAAGCCACCACAGTGAGAAGCCTGCACGTTGCAACCAAGAGTAGCCCCCACTCACCACAACTAGAGAAAGCCCACACGCAGCAACGAAGACACAAAGCAACCAAAATTAGATAAATAAATAAATAAATTTTTAAGTAAAAAAAAGAAAGCAATTCTCCTCAAATTGATCTATAAATTCAATGCAGTCCCTGTGAATATTCTAGCAGGCTCTTTTTGTGTAGAATTTGACAGCTGATCCTAAAATTCATATGGAAATGCAAAAGATGCAGAATAGCCTAAACAGTTTGGCAAAAGAATAAAGCTGGAGAACTTTCACCACCTGACGTCAAATTTTACTATAATACGTATTAATCTAGACAGTGGGTTTCAGGCACAAGGAAAGGAATACAGTACAATGGCACAGAATTAAGGGTACAGAAATAAAACAATTTTTATTATGAATTGATTTTCAACAGAGGTCACAAGACAATTCAATACAAGAAAGACTAACCTTTCTTTTTTTAACCAAGGAAAGGTGCAGGGATAAATGGATATCCACAGGAAAAACCCAAAGCAAAGAAACAGAAACTTACATCACACTAGACAAAAATGAACTAAAACTTGATCACAGATCCACATGTAAGAAACAACCCCTAACATTTCTCAAAGAAAACATAGAAGAAACTCTTCATGATCTATTAGATATAACATCAAAAACATGATCCATACAAGAAAAGATTAGTAAATTAGACTTCATCAAAATTAAAAACTTTTGTTCTTTGAGCACCACTGTTGAAAGAATGAATAAACAAGCTACAGACTTGGAGAAAATCTTGCAAATCACATATCTGATAAAGAACGGGATCTTGCCGTTTGCAACAACATGGATGGACCATGAGGGTATTATGTTAAGTGAAGTACGTCAGACAAAGGCAAGTACTGTATGATTACACTTATATATGCAATCTAAAAAATAAAACAAATGAAGAAACCTAACAAAACAGAGACAGAGTTATAGATACAGAGAACAAACAGGTGCTTGCCAGACGGGAGAGTGTTGGGGGAAAGAAAGCAACAGGTGAGGGAGATGAAGAGGTACAAAATTCCAGTTGCAAAATAAATGAGTATGAAATGTACACTGTGGGGAATATAGTCAATAATTATGTGATATATTTGTATGGTGACATATCATAACTATACTTACCATTTTGAAATGTACAGAAATAACCAATCACTATGTTGTGTAACAGGAACTAACATAGCATTTCATTGTACATCAATTATACTTCAAAAACAAACAAATTCATAGGAAAGGAGATCGGATTTGTGGTTACCAGAGGCCGGAGATTGGGGGAGGGAGAACTGGTTAGCTGCAGTCAAAGGTACAAACTCCCAGTTATGCGATAAATAAGTACTAGGGATGTAATGGACAACATGATAAATATAATTAACACTGCCGTATGTTATACATGACAGTTGATAGAGTAAATCCTAAGAGTTCTCATCACAAGGAAAAATTTTTTTTTCCATTTCTTTAATTTTGTATCTATGTGGGATGATGGATGTTCACTAAATTTATTCTGATGATCATTTCATGATGCATGGAAGTCAAATCATTATGCTATACACCTTAAGCTTAAAAAAATTAAAAAAAAGAAAGAATGGACCTCAGTTAATATTAATGTCTCAATATTGGCTCACTAGTTGTGATAAATGTGCCATAGTAATATAAGATCTTAATATTAGGGGAAAGTGGGTGAGGGGGATCTTGGAACTCCTTGTACTGTCTTTGCAACTTTTTCATAAATCTAAAGCAAAAAGTTTATTTAAATATAAATAAATAAATAAATTTTAAAAAATGTACAGAAAATCATTGAATTGTCCCTTGTATAATAATAAGTGAACTTCATGGTATATAAATTATATCTTAGTAGAGTTGTTTAAAAGGTTATGAAGAAGGTCAGGGTGGGCTGAGGGCTGGGCTGAGGCGGGGTCAGGGCAAGGTCAGGCAGGGCCAGGCTGGGGTCAGGCGGGAGTCAGCAACCCTGGCAATGGGCACGGAGGCGTGGATCGCCCAAGGCCGAGGCCAGCCTGTGGCCCTTCTCTGGCTGCTGCTGCTGCCCGTGGCCACCCTGGAGCTGCGAGGGTCCCCGGCCACGGCCACGGCCGCCCCCGGCTGGGCTCCAGGCGCGGGCGGAGCGGTGGAGGGCAGCGCTCCGACTCCGGAAGCGCAGCGGTTGGCCCCGGGAGCCACAGGTGCGTTGGGGCCTCTGTTGAGGGCTGAAACGGCCTAAACTGCAGGGCCTGAGGGGGCCGGCTGTGACCAGGGCCTGGGTGCCCTGAGTCACTGAATTTCATCTTTTCTCTGCCCTGGCCAGCAACCGGGCAGCCCAGAGACCCCCTCAACACAGGTGGGTCACCAACTCCCCACTGTGGAGCCTCTGGGTGGGAAGTGCCTCTGTGGGACTGTGGGACCTCTGTGGGACTGTGGAAGTGGGGACATAGCAGGGTCTGACCCTGAGGCTGGGTGGCTGGGTGGAGGAAAGCACCAGGACTGATGAACGAGTGGCCCTGAGTCCAGGGCCGCGGGTCTCATTCCCCTCCGTGAGGCCCTGGGAGCGCAGGCCCTAGACCAAGATGCCCGCTCTCAGGGGGCCTGGGCACACCCCCTGCCCTCCCAGGTGTGAGTCCTAGAGCCAGGGCTGTCTTCATTAGCCCACTCCCTCTTCTTTTAGAAATGTAGGATCCTGAGTCAGAGAGGGGGAATGACTTTCCCCAGCTCACACAGCACCACAGACTGCAAATCTCCCTCCCTAAGACACCGGGGTGACATGGAGGAGGCACAGGCCCTTAGAAGCCATGATCTTGAGCAAGTAATGTGGGCAACTTCTGAGACCTTTAGCTCTTTGATCTACAAGAGTAGGCATTGAGGTGTGCTAGTTGAGGGAAATAAGGTCTGTGACGTGCCCAGCCCTTGGCAGCCTCACTCGGGGATGTCCTTCTCCCTGCAGATGCTGCTGTGAGCTGCTGTGGCTACCTTAGGTCCCCCCTTGCCCCATCCCACCAGACCTCTGGGTCCTCATCCCCACAGGGCTTGCTCTGTCCAGTTCTCAGGGGCAGCCAGTGAAAGTAGAGTCCAGGTAGCGCTGTCATTTTGGCTAGGCCACTGGACGCTTGGCCTTGGTTTTCCCATCTATGAAGTGGACGGGGCCTTCCTGGTAGTGGCATTTGGGGTACTACTAGTGTCTCTATCGTAGGTGGCAGGGGAGTCTCCACAGTGTGCGGGAAGCCCAAGGTGATGGGGAAGATCTACGGTGGCCAGGACGTGGCGGCTGGCCAGTGGCCATGGCAGGCCAGCTTGCAGTACCAGGGCTCGCACGTCTGTGGAGCTGTCCTCATTAACTCTCACTGGGTCGTTTCCACTGCCCACTGCTTTCTGAAGTAAGTCCTCCTTCCAGGGTGCCAGCACAGGCACTGGCAGGCGGGGGGGACATGGGGGAAGAGGAGAAGAGGGGTGATGGGCACCCCACGTCAGCTCCTCTGGGCTTTTCTCTGGGGCAGTCTGTGGCCTTCAGGTGCATGTCATTCCTGCCTTTGGCCTGTGTACCCTCCACCTGGACTGGCCTCCTTGCTCACCTGCTCAGACCCGCCTCATGCTCTGCCATCCGCCCCTGTGCCTGTCCTTCAACACAGATGTGCCTCAGGAGAGTGGCAGCGTCCGTCCTGGCTGCCGTGCGGTGTGGACCCATCTCAGATCACAGCTTCCTCTGAACGTCCCCACATTTCCAGGTGTCAGATTTCTAGGCGGGGACCTGGGACCGCGTGTCTGGCCAGCAGCTGGGCAATTCTTCTTATTCCTCCTGCACAACTGTGTGCCCAGGAGGAGTCATGGCCGCCGGTGTGCGTTGTGGGGAGCCACGGTGCCAGGCTGCACAGGAGGGAATTGGGGCTCCCTGGGAGAGTGACATTGCTGCTCAGGGGTCTAATTCCCCTGGCCGTCCTGGGCCTGGCTCAGTGCCTGGGTCTGAACAGATGCGGAGGGGTCCCCAGGGAGTTGGGGCATCACAGCCCAGGTCTGGGAGCTGGAACTTTCGGAGCTTAGAGTCCTATTGGCGCCTACTCCATACGACGATCCATGCAAGCCCCTTTGTGACATCAGGGGTGGCAAGTCCCCACCTCACCCTGTCTCCATCCTGTCACAAGAGAAGGCCCAACATGGGTGAGAAGGGCAGATGCATGGGCTGGGGGTTCCGGACAAGGGCTATGCAGAGCGAGGGGCTTGCTGGAGGGGAAGGGTTTGGGCAAGGGGAGCATGAGGGGGTCTCCAGGTGGATGAGCCGTGCAAACAGTCAGGGAGGTGGGAAGTTTCAGCACCTGTGTGCAGGGAACAAGGCAAGACTCTGTTTCCTGCACTCATTTGCTCATTTATTTAACAAATCTTTTGTGAGTCCTTATAACTAAGTGGAGAAGCAGCCCTTGGGCAGGAAGGTGTTTAAAGAAAGGAGAGGTCAGGAAGAGTGTGGGGCCAGAAGGTGGACTGTAGGGAGTCTTGGGAAGGGTAAAGTTAGAGCTGGGATTGAGCCAGAACTCCTCCTGTGTACAATCAAAGACCTTCATTTGATATGCCACCAAGGATCTTTCCAGCACAAGGATTCAATGCTCCTCTGATTCTAGTGTGTGATGGAGAAGCCGTGTGTCTGAGGTTGTAAGTAGAATAGCAATTAGCCCCAAGAAAGAAGGACTCCTGAACGCTAGAAATGGGGAGATAAAAGCTGTCTAGCATCATGTGGGGTAGAGGCCTGTGGGCAGTTAGATGAGGATGCAGGGAAAGAGCTAGCCCACACGCAGAGACGACGGTGACAATGTGCCCTCTTCCTCCAGAAAATCTCACGCCCCGGAGAACTACCGGGTTCTGTTAGGAAGCACCCAGCTGCACCAGCACACCCAGCACACCCGAGAGATGTCACTGAGCCGGATTATCATGCACCCAGACTTTGAGAAGTTACATCCCTTCGGGAGTGACATAGCCATGTTGCAGCTGCTCTTTCCTGTGAATTTCACCTCCTACATCATCCCCGCCTGCCTCCCAGTCCCTGGCATGCAGCTACCCAGTAACTCATCCTGCTGGATAACTGGCTGGGGGATGCTCAACGAGGAAAGTGAGAGGGTGTAGGAGAGTCGGGTTGGGGGCAGATGAGGGTGGGGAGGAGGAAGGGGAGAAGGACAAAGGAGGGAAGAAGGGAGGTGTGGCTCCTCCTGAGGGGTCCCCAAGCAAAGAGGCACTGGACCCTGGCCCACTAAGCGTCATTTCTAGAGGAGTGGACCATTCTAGGTCTAGTTCTGAAAGTGTGTGACTGTAAAGCTTCAGTGTTCCCTAAGTGCAAAGGTTTACACTGAAAGTCTGGGAATCTTTGACTTTTGGAATCAAGATTCTGGGTTCTTGAAGTCTTTCTGGTTCTGGATTCCAAGGTTTTAATCAACCATGGATCTGAGATGACTTGATTCAACTCAAAGGTCATGCTTGGGGCCTGGTCCATTGCAGGCCACTGACAAACAAACACCCTGATTTCCCATTGCCACAAGAGGAGCTTGGGAAAAGTGGAAGGAAAACACACGTACGACTTCTGACCTCTGAGCCTGCCTGATGAAGTTAGAATGATTATGACTTGAGAGTGTTTCACTCTCTGAACCTCACTTTGCTCTTCTCCCAACGCAGCTCAGCTATCTACTTCGGAAGCTTGTTAGGTGCACTGCATAACGCAGGAAAAAAATTATGTTTTTTAAGATTGAAAGAGGAGAAATGTAGGCAAAGACTTATGAGCCAGAGTCTTTATTAAAGAAAGGAGTATTTATGGTTGGGGGAAATGCTTATGGTGCAACATTAAGGGGAAAAAGAATATATATTTTAATTATTTGTAGGGTCATAATTTGGTACCGTGTTTCTCAACAGAGGTGCTACAGGCATTTTGAACAGACCCTGTCTTCATTGCGTGGGATGTGCCAGCATCCCTGGCCCTTGCCTACTAGTATGTCATGAACACTCCCTAATCATAGGACAAACAACCAGGTTCCCAGCATTCTCACACCACATACACAACACATACACACCACACATACACCACACTTCTCACACACACACACACACACACACACACACACACACACACACTGTTCCTCCTTGAGGACAGAAACCCTGTCTTTCTTGTTTTAATATCCCAGCCTGTGGCCCGGGCAGGGCCAGGCACCTTGTAGGTACCCCACTGCTGCCACCCTGGTCCTATAGACCATAATTGCTTGCCTGTACCTCCAGACTGGTCTCTGAGATCCCACCCTGTGTGCTATACTTTAGTCTCCACATAGCTGTCTGAGTGTTTTCTTTAAAGCAGGAGTCATGCCAGTTCCCTGCTCATTACCCTCAGTGCCTTCTCATTTATACCTAGAAAAAAGTTGTAACTCCCTGCCTTGGCTCTCAGGCCCTGTGTAATGTTGGCCCCAATTCCTCTCTGCTCATCTCCTACTACATCCCTCACCCACACCATCCCAGCCAGCAGGCCTCCTTCCTGCTTGAAAACGCCAAGGCCATCGCCACCTCAGGGCCTTCACCTTGGCTGCCTCCCTGGCCTCACTTGCTCTCCCTGCTAACCTTGGCATGACTCACTTCTTTACATGTACAACTCAGCTGCTCCTCTGAGGAGTTTTACTTGATCATATGAGCTAAAACAGGCAACTTCTAATAGCATATGTCCCTGTTTTATTTCCTTTACACCACTTATTAGATCTAAAACAATTCTACTTATTTACTTCATTTACCCTGTTGATACAAAAAGCTCAGCTTCCCTGTACACCAGTGCTAAATAGAATCTTGGAGACAGAGTTTTGGGTGAAGTAGAAAAGGATAGCTTTATTACTTTGCCAGGCAAACGGGGACACAGTGGGCTCCTGCCTCGAAAAACTGTGTCTCTACTTGGAGAGGATAGTGAGAAGTTTCATAGTAATGGTTCAAAGAGGGCATGATCAGCTCTTGGACGTTCTGCTGATGAGGTGGGGGTGAGGTAAGTAAGAGTCAGCATCATCAACCTTCAGGTTCCAACTGGTCTGGGGTCTACATGCTTGTGGGCAGCACACCATTGTTAATCATTAACTTCTCCCACCTGGAGGGGGTTTCAGTATCTGCAAAACAGCTCAAAGATATTGTTTTGTATATCCATTGTTGGGGAGCCAGGACCTTGCCCCAAGGCTGCACTGTGTTTCTCTTGACTGTTTCTCACTGGTCTCGCATCCCCTCCCTTCCCTGATTAACAACTGCTTGAATCTGCCCGTTGGAACTCAGAGAAGGTCATGGAGGCTGAATGAAGTCTATTTCCTGTAATCAAAGAAATGGGGGACACAGAAAGCCTTTGTGCCCAGGAGCCCCTCAGGGCCCTGCTCGGTATCCCTGTCTCCCCCAACTAAGAATGTTCCTGTGTATCATTAGTGTCTAAAAGGTACTGAACACAAGGACAGAGGAATAAATGAGTGATTGGATGAGAGGGTGGATGGGTGAAGGGTAGGTGGGAGGATGAGTGGGTGGAAGGAAAGATGGATGGGTGGGTGAAAGGATGGTAGGCAGAGATAGTTGGAGTGAGTGGAGATGGATCAAAAGATGGGTAAATGGGCAAATGGATGGAAGCGTGAGTGGATGAATGGGACATGAGGAAAGAGGAAAGATAGGTAGATGGATAGAGGAATTGGTGGATGGATGGAAAGGTTAATGATAGACAAATGGAGAGCGGATGGGATGGTCTGTGAAAGGGTAGGTAGGTTGGTGAATGGTTGCTAAGCACCACTGAGTGGCATGTGTTGGTGGGATTTGCCTTTTTCCTTTGTAGAATAGGAGAGGTGTGGTCTATTGTTATGAGGGAGGTGGAGGGAATAGGATGAGTTTGGAAAAGTTTGAGAAAAGGGGGAGGGCTTACTAGGCATAGGTAGAAGACTGAAACAGTGCTGAAGGCTCAACTGTGCTGAGAAAAGTCCATGTTGAAGTGGTGAACAGTAAGGCAGAGTAGCCTGTAGCTAAGCCACAGCACCCTTCACTGATTTCCTCCTTATCCTCGCAGCGCCTCTGCTCGAACCCTTCCATCTCCAGGAGGGTAAGGTGGGCTTCATTGAGAACAAGTTTTGTAATATATTTTACGGACTTAGAAAAGGCAAGAACTTCTCCGTGCATGAGGACATGCTGTGTGCTGGGGACTTCTCGACAGGAAAGGCCATCTGCCAAGTGAGTAAGGTCATTTCTGTTCTTCCCTTGCCTGTTCTCAGGGCCTCAGTTTCCCTAGGGGAGGGGCTGTGTTGCCTCTACTGTCTTTGTGGAGACCCCTGGGACTTCCCATTTCCTCCCTCCACATGTCTTCCTGGGCTCAATTCCTTGGCAGTGTCCCCCAGGATAGCCCCTTCCTAAGCCCCTTGCACATAAGGGCATCTACTGGCAGCACCCTCAAACAGCATCTTTTTATGAGGCATACCTTAAAGTTTTTATTTAAGTATAACATACATACAAAAGAATCTATTCATGCTGTTTTCATAAGTTGGATGAACTTTCACATAGTTACGCAACAGATGACCAATACCCCAGAGGTCCCACTCACACCTCCTTCCTATCACCAACACCCAACAGAAACCGCCGTCTTCACTTTTGACAACTTAGATTAGATTCTGAATATTCCATAAATAGAATTTATTTCCAGTTGTCAATCTTTCGTGTCTTTATATTTGTGAGATTCATCCAAACTGTTAAATGTAGTTATAGTTTGTTGAGTCTTATTGCTCTACAGGACTCTATTGTGTGAATTGAATTCTATGATCAGTTCTACTCTTGATGGGTATTTTAGAGGTTTCCAAGTTTTTCATTTCATTTCACTTCCAAATATTTTATCTTCTATTTCACAGAAACCCTTGAGTAGAATTGTTGAATTAAAAGGTATGTGTATATTCAGCTTTGGCAGATATTTCCTAACAACATCTCCAAAGTGGTTGCACTTCATTCCAGCAGTGGATGCGAGTTTAATATTTATTTATTTTATTTATTTATTTTCCTTATTTTTTTTTTGCTGTGTCGTGTCTTAGTTGCACCACAAGGGATCTTTGCTGAGGCATGCGAGATCTTTCGTTATGGTGCGCGGTCTCCTCCGGTTTCTCTCTGGTTGTGGTTCTCAGGCTTCTCTCTAGTTGTCGTGTGTGGGTTTTCTCTCTCTAGCTGTTGTGCGTGGGGCTCCGGAGTGCATGGGCTCTGTAGTTGTGGCATGCAGGTTCTCTTGAGGCGCACGAGCTCATTAGTTGCGGCACGCTGGCTTAGTTGCCCCACGGCATTTGGAATCTTAGTTCCTCAACCAGGGATTGAACCTGCGTCCCCTGCATTGGAAGACAGATTTTTTACCACTGGATCACTAGGGAAGTCCTGGATGAGAGTTTATATCCTCGCCAACACTTTGCACTTTCCATCTTTTCTCATTTTGATAGCTTATGGTGGTTTGCATGTCCCTGATGACAAGTTAAATGTACTTTCATATGTTTATTGTCATTGGATATCTTCTCTAAAGTTTCCCTTCAAGATTTTCCCCCCTCTCACTTTTCTGTTGGGTTGTCTTCTTTTCCTTTAGGGGCTCTTTGTGTATTTTTACATATTACAGGTATGAGTCCACTGTTGGATATTTGAATTGTAAACATTTCTTTCCTCTCTCTGTAATGCCCAATTTTAGAGGTGGGCAAACAGGTCCGGAGAGGGAAAGTAGCTACCCTAAAATAAGGCAGCACAACCTGGTCCCCCGTATTCTGACCCCAAGCCTAACCTGACCTCCACCATATCCGCCTCAGGGCCCAGCCTCCCAAGCTGGCATCATGTGCGGAGCTCTTGCATAGATGGCATTGTGGAGTGGAGGGGAGAGCATTAGGGTTCTGGAGTTAGAGACACTGCTCTGCCCTGAAGGTCTTTTCACTTTCTGAGCCCATGTCCTCATTTATACTGTAGGATTCTGAGGCCTCCTTCATGGGATTGTCGAAAGGATGGTGTAGTGGGTTGGATAGTGTCCCCTACATTTGTAACCATCTGGAGTCTCAGAAAGTGACCTGATTTGGAAATAGGTCTTTGCAGATGTGATTAGCTAAGAATCTCGAGATGAAACCATTTTGAGTTTAGAGTGGGCTGAGGGATAGACAGAGAGGTACTTGATTTCAGACTTCTGGTTTCCAGAACTGTGAGAAGAGAAATTTCGGTTGTTTTTATAGTGACCCAGTTTGTGGTAATATGCTTTGGCACCCCAGGAAATGCACACAGGAGGGATGGGATGCGCCTGGTCCTTGAGAAGGCCTCATGGACAGCTGTTTTCACGGCAGCCCAGTGGAGCTGCTGAGCCAGAGGGAAGAAGCTCGGCCACCTGCCCTCCTGGTAGGAGGTAGACCCAGCTTTCTTGGTTCCCAGTGCACAACCCATGGCTGTCTGGCTTGGGCCGTTGTTCTCACAGAGTCAGCTGCACCTGCAGGTGAAATAAAAGGGCTGAGTCCTCCGAGTCCCCATCTGGCTGTCACCGTAGACCTCCCTTCCAGACTGCAGAGGTCATGGCCATGGAGTTCAGGGCCGGAGCCCTTTGCCTGCTTGCCTGCTGGACATCCATTCTGCCTCTTGACCCCACCCCCTCTCGTTTCTCCCCAGGCTGAGGACACCATTGAGCTGGACACCCAGGAGCCCCAGCACATGGCCCCTCCTGCCCCCCTTAGCCTTTCAGTCACCACAGCCTGTCTGAGAGGTTCCATCTAGATTCATCTTCTGTCACATGCCTGCTCTGGTCCCCAATCTCCAACCGGGGCTCTCTTCTCTCACTGAAGTGCCCTCCCCCAGCACAGGACACCCAGAAACAAGTCTGAGGAGAGACAGACCCCAGGAGCACTCAGTGCTCAGACTGTGGGGCAGGACAGACCTGGGTCCAGTCTTCAGTCTGTAATGTAGTGATTACGACCTTCGATAACCCATGAAATGGGGCTGCTAACGGCCTCCACTTAATAAGGTCCTTATAGAAGATTCAGTACTGTGCCTGGCATTCAGTAGGTGCTTAACACCTGCTGGCTTTCAATCTCCTGGCCTGGTCTGCCTCCCTCTATCTGGATTGTACCTGTTCTTCTGGGCCTGTCTTAGACCTGTCCTCTCACCCAAGGTAGAATTCATTGCTCTGGCCCTGCCCAACACACACACACACACACTGTTTGCTGCGTGTCTTCAGTAGTGCAAAGTGCAGCTCACTTTGCGTGGGATACATTAGTGTTGGGCCTTCCTCTGCCTTCTGAGAACTCCCCAGGGGCTAGGAGGCTATTGGAGCCCTTCCCATCTCCCTCGGACTGGCCCAGAATCCATCATAATATAGACAACCACATGGCTCTTCTGCACGAATCCCTGAGGCCTGGAGTGGACAGGGACCAGGCCTTCCCCTGGTCAATCAATCAAACAGCTTGGGGTGGGTACACTGTGGGGAGGGCCAAGGGCACCCCAGCTAGGGAGCACAGAGGGGAAGAGCCGAGGTGATGATGGCACATTCCCAATCTCCAAGAAGACCCCATGTATGACTTTCTTGGGTCTGTGGTGACAAATCACCTCAAAGTGGGTGGCTAAAACAACAGAACTTTATTCTCTTACATTTCTGGAGGTCAAAAGTCTAAAGTCAAGGTGTTGGCCAGGCTGGTTCCTTCTGGAGACTCTAGGGGAGAATGTTTTCTTGCTTTTGCTAGCTTTTTCGAGGCCGCCAGCATTCCTTGGCTCATGGCCCCTTCCTCTGTCCCCAAAGCACATTGCTCCTACCTCTGCTTCTGTCATCACATCTCCTCCTCTGACTCTGACCTCCTGCCTCCCTCTTTCCTCATGAGAATCTTTCTGATTACATTGGGTCCACCCAGATAATCCAGGATAGTCTTCCTATCTCAAGATGCTCAACTCCATCACAGCTGCAGAGTCCCTTTTGCCACGTAAGGTAACATAGCCAAAGGGTCCAGTGATGAGGATGGGCATCTTTGAGGGTTACTTTTGGCCAGCTACACCATGTACCCTTCTCTCTCCTTCAAGCCGCCACTTCCCCCACCCCCTCCTCAGCTGGAGATCTTCTCATTTCACTGAGAACGCCAAAGCAATCAATCAGCCTAGAGCCCATTCATCTTGCCAGCCCCACCCTAGCATCTTCCATCTCTCCTGAGCCTCATGGCCCATCCCAGCCAGTCTGTCCTGGAGCTCTGGGTGCCCAAAGGCTCTCCTGCTCCACGTCTTCTGTCTCCCTCTTTCCTGGCTCCTGTGTAAACGTGCAACAGCACTCTCCCGCCTGCAATTGCCCAGTTTCTCTGCCTTCCTTCCCCAAAAGACTCACAGCAGCACTGAATCTAACCCACTCCACCCAGGAGTGTCGCCAATGTGCCACCAGAGCCACATGACCAACATCCCCAAGAGCCTGTTCTTGCCAGAGCCACCTGTGGACCTGAGTCCTCCTCTCACTCAGCACTTCAGCAAGTCTCACTCCCATTTCCTGGGCACCAGGACTAGCCAGCTACTCTGCTGTGCACCTGGTCCCCTCCCCTCCCACCTCTAAATGCTGGAGACCCCAGGGCTCCGTGCTCAGCCTGCTGCTTCCCCTCTGCAGTTCCTCCCTGGTTGGTGAGAAAGGCTCAGATTTGAAAGGTCCTGTTGCCTCCTTCAACATATTGCCCCAAATCTGACTGTTTCTTACTGCCCTGGCCCCTCCCCATCAGTAATCTCTCACCTTCCCTCCTGTAGCTACCTCCCAACTGGTTCATTCTCCACACAGCACCAGAGTGATCCAGGTGCTAGACATAACCTAGACAGTTCTCCATGGGGGTCAATTCTAACGCCCCACCATAAGACCCTGTGACCCCATGTCCCATCTATCCCCCTTGCTCCACACACATCACTGCTCTTCCTCCCCCCCACCTGGCTCAACCCTCCTCTCCTTGTCTGCACTTACTGCTCCCCCTTCTCCTGCATCAGAAAGTTAGGTTGTTTCTTGCCTGGAGTCTCAGCACAGGAAAGCTTTGTGCCTCCACCCTATGAAGTGCCCTTCCCTTCCTGTCCTGTCCCTTCCATGACTTGTTTCCACATGTCACATCTGACAATGGCAGGCTAATTGGCTTATTTACAAAAGCACCGCAAAAGAGGAGGCTTGTCATTTCACCGCTGTGCCCAAAGGCGGAGGCTGCCCTGGATGCTGGATGTGCGTGTTGGACCGGTGAGTGGAGGAGCAGCAGGCGTGGCTACGGCCCCCGCTCCCCCACCCCCACCCCCAAGGATGGGACCTTCGCTTTGGCTGATGAGTGAGGGGATTTCCAAGCAGATTGTCCTGCCCTGACAGCATTTTAGGACTCCAGCAGCTTTCTGGGGACCCCCATCTTCTCCCCGAGCAAAACAGGCTGCCTCCACCACGCCTGGGTATGGGCATTTTCTGAAAATGTTCAACCAAGAAGTTGAGAGAAAAATTAAAGGCCTAACTAAATGAATGAAAAAGGAGGAGGACCCACGTGGGCACATGCTGCTGCAGTTCAGGGTATTGCAAGAGCTGGGGACTGACGCAGCTTTAGCTGGCCAGGCTTTCCTCACAGAGCAGCTCTCTTGGGCCCTATGGTGCAGCTGCCCCTTCTCGGCCTTGGATAGTGCCCGTCCCGGACCACCAGGACCTCGCTGGGCACAGAGGCCCACATGTTGATAGGTTTAGATCAGTGATGGTCCCGAGGGTCAATCAGGAACGTCCTGTAGCGCGATTCCTCTGCCTGCCCGCATGGCCTAACAGGGCTGCTCGGCAGTGGGACGCTGGTGTTGGGACTTTCACAGAGGTGCACCTGAGTGAGCCTGGATGGCAGAGACTCATAAGCCCACCTTGCTACCTGGTCTTCTCAGACCTGGCTCAGTCACCCACATGAACTCCCATCTCTTTCCTAGGGCGATTCCGGGGGGCCCCTCGTCTGTGACTTCGCCAGTGCCTGGGTTCTGATGGGGCTGTCCAGCTGGGGCTTTGACTGCCGTCATCCCATTTACCCCAGCATCTTCACCAACGTCACCTACTTCACCGACTGGATCGTCGAGATCCAGAGACTCACACCTCTCCCTGAGCCCACATCCGCTCCCCCTCAGGCCCTGTTTCCATACCAGACTCTGCAGGCTGCGGGCTCGCCTGGGCCTGGCACAGCCTTTGTGCCTCCACAGAGCTGGCCCCTGCTGTTGTTCATGCTTGGGGCCGTATGGAAAGCCCTGCAGTGATCCCCCAAGCCCCTCTGCTCTTGCTCTCTGCCTCAGGGCCCAGTCTCCTCGCTGAAACCTTCTGCCTCTCCCCTCCCACAGCCCCATCACCTTTCAGTGGTCCCTTCTTCGCTTTCCTGTCCAACTGCTGCCACCCCACAAACCAAGCATGAAAAAAACAAATACAAACTAATGAAAGAGTCATCTTGCTCCTGTCTTGGGGCCCTATTGCCCGCCGTGATCCTCAGCACTCACCCTTTCCCTTGAGGTCTGTTGTCTGACTCCGTGGACAAGGAAACAGGACTGGGCAGGGAGACTATCCCAGGAGGAAAGCAGGAGTGAGGACACTGAAGGAGTCCAGCTGGGGAGAGAGAAAGGTGTCTTCACTTGCAGACACCACTCCTGCCATGGGGGTGCACAGGCCTTCAGAGGAAAGATATGTCAGCTCCAGCTGCCATAACAAATACCACAGGCAATGTGGCTTAAACAACAGGAATTTATCACCTCACAGTTCTGGAGCCCAGAAGTCTAAAGTCTCTCTCCTTGGCTGATAGATGGCCATCTTCTCCCTGTGTCCTCACATTGTCTTCCCTCTGTGTGTTTCTGTGTCCAAATTCTCCCTTCCTATAACGGCACCAATCATATTGGATTAGGGGCTACCCTAACGACCTCATGTTAACTCAATTATCTCTTTAAAAGCTCTACTCCAAATAAAGTCACATTCTGGGGACTTCTCTGGAGATCCGGGGTTTAAGACTCCACGTTTCTATTGCGTTGGGCACGGGTTCCATCCCTGGTAGGGGAACTAAGATCCCACATGCCGCATGGTGCAACCAAAAAAAAAAATGTCACATTCTGAGGTACTGGGGTTAGGACTTCAACATATGTATTTGGGGGGGGGGGTGCATAATTCAGCCTTTAATAGGAAGTAAGACATTTTGCCAGGTGTCTGTAGTACAAGGGAGTAAGGATCTTTCCCAAAGTAAAGAACCGTCACTCGTGGGATATGGAGGAACAAGGACCAGCTCCCCACGGAGGTAGAGGGAAGTTCCCAGAGTGCGGGACAATTGAGTTGGACTGGAGTACATGACCCAGGCCTTGAGGATGGGGCTTCCAGCCTGCAGCATAGAGGGCTGTTGAATGTGGCGGGTCTAGCAGAGTGAGTGGGAAAGAGAGAGAGGAGGCCCGAAGCCAGGCTGTGAGCTGAGGTGCAGGCTGGCAGTCCTCAGACCTCTGCTCCTAGAGTCGACTTCCAGCACCCTCCTCACCCACCCCCATGCTCCCGCTCTCCACAGTCCGAAGGGGCCCAACTCACTGCCCCCCAAGCCCACATGACACTGCTCTCTTCTGTGTAGGAGCCCAGGCCAGCCTGGCCCAAGATGTCCACAGACCTCCAGCAGTTGGAGCCTGGTGTCTCCTTTCTGCTTAGCTGACTCAGGACTTAGTGGCCTGGCAATAAGCCTTGAAGCAATGCTCTAGTCATCCTTCCTACCAATATGCCTGACACAGAGTCCTTGTGCAGCCATCGGGATCCCAGGAGGCCTCGCAATGCACCCGCCCCAGCCTTCCTAACCCATGGTAATGTGGTAAATTTCCCATTTAGCTCATATCCAATATGGACTAGATGCCATTCAAAGGGTTCAGTGCAAGTTCTTTCCAATCCTGGCATTGCCCAAATATCCTGAACCCTCACTGGCAGGTGAGCACAGATGGACTCGTATGCACATGAACACTGGGATGCCACTGGCTGGAGCCAGGACCCTGCACAGGAACTCCCTTCCCAAGATGATCTTGGGAGGCCTCAAGAAAGTGTCTTCCCAGCGTCCACACCTGTCTAGGCATTGCCGCACTCCCTGCCTCTGGCCATCCCTCTGGCTGGAGCTCTACCACTGAGGTACCACCACACCTAGCAGGAGAGCCTTTGGACACCCAGAGCTCCAGGACAGACTGGCTGGGATGGGCCATGAGGCTCAGGAGAGATGGAAGATGCTAGGGTGGGGCTGGCAAGATGAATGGGCTCTAGGCTGATTGATTGCTTTGGCGTTCTCAGTGAAATGAGAAGATCTCCAGCTGAGGAGGGGGTGGGGGAAGTGGCGGCTTGAAGGAGAGAGAAGGGTACATGGTGTAGCTGGCCAAAAGTAACCCTCAAAGATGCCCATCCTCATCACTGGACCCTTTGGCTATGTTACCTTACGTGGCAAAAGGGACTCTGCAGCTGTGATGGAGTTGAGCATCTTGAAATAGGAAGACTATCCTGGATTATCTGGGTGGACCCAATGTAATCAGAAAGATTCTCATGAGGAAAGAGGGAGGCAGGAGGTCAGAGTCAGAGGAGGAGGTGTGATGACAGAAGCAGAGGTAGGAGCAATGTGCTTTGGGGACAGAGGAAGGGGCCATGAGCCAAGGAATGCTGGTGGCCTCGAAAAAGCTAGCAAAAGCAAGAAAACATTCTCCCCTAGAGTCTCCAGAAGGAACCAGCCTGGCCAACACCTTGACTTTAGACTTTTGACCTCCAGAAATGTAAGAGAATAAAGTTCTGTTGTTTTAGCCACCCACTTTGAGGTGATTTGTCACCGCAGACCCAAGAAAGTCATACACGGGGTCTTCTTGGAGATTGGGAATGTGCCATCATCACCTCAGCTCTTCCCCTCTGTGCTCCCTAGCTGGGGTGCCCTTGGCCCTCCCCACAGTGTACCCACACCAAGCTGTTCAAGGCCAGGGGAAGGCCTGGTCCCTGTCCACTCCAGGCCTCAGGGATTCGTGCAGATGAGCCATGTGGTTGTCTATATTATGATGGATTCTGGGCCAGTCCGAGGGAGATGGGAAGGGCTCCAATAGCCTCCTAGCCCCTGGGGAGTTCTCAGAAGGCAGAGGAAGGCCCAACACTAATGTATCCCATGCAAAGTGAGCTGCACTTTGCACTACTGAAGACACGCAGCAAACAGTGTGTGTGTGTGTGTGTGTGTGTGTGTGTGTGTGTGTTGGGCAGGGCCAGAGCAATGAATTCTACCTTGGGTGAGAGGACAGGTCTAAGACAGGCCCAGAAGAACAGGTACAATCCAGATAGAGGGAGGCAGACCAGGCCAGGAGATTGAAAGTCAGCAGGTGTTAAGCACCTACTGAATGCCAGGCACAGTACTGAATCTTCTATAAGGACCTTATTAAGTGGAGGCCGTTAGCAACCCCATTTCACAGGTTATCTAAGGTCATAATCACTACATTACAGACTGAAGACTGGACCCAGGTCTGTCCTGCCCCACAGTCTGAGCACTGAGTGCTCCTGGGGTCTGTCTCTCCTCAGACTTGTTTCTGGGTGTCCTGTGCTGGGGGAGGGCACTTCAGTGAGAGAAGAGAGCCCCGGTTGGAGGTTGGGGACCAGAGCAGGCATGTGACAGAAGATGAATCTAGATGGAACCTCTCAGACAGGCTGTGGTGACTGAAAGGCTGAGGGGGGCAGCAGGGGCCATGTGCTGGGGCTCCTGGGTGTCCAGCTCAATGGTGTCCTCAGCCTGGGGAGAAACGAGAGGGGGTGGGGTCAAGAGGCAGAATGGATGTCCAGCAGGCAAGCAGGCAAAGGGCTCCGGCCCTGAACTCCATGGCCATGACCTCTGCAGGCTGGAAGGGAGGTCTACGGTGACAGCCAGATGGGGACTCGGAGGACTCAGCCCTTTTATTTCACCTGCAGGTGCAGCTGACTCTGTGAGAACAACGGCCCAAGCCAGACAGCCATGGGTTGTGCACTGGGAACCAAGAAAGCTGGGTCTACCTCCTACCAGGAGGGCAGGTGGCCGAGCTTCTTCCCTCTGGCTCAGCAGCTCCACTGGGCTGCCGTGAAAACAGCTGTCCGTGAGGCCTTCTCCAGGACCAGGCGCATCCCATCCCTCCTGTGTGCATTTCCTGGGGTGCCAAAGCATATTACCACAAACTGGGTCACTATAAAAACAACCGAAATTTCTCTTCTCACAGTTCTGGAAACCAGAAGTCTGAAATCAAGTACCTCTCTGTCTATCCCTCAGCCCACTCTAAACTCAAAATGGTTTCATCTCGAGATTCTTAGCTAATCACATCTGCAAAGACCTATTTCCAAATCAGGTCACTTTCTGAGACTCCAGATGGTTACAAATGTAGGGGACACTATCCAACCCACTACACCATCCTTTCGACAATCCCGTGAAGGAGGCCTCAGAATCCTACAGTATAAATGAGGACATGGGCTCAGAAAGTGAAAAGACCTTCAGGGCAGAGCAGTGTCTCTAACTCCAGAACCCTAATGCTCTCCCCTCCACTCACAACGGCCCTAGGGATAGACTACAAGCCACTTCTCGGCACCCTCAGTCTTCAGGGAAGGTAGAGAAAATGAACAATACTTTAAAGAAAACTTTAGTGGCATTTCCCTGGTGGTCCAGTGGTTGAGACTCCTTGCTCCCAATGCAGCAGGCCTGGGTTCAATCCCTGGTTGGGGAACTAGATCCCGCATGCCACATCTAAGAGATTCCCGCATGCCGCAAAACTAAAGATCCTGCATGCCACAGCAAAGATCCCATAGGCAGCAACTAAGACCCAGCACAGCCAAATAAATAAAGAAACAAATAAGTAAATAAATAAATATTTTTTAAAAAATAAAGAAAACCTTAGCAAAGGTCTGCCAAGAAACTCATGAACCCTGGACCAACTTGCTTCCTATTGTACTCTTCAGGGTCTGTGTAGCCCCCAGGAGTGGTCTGAGGCTTAGCCCATTTGAAATGACCTATGGGAGGCCTTTTCTTACTACTGATGTTCTATCAGACGAGGAAGTGAACCTGACCCTGAGATATATTATTAATCTAGAACAAGTTCAGAAGGCAATCCAGGATTATGCTCACAAGGCACTGTCAGCTCCCACTAAAGATACAGAGGAAGGAGCAGTTCCTTCACAAATAAACCCTGGGGACTAAGTTCTTCTGAAAACATGGAAAGGGGGGTGCCCCAAAGACCAACAATTGCCAAGATGAAAGGGTCCTTATAAAGTAATTTTAGCCACCCCTACTGCTGTCAAACTTCAAGGGATATATATCTAGTTGCGTATATTTGTCCAGACTAAAGTTTTACCTCCAGAAACCCCACAGGTCACAACCGAAGAACAATACACCTCTGAGTCAGTGGAAAATCTGAGATACCTATTCAAAAGATAGGCACCATCAACAGGTAAGTAAAATGATGTAGTGGGTTGGACTCCTATTTGAAGCCTTAACAAGACTTGGAACCTCTGTTTTTTCCTTGGCTGATGCAGTTCTTGACAATTGTCTGGCTTTTGTCTTGCAGAACAAGATGGAGCTTGTGTGATAACTAATACTTCCTGCTGCACTTGGTTAACTAATACTTCCTGTTACACATGGACCAATGTGACAGGACAGGTAACAGTTAATATTAAGGAAATATACACCCAGGCAGAGTGGCTTCACAATTTCAACAGGGGCGATATTGCCTCCACTGTCTGGTCAACAGTTAAAAAAGAAGAAGAAGAAAGAAAGAAGCCCTCCCAAAGTTAACCTGGTTCCTTCCCTTTCCAGACCCTTTAGTGGCTATTGTTGTTCTTTCTAGCCCTTGTCTGTTTAACTTTTTGGTTAAGTTTGTGTCTTCTAGGCTCTAACAGTTTGAAGGAAGACTCATGAGGGCTCAAGGAATTCAGCCCATTCCAGTGGAGAGTGGCCCAGCTCCCTACAGGTCCTTGGAACAGTCAGCAAAGGATTTCTATACCTCTAGGGTAGGCTAGGGTCTGCAGACCCTGTCCAGCAGGAAGACGTTTCAAAAGAAGAGACCTTTGGCCCCTCACCCCTTAAGAATAAGGGTGTAGAGTCTCTCAGAGGGAAATGAGACAGGCTGGGACCTGGGACCCTTTGCAGCAGTGCTGCAGTGTTTGCATCTGGACAAACATTTCCTCAAGCCAAGAAATACAAAGAAACGATAAGGACTAAAAATAACTGCGTGCATGCTCAGTTGGGACAAATTATGGACAAAAAATACAAAAAGACCAAAAAAGCCCAAATGCCACTTCTGAAGAGCCAGGAGAAAAAACAGGGGGTTGGGAGCAAAAACAGGGTACTGTGCATGCCCCCTGCACACAACATCACAAAGGGGTGGGCAAACCACCTAAGCCACCCCTCTGGCCCAACCCCTGGACACACCCTTACCCTCACCCCCATATAAGGAACCAGCTCGCCCCCCCCTCAGGGAGCAGGTTAACAAGGGAAACTGTTGTTTGTTCTGGCTTCCCCCTTGCTGCAGCAGGGGCTCCAATAAAGCCTTGCTTGAATTTCTTGTCTGGCCTCTTATCATTTTCTATTGATTAAGGAGGGCAAGAACCCTGGTCGGTAACACTTTCACTTCTCTACTTCTTTCTTTTCCACTATATACATTTTTTTATTGTGCCCTACTAATTCCTTTGTTGATTTTGTAGCTGTATTTTCAGTTACTTACATAGTGGTTGCTGTATTAGTTGGGGTTCTCCAGAGAAACCGAACCAATAGGAATCAGGAGAGAGGGAGAGAAGAGGGAGAGAGAGAAATTGATTTTTATTATGAGGGGTTGACTCACATGATTATGGAGATGGAGAAGTCCCATGATCTGCCATCTGCAAGCTGGAGACCCAGGAAAACCGGTGGTATAATTTCAGCCTGAGTCTGAAGGTCTAAGAACCAGGGGAGGCAATGGTGTAAATCCCAGTCTAGGGGCAGAAGAAGACCAATGTCCCAACTCAACCAGGCAAATAAGAAAGAAAAAAAGGCAAATTCTTCCTTCTTCTGCCTTTTGTTCCATTCAGGCCCTCAACAGGTTGGATGATGCTCACCCACCCTGGGGAGGGCAGTCTACTGAGTCCACCGATTCAAATGCTGATTTCATCCAGAAACACCCTCACAGACACACCCAGAAATAATGTTTAATCTGGGCACCCTGTAGTGCAGTAAAATTGACACAAAGATTAACCATCATAGTTGCTATAATCATTACACTGTGCATCTTAATTTACCCGAATCTACTTTAGATTATTAAGTTTGGTAATAGAGAAACTCATCCAATATAGTTCCATTAACTTTCCCTCCTTTGTGCTGTTATTGTCATTTTTATTACATCTCTATGATATATCATCAATACAATATTTTAATTTAAACTTTATACATTCTTTAACCTTTTTAATTCACTTAGTAAAGGATAGGGAAATATATTTATGCAGTCTTTTACAGTTACCCTTATATTTACCATTTCCTTGCTCTTTATTTCCCCCTGTAAATTTGATTTAACATCCTATATCCTTTTCTTTCATATGGAAAGACTTTCTTTAGTATTTCTTATAAGGCAAGATTGCCAGCCATGAGTTATCTCAGTCTTTGTTAATCTGAAAATACCCTTATTTCAACTTCATTTTGAAGGATAGTTTGACTGGGTATGGAATTCTTGGTTGACAGATTTTTCCTTTTAGCACTTTGAGTATTTTATCTCACTGTCCTCCATTTTTTTTTTTTTTCTAATGAGAAGCCAGCTATTAATTGGAATGTTGTTCCTTTATGTAAGATAAGTCTTTTTTCTCCTGCTGCTTTCAAGATTCTCTCTTGGTCTTTATCTTTGATTTGATATGTCCAGATACAGATTTCTTTGATCCTACTTGGTGTATGTTGGGTCTCTTGAATTTTAGATTAATTTTTTTAACATCTTTATTGGAGTATAATTGCTTTACAATGTTTTGTTAGTTTCTGCTATATAAAAAATTGAATCAGCTATATGTATACATATATCCCCATATCCCCTCCCTCTTGTGCCTCCTTCTCACTCTCCCTATCTCACCCCTCTAGGTGGTCACAAAGCACCTAGCTGATCTCCCTGTGCTATGCAGCTGCTTCCCACTAGCTATCTATTTTACGTTTGGTAGTGTATATATGTCCGTGCTACTCTCTCACTTCATCCCAGCGTACCCTTCCCACCCCGTGTCCTCAAGTCCATTCTCTATGTCTGTGTCATTATTCCTGTCCTGCTCGTAAGTTCATCAGAACCATTTTTTTTTTTGGATTCCATATATATGTGTTAGCATACAATGTTTGTTTTTCTCTTTCTGACTTACTTCACTCTGTATGACAGACTCTAAGTCCATTCACCTCTCAGAAATAACTCAATTTCATTTCTTTTTTATAGCTGAGTGATATTCCATTGTGTATATGTGCCACATCTTCTTTATGCATTCACCTGTCGATGGACAATTAGGTTGCTTCCATGTCCTGGCTATTGTAAATAGTGCTACAGTGAACATTGTGGTACATGTCTCTTTTTGAATTACAGTTTTCTTAGGGTATGTGCCCAGTAGTGGGATTGCTGGGTCATGTGGTAGTTTCTATTTTTAGTTTTTTAAGGAATCTCCATACTGTTCTCCATAGTGGCTGTATCAATTTACATTCCCACCAACAGTGCAAGAGGGTTCCCTTTTCTCCACACCCTCTCCAGCATTTATTGTTTGTAGATTTTTTGATGATGGCCATTCTGACCAGTGTGAGGTGATGCCTCATTGTGGTTTTATTATATTATTATTTTTCATCAAATTTGAAAAAATTTTGGCTATTGTTTCTTAAAATTTTTTTTACCCATTTCTTCCTCTGCTTTCCTTCTGGGATTCCCATTATGCATATATTAATATGTCTGATGACTTTCTGAGAGTCTGTTCATTTTTCTTCATTTATTTCTGTTTCCATTTTTCAGATTGGATAATTCCTATTAATCTATCTTCAAGTTCATTTATTCTTCCTTCTGTCATCTTGAATCTTCTGTTGAAATTAGTGAATTTTAAAATTTTCATTTTTGAAACCTTCAACTACAGACTTTCTACTTGGTTCTTTTTTAAAATAATTGCTATCCTTTTATTAATATTTTCTATTCAGTGGGTCATTACCATCATACTTTTCTTAAATTCTTTAAACATGGTTCCCTTCTCTTTTTTTTTAGACATATTTATAATAGATGTTTTCAAGTTTTCGTCTGCTAAGTCCAATATCTAGAGCCCATGCAGTTTCTATTTTATGGGTTTCAATTTCTTGTCTCCTAATGTTTTTTGTTGAAAATTAAGCATTTTAGAAAAAATATTACAGCAATTCTGTATTCTGATATGCCTCCTCCTACCTCTCAGATTTGTGGCTGTTTCTTCTTTTCAAAAATATACCTAAATTAATTATATGATATCTGTCTCCCTGCTGATGTCTCTGTTCAGATTTTTAATTTTTAAAATTCTTATTTTTAGGTAACCCTGTCTTTTTAGGGGTTAACCCTGTGTCAGCATAGCTTAGCAGTCAATTGAAAACGTTTACACTAAAAAACTTTCCATCAGTAAGGTTTCCATCCTTTCCCAATGTATCTGTATGTGGGTTGCAGAATGTATTCAGAATTCAAGTTTGCTAGCTTTTGCTAGTCTTTCTAGCTTTTATTTTCTATTGGACACCACCCTGTCTCCCCCATGCCTGCACATAAACTTACATTCAGCCAGGAATGTGTAGATAGCTAAGGTTGTCTCCAATTTTTTCCCAGCATGTATGCAGCCTTACACATGTGTTCACACATCCAGACCACCAAGGACATGTGGGAGTTTATTATGGCCCACTCTAGTGGTCTCATTGTGGGGATTTTTCTGTTAAATTTTTGGTTAGTCTGCCAGTCTGCTGTTAACCTCAACTAACATCATGACTTCATACTACCTGCAATGTTGCCATTCCTCATTGGTTTCCACCAAAATTGCTTTCTGACAATGACCAAAGGTATTGGGTATCTAGAGTTCTGTTCCAAATCAAGTCAGACCTCTTCAGCAGTAAACTTCTGATTTTCACAGCTTGCCCCACCCTGGCAGAACTACTGTTGCTCATGGAACCAGGGAAGGGGGTGGTGGTAAGAACTGACACAGGCAATAATGCCACAGACTCCCACTGTTATTGCTCAAGGTTTACTAGGGTTTTTTTTGTTATTTTTGTTTTTACTTCAATAAGCACTTCTCAATTTACTGACACCATAGTCAGTTTTTAGAGTCCTGGAATTGTTGCTTTTGATAATTTTGTCCAGTTTTATCATTGCTTTTCAGGAAGAGGATTTAATAAGCTCCTCATGCCATTATTCTAGAAATATCACCAATATTTCTTTCCAATAAACAGAACAAAAAACTATCAAGAGTGAATATGTTTAAATACCCAAATACAGTGCTTTTTACTTCCTGGAATAATTAAAGTCTTCTGTACGCAATTCCAATTAATTTCCATCCTTTAAATATAACTTGTGTGGGCATGATCTGGCCAGTTTACGTCAGCCAACACAAAAAGAAAGCACTGCAACCATAACCAATTATTTGTCTGAATAAGTTCATTGAAAGTAAGATGCTCTGGGGAGGACACCATCTGATCACTACAGCACAGTCCTATTTTAGTGCACCACACTCCTTGTTCTAGCACTCTTTTACCCTTTCAGTATTTAACTCTCTTTTTCTTACATAACAACATATATATATATGTTTAAATTAATGGTGTGGTTTTGTCTCCTGATTATATTCTGAATGACATAAGATGAGAGAAAGGTAAGTGTATGGGAGGAAATTTATTTCTAGTTACCACGGGCATGTCTGTTGACACATGGAGCTGACTGGAATCAAGTTGGAAAGAAAGTTAAATTGAGTAAGATTTTTGTCAGAGTCATATTATTAAAAGAGGTCATCAACCTGTGCTAAAAAAAAAAAAAGCATTTATTTTGAGACATAAAACAATCCTTGTGCCCCAACCACCTATGTGCAGGAAACTGGCTGAGAAATCTCATTACTCCAAGAAGCATAAGGATATATTACCTGATGCCTTTTTAAGAAGTGGCCAAAGATAATGGATATCATCAAAAAGTCTATAAATAATAAATGCTAGAGAGGATGGGGAGAAAAGGGAATTGTACACTGTAGATGGGAATGTAAATTGGTGCAGCCACTATAGAAAAGAGTATGGAGTTTCCTTAAAAACTAAAAATAGAACTACAAACGATCCAGCAATTCAACTCCTAGGTATATATCCAGAAAAAATGAAAATTCTAATTCAAAAAGACACATGCACCCCAATATTCATAGCAGCACTATTTACAATAACCAAGACATAGAAGCAACTCAAGTGCCCACCAACAAAAGATTGGAGATTTTTGAGAAGATGGCGGAAGAGTAAGATGCGGAGATCACCTTCCTCCCCACAGATACATCAGAAATACATCCACACGTGGAACTGCTCCTATAGAACACCCACTGAACACTGGCAGAAGACCTCAGACCTCCCCAGAGGCAAGAAACTCCCCACGTACCTGGGTAGGGCAAAAGAAAAAAGAAAAAACAGAGACAAAAGAATAGGGACGGGACCTGCACCAGTGGGAGGGAGCTGTGAAGGAGGAAAGGTTTCCACACACTAGAAGCCCCTTCACGGGCGGAGACTGCGGGTGGCAGAGGGGGGAAGCTTCAGAGCCACGGAGGAGAGCACAGCAACAGGGGTGCGGAGGGCAAAGCGGAGAGATTCCCGCACAGAGGATCGGTGCCGACCAGCACTCACCAGCCTGAGAGGCTTGTCTGCTCACCCGCTGGGGCGGGCGGGGGGCTGGGAGCTGAGGCTCGGGCTTCAGTCGGATCCCAGGGAGAGGACTGGGGTTGGCAGCATGAACACAGCCTGAAGGGGTTAGCGCACCACAGCTAGCCGGGAGGGAGTCCGGGAAAAGTCTGGAGCTGCCGAAGAGACAAGAGACTTTTACTTGCCCCTTTGTTTCCTGGTGCGCGAGGAGCGGGGATTAAGAGCGCTGCTTAAAGGAGCTCCAGAGACGGGCGCGAGCTGCGGCTATCAGCGCGGACCCCAGAGACGGGCATGAGACGCCAAGGCTGCTGCTGCCGCCACCAAGAAGCCTGTGTGTGAGCACAGGTCACTATCCCCACCTCTCCTCCCGGGAGCCTGTGCAGCCCGCCACTGCCAGGGTCCCGTGATCCAGCGACAACTTCCCCGGGAGAACGCACGGCGCGCCTCAGGCTGGAGCAACGTCACGCCAGCCTCTGCCGCCGCAGGTTCGCCCGCATCTGTACCCCTCCCTCCCCCCGTGCCTGAGTGAGCCAGAGCCACCAAATCAGCTGCCCCTTTAACCCTGTCCGGTCTGAGCGAAGAACAGACATCCTCAGGCGACCTACACACAGAGGCAGGTTCAAATCCAAAGCTGAATCCCAGGAGCTGTGCGAACAAAGAAGAGAAAGGGAAATTTCTCCCAGCAGCCTCAGGAGAAGCGGATGAAATCTCCACAGTCAACTTGATGTGCCCTGCATCTGTGGAATACCTGAATAGACAACGAATCATCCCAAATTGAAGTGGTGGACTTTGGGAGCAAGATAGATTATTTTCTCCCCTTTTCCTCTTTTTGTGAGTGTGTATGTGTATGCTTCCGTGTTAGATTTTGTCTGTATAGCTTTGTTTTAACCATTTGTCCTAGGGTTCTGTCCATCCGTTTTGGGTTTTTTTTTTTTTTGGTTTTTTTTTTTTTTTTTTACTTTAAAAAAAATTTTTAATAACATTTTTTTATTTTAATAACTTTATTTTATTTTATCTTTATTTTATTTTACCCCCATCTTTCTTTCTTTCTTTCTATTTTTTCTACCTTTTATTCTGAGCCATGTGGAGGACAGGCTCTTGGTGCTCCAGCCAGGTGTCAGGGCTGTGCCACTGAGGTGGGAAAGCCAACTTCAGGACACTGATCCACAAGAGACCTTAGAGCTCCACGTAATAACAAACGACAAAAATCTCCCAGAGATCTCCATCTCAACACCAAGACCCAGCTTCACTCAACGACCAGCAAGCTACAGTGCTGGACACCCTATGCCAAAATACTAGCAAGACAGGAACACAGCCCCATCCATTAGCAGAGAGGCTGTCTAAAACCATAATAAGGCCACAGACACCCCAAAACACCACCAGATGTGGACCTGCCCACCAGAAAGACAAGATCCAGCCTCATCCACCAGAACACAGGCACTACTCCCCTCCACCAGGAAACCTACACAACCCACTGAATCAACCTTAGCCACTGGGGACAGACACCAAAAACAATGGGAACTAGGAACCTGCAACCTGTGAAAAGGAGACCCCAAACACAGTAAGATCAGCAAAATGAAAAGACAGAAAAAGACACAGCAGATGGAGGAGCAAGGTAAAAACACACCAGACCTAACAAATGAAGAGGACATAGGCAGGCTACCTGAAAAAGAATTCAGAATAATGATAGTAAAGATGATCCAAAATCTTGGAAATAGAACACAGAAAATGTAAGAAACATTTAACAAGGACCTAGAAGGACTAAAGAGGAAACAAGCAATGATGAACAACACAATAAATGAAATTTAAAATACTCTAGAAGGGATCAATAGCAGAATAGCGGAGGCAGAAGAAGAAATAAGTGACCTGGAAGATAAAATAGTGGAAATAACTACTGCAGAGCAGAATAAAGAAAAAAGAATGAAAAGAACTGAGGACAGTCTCAGAGACCTCTGGGACAACATTAAACGCACCAACATTTGAATTACAGGGGTCCCAGAAGAAGAAGAGAAAAAGAAAGGCACTGAGAAAATATTTGAAGAGATTATATTTGAAAACTTCCCTAATATGGGAAAGGAAATAGTTAATCACGTCCAGGAAGCACAGAGAGTCCCAAACAGGATAAATCCAAGGAGAAACACGCCAAGACACATATTAATCAAACTATCAAAAATTAAATACAAAGAAAACATATTAAAAGCAGCAACGGAAAAACAACAAATAACACACAAGGGAATCCCCATAAGGTTAACAGCTGATTTTTCAGCAGAAACTCTGCAAGTCAGAAGGGAGTGGCAGGACATATTTAAAGTGATGAAGGAGAAAAACCTACAACCAAGATTACCCAGCAAGTATCTCCTTCAGATTTGATGGAGAAATTAAAACCTTTACAGACAAGCAAAAGCTGAGAGAGTTCAGCACCACCAAACCAGCTTTACAACAAATGTTAAAGGAACTTCTCTAGGCAAGAAACACAAGAGAAGGAAAACACCTACAATAACAAACCCAAAACAATTAAGAAAATGGGAATAGGAACATACATATCGATAATTACCTTAAATGTAAATGGTTTAAATGCTCCCACCAAAAGGCACAGACTGGCTGAATGGATACAAAAACAAAACCCGTATATATGCAGTCTACAAGAGACCCACTTCAGACCTAGGGACACATACAGACTGAAAGTGAGGGGATGGAAAAAGATATTCCATGCAAATGGAAATCAGAAGAAAGCTGGAGTAGCAATACTCATATCAGACAAAATAGACTTTAAAATAAAGATTATTACAAGAGACAAAGAAGGACACTACATAATGATCAAGGGATTGATCCAAGAAGAAGATATAATAATTGTAAATATTTATGCACCCAACATAGGAGCACCTCAATACATAAGGCAAATACTAACAGCCATAAAAGGGGAAATCGACAGTAACAAAATCATAGTAGGGGACTTTAACACCCCACTTTCACCAATGGAAAGGTCATCCAAAATGAAAATAAATAAGGAAACACAAGCTTTAAATCATACATTAAACAAGATGGAATTAATTGATATTTATAGGACATTCCATCCAAAAACAACAAAATACACATTTTTCACAAGTGCTCATGGAACATTCTCCAGGATAGATCATATCTTGGGTCACAAATCAAGCCTTGGTAAATTTAAGAAAATTGAAATCGTATCAAGTATCTTTTCTGACCACAACGCTATGAGACTAGATATCAATTACAGGAAAAGATCTGTAAAAAATACAAACAAATGGAGGATAAACAATACACTACTTAATAACGAAGTGATCACTGAAGAAATCAAAGAGGAAATCAAAAAATACCTAGAAACAAATGACAATGGAGACACGACGGCCCAAAACCTATGGGATGCAGCAAAAGCAGTTCTAATGGGAAGTTTATAGCAATACAATCGTACCTTAAGAAACAGGAAACGTCTCAAATGAACAACCTAACCTTGCACCTAAAGCAATTAGAGAAAGAAGAACAAAAAAAAAAAAAACCCCAAGTTAGCAGAAGGAAAGAAATCATAAAGATCAGATCAGAAATAAATGAAAAAGAAATGAAGGAAACGATAGCAAAGATCAATAAAACAAAAAGCTGGTTCTTTGAGAAGATAAACAAAATTGATAAACCATTAGCCAGGCGCATCAAGAGAAAAAGGGAGAAGACTCAAATCAATAGAATTAGAAATGAAAAAGGAGAAGTAACCACTGACACTGCAGAAATACAAAGGATCATGAGAGATTACTACAAGCAACTCTATGCCAACAAAATGGACAACCTGGAAGAAATGGACAAATTCTTAGAAACGCACAACCTACCGAAACTGAACCAGGAAGAAATAGAAAATATGAACAGACCAATCACAGGCACTGAAATTGAAACTGTGATTAAAAATCTTCCAACAAACAAAAGCCCAGGACCAGATGGCTTCACAGGCAAATTCTATCAAACATTTAGAGAAGAGTTCACACCTATCCTTCTCAAATTCTTCCAAAATATAGCATAGGGAGGAACACTCCCAAACTCATTCTACGAGGCCACCATCACCCTAATACCAAAACCAGACAAAGATGTCACAAAGAAAGAAAACTACAGGCCAATATCAGTGATGAACATAGATGCAAAATCCTCAGCAAAATACTAGCAAACAGAATCCAACAGCACATTAAAAGGATCATACACCATGATCAAGTGGGGTTTATTTCAGGAATGCAAGGATTCCTCAATATACACAAATCAATCGACGTGATACACCATACTAACAAACTGAAGGAGAAAAACCATATGATCATCTCAATAGATGCAGAGAAAGCTTTTGACAAAATTCAACACCCATTTATGATAAAAACCCTGCAGAAAGTAGCCATAGAGGGAACTTTTCTCAACATAATAAAGGCCATATATGACAAACCCACAGCCAACATCTTTCTCAATGATGAAAAACTGAAACCATTCCCTCTAAGATCAGGAACAAGACAAGGGTGCCCACTCTCACCACTATTATTCAACATAGCTTTGGAAGTTTTAGCCACAGCAATCCGAGAAGAAAAAGAAATCCAAATCAGAAAAGAAGAAGTAAAGCTGTCACTGTTTGCAGATGACATGATAATATACAGAGAGAATCCTAAAGATGCTACCAGAAAACTACTAGAGCTAACCAATGAATTTGGTAAAGTAGCAGGATACAAAATTAATGCACAGAAATCTCTGGCATTCTTATACACTAGTGATGAAAAATCTGAAAGTGAAATTAAGAAATCACTCCCATTTACCATTGCAACAAAAAGAATAAAGTATCTAGGAATAAACCTACCTAAGGAGACAAAAGACCTGTATGCAGAAAATTATAAGACACTGCTGAAAGAAATTAAAGATGATACAAATAGATGGAGAGATATACCATGTTCTTGGATTGGAAGAATCAACATTGTGAAAATGACTCTACTCCCCAAAGCAATCTACAGATTCAATGCAATCCCTATCAAACTACCACTGGCATTTTTCACAGAACTAGAACAAAAAATTTCACAATTTGTATGGAAACACAAAAGACCCCGAATAGCCAAAGCAATCTTGAGAACGAAAAACAGAGCCGGAGGAATCAGGCTCCCTGACTTCACACTATACTACAAAGCTACAGTAATCAAGACAGTATGGTTCTGGCACAAAAACAGAAACATAGATCAATGGAACAGGATAGAAAGCCCAGAGATAAACCCATGCACATATGGTCACCTTATCTTTGATAAAGGTGGCAAGCATATACAGTGGAGAAAAGACAGCCTCTTCAATAAGTGGTGCTGGGAAAACTGGACAGGTACATGTAAAAGTATGAAATTCCAACACTCCCTAACACCATACACAAAAATAAACTCAAAATGGATTAAAGACCTAAATATAAGGCCAGACACTATCAAACTCTTAGAGGAAAACATAGGCAGAACACTCTATGACATAAATCACAACAAGATCCTTTTTGACCCAGCCCCTAGCGAAATGGAAATAAAAACACAAATAAACAAATGGGACCTAATGAAATTTAAAAGCTTTTGCACAGCAAAGGAAACCATAAACAAGACCAAAAGACAACCCTCAGAATGGGAGAAAATATTTGCAAATGAAGCAACTGACAAAGGATTAATCTCCAAAATTTACAAGCAGCTCATGCAGCTCAATAACAAAAAAACAAACAACCCAATCCAAAAATGGGCAGAAGACCTAAATAGACATTTCTCCAAAGAAGATATACAGATTGCCAACAGACACATGAAAGAATGCTCAACATCATTAATCATTAGAGAAATGCATATCAAAACTACAATGAGATATCATTTCGCACCAGTCAGAATGGCCATCATCAAAAAATCTAGAAACAATAAATGCTGGAGGGGGTGTGGAGAAAAGGGAACCCTCTTGCACTGTTGGTGGGAATATAAATTGATACACCACTATGGAGAACAGTATGGAGTTTCCTTAAAAAACTACAAATAGAACTACCATACGACCCAGCAATCCCACTACTGGGCATATACCCTGAGAAAACCACAATTCAAAAAGGGTCATGTACCAAAATGTTCATTGCAGCTCTATTTACAATAGCCAGGACATGGAAGCAACCTAAGTGTCCATCAACAGATGAATGGACAAAGAAGATGTGGTACATATACACAATGGAATATTACTCAGCCATAAAAAGAAACGAAATTGAGTTATTTGTGGTGAGGTGGATGGACCTAGAGTCTGTCATACAGAGTGAAGTAAGTCAGAAAGAGAAAAACAAGTACCGTATGCTAACACATATATATGGATTCTAAGAAAAAAAAAAAAGGTCATGAAGAACCTAGGGGTAAGACTTGAATAAAGACACAGACCTACTAGAGCACGGACATGAGGATATGGGGAGGGGGAAGGGTAAGCTGTGACAAAGTGAGAGAGTGGCATGGACATATATACACTACCAAACGTAAAACAGATAGCTAGTGGGAAGTAGCCGCAGAGCACAGGGAGATCAGCTAGGTGGTTTGTGACCATCTAGAGGGGTGGGATAGGGAGGGAGGGAGGGAGGGAGACGCAAGAGGGAAGAGATATGGGAACATATGTTTATGTATAACTGATTCACTTTGTTATAAAGCAGAAACTAACACACCAATGTAAAGCAATTATACGCCGATAAAGATGTTAAAAAAAACAAAACTAAAAATACAACTACCATACGACTCAGCAATCCCACTGCTGGGCATATACCCTGAGAAAACCATAATTCAAAAAGATTCATGTACCACAGTGTTCACTGCAGCTCTATTTACAATAGCCAGGACATGGAAGCATCCTAAGTGTCCATCGACAGATGAATGGATAAAGAAGATGTGGCACATATATACAATGGAATATTATTCAGCCATAAAAAGAAATGAAATTGAGTTATTTATAGTGAGGTGTATGGACCTAGAGTCTGTCATACAGAGTGAAGTAAGTCAGAAGGAGAAAAACAAATACCGTATGCTAACACATATATATGGAATCTAATTTTTAAAAAAATGGTTCTGAACAACCTAGGAGCAGGACAGGAATAAAGATGCAGACGTAGAGAATGGACTTGAGGACACGGGGAGTGGGAAGGGTAAGCTGGGACGAAGTGAGAGCGTGGCATGGACTTATATACACTACGAAACGTAAAATACATAGCTAGTGGGAAACAGCTACATAGCACAGGGAGATCAGCTCCGTGCTTTGTGACCACATAGAGGGGTGGGATAGGAAGGGTGGGAAGGAGACACAAGAGGGAGGATATATGGGGATATATGTATAAGTATAGCTGATTCTTTTTGTTATACAACAGCAACTAACACAACAATGAAAACAATTATACTCCAATAAAGATGTTTAAAAACAAAACAAAACAAAACAAAAAAAACAAAAGATTGGCTTAATAAGGTTATTGAGTTATTGAGATGTTAACTAGACATGGAACATAATTCAGTTCTAAGCTACTTTTGGATAGTAGACAAGAACTTTCTTTCTCAGTCTACTCATGTTGACTTCTGAATAATAGAAACAAAATGTAATAAAGAGGTAGTACACGAAAAATAATATACCTATCCCAATGCAAAAACGTTTTCTATTATAGTTCCCAGTAAGAATGTTAAATCAAAGGGTTATTGTGACTAGGAAGAGGGAGTCAGGTTAAAAAGTTATTTGTAAGATTGTAAGATGAACTTCAAACATTAAATGAGACAGAAAGAGAAGATGAATCTCTCCTGAGACAAAGAGAGAGGGAAAGATATCTTTTGCTCTGGTTTTCTTCAGCATACACTTATGGTGCTTACTATGTGCTGGGCAAGGTTCTAAGTACTTTGCAAATATTACTTTGATTAGTCTGCATTAACAATCTTTGTGGTCTAGGCATTATGTTACTCATGCTCACTTGAGGAAATAGATGCACACACAGACATTAGGTATTTTTTTCTGAAGTCACAGAGCTGGCCCAGGGCAGTATCAGGCTTCCAACCCAGGCTCATAGTCACTATGCTGTCCAGCCTGTTTTCCTTTCTAGAACCACATGCAATCGGCCAATGTCAAATGCATTGAACATACTTTCCCTTCAAGAAGAAACATATCCATGAAATTCTCTCCCTGTACTTGCATGCAGCACTCAGTTCTCTGCAGCCCCTGAGCCCTTCTGCCTATCTGCATATCCAGGTAGACCAAAGAAAGCCTTAGAGATAGAATACATATATAGATATATATCATATATATGTATTGTACACTAAACACACCTAAATCTCCATTTCCCTAAATCACACGTATACACATACATTCTTGGTCTCTATGAAGGCTAAGCCATTGTGTCGTGGCTTTGGGTTGGCTACTGAACCTTCTAAGTCTGTTTCTGTACCTATAAACTAAGAATAAATGCACTATCTACCTCACTGACTGAACAGAACTTATATTTTCCTCCTACACACTTACCTCTTGGTGCTTCTCATTCCTTAGAAAATTCAGCTGTCACTAACACATTCCCTATTCTTAACATGAAACACTTCTCCCTCTACTCCAGACACAGATGACTTGATCAGGGCACATGTATTCAGAGGAAGTGTGACCTTATTTGGGCTGAACACATTAGAGACACCAAAATCAAGAACCAGAGATACCAGGACCGAGATGGTCAGAACCAGAAGGTTAGGGAACTCCTGGAGTGAAGGCTGCATTTTAGGGACTGTCCTGCTGGGGTCATGAGCAAGTAAAGGGAACACGTGGAACCAGGAGGATGTGACAGCTGCTCTGAGAAGTAGAGATGGTGCTTCAGGCAGCTCTGAAGGTACAGAGAGGGTACCTTTAGGTCTGAGACATCATTCTGCTACTCCAAGCATGGGGAGGCTAGCTCTGTCACTTTGTCTCCTAGGAAACCCCTCTGCTTTTGGCTTCAGATAGTGTGCATGAGATTGTGGTCACTTGCAATCAAGTGATTTCTAAACTTGTGGGCTTATTGTAAAGATTAAATGAAATTAGGCAAGGAAGCACCCCCCAAGAGAGTTGTAAGGCAACCAAAAGCACCATCCTCTGACATCTGATGCAAGTTAAAACAAAAGGAGCCGAGAGCAGGCCACCCTAGGTTCCTGGAGCATGGGCCCATGTGTGGTGTGGTGAGTCCAAAGGGACAGGGGGTGGGGCCAGACATGATGGGCAGCACAAAAGGTCTGCAGACTTCTCTAGAGATGAGCAGAGGGAGTGAGTCTGTGTTTGGGGAATGGAGAGGAATTGAAGTCATATGCTAAATTCACCAAAACTATTAAAAGATAGTTTGCTCCAGCAGAACCCAGCAGAGGTGGAACCCAGTGGAGGCAGAACCCAGCAGAAAATAATGACCTTTTAGGTTTGGAGTGTCCTTATTCACAAAAGAACCACAAAGGTGGGATCTTTGTTCACGAGCCTGGGGTCAGGCCAAAGCTCCTGCAGTGGGAGCTCTGAGTCCAAACCACTGGACTAACAGAGAAGCTCAGACCCCGTGGAATATTCATCAGAGTGCGGTCTCCCAGAGGTCCTCATCTCAGCACCAAGACCCAGCTCTACCCAACAGCTTGCAAACTCCAGTGTTGGAAGCCTCAGGCCAAACAATCAATAACAGAGGAACAAAATCCCACTCATTAAAAAAAAAAAAAAAGTGACAGCAACAAAATATGTCACAGATGATGGAGCAAGGTAAAAATTTACAAGACCAAATAAATGAAGAGGAAATAGGCAATCTACCTGAAAAAGAATTCAGAGTAATGATAGTAAAGATGATCCAGAATCGTGGAAATAGACTAGAGGTATGGATTGAGAAGATACAAGAAATGTTCAACAAAGATCTAGAAGAACTAAAGAACAAACAAACAGAGATGAACAACACAATAACTGAAGTGAAAAATACACTAGAAGGAATCAGTAACAGAATAACTGAGGCAGAAGAACGAATAAGTGATCTGGAAGACAAAATGGTGGAAATAACTCCTGAGGAGCAGAATAAAGAAAAAAGGATGAAAAGAATTGAAGACAATCTCAGAGACATCTGGGACAACACGAAACGTACCAACATTCTAATTATACTGGTCCCAGAAGAAGAAGAGAAAAGGAAAGGGTCTGAGAAAATATTGCAGAGATTATAGTTGAAAACTTCCCTAACATGGGAAAGGAAAAGGCCCTGGGTGGGGTGGGGGGGGGCTGTGCTGGGCCTAGGCTCAGTGCGACCAGAAGGGGCCTTGTCGTGTGGAGCATCAGGCCTGGGATCTGCAGGCTCCCCGAGGCCCACTGGGTGGGGGGAAATACAGGCCGCATTTCCTTCTGGTCCTCCAATCCCCTGAGGGTCTCTCCCTGTCCCTGTTGTTCCCCTCGTTGTGAATGGGCCCCTCTGTGCATGGGAATCCCTCCCCTCCTCCAGCTGCCCCTCAGGGGCACCAGTCCCATCTGGCCTCCACTTCTCCTTCCCCTTCCCTCCCCCATGTCCTACTGGGTCACTCAGGGGTTCCTCCAGTCCTCTTAGGTGTCCGAGGTCCCCCACCAACACCTGGTAGGTGTCCTAGTTGTGAGGAGATGCCAACTCTGCATCCTCCTACTCTGCCACGTTGACTCCAGCCCCCCAGCTTTTTTTCTGATGGAGATTTCCTTGAAGTCTAGGAGCTGAAATAATAAATAAAAACATGTAAAAAGAGGGAACAGCCACCACCAATTACGGCAGATTGGCTCTGTGCTGGGGTCCTTGTTCACCACTTAGCTAGGCTTGCTCTGAGCCTAGGGATTAGCCTGAGGTGAAAGCTTGAGGTCTTCTCAGGACTTTTCTGAGCATGTCATGCCTGGTCCTGCGTGTGGCTTTCTAAATTCCCCTGCATATAGGCTGCTTTGAAAGTCCTAATTTCCCAAATAGTCTCACTTCCAGCTTCTACCTTGGGCTTTAAATGGTCTATTATATTTCTCCACCCAGAATCTCTTGACCCAGGCGTCTTTTCATTTAGAGTTGCCTTGTAGCTTTACAAGTAGCACCTGCCATTTTTCTGTGTTCTGTGTTATGCAAAACAGACAAGAGCATCTTGCTTCAGGCTTTCAGGCTTTCGGTTTTCCCCCTGACAGGTTGGAATAGTGGTACACAATAATTTGTAAATAAGGTCTACTCTGCTCCAACCAGTTGGAATTGGAGAACTGGAAACCAGGCTGCTGCTGGCTCAAGACTAAGACCACTGTTATGTTGGGAGGAGTGGAACAAGAGTAGGTAAATGGCCACAAAACTTTCCTATCTCTTTGGCGATGATTTTCTCCAATTGGGCATTTGCTTGGTTGTGGAAACCTTTGATGATTTTCCAGAGCTCTTACAGAGTTGGTTTAGAAGCTTCTGATCGGTTTTTGTTTTGAATGTTTCTGTAGGGAAACGAGAGTTTGAAACTTCCTAGACCATCATTTTGCTGCCATCTTTCTTCCTTTAACTTTTGATATAAGTTTTAGAATAAGCTTGTCTATTGTGACCAAAAAAAACCTGTTGGGAGTTGATAGGAATTGCATTTAAACCTACAGATCAATTTGGGAAGAATTAATATTTTACCATATTGAGTCTTCCAATCCATGAAAATAATATGCCTCTGTACTTTTCTTTTTACCACTTGTTTAATTGTTTTCATCAAAGTTTTGTAGGTTTCATTATACAGATCTACATTTTTTAAACATTTATATTAAACATCTCATTTTGAAGGCAGTTATTGTATATATTTATTTATTTATATTTATTTGTAGCACTTTTTATTTTTCTTAAGCTGAGGTATAACTGACATACAACATTATATTAGTTTCAAGTGGACAACATAATGATTCAATATTTCTATATGTTGCAAAATTATGACCACAATAAATCTAGTTAACATCCACCATCATATATTGTTACAATTTTTTTCTTGTGATAAGAACTTATAAGATCTATTCTCTTAGAAACTTTCAAATATGCAGTACAGTATTTTTAACTAGAGTTGCCGTGTTTTACATTACATCCACATGATTTATAGTATTTATTTTATAACTGGAAGTTTGTATGTTTTGACTACCTTCAGCCTTTTTGCCCACCTTCCTCACGCCCCACTTCCAGCAACCACCAAACTGTTCCCTGTATCTGTGAGTCTGTTTTGTTTGTTTTTCATTATTCCATATATGTGAGATCATACAGTATTTGTTTTTCTGTGTGTGACTTATTTTGCTTAGCATAACACCCTCAAGGTCTATCCATGCTGTCACAAGTGGCAAGATTTTATTCTTCTTTATGACTGAATAATATTCCATTATATATATATATATATATATACCTCACATTTTCTTTATCCATTTATTCATCACTGGACATTTTGGTTGTTTCCATACTTCGGCTATTGTAAATAAGGCTGCAATGAACATAGGGTTGCATATATCTTTTCAAGTTAGCATTTTTATTTTCTTTGGCTAAATACCCAGAAGTGGAATTGCTGAATTATATGGTAGTTCTATTTTTAATTTTTGAGGAAACTCCATGCTGTTTTCCATAATGGCTACACAAATTTACATTCCCACAAGCAGTGCACAAAGTTTCCCTTTTCTCCCTATCCTTGCTAACACTTATTATTTCTTCGCTTTTGATAATAGCCATTCTAACAGGTATAAGGTGATACCTCATTGTGGTTTTGATTTGCAATTTCTTGATGACTAATGATGTTGAGCATCTTTTTGTGTACCTGTTAACCAATTGTATATCGTCTCTGGACAATGTCTTTTCAGATCCTCTGCTTATTTTTTAATTGGAATTTTTTTGTTTGTTTTTGAGTTGTATGAATTCTTTACATGCTTTGGATATTAACCCCTTATTGGATAGATGATTTGCAAATATTTTCTCCTATTCACTAGGTTGCCTTTTCACTCTATTGATGGTTTCCTTTGCTGTGCAGAAACTATTTAGTTTGACGTACTTCCACTTGTTTATTTTTGCTTTAGTTGCCTTTGCTTTTGGTGTCAAATCCCAAAAAGAAAAAACAAAAATCATTGACAAGATTGATGTTAAGGAGCTTACTGCCTATGTTTTATTCTAGGAGTTTTTATGGTTTCAGGTCTTACATTCAAGTCTTTAATCCATTTTGAGTTGAATTTGTGTATGGTGTAAGATACTGGTCCAGTTTCATTTTTTGTATGTGGCTGTCCAGTTTTCCTAACACCATTTATTGAAGAGACTGTCCTTTATCTATTGTATACTCTTGGCTCCTTTGTTGTAAATTCATTGACCATATATGAATGGGTTTATTTCTGGGCTCTCTATCTTTTTCATTGATATGTGTCTCCCTTTATACCAATACCATACTGTTTTGATTACTATAGCTTTGTAATATAGTTTGAAATCAGGGAGCATGCATTTTCCAGCTTTCTTCTTCTTTCTCAAGATTTTCAGGGCCTTTTGTGGTTCCATACAAATTTTAGAATTGTTTGTTCTGTTTCTGTGAAAAATGTCACTGGAATTTTGATTGAGTTTTATTGAATCTGTAGATTGTTTGGGGAGTATGGACATTTTAATAATATCAGTTCTTCCAATACATGAGCATGGGGTATCTTTGTGTCTTCTTCAATTTATTTCATCAATGCCTTGTAGTTTCAGTGTACAGGTCTTTCACTTCCTTGGTTAAATTTATTCTTATTTTATTCTTTATGATACAATTGTAAATGGGATTGTTTTCTTAACTTCTCTTTTGGTTAGTTTGTTATTAGTGTGTAGAAATGTGACATACTTCTGTATAATGATTTTATATCCTGCAAATTTACTCAATTCATTTATTAGTTCTGACAGTTTTTCGATGGAGTCTTTAGGGTTTTCTATATATTGTGTCATGTCATCTGCAAATAGTAACAGTTTTACTTCTTTCTTCCCAGTTTGGATGCCTTTTATTTCTTTTCCTTGCATAATTGCCCTGGCTAGGACTTTAGTGGTCGTCTTTGTCTTGTTTCTGATCTTAGAGGAAAAGCTTTCAGCTTTTCACTGTTGAATATGATGTTATTTGTGGGCTTGTCATATATGGTCTTTATTATGTTGAGGTATGCTCCCTCTATACCCACTTCATTGAGAGTTTTTATAATAAATTGATGTTGAGTTTTCTCAAAAGTCTTTCTGCATCTATTGAGAGGAGCATATGATTTTCATTCTTCAAGTTGTTAATGTGGTATATCACATTGATTGATTTGCAGATATTGAACCATCCTTGCATCCTAGGAATAAATCTCACTGGATCATGTTAGATGACCATTTTACTGTATTGTGGAATTTGTTGTTTACTCTCCACGTGTTTGTGAATTTTCCAGTTTTCTTTTTGTAATCAATTTCTAGTTTCATACCATTGTAGTCAGAAAAGGAGCTTGATATAATTTAAATCTTCTTCAATTTGTTAAGATTTGGTTTTCGCTTTACATATGATCTATCCTGGAGAATGTTCCATGTGTACTTGAGAAGAATGTATATTCTGTTGCTTTTGGATGGAATGTTATATATATATGTTAAATCCATCTGATCTAACATGTCATTTAAAGCCAATCTTTCTTTATTGATTTTCTGTGTGGATGATATATCTGTTGATGTAAGTAGGATACTCAAGTCCCGTACTATTATGGTATTGCTATTTTTCCTTTGAGGCCTATTAATATTTGCTTTATTTATTTAGGTGCTCCTATGTTGGATGCATAAATATTTACAAATGTTATGTACTCTTATTGGATTGACCCTTTTATCCATATGTAATGTCCTTCTTTGTCTCTTGTTTTAAAGTCTATTTTTTCTGATATAATTATAGATAGCTACCCCAGCTTTCTTTTGGTTTCCATTTGCATGGAATATCTTTTTCCATCCCTTCAGTTTCAGTCTGTGTGTGTCTTTAGCTGTGAAATGAATTTCTTATAGGCCACATATAGATGGGTCTTCTTTTTTAATCCATTCAGCCACCCTATGTCTTTTGATTGAAGCCTTTAGTCCATTTACATTTAAAATAATTATTGATAAGTATGTATTTATTGCCATCTTGTTAATTGTTTTCTGGCTATTTTGTGATTTCTCTGTTCCTTTCTTCTCTTGCTCTCTTCCTTAGCGGCTTAATGACTTTCTTTAGTTGTATGTTTAGATTCCTTTCTTGTTATCTTTTGTGCATGTACTCTAGGTTTTTGCTTGGTGGTTACCATGAAGCTCACATATAACAACTTATATTTTTAACAGTCTATTTTAAGTTGGTAACAACTTAAGTTTGAATGCATTCTATAGGTCAAAGTTTTTACTCCTCCCTCCTCACATTTTATGTTTTTGATGACATATTTTACATGTTTTTATGTTGTATATCCCTTAACTAATTATTTTAATTATAAGTCTTTTTACGAGTTTTGTCTTTTAACCTTCATACAGCTTTATAATTCATTAATCCACTACCTTTACGATACACACTTACCTTTACTGGTGAGATTTATACTTTCATGTGTTTTCTTGTTACTAATTAGCGGCCTTTCATTTCAGCTTAAAGAAGTTCTTTTAACAATTCTTGTAAGGCTGAGTTAGTGGTGATGAACTCCTTTAACGTTTAGTCATCTGGAAAACTCTTTTATCTCTCCTTCAGTTCTGAATATAACTGGGTGAAGTATTTGCTGGGTGAAGTATTCTTGGTTGGAAAGATTTTTCTTTCAGCACTTTGAATATATTGTGCCACTCCCTTCTGAGCTGTAACATATCTGCTAAAAAATCTGATGATAGTCTTATGGAAGTTCTTTTGTATGTAACAAGTTGTACTTCTCTTGGTGATTTTAAGATTCCCTTGTTATCTTTAACTTTGACATTTTAATTTTAATATTTCTTGGTATGGATCTCTTTAGGTTGATCTGCTTTGGAGCTCTCTGGGCTTCCTGTATCTGGATGTCTGTTTCTTTCCCCAGGTTAGGAATAGTTTTCAGATATTATTTCTACAAATGTTTTCTGCCCCTTTTTCTCTTCTCCTTCTGGAGTTCCTATAAGGTGAATGTTATTCCATTTGATGTGCCATAAATCCCTTAAGCTATATTAATTATTTTCATTCTTTTTTCTTCCTTATTCTCTGATTGGATGAGTTCCTCTGACCTGTCTTTGAGTTCACCTATTCTTTCTTGTGCTTCATCTACTGTATTTCTAAGTTCAGTTATTGCGTTCTCCAGTTCTGTGACTTCTATTTGGAACTTTCTTATATCTTCTATTTCTTTGTTGAAGTTCTCACTGTTTTCATCCATTTTCCTTCTGAGTTCAGTGAGCACTTTTATGACCATAACTTTGAACTCTTTATCAAGTAAATTACTTATGTTCATTTCATTAAGATTTTTTCCTGAGGTTTTATCTTGTTCTTTTTTTGGAGTATAGTCCTCTCTTTCTTCATTTTGCTTGACTCTCTGTGTTGGTTTCTACGCATTAAGTGAAATAGTCACATCTCCCAGTCTTGAAGAGCTGTGTGACAGATGAACCTTGTCATTTAACGCTGTCTACTCTAGGTTGCCTCTCAAACCTTTGTGATTGTCTAAGCAGTTTATTGTTAATAGACTTGGCACACCCTCCCAGCAGTTGAGGGTGTGCCAAGACCAGTGAGCATCCCAAACTGGAGGATCTCAGTCAGCACCTAGATTCAGGTTGATAGGAAGCCAGACAATTTGGTAACAGCTTTTAAAGAATGCAAATATATTCAGTCCTGTGAGATTGCAAGTGTAAGCCTTGCTGGGCCCCAGAAGCAAGCAATCTGAAGATATTCCCTGGGGAGCAGTCACAAGAAAACAGGGCTTCAGATGAGTGTACAAGCTCCATTCTGGGAGATACCAGTGAAGTGCAGTAAGGCAGAGTGAGGGTGGAAAGATGGTACCCCCAGCCTACCTTCCTTGAGAGCACATCCGTAGCCTCTAGATGTGTGCTGAACCTGAAGCCTGCTCTTAAGTCTTGTCCCTACTAGCAAATAGGCCTTTTTCATGTAAAGGCTGGGACTGTGTCTCAGTCTGATGTGTAGTGGTACATCCTGGGGGTGGTATCCTGCCAAGAACTGTCTCTCCAATTGTTACAGTCCCATGGGATGCAGAAAAGAGATCCCTCCTGGCCTCCAGAGCCAGGTGATCAAGGAGCATCCCCTGAGTGGAGGCCACAAAAGTGGGATCTCCCGTCTTGGAGATTCTGGCTCTCTGGAGCACATCAGAAGGAAAGTGTGAAGATGATGCTTACTGGCTGGAGTGAGGCGGTGGGAAGAGTGCAAAGATGACACCATCTGAATAAAGGGGAAAAGGGAAAAGAAAAAAAGAAAAAGAAGAAGAAGAAAAAAAAAAAAAATATATATATATAGCAAGACAGAGGAAGAGCAGGGAAGAAGGAGCCAGCTGGCTGGAGCACAAAGTTGTCACCTGCAGGAAAAGAAAAAGGGGGAAAAAGATGGCACCTTTCAGCTTTATCAAGGCAGAGAGAGAGCAGGAAGATGGCACCTGCCAGCCTCTGTCCCTGGGGAGTATTCCAGCAGGTCCCTGTTCCTCAGATTAATGCTTTAAAATTGGGAAGTGAGTCTCTTTCACAAAAAGTCAGAGTGCTTTTCAAAGGGCTGCTTCTGCACTTGGCCCTGGGGCAGGTGAGTCTGTGCACAGGCCCTTTAAGAGCTGTCCCTCAGTCCACCACAGCCCTGTGGGTCTCATGGGATGTGCCTTGTTGGTCTTCAAAGTCAGATGTTTTGGGGGTCTATCTCACAGGTGCCAGCCTTAAAAGTTGGAGTGCCCAGTGTGGGGTCCAAACCCTTCACCTCTCAGGGAGAAGCTCCAGGTTTTGAGCTCCTTCCTGATTGTGTGTCTCCACACCAGGGATGGGATTTATGGAAAAATTGTGTCTCAGCCTTTCCTACCTGTTTTGATGTGGTTTCCCTCTGGTTTTCCTGATGTGAAGGGGTTGCTCCACCATCTTTTAGTTTTTTTCAGAGGAAAGTTTTCCATATGTAGCTGTAGATTTGGTGCGTTTGTGGGAGGAGGTGGGTTCAGGATCTTCCTATGTTGCCACCTTGAACTGGAACCTATTTACTACGTTTTAAATTTTGGTTTTCAATCGTTCAGTTTGTTACTAGTATATGGAAATATGATCAATGTTGTGTATTAATGTTTACGTATAGATCTTATATTCTGAGATCCTGCTACAGCAATTTATTATAATTTATTATGAGTTTTCTTATACATTCCTTGGAATTTTCTATGTAGACAATTATGTCATCTGTAAATAATGACAATTATATTTCTTCTTTTCTAATATGTATGCCTCTGTTTTCCTTTTCTTGCTGCACTACACTAACTAGAATCTAAAGTACTACATTGAAAACTAAGAGATGAGAGTGGACATTCTAACCTTGTTTTTGAACTCAGGGAAAAACATTCATTCTTTCACCATTTCATGTGATGTTAGAAGTAGGTTTTTTGTAGATGTTCTTTATTAGGTTGAGGTAGTGACCTTCTATTCCTAGTTTTCTGAGCATTTTTAATATGAATGGGTGTTGAATTTCGTTAACTGCCTTTTCTGTATTAATTGGTGTGACAGTATGTGTTCCTTTAGACTCAATATGGTAGATTACATTGATGATTTTTTACCATTGAACCAGGCTTGCATCCCTGGAATAAATTCCACTTGGTCATAGTCTGTTATTCATGTGGATTCTGATGGTAGGTATTCTTGTGGATTTCTTCTAGTAGGGTAAATTACGGTTCCCCAAAAAGGTCCGTGTTTAACCCCTCCTATGACAATATGTGAATGTCACCTTGTATGGAAAAAAGGACTTTGCAGCTGTGACCATGTAAAAAATCTGGAGATGAAGAGATTATCATAAATTTTCTGGGTGGGCTATATATAAACACAAAGATTTGTATAGGAGGGACACAGGAAGAGTCAGAGTTGGAGAGACCATGTGATGAGGGAAGCAGAGATTAAAGTGATGCACTTTGAAGATGGAAGAAGGGACTAATTCCAAGGAATGCAGGCAGCCTCTAGAAGACAGAAAGGGAAAGGAAACAGATTCTCCTGTAGGGCTTCAAAAGGAACAAGCCCTGAGACACCTTGACTAATAGACTACTGAGCTGCAAAAACTTTCTTTCACAAAGGGTCAAGGAGGGCTGGGAGCACATATGTGCTGCCCACCTGGACAGAGGAGGACCTGTGAGGCTGACCTACAGATTAGTGGAGGTGGAGAGACATGAGCCCCTTTCTTCTCCAAGCTCTTTGCAGGGTCCAGCAGAGAGCCATGCCACCTGTGGAAGCCTGCGGCCCCAGTTTTGCATGCTGATGGTGTAGGGGTCATGTTCAGGGAGTCCCTGTTGTCCTAACCCCCGCCTGGGTCCTGGGGAAGGAATCAGAACTCAGAACCTGGAGAAGAGCCTTTGGCCAGCAGGGAAGGGGGGTGAGGCCCGGGGCAGGTCTACAAAAGATCAGAGCATCTGAGTGCTTTAGGAGGAAGGGGCTTCAGAGGTGGGCCAGCACAGGCTGTGACGGAAGCTAAGCAGACTGGGAGGGGGGGCAGTTTGGGGAGACAGCAGGGGTCTGCTCCCTGCCCCTCATTGTTTGCTCGTCTCACCCTTATGAGCGGGTCATTTCGCCTGCTCTGATGATTCGAAGTCTCTGCCGGCACCCACAGGACGGTGACTGAGGCCTCCACACTCCTCAGCATGGATCCCAGCTCCCACCCAGATCTGGGGCCGCAGACACCTCTCCCCCACCCCTGCTGCCCCTGTGAGCAAGCTGTTCTTGTGAAACACGGTCATAGTTTGTCAGGAGGAACTGTTTTCTATGGGAATACAAATCAGTGTTGATACCAATACACACACATGTCCAGCCATGGGTGGAAAGGGAAGGGACAGTAGTTCTGGGGTGTCTTTGCACACCCCTAGGCCCCTAAGGCCAGTCCCCACAGCCACAGCCAGATGGGTCCTCCTCCCTCAGTTGAACAAGATGCTGCTGCACAGAAATCCCACAAGTTCCACAAAGGGGCCCAACTGTCGTTTCCCTTAGACACACCTGTAACAGGTGCCCCATGAATTTCCCCGCGCCCATTCCCCTCGTTGCATCCTCACTGGGATTAAGAGGTAGCTGCCTCAACCACTCTCCACATTGCAATAATCCCAGTGGGACTAGAGAACGCTCCCGCTATGACGAGGCAGACAGTCCTGTCCCCATGGCCAAGACTTTTCCTCTCTGGTCAGGCCACCCACACAGGAAACCCTGGATGAGCGGAGGGTCACCCCAGCGCCATCGCCTGGCCACTTCAGGGAAGCAGAGAGCAGCTCCATAAAGACAAGGGCCATCTGCAGGCTCCGTCCTAGAAACTGGTTAGTGTCCAGAGGGCTGAGAGGCACAAAAGCAGCTCTCCCTCCCCAGACGGTTCAGGGATGCAGAAGATGCTACAGATGCCCCAGAAGGCCCCTAGCCAAGCAGGCTTTAGAGAAGGGGATGATGAGGGGGTCCCTGGGGAAAGTGAGAGCTATGCGTTCCCAGGGGCAGCCTGAGGAGTCCTTGTCTATGTGGAGGAAAGGTTTGGCCACCTGTAGATCCATAGCTCCTGTGACCTCCCTCACCCTTCCTTCCTCTCAGGTTCGCTCTCTATGGAGCAGCTCAACACGAAGAAGATGACAGTGGCCTGAGAGCATTTCCCACCAAAACTATCTTTATTCACAATTTTCATACATCACTCCAAAAGTCCTGCCCACACCCACCTCCCCCACCTCCCTAACCCCCCACAATCCCAGGATCAGCTCTGGGGTGAGGAGGAGCCCCTAGGCTCCCCTGGGGGCCGCCCTGGGGTCTCGCCCTGGAGGGCCGGCCCGGCTGTTCCCTACTGGCTGCAGTGCTTCCTCTTCTTCCTCCTCTTCCCTGTGACAAACGGGTCACGCTTTCTCTTTCTCGGCTGTGAGGGGCGAGCCAGCCCCAGAGCCAAGGCTGGCCTCGCAGAGACCCCGTGGCCAGCCCCGGGGATGGGCAGCTTCTCAGCAGCGGCTGGGCGCCCACACAGAGCCCGCTTGCTCGACTTGGGAGCAGCTGGTGGAGCTGGGCTGGGGCCTCTTCTCTGAGGGGAGGGGGCCTGGGGAGCACTCTGGGCCCCCCAACCTCCAGGGGAGGCCAGGCCTGAGGCAGGGGCAGGAGTCTGGGACAGCCCGCAAGGCGGCAGGCTCTGCGGAGAGGCCAAGAGGGAGGCCAGGCTGGGGAGCGCCTCCTCGTTCTCACTGGACGCGTCCCTGGGCCCTCGGGCCTCCCGAACAGGAGACGCCTCTCTGAGAACAGACGCATCCCTGGGTCCCAGTAGAGGGCCAGTGCGCCTTTGACCCTGGGGAGGGGAGGGCCGTCCGGCAAGGAATGGAGATACCTCCTGACGTCCTCGACAGGGAACAAAGACTTTGGGCCCGAACGGGCCAGTGTCTGCTCGGATGGGCCTATGAAGAGCCTCAAAATCACTCTCTGGTGGGCAGGCTTCATCACTGACCCCTCGATGGCGGTCTTGGTCGTGCCTCTGGGCACCTTGGCCGGCGTGGGACTCAGATGGACTTGAGCCCATTCCGGGTGCACTGTGGCTCGGGGCTGCCGGCCCACCTTCCTCCTCTTTCAAGTCCAGGAGTTGTTTCTGCACCAGCTGGTAGGAGGGAGGAGGACAGTGACGGCTCCACGCGCACGTGTGAGAGGAGGAGCACTGGGCAGTGGGACAATGGCCCTGGGGGGGAGGAGGGGACGGGTGACCCCAGGACTAGACTCCAAATACAGACACGGTGGCATTCCTGCCATCCTCCTGCACCTTATTCCCAGCTGTGTGTCCTTCCCTCCGCTCCCGGCTCCCCATCCTCTCCTTCCTATCACCCTGCGCTGCACCCACCCCAGAGAGGGCCCTTCCCCATGCCAGGCCTCCGAGGCAGGGAAGGGACGGACAGAGCCATGTGGGTCTCCTGCTCTGGGGCCCTAGCTCTCCCCTGCTCACTGGGGTCCCTCCGTGCCCTGGTCTTCCTGGGTATCCCTTGTCTCCCCTGTTCTACCTGCGATCCCTCCCTCCTCTGGCTCCCCTGAGCCACCTGGTTTCCCCTGTCCCCTGGATCCCCTGGGGTCCCTCCCCCCTGGAGTCCCCTGGCTCCCTAAGTGTCCCTCTCCCTCCCCTGGCTCACTTCTTCAGGAGTGAGTCCTTCCTCCTGCTTCAGCTCCTCAGCAAGGGCCAAGACATCCAGCTGTGGGTCCGGGGAAAACAATTCTGCCGGGAATCGAGGATGAATGACTGCCTCCACCTCGGACAGAAAGAAGAGGCTGTGAGCATCCTTGGCCAGGAGTGGCCTGTGACACAAGAAGACCAGGAGGGAAAGTGAAAAGCAGAGACCCACCCCAACTCTCCTCCACAAGGCGGGGATGGTCAGCATACACACACACACACACACACACACACACACAAACATGCACATACACAGTCACACACAAAAGAGCACATATACAGATGCACATACACAGACACACAAAGGCATACACACAGACACAAACATATACACACATACACCTGCGTAAACCTCCCCTAACACCAGGCTCAGGAACAAGGAGCTGAGCTTAAGTCCCATCGGCCTGAGCAGAACCCAGATCTTGGGTGCTGAGAGTTCCATGCCCTGGCATCTTGTAGACCCCAGGCTCCAGGCCCAGCCTACCTTGGTGACAGAGTGTTCCCGGGAACGCAGCTCGTCAGTGTAGCTCAAGAGACACGGGTCCAAGTAGGTGTCGTCCTCTTCCTGCTTCAGCTCATTTCCGTCCTTTCCACATTCTGCAGGTGACTTGCCTGTGGCTGAGTGGACGTGCCCCACCAGCGCCTCCATCCTGTCCACATACTCCCTCACAGTCTCAGGGGGAATCTCCTTGGGCGCCTTGGGCTCCGGGGGCCACTGGGATCTGTGTGGCTTCGGGTGCGAGGGCTGGGCCCTGGGGCCGGACATCCTGGGAGCACAGGCTGAGGCAGAGCAGGAGGAAGGGAAGGAAGGTGAGGGACTCCCGGTCCACCTCCTGACCACCGAGCGCACGTTGGTGAGGGCATTGTTTGGGGGACGTTGATGTGGGTGTGGGAGGGGTCAGGACCATCTGAAGCCTCATGCACAGTTGGAGAGGGGAGGTTAGGGGGTCATCTAAGAGAGTCACAAGTAAGGAAGTGGGGAACCTCCAATTTTCTAGGGGTCTCCCCATCAAGCCCACTTCTTAGGCAGACTTCGTGTGGGGTCCTTTGACAGGGAGGTGTGAGAGGAGTTACAAAACTGACCAAGTCAATACCCCGTAGTGACAAAGGGCAGCTGAGACCCCACCCCCCCACCCCCCGCCTCGGTGGCTGTTTTGGTTGAAAGTCCAATGCCCCTGTCTTGAAAGAAAAGGATCCACATGGGGACGGTGGCCAAGCCTAGGCCCCTGTTACCTGTGCCTTCAGCTCCAGTGGGAAGCTGGGTGCCTGGCTGAAGGCCCACTTTCGGGGCTGGGGGCCCCCGAGCATCCAGCTTCGGTGGGGCTGGAGGAGGCAGGTCCTGCGCGCACTGCATCCACTGCAAATGCTGAATGTGCGTCTCCTCCTCGGCCGCAAATTCCATGAACCTGGGGGGTGACGGAGGCACAGGCCACCCTGAGAAAAAGGCCTGGGTTCTGGAGCCCAACAAAGGCAGCCAAGAATGAGGCACTGGGAGAGGATGTGCCTTGGGGCCGTCAAGGCCCTGTGAGGTGCTGTCCACAGCAGAGAGCTGCTCCTGGAAGTGATAACAAGATCTGGGACCCTTCCTGCCTCACCAGCACTGGAGGGCATTCAACAGCATAGACCCAGGTCGCTGAATTGAACCAGGTCAACGGGACACATGGCTGACCCAGGGGGCACCCTCCTCATGCCCCCGTCCCCATCCAGAACCACATGAAGGGCTGACAGCCAGAGGCTGCAACAGGCATGTGTTCCCCACAGGGGTCCTTGCCCGAATCCAGGACCCTGGGCTAGGACTGAGACTCCTGGAACATAGACCTGGAGACAGGGCCCAGGAGAGGCTGGACGATGTGGATGCTGAGCTTAGAGGAGAGGCCTTCCCTTCCTCTGAGAGGTGCTCGTTTGTTTGGTTTCGTTTCTTAAACCAAGGGGATTACCATGGAGCAAACACTGGAAGGGCCGGAGACCCTTGGGCCGACGACAGCTGGCTTCCCCAGCCTCTTCAGGGATGCCAGGATACCCACACAGGGCACTTTTCATGAGAAGAGGTGGTCCCAAATCTATGTTAGTGGCCGCCAGCCACCCACCACTAAGGAAGCAGCAGGCTGGCGGGTGGAGCTCTTTCCCCGGCCCAGCCCATATGGCCGGAGTTGGACCCCTACTGGACACACAGCTTCACCCTGCCCCGTCCTGAGACCTTCATGTCAAGGCAAGGGTAGGTCAAAATCAGGGGAAGGCAGAGCTCCCGGTGGAGGAAGGACAGAAGTCTCAAACTCTCAAGGTGAGGGAGGGGTTTCTGGGGGACAGTAGGGCCCCTGGGCTGCGGGGACCCTGTGCTGGGTGACAGCCCTTCTCCTCTGTCCTCTCTGATGAGCACCCCCACGGCCAGACCCTGCCCTCACCCACTCGCCTCACCCTCCACGCAGCCCCTGGGCCCAGGACGCTGACTCACTTTTCCGCCCTCTCGTAGTAGATCATCCGGTCAAGGTTGCTCAAGCGCCGCCATTCCTGCACGGCCCTCCACAGTCCCTCCTCCAGCGGCATGTAGGGATTCAGGCGGGCCACGAATCGAAGCACTGGGCTGTAAGCCCTTGGGGTCAGTCTCCGGGCCCAGCCCAGCCCGCACCTGCCTGACCCCACCCGCCCATGTGGACCACACATCACTCAACCCAGAATGACTGAGCAACAGGAGGGTGAGAGGCGGGCGTCTGGGAGGGCAAAGACAAGCCTTCCCGGCCACTGCTGTCACCGCCTCACACTCACTCAAGGATGACCATCCACTCCCAGGCTAGAGCTGGGACATTGTGCCTTGGGGAGCTCTTTTCCTCCTCAAGGCTGCATTTTCATAATAAAAATCACCATCATCAATGAGGCATGGCATGTGCCAAGCAATCTGCTAACATTTCATAGATTAGCCCAAGGGGTCTTCTGCACAGTCCTCTGAGTGAAGTGTAATTGTCCCCTTTTTACGAGGGACAGTAGGTTTAGGATGGAAATGCCTGCCAGGCTCACAAGTCTAGTGGGAGAGAGCCCACGCCCTTAGGAGAGCTCTACCATCACCCTGTTCCTCGTGGAATTCTCCACAACGAAGTGGAGGCATGCATAAAGCGCCCTCCTGGGCCCCGCGCTCCTCCCCCTCCTCTGAAGTGACCTCCCCTGGCCATGTACGCTCAAGTCCTGTATGAAGGACACGGCACCACAGGAGAGTGCGGCATCCACTCCTTGGCTCCTCACCTTACACCACGACCCTCTCTGACTGCAAGTCTTCAGTCCATATTACCATGAGAATCATGGAAGAGCAAGCTGGCCAGACTCACAGGGTGGTGGGGCCAGTTGAGATAGGGCACATTTCAGTCCTGATGTCACGGACTGGCAGGCCCACCCTTGTGACCGACAATGTGCCTTCTCATAGCATGGACATCGCCCTCACACCTTCCTTCCAGTATCCCTAGAAAGCTAACGTGCAAGTCCATCCCCAGTTCCTCTTTATCTAAAAGCTCCCATAAGCTGAGGACCCCCTGAGCGTTCACTCACATGAGAAAGCAGGAAAAAGCTTCTGCATCAGGACTCAGGCGAAAGTGTCTCCGGGCCAGGGGCTTGATGTGCTGCCAACGTCGGAAGTTACTGTACTCTCTCTGGGGTTTAGAGGAGCCATCGTGCGAGGCGTTGGACTGGTTGGTGGCCAGGCGGCCCTCCCTGGAAGTGCCATGTGGCCATGGCCCAGAGTTCACTGGGCGAATGATAGGGGCCAGCTGGGCAGCTGGTGGTGGAGCTTGAGGAGGAAAGCCTGGGGTCCAGCCTCCCTTGCCAGCCTGACGTCCTCGAGAGGGAACAAAGACTCTGAGCACGAACGGGCCAGTGTCTGTTCGGATGGGCCTGTGAAGAGCCTCAACATCAATCTCTGCTGGGCAGGCTTCATCACTGACCCCTCGATGGCGGTCTTGGTCGTGCCTCTGGGCACCTTGGCCGGTGTGGGACTCAGATGGACTTGAGCCCATTCCGGGTGCACTGTGGCTCGGGGCTGCCGGCCCACCCTTGTACTCTTTCAAGGCCAGGAGTCGTTTCTGCACCAACTGGTAGGAGGGAGGAGGACAGTGACGGCTCCACGCGCACGTGTGAGAGGAGGCGCACTGGGCAGTGGGACAATGGCCCTGGGGGGGAGGAGGGGACGGGTGACCCCAGGACTAGACTCCAAATACAGACACGGTGGCATGCCTGCCATCCTCCTGCACCTTATTCCCAGCTGTGTGTCCTTCCCTCCGCTCCCGGCTCCCCATCCTCTCCTTCCTATCACCCTGCGCTGCACCCACCCCAGAGAGGGCCCTTCCCCATGCCAGGCCTCCGAGGCAGGGAAGGGACGGACAGAGCCATGTGGGTCTCCTGCTCTGGGGCCCTAGCTCTCCCCTGCTCACTGGGGTCCCTCCGTGCCCTGGTCTTCCTGGGTATCCCTTGTCTCCCCTGTTCTACCTGCGATCCCTCCCTCCTCTGGCTCCCCTGGGCCACCTGGTTTCCCCTGTCCCCTGGATCACCTGGGGTCCCCCCCCCCGGAGTCCCCTGGCTCCCTAAGTGTCCCTCTCCCTCCCCTGGCTCACTTCTTCAGGGGTGAGTCCTTCCTCCTGCTCCAGCTCCTCAGCAAGGGCCAAGACATCCAGCTGTGGGTCCGGGGAAAACAATTCTGCCAGGAATCGAGGATGAATGACTGCCTCCACCTCGGACAGAAAGAAGAGGCTGTGAGCATCCTTGGCCAGGAGTGGCCTGTGACACAAGAAGACCAGGAGGGAAAGTGCAAAGCAGAGACCCACCCCCACTCTCCTCCACAAGGCGGGGATGGTCAGCACACACACACACACACACACACACACACACACATGCACATACACAGTCACACACAAAAGAGCACATATACAGATGCACATACACAGACACACAAAGGCATACACACAGACACAAACATATACACACATACATCTACGTAAACCTCCCCGAACACCAGGCTCAGGAACAAGGAGCTGAGCTTAAGTCCCATCGGCCTGAGCAGAACCCAGATCTTGGGTGCTGAGAGTTCCATGCCCTGGCATCTTGTAGACCCCAGGCTCCAGGCCCAGCCTACCTTGGTGACAGAGTGTTCCCGGGAACGCAGCTCGTCAGTGTAGCTCAAGAGACACGGGTCCAAGCAGGTGTCGTCCTCTTCCTGCTTCAGCTCATTTCCGTCCTTTCCACATTCTGCAGGTGACTTGCCTGTGGCTGAGTGGACGTGCCCCACCAGCGCCTCCATCCTGTCCACATACTCCCTCACAGTCTCAGGGGGAATCTCCTTGGGCGCCTTGGGCTCCGGGGGCCACTGGGATCTGTGTGGCTTCGGGTGCGAGGGCTGGGCCCTGGGGCCGGACATCCTGGGAGCACAGGCTGAGGCAGAGCAGGAGGAAGGGAAGGAAGGTGAGGGACTCCCGGTCCACCTCCTGACCACCGAGCGCACGTTGGTGAGGGCATTGTTTGGGGGACGTTGATGTGGGTGTGGGAGGGGTCAGGACCATCTGAAGCCTCATGCACAGTTGGAGAGGGGAGGTTAGGGGGTCATCTAAGGGAGTCACAAGTAAGGAAGTGGGGAACCTCCAATTTTCTAGGGGTCTCCCCATCAAGCCCACTTCTTAGGCAGACTTCGTGTGGGGTCCTTTGACAGGGAGGTGTGAGAGGAGTTACAAAACTGACCAAGTCAATACCCCGTAGTGACAAAGGGCAGCTGAGACCCCACCCCCCCACCCCCCGCCTCGGTGGCTGTTTTGGTTGAAAGACCAATGCCCCTGTCTTGAAAGAAAAGGATCCACATGGGGACGGTGGCCAAGCCTAGGCCCCTGTTACCTGTGCCTTCAGCTCCAGTGGGAAGCTGGGTGCCTGGCTGAAGGCCCACTTTCGGGGCTGGGGGCCCCCGAGGATCCAGCTTCGGTGGGGCTGGAGGAGGCAGGTCCTGCGCGCACTGCATCCACTGCAAATGCTGAATGTGCATCTCCTCCTCGGCCGCAAATTCCATGAACCTGGGGGGTGACGGAGGCACAGGCCACCCTGAGAAAAAGGCCTGGGTTCTGGAGCCCAACAAAGGCAGCCAAGAATGAGGCACTGGGAGAGGATGTGCCTTGGGGCCGTCAAGGCCCTGTGAGGTGCTGTCCACAGCAGAGAGCTGCTCCTGGAAGTGATAACAAGATCTGGGACCCTTCCTGCCTCACCAGCACTGGAGGGCATTCAACAGCATAGACCCAGGTCGCTGAATTGAACCAGGTCAACGGGACACATGGCTGACCCAGGGGGCACCCTCCTCATGCCCCCGTCCCCATCCAGAACCACATGAAGGGCTGACAGCCAGAGGCTGGAACAGGCATGTGTTCCCCACAGGGGTCCTTGCCCGAATCCAGGACCCTGGGCTAGGACTGAGACTCCTGGAACATAGACCTGGAGACAGGGCCCAGGAGAGGCTGGACGATGTGGATGCTGAGCTTAGAGGAGAGGCCTTCCCTTCCTCTGAGAGGCGCTCGTTTGTTTGCTTTTGTTTCTTAAACCAAGGGGATTACCATGGAGCAAACACTGGAAGGGCCGGAGACCCTTGGGCCGACGACAGCTGGCTTCCCCAGCCTCTTCAGGGATGCCAGGGTACCCACACAGGGCACTTTTCATGAGGAGAGGTGGTCCCAAATCTATGTTAGTGGCCGCCAGCCACCCACCACTAAGGAAGCAGCAGGCTGGCGGGTGGAGCTCTTTCCCCAGCCCAGCCCATATGGCCGGAGTTGGACCCCTACTGGACACACAGCTTCACCCTGCCCCGTCCTGAGACCTTCATGTCAAGGCAAGGGTAGGTCAAAATCAGGGGAAGGCAGAGCTCCCGGTGGAGGAAGGACAGAAGTCTCAAACTCTCAAGGTGAGGGAGGGGTTTCTGGGGGACAGTAGGGCTCCTGGGCTGCAGGAACCCTGTGCTGGGTGACAGCCCTTCTCCTCTGTCCTCTCTGATGAGCACCCCCACGGCCAGACCCTGCCCTCACCCACTCGCCTCACCCTCCACGCAGCCCCTGGGCCCAGGACGCTGACTCACTTTTCCGCCCTCTCGTAGTAGATCATCCGGTCAAGGTTGCTCAAGCGCCGCCATTCCTGCACGGCCCTCCACAGTCCCTCCTCCAGCGGCATGTAGGGATTCAGGCGGGCCACGAATCGAAGCACTGGGCTGTAAGCCCTTGGGGTCAGTCTCCGGGCCCAGCCCAGCCCGCACCTGCCTGACCCCACCCGCCCATGTGGACCACACATCACTCAACCCAGAATGACTGAGCAACAGGAGGGTGAGAGGCGGGCGTCTGGGAGGGCAAAGACAAGCCTTCCCGGCCACTGCTGTCACCGCCTCACACTCACTCAAGGATGACCATCCACTCCCAGGCTAGAGCTGGGACATTGTGCCTTGGGGAGCTCTTTTCCTCCTCAAGGCTGCATTTTCATAATAAAAATCACCATCATCAATGAGGCGTGTCATGTGCCAAGCAATCTGCTAACACTTCATAGATTAGCCCAAGGCGTCTTCTGCACAGTCCTCTGAGTGAAGTGTAATTGTCCCCTTTTTACGAGGGACCGGAGGTTTAGGATGGAAATGCCTGCCAGGCTCACAAGTCTAGTGGGAGAGAGCCCACGCCCTTAGGAGAGCTCTACCATCACCCTGTTCCTCGTGGAATTCTCCACAACGAAGTGGAGGCATGCATAAAGCGCCCTCCTGGGCCCCGCGCTCCTCCCCCTCCTCTGAAGTGACCTCCCCTGGCCATGTACGCTCAAGTCCTGTATGAAGGACACGGCACCACAGGAGAGTGCGGCATCCACTCCTTGGCTCCTCACCTTACACCACGACCCTCTCTGACTGCAGGTCTTCAGTCCAGATTACCATGAGAATCATGGAAGAGCAAGCTGGCCAGACTCACAGGGTGGTGGGGCCAGTTGAGATAGGGCACATTTCAGTCCTGATGTCACGGACTGGCAGGCCCACCCTTGTGACCGACAATGTGCCTTCTCATAGCATGGACATCGCCCTCACACCTTCCTTCCAGTAGCCCTAGAAAGCTAACGTGCGAGTCCATCCCCAGTTCCTCTTTATCTAAAAGCTCCCATAAGCTGAGGACCCCCTGAGCGTTCACTCACATGAGAAAGCAGGAAAAAGCTTCTGCATCAGGACTCAGGTGAAAGTGTCTCTGGGCCAGGGGCTTGATGTGCTGCCAACGTCGGAAGTTACTGTACTCTCTCTGGGTGTTAGAGGAGCCATCGTGCGAGGCGTTGGACTGGTTGGTGGCCAGGCGGCCCTCCCTGGAAGTGCCATGTGGCCATGGCCCAGAGTTCACTGGGCGAATGATAGGGGCCAGCTGGGCAGCTGGTGGTGGAGCTTGAGGAGGAAAGCCTGGGGTCCAGCCTCCCTTGCCAGCCTGACTAACTCCAACAGCTGGAGCAGTCACAACGGTCCCCATCACAGGGGTTGCTATGAATTCGGGTGCAGGACATGCAGCACTCCTGCTGAGGGCCCCTGGAGCGCTCCAGTTGAGGGGGGCCTGAGTAACGACAAAGGTCTGAGTCTGGGGGGCCTCCACTGGCCTCCCTTGTGACCTGACTTGGACAGTGAGGTTGCAAGCCCCAGGGGCACTGGGGCCACGGCCACCATTAGCCACCAAAGGCGTCCTGGGGAAAGCTGGCAGCAGCAGGCTGCTGCCAGGAGGGAATGCTGGGGTGAGGGGACGTGGCAGGTGCTGCTGCCAGGGTGGCCGGTGCTGGGCGCCAGGAATGGGTGGAGGGAAGGGCACTGCCGTGAAAGTAGACAAGGAGGCACCGGGGTTCATGGTCACATCCGTTCCCAGCACTGGACATGCTGTTGAGGCAAAGGAAAGGAGTGAATGGAGGAGGAGAATGGGCAAGTGGGACTGAGGCTTTCTGTGGCATCAGAGTGTAAATCTCCACAGGTGAGGGACACTTGGACAAGGGAAACTGTGCAGCGTGCAAATGTCTTCAAGTGATTTTCATGCCCTGACCTCCAGTTGAGAATTATTCCACTGGTGACCCCGCGCCCATCCACCAAGGTCCCTGACCCCTGTCTGCCGAGAAGAAATCGCCTCAGCAAGCACTGACTTGGAGAGCCTCCCTAAGGCACCGCCTGGCACCTAAGCCTCACAGGCTGTCTCCCAAGATCTGGAACTGTGTGGACATCCGCTCTGTGAGAAATGCCCCTCAGCCGGCGTACTAGCAGGTAGGGACCTTCTCCAAGGTAAGTTCTAGGCACCCAAAAGCCCTTTGTGGACAGGTATTGTGTAAAATATTAGGGCCCCACCTCCTCCTCAGTCCTCCTTTTCCTGATGCTCAGTGTAAATCCCCTCTTTCTTTCCTAGCCTCACAAAACAAAACAAAATGCTGGAAAATATCTCTCTAATGGAATCCCGATACAAACCCATAACACTGGCCCAGAATGCACCTGCATCTCAGAACAACCCACAGCAGACACTTAACATGGGCCAGGTCCTGCCACCCCCTCCCCAGTGCCCAGAGTCACTGTCATCACTCAGGAGTTCTGTTCCTAGGAGGCGGGGGTGGGGGGAGTGGTGTGTGAGAAGTAGGCGCGTGTCCCTTAGATTCTGTCATTTCACAGCCAGTGATGGCTGCAGAGGATTAAACAAGGGCCAGGGAATTGTCATGTTACATTGGTCATGGGACTACAGACCGCCTGTGGTCCTTCCCCCTCCAGCTCCCAATAACGGAAAGACAATCTGAGAAGCAGGCAGAAGGCAGTTGCCATGGCGATCAAGTTGTCTGGATCACATCCCTGTTCAGGAGAACAAGGTACACACCACGGTGCACCTAATTAACCAGAACAGGTGTCATAGGACGTTTAATAATAACACAGAAGATCGTCTTCCTGCCCCTGGGCTACACTCCTTCCCCCTTTAAAAGAGGAAGCAGCCTTCACAGACATTCCACCCGAAACAACCCCACTCCACATCTGTCCCCTGTCCATGAAGGAGTGACAGGAAATATGAACAAACTCTTCCTCTCAAGGCAGCCTGAGGGTCCACCATGAGATACTGGACGAGATGAAGTAGGTCTGAAGTACTGCGATTCCACAAAAGGAAGAACAATTCAGAGCAACTCAGGAACCTGAGCCCTCTCTTGGCTGAAGTTACACGGTTGCCCATCCCCTGTTGAATCCCAAGCAACAGTTGCCTGAACTGAGAAGTGAGCTCTGGGCTGGGAGGAGTGGACGAGGTGTGGGCTGCGGCAGTTAGAGTAACCTCCTGCCTAGCTCTCGGAGAGGACACTTCACTGCAGGTGTGGCCACACACAGCCCCACTGAATAGTTTTCTCACCAAGACCATCTCTCCCCACGGCCCCCTTAGATACAGTATGCTCCTGTTCAAATGCCTTAGAAAGATATGGTGAGGCAAGCTTCAGGTGTCTCAGGAACACAAGACAGGTCTAGGTTTTCCTCATGACCCTCCCTGTGTCACCACCAGGACATCACACACATCCTTACACACACGTTTCAAAGTGGCTTGTCTCCCTTCTAGAAAGAATCAACCTGCCTGCTGCCATCCTTTCTCCATAGCCAGGGCAATTCCTCTTGATCCACCTCCAATGACCCCTCCTCCCCAGTGCAGTCTCAGGTTTCTTCAGGCTCCCCAGTCTCCCCAGGTGAAATGTCCTCGTGTGTCCAGGGCTCTCTTCTCCCTCTACTTCAGTCCAACTGTGTGCCCACCGTGAAGTGTCACGTGTGAACCCGAAGGATGTGAGGGATGGCAGGGTCTCTGAGAACACACCCCCAGCCTATAGCCTTACCTCCTTCTGAAGCCATCCTGCAGGCTTGGGCACGGACTACTGCTGCCTGGTAGCCTCAATGAGAAAAGTCAAGACCAGGACCCAGAGAGTGACCTGCTTCAACAGACGCTCAGGATCCAACTGAAGGAGGGGCACGTTTGAGTCATAACAGTAGAATGTGGCTGAAACATTCTGCAGTGGGGGAGGGGCAGAGGGCACGTGGGTCTGGGTAGGGTGGGGGTGGGGAGACATTCCACGAGGGCTCTGGCAGGTAGGCAAGAACCGGAAGTTCCTTCCACCTCACACAGTGGCAACACAATTGGCGTGTGCCTCTTTACGCAGTTTATACACTGTTTTTTTGATTCACGGCACCGAGGTTGGACTTGACGGTCCCTTCCTTTCACTTCTTTTTCCATCAACCTAGTTTTGTGTCCCTCAACACACTCTGCTTCCTACCTGGCTCTTGACTTACTTCAACAGAGACTAGACTTTCTGAACAAAATTCAGAACTGTTAGTCTGATAAACACTTGGGTATTTATGGCCACATGGAACTGAGTATTTGAAATTAGGATTGTCTCAGCAGATCCAGTGTCTTTGACTGCTGTATGTACATCACTCCTAAGGGAGTGGTCCTTGTGCTCCAACCAACATCCAGCAGGACCAGCCTTACTAATGATCCTTTGTGCTGGAAAGCCCCCGTCCATCAAAAAACCGTCATGCAGCCCCCATGTCCAAGACCAGAATTCACTAAATGTCTTTCTCATAGTATTCCATGGTTGTAAAAGATTTAGTTTTTTACCTTTTAAATGATTTTAGTATAATATTTTAAGCGAGCAACACCGTCTCATGGTTCAAAATTAAATTGTGCAAAATGGAATATGCAGTGGCGAGTCCTCCTCCCACCTCTTTCCCCTGTCAACCCAATCCTCTTTCCTGGAGGAAACCAGTGTTATCTCTTTCATTAAAATCTTCCCAGAGATACGTTATGCAACTAAAAACGAAGGCAATCTGTTTTCAGTTTTTAAAATGCCTTCATTTTTTTTCTAGATGATAATTCATATATGTTCCAATATATCTGAGGATATTTCCAATGATTGTCTTTGTACGGGTATTGTGGCTCCTGTGTTTCTGCACTAGATTCCTAGAACAAGACTTTCTAGTCTCTTAAATTTCAAAGCACCTGAAAAAATAGGGTGGCTCGATCTAGTAAAGAAAAGTAACAAATGCCTAACTGAATTTGACTTTTGAATTTCACATAAACAATGAATTCATTTTTAGTACAACTTTGTCCCATGCAACATTTTGGACATAGTTTTACTGCAAATTCTTTCCCTGTTTATCTGAAATTTACATTTAACTTGAAATCTGTATTTTATCTGGCAACACTACCAAAAAATCAGAACATACTAAGCTATTATCAGTTACTCATCCTTATGAGAAAGAGAACTTGGAGTGATGAGACTCAAGTGTGCACCTTGGCTCCAACAGAAAACACAACTGTAAACATACACAAAATCTGCAGGCTCTTTGGATGAAATGGATTTGGAAGAGCCATCATATAGCACTGAACATCTTGGCTTAGTAGGGGTAAGGACAGAAGTAAGGAACAAGAAGGCAGAAAATCTTCTTCTCTTTCCTTATGTTAAAGGGACTAAACATCCTAGAGCCCTGGTTTTTCTAGATGTTAAAAGTCCACTACCCATGAGATGGATGTGCACCTTGACACAATGCCAAGAGTTTATCCACCAGTGTCCAATCCCCATTCAGAGAAGCCCACTTCCATCTAAATCCTAGCCTGCAAGCCCTGCTTACAAGTTTGTTAATTTCCTGTCTGCATTACATACACTTGCTCTTTACAATCTAGGCTCATCGTTGCATATGGCCCCATCTGCATGGGAATCATGGTAACATTCCTTTTACAAAACTTGTTTGATTATTATTTTCATATTGAGAATCCATGTCAGTCAGTTTACCACTATCAAAATGATATGAAAGAGTATTCGTATTTTGTGTTGTGAGAAGAGAGGACTGTTAGGAAACTTGTCAAGGGAGATGAAGGCTGAAAACCTCAGAGGATGGCAACCAAATCTCTTGCGAGACGAGATTCTCTCACTGCTGTAGCTGCAGTAGAACTCCAACTGATTGTGGGGTGTTGGGGAAGGAAACAGAGGTTTAGAAGGACTGTTCCACAGTGTGAAAAAGACTCCTGTTGGTGTTTAAGAAGTCCCTTGCCCCTTGTCAGGAAAAACTGACTCAGAAGAAGATGAGAAGATAAGGTGAGAATATTTCAAGCAACATCATGGTGAACTTTATATCTAAAGAAACTCCTGTCGGGGACTGAAAAAAATAAACAGTTTGGGAATATCGTTCAGTACTGGAGCTTTTACAATGAAGGAAAACTCATATGATTTTCAACCAATAACCTCATTCTAGAGGGATTGTGAGGCAAAATATTGTACCCAGGCACTCGAGAAAGGCAGGCTTCCTTGTTGCTTCCTCCCTTTGTTCAGTCATTCAACCAATTATTTACAAGATTCTCACTCATAATTCTGATACAGTATTTGAAGGACTCTTCTCAAGGCCACTGATACAAAAATGGCACTGTGCAAAAATTAGTCAGTCCCAATTCTGCAATCACTTTTGTAATACTTCAAAATCCTACACCCCAGGGACAGAGATAATCAAATTAGCCCAAATGTAATTTGGGAAGAGCAGTCACAGAAGGGAGTATCTAAAAGTCCTTTGGATCATGATCTCTGACTATTCCTGCACAGAGGCTGTGCGCAGGCATTGACTACTGAGAAAAAACAACTCTGGACATGCATCACAAGCCTCAGAAGACAGTTCATCTTCCACTCAATCACGAAACATTAAAGAAACAAAGAGATACCATGTTTGTGTCTTGTGGAGTTTTCAAGTCTGGGCACTTGGAGGCGCTTAGTGCTGTTAGATGTGAGGGGTCTTCAGGGGCATCCTGTTGAGTGAGAAATGCTCTAATCTTGCGGTTGACCAGAAAGAGGATCTGATGATTGAAGTTTCTTTGGGAAGTATTACAAAGTCAGGCCAGTAAGTTGATCCTGCTACTATTTTTGTTGTTGTTGTTGTTTTTAATGCCAACTGAAAGTCTACAAGATATTACAAAAAAGGAGGGAGGGAAAGTAAAATTGTTCCCATACTACCTGCTGTGTTGAAATTGGCCCAGATTGTCCACTCTCTCTCAAAGTTATTTAAAAAAAAAAAAAAACCGTACAAAGGAAACACCTGTGAATCAACATTTATTGAAAAACCTCCATGTATTAAATACACTGAGAAAAAATATTCTAGTAGAGTAAATGCGTTTGGAAAAACTCTAGGAACGGAGTCAGGAGACAGTATCTTAAGAGTGTTTCCCAGGTCTGAATTCTTTGCTAGAATTGTTCTTTAACGGAAACTTCAGGCTTGCTAGGAAAAAGGACCTACTGTTTTTTGAAAGGCATAAACAAGAACCAAGGAACTGCAGTCCAAAGGGCATGAAAGCACTTGCCCCAATTTGAGGCTACTGTGCTTAGAGCGGAGCTCTCCAGAACTCTTTGTAGCTAAGTGCATGGGTTTCAGGTGTGCAATAGAAAAATCACGAGTGCACATCTCACAAGAGCTGGTTTTAAGAAGAGACCAGCACGAAACTTCCCGGCGAGGAGCGTCGCCAGAGATGCTCTGCAGCGTGCCCGACACTCCACCTCTCTCCTCTCTGGCAGAGAGCTGCAGGACCAGATGCCCGCGTGCCCCGCGCCTGCACGCCTGCGCACGCCCACTGGGGCGGGGCTCTCGGGCACGCGGACCGCCGTCCTCCCACGGCTCCTGGCGTCTGTTGGGGCAGTTGGCTCGGCTCCGGAAGACAGGAGCGCATGCGCGAGCGTGGAGGGTGGGGCCCCAACGGCCGTCCGGCGGGGGCGGGGCCTGTCATGGCGGCCTCGAGAGTCAATTCCAGGAACCCTGAGGTAAGGGGTACGGGGACTTTTCACCCCTCAGGTGTCACCGCTCTGCGCTGTTGTTCACCCTGTGGGTTATTTGTGCCCTTGCCCGTGTAAGGAGACTCCCCACAATGTGGATTCACGCCCCCATAGAGCTCGATTCCCTTGAGGGGTTTACCCCAGGGTTATTGGCACCACTGGGGAGCCGGCTGCATGAAGGGTTCAGTGATTGCGGGGCCTACAGTCGGGGGGAAATAGTGTGTGTGAGCTATTAAACAGGTGCCCAGGTGCCGTTCTAGGCTGCGCGTTCTGAAGAGTCCAAAAGCTAGAGGGACGTTCTTGCGAGTTGAAAACCCTCATCTGGTTCCAAAGGTGTAGCTCAGGTGATTGGAAAATGAGTGAAGATCGAAGGAACACACTCATGGTTTCACTAGTGTCTTCCTTCTTATCATAAAAACATCAATCACCACTTATGTTCAAACTGCATTCTTTTGTCATTGATGGGAGCAACTTTGCTGAATGTGGTAATAAACATGTATTTGTAGTCTGATGTCAAATCATGATTGATTTGCAAGCATAGATGGGGTCTGTACATATTTAATTGGTTGGTGGGAATCTGATATGTAGTCAAAGGTGTGGGTTGGTTTTGTCTGTGGATGTTTGTGTCTGAAGGGAGGTCATGCCTGTGTTTTTGTGAGAGTGTGTAAGAGTGAGTGTTGTACTTGGAGGGTGTTGAGATGTGACGCAGGCATACTCAAGGAGTTGGTGGTTAGGTGTTTGTAACTAGGTGTTTGGGGAATATGTTTACATGTGTTTTTTTCACCCATGAATTTGGGGATTTATGTGTGTCTAATGGTGGATTTGGAAGGATTATCTGCATATGCGTAAGGGCAATGTCAGGAAAAGTAGTGGTGTATATTACTTTGGGTGTCCAGTCTGTTTATTTTGTATATTTGGGGAATGTAGGATGATCATTTGTGTATTCAGGGCATGTTGTATGGTTATGGGGTGTTTCTGTGTGTGCATTTTCAGGAGCTATCTATGTATATTTGGATGTGTAGAGGGCAAGTCTGTGACTATTTTCTGGGACTGGTGGATGTTGTATATGTAGGTATGTTGTGTTTGTATGATTCTGTATTCTGCAAGATGGCAGAGTTAATTGTGTGTGAGAGGTTGGGAATGTGGGGTTATGTATATGCCAGTAGTGTGGTACTGTATGTGTATTTGTAACAAAGGGCATATAGGGTGATATTATTGCATATTTGTAGTGTTCTGGGTAATTGTGGTTGCATTTGGGACTTGTGGAGAGTTATGTGTTAAATGAGTTTGTGTGTGTATTCAAGGGGCATGGCCACTTGGAGGAATATTTGCTGAGGCTGTGCATTTGTAATTTTCAGTAGGAGCCTCTGAAGCTTATGTATTTTGGGAAGTGAGTATATGTGTATCTGATAAAGAGGTGGGGTTCTATGTTTCTACAGGGAAGTTGGACAATTGCATTTCTATGTATTAGAAATATGTGATATGGGTATTTGTTAGTACTTGCATATGTGTGAGCTGGCTCCTAATAGCTAGGGATCATTTGATATATGGAAGTTGTTTCATAAATGGTTTGCTGGAGACACTTCCATGTATCTTACTTGTGTATTCTAATCTGTGTGTGTGTCCATCATCAGGTTCATGCATTATCAAAGTTTGTTCATAAGGTATGGAGTTGTTAGGAGTATTCAAAGTGTATTTCTTTGGAGAATGCTAGGGTGTTTATACATGTGTTTGGTAGGAGTAAGAGGTGGTCTGTCTATATATTCGGGGTGAGGGTAGAAATATATATATATAAACACCCCCCCCCCACATATACAGTTGATATGTTGGGGTGGTGGTGGGGAGCTTGTATTCTGGAGAGGTAGCATAATGTATAGTGTTTGGGAGGGGATCTGTATGTTCAGGGCTTGGGAATATTTGCATGTGTGTGTCCATAGGTGTGTGAGAATTGTGTATGTATATTAGTAAGACTGCAGAGGTTGTCGGTGTTTTCCTGTTTTGAGTGTGTCTGAGCATTTGGGGTGTATACTCATGAGTAGTTTGTGGGTGTGTGTATTTGTGATTTGTGAATATATCAGGAGGCTTAGAGTCCTCTGTGTGTCTATTTCAAAATGTAATGCCTGAAGAATTTAGTGGTGTTGCTTGTATGTGTGTTCTCAGTATTAGTGAGGTGGACTTATATGTACAGTTGACCCTTGAACAACACACATTTGAACCACACGGGTCCACTTATAGTGGATTTTTTTTCCAGTAAATACTACAGGACTACTACACGATCCATGGATGCAGAACCACTGCATGGAGGGTTGGCGCCCTAACCCCCAAGTTGTTCAAGGGTCAGCTGTATTTGATAAGAATAGGTTATTTGTGGCTGTGTGTGTTTTTGAGTTCCTGGGGCTTCTGGGGTATGTATTCTGGGGGATGTGAGAGTTTAGTTTGTGTGTTTGGAAAGAGTAGATGGTGTAGGTTATGTGTGTGTGCAGGAATCCTGGAGTATATGTATTTTAGGGCTGTGGGATTGCATATGGGTCTTTTTTGGGTTGCACATGAGACAGTTGTGTACTTGGTGAGCCTGTGTATTTAGGTACTCAGTGTGTACATCTGGATGGCATATTGGTTGCACGTGTTTGTTTTCAGGCCCATGTTGTGTGTGTATATATAGTTGTGAGAGTGGAATGTGAATATTCAGGGTGAGTAAGGTTTTGTCTGTAAAAATTTAGGTAGTAAGAGGTAGTCTGTTTGTGTATTTATTCAGGGTGAGGGTAGAAATGTACGTGTGTGTTCAGGATATATATATATATATATATATATGTATATGTATATGTACAAACACATATGTGTATGTGGTATCCTTTTGGTTATATATCTGTGATGGGAGTTGAGGGTTCTACTTGGGGTGTAAGTGAATTGTGTGCACAAATTCATAGGAAAAGGTATGGGATGTGCTGGAACTGGTTCATACTATCCTGGGATAGTCAATGGTGCATATCTCTTCCCAGCTCTGTGTTCAGTGATGTCAGGTGGGTAGCTTGAAATTGGTCATGCTGGGAATATTTATACCACGTAGATAGCATAGGTGAAGTCTTTCCCACCTTTCTCGGAGAGTTTTTTAGCACTTACCAGCACACCACTGATGTGCGTGTTTGGATGTATGTATGTATGAAGCAAGAATATTTGGGCATCGGTGGGTACGTATGGGACACCCATGTGAATTGTGAGTGGGGCATCTGGGGCTATGGGCCCCTGTATATGTGCATTGACCCTGGTAATCGTGAATCATTGCATTGCTGCTATCAGGTTGGTCTGTTCTTTAGGGCCAAAGAATCCCCATAAATGTTGTTGATTCCCAGTAGAAATCATGCAGATGGATACAGGGGTGTCTGTACCTTAGGCAGGTGGACACTCCTTCAGCATTTGTGTGGTCCTAGCATCTGGGTCCCTAGAAGGGGGGGCCTGGAGGACAGATGGCCATGCAGAGCAGAACCTTCACAGGTGTGTTGTTGGCGTGACAGGCAGCAGTCAGAAAGTCACGGGGCTTCCTGGATAGGAGGTCAGATGACCAAGGGCTCTCCCAGGAAAATACCCTGAGAATCAGTTGGACAGCTACAGGCGTTACTGGCTCTTCTGGGGCACAGCTGACGTGCAAGGACACCCTCCACATGGGGTCCAGAGCCACGTGTCCCTGAGCCCAACTGCCCCAGGGTGGTGGGAACTGTTGCGTTTCAGGCTGGTCAACTGTATCACTAGGTCTCAACCAACCTGTCTCCGTGGAAACCTAAGTCCTCAGGGATAGGCAGGACCTCTAGGGATCAGTGAGCTGACAAGGACAGAGGTGAGGAGGCTTTGTCCCCGAGGGAGAGTTGGGGACTGAGACCTGGAGAGCCTGGGGAGTCCCACTCTGAGGAGATATGACTCTGATGTTCCCAAACCCTTTAGACATGTTCTCTGTTCTTTTCTGAAGGCTCATGATGCTTCCAGCAGTGGGAAGCTTATCTGTTTCATGTTTCTCTGATAGGATGAACTGACCCTTTTATTCACTATTCCACATCGAGCTGCAAACCCATCAGATGGAACCATGTGATCATTGTGGCCACCAGCTGACCCCACAGTCACCTTATGCCTCCCTTGGACCCACCCAGGAATTTCTGAGCCTTCTTTATGGTGAGTCTTGTGGCCTTTTCTCCCTCATTGTGAATCCTCCTGCCAATAAAACATGCTGTGAATGTTAACAAAAGGAAACCTCAACTAGAATTGGAGTCTGGAAGGCCCGTAGAGGGAGCTCTCATGCCGTGTCACTCATCATCAATTACCCCAACAGGAAGAGGTCATTTACTGACCCCAAACAGGAAGTGCAACCACTTTACTACCCCAGCTGGAGGAGGGAAGACTTCCTTCCTGGCCAGCAACAAGAAATAGAAAATAGAAATAGCTAATAGAAAATTCCGCAGTTTAGCCAATGAGAAGCCATTGTCACCTGAAGTTTCACTTTCCTCCAGTGAACTTTCATTTTTTCCCTTGATGATGACTTTCTTTCCTTGTCCCACCCTCTTTACTTTAAAAGCCTTCTGGGACTTTCCTGGTGGTCCAGGGGCTAAGACTCTGCTCTTCCAATGCACGGGGCATGGGTTCGATCCCTGGTCGGGGAACTAAGATTTCCACATGCCATGTGGCGTGGCCAAAAAACAAAAAGCCTTCCATGTTGTGTAACCCGTTGGAATATCTCCCTTTCTATCAGATGAGATGCTGCCTGATTCATGAATCGTTTAATAAAGCCAATTTATTCAAAATTCAAAGTAAATCTTCAAATTTACTCAGTTAAATCTTGTTTTTTAATACATTGGTGGCATTCAGAGGTGGCCACTAACAGTTGAATATGTATCCCTCCAGAAATGTTCTGTATAAAAATATGTATGTGCACTTTTCTAAAATCCACTCTTATGATTCCTCTTGCTAACAGGATGATTTTATGATTAAATGCTTATCTTTTTAAAAGGAAAAAGATAAATATATTGGTGGCAGTGATGGGATCTGAAGCAAATTTCTGATAACATTTGGGACAAGGAGAAACAGGTGTGGTGCCCACAACTCCTATGAGTTCACTGTCTTTCTTGCCATTCCTGAAGGTTGTTGGTAATCTCCTCTTGGTTTGAGCTCCATTCTCTTTGATTGAGTTTGTGCTCACAATCTAATTGGCTTTCCTTTACAGGGCAGGTCAGTTTGGCTGGTAGAGGATTCTCCCTGAGGCCAAACCCCTAGCCTTTCAGATGGAAATTCCCAGGACACAGTAACATCTCTTGGTTATTGTCAGTATATTTTTGAGTGGTAAAGCCTAGCCCCTAATTTTGTTCCCTGGATTCCACATTGGGCACTGCTGGCAGTGTAGTCTGCACTTCCCCATCTGTTTGGCATCAGCCCTCAGTTTCCATGCTTGGAACTGTTGGTGGCGGCTATTGTTCTCCATTTTGTTAGGCATCAGTTTGCAGTCCCCATTCCTTGGGATTTGCTGGTTGGATCTTTTTCCTCAGTCCAGGGATCCCTGGGAATTGGTGGTGGTGCATACCAGGCCTTCTTTTGGCCAGGACATAGTAACATCTCTTTGTTACTGCTGATATATTAAGGCGCAGTTCTTTTGTGTGTTCTTTTGGGTTGACAAAGGCTAGCTAAGGAAATGAGATCCTTTATCACCAAAGAGTTGAGAATGCCAGCTTCTGGCACACCTGCTTATTTTATTTTTGAGAACTACGGTCCTGGAGGCTGTAGATATTTAGAAAGATGGCAAAATTATACTAATATTGATCTAGAATTACAATGGTCATTGTGGGGAATGTTCCAGTTAGACAAGATTGTTCATTTGAGGAAAACACTGGAGAGCAAGGGTTCCCAAATTGGACAGGGAGAATGAGATGCCTGCTTTAATTGGTATGTAAAAGTTTACAGAAGGTTTCAAGATTCCAAAATAGCTTCGTTTAGAGACTTAGAACAAAAAGCTAATGAAAAATTAAGGAGACAAAAGGTACCTGAAACAAAAGACCATAGGACGGATGTGACTGCAGATTTAACTCCTACTGTACCCCCTTTCCTTTTTCACCTGAGTACTCTTGTTTTACTCATTTTCTGTCTGAAATACTTTTCTATTCCCAAGAGAATATTTAACAATTGCCATTTAAAGTAAAACTAGCTGAGGTTGCAGGTGAGCCCCCTCAGGTTTCCTTTACCCCTTGGTCAAAGACTGAACTGAGAGCTATAGTCAAAGAATTCTCTAAACCTAGGGAGGAACTCCCAACATTTTTTGAAGAATTTAGAGTCACTGTCACGGCCTATGTCCCCAAACTGCTAGATCTTTATCCGCTTGTACACATGTTGGTAGGACTGGGGGAAGCCCCAGAATGGACGCGGGAAGCAAAATGACATAATCCCTAGGATGATATTCAAGATCCTCAACCTAAAAAGGCTTGCAGAATAACAACTAACCTTTTATAAGCTATTCCTAAAATCTTCCCTGCTCACACTTGGTCTATTATTAATTGGCCTAATAATGATTGGCCTGTTATTCACTCATACAAACAAAAGAGGGGTGAATCTGTGGAAGACTTTAGAGCCAGTTTGTAGGCTCTCTTTTTACGGCATTTGGGGTTGCAAGCAATAAAAAGGCCACTCAGCCTACTTTAACTGCCCTCTTTGTAAATGGATTATCTTCTGAGATTAGTGGATTGATAAAAGGGCAGAAAATAGGCTGGGAGGCTGTAGGCCTGACTGAACTCCTGACTGTAGCTGAGCATTTTGAAAGGACCTTGGAGCAAGATCACAAACAGAAATCCACCAAGCTCATAGCCTTACAGTTACAACAGCTCTAAGGCAAGAGACACAAAATAACACCTAGGCCTCCCCTCATTATAACCTCCTAGGGGGTCCATGATCAATTCGATGACCCAAAGTTGATGTTTCATTTGTAATCAGTGAGGACACTAGAAAAAAAGGTGTCCTCAAAGGTCCTATGCAAACTCTTCACAAATGCTCTCATATCTGTCTTAAAGGGAGGGCCCCCCCCCCATGACCCTCTCCCCTAGTTGGCAGAACTCCAGAGGTTCTCTGGTAAACTATTACCAGCAATTACCTTAAACAGCCCAGAGGAAAATAGAATGAAAATTGATGAAAAACTGCCAAATTTTAGTTGATACTGGAGCTATGCTTTCTACGTTAAACCCCACTCTCATATTTTACTTTGAAATCTGCATTAAACCCTAACCCTAACTGTAAACATAATTACCTAACCCTTTAACACCCTAGCCCTAGCCCTAACCAGAGCTGTGCTTTCTACTCTAAATCCCACCCTCAAAGAACAACAGGTCCCTCTGAGTCAAGAGGATGTTTCCATAGTGGGAGTACCTAATAAAGTTCAGAGAGAATTTTTATCTCAACCAAGATTCCTTTTTGCTATGCAATATAGCCCCAGTTAATCTATTCGGTAGAGATCTCTTTTCTAACTTAAAAGGGCCAGTACATTTTGCCTCCAGTGGAGATCTCACCTTAAACTTTCCTGATCAACCTGAACCTGATTATTTATGTTCCTTACAATCTGTCCTGGACATAAAAGAGGAAGTTCAGCAAAAGTTCTCTAATTTGGTGGAGATGCCTGCAAATTTGGGGGCTACTTCTGACAGTGTTAACATCAGAAGAATAAAAAAAATGCAAACCTATAAAGATTCAGATAGATGTAGCTAAACCTCTCCCTAGGTTTCCTCAACAACTATTAAAGCCTGCGGTCATACAAGGTCTCACACCTATTGTAGAAAACTTAATTTCCCGGGAGGGGAGGTAGTCATTCCTGTACTCGTCCCTGCAGCATGCCAATCTTGCCTGGTTGGAAACCTGGCAGGATGGCGATTTGTCCAGGACTTGGGAGCTGTTAATAAAAATAGTTATTCCCTGTTTTCCTGTTGTTCCAAACCTAGCCACCCTTCTGTCACAAGATTCAACTGACTTGGAATGGTGTACTGTTGGAGACCTTTGTTCACCTTCCTTCAGCATCCCGGAGACCCAACAGCCAATATCTATCTGCCTTTACTTGGAACAATCAACAATATACCTGCACTTTTATGCCTCAAGGGTTCACTGGGACCCCTTCTTTTTTCTCCCAAGTACCTCACCAAGATTTAAGTACCCTCTAGTTCCCTGAGAAATCAACCTTTTTACCATATGGAGATAACCTCCTGCTGTACTCAGCTACTGTAAAGATTCCATAAGGCATGCATAAAAGATTCCATTGATTTGCTGCAACAGTTAGCTGAGAAAGAACACAAAGGAAAAATTACAATTATCTCTAGACACTGTTCATTACCTAGGACATAATCTCAGCACTGAAGGAATTCAGCTATCTCCAGAGAGAATTAGGCTGATACAGGAACTTCCTAGACTCACAACTAAGTGCTAGCATTGTGGATTTCTAGGTTTAGCTGGTTATTGCAAGCTCTGGGTTCCAAATTTTTCTCTGTTACCTCTTCCACTCTATGAACTTATTAAAGATTTAGTCCCTGAATCCTTTGCTTGGGAAGATAAACATAAGCAGGCTTTTACAAGGCTAAAACAAGCACTGCAAGAGCTGCCTGCCTTAGGGTTACCCAAATGATCAGGTTCAGGTTGATCCGGAAACTTTAAGGTGAGATCTCCACTGGAGGCAAAATATGTTAGCCCTTTTAAGTTAGCAAAGAGATCTCTACCTAATAGATTAACTTTAGGTTATTCAAAGCCTTTTACTTGATTTGTGCATGAATGGCATAATCAGGCCCCGCGGAACTATGTGAGCATGGTAGTAAACATAGGCCTTTTGCCTATTATAGCATGCAACTTGAGTCAGTTGCTTATGCCTATCTCAGTTGTCTTAAGGTTATAGCCACAACTGCAAATTTAGTGGAAGCCTTGGCAGATTTGACTCTAGAAAATGAAGTTTATTTGCAAACTCCACACATTGTCCACAGTCTTCTTAACTCTGAATTGACAACGTTTCACTGCAAGTGTCACTAGATTCACTTCCTGTGAAATCCTGCTTTCACCACCTAATCTTTATCTTAAACTTTACAACGTTCTCAATCCTGCTACGCTACTACCTCTGTCTCACAAAGGTGAGGACCATGACTGCAAGGTAACAGTGTCCCATGGGAATTCCCTGGTAGGCCATTGCTTAGGACTCCGAGCTTCCACTGCAGGGAGCGTGGGTTCGATCTCTGGTCAAGGAACTAAGATCCCACAAGCCACGTGGCACAGCCCAAAACAAAAACAAACACAAAACACAAAAACAAAACAAACAGAAAACAATGTCCCATTTTGTGACACCGTGTCCTGAGTAAAGATGTTACCAAGTCCAAGCTTGCTGTGCTTGCCGCACGACAGGCCAATAAGTCGGAGATGAGGTGTTGAGGCAAGGAATATGACTTTATTCGGAAAGCCAGCAGGCCGAGAAGATGGCGGACTAAAGTCTCAAAATAACCAGCTTATCGGGGTTTGGATGCCAGTTTCTTTTATAGCACAGAGATGGGGAGGAGATGAGGAGGTAAAGTAAAAGGGCCATAAGTTTTGCGAATATCCCCTGGAATGGCCAGCCTCAGGGAGGGGATGTGTTAATTTCTTCTTAATTGCAGCCATCCACAGGTGGACAGAGTCTGTATGTTTCCCTGAACAAAAGCACTTTGGTTTAACATTCAGGCAGAGGAACAGGGTTCCCCGAGGCAGGCCATTATGTACAGACAGTATCCTTTTAGTGAACAAAAGCAGCAGAAGGCAAAGGTTAAAGTCAAAGAAAGAGATCCAACGTGTAGTCAGATTTGGCTCCTCCCTGTTCCAATTCCCTACTGTCAATGTCCATTCCACAGTCTTGTGGAAAAAGGGGTGACGGCCCTTCTAATTGCTTCGTCAGATGGAACTTTCCGGGGGTGTCCACCATCAGTGCCAGTGTTCCAAACGTTGTTTGTTTGTTTTTTTTTGTTCCTCTCTGGAAAGTGTCTCCTTTACACCTGTAGCCTTAAAAAAATATTCTCAGCCTAAAAGTTGAGAGTTATGATCTATTTGACAGGAATTTTGAGAGCTCCAAGCCTGGGAAGCAGCATCTCAAGTTAAGGAATTTGGCAGTTTTCTATGTATGGGAAGATGCAAGAGTCTGGGCTCACTGAAATCATTCATTTGATATGTACCTCAGCTACCCGGGGCCTGTATCCTATATTCTCATATCCTGAGTTTCGTCAGGGCTCACCGGCTCACGTTGGAGGGCTGCAATCGCTAATGACTGATGTGTCAGGCAATATTCCATTTCTCAGATCCTCTTGTCTTGGTCAGGATTTTGACCAATATTTGGGAGACATTTCAGGATCAAATTTTGTCCCACGGTGCTGGGAGGCTTATCCCAGGTCAGGGGAGAATTCTTGATATGCCACTCCAGGTGCTAGTTTTTGGACTAGGCCCTATTGATAATTAAAGATCCTCTGGATCCTCTATCTAATTATGATCCAGGAGACATTTTCCCTTGTTGCTTCCTCCCATACCTAGAATCACACTATTACAATTATTTTATGTTATAAATGTGATCTATTTCCTCAAGATGTTTAGCCATAGAAGTATTGTTGGAGGCCTGGTTACATACTGGGTACTGTAAGAGACACCAATCTTATAAAATAGACAGGATATAAGTAATGCAGCTAGTAACGTTAACAAAGACACAGTGCAGCAGGGAGACACAAAGAGCAAACAATCTGGAAACAAAGAACAATGATCAGTATAACTACTTGTAATCCAATTGCAATAGCGAGCGACCAGAGGTACCATAACTGAGTTAGTGAGCCATCCGCTGTTTCAGTGTACCAGCAGTGCATACTTAGACATGCACGGCTTCATCTTTGAGACAAGCATACGCTACTGGCAGGATCAACCAGGTAGAGAGAAAAAGATAAATGTTTCAATTCTGCTTACAAGGGTATAATTTAACAAATTACTGTAAGTCATAATTAGTTTAAGGGGAGACTTTTGCTTACACCTGGAAAACACAGATTTAAAACAGGCATTTTTCAGATAGAAACCATAAAAATTATAACCATAGTCACCAGTTTACCCAGTTATGTGCAACTAATCGTTTTTGTTAACAGCTTTATGAAGCCATCAGGTTTCCCATTAGAATTCTTCAAGATCTTACCCAGTTCACCTTTATGGTCTGAAAACCAGAAACTTGTATTTATCCGAAGGTCCCTTCTATAATTCTTGAAGAGGAAGCATTTTTGCAAAGGCATCAGAGTGAAACCATAACTGTGTACAATGACGAAAGACTTAAGAAGGCACTTTTTTTTGGGGAGGGGGGGTGTAATTCAGATTTTATTGCTTATTATGTCATTCCATACAACTTTAGGTAAACACGTTGAGAAAATATACTGGGAGTATTAAACAGATGATGGCAATATTGATGAAAATGTTCAAGTGTTTTACACAAGGTAGTTAAGAGGCACCGCTGCCACCATCATCCCCCCCCCCCGAAATTTGTACATTTCGTGTAAAAAGAGTAAAAATAGTTCATTGGCATTTAACTAGCATTATTCCTTGTAATCTATGAACCACTATATGCCTGAATAATTTCAGAATCTTCAGAGCAAAACAAAGCATTTTCTTCCACTAGCAGACATAGCAGTTTCAGTTTCTTTAAAAAACAAGCAAACAAATCAGCACAACAAAATCTATACACACAACCCCAAAACAAAAAAGTTAGCATATTCCAGTGGTCCGGAATTTTGACGTTTCTATCGCATTAATTCAAGAAATAAAATGTGATTCAGCATTTAAAAATGAGACAAGCTTCTTCACCATAGTTATACTTACTTTATAATTGAAACGATTTAACTGAAGCCAATGTTAACCCAGCAAAAACCATGGCTATAACTCAAACTGCTCTTTTGATAAAGAAACTTCTTTAAAAGTTAACTATTCTTTAAAAATTCAGACCCGAGCTGCACAGGTGTAATTGAGGAACCAACAACTGACTCTTCCAGAAACCACAGCAGGAGTTCTAAGTGTTTTTGAAGCTGGGGAGTATATACAGAATCACTGTAAACGGCACATACGCATCAGTAACTTCCTGCTAAAACAGCATTCGAAAGACTTCTATGTCTATTTTTACAAAGATGAGTGGGCTGAGACATACATTTGGCTACTTGAAAAGAAACAAAGAGAAGGGACGTTTAAATCTGATTACGATGCAGTTGACAAAGTAACGTGGTTACTGCGGTGACATGCAACACTTTCCGATAATAAAGAGAATTCTGACTGGTAACATTTTACCAGGACATACCAAATTTTAGGAACTCCATATAATCTGTAGAATACCTGTATCATTTGGCATACAATGTAACCTAAGAAGATTTATTGCTTATTTGACAACACTTCCCGTGTAATTCAACATACCAAGTCAACCGAATTAGTTAATATCTCTCTTTGGGATGTTTCAGGGGCCCTTTGAAGCACCCCAAAGTTAGCTAGAGCTCAAAGGAACTTCATTATAATTTGATTTGGGAAGTTTTGTCCGAAAAATAAGAAAAGGGTTTAAAACAGTCAGGATCACATGTCACTGTGAAACAATAGTTATTCAGTTAGCCAAAGTAACAATAAAAGATTTCAAAGGCAAGTACAGAACAGATCTCTGAAAAGGTAGAAAAACTTAAAATCTGGCATCAAAGGCAGTCCAAAATCTTAAAAAACCTTGTCTTCTTAACAGAGAGAAAAGCGAAATTCAAGTTTTGCACAAGCTTACTTTTAAAATTTATTGACTCAATTAAACTTATTTTAAACTTAGTCAATCCTGACCACGTACAGAACTCTTTTTTTCAGGGTCCACTTTCCATAAACCTTCTGTCACTTATTTTAGCACAATTCTGACTTTCAAGTGGTCAAATATCTGGAGAGACTAATTTTAGATAGACCTTCCTAAAAGATAAGTATTTTAAAAAGTTCACCTAAAGCTCTTATTTCATTTGCATTTTCTTTCCTTAAAAGTTTCTTCACATCAGGTTATTTCCTTGCTGACAAATTTGCAATAGATATAACAAGATTTTATTTAGCCTATATTAAACCTAGGCACAATAAAAGTATTATACTTAATGTTGATGACTCTAACAGCATGTCTATATTAATTAGATCAACAAACGACCGTTAGTACCAGGTCTTAATTAATACTATTTCCCAGTTCACATGAACCTGAAGCTCATTTAGCTCAATTTCTCTTGTATTTAGAATAGTTTGGTTTGTAAGTGCTCACTTTTCTTTAAGCCAATTAAATAGAGCTCATCCACAAATCAACCTCAGCAATGTTATCCAAAGACAAAGACACATACAAGGACACAAACATACAGAGACGTCATAGTTGTCCAAAATTTCCAAATTTCAGCAGGGAGTCAGGTACAGCCATGTGAAACCCCTCAGTTTACAAAAAGAGGTTGGATTCAAATTAGGTTTCTGACAGATGGAAAAAATCAAACTCACTTGTCTAGATGGCTGAATTTTTACAGAAAAGACACTTAGGTTTTTTATTTATCCTTGATAAGTCAATTTCTAAATTACTTTACCCTCTTTTAAAAAGATGCATTTTAAAAAGATGGCAGAGATGAGGGTTCTGGAGAAGACCAGAAAGGACGTTTGCATCTCAAAGATACAGGCAAGTTTTTCCTAGGATGACTTTGTTTCCCCTTTGTTTAATATTTACAAGCCTCTTAAGATAAACAGGGAGGGTTTGGGGAGTGGTATCTATTGGAGAGTCAATCAACTCGTTCCCCACTGTCAAAGTTCCCTGAGGCTCCTGTGGGGAAATTAGAATGGGGCGCCTCAAGTCCAAGGGCGTCGCCTGGCCTCTTATAGGTTGTCAGCACAAGGGAAATTGCCCTGCTGTGGAAGTGGCTCCCGGTCCAAATTGGGTGGCCTGTGGAGTCTTAGATGGTGATACTAAATCCGGCTCCTGTGCTCTGGGGGTTAACACAGAAAATTCTATTTGATCCCCGTGGGTAGGGGAAACAGGAGGTGGTGAATATGATGGCGGCATGGGGGGAGGGTGGGCAGTTGGAACAACTGCCGGTGCAGCTTGCTGTTTTGCAAAACACTTGTAACTGCGGGATCCTATAAAAGTTGAGTGAGCCATTCAGGGCTACCGCCCTTCTGATCCTGTATTTTGGGTCCGCACCCTATTACAATAGTATATCATGTGTTTCTTAGTCATAGGCTCAGGGCTATGTTTCACCCATTTATCTAATATAGGCCCCAAAGGGCTCTCCTTCAGGGTAGATGGAGTATTTCCCATTGTGTACACCAAAACGCAAAAGACGCAAGCAAACTCTGGCATCAGTGCACACCAAACCAAGACCAAAACCAACGAACCAGTTCCCAAATAGGTTCTGAGGGGGTGTAGTGGTGTAGAGAGCAGCCGTCTGGTCCAGAAGTCCACAGGCAGCTAGGAGGAGCTGTGTTAGTCCAAAGGCTCCGGGACACATAGTCCATTCTCAGCCCAGAAGGAGCAGCCAGGGGGAACCAGTGGGAGGGCTTGACTAACTGACCTTTGTGCCTGCTATAAAGCTTATTGTTTAGCTCTTCGCCAGTAAAATATGGAGGGTTTGTACGTGGCTGCATAAATGGGTCTACGAATGATGGACAAGTGTGGTATTTGTTGCCTCCGGAGTGTGAAGAGACCTAAGTAAGACGAGTTGGGCTTGCTATAGTGTGTTGGGGGGCTGAATAGTTAACAGCTGAGGTTTAGCTGCAAGAGGAATTTCCTGGCTTTTAGAGGATCAGTTAATGCCCAGAAATGTAATAGTTGTGGAGAGCCCTTGAATTTTCTGTGGGGCAGTAGCCCACCTGGATGTTATAGATGGGTCACCAACCATGTTAGGGCCTCGTGCACCAATCTCCTGAGGGGCTCTGGATTAGAACATCAGTATAGTGCCAGACGGTGCAAGGGGACACCAGGTCTTGCCAGCAAAGACTGTGGGCAATAGCTGGGCTGTTAAGATAGCCAGTAGGCAGACAGGTTAAAACACACTGGGTGCCTTCTGCAGTAAAAGTAGACTGCAGCTGGGACTCCTCAATAACTGGTACTGAATAGAACATAATAGCTAGATTGTCACAGCAAAGTAATTCCCTGGAGCCCTTTGGATATCCTTAATTAACTGGACAGTGTTGGAAATGGGAGCCTTAATAGTGGGGATCAGCATTGATATTTCCGTAGTTGCTTATAAGGCGCCACTCATTAATAGCAGGCTTTAATAGCAGCCAAATGGGGGAATTGAAAAGGAGAAATGGTGTGTTTAATGACTTCTTCTTGTCCTAAATTTTGAATTTTGGGCTGCAATCCCACAGCCCCCTGTCATACATGTTATTGGGGGATATTTGCTGTCTTAGGTGGCAGTCGTATGGGCTCCCAATATTCAGCTTCCACCAGGAAGACCAGGGATTTGGGTTTGTTCCAAATGGCGTTGCGGTACATCAGGGCATCCGTAGCTGTACCGGGAAAGGGTAGGGCCAAAGGGGCTACCACCACTACAAGATTTTTAATAAAGATTGTTTCAGTAGTGACAGTCAATGGGAGCTGAATGCTTTCCACTCCCCTGACTATTATGCGTTGTAATCTAATGTGTGGCCCTTGCTTATAATTGAAGGGTTTCCCAGGAAGCACTGTAATTTGAGCTCCAGGTGTCAATGAGAGCCATAAGAAAAGTTGTTTATGTGTGTCCCAAGGATAATTAGAGAAGTATATGGGCAGTTGTCCCAGAGGAGGGCCATGCTCCAGGGATCTGCCAGGTCCCTAAGGCAGAGGCCTTGGCAGAGGTCAGGGTACAGGATTCGGAGAGGTGACAGCTGCCCATCACTCCAGTCTGCTGAAGAGTCTGTAACGCCTGAGCAAAAATTTCTACCTTGTGCTTGGGCTGTCCCAGGGTTACGTCATTAGGGACCCCGATCTCCAGAGCTGCCAATACAGGGAGGTCTGTTAGTCATGTCATGAAGGATGGAGCTGTGTGAAAGCACCACCCCTTGGTGGAGACCAGTAAGGGTCCCAGAAGTCCCTCTATCCCTTAAGGGTCCTCTGTTGGGTTCCTGGCCGATGGGGCAGCGGGGCCCATGTGCCTTTACTGGCAAGTGAGATTTGGGGCTTCAGAAAAATTATCTTTCTCATATCTAGCTACAACATGGATGCAGTCCAATGCCTGTTGTACTGTATCTGACGTTTCTTTGAATTGTAACAGCATGGCTTTATAATTAGGGGGAACACAGTTCTCCCCCTTCCCTTGGAGAAATGTTTTCTAGAAAAATTTGCATTTCTATCATGGTGTAGTTACATGTCTCTGTTTCTTGTTCATGCTGGTCATCCGATGTTTTGGTGCAGTGGATGGTGACAGGGAATACCTGGGAGGGAGTTTTCCTCTTCCCTGACTCATATGCTGCCACTTCCCGTTTAGGGTGTCCCAGTCAGCCTCGGTGGGGTCAAGGGATGATTTGCAACAGCAGCAAGAATTGCAGCAACATAGGAGGCACTTACCTCAGCGGCATTTGCCCGCTCGGGGTGCCATGATGCCCCCGGTAGAGCTGCCTCTGTCATGGGTTAGGGCTGTGTGGGGAACTCATGGATGTATGTTTGGGGTATAGGACGGTTTGGGGTAATAGTAAAGCTGTGTAGAGACTGTGTATGTGTGATCTGGGGAGAGATGAGGGGCCTGAGTGCCTTTATGAGTGTACGGTTGGTGTAGCATGGTGCGGCTGGGTGGTGGGGCTGGTTCTGGGTGTTTTGAGGCTCTGTGTGCAGGCATTTGAGAAGAGGTAAGGGTATGCATTTTAATGTTTTGTGTGTTGGATCTGTGTGTATTCAGAGTATAGGGGTTATACATATGCTCATCCTGTAGGGTAAGAGTTTAGGGAGTGTATTTTTGGTGTGGAGGAATTTGCAGAGACTGGGGTTGTCAGTGTAAATTGGGGTTGCTAGCTGTGTGTGTATAATCAGGGGATGTGACAGAGGCTGTTTATAGTATCTCAAGAGGGAGATGGGTGTATGTTTGTATTGGGGATGTGAGTTCATCATGTGTTGTGGGGGGACTATTTAGGAGAAGGTTGGAAACATTGTGTCTCTCTGATGGTATTTTGTGTTTGTCTCAGCTTCTGAGGCATTGTACATACGTGGATGTTCACAGCTGTGGGGGGACTGTATGTGTTATATTTGGATTTGGGGGGTTGTGTCTTATATTAAGAAGTATGTGAGTTTGGTTTGAATGTATTTGGCTATTGTTGAAGGGTTTGTGTGTTTGCACTGGGGGGTTATATGGGGTTGGGTGGATTTTTGTGAGATATGAGGATTTAGGTGTTTGATTATCAGGGGCCGTTGGGGGTGTGTTTTTGTATTCAAGTCTGTGGCTGTGATTTTATTGGGGTTTGTAGTGCATGTATACTGGAGCAGGAGGGTTCTGGGCACACAGGCATCTGCTTATAGGTAGGGAGTTTGTGTGTTTGAGGATGTTTGGAGCTCTGTGGGGCTGTGTGATGGTGGCACAGGCGACTGTGGGCAGGTGGAGTGTGTGTTGGGCTGGAAGGGAAACTCGAGGGCATGTTGGTGACTGTGAGGCGCCCATGTGAACTCCCACGTGGACTGACCTTTGTTCCTTCTGATCTTCTATGGCTTGTACCCATCCTGATCTTCTGTGGCAGCTACTCCCCTGGAATGGTCAGCAATACTCTGCTCATTCTTAGCCAGATGAGTCAGGAAATGTCACTTCCTCTGGCAGCTGGATGTGTCTCTTGCAAGTGAGTGGTCCTGGAGTCCAGGGTGCAGGACTGGTGGACAGATGCAGAGTGAGGCTGATTCCCATTCCCCCATGAGCCCTCTCCTCAGTGAGGTGGCCAGGAGGTCAGGGCTGTATCTCCAGAGGGTCAGACATGACCAGTCCCCTCTAGAATGTGCTGGAGGGGCCAACTCATTGAATGGACCCTGCCAAGAGATAAACAGACCCCGAGGACAATTCCTAAGGGAGAAATCTATACCTACCCATCTTCCACGTTCTCCTTTGGATGGCCTCTACCACAAGGTAAAAGCTAAGCCCCCTCACACGGCCCTTCTTTCTTGGCCTGGTCTTACTGACCGGCCAGTCTCTCCCCACATCCTGGCTCACTCTGGGCCCTCTGGTGATACCAGCATGAGACCCCCTGCATGTCAGTTCTCACCTCCTTGCCTTGGCCCATGCTGCCCTTGCTGGTTTTCCTGCTCTTCCTCCCCCAAGGCCGTGAGTCACTTTCTCCAGGTGGGAAGGATCCACTGAAAATGCAAATTTGGGTAACTACTGCATCACCTGAGTCTCTAGCACGTGCCAGGCACTATGACGCTTGCCAAATCCATAAAAACCCCACAAAGCGGATGTGCTATTAGTTGCACTTTGCAGGTGATGAAGCTGAGGTTCAGAGGTGAGCAACCATGACCAAGTACCCTGTATGTACCAGAATATCAATCAGACTGGTCAACGTATCCAATGAAGCCAAATATTAGTCTGATCAGGACGCCTAGATGCCAGGCTGTAAAGGCGCAAAATATGTCCCAGCAAGAGAAGGAGCAGTGCCAAGTACCCCAGCAAAGAAGCAGAGTTCATATCCTGCTTTCTTAATCAAAATAGCTGCAGATCAACCCACAGTTTCCTAGTCTGTTAATAGGAGGAAAATACCAATGTGCGTTGTCCTATAAAACTACCTTAAAATAATATGTATGATCCCGAGTGCTTTGGTAATGACCCCAAATCATCATCATGAAGTTGGGATACTTCTTCAAACACTGCAAGTCTTACACACTGGCATATAGAATCTGTCAAGTCAGTTCTTTGGGTAATGATGGTAGATAGAAGTGGCCCAGAAGGACAGAAGACAGAAAATAGAGCAGAAACTATTTGTCCAGAGGTGGCAATGAGTCATAGCCAAGGTTCAAGCATTACTAGGGAGGTGGTGAAAATAGTAATGGGCATAGAGTGTAATAAGTCAAGGATATCTAATGTAGTTTCCAATGAAAGTTTGTGAAAGACATATAACTAAAAAGATAATAGACTGGGAGGTGAAACAGTACAAAACATTTGATATATTTTTTACAAGGATAAAAGAAGATAGAAATGAACATTAAAGAAGTAGGTCAAATAGAAAAACTGTAAGATGGTAATAACCTCACAATATGATGAGGCAACTTAGATTTATTTTGTTTAAATAAATTGGTAGCCTATATTTAGAGTAGTTTTAAGTTTAAAGAGAATTTGAGCAGAGTATAGAGTTCCCATACACCCCCTCACATCTATTCCCCAAACCAAAGTTTCCCCTATTATTAACGTCTTGCATTAGTGTGGGGCATTTTTTACAAGTGATGAGCCAAAGTTCATACATTCCTATTAACTAATATCCATAGTTTACATTACAGTTTACTCTGTTGCATATCTTATGGGTTTTGACGAATGTATGACAAGCATTGACCATTACAGTATCATACAGAATAGTTTAAGTGCCCTACCTTTTCCAGGATGTCATATAGCTGAAATCATACAGTATGTATCCATTTCAGTTTGGCCTCTTTCATTTAGCAATATGTGTTTAGGGTTCCTCCATGTCTCTTCCATTTAGTACTCTTATAGCTCAAGCTGCCATAACATAATACTATAGGCTTGGTGACTTTAACAACTCACAGTTCTAGAGGCTTGGAAGTCTAAGATCACGGTGCTGGCCAATTCAGTGCCTGGTGAGGGCTCTCTTCCTGGCTTGCAGACAACTGTCTTTTCACTGTGTCCTCACATGGTGGAGAGAGACAGAAAAATCTCTCTGGTTTCCTCTTACAGGGGCACTAATAGAGCCTAATCCTCATGACATCATTTAATCTAATTACCTGCCAAAGGCCTCATCTCCAAATACCATCACTTTGTTAGAGCTTGAATATATGAATTTTGTGGGGACAGAATTCAGTTGATAGCCTCATTCTTCTAACAGTATAAAATATGACGAATAAAGAAAGCTCATCATTAAATTATCTCTTTTCTAGAGTTTCTGTCCCCATGTAGTTATCAACTCCTGGGTAAGATAGCCTAGGAAAGCAAAATTTTAAAAAACACATGAACAAGTTTTTTTGAATCTCAAAATGATTTGAAGGCAAGAAACAGTGTTTGAGAGAAAATTGGGGAACCTTACTTGCATAAGAAAAGGTGATATTCCTGTTCAGAGTTGAATGCCATTTTGGAGCCAGTCAAGCCAGGCTGAGGAAGCACATTCTAAGCAGAAGCAATAAAAATTGTGTGCAAAGAGCCAGGCTTGTTCTAGAAATTAAACAAGCCCCACTGTGACTGTGGAAGAGTGAATGAAGGGATGAGAAGCAGGATAGGTGAATGGAAACTAGGTTACAGAGGCCTATGAGTACAGATGGGCATATGCATGTAAGAACACTACTCATGGCAGGGAAAGAACCACCTGGATGTATCAGAAGGAACAAGTTCTTAACACTCACAAAGGGAAAAAAAAAAAAGAAAGCCTCGTCTTCCCAGCTAGAATGGAAAACTGTTTAATACATGAGTATTCAGAATAGTTTTCAATCCTGAAATGTGGGGAAAAACTTAACATGGTCTAAACATTACTTGGGTTCCACCTAAAAAGCTTAAAAGCAAGACTCAGAAGGATAAAATTATTTTTAAGTAATTTAACTGCATCCCAGAACAAAGTTCAAGAATATGTACAGAAACACTAAAATATTTAGCACCAGAAAAGGAAAATCTACAGTGACTGTCATCCAATAAAAAAATTACCAGATATATCAAGAAGCAGGAATATAGAACCACAATGAAGGGGAAAAAAAACCTAATTAAAACTGACCCAGAAATAGAAAAATTAAAGCATTAGTAGACAACAAAACTAAAGTAGATATTATAATTATATTTCATATTTTCAAGAAGCTACAGGAGGGATTGGACATGTAAAGGAAGGTATTTTTAAAAAAGCACATCAAAATTTTAGAGATTAAAACTAAAATAGCTGAGATTAAAAGTACATTGGATAGAATTAACTGTAGATTAGACATTGCAGAAAAGAATTAGTTAAAAAAAAAAAAGAATTAGTTAACTGAACAAAAAGCAATATACATTATTCAAAATAAACACACAAAGAAAAGAAAAAAAACTTTAAAAAGATATGAATATCAAGAGAATGGGAAGTCAAGTCATAGATGGGGAGAAAAAATTTGTAAAAGACAAATCAGATAAAGGATTGGTATGAAAATATACAAAGAACACTTACTGCTTACCACTAAAAAAAGAGGACAACCTGATTAAAAGTGGACAAAAAACCTAAACTGACACCTCAGTAAAGAAGATATAAAATATCAAATAGGCATATGAAAAGATGCTCAACACCTTATGTGTTTGGAGAACTGTAAATTAAAACAACAATGAGAAACCACTATGCAGCTATGAAGAGGACAAAAATTCAGAACACTGACAACACCAAATGCTGGTGAGGATGCAGAGCAATAGGAACCCTCATGATCGCTGTAGGGAATGCAAAATGGTACAGACTCTTTGGAAGACAGTTTGGCAGTTTAATAAAAGAGTAAATATACATTTACCATAAAATGCAGCAATCAAGCTCTTTGGTATATACCCCAAAGAGCTGAAAATTTACGTCCATACAAAAGCCTGCACATGAATGATTGTGGCAGCTTTGTTCATAATTGCCAAAAATTAGAGGCAACCAAGGTGCCCTTCCATAGATGGATGGATGGATTAAAAACAAACAAACAAACAAACAAACAAAAACCTGTTCCACATTCATACAACGGAATATTATTCAGCACTAAAAGGAAATAAACTACCCATGAAAAGACATGGAGGAACTTAAATGCATATTACTAGGTGAAATAAACCAATCTGAAAGGGCTACGTACTGTATAATTCTTAACTATATGATATTTTAGAAGGCAAAGCTATGGAGACCGTAAAAAGATCAGTGGTTGTTGGGGGTTTGGGAGGAGGAAGGGAAGAGTAGGTTGAATAGGTGGAACACAGGGGATTCTTAGGTCAGTAAAAGTATTCTGTGTGATATTACAGTGGTGGATACATGTTGTATTAGTCAGAATTCTCCAAAGAAGCAGAACCTATAGAATACATGCATGTGTTTGTAACAGGGAATTAGCTCTTATGATAATGGAAGCTGAGAAATCCCACAGTCTGCCATCTGTAAGCTGGAGACCCCAGAAAGCTAGTGATATAATTCAATCCTAGTCCAATGGCCTGAGAACCAGGGGAGGTGGTGATATAAATTCCAGTCTGAGGTCAGGAGAAGATGAACTATCTCACCTCAAACCATGAGGCAGGAAAAAGGGGCAAATTCTTCCTTCCCCCAGCTCTTGTTCTATTCAAGCCCTCAACAGACTGGATGATGTCCACCCACATTGGGGGGGGGGGCAATCAACTTACTGAGTCCACCAATTTCAATGCTAATTTCACCTGGAAATTCCCTCACAAAATATACCCAGAAATAATTGTTAATCTGGGTCCCCCATAGCCAGTTAAGTTGACACATGAAACTAATCATCACAAGTCGACCCTGTGTCAACATGACACCCATATGCATCTCCTCAAATCTTACTTAATCCCCAAATAAGACAATAACAAGGTCTTAATTCCACTTAATATGATACAACAATTCTGAGTCCAATCAAAATACACTAACCCTATCCCCAGAAGAGGAGGTAAATCCTTGTGATATAACTTAAAGTACTATAATGTAAAATTAAGAGTACTTACATATTATGATATAAAATCAATACAACTCATGTTACATAATAAGGGAATATGAGAGAGAAAAAACAAATACACACTTAACACAAATATATTCATAGCAAAAAAAAATGGTGTACTCATGACAATTACAGTCCTGGTTTCTGTAAGTGGTCAGTTATAGCTGGTCTTTGTAACTACTTTCTTCTACCCATTCTGTATTCTTTCTATCTTCAGCAAGCACCTCAGCAGATCGTGGTTCTTCCCTGGTGGGTGACCAAATCCTTCCTTCTTGAATAGTCTGGGTCATTAGTAGCCCTGCCTAGACTGGGTTGTTGTAGTTTTCCACTGAGTTTAATCAAAGAACATGGTAATACTAAGGGATGCCTTAAGCGATCTACTATATCCAGATACACTTTTCCTTACTTCCGTGTGGAAGAGTAGTCCGCAAGTAGTATCCTTGTATCAACAAACACTTTCCTTTCCTTCTTTGTCTGTTGATTCAGAGGCATGAGGAGCCCAAGGTAGCTGGGTGTTAGTCTTAACTCCCAGTTCTTTGGAATCATTGCTGTGTCTCCTGGTAGAAGCATTTTCCCCTTTGGAACTCAGACCAGCAGAGCATAAGGTCACAGGAACAAAAAGCAAAAATTTGATAGTGGGTCACTAGGGATAATACTGAAGAGTTGAAAATAACTCTTCTCATTTTTGTCCCTTAAAATTCCTGGACCCGAGAATCCTGGCTATGGAAGAAAGAGGACCATATATTGGACTCCAATTCAGAGCATATACAACCCTCTGGAGAACCTTGCCCTGGGACAAGCAGAGGTATTGTCACATAGCCAGCCCTGTAACTGAGTCTTCAGAAGGCCATTCCACCATTCTATCCAGCCTGCTGCTTCAGGTAAGACTAGTGAATTCCAAGGGCCCATTGCCTCACTTCATCTGCTGTGAAATGTATTCCTTGATCTTGAGCAATGCTTGCAGAATCCCATGACAATGATAAGTCATTCTGTAAGATCATGGATGGTAGTTACGCAGAAGTGACGTATGCAGGAAAGGCAAATCTGTACCCAGAGCAAATGTCTATTCCAATAAGAACAAAATACTGCCCCTTGCACAATGAAAGCTGTCCAGTGTCATCAGTCTGCCACTGACTAGCTGGCTGATCACCCGGGGAATAACACCATATTGAGGGCCCACTGTTGGTCTCTGCTGCTGGTTGATTCTTTTTGATTGGGAATTCAGTAGTGGCTGTAGCCAGGTCAGCCTTGATGAGTGGAAGTCGATATTGCTGAGCCCGTGCGTAACCTGCGTCCCTGTCACCATGGCCACTTTGTTGATGAGCCCGTTGGGCAATGACAGGGGTGGCTGGGGAAAGAGGCTGACTGGTCTGCACAGAACAGGTCATCCTATCTACTTGAGAATTAAAATCCTCCTCTGCTGAGATCACCCTTTGATGATGAGCATTCACATGAGACACAAATATCTTCATGCTTTTCAACTATTCAGAGAAATCTGTTCACATACCTCTTCCCCAATTTTCTTTATGACCAACTTTCCAGTCATGCTTTTTTCAATTCCTGACCACCCAGCGTGTCTGACCATTTCTCCTTCCAAGTGTTTCTCCCTCAGCCAGGTGCATGGCCTCAAGTTCTGCCCACTGGGAGGATTTCTCTTCACCACTATCCTTCAGAGATGTCTCAGAGAGGGGCTGAGGGCAGTAGCTATCCACTTTTGGGTAGTGCCTGCATATTGTGCAGAACCATTTGTAAACCAGGCCTGCCTGAGTCTCCCTCCGTCAATTAATAGTAGGGAAGTCCCCTTGACGTCATAGGTGCAGGCTGGGAGAGAAAAGGTAGTGTAGCCGAAGTGAGGACTGTGGGCCTTTGAGCTCCTTCTTCATGGAACTTACTTGTGCCTTCAAGACCTGCTCTGGCCTGATCACATATATGCCATATCCATTTGACGATGGAGTGCTGCTGTGCATGGCCTCTGTTATGGCTTGGTGGTTAAGATACCACTTAGTTCATGCTGGGCAGCTCAGGTCACATGGTAACTTGATGGCCCAAGGTTAAGTGTTCAGTCTCTACAAAGTTCAGTAGCAGACCTCTTGTTTCTCAAAAGGAGACTAGTTACCAAAATGATGGAAGGGCCTTGCTCCACAGTTCTTAAGGCCTGTGCTTTGATTCACCTATGCGGGCCTTCAAGAGGCTCCAGACAGCATCCTTATTTGCCACAGACACGTCAACACCGTTGTGTCTTCTGGATCTTATGGCCCAAGTGGCAAAGCAGCTTGCACTGCAGCCTGGACCTGTTACACAGCCTTCTCTTGTTCTGGGTTCCAGCCTAAACTAGCAGCTTTTGGAGTCACTTCATTAAAAAGTCTGGAGTAACACATCCAGATGAGGAATATGTTGCCTCCAAAACCCAAAGAAATCACTAAGAGCTGTGCCTGTGCTTTGGTTGTAGGAGGTGTCAGAGACGACAACTTATCCTTCACCTTAGAAGGGATATCTTGACATGGCTCATACCACTGGGCCCCTAGAAATCTCACTGATGTAGGAGGCCATGGCATTTTGTCTTATCTATTTTCTGTCCTCTGACACATAAATACCTTACCAACAAATCTAGAGTAGTTGCTACTGCTCGTTCACTAGATCCAACCAGCATAGTGTCAGCAATGTAATAGACCAGTGTGATATCTTATGGAAGGGAGAGTCAGGTGTATTTTCTAGCAAACTAAATAATGGCATCAGGCTGGAAAGTTGATATACTCATGAGGTAGGACAGTGAAGGTGTATTACTGGCCTTGCCAGCTGAAAGCAATCTGCTTCTGGTGGGCCTAATGGACAGGGATGGATAAAAAGGCATTTTCCAGACCAAATCCATAAACTTACATACCATTTACCAGGGTGAGTGTTAACTTTCTCAAGCAATGAAACCACATCTGCAACAACAGCTACAATTGGAGTCACCACCTGGTTAAGATTATGATAATCTACTGTCATTCTCAAGATCCATCTCTCTTCTGCACAGGCCAGATAAGATGTTGTAGGAATCACCACCCCTGCCTCCTTCAAGTCCTTGATGCTGGCCGTAAACACTGCAGTCCCTCCATGAATGTGGTATTAAATTTTATTTATTGTTTTCCTAGGTAGAGGCAGTTCTCCTGGCTTTTACTTCGTCTTTCCCATCATAATAACCCTCCCTCCACAGGTCAGGGAACAAATGTGGAGAATCTGCCAGCTGCTAAATATGTCTATACCAAGTATACATTCCAGAACTGGAGAAATAACCACATGATTGGTTTGGAGAACCATTGGGCCCATGGTGAGACAGCACTGAGCTAAAACTCCATTAGTCGCTTGACTTCCATAAGCTCTACTCTGACTTTTGGGCCCCTGCAATGTTTTAGGTCTCTTGGAATTAGTATCATTTCAAAGCCAGAGTCCATTGTTCCCCAAAAGGTCTAATAATTTCCTTTTCCCCAATGCACAGTTACTCTGGTAAAATGCCAAACATCATTCTGGGGAAGGCTGGGGCAAGAATTGACAGTATAAACTTTCAGAGTGCACTGGGGTCCTTCCTCAATGGGGCCCAGCCTCTCCTTCATTCCAGGGGTTTGGGATCCATAAACTGGCTCATGTCTAGGAATGTATTGAAGGGATGTGACTCTCTGTTTTTATGATTTAGGTTCGACTTTTATTCACTTGACCTAGAACTTTTCTGCTTATACAGAGAAGTACAAATTTAGTAGGCTTCCTATCTATTTCACTTCTAGGAACACCATGATCAATTAATCAACACCATAAGTCAGCATGAGTCAGACTATTCTGATTGCTGCTTTGACTCTGCTGTACATTAAGGTAACCATGTCCACTTTGCCTTCAGTGGTTGAATATTGTCACTTGGCCCCTACCACCTCAGGATTCAATTACCCTCTTTGCATTTAGGTTTCCCAATGCAGTGACTGCATTTCCCACTGTGAGGTCTGATCTACAGAGAAAGCAACCATAGAGTATTCAAGGTGTCAACTGAAAAAAAATGCGCAACTTAAAAGCTGAAAATTATGTTGCATTTGGAACATAACTGAGGACTTAAGCCTGGGATACAGCCTCTCAGATAGCTCTGGGGACAGTTCCAAAGAGAAACAGAATATATAGGAGTTTTGCCAAAAAAACCCAAGTAATCAAACATCAAAACTTTCCTGCTAATTAAAGGAAAACCAGACATCTCAAGTTAACGATTTTAACACTTTTCTATGTATGGGAAGATGTAAGAATCTGGGCTTAATACAATTATTCCTTTGATATGCACCTAAACTATCTAGGGCCAGTATCCTGTTTTTCTACATCTTAAATCCCCTCAGGGTGCACTATCAGGGGTGGCTGCAGTGGCTGGTGGCTTGGTGGCTGCAACATCCTTTGTTTACTGGTATGGCAGGTGACATTCTTTGTCCACAAAGGATATTGGGGATCCTCTCATAGATTTATTCCTCACACTATTGATGGAAGGTAAAACTTCTGGAACCCCCCAGTCAGGTGAGCAGGTTTTAAGTGACAAATCTACTCTAACATTCCTCTATCCCTAAGCCTCTGAAGTTCTTCTCTAGCTTAAACTGAGGCAAGTCCAGCATTTCCAGGGTACTCATGGGGGGCCACCTTTTGGCCTATGTTTCAGCCAACCAACCAACAAAACTGCTAGAGCCCTTTCTAATTCCTCAAGCTGCAACAGTAAATGCAGAAGCCCTATTTAGTGAGCCCATACATTCAGCCTCCTTCAACCTTATAAGGAATTCCTTCTTCCATTTTCCCACACCTTTAGTACTTATTCCCACACATTTCCCAAGATTTTGTCTGTGTAACTTAGAAAATGGAAGTCATTATTTTGGAATGTAATGCACTTCCTCATGAGTCACAGATTGTATCCCACCTTTAGGGACCTGCTGAGCTTGAGTCTAGTTAAAGGTCCAGAAGTAAGGTGGGGTGGTAGGGGTGGGTCCTGAGGAGACTAATAATTATGTTACATGACAATTGCGTCAGGGGAGGCTATGACCCTTTCCTCAGGCAATGCAGGGTTAATCCTCTCAGAAGGAGATGGAAAGGCTGATACCCTGTATGTAGAGAGGCCGCTTCCACTGGGGTTGAGGAAGCCATCTCTGCTGGGGCCGGGGAGGCCAATACCACTGGTGATAAAAGATTCATCACAGTTTAGGGGCTCAATATCCCCAGCTTCATCAGGATCTTCCCACGGGTCCCCATCCCAACTTGTAAGATCCAGTTCTTTCCCAATCAATGCCCTCACATTGATTCAACAGTAGATGCCCTTCAAAACTGGGAGTTCAACTTGCATTGTAATTCAACCAGTCGCACGATGAGGTTCTGTGCTTGATTTCCAGCCCTGTAGCTACAGGAGACAGTGGTCTCCTTCAGGGCACATGGTCATTTATGTGGCACTTGAGCTGGGAGTTCAAATCACCAAGTTCATCCTTTTCTTTCAGTGACATAAGAAGCAACAGAACAACATAATTATATACACTGGTTTTCCAAAAATGTTCAAAAGTATCATATACGTTCATCCCAGAGAAATTAAATTTTATGTCCATGCAAATATCTCTACATGATTGTTTCTAGCAGCTTTGTTTGTTATAGTCCCAAACTAGAAACAATAAAAATGTTCTAGAATAAGTGAATGGTTAAACAAACCATGGTACATTAATACTATGAAACACTACTTAACAGTAAAAAGGATTAACTACTGATACATGCAAGTACTTGGATGGATCTCAAAAAACATGCTGGGTGAAAAAAGCCAACATTTGAGGTTGGTGTTTGAAGGTCACATATTATATGAATACATTTATATAGCATTCTCAAGATGACAAAGAAGGAGACAGATAAGTGGTTGCCAAGTTTTAGGGATGGTGCATGGGGGCCAGGGTGGGAGGAAGGTAAGTGTGACTATATATAGGGGTAACAGGAGGGAGATCTTTGTGGTGATGGAACAGTTATGTATCTTGATCTTGGTGGTGGCAACACATGTGATAATGTGGCACACATATACCTTGTAGCAATGTCAATTTCCCAGCTTTGATAGTATCCTATTGTTACATAAAATGTAACCAATTAGGAAAACCGGATGAAGATTACTTGGGGCTTTACTGTCCTATTTTTGCAACTTCCTGTCAGTTTATAATTATTTCAGAAGAAATCATTAAAAAAAGTAATGTGTTCAAATAAGAAAAAGTCTATATAGAAGTGTTTTTATGAGGGTGCTAAACTCTTCAAGACAACTTCAACTTTCAGGCAGTCATTTTATCATTTGTAACATAATAAGAGAAGCAAAAATTGTATTAGGGACTATATCGTGGGGAAAATTTCATGTAATTTTTGACACACTGTATTAGAAACATTCGTTTCTGCTGAATAATATTTGCTAACTTTTGAGATAGGTTAACCACAGGTAGATAAGTCTAGTAGCCAATGAATAACATTAACAGAAAGGCAGTCTCTTAAGATACGTGATATCATGCTCTATGGAATTTTTCATTAATTTAGACAATTTTGTAGAGCTCCGATGTCAAGGTAAGTGACAAGTCCAAAGCTGCTGAAACCTAATGAGAATTACAAGAGGTTACATGGTAAATTGTGGCAAACCGATTCCAGCGGTCCCCAACTTTTTTGGCACCAGGGACCAGTTTCGTGGAAGACAGTTTTTTCCACGGAAGCAGGGGGGATGGTTTAGGCAGTAATGTGAGCTACAGTGGCGGGCGTGATTCAGGTGGTAATGCAAGCAGTGTGGAGCAACGGATGAAGCTTCTCTCTCTCTCTCTCACCCACTGTTCACCTCCTGCTGTGCCCCCTGGTTCCTAACAGGCCTCGCACAGTGGGTTGGGGACCCCTGGATTAAGCGATGAAAATAAAGAGTTACAGAGCTGGTATAGAATTTAAAGACTTCACAGTGACATATTGTTTGAGAGACTCTGAAGTGATTTCGTGGTGTTTCCAAGTTTGCTGGGGACTGGGGACCAGGCCCAACCCAGACTATTTGGCCCCTGTACCGTGATCTTCCCTGAGAGCCAGGCTCTGTTGCTTTCCTGCACACTCCCCGCTCTTTCCTCACAAGTTGTCTTCGTAGCACTGTGCAGCTTTAGCCAGATTTCAGGGTACAGAGAGCCTGCCTTGAACTGAGAGCATCTCTCCCACACATGCGCTTGAGGGCAGCCTGGGCTCTGCTCAGCTCTGAAGAGTCAGTCTTCAGTGAACCCTATTACAGTTAAGGAGCTTCTCTGTAGCTTAAAATACTTGAGAAAGAGGAAAGAAAACTATTTTAGAAAGTATCTAATTGGAGCTATTCCAATCATATTTTTCATCAATGACTTTTGGGATTCCAGGCTTTTATAAGCGCAATGATTCTGACACATTTTTAGGGAGAAAAGAGAGTGTTCTTTCCTACTTTAGTTATACTCTTTCAGTCACTGTAGTTTCATATTATTGAATGTACAAGACCAAAAACATCCACATATTCATATTCGCATTTGGAAAGATGTGCTTTAAAAATGTTTCTTAAATGCATTCTCACTATCAAAGTCACAAGAATACCTTCTGCAATAGGGAGGAAAAGGTGACTGTTATTTCTCTGTAAAATCAAATATGATACAGACCAAGTGGTAGGCATTCAATGAACGTGGTCCCCGAGACCATGTGTGGTGGTGATAAAGCCCTGGGATAGGAGTGCTGGCCAGGTCCTTGGTCTCTGGGTGAGTTCTCTTCATCTGTTCCATTAGAGAACTGGTCCAGAGTCCTTTCAGCTTACGCATTCAATGATTCTGTCCCACTAGTTCTTAGGCAAAATAAAACAGAACAAAACAAAACAAAATCAATAAAAACCACTTAAAAAGTAAATGAGAAAACTCTGCCTGACCTAATGTGAAGGAGTCACTTACTGTTCCCTATTTTGAATGGTATCCTCGTAATACCTATAAGTGGTTATCTATCTGGGTATTAAAATGTTTTCATAAGGACCTGCTGTACAGCACAGGGAAAACACTCAATATTTTGTAATAACCTATATGGGAAAAAATCTGCAAAAGAACATATATATGTATATGTGCATATATATATATATGTATGTATAACTGAATCACTTTGCTGTACACCTAAAACTAACACAACATTGTAAATCAACTATACTTCAATAAAATAAATAAATAAATTTTAAAAATTGTGTTTTCATGAGTAGATGCTCCATGAGCGAGCTGCTGGCAGGGGAAAATGCAGTGTGCTGCATCCGTGTGCTTTTTCTGTGCCAAGTATTATTTGAGGAAGGAAAAAAACCTGCAACAATTCTGCTTTTGCAACATGACTTGAATCACCAGAATGTCTAGAATTCCTGTGTTCTCAAGGTGCTATCTTTCAGTTAGCATGGAATTAAGGAGATGAGGGGAATGGAAGTCTAAAATTCAATCCTTAACTGTGAAATGCTTCTTAATGGAGGTACATAAAGCTTAATATATTGGAAAGTGTGTGGACTCGGTCATTTAGTACAAAATATTTAGGGCTTACTATGTGACAGGCACCGTGTGACTTGCGGTGGATGTGTAAGGCTTGGATGGTGTTCCCAGGAAGCTCAATATTTAGTGTGGCATCTTCACTCTAGTTCTGCCAATAATTAACCATGTGAGCACTTTGGAGTCTGTTTCATTGGCACTAAAAAGGAAAATGAGAGCACAGGGCCTGAGTCTCTCAGGGGTCCCTGTTTGCTTCTATGAACCTGCTGAGAGTAAGGAATGTATTCATGTGTCAGTTGGAGGATAAACTGTTACGTTCTCTTCTTCTTTTGATGTATGCACATATGTATGTATGTGTTTATTATTTATTTATTTAACTGAAGCTTAGGATTCTTTTTTTAATTTGGTTCTTCAATTATACTCTAAATAGAATTTGTTTACAATAGGCTGTTCCTTGACAGATTTCTTCTGGGAAGACATGAAAATACAACGATTAGGTGTATCAACTCATTCAGAATGACAATGAATGAAGGGAGCAGATTCCCCTTCTCGGTGCCCCTGGCAGCCAGTGTGAGGGCCTGAACCTTGGGCTCAGCCATTGGGATCCTGCAACCCAAGACTGAGAGTCGTGAAACAAGTGGGGAAAAGATTAAGAAGCACTCGGATTTTATTGTTGTGATTGCAGTTGTGGAGTTCTTGGGGGAGGGGGGCACCACAGCAGGCAGGAGCAATGGCCTGTCCAGCTATATGGATGGGTCCAGGGCAGCTGAGCTAGAGCTCTTCAGTGGCAGAAGCAGTACCCTGGGTCACATCTTTCTTTTTTCTTTTTTTTTTTTTTTTTTGATTGGTATCATTTATTTTTGTTAATTAATTTTTATTGGAGTATAATTGATTTACAACGTTGTGTTACTTTCTGCTGTACAGCAAACTGAATCAGTCATACATATACATGTATTCACTCTTTTTTAGATTCTATTCCCATATAGGTCATTACAGAGTATTGAGTAGAGTTCCCTGTGCTATACTGTAAGTTCTTATTGGTTATCTATTTTATATATTGTAGTGTGTATATATACATCTTGACAATTTCTATGACACGTTGTTTTATAGGACCTGACTATTCTTCTGAACTAGTGAACACTTCCACTTTCACTTGTGAACCATTTAATGACCTGCTTACAAACCCTTTTCTTCCTGTCACTAAGTGACGACTCTGATTACTTAGAGATGGTCTGACCCATAGGAGGGATGCGTCCACCAGCTGGCACAACAGTGGCTCCACTGAATTAAAGCTGATGCTGCCCCTGGCATCCTGGGCTCTGCTGATCACTAGGCAAGCTGGGAAAAAAGTGTTATGAGATGGGTGGGAGAAATCCTTTCTGATGATCAAAGGGATCTTGTGTCCTGCCTCCCTACATCTGTATCTTATGAAAATTCAAGAGGCAACAACACCACATTGGCTGGGCTGTGAAGGTCTCAGTTCCTTCAGAAATGAAGGTCTGGATCATGTCACCAAGTGAAGATACCAATGAGCCTGGTGCTGGCTGAGAACAAGGTGACCATGGAGCAGAGAGTGGCTGAGGGACGTCACAGTATCACGAATGATGCAGAAGCACATGCCTACACATGTTTCCTTCCATGCTCCATAACTCATTTTCCTCCCCCATCCCTTTCCCTTGTCAGACCATTTTATATAGACCACTATAGTGATGGTTACATTCACCATTACTCTGTGGGTTTCTGATGATGTAGATGTGCCTGTGACCATCTTAGAGGAGGATTAGACAACATCCAGAGACCCTAGGATTGGGGCTGGATGCAGAGACTTGAGGTTTTCTGCCTTTGGTGAGTGGGTGGTACCCTTCCTTATCTGAAAGAGAATTGTGTTCAGCAAGACTTACAATTTCTGGAATTTGAAGTGTGTATGTTACTGACCAGGGTTCTTGGCCTCCTTAATCAATAGAAATTGATCAGAGACCAGACAAGAAATTCAGGCAAAGCTTTATTGGGACCCCTGCTGCAGCAGGGGGAGCGAGAACAAGCAACAGGTTCCCTTGCTCGCTTCCTGGGGGTGGGGGTGGGGGCAGCTGGTTCCTTATATGGGGGGGAGGTAGTGGTGTGTCCCGGGGTTGGGCCGGAGGGGTGACTTAGGTGGTCTGCCCACCCCTTTGGTGGTGCTGAGTGCAGGGGGCATGCGCAGAACCCAGCCTTTGCTCCCGACCCCCGTTTTTGCTTCTAGCTCTTCAGAAGTGGCAGTTGGGCTTTTTTGGTCTTTCTGTATCTTTTGTCCAGAATTTGCCCCAACTGTGCATGCACGCAGTTATTTTTAGTCCCTTATAGTTTCTTTGCATTTTGTTGCTCTAAGAGACATTTGTCCAGGTGCAAGCACTGCAGCACTGCAGCAAAGGCTCCCAGGTCCCAGCCTGTTTCATGTACATGAATAGATGTAAATCTGGGAAACTGTGCTTGTTATTTTTCGACTGTCCAGCACCCACCTGCCCCTGACTCTGCGGAATTAACCCAGATGTGATTTCCTATTGAGAGGCAGCATGTTTCCTGCTACTGTGGAAACCACTTCACCTGCAGATGAGAGTGGGGCTGTGACCTGCACTCTGTGTTAAGCAGGTTGTTGTTCTTTTCTTCCACCCTTTTTCTTCTCCTTCTTCTTCTTCTTCTTCTTATTATTTTGGGATAAGAACACAACGTAAGATCTATCCCCTTAGCAAATTTTTAAGAGCACGTACAGTGTTACTAACCAGAGGCACTATTCTGTACAGAAGATCTCTAGGACTTATTCATCTTGCATAACTGGAACTTTGTTCCCTTTAACTAACACCTTCTCTTTTCCCCCTCCCCTCAGCCCCTGCCAACCACCATTCTACTCTGTGCTTCTGTGATTTGACGATTTTAGATTCCTCACGTAAGTGGTATCATGTAGTATTTGTCCTTCTGTGTCTGACTTATTTCACTTAGCATAATTTTTCCACATTCATTCATGTTGTCACAAATGGCAGGATTTCCTTCTTTTTTAACACTGAATAATAGTCCATTATATATATCTCACATATCTTTTATCCATTCGTCTGTTGATGGACATTTAGGTTGCTTCCACATCTTGGCTATTGTGAATAATATTGTTGCAGTGAATGTAGGAGTGCAGAAATCTTAATGAGATCCTGATTTCAATTCCATTAACTATATACCCAGAAGTAGGGGAGGTTCCTCAAAAAAAACTAAAAATAAGAGGATTGTTAGCTCTTGGTTGGTCCTGAACAGGCAAAAATAAAGGGGGCGGCAGGGTCCAACCAAAAGGCAAATATGGTCCTGCCCCCTCACCCACTCCCATCCTTGATCCAGGGGTATTTGGTTTCTACTTATTTCCCAAGCCCAGTCCTTCAGCCTCTTATTGATTCTGTGAGCCCATAAGATACTTTAATAAATTCTCCGTTTCTTAAGAAAAATTGTCCAATAATGTTGCTCCCAACAAAGAATTATGCTACTCCTTACTGTCAAAAGGAATTTTAGCATTTATAATTCAGAGTTTACTGAATTGCAGTATAGTGCAGGCCTTGTAGTTTCATTACGAAGGAAATCCTGGTTTACTCCATTAAAAATCTGTGACCTAAAATAGAAGTTGAGTCAGATTTTTATTGACTCAAGCAACAAAGAAGAGTTCTGTTCTTGTGGAGTTTTGATAAATGCCTTAAGAAACTTAAGGATATCAAAGTGATTTAGAGAATTTCAATAACCTTCCCAAAACATGTTCATACATGCTATCCTTATTCTAAATTGAGAAATGTGTAATGCAGTTGTATTATTTTGTGTGTTGATATTAATAATACATAGAGGTTTTTCTTTACTTTCTGATCATGAAACTCCACCCCTAGGGAATTCTGGCCTTTCCATGAAAACAAAATTCTCCATAAAAAGCTGTGGGGTGGGACCCTGGGATCCCACTCCAGCAGATGCCTTTATTTGATTGGATTACTTGTGTTGTTCTTCATCCCATTAGTTCCTTGCAATAAAAATTTCAAATGTTGCTTGTGAGACTGAAATGCCAATTAGTTGAATCAGATGAGAATCTGGGTCGATGATGAGTCCTTATACCCTTCCCACCTCCTAGGGTGTGAAATAGGCAGTTATGCCACATGGTATTTCCATATAAACTCTATCAAAACATAAGCTTATAAGTAATGACAAAAACTGAGACAATGACTTAGCTCTATAAAATATATTTTGAGATAGAAAGATATATGTGTAAGTCCAGCTGTAAATTCAGGCTCAATTCTGAAAGATGATTATTATTCAGACCCTGAAAGAGTTTTTTGTTTTAATTTATTTTCTTGAAGTATAGTTGACTTTACAGTGTTGTGTTAATTTCTGCTATACAGCACAGTAATCCAGTTTTATATATATATATACACACGCATATATATATATGTGTGTGTATATATATATATATACACACACACATATATATATGCGTGTATATATATACATACACACACACACATATATATATATATATATATATGCATTCTTTCTCATATTCTTTTCCATTACAGTTTATCACAGGATACTGAATATAGTTCCCTGTGCTATATGGTAGCACTTTGTTGTTTATCCATCCTATATATACTAGTTTGCATCTGCTAATCCCAAACTCCCAGTACTTCCCCCCACCCCCCCACATGGCAACCACAAGTCTGTTCTCTACAGACCTTGAAAGTGTTTTGAATATTTTGGATTAGATAAACAGGAAAACAAACATTCCATATTCTATCAAGAAGGATGAGAAAAAGGAATCAGGTAGATGTGTTCCAAATTTTGACATTTTAACTTCAACTAAATATGAATGCATATCCTGTGCTTCCCCTCAAACAGATTTACATTTAATTGAGAGTAGGAGGAAAAATTCTGTTCTGAAAGAGACAGAGACTCTTTATGGGAATCGAGACGATTACTTCTGAGGGTGGGAACAGTAATAATAATAGTTGAATCTATAAAGATCCTGCTATGGCCAGGCATTGTACCAAGTCTTTCACATGCGTTAATTCATTTAATCCTCACAGCACCTCTGTGAAGCTGACATATTATTATCCCCATTTTACAGAGGAGGAAGCTGAAGCACAGACAGGTAAATGACTTGCCCAAGTTCCACAGCTTTTGTGAAAAGCTAATTTTCAAAGTAAACATTTTAGTGCTATTTGACTTTTTAAACTATGTGCCTCTATTAATTTTGTGACTAAAATTTAAAAATTCCAATTGAATAGAGATTTTTTGCTCCCATTATATCTTTTTCTGGAAAAAATATTATTAAGTTTGCCCCCAAATACCACTGAATTATAAAGTTGCTTTTTACAGTTATACATCCAAAACTTAATGCAAAATTGAGATCTAAAGATAATAGGCAATATTTTATATTGGTGTTTGTAATATCAGGGCACAAACTTTTAGAAGTGACTTTGTTAGCCAGCCCTCCTGTAACTAAATCTATTTGGAAATCTCAGCCTATTATCTTAAGGTGTCTTTAAAATGAATTATCAGAGTGGCTGGGTACATCTGTACTGAAAACACTATTTGTCTAATTGCTTCTACTTAAGTAAACATTACATATTACTAGAGATTTCAAATTGATTTTAAATTAAATAAGATCTAGTAAAACAAAGGGCAACATAAACTGTTTTAACTTGCCCCTTGCTTTTTTTTTTTTTTTTTTTCCAAATTTCTTATTCCTTTTTTAATTGAGATATAATTGACATATAACATTAGTTTCAGGTGTACAATATAATGATTTGATATTTGTATGTATTGCGAAATGATCATCACAATAAGTCTAGTAAATATCCATCATTTCTTTCTTGTGATGAGAACTTTTAAGATCGACTCTCTTAGCAACTTTCAAGTATACAGTAGAGTATTATTAACTGTAGTCACCATGCTGCGCACAACATCCCCCGGACTTATTTGCTTCATAAATCAGAGTTTGTACTTCTCGACCCCCTTCACCCATTTTGCCCACTCCCACACCCTGCCTCTGCCACACCAATCTCTTCTCTGTATCTATGAGTTCGGTTGTTTGGGGGCTTTTTTTGGTTTTCTTTTATAAAATGTCAAAAATGTCCAAAATTTGACCAAAATTTTGGTCAAAATTTCGGTCCATTTTATAAAAGACAAAGAAAGGCTGTGGAAATGTTCCAGATTAAAGAAGCCTAAGCAGATGTGACAATTAAATGCAAAACCTGATTCTAGCCTGGATCCCATACTGGAAGGGAAAAAACAAATGCTATAACGTCCTTGATATTAATAGATACAACAAAATCCCTGTAGTCTCAGTTCTAAGTTGCCTCAAAACCCAGAAGAAAATGACCAGTGATCTTAGGTTCTGTCCTGCTGATTGGTTTCTGTATCAATTAATTCATAGATTCAATTAAGTTTTCATGCAGTGCAATGCATGAATATATATACAAGGCAACGGACTAGATGGAGAGAGGGCAACAGAAAGTCCTCTTTTTCTCCAAAAGGTGCTCAAAGTCTCGAGTTTCACCAACACGACCTGCCAACGCATTTAGTCACTCTTCCTTAACGGTATTCACTGCCATGTAAACATTGAGAACTTTGGTGGCTTTCACGAATTACTCGTGATTTTTCCAAAAAGCTGTCTGAGACTATTTCTCTAGTCCCGAGGAAAGTCACTCATTTTACAACCCCGCCCAGTGTCCAGATTTACGGGCATTTTCCGAAGCCAGCTCACTGCAGGGGGATCCTTTCCCCAAACTGGCAAACTTCATCCCACAACCTGCGTCAGGGCGTGACAAGTGACAGCCAGTGCCAGGCTGGTGGCTCACGGAGCGGAGGGGAGGCACCGGCTGCGGCAGCACGTCTTCGCCCCGGACCATCCTGGCGCCGCCCGTCCCCACCGGGCGGGGGCCCCCAGGCCGCCTCCCTCCCCCGGCCAGCGTCCCCCCACTCGGGCCTGTTTCCTCAGTCCCGCTCAAAGAAAGAGCTACCGGCCACGAAAGGCAGTGTCAGCACAGGTCCCCAACCCGCCCGTCCACCCGGAGCGGGGCTGGGCGCCGGGACTACTCACCGTCCAGGAGGAGGGCCGGCGTCCAGGCTGTCAGGCGGGACAGCGCTCCCGCTCTGCGGTCACCCACTCGCCTCAGGAACAGCTGCGCCCCGTCCCCTCGGCCTCCTGCAGCCGCAGGGCACAGCCACGCGCCCGTTCCGAGGCTAAGGGCCTCTGGGGGAACTGAGGGGGGCTGAGGGGACAGCTGAGGGCACAGGAGGACAGCAGATAGGACAGGTGAGGGACAGGAGAGGGAACAGGAGATGGGACAGCTAAGGGGACAGGTGAGGGGACAGGAGACTAGGGCGGCCGCCTGAGCGCGCGCGGTCCCACAACGCCCGACCCTCCCAGGAGGGGCCGGGCCCCCCACTGCCCTGGTGGCGCGCCGGGCCCCGCCCACGGGCCCGCCCCTCCACGCCCCGCCCCATCGCGGGCCGGCCCGGGGGCATGGCGGAGCGCGCGGGGAGCCACCTCCCGAGGCGGAAGCGAAAGCGCCGCCGGGCCGCGGCCTTGGAGACGCGGGGGCGGGGCCGGCAGAGAAGCGCGACCTTTGACCGCGGCGGGGCTCCGTGGGAGGCGGCGGGCGGAAGTGCGGGCAGCGGGTGGCCATGGAGGTAACGCGTGATCCCGGGGGCCGAGGGACCACCGCCCCTCCCCGCCTTCCCTCCCCGCCCGCCGGGGTCCGCACAGCCGCATGTGACCGGCTGGCTTTCGTTGTGTTTTGCAGGAGCCTGTTCACGACGGGGTGGCCTCGCCGGCCGCTCCTGGGACCGGGAAATCCAAGGTAAAGAGACGCCGGAGCGGCGGGGTCCTGCCGGGAGGGGAGGGGGCTCCCTGGGGGACAGCTTTCCTCCGGGCTCCCGGCCTGAGCTGTCGCGGTCGCGCGTTTAGTCCCTCTTCTCGGAACTCCCTGGTGTGAAGCCTGAGTTCGTCTCCTTGCCGCCCCGCTCAGCGCTGCTGAGAGATTCCGCAGTTTCCCAACGTTAGACGAAGCCGTCTGGTTTGTGAGGTCCGAGCGGTGGGCTGGCGTCCCGGGCTCGGCTCTGCTGGCGCCTCCGCTGATGTGAGCACAGGTCACCGCTGGGGCCCTGAACGGGCGCCCAGGAGTTGGGGACTTGCCGCCGAGGTTTATTGTTTCAAGCTGACTTTGAGCGCCCCTTGCTTTTGTTGTGTTTTTTTCTTCTTTTCAAAGAGTTTCTTACTGATTTCTTCAAAGGAAATCAGGAAACTCTACATGTTTAGATAAAGTTCTATCTATATCATAAGACCCAGGACTTCAGATGAAAAAGGTTTTATAGATAATCCTCCTCCTCTTGAAATATTTATAATAATCCAGGACATACCTTCTGGTCAATCATATCATCTAGATAAATACTATTTTTAGTTTTTATTACTTATTCAGTACCTATGGAGTATTACATAATGCAGTGTAGTCCAATTTATATATGAAATACAAATTTAAATAACAGAATTTGGTGTATAGTGCACCTTTATTTCTTTTAAACATAGACATATTTTAAGAGGTGAACTTTATCAACTTTACATGGACATATCTTTTTGGAAGTGGAGTATTAAGTTTGAATAGAATAAAGGTTTACAAATGGATATTGGCTAATATATGCATTTATATATATATACATATGTTATAAAAAGAATTTTGTTTTATTCTCTAAAACATCACATACATGTTTTCACCCTGGGAATCATTCCTATGTAAGTCAGTGCCTTAAAATATATATGCTAATAAACAATATTCAATGTGCTACAAAAATAATTTAGTTAAATTTTTAAATGAACTTACCTTCTAGTTACATCATTTCAATATTTATAGGTTATAGGAATGAAGTACAGGAAACTGAATTTTACCTTATAGGGAAGTTGCATTCAGGAGTACCATCAATTTGAGCCTGCAATGATTGTGCAAATATGTCTAAAAGAAGCATGCACTTAGATGCAGAAATTCTTCCAGCTTACAGTGTTTAAGAAGTTGATCTATATGCATATATAATAAGAAAGCTTTTAAAAATATGCCTTTGAAATTCAGTTGTTTATACAAATATTTTTAGGACAATAAGTTTGAAGAATATGACAAGAATTTAGAGCACCAAAGTGTTTTGTTTTTTTTTTAATTGCCAGGTGGTTAAACATCTTTGTCATAAAGCTACAGTAAAGGCACTCATGTGAAATGTACATGTGTGAGGTGTAAGAAGGGATCTCCTCTCTTGGTTACACTATTGCCAATAGCTATTTCAGTCTCGTGAATTCAAACATAATTGGTGGATGCTCCAAGCTTAGAGTCCAAAATCATCCACATGTTTTTGATTGAAATCTCCCAAGATCTTAGATAATACTAAAACAAGGGTGGGAAGATGTTATATGGAGAACAAATGGAGCACAAGTACAATGAAATGTGATTTTTCACTTGATGAAACAGAGGTGAATTAGAAACTATAGAAGAGAGTGTACAAAATACCCCAAATAACAGCGATCTAAAGTCCCTATTAAAAGCTAGCTTTTCATAGGATATTTTAAAAGAATCAAAAGAAATCATTTTTTTTGGTTTTAGTTCTTCAGCCTTTTTTTTGTTGTTGTTCCTCTGTATGTGTTGTGTCTTTTATTTTCTGGATATTTTAAAGATTTTCTCCTTATCTTTACTCATCAGTAATCTGAGTATGATGTGCCCAGGCTTGGTTTTCTTTGTATTGATATTTATCATGTTTGGGGTTTTCTTTTTTTTTTTTTTTAATTAATTAATTAATTTGTTTATTTTTGCTGTGTTGGTTCTTCGTTTCTGTGCGAGGGCTTACTCTAGTTGCGGCGAGCCGGGGCCCCTCTTCATCGCGGTGCGCGGGCCTCTCATTATCCTGGCCTATCTTGTTGCGGAGCACAGGCTCCAGACGCGCAGGCTCAGTAATTGTGGCTCACGGGCCTAGTTGCTCCGCGGCATGTGGGATCTTCCCAGACCAGGGCTCGAACCCGTGTCCCCTGCATTAGCAGGCAGAGTGTCAACCACTGTGCCACCAGGGAAGCCCCCGAGTTCTTCAGCTTTTTTATAAGATAGCCTCAATTTAAAATAATTACACTCATTAGTTTCACTCAGTAAGAGAATGCAATTCTATGCAATCGGTTTGTCAGACATATATCACAAAATAAAACAACCGAATACAATAATTGAGCATCCCTTCTCCAAACCGTCTTCCTCTCTGTTGCTCTCATGTTCCCTCTTTCTAACACCTAATTTCTATCCGTGGCAAGCCCTCCACCTCGGGTGACGCTTACTGTGTGAGTCCCCATAAACCAGACGTCCATCTGTTCTTTCTTTCTTTCGATTACTTCCGATGATAAAGCCACTCCTGTGTTACTGAGGTGGTGGCAACAATGGATATTTGTAGTGCGCTCCATTTTTTGTATGCCCTTCATTGAAGGCTGCTGAGTTGGTAGCTTCACGAAGGAGGATGCACTCTTCGGCATTTGTACGTGTGTGTTTGGGGAAGAGGGTTTTGTCATCGTTTTCATTCAAAAAGAAATGCTGACAGCTTCACTCCAAATGAATAGTGTATACTTTTCCATGTCATCAATATTGACATTTGGAAATCTTATTCATTAGTCCGTGATCTGGAAGGAAACTATTTTAATGGCTCTTGGCCCTTGCATCTGTGATTCTCTTGTCATTGAATTCTGTAAAAAATTGATATTAACTCTGAAATTTTATACTTTAAAACATTATTGACTTCCTGGGAAGAAGTCATATGTTAGAACCTCACAGCATACACTTCAGCTATAGAAAAACTACTAAGTGCTGTTTATTTAATTTAATAACACAGATCTAGGCCATTGAATTTTTTAGCCAGACTTATTAAGATATAATTCACATATGATTATAACTCATCCATTTAGAGTGTAAAATTCAGTCGTTTTTAGTATATTCACAGATATGTGCAATGATCACGACGGTTAATTTTAAAACATTTTTGTCACCTCAAGAAGAAATCCCATACCTATCACCCTACTATCCCCACAAGCCTCCTAGCCCTAAGCAATCACTTACTGCATTTTTGTTAAATCTCTAAAACCTTCATGAATCAGCACTTTGCTACAAATCTACAGCTCTCTCTGCCACTATTTCTTTAATTAGAAACTTTTTTTGGAGCAGTGTTAGGTTTACAGAAATATTAAGCAGATATAGAGATTCCATTTATTCTATTCTCCTGCCAACGCCCCATTCCCTTTTCCCCAATTATTAACATCTTGCATTAGTGGTACATTTTTACAATTGATGAACCAATACTGATATATTGTTGTTAATTAAGTTTTACATTAGAGTTCACTATTTGTGTTGTACGTTCTATAGGTTTGGATAAATGTATAATGACATGTATTGACCATTACAGTCTCATACAAAATAGTTTCACTGCCCTAAAAATTCTTGTAATCTACCTGTTCATCATTCCTCTCTTGTCCCTAATTCCTGGCAACCCCTAATCTTTTTAGTGTCTCCATAGTTTTGCCTTTTCCAGAGTGTTGTAGAGTTGGAAGATCTTCTTCCATGTTATCTTCCAGAAGTTTTATAGCTTTGTGTTTTATATTTAGGTCTGTGCTCTATTTTCACTTAATGTTCGTGAAAGGTGTAAGGTTTGTTTCTAAATTCACTTTTTTTTTTTTTTTTTGCATGTGGATGTCTAGTTATTCCAACATTGTTTGTTGAAAAGACTATCTTTGTTCATCATATTGCCTCTGTTCCTTTGTCAAAATCAGTTGACTGTATTTGTCTTGGTCTGTTTCTGGGCTTTCTATTCAGTTCCATTGATCTATTTGTCTATACTTTTGCCCATACCACACTGTCTTGATTACTGTTAACTTTATAGTAAGTCTTGATTTTGGGTAATGTTAATCCTCCAACTTTGTTCTCTCCCTTCAATACTGTGTCAGCCATTCTGGGTTTTGACAAACTTTAGAATCCGTTTGTCAATATCCACAAGATCACTTGGGATTTTGATTGGGATTAATTAAATCTGTAGATCAAGTTGGGAAGAACTGACATCTTAACAATTTTGATCATCCTATACATGACCATGTAGTATCTCTCCATTTATTTAAATTATTTGATTTCTTTCATCACAGGTTTGTAGTTTTTCCTCATATAGACATTACACATATTTTCTTCGACTTATACCTAAGTATTTCATTTTTGGGTGTTAATGTAAATGATATTGTGTTTTTAATTTCAAAACCCAGTTGTACATTGCTGGTGTACAGGGAAGCAATTAATTTGTATATGTGAAAAATGTATCCTGCAACCTTGCTATAATTGCTTATTAGTTCTCAAAGTTTTTTGTTGATTCTGTGAGATTTCCTACATAGATGATCATGTCATCTACAAAAACAGTTTTATTTCTTCCTTTCCAATTTATATACTTTTAATTCCCTTTTTTTGTCTAATTATATTAGCTGTGAATTCTAGGACAATGTTGAAAAAATGTGTTAAGAGGCGATATCCTTGCCTTGTTCTTTTTTATTTATTTATTTATTTATTTATTTTTGGCTGTGTTGGGTCTTCGTTTCTGTGCGAGGGCTTTCTCTAGTTGCGGCCAGCGGGGGCCACTCTTCATCGCGGTGCGTGGGCCCCTCGCTATCGTTGCCTCTCTTGTTGCGGAGCACAGGCTCCAGGCGCGCAGACTCAGTAGTTGTGGCTCACGGGCCTGGCTGCTCCGCGGCATGTGGGATCTTCCCAGACCAGGGCTCGAGCCCGTGTCCCCTGCATCGGCAGGCAGATTCTCAACCACTGCGCCACCAGGGAAACCCCCTTGCCTTGTTTTTTTGTTTTTGTTTTTTTTAAATTTTATTTATTTATTTATGGCTGTGCTGGGTCCTCGCTTCTGTGCGAGGGCCCCCCCCAGCCGCGGCAAGCGGGGGCCACTCTTCATCGCGGCGCGCGGGCCTCCCACCACCGCGGCCTCTCCCGCCGCGGAGCACAGGCTCCAGACGCGCAGGCCCAGCAATTGTGGCTCACGGGCCCAGCCGCTCCGCGGCACGCGGGATCCTCCCAGACCAGGGCTCGAACCCGTATCCCCTGCATTAGCAGGCAGATTCTCAACCACTGCGCCACCAGGTAAGCCCCCTTGCCTTGTTGTTAATCTTACTGAGAAAGCATCTAGTTTCTCACTAATAAATATTATATTAGCTGTAGGTGTTTTGTAAATTCTCATTATTAAGTTGCAATAGTTCCCTTCTATTTCTAGTTTACTGAACGTTTTTGTCATGAATGAATGCTGGATTTGTCAAATGCTTTTTCTGTATCTATTAATAGGACCATATAGTTTTTCTTCTTTAACCTGTTTATATGATGAATTACACTAGTTGGTTTTCTTATGTTGAACCAGCCTTGTATACCTGGAATAAATCCCACTTGCCCATGGTGTATAATTCTGTTCATACATAGTTGGATTTGATTGACTAATATTTTGTTCAGGAGTTTTGCAACTATATTCATTTGTCTGAATTTTTCCTTTTTTTGGTAATGCTTTGTATGCTTTTGGTGTTAGGATAATGCTGGTTTCATAGAATGAGTTAGAAAGTATTCATTCTAGTTCTATTTTCAGAGAATAAGCATACATTTTCCCTAAAATATTTGTTAAAATTCACCAGTGAACCAATCTGGCCCTAGTGCTTTCTTTTTGGCAGGTTATTAATTATAGTTTCAAATCCTTTAATAGATACAGGCCTATTGAGATTGTCTGTTTCTCCGTGTGTAATTTTGGTGCTGGAACAACTGGACAGCTACATGCAAAAAAAAGAAAAATGAATCTAGACAAAGACCTTAGACTTTTCATATACATTAAATGGATCCTAGAACTCAATATAAAATGCAACAGGACTTCATTAAAATAAAATAATAATAAAATAAAATGTAATGCCCCCGGTAAGCCTTTTGAGATTCTTAAATCATGTGTTTCTCCCTAATTATGCCTTAATTTCACCTGGTTTATACCTCTGCAATATTTATAAAAGAAATCTTGCATGTTATATGTACATGCCTATCAACTCCATTGGACTGTGACCTCGTTGAGGGCTGGTAGGATGTGTCATTCATCTTTGGTGCCAGTTCAACATTTGTTCTGGTACAAAATAGTAAGTAGAACATATCCTTTGAATTGAACAATGCAGAGTTTTTGTTAATTGAAAATTCAGTTTCACAGGCCTACAATTACTAAACGGTATAGGGACACAAAACTCTTTATAACTAAAACATTCACGAGTCCATTTATGAAATCAGTGTCCTCTCAGCTCTCCTTTGCTCATCGTAGTGGAATTGATCCCCACCCACCAGGTCAGGTGTTTGATTAGTTCTTTTTGATAGGGGAATGGTGCCAATAACCACTAATCAAAACAATTGCAATGAAGTTGATTGCAAGGGAAATAGTCCCATCAAAGGAGTATGATTCGACTTGGTAAAAGAGGGGCAAAGGGAAGGGAGAAGGAAAAGCAGAAGTGTACAAGCAATCTCCCCAAGTAAGGGGGAAGACCAAAAAGAAGGAAGAGTGGGGCAGTGGTGGAGGTTCTCCCCAGGTTCTCTGCAGGCAGACAGCGGGAACAAGCAGGGCAGGGAGGTGGTGGTGAGTAAGGACACCTCAGTGTTGTAGGTGTAAGGACACCTACAGTATGGAGCTGCAGGCTTAAACTTTCCAGAATAAATCTCATCTTTGGATAGGAGCCTGTTATCAGACCCACCCTCAAATCACTAGGCACTAACTATCCTATGGAAAAGGGCAGAGTCCAAAATTTTGATTAAAAATAATATATGAGCTTAAAAGAAATATAAGCCTATATATTTTTAACAGAGAAACTTAACATATCTACTAGATATTGGGAAATCTGAGCTCTTATGAACCCAAATAAAAGCAGGGAAAAGATAGCAGAGATACTGTTTGAAAGTGACCGGTTTTTTGGTGTGTATGTCCATGCAGGTAGCCCTTACTTTGTGTGCCCATTGTTTGTTGACTGGTGCACATTGTGCTACTCACAATTGCTCCTTGTCAAAGTATCATTTTCATAAATTAAACTCATGACTCATGCAAATGTAAAATCAGTATATGGCACAGATTTAATGAACCCATTAATAAGAGAACTGGCATGATGGTAGTGCTGATTCAAAAGAACTAAATGGGGTAGAAGCTTTTCTAGTAGCTGGAAGAATTCTTAAATAGGATTACTGATTTTAGAGAAAAAATAGCTAATGTTCTGTAGGGAAAATCAGCTAACATTCTGAATTTTGGAAATTGTATTTTCCATCAGAAAGGAATCATTTGCATCCCTACTGAACAGACATTATTTGTATTGCTATCTGACAAAAATTAACATCAACCCCTTCAGAATTACAGCATACCTTTATCAATAGTAAATAACAAGTTACACAAAGATGCAAAGGTACATGCCTAGAGATTCAGATAATCCGCAGGCAGGCCTGATAATCAAACCCTAGCATAACTAAGAAAGAACAGGCAAAAGTCCCTTTAGTTTTTTTCAGGCTTTTGGATAATTTTCCTTAACACCATTTTACAAAGGTTTTTCTCTTCCGTATCTTACTGATGTCAAGGAGACTAGAATTACTGGGAAGGGTATTCTCAGATATAGTATCAAGTTATCCCATTGTAAAAAATACCAAAAACCAAAAAACTAATCTTGAAGCTATCCACATGATTAAAGAAAAACTATACGATTTTGAGCGAGAGCAGAAACTGCTCTTAGAAAGCATAGTATTAGTGAGTTCTTACAGGCTCCCAGGTAGCTACATCATCAGAGAGAAGGAAGCGCCAGAAGAGGTATTTTACCCATGTTTGGTCAATACGAGGGAGTGCAGAATTGCTTTTGACACAGTCTAGAGGCTGACATTGATACCATGCCAGAGACCCGTAAGCATGTTGTGCTTTCTCAAAGGTCTTCTCTGTGAGCTGAGCTGCCTTCGAACTTAGAACATGAATTGTATGGTTTTACCTTGAACAAGATTCTGGAAATAGTTTATAAAATAATATCTGCATATAGGCCTCACCTTGGAGAGAGCTCATGACATTCCTGGGCACTGCAGTGCTACCAGATACCATGAGAAATAGAGGCAGGACAAGAATACCAAGGGAGGGTTGCTCAGCATAGATGACTGACGTGACCATTGTGATGATCTGACCAACTCCAGAGTTCATTCCCATGTCACCACTAAAACATTTTTTCCCCTTCATTGCTGATGTCTGAGAGGAAATTTCTTTCCTCTACCCTCTTAGGTTTATTCGTAGGGGCCTGCAAAGTAAACTGACAATTGACAGAATAATGGAAGAAAAAACATAAATTACTTTAATTAATATTTTCTGTGTGAAAGAGTCCAACAGGAAGGAAGTGAAACTCAAAGAAGTAGTTAGACTTGGGGGCTTATATTCCATTTTTAAGAAAGAAAAGGGGGTTTGGCGGAAAGTGAGTAGGAAATATATGGGGAACCTGATGGGAGATAAGCGCTATTTTCATAAGGTTTGTTTATGTAGACTCACCTCAGTGCCCATTCTCCACCTTTGGGGACAAGAGTCACTCTCTTCTTCCTGGTTCGTGAGAGGGGGCCCCGGTCTCAGGGAAAATTCATGCCCTGCTTTTAGGGAGAAAAGGGGAGGGAAGATTTCTTCCTGCATCTGCTGATTTTCAGTTGCTTTCAGCTCAAAACCATATTTATGCCAAAGTGGCATATTTTGAGGTGGCATTTTTTTTTTAATTTATTTATTTGTGGCTGTGTTGGGTCTTCGTTTCTGTGCGAGGGCTTTCTCTAGCTGCGGTGAGCGGGGGCCGCTCTTCATCGCGGTGCGCGGTCGTCTTCTTATCGTGGCCTCTCTTGTTGCGGAGCACAGGCTCCAGACGCGCAGGCTCAGTAATTGTGGCTCACGGGCCTAGTTGCTCCGCGGCATGTGGGATCTTCCCAGACCAGGGCTCGAACCCGTGTCCCCTGCATTAGCAGGCAGAGTGTCAACCACTGCGCCACCAGGGAAGCCCCCGAGTTCTTCAGCTTTTTTATAAGATAGCCTCAATTTAAAATAATTACACTCATTAGTTTCACTCAGTAAGAGAATGCAATTCTATGCAATCGGTTTGTCAGACATATATCACAAAATAAAACAACCGAATAAAAGAATTGAGCATCCCTTCTCCAAACCGTCTTCCTCTCTGTTGCTCTCATGTTCCCTCTTTCTAACACCTAATTTCTATCCGTGGCAAGCCCTCCACCTCGGGTGACGCTAACTGTGTGAGTCCCCATAAACCAGACGTCCATCTGTTCTTTCTTTCTTTCGATTACTTCCGATGATAAAGCCACTCCTCTGTTACTGAGGTGGTGGCAAGAATGGATATTTGTAGTGTGCTCCATCTTTTGTATGCCCTTCATTGAAGGCTGCTGAGTTGGTAGCTTCACGAAGGAGGATGCACTCTTCGGCATTTGTACGTGTGTGTTTGGGGAAGAGGGTTTTGTCATCGTTTTCATTCAAAAAGAAATGCTGACAGCTTCACTCCAAATGAATAGTGTATACTTTTCCATGTCATCAATATTGACATTTGGAAATCTTATTCATTAGTCCGTGATCTGGAAGGAAACTATTTTAATGGCTCTTGGCCCTTGCATCTGTGATTCTCTTGTCATTGAAATCTGTAAAAAATTGATATTAACTCTGAAATTTTATACTTTTAAACATTATTGACTTCCTGGGAAGAAGTCATATGTTAGAACCTTACAGCATACACTTCAGCTATAGAAAAACTATTAAGTGCTGTTTATTTAATTTAATAACACAGATCTAGGCCATTGAATTTTTTAGCCAGACTTATTAAGATATAATTCACATATGATTATAACTCATCCATTTAGAGTGTAAAATTCAGTCGTTTTTAGTATATTCACAGATATGTGCAATGATCACGACGGTTAATTTTAAAACATTTTTGTCACCTCAAGAAGAAATCCCATACCTATCACCCTACTATCCCCACAAGCCTCCTAGCCCTAAGCAATCACTTACTGCATTTTTCTTAAATCTCTAAAGCCTTCATGAATCAGCACTTTGCTACAAATCTACAGCTCTCTCTGCCACTATTTCTTTAATTAGAAACTTTTTTTGGAGCAGTGTTAGGTTTACAGAAATATTAAGCAGATATAGAGATTCCATTTATTCTATTCTCCTGCCAACGCCCCATTCCCTTTTCCCCAATTATTAACATCTTGCATTAGTGGTACATTTTTACAATTGATGAACCAATACTGATATATTCTTGTTAATTAAGTTTTACATTAGAGTTCACTCTTTGTGTTGTACGTTCTATAGGTTTGGATAAATGTATAATGACATGTATTGACCATTACAATCTCATACATAATAGTTTCACTGCCCTAAAAATTCTTGTAATCTACCTGTTCATCATTCCTCTCTTGTCCCTAATTCCTGGCAACCCCTAATCTTTTTAGTGTCTCCATAGTTTTGCCTTTTCCAGAGTGTTGTAGAGTTGGAAGATCTTCTTCCGTGTTATCTTCCAGAAGTTTTATAGCTTTGTGTTTTATATTTAGGTCTGTGCTCTATTTTCACTTAATGTTCGTGAAAGGTGTAAGGTTTGTTTCTAAATTCACTTGTTTTTTTTTTTTTTTGCATGTGGATGTCTAGTTATTCCAACATTGTTTGTTGAAAAGACTATCTTTGTTCATCATATTGCCTCTGTTCCTTTATCAAAATCAGTTGACTGTATTGGTCTTGGTCTGTTTCTGGGCTTTCTATTCAGTTCCATTGATCTATTTGTCTATTCTTTTGCCCATACCACACTGTCTTGATTACTGTTAACTTTATAGTAAGTCTTGATTTTGGGTAATGTTAATCCTCCAACTTTGTTCTCTCCCTTCAACACTGTGTCAGCCATTCTGGGTTTTGACAAACCTTAGAATCCGTTTGTCAATATCCACAAGATCACTTGGGATTTTGATTGGGATTAATTAAATCTGTAGATCAAGTTGGGAAGAACTGACATCTTAACAATTTTGATCATCCTATACATGACCATGTAGTATCTCTCCATTTATTTAAATTATTTGATTTCTTTCATCACAGGTTTGTAGTTTTTCCTCATATAGATATTACACATATTTTCTTCGACTTATACCTAAGTATTTCATTTTTGGGTGTTAATGTAAATGATATTGTGTTTTTACTTTCAAAACCCAGTTGTACATTGCTGGTGTACAGGGAAGCAATTAATTTGTATATGTGAAAAATGTATCCTGCAACCTTGCTATAATTGCTTATTAGTTCTCAAAGTTTTTTGTTGATTCTGTGAGATTTCCTACATAGATGATCATGTCATCTACAAAAACAGTTTTATTTCTTCCTTTCCAATTTATATACTTTTAATTTCCTTTTTTTGTCTAATTATATTAGCTGTGAATTCTAGGACAATGTTGAAAAAATGTGTTAAGAGGCGATATCCTTGCCTGGTTCTTTTTTATTTATTTATTTATTTTTGGCTGCGTTGGGTCTTCGTTTCTGTGCGAGGGCTTTCTCCAGTTGCGGCCAGCGGGGGCCACTCTTCATCGCGGTGCGTGGGCCCCTCGCTATCGTTGCCTCTCTTGTTGCGGAGCACAGGCTCCAGGTGCGCAGGCTCAGTAGTTGTGGCTCACGGGCCTGGCTGCTCCGCGGCATGTGGGATCTTCCCAGACCAGGGCTCGAGCCCGTGTCCCCTGCATCGGCAGGCAGAGTCTCAACCACTGCGCCACCACGGAAGCCCCCTTGCCTTGTTTTTTTTTTTTTTAATTTTATTTATTTACTTATTTATTTATTTATGGCTGCGCTGGGTCCTCGCTTCTGTGCGAGGGGCCCCCCCCCCGGCCGCGGCAAGCGGGGGCCACCCTTCATCGCGGCGCGCGGGCCTCCCACCACCGCGGCCTCTCCCGCCGCGGAGCACAGGCTCCAGACGCGCAGGCCCAGCAATTGTGGCTCACGGGCCCAGTCGCTCCGCGGCACGCGGGATCCTCCCAGACCAGGGCTCGAACCCGTATCCCCTGCATTAGCAGGCAGATTCTCAACCACTGCGCCACCAGGTAAGCCCCCTTGCCTTGTTGTTAATCTTACTGAGAAAGCATCTAGTTTCTCACTAATAAATATTATATTAGCTGTAGGTGTTTTGTAAATTCTCATTATTAAGTTGCAATAGTTCCCTTCTATTTCTAGTTTACTGAACGTTTTTGTCATGAATGAATGCTGGATTTGTCAAATGCTTTTTCTGTATCTATTAATAGGACCATATAGTTTTTCTTCTTTAACCTGTTTATATGATGAATTACACTAGTTGGTTTTCTTATGTTGAACCAGCCTTGTATACCTGGAATAAATCCCACTTGCCCATGGTGTATAATTCTGTTCATACATAGTTGGATTTGATTGACTAATATTTTGTTCAGGAGTTTTGCAACTATATTCATTTGTCTGAATTTTTCCTTTTTTTGGTAATGCTTTGTATGCTTTTGGTGTTAGGATAATGCTGGTTTCATAGAATGAGTTAGAAAGTATTCATTCTAGTTCTATTTTCAGAGAATAAGCATACATTTTCCCTAAAATATTTGTTAAAATTCACCAGTGAACCAATCTGGCCCTAGTGCTTTCTTTTTGGCAGGTTATTAATTATAGTTTCAAATCCTTTAATAGATACAGGCCTATTGAGATTGTCTGTTTCTCCGTGTGTAATTTTGGTGCTGGAACAACTGGACAGCTACATGCAAAAAAAAAAAAAATGAATCTAGACAAAGACCTTAGACTTTTCATATACATTAAATGGATCCTAGAACTCAATATAAAATGCAACAGGACTTCATTAAAATAAAATAATAATAAAATAAAATGTAATGCCCCCGGTAAGCCTTTTGAGATTCTTAAATCATGTGTTTCTCCCTAATTATGCCTTAATTTCACCTGGTTTATACCTCTGCAATATTTATAAAAGAAATCTTGCATGTTATATGTACATGCCTATCAACTCCATTGGACTGTGACCTCGTTGAGGGCTGGTAGGATGTGTCATTCATCTTTGGTGCCAGTTCAACATTTGTTCTGGTACAAAATAGTAAGTAGAACATATCCTTTGAATTGAACAATGCAGAGTTTTTGTTAATTGAAAATTCAGTTTCACAGGCCTACAATTACTAAACGGTATAGGGACACAAAACTCTTTATAACTAAAACATTCACGAGTCCATTTATGAAATCAGTGTCCTCTCAGCTCTCCTTTGCTCATCGTAGTGGAATTGATCCCCACCCACCAGGTCAGGTGTTTGATTAGTTCTTTTTGATAGGGGAATGGTGCCAATAACCACTAATCAAAACAATTGCAATGAAGTTGATTGCAAGGGAAATAGTCCCATCAAAGGAGTATGATTCGACTTGGTAAAAGAGGGGCAAAGGGAAGGGAGAAGGAAAAGCAGAAGTGTACAAGCAATCTCCCCAAGTAAGGGGGAAGACCAAAAAGAAGGAAGAGTGGGGCAGTGGTGGAGGTTCTCCCCAGGTTCTCTGCAGGCAGACAGCGGGAACAAGCAGGGCAGGGAGGTGGTGGTGAGTAAGGACACCTCAGTGTTGTAGGTGTAAGGACACCTACAGTATGGAGCTGCAGGCTTAAACTTTCCAGAATAAATCTCAGCTTTGGATAGGAGCCTGTTATCAGACCCACCCTCAAATCACTAGGCACTAACTATCCTATGGAAAAGGGCAGAGTCCAAACTTTTGATTAAAAATAATATATGAGCTTAAAAGAAATATAAGCCTATATATTTTTAACAGAGAAACTTAACATATCTACTAGATATTGGGAAATCTGAGCTCTTATGAACCCAAATAAAAGCAGGGAAAAGATAGCAGAGATACTGTTTGAAAGTGACCGGTTTTTTGGTGTGTATGTCCATGCAGGTAGCCCTTACTTTGTGTGCCCATGGTTTGTTGACTGGTGCACATTGTGCTACTCACAATTGCTCCTTGTCAAAGTATCATTTTCATAAATTAAACTCATGACTCATGCAAATGTAAAATCAGTATATGGCACAGATTTAATGAACCCATTAATAAGAGAACTGGCATGATGGTAGTGCTGATTCAAAAGAACTAAATGGGGTAGAAGCTTTTCTAGTAGCTGGAAGAATTCTTAAATAGGATTACTGATTTTAGAGAAAAAATAGCTAATGTTCTGTAGGGAAAATCAGCTAACATTCTGAATTTTGGAAATTGTATTTTCCATCAGAAAGGAATCATTTGCATCCCTACTGAACAGACATTATTTGTATTGCTATCTGACAAAAATTAACATCAACCCCTTCAGAATTACAGCATACCTTTATCAATAGTAAATAACAAGTTACACAAAGATGCAAAGGTACATGCCTAGAGATTCAGATAATCCGCAGGCAGGCCTGATAATCAAACCCTAGCATAACTAAGAAAGAACAGGCAAAAGTCCCTTTAGTTTTTTTCAGGCTTTTGGATAATTTTCCTTAACACCATTTTACAAAGGTTTTTCTCTTCCGTATCTTACTGATGTCAAGGAGACTAGAATTACTGGGAAGGGTATTCTCAGATATAGTAGCAAGTTATCCCATTGTAAAAAATACCAAAAACCAAAAAACTAATCTTGAAGCTATCCACATGATTAAAGAAAAACTATACGATTTTGAGCGAGAGCAGAAACTGCTCTTAGAAAGCATAGTATTAGTGAGTTCTTACAGGCTCCCAGGTAGCTACATCATCAGAGAGAAGGAAGCGCCAGAAGAGGTATTTTACCCATGTTTGGTCAATACGAGGGAGTGCAGAATTGCTTTTGACACAGTCTAGAGGCTGACATTGATACCATGCCAGAGACCCGTAAGCATGTTGTGCTTTCTCAAAGGTCTTCTCTGTGAGCTGAGCTGCCTTCGAACTTAGAACATGAATTGTATGGTTTTACCTTGAACAAGATTCTGGAAATAGTTTATAAAATAATATCTGCATATAGGCCTCACCTTGGAGAGAGCTCATGACATTCCTGGGCACTGCAGTGCTACCAGATACCATGAGAAATAGAGGCAGGACAAGAATACCAAGGGAGGGTTGCTCAGCATAGATGACTGACGTGACCATTGTGATGATCTGACCAACTCCAGAGTTCATTCCCATGTCACCACTAAAACATTTTTTCCCCTTCATTGCTGATGTCTGAGAGGAAATTTCTTTCCTCTACCCTCTTAGGTTTATTCGTAGGGGCCTGCAAAGTAAACTGACAATTGACAGAATAATGGAAGAAAAAACATAAATTACTTTAATTAATATTTTCTGTGTGAAAGAGTCCAACAGGAAGGAAGTGAAACTCAAAGAAGTAGTTAGACTTGGGGGCTTATATTCCATTTTTAAGAAAGGAAAGGGGGTTTGGCGGAAAGTGAGTAGGAAATATATGGGGAACCTGATGGGAGATAAGCGCTATTTTCATAAGGTTTGTTTCTGTAGACTCACCTCAGTGCCCATTCTCCACCTTTGGGGACAAGAGTCACTCTCTTCTTCCTGGTTCGTGAGAGGGGGCCCCGGTCTCAGGGAAAATTCATGCCCTGCTTTTAGGGAGAAAAGGGGAGGGAAGATTTCTTCCTGCATCTGCTGATTTTCAGTTGCTTTCAGCTCAAAACCATATTTATGCCAAAGTGGCATATTTTGAGGTGGCATTTTTTTTTTAATTTATTTATTTGTGGCTGTGTTGGGTCTTCGTTTCTGTGCGAGGGCTTTCTCTAGCTGCGGTGAGCGGGGGCCGCTCTTCATCGCGGTGCGCGGTCGTCTTCTTATCGTGGCCTCTCTTGTTGCGGAGCACAGGCTCCAGACGCGCAGGCTCAGTAATTGTGGCTCACGGGCCTAGTTGCTCCGCGGCATGTGGGATCTTCCCAGACCAGGGCTTGAACCCGTGTCCCCTGCATTAGCAGGCAGAGTGTCAACCACTGCGCCACCAGGGAAGCCCCCGAGTTCTTCAGCTTTTTTATAAGATAGCCTCAATTTAAAATAATTACACTCATTAGTTTCACTCAGTAAGAGAATGCAATTCTATGCAATCGGTTTGTCAGACATATATCACAAAATAAAACAACCGAATAAAAGAATTGAGCATCCCTTCTCCAAACCGTCTTCCTCTCTGTTGCTCTCATGTTCCCTCTTTCTAACACCTAATTTCTATCCGTGGCAAGCCCTCCACCTCGGGTGACGCTAACTGTGTGAGTCCCCATAAACCAGACGTCCATCTGTTCTTTCTTTCTTTCGATTACTTCCGATGATAAAGCCACTCCTCTGTTACTGAGGTGGTGGCAAGAATGGATATTTGTAGTGTGCTCCATCTTTTGTATGCCCTTCATTGAAGGCTGCTGAGTTGGTAGCTTCACGAAGGAGGATGCACTCTTCGGCATTTGTACGTGTGTGTTTGGGGAAGAGGGTTTTGTCATCGTTTTCATTCAAAAAGAAATGCTGACAGCTTCACTCCAAATGAATAGTGTATACTTTTCCATGTCATCAATATTGACATTTGGAAATCTTATTCATTAGTCCGTGATCTGGAAGGAAACTATTTTAATGGCTCTTGGCCCTTGCATCTGTGATTCTCTTGTCATTGAAATCTGTAAAAAATTGATATTAACTCTGAAATTTTATACTTTTAAACATTATTGACTTCCTGGGAAGAAGTCATATGTTAGAACCTTACAGCATACACTTCAGCTATAGAAAAACTATTAAGTGCTGTTTATTTAATTTAATAACACAGATCTAGGCCATTGAATTTTTTAGCCAGACTTATTAAGATATAATTCACATATGATTATAACTCATCCATTTAGAGTGTAAAATTCAGTCGTTTTTAGTATATTCACAGATATGTGCAATGATCACGACGGTTAATTTTAAAACATTTTTGTCACCTCAAGAAGAAATCCCATACCTATCACCCTACTATCCCCACAAGCCTCCTAGCCCTAAGCAATCACTTACTGCATTTTTCTTAAATCTCTAAAGCCTTCATGAATCAGCACTTTGCTACAAATCTACAGCTCTCTCTGCCACTATTTCTTTAATTAGAAACTTCTTTTGGAGCAGTGTTAGGTTTACAGAAATATTAAGCAGATATAGAGATTCCATTTATTCTATTCTCCTGCCAACGCCCCATTCCCTTTTCCCCAATTATTAACATCTTGCATTAGTGGTACATTTTTACAATTGATGAACCAATACTGATATATTCTTGTTAATTAAGTTTTACATTAGAGTTCACTCTTTGTGTTGTACGTTCTATAGGTTTGGATAAATGTATAATGACATGTATTGACCATTACAATCTCATACATAATAGTTTCACTGCCCTAAAAATTCTTGTAATCTACCTGTTCATCATTCCTCTCTTGTCCCTAATTCCTGGCAACCCCTAATCTTTTTAGTGTCTCCATAGTTTTGCCTTTTCCAGAGTGTTGTAGAGTTGGAAGATCTTCTTCCGTGTTATCTTCCAGAAGTTTTATAGCTTTGTGTTTTATATTTAGGTCTGTGCTCTATTTTCACTTAATGTTCGTGAAAGGTGTAAGGTTTGTTTCTAAATTCACTTGTTTTTTTTTTTTTTTGCATGTGGATGTCTAGTTATTCCAACATTGTTTGTTGAAAAGACTATCTTTGTTCATCATATTGCCTCTGTTCCTTTATCAAAATCAGTTGACTGTATTGGTCTTGGTCTGTTTCTGGGCTTTCTATTCAGTTCCATTGATCTATTTGTCTATTCTTTTGCCCATACCACACTGTCTTGATTACTGTTAACTTTATAGTAAGTCTTGATTTTGGGTAATGTTAATCCTCCAACTTTGTTCTCTCCCTTCAACACTGTGTCAGCCATTCTGGGTTTTGACAAACCTTAGAATCCGTTTGTCAATATCCACAAGATCACTTGGGATTTTGATTGGGATTAATTAAATCTGTAGATCAAGTTGGGAAGAACTGACATCTTAACAATTTTGATCATCCTATACATGACCATGTAGTATCTCTCCATTTATTTAAATTATTTGATTTCTTTCATCACAGGTTTGTAGTTTTTCCTCATATAGATATTACACATATTTTCTTCGACTTATACCTAAGTATTTCATTTTTGGGTGTTAATGTAAATGATATTGTGTTTTTACTTTCAAAACCCAGTTGTACATTGCTGGTGTACAGGGAAGCAATTAATTTGTATATGTGAAAAATGTATCCTGCAACCTTGCTATAATTGCTTATTAGTTCTCAAAGTTTTTTGTTGATTCTGTGAGATTTCCTACATAGATGATCATGTCATCTACAAAAACAGTTTTATTTCTTCCTTTCCAATTTATATACTTTTAATTTCCTTTTTTTGTCTAATTATATTAGCTGTGAATTCTAGGACAATGTTGAAAAAATGTGTTAAGAGGCGATATCCTTGCCTGGTTCTTTTTTATTTATTTATTTATTTTTGGCTGCGTTGGGTCTTCGTTTCTGTGCGAGGGCTTTCTCCAGTTGCGGCCAGCGGGGGCCACTCTTCATCGCGGTGCGTGGGCCCCTCGCTATCGTTGCCTCTCTTGTTGCGGAGCACAGGCTCCAGGTGCGCAGGCTCAGTAGTTGTGGCTCACGGGCCTGGCTGCTCCGCGGCATGTGGGATCTTCCCAGACCAGGGCTCGAGCCCGTGTCCCCTGCATCGGCAGGCAGAGTCTCAACCACTGCGCCACCACGGAAGCCCCCTTGCCTTGTTTTTTTTTTTTTTAATTTTATTTATTTACTTATTTATTTATTTATGGCTGCGCTGGGTCCTCGCTTCTGTGCGAGGGGCCCCCCCCCCGGCCGCGGCAAGCGGGGGCCACCCTTCATCACGGCGCGCGGGCCTCCCACCACCGCGGCCTCTCCCGCCGCGGAGCACAGGCTCCAGACGCGCAGGCCCAGCAATTGTGGCTCACGGGCCCAGTCGCTCCGCGGCACGCGGGATCCTCCCAGACCAGGGCTCGAACCCGTATCCCCTGCATTAGCAGGCAGATTCTCAACCACTGCGCCACCAGGTAAGCCCCCTTGCCTTGTTCTTAATCTTACTGAGAAAGCATCTAGTTTCTCACTAATAAATATTATATTAGCTGTAGGTGTTTTGTAAATTCTCATTATTAAGTTGCAATAGTTCCCTTCTATTTCTAGTTTACTGAACGTTTTTGTCATGAATGAATGCTGGATTTGTCAAATGCTTTTTCTGTATCTATTAATAGGACCATATAGTTTTTCTTCTTTAACCTGTTTATATGATGAATTACACTAGTTGGTTTTCTTATGTTGAACCAGCCTTGTATACCTGGAATAAATCCCACTTGCCCATGGTGTATAATTCTGTTCATACATAGTTGGATTTGATTGACTAATATTTTGTTCAGGATTTTTGCAACTATATTCATTTGTCTGAATTTTTCCTTTTTTTGGTAATGCTTTGTATGCTTTTGGTGTTAGGAAAATGCTGGTTTCATAGAATGAGTTAGAAAGTATTCATTCTAGTTCTATTTTTAGAGAATAAGCATACATTTTCCCTAAAATATTTGTTAAAATTCACCAGTGAACCAATCTGGCCCTAGTGCTTTCTTTTTGGCAGGTTATTAATTATAGTTTCAAATCCTTTAATAGATACAGGCCTATTGAGATTGTCTGTTTCTCCGTGTGTAATTTTGGTGCTGGAACAACTGGACAGCTACATGCAAAAAAAAAAAAAATGAATCTAGACAAAGACCTTAGACTTTTCATATACATTAAATGGATCCTAGAACTCAATATAAAATGCAACAGGACTTCATTAAAATAAAATAATAATAAAATAAAATGTAATGCCCCCGGTAAGCCTTTTGAGATTCTTAAATCATGTGTTTCTCCCTAATTATGCCTTAATTTCACCTGGTTTATACCTCTGCAATATTTATAAAAGAAATCTTGCATGTTATATGTACATGCCTATCAACTCCATTGGACTGTGACCTCGTTGAGGGCTGGTAGGATGTGTCATTCATCTTTGGTGCCAGTTCAACATTTGTTCTTGTACAAAATAGTAAGTAGAACATATCCTTTGAATTGAACAATGCAGAGTTTTTGTTAATTGAAAATTCAGTTTCACAGGCCTACAATTACTAAACGGTATAGGGACACAAAACTCTTTATAACTAAAACATTCACGAGTCCATTTATGAAATCAGTGTCCTCTCAGCTCTCCTTTGCTCATCGTAGTGGAATTGATCCCCACCCACCAGGTCAGGTGTTTGATTAGTTCTTTTTGATAGGGGAATGGTGCCAATAACCACTAATCAAAACAATTGCAATGAAGTTGATTGCAAGGGAAATAGTCCCATCAAAGGAGTATGATTAGACTTGGTAAAAGAGGAGCAAAGGGAAGGGAGAAGGAAAAGCAGAAGTGTACAAGCAATCTCCCCAAGTAAGGGGGAAGACCAAAAAGAAGGAAGAGTGGGGCAGTGGTGGAGGTTCTCCCCAGGGTTCTCTCCAGGCAGACAGCGGGAACAAGCAGGGCAGGGAGGTGGTGGTGAGTAAGGACACCTCAGTGTTGTAGGTGTAAGGACACCTACAGTATGGAGCTGCAGGCTTAAACTTTCCAGAATAAATCTCATCTTTGGATAGGAGCCTGTTATCAGACCCACCCTCAAATCACTAGGCACTAACTATCCTATGGAAAAGGGCAGAGTCCAAACTTTTGATTAAAAATAATATATGAGCTTAAAAGAAATATAAGCCTATATATTTTTAACAGAGAAACTTAACATATCTACTAGATATTGGGAAATCTGAGCTCTTATGAACCCAAATAAAAGCAGGGAAAAGATAGCAGAGATACTGTTTGAAAGTGACCGGTTTTTTGGTGTGTATGTCCATGCAGGTAGCCCTTATTACTTTGTGTGCCCATGATTTGTTGACTGGTGCACATTGTGCTACTCACAATTGCTCCTTGTCAGAGTATCATTTTCATAAATTAAACTCATGACTCTCATGCAAATGTAAAATGAGTATATGGCACAGATTTAATGAACCCATTAATAAGAGAACTGGCATGATGGTAGTGCTGATTCAAAAGAACTAAATGGGGTAGAAGCTTTTCAAGTAGCTGGAAGAATTCTTAAATAGGATTACTGATTTTAGAGAAAAAATAGCTAATGTTCTGTAGGGAAAATCAGCTAACATTCTGAATTTTGGAAATTGTATTTTCCATCAGAAAAGAATCATTTGCATCCCTACTGAACAGACATTATTTGTATTGCTATCTGACAGAAATCAAGGTACAAATTAACATCAACCCCTTCAGAATTACAGCATACCTTTATCAATAGTAAATAACAAGTTACACAAAGATGCAAAGGTACATGCCTAGAGATTCAGATAATCCGCAGGCAGGCCTGATAATCAAACCCTAGCATAACTAAGAAAGAACAGGCAAAAGTCCCTTTAGTTTTTTTCAGGCTTTTGGATAATTTTCCTTAACACCATTTTACAAAGGTTTTTCTCTTCCGTATCTTACTGATGTCAAGGAGACTAGAATTACTGGGAAGGGTATTCTCAGATATAGTATCAAGTTATCCCATTGTAAAAAATACCAAAAACCAAAAAACTAATCTTGAAGCTATCCACATGATTAAAGAAAAACTATACGATTTTGAGCGAGAGCAGAAACTGCTCTTAGAAAGCATAGTATTAGTGAGTTCTTACAGGCTCCCAGGTAGCTACATCATCAGAGAGAAGGAAGCGCCAGAAGAGGTATTTTACCCATGTTTGGTCAATATGAGGGAGTGCAGAATTGCTTTTGACACAGTCTAGAGGCTGACATTGATACCATGCCAGAGACCCGTAAGCATGTTGTGCTTTCTCAAAGGTCTTCTCTGTGAGCTGAGCTGCCTTCCAACTTAGAACATGAATTGTATGGTTTTACCTTGAACAAGATTCTGGAAATAGTTTATAAAATAATATCTGCATATAGGCCTCACCTTGGAGAGAGCTCATGACATTCCTGGGCACTGCAGTGCTACCAGATACCATAAGAAATAGAGGCAGGACAAGAATACCAAGGGAGGGTTGCTCAGCATAGATGACTGATGTGACCATTGTGATGATCTGACCAACTCCAAAGTTCATTCCCATGTCACCACTAAAACATATTTTCCCCTTCATTGCTGATGTCTGAGAGGAAATTTCTTTCCTCTACCCTCTTAGGTTTATTCGTAGGGGCCTGCAAAGTAAACTGAGAAACGACAGAATAATGGAAGAAAAAACATAAATTATTTTAATTAATATTTTCTGTGTGAAAGAGTCCAACAGGAAGGAAGTGAAACTGAAAGAAGTAGTTAGACTTGGGGGCTTATATTCCATTTTTAAGAAAGGAAAGGGGGTTTGGAGGAAAGTGAGTAGGAAATATATGGGGAACCTGATGGGAGATAAGCGCTATTTTCATAAGGTTTGTTTATGTAGACTCACCTCAGTGCCCATTCTCCACCTTTGGGGACAAGAGTCACTCTCTTCTTCCTGGTTCGTGAGAGGGGGCCCCGGTCTCAGGGAAAATTCATGCCCTGCTTTTAGGGAGAAAAGGGGAGGGAAGATTTCTTCCTGCATCTGCTGATTTTCAGTTGCTTTCAGCTCAAAACCATATTTATGCCAAAGTGGCATATTTTGAGGTGGCATTTTTTTTTTAATTTATTTATTTGTGGCTGTGTTGGGTCTTCGTTTCTGTGCGAGGGCTTTCTCTAGCTGCGGTGAGCGGGGGCCACTCTTCATCGCGGTGCGCGGGCCTCTTATCATCGTGGCCTCTCTTGTTGCGGAGCACAGGCTCCAGACGCGCAGGCTCAGTAATTGTGGCTCACGGGCCTAGTTGCTCCGCGGCATGTGGGATCTTCCCAGACCAGGGCTCGAACCCGTGTCCCCTGCATTAGCAGGCAGAGTGTCAACCACTGTGCCACCAGGGAAGCCCCCGAGTTCTTCAGCTTTTTTATAAGATAGCCTCAATTTAAAATAATTACACTCATTAGTTTCACTCAGTAAGAGAATGCAATTCTATGCAATCGGTTTGTCAGACATATATCACAAAATAAAACAACCGAATAAAATAATTGAGCATCCCTTCTCCAAACCATCTTCCTCTCTGTTGCTCTCATGTTCCCTCTTTCTAACACCTAATTTCTATCCGTGGCAAGCCCTCCACCTCGGGTGACGCTTACTGTGTGAGTCCCCATAAACCAGACGTCCATCTGTTCTTTCTTTCTTTCGATTACTTCCGATGATAAAGCCACTCCTGTGTTACTGAGGTGGTGGCAACAATGGATATTTGTAGTGCGCTCCATCTTTTGTATGCCCTTCATTGAAGGCTGCTGAGTTGGTAGCTTCACGAAGGAGGATGCACTCTTCGGCATTTGTACGTGTGTGTTTGGGGAAGAGGGTTTTGTCATCGTTTTCATTCAAAAAGAAATGCTGACAGCTTCACTCCAAATGAATAGTGTATACTTTTCCATGTCATCAATATTGACATTTGGAAATCTTATTCATTAGTCCGTGATCTGGAAGGAAACTATTTTAATGGCTCTTGGCCCTTGCATCTGTGATTCTCTTGTCATTGAAATCTGTAAAAAATTGATATTAACTCTGAAATTTTATACTTTTAAACATTATTGACTTCCTGGGAAGAAGTCATATGTTAGAACCTTACAGCATACACTTCAGCTATAGAAAAACTATTAAGTGCTGTTTATTTAATTTAATAACACAGATCTAGGCCATTGAATTTTTTAGCCAGACTTATTAAGATATAATTCACATATGATTATAACTCATCCATTTAGAGTGTAAAATTCAGTCGTTTTTAGTATATTCACAGATATGTGCAATGATCACGACGGTTAATTTTAAAACATTTTTGTCACCTCAAGAAGAAATCCCATACCTATCACCCTACTATCCCCACAAGCCTCCTAGCCCTAAGCAATCACTTACTGCATTTTTCTTAAATCTCTAAAGCCTTCATGAATCAGCACTTTGCTACAAATCTACAACTCTCTCTGCCACTATTTCTTTAATTAGAAACTTCTTTTGGAGCAGTGTTAGGTTTACAGAAATATTAAGCAGATATAGAGATTCCATTTATTCTATTCTCCTGCCAACGCCCCATTCCCTTTTCCCCAATTATTAGCATCTTGCATTAGTGGTACATTTTTACAATTGATGAACCAATACTGATATATTGTTGTTAATTAAGTTTTACATTAGAGTTCACTATTTGTGTTGTACGCTCTGTAGGTTTGGATAAATGTTTAATGACATGTATTGACCATTACAATCTCATACATAATAGTTTCACTGCCCTAAAAATTCTTGTAATCTACCTGTTCATCATTCCTCTCTTGTCCCTAATTCCTGGCAACCCCTAATCTTTTTAGTGTCTCCATAGTTTTGCCTCTTCCAGAGTGTTGTAGAGTTGGAAGATTTTCTTCCATGTTATCTTCCAGAAGTTTTATAGCTTTGTGTTTTATATTTAGGTCTGTGCTCTATTTTCACTTAATGTTCGTGAAAGGTGTAAGGTTTGTTTCTAAATTCACTTTTTTTTTTCTTTTTTTTTTGCATGTGGATGTCTAGTTATTCCAACATTGTTTGTTGAAAAGACTATCTTTGTTCATCATATTGCCTCTGTTCCTTTGTCAAAATCAGTTGACTGTATATGTCTTGGTCTATTTCTGGGCTTTCTATTCAGTTCCATTGATCTATTTGTCTATTCTTTTGCCCATACCACACTGTCTTGATTACTGTTAACTTTATAGTAAGTCTTGATTTTGGGTAATGTTAATCCTCCAACTTTGTTCTCTCCCTTCAACACTGTGTCAGCCATTCTGGGTTTTGACAAACTTTAGAATCAGTTTGTCAGTATCCACAAGATCACTTGGGATTTTGATTGGGATTAATTAAATCTGCAGATCAAGTTGGGAAGAACTGACATCTTAACAATTTTGATCATCCTATACATGAACATGTAGTATCTCTCCATTTATTTAAATTATTTGATTTCTTTCATCACAGGTTTGTAGTTTTTCCTCATATAGCTATTACTCATATTGTCTTCGACTTACACCTAAGTATTTCATTTTTGGGTGTTAATGTAAATGATATTGTGTTTTTAATTTCAAAACCCAGTTGTACACTGCTGGTGTACAGGGAAGCAATTAATTTGTATATGTGAAAAATGTATCCTGCAACCTTGCTATAATTGCTTATTAGTTCTCAAAGTTTTTTGTTGATTCTGTGAGATTTCCTACATAGATGATCATGTCATCTACAAAAACAGTTTTATTTCTTCCTTTCCAATTTATATACTTTTAATTTCCTTTTTTTGTCTAATTATATTAGCTGTGAGTTCTAGGACAATGTTGAAAAAATGTGTTAAGAGGCGATATCCTTGCCTTGTTCTTTTTTATTTATTTATTTATTTATTTTTGGCTGCGTTGGGTCTTCGTTTCTGTGCGAGGGCTTTCTCCAGTTGCGGCCAGCGGGGGCCACTCTTCATCGCGGTGCGTGGGCCCCTCGCTATCGTTGCCTCTCTTGTTGCGGAGCACAGGCTCCAGGTGCGCAGGCTCAGTAGTTGTGGCTCACGGGCCTGGCTGCTCCGCGGCATGTGGGATCTTCCCAGACCAGGGCTCGAGCCCGTGTCCCCTGCATCGGCAGGCAGAGTCTCAACCACTGCGCCACCAGGGAAGCCCCCTTGCCTTGTCCTTTTTTTTTAATTTTATTTATTGATTTATTGATTTATTTATGGCTGTGCTGGGTCCTCGCTTCTGTGCGAGGGCCCCCCCCCCAGCCGCGGCAAGCGGGGGCCACCCTTCATCGCGGCGCGCGGGCCTCCCACCACCGCGGCCTCTCCCGCCGCGGAGCACAGGCTCCAGTCGCGCAGGCCCAGCAATTGTGGCTCACGGGCCCAGCCGCTCCGCGGCACGCGGGATCCTCCCAGACCAGGGCTCGAACCCGTATCCCCTGCATTAGCAGGCAGATTCTCAACCACTGGCGCCACCAGGGAAGCCCCCTTGCCTTGTTCTTAATCTTACTGAGAAAGCATCTAGTTTCTCACTAATAAATATTATATTAGCTGTAGGTGTTTTGTAAATTCTCATTATTAAGTTGCAATAGTTCCCTTCTGTTTCTAGTTTACTGAACGTTTTTGTCATGAATGAATGCTGGATTTGTCAAATGCTTTTTCTGTATCTATTAATAGGACCATATAGTTTTTCTTCTTTAACCTGTTTATATGATGAATTACACTAGTTGGTTTTCTTATGTTGAACCAGCCTTGTATACCTGGAATAAATCCCACTTGCCCATGGTGTATAATTCTGTTCATACATAGTTGGATTTGATTGACTAATATTTTGTTCAGGAGTTTTGCAACTATATTCATTTGTCTGAATTTTTCCTTTTTTTGGTAATGCTTTGTATGCTTTTGGTGTTAGGATAATGCTGGTTTCATAGAATGAGTTAGAAAGTATTCATTCTAGTTCTATTTTTAGAGAATAAGCATACATTTTCCCTAAAATATTTGTTAAAATTCACCAGTGAACCAATCTGGCCCTAGTGCTTTCTTTTTGGCAGGTTATTAATTATAGTTTCAAATCCTTTAATAGATACAGGCCTATTGAGATTGTCTGTTTCTCCGTGTGTAATTTTGGTGCTGGAACAACTGGACAGCTACATGCAAAAAAAAAAAAAATGAATCTAGACAAAGACCTTAGACTTTTCATATACATTAAATGGATCATAGAACTCAATATAAAATGCAACAGGACTTCATTAAAATAAAATAATAATAAAGTAAAATGTAATGCCCCCGGTAAGCCTTTTGAGATTCTTAAATCATGTGTTTCTCCCTAATTATGCCTTAATTTCACCTGGTTTATACCTCTGCAATATTTATAAAAGAAATCTTGCATGTTATATGTACATGCCTATCAACTCCATTGGACTGTGACCTCGTTGAGGGCTGGTAGGATGTGTCATTCATCTTTGGTGCCAGTTCAACATTTGTTCTTGTACAAAATAGTAAGTAGAACATATCCTTTGAATTGAACAATGCAGAGTTTTTGTTAATTGAAAATTCAGTTTCACAGGCCTACAATTACTAAATGGTATAGGGACACAAAACTCTTTATAACTAAAACATTCACGAGTCCATTTATGAAATCAGTGTCCTCTCAGCTCTCCTTTGCTCATCATAGTGGAATTGATCCCCACCCACCAGGTCAGGTGTTTGATTAGTTCTTTTTGATAGGGGAATGGTGCCAATAACCACTAATCAAAACAATTGCAATGAAGTTGATTGCAAGGGAAATAGTCCCATCAAAGGAGTATGATTAGACTTGGTAAAAGAGGGGCAAAGGGAAGGGAGAAGGAAAAGCAGAAGTGTACAAGCAATCTCCCCAAGTAAGGGGGAAGACCAAAAAGAAGGAAGAGTGGGGCAGTGGTGGAGGTTCTCCCCAGGGCTCTCTCCAGGCAGACAGCGGGAACAAGCAGGGCAGGGAGGTGGTGGTGAGTAAGGACACCTCAGTGTTGTAGGTGTAAGGACACCTACAGTATGGAGCTGCAGGCTTAAACTTTCCAGAATAAATCTCAGCTTTGGATAGGAGCCTGTTATCAGACCCACCCTCAAATCACTAGGCACTAACTATCCTGTGGAAAAGGGCAGAGTCCAAAATTTTGATTAAAAATAATATATGAGCTTAAAAGAAATATAAGCCTATATATTTTTAACAGAGAAACTTAACATATCTACTAGATATTGGGAAATCTGAGCTCTTATGAACCCAAATAAAAGCAGGGAAAAGATAGCAGAGATACTGTTTGAAAGTGACCGGTTTTTTGGTGTGTATGTCCATGCAGGTAGCCCTTACTTTGTGTGCCCATTGTTTGTTGACTGGTGCACATTGTGCTACTCACAATTGCTCCTTGTCAAAGTATCATTTTCATAAATTAAACTCATGACTCTCATGCAAATGTAAAATGAGTATATGGCACAGATTTAATGAACCCATTAATAAGAGAACTGGCATGATGGTAGTGCTGATTCAAAAGAACTAAATGGGGTAGAAGCTTTTCGAGTAGCTGGAAGAATTCTTAAATAGGATTACTGATTTTAGAGAAAAAATAGCTAATGTTCTGTAGGGAAAATCAGCTAACATTCTGAATTTTGGAAATTGTATTTTCCATCAGAAAGGAATCATTTGCATCCCTACTGAACAGACATTATTTGTATTGCTATCTGACAGAAATCAAGGTACAAATTAACATCAACCCCTTCAGAATTACAGCATACCTTTATCAATAGTAAATAACAAGTTACACAAAGATGCAAAGGTACATGCCTAGAGATTCAGATAATCCGCAGGCAGGCCTGATAATCAAACCCTAGCATAACTAAGAAAGAACAGGCAAAAGTCCCTTTAGTTTTTTTCAGGCTTTTGGATAATTTTCCTTAACACCATTTTACAAAGGTTTTTCTCTTCCATATCTTACTGATGTCAAGGAGACTAGAATTACTGGGAAGGGTATTCTCAGATATAGTATCAAGTTATCCCATTGTAAAAAATACCAAAAACCAAAAAACTAATCTTGAAGCTATCCACATGATTAAAGAAAAACTATACGATTTTGAGTGAGAGCAGAAACTGCTCTTAGAAAGCATAGTATTAGTGAGTTCTTACAGGCTCCCAGGTAGCTACATCATCAGAGAGAAGGAAGCGCCAGAAGAGGTATTTTACCCATGTTTGGTCAATATGAGGGAGTGCAGAATTGCTTTTGACACAGTCTAGAGGCTGACATTGATACCATGCCAGAGACCCGTAAGCATGTTGTGCTTTCTCAAAGGTCTTCTCTGTGAGCTGAGCTGCCTTCCAACTTAGAACATGAATTGTATGGTTTTACCTTGAACAAGATTCTGGAAATAGTTTATAAAATAATATCTGCATATAGGCCTCACCTTGGAGAGAGCTCATGACATTCCTGGGCACTGCAGTGCTACCAGATACCATAAGAAATAGAGGCAGGACAAGAATACCAAGGGAGGGTTGCTCAGCATAGATGACTGATGTGACCATTGTGATGATCTGACCAACTCCAAAGTTCATTCCCATGTCACCACTAAAACATATTTTCCCCTTCATTGCTGATGTCTGAGAGGAAATTTCTTTCCTCTACCCTCTTAGGTTTATTCGTAGGGGCCTGCAAAGTAAACTGAGAAACGACAGAATAATGGAAGAAAAAACATAAATTATTTTAATTAATATTTTCTGTGTGAAAGAGTCCAACAGGAAGGAAGTGAAACTGAAAGAAGTAGTTAGACTTGGGGGCTTATATTCCATTTTTAAGAAAGGAAAGGGGGTTTGGAGGAAAGTGAGTAGGAAATATATGGGGAACCTGATGGGAGATAAGCGCTATTTTCATAAGGTTTGTTTATGTAGACTCACCTCAGTGCCCATTCTCCACCTTTGGGGACAAGAGTCACTCTCTTCTTCCTGGTTCGTGAGAGGGGGCCCCGGTCTCAGGGAAAATTCATGCCCTGCTTTTAGGGAGAAAAGGGGAGGGAAGATTTCTTCCTGCATCTGCTGATTTTCAGTTGCTTTCAGCTCAAAACCATATTTATGCCAAAGTGGCATATTTTGAGGTGGCATTTTTTTTTTAATTTATTTATTTGTGGCTGTGTTGGGTCTTCGTTTCTGTGCGAGGGCTTTCTCTAGCTGCGGTGAGCGGGGGCCACTCTTCATCGCGGTGCGCGGGCCTCTTATCATCGTGGCCTCTCTTGTTGCGGAGCACAGGCTCCAGACGCGCAGGCTCAGTAATTGTGGCTCACGGGCCTAGTTGCTCCGCGGCATGTGGGATCTTCCCAGACCAGGGCTCGAACCCGTGTCCCCTGCATTAGCAGGCAGAGTGTCAACCACTGTGCCACCAGGGAAGCCCCCGAGTTCTTCAGCTTTTTTATAAGATAGCCTCAATTTAAAATAATTACACTCATTAGTTTCACTCAGTAAGAGAATGCAATTCTATGCAATCGGTTTGTCAGACATATATCACAAAATAAAACAACCGAATACAATAATTGAGCATCCCTTCTCCAAACCGTCTTCCTCTCTGTTGCTCTCATGTTCCCTCTTTCTAACACCTAATTTCTATCCGTGGCAAGCCCTCCACCTCGGGTGACGCTTACTGTGTGAGTCCCCATAAACCAGACGTCCATCTGTTCTTTCTTTCTTTCGATTACTTCCGATGATAAAGCCACTCCTGTGTTACTGAGGTGGTGGCAACAATGGATATTTGTAGTGCGTTCCATCTTTTGTATGCCCTTCATTGAAGGCTGCTGAGTTGGTAGCTTCACGAAGGAGGATGCACTCTTCGGCATTTGTACGTGTGTGTTTGGGGAAGAGGGTTTTGTCATCGTTTTCATTCAAAAATAAATGCCGACAGCTTCACTCCAAATGAATAGTGTATACTTTTCCATGTCATCAATATTGACATTTGGAAATCTTATTCATTAGTCCGTGATCTGGAAGGAAACTATTTTAATGGCTCTTGGCCCTTGCATCTGTGATTCTCTTGTCACTGAAATCTGTAAAAAATTGATATTAACTCTGAAATTTTATACTTTTAAACATTATTGACTTCCTGGGAAGAAGTCATATGTTAGAACCTTACAGCATACACTTCAGCTATAGAAAAACTATTAAGTGCTGTTTATTTAATTTAATAACACAGATCTAGGCCATTGAATTTTTTAGCCAGATTTATTAAGATATAATTCACATATGAGTATAACTCATCCATTTAGAGTGTAAAATTCAGTCGTTTTTAGTATATTCACAGATATGTGCAATGATCACGACGGTTAATTTTAAAACATTTTTGTCACCTCAAGAAGAAATCCCATACCTGTCACCCTACTATCCCCACAAGCCTCCTAGCCCTAAGCAATCACTTACTGCATTTTTGTTAAATCTCTAAAACCTTCATGAATCAGCACTTTGCTACAAATCTACAACTCTCTCTGCCACTATTTCTTTAATTAGAAACTTCTTTTGGAGCAGTGTTAGGTTTACAGAAATATTAAGCAGATATAGAGATTCCATTTATTCTATTCTCCTGCCAACGCCCCATTCCCTTTTCCCCAATTATTAGCATCTTGCATTAGTGGTACATTTTTACAATTGATGAACCAATACTGATATATTGTTGTTAATTAAGTTTTACATTAGAGTTCACTATTTGTGTTGTACGCTCTGTAGGTTTGGATAAATGTATAATGACATGTATTGACCATTACAATCTCATACATAATAGTTTCACTGCCCTAAAAATTCTTGTAATCTACCTGTTCATCATTCCTCTCTTGTCCCTAATTCCTGGCAACCCCTAATCTTTTTAGTGTCTCCATAGTTTTGCCTCTTCCAGAGTGTTGTAGAGTTGGAAGATTTTCTTCCATGTTATCTTCCAGAAGTTTTATAGCTTTGTGTTTTATATTTAGGTCTGTGCTCTATTTTCACTTAATGTTCGTGAAAGGTGTAAGGTTTGTTTCTAAATTCACTTTTTTTTTTCTTTTTTTTTTGCATGTGGATGTCTAGTTATTCCAACATTGTTTGTTGAAAAGACTATCTTTGTTCATCATATTGCCTCTGTTCCTTTGTCAAAATCAGTTGACTGTATATGTCTTGGCCTATTTCTGGGCTTTCTATTCAGTTCCATTGATCTATTTGTCTATTCTTTTGCCCATACCACACTGTCTTGATTACTGTTAACTTTATAGTAAGTCTTGATTTTGGGTAATGTTAATCCTCCAACTTTGTTCTCTCCCTTCAATACTGTGTCAGCCATTCTGGGTTTTGACAAACTTTAGAATCAGTTTGTCAGTATCCACAAGATCACTTGGGATTTTGATTGGGATTAATTAAATCTGCAGATCAAGTTGGGAAGAACTGACATCTTAACAATTTTGATCATCCTATACATGACCATGTAGTATCTCTCCATTTATTTAAATTATTTGATTTCTTTCATCACAGGTTTGTAGTTTTTCCTCATATAGCTATTACTCATATTGTCTTCGACTTATACCTAAGTATTTCATTTTTGGGTGTTAATGTAAATGATATTGTGTTTTTAATTTCAAAACCCAGTTGTACACTGCTGGTGTACAGGGAAGCAATTAATTTGTATATGTGAAAAATGTATCCTGCAACCTTGCTATAATTGCTTATTAGTTCTCAAAGTTTTTTGTTGATTCTGTGAGATTTCCTACATAGATGATCATGTCATCTACAAAAACAGTTTTATTTCTTCCTTTCCAATTTATATACTTTTAATTTCCTTTTTTTGTCTAATTATATTAGCTGTGAATTCTAGGACAATGTTGAAAAAATGTGTTAAGAGGCGATATCCTTGCCTGGTTCTTTTTTATTTATTTATTTATTTATTTTTGGCTGCGTTGGGTCTTCGTTTCTGTGCGAGGGCTTTCTCCAGTTGCGGCCAGCGGGGGCCACTCTTCATCGCGGTGCGTGGGCCCCTCGCTATCGTTGCCTCTCTTGTTGCGGAGCACAGGCTCCAGGTGCGCAGGCTCAGTAGTTGTGGCTCACGGGCCTGGCTGCTCCGCGGCATGTGGGATCTTCCCAGACCAGGGCTCGAGCCCGTGTCCCCTGCATCGGCAGGCAGAGTCTCAACCACTGCGCCACCAGGGAAGCCCCCTTGCCTTGTCCTTTTTTGTTTTTTTTTTTTTAATTTTATTTATTGATTTATTGATTTATTGATTTATTGATTTATTTATGGCTGTGCTGGGTCCTCGCTTCTGTGCGAGGGCCCCCCCCCCCCAGCCGCGGCAAGCGGGGGCCTCCCACCACCGCGGCCTCTCCCGCCGCGGAGCACAGGCTCCAGTCGCGCAGGCCCAGCAATTGTGGCTCACGGGCCCAGCCGCTCCGCGGCACGCGGGATCCTCCCAGACCAGGGCTCGAACCCGTATCCCCTGCATTAGCAGGCAGATTCTCAACCACTGGCGCCACCAGGGAAGCCCCCTTGCCTTGTTCTTAATCTTACTGAGAAAGCATCTAGTTTCTCACTAATAAATATTATATTAGCTGTAGGTGTTTTGTAAATTCTCATTATTAAGTTGCAATAGTTCCCTTCTGTGTCTAGTTTACTGAACGTTTTTGTCATGAATGAATGCTGGATTTGTCAAATGCTTTTTCTGTATCTATTAATAGGACCATATAGTTTTTCTTCTTTAACCTGTTTATATGATGAATTACACTAGTTGGTTTTCTTATGTTGAACCAGCCTTGTATACCTGGAATAAATCCCACTTGCCCATGGTGTATAATTCTGTTCATACATAGTTGGATTTGATTGACTAATATTTTGTTCAGGAGTTTTGCAACTATATTCATTTGTCTGAATTTTTCCTTTTTTTGGTAATGCTTTGTATGCTTTTGGTGTTAGGATAATGCTGGTTTCATAGAATGAGTTAGAAAGTATTCATTCTAGTTCTATTTTTAGAGAATAAGCATACATTTTCCCTAAAATATTTGTTAAAATTCACCAGTGAACCAATCTGGCCCTAGTGCTTTCTTTTTGGCAGGTTATTAATTATAGTTTCAAATCCTTTAATAGATACAGGCCTATTGAGATTGTCTGTTTCTCCGTGTGTAATTTTGGTGCTGGAACAACTGGACAGCTACATGCAAAAAAAAAAAAAAAATGAATCTAGACAAAGACCTTAGACTTTTCATATACATTAAAGGGATCATAGAACTCAATATAAAATGCAACAGGACTTCATAAAATAAAATAATCATAAAATAAAATGTAATGCCCCCGGTAAGCCTTTTGAGATTCTTAAATCATGTGTTTCTCCCTAATTATGCCTTAATTTCACCTGGTTTATACCTCTGCAATATTTATAAAAGAAATCTTGCATGTTATATGTACATGCCTATCAACTCCATTGGACTGTGACCTCGTTGAGGGCTGGTAGGATGTGTCATTCATCTTTGGTGCCAGTTCAACATTTGTTCTTGTACAAAATAGTAAGTAGAACATATCCTTTGAATTGAACAATGCAGAGTTTTTGTTAATTGAAAATTCAGTTTCACAGGCCTACAATTACTAAACGGTATAGGGACACAAAACTCTTTATAACTAAAACATTCACGAGTCCATTTATGAAATCAGTGTCCTCTCAGCTCTCCTTTGCTCATCGTAGTGGAATTGATCCCCACCCACCAGGTCAGGTGTTTGATTAGTTCTTTTTGATAGGGGAATGGTGCCAATAACCACTAATCAAAACAATTGCAATGAAGTTGATTGCAAGGGAAATAGTCCCATCAAAGGAGTATGATTCGACTTGGTAAAAGAGGGGCAAAGGGAAGGGAGAAGGAAAAGCAGAAGTGTACAAGCAATCTCCCCAAGTAAGGGGGAAGACCAAAAAGAAGGAAGAGTGGGGCAGTGGTGGAGGTTCTCCCCAGGGCTCTCTCCAGGCAGACAGCGGGAACAAGCAGGGCAGGGAGGTGGTGGTGAGTAAGGACACCTCAGTGTTGTAGGTGTAAGGACACCTACAGTATGGAGCTGCAGGCTTAAACTTTCCAGAATAAATCTCAGCTTTGGATAGGAGCCTGTTATCAGACCCACCCTCAAATCACTAGGCACTAACTATCCTGTGGAAAAGGGCAGAGTCCAAAATTTTGATTAAAAATAATATATGAGCTTAAAAGAAATATAAGCCTATATATTTTTAACAGAGAAACTTAACATATCTACTAGATATTGGGAAATCTGAGCTCTTATGAACCCAAATAAAAGCAGGGAAAAGATAGCAGAGATACTGTTTGAAAGTGACCGGTTTTTTGGTGTGTATGTCCATGCAGGTAACCCTTACTTTGTGTGCCCATTGTTTGTTGACTGGTGCACATTGTGCTACTCACAATTGCTCCTTGTCAAAGTATCATTTTCATAAATTAAACTCATGACTCTCATGCAAATGTAAAATGAGTATATGGCACAGATTTAATGAACCCATTAATAAGAGAACTGGCATGATGGTAGTGCTGATTCAAAAGAACTAAATGGGGTAGAAGCTTTTCGAGTAGCTGGAAGAATTCTTAAATAGGATTACTGATTTTAGAGAAAAAATAGCTAATGTTCTGTAGGGAAAATCAGCTAACATTCTGAATTTTGGAAATTGTATTTTCCATCAGAAAGGAATCATTTGCATCCCTACTGAACAGACATTATTTGTATTGCTATCTGACAGAAATCAAGGTACAAATTAACATCAACCCCTTCAGAATTACAGCATACCTTTATCAATAGTAAATAACAAGTTACACAAAGATGCAAAGGTACATGCCTAGAGATTCAGATAATCCGCAGGCAGGCCTGATAATCAAACCCTAGCATAACTAAGAAAGAACAGGCAAAAGTCCCTTTAGTTTTTTTCAGGCTTTTGGATAATTTTCCTTAACACCATTTTACAAAGGTTTTTCTCTTCCATATCTTACTGATGTCAAGGAGACTAGAATTACTGGGAAGGGTATTCTCAGATATAGTATCAAGTTATCCCATTGTAAAAAATACCAAAAACCAAAAAACTAATCTTGAAGCTATCCACATGATTAAAGAACATCTATACCATGTGGGGGACAATTTTGAGTGAGAGCAGAAACTGCTCTTAGAAAGCATAGTATTAGTGAGTTCTTACAGGCTCCCAGGTAGCTACATCATCAGAGAGAAGGAAGCACCAGAAGAGGTATTTTACCCATGTTTGGTCAATACGAGGGAGTGCAGAATTGCTTTTGACACAGTCTAGAGGCTGACATTGATACCATGCCAGAGACCCGTAAGCATGTTGTGCTTTCTCAAAGGTCTTCTCTGTGAGCTGAGCTGCCTTCGAACTTAGAACATGAATTGTATGGTTTTACCTTGAACAAGATTCTGGAAATAGTTTATAAAATAATATCTGCATATAGGCCTCACCTTGGAGAGAGCTCATGACATTCCTGGGCACTGCAGCGCTACCAGATACCATGAGAAATAGAGGCAGGACAAGAATACCAAGGGAGGGTTGCTCAGCATAGATGACTGATGTGACCATTGTGATGATCTGACCAACTCCAAAGTTCATTCCCATGTCACCACTAAAACATTTTTTCCCCTTCATTGCTGATGTCTGAGAGGAAATTTCTTTCCTCTACCCTCTTAGGTTTATTCTTAGGGGCCTGCAAAGTAAACTGAGAAACGACAGAATAATGGAAGAAAAAACATAAATTATTTTAATTAATATTTTCTGTGCGAAAGAGTCCAACAGGAAGGAAGTGAAACTCAAAGAAGTAGTTAGACTTGGGGGCTTATATTCCATTTTTAAGAAAGGAAAGGGGGTTTGGAGGAAAGTGAGTAGGAAATATATGGGGAACCTGATGGGAGATAAGCGCTATTTTCATAAGGTTTGTTTCTGTAGACTCACCTCAGTGCCCATTCTCCACCTTTGGGGACAAGAGTCACTCTCTTCTTCCTGGTTCGTGAGAGGGGGCCCCCGTCTCAGGGAAAATTCATGCCCTGCTTTTAGGGAGAAAAGGGGAGGGAAGATTTCTTCCTGCATCTGCTGATTTTCAGTTGCTTTCAGCTCAAAACCATATTTATGCCAAAGTGGCATATTTTGAGGTGGCATTTTTTTTTTTTTAATTTATTTATTTGTGGCTGTGTTGGGTCTTCGTTTCTGTGCGAGGGCTTTCTCTAGCTGCGGTGAGCGGGGGCCACTCTTCATCGCGGTGCGCGGGCCTCTTATCATCGTGGCCTCTCTTGTTGCGGAGCACAGGCTCCAGACGCGCAGGCTCAGTAATTGTGGCTCACGGGCCTAGTTGCTCCGCGGCATGTGGGATCTTCCCAGACCAGGGCTCGAACCCGTGTCCCCTGCATTAGCAGGCAGAGTGTCAACCACTGTGCCACCAGGGAAGCCCCCGAGTTCTTCAGCTTTTTTATAAGATAGCCTCAATTTAAAATAATTACACTCATTAGTTTCACTCAGTAAGAGAATGCAATTCTATGCAATCGGTTTGTCAGACATATATCACAAAATAAAACAACCGAATACAATAATTGAGCATCCCTTCTCCAAACCGTCTTCCTCTCTGTTGCTCTCATGTTCCCTCTTTCTAACACCTAATTTCTATCCGTGGCAAGCCCTCCACCTCGGGTGACGCTTACTGTGTGAGTCCCCATAAACCAGACGTCCATCTGTTCTTTCTTTCTTTCGATTACTTCCGATGATAAAGCCACTCCTGTGTTACTGAGGTGGTGGCAACAATGGATATTTGTAGTGCGTTCCATCTTTTGTATGCCCTTCATTGAAGGCTGCTGAGTTGGTAGCTTCACGAAGGAGGATGCACTCTTCGGCATTTGTACGTGTGTGTTTGGGGAAGAGGGTTTTGTCATCGTTTTCATTCAAAAATAAATGCCGACAGCTTCACTCCAAATGAATAGTGTATACTTTTCCATGTCATCAATATTGACATTTGGAAATCTTATTCATTAGTCCGTGATCTGGAAGGAAACTATTTTAATGGCTCTTGGCCCTTGCATCTGTGATTCTCTTGTCACTGAAATCTGTAAAAAATTGATATTAACTCTGAAATTTTATACTTTTAAACATTATTGACTTCCTGGGAAGAAGTCATATGTTAGAACCTTACAGCATACACTTCAGCTATAGAAAAACTATTAAGTGCTGTTTATTTAATTTAATAACACAGATCTAGGCCATTGAATTTTTTAGCCAGATTTATTAAGATATAATTCACATATGAGTATAACTCATCCATTTAGAGTGTAAAATTCAGTCGTTTTTAGTATATTCACAGATATGTGCAATGATCACGACGGTTAATTTTAAAACATTTTTGTCACCTCAAGAAGAAATCCCATACCTGTCACCCTACTATCCCCACAAGCCTCCTAGCCCTAAGCAATCACTTACTGCATTTTTGTTAAATCTCTAAAACCTTCATGAATCAGCACTTTGCTACAAATCTACAACTCTCTCTGCCACTATTTCTTTAATTAGAAACTTCTTTTGGAGCAGTGTTAGGTTTACAGAAATATTAAGCAGATATAGAGATTCCATTTATTCTATTCTCCTGCCAACGCCCCATTCCCTTTTCCCCAATTATTAGCATCTTGCATTAGTGGTACATTTTTACAATTGATGAACCAATACTGATATATTGTTGTTAATTAAGTTTTACATTAGAGTTCACTATTTGTGTTGTACGCTCTGTAGGTTTGGATAAATGTATAATGACATGTATTGACCATTACAATCTCATACATAATAGTTTCACTGCCCTAAAAATTCTTGTAATCTACCTGTTCATCATTCCTCTCTTGTCCCTAATTCCTGGCAACCCCTAATCTTTTTAGTGTCTCCATAGTTTTGCCTCTTCCAGAGTGTTGTAGAGTTGGAAGATTTTCTTCCATGTTATCTTCCAGAAGTTTTATAGCTTTGTGTTTTATATTTAGGTCTGTGCTCTATTTTCACTTAATGTTCGTGAAAGGTGTAAGGTTTGTTTCTAAATTCACTTTTTTTTTTCTTTTTTTTTTGCATGTGGATGTCTAGTTATTCCAACATTGTTTGTTGAAAAGACTATCTTTGTTCATCATATTGCCTCTGTTCCTTTGTCAAAATCAGTTGACTGTATATGTCTTGGCCTATTTCTGGGCTTTCTATTCAGTTCCATTGATCTATTTGTCTATTCTTTTGCCCATACCACACTGTCTTGATTACTGTTAACTTTATAGTAAGTCTTGATTTTGGGTAATGTTAATCCTCCAACTTTGTTCTCTCCCTTCAATACTGTGTCAGCCATTCTGGGTTTTGACAAACTTTAGAATCAGTTTGTCAGTATCCACAAGATCACTTGGGATTTTGATTGGGATTAATTAAATCTGCAGATCAAGTTGGGAAGAACTGACATCTTAACAATTTTGATCATCCTATACATGAACATGTAGTATCTCTCCATTTATTTAAATTATTTGATTTCTTTCATCACAGGTTTGTAGTTTTTCCTCATATAGCTATTACTCATATTGTCTTCGACTTATACCTAAGTATTTCATTTTTGGGTGTTAATGTAAATGATATTGTGTTTTTAATTTCAAAACCCAGTTGTACACTGCTGGTGTACAGGGAAGCAATTAATTTGTATATGTGAAAAATGTATCCTGCAACCTTGCTATAATTGCTTATTAGTTCTCAAAGTTTTTTGTTGATTCTGTGAGATTTCCTACATAGATGATCATGTCATCTACAAAAACAGTTTTATTTCTTCCTTTCCAATTTATATACTTTTAATTTCCTTTTTTTGTCTAATTATATTAGCTGTGAGTTCTAGGACAATGTTGAAAAAATGTGTTAAGAGGCGATATCCTTGCCTTGTTCTTTTTTATTTATTTATTTATTTATTTTTGGCTGCGTTGGGTCTTCGTTTCTGTGCGAGGGCTTTCTCCAGTTGCGGCCAGCGGGGGCCACTCTTCATCGCGGTGCGTGGGCCCCTCGCTATCGTTGCCTCTCTTGTTGCGGAGCACAGGCTCCAGGTGCGCAGGCTCAGTAGTTGTGGCTCACGGGCCTGGCTGCTCCGCGGCATGTGGGATCTTCCCAGACCAGGGCTCGAGCCCGTGTCCCCTGCATCGGCAGGCAGAGTCTCAACCACTGCGCCACCAGGGAAGCCCCCTTGCCTTGTCCTTTTTTGTTTTTTTTTTTTAATTTTATTTATTGATTTATTGATTTATTGATTTATTGATTTATTTATGGCTGTGCTGGGTCCTCGCTTCTGTGCGAGGGCCCCCCCCCCAGCCGCGGCAAGCGGGGGCCACCCTTCATCGCGGCGCGCGGGCCTCCCACCACCGCGGCCTCTCCCGCCGTGGAGCACAGGCTCCAGTCGCGCAGGCCCAGCAATTGTGGCTCACGGGCCCAGCCGCTCCGCGGCACGCGGGATCCTCCCAGACCAGGGCTCGAACCCGTATCCCCTGCATTAGCAGGCAGATTCTCAACCACTGGCGCCACCAGGGAAGCCCCCTTGCCTTGTTCTTAATCTTAGTGAGAAAGCATCTAGTTTCTCACTAATAAATATTATATTAGCTGTAGGTGTTTTGTAAATTCTCATTATTAAGTTGCAATAGTTCCCTTCTGTGTCTAGTTTACTGAACGTTTTTGTCATGAATGAATGCTGGATTTGTCAAATGCTTTTTCTGTATCTATTAATAGGACCATATAGTTTTTCTTCTTTAACCTGTTTATATGATGAATTACACTAGTTGGTTTTCTTATGTTGAACCAGCCTTGTATACCTGGAATAAATCCCACTTGCCCATGGTGTATAATTCTGTTCATACATAGTTGGATTTGATTGACTAATATTTTGTTCAGGAGTTTTGCAACTATATTCATTTGTCTGAATTTTTCCTTTTTTTGGTAATGCTTTGTATGCTTTTGGTGTTAGGATAATGCTGGTTTCATAGAATGAGTTAGAAAGTATTCATTCTAGTTCTATTTTTAGAGAATAAGCATACATTTTCCCTAAAATATTTGTTAAAATTCACCAGTGAACCAATCTGGCCCTAGTGCTTTCTTTTTGGCAGGTTATTAATTATAGTTTCAAATCCTTTAATAGATACAGGCCTATTGAGATTGTCTGTTTCTCCGTGTGTAATTTTGGTGCTGGAACAACTGGACAGCTACATGCAAAAAAAAAAAAAATGAATCTAGACAAAGACCTTAGACTTTTCATATACATTAAATGGATCATAGAACTCAATATAAAATGCAACAGGACTTCATTAAAATAAAATAATAATAAAGTAAAATGTAATGCCCCCGGTAAGCCTTTTGAGATTCTTAAATCATGTGTTTCTCCCTAATTATGCCTTAATTTCACCTGGTTTATACCTCTGCAATATTTATAAAAGAAATCTTGCATGTTATATGTACATGCCTATCAACTCCATTGGACTGTGACCTCGTTGAGGGCTGGTAGGATGTGTCATTCATCTTTGGTGCCAGTTCAACATTTGTTCTGGTACAAAATAGTAAGTAGAACATATCCTTTGAATTGAACAATGCAGAGTTTTTGTTAATTGAAAATTCAGTTTCACAGGCCTACAATTACTAAACGGTATAGGGACACAAAACTCTTTATAACTAAAACATTCACGAGTCCATTTATGAAATCAGTGTCCTCTCAGCTCTCCTTTGCTCATCGTAGTGGAATTGATCCCCACCCACCAGGTCAGGTGTTTGATTAGTTCTTTTTGATAGGGGAATGGTGCCAATAACCACTAATCAAAACAATTGCAATGAAGTTGATTGCAAGGGAAATAGTCCCATCAAAGGAGTATGATTCGACTTGGTAAAAGAGGGGCAAAGGGAAGGGAGAAGGAAAAGCAGAAGTGTACAAGCAATCTCCCCAAGTAAGGGGGAAGACCAAAAAGAAGGAAGAGTGGGGCAGTGGTGGAGGTTCTCCCCAGGGCTCTCTCCAGGCAGACAGCGGGAACAAGCAGGGCAGGGAGGTGGTGGTGAGTAAGGACACCTCAGTGTTGTAGGTGTAAGGACACCTACAGTATGGAGCTGCAGGCTTAAACTTTCCAGAATAAATCTCAGCTTTGGATAGGAGCCTGTTATCAGACCCACCCTCAAATCACTAGGCACTAACTATCCTATGGAAAAGGGCAGAGTCCCAAATTTTGATTAAAAACAATATATGAGCTTAAAACAAATATAAGCCTACATATTTTTAACAGAGAAACTTAACATATCTACTAGATATTGGGAAATCTGAGCTCTTATGAACCCAAATAAAAGCAGGGAAAAGATAGCAGAGATACTGTTTGAAAGTGACCAGTTTTTTTGGTGTGTATGTCCATGCAGGTAGCCCTTACTTTGTGTGCCCATGGTTTGTTGACTGGTGCACATTGTGCTACTCACAATTGCTCCTTGTCAAAGTATCATTTTCATAAATTAAACTCATGACTCTCATGCAAATGTAAAATGAGTATATGGCACAGATTTAATGAACCCATTAATAAGAGAACTGGCATGATGGTAGTGCTGATTCAAAAGAACTAAATGGGGTAGAAGCTTTTCGAGTAGCTGGAAGAATTCTTAAATAGGATTACTGATTTTAGAGAAAAAATAGCTAATGTTCTGTAGGAAAAATCAGCTAACATTCTGAATTTTGGAAATTGTATTTTCCATCAGAAAGGAATCATTTGCATCCCTGCTGAACGGACATTATTTGTATTGTGATCTGACAGAAATCAAGGTAGCAGTTAACATCAACCCCTTCAGAATTACAGCATACCTTTATCAATAGTAAATAACAAGTTAAACAAAGATGCAAAGGTACATGCCTAGAGATTCAGATAATCCGCAGGCAGGCCTGATAATCAAACCCTAGCATAACTAAGAAAGAACAGGCAAAAGTCCCTTTAGTTTTTTTCAGGCTTTTGGATAATTTTCCTTAACACCATTTTACAAAGGTTTTTCTCTTCCATATCTTACTGATGTCAAGGAGACTAGAATTACTGGGAAGGGTATTCTCAGATATAGTATCAAGTTATCCCATTGTAAAAAATACCAAAAACCAAAAAACTAATCTTGAAGCTATCCACATGATTAAAGAACATCTATACCATGTGGGGGACAATTTTGAGTGAGAGCAGAAACTGCTCTTAGAAAGCATAGTATTAGTGAGTTCTTACAGGCTCCCAGGTAGCTACATCATCAGAGAGAAGGAAGCACCAGAAGAGGTATTTTACCCATGTTTGGTCAATACGAGGGAGTGCAGAATTGCTTTTGACACAGTCTAGAGGCTGACATTGATACCATGCCAGAGACCCGTAAGCATGTTGTGCTTTCTCAAAGGTCTTCTCTGTGAGCTGAGCTGCCTTCGAACTTAGAACATGAATTGTATGGTTTTACCTTGAACAAGATTCTGGAAATAGTTTATAAAATAATATCTGCATATAGGCCTCACCTTGGAGAGAGCTCATGACATTCCTGGGCACTGCAGTGCTACCAGATACCATGAGAAATAGAGGCAGGACAAGAATACCAAGGGAGGGTTGCTCAGCATAGATGACTGATGTGACCATTGTGATGATCTGACCAACTCCAAAGTTCATTCCCATGTCACCACTAAAACATTTTTTCCCCTTCATTGCTGATGTCTGAGAGGAAATTTCTTTCCTCTACCCTCTTAGGTTTATTCTTAGGGGCCTGCAAAGTAAACTGAGAAACGACAGAATAATGGAAGAAAAAACATAAATTATTTTAATTAATATTTTCTGTGCGAAAGAGTCCAACAGGAAGGAAGTGAAACTCAAAGAAGTAGTTAGACTTGGGGGCTTATATTCCATTTTTTAAGAAAGGAAAGGGGGTTTGGAGGAAAGTGAGTAGGAAATATATGGGGAACCTGATGGGAGATAAGCGCTATTTTCATAAGGTTTGTTTCTGTAGACTCACCTCAGTGCCCATTCTCCACCTTTGGGGACAAGAGTCACTCTCTTCTTCCTGGTTCGTGAGAGGGGGCCCCGGTCTCAGGGAAAATTCATGCCCTGCTTTTAGGGAGAAAAGGGGAGGGAAGATTTCTTCCTGCATCTGCTGATTTTCAGTTGCTTTCAGCTCAAAACCATATTTATGCCAAAGTGGCATATTTTGAGGTGGCATTTTTTTTTTTTAAATTTATTTATTTGTGGCTGTGTTGGGTCTTCGTTTCTGTGCGAGGGCTTTCTCTAGCTGCGGTGAGCGGGGGCCACTCTTCATCGCGGTGCGCGGGCCTCTTATCATCGTGGCCTCTCTTGTTGCGGAGCACAGGCTCCAGACGCGCAGGCTCAGTAATTGTGGCTCACGGGCCTAGTTGCTCCGCGGCATGTGGGATCTTCCCAGACCAGGGCTCGAACCCGTGTCCCCTGCATTAGCAGGCAGAGTGTCAACCACTGTGCCACCAGGGAAGCCCCCGAGTTCTTCAGCTTTTTTATAAGATAGCCTCAATTTAAAATAATTACACTCATTAGTTTCACTCAGTAAGAGAATGCAATTCTATGCAATCGGTTTGTCAGACATATATCACAAAATAAAACAACCGAATACAATAATTGAGCATCCCTTCTCCAAACCGTCTTCCTCTCTGTTGCTCTCATGTTCCCTCTTTCTAACACCTAATTTCTATCCGTGGCAAGCCCTCCACCTCGGGTGACGCTTACTGTGTGAGTCCCCATAAACCAGACGTCCATCTGTTCTTTCTTTCTTTCGATTACTTCCGATGATAAAGCCACTCCTCTGTTACTGAGGTGGTGGCAACAATGGATATTTGTAGTGCGTTCCATCTTTTGTATGCCCTTCATTGAAGGCTGCTGAGTTGGTAGCTTCACGAAGGAGGATGCACTCTTCGGCATTTGTATGTGTGTGTTTGGGGAAGAGGGTTTTGTCATCGTTTTCATTCAAAAATAAATGCCGACAGCTTCACTCCAAATGAATAGTGTATACTTTTCCATGTCATCAATATTGACATTTGGAAATCTTATTCATTAGTCCGTGATCTGGAAGGAAACTATTTTAATGGCTCTTGGCCCTTGCATCTGTGATTCTCTTGTCACTGAAATCTGTAAAAAATTGATATTAACTCTGAAATTTTATACTTTTAAACATTATTGACTTCCTGGGAAGAAGTCATATGTTAGAACCTTACAGCATACACTTCAGCTATAGAAAAACTATTAAGTGCTGTTTATTTAATTTAATAACACAGATCTAGGCCATTTAATTTTTTAGCCAGATTTATTAAGATATAATTCACATATGAGTATAACTCATCCATTTAGAGTGTAAAATTCAGTCGTTTTTAGTATATTCACAGATATGTGCAATGATCACGACGGTTAATTTTAAAACATTTTTGTCACCTCAAGAAGAAATCCCATACCTGTCACCCTACTATCCCCACAAGCCTCCTAGCCCTAAGCAATCACTTACTGCATTTTTGTTAAATCTCTAAAACCTTCATGAATCAGCACTTTGCTACAAATCTACAACTCTCTCTGCCACTATTTCTTTAATTAGAAACTTCTTTTGGAGCAGTGTTAGGTTTACAGAAATATTAAGCAGATATAGAGATTCCATTTATTCTATTCTCCTGCCAACGCCCCATTCCCTTTTCCCCAATTATTAGCATCTTGCATTAGTGGTACATTTTTACAATTGATGAACCAATACTGATATATTGTTGTTAATTAAGTTTTACATTAGAGTTCACTATTTGTGTTGTACGTTCTATAGGTTTGGATAAATGTATAATGACATGTATTGACCATTACAATCTCATACATAATAGTTTCACTGCCCTAAAAATTCTTGTAATCTACCTGTTCATCATTCCTCTCTTGTCCCTAATTCCTGGCAACCCCTAATCTTTTTAGTGTCTCCATAGTTTTGCCTCTTCCAGAGTGTTGTAGAGTTGGAAGATTTTCTTCCATGTTATCTTCCAGAAGTTTTATAGCTTTGTGTTTTATATTTAGGTCTGTGCTCTATTTTCACTTAATGTTCGTGAAAGGTGTAAGGTTTGTTTCTAAATTCACTTTTTTTTTTCTTTTTTTTTTGCATGTGGATGTCTAGTTATTCCAACATTGTTTGTTGAAAAGACTATCTTTGTTCATCATATTGCCTCTGTTCCTTTGTCAAAATCAGTTGACTGTATATGTCTTGGTCTATTTCTGGGCTTTCTATTCAGTTCCATTGATCTATTTGTCTATTCTTTTGCCCATACCACACTGTCTTGATTACTGTTAACTTTATAGTAAGTCTTGATTTTGGGTAATGTTAATCCTCCAACTTTGTTCTCTCCCTTCAACACTGTGTCAGCCATTCTGGGTTTTGACAAACTTTAGAATCAGTTTGTCAGTATCCACAAGATCACTTGGGATTTTGATTGGGATTAATTAAATCTGCAGATCAAGTTGGGAAGAACTGACATCTTAACAATTTTGATCATCCTATACATGAACATGTAGTATCTCTCCATTTATTTAAATTATTTGATTTCTTTCATCACAGGTTTGTAGTTTTTCCTCATATAGCTATTACTCATATTGTCTTCGACTTACACCTAAGTATTTCATTTTTGGGTGTTAATGTAAATGATATTGTGTTTTTAATTTCAAAACCCAGTTGTACACTGCTGGTGTACAGGGAAGCAATTAATTTGTATATGTGAAAAATGTATCCTGCAACCTTGCTATAATTGCTTATTAGTTCTCAAAGTTTTTTGTTGATTCTGTGAGATTTCCTACATAGATGATCATGTCATCTACAAAAACAGTTTTATTTCTTCCTTTCCAATTTATATACTTTTAATTTCCTTTTTTTGTCTAATTATATTAGCTGTGAGTTCTAGGACAATGTTGAAAAAATGTGTTAAGAGGCGATATCCTTGCCTTGTTCTTTTTTATTTATTTATTTATTTATTTTTGGCTGCGTTGGGTCTTCGTTTCTGTGCGAGGGCTTTCTCCAGTTGCGGCCAGCGGGGGCCACTCTTCATCGCGGTGCGTGGGCCCCTCGCTATCGTTGCCTCTCTTGTTGCGGAGCACAGGCTCCAGGTGCGCAGGCTCAGTAGTTGTGGCTCACGGGCCTGGCTGCTCCGCGGCATGTGGGATCTTCCCAGACCAGGGCTCGAGCCCGTGTCCCCTGCATCGGCAGGCAGAGTCTCAACCACTGCGCCACCAGGGAAGCCCCCTTGCCTTGTCCTTTTTTTTTAATTTTATTTATTGATTTATTGATTTATTTATGGCTGTGCTGGGTCCTCGCTTCTGTGCGAGGGCCCCCCCCCCCCAGCCGCGGCAAGCGGGGGCCACCCTTCATCGCGGCGCGCGGGCCTCCCACCACCGCGGCCTCTCCCGCCGCGGAGCACAGGCTCCAGTCGCGCAGGCCCAGCAATTGTGGCTCACGGGCCCAGCCGCTCCGCGGCACGCGGGATCCTCCCAGACCAGGGCTCGAACCCGTATCCCCTGCATTAGCAGGCAGATTCTCAACCACTGGCGCCACCAGGGAAGCCCCCTTGCCTTGTTCTTAATCTTACTGAGAAAGCATCTAGTTTCTCACTAATAAATATTATATTAGCTGTAGGTGTTTTGTAAATTCTCATTATTAAGTTGCAATAGTTCCCTTCTGTTTCTAGTTTACTGAACGTTTTTGTCATGAATGAATGCTGGATTTGTCAAATGCTTTTTCTGTATCTATTAATAGGACCATATAGTTTTTCTTCTTTAACCTGTTTATATGATGAATTACACTAGTTGGTTTTCTTATGTTGAACCAGCCTTGTATACCTGGAATAAATCCCACTTGCCCATGGTGTATAATTCTGTTCATACATAGTTGGATTTGATTGACTAATATTTTGTTCAGGAGTTTTGCAACTATATTCATTTGTCTGAATTTTTCCTTTTTTTGGTAATGCTTTGTATGCTTTTGGTGTTAGGATAATGCTGGTTTCATAGAATGAGTTAGAAAGTATTCATTCTAGTTCTATTTTTAGAGAATAAGCATACATTTTCCCTAAAATATTTGTTAAAATTCACCAGTGAACCAATCTGGCCCTAGTGCTTTCTTTTTGGCAGGTTATTAATTATAGTTTCAAATCCTTTAATAGATACAGGCCTATTGAGATTGTCTGTTTCTCCGTGTGTAATTTTGGTGCTGGAACAACTGGACAGCTACATGCAAAAAAAAAAAAAAAAAGAATCTAGACAAAGACCTTACACTTTTCATATACATTAAATGGATCATAGAACTCAATATAAAATGCAACAGGACTTCATAAAATAAAATAATCATAAAATAAAATGTAATGCCCCCGGTAAGCCTTTTGAGATTCTTAAATCATGTGTTTCTCCCTAATTATGCCTTAATTTCACCTGGTTTATACCTCTGCAATATTTATAAAAGAAATCTTGCATGTTATATGTACATGCCTATCAACTCCATTGGACTGTGACCTCGTTGAGGGCTGGTAGGATGTGTCATTCATCTTCGGTGCCAGTTCAACATTTGTTCTGGTACAAAATAGTAAGTAGAACATATCCTTTGAATTGAACAATGCAGAGTTTTTGTTAATTGAAAATTCAGTTGCACAGGCCTACAATTACTAAACGGTATAGGGACACAAAACTCTTTATAACTAAAACATTCACGAGTCCATTTATGAAATCAGTGTCCTCTCAGCTCTCCTTTGCTCATCGTAGTGGAATTGATCCCCACCCACCAGGTCAGGTGTTTGATTAGTTCTTTTTGATAGGGGAATGGTGCCAATAACCACTAATCAAAACAATTGCAATGAAGTTGATTGCAAGGGAAATAGTCCCATCAAAGGAGTATGATTAGACTTGGTAAAAGAGGGGCAAAGGGAAGGGAGAAGGAAAAGCAGAAGTGTACAAGCAATCTCCCCAAGTAAGGGGGAAGACCAAAAAGAAGGAAGAGTGGGGCAGTGGTGGAGGTTCTCCCCAGGGCTCTCTCCAGGCAGACAGCGGGAACAAGCAGGGCAGGGAGGTGGTGGTGAGTAAGGACACCTCAGTGTTGTAGGTGTAAGGACACCTACAGTATGGAGCTGCAGGCTTAAACTTTCCAGAATAAATCTCAGCTTTGGATAGGAGCCTGTTATCAGACCCACCCTCAAATCACTAGGCACTAACTATCCTATGGAAAAGGGCAGAGTCCCAAATTTTGATTAAAAACAATATATGAGCTTAAAACAAATATAAGCCTACATATTTTTAACAGAGAAACTTAACATATCTACTAGATATTGGGAAATCTGAGCTCTTATGAACCCAAATAAAAGCAGGGAAAAGATAGCAGAGATACTGTTTGAAAGTGACCAGTTTTTTTGGTGTGTATGTCCATGCAGGTAGCCCTTACTTTGTGTGCCCATGGTTTGTTGACTGGTGCACATTGTGCTACTCACAATTGCTCCTTGTCAAAGTATCATTTTCATAAATTAAACTCATGACTCTCATGCAAATGTAAAATGAGTATATGGCACAGATTTAATGAACCCATTAATAAGAGAACTGGCATGATGGTAGTGCTGATTCAAAAGAACTAAATGGGGTAGAAGCTTTTCGAGTAGCTGGAAGAATTCTTAAATAGGATTACTGATTTTAGAGAAAAAATAGCTAATGTTCTGTAGGAAAAATCAGCTAACATTCTGAATTTTGGAAATTGTATTTTCCATCAGAAAGGAATCATTTGCATCCCTGCTGAACGGACATTATTTGTATTGTGATCTGACAGAAATCAAGGTAGCAGTTAACATCAACCCCTTCAGAATTACAGCATACCTTTATCAATAGTAAATAACAAGTTAAACAAAGATGCAAAGGTACATGCCTAGAGATTCAGATAATCCGCAGGCAGGCCTGATAATCAAACCCTAGCATAACTAAGAAAGAACAGGCAAAAGTCCCTTTAGTTTTTTTCAGGCTTTTGGATAATTTTCCTTAACACCATTTTACAAAGGTTTTTCTCTTCCATATCTTACTGATGTCAAGGAGACTAGAATTACTGGGAAGGGTATTCTCAGATATAGTATCAAGTTATCCCATTGTAAAAAATACCAAAAACCAAAAAACTAATCTTGAAGCTATCCACATGATTAAAGAACATCTATACCATGTGGGGGACAATTTTGAGTGAGAGCAGAAACTGCTCTTAGAAAGCATAGTATTAGTGAGTTCTTACAGGCTCCCAGGTAGCTACATCATCAGAGAGAAGGAAGCACCAGAAGAGGTATTTTACCCATGTTTGGTCAATACGAGGGAGTGCAGAATTGCTTTTGACACAGTCTAGAGGCTGACATTGATACCATGCCAGAGACCCGTAAGCATGTTGTGCTTTCTCAAAGGTCTTCTCTGTGAGCTGAGCTGCCTTCGAACTTAGAACATGAATTGTATGGTTTTACCTTGAACAAGATTCTGGAAATAGTTTATAAAATAATATCTGCATATAGGCCTCACCTTGGAGAGAGCTCATGACATTCCTGGGCACTGCAGTGCTACCAGATACCATGAGAAATAGAGGCAGGACAAGAATACCAAGGGAGGGTTGCTCAGCATAGATGACTGATGTGACCATTGTGATGATCTGACCAACTCCAAAGTTCATTCCCATGTCACCACTAAAACATTTTTTCCCCTTCATTGCTGATGTCTGAGAGGAAATTTCTTTCCTCTACCCTCTTAGGTTTATTCTTAGGGGCCTGCAAAGTAAACTGAGAAACGACAGAATAATGGAAGAAAAAACATAAATTATTTTAATTAATATTTTCTGTGCGAAAGAGTCCAACAGGAAGGAAGTGAAACTCAAAGAAGTAGTTAGACTTGGGGGCTTATATTCCATTTTTAAGAAAGGAAAGGGGGTTTGGAGGAAAGTGAGTAGGAAATATATGGGGAACCTGATGGGAGATAAGCGCTATTTTCATAAGGTTTGTTTATGTAGACTCACCTCAGTGCCCATTCTCCACCTTTGGGGACAAGAGTCACTCTCTTCTTCCTGGTTCGTGAGAGGGGGCCCCGGTCTCAGGGAAAATTCATGCCCTGCTTTTAGGGAGAAAAGGGGAGGGAAGATTTCTTCCTGCATCTGCTGATTTTCAGTTGCTTTCAGCTCAAAACCATATTTATGCCAAAGTGGCATATTTTGAGGTGGCATTTTTTTTTTTTTAATTTATTTATTTGTGGCTGTGTTGGGTCTTCGTTTCTGTGCGAGGGCTTTCTCTAGCTGCGGTGAGCGGGGGCCACTCTTCATCGCGGTGCGCGGGCCTCTTATTATCGTGGCCTCTCTTGTTGCGGAGCACAGGCTCCAGACGCGCCGGCTCAGTAGGTGTGGCTCACGGGTCCAGTTGCTCCGCGGCATGTGGGATCTTCCCAGACCAGGGCTCGAACCCGTGTCCCCTGCATTAGCAGGCAGAGTGTCAACCACTGCGCCACCAGGGAAGCCCTCTGATACAATTTTAAGTGAAAATGGTGAGAAAGTGAAGCTGCCAGATGGCAAATATTTAATTTCTGCTCAGTTTTCTTCCATCAGAAATACCCTGTGCTGGGCAGAGACTGAGGTCTAAGTGGTCCTCATTCTTCACGCTCCTGGATTCACCCTCTTTGCCACATGGCTTTTCAGCTCCTTTTACTGAAGAGGCAGAATCTGTTCTCCCGACCCTTGATCCCGAGTTAGGTTATGAGATTTACTTCGGTCAATGGAATGCCAGCTGATGTGACACATGAAGATCAGAACAGACTTGTATTTTTCTGCTTCTTCTCTTAGTTCTGTGCCACCGCGGTGAGAGGTGCCTGGGTTTGTTTGCTGCGCAATGATACACAGTCCAGTCATCTCAGATGGGGCCATTCTCTATCAGCGGACAACAGCCTCCCCAAGGCAGGTGTGCAGGAGACCAGAACACCTGCTGAGCCAAGAGTGTGGTCTTGAGACCCCTGAGCTCAGTAAAGTGGTGTCTGCCACTGAGGTTTCTGGTTGATTCACAGCATGATTATGGCAGTAAATAACGGATATTGCTGCTTATGTTTTTTAACTCCCATTTTTCAGTTACATTTCTCTTTGGAATAGTGTGGTAAAGTAGATGTCAATGGATTCAATGTTTTTCTAGAGTTTCTGTATTCCTTTTTAAAAACAGCTTTGAGATATAATTCACCTACTGTACAATTCACCTACTTAAAGTGTCCAATTCAATTGTTTTTTTTGTATATTCTCAGAGTTGTGCATTCATCTCCACAATCTATTTTATCAATTTTATTGATAAAAAAAATTTTGGAAATTTTATCAATTTCCCAAATAAGAGATCTTTCTTTTTCTAGCCTACAAGTCTCCCATCTCCCACAGCCCCAAGCAAACACTCATCTACTTTCTGTCTCTATAGGTTTGTCCTTTCTGACATTTCATATCAATGGGCTCATATAATATATGGTTCCTTATGACTGACTAATTTCACTCAGAGTATTTTCAAGATTCCTCTACATTGGAGTACTTCATTCATCAGTACTTCAGCCTAAAAAAATATCACTGGAATTATGGAATAAACTTAATCCTTAAGGGTGTATTTTTTTAATTATCCAGCACTATTACAAGTTCTCAGTCTTGTTTTCAATTTAAAAAGACTTTTAATGATAATCATGAAAATGCTTATGGTTGAATTTAGATTCAATTCTGTGCAATAAAATCAAATTGGTTATAACACAATAAAGGCCGTATATGAGAAGCCCATAGCTGATGTCATACTCTGCGCTTTTCCTCTAAGATCAAGAATAAGAGAAAGATGCCCACTCTCGCCACTTTTATTCAACATAGTATTAGAAGTCCTAGTCAGAGTAATTAGGCCAAAAAAAAAAAAAAAAAAAGCAATCAGCAGCACCCAGCTGGAAAGGAAGAAGTAAAATTGTCAATATTTGCAGATGACATGATATTATATATAGAAAACTCTAAAGACTCCACCAAAAAAACAGTTAGAACTAATAAACAACTTTAGTAATGTTGCAGAATACAAAATCAATATACAAAAATTGGTTGCATTTCTATATGCTAGTAATAAAACAATACCACTTACAATTGCATCAAAAGAATAAAATACCTATGAATAAATTTAACCGTGGAGGTGAAAGACCTGTACATTGAAAACTATAAGACACTGATGAAAGTAACTGAAGAAGACACAAATAAATGGAAAGATATTCTGTGGCTCATAGATTAGAAGAATTAATATTGTTAAACTGTCCATACTACCAGAAGCAATCTACAGATTCAATTCAATCCCTATCAAAATTCCAATGGCATTTTACACAGAAACAGAGCAAAAAAATCCTAAAATGTGTAAGGAGCCACAAAACACCCTGAATAACCAAAGCAATCTTAAGAGAGAACAAAGCTGGAAGCATCATGCTTCCTGATTTTAAGTTATATTACAAAACTATGGTATGGTATTGGTATAAAATCAGGCACATGGATGAATGGAGCAGAATAGAGAGCTCAGAAATAAACGCACACATATATGGTCACTTAATTTATCACAAAGGAGCCAAGAATATACAATGGGGAAAGGACAGTCTGTTCAACAAATGGTGTTGGCAAAACTGGACAGCCACATGCAAAAGAATAAAACTAGACTACTACCTTACACCATACAAAAATTAACTCAAAATGGAATAAAGACTTGAATTTAAGACCTGAAATCATAAAACTCCTAGAAGAAAACATATACGGTAAGCTCCTGGACATTGGTCATGGCCATGATTTTTTGGATATGACACCAAAAGCAAAGGCAATAAAAGTAAAAATAAACAAGTGAGACTACATCAAACTAAAAAGCTTTTGTACAGTAAAGGAAACCATCAACAAAATGAAAAGGCAACCAATTGAATGGGAGAAATATTTGCAAATCATGTATCTGATAATGGGCTAATATCTAATATATATAAAGATCTCGCATAACTCAATAGCAAATAAACAATCTAATTAAAAATGGGCAAAGGATCTGAATAGACATTTTTCCAAAGAACACATACAGTTGACCAACAGGTATAGTAAAAGATGTTCAACGTCACTAATCATCAGGGAAATGCAAATCGAAACCACAATGAGATATCACTTCACACCTGTTTGTATGATTATCATCAAAAGATAAGAAATAACAAGTGTTGGCAAGGATGTGGAGAGAAGGAGACACTTGTGCACTCTTGGTGGGAATGTAAATTGGTACAGACAGTATCGAAAATAGCATGGAGTTTCCTCAAAAGATCAAAACTGGGACTACCATATGATCCAGCAATTTCACTTCTGTGTATTTGTACAAAGAAAATGAAAACACTAACTCCAAAAGATATATGCACACCCATGTTTATTACAGAATTATTTACAATAGTTAAGACATGGGAACAACTTCAGTGTTCATTGATGGGTGAATGGCTAAAAAAATGTGATACACACACTGGAATACTAGTGAGCCATTAAGAAAAAGGAAATTTTTCCATTTGTGACAACATGGAGGGACTTCGAGAGCATTATGCTAAGTGAAATAAGTTAGAGAAAGATAACCTATGGTCTCACTTATATGAGTAATCTTAAAAAGAAAAAAAAGGAGCTCATAAATACAGAGAAGAGATAGTTGGTTGCCAGACTGGGGGGATGGGGATGGGGGTGGGAAGTAGGTGACATGAGTGAAGGGGGTTCAAAAGGTACAAATTTCCAGTTATAAAATAAATAAGCCACAGGGATGTAATGTATAGCATGGTGAATATAGTTATTAATACTGTATTGCATATTTACAAGTTGCTGCAAGTAAATCTTAAAAGTTCTCATCACAAGAAGAAAGAAAACAATCTGTGACTGTGTATGATGATTGATGGTAACCAGACTTACTGTGATGTTCATTTTGCAATACACACAAATGTCCAATCATTGAATTGTACACCTGAAACTAATATAGTGTTCTATGTCAATTATACCTCAATAGAAAAATTCTTAGGTCAAGATCAGATGTTGATTTTAATTTTAAATTAGAAAAGGACTTTTAAGGATCCACTCAACTCTGCCTCCCTCTTCCTACCCCAAAGAAGTAAAGAAAAATTGTGACCTTTTATGCCTTTCATAAAATTAGAAATTTTGTTTAAAGGGTATAATATATCTCAATTTAAAAAGTTTAAAAAAAAAAAAGAATTTTTTTTCCTGGACACTCATGTAGTTGATTCTGTGAATTTATCCTTCTTTGTGATATGATAGAAGGAAGTTCTAGAATCTCCCTTTTCTCTATATGTATGCACCTCAGCTGCTGCCATCAGTGGACATGTGTGCAAGATGATATTGGAGACTGTGGTGCTTGAATTGGGTAGAATGCTGGACAGCTGACTCTGCACTTCATTTTAACGTTAAGCCTCTCTGATTCTACTTGTGCCAGAATGTCAGGAAAAGTGTGTTGTTTATGCGCAATCCTGTGAAATGTTTATTAAGCACTTTTGGAAATACCATGCAGTATTGCTTTTATACTTCAAGTTCTTAGTTGTGGTTTGTTCTATCTTAGATACCAGTGTTTGTTAGTCCCCAAAAGTCCTCCTGGGTTGAAATGGGCTGAATTGGAAAGAAATATTATAAGCAGATAAGGTAGGGGGTCTATGGAGAAAGAAAACCAGGCATGGCTTTCTGGACATAAGAGAACACCTATTCATTTAGTACAAGCCATTTTGTGATCTAAGCCTGGCCAGAGTGCTTGCCCTTGAACAGGTCTCAGTAATTAAGGATCTTAAGGGAAAACAAGAATGCTGACTGTTATCGGGCAAGAGAAGTAGCACTAGTAATAATGTATCAGTTGTAAAGACTTCCAGTTCTGTTTCCATGGTAAAGATGAGCCTGAAGCACTCAACCACCAGGTCAGATGGAACCTAAGGGATGATGGCGTTGACCTTTTCTGATCCTCCGGATTTCAATCAACTAAAGCCTGGGCTCTGCCTACCTCCCAAGCCCTTTCATGAATATACATGTACCCTTAGCTTAAAACTTCCCCAGTTTTGCTGTTTGGGGAGACACTGCTTTGGGAAAGATCCCTGGTGCTCTACTTACTTGCTGCAAGTAACAAATCCTTCCTTCTCTCACTCTTTGTCTTGGTTGTGTCTTTTGGCTCGACACCCACCAAGAGGCGAACCTAGTTTTTCGGGTAACAATATGAGGCTGACTATTCTCTAGCTGAGATTTATGTAATTAGATGCATAATCCTTTGGTTGTTAAAACCGGGGCTTCCAAGGGCTAGTTATAGGGAACATAGCTCATCAGAGATAACCTGCAAAGACACCGTGCAGTGTGTTTTTTATCACACATGTGACAATCCTTCTCCCTGCAGTCTGTCTCTCCATAATTGTTCTTCAGGATTTGTTGCCTGGGGGCTTATGGGAAACATGACTCCTAATAGAAATACTATTATATTTTATTCACAGTGTTCTTTCAGAGGATTTAATGATAAATCTGTTCCCATTACAGGAGTAAAGTTAAATGTATTCCCAGATTTAGATAAAACACGCAGAAATAATTTACAGGGAGAAAACTGCTGAATAAAGAAGAAAAATGAATGGAGTCATGTTTTGATCTATGGAGAGCATTGAGAAAGGATTTCATTCGGGTGGGGTGAGTTGATCCTTCCTCTTTTCGGGAGGGAATCCTGAGTGCACAGACTGCTCCCAGGTGAGAAGGAAAACAGATGACTTTGGTCAGGAAATGCCAAGGGTGTAGTTTCACTTAGAATATACTTTCCTAGGCAGCCTGTCTGCACTTACACATATGAGGGTCCACACACTTTTGAACATGGGAAGTTAATTTCTTGTCTTGTGCTGATTTCAAGTTCTCTTTTGTGTTTGGTGTGAACTCTGCAGCCACATACATATATGCGCGTGCGTGATTTGTGGGGTTTGAATCATCACTTATAGAAATGTGCAAGATTAGATCTACACATTTTCTTCACCTTTCCTTTGTTTTGATTTTTTAAAATTTAATTTAATTTTATATTGGAGTATAGCTGATTTACAATATTGTGTTAGTTTCAGTTGTACAGCAAAGTGATTCAGTTATACATATACATGTGTCCATTCTTTTACAGATTCTTTTCCCATATAGATTATGACAGAATGTTGAGTAGAGTTCCCTGTGCTATACAGTAGGTCCTTGTTGATTATCTGTCATCTTTCTTACATAAAAGAGCAAAGGGCTGTGGAAACAGGTCACAGAATGCAGCGGACTGCCCCTGGCCTGCAGGGATTTAGCTTGGAGGCCTTGGCGGTCCCGTTAGGCATCCTTTCTCCTCTGAGCCTGGAGCTCTAGCATCAGCCTACCTGATCCAGCGCCCTGTGGATGAGCATGGTGTTAAGTACTTGACATTCATTTTCTCCTGTAACCCTTGGATCGGTTCTCTGCTGGTAAGACTTCTATTATCTTATGAAACAGACAACGAAGCTGAGGATCACAAATGCTGAGCAGCTGCCGGGGGTCTCACGGGTGGGTACCAACTCCCAGGGCAGCTCTGGGGCTGGTACGTGGAATGCTCAGCAGTTTCCATCCCTTTGTGGGGGTTTCAGACCTGTAATTTCATCATGGCTCTATGACTGGCTATCATCACCATTCTACAAACAAGAAAAGTGAAGCACAAAGCCACGAAGTCTCCAGCGAAAGAAGGCAGCTGGAAAGGGGTAAAACCAGGAGTCGCCTCAGCTGTCTGCTAGCAAGTCCCTGCTTTGGGCCCTGCTTTGCCTGGTCTCTTCAAGCCTCCTCACCTGGGGCTGCCCTTGTCTTGGAAGATCATGTAACAGCCCCAGTGCTGTCCAGTGGTCAATGCTGTGCACTGCACAAGGACATCTGCCTGCAAATCTCAATCCCTTGTGTGCTGTTTCATCTCTGACTTGGAAAATCCATCCTGAATGTCTGCTCAAGTAATTTACTAGCATTGCTGTTTTTGGTTTTAATTGACATCAATTATTGAGGCGCCTTCTAACCCATTTTAAATGGATTTCCCATGAACAACTGAATAGAGTTTTCACAGGTGACAACTTTTCTGTTTCAGAGACCTGAGGGCCAGTGAGAAGGGGTTTCAGAGCTCAGCTGACCTGGTCCAAGTCTGGCTTGCTTTGTGACACATCCATTAAACTCTCTGAGGTTAGTCTGTCTATCCATTAAATGGGCATAGTAACATTTACTTCAAAGGAATGCTGTGACCATTTATTTAGATTACACACACACACACACAGACACACACACACAGACTGTCTGTTGTATAGGCTTTAAAAAATATTAGACACTTAATGTAAATCATTAATTTATATTTGCTTTAAAAATTAGAAATACCATATTCAGGTTCTGGGACATGTATTAGGCACTAGGAAAATGTCTGACTAATAAATGAAGGTCACTCTACCGCTTGTGGCTTTTTTCAAGGTTCTAAATGCACCCTCCGAGCAAGCTTTGCTCAGTGTTTCCCGGGACTGCTGATTGATGGGGTGGGTGGGAAGAGTTCCTGATTCCCAGGGGCCCTGAGTAGGAGTGGAGAAAGCTGGAAAGTTGGGATCAGGATCTACATATTTGGGTCAAATTCTACTTGTAAATTCTGTGGCCTTGCCAAGCTATTTACATTTTCTATTCCTGTTTTTGTTTTTTACCCAGGTTGCAGAATAGAAATAATAAAAACAGCTTTTCTGCTTTGTTCTCAGGCATATAATGCCCTACTCAAGGTTAAAGTTACTTTCATATTCTGATCACTTTGGATGGTGCAAGAATGCCTGGACACTGTTCCTAAGTCTCAGCACATTTGTCATGAGTCTGGTCACAGTTTTAGGAGAGTATTGATCCTAGTGATGCCATGCTCATACCTCCTTCATTTACATCTGCTGGCAGCCTCTTTAGGAAGTAGAGGAGGCCATGTGACTTACCTCAAGGTCATGGATCTTGAAATCCTTCTTCCTCCATGGGCCATCAGGCCTCTATCTGTATACTCTGAAACAATTTATCTATTTATCTGCCTATCTATCTATCCATTTATTTATTTATTTAAGATGCCTTTTAGATTCCATCATTTTTCAATATGAACTTTTGGGTAATTGTATTAAAGAATTTGAATGGAAAGGAATACACATACAGTATATAGAAGTTGATTCAAAACTCTTCATTCTTCAATTAAGTCTATTCAATTTACCTACTTAACATAAGGTCACTTCCCTGATGATATTTGGAGTAAGATTCCTTCTCCCAGGATGCCAGTTTTTAGTTTTATATATCTGCTGACCACAATTCTCAAATCTCCAAGTAGGAATATACATAATAAAATGCTGACATTATAGTAGAAGTCGGGTCGGTGTTTTAATTAATTATTTTTTAATTTTAATTTTTTCCAGCTTTACTGAGATGTATTTTGACACATAACACTGTATATATAACCGTATATATTTCGAAATGATTACCATAATAAGGTTCTTTAGGTTTTTATTTTTAAATATGAATCATTAAATGAGTTGGGAAAACAAAAGCAGTCTTTTTTACAACAGTTCTCAGTACATGTAAATATTTTCTTCAAACCGGGTTAGTTACTTGTCCTAACTTCTTTTCAACCAAAAAAAAAGAAACTCACATTTTTCCTAGCATCAGTGTTAATGCTCAAGCATCATCAGCCTGGTGAAGCTCGGTCTCAGACTGAAGTCCACTGAACTGCTCAGCTGTTCAGAGTGGGAAACCTGCCGGTGAAGGACCTAGGACCGCGGATTCGGATTCAGATTCGGATTCGGAGCGAGCGCAGGTTGAAGACCTTCACCGACTTGACTCGCACTTCCTCCCGCCACCGCCAGGCTCGCCCGGGACGCGTGGAGCTCGCAGCGCGGTGGGAGCGGGTGGGGGTGGGGTGGGGGTGTGGCTGCAGGTTGGGGCTCCCGCCCCGCCGGCTGCGCGGGTTCGCCGAGCCCGGAGGAGGGAGCGCTAGCTACCCCGAGCGGGAGGGAGCTTGCAGACTCCGGCTCAGAGCAGCTGTCTGGACACCTTGGGTTTTGGGGTGGGGAGCCCCGGCGACTGTGAACATGGACTCCGCCGCGGGAGCCTGTCTCAGGATGCTCTTTCTTTTGTCTGCCCAGCCCTGGAGTACATTAGCAGCAGGGAATACTTGTGAGTACAGCAAATCTTTTAAAACTTATACTGTCAACTGAGAATTAGTGTTTTTTTAAAAAAATAATTGAATTTTACAAATGGAATCACTGGTCTGCTTCTGAAAATGAGGCATTTAAAAAACATCGCAAAGTCCCAACGCTTGGATAGGATGGTTTACAATGGTTTTTCCACTTGTCAAGTCTGTAATACACAAAGCCTGTTTTGACTTGTCTGTGAGCTGAATTTTGTCTGTGTGCTGTTGTTTTGAATATTCATTGAGAAAGCTCAAGTTCTAGTAAAAGCTAAAATTAGCATGAGACTATTGAGGCGGAGAGAGACCTGAGAGAGAGAATAGCAGGAGATGAGGAGAGAAGAGCATGCCAATATGTCATTTATTTCTTTTTATTATGAATACATTTTGGAGGATTTATGTCAGAAAGGAAATCGTTGGCCGACCTGGCCGGGTCCTGCATTAGCGTAGATGTTTGCAGTCGGCGCCCTGCGGAATCGGGTAGCAAGAAGTCGGGCGCTGCAGCGGCGGGCAGGCTCCGCAGCAGAGCCCAGGCGGCAAACCTGGTGAGTCCGCAGAATTACGAGAAGGATCGACCCCTCAGAATTAGAAGGCTTTTGCTTACAGGAAAAACATACCCTGCCATTCAGGTTCATTTGCAAGTGCACATGCTTGTATATCGTGATGTGCTGTGTTTCTCGTTTTGTTGGTTCAGTGAAGATGTGTTAACCTCTCAGTTCTGGACTGGCAATGTGAGTCTGATCTAAAGATGCTAGCCAAATTGATTCAGCCGACCTCAAGGCATTTTAATCTGGAAATCGGAAAAAGTTTTCGAAGTGTTATTCAGATTGAAATCTCCATCATAGGGCTTTTCTTTCCTTGAGGGATTGGAAGAAAGCCCCCTTAGTCCTACATCCACACCCCATCCCCCTCAAGAATTTTTTTTAAATCAGGTTGTAGGGAGTAAGGCAAGCTATTATGCATTTCAAGAAAGTGCTAGTAGGCATGTTAGAAACCGACCTTGCTGCTGGGGGTGGGGTGGGCTGGGGAACTCTGCCCTTACCAGGAAGTTTGTGCTAAAGTGAAAAGCATTTTATACAAATAGTTACCCTTCCAGCATTCATCCATATATGCCCCGAGGCTGTGATAAGTTTGTGTTGTCATCATTTAGTATCAGCTCATTTAATGCCATATTATATGAGTCACTCCTGAAAATGAGCCTTAGTCTCCTTTAAGAAAATACTGCCCCGTGTTTCAGACAGAATTTTAATTTAGCTTTGGGCACAATTGCCATGAATTAATTACAATGGGGGCATTTACATGAAATCCTTAGGTCCTGCAGTAAAGCATTTATCACTTTGCTAAGAAATTAAAAATGTAGTACTAAATGATTTGCTAGTATAAAAGAATTGTAGAATAATTTAACATAGTACACTGAGGTGCAATTAAAAAGTCACCAGAGGTCACTCTTACTTAAAGGAAACATGGCTTCAAAAATCCTTCCCTTATAAGAGAAGCAGAGTGCTGTGCTGCCTTTCTTGTCTCCTTAGTTGTGATTACAGGATATTGCAAGATCGGTTATTTTGATATTTCTTTATTTTCTGTTTGTATTTTATTCCCTGAAATCCACAGAGGTATCATGTGCTTCATACTGAGCATCTTTTTTAAGAGTCACATGCTCTGAGGTGCTCCATGTCTGAATATCCAGGCAGATAGCCTTTTCTGAATTGAATATATCTCTAGGCTCAGTTCGTCTGGGTCTCTGGCTGAGTCTTCAAATGTCAATGCTAGTTTTCACTTTTCAGCCTCTGTTTTATTTAGATGTGTTTAGTACTCTGATGAAAAGTTCAGTAAGTTAAAAGTACCTATGTAAATTTGCATGGCTAAGAACATTTTAGATACTATAGAGTCCTTGATCACTGCAAAGATGGCTACTATAGTTGTTCAAGTGTCAAGTATATATTTAAATGTCTTTGCAGACTTAAAGATTCATAGAGGGTACACAAACCGTTTGATAATTGCTTGCTAATCTCATTTGACAGTATCCTTTGTAGCAGTAGAAGTAATGGTGAATGAATCTTATTATACTCTAGATTAGCTAATTTGACCAATTGGATTTTTCCTTAACTCTCGAATATTTGGGAGGTGTTTGTTTGTATGTGTAGATGTATATACAAGCAAGGTATTTCAAACCCATATTTGAAATTTGTTACTACATAAATCAAGGTAGAGGGTTCTTTTAGTCCTGTCCCATCATTTGAGAAATTCTAAAGAGGAGTTTGCCAGCAGGATGGGATTTAGGCTACCAACACCAGCATTTGCTCAAGTCTTTTGATCGCTAACCTTTTATTCCTAAGAAGTGTTTTAAGAACTCAAGTAATCTTTGCAGACAAGACTTTAAAACTAACAAAAATGAAATATTCTTAAGCCCTGATAAAATAATGAGAACTGTATGTAAATTTTTAAAAAGGTAAAGATCTTCTCCCCAAAAGGATACAGTGACATTTTTCCTCTATTTACAACTGGTTCTCAGTAGTAAATTAGTCAGATGGGGGGCGGGGGGGGGGGTCAACCTGGGTGAGGTTCTGGCATAAGACATACTCTCATACAGGACTTGGTTGAAACATTTGACATCTCAGAAATTATCCATGTTTTGACATGAATCTTTATAATTAATGGGAAATTTTAAGTCAGGAGGAGTCTACACAGGGCGAGAGTAATGTTTCTAAATAGCCAAAAACATGGGCTTTTTTTTTTTTACTCTTATTCTCTGTCTTTTTGAAGATAAAACAAGTTGAATGGACAGCATCCTCTAGGACCTGATATTTAAAAATTGTGCATCTCTGCTTGGTCTGCCTTCTAGAACTCTTTGTATTTAGTCAAGATGAAAGTGTTAATCTAATGGAGTTATCCTCTTAAATGGAATGCAAGAGGAAGTTAGAATATAGATTCCAAGTTAGAGCCCTGTTTTCCAGAAGTTGTTGTGCAGACAGTGGTTGGTTTGCTCACTTCCTACCATGAGCCACAAGTGGAAGAGGGCAGTAGCTCTCTGTTTTAGGATTATCCCTGTGAATCTACTATTTGTTTATGAACTTTCAGATCTTTTTGGGGGGGGGGGGAGGAAGAAGAGATATAATCTGAATAAGAAAATGTCAGTATTTTGATTGCATATTTAGTATTGTAAATCTGTCTCCTGGATCGCATGTCACTTTGAGGAGTAATGTTCACTCTTTCCCGATTAAGGAACAACACAATTGGAAGTTAATTTACAGCTGAATTATTTCCCCCATATAAGTAAAGTACCAGCTATAGCTAGTAGCTGCTGTCCTCCCTAACTCTACTCCCCAGTGAAAAGAAAAAGGACTGAAGTCTCTGAAAAGGACTGAAGCCAGTGTTAGACATTTCAGCCGCTGTTGATGGTGATTATTTGACGTAAAGGATGATATTTATAGACCCAGGGGTTCAATTTAGTGAGTGTTACACACTCATCCGCACCTTGTTAAATCTCAGTACTTGTAATTTTCTCTAGAAGTCTTCTTTTGTTTCCTTCCCCTGTCAAAAGTGCCCTTCTTGTTGTGAGAATAAAAGATGTATTTCTGGCCCACTCCAGGTGGGGCACACAACTTGAATCACTGTTCTAGGAGTGGTAATCAGGATTTGTTTTTATCCAACAATGTCTCCTCCCTGTTATGTCCTGCATATGTATGAGAGATCTCTGCCCTTGGTTGGGGGAGCAGATCAAGCCCATTTTGTTGGCCAGCATGGGAGACAAACATGTGCTCTTCATGTAATACCTAGTGCTTGATCTAGGCAAATATATTAGCACCTCAATTTGAAGATTTGTATCAGATTTGAATCCTTTCTTCACTGGAGCAATGGCTCCTTATGTGCTAAAGTGTTACTGTATCATCTTTAATGAAAGTTTATTAATATGATCCTCTAATAGATATTATCACACAATATTATTCTTTGAAAAGAAAAATAACATACACAGTATAATAGTGAGACACTTGTTGTATAAATTATCCTAACCCAATAACATGATTAACCTTAAGAATTTGGTATAAAAATACATGAATTGCAGAATGGAGGAACTGAACATAATGCTACAACTGCTAAGAAGTATAAAATCGTGAGAATTGATTTAAGTGAATGTCTAATAGTGTGTTTATCCAATGTCTCTTCTCAAGGGTATTGTTTGTCAGAACTCCTGTCATTTCAATGGGCACAGATTCTTTGTAATTATTTGCTAAGTGTCATCAACATATTCTATTGCTATGTGAGCACAGTCAATCTCAAGTAATGCCATGTGTGCTAAGACAATACAGTCCATAAAGAAGTTTTCACCTTGGGTAATATGGACTAAAATCCTGCTACTGTTTTAATTGGTGCAGGCTTCTTTTTGTCTCAATAGTGTGCTTAGTGGTTTTCTAGAGTGAGTCGAATCCTCCAAGTTAATCAGGATTATCCTTGTGAATCTACTGTTTCTTTACGAATTTTCAGATCTTTGGGGAGGAAGAAGAGATATAATCTGAATAAGAAAATGTCAGTATTTTGGTTGATATTTAGATTGAATTACTTATGTCTACCTATTTCTGAAAGGCATTAGACCATATGTAATATGTTCCTTGGTTTAGGGAGGGAGCCTATCAGAAGATGTGCCCCTAGAGCAGGTGAATGGGGAATCCATTCGTGATTCAGTGAAACCTGTTGGGGAAAATGAGCATAGAATATGGAGAGAGGTATTTAGTAAGCACTGGAGCTTGGACTTGTTGGAAAGAGTCTTCAACAAACGGGTAAACGGACCGTTTTTTTTTTAAAATCATATTTGAATAAACTTCCCAGAAATACTGAGGTCAGAATATGTTTGAAAACTTCGGGAAAACAACAACATTTTTTTCTCCAAAAAAACTTACAAAGTCCATGTGACTATCAACACAGAGTGACAGGCAAGGCTAGAGCTGTGAGGGTCCTGAAGCTTATGCAACTGGGGGAGACTCTTTAAGCAAACAAACAAAATGACCCTAAAGCCACATTATCAGTGGCCCTCCCACGCCTGAAAGCCTGTTCTGGGGAGAAGACTGGAGCTCAAGAATGTCTGCTCCTTTGAGTTGATTTGGAAAAAAAACCCCAAATCATTCAAGAGTACTAAATAAAGGACATATTCACTGACAAAAATCTCAATTAACTGAGCAAATTTGAATTTGAATTTTTCCCTTTAAATCAAAATCAGAATTTGAATACAAAAGTATACTTATAAAAGTATAAAAGAGTTCAAACAATTTGGAATGAATAGATCCAGGGTTTACCTGCAATTCTAATTCTAATCCTGAAAAACAAATATGAAATTAACCTCTGGATCTTCTTCCCACTTAACTTTTCAGAGCCTTTAAAGGCTTGGCTTCAACATACAGAGTTCTTCAGAGTAACTTCCAAAGTGTCCCCACTCAGTCTGCCTACCTGGGGCCCGTTGCGGTGCTGATTGCTATAGGCTCTGTTGCATCATATTGAATAACTTTTAAAAACTGAATTATTTATGTCTACCTATTTCTGAGAGGCAGGAAACCATATGTAATACGTTCCTTCAAAATATCATACTTGTTTTTTCCAGTTTGAGTTCTATGGCATAAGGTTAAAATCTGTGTGCTAATTAAAGTTATACACAACTTGTAAATACTGTAAAAACTAACACAACATTGTAAATCAACTAGACTCCAATGTAAAATAAAAAGTTAAAAAAAGAGAGGGTATGATAGAGTGACCTTTTGACATTATGCAGGAACATTGTTTAATAGGCCCACATGATTGTTTAATTACCTAGAAGAATGCACCCATGTCTGACTTGGTCATTTACCATTTGATAGGAGTTTAGACGCTGAAATTGATGATTTCTTTTTTTTTTTTTTCAGGTACATATGGTAACTACAAAGGTTTTATTGCCCTGTAGGACATTGATCAGTGTTTTTGTAACCTAGCAATCTCATTCTAATGTTCTTCTATAAATGCCTGTAAATTCCTAGTTTCTCAAAATGCTCTTTTACTGGATTAGTCATTAATGAGTTTATGATTCTTTGGCATGCATTTGTTCTATATTTGTACGTGTTGTGTTTTTAACTTTTTGAAAATAATGCTTTGACATAGAGATTGCACATGTCTGGTAGGTGTACACATAACCTTGTGTGATAATACATGTGCTTAGTTTGAGCGTTGCTTTACAATAAATTTCCTTTCTGGTTCATTAGAAACTTGACTTTTCAATAATAATATAGGGAGTCTGGCTCGCCATAAAAAATAAAAATATTCTCCTTAGTTTCTAGGTAATGGGTATTTTCAGTGTACTGATTTGAAATAGAATTGAAACATAAAGTACTTGAAATTTTGAGTAGTTTAAAGTTAGAAACTATATAATTTTTATTTCAATATATGCCCGTTTAATGGACCAGTTTAAAAAAGAAACCTCCCTCCAAGGCTGTTAATCACAAATGAAAAAATGATATATTTTATCTAGGCTATGGCTTTTATTAAGTTTTTACTCGGTAGTACATCAGGAAAAGATACTCATGGAGGATGTGCTAGTTATAGCTAACTCATGGAGAGAAACTTGAAAAAAGTTTGTTTTTTAAACTGGCAAATATGATCCTTTCGGATGAGTCATTTTAGGGATATGGTAAATGGTGTATCAGATATTTAAATTTATGTGTTCCTAAGTTGTATCACCTGTGGTTCCATCTCTGGCCTTAGTGGCTGTCACCTGTGGAGAAGGAATTTTTATGCCACGTGTTCACTGGACCACTGTGGGAGGAAGGGGCTGGTGAACCTTGTTTGGCATCAGTGGCAGTTTCGATAACCTCAGAAGCCACTTAACGCTGTGGCGTAGACCTAGGGTCCCCACATGCTCGTTTCAGTAGCGTCTCATTACTTGGGGTGTTCGAGACCCAACAGAGGGTTTCTCTGGAGCTTAGGAGCAAGCAGTGACATTGCTGCTTGGATGATGCAGGAGCGACCTGCTGCCTTGAGACATAAGACCAGGTGCCACCTGCAGTTCTCAAGGTGGTAATTAGTTTTTATTTTAACATTTCTAAATCCTCAGGCAGCCAAAGAGCTTGCTAAAGTTTAGCTAAATACACTCTTCCTCGGAGTGGTGAATTGGTGGGAGAAGTGGCAGAATGAACCATGTGTGTGTACGTATGTTTGTGTGTCTTAAGGGAGGCTGGTTGGGTAGAGAGACCTGCTGAAGGAATTAAAAACCACTGTCAATAGTTGTAAGAGAGGCACAGATTGGATTAGGTGACGATCCAGTTACGTGGGATTGAGCTATTTCTTACTTGTTACCATGCAGAACGGATATTCTCCACTTTGGATTTCTGAGCATGTGAGCAATCAGGAAATACAAAGCCATCTGCCCTGACCCAGTTGAAGCCCAGTTGAAACTATTGGCTTCACGTGTCGGAGGGGTTTTGTGTTCTAGGATATTGCTGTGCCGCCACCGTTAGAACCAGCAGCACTTAACCTGCCTCTGAGGCCTTGCCAGGTCCTGGTTCCTGTTACTACAGTTCTAAGGAATGGCTGGTAGGCTTTTGATTTAAAGGCGGGTAGATATAATAAAGGGAATCTGATTAGCATGCGAAAATAATTAAGTAATTTGATTCAGGTCAAAGAAAGTAATTTTCATATAAACTTCTATTATGGAAGAAAATATTTTAAGAACTGTTAACTATTTTAATGTCTCAGATTTGGCTGATGTAAGAAAAATAATATGTTTCTATAGACATCTGTTCAAATGTTTGGAGATTATCAAAATTAAGGATTTGTCATATAGCTTTACGTTTGCTGTGTCTTTGATGATTAGAAACTTGAGAATAAGGACATTGCTATACACTAAAAGTATAATAATACAACATAAAAAGAAAAATATAGCTGTGTAAAGTCATCAAGCTGGCTAGCTGCTGTGTGTCTGTGATTCTTAGGCTTCTCTGCAACGTTGTGTTAATTCATGGAAGTTTTCTTTTTTTAATTAATTAATTCATTCATTCATTAATTTTTGGCTGTGTTGGGTCTTCATGGCGGCACTGAGGCTACGGGCTTTCTCTAGTTGCGACCAGCGTGGGTTACTCTTTGTTGTGGTGCGCGGACTTCTCATTGAGGTGCCTTCTCTTGTTTCGGAGCATGGGCTCTAGGCGCAAGGGCTTCAGTAGTTGTGGTGCGTGGGCTTAGTTGCTCGGCGGCATGTGGGATCTTCCTGGACTAGGGATCGAACCCGTGTTCCCTGTATTGGCAGGCGGACTCTTAACCACTACTCCACCAGGGAAGTCTCGATTCACAGAAGTTCTGATAAGAAAACCTGTGAGCCTTGACATTTCAGAGCACATCCTTTTCTATGGTGTGAACCATGCCGTCATTGCGAGGGGTTAAAAAAATTGGGGGACTGAAAGAGGATATGTTGACTAGAGTTTATTTAAGGTATGTATAAGAGAGTTTAAGGGAGCAAACGCCAAATTACTCTTTGCTTTCTTAAAGTGACAAGGAACATTTCTGAAAAATATTTTTTCGGGCATAGAACACAGTAGAATTGACAGATCTCAGAGTCAATTACCTATTAGAGGTAAGTCAAATGATCTATTTTGAACTATGGTACAAGGTTAACAAACATAATATTGATTTTCCAGATTATAAGAATAAATTTTGGATCATAATTATTTACTATTCTTTTGTCATGATGAACTACTGATCTATTTTAAGAAACCTGAAAACCTGATCGTTGGGAGATTTGCATCGCTATGGACTGATTTCACTTGTTCTTCTTCTAAGTGATAGGATTCATTTGTTGGAAGATAGGCTGCATGTTTGCCTAGGGAAATTTCCTTTTCCTCATGAATATTGCTGCAAGGTGAAGCAGGAGTGGGGAGATACATCCTGCAGGCTATTGCACATTTGAGCATGAAAAGGACATATGTTGTATCTTAATCACCATCCCAGTTCCCTAGGGATGAGACTGGCTTACCCACCCTCCCAAGGCCTCCTTGCCAACCCCCAGCATCAACATGCCCAGAGCCTTCATGAGCATCTTCTTCCATTTTCTTAGATGGAGGTGATGCCGAATGACTTCCTGGGTTGACTTGCGTGGATTTGGCCAGCCAAAGAGGTGTCCTTCCTCCTTCACTACTTCCTGTGGGATCCATCCCCCTGAGGTCTTCCACTGTTATTCCATTTCCCAGGTGTAAGAGGGACTGAAGTGGGAGGATGGCAGTGAGAATGAAAAAGTGACACTGCACACAAAGAACACTTTCAGGACTTAATGGTTGTTTGATTCTATGTGGAGTAATAAGAAATGGGAGTGTGAAGGACTGGGGTATTGGCAAGTGACTTCAACAAAACGGGGAATTGTTGGTTCACATCATTGCCTTTCAGGCAAGGTTAGGTCCAGATGAAGCTGTGCCATCAGGATCAGCCTCTCTTCATGTTTCCGCTCTGTCTTCCCAGTGTGAGCTTGATGCTCAGGCAGGAATCTGCTTGGTAGCTCCATGTCCAAGGTCGACCTTCCTAATCACAGTGATAGAGAGAATGCTTTCCTCTATTTGGACTTTGGTCCTTATTACCCTGAAGCACTAAGCATGTATTTATTTGTTTATTCCCTCAACTCAAGCTCCAAGAAAGCAGAGACTTCCTCTTTCTTTTTTGTTGTTATTCCTACTTCCTAATCCCCAGAGCACAGGGATGGTCCTGGAAGACAGTGGGTTCTCAATACATATTTGTTGGATAAGTAAAAAGGTGAATGATTCTCTTTCCCCAAACATCCAGCAAGATCCCCAGATCTGACTTCCACTGTTTTGTCTGTGTTGTGACTGCTCTTATCCAGCTACTGTGACAGGAAAGGTTGGCCCTCATGACCAGTGGTGGAGCCAGGAAGCGATTGCAACTTGATCCTTGACCAGGTGCTTTGACTGCATCACTTTGACAAGAAAGCAAAATGCACAATCCATTTAGGTAATTAGTTTAACATCTATTATGAAAAGCACTAGCTTTCAGGCTCTTACTGGCTTCATAGAACAGATGCTTGGTTACATGTCTCCCTCCTTAATCAGATTTTAAACTTCCTGAAAACAGAATCGCGCTTCTTTGTTCCTGCAGTGCTTTGCTGATGGTACTCAGTAAGTACCAAATAAATGGAGAAATTAATATATTTTAAATATGCTACCTTGAAAGTATATAGAATATCTGCAGAATCCCCCTGTGTATTTTATAATCATTTTTTAGGTGGCCTAATAAAAATGAATTTTTATGTGACTATCCCTGAGCTCTCTACTAGCCAACTGATTTGTTCATGGAAAGATCCATTGGCTGATTTTGAGTGTTTTGTTTTCTTCCAGTAGGAAAATGCCTGACTTAACTACTGGCCCAAGGCTTTGATAAAAAGCATGGTGCCTGTTCTAAAAGTTGCTGGGAAGCCCTGAGGGAGAGCTTGAAAAGGCCAGGTGTCAGGGGAACTACCAAAGACCAACAAGCAGCAAAGAGGAGGCCTTCTGGCAGGTATTATTAGGCAAGATGACTGTTATCTAGGGAGCTCTTGATCAAGTCTGATCACAGCAAGGCTCCATATTCAAGAGGAGCCTGAAACAGAGGTGCCTGGGGGCAGTGTGTAATTGGCATTCTCCACAAGCCTGGTTCACAGTGTCTACCTGATACTGGAAGCAGCATCTAATCCAGGTGGGAAAGGCTCACTGCACATCAGGGCAGAGGGCCTGCAGGTGCACAGGTGGCCATTGCACTTCAGTGTAGGTGTCCAGTTGTCTCCTTGACACCCATGAGGCTAAATTCATTTGGGTCACAGCTGCCTCTGGGAGTGAGAACCATGGACTCTGTGTCCAGTAACCTGCAACATCAAGTGGAAGCTCCCATTGTGCTTGCAGACTTGACCCCCTGGTCTAGGGTGAGGCATTTCTGAGTCTGTTTATGGCTGGCCATTATTGTCAACAAAACCTGTTACTATCTTTGAGAAGTTTTATGACTAGCTAGCTCAAAGGCATGACAAAATGCACATGCTATCACTTAAAGACTACCTCTATTTTCAAACAAAGATCGTTCGTATTTTCAGAATTACATAGAAGGGCCCAGTGGAGGTGTATAAATGAAGATGATTCCAGCAGCACTCCTTCAAACAGCATAAAACTATAAAATTCAACAAGATGTACTAACATAATGAGTCACACTTTCAGATAGGCAGTGGAGTGGAGTGGTTATGAAAGGAATGTTTGGATTAGGTTTCTGCTTCCACTGATTAATGCCAGCTGTGTGACCCTGGGTAATTTGCTTATCCTTTCTGTGTCTCAGTTTCCTTGTCTCCAAAAATATAAGTAATAATTATAACCCATCTCATAGACTTGTTATGAAGATTAAATTAATTAATATATATAAATAATGCCTGGAACATAGTAAGTCCTCAGTGAATTTTAGCCATTACTATTGCTCCTGTTGATCTCAAGTGTAAAATCAGAAATGTGACTTTGGTCCATGACTTTGGGTAGAATAATCAGATAAGCAATTTTAGAGAAAGGCATTTATACTGGGTATTTCCATTATTCAAAGTATTATCACTAATACTGCAAGATTAAGACAATATTACAAAAGAAGAATATTTAAAAATAAGTTTATGTCATGGAATTAGAAACTCTAACAGTACATTGATATGTTTCAGCTTTCTGTAATATTATATCTCTCTAAGCAATAAAGCTTTTCAGATTAAGCTATTTGGATTAAATTGTCACTAGCAACTTTGACTTCTTTCGGTTTTATATATTTTTCCATTAGCTGAAAAGGACTCCCCAGATCAAGACAATATGCTCCTGAAACATATACTGCTTGTTATCTGGCTGTTTTTTATGAAGTCTTCTAAGACATATAGTATCTGACCATCAATATGGGTTGTTTGACATTTATGATAGTGAAATGAGTTTTAGTGTCCAAGTCAAACATATTTTGTATGCTTTGCAATGTCATCTCACTTAGAATGGGTATGAAAACTTTGGTGTGGATCCTTGGAAAGAGAGCATTACTGTTTGATTGTGAAAGGTTAGGTTTAGCCCCATCTCTTGAATTTTCTCATGTCCCCTTTTCTTCAGTCATCCCATCACTGACTTATTCAAACCTTCTAAATCTCTGGCATTTACTATTGTTGTCTTCATGATTTTCCTGTCTCTACCTCACCTCCTTCTGATCCATTTGCTATTCTGCTGCCAGAATAATCTTTCTAAAGACCACTTACCTGATGATCTTGCTTTTCTGGGTAAAGATTTTCGAATCTTCCCTCACATCACACACACACACACACACACACACACACACACACACACACACACACACACACATTTATTCCTTGAAAGGTCCCTTCCCTTCACTTACTGTTCCTAGTCCCTCCTTTAACTGACCCTAAACTACAACCACCACCTAGCTACACTGGCATTCTTCCATCAGGACTTTCAGTTACCCCTCCCTCTACTTCTGGCACTTTCTCTCCATGTCTTGTCTTCCTGTTGAATATAGTCATCTAGGCTCTTACAGATCCATTTCCAGGAAACATATGCTCACAATAAAAATAAAAACATAAAATGGAAGAGGAAGAATCATCAGAAATAATAAACTACAGAATTAGACCAAAATAAATGTATATATTGAAATAGATTTAGGATATAAAATTTGTTTTATATGTATAAAGAAATAAAAGAGTAGAAGAATGGAAAGAATAAGAGACTATCAAAATGATCAAGTAGAATTGAAAAAGAGTAGTATTGAGAAATGAAAAATGTAATCACTGAAATAAAGAATTTAGTGAATGCTGAAACAGCAGATTAGACACAGGTGAAGAGAGACTCAACAAATTAGAAGACACATTTGAAATAAATAACCAGCATGCAGCACAGAGAGATGAAGAGATGGAAAATATGAAAGCCAGGTTAGGGGACAGGGTAAAGCGATTGATTTTTGTATCTGATCTGAGTTCTAGAAGGAAGAGCATGTGGGAAAAAGAAATACTTAAGAGATAATCTATGGGAATTGCCCAGAATTGAAGAGAGTCACCAATGTTTAGATTCAGGAAACCTCTCAAATCCCTAGTGATACAAAGGAAAATAAATTCCCACCCAAAACAACACTTTATATTGGAACTGTAGAACACCAGAATCAAGAGATGTTAAAAGCAGATAAAAGATAAGTATAACAAATAAACAAACAAAATCAGAGACAAGAACTGTTAAAGTTCTGAGAGGGAATAATTACCAACCAAGAATTGTAGACTCATTGACCTTCTCTTTCTTTCTCTTTGAAGAATGAAGGTAAGATAAAGCCATTCACAGAAATATAAAATCAAAGAGCATTTAAGGCCAATTAACCTTCACTAAAGAAGTGTTAATGGATATACTTAGCAAGAAAGAAAATTATTACAGAGGTCAGTTATGAGTACTTATAATCTAGTAGCTAGAAACAAATGGCAGGTCCTCAGGTAGAATCACATATTTGAACAGTAATAAAGCTGTTTGTACAACAACATCTTTATGAAGTTGATGGAATTCAAAGGAAGAAGACAAGATAAATCTAAGTGAACAATTGAAAATATAGTTGGAAAAGGCTTACCAGACTTAAAGCATTCTAAGGTCCCTGCATTATTTTGTTTAATTTTAGGCTTTGTTAAATTGTTCAGCAGAATGCAGTGTAAAATTTTAAGGATGACCACTTAAAGAAGAGTAATAAGACATATACATTTCAAACCAGTAGGAAAAATGGAATGGGATGGGGGTAGATTTCAGTCTGTTCAACAGAAAGCAAGAAGAGAGGGGAGGAGAAAATAACTGAGAAAAATAGACAAGCATAAAATAGAATAAAGTGAAGTGATAAGGATATAGAGATTTGAATAAATTATTTCCAACTTTGATTTTAAGGATATATATATAACAGAAAATATTATGCAGGCTTTTCAATTACATGTGGAATATTGACATTTTTACTTAACCATAAAACCAGTTTCAATAAATTTAAAAGAATTAGTAACATAAAAATAAAATTTCTTAAAACTGAAAAGCAATAATGTATCTCACTTATAAAAGCTCATATTGTGCTGAGTTAGATGAATGGAAAACAATAATTTAAAAAAAATACCTAGAAACATGGTCACATTTTAAACCACCAAAAATAATGATATAAACTTATTTGCTATAATGGAATGAGAGCTAGTTTAACTTCAGCAGAGCTGTAATACAAGAAGCAAAAAGAAATATAGAAACAAGTATAAGTTGTGAAGGAAAATAACTTTTTTAAGAGAAACTATTATTTAAACCATCGTAAAACATGAGTGGAGAGGATGAAGAGGGAGACTAAAATCTTGCTAATGTTCTTTGAGACATAAGTAGAATTTAACCATGGACATTGTTTAAAAATTGAGATAAAGTATTGCGTTATAAATAGAAGGATGATCAGTAGAAAATAAATTAAATGTGATATTTTGTGTGCTTTTCAAAATCATGAAACTGATTTTCCTCCTCAGAAAAAGTCCTGTTTTCTGTTTCATGTTTTAATATGATTGCATGTTTTTTCATTCATTGTTCTTTCATCTGATAGTGAGAATATTCTTGGTTAAACAGTGAAAGTTTGTTTGTACTTTAGAATAGGTGTATGAGGCTGTTTAAGCATGTGGATTTTTTTACCCAATCTATTTTTTTTATAGACTACTGTTGGCTTGCGGAAGCAGACCTGTGAAAACTGTTAAGGATGATGAGTAGCACCACTGGGTGGATTTCGGTGACACAATATAATTCATGTTCTTAACATCTTACTATTATTATACATAGAAACTTTCACCAATTATTGTTGCTGATAAATAACTGAAACATTTTCCTGTAAGTGATTAAAACATTTGTCGATTTCTCAGATTTTTAAATAGAATGAAATTGGATCTTATCATGAATTTTCTATAAAAATCTGGAGTTCCTTTTAGGTTAACAGATTTGTATCTTTTATAAACTAATTTTAAGTTCTATAATCTTATATAATGCTTATATGTAGTCTTATGTATAATATACATATAGTCAGGTTTACGAAAGAGAAGGCCATTTCCATACCTGGTATAATTCAACAAATTCTGTGAATTTTTAATTTCCACTTGCTGTGGAATTAAAATGTTTCACCTTCTATTTGACATGAGTGCTGTACACCAGCACAGTTTGGAAGTTTTGTACAGAAAGAGAAAAAAACACCCTCTTCAGAAAAATTTTTAAAGAAATGTTTAGTTGTACCTTGTGAAAATAATACCAAATAGCTATTTTATCTTTTTTTTTTTTTTTTTGAAATATGGACATTTTTTTTATCATCTTTTTTGGAGTATAATTGCTTTACAATGGTGTGTTAGCTTCTGCTTTATAACAAAGTGAATCAGCTATACGTATACATATATCCCCACATCCCCCATATCTCTTCCCTCTTGCGTCTCCCTCCCTCCCACCCTCCCTATCCTACTCCTCTAGGTGGTCACAAAGCACTGAGCTGATCTCCCTGTGCTATGCGGCTGCTTCCCACCAGCTATCGGTTTTACATTTGGTAGTGTATATATGTCCACGCCACTCTCACATTGTCCCAGCTTACCCTTCCCCCTCCCCGTATCCTCAAGTCCATTCTCTAGTAGGTCTGCGTCTTTTTTCCTGTCTTGACCCTAGGTTCTTCATGACCATTCTTTTTTTTTTTTTTTTTTTTTTAGATTCCATATAAATGTGTTAGCATACGGTATTTGTTTTTCTTTTTCTGACTTACTTCACTCTGTATGACAGACTCTAGGTCCATCCACCTCACTACAAATACCACAATTTCGTTTCTTTTTTAGGCTGAATAATATTCCATTGTATATATGTGCCACATCTTCTTTATCCATTCATCTGTCGATGGACACTTAGGTTGCTTCCATGTCCTGGCTATTGTAAATAGAGCTGCAGTGAACATTGTGATACATGACTCTTTTTGAATTATGGTTTTCTCAGGGTATACGTCCAGTAGTGGGATTGCTGGGTCATATGGTAGATCTGTTTTTCGTTTTTTAAGGAACCTCCATACTGTTCTCCATAGTGGCTGTATCAATTTACATTGCAAGAGTGTTCCCTTTTCTCCACACCCTCTCCAGCATTTATTGTTTGTAGATTTTTTTTATGATGGCCATTCTGACTGGTGTGAGATGATATCTCATTGTAGTTTTGATTTGCATTTCTCTAATGATTAATGATGTTGAGCATTCTTTCATGTGTTTGTTGGCCATCTGTATATCTTCTTTGGAGAAATGTCTGTTTAGGTCTTCTGCTGATTTTTGGATTGGGTTGTTTGTTTTTTTGATATTGAGCTGCATGAGCTGCTTGTAAAATGTGGAGATTAATCCTTTGTCAGTTGCTTCATTTGCAAATACTTTCTCCCATTCTGAGGGTTGTCTTTTCGTCTTGCTTATGGTTTCCTTTGCTGTGCAAAAGCTTTTATGTTTCATTAGGTCCCACTTGTTTATTTTTGTTTTACTTCCATTTCTCTAGGAGGTGGGTCAAAAAGGATCTTGCTGTGATTTATGCCATAGAGTGTTCTGCCTATGTTTTCCTCTAAGAGTTTGATAGTGTCTGGCCTTACATTTAGGTCTTTAATCCATTTTGAGTTTATTTTTGTGTATGGTGTTAGGGAGTGTTCTAATTTCATTCTTTTCTATTTAAACATCTGAGAAATCGACAAATATTTTAATCACTTACAGGAAAATGTTTCAGTTATTTATCAGTACCACTTATTGAAGAGGCTGTCTTTTCTCCATTGTATATTCTTGCCACCTTTATCAAAAATAAGGTGACCGTATGTGCTTGGGTTTATCTCTAGGCTTTCTATCCTGTTCCATTGATCTATATTTCTGTTTTTGTGCCAGTACCATACTGTCTTGATTACTGTAGCTTTGTAGTATAGTCTGAAGTCAGGGAGCCTGATTCCTCCACCTCCGTTTTTCTTTCTCGAGATTGCTTTGGCTATTTGGGGTCTTTTGTGTTTCCATACAAATTGTGAAATTTTTTGTTCTACATCTGTGAAAAATGCCAGTGGTAGTTTGATAGGGATTGCATTGAATCTGTAGACTGCTTTGGGTAGTATAGTCATTTTCACAATGTTGATGCTTCCAATCCAAGAACATAGTATATCTCTCCATCTATTTGTATCATCTTTAATTTCTTTCAACAGTGTCTTATAGTTTTCTGCATATAGGTCTTTTGTCTCCCTAGGTAGGTTTATTGCTAGGTATTTTATTCTTTTTGTTGCAATGGTAAATGGGAATGTTTCCTTAATTTCTCTTTCAGATTTTTCCTCATTAGTGTATAGGAATGCAAGAGATTTCTGTGCATTAATTTTGTATTGTGCTACTTTACCAAATTCATTGAATAGCTCTACTAGTTTTCTGGGAGCATCTTTAGGATTCTCTATGTATAGTATCATGTTACCTGCAAAGAGGGACAGCTTTACTTATTCTTTTCCAATTCGGATTCGTTTTATTTCTTTTTCTTCTCTGATTGCTGTGGCTGTAACTTCCAAAGCTATGTTGAATACTAGTGGTGAGAGTGGGCACCCTTGTCTTGTTCCTGATCTTAGAGGGAATGGTTTCAGTTTTTCATCATTGAGAAAGATGTTGGCTGTGGGTTTGTCATATATGACCTTTATTATGTTGAGGTAGGTTCCCTCTATGCCTACTTTCTGGAGGGTTTTTATCATAAATGGGTGTTGAATTTTGTTGAAAGCTTTTGCTGCATCTATTGAGATGATTATATGGTTTTTATCCTTCAATTTGTTAGTATGGTGTATCACATTGTTTGATTTGCGTATATTGAAGAATCCTTTCATTCCTGGGATTAATCCCACTTGATCGTGGTTTATGATCCTTTTAATGTGCTGTTGGATTCTGTTTGCTGGTATTTTGTTGAGGATTTTTGTACCTATGTTCATCAGTGATATTGGCCTGTAGTTTTCTTTCTTTGTGACATCTTTGTCTGGTTTTGGTATCAGGATGATGGTGGCCTCGTAGAATGAGTCTGGGAGTGTTCCTCCCTCTGCTATATTTTGGAAGAGTTTTAGAAGGATAGGTGTTAGCTCTTCTCTAAATGTTTGATGGAATTCCCCTGTGAAGCCATCTGGTCCTGGGCTTTTGTTTGTTGGAAGATTTTTAATCACAGTGTCAATTTCAATGCTTGTGTTTGGTTTGTTTATATTTTCTATTTCTTCCTGGTTCATCCTTGGAAGGTTGTGCTTTAATAAGAGTTTGTCCATTTCTTCCAGGTTGTCCATTTTATTGGCATAGAGTTGCTTGCAGTAATCTCTCATGATCCTTTGTATTTCTGCATTGTCAGTTGTTACTTCTCCTTTTTCATTTCTAATTCTGTTGGTTTGAGTCTTCTCCCTTTTTTTCTTGATGAGTCTGGCTAATGGTTTATCAATTTTGTTTATCTTCTCAAAGAGCCAGCTTTTAGTTTTATTGATCTTTGCTATTGTTTCCTTCCTTTCTTTTTCATTTATTTCTGATCTGATCTTTATGATTTCTTTCCTTCTGCTAACTTTGGGGTTTTTTTGTTTTTCTTTCTGTAATTGCTTTAGGTGTAAGGTTAGGTTTTTTATTTGAGGTGTTTCTTGTTTCTTGAGGTAGCATTGTATTGCTATAAACTTCCCTCTAGGACTGCTTTTGCTGCATCCCATAGGTTTTTGGTGATCGTGTTTTCATTGTCATTTGTTTCTAGGTATTTTTTTATTTCTTCCTTGATTTCTTCAGTGATCTCTTGGTTATTAAGTAGTGTATTGTTTAGCTTCCACGTGTTTGTATTTCTTACCGATTTTTTCCTGTAATTGATATCTAGTCTCATAGCGTTGTGGTCAGGAAAGATACTTGATATGATTTCAATTTTCTCTAAATTTACCGAGGCTTGATTTGTGACCCAAGATATGATCTATCCTGGAGAATGTTCCATGAGCACTTGAGAAGAAAGTGTATTCTGTTGTGTTTGGATGGAATGTCCTATAAATATCAATTAAGTCCATCTTGTTTAGTGTATCATTTAAAGCTTGTGTTTCCGTATTTATTTTCATTTTGGATGGTCTGTCCGTTGGTGAAAGAGGGGTGTTAAAGTCCCCTACTATGATTGTGTTACTGTTGATTTCCCCTTTTATGGCTGTTAGCATTTGCCTTATGTATTGAGGTGCTCCTATGTTGGGTGCATAAATATTTACAATTTTTATATCTTCTTCTTGGATTGATTCCTTGATCATTATGTAGTGTCCTTCTTTGTCTCTTGTAATAGTCTTTGTTTTCACCTCCAAATAGTTATTTTATCTTTATATATGTATCTAATGAGATACCTGAGAATGCACTGCTTTATTCAATAGTAATCTAATTTTTTATTTACTTGTTAAATATGTGCATGCACGCATGCGTGTGCATGTGCACACACACACACTTCCTAAAATGATTGGGTTTTCTACTCTTGTAACAGCAGTGGCCTGTATTTTTGAATAAACATGAACAATTAAACATAATGATTGTTTTATGGAAACTTTTTGGTCAGAGACCCAAGTTTTCAGTGAACTGTTGCTATTAATCATTAAATAATTTTTAGGTAAACATTACATTAAACAGCAATGCTATATTGTAATAGTGTACCTCAGTAAATTAAACCTGAAAATATTTACCAGGAATTAATTGTTTTAAAACTTTAGGTGTCATTTGGATCCAAATTCTAAAATATAAAATTTTCCTTTTTCCTCTATATATTTTGTGTATATTCTTGGAACTCTACAAAGAAGTTACTGTCTTGTTTTTTTTCCCCTCTGGCAAAATGAGAAAAGGGGTATTTTATGGAGGGATCATTAACAGGTACTTGTGCTTTGAATGGATTGATTGTACTTGCTGCCTTTAGCTATGAACATCTTTTTGACAACTGTCCCCTGTTGAATATCTTGGAGAAAAGAAGGAAGAGAGGAAAGGAGGAAGACAAGGAAGAAGGAGAGGGTGGGAGGAGGAGGGATGGATGGACAAAAGGAAAGTATTTCCAAATTGCAAGACAGCGTATGAATGGAGTTTTATCCTAGTTAGACAAGCTTTTTGAAACTCCCAGTTGATTATTTAAAGCACCAAATACACATTTCTTTGCAATGATGTGTATTCTCTTTTCTCATTCTACCACAAAGCAGTGAATCTTTAGCTTTGGAGTATGTTGGTTATTTTATTTTAAATTTTTTCCAATGAAAATGCCCAAATTACCAAACATAGTGTAAAAATTTCTTGTGTAACTTAAATCTTGTCCTAAAATTTTAACAATTGTTATAGTATTTATGGATCAAATATTATAGTATAGGTGTTATTTTTTTGTTAAATTTTGTAAGTTTTTAAAGTTACATGGACTTTTAGAAGAAGCACACCTGTAAATATAAAGGAACATCTAACCCTTTCATGTTCATCACAGGTTTTTAAAAAATTTGTGCTGCAGTTTTTAACTCTTCTACAATCATATAATACAGAAAGAAATACATAATTTTGTCTCCAATTTTTAGTGGAGAAAATTGAAGGATAAAAAAAATCTCTAAAGTTTCAAAATAAATTATTCACTCAAAAAATATTTATTAGGGGGCTTCCCTGGTGGCGCAGTGGTTGAGAATCTGCCTGCCAATGCAGGGGACACGGGTTCGAGCCCTGCTCTGGGAGGATCCCACATGCCGCGGAGCAACAAAGCCTGTGAGCCACAACTACTGAGCCTGCGCGTCTGGAGCCTGTGCTCCACAACAAGAGAGGCTGCGATAGTGAGAGGCCTGTGCACCGCGATGAAGAGTGGCCCCCGCTTGCCGCAACTAGAGAAAGCCCTCGCACGGAAACGAAGACCCAACACAGCCAAAAATAAATTAAAAAAAAAAAAATTTATTAGGTCCTTGCTCCATGAAGCAACTTATATAGCAGCAACATTTGTAGAAGAAAATTATGTGATTTTGGCAATTACAGTAATTTGGTAATTCACGTGAACAATGTATGAACAGAAAAATATAAAATTGCACACTTTTTTATTGAGTAAATTTGGCTTGTAACATTGCATATGTTTAAGGTATACAGTATGTTACTTTGATACATTTATATATTGTTAATGTGATTGCTGAAGTAATACCACATTATATAATTATAATACACATGATCACGTTATATAATTATAGTATAGTATTACTGTCTATTTATTATACTGTTCATTAGATCTTCATGGCTCATTTACCAGTTCGTACAAGTTTGTACCCTTAAAGACCATCCCTCTTGTCCCTGTCCCTGGTAACCACCGTTTTATTCTGTTTTTCACAGGTTTAACTTTTAGATTTCACATGTAAGTGACATCATACAGTACTTGTCTTTCTCTATCTGACTTACTCTCTTAGCATAATGTTGTAGCAAATGGGAGGATCTCTTCCTTTCTCATGGCTGAATAACATTTCACGGTGTATGTATACCACATATTTTTTTACCCATTCATCCACTGATGGTCTTTTGGGTTGTTTCCGTATCTTGGCTATTGTGAGTAATGCTGTGATAAACATGGGAGTGCGTATATTTTGTCAAAATCCTATTTTCATTTTCTTTGGTTGTATACCCAGAAGTGGAATACCTGGAGTATATGATAGATCTACTTTTAATTTTTTGAGGAGCTTCCATCTTGCTTTCTATAGTTGTTAGACTAATTTACATTCCCACATCCTCACCAGCATCTGTTGGTCCTTGTCTTCTTGATGATAGCCATTCTCACAGGTGTGAGGTAATGTTTCACTGTGATTTTGATTTGCAGTCCACTTAGGATTAGTGATGTTGAGCATCTTTTCATGTGTCTCTTGGCCATTTTGATGTCCTTTTCGGAGAAATGACTATTTACTTCTTCTTCCCATCTTTTAACCAGATTGTTTGTTTTCTGTTATTGAGTTGACTGAGTTCCTTATATATTTTGGATATTAATCACTTATTCGATAAATGGTTTGCAAAATTTTTCTCCCATTCTGTAGGGTGTCTTTTCATTTTGTTAATTAATTAATTCTTTTGATGTGCAGAAGCTCTTGAGTTTGATGTAGTCCCATGCTTTGATTATTTTCTTTTATTGTTTGTTCTTTTGGCATCATGCCCACCAAATGATTGCCAAGACCAATATCAATAAACTTCTCCCCTAACATTTTCTTTTAGGATTCTTATGGCATCAGGTCTTATGTTTAAGTCTTTGACCCATTTTGAGTTAATTATTGTGAGTGGTGTGAGATAGGGGTCTACTTTCAGTGTTCTGCATATGTTTCTCCAATTTTTCCAGCACCATTTGTTGAAGAGGCTATCCTTTCTCCACCGGGTATTCTTGGCTTCCTTGTTGAATACTAGTTGACCGTATATGCCAGAGTTTAATTCTGGGCTCTCTATTCTGTTCCGTTGGTCAATTTGTCTTTTTTCCCCCCAAGTACAATACTGCTTTTCTACTATGGTTTTGTGGTATAGCTTGAAATCCAGAAGTGTGGTATCTCTGGCTTTGCTCTTTTCTCTCAAGATTGCTTTGGCTGTTTGAGGTCTTTTGTGGTTCCACACACATTTTAGGATTGTTTCTTCTATTTCTGTGAAGAATGCCTTTGGTATTTTGGTGAGGACTATGTTCAATTTGTTGATGGCTTTTAGAACTATTGATATTTTAACAATATTAACTCTTTGGATCCATGAACATTTGTTTGTGTCTTCAATTTCTTTGATTTTGTTTGTGTCTTTCCATTTGTTGGTGTCCTTGATTTCTTTCAGCAGTTTTGCAGTTCTAATTGTACAGATCTTCCACTTCCTTGGTTAAATTTATTCCTAAGTATTTTATTGTTTTTGATGCTATTGTGAAAGGGATGGTTTTCTTTATTTCTTTCTCAGATGCTTTATCATTAGTGTAGAGGAATGAAATTGAGTTCTGTACGTTGACTTTTGTATCCTGCCAATTTACTGAAATTGTTGATTAATTTCAATAGTTTTTTGGCTGATTCTTTGGGATTTTCTATATATTCCATCATATCATCAGCAAATACTGACAGTTTTACTCTTTCATTTCTGATTTGGATCTATTTTCTTTCTTTGTCTTGCATAATTGCTCTAGCTAGGACTTCCAGTACTATATTGAAGAAGAATAGTGAGACTGGGCATCCTTGCCTTGTTCCTGGTCTCAGAGGAAACACTTTCCATTTCTCTCCATCAGGTATAATGTTACCCTTGTGTTTGTTATACATGGCCTTTATGTTGAAGTATGTTCCTTCTATACCCAGTCTGTTAAGGGTTTTTATTATGAAAGGCTGTTGTTTTATGTCAAATGCTTTTTCTTTCTCTATTGAAAAGATCATGTGATTTTTATTTTTTCTTTTATTGATGTGATGTGTTGGATTTATTGATTTGCATATGTTGACCCATCCTTTCATCCTAGGAGTAAATTCCGCTTGGTCATCGTATATACTTCTATTAATGTGTTCTTGAATTTGGTTTGCTAATATTTTGTTGAGAATTTTTGCACCTATGTTCATCAGGGATATTGGTCTATAGTTTGCTTTTCTTGTGGTATCCTTATCTGGCTTTGGTATCAAGGTAATGCTGGCCTCATAGAACAAGTTTGGAAGTGTTTTCTCCCCCTCAATATTTTGAAAGAGTTTGAGGAGGATTGGTAGTACTTCTTTCAATGTTTGGTAGAATTATCCAGGGGAGTTTTCTGGTCCTGGAGTTTTCTGTGTTGGGAATTTTTAAATGACTGATACAGTGTCTTTACTCATTATTGGTCTGTTCCTACTTTCTATTTCTTCCTGATTCAGTCATGGTAGGTTGTGTGTTTCTAGAAATGTATCCATTTCTTTTAGGTTGTATAATCCATTGGCATATAATTGTTCATAGTAGTCTCTTATGATTCTATGTATTTCTGTAGTATCAGTTGTAATGTCTTCTCTTTTCATTTCTAATTTTATTTATTTGACTCTTCTTTTTTTTCCTGAGTCTAACTAAAGGTTTGTCAATGTTGTTTATCTTTTTGAAGAAACATTTTGTAGTTTCCTTGATCCTTTCTATTGTTTTTCTGGTTTCTATTTCATTTATTTGCATCCTGATACTTACTATTTCCTTAGTTCTGCTAACTTTGGGCTTAATTTTTTCTTCTTTTTCTAGTTCCTTGAGGTATAAAGTTAGGTTGTTTACTTGAGATTTTTCTAACATCTTAATGTATTTATTGCTATAAACTTTCCACCCAGATCTGCTTTTGCTGCATGCCATGATATTTGATATGTTGTGTTTTCATTTTCATTTGTTTTGAGATATTTTTTATTTCCTTTTTGATTTCTTCTTTGACACAATGGTTGTTTAGACGTGTGTTTACTTTCCACATGTTTGTAGATCTTCTCATCTTCCTCTTGTTGTGGACTTCTAGTTTCATACCAATTGTGGTCACAGAAGATAGCTGATATGATTTCAGTCTTCTTAAGTTTGCTAAGATTTGTTTTGTGACCTATATCATATGATCCAGCCTGAATGTTCTATGTGCACTTGAGAAGAATGTGTGTTCTGCTACTGTTGGATGGAATATTCTATATGTGTCTATTAAATCCATTTGTTCTAAGGTGTGGTTCAAGTCCAACGTTTCTTTGTTGATTTTCTGTCAAGACAATCTATCCATTGCTGATAGTGGGGTATTGAAATTCCTGCAATTACTGCATTGTTGTCTGTTTGTTCCTTAATATCTATTATTACATACTTGTATATTTCAGTGATCAGGTTTTGGGAACGTAGATATTATTTATTGTTATATCTTCTTGATGTAGTGACCCCTTTACTGACCTTCTTTGTCTCTTCTTACCTTTTTTGGCTTGAAGTGTGTTTTGTCTGATACAAGGATGGCTATACCCACCTTCTTTTCGTTTCTATTTGCTTGGAATATCATCTTCCATCCTTTCACTTTGAGCCTATGTGCCTTTAGAGCTGAAATGAGTCTTCTGTAGAGAGCATAGAGTTGGACCTTGTTTTTTCAGCCATCCACCCACTATGTGCCTTTTGATCAGTGAGTTCAATCTGCTTACATTTAGGGGTGATTATTGATATGTAAGAATTTACTATTGCCATTTTATCTTTTGCCTTCTGCTTATTTTGTCTCTCTGTTGTTCCTTTTTTCTTCTCTTTCTGTTTGCCCTTATAAGTTGGTGGTTTTCCATGGTGATTTGCTCACTCTCCCCTTTTTTATGTTTATGTTTCTGCTCTAGATTTTTGCTTGTGGTTACCATGAAGTTTACATAAAACATCCTACAGGTAAAATAGCCCCTTTCCTGCTGATGCCAGTTTATCTTCATTCACCTATAAAGGTTTCATCTGCTTACTCTTCCCCTTTTATATTTTTAATGTTAGAAATGATCTCTATGCTGTGATTTCATTACCAAGTTGTAGTATCTATAGCTATTTTTAATGTTCTTTTCCTTTAACCATTATATTATAGTTAAGAATTTAATATAGTGTTCTAGAAAAGATTTACAGTATTCTAATTATGAGTATTTATCATCTTAATCAGAGTTTTGTGTACTTTTGTCTTTTTGTTTCAGCTTGAAGAGCTCCTTTCAACATTTCTCCTAAGGCAGGTCTAGTGGTGGTAAACTCCCTCAGCTTTAGTTTGTCTGGGAAAGGCTTTAATTCTCCTTTATATCTGAAGGATAACTGCCACATATTCTTAGATGGAAATTTTTCTCTTTCAATATTTTGAATATGTCATTCCACTATCTATCTCCTGACCTTCAAAGTTTCTGCTGAGAAATCTACTGTAGCCTAATGGGGGTACCTCTGTAGGTTGCTGTCTTTTTTTTTTTTTTTCCCCCCTGGCTGCCTTTAAAATTGCTTCTTTATAATTGAATTTTGACAGCTTCATTAAAATGTGTTTTGGAGGTCTTTCTGTGATGAGATAACAAGATATTCTGTTAGCTTCGTGGATCTGTATATTCATCCCTTCCCCAGATTTGGGAATTTCTCAGCTATTATTTCTTTAAATAAACTCTGTCCCCTTCCCACTCTCTTCTCCTTCTGGGATGCCCATTATTCTTACGTTTCCCTTTCCAACAGAATCAGATATTTCTCATAGGCTTCACTTTTTAAAAATCTTAGCTCTCTCTTTTCTTCCACCTGAATTATTTCTATATTTCTATCCTTGAGCTTGCTAATTCCTCTTCTACCTGATTTGCTCTATTTCCAGTGCATTGTAATGCATTCTTTATCTCATTTATTGAGTTCTTCAGCTCCCGAAATCTGTCTGATTCTTTTTTAGAATTTTAATCTCTTTGGTAAAGTATTCCTTCTGCTTGTTATTTTCATTCCTAATATCATTGCATTGCCTTTATGAGTTTTCTATTGAATTTCTTCATAACAGCTATTTAAAACTCTTTATCAGTTAGATCACAATATTCCATACCTTTGGGTTTGGCTACTGGAAAATTGTCTTGCTTTTTTTTGCGATACCGTATTACCATGATTCCCTAAATAAAAAATGGAACACCATTTTTATTTAGGTAAGACTTTGTTTACTTTGATCCTAAGAATGCAACAGGGTGGCAGTTAGGAGCCTTCCTTTCCAGAAGGTGGCGCTATGGCACAAGTTTTTGGTTTCTCTTACCAGCGTTAACTAGCGGCTTCTAAGATTGGGAACCCACACAGTTAAAACAAAACAAAACAAAACAAAAACAACAACAACAAAAACAACGCGTGGTGGCAGAATGTGGGCGCAGGGGGGAGGTGTGTGTACTTAGCACTTGGGGCTTTGTGGGTGTCCATGGCCTGGTAGAGGTATCCTCAAGTTGGGATGGGGGCGGTGTCCCAGGGGTCCTTGGGTGGCTGGTCCCCTTGCCTCCAGGGGCAGACAGCAGGAGACATTTTACTTCAGTTCTCTTTGTCTGTCTACTTACCTTTCCTTTCCCTCTGCCCATTCACTGCAGTCTCTCCTCAGAGAGAGCAACTGGTCCCGCCAGCTGTAACACACGTGGCTGGGCAGACTTCCAGTCACTGCCTTCATCCTCCAGCTCCTCTGCCGGAAAGGTGGTGCTGGCTCGCTGCCAGAACAGCAGCCGCCTTCTGTGCTGTCACAGCCTCCTGCCACCAGCTCTGCAGCCACTTACCTCAATCCCTGCTACCTACTCCATGGTCCAATCCACCCACTTTGGATGCACAGGTGGATGGATCTCTTGGATGTCGTTGTATGCTGCTGATAGGTGCTTTTTTTTTTTTTTTCTGGTTATGGACGTCCTAATAGTTGTAAATCAAAGGAGAGAGAGAAAAAAGGAACGATTCACACTATCATGATACTGACATCACCCCAAAACTGCATATTTCATTGCTCTGTGACTATTTCAACAATTTGAGTAAGTTGTGTGGAATATTAGACTTTGCCCCTTAAATGGATATTTCAGATTTATATACAAGCAAGGAAGTTTTCCAGTTAATGAGCTATGGATAGTGAAAGTCTTTTTAAACTAAATATTTAAAGTAATATCAATACTAATATGAGTCAACAGCTGAGTTTCCCAAGTGCATTTTTCTGGGCACTAGCGTGATAGGGCTTCAGATTTTTGAAAGTATGTCTTTTACACTGCCCAACTCTCCAATTCTGGTGTAATAACCACAGAACCTAATACAGATACCAGGGCTACTCATATGAAAACTGCAATTTAGTGCACACTCCTGGTGGCCACGTTGAGGGTCTCTCCTGGCACAGTTGAGGTTTTCATCCACTGCAGAGATCTCTCAGCTCCTGTCCCGAGTGTTGTACATTTCCTTCTCTGAAGAACAGAATGTGTCTGCCTTAAGTACACAAATAAATCCTCTCACTAAATCAGAATTTCAGGGGCAGGGATGGGGAATTGCCCCTTGGGTATCAGTGTCTGAAAAACTGCTGTGTCTATTTCTCCCCTGAATTTCATTGCACAAAATTATACAATCTTGATAAATCTAGACATGGTACTTCTAACACAGACATGTTCTCATCTTTCCATTTGTGAATTATTTTTGAAAAATATCTGAGTGTGTTTGTTGGATTGCTGAATTTTACTGACATGCCCTGTTTAAGCAGGAATGAGAATGCCTTCTGAAATGAATACTTCATTGGCAGTCCCTTCCTATTAGTGAGAACCCCTCTTCTCTATCTATATTTTCCTGGGTCCCACTATCACATACCTACCCCACGCCCAGCCTGGAAATTAAGACCGCATGATTTTTCTGTTAGGATGAACTTGGCTGTTTCAATGTTTTAAGCTCAATATATGTCAGGGTTGAAATATAACTTAGATATGGAGATTTAAGAAAGTTGCTCTCGGACTTGTGATCAATTTAATTCAGCAAACATTTATCAAATGCTTACCATGTGCCAGGCACTGTGATGGAAGCTGAAGAAATAAAGATAAATAGTGGTTCTTTAAAAAAAAAAAAAAAGTGCTGTTCCTGTATGAGAAGCAGTATGATTCATTAAACTGGCACAAGTTATAACTTTAGAAACACTCCCACCACTGGGAATCTGTTCCTTTTGTCGAATATAATTTTTCAGCAGTCATGAGTGAATAATAATTGGGATAATTAAAATTGACCTTTAAAACAGATCTAAATCCTTGTCTGCTTAGGGTGCTGAAGCAGGACAATCCATGAAAAACTACAGCCATTCTCTCTCCAGATATTTGATTCCTCTGAAGGCTGGTAGAGTCACACACCCTTGCACAATTTTAAAACCATGAAGGGATAGAACTCAGTTTTATAAATGGGCTCCAGGATGTATAACTGGGGAAAAAAAACCCTGAAAGTTTCTCTTCTTTCTCAGTAAGTTATTTAAATCATAGCACTTATTTTTAAGTGAATACTCAGGGTAGTTGATAAAGAGAAAGCCCCCCTGCCCTTTTTTAAAAATAAACTTTATTTTTTGAGCAGTTTTAGGTTTATGTAAAATTGAGCAGAAAGTACAGAGATTTCCCATATACCCCCTTCCCTCACACATGCTTAGCCTCTGCCATTACCAGCATCCTTCTGCAGAGTGGTGTTGATACTTTTTTTAGTTTACAATTGGTGAACCTGTGCTGACACATGATAGTCAGCCCAAGTCCATAGTTGATGTTTCCCTCTCGGTGTTGTACATTCTGTGGGTTTGGACAAATGTATAATGACATGTATCCAGCATTATATTATTGTACAGAATAGTTTCACTGCTCTTAAAATCCCTTGTGTTCCTCTTATTCATTCCTCTCTCCCATCTAAACACTGGCAACCACTGATCATTTTACTGGCTTCACACTTCTGTTTTTTCCAGAATATCATATAGCTAGAATTGTATGGTATGTAGCCTTTAAAGACTGACTTCTTTCACTTAGTAATATGCATTTGGGTTTCTTCTGTGTCTTTTCATGGCTTGATGGATCATTTCTTTTTATTGCTAATGTTCCACTATATGGATGTACCACAGTTTGTTTATCCATTCCCTACTAAAGGTGTCTTGGTTGCTTCCAAGTGTTGGCGTTTAATGACTAAAGCTGCTATAAACATTTTTGTGCCTGTTTTTGTGTAGACATAAATTTTCAACCCCTTTGGGTAAATACCAAGGAACAGATTTTGGATTGCATGTAGGAATATGTTTAGTTTTGTAAGAACCGGCCAAACAGTCTTCCAAAAAGGCTGCACCATTTTGCATTCCCACCACCAATGAGAGTTCCTGTTGCTCTACATCCTTGCCAGCATTTGGTGTCATTAGTGTTCCAGATTTTGACCATTTTCATAGGAGTGTAGTGGTATCTCATTGTTGTTTTAATGTGCATTTCTCTGAAGACATATGATGTGGAGCATCTTTTCATATGCTTCTTTCTCATCTGTGTATCTTCTTCGGTGAAGTGTCTGTTAAAGTCAACTTAGGACCATTTTTTAATTGGAGTTGTTTGTTTTCCTATTGGTAAGTTTGAGTTCTTTGTATATTTTGGATAAAAGTCATTTGTTCGATGTGTATTTTGCAAATATTTTCTCCCATCCTATGGCTTGTGTTTTCATTCTCTTGACTGTCTTTTGCAGGGCAGAAATTTTTAATTTTAATAAAGTCCATCTTATCAGTTCTTTTCTTCACGGATCGTGGCTTTGTATCTACAAAGTCTTTGCAGAACACAAGTTCATCTAGATTTTCTCCTATGTTCTCTTCAAGGAGTTTTATAGTTTTGTGCTTTACAGTTAGATCTGTGAACCATTTTGAATTAATTTTTGTGAAAGGTAAAAAGTCTGTGTCTAGATTCATGTTTTTGCTTATGGAAGTCCATTTGTTCCATTACCACTTATTGAAAAGACTATCTTTGCTCTATTGTATTGCCTTCGCTACTTTGTCAAAGGTCAATTGATTATATTTGTGTAGGTCTACTTCAGGGCTCTCTGTTCTGTTTCACTGATCTATTTGCCAGTTCTTTTGCCAATACACTGTCTTAATTACTGTACCTTTATGGTAAGTCTTGAAATCAGGTAGTGTCATTCCTACCACTCTGTTCTTCAATATTGTTTTGGCCGTTCTTGGTCTTTTGCTTCACCACATAAACTTTAGAATCAGTTTGTTGATATCCACAAAATAACTTGCTTGAATTTTGATTGAGATTGCCTTGAATCTATAGATCAAATTGGGAAAAACTGAAATCTTGACAATCAATATTGAGTATTGTCCATGAACATGGAGTATCTCTCCATTTATTTAGTTCTTCCTCGATTAATTGCTCAGAGTTTTGTAGTTTTCCTCATATAGATCTCATGCATATTTTGTTAGATTTATACCTAAGTATTTTATATTTTTTAGGTGCTAATGTAAATAGCATAGTGTTTCAGATTCCTAATTCCACTTGATCATTGCTAGTATATAGAAAAACAATTGACTTTTGTATTTTAACCTTGTATCCTGTGACCTTGCTATAACCACTTATTAGTTCCAGGAGTTTTTGCATAGATGATCTTGTCATCCATAACAAAGACATTTCTTTCCTAATCTGTATCCCTTCTATTTCCTTTTCTTGTCTAATTGCATTAACTAAGACTTCTAGTAGGATGTGGAAAAGGAGTGGTGAGAGGGAAAATCTTTGCCTAGTCTTGATCTTAGTGGGGAAAGTTTCCAGTTTCTCACCATTAAGTGTGGTGTTAGCTGTAAGTTTTCGGTAGATATTCTTTATCAATTTGTGAAAGTTCAACTCTATTCCTAGTTTACCAAGAGTTTTTACCATGGATGGGTGTTGGATTTTGTCAGATGCTTTTCTTCATCTATCGATAGCACCATGTGATTTTTCTTTGTTAGCTTGTGGATGTGATGGATTACATAAACTGATTTTTGAATGTTGAACCAGCCCTGAATACCTGGGACAAATTCCACTTGTTTCAGTATGTAATTCTTCTTCTACTTTTTAAAAATCTGTTAAAATTTTTATTTTATTTTACTTTATTATTTTGTTTTTGGCCACACCGTGTGGCTTGTGGGATCCTAGTTCCCTCACCGGGGATTGAACCCGGGCCCCCTGCAGTGGAAGCATGGAGTCCTAACCACTGGACTGCCCGGGAATTCCCTGTAATTCTTCTTATACATTGTTGGATTTGATGGCTAATATTTTGTTGAGGATTTTGCATCTGTGTTCATGAGAAATATTGGTCTGTAGGTTTCATTTCTTGTAATATCTGTGATTGGTTTTGGTATTATGGTACTATTAGCCTCATAGAATAAGTTAAAAAGTATTCCTCTGTTTCTATCTTCTAAAAGGGATTATGGAGACATGGCATGATTTCTTCCTTAAATGTTTGGCAGAATTCACCAGGGAAGCCCTCTGGACTTTGTGCTTTCTGTTTTGGAAGGTTATTATTATATTATTAAAATAATTATTTGAATTATTGTTTTAAATTTTTTAATAGATATTTGTCTTTCTCCGTCTGACTTATTTCACTTAGTATGATAATCTCCAGGTCCATCCATGTTGCTGCAAATGGCATTATTTCATTCTTTTTAATGGCTGAGTAATATCCCATTGTATATAGGTAGCACATCTTCTTTATCCATTCATCTGTCCTCAACAAAATACTAGCAATGCAAATCCAACAATACATTAAAAGGATCATACACTATGATCAAGTGGGATTTATCCTAGGGATGCAAGGATTTTTCAGTATCTGCAAATCAATGGCTGTGATACACCACCACAAGTTAAAGAATAAAAACCATATGATCATCTCAATAGATGCAGAAAAAGCTTTTGACAAAATTCAACACCTATTTATGATTAAAGACTCTCCAGAAAGGGTCCTAGAGGGAACATATTTCAAAATAATATAGACCATATACAAGTAACCTACAGCTAACATCATACTCAACAGTGAAAATCTAAAAGCATGTCCTGTAAGATCAGGAGCAAGACAAGGATGTCCACTCTCACCACTTTTATTCAACATAGTTTTGGAAGTCCTAGCTGTGGCAAACAGAGAAGAAAAAGAAAAGGAATCTAAATTGGAAAAGAAAGAAGTAAAACTGTCACTGTTTGCAGATGATATGATATTAGACATAGAAAATCCTAAAGGTGCTACCAGATAACTACTAGAGCTCATCAATGAATTCAGTAAAGTGACATTTTCTTTGCTGAGGAATTTTTAGTCTACTTTAGAACATAATGCATATTGAAAAGATGCCATTTATATACAGTTGTGTATAAAGTGGATTTGAAAGTTCCGAAGAAACTAAGAGCATGCATCACCAAGGAGCTGTAGTAATCCAGAGGTTTGTCTGGGACTGTTTTTTATTTATGGAGGGGGTAGATTTAAGTAGTTTTAGGAGGAGGTCAAGGGTCTGGAAAACACTCAGATAGTGTCACTTAGATTGAGAGGATTATGTTTTCCCTAGCTATGGGAAGTTCCAAATTTCTAAGATTTTACCTGGAGAAAAGAATATATATATAATTTTTAAAAACAGAAGGTGAAATATTGTTTAATAATTTCAGTATAAAGCTGTTCTGTTGGCAGGACAAACAATAGGCCATTGATTAAAATGATGTTACAATAGGTACAACTACTGAGACAATGTTTGCTCATTTAATACATAAGAACGTATTATAGAAGCATGCACACAGGGATGTGCCGAGCACTCTGATCTGAATCATACATAAATCATGAACAATTACGGTGTGTCTGTATTTTCTATAAGACACGTTACAATGGATCCTCAGTTTCCCTTTAGAGTTCCTAAGCTTTTCTGAGAACATTTGAGCTTCTGAGTACATTTGCACTTTTGAAGGAATAAGTGCATTTCAAAACTGAGATTATTTCATAGAATAATTTCTTATTAATATGAGTGTTATTATGAAGAGAAATAAACTTGCTTTAGCCTATTGAACGGTAATATTATCTGTCTATTTTCATTTGTTAATTCTTACAAGATTATTACTTGTACTCACCTCATTTTCCCCCTAAGTGGTAAATAGTTGTACTTTTCAGTTGTTTTGCCATCTCGTTTGTTAAAAACAATTATTTATGAATAATTGTTGTAGCTTTGAAGCATTTCAGAATTCATCTTTTTTTTTTGGATAGAAATAGTATGTATCAGACTATTGATAAGAATAATATTCAGTGGAAATCAAATATTTTTTAATGATTCCAGAAAAAGAAAATTAAATTGTGTCTTAACAATTTTGGCTCCAGGAATCGTAGTATAAAATATAGACATTTCAGATTGAAAACAATGGTTAAGGAGATTTTTGGGTGGCATCTGAGACTTCACCTTACTTGAATGTAATCTAGTTAAAAACACAGTGAATGTACAGAAAACACTGTCCAAACACAGAGCTGCTCTTTTCCAAGTACCTTATTGGACATGGTCACGTTTTTTGATCACGTGCATTCTCAAATTTGACTGTGTGGAAGTGAATTGGAACAACCAATTAGGGTTGTAAAGAAAATGATCACTTTTAAAATTGTTTCTCAAAGACAAAGATGACTTCATAAGTGCCAGTACATCTTACTCTTTTTTTTTTTTTTTAAAAACTAAGATTCATATGCCTTCTTTTGAGGAAAGAATAAAAAATGAGAATATGGCTTGGAACGTTGCATGCTGCTTTCTATAACTCTCTATAGGGAAAACGTCCTTATAGAATATTTTGAAGAAGCTTATGTGATGACTTGTCTTACCATACTGAAAATAATAAAAGCAAACACTATTAATCCTCATAGAAACCCTATGAATTGTGTGATTCCCCTTTGTCCAGTTGTGTGATTCAGTTGTGTGACATCCTCATTGTACAGATGAGGTAACTGAGGCTTAGGGAGGGCCAGTGACTTCCCAAGAGTAGGCAGCTTGGTAAATGTCATGCCCACACCCTGTCTGGCTCCAGAATCTACACTTGGTCCTCACTGTTTCCAACCCAGAAAGGAGAGACCCCAATACGGTGAGATGAGAAAGATGTGAGCAGAGGGGACTGAGTGGGGAGCGTCTGGGGAGACTCAGAAAGGAAGCCGTGCTGGGGGGGGGGGGTGGGGGAGGCTGGGAAAGGAGCAGGCTTCCCAAGCTAAACAGTTGATGGAGATAATCTTCACTTACCCTCCACCAGCTCTGTGACTTTGAGCAGGTTACTTAGATCCCTGGGACCCCTTTACCTAAAGGGGGAATGATGCAGGCCTGGTCTGCTCAACAGGCAGAGAAATTGTCCCCTGAGAAATTGTCACGTTAACATTCGAGTTAGCACAGCTGACTGTGGATTGTGGATGATCCCAATCTTCTGGAATTTTCTGAATGGCTAATAATGCCCCAGTAATGTCTCAACAGCTTTGTACTTGCAGTGCACACACTCACAACGGGAGCTTCTTTGCTCTTCCTTGTTCCAAGGACCCTTCGGGCACTTTGCTGAAGCCTGACCCCTTCTCACAGCAATGCTTGTAAATGCATAAAATGTATACATAGGGTTACAAAGTAAATAGTTATATTGAAATGCTGATATCAATGTACTAGAAATTGTAACATAGTGTCTTCTTAGTTATTAGCGCATTCAAAAACAAGATCTAGTGGTGACTTTAATAAATACTGTTATTTTGAAGTAAAGGGGACCATAAACAATATTTCTAGATGTCTGTGACAACGATTGCTATTAAAATATCTGTAACTTATGTTGGTAACATATGCACGGGCACTGGTGAATATAGTCTGGTTTGTCTACATTTGTGACTGAAGAATATGCTAAATTTTAGCTAGAGGTTAGTGAAAATAAAGATATAATTTTTTTCTATTCATCTCAACAGACCCCCTATATCATATTTGTACCACATGTTAAGAACCCCTGAGCTTTGTGGTTCACTGCTTCAAGTTCCGTGAAAAACCCTCCTGAGCTTTGATTGAACTTCTAATGAATCTTTAGATCAAGCTAGGGAAAACCAGTACCTTAAAAGTAGTCTTCCTATTTGCAATCATTGTAGTCTGAATTTATGTAGTTTTTCTTTAATGTCTTTCAATACAATTTTTATAATAATCTCCATAAATGTCCTGCAAATTCTGTAAGATTCATTCTTAGATACTTTATATGTTTTGTTAGTATTTGCTATTCTATTTAATTTCTAACTATGGATAAGTTTAGAAATACTATCAGCTTTTGTATAATGAATTGTTAAGCTAGCCAATGACTTTCAGAATTTCTACCTCCATAATCATATCATCTGGAAACGATAACGGTTGCTCTTTTTTATCCAATTTTGTGCTTTTAATTTTTAAATTTTCTCTTACGTACTGATAGGACTTTCAGTGCAATGTTCAATAGAAACAGTGGTGTCTGTGAAAGTGTTCTTTCTGATTTTCAAGGAAATACTTTTAATATTTTCCCACTTAGGAGTGACATGCTAGAACCAATTTTTAGCAGCTAGCAAAAGCCAATCATTAACTTTTCATGAATTTTGCATGAAAATACAATCATTATTAAAAATTAAATTACATAAACATAATTAATTAAATCATATTAAAACAAAAGTAATACATTCTGAAAACTCACCACTTCCTACTTTATGTCATCTTGCTGTTATCAGTGCTCTTGAGGTTATTTACATACCTTGTGTCTGCGTGGTGAAAATACTATATAATGATTCTTTTTCCAACTTCCTGGTCAGTGACATCACGTTGATAGCTTTGAATTGGCCATGGTACGAGTATTTACACCATGGAAAGTGGCAAATGCTACCAATCAGGGTTTTTAATTTTCCTTAAGAGCCTGTTGTTCAACGTTTACTAACACACCTCTGATCAAGACTGATGTTTGCCACAGGCTCTAGCATTTTCCTAGCCTGTTAACTAAAAAGAAAGGAAATTAAGGAAGAAGAGAAGGGAGGGTGGCAGGGAAATAGGAAGGAAAGGAAAGTAAAAGGGAAGGAAGAAGAGAGGAAGAGAGGACAGGAAAGCTTTAATCAGTGTATTAACCCGCACGTGGTGTTTCCCCCCAGATAGCTGTGACGCTCCTCTGGCGTCTGCCCTGCCCCGGGCTTCCTTCAGCAGCTCCTCAGAGCGGTCCAGCAGCCACGGCCCTGGCTTCGCAAGCCTTAATCGCAGAGACGGTGAGTCTGCAGCTGTCTTCTTGTCAATCCACGCTGATTCTTTCCCAGAGAGAATTATTTTCATTTTTAGTTCATATTCCTTCTTATAGGTCAAAACTTAATTATATTGAGTTTAATGAAACTGAAGAAAGCAGCAGGTTCATCATATCTGCTAGTATTCCTCTGCTAGCTTTCTTCTTGCTTATGATCCATTGTTTGGTTTGTTTTGATATCTTCCTTCCCTATTGATTGCCAGCAAATGATCATCAATAAGATTTATGAGAAGGGAATTATTGGAGTCTAGATTTTTTCCAGGGTTATCATCCCTTTTTAGTTTTAGGACCGGCGACAGAAGGGTGACTAGTCAAGTGCGCTGGTCATGAATAACGACAACAACACAAGAAGGAGCCAGTGCTGCAGCCACTGGGGAAGCCTGATGTTTGCAAGATGTGAAGCTGCCAAAGGATGTCATGGGAAAATGACTCCATTCCCAGGACTTGGCCTGGGAGGAGACCAGGTGAAGGCTGCTACTGAAAATAAAGATTCCCTTCCTATTAGTGGGAAGGGAGTTAATGACTTACTTTTTGGAAAGGTCCATTTTTGCTACTTGAATGTTGTCGAGTGAATTACCTCTTCTATTGCACAAATACTAATTCAGTGGATTAAATAAGTGAATACATACACTTCAAATTCAAATGCTTTGCTACTTTTTTTGATTAACTTTTATTGGAGTGTGGTTGCTTGACAATGTTGTGTTAGCCTCCACTGCACAACAAAATGAATCAGCCGTACCCATACAGATATCCCCTCCCTTTTGGACTTCCCTCCCACTTAGGTCACCACAGTGCATTAGGTAGAGCTCCCTGTGCTATACAGTATGTTCCCATCAGTTGTCTATTTTATACATAGTATCAATAATGTATATATGTCAATCCCAGTCTCCTAATTCCTCCCACCCCACCCCTTTCCCCCTTGGCATCCATACATTTGTTCTCTACGTCTGTGTCTCTATTTCTGCTTTTGTTTTGCTACTGTTTTAAGGGATAGATTTTTTAAATGAAAGATGAATTCAGAAAGTAAAAGTTAAAATTAACTGTGTCCCATGTAAACGCACTGCTGTAAATTCTGGAGATACTACTAAGGAATTGAGTGTTTTCCTCCCTTTCTTTGACATTTCTAAGATCAGAGTTAAAGTCTAGCTTGAACTTTACTGTGTCCTTAAGGATCAAATTTGGGAACCTAGTAAGTGATCAAATAGATTGGCAGGGAAGAGTAAGAACACAGGTGAAGAAATTCAATGAGCTCAGGATGGGAAGGCATGTCCATTAATTGTCCACCTTCATGGTCTTTTCCCAGGAAAAAGCATTTTGTGGCCAGATATTTACTCCTCAAAGCATCATTCATAATCATTTTTAGCACCCCAGTAAAAATATATTCTCATTGAAACCAGATTTCAATGAGATCAGTTATCAAATTACCCATTTTCGGTCTGGTGGTTATTCTAATATCAGCTTAACATCTAAACTTTCCAGTGGTTTCCCTAAAATTGTAAAAACTAAATAAGCCATATTTAATTAGTTTAAAGAGGCCCGAGGGGCTTGTGTGTTGTGTTTCTAATTTGCATGTGTAGAGTATCTTTATGATTCAGGCCTCCAGTGCTATCAATATGGTGGCACTGGGAAGTTTATAAACATTAGAAGGGAAAATCCTGAAGCTTAAGATGAACTTATTTCCATTATATTTAATTAAAAAACTAATAACTCAGAATATTATAAGCCATCATTATAAAATGGTAAGTACAAAGCTTATCTTTTATATTTAAACTACTCTCTTTGCAAATTTAAATTAATTATTTTAAGAGTGGCAATCAACTGATGAGGGTTTTTTTTTCATGGTTGTTGCTACTCTGATTGCATATAGTGTACATTTCACTAAATATCCCTAGATATTACCACCTGATTTCAGACCCATTTCTAAAGCATGCTTTAGACAGCACAATTTATCAATATTCCTTCTGAAGGATTATCTATATGTGTTTTCTGTTAAAAGCCAGCATCCCCGAGTCTTTATTGACATTTCCTTTGCCTTGGTAAATGCTGGAGAACATATTAGTTCACTTTAGTTTAGATGATTATGATGTAAAATGTGGATAGTATGAAATGTGGATGAATATAATGAGGGCGATGATTCTTCATATATAGTAGTTTTAGCTTTTTGGAATATTTTGTGTATGATCTAGTGAGGAAAATCATGTTAGACTCCCTGATTGTATGGTTAAAATTTCCTTGGTCTGTGTTGTAGTATTTGGAAGTTTTAAAGAAGGTGGTCTGTCTTACACCCCTAGTTTCTTATTTTGCCCATAAGTCATTGCGCTTCTAGAATGTTCATGAAGAATTAGAAATGTCTCAAATATCACAGCTTCCACCAAGAACTTTATACATAGCAGCTGATCAATTCATCTACCTGATACATAAAGGTAGTAAGAGAATAGTCTATACATAATTTTTGATTGTATGTGTGTGCATATATATAAATTTGACCCACTGTATAACCCCCCAAAGCCAAATAATTCAAACTTTAAGGCATTTTATGATTTTAAAGTACTTCACTGATTCAACACATAACAAATGTTAATTAATTGACTAGAACTTATTGCACATTTCATGTTTTCTCTTTTACATATTTTTTACTTATGCAGTTTATGTATTTATTTTGTTTTCTATTAATTTATGAAAAGTAGTAAAATATTTCTTAGGAAAGACTTTGCAATAAATAGAAGAAAGAAGTCTATGAAGGATATTAAGAGGAATGAGCAGAGAAGTTAGGAGGGATCCAGGCGTTTCTAGGGACAGGTGGGCCAAAGCAGAGAGATGCAGACCTTGCATCTTTGAAAACCATGATTCCTGAGCATGTTACCACCTGTTTGCCAGTGTTTTCTGTGAGCTCCCTAATGGAAGTGTTGGTTATTGTAGAGATAGGAATGGGCTAGTATCATCACTCAACATTGGACTAAGTGCTCCTGGAGTTTACTTTTGAAATTTCTAGTCTGGTTCCTCTAGCATTCCCATTTTGAAGTCTGGGATTGGGTTCCAGATAATACATTTAACAAAGTATCCCCTCTGAGGTCATACACCTTACCTTTTTATACAGAGAAACACAAATTACTGGAAATGCCTGAATGTATAATTTTTCAGAACTGATGGATTTTTTTTTAAGGGGTAAAACACAGACACGTACATGTATTCATATACCTATTCAAGAAAATAGATGCCATTAGATAAAAATGTAAAGTTCTTGAAGCTTTACATCTTTACAGTCAAATTGGGTTTGACTATTCATATTAGCTGAATTTGTTTCCATCAATATTAAATTGATATTTCCTAGAATTACAAGTGACCTAATATTTCTCATATAAAATCAAGATTGCTGAAATCTGTGTATTCTAAATAAGAACATGCTATAATATTGACTTCATTTTTTTCTTCTCAAAAATCTCCTAAAGGAACTTTATGCAGTTTATCCAAGTTTATTCAAAACAAAAGTTAAAAAACCAAAACCAAAAGTAAACAAACTACCTTAGAGTAAACCACGCTGGACTTTCATTCTAGATCTTGCATGTGAAAATAACCTTTTGTTTTTACAATTATTGTTACTGGAGGTGACCCTTCATGAAACTGGCTTTAGCATTTCAGATGCTGCTTTCCAACTCCGGAGAACATGTTCTTTTTAGCCACGTGACGTGTCCTCTTTAGTCACCCCAGGTATGGTGGTGAGATGAGTGGTCTGGCCAGAGCTGATTGAGATTGATTAGGAGGAAGTGTACACACATTTTGTTCTCCTTTTTTGTTCCCCCAAAGTGCTTGCATAAACAATCATCCCCAGAAAGAGGGACAACTCCGTTCATGGCCCAGATGCTGAAAATCACGCCCTCTAATGCGGCAAGCCACTCATCACTGACAGTGCAAATGAGACTGCTTTAAATTTAACTTGATCAAAAATGGCATATCAGATTACTATATTGTGTATTGCAAACAGAAAGTAGATGGAGACAAGCTGAACTGACTGGATGTTTTCTTTTCTCTTTGTAATTCTTCACCTTTCCCGTACCGAGACATTGATCATATTTCCTCACAACAGACTTATGTGTTGGTGGAGCCAGGAAAGATTTTGTCTAATGCTCCCAATACAATTGATGGCTGAGCGTATTAGCAACAATTCTCAGCGTTAAGATATTTATTTCTCACTTTAGGAAGTACATTTACTAGTACAAGTTAATACTCCAGGTTTTAGCAGGAAATAAATACACATGATTCGATTAGGAGACAATGCTTAGGCCTGGGCATCAGACACTAAATATTTTCTTATAACCTGGAACGTCTGATTATTTGGACTCTGCAATATCCCAAATAAGCTATGATGTAAAATTCACTGTTTTTTACAAAGAAATGTTAGAAAATGGAAAGAGTGAATAATAATTTAAAATATCTAGACGTATATCAACTCCTGATATAAATCAGAATATTACTGAATACATCAAAAATGTTTGATGCAAATCTTATAATAATAAAATTGTCCCTCATATTTTTTCATAAAATCGTAGTTCTCCAGTATTTCTATCTTTTATTCACAGGCTACGTGCCTGGTAGAACTGGTCAGTATTCCCAAATACTAGTCTGAGCAATTCAGATGGCAATAAAAGGGCTTGCAAACCAGATTTTTATAAAGGCATATGAATGTATTGGGGACTTTTTGCCTCTGGATGTCAGATTTTTCATTCTGTTTATCTGTGCTTCCTAAAAGTTTTTAGACCTATTAGGGCCAAGACACATTCTTTTTCCGATTTTTCTTAACAAATGATCCTGCAGATGCAACTGTGGGTATTGAGTGCAGTGGACAGGCCAAATGTAATAGCATCCATGTAAAATACACCCATGTACTAAAGCACAGAGCACTGTCTTGGTGACCAGGCAACTTTATTAAATCACGGCATGATGGTAGCATGTGAGAGGAGAAGCCCCCAAATCCCAGGGTTCGTGCAGACCCTGCCGTACACTTGTCACACAGAACTCATCTGCTCAGATTTTCCCATGGTCCTTTTCAAGGTCTGGAGTCTCCAGGTTACCTCCATAGAACCTAAGATGCTAGATGAGACAAACCAGAACAAACCAAACGTGTTTTTCAGCGTTGTCAACAACCTTCAGGGAGGCAATGTTGTCATTTCTCTCTACCAAGTAGCCCAAATTATAGCACTACCCCCAGAATAAGGCAATCCTCAGTCTCTTTTGGATTCAGTGGACTCTTTTGAATGGGTGAGCATCTTCCAGGGATGCTCAGATTTCTTTGTTCCTGCTTCTTTCCAAGACAGTGTTTGGGTTTACAGAAGGGCTGGTGCCCTCATGGAGCTGGATGGTGGGGCTTCTCACGTTGGGGCTCAGCTCCTTGCTATCTGCTGAAGGGAGTTTGTCTGCTTTTAACGCTGAGGGTTACTTGGCACCTGCTCCTGAAGCCTGTGGCGGATTTACCTCTTGGTAAGACCGTGTTCCCAGGGAACAGGTCATTGTCCCTTCCGGGATCTTTGCGATGTCACTTCTTGCCTCCCTGAAGCCTGACCATGAGTCTCATTTGGTGTCCAGCCTGAGCAGCCTTGGTTACAGGTTTAATTTGCCTTTGCCAAGTTGACCTGTTCAGATCCAGTCAGACTCTCATCTCACTTCTGTGCCCCCTTTTGATGGCCTGTGGGCAGTCTGGTTCACCATGCCAAGGGGAAAAAGATCGTCAAATGGTTTTGTCCTGGCAGTTTAGTCCAGAAGAAACCTATCACTTCCACTCAGAGCTTGTTGGCCAGAGCTGGTCACATAGCCCCACCCAACCACCAGGGGGCGTGGAAATCGCAATCCTCCAAGTGCCTGGAAGGTAGAAGAAGGGAAATAGTTGGCAACCATTAGTAATGACTACACAGCCCCCTACAAGGTGATCTCCCAAAATTCCAAATGGAAGCCAAGACAAAGCCTTTCCACAGCTTGCTTATTCCTCTCACTTTTCTGATCCCCCTGGGACTTCGCTCCTGAGCAAGGTGTCTGAATCACCCTCCCACCACCTTTTACCCTTCCTCCATTTCCTCTCTTTCCCACGATCGTCTGGGTTCCCATCTCTTCTTCCTGCCAAAGAGGGAGACATCACACGTCCTGTTTCCTATTTTCTTAGTTGGTCTTTGCCCTCCCTGGATTCTCTAGGGCTTCATGGGATAATGATCACTGGCTAACAGGATTTACCAGAGAGGAATGAAAAACACAACAGTTTATCCTTGCAAAATTATGTCTGTGTTTATAATCTGCCCAGTAAGTATCTTATGGTGGCCACAATTTTGCCATAGTATTTTTCCAAGAGTCAGTACTGCCTATGACGTACTTGGCAACTTCCCAAAAGGTATGTGGAAGCCCTTCTAAGCACTATCCAAATTCAAAAATAGTTGTCTAGCAAATTCCACTCTGTTCTTTTCCAAAGTAATCACTTTTACATCATGTATAATATACAGAAATGTTCATGAACGTTATTTATTTAACAGTATGTATCCTTGACATACACCGTGATGTCTTTGTGTACTCCACTTTTAATAAATATTATTGGCATCCCTATGGAGATATATTTTATCCCATTACGTACTGCTTTACTCATCCAATGCAATTACATTGCCTCTTGTAGGGATATTCCCTTTTTCTTGTTTGGAGTCACTGATGAAAGACGTACCAAGTGAGGTGACCTTCAATCCTGCCAAAGGGGTGAGGTTCAATTAGCAACCTTTCATGAGGCATCTGGGATCACTATTGATCAAAGCACACAGGAGTCTTGAACTTCTGGTTTAACTTGTGGCACAGAGACTGGTCCAGGAAGACCACAGCCAGTGGCAAAGGCTAATGGAATATCTCAGTGGACCCTGTGGTCAGCTACTCCCACCTTTGCTCTGAACATTAATGAGGAGCTTCTGGACTAGGGGCTGACTGGAAGATGGTATTTCAGGGGTTCCCTGTTCTCTCTGTCCTGTGATCCTTGCAGTAGACTCTTCCCTTGTTGCCATGTTTCCTCCAAGGAAATCCAGTGGAGCAGGCTTTTCTCCGACACAAAATAATGCCATACTTTGCTGGGGATGAATGCCTACACCCCAGAAAAATGCACCTTTGTCAGTAGTATTTACATTTTGTGAGGCTCAGACCTCATCCTTTTTGCATTCTCATTTTACTACTCTATTTTGTATAGCAGCTCGTCTGTACATATCTCTTTTTATCCAAGGCTTCCACAGTGTGCTTACAAATTGTAATGAATTCAGCTACATAACATCACTAAAGAAAATGTAAGTTTTACCATCAATGGACTTTTTTTCCAAAGGCTTCTGGCTAACTGAGCAGTCAAGTATGGATGGATAATTTAGTACTCATGGTTTTATTTCTAAGCATGTCACCCTTGCATTTCCTGACATGATCCTACACTGAATTTAATTAAAAAGAAAAAGGAGCTCTTGCCTTAAGAAGAGTAACGGTGTGTCCCTGGGAAGTGGTGGGGGCCTTGGAGCAGAGCGCCTGGCCTCCTGCCCTTCTGGGCATCCTGGATTCCCCACTGTTCTCTACATGTCAGAGGGAGATGCAGCTATTCTGAGTGGCCTCAACAATGATCTGGAATCATATCTGTTCTGAATAACTCAGGGGGCCTCTGAAAGATGCACAATGATGCTTTTATAGAATTAGACCAGATCTCAGAGCTGCACCTCTCATAAACATGAAGATTTCACGGGAGATGCACAAATAAACTTGGTCATACATTTTATTCAGTCATGAATGAGGTATTTACTACATGTTCGGATGGTTTATAGGCTTGCTGGGCAATTTGTATTTTATTTCTAAGGTGAGAAATGAGCAAAATCATCTTATAGTCTTGTCAATACAGAACTTCAAACACATAAGAACTGCAAAGCCTGAGATCAACTCAGATCTGAATGCCTCGCTACTGTGTGTTTCTTTAAAACTTGGTCAGGAGTGTCTATGAGAGAAGCAAAACAAAACACACAGTAGCAATGGATTTTTGTTTATTTTATGCAGAAAGAGCTGCAGCAATGAATGTTAATTGCCAAGGGCATTGAAAGTTGTCCCTCGGGACACTGCACACAGAACTTAAGGGAGTCACGTGTGAACAGTCACACTGTACTTTTTTTCTTTAATATCACTGGCATTTAATTTGAATCACAAATTAACAAGTATACACTTATTTTTTATTTAATTTTAAATTGTCTGTTTACAAAACCATTATAGGGTATGTCTGCATTTAGTACAGGAATCTGTTTTACAATTAGGCAGCTCTGTGTGATTTTTTTCATTATGGATGCACTTTTTGGAAAGCTACCTGTTGTCTCCTGCTCAGGCTGCTAGCAGACTGCAGGAAGCACAGCAGAAAGGGAATCAGAGGTTACCTAGACAGGTCCAGAGGGAGGATTTCTGCATTTTTTACATCCTGATAGCTAGAAAAGGTATATGTAGATAGTTGGAATTGCTCCTTAAGAAATCAGAGCTGGAGCAAATGCTTAAATTTCCCTCAGCAATGTAGGCAGGGTTGTGACAAAAACACCAATATATAAATCCCAGAGATCTCTGAGTGGGATGGTCAGGGAGCATCCCCAGGGCCTGCTGCCCTATGGCCCCTTTTTCCTGGGAACATCTGTTACTCCTGCTTATCTCACCCTTTCCCCACTCACCCAGCCCCGCCTGGAATCTGGAATGAGTTTTCTGTGAATTACGATGCATTTAAGTGAGGAAAGAAATACACAGAGCTTGATGAACTCCTATTTGAGACAATGTAATGAAGATCTTGGAGGGAAAGTTCCCTTGGTTACAATTTCGATTTAGCCATTTACTTGCTTGACATTTAGATGCCCTGGAGATAGGTTAGTCTGTTCACTTCAGATTATCCCACTTGACTTTGCTCCCTTCAGTATCTTTCTGCTCTGGACCTTGTTCCAACTTGAAGAAGGCATGAGCTATTCTCCTTTTCACCTCTGGGTAATTTCCACCTCTGGGTAATTTCCCCCTCTGCACAAAGCTGACACTCATTATGACAGTGCATGCCCCGTGGCCACCAGGGGCAGGGGTCATTTTCATCTTGATCAGTGAGCAGAATAATTAAGGCCCTCGCTGAGAGTTTCCTGTTCAGCCTTTCCTCTCCCCAAAGACACAAGTCACTGCCTGTGTCTGAGCCAACGAAAGGGGGGGGGGAAACAATCACACAGGGATAACTAGAGACAGAAACCTTCCAATATATCTGCCAGTATATCACTATAAAAGACAGTCTGGTATTGATAAGCAAACAATACTGAATAACTGACAAATCGCAGGGATATGTTCTTAGAAGGGGTAGAGAATGAAAAGGGAGCTAAGCTTTAATAAAATACCCTCACCCGAACCTAAAATGATTGTTTTTTGCTTGTCTGCAAAGCAGAGACTGTAACACCCGTCCCACTTGCCGGGTGCATGGAGGAGTTGTGAGGTAGCACTTAGAGCATCTGGGAGGGTCCTGAATACATCACATGCTTGTGACAAGTTTTGGCTTTCCTCATTTTCTCTCCTTTATCTAGTATAAAGTGGCAGGTAACGGGCCATTCAGTAATGAAAAGACTGCAATGCCCCACACTCTGGATGTCACCCCTCTTTCACCATGACTGTCTCCCGTCTTGCGATCGTGTATGGGAGAGAAAGTATTGTGCTAGATGCTCTAACACAGCTTCTTGTTGAATTCTCATTGCAGCCCTAAAGCATACCTATCACACTTTGCTGGGAGGGATGTTTTGTGTTCAGTGTCCTAAGCTGTGGAACCTTGTTCTGTGCAAGTCAGACCCTCTGGACATGTTTTCCTTTGTATGAATTGTGACACTTTATTCAACTAAGGGGCTGAGGCAGGAGACAGGACGGTGACAATGGAAAAAGACAGTCTGTGGTGTGGTCAGGGGAAGAGCTGGGTGGGAGGGCAAGTGCCTTTCTTGTGGGTTCAGCGCTGGTGACTCCAAAACAGTAATTGCAAATCCCTGGGCTCTGTTTCAGGGGGTGTTGGTTCCCAGGGGGAATTTACTGAAGATTTGCAACATTGAATAATGCAGGCTGATCAGTTTCAGAACCACTGCTCTGCAGCTAAGAGCTGGTGGGGCGGCTGTGCTCAGGCGTACCCACTTTAATGTTGTTTCAGTGTATTTTGTTTTGTTTTCCATTACAGAACAGTGTCTCCCTTACCCATCAGTAAAACTGTTCGGGGCTCCCTAACAGTCCTCAGGTTACATTTGTGCATTTCCCACTTTTTCCAGTCATTAGAAAAAAGGGCATCTACCCCGGTGGACTGCGTGCATGGGCGAATGCACAGTAATTCAGCATCATCACCCTACAGGGGTCTGGGGATTACGCCGTGGCTGTGTTACCCAGCTGAAATGAATTGCTTTGCAGCACAGGGAATTCTGCAGTTTCATTACTTTATCAGAGTACCTACTTAATCACATAGCTTAATTTGCATACCAGTAGCACCTTCTCACCACAGGTAAGGAATGTGAAATGTTCAAGGTTGATTACCTGCAGATGGTGAAGAGTGGTTGACAGAGACGTGGCTGCATCTGTGGGAGAGGCTGGTCCCAGGGCAGATGCTGGAAGCATGCCGATGCTTTTTACTCTGTTGCATTTCTGTACATGTGGTACCCGTGTTGATGATACTTCCTGCTTCAAGAGAGATTAAAGATGACAGAGAAAGATTGTGAAATGCAAAAAGAAGAAGTATCTTCAGTACATTCTTTACAACCTTGATACTAAGAATACAGGACATTTAGCAGTTTCGCAGAGATTGAAACTGATTCATATAAAACTTCAAATGTAGAACCTTTAAGTTAAAATGATCAGCTAAATGCCAACACCTAATTTCTGCCTTCTTTTGGCAATTATTATAAAATTACAGGCAGTTGCAGAGTAATGTTACTTGGGACTGTTAGTTAACCCTCAGCTAGAACCCAGAAGGACTTATCATTCATCAAACATTAGAAGGGACCTTTGCACAAATCAGTAGAAGTAGCAGGAAGGTGTTGGGTGGTGATCAATCTTGTTATTAAAGACAAAGAAAGACTGAAAACTATCACAGGTTGGAAGACACTAAGGAGACAAGGTGACTAAATGCAATGTGGGGTTCTGGAACAGAAAAAGGGAGTTAGTTAGTGGAAAAACTGGAGACATCAAAAGAACGTTTGTCGTTTTGTTACCATTGTACCAGTGTTAATAGCTTAGTTTTGATCAAAATACCATGGTGATGTCAGATATTAACATTAGGACACACTGAGTAAAAAGTAGACAGGAACTCCCTATCCCATCTTTGCAACTCGTTTGTAAATCTGAAATTATTTCAAAATAAAAAGTTTCATAATGCATTACAGAACAGCCAGAGTTGTGGCATGTTTAAGATGTGGATCAAAGGAAAAGACATTGTGCTTGTGGTTGAGAGGAAATTTTGGAATTTTGGAATAAAGATTGCAGGAAATGAGGAAATCTTAGAAAGAATTTGAGTTTTAAAGAATTTGTAAGCTTTAAATTTTGCTAAGGGTTATACACGTAGTGCCGTTAGCAGAGGACATAGTGAAGCAACAGATGTGCCCACTTGCTAGTTTCACCTCCACACCCTGATGTAAGCGCTCCACTTCCATTTTCCTTTGAGCTGTCTTGTAACCATGTCACACACCTCCTGACATGTACTTGGTCGTAACAGCTTTTGTAAACAGGACATGGATGTTAATAATAGCCCCTAATAAAAAAGATAATAAATGTTGTCTAAAGTGTCAGACCTTATTATGAGAGCCTCAAATTAGATGTCAGGACAATGGGGAAAATTGTTTTTAAAGCTAGTTTTTTTGTGTTAGGGACTGTTTACATGACACTGTGTTTTCTAGACATGGATAATTAGCAAAATATCAGTTCCAGAATGCATTTCAAACCTGTTTCCCAATTTTTATATTGCATAATAATTTAAATTCAGAAAATTTAATATGACATCTAAATCTAAATTCAAAACTCATGTTTCTGTTAAACTAGAAGAACAAAATATATCAATCATACATTCACAGGTATCCCTAATTCTTCGGTGTCTCACAGGCACTGGAGAAAACAAAGCACAGTAATTTCCACTCTGCACCTATTGTCTTGAATACCTGAGAAACTCCTCCCCATTCACTTCCTCTGGGTTCTCGCTCACCCTCCTTGCTGACTTTTTAGAACTCTCCCTCCCTGCACAGAAATCACTTTCACCTCCACCCCTCCCATATTGCATTTCAAATTGTTCTTTGAAATGTCTGCTTCTCCTATGAGTCTGTAAGCACCATGAGTGTAGGGCTATGCCATAGCCATCTTTGTTATCCCAACATTCCACATTGTACTTCCTCATGCTGGGAATCCACAATTAAGGTTTTCTAGCTTTATTTTCCAACAAAGGAAAGTTTGTTATTTTCCAACAAAGGAAAGTTTGCCCTTTGTTTATGTCCAACAAAGGGCAAGTCATGCATTGAAGCCAGTAACGACACTAGTTCCAAGCACTGATGTAATGGCATGATGTTTAGTTGTCCACCTATTACATTAAGCAATTTCACTTAGCGGGACACCCCAATACCAGAGAGTCAGGGGTTATGAACTAAGAAACAAAACAATTAATATAGGCTTCATCCATTTACATTTAACCTGTGTTTTTATTTTGTGTTTGTGTGTGTGTATGTGAGTGTGTTTGTATAATTCTGGGGCATTATATAACGCAGAATTTGAAACTATGATTTTCATAAATCTTATTTATGACCCCATTCTTACAGGTTAATATAGATTTCAAAGATTTCTCTGTCTTTACCGGTTTTCTTCTTTTTATTCCCACAAAAAGGAGCTGGTGGCTGGTCTCCCCTTGTGTCAAATAAATACCAGTGGCTGCAGATTGACCTTGGAGAAAGAATGGAGGTCACAGCTGTGGCCACCCAGGGAGGACACGGGAGCTCCGACTGGGTGACCAGCTACCTCCTGATGTTCAGCGATGGCGGGAGGAACTGGAAGCAATATCGACGAGAGGAAAGCATCTGGGTATGTGCTTTATTGAAAAGCAGTCTGTCGGAGGATGAATTATGCCAGTTACTGCATGTTGCTGCCCATCTGTCAGATCAAGTATAGAACCAGAGCCTCCTAAGTTACTTGAAAGTGTTTCCACTGAATGTAAGCCACATGTGACGTTCCAGAAGACACCGTCCATGGCTAATTTATGAAATAAGTAAAACAATTTTATAATGTAGCGAAATATTGAAAATGTCTTCCCATTCTTCCTTTAAATAGTGTGAAGTCTAAGGAATAAATAAGTCACATACGACTGATTTTATTTTTGTTTGATAACAAACACAATAGTTTATATTGCCTCAGCATTTTTAAATCGAATTCATTTTCTCTGTGCCCTCTGATAAACTGAAATTTCTGAAAGACCCTGAACATGTAAAAATAGATGTAATGGAGAGTCTCTCTGTGGAGGACTTGTTGAGGGATATGTTGAGTTCCTGCTCCAACAGGAACTTGGGCACCATGTGGCCCCTTGTAATTTATGGACAATAGATCCCTAGGATTCTTTGGAATCATAACTATTTTACATCAGTGACATAGTTTCTACTTCTGATTACATATCCATGCTTCTTTTAGAAGAATTAAATTTTGTTTGCTTAACTTTTTGAATATTAAAATTTATGTAATTTATTCTATATTTAGCATTTCATATCTTTAAATCACAGTCTGCTGTGAATGAGAAGCTCTAAAAGTAGAGTGTTGTAAAGGTCTGCAGCAGGTTTGCAATTGGCTGATGGTGTGTGGCCTGAAGAAGATTCATCAGGTGGAGAAGAAATTACTTTTTTCTTCTTCTTAAAAATATAATTTAGATGGTTGCCAAGAGCCAGGGGAAGGGAGTAATGGACTGTAAGTGTTTTAATGGAGACAAAGTTTCAGTTTGAGAAGATGAAAAAGTTCTTGAGATGGAAGGTGGTGGTGTTTGCACAAGAATGTGAATGTTAATGTCCAGAACTGTACACTTAAAAGTGGCTAAAATGCTAAACTTTTTGTTATGTATATCTTACCACAATAAAAAATACACAGTAGTCTTCGCGTCGCAGCAGCCGCAGCATCAGCCGCTCAGTCTCGGGCTCGCCTGCCCAGCACCTTCTCCCGGGCCGCGGCGGGAAGAGAAGGAGCCCGGGAGCCTCCGCTCGGACGCTCCAGACAGTCTGCTCGACTCGCCCGCGTCGGTGAGGCTCGCGGGTGGGTTGGGCGCGCCAGGGGCCGCGGCGGCGGCGGCGGCGGCGGCGGCGGCGCCCGGCATGTATCAGAGCCCGCGGCGGCTCTGCTCCGCCCTGCTGCAGAGGGACGCGCCCGGCCTGCGCCGCCCGCCCGGCCCGCCGCCGCGCCGCCGCTCGCCCGCGCCCGCCGCCGCCCCGCGCCTTGCTTCCCCCCGGCTCCTGGCGGCGGCCTCGGCGGCCCGCGGCGTCGCGAGGTTGTGCTCCCGAACAGCGTGTCCCATGGGCAACGGCACGAGCAGGCTCTACAGCGCTCTCACCAAGACCCTCGACGGCAGCCCCGCCGCCCGGCACCCGGAGTATCTGGTGGCGCCCGACCCGGAACAGCTGGAGCCCATTGACCCTAAAGAGCTCCTTGAGGAGTGCAGGGCCGTCCTGCACACCCGGCCTCCCCGCTTCCAGAGGGGTTTCGGGGATCTGAGGGCCGACGGCCCCAGTAGTAGCCACGCGCCTATCCGGGTCATGCAGTGGAACAGCCTCGCCCAAGCTCTTGGAGAAGGCAAAGAGAGCTTTGTACAGTGCCCTCTTGAAGCACTCAAGTGGGAAGAGAGGAAATGTCTCATCCTGGAAGAAATCCTAGCCTACCAGCCCGACATACTATGCCTGCAAGAGGTGGACCACTACTTTGACACCTTCCGCCCCCTCCTCGGTAGACTGGGCTATCAGGGCACGTTTTTCCCCAAGCCCTGGTCACCTTGTCTGGACATGGAACACAACAACGGACCAGATGGCTGTGCCTTGTTTTTTCTCCAAAACCGATTCAAGCTCGTCAACAGTGCCAACATCAGGCTGACGGCCATGACGTTGAAAACCAACCAGGTGGCCATTGCCCAGACCCTAGAGTGCAAGGAGTCCAGCCGGCAGTTCTGCATCGCCGTCACCCACCTGAAGGCTCGCACGGGCTGGGAGCGATTTCGATCAGCTCAAGGCTGTGACCTTCTCCAGAACCTGCAGAACATCACCCAGGGAGCCAAGATTCCCCTTATCGTTTGTGGGGACTTCAACGCAGAGCCGACAGAGGAGGTCTACAGACACTTCGCGTCCTCCAGCCTCAACCTGAACAGCGCCTACAAGCTGCTGAGCGCGGACGGGCAGTCGGAACCTCCGTACACGACCTGGAAGATCCGGACCTCGGGCGAGAGCCGGCACACTCTGGATTATATCTGGTATTCCAAGCATGCGCTCAGCGTGAGGTCAGCCCTGGCTCTGCTCACCGAGGAACAGATTGGACCCAACCGACTACCGTCCTTCAATTACCCTTCAGACCACCTGTCCCTAGTGTGTGACTTTAGCTTTAACGAGGAACCTTGATGGACATTTATATAAATGCTTGGCTGTGTCTCTTTAGTCACAAGTCTTAACCAGGGACGTTTCAGGAAGCTGAAATAAGATAAGAGGTTGACTGAGGAAGGCTCCCCAGTTCCTCTCACTTCACCTTCCATGTTTCCAGCATGCCCTTGGGGAAGGAACCCCATTTGCTCACAAACCTTTTCCATTAAAACCTACAGCGAAAAAGGTGTTTGCACTCCAGTTTCGGTTTGTATTGTTTTCTTTCCCTTAGCATTAATAATTACATTTTGATCATTTAAGGGCATTATACTTGGCTTTGTTTGGAAGCTTTTTTAGTTTGAGGATCCTGTATTAAAATAGACTTGCTCGAGTCCCCTGTAATTAACAAGTATGCAGGAACAATTTCTCTAGACAACATTTCAAGTTATTTATTTGTGGTTTTTTAAAAATATCAACAAGTTATGCATGGCAATATTTATTTTTTTTATATCTTTGTGTAAAATTAAGTAAATAAATTATAGCATTATGAACATTTAAAAACCATGCAAAACATAAGTTATAGAGTAATTTATAGTAATCTTAAAGCGTTAAAGATGTTCTTACTTGGGGTCTAATAAAATAGTAGTGTACAAAGGAACTGTTTAGGCTGGAGGGGTTTTTGTTTGCTATTTAAGTGGAAATATCAGTTCTCCTTGATACATTCTTCACAAATCCTTGCTGTGCCTCCGTGTCCCCCATTATTATGTTTCTTGAAGAAATTCCATTTCTGGTTTTCCATCGGAATGCTATCGGTGTACATTTGCGGTCACTCAAAAGTGTCATTATATGTATTGAATATGCTTTGCACAATAGGTTGTTTAGGAGCTGATATGTGGCAGTGGCTAAGTCAGTGGGACCTTCTTTTCAGAGATGGGAAACTATTTCTAGCCTGTTAATGAGGCTGTCCTTGAGATTTACTAAAATAGCCAGGTGACTGGTTTAAAACAACTAGAAAGCAGAATATAGAGTTAGAAAGATAACCTGGAATTCTCTTCCCTCAGAAATAAAAGTGGTAAAGATAACAGGTGAAACCCCTTCCTAACAAAAAATCCCCAAAAATAGCCCATTGGTAATAAATGGATAGATATTTTACCCCTGAGTTGTAAATATTTAAGATCAATAAATAAATGGTCTTTTAAAGCTAAAAAAAAAAAAAAATACACAGTGTATCTTCCATTTAATTTAGGCTAAGAATGTTGTATAACTTAAGAAATTTTTTTTCTTAATTGTCAGAGTAAGAAGAAAATTGTCAGCTAAAAAGCCGTTATGTCTTAGCACATAGCTTATCTATAAAAGTAACAGGCAACAAAATGATAATATTCGTTGTGTAACAAACTGCCCTCATTTGAATTTCCTTAGAACTCTGTAACTTATTATAACTTAATAGATTGTGGTCTACTTAATTTCTTTTTTCTTTTTTTTTTTTTTACTTTTTTTTTTTTTTTTTTTTTACTTAATTTCTTATCCCTGGAGCTTTTATTAGTTAGTCAATAAATGTTGATGCAAATTGAATCAAGAAAAACTAGTTAGTTGTCTAATACTAGATAAAAGAACAAAGTGGGAAGGGCTATGTGAGTGTTTTTAGGGCTGGCTGACCTAAGGTTTCCAAACAAGTAATTGCCATGTGTATGATCCGAAGCAGATATTAATGTTGTGCTTATTCTAAGAACACCAAGTCCAAAGCAGGGTTAAGGTCAATATTGCTTAAGTGAGTTAAAGCTTAATGAAACATCTACTTACATAGAGAACTTTTGTTCAAAATTAAATATTATTTTTCAAAATTAGTTAACTAATAGTTAATGCCTACTTATTCTTCATTGTATTAATTTAAGGTTCATATTTTCGCCCCGCTCCAATCCCATTTGATTGAGCAACTCTAACAATTCTTGTTTTTAGTTAAGCAGGTTGGAGAGGAATCATATGTAAGCATCACCCTCTGCTGATTTCTTTAAAGGTCAGGCACCCTTGGGGAAGTAGGGTCAAGAATATAGTGGCATTATTAATCCTAGATCATGCAGGTGAGGACAGAAGTGGACCCCTCAATCCTATCCATCCTATCACACAATAAACATGGGTAAAGTGGCCTGCCTTACACTCCTGCTGAGCTTGCATCCCTCCCTGTGTCCCCAGCACTTCATGGTGCCTGGGGCCGAGCACGTTGGTAAATGTTTTGCTGAATTAAAACGAATGAGTGGAATCTACGTTCTGGCAGGATGCCTTCCTTAGCTCCCTGCTCTGTGCTTCTCTGTAGCCCTTGGTCTCAACTTAGTGATCCTTGAAGCTCCAGTGGAGGTGTTTCTCCTCTCTTACATTTTGAGCTCCTTTAGGAAAAGGGCTCATCCTCACATCTTCTGCGTGCACCACCGTGGGTTAAGTGAATTCATCTCCTAATCTGGGCCCGACTGTACACAACTGGCATTGACAGCAGTAAATCACACTAGTTGATGATTCTGACATTATACTCACAGTTTCTTTAAAAAGATTGGGCTGGTTTGGCTGCTTTCCAGACCTCTCACAAAATGTCAGCTGCTCTTAAAAATCAACCATACACCTTACCAGAGGTTCTACCCCTTCACGTGGTTGTTTTAGATATGAATTGCTGATGTTAACTTGAGAATGAATTTAAGATTTTAAAAAATGTCCTTGAGATATATACTCTTCATTAGTGAAAGTAATATGTTTATTCATGGTGCCATTTACTTAATTTCCTATCACTGCTTTAACAAATTTTCATGGATTTAGTGACTTAATACAAGACAGAGTTATTATGTCATAGTTCTGTAGGTCTAAAGTACAGTAGACCTGGCTGGGTTCTCTGCTTAAGGCATTTTTCCTGGAGGCTCTGGGGAAGACTTGTCCTTCAAGGTGTCTGGAGATTCCCAGAACCTTCCCCAGGTTCCATGATTTGCTGGGAGGATTCACAGGACCAGTGTGTAGTCATACAGCTATGATTTAGCACAGTGAAAGGACACAGAGCAAAATGAGCAAAGGAAGAGGGTGCTTGGGGTGAAGCCCAGAGGAAATCAGGCCCAGGTTTCTACAGTCCTCTCCCAGGGAAGTCATATGGGACTAGCTTAATCGCCCAGCAGTGAGTTATAGAAACCCACATGGAATATAACCAACCAGCTGAGCTCATGTACTGGGGGCTGGTCATGTAGGCACCCTCTGCCTTGCATGTAACAAAATCCCAGACTCCCAGAAGGAAGGCAGGTACTGAGTATGAACCACAGTGTTTGAACAAACATTAGGCACAGTAAGCCACCTTTATCATTAGAGTCTTGGGAATGGGCCAGCCTTGCAAGCAGGCCTTTCAGAGGGCAGCAGTCAGGACTGCCCTCCTGATGCTTCTGCATACACACTCACTCACTTCCTTGTGGGTGTAGGACTGAGACACTGATCTCCTGTAGGTTGCCAGCTGGGGGCTGGTCTTTGCTCCTAGAGGTTTCCCACATCCCTTATGCTTTCTGTGTGGCCTGTTCTTGCAGCAGGGGGTCAAGTCCCTTTCATCTTTAAATCGCTCTTTGTTCTTGTTCTCCTTCTGCTGCACCTCTCTGATTTCCTCTTCTTCTAGCTGGAGAAAGTCCTCTACTTTAAGGGCTCATGTGGTTAGACTGGATCGACTTGGGTAATCCAGGACAGTCTTCCTAACCATAATCCCATCTGCAGAGTCCCTTTTGCCATGCAAAGTAACATATTCACAGTTCCTTTCTTTAGGGCCTGGACATCTTTGAGGCCTTTCTGCCCACCCCACTGTATTTATACATCTCTGATTTTTTTTTTCTTTCTGCATTTGGTATCCTTTCCTAGCAAACACATTTCTCATTGGATCTGAAGATGTTTTCCAGAGTCATATGAAGTCATGTTGCAGGGGTATCTGAGCACCTGCTCGCAGTTGGTGTGTCACAGGTGTCCCCCCTGAGAGGCTGCTGCCCCGCCATCACTAGTGTAGCTCTCACCCACAGCAGTATCCCCAGGTTGTGGCCTCGCTGATGTAACCTTGACCCCCAGCAAGAAAGACTGTGTATTGGCCTTCTTCTCAGGAAGCCTCCTTCTACTTTTATAAGAAAGTCCAAATCAAGCACTCCTTCTCTGGCCTTAAAAGTTTTGTGGATGTTCTCCCTGTCATAATTATTTTAAGTGACTTTTCTTGTTCTTCTGGGTCTATCTGCTGTCTGTGCTAACTCTGTCCGCTAATACATGTTAACTCTTTCCAAATTCTGAAAACTCTGAGAAAAAGGTCTATCCTAATTCCTTACTGAAAATGGACATGAGATGATAATAAGACAGAAGATCTTTACTTATGTTACTTTGGGCAAGTTGTCCATATGCTTTGCCACATGTTTGCCATGGAATATTAATTAATATGTGACATGCAAGGTATACCTCTCTAAATTCTCAAAATTATGAAATTGAGACATGGCTGGCCACAAAGTCTTTGACTAAGGGATTTGAGGACTGCAGGTCCAGTTATTGAAGGTTAGTTATCCAAATTGACTTTCTTAAAAAAAGAAATTATGTTCTTCACTGGTGATATGTTCCACTTTAATATTTTTTCTTAATGAGTGACTGCTTCCATGGCTGAACTGGATTTCTGTGTGAAAATAACCAAAAAAATTAAACAAATACTCAGATCTGTGAAATACATTCCAAAAGGGTTTTATTTAAATGGAAATATAGGCATGTGTCTTACATGACAGAAAAGGCATCACCATCTCTCCCCAAGGGATGCACTACATCTCAGGACATACAAACTCTTTTGATGTGCAGAGTAAATGTCCTCACTTGAAATGTAGTGGAAGAAGTATCACTGTTTGAACAAGTTTAGAAGGGGTGCATTTCCTATACGATGTGAACAATCATGGTTTATATCGGTCATTTAGTAAACCAGGTGGCTTGACCAAGCTTGGTGCTAAACGTCCATAGGACTTAGAAGATGAGCTTGCAGCTTCAGCCCAACTAAATCAGGAAGTGGCCAGAGTCTTAGGACGCTGAGGATCATAGACCAGCAGTGCAGTGAGCAGTGCAGCAGATCGGTGGTCACTGACAGAGCTCACTAGTGTTGAGTTTCTACTGTTTCCCTGAGAATATGTCAGCCAACACTTACATCAATCTACTGTGACTCTGAGATTCATTACAAGAATTTTGTGGGGCAGCCCTTGCGAACCAGGATTCTTACCTGCAAGCTAATGTGAGCTCTGAGCTCCCTGGGGGCCTCTGGACCAGGCTGGGGAGAGGTGTGGGCACCAACCACTGTCCTGCTCTGAGTCTGGGTCTGTGAGCATCCCTGGTGGGCAGGAGAGGTCTGTGAGTGGGCAGCCTAGAGCGCTGGCAGTATTCTAGAGGGGTGTTGGGGCAGCTCCATCACCACCCTCCTGGGCACCTATTTGGTCTTCTTGGGACCCTCTAGCAAGCCTTGTCCTTCCCAGACCACCTGCCTGCCCTGACTCTGTCTCTTCTCCCTCGCCGTTCCAGTTGTTTGGGAACAATGGGCTGACTCAATGAGAGCCAGGCCAATACCCACCTCTCCTCTCGGGAGACCGTGCCTAATGGTGTCCACTGCAATGGTGTCCTCTGTTGAGGCTTATCTGGCCCAGGGACCACTGGGTCCCTATTGGCCATGGGGACCTTTCCTCCTGCAATTCCTGGGTGTTTTTTCTTCTATTTTATCAATACTTTGTCTTCATTCTCAGCTCCTTACTATTTCTCCCTCTTCTCCTCTATCCTTCTATTCTTTCCTTATCTATTTTTTCACCTTTCATTATATTTTTCTCCTTATTTCTCTCTTCTCTCTCCATTTTCCCCTATATCCCTCTTCTATCTGTATTGCTACAAATTCTAGAAAATCAACTTGAATCGGTCTAGGTAATTTGGGAATCCGACCACACGGAGAAGGGGAGGATTTAGCTGGGTCTCTGGAATGGCTGTAACTAAGAGGCAGCCCTGCCCTGTGCCTTCTGTGGATTAGCTTCTGGCATTCATTTTCCTATATTGGTTCAAAAATCTGAGGAAATGCTCGGACTTACTTGGCTCTGGCTGAGGGGAGTCTCAGATCTCACCACCTGTGAAGAGCTGATCTGATCAGGACGGCTCCCAGGCCACCCTACACTTAGCACCGAAGCCCCTGGATTGGGGGGTGGGGCCATGTAAAGACTTGATGTCCACCCTAATGGGGGCACTTAGAAGGGAGGGATGCTGGGAGGGCCATATTATCAAATTTCCTGTTCTTTGTCTCTCTCTCTCTTTCACTCTCTCTCCATGACCTTTTGCTTTCTTTTCTATTTCTCTGCTTTCCTCTTCTTATACATCTTATCTTTCTACTCCTCGCCTTCCTTTTTTCTCTATGAATTAAAGGACCTAGATTGCTATGAGTCCTGCTACTCAACATGTAACCTACGGACCAGCAGCATCACCTGGGATCTTGATACAAATATGGAATCTCAGCCCCCACCCCAACCTATTGAATAGAATCTGCATTTTAACAAGATGAGCAGGGGATTCCAGTACAAGCTAGATTGTGAGAAGCACTGACTGGGATGAACCAAGCCCCATCTGTGGGGGAAATTGTTTTGCCCCTTAACTATCCTCCAGCTGCCTGGATCAGAGGAGACTGTGCCGCCTGCTCTAGGATGCAGCTTATCCCACGCACGTGTTAGCCTGAACAGGTGATGCTCTCTGTAACAGGGCCTCAGGAAGCTTGCTCCAGTGCCCTCTGACTGCAAGACACCCTCTTTCTCCCTGATAGTCACCAACCTAGGGGGGCGGAGCCCAGGTATTTTCTCATTGTTATCAGTGAATAACAATCAAGTGGTTAAAGTTAGTCCTATCTTTGAGAACTATAATATTTCCTGAATCGCTATACTCTGCATTCATTAGGAGTTTATTCTTCATATTAAAAACTCATCAGAACTCTAATTCAGAAGTTATATCCTTTATGAGTTTAAGATGGAAATTGTTATTCAAAATGCATTGAATTCAACTTAGAATTTAAGTGCATTTTTCTTCCTATGCAGGCCCTTTGTGTGAAAAAGGCATTCTTCTAGGAAAGGACTGGCAAAATATATTTGAGAAAAATAAGAAAAGAAATTACTTGAAATAAACATAAGTTCTAGTATAAATAATTCTATTTAATAGGTAGCAGTAGGTCCTTAAATGAATATAAAATAGACATAGCAAATCGTTTGAACCTTTGTTCTTCTTTAGATCATTTCCAACCTAGAACACCAAGTAGACTAATTAATAAGGCTAATTAATATTGTATTGAAAGATTCACAACAGTCTCACAGTGCTCTAAGGGAGCAACAAAGGTGACCCCGAATTTGCAGGGCAGAAAAAAGACACGGAAATACATGGGGGTTGGGAAGGGGACTGTTTGTTACACCTGCACCACTTCATTTATTTAAGAGAAAGAGCTGATGCACATATGGCAAAATATTTACCTTGTTAAAATAAATCTAGATTATCAGTACATGCATATCTGTTTTGGGGGGATGTTTGAAATATTGCATAATCAAATTAATAAAGAATATTGGATTCAGGTTTAAAAGAATTACGTTTACTTGGTATAAATAGAAAGATCATATGACTGTGTAGTTTCAGAATAAAGAGGGGTAAGAACAGTGTCAAATCATAATAAGAAAAACTGGACTCAGATAAGGAGGGTTTGTATGTAAGGAAGCAGACACTCTGCTAAGTGTGAAGCTCTATTGGTAGAAGGAGCAGAAATTCTCTTGACAGAGATTCCTGCTAATTCAGTCATTTAAATATATGTTGGTTTATTTCAGGTCTAGGTTAATACATTTATTGCTAATGAGTTGATGACTCAACAGAGCCAAGCCCCACATCAGGTAGGAGGTTGCAAAGAAGGGTCCATCCTACCACATCAGGTAAGAGGTTGCAAAGAAGGGTCTGCAGAGTGTGCCTTGGCTGTCTGAGGCTTGTGCCAGCTCCAGGCTTGCCGATTTCAAGTTTGGCTCTGAGACTGGGTGGTTTGGGGCAGAATAGGAGCAGCATTTCAATGATTCTGTATCGATCTCTTCCATGTACTTGGCCTTGTCAGGGACACGGCCCTCTCCTTCCTAACCATTCACCTCATTACGTCAAGCGCATTGATCCCCGAGGCAGTGACTTTGTACCATGGACAGTCTTGTTGATTGCACTTACCATTGTGGACCACAGTTGAATTTTCTGTACATGTCTCCCCCTTCTGGGCTCTGAGAGCCATTAGGTCAGGGATTAATCTCCTCAGAGGGCCAGGCCTATTACAGATTCTCAATAAGGAGTTGTTAGATTGAGTTAAGGAAAAGTTGCTGTTCTCAAACAGACCTCAACCCAGATGGTTAGTTAAGTTAAAACTTAGCCAACTGTGTGATGCTGCTTGTGTGATGGGAGGCTTTCGGTGCCAAGCCTAAGTGTAACAAGAGGCTTAACACTTTTTCCCCACAAAGTTGTACAAGGACGATGCCCTACTGAACCTGAGAGAGAGGTGGTTCCATTTGCCCTTCATTGCAGGTCTCAGTGACAGTAGAGATAAAAGCTGGATTTGGTCTGTCGAAAACTCTCAGAGCAGCTGAAAAGGTTGAGGCAGAGAAGTGAATGAGACACCTGAGCTGCTACCACAAAGTAGCCGATGGGTCCCTGGAAACCCAGGATCCAGTAACAACTGCCTCTTGCCAGGGCCAGCTGCATTCGGTGGGTGTGGAGCGTCCTTCCTTCCATTTGTTGATTACAATCCTTCCCAACTTGAAAACCTTCACTCAAATCCCTTTTACTCTGTACTAAAATTGTGTAGACACGCCCTTCTTTTTCTACTCCTAGGATTTTTCATTTTTATTTCTCAAGTATTACTTTTCTTTTGCCATATTTATTCACCTCGTGCTTATTTCACATCAATTCTGGCATCAGGGACTACAGCTTGTTTATCCCGATATCCTTTGTACCTACTTTATTGCTTTGCAAAAGTAACGATTTTGCTCATTTGAATTGCCAGGTGTTATCAGGTTGGGAGGGAGGGGTGTGGTGGTGAGGAGAATTTTAAATATGCAGCAGGATAAATAGCAACTCTTGAGACATCTTACAAATTACAGTTTTACTTTTCCTGGAATGAAGTCGTTCCAGAAGTGGTGTTATTAGAGATATATGGAAATTAGGATATATTTTATGAAAAAGGTAAATCTTAAACAGTAATATGAACAGAGTATGGCAGAGTTGTGGGGGAAATAGCTTTAGAAGTAGACTTTTTTATTCATTTGGGAGATGGCAAAAGTATTGTTTTTGATCAAGAAAAGTAAATGATGGAAAAAGTGAATTTTTACCAAAAAAGGTGCTCCGGCAGCAGACTCATTGAAAGGAAGTGCTGCAGAGCCAAGTTTTGGGAAGGTGGAAGGCAGGACAGCCCAGGGAGCATCTCACCAGGCTTTCATGGAAATTCTTCCTCGTGACTGCAGTTCTGGCAGCTTAGCCTCATAGGATGTTGTACTAATAGTGGGTCTCATAGGGAACGACAGGCAAAGTCTACAAATTCTACAATTTGCACACATAATGTAAATGTACAGAAGGCACAGATATGGTATGTACTTCAGGCTATTCATGGGTGATTTCCTGGGTCTGTTGTTTTGACATAAAAGACTCAAGTGGTTTGGTACCAAACTAATTGGGATCTTGCGAAAATGGCCCCCAGCAGAGGTGGAGTGTTTGGAGCACTGCTGTGTTCACAGCCCTTGATAACTCCTGTGGTTTCTGCACTCTGCAGTCCTATGCCACTTAACACTTAGAACAATTTTCTGCCTTTGATGCAGACCACATTTTATATATTTGTATAGACAAAAGCAATGATGATGATGAAATTTTAAAATTTTGCAAAACAGGAAGACAGGCTTTGAGTACTTTTTTAAATATTAATATCACAGTCTCAAAACTCTGAGATGTTGAGAATTTCTGATCAGCAAACCTCAAACTTTCAGAGTGGCTAAGACTAGGGCAGCAGTTGAGAAGCTGGATGCTGTTCAAGCATGTTTAAGGGTCTCAGACAGAGAGAAATATTGGTTTAGACCAGGGGCCAGCCAACTTTCTCTATAAAGGGACAGATAATAAATATTTTTGGTTTTGTAGACCATGCAGTCTCTGTTGTGACTGCTCAACTCTGCTGTTGTGTGAAAGTAGCCAGAAGCAATATGTAAATGAACGAGTGTGGCAGTGTTCCAATAAAACTTTATTTAAAAAGCCACACAGCCAGCTGGTTCTGGCTTTAGGTTGCTTACCCCTGGTCTAGTCCACTTTGTATCTATTTAAGGTATGATGTACGGATTCAGTATGAAGAAATGAAAATTACAACATCAGTGTGACACAATGTAACCTCTCACACTTGAACTCCACAAAACCTTTGCTAATACTCTTGCTTAGGACAGTCCTTTTCAAACTGTGTCCTAGAAAAACTTTCTTTTCACTTTAAATGTATGCTTGTAATTTGATGTCTTTCAGAATAAGATATAGATAGTATACATCTGATCTATGATATTATTACATAGCATTTAGCATAAAACTAAGGTTAAAAAGAGAATCAATTTAAAGAAAACTATTAAACCAATAAGAAGTGTTATACTGAGTACTTAGTGAGTGCCTGACACTGCTTCATGCGCTTTATACATATTTATTAAACACATCCTCACAACAGCCCTCTTATGCCCAGTTTACAGAAAAGGACACTGAGGCATGAAAAGTTCAAGTTCACTATCCTCAAATCACAGAACTAGTTAGTGATGTAACAAGGATTTGAACCCTAGCTGTCTGGCTGCAGGGCCCACACTCAAACCACCTTAGCACAGTAGAGAGGATTCATGTTGGAGGTGAATAAAGTGATGATACAGGATGGGGATCCTCTTCCTCAGGGCATGGGAAGCAAGCACTCTCAGACAGTGCTGGTAGGAGCATAAAATGGCATAAGATGGGGATATGCCCAAAGCATATACCCAAAGCGGGATCTTGAAGAGATGTTTGTACACCCATGTTCATCACAGCATTATGCACGTCCTTGGAGGACAATTTCTATAAACTTAAGTGTTCAAAAGCACCCGCTATTTAGAGCGCTGAAGATGACAGCCCAAAAGGAGTAATGCTTTTAAGTCCTGTCAATATATCGTCTACACCAAGTAACAATTCCACTTCTAGGAGTTAGTCCCACAGGAACACTCAGAGGTGCGCAGAAAGTGCCTGTAAGAAAACTAAGTGCATTGTTTACAGTCAAGATCCAGTTTTCTGTCAATAGGTGAACACAAAGAAATTACGATACTCCATTTTATGGAATAATATAGTATTATATGGAATTCATTCCTTTGAAAACAATGAGGTTATTTAATTAATTGATCTGTTTATTTATTTGAGGTAACGTTGGTTTAAAACATTATATAAGTTTCATGTGTACAAGATTATCAAATGCATTTATTCATAATGAGATTTAAGAAACATTTTTTTTTTACAGCTAGGAAAAGGGATGTATTTATTGTGCTTCCATTAGAAATTTCCAAGATGAACATATACGTATATGTGCATGTAAATATAATTAGACTATTTCTGGAAGCATACAAGATAAATTATTAATAGCATTTCTCATTCTGGGTAAAGATATGCCATGAGTACGTGATGAATGGTATTTTTAAACTACATGCGTATATTGCTGTTCAATTCAATACCAGGTTTTGAAAGGATTAGAGGAAAAAAAGCAAAGGAAATACAAAATAGTTTTTTAATTGTGGTAAAAAAACATAACATTAAATTTACCATCCTTACCATTTTTAAGTGTATGGTTCAGTGGTGTTAAGTATATTCACATTGTTGTGGAATAGATCTCTAGATCTTTCTCATCTTGTAAAGCAAACTTAAACCCACTAAACACAAATTTCCCTCCCCATCCCCTCAGCCCTTGGCAAGCATCTCTCTACTATCTGTTTCAATGATTTTGACTACCGTAGATACTTCATATTAGTGAAATCATACAGTATTTGTCCTTTCGTGATGGTTTATTTCAAGTAGCATAATGTCCTTGAGTATCCGTATTATATAGCACATGACAGAATTTCCTTCTTTTTAGGGCTGCATAATATTCTATTGTATGTATATCCCAGATTTTGTTTATCAGTTGCTATGGTCTGAATGTTTGTATCCCACCAGAATTCATACGTTGAAATCCTAACCCCTTAAGGTGATAGTATTAGTAGGTAGGGGGTTTGGGGAAGTGACTAAGTCTTCCACTAAGAAAGGGCTTAGTGACTCATAAAGAGGCTCCAGAGAGATCCCTACCTGATTCCAACATGAGAGAATGCAACAAAAGTCTGAGACCCAGGGCTTCCCTGGTGGCGCAGTGGATGAGAGTCTGCCTACCAATGCAGGAGACACGGGTTCGAGCCCTGGTCTGGGAAGATCCCACATGCCGCAGAGCGACTAGGCCCGTGAGCCACACTTGCTGAGCCTGCGCGTCTGGAGCCTGTGCTCCGCAACAAGAGAGGCCGCGATAGTGAGAGGCCCGTGCACCGTGATGAAGAGTGGCCCCAATTGCCGCAACTAGAGAAAGCCCTCGCACAGAAACGAAGACCCAACACAGCCATAAATAAATAAATAAATTAAATTAAATTTAAAAAAAAAAAAAGTCTGAGACCCAGAAGAGGGCCCTCACCCAAACTTACTGGCACCCTGACCTCAGACTGTCAGCCTCTAGAACTGTGAGCAATAAATTTCTATTGTTTGTAAACCACCCAGTCTGTGGTATTTTGTTATATCAACTTGAATGGACTAAGAGATCTATTCATCCATCTACGGGCAATTGGGTTGTTTGCACCTGTTGGCTATTGCGAATAATGCTGTGATAAACATGGGTATACAAATATCCCTTCAAGATCCAGATTTCAGTTGTTTTGGACATATACCCGGCAGAGGAATTGCTGGAGCTTATTATGCTAATTCTATTTTTACTTTTTTTGAGGAACCTTCATATTGTTTTTTATAGTGGCTGCACCATTTTGCATTTCCACAAGGGTTCCAATTTCTCTGCATCCTCCCCTAAATAGTGTTTTTATTTGGTTCCCTTACGCACTGAAATAGCCTCAAGATATGTGGGGAGATGCAATCCACATGGACCCTGAGTGCTTGTGTGCTCTTTCTAGATAGGCTAAGAGTGAAGGCTCTAGCTGCATTTTATCCAGGCCATTCTCAGGGTGTGCTAGAGAAACAGCAGTCCTGAGAGATGAGAGGCCAGCCTCCCCCAGGCAAGGAGCAGGTCTGCATCTTCTCATTACAAGAGCAGTGAATCCCCCGAGCGTGGTGCTCGATCCTCCAAGGCAGCCCACTGCCTGCAGCATCATCCGTCCTGGACCCTTTGCATTACCTGTAGCACATAGGGAGGTTCATGGGAAACCGAGGCAGTATTCACTAAGCCGTGCCTCTGCCACGTGAACAGCTTCCAAAATGGTGCCATTTCTCAGATGTCTTTCTGGATGACCATGAACTATACGACGCTCAGTCTCTCTGTGCTGGTGTTTGGAATGCTTTCAGTTATCGTCTTTTCTCTTTCATGGTGCTTTTGTGCTGATCTTGTTTCCCAGATTATACACTCGACCTAAATTATGTCAAATATAAGATCTGTGTACTAACTGTTAGAAGTCAAACCATTTATATGGCCTTTTTATTCAACATAAAAAATATAAAAATATGCTCATTATTTACTTGAGAATTTCAGCTCAAATTGGGATTTAGACTTAAGTTTCCTTCATGTAAGTAGATTCTAAGTCATTTCCACAGTGAATATATTCCTAATACAGGCTTTTAGATGATAGAGATAAGAGTAAGTACTATTTCAACTTAAGAAAAACCTTTTTGGGTGACTTTCTTCTTTTTTAAAAATTAATTTTATTGAAATAGAGTTGATTTACAATGTTGTGTTCATTTCTGCCATGCAGCAAAGTGATTCAGTTATGTATATATACACATTCTTTTTCATATTCTTTTCCATTATGTTTTATCACAGGATATTGAATATAGTTCCCTGTGCTATACAGTAGGACCTTGTTGTCTATCCATTCTATATATAACAGTTTGCATCTGCTAATCCCAAACTCCCAATCCATCTCTCCCCCAGCCCTCCTCACTCTTGGCAACTTCAAGTCTGTTCTCTATGTCTGTGAGTCTGTTTCTGTTTCCTAGATAAATTCATTTGTGTTGTATTTTAGATTCCACATAGAAGTGATAGCATCTGATATTTCTTTTTCTCTGTCTGACTTACTTCACTTAATATGATAATCTCTAGGTCCATCTGTGTTGCTGCAAATGACATTATTTCATGCTTTTTATGGCTGAGTAGTATTCCATTGCATATGTGTACCACATCTTCTTTATCCATTCATCTGTCAATAGACATTTAGGTTGTTTCCATGTCTTGACTGTTGTAAATAGTGCTGTAATGAACATTGGGGTGCATGTATCTTTTCTAATTATAGTTTTCTCTTGATATATGCCCAGGAGGGGGATTGCAGGATCATATGGCAACTCTATTTTTAGTTTTTTGAGGAACCTCCATACTGTTTTCCAGAGTGGCTGCACCAGTTTACATTCCCAGCAACAGCGTAGGAGGGTTCCCTTTTCTCCATACCCTCTCCAGAATTTGTTATTTGTAGACTTTTTAATGATGCCCATTCTGACTGGTGTGAGGTGGTACCTCATTGTAGTTTTGATTTGCATTTCTCTAACAATTAGCAGTGTTGAACATCTTTTCATGTGCATGTTGGCCATTTGTTTGTCTTCTTTGGAGAAATGTCTATTTAGGTTTTCTGCCCATTTTTCAATTGGGTTTTGTTGTTGTTGTTGTTATTGAGTTGTATGAGCTATTTGTATATTTTGGAAATCAAGCCCTTGTTGGTTGCATCATTTGCAAATATTTTCTCCCAGTCCGTATGTTGTCTTTTCATTTTGTTTATAGTTTCCTTTACTGTACAAAAGCTTGTATGTTTGATTAGGTCCCATTTGTTTATTTTTGCTTTTATTTCTATTGCCTTGGGACACTGACCTAAGAAAACATTGGTACTATTTACGTCAGAGATTGTTTTGCCTATGTTCTCTTCTAAGAGTTTTATGGTGAGGTGGCTTTCTTCTGGCATATATCAGGGTAAGCTAGGGCTTCCCTGGTGGCGCAGTGGTTGAGAATCTGCCTGCCAATGCAGGGGACACGGGTTCGAGCCCTGGTCTGGGAGGATCCCACATGCTGCGGAGCAACTGAGCCCGTGAGCCACAACTACTGAGCCTGTGCGTCTGGAGCCTGTGCTCCGCGATGGTGAGAGGCCCACGCACCGTGATGAAGAGTGGCCCCAGCTCACCGCAACTGGAGAGAGCCCTCGCACAGAAACGAAGACCCAACACAGCCAAAAATAAATAAATAAATTTATAAAAAAAAAAAAAGATAAAATCAATCAGTTCAATTTAAAAAAAATAAAATAAAATAAAATAAAAGGATAAGCTGTCTCTGAGATTATATTACATTGGTTTGGGTGCATGGACAGGAGTGCATCTGTCTGCCATGCACCCTAAATACCTATAGGGTGAGCTCCGGACCTGAAGCACATGACTCATCTTCCAGTCATTTTCCCAATTACCCTGTGGTATGCTTGAAAACCTCTGCTTATTTTATTGGCATACTCTACCTTTCACTTTGTCCTTGAGGAGGGATCAGTTAAGAGCTAAGGAAGAGCAGTTTTGAAGAAGAGTCGAAGGTCAGGGCATTTTTCTAGAAGGAGCTGTGCATAAGAAAGAAGAAGGGCAGGTGGTGGAAATACCAGAACTTAGCCTCACACTACAGCTATGGCCAAGGGAGAGAAGTTCAAAATAAATAATGTTTGATGTGCATTAGACAAATGAAGTTTATTTGGATTTGAACTCCTGCCTTCTCTTTTGTGTTTTTTAATGTTCTTAATCATTCAACCTGAATGGCTTACCTTCCTCTCAGAGCTTTGAACATTTTAATGATTCAGTATCCTTCTTTTTTAGAAGAGAGAGAAGAGAAAAATCCCTTGAGCAGTGGAAAGAGATCCCTGGGGAGCTCTTGTGTATGCTGCAGCAAATGCTTTATTAGCTAAAGTTCCCACTGATGGAAAATTCAGACATAGGAAAAGCTCCTACATATTGGAAGAAAATTTGAGAGTTTCCAAAAAATATCGTCAGAATGGAATGCAAAATTACTGTGGCAACACTCTTTCATCCATATGTACCCAAGTAATAATAAGTGAAATGGTCAGTGAATTACATCGCCAATAAGTTTTCTATCCTTAGATGAAATAAATAATAAATACATGAGTCACTTATTAAAGGAACCTGACTGTGATATCTAGGGTCTTTTGAAAACCCTCCCCTGTCAAACAGTACAGGGCACCTTTAAACTGAAAGGAATTAAATCTCTCCCTGTATGAGTTTCCTAGGGCTGCTGTAACAAAGTACTGGAAACTGAGGGGCTTAAAACAACAGAAATTTATTCTCTCATAATTCTGGAGGCTGGAAGTCCAAAATCAGTGTCTTGGCAGGGCATGGGCAGGGCAAGGGTCTCGGGAGAATCTCTTCCAGGTCATTCACTTAGTTTATGATGTTGTCAGTAATTCTTGGAGTTCTTTGGCTTGTAGATCATCACTCCAATCTCTGCCTCCACTGTCATGGGGTGTTCTCCCTCTGTGTCTTTATTTCATCTTCCCTCTGTGCATGTCTCTTCTCTTCTTGTAAGGACCCAGGTCATATTGGATTAGGGTCCACTGTCATGACCTCATCTTAACTTGATGACTTCTGCAAAGACCAGATTTCCAAATAAGTTCACATTCACAGGTTCCGGAGTAAGAACTCCAATATATCTCAACGTGAACATGACAGTGGCCTGGAAGGACAGAGGTGGCTATAGTCAAACGATGCTTATCGTAAAGGAAAAGAGGCACTTTCTCATTTTGTTTGTTGTGCCCACTTTTTGTAAGGGAAGAAGAAGATTAATCTGGAATTGATGAGAAATTGATAAGAAATGCTCTGGACACCATGGCAAATGGAATGTGAGAAAATGAGCAGACAACACCCCTGAGTACTACAAGGAGTGGCGTCTAGAAAGGGAGGCTGGAGTTTGTGTCAAGGTGAAGAACCGTGGTTGGTGTCTGACATTTACTGAGTGTTTATTGTGAGCCAGGCATGGTTTTAAGCATTTCAGGTGCATCATATCATTTAATCTTTCTCCATGAGTGTCTTCATTTTACAGACGAAGAAACTGAGGCTCCGAGTTACACAATGGTCAATTTCTGTGTTACTCTGGAATATTCTAAGGTATGATTGAAGTAGCCCTTTATTTTCCTGTTTATTATTATGATTAATTACGTGCAGTGAGATAGATTCCCAGAGCACAGAGAAGAAAGAGAGGATGAGAGGGAGGAAGACTGTACAACGCAATCGTGTTCTTGGTGGGGCAGAGGCAAGTCTGGGTCACCTTAGGGCTGGGTTTAGGAGGTGAGGGTGCACCCAAGGGCAGTGGTCAGAAAAGACCTGGAGAACTGCTGACCTCAGGATCCTGAATGGACACCTATGTGCTGTGGTTTTGCTGTTGTCCCAGCCCAGGCTGTGGCTCTGTTCTTAGGGATCTGCCATCTTTGCTCAAGGTTCCACATAGAAACAAAGATGCTGGATTGTTTGGTGCCTTTGTGAATTCTGTCTCCCTACTGGGAGTGAGATGTAGAATAGACACAGATGTTCCTGCCAGGTTTGGAAGCCAGCGATGAGGAGTTCAGCGTTGGACAAAACGCATTCCCTGCTTCATAAAGGGGTGTGGACTTGCTCAGCTCAGGACCTGGGGCGTCTTGGTTCAGGGAAATGAGAGACAGAGCAGTTCCAGGCCAGGCTTTGCTTTTCTGCCCTCTTATCTGGACACAACCTCTCTGAGCATCAGTTTTTCCTGAGTCTTTGTCCTTTACTGGTCCTTTCCTCAGTCATAGGAAGCCCTCAAGATGCATCAAGATGTATATTATTCCCTAAATCAATCTGAACCCAATGCTTGGTCCTCAAGAACTACCTTAGGCCAAGAATCAACCAGGGAAGGGGAGGAAGGATGAAAGGAGGATGCAGGGGAGAGGTGCACAGGTAAGGGTCCTAGCTCAGCTGTCACCTGCAGAACAGAAGCAAGTGGCCTTGATTGTTCACACCTCACTTTACCTGCCTCCAGGTTGGAGCCTGAAGAGCTTGACTGGATTCACTTCTCTCTATTAGAAAGTTGTTAGGTCATTTTCAAATTTCATTTCAATTTATTTTCTCATTTACACTTACTTTGGTTTTGCTTTCTGCTTTTTTCTCCTGATTTTGGCTTTATTACTTTCAAGTAACACTTTTCTTTCAATCACCATTTTCTTCTTAATGCCAGTTTACGTTGTTTGCTAAGGGCTGATTTTGTTACCTTCACTCCTGTTTTGTCTATTTGACAGCCCCCTGAGATGATCTGTTTACTGCACTGTGTTCCCCAAGAAACAGTGGGGAAGCTGCCTAACAGACAGTCTCCTGGGAGACTTTCCGCTACCCGTTTTCAGTGGGAAACAGTTTCAGTCAGAACTGGCTCGCTCATCATAGCTGGGTAATATAAGCATCCAAATCACAGGGGGTGGGAGCACGTGGCCTCTCGGCGTTTATCTTGATTGAATCATGGGTGTGTAACTTTCCGTCGTTCAGCTCTTGATTTGTATTAATGATTCAGAGTTCATTACCTTAAATAAAAAAGGTGTTCCTGCTGGCAAGAGCTAGATAAGATTGTGGGCAATTTGAGACTCTCACTGTGTGAAGTTGATGATGACTCTATTCCCTGGTAAGAACTGAGAAATTCTGTCCTGTCCTGCCACCGCGTGACACCAAACAAGGTACAGTCGCAATGGGCTTTGTGTCACTGACATGAAATTGAGGGTGGGCGTGGTGGCACCCACCCAGAGTGCCCAGGAAATCTGCAGCAGTGGCTGGGACGAGTAGAGTTTCCCATTACCACAGGGAGTTCATAGGCAGGAAACTTTCTGTTTCTCATTGTATCAGTCTGGGTCTCATTGCTAACATTTCACCTAAATGAAAATGCACTTTTACTTTGTTTAAATTTTTCTTGTGGTAAAATATACATAACATATAATTTACCCTTGTAAGTATTTTAAGTGGCATTAAGTGCACTCACATTGTTGTGTCACTATCACCCCACTATTCATCTTCAGAATTTTTTTGAGAGGTAAAACAACTAATATTTACTGTGTATATTTTTTATACAATTTTTAAAGGTTACACTCCATTTTCAGTTATTACAAACTATTGGCTATATTCTTCGTGTCGTACAATGCGTCCTTGTAGCCTCTCTTACACCCAATAGCTTGTACCTCCCACTCCCCACCCTTTTTTTGCCCCCCTCCCCCCGCTAAACACTAGTTTGTTCTCTATATCTGTGAGTCTGCTTCTTTTTTGTTATATTCACTAGTTTGTTATAGGTTTTAGATTCCACGTGTAAGTAATATCATACAGTGTTTGTCTTTCTCTGTCTGACTTCTTTCATTCAGCACACTGCCCTCCAAGTGCATCCATCAGAACTTCTTTCATCGTCCCAAACTGAAACTTGCTACCCATTAAAATCTAACTCCCCATTTCCTTTCTTTCTCCAGGCGCTGGTAATCACCATGTTACTGGCTTTATAAATTTGAATAGATACCTCATATAAGTGGAATCATATAATTTTTGTTCTTTTGTAACTAGCTTATTTCACTTAATGTTTTCAAGGGTCATCCATTCTGTGGCATGTGTCAGAATTTCCTTCATTTTAAGGCTGAATAATATTCCACTGTATGTATATCCCAGATTTTTTTAATCCATTCATCTGTTGGTAGATATTTGGATTGTTTCCACCTTTTGGCTATGGTGGATAATGTTGCTGTGAACATGAGTGTACAGATATCTCCTTGAGACCCTTCTTTCAACTTTTTTGGATATATACCCAGAAGTGAAATTGCTGGATCATATGGTAATTCTATTTTTAATTTTTTGAAGAACTGCCATAACAGTCTTGCAAGTGGCTGCACTGTTTTACATTCCTACCAGCAGTGCACGAAGTTTCCTATATATCCTTGCCGACACATCTTATTTTCCATTAAAAAAAAAAATAGCCAATCTAAACGGAGTGAAGTAGTATCTTAACTGTGGTTTTGATTTGTATTTCCCTAACAAACATCTTTTTCTGTGCTTATTGGGCATTTGTGTATCTTCTTTAGATAAATGTTTATTGCAGTACTTTGTGCATTTTAAAATCAGATTGATTTTTTTGTTGTTGAGATGTACAAGGTTCTTTATATATTCTGGATATGAACCCCTTATCATATATATGATTTGCAAATATTTTCTGTTGTTCCATTGGTTGCCTTTTTCACTCTGTTGATAATGTTCTTTGATGTATCCAAGTTTTAAATTCTGTTGTTGTTTTGATATTTCTTCTTTTTCAATGTAAGCATTTATAGCTATATGTTATATTGTTATCTATTTTGGCTTATGTTGTCTGTACTTTTGGTTTCATATCCAAGAAATCATTGCCAAATCCAATGTGATGAAATTTTTATACTATGTTTTCTTCTAAGTGTTTTATAGTTTTAGGTCTTATGTTTAGGACTTTGATCCATTTTGAGTTAATTTTTGTATATGGTGTAAGGTAAGGGTCCAATTTTATTCCTTTACATGTGAATATCCAATTTTCCCAGCACCAATTGTTGAAAAGACTGTCCTTTCTGAATACATGGTACCCTTGTTGAAAATGATTTGTAGATCACTTTGTGAAACATTGACATCTTAAAAATATTAAGTTTTTTAATCCATGAACACAGAATGGTTTTCCATTTATTTGTGTCTTTAATTTCTTTTAGCAATGTTTTGTAGTTTTCAGAGTACAAGTCTTTTGCCTCCTTGACTAAGCTTATTCCAAAGTATTTTATTCTTTTTGATAATGTTGTAAATGGAATTGCTTTCTTCATTTTATTTTTGGATTGTTCCTTACTAGTGTATTGAATTGCAACTGATTTTTGTGTATTGATTTTGTATCCCGAAACATTGTTCCCTGATTAGTTCTAACAATTTTGGGGGGGGGGGTGGTGGATCTTTAGGGTTTTCTACATATAAAATCATGTTGTCTGCAGAGATAATTTTACTTCTTACTTTACAATTTGGATGTCTTTCATGCCTAATTTCTCTGGCTAGGACTTGCAGTATTATGTTGAACAGAAGTGACAAAATCTAGCATCCTTGTCTTGTTCCTGATCTTAGAGGAAAAGCTTTCAACCTTCACCAAAAATTATCATGTTCAGCGTGGGTTTTTCATATATGGCTTTTTATTATGTGGAGGTAGTTTCTTCTATTCTTAGTCTCTTGAGTGCTTTTATCATGTAAGTGTGCTGACTTTTGTCAAGTGCTCTTTCTGTATCAGTTGAGATGATCCTGTGCTTTTCCCCTTCATTTCATTAATACTGTATATGACATTGCTTGTTTTCTATATATTGAACCACCCTTGCATTCCAGAAATAAATCCCACCTGGTCATGGTGCATAATCCTTTTAACATGCTGCTAAATTTGATTTACCAGTATTTTGTTGAGGATTTTTGCATCATTGTTTATAAGGCATGTTGGTCTACAGTTGTCTTTTCTTGTAGTGTCTATGTGGCTTTGGTATCAGAGAAATGCTGGCCTCAGAATGAGTTAGAGAGTGTTCCTTCTCCTTTAAGTTTTGTAAGAGTTTGAGAGGATTGGTGTTGGTTCTTCTTAGTTCTTCTAAATATTTGGTAGAATTCGTCCATGAAGTCATCTGGTCCAAGGCTTTTCTTTGCCAGGAAACTTTTGGTTACCAATTAAATCTCCTTACTCGGTCTATTCAAATTTTCTGTTTCTTTTTGATTTAGTTTTGGTAAGTTATGTGTTTCTAGGAATTCATCCATTTCACCTGGATTATCCAGTTTTTTAGTGTACAGTTCATAGTAATCTCTTATAATCCTTTTATTTCTGTTAAATATGTAGCCATGTCTTTGTCTTTATTTCTGATTTCAATTATTTGAGTCTTCTTTTTTTTTATTTTCCTTAGTCAATCTAGCTAAAGATTTGTCAATTTTGTTGATTTTCAGAGAACCGACTCTTGGTTTCATGGATTTTTTCTATTGTTTTTCTAGTCTCTTTGTTTATCTCTGCTCTAATCTTTATTATTTCCTTCCTTCTTTGAGCTTTCAAGTTAATTTGTTCTTCTTTTTCTAGTCCCTTAAGGTGTAAGGTTAGGTGGCTGATTGTGATATGTTTCTTCTGTTTCAATGTAAGCTTTTACATTATATTTTCCTCTAAGTACTGCTTTCCCTGCATCCCATGAGTTTTGGTAAGTTGTGCTTTCATTTTCATTTTCATTTCATTGTTTTCTTGATTTCCTTTAGTTCTTTGTTGGTGTATTCCTTTAACGTTTTGAGCATACATAAGATAGTTGTTCTAAAATCTTTTTCCAGTAAGTCCAAAACCTGTTTCTTGAGGTATGGTGTCTGGATATTTATTTTGTTCCTTTGAATGAGCCTAGTCTTACTGTTTCTTTGTCTGCCTGGTGATCTTTTGTTGAAAACTGGGCATTTTACAAAACAGCCACCTCTCCCAGTCTTCTTATACTTGCTCTACACAGGGGAAGACCTTTGTAATCAGCCTAATGTGATGTCTTAGGGTCTTTTCAGACCTGTGTTGTCTCTGGACCAGTGCGTGTGTTTTTTTTCCCCAGTTCACCTATTTATACATCTGCTTTTAAATGTCTTGCTTTTCTAAGAGTCTCACTCTTGCTTACTCTTGGGGCCTTAGCTGTCCTATTGTACTCCTCAATCAGTAATCTCTTGTCCTTGGTGTCTGTGGGTCTATAGTTACCTTTGCAACCGTTTTTACAAATCATACCCGCTGCTTCCCATGGCTCCCTTATTCTGAGATCTGAGCCATTTTTGTTTGTCTGAACTCTGAGTTAGGTGTCAAAAGACCAGTCCTTAGGCAGCCCACAGACAGGTTAGAACATTGCAGATCAGTCTGCTCTCTCTCAGGTTTGCAAAAGGGGGCTGGGGATCTGGCTGCCACTTTCCTCAAGCTGCACTAAAAAGTGACTAAAAAATGCCACAGGTTTCCTACCCTTTTAAATGTGACATTTTTTTGATGGTGCGTTCGCTTGGTTGTGGTAGATCTTTGACTCATTTCTAGAGTTTCTATAATGCCTTTTTAGTCTGTTTCTGGTTATGTACTTCAATCAAAACAGGAACATATTCTCGTCACTGCTGGAAGAAAAGAGTCTTTACTCTGCCAACCTGTCACGTGTGATGGATCAAAGGGCCCTTAGGACTGCACGTGGACACTGTCACTTTTTACAGAGAACCAATTGACCTTGTATAACTGGAGATGCTTCCCCTCAAACACAGCTCTGCTCCCTCTGCTGAGGGTGGTGTCAGTCTCTCCCGATGCTGCTGGAAATGGAACACTGCATGCCTGGACACCCCACAAAAATAAAGGGTACTGACGTGCTCCCAGGCCAATACTTGTTCAGGAAGTGAGAGAAGTACTGTAGATATAAAAACATGCCAGTTTCTAAGGCAGCCTTCACTCCACATAGGAAGTACATGGCCAGGATTTGATTTGATAAAAAATTAGTATCACAGTTAGAAACCAGACCTGACCCTGAGCTCCCTTAATGACTTCCTCTAATGTCTCCCTGTTGACCCACCCAGGCCTTATCTTATCCTGTGTCTGGCTATCATTGGCTCTGCCGGTCCCCTAAGCCCTTCCCTGCCCCAGGATCTCCTCTCTCTAGGTGCATTTCAGGTGACCTACACTTACCAATTTCTATCAGATGTTTCCTGAGGGCCATCTGGATGTGATCCTAACAACCCGGGCTGAGTGATGCCACTTTGTGGATTCACTAAATGACACATTTCTGTGGGTCACGTCCTCCCAGCCCAGCGGCCCTAACAAGCACCAGCACGGAAGCTGCTGGCAAACGCTGGGAGGAGCCCTTAGTACTGCAGGGAGCTGCCGGGGGCAGCCTCTCAGGGCCCCACACCCAGGGCTCATCCCAGGAGACACTCCTGAGGAGGGGAAGGCAGGGCTGTGCCCTTGAGGAAGGAGGGACCGCTCACCTCTCTGACCTCGGGCTGGAGAAGGACGAGGGCTCAGGACCGCGGAAGACGGCAGGGAGCTCGCCCTCCCTGAGAGCTCGGTGCCAGGCGAGGAGGTGAGACCCTGCTCACTGCCCCTCCCTCCGGAATGCAGTCACTGCTACTGAGAACTCTACCCCAGCCCTGATTTCATTGTGGCTGGTTAGAAAAAAGGGAAAACAAACAAAACTAAAACCAAAACCTGACTCTGCACCAGAAGATAAATGAACTTCCATGTGTATGTAGCACCTTTTAAGGATTTGTCTAATTCCAAATGAAATGATCTCTATTTTAACTCATTACTGATTACTAATTTTCTTCATTTCAGATACAGTCTATAACAATAGATTCCCGTCTGTGTTCTGAAGCAAATCCCCCAGCCTCGCCTCCCACCCCTGTGGGGCCTGGGGAGAGGGGAGGCATCTTCCCCCAGAGAAGGTGGGCATATGCCCCCCTCTCCCCCGTGCCTCCCTGGTCACCCCCTTGCCTGGGGACTGCGGTCTCCCTTCCTTACTCTCACACTCAGGGCCCCTCACAGAGTGGCCCTGACCTGACTCCCCAGACTCTTCTCACCATCCTGTTTCCTAAACTTCAGCCAAGTTCCGCCCAGCATCCTGCTTGTCCGGAGAGTGTACCGCCTTCTTCCAAGTCCAGGCCTCTGCATGGAGGTTTGCTCTACCAGAAATGCCCCTCCTCTTGTGGCAACAGTTTAAATTCCTCGTTATTAAATTACAAATCTGCAGCCTCCTCCTCCTTGAGCGTTGCCTGATTTCCCAGCAAACGTATCTGCTGCAATTCCCTGCAGAATCACGTCAGGTCAGGGGCCACTTGGTGCTAGTTTCGGTTCCTGCATCCCAGCCCGTGCATGCCTGAGCGCACAGCTCCGTCTCATTTGTCTCTGCCGTGGGTGTTTCCTCATCAGTTAGTCTCCGTAAACGTTGTGAGTGAAGTATTTTCTACATTTCCGGGTATAAGCAGCTGCCATCTCATAAGATAACTTTCTTAAAAGAAGTGATTCACGGTGTATAGAGCATATTGTAGTTTAACCAGTGGTGGGGGGCAGGGTTGATACAAGTTTCTTCTCATTATTCCTAATACCAGCTCACCAGAGTGATGCTTAAAGGCAAGGACAGTTATGCTAATTTTTGCAGAATAATTTTTAATTCACAAAAACCATTAATTCTAAGACTGAAAAGTTGTATGTGAGATAAGCGTATGGTTACTACATCCACAAGCAAATTTTTACAGCCCTGGGACATTATGATGCCCTTAAATCCTCCTGGAACAGGTTGAAAGTTAAACTGCATTGAGGATTTCTGAATTGCTGATACTATGATATACTATAGTTTTTTTTTTTTTTTTTTTTTTATTATTTATTTATTTATTTATTTATTTATGGCTGTGTTGGGTCTTCATTTCTGTGCAAGGGCTTTCTCTAGTTGCGGCAAGCGGGGGCCACTCTTCATCACGGTGCGTGGGCCTGTCACTATCACGGCCTCTCCTGTTGCGGAGCACAGGCTCCAGACGCGCAGGCTCAGTAGTTTTGGCTCACGGGCCCAGTTGCTCCGCGGCATGTGGGATCTTCCCGGACCAGGGCTCGAACCCGTGTCCCCTGCATTGGCAGGCAGATTCTCAACCACTGCGCCACCAGGGAAGCCCCCATAGTTCTATAGTTCATCTAAATTAATAAAATGAGATTTAAAAATCACATTCAAAATTGAGCAAAAGCCAAACTAACTCTTTTCGTATTAATTAAATGATAATAATGAGAAGTATGATTGTCCCTTTTGTAAAACATACCAAAATTGTATGTTAGATTACATTCACTTAGCACAAAATGTCTTTCAAAAATAAATTGTAAGCACTAAACAATCTGAAGGATACGCCTGTATAGTTTTAGTTGCATATCTGCGTGTATCTGACTGACATGCCTGACAGCTTGTAATTCATGTTTTAAAAAATGATTCAGTATTTTAAAAGAATATAGCAGAAGGATAGCTTCTTATGCCTAAATCACCTGTTGTGCAAGGTCCTCACTCTGGTGCATTTTACACAATAGGGTTTTATTAGTCATAAACCATGGCTGACAGTCATAAGCGCCGGTGTAAATGGGGAGAATGAAAATAAAGATTGGGCCTGAGAAACTGAGCTATTGTGAGCCAAGGTCCAGGAAGCAGACTCTCTAATAGCTTATTGGGTGTCTAGGAGCCAACAGAACCTTCTAGATAGTCTGTATAGGAAATCATCTAGCTTTCCCAAACTACATACATTTGGAATTAAAATTCCATTTGCTTCCAGTATCATTGTAAATGGGGGAGTAAGTCCCCCTTGTAGGGTCTTTAAGGGCCACTGCAATATTTCTGCAGAAGAAATTACAGGGTTTATTATACTCACAGGTCCTAGAGGAGAAGACAGGGCGCACCTCACCATTCAGCAGCCACCTAGCAGGTGGGGAGTCGAGAGAGAGTGAGGACCTTGGGCAAGTCTGGGTGGAGCAGAAACAAGGCTTGAGGAGATTTCATTGTTTCTTGGAATGTCTAGGTCACAGTCGGGGAGGGCAAAAAGGGAATCTTGCGGCAGGAACCAGCCTGGGCACACCCACGCACCTGGTCCCCTGGGTGTTGAGGCAGCAGGAAAATAGGAAATTTAAAAAAAAATTTACAATCCAATCATCTTAACTCTTTATTCTCATTTTCAACCTTATTTTCCAAAATATACAATCCTTAGTTCTCCGAAAGTTAGGGAGAGGAAACTGGCTTCCTATTAGTTAACGGTGATGCAACATTGAAACACTGGACATCCTGCTGAGGTTTCCATGGTGTCCGCTGGGCTCTGCAGCACCCAGCTCCTGGAACTTTTCAGACTCCTCAGTGAATTCATTATTGTTTAAAAGAAAAGAACACCCCGTCTTTCTGTTTTTGTTCCTTCTGTCACTGTTTTTATTCTACCTTGCCTCATTCTACAAACCATCGGCCATGGAACTCCTGTATAGTTTTTCATTGTACGTAAAACACCAATACATCTTCCATCGTGGAGGTAGTCAGGGCAATCACTGTTACCTCTCTTTTGCACAGAAAAATGGAGGTTCATGGAGATTAAGAGATGTATACAAAGTTGGAATCACAACAGGTCAGGAACTCTAATTTAGTTCTTTGGACTTAAAAAAATATTGTTTTCTCCACAAATTCATCACTGCCTCACTAAGTTTATATGTGCAGCAAACATGGACAGAAGGCTCTTAGGTCTGGGCATTCATCACTACCTCCAGGGAGGGAGCCCAGGGGCAGCGGTGCTGAGCGCTCTCACTGCCCTCAATCTCCCCCTTTGCTCCCCTGAGCTCAGGTAGGACCCTGCGGGCAACTCATATGGTCCCCCAGGGCTCTCCTAATGGGTCCAACATTGAAGCCAGGACACAGACCCCGTGGGGCCTGTAAACTGCCTGCCCATCTGCACGAGGATGACAGGCAGACTCAGTGATGGGACAGGCAGAGCCCACACAGAAACAGTAAGGAAGTCACCTGCTCCTCTGTGCTTCATTGAACCTTTGAGAGACAGGCACGGAACCGAAAATGCCATCCTTGTATCAGGACACCTACCACACTTATGTCACTTTCAAACACAAAGTCAAAGAGACTTTATGTCACTGAAAAACACAAAGTAAAAGCTTCTTCAAGACAGGAGGTGAACAGGAGAATTCTATCTTTGAATATTCCTACAATATTTGTAGTGAGTATTTAACATGAAAAAAGTAGTCAAAGTATTTTTCTTAAAATCACCTCCTATGCAGCTATAAAAATCTTTAAGAAAAGTAGTCCAGGATAGAAATATAATAGAGACTGCACACATTCATGAATTTATCTGCCTCCTAACAAGTCCAACTTGTGAAGTGTAGAGCATTTTATATGTTAGAGGCACAATTATAAATCGCTAAAATACCCGCTTGATCACACTGCAGTACATTGTCATTGCTTTACTTGAATGCTCACCTAAGATTTTTCTCTGAAATGTACTCAGAGCAGAGACAGTTATACAATGAAAGTGAGAAATTGTAAGAGCATAACACTGTCTTAGAAATAGTCCATGTAGAAACCACTTACCCCAGCACAGTCTTGCCACATGTTTTATGTTCTGTCCACAGAGCCAGCCCATGGCAGCTCATAGTAAGGCGGTCAAAGAGAGTGTGCTGTCCTTTCTCTCTTACCTACTCAGACATCAACATTTTCTCCTGCTCTTTCTGTGTCAGCTGCTCTCAGGTGAGAATAAAGGAGGTGAAAATGTGAGCTTTCCTAGGAAAGCACTGCCTCTGTCTCCCATCCTCTTCAGAGCCTTACACGGCGCCTGCTGGCAATTGTGGTTCAAGTAATATTGTTGGATGAATAAACGGATGAGAGACCCTGACTTCAAAGAGTCACTTTGTTGTACAACAGAAACTAACACAGTATTGTGAAGCAATTATACTCCAATAAAGATCGATTTTAAAAAATAATTAATTAATTTTTTTTAAAAAAGAATGCCACAAAGGGTAGTTCCATTTCAGAAAGACACTTCTTAAGATTGAAAAGTCTTTGAGATTCACAGTAAATCAATATTTCGATGCCATGGTGGCCCCTTAGACACTATGGGGAAGACTAGAAGGGATATTTTGAAAGACACTGACCATTTCTAGTATATTTCAAATCGTACCTCATGGTTTGCCCAGTGATTATAAATTTGATGCTGTTCATCATATAGTCCTTCTTTATAGTGAGGCGAGCGGGGGCTACTCTTCGTTGCAGTGCGCGGGCTTCTCACTGCGGTGGCTTTCTCATGTTGCAGAGCTTGCGGGCTCTAGAGCACAGGCTCAGTAGTTGTGGCGCACGGGCTTAGTTGCTCTGCAGCACATGGGATCTTCGTGAATCAGGGCTCAAACCCGTGTCCCCTGCATTGGCAGGCAGACTCCTAACCACTGCGCCACCAGGGGAGTCCCTGTAGTTTGTCTTCTATAGACGTTTATTCATCTGTAGTAGCCTGTAGTAGTCAGGTGTTAAGTTTAAAGCATTAATTCTGCTATCTTGCTTTTTAGCATTTTTGTGAATGAGATAAATCTTTGCTTTTACTTATTTGTAAAGAGTATATTATATTACATTATATATTTGCATTTCTGAAATTTTTATAGCTAAGACATGATAAAAACAGGGGAAGATCTGCTAAACTAAAATGGGGAATTTTCTTCTAAAACTTCGATCTAATGTCTGTGAAATAATCCAGAAGAGAAGTAATAACAAGCAGTTTTCTTTATACACCAGGGAACATCAGTGAACTCTTCCTTGCATTTCAACCAGTCAGACTGATTGAATTCATATTTAGGTGAGAGTGATTACGCTGTCGAGACAATTAAGTGAGGTGATCTAAGCCAAGTGCTTGGCTCAGGGCGTCATTTATGGGAAGCTCTCCACAAACACACAACATCATTATCATTATTATTTCATGAATAATTTGATAATATATTTGCTCCTGGCTTGGATTCTTCTCTCTTGGATACTTTTGCTAGCACAAAATTTTTTTTCAATTATTGTAAATTTCACTAAATTTTGGAAACTGATGATCTTTTGTTGCCTAATGGTAAAATACCATCGGATTCTGATTTGAAATGGTACATAGAAAAACTCCTCTCTCATGCAGTTAAGAAGTGATTAGTTAGCAGTGTGCAAAACATTCAGGTAGAAATAGTGCCTCCAGGAGTCTCTATTTCAGAATTCCCCAGATAAGGGTCAACTCCCTACTCCCTCATGTCAACCGACATGTTCATGTTATTGTAGCATGGTTTGTCATCCCGTTGGTTTGGAAGGAAACTAGGATGGTAGAAAGAAAGATGCAGTCCAACTTAAGTAGAACCTGTTTTTAAAAAGTGACCCTGTGATACTAGCCCATTAAAAGCTCCCTTAGAAACCTCTGACATCCCCAGGGTCAAACGTGCCTCATTCAGTGGCTGTTTCATTATCTCAGTCCAGTGGGTGTCATCCTAGGCACAAGCTCCACCATCACCTTTATTTTTGTTCTTCACTCTGTCCAGATCAGAAGCTGCAAGTTGTTAGGGAACCAAAAGTGCAGCCCCACTAGAAATGGGTAAAAAAAAACCCCAAATGTTTGTTTAGATGATATTATCTATCAGAGCTGGAGAGACAAGAAGCCAATCATGAGAGAAGAAGTCTCTGCTGTATATTAATGTGAACTTTTCTGGAACAACATGCTCTCTTTAGCTTTTCCACATGTCTATAATCACTAAGGGCTTGTCTAGCTACATGAAAAAAACAAAACCAAAAGCCCCACAACTGCCTAGAAGCTTATCAGTATCAGAAGGGTACATCATTTTAAGTCCATTCAGTATAACACCATGCAGCTGTTAAAAAAGAATGAGCAACACTGAGATGTTCTGACATGGAAAGATCTATAAGACTTGAGTGGTTTAAATGGAAACAGGAGGTTGGAGAATAATTTGCAAAATATGATTCCATTTCTGTTAAAATGCATGAAGACAGCTCATGAGTGTTTGCACAGATTAAAAATATGTATGACGATGATGGTAAAGGACTAGAAACACATCCACTGATGGTGACCCCTGGGAAGAGGGTGGGCAGGTGGGTAAGAGATGATTTACATGTTTTACTCTGTACACTTAGTCTTGGAATATTTTATAAGAATGCGTTGATGTCTATAAAGTAAATAATAATAAGAGCAGATGTTTAGCACTTACTATGTGCCTGGCACTGTTCCTCAAAGCATGCTTCTGAAGTGAGTACTGTAATCATTTTACAGATGGAAAAACCGGGACACAAATGGGCTGAGAAAATTGTCCAAGACCCCCCATTTAGTGATTGACAGTGAGGTAAACAAATTTATTCAATAGCATAAAGAGGGTTGGATCACATGAGCTCTAAGATCTCTCTTATTTTTTTTAAACGTTCGTTGTTGTTCTATTTTATTTTTGGCTGTGTTGGGTCTTTGTTGCCACCCATGGGGTTTCTTTAGATGCACCCAGCTGGGACTACTCCTCGTTGCAATGCACGGGCTTCTCATTGCAGTGGCTTCTCTTGTTGCGGAGCACGGGCTCTAAGCATGTGGGCTTCAGTAGTTGTGGCCCACAGGCTCAGTAGCTGTGGCCCACGGGCTTAGTTGCTCTGCGGCATGTGGGATCTTCCCGGACCAGTGCTCGAACCCGTGTCCCCTGCCTTGACAGGTGGATTCTTAACCACTGCACCACCAGGGAAGCCCTCTAAGATCTCTTGAGTGATCATGTCTCAAAGGGCTAAGAGGCTGGGCTATGGATTCAGATGTCCCTTGTAATAATCCAGCTCTGAAACTGGCTAGTTGTTCACCGGGGGCAGGTAACTGAGTCCTTCTGAGCCAGTTTCCTTATCTGTACAAGGTAGAGTAGGCACTGCCTCACAGCATTACAAGTGAGGACATATAGGGAGGAATGCCTAGAGACCCAGTTTGACCCTCAGAGTTGGTATGGAGATTATTTTAATCTCAAAACATTTGGGAATCAACAGATGCAGAAAGAGCTTTCCTTATTTGACTAAAAGCAGACATTTCTGAGAAATGAGGCTTCTATGATTCCCTCTTCAAGACAGGTCTACTCCCAGGAGAGAACTCAAGAGTAAACCTACCACAAATCCCCTCTCTGGGGAGATTCGCATAGAAGAAGGAAAGACCCCTTGAACGTGCAGACACAAAATAATCACAGAATTACTTATCGTTCATTTATTCTTCTAAAAGAATAGAAGTCCTTTCTTCCACTTTCCTTTTCTCTGCTAAGTTAGATATATAAACCTCTAACTTTAAACATTTAGTGAGATAGTTACTTCTCGTTAGCTCCCATATATATGAATAAACTTCTTCTCCTGTTAAACTATCTTTTGTCATTTTAATTTGCAGGCCCCTAATTACTAAACCTAATAGGGCAGAAGAAAAGTCTGCTTCCTGACACTAGCAATTGGTTGGTGAATGATACCATCATTGCCTGTGACTCTGAAATCACAAGATCATAGATTAATCTGCATATCTAAAGAGTCCAACCTGTACTCTGAGGTTAAAAATAAGATCATCAAAGCATACTGAAGTATGGATATAAACATTTTGAAATGATAAAGATCTGGCTGTACACATAACATGTTTCTTCAATTCTGTAAAATTTTATGTAGGTGGAAATTTTACTGCAGAAACAAACTCAAAGACTGAAATTACATGAATAGAATATGGTGTAGCAAAATTTAGAGCTGAGCAAATGTGACATATAGTTAACGAGATGCATGCTTTTTATTATGTCACATTTTAATTAAAAATGAATGGTAATCAGTTCACAATAGTGACTTCAGTTGATCCTGCTTCTAAATGGTTAAAGCAAAAATAAGCTCCTGATCTGCTCTTCAGAAGATTAACTATGGCCATGGTAGATCTTTTTCTCTTTCCCTTTTGGAAGAGAAAAGGGGAGGGTGTCCCCAGGTGACAGGGACTGGAGTCTTGTGGGCCCAGCACACTTCCCTGTTGGGAACAGGAAGGAGGAAGTATTTGCTTACGTTTCCCCCAGTGCCTGGAACCTAAGCTGCAGCTTCCCTAGAACATTGTTAATGATGAGAAGGATCTCATGGCAGAGGGATGGTGGCCGCCGTGCCTAAACCAGGAACCTGATGCCTTCCCTGTCTTAGATTGTGGAGTTTCCTACCAGAAAATCTGAAAAGAAAGGATTTATGGGAAGCAGTAAATGCAGAAGTAAAAGACAATTTTTTTTTAAGCAGATATTCATTTTTAATTAATTAATTATTTATTTATTTATTTATTTTTGGCTGTGTTGGGTCTTCGTTTCTGTGCGAGGGCTTTCTCCAGTTGCGGCGAGCGGGGGCCACTCTTCATCGCGGTGCGCGGGCCTCTCACTATCGCAGCCTCTCTTGTTGCGGAGCACAGGCTCCAGACGCGCAGGCTCAGTAGTTGTGGCTCACGGGCCTAGTTGCTCTGCGGCATGTGGGATCTTCCCAGACCAGGGCTGGAACCTGTGTCCCGTGCATCGGCAGGCAGAGTCTCAACCACTGCGCCACCAGGGAAGCCCAGACAATTTTAATAAACCATAAAAATGGTTAAGTTGGTGCTGGGGGAAAGAGTGGCTTCTGTGTTCTTTAAGCTTTTCTGTACTATTTGAATTTTCTAGCCAAGTGTGCCTATGTCTATTATTTATTTTTTATGTCACAGGGATTTTCTGACTAGTGAGACCACAGACTACATTTTTTTTCATTGTTATTTTCTATCAAAAAACAATGTAATACATGCCATTTTTAAAAAGGAAACAAAGAAGAATTTCTAATCATGCATCAATAAAAAACAAAAGAGCACAAACATACATATATATTTTAACATATTGAGCAGATCAATATGTTAAAATATATAAATGTTTGCATAGTGACCTGAAATAAATAGATCATAGTCATAGACCTTTTCATATGCATTCTATAGTAAGTCTTCTGAGAGATGAACTTTAATCTTTCCATCCAGAACTTTGGAGTATCTGAGATTTTGCCCTATTTGCAACAAGTTAAGCTGCCGTTTTCCATGGATGCAGGTAGAAGACAGAAGACTTATGGGTCAGAAACAAAGGACTCTATTACTTACTTGGTTACTCATAAACCACTGCAGCCAGCATGGGCATCCGAATATTTGCCTTGGTTCTCCTTGACCCTGAGTCACACAGGGGCTGTGTGGATAGGCCCAGATGGATGCCTGCACACACAGTGGGTTATAAGACAAGAGTTCAGGGCATCAGAATCTTTTGGGAGGTAAGCATGCTTGCCCTTACCTCTGGAAGAAGACATTATCTTGCAAGGCTGTTTTCTATCTAAACATCCTTGGAAAGATAACTGAGAATAAAGGGCTGTCGGTGCTTCTGTTTGTAAGATGTGCAGAAATGTGAGAAACCCATGGAGAATTGTCTTACCTCTGCTCTGACTAACACACAGCCTTTTACTTTTCTTCTGAAATGGTAATTATATGTTGCAAAGGACTTATTTCACATTTACTTAAACTTAGTTTTCAAATATATATTTCTTTGTCCTATTCTAAGATTAACTTCTCTTGTGTAAGAGTTAATTTTGAAATTACAGTGTGAACCATATGACCCTAATCATTTTGGTTTAACAGTATTGCTAACTCAAATTTAAAATGCTGAGAAAAAAGCATCTCTATTTTGTCACTAAAACTACCGAAACAGCTTTAAATACACAATTAGTTTAAAAACAGCTGTGTGATCTTGACATATTTTTTTTAAAGAGCTTTTTGATGTGGACCATTTTTAAAGTCTTTATTGAACTTGTTACAATATTGCTTCTGTTTTCTGTTTTGCTTTTCTGGCCCTGAGGCATGTGGGATCTTAGCTCCCTGACCAGGGATTGAACCTGCACCCCCTTCATTGGAAGGCAAAGTCTTAATCACTGGACCACCGGGGAAGTCCCGATCTTGACCTATTTTTAAACATATTTGGCTAAATCCTATTTAAGTTAACACTTCCTCTGAAATCGGAATTGTGACAAACACTGTAAGAGAGCTACTATTTTTTGCATAAATGAGAGCAAAATCTTGTGGTAGTAAGTATGTTTCCCTTACAAACATAGTGTAGGATAAATCTAAATATTCTGATTTGAGAAGAAACTTTTGAATGGAGGAATTTTTCATTCCACTGTTGCAGGATTGTCTACTTTTCCCTAATATTAAAATGGACAGTTAGCCTCTTGAAAGAGGTTAAAAATCCATACGGAATGTCTCAGAAGGGTTTAGTTGTTCAGTGGCTTTCACTCTTCCTCACAAATTATTTAAAAATGGAATTTTTGTTCAAGATGTCTACCATTAGCGTGAAATTTATTTTCCAGTTTTATTGAGACGTAATTGACACATGACACTGTGTAAGTTTAAAGTGTACAACATAATGATCTGATGTATGTATATATTGTGAAATGATTACCACAATAAGTTTCGTTAACAAACATCACTTCACATTGTTACACATTCTTTTTCTTGTGATGACAAGTGTGAAGTTTGATGCTTACCTGGTTCTCTTCTTTTGGACTTTGGCAAATCTAAGAATTAATCCTACCACACATAGCCTATACTAGTCTACCCAAATCTAACAGTTACTACAGACATTAACACATTTATTTGTTTGTATGTTTTATTGAGCGCAAGATAATAATCTCATTCTCAGAAGCAATGAAATCACCGAAAGAGCCAAATCTTGAGAAAGCCTCGTAGAGTTGCCCTGTTACTAGATAAAGCGCTTGGAATATATAAGTATGTTGTGTCACGCGTCTTCCTGTGACCTGTGATTGTTACTTGAAAGTGTGGAAATGCAGAACAGATCTCCTGTTATTATGAAAGGCCCATCTGTGACAGGTGGAAAGGAGGACGCTATCTTAAGAGCTTGTTCTGTGCAGTTCTCATAGAGGTGACTTGTGTCCTATAGGGAATGTCTCCAGGCTGCATTCCACTCTGGGTTCTTTGCCTCTGGCAGTTCTCTGTGATCACTCCTATACTGGGGTCCGCCACGCCACTCCCAGGCTCCATGATTCACTGGAAGGACTCATAGGAATCAGCCTAGCGTTATATTCACAGCTGTGATTTATTACAGCAGCAGGACACAAAGTACAGTCAACAAAGGAAAAGGCAAGTGGACCAAAGTCTGGAGGAAACCAGAGGCAAGCTCCCTCGAGTCCTCTGCCAGTGGAACCACACAGGACACGCTTAAGTCCTCCAGCCATGAGGACAACATGTGTGAAATGTTGCCAACCAGGGGAGCTTAGCCTCAGCCTAGGAGCCCAGGCTTTTATGGGGGATGGTCATGTAGGCACCCTCTCCCTGGTACATATCAAAATCCCAGATTCCAGAAGGAAAGCAAGTGTTCAGCACCAACCACATTGTTTGCATAAACATCTTAGGCAGCAGTGAGCCACTCTTATCAATTCTGGGAGTGGTGAAAGCCCTCCCAAAATTCAGGTGCCTAGACACCAGCAAGCCTTTCTCAGGATGGTGACTCAGGCCTGCGATGTTATCACTGTTATCTCTTTTGGTTCTGATTTTTTTTCTTCCTTTCCTTCAGTCTTTCTTACCTTCAATCTTATATTCTATTATTTTAATAAGATGATCTGATTTAACACCCTTAGTTTCTTACATGAAAATACCAGCATGGTCCTGCGCTAAGGTGGACAGAACACACCAAGTCCTTCTGAAGCTCTGGAGGCTCTGCTCCCGAGGAGGGCACGACCAAGGCCCTTCATTCATTACCTAACAAATGGTCATTCCCTAGTAAGGCGCTTAATCTGTCCCATTTCAAAAATAAGTGATGCCACATTTCAAAAATAAGGACTCAGGGTAATTTCCCTGAGTCCTTAAGAGTGAAGACTCATAGAGGACACCTCTGAACTGGCCCTCTCTATAGGAGAGAACAAGGAGCCTGCGCTAGAAAGAATGGAAAGGCCTAGAAATGACCAATTGGCCCTGAAAATTGAGTCAGTGAACAAGTGTCTGTTAGGCACGGACGGTGTGGAATGTGGTTAAGGATGGTCTGAGTTAGCTAGGAGGTACCATCGTGGTCCTTCTCAGACACATACTCTTCCGGGAATTCAACTGGCAGACACAATTAAACTTGAAAACTTCCTGAATTTCAACAGTGCCACCGAGTGCCTTCTGCTTGCCAGAACTAGACTGGTCAGTGATGGTCTGAGGAGAAACTTAAACTACTTTGGAAATAAGGCAGACTTAGAGAGTGGTGGCGAACATGGCACCCACCTAGCATACAAACCTTGTGAGACCCTGAGGGTCATGAGTATAATGGATTGTGGCTGAGCCGTAAGGGACTCACCGATCCAAGTCACTCAGCAAGGCCACCACAGGCCAATCCAGAAGCTAAGAGTATTATTTTCCTCGGGCTACAGTAACAAAATGCCACATTCAGATGGTTAAACAACAGAAATTTATTTTCTCACAGTTCTGGTAGCTAGAAGTCCCAGATCGAGGTGTTGGCAGGGTTGGTTTCTTCTGAGGCCTCTCTCCCTGGCTGACAAATGATTGTCTTCTTGCTGTGTCCTCACATGGTCTTTCTCCGTGTGCACACTTCCCTGGTGCTTCTCTGTGTCCAGATTTCCTCTTCTAGTAAGGACACCAGTCAGATTGGATTAGGACCCACCCTAATGGCCTCCTTTTACCTTAATCACCTCTTTAAAGACCCTTTCTCCAAATACACTCACATTCTGAGGTACTGGGGGTTAGGGCTTCAACATAACAGTAGGTTAAAGGAATTCCCTACCATTTGAAGTAGTTTAATGTTGAACTAAACACATATTGGTATCACTTTAAGTCAATGGAACTTCTTAATGAGAAATCTTCCTAAATTTTGTACAAATGACCCAATTTGCATATTACTATTTTCAACATATACAGGAGGCCACTGGGTTAGTGCTATTCTCCCAGTAGTCCTGAAACAGTCTAGACTCACAGTTAAATACTTTAATTCCTTTAATTTCATTGATTTATTTAATTCCTTGAAGCTGCTAATAGAATATGCCCACTACCCAGCACTCCTTTGAGGCATTCCTTAATAACACTAACCATACTTCATTTTCTTCTTTTGTGTTACTCTTGAAGTTTAGAAGCCAATTCATTTGTCAGAACTAAATTTGTGCCATGTATCAAATAACATACTTTTATTTGCAGTGTTCTAGTATTGTTTTCAACAGCCATATATTGATTTTGAGACAGGCTGGGACCTGGGACCCTTTGCTGCAGTGTTGCAGTGCTTGCACCTCGACACACCTCTCCTCGAGCAACAAAATAACAAAGAAACTGTATGGGACTAAAAATAACGACGTGCATGCCCAGTTGGGGCAAATTCTGGACAAAAGATACAAAGAGACCAAAAAACCCAACTGCCACTTTTGAAGATCCCAGAGCAAAAGCAGGGTACTGCACGTGCCCCCTGCACACAACACCACCTAAGCGGTGGGCAAACCACCTAAGCCACCCTTCTGGCCCGAACCCTGGACACACCCCTGCCCTCACGCCATATAACAGGGGTCCCCAACCCCCAGGCCGCAGCCTGGTAGGAATCAGGCTGCACAGCAGGAGGTGAGTGGCAGGGGAGCGAGTAAAGCTTCACCTCCTGCTCCCCATCGCTCACATTACTGCCTGAAACATCCCCCCACCCCACCCCCTGCCGGTCCGTGGAAAAATGGTCTTCCATGAAACCTGTCCCTGGTGCCAAAAAGGTTTGGGGACCACTGCCATATAAGCAGCAAGCTCGCCCCCGCTTAGGGAGCACGCAAGCAAAGGATCCTGTTGTTTGTTCTTGCTCCCCCGTGCTGCAGCAGGGGCCCCAATAAAGCCTTGCCTGAATTTCTTGTCTGGCCTTTGATCAATTTTTATTGTTTAAGGACGCCAAGAACCCTGGTCGGTAACAATTTCAAAATACGGTCTTGATGTCATTGGAAGTAATTTTTTTCTGACTTTTTCTCTGTTTTCAACATCTTTGCCAGCAAAAGATATGTTCCCAGATGTCTTCTAAAATGTTTTCTTCCTGATCATTTAGAAAGATTGGGAAAGAAAGAGTATTGAGAAACTTGAGCTGTACTTTTGCTGCACAGGAAGGGTGAGCTGTGTTCCATCCTAGATTAATAATATTTCAAGCAGGAGGGAAAAAAAAAAGTAAAAGCCTATAACTTTAGCAATGTGTTTGAAAAAGACTTGATTTCAACAATGTTTCTATCATGCTTACGTTGCAGCTGTCTAAACAATACAGATAACAAAAGCATGTCAATTAAAAGCAGCATTTAGGACCCAGTTTCACAGATCTGCATTGGCCCTGGGTTTCGGATGATTTCAGGGCCAGGCGCTGGGAGTTCCTGTGTGGTGTAGTTGTGCTCAGCCATGGGGCAGGTGGGTTCCCTCTTGCTGTAGGAGAAGGTGGTGGGACACACGGAGATGGTTATCTCTTTCTGCTTTTGACTCTCCTGACTTGCTTCCACCAAGAGGCCATAAACCCAAACTGGAAATACTGATTAAGTGCATACTTTTTCCAACACATTGACCACAACTTGAGATTTTCATGGCGGAATATATTACATAAATGTCTGGAAAGCAAATATTTTAAGTGCACTTTAGGTAGATGTTTGCTTACTTTAATCAAGCAGAAGGAGAGATTATTCTTTTACCTTCTGGAACGTGTTGAGGTAACCTTATCTACAGAAGGGAAAACTTTAGAGTTCACCTGGTACAAAGCACCCGCATCCGGATAAACGAAGGTTGTTCCCGAGGCCAAGCTTGCTGTGCTTGCCGCACGACAGGCCAGTGAATCAGACATGACGCATTGAGGGAAAGAATACGACTTTATTCGGAAAGCCAGCAGACCGAGAAGACGGCGGACTAAAGTCTCAAAATAACCAGCTTATCGGGGTTTGGATGCCAGTTTCTTTTATAGCACAGAGATGGGGAGGAGATGAGGAGGTAAAGTAAAAGGGCCATAAGTTTTGCGAATATCCCCTGGAATGGCCAGCCTCAGGGAGGGGATGTGTTAATTTCTTTTTAATTGCAGCCATCCACAGGTGGGCAGAGTCCTTATGTTTCCCTGAACAAAGGCACTTTGGTTTAACATTCAGGCAGAGGGGCAGGGTTCCAGGAGGCAGGCCATTATGTACAGACAGTATCCTTTTAGTGAACAAAAGCAGCGGAAGGCAAAGGTTAAAGTCAAAGAAACAGATCCACCCTGTAGTCAGATTTGGTTCTTCCCTGTAACAAGGTCTCAAAGAGTGAGTGCCTCCCTCCAGGTCACATATAATAATAATATATATAATAATAAAAATTATTCTGGTAGAGAAAAGAATGCAGAACTCTAGCCACTCTAACTCCTTAGTTAAAAAATGAGATTTATTTGCAGGATAAGAATGATGCTGCTATTAAAAATAATAATAGCAATAGCAAGTTTGAAAACTTTCACGTGGACCTATTCAGGTGCTTAATTGGCATTTAAGGCCTTCTAAGTATCTGTACTAGCCTCCTTCAGGTCAGCCTGTGTTGCTGGGAAACTGCTTTTCTCACTACTCTCTGGACAAAACTCTGGGTCTAGTTGCCATTATTCCGTGGAGTGTTTTTAGATCCCACCCGTTGTTAAACACACCCACTTTTGTTATTAATACAAGAACAGATTTTTCAGAGTTTTTTCTTTGTCTTTTATTGTTAAAATTTTTTTAATTGAGGTATAATTGACGTAACATTACATTGGTCGCAGGTGTACAATGTCATGATTTGATGTTTGTATATGTTGCAGAGTGATCACCACAATAAGTCCACTTAACATCCACCACCTCACATAGTTACAACACTTTTTTTCTTGTGATGAGAATTTTGAAGAGCCACTCTTCTAGCCACCTTTAAATATGCAATACAGTATTATTAACGTACATAGTCACCATGCTGTGAAAGTTCCATCCCCATGACTTACTCATTTGATAACTGGAAGTTTGTACCTTTTAACCTCCCTCACCCATTTGGCTAACTCATCCCCTGCCTCAGGCAGCCACCAGTCTGTTCTCTATCTGTGAGCTTGACATTTTTTTGTTTGTTTTTTAAGGTCCCATATATGTGAGATGATATGGTATTTATCTTTTTCTGTCTGGCTTATTTCACTTAGCATAGTGCCCTAAAGGTCCATCCATGATGTTGCAAACAGCAAGATTTCATTCTTTTTTATGACTGAATAATCAAAAACAGATTTTTTATTGGTTCTTTAGTAGATGCCAGCTTCTGATATCAGCTTTTAGGTGAAATTATTGTGAATCTTTTTATGTGTGATTTTATGAGTCAGAGTTCAGAAGACCATTTGGATTTGCTATTGTAGGCAGATGTTGAAAATTCAGTTTTTTAATAGAATCTTGTACTGTTTTGTAGCTTTTACTTTTTGGATTTGATTCTCAAAAAGAAATCTTAACCTGTAAAATGTTTCTTACTTCCTTTTCTTACCAGGAAGAGATATTAGGAATCATCTAGGAAACAAATGTAGCAGTTTTATGCAATTTAAGCAATAAAAATGAGTTTCAAAATCCTCCTTTACTACCAGTAAAGCTTGAATTTTGTACTTAAATATAATATTTTCCCCCTTCCCCTTTTACCCAAGATTTACCCGCCTATTAATGTGCTGCCCTCGTTGTCTCGGTGAATGAAGTCTGCTACTGGAGAAGGTATGACCAGAAAGGATCACGCCGATGTATCTAACCAGCTGGTACGTATGTTTTCTCCAGGATTGTGTTTAAAGAAATGAATACTTTCTCAGTTCATGCTGCTGTCTTATACCTCTTGTCTTTCTTCCATATCACTTTTCTTCTCCCCCCATCAAAGTAGAATTTTAATATAGAATATATAATATAGAATACTGGAATACAGAAACATTCATTAGAGCCAAACAGTCTTTTTCATAAGGATAACTGCTCATGACAAAGATTAAAGATCACATGCTTGAAACCCACCTCTAATGCTGTATGAGGTAGTTTTTAAATAAAAAAGGCATAAGACGATTAAGTTTTTATTAGTAACCTTTATTAGAGAGTATTTCTGAAAGACTATTCCAACTAATTTTTTGTTTAACATATTAGGCAATCACCAGAACGCTAAGGGATACAGCTGTGTATATTCTATGAAATCCTTGGTTTCTATAGTTCTGAGATTGTATACCAAGCATAATTAAAGAAAAATACATTTGACCTTAAAGTAGAAATGATAAATAAACCTACTGATAACCCAGATATTTTTTTTTGAATAGAATTTAGAGATGGATTTCTCCTATTGCGTAAGTTGTGATTTTTAAATGCTCTACAAAATGGAAGCTCATTGATATATTGAGGGAGTGTATTTTTTGTAGAGTGTTAGTAATGTCTATGTATTGCATGCCTGAAGACTCCTTCCTTAGTGAGACTGCTGTATAATAAAGTCTTTCCAATACTTGCATATGTGAATTATGTTTGGAAATAATGTGAAATACTGTGAAGATAGCTACAGCAATACACTTATAATGCCCAGAGTACCGTTACCATTTATAAAGGTTCATGTAAACCTCGTTTTCTCTTTAGTATGCATGCTATGCTATTGGTAAGGATGTGCAGGCCATGAAAGCCGTAGTTGGAGAAGAAGCCCTTACCTCAGATGATGTGCTTTACTTGGAATTTCTGCAGAAGTTTGAGAGGAACTTCATTGCTCAGGGTAAGATTACTATTTTCCTATGAATAGAAACAGCATCATATGTAGTTTTGAGGACTTCTTTCCTAGTCTGAGAGAATTTACATTGGTCGCCATACAAGTTTCCTTCTGATTAGAGAAGAGGTTCTTCCAGCCGCCTGCCATGTCTTTGTTCTTAGCCCTCTGGTTCCTTCCCCTCTACCTTCAATTTCTTTATCCATTTATTTAGCTCCTGTCTTATTTTATATCTTCCTTACAACCGGCCTTCTGCTCTCCTACCTCCATTGCCACTTCTCCTCGCTCTTAACCTCTCTGCAATGCTCTCCTCTGGCTTTGGGGGTTTTGGACTTTCCCAGTCCCTCTGTTTTCATCCTCCTGATTTCTTATCTTCCTGCTTCTTAATTGTTAATGTTCCCAAAGGCTTCATTACCTGTTCTTTCTGTGCTTTTTTTCCCCTATGCTGATGACTAACTTGCTATGTATGAGCCTTTACCCTCTTTCTGAAGCTCTAATCCCACATCTCCAGCTAGGAAGCCTGTGTTTATGCCACCATCCTCTCTGGCTCAGCGTGGTGAGAACCAAAGTCTTTTCCCAACTGACCACCTGCCTAGCAATTCCCTTTTCAATTTCTGTCTACCTCTGGCATGACCATTACCCTAGTTAGCCCAAGCTCAGGAATTGGGCATTCTTAAGCCTCTTCATTTATTCTCCAGTCATCAAATATTTGCTAATTTGCATTGTTCTCCTTTGAAACATCTTATCCTGTTCTCTTTTCATTCCTATTAAAAAAACTTCGGCCAGTGTTTCTCAAAGTTGAATATGCTTTTGAATCTACCAGGGATCTTGTTGAAGTGCAGATTCTGATTCGGTAGGTGTGGGTGGGGCCAGAGAGCCTGTATTTTGACAAGTTCCTGGGCGATGTTGAAGCTGCTGATCTCTGACCACTCTTTGTGTCCCAAGACCTAGTCCAGACCTTTGTCCCATCATCCTTGGCCGTTAGTGCCAGCATCTTCACCAGTCTCCCTGACTCGCTATGTGCCATTGCCGGGGTAAATTTAGTATTAATTTTATTGATTGTCCTTCTGTTAAAAAGTCTATAATGGTTTTTATTACATAGCATGTGTAGGGCTTTCAAGCTGTTTTGTTTGGTCTCTTCCCTACCACCCCTGCTAATGCTGGTAAACTCTATTTTTGACCTCACTGATACTTACAAACGATGTGTTTATTTTGGAATAATGCATCAGCTGCACACTTAGGATTTGTGCGCTTTTCTATTTGTGTGATACATTTTTTTTTTTTTTTTTTTTTTTATTTTTATTTATGGCTGTGTTGGGTCTTTGTTTCTCTGCGAGGGCTTTCTCTAGTTGTGGCAAGCGGGGGCCACTCTTCATCGCAGTGCGCGGGCCTCTCACTATTGCTACCTCTTGTTGCGGAGCACAGGCTCCAGACGCGCAGGCTCAGTAATTGTGGCTCACGGGCCCGGTTGCTCCGCGGCATGTGGGATCTTCCCAGACCAGGGCTCGAACCCGTGTCCCCTGCATTGGCAGGCAGATTCTCAACCACTGCGCCACCAGGGAACCCCGTGTGTGATACATTTTTTAAGTACCATTAAAATCCCCACAACATATGATTGTTGGGTTTTCTAAAAAAAAAAAAAAAAAAAAAATTTATGCAGAACCTTAATATCTTAAAAAGATAAAAATTATTCTGGTAGAGAAAAGAATGCAGAACTCTAGCCACTCTAACTCCTTAGTTAAAAAATGAGATTTATTTGCAGGATAAGAATGATGCTGCTATTAAAAATAATAATAGCAATAGCAAGTTTGAAAACTTTCACGTGGACCTATTCAGGTGCTTAATTGGCATTTAAGGCCTTCTAAGTATCTGTACTAGCCTCCTTCAGGTCAGCCTGTGTTGCTGGGAAACTGCTTTTCTCACTACTCTCTGGACAAAACTCTGGGTCTAGTTGCCATTATTCCGTGGAGTGTTTTTAGATCCCACCCGTTGTTAAACACACACACACACACACACACACGCACGCACGCACGCGCCCAACGTCTCGCCTGCGGGCTTTCTCCCTTTTCTCTGATTCCCAGGGGTACTTACTGTCTAGACCCTCGTTTCCACATTTGGTCACATCCAGTCCTGGGAGACCTGACTGCTTTGTGTTTCTTTTTTATATTTCATGCTCACAGTGCTAGACCCATAACAATAAATTTTGAATAACGCTGATAAGTTGGAAGTACTTGGCCTTTATTCATCTAATCTCAATTTTTTATAAAGGTCCTTACGAAAACCGCACTGTCTATGAGACTTTGGACATTGGCTGGCAACTGCTCCGAATCTTCCCCAAAGAAATGCTGAAGAGAATCCCTCAGAGCACCTTGAGCGAATTCTACCCTCGAGACTCTGCCAAGCATTAGCTGCTACTTCATCGCTGGCTCGATGCTCTTGTGAAATACTGGTTCTGTTTTCTTTATTCCTTTTGCACTCCCCCATCCCCACCTTTGTGTTGGAGTTTACTGTGTTACCCTGTAATTAAAAACAAAGAATAGGTAACATATTGTGCCAGTGTTGCAATGTTTTAAACTGCTAACAGACTTTAAAATATCCCCTGTTCCGAAAACCTGGAACTGCAGTGCTTTGTTTAAAGTAGCTGAGGGTTGGAGGTGAAGTTTTCTTACTGATGTGTGTATTTGTACGTAGTGGTGTAGTTAGCTGCCTAGTGTCCTCATTATTTGGGTCTCTCAGACATTCCCTGTCCACCCCCTCCAGAGTATCACTATCTGAAGTTACAATGCTTTGATCTCCAAACTAGGGACAAGATAGGGTCTGAAAGACGCTTCCTCTCCGAGCCGAGACGCTTTCCTGAGTGCTTGTTTTTAGATTTTGGTCTGCCTCTGGGTCTGCTCTAAGCAGATGGCTTTTCCTGTCCACCTGCTGTTTCCTATTTAATGAATAGGTTAGAAAAGGAATTTCCTTTTCCTCTTTGGTGCGGATAAGTTTCAACTCCTGTGTCTTACTGTTCTCCCTCCCTCTGAGTAACACAGAATCATGCAGCTTTTGCCCAACTGGCATTGATCTGATAGTAGTGAGATGCCCTGTCTTGATGATCCCTTACTGGGTTTCCATGCAGAGGAATCATAATGAAAATAATTAATAGAATTCTTGGTTGGAAAGAGTTGGGATACAATTTTTTAAGAAAGAAAAAACCTATATCGGTTCTACATTCGGACATGCTAACAGTGGTTTTAAGTTTCTAAAGTGTTGACCGGATGCTAAAGGCAAGGTGGGGAAGAGAAAGCTCTTCTGTGTATGGAATCTTTTATATATATATATAATCTATGGATATTTTAAACTCTGTTAGATAGCAGCCTTTGGAAAATCCCCTATTTGGTCCTGCTTTCTGACCTATCTGCCTTTTCAGGGTAATCTTGTGGCACAAGTGATAGCATTTAAAAGCTTTAGTCTTTTAATTCCTCCTCCTTCCTGCTGCGAGCCCTGAGCTGTCTTCTGTGCACTTCTGACATGTCTACTGTTTGGTCTCTCTGTGTTCTTTGTTACTTGGGTGCAGTAGCAACTTCTCTGTGCATTCCATCTTTCTTTCAAGTTGTGTAAAGTTCTTCACTTTTTTTCTCTGAGGGTGTAGGGGGTGGGGGGAGTCAGCATGATTATATTTTAATGTAGAAAATGTGACCTGGATATAAAATGAAAATGAATATTAAATTAAATGGAAGTTACCTAACGTGACTCTGTATCTTCTAATCAGAAAAGCAATAGCAACAAGCAAATATATAATAATGCACCTGTCTTTGATTGACAGTTTTGAACATCATAACCAGTATTGTGAACCAGCCCCTTGATTCACAATATTATGAACCATGTCCCCTTTACAGGGACATGGCCCATGTTCTGTACCCTCTGCCTTTTAGGCTGCCCTTTCAAGCTCTTTTCAGTAATACCTCTTCCAACATATTGTAGTTTGATCCAAGGTTGAGAGTTGCTAGGGTGTGGGGTTGTTTGTTTGTTTATTTGTTTGTTTTGCAGATCGTTAGTGGCTGTAAGTTCTCTGAAACTTGAAGTTTTGATTCAGGGTCCACTTAGCATTTTCGAGAGTTACTAAGGTGTTTTATAGCATTCTTTGTTTCAGACATTCTCAGGACCTCTAGAGCCTGTCTGCCATGAATGAAAGAGGGTAATAAATAGAAAATGAAATACATACTGAAGCAAGCCAAAACTTGCTTCAAATAAAATCTGAACTAGATGGTCCAGTATATAAAGGAAACATACTTGTTAAAGCACAGGGATGTGGCATCACGGTGGTCTCCCATTTCTTTCCCCTCTTCAACTCAGAGTGACATTTAGGAGATGTAGAGGAAGAGGCTCAGTCATAGCAAGAGTAGGTAGACCTGTGTTCTGATTCTGGTGCTGCCACTAACTGTATGGTCTTGCTTAGTCATTTAACAGATTTGTGTTCCTTTTAGGGTTATTATAAGGACTAGAGATTTTGCTTTTTATATCGCTTTTTAACTTATGTAAAAAAAAACCAGTTTGTTGTATTGGCATGTGTCTATTTCTGTATACTCTATCCTATTCATTGAACCATGTATCTATCCTTCCACCAATACCACACTGTCTTACTTATAGCTTTACAGTAGGTCTTAATATCCTCTAACTATATTCTACTTTCTCAAAATTGTTTTACTTATTCTGGTTCCTTTGCCTTTACCTTTTGTTCATACATTTTAGAATAAACTTGTCCATGTTGACAAAAAAATTCTGTTGAAAGTTGACCTTTTATTATGTTGAGTCTTCCAATCCATGAATGTGATATGTCTCTCCATTGATTTAGGTCTTGTTTGGTTGTATCATACAGATCCTCTATTAAAATATTTATAATCAAATATTTCATGTTTTGGAAGCATTGTGTATGGCATTGTGTTGTTTTGTTTTTTTTTAATTTTTCTTTTTTTACTTTTGTCTGTGTTGGGTCTTCGTTTCTGTGCGAGGGCTTTCTCTAGTTGTGGCGAGTGGGGGCCACTCTTCATCGTGGTGCACGGGCCTCTCACTGTCACAGCCTCTCTTGTTGCGGAGCACAGGCTCCAGACGCACAGGCTCAGTAGTTGTGGCTAACGGGCCTAGTCGCTCCACGGCATGTGGGATCTTCCCAGACCAGGGCTCAAACCCGTGTCCCCTGCATTGGCAGGCAGATTCTCAACCACTGCGCCACCAGGGAAGCCCCGGCATTGTGTTTTTAGTTTTGGTTTCCAGTTGTTCATTGTTAATATTTGGAAATATGACTAATGTTTTTGTGTTGATCTTGTATCCTGAGACTTTGTTAAAGTAATTGCCACTTATTAATTGCTTCTTAGAGATTTCTTGGGATTTTCTATGCAGACAGTCATGCTATCCATGAGTATGGACAGTAATATTTCTTCCTTTCTAATCTGTGTGTCTTTCTTTCTTTTTCTTGCCATGCTGCACTGGCTAGTACCTACAGTACTAAGTTGAAAAGGAGAGATGAAAGAGGACATTCTGGCCTTCTTTTGAATTTAGGAGGAAAACATTCATTCTCTCACCATGAAGTATGATGTTCACTGTCGGTTTTTTGTAGATATTCTTTACTGGGTTGAAGTAGAGCCCTTCTATTCCTGAGAGTTTCTGACATGAATGTGTGTTGAAGTTCATCAAATGCTTTTTCTTCATTAATTGATGTGGCCATGTAGAGTTTCTTCTTCAATCTATTAATATGGCAAATTACGCTGATGATTTTTGAATAGTAAACCAAGCTTGTGTTCCGAGAATAGACTCCAGTCGATCAGAGTGTATTGTTATTTGCTGCCTTCTTCATGTGTTGATTTTATTGTGCAATTTTTTTCCCGTTTCCGTGTGTGAAAGCTTAGATTATTGATCTGAGACCTTCCCTCTTTTCTATTATAAGCATTTAGTGCCATTCGTTTCCCTCTTAATAATGTTTTCTCTGGATCCTTCCACATTTTATGTGTTGTATTTTCATTTTCACTCAGTTCTATTTATCTTAAAATTTTTCCTTGAAATTCCTCTTTAACCATGGATTATTTAGAAGTGTGCATCTTAATTTCCAAATGTTTGGAGGCATTCTACTTCTCGTTCTCATTTTTATACAATTTAAAGCTTAGACTTTGGACACAGTGGAATAAAATGCAATTATGTTTGTTTAGTTATTTTATAGAGGTTCTTCAAATATCACTGGAGTGAAGTTTTCAAATATTAGTTTTACATAGTAGTTCTCAGTCTTTTGCACTTGTAACCATAAGAGAGTTCCCTAAAAATATGTAACCCTGGCTGCTGGAGCCATGTTTATCAGGGGCAGTTCACAGTCACAGGAATAGTGGGGAGTTTGTGGGTCCCCACTGCACACTTTGTTCTGGGCCAGCACACAGGGATCCAGTAGGGATCCAGGGTCCAGGAGAGGGACCCAAACTTTGGGCTCTGGTGTTTCTATTGCAGAATCAGGGAAGCCCAGGTCCCGTGTGGGCAGGAACTAGGACCAGCACTGGGACACACAGGACCCAGGTCCAGTCCCTCTCCATGGAACGAGCAGTCAGGCTGAGGGAGGCCCAGCCTCTCTCCTGCTGGTCAGGGCTGAGCCAAGCTGCGGTTGCAGCTGTATTGCTCAGTAGGCCCATGGCTGAGTCACCAGCTAAGACAGCCGTAAGCCCTGGCTATGGGTAGTGTCCATGAAGTCTTGAGGAAGGCCGGCCTTCCTCCTGCAGGGAGGCAGTCTTGAACAAGTTAGCCCTGCCCTGTCACTACTTCAACAACCAAAATTTTCATTACTCCCTCTTGCTCCCCAACCCCACTCAGATAAAAGCATAGTTTCTCATGGGGTGGCCAACCTTTTATTTTTCAAACATTATCAACATCATTTCATACAAGAAAGGACATTCGAACCCCAATTAACTAAGAAGCACATATTGCAGAATAAGCTCGTTGGCCCTAAAACAATACCCTTAGCTATTTCCATGGACCATCCTTGATTTCTCCATTATGCTGCTGAGTAGTGCAAAGTTGGTGGTCAAGAACTCCTTGGATGATGGTGTGCTATCAACAGCTGCTGTGAACGCAAGCAGCTGGCACCCTCGGTGGCTATATGGGCAGAGGAGTTGAGGAGACAGTAGGTGATGGCTCTGTGCTGTCAGTGAGGGCTGTCCTCTGCCCGCACCCCTTTTAATCCCTTTGTATCCCTACCACCTGAGGAATGAAGGCAGTGATGAGTTATTGGCAGAATTGCCCTGTCTGATAAGAGGGTCACCTGCAAGCCAGAGGGCCCAAATCCTCCCTGGAACACATCACTCCCTACCCACCACTTAACAATTCCCTTCAAACAAAGGTGCAAATTTGTAATAGCTGCACCGTTAAGATATGCCGTCTGTGATTCGGACAACTGTGACTCCTTGCCCTGTTCTTGGAGGAACATGACATTTTGTAGGGAGAACCCAGGCCAGGTGGCCAAAGTCTCTGTCAAGTCTGTTTCTTCAGCCAATACTTTGATTCAAGTTGAGGGTGGTGGAGATGAGTGGGCCTTCACCATGATAGCCTTTCCCTGGTATCACTGGCCAAGGTTCCCTTTGGTGAACATTACATACAAAAGCTTGCCCAGCACATGACTTGCTCTCAGCCGAGCCGTGGCCATGCTGCTCCTGGGATTAGGCACCTCCTTTGCACACCCTGTGGATGGTGCTCATTTCCTTGATTCTGTGAATGGGGCATTTGTTAAACTACTATTTCTTGAGGCCTGTAAACTATTATTTCTTGATGTCTGTGCAAGTTTCAATTCTGCAATTTCTATTTCCTTCTTCTTACGGATTGAAAAACACTAGTGAAATTCCTCATCTTACAATCTCTGCTCCTTAACATTAACCGTAGTCTTCTTAAAGTCCTTGGTCTTGCTCTCTCAAAGGCTCCCTGGGGCTTGATTCCAGTGGGCTGGTGAGGTGGACACCACTGAGCTTGACAACATGCCATACTCCACCCAAGCCTGGAGATCTCCGGTGTCTGGGGGAAAAGGCAGGGGCCGTGAGACAGGAGACAAGAATGGAGGTAAATTCAGGGGTAAAGCCCAGGGAAGAGTCCATATGTCAGTTGCAGGTCAGCTATGTGCCCTGTGTCCGAGAAGACGCCCCTCAGTGTGGGATGACCAGCTGCTCTCAGAGAGAGCGAGGCTCCTGGCCCCGGCTTCTCATGTGATACTGGGGCAGATCCTATGCACAGAGGCTGTGGCCTGCAGGGGGCGTGTATCAGCACCTCTGCAGGGTCGAGGGGCCAAAGGGGGCCATGGGCAACCTCTCCCAGGAGAAGTCACCTGCCCTGGGGCTGGGGCATCAGTCCCTCAGACCCACACCATCTACCTTTCTACCTGGGTTCCAAGCCCAGCAAGGCACAATCCTGACTTCCCCAGTGTAGGATTTCCCCAGTGTGTGACAAGCCAGGCTGTGGCCACCTACCCCGAGGGTATAGTTCAGCGGGGCAAAGCCCGTCACTGCCCCCTGGTGAGGCAACTACAACAGAAAGGTGAACTTTTGAGAGCAAGGGTCAGGAGGCAGGGAGGAGAGGCAGAAACCCAAGAAAGGACCCATCGCCTGAGCCCACATCCTTGTCCACCTCTGTGGGGTCAGTCAACCTCCAGTGTCTGCTCTGAGATCACAAGACCCCACAGTACTGGCCATCACAACCACCTGCCTCAGAACAAAACAAGAGGGCACAAGAGCAGGAGGCCCATATGATAAGTGGGGTCTGTTGCGGAGGTGCTCCCTGGGCCAAGTGACAAGACATGGCTTCTCAGGGCACAGCTGCCCCCAGAATCAGCATAAATGTCTGGGCTGTGAGCCCATTGATTCTGGGAAGGGCACCAGCACAAGGTGAACAGATGCTCCATCCTTTGCGTCAGGCAAGCCAGGAGCCCAGCACTGACAAGCAGCCTGCGTTACACCCTCATGTTTCACAGGGCAGGAGTCTCGGGGTGGGGGTGGGGGGGAATGGGGCCTGCCCTGAGGTCACAGCAGAGAAGGTTTGCTGCTGGAGGGCCACACACAGGACAGCTGTGTAGAATGTGATCAAAGGCTCTCTGGTGCTTCATGCCATTCAAATCCAGGGGCTCTTAAACAGCCCGAGGGTGAGATACCGCCAAATCCTTGCTGAAATTTCTGAGCCCATCCTCAGATCCCAAATTTTGCCCAGATTGCCAAAAGATTCATGGATTTCTGGTCCAGGACCCGATTCATCTGGACTGCTCAGTGCACAGCAAGATTGCCAGGACGGGGCCTAGGGATCTTGCCCACACAACCGTCCCTGACATTTGCTCCTGGAGAACCACCTGCCCAGCTACCGACATCTCCTCCTTCCCTCTCATCAGGCTAAATGCAACTGGGAGAAAGGCAACACAAAAGGAGGCAAATGTGGAAACATAAACCCGACAGTGCTGTCTCCCCCAGCCAAGACTAAGAGTCCATGAGTCTACCCACTGCACTCACTTGAAAGCCCCCACATATCACCAGGAGCACAGAGAGCACACAGGCCATCAGATACACCTGACCTCAATTTCCTCCTGAGAGAGCACTCAGGGGCCTCCCTGGGATTTGGAGGTGTCAACAATTCACTGCATTGTGGCTTATGCCACAGAGCAATTTTGAACAAGGATTATAGTACCGGTAAACTTTAAGCACTGCTTTAAGTCCAATCACTTTATGTTTAAAGAGAGAGGAATTGGGACTTGCCTGGTGGCGCAGTGGTTGGGAATTCGCCTGCCAATGCAGGGGACATGGGTTTGATCCCTGGTCTGGGAAGATCCCACATGCCGCCGAGCAACTAAGCCCGTGCTCCACAATTACTGAGCCTGCGCTCTAGAGCCCACGAACTACGACTACTGAGCCCGTGTGCCACGACTACTGACGCCCGCGCGCCTAGAGCCCGTGCTCCGCAACAAGAGAAGCCACCGCAATGAGAAGCCTGCTCACCGCGACTAGAGAAAGCCTGCGCACAGCAACGAAGACCCAACGCAGCTAAAAACAAATAAGTCAATTAATGAATTTGAAAACAGAGAGAGAGGAATGGAATATTTTAAACAGAGACATAGGAGCCCTTTAAAGGGCAAAAACATGTTGCTTACAGCTTTTCACATGGAAAAGGAAACAAAAAGTGACTGGGTTTGCCGTTTTCCTTGAATTTGTCTAGTACTAGCACTAGATAATATTGACGATCTTCACGCTTGATCACAAACAACATGATGCTGTAATATTCAAACTGTTGGTGAAACTTTTTTAATCTCATGATTTACTCTGGAACAATTGTGTTGACATAGGTACTGATGGTGCAAAAGCAAAGGTGGCAGAAGTGCTGGCACCTTAACCCAAATCAAGGAGTAGCAGCAAACTGTACTAGTTGGGCTTGTATTCACTATCATACACTTGTATTAACAGTGCCAGTTCCAGTTAAGAATGTTCTGTCTTCAACAGTAAAAATGATTGATGTTAGTAAATCTTGACCATTGAAATTGAATATTTTATAGCGGATGATGAAATTCAACATACAAACATCACACATCTGTATATCAAAGGGAGTGGGAAAAAGTTAGATCAGATACTGATAAAGAGGAAGTGGATGACACGGATGATAGATGTGAAAAATTAGCTAAAATGTAGCACAGAAAAGAAACGGTCAGAAATTATGAATGAGAAATCTATGGACCTAGAGTCTGCTGGTGGCTTGATTTTGGACTTTGCAGCCTCCAGAACTGTGAGAAATATACGTCTTTTGTTTAAGCCACCCAGTCTGTGGTAGTTTGTTATAGCCCTTTGAGCTAAGACATATTTTAGTACCAAGAAGTAGCAAATACCTAAATATGTGGAAGTGGCCATGGAATTGGATAGTAGGTAAAGGCTGAAAGAGATTTGAAGTGCATGCTAAAAAAGAGCTGAAATCGCCATAAAGTCCTTTCAGCCTATACCTATTAAAAGTGATTCTGGTGATGGCTCAGAAAGCAAAGAGGCACACTGGAGAGAAAGTCTCCATCTTTGTAGAGAATACAGAAATAATCATGAACAGATAGAAATATGGACGTTAGATGCTATTCTGGTGAGGTCTCCAACAGAAATGAGGAACACATTATTAGAAATTGGAGGAGAGGCAATTCTTATTATAAAGTGGCAAAGAACTTGACTGAACTGTGTTCTGGCGTTTTGGGGAAGGTAGACCTTGTAAGTGATGAAATTGAATATTCATCTGAGGAGATCTCTGAACAAAGTTTGGAAGAAGTAGCTTGGTTCCTCATCACCGCTCCTAGTAAAACACATCAGGAGAAAGATAAATTGAAGACCAAATTGTTAAGCAAAAAGAAATCAGAACTTAGAGATTTGGAAACTTCTCAGCCTATCCATATTTGAAAGTGAGAAAGCTTGTTCTGAAGAAACTCTAAGGGTGCAGCTGAGCAACCCTTTGAAGAAGAGATCATAGGTGTGATATTAATTTAATTAGTCATCTCAGCAGAGGCCAGGAGTAGAGAAGGGACACTGCCAGTTTGAACTAAAGGGGACAGAGAAAGCCAGGCAGAATGAGGAAGGCTGTCAGAATTCCTGGATTCTACAGAATGGGAGACTAGAGCCATTTGGCTGTGAATGTGTACTCCTCTTGACGAAAAGGGAAGAAGGACCCCAAAGGTGATTCCGAGGTCATCGGGTCTGTCAATCCCACCACAGGCCCAGGGGGCCTCAGTTTCAAAGTGTGAGATTGTCGCCCTCACAGAGAGTCATGGTGTAGGTGGAGGCCCTACAGAGAGCTGCAGTGTGGGTGGCACCCCACCAAGCTGAAGGAGTGGGGCTGCCCCACCGAGCTGTGGGGATGATGTTGCCACCCCAGCGGGCCTGGAGGGCAAAGCATCAAACTAAAGAGGGTTATTCTCGTTCCTTAAGATCTAATGGGATTGGCCTTGCTAGGCTTTGGACTAGCTTGGAAACTGTCACCCCTTCCTTCTTTCCTGTTTCTTCCTTTTGGAGTAGGGCTGTCTATTCTATGCCAGTCCCAACATCGTATTTGGAAACACTTAACTTGTTTGGGTCACAGATTTACAGCTACAGAGGAACTTTGCCTCAGGATGAATAGTACCTCCAGTCTCACCCATATGTGATTTAGATGGTGTTTAGATCAGACTTTGGACTTTAAATTTTACAGTTGATGTTGGAATGAGTTAAGGCTTTTGAGGCTGTTGGGATAGAATGAATGTATTTTGCATACAATAAGGACACGAATTTTGGGTACCAGGGGCAGAATGCTATGGACGTATATCCCCCCCACCAATTCTTATGTTGAAGCCCTACCCTTCAATGTATTTGGGGATAGGGCCTTTGGGAGGTAATTAGGGCATGGGAATGGAGCTTTCATAATGGGTTTAGTGCCCTTAAAAGAAAAGACACAAGAGAGATCCCTCTTTCTCTCTGCCACGTGAGGACGCGGTAAGAAGACAACCATCTGAAAAGGAGGAAGAGAGCTCTCACCAGGACCTGAATATGGCACCTTGATCTTGGACTTCCAACCTTCAGAACTGTTAAGAAATTACCATCTGTTTTTCAAGCCACCAGGTCTATGGCATTTTGTTATAGCCGTCCAAGCTGATGAAGACACAGAGAATATATAAGATGGTCTAATATACATATATCCAGGGTTCTAGAAGTAGAGACAGGAGAGAATGAGTAGAAGTAACATATGAAAAAGATAATATTATGTTCTAGATGAGATGAAGAATGTGTATTATCAGTGAATGAAGCAAAATAGATCACATGGAGGATACATTTTTTTAACCTGAAACTAATCACACGTCAAGAAACTGGAGAACACAAAAGACAACAGACAGTCTTCCAAAAAACAATTAGCAAGGAAACTGATCACCCACCATGAAAGGGTGTATTGATGGCATAATTTGAAAAAAACAGTAACAAAAGCCATATTCGATGGAATAAATACTCAAAGTTCTGAAAGGAAAAACTTTTCCTCTGGAACTGATTACCCTGTCACATTATAATTTATAAAAGTTCACCAACAAGGGAACTGATAAATTATTTTTAATGTATGCATACAATGCAAAATTATAAATAATTAAAAAATTAAAGAACATCTAATATATCCATTTTTCTTAAAGTAAGAATGTTGAAAGAAGAAGCCAAAGGCAATATGATTTACATGACACCATATATAACCAAAAATATTGTTATTATACATAATTTTGATTATCTACAGCTCTGCTAAAAGCATAAACATTTTTATAAGATGGATATATACCAACTTCTTGATGGTGGCTATCTTTCTCATTGTTGGTGAGAGGTGTAAAATGGGACAACCCTTACGGAAAACAATATGAAGTTTCCTCAAAAAATTAAAACTATAACTACCATGTGATCCAGCAGTCCCACTTCTGGGTATGTATCCGAAAGAATTCAAAGCAGGATCTCAAAGAGATATTTGCACACCCACATTCTTCGTAGCATTATCCAAAATACCCAAGACGTGAAGAAACCCAAATGTCCATCAACAGATGAAGGGATAATGCGGGTCTAAAAACACAAGGAAATATTTCCTTCCTTGAAATAAAAGGAAACCATGTCTCATGCTACAACATGGATAAACCTCTAAGACATTATGCTAAGTGAAATAAGCCACTCATCAAAGGACATATCATAGCCACTCACATGAAGTATCTACAGTAGTTAAAATCATAGAAACATACAAAGGTGATTGTCAAGATCTCAGGGAGGAGGAGGGAGAATTAGGGAGTCTCTGCTGTCCCAACCCCCGCCTGGGTCCTGGGGAAGGAGTCAGAACTCAGAACCGGGAGAAGAGGCTTTGGCCAGCAGGGAAGGGGGGGGTGAGGCCCAGGGCGGGTCCACAAAGGATCAGAGCATCTGAGTGCATTAGGAGGAAGGGGCTTCAGAGGTGGGCCAGCACAGGCCATGACGGGGGCTAAGCAGGCTGCGAGGGGGGGCAGTTCAGGGAGACAGCAGGGGTCTGCTCCCTGCCCCTCATTGTTTGCTCGTCTCACCCTTATGAGCGGGTCATTTCCCCTGCTCTGATGATTCGAAGTCTCTGCCGGCAACCGCAGGACGGTGACTGAGGCCTCCACACTCCTCAGCATGGATCCCAGCTCCCACCCAGATCTGGGGCCGCAGACACCTCTCCCCCACCCCTGCTGCCCCTGTGAGCAAGCTGTTCTTGTGAAACACGGTCATAGTTTGTCAGGAGGAACTGTTTTCTATGGGAATACAAATCAGTGTTGATACCAATACACACACATGTCCAGCCATGGGTGGAAAGGGAAGGGACAGTAGTTCTGGGGTGTCTTTGCACACCCCTAGGCCCCTAAGGCCAGTCCCCACAGCCACAGCCAGATGGGTCCTCCTCCCTCAGTTGAAAGAGATGCTGCTGCACAGAAATCCCACAAGTTCCACAAAGGGGCCCAACTGTCGTTTCCCTTAGACACACCTGTAACAGGTGCCCCATGAATTTCCCCGCGCCCATTCCCCTCGTTGCATCCTCAATGGGATTAAGAGGTAGCTGCCTCAACCACTCTCCACATTGCAATAATCCCAGTGGGACTAGAGAACGCTCCCGCTATGACGAGGCAGACAGTCCTGTCCCCATGGCCAAGACTTTTCCTGTCTGGTCAGGCCACCCACACAGGAAACCCTGGATGAGCGGAGGGTCACCCCAGCGCCATCGCCTGGCCACTTCAGGGAAGCAGAGAGCAGCTCCATAAAGACAAGGGCCGTCTCCAGGCTCCGTCCTAGAAACTGGTTAGTGTCCAGAGGGCTGAGAGGCACAAAAGCAGCTCTCCCTCCCCAGACGGTTCAGGGATGCAGAAGATGCTACAGATGCCCCAGAAGGCCCCTAGCCAAGCAGGCTTTAGAGAAGCGGATGGTGAGGGGGTCCCTGGGGAAAGTGAGAGCTATGTGTTCCCAGGGGCAGCCTGAGGAGTCCTTGTCTATGTGGAGGAAAGGTTTGGCCACCTGTAGATCCATAGCTCCTGTGACCTCCCTCACCCTTCCTTCCTCTCAGGATCGCTCTCTGTGGAGCAGCTCCACACGAAGAAGATGACAGTGGCCTGAGAGCATTTCCCACCAAAACTATCTTTATTCACAATTTTCATACATCACTCCAAAGGTCCTGCCCACACCCACCTCCCCCACCTCCCTAACCCCCCACAATCCCAGGATCAGCTCTGGGGTGAGGAGGAGCCCCTAGGCTCCCCTGGGGGCCGCCCTGGGGGGCTCGCCCTGGAGGGCCGGCCCGGCTGTTCCCTACTGGCTGCAGTGCTTCCTCTTCTTCCTCCTCTTCCCTGTGACAAACGGGTCACGCTTTCTCTTTCTCGGCTGTGAGGGGCGAGCCAGCCCCAGAGCCAAGGCTGGCCTCGCAGAGACCCCGTGGCCAGCCCCGGGGATGGGCAGCTTCTCAGCAGCGGCTGGGCGCCCACACAGAGCCCGCTTCCTCGACTTGGGAGCAGCTGGTGGAGCTGGGCTGGGGCCTCTTCTCTGAGGGGAGGGGGCCTGGGGAGCACTCTGGGCCCCCCAACCTCCAGGGGAGGCCAGGCCTGAGGCAGGGGCAGGAGTCTGGGACAGCCCGCAAGGCGGCAGGCTCTGCGGAGAGGCCAAGAGGGAGGCCAGGCTGGGGAGCGCCTCCTCGTTCTCACTGGACGCGTCCCTGGGGCCTCGGGCCTCCGGAACAGGAGAAGCCTCTCTGAGAACAGACGCAGCCCTGGGTCCCAGTAGAGGGCCAGTGCGCCTTTGACCCTGGGGAGGGGAGGGCCGTCCGGCCCGGAATGGAGAGACCTCCTGACGTCCTCGAGAGGGAACAAAGACTTTGGGCCCGAACGGGCCAGTGTCTGCTCGGATGGGCCTATGAAGAGCCTCAAAATCAATCTCTGGTGGGCAGGCTTCATCACTGACCCCTCGATGGCGGTCTTGGTCGTGCCTCTGGGCACCTTGGCCGGCGTGGGACTCAGATGGACTTGAGCCCATTCCGGGTGCACTGTGGCTCGCGGCTGCCGGCCCACCTTCCTCCTCTTTCAAGGCCAGGAGTTGTTTCTGCACCAGCTGGTAGGAGGGAGGAGGACAGTGACGGCTCCACGCGCACGTGTGAGAGGAGGAGCACTGGGCAGTGGGACAATGGCCCTGGGGGGGAGGAGGGGACGGGTGACCCCAGGACTAGACTCCAAATACAGACACGGTGGCATTCCTGCCATCCTCCTGCACCTTATTCCCAGCTGTGTGTCCTTCCCTCCGCTCCCGGCTCCCCATCCTCTCCTTCCTATCACCCTGCGCTGCACCCACCCCAGAGAGGGCCCTTCCCCATGCCAGGCCTCCGAGGCAGGGAAGGGACGGACAGAGCCATGTGGGCCTCCTGTTCTGGGGCCCTACCTCTCCCCTGCTCACTGGGGTCCCTCCGTGCCCTGGTCTTCCTGGGTGTCCCTTGTCTCCCCTGTTCTACCTGCGATCCCTCCCTCCTCTGGCTCCCCTGGGCCACCTGGTTTCCCCTGTCCCCTGGATCACCTGGGGTCCCCCCTCCCCTGGGGTCCCCTGGCTCCCTAAGTGTCCCTCTCCCTCCCCTGGCTCACTTCTTCAGGGGTGAGTCCTTCCTCCTGCTTCAGCTCCTCAGCAAGGGCCAAGACATCCAGCTGTGGGTCCGGGGAAAACAATTCTGCCGGGAATCGAGGATGAATGGCTGCCTCCACCTCGGACAGAAAGAAGAGGCTGTGAGCATCCTTGGCCAGGAGTGGCCTGTGACACAAGAAGACCAGGAGGGAAAGTGCAAAGCAGAGACCCACCCCCACTCTCCTCCACAAGGCGGGGATGGTCAGCACACACACACACACACACACACACACACAAACATGCACATACACAGTCACACACAAAAGAGCACATATACAGATGCACATACACAGACACACAAAGGCATACACACAGACACAAACATATACACACATACATCTCCGTAAACCTCCCCTAACACCAGGCTCAGGAACAAGGAGCTGAGCTTAAGTCCCATCGGCCTGAGCAGAACCCAGATCTTGGGTGCTGAGAGTTCCATGCCCTGGCATCTTGTAGACCCCAGGCTCCAGGCCCAGCCTACCTTGGTGACAGAGTGTTCCCGGGAACGCAGCTCGTCAGTGTAGCTCAAGAGACACGGGTCCAAGTAGGTGTCGTCCTCTTCCTGCTTCAGCTCATTTCCGTCCTTTCCACATTCTGCAGGTGACTTGCCTGTGGCTGAGTGGACGGGCCCCACCAGCGCCTCCATCCTGTCCACATACTCCCTCACAGTCTCAGGGGGAATCTCCTTGGGCGCCTTGGGCTCCGGGGGCCACTGGGATCTGTGTGGCTTCGGGTGCGAGGGCTGGGCCCTGGGGCCGGACATCCTGGGAGCACAGGCTGCGGCAGAGCAGGAGGAAGGGAAGGAAGGTGAGGGACTCCCGGTCCACCTCCTGACCACCGAGCGCACGTTGGTGAGGGCATTGTTTGGGGGACGTTGATGTGGGTGTGGGAGGGGTCAGGACCATCTGAAGCCTCATGCACAGTTGGAGAGGGGAGGTTAGGGGGTCATCTAAGAGAGTCACAAGTAAGGAAGTGGGGAACCTCCAATTTTCTAGGGGTCTCCCCATCAAGCCCACTTCTTAGGCAGACTTAGTGTGGGGTCCTTTGACAGGGAGGTGTGAGAGGAGTTACAAAACTGACCAAGTCAATACCCCGTAGTGACAAAGGGCAGCTGAGACCCCACCCCCCCACCCCCCGCCTCGGTGGCTGTTTTGGTTGAAAGACCAATGCCCCTGTCTTGAAGGAAAAGGATCCACATGGGGACGGTGGCCAAGCCTAGGCCCTGTTACCTGTGCCTTCAGCTCCAGTGGGAAGCTGGGTGCCTGGCTGAAGGCGCACTTTCGGGGCTGGGGGCCCCCGAGGATCCAGCTTCGGTGGGGCTGGAGGAGGCAGGTCCTGCGCGCACTGCATCCACTGCAAATGCTGAATGTGCGTCTCCTCCTCGGCCGCAAATTCCATGAACCTGGGGGGTGACGGAGGCACAGGCCACCCTGAGAAAAAGGCCTGGGTTCTGGAGCCCAACAAAGGCAGCCAAGAATGAGGCACTGGGAGAGGATGTGCCTTGGCGCCGTCAAGGCCCTGTGAGGTGCTGTCCACAGCAGAGAGCTGCTCCTGGAAGTGATAACAAGATCTGGGACCCTTCCTGCCTCACCAGCACTGGAGGGCATTCAACAGCATAGACCCAGGTCGCTGAATTGAACCAGGTCAACGGGACACATGGCTGACCCAGGGGGCACCCTCCTCATGCCCCCCATCCCCATCCAGAACCACATGAAGGGCTGACAGCCAGAGGCTGCAACAGGCATGTGTTCCCCACAGGGGTCCTTGCCCGAATCCAGGACCCTGGGCTAGGACTGAGCCTCCTGGAACATAGACCTGGAGACAGGGCGCAGGAGAGGCTGGACGATGTGGATGCTGAGCTTAGAGGAGAGGCCTTCCCTTCCTCTGAGAGGCGCTCGTTTGTTTGCTTTTTTTCTTAAACCAAGGGGATTACCATGGAGCAAACACTGGAAGGGCCGGAGACCCTTGGGCCGACGACAGCTGGCTTCCCCAGCCTCTTCAGGGATGCCAGGGTACCCACACAGGGCACTTTTCATGAGGAGAGGTGGTCCCAAATCTATGTTAGTGGCCGCCAGCCACCCACCACTAAGGAAGCAGCAGGCTGGCGGGTGGAGCTCTTTCCCCGGCCCAGCCCATATGGCCGGAGTTGGACCCCTACTGGACACACAGCTTCACCCTGCCCCGTCCTGAGACCTTCATGTCAAGGCAAGGGTAGGTCAAAATCAGGGGAGGGCAGAGCTCCTGGTGGAGGAAGGACAGAAGTCTCAAACTCTCAAGGTGAGGGAGGGGTTTCTGGGGGACAGTAGGGCTCCTGGGCTGCGGGGACCCTGTGCTGGGTGACAGCCCTTCTCCTCTGTCCTCTCTGATGAGCACCCCCACGGCCAGACCCTGCCCTCACCCACTCGCCTCACCCTCCACGCAGCCCCTGGGCCCAGGACGCTGACTCACTTTTCCGCCCTCTCGTAGTAGATCATCCGGTCAAGGTTGCTCAAGCGCCGCCATTCCTGCACGGCCCTCCACAGTCCCTCCTCCAGCGGCATGTAGGGATTCAGGCGGGCCACGGATCGAAGCACTGGGCTGTAAGCCCTCGGGGTCAGTCTCCGGGCCCAGCCCAGCCCGCACCTGCCTGACCCCACCCGCCCATGTGGACCACACTTCACTCAACCCAGAATGACTGAGCAACAGGAGGGTGAGAGGCGGGTGTCTGGGAGGGCAAAGACAAGCCTTCCCGGCCACTGCTGTCACCGCCTCACACTCACTCAAGGATGACCATCCACTCCCAGGCTAGAGCTGGGACATTGTGCCTTGGGGAGCTCTTTTCCTCCTCAAGGCTACATTTTCATAATAAAAATCACTATCATCAATGAGGCATGGCATGTGCCAAGCAATCTGCTAACACTTCATAGATTAGCCCAAGGCGTCTTCTGCACAGTCCTCTGAGTGAAGTGTAATTGTCCCCTTTTTACGAGGGACCGGAGGTTTAGGATGGAAATGCCTGCCAGGCTCACAAGTCTAGTGGGAGAGAGCCCACGCCCTTAGGAGAGCTCTACCATCACCCTGTTCCTCGTGGAATTCTCCACAACGAAGTGGAGGCATGCATAAAGCGCCCTCCTGGGCCCTGCGCTCCTCCCCCTCCTCTGAAGTGACCTCCCCTGGCCATGTACGCTCAAGTCCTGTATGAAGGACACGGCACCACAGGAGAGTGCGGCATCTACTCCTTGGCTCCTCACCTTACACCACGACCCTCTCTGACTGCAAGTCTTCAGTCCATATTACCATGAGAATCATGGAAGAGCAAGCTGGCCAGACTCACAGGGTGGTGGGGCCAGTTGAGATAGGGCACATTTCAGTCCTGATGTCACGGACTGGCAGGCCCACCCTTGTGACCGACAATGTGCCTTCTCATAGCATGGACATCGCCCTCACACCTTCCTTCCAGTATCCCTAGAAAGCTAACGTGCGAGTCCATCCCCAGTTCCTCTTTATCTAAAAGCTCCCATAAGCTCAGGACCCCCTGAGCGTTCACTCACATGAGAAAGCAGGAAAAAGCTTCTGCATCAGGACTCAGGTGAAAGTGTCTCCGGGCCAGGGGCTTGATGTGCTGCCAACGTCGGAAGTTACTGTACTCTCTCTGGGGATTAGAGGAGCCATCGTGCGAGGCGTTGGACTGGTTGGTGGCCAGGTGGCCCTCCCTGGAAGTGCCATGTGGCCATGGCCCAGAGTTCACTGGGCGAATGATAGGGGCCAGCTGGGCAGCTGGTGGTGGAGCTTGAGGATGAAAGCCTGGGGTCCAGCCTCCCTTGCCAGCCTGACGTCCTCGAGAGGGAACAAAGACTCTGAGCACGAACGGGCCAGTGTCTGTTCGGATGGGCCTATGAAGAGCCTCAACATCAATCTCTGGTGGGCAGGCTTCATCACTGACCCCTCGATGGCGGTCTTGGTCGTGCCTCTGGGCACCTTGGCCGGCGTGGGACTCAGATGGACTTGAGCCCATTCCGGGTGCACTGTGGCTCGCGGCTGCCGGCCCACCCTTGTCCTCTTTCAAGGCCAGGAGTCGTTTCTGCACCAGCTGGTAGGAGGGAGGAGGACAGTGACGGCTCCACGCGCACGTGTGAGAGGAGGAGCACTGGGCAGTGGGACAATGGCCCTGGGGGGGAGGAGGGGACGGGTGACCCCAGGACTAGACTCCAAATACAGACACGGTGGCATTCCTGCCATCCTCCTGCACCTTATTCCCAGCTGTGTGTCCTTCCCTCCGCTCCCGGCTCCCCATCCTCTCCTTCCTATCACCCTGCGCTGCACCCACCCCAGAGAGGGCCCTTCCCCATGCCAGGCCTCCGAGGCAGGGAAGGGACGGACAGAGCCATGTGGGCCTCCTGTTCTGGGGCCCTACCTCTCCCCTGCTCACTGGGGTCCCTCCGTGCCCTGGTCTTCCTGGGTGTCCCTTGTCTCCCCTGTTCTACCTGCGATCCCTCCCTCCTCTGGCTCCCCTGGGCCACCTGGTTTCCCCTGTCCCCTGGATCACCTGGGGTCCCCCCTCCCCTGGGGTCCCCTGGCTCCCTAAGTGTCCCTCTCCCTCCCCTGGCTCACTTCTTCAGGGGTGAGTCCTTCCTCCTGCTTCAGCTCCTCAGCAAGGGCCAAGACATCCAGCTGTGGGTCCGGGGAAAACAATTCTGCCGGGAATCGAGGATGAATGGCTGCCTCCACCTCGGACAGAAAGAAGAGGCTGTGAGCATCCTTGGCCAGGAGTGGCCTGTGACACAAGAAGACCAGGAGGGAAAGTGCAAAGCAGAGACCCACCCCCACTCTCCTCCACAAGGCGGGGATGGTCAGCACACACACACACACACACACACACACACACACACAAACATGCACATACACAGTCACACACAAAAGAGCACATATACAGATGCACATACACAGACACACAAAGGCATACACACAGACACAAACATATACACACATACATCTCCGTAAACCTCCCCTAACACCAGGCTCAGGAACAAGGAGCTGAGCTTAAGTCCCATCGGCCTGAGCAGAACCCAGATCTTGGGTGCTGAGAGTTCCATGCCCTGGCATCTTGTAGACCCCAGGCTCCAGGCCCAGCCTACCTTGGTGACAGAGTGTTCCCGGGAACGCAGCTCGTCAGTGTAGCTCAAGAGACACGGGTCCAAGTAGGTGTCGTCCTCTTCCTGCTTCAGCTCATTTCCGTCCTTTCCACATTCTGCAGGTGACTTGCCTGTGGCTGAGTGGACGGGCCCCACCAGCGCCTCCATCCTGTCCACATACTCCCTCACAGTCTCAGGGGGAATCTCCTTGGGCGCCTTGGGCTCCGGGGGCCACTGGGATCTGTGTGGCTTCGGGTGCGAGGGCTGGGCCCTGGGGCCGGACATCCTGGGAGCACAGGCTGCGGCAGAGCAGGAGGAAGGGAAGGAAGGTGAGGGACTCCCGGTCCACCTCCTGACCACCGAGCGCACGTTGGTGAGGGCATTGTTTGGGGGACGTTGATGTGGGTGTGGGAGGGGTCAGGACCATCTGAAGCCTCATGCACAGTTGGAGAGGGGAGGTTAGGGGGTCATCTAAGAGAGTCACAAGTAAGGAAGTGGGGAACCTCCAATTTTCTAGGGGTCTCCCCATCAAGCCCACTTCTTAGGCAGACTTAGTGTGGGGTCCTTTGACAGGGAGGTGTGAGAGGAGTTACAAAACTGACCAAGTCAATACCCCGTAGTGACAAAGGGCAGCTGAGACCCCACCCCCCCACCCCCCGCCTCGGTGGCTGTTTTGGTTGAAAGACCAATGCCCCTGTCTTGAAGGAAAAGGATCCACATGGGGACGGTGGCCAAGCCTAGGCCCTGTTACCTGTGCCTTCAGCTCCAGTGGGAAGCTGGGTGCCTGGCTGAAGGCGCACTTTCGGGGCTGGGGGCCCCCGAGGATCCAGCTTCGGTGGGGCTGGAGGAGGCAGGTCCTGCGCGCACTGCATCCACTGCAAATGCTGAATGTGCGTCTCCTCCTCGGCCGCAAATTCCATGAACCTGGGGGGTGACGGAGGCACAGGCCACCCTGAGAAAAAGGCCTGGGTTCTGGAGCCCAACAAAGGCAGCCAAGAATGAGGCACTGGGAGAGGATGTGCCTTGGCGCCGTCAAGGCCCTGTGAGGTGCTGTCCACAGCAGAGAGCTGCTCCTGGAAGTGATAACAAGATCTGGGACCCTTCCTGCCTCACCAGCACTGGAGGGCATTCAACAGCATAGACCCAGGTCGCTGAATTGAACCAGGTCAACGGGACACATGGCTGACCCAGGGGGCACCCTCCTCATGCCCCCCATCCCCATCCAGAACCACATGAAGGGCTGACAGCCAGAGGCTGCAACAGGCATGTGTTCCCCACAGGGGTCCTTGTCCGAATCCAGGACCCTGGGCTAGGACTGAGACTCCTGGAACATAGACCTGGAGACAGGGCGCAGGAGAGGCTGGACGATGTGGATGCTGAGCTTAGAGGAGAGGCCTTCCCTTCCTCTGAGAGGCGCTCGTTTGTTTGCTTTTGTTTCTTAAACCAAGGGGATTACCATGGAGCAAACACTGGAAGGGCCGGAGACCCTTGGGCCGACGACAGCTGGCTTCCCCAGCCTCTTCAGGGATGCCAGGGTACCCACACAGGGCACTTTTCATGAGGAGAGGTGGTCCCAAATCTATGTTAGTGGCCGCCAGCCACCCACCACTAAGGAAGCAGCAGGCTGGCGGGTGGAGCTCTTTCCCCGGCCCAGCCCATATGGCCGGAGTTGGACCCCTACTGGACTCACAGCTTCACCCTGCCCTGTCCTGAGACCTTCATGTCAAGGCAAGGGTAGGTCAAAATCAGGGGAGGGCAGAGCTCCTGGTGGAGGAAGGACAGAAGTCTCAAACTCTCCAGGTGAGGGAGGGGTTTCTGGGGGACAGTAGGGCCCCTGGGCTGCGGGGACCCTGTGCTGGGTGACAGCCCTTCTCCTCTGTCCTCTCTGATGAGCACCCCCACGGCCAGACCCTGCCCTCACCCACTCGCCTCACCCTCCACGCAGCCCCTGGGCCCAGGACGCTGACTCACTTTTCCGCCCTCTCGTAGTAGATCATCCGGTCAAGGTTGCTCAAGCGCCGCCATTCCTGCACGGCCCTCCACAGTCCCTCCTCCAGCGGCATGTAGGGATTCAGGCGGGCCAGGGATCGAAGCACTGGGCTGTAAGCCCTCGGGGTCAGTCTCCGGGCCCAGCCCAGCCCCCACCTGCCTGACCCCACCCGCCCATGTGGACCACACATCACTCAACCCAGAATGACTGAGCAACAGGAGGGTGAGAGGCGGGCGTCTGGGAGGGCAAAGACAAGCCTTCCCGGCCACTGCTGTCACCGCCTCACACTCACTCAAGGATGACCATCCACTCCCAGGCTAGAGCTGGGACATTGTGCCTTGGGGAGCTCTTTTCTTCCTCAAGGCTGCATTTTCATAATAAAAGTCACCATCATCAATGAGGCATGGCATGTGCCAAGCAATCTGCTAACACTTCATAGATTAGCCCAAGGCGTCTTCTGCACAGTCCTCTGAGTGAAGTGTAATTGTCCCCTTTTTACGAGGGACCGGAGGTTTAGGATGGAAATGCCTGCCAGGCTCACAAGTCTAGTGGGAGAGAGCCCACGCCCTTAGGAGAGCTCTACCATCACCCTGTTCCTCGTGGAATTCTCCACAACGAAGTGGAGGCATGCATAAAGCGCCCTCCTGGGCCCCGCGCTCCTCCCCCTCCTCTGAAGTGACCTCCCCTGGCCATGTACGCTCAAGTCCTGTATGAAGGACACGGCACCACAGGAGAGTGCGGCATCCACTCCTTGGCTCCTCACCTTACACCACGACCCTCTCTGACTGCAAGTCTTCAGTCCATATTACCATGAGAATCATGGAAGAGCAAGCTGGCCAGACTCACAGGGTGGTGGGGCCAGTTGAGATAGGGCACATTTCAGTCCTGATGTCACGGACTGGCAGGCCCACCCATGTGACCGACAATGTGCCCTCTCATAGCATGGACATCGCCCTCACACCTTCCTTCCAGTATCCCTAGAAAGCTAACGTGCGAGTCCATCCCCAGTTCCTCTTTATCTAAAAGCTCCCATAAGCCCAGGACCCCCTGAGCGTTCACTCACATGAGAAAGCAGGAAAAAGCTTCTGCATCAGGACTCAGGTGAAAGTGTCTCCGGGCCAGGGGCTTGATGTGCTGCCAACGTAGGAAGTTACTGTACTCTCTCTGGGTGTTAGAGGAGCCATCGTGCGAGGCGTTGGACTGGTTGGTGGCCAGGCGGCCCTCCCTGGAAGTGCCATGTGGCCATGGCCCAGAGTTCACTGGGCGAATGATAGGGGCCAGCTGGGCAGCTGGTGGTGGAGCTTGAGGAGGAAAGCCTGGGGTCCAGCCTCCCTTGCCAGCCTGACTAACTCCAACAGCTGGAGCAGTCACAACGGTCCCCATCACAGGGGTTGCTATGAATACGGGGGCAGGACATGCAGCACTCCTGCTGAGGGCCCCTGGAGCGCTCCAGTTGAGGGGGGCCTGAGTAACGACAAAGGTCTGAGTCTGGGGGGCCTCCACTGTCCTCCCTTGTGACCTGACTTGGACAGTGAGGTTGCAAGCCCCAGGGGCACTGGGGCCACGGCCACCATTAGCCACCATAGGCGTCCTGGGGAAAGCTGGCAGCAGCAGGCTGCTGCCAGGAGGGAATGCTGGGGTGATGGGACGTGGCAGGTGCTGCTGCCAGGGTGGCCGGTGCTGGGCGCCAGGAATGGGTGGAGGGAAGGGCACTGCCGTGAAAGTAGACAAGGAGGCACCGGGGTTCATGGTCACATCCGTTCCCAGCACTGGCCATGCTGTGGAGGCAAAGGAAAGGAGTGAATGGAGGAGGAGAATGGGCAAGTGGGACTGAGGCTTTCTGTGGCATCAGAGTGTACATCTCCACAGGTGAGGGACACTTGGACAAGGGAAACTGTGCAGCGTGCAAATGTCTTCAAGTGATTTTCATGCCCTGACCTCCAGTGGAGAATTATTCCACTGGTGACCCCGCGCCCATCCACCAAGGTCCCTGACCCCTGTCTGCCGAGAAGAAATCGCCTCAGCAAGCACTGACTTGGAGAGCCTCCCTAAGGCACCCCCTGGCACCTAAGCCTCACAGGCTGTCTCCCAAGTTCTGGAACTGTGTGGACATCCGCTCTGTGAGAAATGCCCCTCAGCCGGCGTACTAGCAGGTAGGGACCTTCTCCAAGGTAAGTTCTAGGCACCCAAAAGCCCTTTGTGGACAGGTATTGTGTAAAATATTAGGGCCCCACCTCCTCCTCAGTCCTCCTTTTCCTGATGCTCAGTAGAAATCCCCTCTTTCTTTCCTAGCCTCACAAAACAAAACAAAATGCTGGAAAATATCTCTCTAATGGAATCCTGATACAAACCCATAACACTGGCCCAGAATGCACCTGCATCTCAGAACAACCCACAGCAGACACGTAACATGGGCCAGGTCCTGCCACCCCCTCCCCAGTGCCCAGAGTCACTGTCATCACTCAGGAGTTCTGTTCCTAGGTGGCGGGGGTGGGGGGAGTGGTGTGTGAGAAGTAGGCGCGTGTCCCTTAGATTCTGTCATTTCACAGCCAGTGATGGCTGCAGAGGATTAAACAAGGGCCAGGGAATTGTCATGTTACATTGGTCATGGGACTACAGACCGCCTGTGGTCCTTCCCCCTCCAGCTCCCAATAACGGAAAGACAATCTGAGAAGCAGGCAGAAGCCAGTTGCCATGGCGATCAAGCTGTCTGGATCACATCCCTGTTCAGGAGAACAAGGTACACACCACGGTGCACCTAATTAACCAGAACAGGTGTCATAGGACGTTTAATAATAACACAGAAGATCGTCTTCCTGCCCCTGGGCTACACTCCTTCCCCCTTTAAAAGAGGAAGCAGCCTTCACAGACATTCCACCCGAAACAACCCCACTCCACATCTGTCCCCTGTCCATGAAGGAGTGACAGGAAATATGAACAAACTCTTCCTCTCAAGGCAGCCTGAGGGTCCACCATGAGATACTGGACGAGATGAAGTAGGTCTGAAGTACTGCGATTCCACAAAAGGAAGAACAATTCAGAGCAACTCAGGAACCTGAGCCCTCTCTTGGCTGAAGTTACACGGTTGCCCATCCCCTGTTGAATCCAAAGCAACAGTTGCCTGGACTGAGAAGTGAGCTCTGGGCTGGGAGGAGTGGACGAGGTGTGGGCTGCGGCAGTTAGAGTAACCTCCTGCCTAGCTCTCGGAGAGGACACTTCACTGCAGGTGTGGCCACACACAGCCCCACTGAATAGTTTTCTCACCAAGACCATCTCTCCCCACGGCCCCCTTAGATACAGTATGCTCCTGTTCAAATCCCTTAGAAAGATATGGTGAGGCAAGCTTCAGGTGCCTCAGGAACACAAGACACGTCTAGGCTTTCCTCATGACCCTCCTTGTGTCACCACCAGGACATCACACACATCCTTACACTCACGTTTCAAAGTGGCTTGTCTCCCTTCTAGAAAGAATCAACCTGCCTGCTGCCATCCTTTCTCCATAGCCAGGGCAATTCCTCTTGATCCACCTCCAATGACCCCTCCTCCCCAGTGCAATCTCGGGTTCCTTCAGGCTCCCCAGTCTCCCCAGGTGAAATGTCCTCGTGTGTCCAGGGCTCTCTTCTCCCTCTACTTCAGTCCAACTGTGTGCCCACCGTGAAGTGTCACGTGTGAACCCGAAGGATGTGAGGGATGGCAGGGTCTCTGAGAACACACCCCCAGCCTATAGGCTTACCTCCTTCTGAAGCCATCCTGCAGGCTTGGGCACGGACTACTGCTGCCTGGTAGCCTCAATGAGAAAAGTCAAGACCAGGACCCAGAGAGTGACCTGCTTCAGCAGACGCTCAGGATCCAAGTGAAGGAGGGGCAGGTTTGAGTCATAATAGTAGAATGTGGCTGAAACATTCTGCAGTGGGGGAGGGGCAGAGGGCACGTGGGTCTGGGTAGGGTGGGGGTGGGGAGACATTCCACGAGGACTCTGGCAGGTAGGCAAGAGCCGGAAGTTCCTTCCACCTCACACAGTGGCAACACAATTGGCATGTGCCTCTTTACGCAGTTTACAGACTGTTTTTTTGATTCACGGCACCGAGGTTGGACTTGACGGTCCCTTCCTTTCACTTCTTTTTCCATCAACCTAGTTTTGTGTCCCTCAACACACTCTGCTTCCTACCTGGCTCTTGACTTACTTCAACAGAGACTAGACTTTCTGAACAAAATTCAGAACTGTTAGTCTGATAAACACTTGGGTATTTATGGCCACATGGAACTGAGTATTTGAAATTAGGATTGTCTCAGCAGATCCAGTGTCTTTGACTGCTGTATGTACATCACTCCTAAGGGAGTGGTCCTTGTGCTCCAACCAACATCCAGCAGGACCAGCCTTACTAATGATCCTTTGTGCTGGAAAGCCCCCGTCCATCAAAAAACCGTCATGCAGCCCCCATGTCCAAGACATTCACTAAATGTCTTTCTCATAGTATTCCATGGTTGTAAAAGATTTAGTTTTTTACCTTTTAAATGATTTTAGTATAATATTTTAAGCGAGCAACACCGTCTCATGGTTCAAAATTAAATTGTGCAAAATGGAATATGCAGTGGCGAGTCCTCCTCCCACCTCTTTCCCCTGTCAACCCAATCCTCTTTCCCGGAGGAAACCAGTGTTATCTCTTTCACTAAAATCTTCCCAGAGATACGTCATGCAACTAAAAACGAAGGCAATCTGTTTTCAGTTTTTAAAATGCCTTCATTTTTTTTATGGATGAAAATTCATATATGTTCCAATATATCTGAGGATATTTCCAATGATTGTCTTTGTACGGGTATCGTGGCTCCTCTGTTTCTGCACTAGATTCCTAGAACAAGACTTTCTAGTCTCTTAAATTTCAAAGCACTGAAAGAATAGGGTGGCTCGATCTAGTAAAGAAAAGTAACAAATGCCTAACTGAATTTGACTTTTGAATTTCACATAAACAATGAATTCATTTTTAGTACAACTTTGTCCCATGCAACATTTTGGACATAGTTTTACGCAAATTCTTTCCCTGTTTATCTGAAATTTACATTTAACTCGAAATCTGTATTTTATCTGGCAACACTACCAAAAAATCAGAACATACTAAGCTATTATCAGTTACTCATCCTCATGAGAAAGAGAACTTGGAGTGATGAGACTCAAGTGTGCACCTTGGCTCCAACAGAAAACACAACTGTAAACATACACAAAATCTGCAGGCTCTTTGGATGAAATGGATTTGGAAGAGCCATCATATAGCACTGAACATCTTGGCTTAGTAGGGGTAAGGACAGAAGTAAGGAACAAGAAGGCAGAAAATCTTCTTCTCTTTCCTTATGTTAAAGGGACTAAACATCCTAGAGCCCTGGTTTTTCTAGGTGTTAAAAGTCCACTACCCATGAGATGGATGTGCACCTTGACACAATGCCAAGACTTTATCCACCAGTGTCCAATCCCCATTCAGACAAGCCCACTTCCATCTAAATCCTAGCCTGCAAGCCCTGCTTACAAGTTTGTTAATTTCCTGTCTGCATTACATACACTTGCTCTTTACAATCTCGGCTCATCGTTGCATATGGCCCCATCTGCATGGGAATCATGGTAGCATTCCTTTTACAAAACTTGTTTGATTATTATTTTCATATTGAGAATCCATGTCAGTCAGTTAACCACTATCAAAATGATATGAAAGAGTATTTGTGGTTTGTGTTGTGAGAAGAGGGGACTGTTAGGAAACTTGTCAAGGGAGATGAAGGCTGAAAACCTCAGAGGATGGCAACCAAATCTCTTGCGAGACGAGATTCTCTCACTGCTGTAGCTGCAGTAGAACTCCAACTGATTGTGGGGTGTTGGGGAAGGGAACAGAGGTTTCGAAGGACTGTTCCACAGTGTGAAAAAGACTCCTGTTGGTGTTTAAGAAGTTCCTTGCCCCTTGTCAGGAAAAACTGACTCAGAAGAAGATGAGAAGATAAGGTGAGAATATTTCAAGCAACATCATGGTGAACTTTATATCTAAAGAAACTCCTGTCGGGGACTGAAAAAAATAAACAGTTTGGAAATATCGCTCAGTACAGGAGCTTTTACAATGAAGGAAAACTCATATGATTTTCAACCAATAACTTCATACTAGAGGGATGGTGAGGCAAAATATTGTACCCAGGCACTTGAGAAAGGCAGGCTTCCTTGTTGCTTCCTCCCTTTGTCCAGTCATTCAACCAATTATTTACAAGATTCTCACTCATAATTCTGATACAGTATTTGAAGGACTCTTCTCAAGGCCACTGATACAAAAATTGCACTGTGTAAAAATTAGCCAGTCCCAATTCTGCAATCACTTTTGTAATACTTCAAAATCCTACACCCCAGGGACAGAGATAATCAAATTAGCCCAAATGTAATTTGGGAAGAGCAGTCACAGAAGGGAGTATCTAAAAGTCCTTTGGATCATGATCTCTGACTATTCCTGCACAGAGGCTGCGCGCAGGCATTGACTACTGAGAAAAAACAACTCTGGACATGCATCACAAGCCTCAGAAGACAGTTCATCTTCCACTCAATCACGAAACATTAAAGAAACGAAGAGATACCATGTTTGTGTCTTGTGGAGTTTTCAAGTCTGTGCACTTGGAGGCGCTTAGTGCTGTTAGATGTGAGGGGTCTTCAGGGGCATCCTGTTGAGTGAGAAATGCTCTAATCTTGCAATTGACCAGAAAGAGGATCTGATGATTGAAGTTTCTTTGGGAAGTATTACAAAGTCAGGTCAGTAAATTGATCCCGCTACTATTTTTGTTGTTGTTGTTGTTTTTAATGCCAACTGAAAGTCTGCAAGATATTACAAAAAAGGAGGGAGGGAAAGGAAAATTCTTCCCATACTACCTCCTGTGTTGAAAATGGCCCAGATTGTCCACTCTCTCTCAAAGTTATTAAAAAAAAAAAAAAAGTACAAAGGAAACACCTGTGAATCAACATTTATTGAAAAACCTCCATGTATTAAATACACTGAGAAAAAATATTCTAGTAGAGTAAATGCGTTTGGAAAAACTCTAGGAACGGAGTCAGGAGACAGTATCTTAAGAGTGTTTCCCAGGTCTGAATTCTTTGCTAGAATCGTTCTTTAACGGAAACTTCAGGCTTGCTAGGAAAAAGGACCTACTGTTTTTTGAAAGGCATAAAGAAGAACCAAGGAACTGCAGTCCAAAGGGCATGAAAGCACTTGCCCCAATTTGAGGCTACTGTGCTTAGAGCGGAGCTCTCCAGAACTCTTTGTAGCTAAGTGCATGGGTTTCACGTGTGCAATAGAAAAATCACGAGTGCACATCTCACAAGAGCTGGTTTTAAGAAGAGACCAGCACGAAAGTTCCCGGCGAGGAGCGTCGCCAGAGACGCTCCGCAGCGTGCCCGACACTCCACCTCTCTCCTCTCTGGCAGAGAGCTGCAGGACCAGATGCCCGCGTGCCCCGCGCCTGCACGCCTGCGCACGCCCACTGGGGCGGGGCTCTCGGGCACGCGGACCGCCGTCCTCCCACGGCTCCTGGCGTCTGTTGGGGCAGTTCTTCTTCTTCTTCTCCGGAAGAGAGGAGCGCATGCGCGAGCGCGGAGGGTGGGGCCCCAACGGCCGTCCGGCGGGGGCGGGGCCTGTCATGGCGGCCTCGAGAGTCAATTCCAGGAACCCTGAGGTAAGGGGTACGGGGACTTTTCACCCCTCAGGTGTCACCGCTCTGCGCTGGTGTTCACCCTGTGGGTTGTTTGTGCCCTTGTCCGTGTAAGGAGACTCCCCACAATGTGGATTCACGCCCCCATAGAGCTCGATTCCCTTGAGGGGTTTACCCCAGGGTTATTGGCACCACTGGGGAGCCGGCTGCATGAAGGGTTCAGTGATTGCGGGGCCTACAGTCGGGGGGAAATAGTGTGTGTGAGCTATTAAACAGGTGCCCAGGTGCTGTTCTAGGCTGCGCGTTCTGAAGAGTACAAAAGCTAGAGGGACGTTCTTGCGAGTTGAAAACCCTCATCTGGTTCCAAAGGTGTAGCTCAGGTGATTGGAAAATGAGGGAAGATCGAAGGAACACACCCATGGTTTCACTAGTGTCTTCCTTCTTATCATAAAAACATCAATCACCACTTATGTCCAAACTGCATTCTTTTGTCAGTGATGGGAGCAACTTTGCTGAATGTGGTAATAAACATGTATTTGTAGTCTGATGTCAAATCATGATTGATTTGCAAGCATAGATGGGGTCTGTACATATTTAATTGGTTGGTGGGAATCTGATATGTAGTCAAATGTGTGGGTTGGTTTTGTCTGTGGATGTTTGTGTCTGAAGGGAGGTCATGCCTGTGTTTTTGTGAGAGTGTGTAAGAGTGAGTGTTGTACTTGGAGGGTGTTGAGATGTGACGCAGGCATACTCAAGGAGTTGGTGGTTAGGTGTTTGTAATTAGGTGTTTGGGGAATATGTTTACATGTGTTTTTTTCACCCATGAATTTGGGGATTTATGTGTGTCTAATGGTGGATTTGGAAGGATTATCTGCATATGCGTAAGGGCAATGTCAGGAAAAGTAGTGGTGTATATTACTTTGGGTGTCCAGTCTGTTTATTTTGTATATTTGGGAAATGTAGGATGATCATTTGTGTATTCAGGGCATGTTGTATGGTTATGGGGTGTTTGTGTGTGTGCATTTTCAGGAGCTGTCTATGTATATTTGGATGTGTAGAGGGCAAGTCTGTGACTATTTTATGGGACAGGTGGATGTTGTATATGTAGGTATGTTGTGTTTGTATGATTCTGTATTCTGCAAGATGGCAGAGTTAATTGTGTGTGAGAGGTTGGGAATGTGGGGTTATGTATATGCCAGTAGTGTGGTACTGTATGTGTATTTGGAACAAAGGGCATATAGGATGATATTATTGCATATTTGTAGTGTTCTGGGTAATTGTGGTTGCATTTGGGACTTGTGGAGAGTTATGTGTTAAATGAGTTTGTGTGTGTATTCAAGGGGCATGGCCACTTGGAGGAATATTTGCTGAGGCTGTGCATTTGTAATTTTCAGTAGGAGCCTCTGAAGCTTATGTATTTTGGGAAGTGAGTATATGTGTATCTGATAAAGAGGTGGGGTTCTATGTTTCTACAGGGAAGTTGGACAATTGCATTTCTATGTATTAGAAATATGTGATACGGGTATTTGTTAGTACTTGCATATGTGTGAGCTGGCTCCTAATAGCTAGGGATAATTTGATATATGGGAGTTGTTTCATAAATGGTTTGCTGGAGACACTTCCATGTATCTTACTTGTGTATTCTAATCTGTGTGTGTGTCCATCATCAGGTTCATGCATTATCAAAGTTTGTTCATAAGGTATGGAGTTGTTAGGAGTATTCAAAGTGTATTTCTTTGGAGAATGCTAGGGTGTTTATACATGTGTTTGGTAGGAGTAAGAGGTGGTCTGTCTATATATTCGGGGTGAGGGTAGAAATATATATATATAAACACCCCCCCACACATATACAGTTGATATGTTGGGGTGGTGGTGGGGAGCTTGTATTCTGGAGAGGTAGCATAATGTCTAGTGTTTGGGAGGGGATCTGTATGCTCAGGGCTTGGGAATATTTGCATGTGTGTGTCCATAGGTGTGTGAGAATTGTGTATGTATATTAGTAAGACTGCAGAGGTTGTCGGTGTTTTTCTGTTTTGAGTGTGTCTGAGCATTTGGGGTGTATACTCATGAGTAGTTTGTGGGTGTGTGTATTTGTGATTTGTGAGTATATCAGGAGGCTTAGAGTCCTCTATGTGTCTATTTCCAAATGTAATGCCTGAAGAATTTAGTGGTGTTGCTTGTATGTGTGTTCTCAGTATTAGTGAGGTGGACTTATATGTACAGTTGACCCTTGAACAACACACATTTGAACCACACGGGTCCACTTCTAGTGGATTTTTTTTCCAGTAAATACTACAGGACTACTACACGATCCATGGATGCAGAACCACTGCATGGAGGGTTGGCGCCCTAACCCCCAAGCTGTTCAAGGGTCAGCTGTATTTGATAAGAATAGGTTATTTGTGGCTGTGTGTGTTTTTGAGTTCCTGGGGCTTCTGGGGTATGTATTCTGGGGGATGTGAGAGTTTAGTTTGTGTGTTTGGAAAGAGTAGATGGTGTAGGTTATGTGTGTGTGCAGGAATCCTGGAGTATATGTATTTTAGGGCTGTGGGATTGCATATGGGTCTTTTTTGGGTTGCACATGAGACAGTTGTGTACTTGGTGAGCCTGTGTATTTAGGTACTCAGTGTGTACTTCTGGATGGCATATTGGTTGCACGTGTTTGTTTTCAGGCCCATGTTGTGTTTGTATATATAGTTGTGAGAGTGGAATGTGAATATTCAGGGTGAGTAAGGTTTTGTCTGTAAAAATTTAGGTAGTAAGAGGTAGTCTGTTTGTGTATTTATTCAGGGTGAGGGTAGAAATGTACGTGTGTGTTCAGGATATATATATATATATATATATATATATGTATATGTATATGTACAAACACATATGTGTATGTGGTATCCTTTTGGTTATATATCTGTGATGGGAGTTGAGGGTTCTACTTGGGGTGTAAGTGGATTGTGTGCACAAATTCATAGGAAAAGGTATGGGATGTGCTGGAACTGGTTCATACTATCCTGGGATAGTCAATGGTGCATATCTCTTCCCAGCTCTGTGTTCAGTGATGTCAGGTGGGTAGCTTGAAATTGGTCATGCTGGGAATATTTATACCACGTAGATAGCATAGGTGAAGTCTTTCCCACCTTTCTCGGAGAGTTTTTTAGCACTTACCAGCACACCACTGATGTGCGTGTTTGGATGTATGTATGTATGAAGCAAGAATATTTGGGCATCGGTGGGTACGTATGGGACACCCATGTGAATTGTGAGTGGGGCATCTGGGGCTATGGGCCCCTGTATATGTGCATTGACCCTGGTAATCGTGAATCATTGCATTGCTGCTATCAGGTTGGTCTGTTCTTTAGGGCCAAAGAATCCCCATAAATGTTGTTGATTCCCAGTAGAAATCATGCAGATGGATACAGGGGTGTCTGTACCTTAGGCAGGTGGACACTCCTTCAGCATTTGGGTGGTCCTAGCATCTGGGTCCCTAGAAGGGGGGGCCTGGAGGACAGATGGCCATGCAGAGCAGAACCTTCACAGGTGTGTTGTTGGCGTGACAGGCAGCAGTCAGAAAGTCACGGGGCTTCCTGGATAGGAGGTCAGATGACCAAGGGCTCTCCCAGGAAAATACCCTGAGAATCAGTTGGACAGCTACAGGCGTTACTGGCTCTTCTGGGGCACAGCTGACGTGCAAGGACACCCTCCACATGGGGTCCAGAGCCACGTGTCCCTGAGCCCAACTGCCCCAGGGTGGTGGGAAGTGTTGCGTTTCAGGCTGGTCAACTGTATCACTAGGTCTCAACCAACCTGTCTCCATGGAAACCTAAGTCCTCAGGGATAGGCAGGACCTCTAGGGATCAGTGAGCTGACAAGGACAGAGGTGAGGAGGCTTTGTCCCTGAGGGAGAGTTGGGGACTGAGACCTGGAGAGCCTGGGGAGTCCCATTCTGAGGAGATATGGCTCTGATGTTCCCAAACTCTTTAGACATATTCTCTGTTCTTTTCTGAAGGCTCATGATGCTTCTAGCAGTGGGAAGCTTATCTGTTTCATGTTTCTCTGATAGGATGAACTGACCCTTTTATTCACTATTCCACATCGAGCTGCAAACCCATCAGATGGAACCATGTGATCATTGTGGCCACCAGCTGACCCCACAGTCACCTTATGCCTCCCTTGGACCCACCCAGGAATTTCTGAGCCTTCTTTATGGTGAGTCTTGTGGCCTTTTCTCCCTCATTGTGAATCCTCCTGCCAATAAAACATGCTGTGAATGTTAACAAAAGGAAACCTCAACTAGAATTGGAGTCTGGAAGGCCCGTAGAGGGAGCTCTCATGCCGTGTCACTCATCATCAATTACCCCAACAGGAAGAGGTCATTTACTGACCCCAAACAGGAAGTGCAACCACTTTACTACCCCAGCTGGAGGAGGGAAGACTTCCTTCCTGGCCAGCAACAAGAAATAGAAAATAGAAATAGCTAATAGAAAATTCCACAGTTCAGCCAATGAGAAGCCATTGTCACCTGAAGTTTCACTTTCCTCCAGTGAACTTTCATTTTTTCCCTTGATGATGACTTTCTTTCCTTGTCCCACCCTCTTTACTTTAAAAGCCTTCTGGGACTTTCCTGGTGGTCCAGGGGCTAAGACTCTGCTCTTCCAATGCACGGGGCATGGGTTCGATCCCTGGTCGGGGAACTAAGATTTCCACATGCCATGTGGCGTGGCCAAAAAACAAAAAGCCTTCCATGTTGTGTAACCCGTTGGAATATCTCCCTTTCTATCAGATGAGATGCTGCCTGATTCATGAATCGTTTAATAAAGCCAATTTATTCAAAATTCAAAGTAAATCTTCAAATTTACTCAGTTAAATCTTGTTTTTTAATACATTGGTGGCATTCAGAGGTGGCCACTAACAGTTGAATATGTATCCCTCCAGAAATGTTCTGTATAAAAATATGTATGTGCACTTTTCTAAAATCCACTCTTATGATTCCTCTTGCTAACAGGATGATTTTATGATTAAATGCTTATCTTTTTAAAAGGAAAAAGATAAATATATTGGTGGCAGTGATGGGATCTGAAGCAAATTTCTGATAACATTTGGGACAAGGAGAAACAGGTGTGGTGCCCACAACTCCTATGAGTTCACTGTCTTTCTTGCCATTCCTGAAGGTTGTTGGTAAGCTCCTCTTGGTTTGAGCTCCATTCTCTTTGATTGAGTTTGTGCTCACAATCTAATTGGCTTTCCTTTACAGGGCAGGTCAGTTTGGCTGGTAGAGGATTCTCCCTGAGGCCAAACCCCTAGCCTTTCAGATGGAAATTCCCAGGACACAGTAACATCTCTTGGTTATTGCCAGTATATTTTTGAGTGGTAAAGCCTAGCCCCTAATTTTGTTCCCTGGATTCCACATTGGGCACTGCTGGCAGTGTAGTCTGCACTTCCCCATCTGTTTGGCATCAGCCCTCAGTTTCCATGCTTGGAACTGTTGGTGGCGGCTATTGTTCTCCATTTTGTTAGGCATCAGTTTGCAGTCCCCATTCCTTGGGATTTGCTGGTTGGATCTTTTTCCTCAGTCCAGGGATCCCTGGGAATTGGTGGTGGTGCATACCAGGCCTTCTTTTGGCCAGGACATAGTAACATCTCTTTGTTACTGCTGATATATTAAGGCGCAGTTCTTTTGTGTGTTCTTTTGGGTTGACAAAGGCTAGCTAAGGAAATGAGATCCTTTATCACCAAAGAGTTGAGAATGCCAGCTTCTGGCACACCTGCTTATTTTATTTTTGAGAACTACGGTCCTGGAGGCTGTAGATATTTAGAAAGATGGCAAAATTATACTAATATTGATCTAGAATTACAATGGTCATTGTGGGGAATGTTCCAGTTAGACAAGATTGTTCATTTGAGGAAAACACTGGAGAGCAAGGGTTCCCAAATTGGACAGGGAGAATGAGATGCCTGCTTTAATTGGTATGTAAAAGTTTACAGAAGGTTTCAAGATTCCAAAATAGCTTCGTTTAGAGACTTAGAACAAAAAGCTAATGAAAAATTAAAGAGAAAAGGTACCTGAAACAAAAGACCATAGGACGGATGTGACTGCAGATTTAACTCCTACTGTCCCCCCCTTTCCTTTTTCACCTGAGTACTCTTGTTTTACTCATTTTCTGTCTGAAATACTTTTCTATTCCCAAGAGTATATTTAACAATTGCCATTTAAAGTAAAACTAGCTGAGGTTGCAGGTGAGCCCCCTCAGGTTTCCTTTACCCCTTGGTCAAAGACTGAACTGAGAGCTATAGTCAAAGAATTCTCTAAACCTAGGGAGGAACTCCCAACATTTTTTGAAGAATTTAGAGTCACTGTCACGGCCTATGTCCCCAAACTGCTAGATCTTTATCCGCTTGTACACATGTTGGTAGGACTGGGGGAAGCCCCAGAATGGACGCGGGAAGCAAAATGACATAATCCCTAGGATGATATTCAAGATCCTCAACCTAAAAAGGCTTGCAGAATAACAACTAACCTTTTATAAGCTATTCCTAAAATCTTCCCTGCTCACACTTGGTCTATTATTAATTGGCCTAATAATGATTGGCCTGTTATTCACTCATACAAACAAAAGAGGGGTGAATCTGTGGAAGACTTTAGAGCCAGTTTGTAGGCTCTCTTTTTACGGCATTTGGGGTTGCAAGCAATAAAAAGGCCACTCAGCCTACTTTAACTGCCCTCTTTGTAAATGGATTATCTTCTGAGATTAGTGGATTGATAAAAGGGCAGAAAATAGGCTGGGAGGCTGTAGGCCTGACTGAACTCCTGACTGTAGCTGAGCATTTTGAAAGGACCTTGGAGCAAGATCACAAACAGAAATCCACCAAGCTCATAGCCTTACAGTTACAACAGCTCTAAGGCAAGAGACACAAAATAACACCTAGGCCTCCCCTCATTATAACCTCCTAGGGGTCCATGATCAATTCGATGACCCAAAGTTGATGTTTCATTTGTAATCAGTGAGGACACTAGAAAAAAAGGTGTCCTCAAAGGTCCTATGCAAACTCTTCACAAATGCTCTCATATCTGTCTTAAAGGGAGGGCCCCCCCCCATGACCCTCTCCCCTAGTTGGCAGAACTCCAGAGGTTCTCTGGTAAACTATTACCAGCAATTACCTTAAACAGCCCAGAGGAAAATAGAATGAAAATTGATGAAAAACTGCCAAATTTTAGTTGATACTGGAGCTATGCTTTCTACGTTAAACCCCACTCTCATATTTTACTTTGAAATCTGCATTAAACCCTAACCCTAACTGTAAACATAATTACCTAACCCTTTAACACCCTAGCCCTAGCCCTAACCAGAGCTGTGCTTTCTACTCTAAATCCCACCCTCAAAGAACAACAGGTCCCTCTGAGTCAAGAGGATGTTTCCATAGTGGGAGTACCTAATAAAGTTCAGAGAGAATTTTTATCTCAACCAAGATTCCTTTTTGCTATGCAATATAGCCCCAGTTAATCTATTCGGTAGAGATCTCTTTTCTAACTTAAAAGGGCCAGTACATTTTGCCTCCAGTGGAGATCTCACCTTAAACTTTCCTGATCAACCTGAACCTGATTATTTATGTTCCTTACAATCTGTCCTGGACATAAAAGAGGAAGTTCAGCAAAAGTTCTCTAATTTGGTGGAGATGCCTGCAAATTTGGGGGCTACTTCTGACAGTGTTAACATCAGAAGAATAAAAAAAATGCAAACCTATAAAGATTCAGATAGATGTAGCTAAACCTCTCCCTAGGTTTCCTCAACAACTATTAAAGCCTGCGGTCATACAAGGTCTCACACCTATTGTAGAAAACTTAATTTCCCGGGAGGGGAGGTAGTCATTCCTGTACTCGTCCCTGCAGCATGCCAATCTTGCCTGGTTGGAAACCTGGCAGGATGGCGATTTGTCCAGGACTTGGGAGCTGTTAATAAAAATAGTTATTCCCTGTTTTCCTGTTGTTCCAAACCTAGCCACCCTTCTGTCACAAGATTCAACTGACTTGGAATGGTGTACTGTTGGAGACCTTTGTTCACCTTCCTTCAGCATCCCGGAGACCCAACAGCCAATATCTATCTGCCTTTACTTGGAACAATCAACAATATACCTGCACTTTTATGCCTCAAGGGTTCACTGGGACCCCTTCTTTTTTCTCCCAAGTACCTCACCAAGATTTAAGTACCCTCTAGTTCCCTGAGAAATCAACCTTTTTACCATATGGAGATAACCTCCTGCTGTACTCAGCTACTGTAAAGATTCCATAAGGCATGCATAAAAGATTCCATTGATTTGCTGCAACAGTTAGCTGAGAAAGAACACAAAGGAAAAATTACAATTATCTCTAGACACTGTTCATTACCTAGGACATAATCTCAGCACTGAAGGAATTCAGCTATCTCCAGAGAGAATTAGGCTGATACAGGAACTTCCTAGACTCACAACTAAGTGCTAGCATTGTGGATTTCTAGGTTTAGCTGGTTATTGCAAGCTCTGGGTTCCAAATTTTTCTCTGTTACCTCTTCCACTCTATGAACTTATTAAAGATTTAGTCCCTGAATCCTTTGCTTGGGAAGATAAACATAAGCAGGCTTTTACAAGGCTAAAACAAGCACTGCAAGAGCTGCCTGCCTTAGGGTTACCCAAATGATCAGGTTCAGGTTGATCCGGAAACTTTAAGGTGAGATCTCCACTGGAGGCAAAATATGTTAGCCCTTTTAAGTTAGCAAAGAGATCTCTACCTAATAGATTAACTTTAGGTTATTCAAAGCCTTTTACTTGATTTGTGCATGAATGGCATAATCAGGCCCCGCGGAACTATGTGAGCATGGTAGTAAACATAGGCCTTTTGCCTATTATAGCATGCAACTTGAGTCAGTTGCTTATGCCTATCTCAGTTGTCTTAAGGTTATAGCCACAACTGCAAATTTAGTGGAAGCCTTGGCAGATTTGACTCTAGAAAATGAAGTTTATTTGCAAACTCCACACATTGTCCACAGTCTTCTTAACTCTGAATTGACAACGTTTCACTGCAAGTGTCACTAGATTCACTTCCTGTGAAATCCTGCTTTCACCACCTAATCTTTATCTTAAACTTTACAACGTTCTCAATCCTGCTACGCTACTACCTCTGTCTCACAAAGGTGAGGACCATGACTGCAAGGTAACAGTGTCCCATGGGAATTCCCTGGTAGGCCATTGCTTAGGACTCCGAGCTTCCACTGCAGGGAGCGTGGGTTCGATCTCTGGTCGAGGAACTAAGATCCCACAAGCCACGTGGCGCAGCCCAAAACAAAAACAAACACAAAACACAAAAACAAAACAAACAAACAGAAAACAATGTCCCATTTTGTGACACCGTGTCCTGAGTAAAGATGTTACCAAGTCCAAGCTTGCTGTGCTTGCCGCACGACAGGCCAATAAGTCGGAGATGAGGTGTTGAGGCAAGGAATATGACTTTATTCGGAAAGCCAGCAGGCCGAGAAGATGGCGGACTAAAGTCTCAAAATAACCAGCTTATCGGGGTTTGGATGCCAGTTTCTTTTATAGCACAGAGATGGGGAGGAGATGAGGAGGTAAAGTAAAAGGGCCATAAGTTTTGCGAATATCCCCTGGAATGGCCAGCCTCAGGGAGGGGATGTGTTAATTTCTTCTTAATTGCAGCCATCCACAGGTGGACAGAGTCTGTATGTTTCCCTGAACAAAAGCACTTTGGTTTAACATTCAGGCAGAGGAACAGGGTTCCCCGAGGCAGGCCATTATGTACAGACAGTATCCTTTTAGTGAACAAAAGCAGCAGAAGGCAAAGGTTAAAGTCAAAGAAAGAGATCCAACGTGTAGTCAGATTTGGCTCCTCCCTGTTCCAATTCCCTACTGTCAATGTCCATTCCACAGTCTTGTGGAAAAAGGGGTGACGGCCCTTCTAATTGCTTCGTCAGATGGAACTTTCCGGGGGTGTCCACCATCAGTGCCAGTGTTCCAAACGTTGTTTGTTTGTTTTTTTTTGTTCCTCTCTGGAAAGTGTCTCCTTTACACCTGTAGCCTTAAAAAAATATTCTCAGCCTAAAAGTTGAGAGTTATGATCTATTTGACAGGAATTTTGAGAGCTCCAAGCCTGGGAAGCAGCATCTCAAGTTAAGGAATTTGGCAGTTTTCTATGTATGGGAAGATGCAAGAGTCTGGGCTCACTGAAATCATTCATTTGATATGTACCTCAGCTACCCGGGGCCTGTATCCTGTATTCTCATATCCTGAGTTTCGTCAGGGCTCACCGGCTCACGTTGGAGGGCTGCAATCGCTAATGACTGATGTGTCAGGCAATATTCCATTTCTCAGATCCTCTTGTCTTGGTCAGGATTTTGACCAATATTTGGGAGACATTTCAGGATCAAATTTTGTCCCACGGTGCTGGGAGGCTTATCCCAGGTCAGGGGAGAATTCTTGATATGCCACTCCAGGTGCTAGTTTTTGGACTAGGCCCTATTGATAATTAAAGATCCTCTGGATCCTCTATCTAATTATGATCCAGGAGACATTTTCCCTTGTTGCTTCCTCCCATACCTAGAATCACACTATTACAATTATTTTATGTTATAAATGTGATCTATTTCCTCAAGATGTTTAGCCATAGAAGTATTGTTGGAGGCCTGGTTACATACTGGGTACTGTAAGAGACACCAATCTTATAAAATAGACAGGATATAAGTAATGCAGCTAGTAACGTTAACAAAGACACAGTGCAGCAGGGAGACACAAAGAGCAAACAATCTGGAAACAAAGAACAATGATCAGTATAACTACTTGTAATCCAATTGCAATAGCGAGCGACCAGAGGTACCATAACTGAGTTAGTGAGCCATCCGCTGTTTCAGTGTACCAGCAGTGCATACTTAGACATGCACGGCTTCATCTTTGAGACAAGCATACGCTACTGGCAGGATCAACCAGGTAGAGAGAAAAAGATAAATGTTTCAATTCTGCTTACAAGGGTATAATTTAACAAATTACTGTAAGTCATAATTAGTTTAAGGGGAGACTTTTGCTTACACCTGGAAAACACAGATTTAAAACAGGCATTTTTCAGATAGAAACCATAAAAATTATAACCATAGTCACCAGTTTACCCAGTTATGTGCAACTAATCGTTTTTGTTAACAGCTTTATGAAGCCATCAGGTTTCCCATTAGAATTCTTCAAGATCTTACCCAGTTCACCTTTATGGTCTGAAAACCAGAAACTTGTATTTATCCGAAGGTCCCTTCTATAAATCTTCTTGAAGAGGAAGCATTTTTGCAAAGGCATCAGAGTGAAACCATAACTGTGTACAATGACGAAAGACTTAAGAAGGCACTTTTTTTTGGGGAGGGGGGGTGTAATTCAGATTTTATTGCTTATTATGTCATTCCATACAACTTTAGGTAAACACGTTGAGAAAATATACTGGGAGTATTAAACAGATGATGGCAATATTGATGAAAATGTTCAAGTGTTTTACACAAGGTAGTTAAGAGGCACCGCTGCCACCATCATCCCCCCCCCCCGAAATTTGTACATTTCGTGTAAAAAGAGTAAAAATAGTTCATTGGCATTTAACTAGCATTATTCCTTGTAATCTATGAACCACTATATGCCTGAATAATTTCAGAATCTTCAGAGCAAAACAAAGCATTTTCTTCCACTAGCAGACATAGCAGTTTCAGTTTCTTTAAAAAACAAGCAAACAAATCAGCACAACAAAATCTATACACACAACCCCAAAACAAAAAAGTTAGCATATTCCAGTGGTCCGGAATTTTGACGTTTCTATCGCATTAATTCAAGAAATAAAATGTGATTCAGCATTTAAAAATGAGACAAGCTTCTTCACCATAGTTATACTTACTTTATAATTGAAACGATTTAACTGAAGCCAATGTTAACCCAGCAAAAACCATGGCTATAACTCAAACTGCTCTTTTGATAAAGAAACTTCTTTAAAAGTTAACTATTCTTTAAAAATTCAGACCCGAGCTGCACAGGTGTAATTGAGGAACCAACAACTGACTCTTCCAGAAACCACAGCAGGAGTTCTAAGTGTTTTTGAAGCTGGGGAGTATATACAGAATCACTGTAAACGGCACATACGCATCAGTAACTTCCTGCTAAAACAGCATTCGAAAGACTTCTATGTCTATTTTTACAAAGATGAGTGGGCTGAGACATACATTTGGCTACTTGAAAAGAAACAAAGAGAAGGGACGTTTAAATCTGATTACGATGCAGTTGACAAAGTAACGTGGTTACTGCGGTGACATGCAACACTTTCCGATAATAAAGAGAATTCTGACTGGTAACATTTTACCAGGACATACCAAATTTTAGGAACTCCATATAATCTGTAGAATACCTGTATCATTTGGCATACAATGTAACCTAAGAAGATTTATTGCTTATTTGACAACACTTCCCGTGTAATTCAACATACCAAGTCAACCGAATTAGTTAATATCTCTCTTTGGGATGTTTCAGGGGCCCTTTGAAGCACCCCAAAGTTAGCTAGAGCTCAAAGGAACTTCATTATAATTTGATTTGGGAAGTTTTGTCCGAAAAATAAGAAAAGGGTTTAAAACAGTCAGGATCACATGTCACTGTGAAACAATAGTTATTCAGTTAGCCAAAGTAACAATAAAAGATTTCAAAGGCAAGTACAGAACAGATCTCTGAAAAGGTAGAAAAACTTAAAATCTGGCATCAAAGGCAGTCCAAAATCTTAAAAAACCTTGTCTTCTTAACAGAGAGAAAAGCGAAATTCAAGTTTTGCACAAGCTTACTTTTAAAATTTATTGACTCAATTAAACTTATTTTAAACTTAGTCAATCCTGACCACGTACAGAACTCTTTTTTTCAGGGTCCACTTTCCATAAACCTTCTGTCACTTATTTTAGCACAATTCTGACTTTCAAGTGGTCAAATATCTGGAGAGACTAATTTTAGATAGACCTTCCTAAAAGATAAGTATTTTAAAAAGTTCACCTAAAGCTCTTATTTCATTTGCATTTTCTTTCCTTAAAAGTTTCTTCACATCAGGTTATTTCCTTGCTGACAAATTTGCAATAGATATAACAAGATTTTATTTAGCCTATATTAAACCTAGGCACAATAAAAGTATTATACTTAATGTTGATGACTCTAACAGCATGTCTATATTAATTAGATCAACAAACGACCGTTAGTACCAGGTCTTAATTAATACTGACTATTTCCCAGTTCACATGAACCTGAAGCTCATTTAGCTCAATTTCTCTTGTATTTAGAATAGTTTGGTTTGTAAGTGCTCACTTTTCTTTAAGCCAATTAAATAGAGCTCATCCACAAATCAACCTCAGCAATGTTATCCAAAGACAAAGACACATACAAGGACACAAACATACAGAGACGTCATAGTTGTCCAAATTCCATAGTTGTCCAAAATTTCCAAATTTCAGCAGGGAGTCAGGTACAGCCATGTGAAACCCCTCAGTTTACAAAAAGAGGTTGGATTCAAATTAGGTTTCTGACAGATGGAAAAAATCAAACTCACTTGTCTAGATGGCTGAATTTTTACAGAAAAGACACTTAGGTTTTTTATTTATCCTTGATAAGTCAATTTCTAAATTACTTTACCCTCTTTTAAAAAGATGCATTTTAAAAAGATGGCAGAGATGAGGGTTCTGGAGAAGACCAGAAAGGACGTTTGCATCTCAAAGATACAGGCAAGTTTTTCCTAGGATGACTTTGTTTCCCCTTTGTTTAATATTTCCAAGCCTCTTAAGATAAACAGGGAGGGTTTGGGGAGTGGTATCTATTGGAGAGTCAATCAACTCGTTCCCCACTGTCAAAGTTCCCTGGGGCTCCTGTGGGGAAATTAGAATGGGGCGCCTCAAGTCCAAGGGCGTCGCCTGGCCTCTTATAGGTTGTCAGCACAAGGGAAATTGCCCTGCTGTGGAAGTGGCTCCCGGTCCAAATTGGGTGGCCTGTGGAGTCTTAGATGGTGATACTAAATCCGGCTCCTGTGCTCTGGGGGTTAACACAGAAACTTCTATTTGATCCCCGTGGGTAGGGGAAACAGGAGGTGGTGAATATGATGGCGGCATGGGGGGAGGGTGGGCAGTTGGAACAACTGCCGGTGCAGCTTGCTGTTTTGCAAAACACTTGTAACTGCGGGATCCTATAAAAGTTGAGTGAGCCATTCAGGGCTACCGCCCTTCTGATCCTGTATTTTGGGTCCGCACCCTATTACAATAGTATATCATGTGTTTCTTAGTCATAGGCTCAGGGCTATGTTTCACCCATTTATCTAATATAGGCCCCAAAGGGCTCTCCTTCAGGGTAGATGGAGTATTTCCCATTGTGTACACCAAAACGCAAAAGACGCAAGCAAACTCTGGCATCAGTGCACACCAAACCAAGACCAAAACCAACGAACCAGTTCCCAAATCGGTTCTGAGGGGGTGTAGTGGTGTAGAGAGCAGCCGTCTGGTCCAGAAGTCCACAGGCAGCTAGGAGGAGCTGTGTTAGTCCAAAGGCTCCGGGACACATAGTCCATTCTCAGCCCAGAAGGAGCAGCCAGGGGGAACCAGTGGGAGGGCTTGACTAACTGACCTTTGTGCCTGCTATAAAGCTTATTGTTTAGCTCTTCGCCAGTAAAATATGGAGGGTTTGTACGTGGCTGCATAAATGGGTCTACGAATGATGGACAAGTGTGGTATTTGTTGCCTCCGGAGTGTGAAGAGACCTAAGTAAGACGAGTTGGGCTTGCTAGAGTGTGTTGGGGGGCTGAATAGTTAACAGCTGAGGTTTAGCTGCAAGAGGAATTTCCTGGCTTTTAGAGGATCAGTTAATGCCCAGAAATGTAATAGTTGTGGAGAGCCCTTGAATTTTCTGTGGGGCAGTAGCCCACCTAGATGTTATAGATGGGTCACCAACCATGTTAGGGCCTCGTGCACCAATCTCCTGAGGGGCTCTGGATTAGAACATCAGTATAGTGCCAGACGGTGCAAGGGGACACCAGGTCTTGCCAGCAAAGACTGTGGGCAATAGCTGGGCTGTTAAGATAGCCAGTAGGCAGACAGGTTAAAACACACTGGGTGCCTTCTGCAGTAAAAGTAGACTGCAGCTGGGACTCCTCAATAACTGGTACTGAATAGAACATAATAGCTAGATTGTCACAGCAAAGTAATTCCCTGGAGCCCTTTGGATATCCTTAATTACCTGGACAGTGTTGGAAATGGGAGCCTTAATAGTGGGGATCAGCATTGATATTTCCGTAGTTGCTTATAAGGCGCCACTCATTAATAGCAGGCTTTAATAGCAGCCAAATGGGGGAATTGAAAAGGAGAAATGGTGTGTTTAATGACTTCTTCTTGTCCTAAATTTTGAATTTTGGGCTGCAATCCCACAGCCCCCTGTCATACATGTTATTGGGGGATATTTGCTGTCTTAGGTGGCAGTCGTATGGGCTCCCAATATTCAGCTTCCACCAGGAAGACCAGGGATTTGGGTTTGTTCCAAATGGCGTTGCGGTACATCAGGGCATCCGTAGCTGTACCGGGAAAGGGTAGGGCCAAAGGGGCTACCACCACTACAAGATTTTTAATAAAGATTGTTTCAGTAGTGACAGTCAATGGGAGCTGAATGCTTTCCACTCCCCTGACTATTATGCGTTGTAATCTAATGTGTGGCCCTTGCTTATAATTGAAGGGTTTCCCAGGAAGCACTGTAATTTGAGCTCCAGGTGTCAATGAGAGCCATAAGAAAAGTTGTTTATGTGTGTCCCAAGGATAATTAGAGAAGTATATGGGCAGTTGTCCCAGAGGAGGGCCATGCTCCAGGGATCTGCCAGGTCCCTAAGGCAGAGGCCTTGGCAGAGGTCAGGGTACAGGATTCGGAGAGGTGACAGCTGCCCATCACTCCAGTCTGCTGAAGAGTCTGTAACGCCTGAGCAAAAATTTCTACCTTGTGCTTGGGCTGTCCCAGGGTTACGTCATTAGGGACCCCGATCTCCAGAGCTGCCAATACAGGGAGGTCTGTTAGTCATGTCATGAAGGATGGAGCTGTGTGAAAGCACCACCCCTTGGTGGAGACCAGTAAGGGTCCCAGAAGTCCCTCTATCCCTTAAGGGTCCTCTGTTGGGTTCCTGGCCGATGGGGCAGCGGGGCCCATGTGCCTTTACTGGCAAGTGAGATTTGGGGCTTCAGAAAAATTATCTTTCTCATATCTAGCTACAACATGGATGCAGTCCAATGCCTGTTGTACTGTATCTGAAGTTTCTTTGAATTGTAACAGCATGGCTTTATAATTAGGGGGAACACAGTTCTCCCCCTTCCCTTGGAGAAATGTTTTCTAGAAAAATTTGCATTTCTATCATGGTGTAGTTACATGTCTCTGTTTCTTGTTCATGCTGGTCATCCGATGTTTTGGTGCAGTGGATGGTGACAGGGAATACCTGGGAGGGAGTTTTCCTCTTCCCTGACTCATATGCTGCCACTTCCCGTTTAGGGTGTCCCAGTCAGCCTCGGTGGGGTCAAGGGATGATTTGCAACAGCAGCAAGAATTGCAGCAACATAGGAGGCACTTACCTCAGCGGCATTTGCCCGCTCGGGGTGCCATGATGCCCCCGGTAGAGCTGCCTCTGTCATGGGTTAGGGCTGTGTGGGGAACTCATGGATGTATGTTTGGGGTATAGGACGGTTTGGGGTAATAGTAAAGCTGTGTAGAGACTGTGTATGTGTGATCTGGGGAGAGATGAGGGGCCTGAGTGCCTTTATGAGTGTACGGTTGGTGTAGCATGGTGCGGCTGGGTGGTGGGGCTGGTTCTGGGTGTTTTGAGGCTCTGTGTGCAGGCATTTGAGAAGAGGTAAGGGTATGCATTTTAATGTTTTGTGTGTTGGATCTGTGTGTATTCAGAGTATAGGGGTTATACATATGCTCATCCTGTAGGGTAAGAGTTTAGGGAGTGTATTTTTGGTGTGGAGGAATTTGCAGAGACTGGGGTTGTCAGTGTAAATTGGGGTTGCTAGCTGTGTGTGTATAATCAGGGGATGTGACAGAGGCTGTTTATAGTATCTCAAGAGGGAGATGGGTGTATGTTTGTATTGGGGATGTGAGTTCATCATGTGTTGTGGGGGGACTATTTAGGAGAAGGTTGGAAACATTGTGTCTCTCTGATGGTATTTTGTGTTTGTCTCAGCTTCTGAGGCATTGTACATACGTGGATGTTCACAGCTGTGGGGGGACTGTATGTGTTATATTTGGATTTGGGGGGTTGTGTCTTATATTAAGAAGTATGTGAGTTTGGTTTGAATGTATTTGGCTATTGTTGAAGGGTTTGTGTGTTTGCACTGGGGGGTTATATGGGGTTGGGTGGATTTTTGTGAGATATGAGGATTTAGGTGTTTGATTATCAGGGGCCGTTGGGGGTGTGTTTTTGTATTCAAGTCTGTGGCTGTGATTTTATTGGGGTTTGTAGTGCATGTATACTGGAGCAGGAGGGTTCTGGGCACACAGGCATCTGCTTATAGGTAGGGAGTTTGTGTGTTTGAGGATGTTTGGAGCTCTGTGGGGCTGTGTGATGGTGGCACAGGCGACTGTGGGCAGGTGGAGTGTGTGTTGGGCTGGAAGGGAAACTCGAGGGCATGTTGGTGACTGTGAGGCGCCCATGTGAACTCCCACGTGGACTGACCTTTGTTCCTTCTGATCTTCTATGGCTTGTACCCATCCTGATCTTCTGTGGCAGCTACTCCCCTGGAATGGTCAGCAATACTCTGCTCATTCTTAGCCAGATGAGTCAGGAAATGTCACTTCCTCTGGCAGCTGGATGTGTCTCTTGCAAGTGAGTGGTCCTGGAGTCCAGGGTGCAGGACTGGTGGACAGATGCAGAGTGAGGCTGATTCCCATTCCCCCATGAGCCCTCTCCTCAGTGAGGTGGCCAGGAGGTCAGGGCTGTATCTCCAGAGGGTCAGACATGACCAGTCCCCTCTAGAATGTGCTGGAGGGGCCAACTCATTGAATGGACCCTGCCAAGAGATAAACAGACCCCGAGGACAATTCCTAAGGGAGAAATCTATACCTACCCATCTTCCACGTTCTCCTTTGGATGGCCTCTACCACAAGGTAAAAGCTAAGCCCCCTCACACGGCCCTTCTTTCTTGGCCTGGTCTTACTGACCGGCCAGTCTCTCCCCACATCCTGGCTCACTCTGGGCCCTCTGGTGATACCAGCATGAGACCCCCTGCATGTCAGTTCTCACCTCCTTGCCTTGGCCCATGCTGCCCTTGCTGGTTTTCCTGCTCTTCCTCCCCCAAGGCCGTGAGTCACTTTCTCCAGGTGGGAAGGATCCACTGAAAATGCAAATTTGGGTAACTACTGCATCACCTGAGTCTCTAGCACGTGCCAGGCACTATGACGCTTGCCAAATCCATAAAAACCCCACAAAGCGGATGTGCTATTAGTTGCACTTTGCAGGTGATGAAGCTGAGGTTCAGAGGTGAGCAACCATGACCAAGTACCCTGTATGTACCAGAATATCAATCAGACTGGTCAACGTATCCAATGAAGCCAAATATTAGTCTGATCAGGACGCCTAGATGCCAGGCTGTAAAGGCGCAAAATATGTCCCAGCAAGAGAAGGAGCAGTGCCAAGTACCCCAGCAAAGAAGCAGAGTTCATATCCTGCTTTCTTAATCAAAATAGCTGCAGATCAACCCACAGTTTCCTAGTCTGTTAATAGGAGGAAAATACCAATGTGCGTTGTCCTATAAAACTACCTTAAAATAATATGTATGATCCCGAGTGCTTTGGTAATGACCCCAAATCATCATCATGAAGTTGGGATACTTCTTCAAACACTGCAAGTCTTACACACTGGCATATAGAATCTGTCAAGTCAGTTCTTTGGGTAATGATGGTAGATAGAAGTGGCCCAGAAGGACAGAAGACAGAAAATAGAGCAGAAACTATTTGTCCAGAGGTGGCAATGAGTCATAGCCAAGGTTCAAGCATTACTAGGGAGGTGGTGAAAATAGTAATGGGCATAGAGTGTAATAAGTCAAGGATATCTAATGTAGTTTCCAATGAAAGTTTGTGAAAGACATATAACTAAAAAGATAATAGACTGGGAGGTGAAACAGTACAAAACATTTGATATATTTTTTACAAGGATAAAAGAAGATAGAAATGAACATTAAAGAAGTAGATCAAATAGAAAAACTGTAAGATGGTAATAACCTCACAATATGATGAGGCAACTTAGATTTATTTTGTTTAAATAAATTGGTAGCCTATATTTAGAGTAGTTTTAAGTTTAAAGAGAATTTGAGCAGAGTATAGAGTTCCCATACACCCCCTCACATCTATTCCCCAAACCAAAGTTTCCCCTATTATTAACGTCTTGCATTAGTGTGGGGCATTTTTTACAAGTGATGAGCCAAAGTTCATACATTCCTATTAACTAATATCCATAGTTTACATTACAGTTTACTCTGTTGCATATCTTATGGGTTTTGACGAATGTATGACAAGCATTGACCATTACAGTATCATACAGAATAGTTTAAGTGCCCTACCTTTTCCAGGATGTCATATAGCTGAAATCATACAGTATGTATCCATTTCAGTTTGGCCTCTTTCATTTAGCAATATGTGTTTAGGGTTCCTCCATGTCTCTTCCATTTAGTACTCTTATAGCTCAAGCTGCCATAACATAATACTATAGGCTTGGTGACTTTAACAACTCACAGTTCTAGAGGCTTGGAAGTCTAAGATCACGGTGCTGGCCAATTCAGTGCCTGGTGAGGGCTCTCTTCCTGGCTTGCAGACAACTGTCTTTTCACTGTGTCCTCACATGGTGGAGAGAGACAGAAAAATCTCTCTGGTTTCCTCTTACAGGGGCACTAATAGAGCCTAATCCTCATGACATCATTTAATCTAATTACCTGCCAAAGGCCTCATCTCCAAATACCATCACTTTGTTAGAGCTTGAATATATGAATTTTGTGGGGACAGAATTCAGTTGATAGCCTCATTCTTCTAACAGTATAAAATATGACGAATAAAGAAAGCTCATCATTAAATTATCTCTTTTCTAGAGTTTCTGTCCCCATGTAGTTATCAACTCCTGGGTAAGATAGCCTAGGAAAGCAAAATTTTAAAAAACACATGAACAAGTTTTTTTGAATCTCAAAATGATTTGAAGGCAAGAAACAGTGTTTGAGAGAAAATTGGGGAACCTTACTTGCATAAGAAAAGGTGATATTCCTGTTCAGAGTTGAATGCCATTTTGGAGCCAGTCAAGCCAGGCTGAGGAAGCACATTCTAAGCAGAAGCAATAAAAATTGTGTGCAAAGAGCCAGGCTTGTTCTAGAAATTAAACAAGCCCCACTGTGACTGTGGAAGAGTGAATGAAGGGATGAGAAGCAGGATAGGTGAATGGAAACTAGGTTACAGAGGCCTATGAGTACAGATGGGCATATGCATGTAAGAACACTACTCATGGCAGGGAAAGAACCACCTGGATGTATCAGAAGGAACAAGTTCTTAACACTCACAAAGGGAAAAAAAAAAAAGAAAGCCTCGTCTTCCCAGCTAGAATGGAAAACTGTTTAATACATGAGTATTCAGAATAGTTTTCAATCCTGAAATGTGGGGAAAAACTTAACATGGTCTAAACATTACTTGGGTTCCACCTAAAAAGCTTAAAAGCAAGACTCAGAAGGATAAAATTATTTTTAAGTAATTTAACTGCATCCCAGAACAAAGTTCAAGAATATGTACAGAAACACTAAAATATTTAGCACCAGAAAAGGAAAATCTACAGTGACTGTCATCCAATAAAAAAATTACCAGATATATCAAGAAGCAGGAATATAGAACCACAATGAAGGGGAAAAAAAACCTAATTAAAACTGACCCAGAAATAGAAAAATTAAAGCATTAGTAGACAACAAAACTAAAGTAGATATTATAATTATATTTCATATTTTCAAGAAGCTACAGGAGGGATTGGACATGTAAAGGAAGGTATTTTTAAAAAAGCACATCAAAATTTTAGAGATTAAAACTAAAATAGCTGAGATTAAAAGTACATTGGATAGAATTAACTGTAGATTAGACATTGCAGAAAAGAATTAGTTAAAAAAAAAAAGAATTAGTTAACTGAACAAAAAGCAATATACATTATTCAAAATAAACACACAAAGAAAAGAAAAAAAACTTTAAAAAGATATGAATATCAAGAGAATGGGAAGTCAAGTCATAGATGGGGAGAAAAAATTTGTAAAAGACAAATCAGATAAAGGATTGGTATGAAAATATACAAAGAACACTTACTGCTTACCACTAAAAAAAGAGGACAACCTGATTAAAAGTGGACAAAAAACCTAAACTGACACCTCAGTAAAGAAGATATAAAATATCAAATAGGCATATGAAAAGATGCTCAACACCTTATGTGTTTGGAGAACTGTAAATTAAAACAACAATGAGAAACCACTATGCAGCTATGAAGAGGACAAAAATTCAGAACACTGACAACACCAAATGCTGGTGAGGATGCAGAGCAATAGGAACCCTCATGATCGCTGTAGGGAATGCAAAATGGTACAGACTCTTTGGAAGACAGTTTGGCAGTTTAATAAAAGAGTAAATATACATTTACCATAAAATGCAGCAATCAAGCTCTTTGGTATATACCCCAAAGAGCTGAAAATTTACGTCCATACAAAAGCCTGCACATGAATGATTGTGGCAGCTTTGTTCATAATTGCCAAAAATTAGAGGCAACCAAGGTGCCCTTCCATAGATGGATGGATGGATTAAAAACAAACAAACAAACAAACAAACAAAAACCTGTTCCACATTCATACAACGGAATATTATTCAGCACTAAAAGGAAATAAACTACCCATGAAAAGACATGGAGGAACTTAAATGCATATTACTAGGTGAAATAAACCAATCTGAAAGGGCTACGTACTGTATAATTCTTAACTATATGATATTTTAGAAGGCAAAGCTATGGAGACCGTAAAAAGATCAGTGGTTGTTGGGGGTTTGGGAGGAGGAAGGGAAGAGTAGGTTGAATAGGTGGAACACAGGGGATTCTTAGGTCAGTAAAAGTATTCTGTGTGATATTACAGTGGTGGATACATGTTGTATTAGTCAGAATTCTCCAAAGAAGCAGAACCTATAGAATACATGCATGTGTTTGTAACAGGGAATTAGCTCTTATGATAATGGAAGCTGAGAAATCCCACAGTCTGCCATCTGTAAGCTGGAGACCCCAGAAAGCTAGTGATATAATTCAATCCTAGTCCAATGGCCTGAGAACCAGGGGAGGTGGTGATATAAATTCCAGTCTGAGGTCAGGAGAAGATGAACTATCTCACCTCACACCATGAGGCAGGAAAAAGGGGCAAATTCTTCCTTCCCCCAGCTCTTGTTCTATTCAAGCCCTCAACAGACTGGATGATGTCCACCCACATTGGGGGGGGGGCAATCAACTTACTGAGTCCACCAATTTCAATGCTAATTTCACCTGGAAATTCCCTCACAAAATATACCCAGAAATAATTGTTAATCTGGGTCCCCCATAGCCAGTTAAGTTGACACATGAAACTAATCATCACAAGTCGACCCTGTGTCAACATGACACCCATATGCATCTCCTCAAATCTTACTTAATCCCCAAATAAGACAATAACAAGGTCTTAATTCCACTTAATATGATACAACAATTCTGAGTCCAATCAAAATACACTAACCCTATCCCCAGAAGAGGAGGTAAATCCTTGTGATATAACTTAAAGTACTATAATGTAAAATTAAGAGTACTTACATATTATGATATAAAATCAATACAACTCATGTTACATAATAAGGGAATATGAGAGAGAAAAAACAAATACACACTTAACACAAATATATTCATAGCAAAAAAAAATGGTGTACTCATGACAATTACAGTCCTGGTTTCTGTAAGTGGTCAGTTATAGCTGGTCTTTGTAACTACTTTCTTCTACCCATTCTGTATTCTTTCTATCTTCAGCAAGCACCTCAGCAGATCGTGGTTCTTCCCTGGTGGGTGACCAAATCCTTCCTTCTTGAATAGTCTGGGTCATTAGTAGCCCTGCCTAGACTGGGTTGTTGTAGTTTTCCACTGAGTTTAATCAAAGAACATGGTAATACTAAGGGATGCCTTAAGCGATCTACTATATCCAGATACACTTTTCCTTACTTCCGTGTGGAAGAGTAGTCCGCAAGTAGTATCCTTGTATCAACAAACACTTTCCTTTCCTTCTTTGTCTGTTGATTCAGAGGCATGAGGAGCCCAAGGTAGCTGGGTGTTAGTCTTAACTCCCAGTTCTTTGGAATCATTGCTGTGTCTCCTGGTAGAAGCATTTTCCCCTTTGGAACTCAGACCAGCAGAGCATAAGGTCACAGGAACAAAAAGCAAAAATTTGATAGTGGGTCACTAGGGATAATACTGAAGAGTTGAAAATAACTCTTCTCATTTTTGTCCCTTAAAATTCCTGGACCCGAGAATCCTGGCTATGGAAGAAAGAGGACCATATATTGGACTCCAATTCAGAGCATATACAACCCTCTGGAGAACCTTGCCCTGGGACAAGCAGAGGTATTGTCACATAGCCAGCCCTGTAACTGAGTCTTCAGAAGGCCATTCCACCATTCTATCCAGCCTGCTGCTTCAGGTAAGACTAGTGAATTCCAAGGGCCCATTGCCTCACTTCATCTGCTGTGAAATGTATTCCTTGATCTTGAGCAATGCTTGCAGAATCCCATGACAATGATAAGTCATTCTGTAAGATCATGGATGGTAGTTACGCAGAAGTGACGTATGCAGGAAAGGCAAATCTGTACCCAGAGCAAATGTCTATTCCAATAAGAACAAAATACTGCCCCTTGCACAATGAAAGCTGTCCAGTGTCATCAGTCTGCCACTGACTAGCTGGCTGATCACCCGGGGAATAACACCATATTGAGGGCCCACTGTTGGTCTCTGCTGCTGGTTGATTCTTTTTGATTGGGAATTCAGTAGTGGCTGTAGCCAGGTCAGCCTTGATGAGTGGAAGTCGATATTGCTGAGCCCGTGCGTAACCTGCGTCCCTGTCACCATGGCCACTTTGTTGATGAGCCCGTTGGGCAATGACAGGGGTGGCTGGGGAAAGAGGCTGACTGGTCTGCACAGAACAGGTCATCCTATCTACTTGAGAATTAAAATCCTCCTCTGCTGAGATCACCCTTTGATGATGAGCATTCACATGAGACACAAATATCTTCATGCTTTTCAACTATTCAGAGAAATCTGTTCACATACCTCTTCCCCAATTTTCTTTATGACCAACTTTCCAGTCATGCTTTTTTCAATTCCTGACCACCCAGCGTGTCTGACCATTTCTCCTTCCAAGTGTTTCTCCCTCAGCCAGGTGCATGGCCTCAAGTTCTGCCCACTGGGAGGATTTCTCTTCACCACTCTCCTTCAGAGATGTCTCAGAGAGGGGCTGAGGGCAGTAGCTACCCACTTTTGGGTAGTGCCTGCATATTGTGCAGAACCATTTGTAAACCAGGCCTGCCTGAGTCTCCCTCCGTCAATTAATAGTAGGGAAGTCCCCTTGACGTCATAGGTGCAGGCTGGGAGAGAAAAGGTAGTGTAGCCGAAGTGAGGACTGTGGGCCTTTGAGCTCCTTCTTCATGGAACTTACTTGTGCCTTCAAGACCTGCTCTGGCCTGATCACATATATGCCATATCCATTTGACGATGGAGTGCTGCTGTGCATGGCCTCTGTTATGGCTTGGTGGTTAAGATACCACTTAGTTCATGCTGGGCAGCTCAGGTCACATGGTAACTTGATGGCCCAAGGTTAAGTGTTCAGTCTCTACAAAGTTCAGTAGCAGACCTCTTGTTTCTCAAAAGGAGACTAGTTACCAAAATGATGGAAGGGCCTTGCTCCACAGTTCTTAAGGCCTGTGCTTTGATTCACCTATGCGGGCCTTCAAGAGGCTCCAGACAGCATCCTTATTTGCCACAGACACGTCAAAACCGTTGTGTCTTCTGGATCTTATGGCCCAAGTGGCAAAGCAGCTTGCACTGCAGCCTGGACCTGTTACACAGCCTTCTCTTGTTCTGGGTTCCAGCCTAAACTAGCAGCTTTTGGAGTCACTTCATTAAAAAGTCTGGAGTAGCACATCCAGATGAGGAATATGTTGCCTCCAAAACCCAAAGAAATCACTAAGAGCTGTGCCTGTGCTTTGGTTGTAGGAGGTGTCAGAGACGACAACTTATCCTTCACCTTAGAAGGGATATCTTGACATGGCTCATACCACTGGGCCCCTAGAAATCTCACTGATGTAGGAGGCCATGGCATTTTGTCTTATCTATTTTCTGTCCTCTGACACATAAATACCTTACCAACAAATCTAGAGTAGTTGCTACTGCTCGTTCACTAGATCCAACCAGCATAGTGTCAGCAATGTAATAGACCAGTGTGATATCTTATGGAAGGGAGAGTCAGGTGTATTTTCTAGCAAACTAAATAATGGCATCAGGCTGGAAAGTTGATATACTCATGAGGTAGGACAGTGAAGGTGTATTACTGGCCTTGCCAGCTGAAAGCAATCTGCTTCTGGTGGGCCTAATGGACAGGGATGGATAAAAAGGCATTTTCCAGACCAAATCCATAAACTTACATACCATTTACCAGGGTGAGTGTTAACTTTCTCAAGCAATGAAACCACATCTGCAACAACAGCTACAATTGGAGTCACCACCTGGTTAAGATTATGATAATCTACTGTCATTCTCAAGATCCATCTCTCTTCTGCACAGGCCAGATAGGATGTTGTAGGAATCACCACCCCTGCCTCCTTCAAGTCCTTGATGCTGGCCGTAAACACTGCAGTCCCTCCATGAATGTGGTATTAAATTTTATTTATTGTTTTCCTAGGTAGAGGCAGTTCTCCTGGCTTTTACTTCGTCTTTCCCATCATAATAACCCTCCCTCCACAGGTCAGGGAACAAATGTGGAGAATCTGCCAGCTGCTAAATATGTCTATACCAAGTATACATTCCAGAACTGGAGAAATAACCACATGATTGGTTTGGAGAACCATTGGGCCCATGGTGAGACAGCACTGAGCTAAAACTCCATTAGTCGCTTGACTTCCATAAGCTCTACTCTGACTTTTGGGCCCCTGCAATGTTTTAGGTCTCTTGGAATTAGTATCATTTCAAAGCCAGAGTCCATTGTTCCCCAAAAGGTCTAATAATTTCCTTTTCCCCAATGCACAGTTACTCTGGTAAAATGCCAAACATCATTCTGGGGAAGGCTGGGGCAAGAATTGACAGTATAAACTTTCAGAGTGCACTGGGGTCCTTCCTCAATGGGGCCCAGCCTCTCCTTCATTCCAGGGGTTTGGGATCCATAAACTGGCTCATGTCTAGGAATGTATTGAAGGGATGTGACTCTCTGTTTTTATGATTTAGGTTTGACTTTTATTCACTTGACCTAGAACTTTTCTGCTTATACAGATAAGTACAAATTTAGTAGGCTTCCTATCTATTTCACTTCTAGGAACACCATGATCAATTAATCAACACCATAAGTCAGCATGAGTCAGACTATTCTGATTGCTGCTTTGACTCTGCTGTACATTAAGGTAACCATGTCCACTTTGCCTTCAGTGGTTGAATATTGTCACTTGGCCCCTACCACCTCAGGATTCAATTACCCTCTTTGCATTTAGGTTTCCCAATGCAGTGACTGCATTTCCCACTGTGAGGTCTGATCTACAGAGAAAGCAACCATAGAGTATTCAAGGTGTCAACTGAAAAAAAATGCGCAACTTAAAAGCTGAAAATTATGTTGCATTTGGAACATAACTGAGGACTTAAGCCTGGGATACAGCCTCTCAGATAGCTCTGGGGACAGTTCCAAAGAGAAACAGAATATATAGGAGTTTTGCCAAAAAAACCCAAGTAATCAAACATCAAAACTTTCCTGCTAATTAAAGGAAAACCAGACATCTCAAGTTAACGATTTTAACACTTTTCTATGTATGGGAAGATGTAAGAATCTGGGCTTAATACAATTATTCCTTTGATATGCACCTAAACTATCTAGGGCCAGTATCCTGTTTTTCTACATCTTAAATCCCCTCAGGGTGCACTATCAGGGGTGGCTGCAGTGGCTGGTGGCTTGGTGGCTGCAACATCCTTTGTTTACTGGTATGGCAGGTGACATTCTTTGTCCACAAAGGATATTGGGGATCCTCTCATAGATTTATTCCTCACACTATTGATGGAAGGTAAAACTTCTGGAACCCCCCAGTCAGGTGAGCAGGTTTTAAGTGACAAATCTACTCTAACATTCCTCTATCCCTAAGCCTCTGAAGTTCTTCTCTAGCTTAAACTGAGGCAAGTCCAGCATTTCCAGGGTACTCATGGGGGGCCACCTTTTGGCCTATGTTTCAGCCAACCAACCAACAAAACTGCTAGAGCCCTTTCTAATTCCTCAAGCTGCAACAGTAAATGCAGAAGCCCTATTTAGTGAGCCCATACATTCAGCCTCCTTCAACCTTATAAGGAATTCCTTCTTCCATTTTCCCACACCTTTAGTACTTATTCCCACACATTTCCCAAGATTTTGTCTGTGTAACTTAGAAAATGGAAGTCATTATTTTGGAATGTAATGCACTTCCTCATGAGTCACAGATTGTATCCCACCTTTAGGGACCTGCTGAGCTTGAGTCTAGTTAAAGGTCCAGAAGTAAGGTGGGGTGGTAGGGGTGGGTCCTGAGGAGACTAATAATTATGTTACATGACAATTGCGTCAGGGGAGGCTATGACCCTTTCCTCAGGCAATGCAGGGTTAATCCTCTCAGAAGGAGATGGAAAGGCTGATACCCTGTATGTAGAGAGGCCGCTTCCACTGGGGTTGAGGAAGCCATCTCTGCTGGGGCCGGGGAGGCCAATACCACTGGTGATAAAAGATTCATCACAGTTTAGGGGCTCAATATCCCCAGCTTCATCAGGATCTTCCCACGGGTCCCCATCCCAACTTCTAAGATCCAGTTCTTTCCCAATCAATGCCCTCACATTGATTCAACAGTAGATGCCCTTCAAAACTGGGAGTTCAACTTGCATTGTAATTCAACCAGTCGCACGATGAGGTTCTGTGCTTGATTTCCAGCCCTGTAGCTACAGGAGACAGTGGTCTCCTTCAGGGCACATGGTCATTTATGTGGCACTTGAGCTGGGAGTTCAAATCACCAAGTTCATCCTTTTCTTTCAGTGACATAATTATATACACTGGTTTTCCAAAAATGTTCAAAAGTATCATATACGTTCATCCCAGAGAAATTAAATTTTATGTCCATGCAAATATCTCTACATGATTGTTTCTAGCAGCTTTGTTTGTTATAGTCCCAAACTAGAAACAATAAAAATGTTCTAGAATAAGTGAATGGTTAAACAAACCATGGTACATTAATACTATGAAACACTACTTAACAGTAAAAAGGATTAACTACTGATACATGCAAGTACTTGGATGGATCTCAAAAAACATGCTGGGTGAAAAAAGCCAACATTTGAGGTTGGTGTTTGAAGGTCACATATTATATGAATACATTTATATAGCATTCTCAAGATGACAAAGAAGGAGACAGATAAGTGGTTGCCAAGTTTTAGGGATGGTGCATGGGGGCCAGGGTGGGAGGAAGGTAAGTGTGACTATATATAGGGGTAACAGGAGGGAGATCTTTGTGGTGATGGAACAGTTATGTATCTTGATCTTGGTGGTGGCAACACATGTGATAATGTGGCACACATATACCTTGTAGCAATGTCAATTTCCCAGCTTTGATAGTATCCTATTGTTACATAAAATGTAACCAATTAGGAAAACCGGATGAAGATTACTTGGGGCTTTACTGTCCTATTTTTGCAACTTCCTGTCAGTTTATAATTATTTCAGAAGAAATCATTAAAAAAAGTAATGTGTTCAAATAAGAAAAAGTCTATATAGAAGTGTTTTTATGAGGGTGCTAAACTCTTCAAGACAACTTCAACTTTCAGGCAGTCATTTTATCATTTGTAACATAATAAGAGAAGCAAAAATTGTATTAGGGACTATATCTTGGGGAAAATTTCATGTAATTTTTGACACACTGTATTAGAAACATTCGTTTCTGCTGAATAATATTTGCTAACTTTTGAGATAGGTTAACCACAGGTAGATAAGTCTAGTAGCCAATGAATAACATTAACAGAAAGGCAGTCTCTTAAGATACGTGATATCATGCTCTATGGAATTTTTCATTAATTTAGACAATTTTGTAGAGCTCCGATGTCAAGGTAAGTGACAAGTCCAAAGCTGCTGAAACCTAATGAGAATTACAAGAGGTTACATGGTAAATTGTGGCAAACCGATTCCAGTGGTCCCCAACTTTTTTGGCACCAGGGACCAGTTTCGTGGAAGACAGTTTTTTCCACGGAAGCAGGGGGGATGGTTTAGGCAGTAATGTGAGCTACAGTGGCGGGCGTGATTCAGGTGGTAATGCAAGCAGTGTGGAGCAACGGATGAAGCTTCTCTCTCTCTCTCTCACCCACTGTTCACCTCCTGCTGTGCCCCCTGGTTCCTAACAGGCCTCGCACAGTGGGTTGGGGACCCCTGGATTAAGCGATGAAAATAAAGAGTTACAGAGCTGGTATAGAATTTAAAGACTTCACAGTGACATATTGTTTGAGAGACTCTGAAGTGATTTCGTGGTGTTTCCAAGTTTGCTGGGGACTGGGGACCAGGCCCAACCCAGACTATTTGGCCCCTGTACCGTGATCTTCCCTGAGAGCCAGGCTCTGTTGCTTTCCTGCACACTCCCCGCTCTTTCCTCACAAGTTGTCTTCGTAGCACTGTGCAGCTTTAGCCAGATTTCAGGGTACAGAGAGCCTGCCTTGAACTGAGAGCATCTCTCCCACACATGCGCTTGAGGGCAGCCTGGGCTCTGCTCAGCTCTGAAGAGTCAGTCTTCAGTGAACCCTATTACAGTTAAGGAGCTTCTCTGTAGCTTAAAATACTTGAGAAAGAGGAAAGAAAACTATTTTAGAAAGTATCTAATTGGAGCTATTCCAATCATATTTTTCATCAATGACTTTTGGGATTCCAGGCTTTTATAAGCGCAATGATTCTGACACATTTTTAGGGAGAAAAGAGAGTGTTCTTTCCTACTTTAGTTATACTCTTTCAGTCACTGTAGTTTCATATTATTGAATGTACAAGACCAAAAACATCCACATATTCATATTCGCATTTGGAAAGATGTGCTTTAAAAATGTTTCTTAAATGCATTCTCACTATCAAAGTCACAAGAATACCTTCTGCAATAGGGAGGAAAAGGTGACTGTTATTTCTCTGTAAAATCAAATATGATACAGACCAAGTGGTAGGCATTCAATGAACGTGGTCCCCGAGACCATGTGTGGTGGTGATAAAGCCCTGGGATAGGAGTGCTGGCCAGGTCCTTGGTCTCTGGGTGAGTTCTCTTCATCTGTTCCATTAGAGGACTGGTCCAGAGTCCTTTCAGCTTACGCATTCAATGATTCTGTCCCACTAGTTCTTAGGCAAAATAAAACAGAACAAAACAAAACAAAATCAATAAAAACCACTTAAAAAGTAAATGAGAAAACTCTGCCTGACCTAATGTGAAGGAGTCACTTACTGTTCCCTATTTTGAATGGTATCCTTGTAATACCTATAAGTGGTTATCTATCTGGGTATTAAAATGTTTTCATAAGGACCTGCTGTACAGCACAGGGAAAACACTCAATATTTTGTAATAACCTATATGGGAAAAAATCTGCAAAAGAACATATATATGTATATGTGCATATATATATATATGTATGTATAACTGAATCACTTTGCTGTACACCTAAAACTAACACAACATTGTAAATCAACTATACTTCAATAAAATAAATAAATAAATTTTAAAAATTGTGTTTTCATGAGTAGATGCTCCATGAGCGAGCTGCTGGCAGGGGAAAATGCAGTGTGCTGCATCCGTGTGCTTTTTCTGTGCCAAGTATTATTTGAGGAAGGAAAAAAACCTGCAACAATTCTGCTTTTGCAACATGACTTGAATCACCAGAATGTCTAGAATTCCTGTGTTCTCAAGGTGCTATCTTTCAGTTAGCATGGAATTAAGGAGATGAGGGGAATGGAAGTCTAAAATTCAATCCTTAACTGTGAAATGCTTCTTAATGGAGGTACATAAAGCTTAATATATTGGAAAGTGTGTGGACTCGGTCATTTAGTACAAAATATTTAGGGCTTACTATGTGACAGGCACCGTGTGACTTGCGGTGGATGTGTAAGGCTTGGATGGTGTTCCCAGGAAGCTCAATATTTAGTGTGGCATCTTCACTCTAGTTCTGCCAATAATTAACCATGTGAGCACTTTGGAGTCTGTTTCATTGGCACTAAAAAGGAAAATGAGAGCACAGGGCCTGAGTCTCTCAGGGGTCCCTGTTTGCTTCTATGAACCTGCTGAGAGTAAGGAATGTATTCATGTGTCAGTTGGAGGATAAACTGTTACGTTCTCTTCTTCTTTTGATGTATGCACATATGTATGTATGTGTTTATTATTTATTTATTTAACTGAAGCTTAGGATTCTTTTTTTAATTTGGTTCTTCAATTATACTCTAAATAGAATTTGTTTACAATAGGCTGTTCCTTGACAGATTTCTTCTGGGAAGACATGAAAATACAACGATTAGGTGTATCAACTCATTCAGAATGACAATGAATGAAGGGAGCAGATTCCCCTTCTCGGTGCCCCTGGCAGCCAGTGTGAGGGCCTGAACCTTGGGCTCAGCCATTGGGATCCTGCAACCCAAGACTGAGAGTCGTGAAACAAGTGGGGAAAAGATTAAGAAGCACTCGGATTTTATTGTTGTGATTGCAGTTGTGGAGTTCTTGGGGGAGGGGGGCACCACAGCAGGCAGGAGCAATGGCCTGTCCAGCTATATGGATGGGTCCAGGGCAGCTGAGCTAGAGCTCTTCAGTGGCAGAAGCAGTACCCTGGGTCACATCTTTCTTTTTTCTTTTTTTTTTTTTTTTTTGATTGGTATCATTTATTTTTGTTAATTAATTTTTATTGGAGTATAATTGATTTACAACGTTGTGTTACTTTCTGCTGTACAGCAAACTGAATCAGTCATACATATACATGTATTCACTCTTTTTTAGATTCTATTCCCATATAGGTCATTACAGAGTATTGAGTAGAGTTCCCTGTGCTATACTGTAAGTTCTTATTGGTTATCTATTTTATATATTGTAGTGTGTATATATACATCTTGACGATTTCTATGACACGTTGTTTTATAGGACCTGACTATTCTTCTGAACTAGTGAACACTTCCACTTTCACTTGTGAACCATTTAATGACCTGCTTACAAACCCTTTTCTTCCTGTCACTAAGTGACGACTCTGATTACTTAGAGATGGTCTGACCCATAGGAGGGATGCGTCCACCAGCTGGCACAACAGTGGCTCCACTGAATTAAAGCTGATGCTGCCCCTGGCATCCTGGGCTCTGCTGATCACTAGGCAAGCTGGGAAAAAAGTGTTATGAGATGGGTGGGAGAAATCCTTTCTGATGATCAAAGGGATCTTGTGTCCTGCCTCCCTACATCTGTATCTTATGAAAATTCAAGAGGCAACAACACCACATTGGCTGGGCTGTGAAGGTCTCAGTTCCTTCAGAAATGAAGGTCTGGATCATGTCACCAAGTGAAGATACCAATGAGCCTGGTGCTGGCTGAGAACAAGGTGACCATGGAGCAGAGAGTGGCTGAGGGACGTCACAGTATCACGAATGATGCAGAAGCACATGCCTACACATGTTTCCTTCCATGCTCCATAACTCATTTTCCTCCCCCATCCCTTTCCCTTGTCAGACCATTTTATATAGACCACTATAGTGATGGTTACATTCACCATTACTCTGTGGGTTTCTGATGATGTAGATGTGCCTGTGACCATCTTAGAGGAGGATTAGACAACATCCAGAGACCCTAGGATTGGGGCTGGATGCAGAGACTTGAGGTTTTCTGCCTTTGGTGAGTGGGTGGTACCCTTCCTTATCTGAAAGAGAATTGTGTTCAGCAAGACTTACAATTTCTGGAATTTGAAGTGTGTATGTTACTGACCAGGGTTCTTGGCCTCCTTAATCAATAGAAATTGATCAGAGACCAGACAAGAAATTCAGGCAAAGCTTTATTGGGACCCCTGCTGCAGCAGGGGGAGCGAGAACAAGCAACAGGTTCCCTTGCTCGCTTCCTGGGGGTGGGGGTGGGGGCAGCTGGTTCCTTATATGGGGGGGAGGTAGTGGTGTGTCCCGGGGTTGGGCCGGAGGGGTGACTTAGGTGGTCTGCCCACCCCTTTGGTGGTGCTGAGTGCAGGGGGCATGCGCAGAACCCAGCCTTTGCTCCCGACCCCCGTTTTTGCTTCTAGCTCTTCAGAAGTGGCAGTTGGGCTTTTTTGGTCTTTCTGTATCTTTTGTCCAGAATTTGCCCCAACTGTGCATGCACGCAGTTATTTTTAGTCCCTTATAGTTTCTTTGCATTTTGTTGCTCTAAGAGACATTTGTCCAGGTGCAAGCACTGCAGCACTGCAGCAAAGGCTCCCAGGTCCCAGCCTGTTTCATGTACATGAATAGATGTAAATCTGGGAAACTGTGCTTGTTATTTTTCGACTGTCCAGCACCCACCTGCCCCTGACTCTGCGGAATTAACCCAGATGTGATTTCCTATTGAGAGGCAGCGTGTTTCCTGCTACTGTGGAAACCACTTCACCTGCAGATGAGAGTGGGGCTGTGACCTGCACTCTGTGTTAAGCAGGTTGTTGTTCTTTTCTTCCACCCTTTTTCTTCTCCTTCTCCTTCTTCTTCTTCTTCTTCTTATTATTTTGGGATAAGAACACAACGTAAGATCTATCCCCTTAGCAAATTTTTAAGAGCACGTACAGTGTTACTAACCAGAGGCACTATTCTGTACAGAAGATCTCTAGGACTTATTCATCTTGCATAACTGGAACTTTGTTCCCTTTAACTAACACCTTCTCTTTTCCCCCTCCCCTCAGCCCCTGCCAACCACCATTCTACTCTGTGCTTCTGTGATTTGACGATTTTAGATTCCTCACGTAAGTGGTATCATGTAGTATTTGTCCTTCTGTGTCTGACTTATTTCACTTAGCATAATTTTTCCACATTCATTCATGTTGTCACAAATGGCAGGATTTCCTTCTTTTTTAACACTGAATAATAGTCCATTATATATATCTCACATATCTTTTATCCATTCGTCTGTTGATGGACATTTAGGTTGCTTCCACATCTTGGCTATTGTGAATAATATTGTTGCAGTGAATGTAGGAGTGCAGAAATCTTAATGAGATCCTGATTTCAATTCCATTAACTATATACCCAGAAGTAGGGGAGGTTCCTCAAAAAAAACTAAAAATAAGAGGATTGTTAGCTCTTGGTTGGTCCTGAACAGGCAAAAATAAAGGGGGCGGCAGGGTCCAACCAAAAGGCAAATATGGTCCTGCCCCCTCACCCACTCCCATCCTTGATCCAGGGGTATTTGGTTTCTACTTATTTCCCAAGCCCAGTCCTTCAGCCTCTTATTGATTCTGTGAGCCCATAAGATACTTTAATAAATTCTCCGTTTCTTAAGAAAAATTGTCCAATAATGTTGCTCCCAACAAAGAATTATGCTACTCCTTACTGTCAAAAGGAATTTTAGCATTTATAATTCAGAGTTTACTGAATTGCAGTATAGTGCAGGCCTTGTAGTTTCATTACGAAGGAAATCCTGGTTTACTCCATTAAAAATCTGAGACCTAAAATAGAAGTTGAGTCAGATTTTTATTGACTCAAGCAACAAAGAAGAGTTCTGTTCTTGTGGAGTTTTGATAAATGCCTTAAGAAACTTAAGGATATCAAAGTGATTTAGAGAATTTCAATAACCTTCCCAAAACATGTTCATACATGCTATCCTTATTCTAAATTGAGAAATGTGTAATGCAGTTGTATTATTTTGTGTGTTGATATTAATAATACATAGAGGTTTTTCTTTACTTTCTGATCATGAAACTCCACCCCTAGGGAATTCTGGCCTTTCCATGAAAACAAAATTCTCCATAAAAAGCTGTGGGGTGGGACCCTGGGATCCCACTCCAGCAGATGCCTTTATTTGATTGGATTACTTGTGTTGTTCTTCATCCCATTAGTTCCTTGCAATAAAAATTTCAAATGTTGCTTGTGAGACTGAAATGCCAATTAGTTGAATCAGATGAGAATCTGGGTCGATGATGAGTCCTTATACCCTTCCCACCTCCTAGGGTGTGAAATAGGCAGTTATGCCACATGGTATTTCCATATAAACTCTATCAAAACATAAGCTTATAAGTAATGACAAAAACTGAGACAATGACTTAGCTCTATAAAATATATTTTGAGATAGAAAGATATATGTGTAAGTCCAGCTGTAAATTCAGGCTCAATTCTGAAAGATGATTATTATTCAGACCCTGAAAGAGTTTTTTGTTTTAATTTATTTTCTTGAAGTATAGTTGACTTTACAGTGTTGTGTTAATTTCTGCTATACAGCACAGTAATCCAGTTTTATATATATATATATACACACGCATATATATATATGTGTGTGTATATATATATATATACACACACACATATATATATGCGTGTATATATATACATACACACACACACACACATATATATATATATATGCATTCTTTCTCATATTCTTTTCCATTACAGTTTATCACAGGATACTGAATATAGTTCCCTGTGCTATATGGTAGCACTTTGTTGTTTATCCATCCTATATATACTAGTTTGCATCTGCTAATCCCAAACTCCCAGTACTTCCCCCCACCCCCCCACATGGCAACCACAAGTCTGTTCTCTACAGACCTTGAAAGTGTTTTGAATATTTTGGATTAGATAAACAGGAAAACAAACATTCCATATTCTATCAAGAAGGATGAGAAAAAGGAATCAGGTAGATGTGTTCCAAATTTTGACATTTTAACTTCAACTAAATATGAATGCATATCCTGTGCTTCCCCTCAAACAGATTTACATTTAATTGAGAGTAGGAGGAAAAATTCTGTTCTGAAAGAGACAGAGACTCTTTATGGGAATCGAGACGATTACTTCTGAGGGTGGGAACAGTAATAATAATAGTTGAATCTATAAAGATCCTGCTATGGCCAGGCATTGTACCAAGTCTTTCACATGCGTTAATTCATTTAATCCTCACAGCACCTCTGTGAAGCTGACATATTATTATCCCCATTTTACAGAGGAGGAAGCTGAAGCACAGACAGGTAAATGACTTGCCCAAGTTCCACAGCTTTTGTGAAAAGCTAATTTTCAAAGTAAACATTTTAGTGCTATTTGACTTTTTAAACTATGTGCCTCTATTAATTTTGTGACTAAAATTTAAAAATTCCAATTGAATAGAGATTTTTTGCTTCCATTATATCTTTTTCTGGAAAAAATATTATTAAGTTTGCCCCCAAATACCACTGAATTATAAAGTTGCTTTTTACAGTTATACATCCAAAACTTAATGCAAAATTGAGATCTAAAGATAATAGGCAATATTTTATATTGGTGTTTGTAATATCAGGGCACAAACTTTTAGAAGTGACTTTGTTAGCCAGCCCTCCTGTAACTAAATCTATTTGGAAATCTCAGCCTATTATCTTAAGGTGTCTTTAAAATGAATTATCAGAGTGGCTGGGTACATCTGTACTGAAAACACTATTTGTCTAATTGCTTCTACTTAAGTAAACATTACATATTACTAGAGATTTCAAATTGATTTTAAATTAAATAAGATCTAGTAAAACAAAGGGCAACATAAACTGTTTTAACTTGCCCCTTGCTTTTTTTTTTTTTTTTTTCCAAATTTCTTATTCCTTTTTTAATTGAGATATAATTGACATATAACATTAGTTTCAGGTGTACAATATAATGATTTGATATTTGTATGTATTGCGAAATGATCATCACAATAAGTCTAGTAAATATCCATCATTTCTTTCTTGTGATGAGAACTTTTAAGATCGACTCTCTTAGCAACTTTCAAGTATACAGTAGAGTATTATTAACTGTAGTCACCATGCTGCGCACAACACCCCCCGGACTTATTTGCTTCATAAATCAGAGTTTGTACTTCTCGACCCCCTTCACCCATTTTGCCCACTCCCTCACCCTGCCTCTGCCACACCAATCTCTTCTCTGTATCTATGAGTTCGGTTGTTTGGGGGCTTTTTTTGGTTTTCTTTTATAAAATGTCAAAAATGTCCAAAATTTGACCAAAATTTTGGTCAAAATTTCGGTCCATTTTATAAAAGACAAAGAAAGGCTGTGGAAATGTTCCAGATTAAAGAAGCCTAAGCAGATGTGACAATTAAATGCAAAACCTGATTCTAGCCTGGATCCCATACTGGAAGGGAAAAAACAAATGCTATAACGTCCTTGATGTTAATAGATACAACAAAATCCCTGTAGTCTCAGTTCTAAGTTGCCTCAAAACCCAGAAGAAAATGACCAGTGATCTTAGGTTCTGTCCTGCTGATTGGTTTCTGTATCAATTAATTCATAGATTCAATTAAGTCTTCATGCAGTGCAATGCATGAATATATATACAAGGCAACGGACTAGATGGAGAGAGGGCAACAGAAAGTCCTCTTTTTCTCCAAAAGGTGCTCAAAGTCTCGAGTTTCACCAACACGACCTGCCAACGCATTTAGTCACTCTTCCTTAACGGTATTCACTGCCATGTAAACATTGAGAACTTTGGTGGCTTTCACGAATTACTCGTGATTTTTCCAAAAAGCTGTCTGAGACTATTTCTCTAGTCCCGAGGAAAGTCACTCATTTTACAACCCCGCCCAGTGTCCAGATTTACGGGCATTTTCCGAAGCCAGCTCACTGCAGGGGGATCCTTTCCCCAAACTGGCAAACTTCATCCCACAACCTGCGTCAGGGCGTGACAAGTGACAGCCAGTGCCAGGCTGGTGGCTCACGGAGCGGAGGGGAGGCACCGGCTGCGGCAGCACGTCTTCGCCCCGGACCATCCTGGCGCCGCCCGTCCCCACCGGGCGGGGGCCCCCAGGCCGCCTCCCTCCCCCGGCCAGCGTCCCCCCACTCGGGCCTGTTTCCTCAGTCCCGCTCAAAGAAAGAGCTACCGGCCACGAAAGGCAGTGTCAGCACAGGTCCCCAACCCGCCCGTCCACCCGGAATGGGGCTGGGCGCCGGGACTACTCACCGTCCAGGAGGAGGGCCGGCGTCCAGGCTGCCAGGCGGGACAGCGCTCCCGCTCTGCGGTCACCCACTCGCCTCAGGAACAGCTGCGCCTCGTCCCCTCGGCCTCCTGCAGCCGCAGGGCACAGCCACGCGCCCGTTCCGAGGCTAAGGGCCTCTGGGGGAACTGAGGGGGGCTGAGGGGACAGCTGAGGGCACAGGAGGACAGCAGATAGGACAGGTGAGGGACAGGAGAGGGAACAGGAGATGGGACAGCTAAGGGGACAGGTGAGGGGATAGGAGACTAGGGCGGCCGCCTGAGCGCGCGCGGTCCCACAACGCCCGACCCTCCCAGGAGGGGCCGGGCCCCCCACTGCCCTGGTGGCGCGCCGGGCCCCGCCCACGGGCCCGCCCCTCCACGCCCCGCCCCATCGCGGGCCGGCCCGGGGGCATGGCGGAGCGCGCGGGGAGCCACCTCCCGAGGCGGAAGCGAAAGCGCCGCCGGGCCGCGGCCTTGGAGACGCGGGGGCGGGGCCGGCAGAGAAGCGCGACCTTTGACCGCGGCGGGGCTCCGTGGGAGGCGGCGGGCGGAAGTGCGGGCAGCGGGTGGCCATGGAGGTAACGCGTGATCCCGGGGGCCGAGGGACCACCGCCCCTCCCCGCCTGCCCTCCCCGCCCGCCGGGGTCCGCACAGCCGCATGTGACCGGCTGGCTTTCGTTGTGTTTTGGAGGAGCCTGTTCACGACGGGGTGGCCTCGCCGGCCGCTCCTGGGACCGGGAAATCCAAGGTAAAGAGACGCCGGAGCGGCGGGGTCCTGCCGGGAGGGGAGGGGGCTCCCTGGGGGACAGCTTTCCTCCGGGCTCCCGGCCTGAGCTGTCGCGGTCGCGCGTTTAGTCCCTCCTCTCGGAGCTCCCTGGTGTGAAGCCTGAGTTCGTCTCCTTGCCGCCCCGCTCAGCGCTGCTGAGAGATTCCGCAGTTTCCCAACGTTAGACGAAGCCGTCTGGTTTGTGAGGTCCGAGCGGCGGGCTGGCGTCCCGGGCTCGGCTCTGCTGGCGCCTCCGCTGATGTGAGCACAGGTCACCGCTGGGGCCCTGAACGGGCGCCCAGGAGTTGGGGACTTGCCGCCGAGGTTTATTGTTTCAAGCTGACTTTGAGCGCCCCTTGCTTTTGTTGTTTTGTTTTGTTTTTTTCTTCTTTTCAAAGAGTTTCTTACTGATTTCTTCAAAGGAAATCAGGAAACTCTACATGTTTAGATAAAGTTCTATCTATATCATAAGACCCAGGCCTTCAGATGAAAAAGGTTTTATAGATAATCCTCCTCCTCTTGAAATATTTATAATAATCCAGGACATACCTTCTGGTCAATCATATCATCTAGATAAATACTATTTTTAGTTTTTATTACTTATTCAGTACCTATGGAGTATTACATAATGCAGTGTAGTCCAATTTATATATGAAATACAAATTTAAATAACAGAATTTGGTGTATAGTGCACCTTTATTTCTTTTAAACATAGACATATTTTAAGAGGTGAACTTTATCAACTTTACATGGACATATCTTTTTGGAAGTGGAGTATTAAGTTTGAATAGAATAAAGGTTTACAAATGGATATTGGCTAATATATGCATTTATATATATATACATATGTTATAAAAATAATTTTGTTTTATTCTCTAAAACATCACATACATGTTTTCACCCTGGGAATCATTCCTATGTAAGTCAGTGCCTTAAAATATATATGCTAATAAACAATATTCAATGTGCTACAAAAATAATTTAGTTAAATTTTTAAATGAACTTACCTTCTAGTTACATCATTTCAATATTTATAGGTTATAGGAATGAAGTACAGGAAACTGAATTTTACCTTATAGGGAAGTTGCATTCAGGAGCACCATCAATTTGAGCCTGCAATGATTGTGCAAATATGTCTAAAAGAAGCATGCACTTAGATGCAGAAATTCTTCCAGCTTACAGTGTTTAAGAAGTTGATCTATATGCATATATAATAAGAAAGCTTTTAAAAATATGCCTTTGAAATTCAGTTGTTTATACAAATATTTTTAGGACAATAAGTTTGAAGAATATGACAAGAATTTAGAGCACCAAAGTGTTTTGTTTTTTTTTTTAATTGCCAGGTGGTTAAACATCTTTGTCATAAAGCTACAGTAAAGGCACTCATGTGAAATGTACATGTGTGAGGTGTAAGAAGGGATCTCCTCTCTTGGTTACACTATTGCCAATAGCTATTTCAGTCTCGTGAATTCAAACATAATTGGTGGATGCTCCAAGCTTAGAGTCCAAAATCATCCACATGTTTTTGATTGAAATCTCCCAAGATCTTAGATAATACTAAAACAAGGGTGGGAAGATGTTATATGGAGAACAAATGGAGCACAAGTACAATGGAATGTGATTTTTCACTTGATGAAACAGAGGTGAATTAGAAACTATAGAAGAGAGTGTACAAAATACCCCAAATAACAGCGATCTAAAGTCCCTATTAAAAGCTAGCTTTTCATAGGATATTTTAAAAGAATCAAAAGAAATCATTTTTTTTGGTTTTAGTTCTTCAGCCTTTTTTTTTTTGTTGTTCCTCTGTATGTGTTGTGTCTTTTATTTTCTGGATATTTTAAAGATTTTCTCCTTATCTTTACTCATCAGTAATCTGAGTATGATGTGCCCAGGCTTGGTTTTCTTTGTATTGATATTTATCATGTTTGGGGTTTTCTTTTTTTTTTTTTTTTAATTAATTAATTAATTTGTTTATTTTTCCTGTGTTGGTTCTTCGTTTCTGTGCGAGGGCTTACTCTAGTTGCGGCGAGCCGAGGCCCCTCTTCATCGCGGTGCGCGGGCCTCTCATTATCCTGGCCTATCTTGTTGCGGAGCACAGGTTCCAGACGCGCAGGCTGAGTAATTGTGGCTCACGGGCCTAGTTGCTCCGCGGCATGTGGGATCTTCCCAGACCAGGGCTCGAACCCGTGTCCCCTGCATTAGCAGGCAGAGTGTCAACCACTGCGCCACCAGGGAAACCCCCTTGCCTTGTTTTTTTGTTTTTGTTTTTTTTAAATTTTATTTATTTATTTATGGCTGTGCTGGGTCCTCGCTTCTGTGCGAGGGCCCCCCCCAGCCGCGGCAAGCGGGGGCCACTCTTCATCGCGGCGCGCGGGCCTCCCACCACCGCGGCCTCTCCCGCCGCGGAGCACAGGCTCCAGACGCGCAGGCCCAGCAATTGTGGCTCACGGGCCCAGCCGCTCCGCGGCACGCGGGATCCTCCCAGACCAGGGCTCGAACCCGTATCCCCTGCATTAGCAGGCAGATTCTCAACCACTGCGCCACCAGGTAAGCCCCCTTGCCTTGTTGTTAATCTTACTGAGAAAGCATCTAGTTTCTCACTAATAAATATTATATTAGCTGTAGGTGTTTTGTAAATTCTCATTATTAAGTTGCAATAGTTCCCTTCTATTTCTAGTTTACTGAACGTTTTTGTCATGAATGAATGCTGGATTTGTCAAATGCTTTTTCTGTATCTATTAATAGGACCATATAGTTTTTCTTCTTTAACCTGTTTATATGATGAATTACACTAGTTGGTTTTCTTATGTTGAACCAGCCTTGTATACCTGGAATAAATCCCACTTGCCCATGGTGTATAATTCTGTTCATACATAGTTGGATTTGATTGACTAATATTTTGTTCAGGAGTTTTGCAACTATATTCATTTGTCTGAATTTTTCCTTTTTTTGGTAATGCTTTGTATGCTTTTGGTGTTAGGATAATGCTGGTTTCATAGAATGAGTTAGAAAGTATTCATTCTACTTCTATTTTCAGAGAATAAGCATACATTTTCCCTAAAATATTTGTTAAAATTCACCAGTGAACCAATCTGGCCCTAGTGCTTTCTTTTTGGCAGGTTATTAATTATAGTTTCAAATCCTTTAATAGATACAGGCCTATTGAGATTGTCTGTTTCTCCGTGTGTAATTTTGGTGCTGGAACAACTGGACAGCTACATGCAAAAAAAAGAAAAATGAATCTAGACAAAGACCTTAGACTTTTCATATACATTAAATGGATCCTAGAACTCAATATAAAATGCAACAGGACTTCATTAAAATAAAATAATAATAAAATAAAATGTAATGCCCCGGTAAGCCTTTTGAGATTCTTAAATCATGTGTTTCTCCCTAATTATGCCTTAATTTCACCTGGTTTATACCTCTGCAATATTTATAAAAGAAATCTTGCATGTTATATGTACATGCCTATCAACTCCATTGGACTGTGACCTCGTTGAGGGCTGGTAGGATGTGTCATTCATCTTTGGTGCCAGTTCAACATTTGTTCTGGTACAAAATAGTAAGTAGAACATATCCTTTGAATTGAACAATGCAGAGTTTTTGTTAATTGAAAATTCAGTTGCACAGGCCTACAATTACTAAACGGTATAGGGACACAAAACTCTTTATAACTAAAACATTCACGAGTCCATTTATGAAATCAGTGTCCTCTCAGCTCTCCTTTGCTCATCGTAGTGGAATTGATCCCCACCCACCAGGTCAGGTGTTTGATTAGTTCTTTTTGATAGGGGAATGGTGCCAATAACCACTAATCAAAACAATTGCAATGAAGTTGATTGCAAGGGAAATAGTCCCATCAAAGGAGTATGATTAGACTTGATAAAAGAGGGGCAAAGGGAAGGGAGAAGGAAAAGCAGAAGTGTACAAGCAATCTCCCCAAGTAAGGGGGAAGACCAAAAAGAAGGAAGAGTGGGGCAGTGGTGGAGGTTCTCCCCAGGTTCTCTGCAGGCAGACAGCGGGAACAAGCAGGGCAGGGAGGTGGTGGTGAGTAAGGACACCTCAGTGTTGTAGGTGTAAGGACACCTACCGTATGGAGCTGCAGGCTTAAACTTTCCAGAATAAATCTCAGCTTTGGATAGGAGCCTGTTATCAGACCCACCCTCAAATCACTAGGCACTAACTATCCTATGGAAAAGGGCAGAGTCCAAAATTTTGATTAAAAATAATATATGAGCTTAAAAGAAATATAAGCCTATATATTTTTAACAGAGAAACTTAACATATCTACTAGATATTGGGAAATCTGAGCTCTTATGAACCCAAATAAAAGCAGGGAAAAGATAGCAGAGATACTGTTTGAAAGTGACCGGTTTTTTGGTGTGTATGTCCATGCAGGTAGCCCTTACTTTGTGTGCCCATGGTTTGTTGACTGGTGCACATTGTGCTACTCACAATTGCTCCTTGTCAAAGTATCATTTTCATAAATTAAACTCATGACTCATGCAAATGTAAAATCAGTATATGGCACAGATTTAATGAACCCATTAATAAGAGAACTGGCATGATGGTAGTGCTGATTCAAAAGAACTAAATGGGGTAGAAGCTTTTCTAGTAGCTGGAAGAATTCTTAAATAGGATTACTGATTTTAGAGAAAAAATAGCTAATGTTCTGTAGGGAAAATCAGCTAACATTCTGAATTTTGGAAATTGTATTTTCCATCAGAAAGGAATCATTTGCATCCTTACTGAACAGACATTATTTGTATTGCTATCTGACAGAAATCAAGGTACAAATTAACATCAACCCCTTCAGAATTACAGCATACCTTTATCAATAGTAAATAACAAGTTAAACAAAGATGCAAAGGTACATGCCTAGAGATTCAGATAATCCGCAGGCAGGCCTGATAATCAAACCCTAGCATAACTAAGAAAGAACAGGCAAAAGTCCCTTTAGTTTTTTTCAGGCTTTTGGATAATTTTCCTTAACACCATTTTACAAAGGTTTTTCTCTTCCGTATCTTACTGATGTCAAGGAGACTAGAATTACTGGGAAGGGTATTCTCAGATATAGTATCAAGTTATCCCATTGTAAAAAATACCAAAAACCAAAAAACTAATCTTGAAGCTATCCACATGATTAAAGAAAAACTATACGATTTTGAGCGAGAGCAGAAACTGCTCTTAGAAAGCATAGTATTAGTGAGTTCTTACAGGCTCCCAGGTAGCTACATCATCAGAGAGAAGGAAGCGCCAGAAGAGGTATTTTACCCATGTTTGGTCAATACGAGGGAGTGCAGAATTGCTTTTGACACAGTCTAGAGGCTGACATTGATACCATGCCAGAGACCCGTAAGCATGTTGTGCTTTCTCAAAGGTCTTCTCTGTGAGCTGAGCTGCCTTCGAACTTAGAACATGAATTGTATGGTTTTACCTTGAACAAGATTCTGGAAATAGTTTATAAAATAATATCTGCATATAGGCCTCACCTTGGAGAGAGCTCATGACATTCCTGGGCACTGCAGTGCTACCAGATACCATGAGAAATAGAGGCAGGACAAGAATACCAAGGGAGGGTTGCTCAGCATAGATGACTGATGTGACCATTGTGATGATCTGACCAACTCCAAAGTTCATTCCCATGTCACCACTAAAACATTTTTTCCCCTTCATTGCTGATGTCTGAGAGGAAATTTCTTTCCTCTACCCTCTTAGGTTTATTCGTAGGGGCCTGCAAAGTAAACTGACAAATGACAGAATAATGGAAGAAAAGACATAAATTACTTTAATTAATATTTTCTGTGTGAAAGAGTCCAACAGGAAGGAAGTGAAACTCAAAGAAGTAGTTAGACTTGGGGGCTTATATTCCATTTTTAAGAAAGGAAAGGGGGTTTGGAGGAAAGTGAGTAGGAAATATATGGGGAACCTGATGGGAGATAAGCGCTATTTTCATAAGGTTTGTTTCTGTAGACTCACCTCAGTGCCCATTCTCCACCTTTGGGGACAAGAGTCACTCTCTTCTTCCTGGTTCGTGAGAGGGGGCCCCGGTCTCAGGGAAAATTCATGCCCTGCTTTTAGGGAGAAAAGGGGAGGGAAGATTTCTTCCTGCATCTGCTAATTTTCAATTGCTTTCAGCTCAAAACCATATTTATGCCAAAGTGGCATATTTTGAGGTGGCATTTTTTTTTTAAATTTATTTATTTGTGGCTGTGTTGGGTCTTCGTTTCTGTGCGAGGGCTTTCTCTAGCTGCGGTGAGCGGGGGCCACTCTTCATCGCGGTGCGCGGGCCTCTTATCATCGTGGCCTCTCTTGTTGCGGAGCACAGGCTCCAGACGCGCAGGCTCAGTAATTGTGGCTCACGGGCCTAGTTGCTCCGCGGCATGTGGGATCTTCCCAGACCAGGGCTCGAACCCGTGTCCCCTGCATTAGCAGGCAGAGTATCAACCACTGTGCCACCAGGGAAGCCCCCGAGTTCTTCAGCTTTTTTATAAGATAGCCTCAATTTAAAATAATTACACTCATTAGTTTCACTCAGTAAGAGAATGCAATTCTATGCAATCGGTTTGTCAGACATATATCACAAAATAAAACAACCGAATACAATAATTGAGCATCCCTTCTCCAAACCGTCTTCCTCTCTGTTGCTCTCATGTTCCCTCTTTCTAACACCTAATTTCTATCCGTGGCAAGCCCTCCACCTCGGGTGACGCTTACTGTGTGAGTCCCCATAAATCAGACGTCCATCTGTTCTTTCTTTCTTTCGATTACTTCCGATGATAAAGCCACTCCTGTGTTACTGAGGTGGTGGCAACAATGGATATTTGTAGTGCGCTCCATCTTTTGTATGCCCTTCATTGAAGGCTGCTGAGTTGGTAGCTTCACGAAGGAGGATGCACTCTTCGGCATTTGTACGTGTGTGTTTGGGGAAGAGGGTTTTGTCATCGTTTTCATTCAAAAAGAAATGCTGACAGCTTCACTCCAAATGAATAGTGTATACTTTTCCATGTCATCAATATTGATATTTGGAAATCTTATTCATTAGTCCGTGATCTGGAAGGAAACTATTTTAATGGCTCTTGGCCCTTGCATCTGTGATTCTCTTGTCATTGAATTCTGTAAAAAATTGATATTAACTCTGAAATTTTATACTTTAAAACATTATTGACTTCCTGGGAAGAAGTCATATGTTAGAACCTTACAGCATACACTTCAGCTATAGAAAAACTATTAAGTGCTGTTTATTTAATTTAATAACACAGATCTAGGCCATTGAATTTTTTAGCCAGACTTATTAAGATATAATTCACATATGATTATAACTCATCCATTTAGAGTGTAAAATTCAGTCGTTTTTAGTATATTCACAGATATGTGCAATGATCACGACGGTTAATTTTAAAACATTTTTGTCACCTCAAGAAGAAATCCCATACCTATCACCCTACTATCCCCACAAGCCTCCTAGCCCTAAGCAATCACTTACTGCATTTTTGTTAAATCTCTAAAACCTTCATGAATCAGCACTTTGCTACAAATCTACAACTCTCTCTGCCACTATTTCTTTAATTAGAAACTTTTTTTGGAGCAGTGTTAGGTTTACAGAAATATTAAGCAGATATAGAGATTCCATTTATTCTATTCTCCTGCCAACGCCCCATTCCCTTTTCCCCAATTATTAACATCTTGCATTAGTGGTACATTTTTACAATTGATGAACCAATACTGATATATTGTTGTTAATTAAGTTTTACATTAGAGTTCACTATTTGTGTTGTACGTTCTATAGGTTTGGATAAATGTATAATGACATGTATTGACCATTACAGTCTCATACATAATAGTTTCACTGCCCTAAAAATTCTTGTAATCTACCTGTTCATCATTCCTCTCTTGTCCCTAATTCCTGGCAACCCCTAATCTTTTTAGTGTCTCCATAGTTTTGCCTTTTCCAGAGTGTTGTAGAGTTGGAAGATCTTCTTCCATGTTATCTTCCAGAAGTTTTATAGCTTTGTGTTTTATATTTAGGTCTGTGCTCTATTTTCACTTAATGTTCGTGAAAGGTGTAAGGTTTGTTTCTAAATTCACTTTTTTTTTTTTTTTTGCATGTGGATGTCTAGTTATTCCAACATTGTTTGTTGAAAAGACTATCTTTGTTCATCATATTGCCTCTGTTCCTTTGTCAAAATCAGTTGACTGTATTTGTCTTGGTCTGTTTCTGGGCTTTCTATTCAGTTCCATTGATCTATTTGTCTATACTTTTGCCCATACCACACTGTCTTGATTACTGTTAACTTTATAGTAAGTCTTGATTTTGGGTAATGTTAATCCTCCAACTTTGTTCTCTCCCTTCAATACTGTGTCAGCCATTCTGGGTTTTGACAAACTTTAGAATCCGTTTGTCAATATCCACAAGATCACTTGGGATTTTGATTGGGATTAATTAAATCTGTAGATCAAGTTGGGAAGAACTGACATCTTAACAATTTTGATCATCCTATACATGACCATGTAGTATCTCTCCATTTATTTAAATTATTTGATTTCTTTCATCACAGGTTTGTAGTTTTTCCTCATATAGATATTACACATATTTTCTTCGACTTATACCTAAGTATTTCATTTTTGGGTGTTAATGTAAATGATATTGTGTTTTTACTTTCAAAACCCAGTTGTACATTGCTGGTGTACAGGGAAGCAATTAATTTGTATATGTGAAAAATGTATCCTGCAACCTTGCTATAATTGCTTATTAGTTCTCAAAGTTTTTTGTTGATTCTGTGAGATTTCCTACATAGATGATCATGTCATCTACAAAAACAGTTTTATTTCTTCCTTTCCAATTTATATACTTTTAATTTCCTTTTTTTGTCTAATTATATTAGCTGTGAATTCTAGGACAATGTTGAAAAAATGTGTTAAGAGGCGATATCCTTGCCTTGTTCTTTTTTATTTATTTATTTATTTATTTTTGGCTGCGTTGGGTCTTCGTTTCTGTGCGAGGGCTTTCTCCAGTTGCGGCCAGCGGGGGCCACTCTTCATCGCGGTGCGTGGGCCCCTCGCTATCGTTGCCTCTCTTGTTGCGGAGCACAGGCTCCAGGTGCGCAGGCTCAGTAGTTGTGGCTCACGGGCCTGGCTGCTCCGCGGCATGTGGGATCTTCCCAGACCAGGGCTCGAGCCCGTGTCCCCTGCATCGGCAGGCAGATTCTCAACCACTGCGCCACCAGGGAAGCCCCCTTGCCTTGTTTTTTTTTTTTTTAATTTTATTTATTTACTTATTTATTTATTTATGGCTGCGCTGGGTCCTCGCTTCTGTGCGAGGGCCCCCCCCCCCGGCCGCGGCAAGCGGGGGCCACCCTTCATCGCGGCGCGCGGGCCTCCCACCACCGCGGCCTCTCCCGCCGCGGAGCACAGGCTCCAGACGCGCAGGCCCAGCAATTGTGGCTCACGGGCCCAGTCGCTCCGCGGCACGCGGGATCCTCCCAGACCAGGGCTCGAACCCGTATCCCCTGCATTAGCAGGCAGATTCTCAACCACTGCGCCACCAGGTAAGCCCCCTTGCCTTGTTGTTAATCTTACTGAGAAAGCATCTAGTTTCTCACTAATAAATATTATATTAGCTGTAGGTGTTTTGTAAATTCTCATTATTAAGTTGCAATAGTTCCCTTCTATTTCTAGTTTACTGAACGTTTTTGTCATGAATGAATGCTGGATTTGTCAAATGCTTTTTCTGTATCTATTAATAGGACCATATAGTTTTTCTTCTTTAACCTGTTTATATGATGAATTACACTAGTTGGTTTTCTTATGTTGAACCAGCCTTGTATACCTGGAATAAATCCCACTTGCCCATGGTGTATAATTCTGTTCATACATAGTTGGATTTGATTGACTAATATTTTGTTCAGGAGTTTTGCAACTATATTCATTTGTCTGAATTTTTCCTTTTTTTGGTAATGCTTTGTATGCTTTTGGTGTTAGGAAAATGCTGGTTTCATAGAATGAGTTAGAAAGTATTCCTTCTAGTTCTATTTTTAGAGAATAAGCATACATTTTCCCTAAAATATTTGTTAAAATTCACCAGTGAACCAATCTGGCCCTAGTGCTTTCTTTTTGGCAGGTTATTAATTATAGTTTCAAATCCTTTAATAGATACAGGCCTATTGAGATTGTCTGTTTCTCCGTGTGTAATTTTGGTGCTGGAACAACTGGACAGCTACATGCAAAAAAAAAAAAAATGAATCTAGACAAAGACCTTAGACTTTTCATATACATTAAATGGATCCTAGAACTCAATATAAAATGCAACAGGACTTCATTAAAATAAAATAATAATAAAATAAAATGTAATGCCCCCGGTAAGCCTTTTGAGATTCTTAAATCATGTGTTTCTCCCTAATTATGCCTTAATTTCACCTGGTTTATACCTCTGCAATATTTATAAAAGAAATCTTGCATGTTATATGTACATGCCTATCAACTCCATTGGACTGTGACCTCGTTGAGGGCTGGTAGGATGTGTCATTCATCTTTGGTGCCAGTTCAACATTTGTTCTGGTACAAAATAGTAAGTAGAACATATCCTTTGAATTGAACAATGCAGAGTTTTTGTTAATTGAAAATTCAGTTGCACAGGCCTACAATTACTAAACGGTATAGGGACACAAAACTCTTTATAACTAAAACATTCACGAGTCCATTTATGAAATCAGTGTCCTCTCAGCTCTCCTTTGCTCATCGTAGTGGAATTGATCCCCACCCACCAGGTCAGGTGTTTGATTAGTTCTTTTTGATAGGGGAATGGTGCCAATAACCACTAATCAAAACAATTGCAATGAAGTTGATTGCAAGGGAAATAGTCCCATCAAAGGAGTATGATTAGACTTGATAAAAGAGGGGCAAAGGGAAGGGAGAAGGAAAAGCAGAAGTGTACAAGCAATCTCCCCAAGTAAGGGGGAAGACCAAAAAGAAGGAAGAGTGGGGCAGTGGTGGAGGTTCTCCCCAGGTTCTCTGCAGGCAGACAGCGGGAACAAGCAGGGCAGGGAGGTGGTGGTGAGTAAGGACACCTCAGTGTTGTAGGTGTAAGGACACCTACAGTATGGAGCTGCAGGCTTAAACTTTCCAGAATAAATCTCAGCTTTGGATAGGAGCCTGTTATCAGACCCACCCTCAAATCACTAGGCACTAACTATCCTATGGAAAAGGGCAGAGTCCAAAATTTTGATTAAAAATAATATATGAGCTTAAAAGAAATATAAGCCTATATATTTTTAACAGAGAAACTTAACATATCTACTAGATATTGGGAAATCTGAGCTCTTATGAACCCAAATAAAAGCAGGGAAAAGATAGCAGAGATACTGTTTGAAAGTGACCGGTTTTTTGGTGTGTATGTCCATGCAGGTAGCCCTTACTTTGTGTGCCCATGGTTTGTTGACTGGTGCACATTGTGCTACTCACAATTGCTCCTTGTCAAAGTATCATTTTCATAAATTAAACTCATGACTCATGCAAATGTAAAATCAGTATATGGCACAGATTTAATGAACCCATTAATAAGAGAACTGGCATGATGGTAGTGCTGATTCAAAAGAACTAAATGGGGTAGAAGCTTTTCTAGTAGCTGGAAGAATTCTTAAATAGGATTACTGATTTTAGAGAAAAAATAGCTAATGTTCTGTAGGGAAAATCAGCTAACATTCTGAATTTTGGAAATTGTATTTTCCATCAGAAAGGAATCATTTGCATCCCTACTGAACAGACATTATTTGTATTGCTATCTGACAAAAATCAAGGTACAAATTAACATCAACCCCTTCAGAATTACAGCATACCTTTATCAATAGTAAATAACAAGTTACACAAAGATGCAAAGGTACATGCCTAGAGATTCAGATAATCCGCAGGCAGGCCTGATAATCAAACCCTAGCATAACTAAGAAAGAACAGGCAAAAGTCCCTTTAGTTTTTTTCAGGCTTTTGGATAATTTTCCTTAACACCATTTTACAAAGGTTTTTCTCTTCCGTATCTTACTGATGTCAAGGAGACTAGAATTACTGGGAAGGGTATTCTCAGATATAGTATCAAGTTATCCCATTGTAAAAAATACCAAAAACCAAAAAACTAATCTTGAAGCTATCCACATGATTAAAGAAAAACTATACGATTTTGAGCGAGAGCAGAAACTGCTCTTAGAAAGCATAGTATTAGTGAGTTCTTACAGGCTCCCAGGTAGCTACATCATCAGAGAGAAGGAAGCGCCAGAAGAGGTATTTTACCCATGTTTGGTCAATACGAGGGAGTGCAGAATTGCTTTTGACACAGTCTAGAGGCTGACATTGATACCATGCCAGAGACCCGTAAGCATGTTGTGCTTTCTCAAAGGTCTTCTCTGTGAGCTGAGCTGCCTTCCAACTTAGAACATGAATTGTATGGTTTTACCTTGAACAAGATTCTGGAAATAGTTTATAAAATAATATCTGCATATAGGCCTCACCTTGGAGAGAGCTCATGACATTCCTGGGCACTGCAGTGCTACCAGATACCATGAGAAATAGAGGCAGGACAAGAATACCAAGGGAGGGTTGCTCAGCATAGATGACTGATGTGACCATTGTGATGATCTGACCAACTCCAAAGTTCATTCCCATGTCACCACTAAAACATTTTTTCCCCTTCATTGCTGATGTCTGAGAGGAAATTTCTTTCCTCTACCCTCTTAGGTTTATTCGTAGGGGCCTGCAAAGTAAACTGACAAATGACAGAATAATGGAAGAAAAGACATAAATTACTTTAATTAATATTTTCTGTGTGAAAGAGTCCAACAGGAAGGAAGTGAAACTCAAAGAAGTAGTTAGACTTGGGGGCTTATATTCCATTTTTAAGAAAGGAAAGGGGGTTTGGAGGAAAGTGAGTAGGAAATATATGGGGAACCTGATGGGAGATAAGCGCTATTTTCATAAGGTTTGTTTCTGTAGACTCACCTCAGTGCCCATTCTCCACCTTTGGGGACAAGAGTCACTCTCTTCTTCCTGGTTCGTGAGAGGGGGCCCCGGTCTCAGGGAAAATTCATGCCCTGCTTTTAGGGAGAAAAGGGGAGGGAAGATTTCTTCCTGCATCTGCTGATTTTCAATTGCTTTCACCTCAAAACCATATTTATGCCACAGTGGCATATTTTGAGGTGGCATTTTTTTTTTAATTTATTTATTTGTGGCTGTGTTGGGTCTTCGTTTCTGTGCGAGGGCTTTCTCTAGCTGCGGTGAGCGGGGGCCGCTCTTCATCGCGGTGCGCGGTCCTCTTCTTATCGTGGCCTCTCTTGTTGCGGAGCACAGGCTCCAGACGCGCAGGCTCAGTAATTGTGGCTCACGGGCCTAGTTGCTCCGCGGCATGTGGGATCTTCCCAGACCAGGGCTCGAACCCGTGTCCCCTGCATTAGCAGGCAGAGTGTCAACCACTGCGCCACCAGGGAAGCCCCCGAGTTCTTCAGCTTTTTTATAAGATAGCCTCAATTTAAAATAATTACACTCATTAGTTTCACTCAGTAAGAGAATGCAATTCTATGCAATCGGTTTGTCAGACATATATCACAAAATAAAACAACCGAATAAAAGAATTGAGCATCCCTTCTCCAAACCGTCTTCCTCTCTGTTGCTCTCATGTTCCCTCTTTCTAACACCTAATTTCTATCCGTGGCAAGCCCTCCACCTCGGGTGACGCTAACTGTGTGAGTCCCCATAAACCAGACGTCCATCTGTTCTTTCTTTCTTTCGATTACTTCCGATGATAAAGCCACTCCTCTGTTACTGAGGTGGTGGCAACAATGGATATTTGTAGTGCGCTCCATCTTTTGTATGCCCTTCATTGAAGGCTGCTGAGTTGGTAGCTTCACGAAGGAGGATGCACTCTTCGGCATTTGTACGTGTGTGTTTGGGGAAGAGGGTTTTGTCATCGTTTTCATTCAAAAAGAAATGCTGACAGCTTCACTCCAAATGAATAGTGTATACTTTTCCATGTCATCAATATTGACATTTGGAAATCTTATTCATTAGTCCGTGATCTGGAAGGAAACTATTTTAATGGCTCTTGGCCCTTGCATCTGTGATTCTCTTGTCATTGAAATCTGTAAAAAATTGATATTAACTCTGAAATTTTATACTTTTAAACATTATTGACTTCCTGGGAAGAAGTCATATGTTAGAACCTTACAGCATACACTTCAGCTATAGAAAAACTATTAAGTGCTGTTTATTTAATTTAATAACACAGACCTAGGCCATTGAATTTTTTAGCCAGACTTATTAAGATATAATTCACATATGATTATAACTCATCCATTTAGAGTGTAAAATTCAGTCGTTTTTAGTATATTCACAGATATGTGCAATGATCACGACGGTTAATTTTAAAACATTTTTGTCACCTCAAGAAGAAATCCCATACCTATCACCCTACTATCCCCACAAGCCTCCTAGCCCTAAGCAATCACTTACTGCATTTTTCTTAAATCTCTAAAGCCTTCATGAATCAGCACTTTGCTACAAATCTACAGCTCTCTCTGCCACTATTTCTTTAATTAGAAACTTTTTTTGGAGCAGTGTTAGGTTTACAGAAATATTAAGCAGATATAGAGATTCCATTTATTCTATTCTCCTGCCAACGCCCCATTCCCTTTTCCCCAATTATTAACATCTTGCATTAGTGGTACATTTTTACAATTGATGAACCAATACTGATATATTCTTGTTAATTAAGTTTTACATTAGAGTTCACTATTTGTGTTGTACGTTCTATAGGTTTGGATAAATGTATAATGACATGTATTGACCATTACAATCTCATACATAATAGTTTCACTGCCCTAAAAATTCTTGTAATCTACCTGTTCATCATTCCTCTCTTGTCCCTAATTCCTGGCAACCCCTAATCTTTTTAGTGTCTCCATAGTTTTGCCTTTTCCAGAGTGTTGTAGAGTTGGAAGATCTTCTTCCGTGTTATCTTCCAGAAGTTTTATAGCTTTGTGTTTTATATTTAGGTCTGTGCTCTATTTTCACTTAATGTTCGTGAAAGGTGTAAGGTTTGTTTCTAAATTCACTTGTTTTTTTTTTTTTTTGCATGTGGATGTCTAGTTATTCCAACATTGTTTGTTGAAAAGACTATCTTTGTTCATCATATTGCCTCTGTTCCTTTATCAAAATCAGTTGACTGTATTGGTCTTGGTCTGTTTCTGGGCTTTCTATTCAGTTCCATTGATCTATTTGTCTATTCTTTTGCCCATACCACACTGTCTTGATTACTGTTAACTTTATAGTAAGTCTTGATTTTGGGTAATGTTAATCCTCCAACTTTGTTCTCTCCCTTCAACACTGTGTCAGCCATTCTGGGTTTTGACAAACCTTAGAATCCGTTTGTCAATATCCACAAGATCACTTGGGATTTTGATTGGGATTAATTAAATCTGTAGATCAAGTTGGGAAGAACTGACATCTTAACAATTTTGATCATCCTATACATGACCATGTAGTATCTCTCCATTTATTTAAATTATTTGATTTCTTTCATCACAGGTTTGTAGTTTTTCCTCATATAGATATTACACATATTTTCTTCGACTTATACCTAAGTATTTCATTTTTGGGTGTTAATGTAAATGATATTGTGTTTTTACTTTCAAAACCCAGTTGTACATTGCTGGTGTACAGGGAAGCAATTAATTTGTATATGTGAAAAATGTATCCTGCAACCTTGCTATAATTGCTTATTAGTTCTCAAAGTTTTTTGTTGATTCTGTGAGATTTCCTACATAGATGATCATGTCATCTACAAAAACAGTTTTATTTCTTCCTTTCCAATTTATATACTTTTAATTTCCTTTTTTTGTCTAATTATATTAGCTGTGAATTCTAGGACAATGTTGAAAAAATGTGTTAAGAGGCGATATCCTTGCCTTGTTCTTTTTTATTTATTTATTTATTTATTTTTGGCTGCGTTGGGTCTTCGTTTCTGTGCGAGGGCTTTCTCCAGTTGCGGCCAGCGGGGGCCACTCTTCATCGCGGTGCGTGGGCCCCTCGCTATCGTTGCCTCTCTTGTTGCGGAGCACAGGCTCCAGGTGCGCAGGCTCAGTAGTTGTGGCTCACGGGCCTGGCTGCTCCGCGGCATGTGGGATCTTCCCAGACCAGGGCTCGAGCCCGTGTCCCCTGCATCGGCAGGCAGATTCTCAACCACTGCGCCACCAGGGAAGCCCCCTTGCCTTGTTTTTTTTTTTTTTAATTTTATTTATTTACTTATTTATTTATTTATGGCTGCGCTGGGTCCTCGCTTCTGTGCGAGGGGCCCCCCCCCCGGCCGCGGCAAGCGGGGGCCACCCTTCATCGCGGCGCGCGGGCCTCCCACCACCGCGGCCTCTCCCGCCGCGGAGCACAGGCTCCAGACGCGCAGGCCCAGCAATTGTGGCTCACGGGCCCAGTCGCTCCGCGGCACGCGGGATCCTCCCAGACCAGGGCTCGAACCCGTATCCCCTGCATTAGCAGGCAGATTCTCAACCACTGCGCCACCAGGTAAGCCCCCTTGCCTTGTTGTTAATCTTACTGAGAAAGCATCTAGTTTCTCACTAATAAATATTATATTAGCTGTAGGTGTTTTGTAAATTCTCATTATTAAGTTGCAATAGTTCCCTTCTATTTCTAGTTTACTGAACGTTTTTGTCATGAATGAATGCTGGATTTGTCAAATGCTTTTTCTGTATCTATTAATAGGACCATATAGTTTTTCTTCTTTAACCTGTTTATATGATGAATTACACTAGTTGGTTTTCTTATGTTGAACCAGCCTTGTATACCTGGAATAAATCCCACTTGCCCATGGTGTATAATTCTGTTCATACATAGTTGGATTTGATTGACTAATATTTTGTTCAGGATTTTTGCAACTATATTCATTTGTCTGAATTTTTCCTTTTTTTGGTAATGCTTTGTATGCTTTTGGTGTTAGGAAAATGCTGGTTTCATAGAATGAGTTAGAAAGTATTCCTTCTAGTTCTATTTTTAGAGAATAAGCATACATTTTCCCTAAAATATTTGTTAAAATTCACCAGTGAACCAATCTGGCCCTAGTGCTTTCTTTTTGGCAGGTTATTAATTATAGTTTCAAATCCTTTAATAGATACAGGCCTATTGAGATTGTCTGTTTCTCCGTGTGTAATTTTGGTGCTGGAACAACTGGACAGCTACATGCAAAAAAAAAAAAAATGAATCTAGACAAAGACCTTAGACTTTTCATATACATTAAATGGATCCTAGAACTCAATATAAAATGCAACAGGACTTCATTAAAATAAAATAATAATAAAATAAAATGTAATGCCCCCGGTAAGCCTTTTGAGATTCTTAAATCATGTGTTTCTCCCTAATTATGCCTTAATTTCACCTGGTTTATACCTCTGCAATATTTATAAAAGAAATCTTGCATGTTATATGTACATGCCTATCAACTCCATTGGACTGTGACCTCGTTGAGGGCTGGTAGGATGTGTCATTCATCTTTGGTGCCAGTTCAACATTTGTTCTGGTACAAAATAGTAAGTAGAACATATCCTTTGAATTGAACAATGCAGAGTTTTTGTTAATTGAAAATTCAGTTGCACAGGCCTACAATTACTAAACGGTATAGGGACACAAAACTCTTTATAACTAAAACATTCACGAGTCCATTTATGAAATCAGTGTCCTCTCAGCTCTCCTTTGCTCATCGTAGTGGAATTGATCCCCACCCACCAGGTCAGGTGTTTGATTAGTTCTTTTTGATAGGGGAATGGTGCCAATAACCACTAATCAAAACAATTGCAATGAAGTTGATTGCAAGGGAAATAGTCCCATCAAAGGAGTATGATTAGACTTGATAAAAGAGGGGCAAAGGGAAGGGAGAAGGAAAAGCAGAAGTGTACAAGCAATCTCCCCAAGTAAGGGGGAAGACCAAAAAGAAGGAAGAGTGGGGCAGTGGTGGAGGTTCTCCCCAGGTTCTCTGCAGGCAGACAGCGGGAACAAGCAGGGCAGGGAGGTGGTGGTGAGTAAGGACACCTCAGTGTTGTAGGTGTAAGGACACCTACAGTATGGAGCTGCAGGCTTAAACTTTCCAGAATAAATCTCAGCTTTGGATAGGAGCCTGTTATCAGACCCACCCTCAAATCACTAGGCACTAACTATCCTATGGAAAAGGGCAGAGTCCAAAATTTTGATTAAAAATAATATATGAGCTTAAAAGAAATATAAGCCTATATATTTTTAACAGAGAAACTTAACATATCTACTAGATATTGGGAAATCTGAGCTCTTATGAACCCAAATAAAAGCAGGGAAAAGATAGCAGAGATACTGTTTGAAAGTGACCGGTTTTTTGGTGTGTATGTCCATGCAGGTAGCCCTTACTTTGTGTGCCCATGGTTTGTTGACTGGTGCACATTGTGCTACTCACAATTGCTCCTTGTCAAAGTATCATTTTCATAAATTAAACTCATGACTCTCATGCAAATGTAAAATGAGTATATGGCACAGATTTAATGAACCCATTAATAAGAGAACTGGCATGATGGTAGTGCTGATTCAAAAGAACTAAATGGGGTAGAAGCTTTTCTAGTAGCTGGAAGAATTCTTAAATAGGATTACTGATTTTAGAGAAAAAATAGCTAATGTTCTGTAGGGAAAATCAGCTAACATTCTGAATTTTGGAAATTGTATTTTCCATCAGAAAGGAATCATTTGCATCCCTACTGAACAGACATTATTTGTATTGCTATCTGACAAAAATCAAGGTACAAATTAACATCAACCCCTTCAGAATTACAGCATACCTTTATCAATAGTAAATAACAAGTTACACAAAGATGCAAAGGTACATGCCTAGAGATTCAGATAATCCGCAGGCAGGCCTGATAATCAAACCCTAGCATAACTAAGAAAGAACAGGCAAAAGTCCCTTTAGTTTTTTTCAGGCTTTTGGATAATTTTCCTTAACACCATTTTACAAAGGTTTTTCTCTTCCGTATCTTACTGATGTCAAGGAGACTAGAATTACTGGGAAGGGTATTCTCAGATATAGTATCAAGTTATCCCATTGTAAAAAATACCAAAAACCAAAAAACTAATCTTGAAGCTATCCACATGATTAAAGAAAAACTATACGATTTTGAGCGAGAGCAGAAACTGCTCTTAGAAAGCATAGTATTAGTGAGTTCTTACAGGCTCCCAGGTAGCTACATCATCAGAGAGAAGGAAGCGCCAGAAGAGGTATTTTACCCATGTTTGGTCAATACGAGGGAGTGCAGAATTGCTTTTGACACAGTCTAGAGGCTGACATTGATACCATGCCAGAGACCCGTAAGCATGTTGTGCTTTCTCAAAGGTCTTCTCTGTGAGCTGAGCTGCCTTCCAACTTAGAACATGAATTGTATGGTTTTACCTTGAACAAGATTCTGGAAATAGTTTATAAAATAATATCTGCATATAGGCCTCACCTTGGAGAGAGCTCATGACATTCCTGGGCACTGCAGTGCTACCAGATACCATGAGAAATAGAGGCAGGACAAGAATACCAAGGGAGGGTTGCTCAGCATAGATGACTGATGTGACCATTGTGATGATCTGACCAACTCCAAAGTTCATTCCCATGTCACCACTAAAACATTTTTTCCCCTTCATTGCTGATGTCTGAGAGGAAATTTCTTTCCTCTACCCTCTTAGGTTTATTCGTAGGGGCCTGCAAAGTAAACTGACAAATGACAGAATAATGGAAGAAAAGACATAAATTACTTTAATTAATATTTTCTGTGTGAAAGAGTCCAACAGGAAGGAAGTGAAACTCAAAGAAGTAGTTAGACTTGGGGGCTTATATTCCATTTTTAAGAAAGGAAAGGGGGTTTGGAGGAAAGTGAGTAGGAAATATATGGGGAACCTGATGGGAGATAAGCGCTATTTTCATAAGGTTTGTTTCTGTAGACTCACCTCAGTGCCCATTCTCCACCTTTGGGGACAAGAGTCACTCTCTTCTTCCTGGTTCGTGAGAGGGGGCCCCGGTCTCAGGGAAAATTCATGCCCTGCTTTTAGGGAGAAAAGGGGAGGGAAGATTTCTTCCTGCATCTGCTGATTTTCAATTGCTTTCACCTCAAAACCATATTTATGCCACAGTGGCATATTTTGAGGTGGCATTTTTTTTTTAATTTATTTATTTGTGGCTGTGTTGGGTCTTCGTTTCTGTGCGAGGGCTTTCTCTAGCTGCGGTGAGCGGGGGCCGCTCTTCATCGCGGTGCGCGGTCCTCTTCTTATCGTGGCCTCTCTTGTTGCGGAGCACAGGCTCCAGACGCGCAGGCTCAGTAATTGTGGCTCACGGGCCTAGTTGCTCCGCGGCATGTGGGATCTTCCCAGACCAGGGCTCGAACCCGTGTCCCCTGCATTAGCAGGCAGAGTGTCAACCACTGCGCCACCAGGGAAGCCCCCGAGTTCTTCAGCTTTTTTATAAGATAGCCTCAATTTAAAATAATTACACTCATTAGTTTCACTCAGTAAGAGAATGCAATTCTATGCAATCGGTTTGTCAGACATATATCACAAAATAAAACAACCGAATAAAAGAATTGAGCATCCCTTCTCCAAACCGTCTTCCTCTCTGTTGCTCTCATGTTCCCTCTTTCTAACACCTAATTTCTATCCGTGGCAAGCCCTCCACCTCGGGTGACGCTAACTGTGTGAGTCCCCATAAACCAGACGTCCATCTGTTCTTTCTTTCTTTCGATTACTTCCGATGATAAAGCCACTCCTCTGTTACTGAGGTGGTGGCAACAATGGATATTTGTAGTGCGCTCCATCTTTTGTATGCCCTTCATTGAAGGCTGCTGAGTTGGTAGCTTCACGAAGGAGGATGCACTCTTCGGCATTTGTACGTGTGTGTTTGGGGAAGAGGGTTTTGTCATCGTTTTCATTCAAAAAGAAATGCTGACAGCTTCACTCCAAATGAATAGTGTATACTTTTCCATGTCATCAATATTGACATTTGGAAATCTTATTCATTAGTCCGTGATCTGGAAGGAAACTATTTTAATGGCTCTTGGCCCTTGCATCTGTGATTCTCTTGTCATTGAAATCTGTAAAAAATTGATATTAACTCTGAAATTTTATACTTTTAAACATTATTGACTTCCTGGGAAGAAGTCATATGTTAGAACCTTACAGCATACACTTCAGCTATAGAAAAACTATTAAGTGCTGTTTATTTAATTTAATAACACAGACCTAGGCCATTGAATTTTTTAGCCAGACTTATTAAGATATAATTCACATATGATTATAACTCATCCATTTAGAGTGTAAAATTCAGTCGTTTTTAGTATATTCACAGATATGTGCAATGATCACGACGGTTAATTTTAAAACATTTTTGTCACCTCAAGAAGAAATCCCATACCTATCACCCTACTATCCCCACAAGCCTCCTAGCCCTAAGCAATCACTTACTGCATTTTTCTTAAATCTCTAAAGCCTTCATGAATCAGCACTTTGCTACAAATCTACAGCTCTCTCTGCCACTATTTCTTTAATTAGAAACTTTTTTTGGAGCAGTGTTAGGTTTACAGAAATATTAAGCAGATATAGAGATTCCATTTATTCTATTCTCCTGCCAACGCCCCATTCCCTTTTCCCCAATTATTAACATCTTGCATTAGTGGTACATTTTTACAATTGATGAACCAATACTGATATATTCTTGTTAATTAAGTTTTACATTAGAGTTCACTATTTGTGTTGTACGTTCTATAGGTTTGGATAAATGTATAATGACATGTATTGACCATTACAATCTCATACATAATAGTTTCACTGCCCTAAAAATTCTTGTAATCTACCTGTTCATCATTCCTCTCTTGTCCCTAATTCCTGGCAACCCCTAATCTTTTTAGTGTCTCCATAGTTTTGCCTTTTCCAGAGTGTTGTAGAGTTGGAAGATCTTCTTCCGTGTTATCTTCCAGAAGTTTTATAGCTTTGTGTTTTATATTTAGGTCTGTGCTCTATTTTCACTTAATGTTCGTGAAAGGTGTAAGGTTTGTTTCTAAATTCACTTGTTTTTTTTTTTTTTTGCATGTGGATGTCTAGTTATTCCAACATTGTTTGTTGAAAAGACTATCTTTGTTCATCATATTGCCTCTGTTCCTTTATCAAAATCAGTTGACTGTATTGGTCTTGGTCTGTTTCTGGGCTTTCTATTCAGTTCCATTGATCTATTTGTCTATTCTTTTGCCCATACCACACTGTCTTGATTACTGTTAACTTTATAGTAAGTCTTGATTTTGGGTAATGTTAATCCTCCAACTTTGTTCTCTCCCTTCAACACTGTGTCAGCCATTCTGGGTTTTGACAAACCTTAGAATCCGTTTGTCAATATCCACAAGATCACTTGGGATTTTGATTGGGATTAATTAAATCTGTAGATCAAGTTGGGAAGAACTGACATCTTAACAATTTTGATCATCCTATACATGACCATGTAGTATCTCTCCATTTATTTAAATTATTTGATTTCTTTCATCACAGGTTTGTAGTTTTTCCTCATATAGATATTACACATATTTTCTTCGACTTATACCTAAGTATTTCATTTTTGGGTGTTAATGTAAATGATATTGTGTTTTTACTTTCAAAACCCAGTTGTACATTGCTGGTGTACAGGGAAGCAATTAATTTGTATATGTGAAAAATGTATCCTGCAACCTTGCTATAATTGCTTATTAGTTCTCAAAGTTTTTTGTTGATTCTGTGAGATTTCCTACATAGATGATCATGTCATCTACAAAAACAGTTTTATTTCTTCCTTTCCAATTTATATACTTTTAATTTCCTTTTTTTGTCTAATTATATTAGCTGTGAATTCTAGGACAATGTTGAAAAAATGTGTTAAGAGGCGATATCCTTGCCTTGTTCTTTTTTATTTATTTATTTATTTATTTTTGGCTGCGTTGGGTCTTCGTTTCTGTGCGAGGGCTTTCTCCAGTTGCGGCCAGCGGGGGCCACTCTTCATCGCGGTGCGTGGGCCCCTCGCTATCGTTGCCTCTCTTGTTGCGGAGCACAGGCTCCAGGTGCGCAGGCTCAGTAGTTGTGGCTCACGGGCCTGGCTGCTCCGCGGCATGTGGGATCTTCCCAGACCAGGGCTCGAGCCCGTGTCCCCTGCATCGGCAGGCAGATTCTCAACCACTGCGCCACCAGGGAAGCCCCCTTGCCTTGTTTTTTTTTTTTTTAATTTTATTTATTTACTTATTTATTTATTTATGGCTGCGCTGGGTCCTCGCTTCTGTGCGAGGGGCCCCCCCCCCGGCCGCGGCAAGCGGGGGCCACCCTTCATCGCGGCGCGCGGGCCTCCCACCACCGCGGCCTCTCCCGCCGCGGAGCACAGGCTCCAGACGCGCAGGCCCAGCAATTGTGGCTCACGGGCCCAGTCGCTCCGCGGCACGCGGGATCCTCCCAGACCAGGGCTCGAACCCGTATCCCCTGCATTAGCAGGCAGATTCTCAACCACTGCGCCACCAGGTAAGCCCCCTTGCCTTGTTGTTAATCTTACTGAGAAAGCATCTAGTTTCTCACTAATAAATATTATATTAGCTGTAGGTGTTTTGTAAATTCTCATTATTAAGTTGCAATAGTTCCCTTCTATTTCTAGTTTACTGAACGTTTTTGTCATGAATGAATGCTGGATTTGTCAAATGCTTTTTCTGTATCTATTAATAGGACCATATAGTTTTTCTTCTTTAACCTGTTTATATGATGAATTACACTAGTTGGTTTTCTTATGTTGAACCAGCCTTGTATACCTGGAATAAATCCCACTTGCCCATGGTGTATAATTCTGTTCATACATAGTTGGATTTGATTGACTAATATTTTGTTCAGGATTTTTGCAACTATATTCATTTGTCTGAATTTTTCCTTTTTTTGGTAATGCTTTGTATGCTTTTGGTGTTAGGAAAATGCTGGTTTCATAGAATGAGTTAGAAAGTATTCCTTCTAGTTCTATTTTTAGAGAATAAGCATACATTTTCCCTAAAATATTTGTTAAAATTCACCAGTGAACCAATCTGGCCCTAGTGCTTTCTTTTTGGCAGGTTATTAATTATAGTTTCAAATCCTTTAATAGATACAGGCCTATTGAGATTGTCTGTTTCTCCGTGTGTAATTTTGGTGCTGGAACAACTGGACAGCTACATGCAAAAAAAAAAAAAATGAATCTAGACAAAGACCTTAGACTTTTCATATACATTAAATGGATCCTAGAACTCAATATAAAATGCAACAGGACTTCATTAAAATAAAATAATAATAAAATAAAATGTAATGCCCCCGGTAAGCCTTTTGAGATTCTTAAATCATGTGTTTCTCCCTAATTATGCCTTAATTTCACCTGGTTTATACCTCTGCAATATTTATAAAAGAAATCTTGCATGTTATATGTACATGCCTATCAACTCCATTGGACTGTGACCTCGTTGAGGGCTGGTAGGATGTGTCATTCATCTTTGGTGCCAGTTCAACATTTGTTCTGGTACAAAATAGTAAGTAGAACATATCCTTTGAATTGAACAATGCAGAGTTTTTGTTAATTGAAAATTCAGTTGCACAGGCCTACAATTACTAAACGGTATAGGGACACAAAACTCTTTATAACTAAAACATTCACGAGTCCATTTATGAAATCAGTGTCCTCTCAGCTCTCCTTTGCTCATCGTAGTGGAATTGATCCCCACCCACCAGGTCAGGTGTTTGATTAGTTCTTTTTGATAGGGGAATGGTGCCAATAACCACTAATCAAAACAATTGCAATGAAGTTGATTGCAAGGGAAATAGTCCCATCAAAGGAGTATGATTAGACTTGATAAAAGAGGGGCAAAGGGAAGGGAGAAGGAAAAGCAGAAGTGTACAAGCAATCTCCCCAAGTAAGGGGGAAGACCAAAAAGAAGGAAGAGTGGGGCAGTGGTGGAGGTTCTCCCCAGGTTCTCTGCAGGCAGACAGCGGGAACAAGCAGGGCAGGGAGGTGGTGGTGAGTAAGGACACCTCAGTGTTGTAGGTGTAAGGACACCTACAGTATGGAGCTGCAGGCTTAAACTTTCCAGAATAAATCTCAGCTTTGGATAGGAGCCTGTTATCAGACCCACCCTCAAATCACTAGGCACTAACTATCCTATGGAAAAGGGCAGAGTCCAAAATTTTGATTAAAAATAATATATGAGCTTAAAAGAAATATAAGCCTATATATTTTTAACAGAGAAACTTAACATATCTACTAGATATTGGGAAATCTGAGCTCTTATGAACCCAAATAAAAGCAGGGAAAAGATAGCAGAGATACTGTTTGAAAGTGACCGGTTTTTTGGTGTGTATGTCCATGCAGGTAGCCCTTACTTTGTGTGCCCATGGTTTGTTGACTGGTGCACATTGTGCTACTCACAATTGCTCCTTGTCAAAGTATCATTTTCATAAATTAAACTCATGACTCTCATGCAAATGTAAAATGAGTATATGGCACAGATTTAATGAACCCATTAATAAGAGAACTGGCATGATGGTAGTGCTGATTCAAAAGAACTAAATGGGGTAGAAGCTTTTCTAGTAGCTGGAAGAATTCTTAAATAGGATTACTGATTTTAGAGAAAAAATAGCTAATGTTCTGTAGGGAAAATCAGCTAACATTCTGAATTTTGGAAATTGTATTTTCCATCAGAAAGGAATCATTTGCATCCCTACTGAACAGACATTATTTGTATTGCTATCTGACAAAAATCAAGGTACAAATTAACATCAACCCCTTCAGAATTACAGCATACCTTTATCAATAGTAAATAACAAGTTACACAAAGATGCAAAGGTACATGCCTAGAGATTCAGATAATCCGCAGGCAGGCCTGATAATCAAACCCTAGCATAACTAAGAAAGAACAGGCAAAAGTCCCTTTAGTTTTTTTCAGGCTTTTGGATAATTTTCCTTAACACCATTTTACAAAGGTTTTTCTCTTCCGTATCTTACTGATGTCAAGGAGACTAGAATTACTGGGAAGGGTATTCTCAGATATAGTATCAAGTTATCCCATTGTAAAAAATACCAAAAACCAAAAAACTAATCTTGAAGCTATCCACATGATTAAAGAAAAACTATACGATTTTGAGCGAGAGCAGAAACTGCTCTTAGAAAGCATAGTATTAGTGAGTTCTTACAGGCTCCCAGGTAGCTACATCATCAGAGAGAAGGAAGCGCCAGAAGAGGTATTTTACCCATGTTTGGTCAATACGAGGGAGTGCAGAATTGCTTTTGACACAGTCTAGAGGCTGACATTGATACCATGCCAGAGACCCGTAAGCATGTTGTGCTTTCTCAAAGGTCTTCTCTGTGAGCTGAGCTGCCTTCCAACTTAGAACATGAATTGTATGGTTTTACCTTGAACAAGATTCTGGAAATAGTTTATAAAATAATATCTGCATATAGGCCTCACCTTGGAGAGAGCTCATGACATTCCTGGGCACTGCAGTGCTACCAGATACCATGAGAAATAGAGGCAGGACAAGAATACCAAGGGAGGGTTGCTCAGCATAGATGACTGATGTGACCATTGTGATGATCTGACCAACTCCAAAGTTCATTCCCATGTCACCACTAAAACATTTTTTCCCCTTCATTGCTGATGTCTGAGAGGAAATTTCTTTCCTCTACCCTCTTAGGTTTATTCGTAGGGGCCTGCAAAGTAAACTGACAAATGACAGAATAATGGAAGAAAAGACATAAATTACTTTAATTAATATTTTCTGTGTGAAAGAGTCCAACAGGAAGGAAGTGAAACTCAAAGAAGTAGTTAGACTTGGGGGCTTATATTCCATTTTTAAGAAAGGAAAGGGGGTTTGGAGGAAAGTGAGTAGGAAATATATGGGGAACCTGATGGGAGATAAGCGCTATTTTCATAAGGTTTGTTTCTGTAGACTCACCTCAGTGCCCATTCTCCACCTTTGGGGACAAGAGTCACTCTCTTCTTCCTGGTTCGTGAGAGGGGGCCCCGGTCTCAGGGAAAATTCATGCCCTGCTTTTAGGGAGAAAAGGGGAGGGAAGATTTCTTCCTGCATCTGCTGATTTTCAATTGCTTTCACCTCAAAACCATATTTATGCCACAGTGGCATATTTTGAGGTGGCATTTTTTTTTTAATTTATTTATTTGTGGCTGTGTTGGGTCTTCGTTTCTGTGCGAGGGCTTTCTCTAGCTGCGGTGAGCGGGGGCCGCTCTTCATCGCGGTGCGCGGTCCTCTTCTTATCGTGGCCTCTCTTGTTGCGGAGCACAGGCTCCAGACGCGCAGGCTCAGTAATTGTGGCTCACGGGCCTAGTTGCTCCGCGGCATGTGGGATCTTCCCAGACCAGGGCTCGAACCCGTGTCCCCTGCATTAGCAGGCAGAGTGTCAACCACTGCGCCACCAGGGAAGCCCCCGAGTTCTTCAGCTTTTTTATAAGATAGCCTCAATTTAAAATAATTACACTCATTAGTTTCACTCAGTAAGAGAATGCAATTCTATGCAATCGGTTTGTCAGACATATATCACAAAATAAAACAACCGAATAAAAGAATTGAGCATCCCTTCTCCAAACCGTCTTCCTCTCTGTTGCTCTCATGTTCCCTCTTTCTAACACCTAATTTCTATCCGTGGCAAGCCCTCCACCTCGGGTGACGCTAACTGTGTGAGTCCCCATAAACCAGACGTCCATCTGTTCTTTCTTTCTTTCGATTACTTCCGATGATAAAGCCACTCCTCTGTTACTGAGGTGGTGGCAACAATGGATATTTGTAGTGCGCTCCATCTTTTGTATGCCCTTCATTGAAGGCTGCTGAGTTGGTAGCTTCACGAAGGAGGATGCACTCTTCGGCATTTGTACGTGTGTGTTTGGGGAAGAGGGTTTTGTCATCGTTTTCATTCAAAAAGAAATGCTGACAGCTTCACTCCAAATGAATAGTGTATACTTTTCCATGTCATCAATATTGACATTTGGAAATCTTATTCATTAGTCCGTGATCTGGAAGGAAACTATTTTAATGGCTCTTGGCCCTTGCATCTGTGATTCTCTTGTCATTGAAATCTGTAAAAAATTGATATTAACTCTGAAATTTTATACTTTTAAACATTATTGACTTCCTGGGAAGAAGTCATATGTTAGAACCTTACAGCATACACTTCAGCTATAGAAAAACTATTAAGTGCTGTTTATTTAATTTAATAACACAGACCTAGGCCATTGAATTTTTTAGCCAGACTTATTAAGATATAATTCACATATGATTATAACTCATCCATTTAGAGTGTAAAATTCAGTCGTTTTTAGTATATTCACAGATATGTGCAATGATCACGACGGTTAATTTTAAAACATTTTTGTCACCTCAAGAAGAAATCCCATACCTATCACCCTACTATCCCCACAAGCCTCCTAGCCCTAAGCAATCACTTACTGCATTTTTCTTAAATCTCTAAAGCCTTCATGAATCAGCACTTTGCTACAAATCTACAGCTCTCTCTGCCACTATTTCTTTAATTAGAAACTTTTTTTGGAGCAGTGTTAGGTTTACAGAAATATTAAGCAGATATAGAGATTCCATTTATTCTATTCTCCTGCCAACGCCCCATTCCCTTTTCCCCAATTATTAACATCTTGCATTAGTGGTACATTTTTACAATTGATGAACCAATACTGATATATTCTTGTTAATTAAGTTTTACATTAGAGTTCACTATTTGTGTTGTACGTTCTATAGGTTTGGATAAATGTATAATGACATGTATTGACCATTACAATCTCATACATAATAGTTTCACTGCCCTAAAAATTCTTGTAATCTACCTGTTCATCATTCCTCTCTTGTCCCTAATTCCTGGCAACCCCTAATCTTTTTAGTGTCTCCATAGTTTTGCCTTTTCCAGAGTGTTGTAGAGTTGGAAGATCTTCTTCCGTGTTATCTTCCAGAAGTTTTATAGCTTTGTGTTTTATATTTAGGTCTGTGCTCTATTTTCACTTAATGTTCGTGAAAGGTGTAAGGTTTGTTTCTAAATTCACTTGTTTTTTTTTTTTTTTGCATGTGGATGTCTAGTTATTCCAACATTGTTTGTTGAAAAGACTATCTTTGTTCATCATATTGCCTCTGTTCCTTTATCAAAATCAGTTGACTGTATTGGTCTTGGTCTGTTTCTGGGCTTTCTATTCAGTTCCATTGATCTATTTGTCTATTCTTTTGCCCATACCACACTGTCTTGATTACTGTTAACTTTATAGTAAGTCTTGATTTTGGGTAATGTTAATCCTCCAACTTTGTTCTCTCCCTTCAACACTGTGTCAGCCATTCTGGGTTTTGACAAACCTTAGAATCCGTTTGTCAATATCCACAAGATCACTTGGGATTTTGATTGGGATTAATTAAATCTGTAGATCAAGTTGGGAAGAACTGACATCTTAACAATTTTGATCATCCTATACATGACCATGTAGTATCTCTCCATTTATTTAAATTATTTGATTTCTTTCATCACAGGTTTGTAGTTTTTCCTCATATAGATATTACACATATTTTCTTCGACTTATACCTAAGTATTTCATTTTTGGGTGTTAATGTAAATGATATTGTGTTTTTACTTTCAAAACCCAGTTGTACATTGCTGGTGTACAGGGAAGCAATTAATTTGTATATGTGAAAAATGTATCCTGCAACCTTGCTATAATTGCTTATTAGTTCTCAAAGTTTTTTGTTGATTCTGTGAGATTTCCTACATAGATGATCATGTCATCTACAAAAACAGTTTTATTTCTTCCTTTCCAATTTATATACTTTTAATTTCCTTTTTTTGTCTAATTATATTAGCTGTGAATTCTAGGACAATGTTGAAAAAATGTGTTAAGAGGCGATATCCTTGCCTTGTTCTTTTTTATTTATTTATTTATTTATTTTTGGCTGCGTTGGGTCTTCGTTTCTGTGCGAGGGCTTTCTCCAGTTGCGGCCAGCGGGGGCCACTCTTCATCGCGGTGCGTGGGCCCCTCGCTATCGTTGCCTCTCTTGTTGCGGAGCACAGGCTCCAGGTGCGCAGGCTCAGTAGTTGTGGCTCACGGGCCTGGCTGCTCCGCGGCATGTGGGATCTTCCCAGACCAGGGCTCGAGCCCGTGTCCCCTGCATCGGCAGGCAGATTCTCAACCACTGCGCCACCAGGGAAGCCCCCTTGCCTTGTTTTTTTTTTTTTTAATTTTATTTATTTACTTATTTATTTATTTATGGCTGCGCTGGGTCCTCGCTTCTGTGCGAGGGGCCCCCCCCCCGGCCGCGGCAAGCGGGGGCCACCCTTCATCGCGGCGCGCGGGCCTCCCACCACCGCGGCCTCTCCCGCCGCGGAGCACAGGCTCCAGACGCGCAGGCCCAGCAATTGTGGCTCACGGGCCCAGTCGCTCCGCGGCACGCGGGATCCTCCCAGACCAGGGCTCGAACCCGTATCCCCTGCATTAGCAGGCAGATTCTCAACCACTGCGCCACCAGGTAAGCCCCCTTGCCTTGTTCTTAATCTTACTGAGAAAGCATCTAGTTTCTCACTAATAAATATTATATTAGCTGTAGGTGTTTTGTAAATTCTCATTATTAAGTTGCAATAGTTCCCTTCTATTTCTAGTTTACTGAACGTTTTTGTCATGAATGAATGCTGGATTTGTCAAATGCTTTTTCTGTATCTATTAATAGGACCATATAGTTTTTCTTCTTTAACCTGTTTATATGATGAATTACACTAGTTGGTTTTCTTATGTTGAACCAGCCTTGTATACCTGGAATAAATCCCACTTGCCCATGGTGTATAATTCTGTTCATACATAGTTGGATTTGATTGACTAATATTTTGTTCAGGATTTTTGCAACTATATTCATTTGTCTGAATTTTTCCTTTTTTTGGTAATGCTTTGTATGCTTTTGGTGTTAGGAAAATGCTGGTTTCATAGAATGAGTTAGAAAGTATTCCTTCTAGTTCTATTTTTAGAGAATAAGCATACATTTTCCCTAAAATATTTGTTAAAATTCACCAGTGAACCAATCTGGCCCTAGTGCTTTCTTTTTGGCAGGTTATTAATTATAGTTTCAAATCCTTTAATAGATACAGGCCTATTGAGATTGTCTGTTTCTCCGTGTGTAATTTTGGTGCTGGAACAACTGGACAGCTACATGCAAAAAAAAAAAAAATGAATCTAGACAAAGACCTTAGACTTTTCATATACATTAAATGGATCCTAGAACTCAATATAAAATGCAACAGGACTTCATTAAAATAAAATAATAATAAAATAAAATGTAATGCCCCCGGTAAGCCTTTTGAGATTCTTAAATCATGTGTTTCTCCCTAATTATGCCTTAATTTCACCTGGTTTATACCTCTGCAATATTTATAAAAGAAATCTTGCATGTTATATGTACATGCCTATCAACTCCATTGGACTGTGACCTCGTTGAGGGCTGGTAGGATGTGTCATTCATCTTTGGTGCCAGTTCAACATTTGTTCTGGTACAAAATAGTAAGTAGAACATATCCTTTGAATTGAACAATGCAGAGTTTTTGTTAATTGAAAATTCAGTTGCACAGGCCTACAATTACTAAACGGTATAGGGACACAAAACTCTTTATAACTAAAACATTCACGAGTCCATTTATGAAATCAGTGTCCTCTCAGCTCTCCTTTGCTCATCGTAGTGGAATTGATCCCCACCCACCAGGTCAGGTGTTTGATTAGTTCTTTTTGATAGGGGAATGGTGCCAATAACCACTAATCAAAACAATTGCAATGAAGTTGATTGCAAGGGAAATAGTCCCATCAAAGGAGTATGATTAGACTTGATAAAAGAGGGGCAAAGGGAAGGGAGAAGGAAAAGCAGAAGTGTACAAGCAATCTCCCCAAGTAAGGGGGAAGACCAAAAAGAAGGAAGAGTGGGGCAGTGGTGGAGGTTCTCCCCAGGTTCTCTGCAGGCAGACAGCGGGAACAAGCAGGGCAGGGAGGTGGTGGTGAGTAAGGACACCTCAGTGTTGTAGGTGTAAGGACACCTACAGTATGGAGCTGCAGGCTTAAACTTTCCAGAATAAATCTCAGCTTTGGATAGGAGCCTGTTATCAGACCCACCCTCAAATCACTAGGCACTAACTATCCTATGGAAAAGGGCAGAGTCCAAAATTTTGATTAAAAATAATATATGAGCTTAAAAGAAATATAAGCCTATATATTTTTAACAGAGAAACTTAACATATCTACTAGATATTGGGAAATCTGAGCTCTTATGAACCCAAATAAAAGCAGGGAAAAGATAGCAGAGATACTGTTTGAAAGTGACCGGTTTTTTGGTGTGTATGTCCATGCAGGTAGCCCTTACTTTGTGTGCCCATGGTTTGTTGACTGGTGCACATTGTGCTACTCACAATTGCTCCTTGTCAAAGTATCATTTTCATAAATTAAACTCATGACTCTCATGCAAATGTAAAATGAGTATATGGCACAGATTTAATGAACCCATTAATAAGAGAACTGGCATGATGGTAGTGCTGATTCAAAAGAACTAAATGGGGTAGAAGCTTTTCTAGTAGCTGGAAGAATTCTTAAATAGGATTACTGATTTTAGAGAAAAAATAGCTAATGTTCTGTAGGGAAAATCAGCTAACATTCTGAATTTTGGAAATTGTATTTTCCATCAGAAAGGAATCATTTGCATCCCTACTGAACAGACATTATTTGTATTGCTATCTGACAAAAATCAAGGTACAAATTAACATCAACCCCTTCAGAATTACAGCATACCTTTATCAATAGTAAATAACAAGTTACACAAAGATGCAAAGGTACATGCCTAGAGATTCAGATAATCCGCAGGCAGGCCTGATAATCAAACCCTAGCATAACTAAGAAAGAACAGGCAAAAGTCCCTTTAGTTTTTTTCAGGCTTTTGGATAATTTTCCTTAACACCATTTTACAAAGGTTTTTCTCTTCCGTATCTTACTGATGTCAAGGAGACTAGAATTACTGGGAAGGGTATTCTCAGATATAGTATCAAGTTATCCCATTGTAAAAAATACCAAAAACCAAAAAACTAATCTTGAAGCTATCCACATGATTAAAGAAAAACTATACGATTTTGAGCGAGAGCAGAAACTGCTCTTAGAAAGCATAGTATTAGTGAGTTCTTACAGGCTCCCAGGTAGCTACATCATCAGAGAGAAGGAAGCGCCAGAAGAGGTATTTTACCCATGTTTGGTCAATACGAGGGAGTGCAGAATTGCTTTTGACACAGTCTAGAGGCTGACATTGATACCATGCCAGAGACCCGTAAGCATGTTGTGCTTTCTCAAAGGTCTTCTCTGTGAGCTGAGCTGCCTTCGAACTTAGAACATGAATTGTATGGTTTTACCTTGAACAAGATTCTGGAAATAGTTTATAAAATAATATCTGCATATAGGCCTCACCTTGGAGAGAGCTCATGACATTCCTGGGCACTGCAGTGCTACCAGATACCATGAGAAATAGAGGCAGGACAAGAATACCAAGGGAGGGTTGCTCAGCATAGATGACTGATGTGACCATTGTGATGATCTGACCAACTCCAAAGTTCATTCCCATGTCACCACTAAAACATTTTTTCCCCTTCATTGCTGATGTCTGAGAGGAAATTTCTTTCCTCTACCCTCTTAGGTTTATTCGTAGGGGCCTGCAAAGTAAACTGACAAATGACAGAATAATGGAAGAAAAGACATAAATTACTTTAATTAATATTTTCTGTGTGAAAGAGTCCAACAGGAAGGAAGTGAAACTCAAAGAAGTAGTTAGACTTGGGGGCTTATATTCCATTTTTAAGAAAGGAAAGGGGGTTTGGAGGAAAGTGAGTAGGAAATATATGGGGAACCTGATGGGAGATAAGCGCTATTTTCATAAGGTTTGTTTCTGTAGACTCACCTCAGTGCCCATTCTCCACCTTTGGGGACAAGAGTCACTCTCTTCTTCCTGGTTCGTGAGAGGGGGCCCCGGTCTCAGGGAAAATTCATGCCCTGCTTTTAGGGAGAAAAGGGGAGGGAAGATTTCTTCCTGCATCTGCTGATTTTCAATTGCTTTCACCTCAAAACCATATTTATGCCACAGTGGCATATTTTGAGGTGGCATTTTTTTTTTAATTTATTTATTTGTGGCTGTGTTGGGTCTTCGTTTCTGTGCGAGGGCTTTCTCTAGCTGCGGTGAGCGGGGGCCGCTCTTCATCGCGGTGCGCGGTCCTCTTCTTATCGTGGCCTCTCTTGTTGCGGAGCACAGGCTCCAGACGCGCAGGCTCAGTAATTGTGGCTCACGGGCCTAGTTGCTCCGCGGCATGTGGGATCTTCCCAGACCAGGGCTCGAACCCGTGTCCCCTGCATTAGCAGGCAGAGTGTCAACCACTGCGCCACCAGGGAAGCCCCCGAGTTCTTCAGCTTTTTTATAAGATAGCCTCAATTTAAAATAATTACACTCATTAGTTTCACTCAGTAAGAGAATGCAATTCTATGCAATCGGTTTGTCAGACATATATCACAAAATAAAACAACCGAATAAAAGAATTGAGCATCCCTTCTCCAAACCGTCTTCCTCTCTGTTGCTCTCATGTTCCCTCTTTCTAACACCTAATTTCTATCCGTGGCAAGCCCTCCACCTCGGGTGACGCTAACTGTGTGAGTCCCCATAAACCAGACGTCCATCTGTTCTTTCTTTCTTTCGATTACTTCCGATGATAAAGCCACTCCTCTGTTACTGAGGTGGTGGCAACAATGGATATTTGTAGTGCGCTCCATCTTTTGTATGCCCTTCATTGAAGGCTGCTGAGTTGGTAGCTTCACGAAGGAGGATGCACTCTTCGGCATTTGTACGTGTGTGTTTGGGGAAGAGGGTTTTGTCATCGTTTTCATTCAAAAAGAAATGCTGACAGCTTCACTCCAAATGAATAGTGTATACTTTTCCATGTCATCAATATTGACATTTGGAAATCTTATTCATTAGTCCGTGATCTGGAAGGAAACTATTTTAATGGCTCTTGGCCCTTGCATCTGTGATTCTCTTGTCATTGAAATCTGTAAAAAATTGATATTAACTCTGAAATTTTATACTTTTAAACATTATTGACTTCCTGGGAAGAAGTCATATGTTAGAACCTTACAGCATACACTTCAGCTATAGAAAAACTATTAAGTGCTGTTTATTTAATTTAATAACACAGACCTAGGCCATTGAATTTTTTAGCCAGACTTATTAAGATATAATTCACATATGATTATAACTCATCCATTTAGAGTGTAAAATTCAGTCGTTTTTAGTATATTCACAGATATGTGCAATGATCACGACGGTTAATTTTAAAACATTTTTGTCACCTCAAGAAGAAATCCCATACCTATCACCCTACTATCCCCACAAGCCTCCTAGCCCTAAGCAATCACTTACTGCATTTTTCTTAAATCTCTAAAGCCTTCATGAATCAGCACTTTGCTACAAATCTACAGCTCTCTCTGCCACTATTTCTTTAATTAGAAACTTTTTTTGGAGCAGTGTTAGGTTTACAGAAATATTAAGCAGATATAGAGATTCCATTTATTCTATTCTCCTGCCAACGCCCCATTCCCTTTTCCCCAATTATTAACATCTTGCATTAGTGGTACATTTTTACAATTGATGAACCAATACTGATATATTCTTGTTAATTAAGTTTTACATTAGAGTTCACTATTTGTGTTGTACGTTCTATAGGTTTGGATAAATGTATAATGACATGTATTGACCATTACAATCTCATACATAATAGTTTCACTGCCCTAAAAATTCTTGTAATCTACCTGTTCATCATTCCTCTCTTGTCCCTAATTCCTGGCAACCCCTAATCTTTTTAGTGTCTCCATAGTTTTGCCTTTTCCAGAGTGTTGTAGAGTTGGAAGATCTTCTTCCGTGTTATCTTCCAGAAGTTTTATAGCTTTGTGTTTTATATTTAGGTCTGTGCTCTATTTTCACTTAATGTTCGTGAAAGGTGTAAGGTTTGTTTCTAAATTCACTTGTTTTTTTTTTTTTTTGCATGTGGATGTCTAGTTATTCCAACATTGTTTGTTGAAAAGACTATCTTTGTTCATCATATTGCCTCTGTTCCTTTATCAAAATCAGTTGACTGTATTGGTCTTGGTCTGTTTCTGGGCTTTCTATTCAGTTCCATTGATCTATTTGTCTATTCTTTTGCCCATACCACACTGTCTTGATTACTGTTAACTTTATAGTAAGTCTTGATTTTGGGTAATGTTAATCCTCCAACTTTGTTCTCTCCCTTCAACACTGTGTCAGCCATTCTGGGTTTTGACAAACCTTAGAATCCGTTTGTCAATATCCACAAGATCACTTGGGATTTTGATTGGGATTAATTAAATCTGTAGATCAAGTTGGGAAGAACTGACATCTTAACAATTTTGATCATCCTATACATGACCATGTAGTATCTCTCCATTTATTTAAATTATTTGATTTCTTTCATCACAGGTTTGTAGTTTTTCCTCATATAGATATTACACATATTTTCTTCGACTTATACCTAAGTATTTCATTTTTGGGTGTTAATGTAAATGATATTGTGTTTTTACTTTCAAAACCCAGTTGTACATTGCTGGTGTACAGGGAAGCAATTAATTTGTATATGTGAAAAATGTATCCTGCAACCTTGCTATAATTGCTTATTAGTTCTCAAAGTTTTTTGTTGATTCTGTGAGATTTCCTACATAGATGATCATGTCATCTACAAAAACAGTTTTATTTCTTCCTTTCCAATTTATATACTTTTAATTTCCTTTTTTTGTCTAATTATATTAGCTGTGAATTCTAGGACAATGTTGAAAAAATGTGTTAAGAGGCGATATCCTTGCCTTGTTCTTTTTTATTTATTTATTTATTTATTTTTGGCTGCGTTGGGTCTTCGTTTCTGTGCGAGGGCTTTCTCCAGTTGCGGCCAGCGGGGGCCACTCTTCATCGCGGTGCGTGGGCCCCTCGCTATCGTTGCCTCTCTTGTTGCGGAGCACAGGCTCCAGGTGCGCAGGCTCAGTAGTTGTGGCTCACGGGCCTGGCTGCTCCGCGGCATGTGGGATCTTCCCAGACCAGGGCTCGAGCCCGTGTCCCCTGCATCGGCAGGCAGAGTCTCAACCACTGCGCCACCAGGGAAGCCCCCTTGCCTTGTCCTTTTTTGTTTTTTTTTTTTAATTTTATTTATTGATTTATTGATTTATTGATTTATTGATTTATTTATGGCTGTGCTGGGTCCTCGCTTCTGTGCGAGGGCCCCCCCCCCCCCGGCCGCGGCAAGCGGGGGCCACCCTTCATCGCGGCGCGCGGGCCTCCCACCACCGCGGCCTCTCCCGCCGCGGAGCAGAGGCTCCAGTCGCGCAGGCCCAGCAATTGTGGCTCACGGGCCCAGCCGCTCCGCGGCACGCGGGATCCTCCCAGACCAGGGCTCGAACCCGTATCCCCTGCATTAGCAGGCAGATTCTCAACCACTGGCGCCACCAGGGAAGCCCCCTTGCCTTGTTCTTAATCTTACTGAGAAAGCATCTAGTTTCTCACTAATAAATATTATATTAGCTGTAGGTGTTTTGTAAATTCTCATTATTAAGTTGCAATAGTTCCCTTCTGTTTCTAGTTTACTGAACGTTTTTGTCATGAATGAATGCTGGATTTGTCAAATGCTTTTTCTGTATCTATTAATAGGACCATATAGTTTTTCTTCTTTAACCTGTTTATATGATGAATTACACTAGTTGGTTTTCTTATGTTGAACCAGCCTTGTATACCTGGAATAAATCCCACTTGCCCATGGTGTATAATTCTGTTCATACATAGTTGGATTTGATTGACTAATATTTTGTTCAGGAGTTTTGCAACTATATTCATTTGTCTGAATTTTTCCTTTTTTTGGTAATGCTTTGTATGCTTTTGGTGTTAGGATAATGCTGGTTTCATAGAATGAGTTAGAAAGTATTCATTCTAGTTCTATTTTTAGAGAATAAGCATACATTTTCCCTAAAATATTTGTTAAAATTCACCAGTGAACCAATCTGGCCCTAGTGCTTTCTTTTTGGCAGGTTATTAATTATAGTTTCAAATCCTTTAATAGATACAGGCCTATTGAGATTGTCTGTTTCTCCGTGTGTAATTTTGGTGCTGGAACAACTGGACAGCTACATGCAAAAAAAAAAAAAAATGAATCTAGACAAAGACCTTACACTTTTCATATACATTAAATGGATCATAGAACTCAATATAAAATGCAACAGGACTTCATAAAATAAAATAATCATAAAATAAAATGTAATACCCCCGGTAAGCCTTTTGAGATTCTTAAATCATGTGTTTCTCCCTAATTATGCCTTAATTTCACCTGGTTTATACCTCTGCAATATTTATAAAAGAAATCTTGCATGTTATATGTACATGCCTATCAACTCCATTGGACTGTGACCTCGTTGAGGGCTGGTAGGATGTGTCATTCATCTTCGGTGCCAGTTCAACATTTGTTCTGGTACAAAATAGTAAGTAGAACATATCCTTTGAATTGAACAATGCAGAGTTTTTGTTAATTGAAAATTCAGTTTCACAGGCCTACAATTACTAAACGGTATAGGGACACAAAACTCTTTATAACTAAAACATTCACGAGTCCATTTATGAAATCAGTGTCCTCTCAGCTCTCCTTTGCTCATCGTAGTGGAATTGATCCCCACCCACCAGGTCAGGTGTTTGATTAGTTCTTTTTGATAGGGGAATGGTGCCAATAACCACTAATCAAAACAATTGCAATGATGTTGATTGCAAGGGAAATAGTCCCATCAAAGGAGTATGATTAGACTTGGTAAAAGAGGGGCAAAGGGAAGGGAGAAGGAAAAGCAGAAGTGTACAAGCAATCTCCCCAAGTAAGGGGGAAGACCAAAAAGAAGGAAGAGTGGGGCAGTGGTGGAGGTTCTCCCCAGGTTCTCTGCAGGCAGACAGCGGGAACAAGCAGGGCAGGGAGGTGGTGGTGAGTAAGGACACCTCAGTGTTGTAGGTGTAAGGACACCTACAGTATGGAGCTGCAGGCTTAAACTTTCCAGAATAAATCTCAGCTTTGGATAGGAGCCTGTTATCAGACCCACCCTCAAATCACTAGGCACTAACTATCCTATGGAAAAGGGCAGAGTCCAAAATTTTGATTAAAAATAATATATGAGCTTAAAAGAAATATAAGCCTATATATTTTTAACAGAGAAACTTAACATATCTACTAGATATTGGGAAATCTGAGCTCTTATGAACCCAAATAAAAGCAGGGAAAAGATAGCAGAGATACTGTTTGAAAGTGACCGGTTTTTTGGTGTGTATGTCCATGCAGGTAGCCCTTACTTTGTGTGCCCATGGTTTGTTGACTGGTGCACATTGTGCTACTCACAATTGCTCCTTGTCAAAGTATCATTTTCATAAATTAAACTCATGACTCATGCAAATGTAAAATCAGTATATGGCACAGATTTAATGAACCCATTAATAAGAGAACTGGCATGATGGTAGTGCTGATTCAAAAGAACTAAATGGGGTAGAAGCTTTTCTAGTAGCTGGAAGAATTCTTAAATAGGATTACTGATTTTAGAGAAAAAATAGCTAATGTTCTGTAGGGAAAATCAGCTAACATTCTGAATTTTGGAAATTGTATTTTCCATCAGAAAGGAATCATTTGCATCCCTACTGAACAGACATTATTTGTATTGCTATCTGACAAAAATCAAGGTACAAATTAACATCAACCCCTTCAGAATTACAGCATACCTTTATCAATAGTAAATAACAAGTTACACAAAGATGCAAAGGTACATGCCTAGAGATTCAGATAATCCGCAGGCAGGCCTGATAATCAAACCCTAGCATAACTAAGAAAGAACAGGCAAAAGTCCCTTTAGTTTTTTTCAGGCTTTTGGATAATTTTCCTTAACACCATTTTACAAAGGTTTTTCTCTTCCGTATCTTACTGATGTCAAGGAGACTAGAATTACTGGGAAGGGTATTCTCAGATATAGTATCAAGTTATCCCATTGTAAAAAATACCAAAAACCAAAAAACTAATCTTGAAGCTATCCACATGATTAAAGAAAAACTATACGATTTTGAGCGAGAGCAGAAACTGCTCTTAGAAAGCATAGTATTAGTGAGTTCTTACAGGCTCCCAGGTAGCTACATCATCAGAGAGAAGGAAGCGCCAGAAGAGGTATTTTACCCATGTTTGGTCAATACGAGGGAGTGCAGAATTGCTTTTGACACAGTCTAGAGGCTGACATTGATACCATGCCAGAGACCCGTAAGCATGTTGTGCTTTCTCAAAGGTCTTCTCTGTGAGCTGAGCTGCCTTCGAACTTAGAACATGAATTGTATGGTTTTACCTTGAACAAGATTCTGGAAATAGTTTATAAAATAATATCTGCATATAGGCCTCACCTTGGAGAGAGCTCATGACATTCCTGGGCACTGCAGTGCTACCAGATACCATGAGAAATAGAGGCAGGACAAGAATACCAAGGGAGGGTTGCTCAGCATAGATGACTGATGTGACCATTGTGATGATCTGACCAACTCCAAAGTTCATTCCCATGTCACCACTAAAACATTTTTTCCCCTTCATTGCTGATGTCTGAGAGGAAATTTCTTTCCTCTACCCTCTTAGGTTTATTCGTAGGGGCCTGCAAAGTAAACTGACAAATGACAGAATAATGGAAGAAAAAACATAAATTACTTTAATTAATATTTTCTGTGTGAAAGAGTCCAACAGGAAGGAAGTGAAACTCAAAGAAGTAGTTAGACTTGGGGGCTTATATTCCATTTTTAAGAAAGGAAAGGGGGTTTGGAGGAAAGTGAGTAGGAAATATATGGGGAACCTGATGGGAGATAAGCGCTATTTTCATAAGGTTTGTTTCTGTAGACTCACCTCAGTGCCCATTCTCCACCTTTGGGGACAAGAGTCACTCTCTTCTTCCTGGTTCGTGAGAGGGGGCCCCGGTCTCAGGGAAAATTCATGCCCTGCTTTTAGGGAGAAAAGGGGAGGGAAGATTTCTTCCTGCATCTGCTGATTTTCAGTTGCTTTCAGCTCAAAACCATATTTATGCCAAAGTGGCATATTTTGAGGTGGCATTTTTTTTTTTTTAATTTATTTATTTGTGGCTGTGTTGGGTCTTCGTTTCTGTGCGAGGGCTTTCTCTAGCTGCGGTGAGCGGGGGCCACTCTTCATCGCGGTGCGCGGGCCTCTTATCATCGTGGCCTCTCTTGTTGCGGAGCACAGGCTGCAGACGCGCAGGCTCAGTAATTGTGGCTCACGGGCCTAGTTGCTCCGCGGCATGTGGGATCTTCCCAGACCAGGGCTCGAACCCGTGTCCCCTGCATTAGCAGGCAGAGTGTCAACCACTGTGCCACCAGGGAAGCCCCCGAGTTCTTCAGCTTTTTTATAAGATAGCCTCAATTTAAAATAATTACACTCATTAGTTTCACTCAGTAAGAGAATGCAATTCTATGCAATCGGTTTGTCAGACATATATCACAAAATAAAACAACCGAATACAATAATTGAGCATCCCTTCTCCAAACCGTCTTCCTCTCTGTTGCTCTCATGTTCCCTCTTTCTAACACCTAATTTCTATCCGTGGCAAGCCCTCCACCTCGGGTGACGCTTACTGTGTGAGTCCCCATAAACCAGACGTCCATCTGTTCTTTCTTTCTTTCGATTACTTCCGATGATAAAGCCACTCCTCTGTTACTGAGGTGGTGGCAACAATGGATATTTGTAGTGCGTTCCATCTTTTGTATGCCCTTCATTGAAGGCTGCTGAGTTGGTAGCTTCACGAAGGAGGATGCACTCTTCGGCATTTGTACGTGTGTGTTTGGGGAAGAGGGTTTTGTCATCGTTTTCATTCAAAAATAAATGCCGACAGCTTCACTCCAAATGAATAGTGTATACTTTTCCATGTCATCAATATTGACATTTGGAAATCGTATTCATTAGTCCGTGATCTGGAAGGAAACTATTTTAATGGCTCTTGGCCCTTGCATCTGTGATTCTCTTGTCACTGAAATCTGTAAAAAATTGATATTAACTCTGAAATTTTATACTTTTAAACATTATTGACTTCCTGGGAAGAAGTCATATGTTAGAACCTTACAGCATACACTTCAGCTATAGAAAAACTATTAAGTGCTGTTTATTTAATTTAATAACACAGATCTAGGCCATTTAATTTTTTAGCCAGATTTATTAAGATATAATTCACATATGAGTATAACTCATCCATTTAGAGTGTAAAATTCAGTCGTTTTTAGTATATTCACAGATATGTGCAATGATCACGACGGTTAATTTTAAAACATTTTTGTCACCTCAAGAAGAAATCCCATACCTGTCACCCTACTATCCCCACAAGCCTCCTAGCCCTAAGCAATCACTTACTGCATTTTTGTTAAATCTCTAAAACCTTCATGAATCAGCACTTTGCTACAAATCTACAACTCTCTCTGCCACTATTTCTTTAATTAGAAACTTCTTTTGGAGCAGTGTTAGGTTTACAGAAATATTAAGCAGATATAGAGATTCCATTTATTCTATTCTCCTGCCAACGCCCCATTCCCTTTTCCCCAATTATTAGCATCTTGCATTAGTGGTACATTTTTACAATTGATGAACCAATACTGATATATTGTTGTTAATTAAGTTTTACATTAGAGTTCACTATTTGTGTTGTACGCTCTGTAGGTTTGGATAAATGTTTAATGACATGTATTGACCATTACAATCTCATACATAATAGTTTCACTGCCCTAAAAATTCTTGTAATCTACCTGTTCATCATTCCTCTCTTGTCCCTAATTCCTGGCAACCCCTAATCTTTTTAGTGTCTCCATAGTTTTGCCTCTTCCAGAGTGTTGTAGAGTTGGAAGATTTTCTTCCATGTTATCTTCCAGAAGTTTTATAGCTTTGTGTTTTATATTTAGGTCTGTGCTCTATTTTCACTTAATGTTCGTGAAAGGTGTAAGGTTTGTTTCTAAATTCACTTTTTTTTTTCTTTTTTTTTTGCATGTGGATGTCTAGTTATTCCAACATTGTTTGTTGAAAAGACTATCTTTGTTCATCATATTGCCTCTGTTCCTTTGTCAAAATCAGTTGACTGTATATGTCTTGGTCTATTTCTGGGCTTTCTATTCAGTTCCATTGATCTATTTGTCTATTCTTTTGCCCATACCACACTGTCTTGATTACTGTTAACTTTATAGTAAGTCTTGATTTTGGGTAATGTTAATCCTCCAGCTTTGTTCTCTCCCTTCAATACTGTGTCAGCCATTCTGGGTTTTGACAAACTTTAGAATCAGTTTGTCAGTATCCACAAGATCACTTGGGATTTTGATTGGGATTAATTAAATCTGCAGATCAAGTTGGGAAGAACTGACATCTTAACAATTTTGATCATCCTATACATGAACATGTAGTATCTCTCCATTTATTTAAATTATTTGATTTCTTTCATCACAGGTTTGTAGTTTTTCCTCATATAGCTATTACTCATATTGTCTTCGACTTATACCTAAGTATTTCATTTTTGGGTGTTAATGTAAATGATATTGTGTTTTTAATTTCAAAACCCAGTTGTACACTGCTGGTGTACAGGGAAGCAATTAATTTGTATATGTGAAAAATGTATCCTGCAACCTTGCTATAATTGCTTATTAGTTCTCAAAGTTTTTTGTTGATTCTGTGAGATTTCCTACATAGATGATCATGTCATCTACAAAAACAGTTTTATTTCTTCCTTTCCAATTTATATACTTTTAATTTCCTTTTTTTGTCTAATTATATTAGCTGTGAGTTCTAGGACAATGTTGAAAAAATGTGTTAAGAGGCGATATCCTTGCCTTGTTCTTTTTTATTTATTTATTTATTTATTTTTGGCTGCGTTGGGTCTTCGTTTCTGTGCGAGGGCTTTCTCCAGTTGCGGCCAGCGGGGGCCACTCTTCATCGCGGTGCGTGGGCCCCTCGCTATCGTTGCCTCTCTTGTTGCGGAGCACAGGCTCCAGGTGCGCAGGCTCAGTAGTTGTGGCTCACGGGCCTGGCTGCTCCGCGGCATGTGGGATCTTCCCAGACCAGGGCTCGAGCCCGTGTCCCCTGCATCGGCAGGCAGAGTCTCAACCACTGCGCCACCAGGGAAGCCCCCTTGCCTTGTCCTTTTTTGGTTTTTTTTTTTAATTTTATTTATTGATTTATTGATTTATTGATTTATTGATTTATTTATGGCTGTGCTGGGTCCTCGCTTCTGTGCGAGGGCCCCCCCCCCCCGGCCGCGGCAAGCGGGGGCCACCCTTCATCGCGGCGCGCGGGCCTCCCACCACCGCGGCCTCTCCCGCCGCGGAGCAGAGGCTCCAGTCGCGCAGGCCCAGCAATTGTGGCTCACGGGCCCAGCCGCTCCGCGGTACGCGGGATCCTCCCAGACCAGGGCTCGAACCCGTATCCCCTGCATTAGCAGGCAGATTCTCAACCACTGGCGCCACCAGGGAAGCCCCCTTGCCTTGTTCTTAATCTTACTGAGAAAGCATCTAGTTTCTCACTAATAAATATTATATTAGCTGTAGGTGTTTTGTAAATTCTCATTATTAAGTTGCAATAGTTCCCTTCTGTTTCTAGTTTACTGAACGTTTTTGTCATGAATGAATGCTGGATTTGTCAAATGCTTTTTCTGTATCTATTAATAGGACCATATAGTTTTTCTTCTTTAACCTGTTTATATGATGAATTACACTAGTTGGTTTTCTTATGTTGAACCAGCCTTGTATACCTGGAATAAATCCCACTTGCCCATGGTGTATAATTCTGTTCATACATAGTTGGATTTGATTGACTAATATTTTGTTCAGGAGTTTTGCAACTATATTCATTTGTCTGAATTTTTCCTTTTTTTGGTAATGCTTTGTATGCTTTTGGTGTTAGGATAATGCTGGTTTCATAGAATGAGTTAGAAAGTATTCATTCTAGTTCTATTTTTAGAGAATAAGCATACATTTTCCCTAAAATATTTGTTAAAATTCACCAGTGAACCAATCTGGCCCTAGTGCTTTCTTTTTGGCAGGTTATTAATTATAGTTTCAAATCCTTTAATAGATACAGGCCTATTGAGATTGTCTGTTTCTCCGTGTGTAATTTTGGTGCTGGAACAACTGGACAGCTACATGCAAAAAAAAAAAAAAAAAGAATCTAGACAAAGACCTTACACTTTTCATATACATTAAATGGATCATAGAACTCAATATAAAATGCAACAGGACTTCATAAAATAAAATAATCATAAAATAAAATGTAATGCCCCCGGTAAGCCTTTTGAGATTCTTAAATCATGTGTTTCTCCCTAATTATGCCTTAATTTCACCTGGTTTATACCTCTGCAATATTTATAAAAGAAATCTTGCATGTTATATGTACATGCCTATCAACTCCATTGGACTGTGACCTCGTTGAGGGCTGGTAGGATGTGTCATTCATCTTCGGTGCCAGTTCAACATTTGTTCTGGTACAAAATAGTAAGTAGAACATATCCTTTGAATTGAACAATGCAGAGTTTTTGTTAATTGAAAATTCAGTTGCACAGGCCTACAATTACTAAACGGTATAGGGACACAAAACTCTTTATAACTAAAACATTCACGAGTCCATTTATGAAATCAGTGTCCTCTCAGCTCTCCTTTGCTCATCGTAGTGGAATTGATCCCCACCCACCAGGTCAGGTGTTTGATTAGTTCTTTTTGATAGGGGAATGGTGCCAATAACCACTAATCAAAACAATTGCAATGAAGTTGATTGCAAGGGAAATAGTCCCATCAAAGGAGTATGATTAGACTTGGTAAAAGAGGGGCAAAGGGAAGGGAGAAGGAAAAGCAGAAGTGTACAAGCAATCTCCCCAAGTAAGGGGGAAGACCAAAAAGAAGGAAGAGTGGGGCAGTGGTGGAGGTTCTCCCCAGGGCTCTCTCCAGGCAGACAGCGGGAACAAGCAGGGCAGGGAGGTGGTGGTGAGTAAGGACACCTCAGTGTTGTAGGTGTAAGGACACCTACAGTATGGAGCTGCAGGCTTAAACTTTCCAGAATAAATCTCAGCTTTGGATAGGAGCCTGTTATCAGACCCACCCTCAAATCACTAGGCACTAACTATCCTATGGAAAAGGGCAGAGTCCCAAATTTTGATTAAAAACAATATATGAGCTTAAAACAAATATAAGCCTACATATTTTTAACAGAGAAACTTAACATATCTACTAGATATTGGGAAATCTGAGCTCTTATGAACCCAAATAAAAGCAGGGAAAAGATAGCAGAGATACTGTTTGAAAGTGACCAGTTTTTTTGGTGTGTATGTCCATGCAGGTAGCCCTTACTTTGTGTGCCCATGGTTTGTTGACTGGTGCACATTGTGCTACTCACAATTGCTCCTTGTCAAAGTATCATTTTCATAAATTAAACTCATGACTCTCATGCAAATGTAAAATGAGTATATGGCACAGATTTAATGAACCCATTAATAAGAGAACTGGCATGATGGTAGTGCTGATTCAAAAGAACTAAATGGGGTAGAAGCTTTTCGAGTAGCTGGAAGAATTCTTAAATAGGATTACTGATTTTAGAGAAAAAATAGCTAATGTTCTGTAGGAAAAATCAGCTAACATTCTGAATTTTGGAAATTGTATTTTCCATCAGAAAGGAATCATTTGCATCCCTGCTGAACGGACATTATTTGTATTGTGATCTGACAGAAATCAAGGTAGCAGTTAACATCAACCCCTTCAGAATTACAGCATACCTTTATCAATAGTAAATAACAAGTTAAACAAAGATGCAAAGGTACATGCCTAGAGATTCAGATAATCCGCAGGCAGGCCTGATAATCAAACCCTAGCATAACTAAGAAAGAACAGGCAAAAGTCCCTTTAGTTTTTTTCAGGCTTTTGGATAATTTTCCTTAACACCATTTTACAAAGGTTTTTCTCTTCCATATCTTACTGATGTCAAGGAGACTAGAATTACTGGGAAGGGTATTCTCAGATATAGTATCAAGTTATCCCATTGTAAAAAATACCAAAAACCAAAAAACTAATCTTGAAGCTATCCACATGATTAAAGAACATCTATACCATGTGGGGGACAATTTTGAGTGAGAGCAGAAACTGCTCTTAGAAAGCATAGTATTAGTGAGTTCTTACAGGCTCCCAGGTAGCTACATCATCAGAGAGAAGGAAGCACCAGAAGAGGTATTTTACCCATGTTTGGTCAATACGAGGGAGTGCAGAATTGCTTTTGACACAGTTTAGAGGCTGACATTGATACCATGCCAGAGACCCGTAAGCATGTTGTGCTTTCTCAAAGGTCTTCTCTGTGAGCTGAGCTGCCTTCCAACTTAGAACATGAATTGTATGGTTTTACCTTGAACAAGATTCTGGAAATAGTTTATAAAATAATATCTGCATATAGGCCTCACCTTGGAGAGAGCTCATGACATTCCTGGGCACTGCAGTGCTACCAGATACCATGAGAAATAGAGGCAGGACAAGAATACCAAGGGAGGGTTGCTCAGCATAGATGACTGATGTGACCATTGTGATGATCTGACCAACTCCAAAGTTCATTCCCATGTCACCACTAAAACATTTTTTCCCCTTCATTGCTGATGTCTGAGAGGAAATTTCTTTCCTCTACCCTCTTAGGTTTATTCTTAGGGGCCTGCAAAGTAAACTGACAAACGACAGAATAATGGAAGAAAAAACATAAATTATTTTAATTAATATTTTCTGTGCGAAAGAGTCCAACAGGAAGGAAGTGAAACTCAAAGAAGTAGTTAGACTTGGGGGCTTATATTCCATTTTTTAAGAAAGGAAAGGGGGTTTGGAGGAAAGTGAGTAGGAAATATATGGGGAACCTGATGGGAGATAAGCGCTATTTTCATAAGGTTTGTTTCTGTAGACTCACCTCAGTGCCCATTCTCCACCTTTGGGGACAAGAGTCACTCTCTTCTTCCTGGTTCGTGAGAGGGGGCCCCGGTCTCAGGGAAAATTCATGCCCTGCTTTTAGGGAGAAAAGGGGAGGGAAGATTTCTTCCTGCATCTGCTGATTTTCAGTTGCTTTCAGCTCAAAACCATATTTATGCCAAAGTGGCATATTTTGAGGTGGCATTTTTTTTTTTTTTTAATTTATTTATTTGTGGCTGTGTTGGGTCTTCGTTTCTGTGCGAGGGCTTTCTCTAGCTGCGGTGAGCGGGGGCCACTCTTCATCGCGGTGCGCGGGCCTCTTATCATCGTGGCCTCTCTTGTTGCGGAGCACAGGCTCCAGACGCGCAGGCTCAGTAATTGTGGCTCACGGGCCTAGTTGCTCCGCGGCATGTGGGATCTTCCCAGACCAGGGCTCGAACCCGTGTCCCCTGCATTAACAGGCAGAGTGTCAACCACTGTGCCACCAGGGAAGCCCCCGAGTTCTTCAGCTTTTTTATAAGATAGCCTCAATTTAAAATAATTACACTCATTAGTTTCACTCAGTAAGAGAATGCAATTCTATGCAATCGGTTTGTCAGACATATATCACAAAATAAAACAACCGAATACAATAATTGAGCATCCCTTCTCCAAACCGTCTTCCTCTCTGTTGCTCTCATGTTCCCTCTTTCTAACACCTAATTTCTATCCGTGGCAAGCCCTCCACCTCGGGTGACGCTTACTGTGTGAGTCCCCATAAACCAGACGTCCATCTGTTCTTTCTTTCTTTCGATTACTTCCGATGATAAAGCCACTCCTCTGTTACTGAGGTGGTGGCAACAATGGATATTTGTAGTGCGTTCCATCTTTTGTATGCCCTTCATTGAAGGCTGCTGAGTTGGTAGCTTCACGAAGGAGGATGCACTCTTCGGCATTTGTACGTGTGTGTTTGGGGAAGAGGGTTTTGTCATCGTTTTCATTCAAAAATAAATGCCGACAGCTTCACTCCAAATGAATAGTGTATACTTTTCCATGTCATCAATATTGACATTTGGAAATCGTATTCATTAGTCCGTGATCTGGAAGGAAACTATTTTAATGGCTCTTGGCCCTTGCATCTGTGATTCTCTTGTCACTGAAATCTGTAAAAAATTGATATTAACTCTGAAATTTTATACTTTTAAACATTATTGACTTCCTGGGAAGAAGTCATATGTTAGAACCTTACAGCATACACTTCAGCTATAGAAAAACTATTAAGTGCTGTTTATTTAATTTAATAACACAGATCTAGGCCATTTAATTTTTTAGCCAGATTTATTAAGATATAATTCACATATGAGTATAACTCATCCATTTAGAGTGTAAAATTCAGTCGTTTTTAGTATATTCACAGATATGTGCAATGATCACGACGGTTAATTTTAAAACATTTTTGTCACCTCAAGAAGAAATCCCATACCTGTCACCCTACTATCCCCACAAGCCTCCTAGCCCTAAGCAATCACTTACTGCATTTTTGTTAAATCTCTAAAACCTTCATGAATCAGCACTTTGCTACAAATCTACAACTCTCTCTGCCACTATTTCTTTAATTAGAAACTTCTTTTGGAGCAGTGTTAGGTTTACAGAAATATTAAGCAGATATAGAGATTCCATTTATTCTATTCTCCTGCCAACGCCCCATTCCCTTTTCCCCAATTATTAGCATCTTGCATTAGTGGTACATTTTTACAATTGATGAACCAATACTGATATATTGTTGTTAATTAAGTTTTACATTAGAGTTCACTATTTGTGTTGTACGCTCTGTAGGTTTGGATAAATGTTTAATGACATGTATTGACCATTACAATCTCATACATAATAGTTTCACTGCCCTAAAAATTCTTGTAATCTACCTGTTCATCATTCCTCTCTTGTCCCTAATTCCTGGCAACCCCTAATCTTTTTAGTGTCTCCATAGTTTTGCCTCTTCCAGAGTGTTGTAGAGTTGGAAGATTTTCTTCCATGTTATCTTCCAGAAGTTTTATAGCTTTGTGTTTTATATTTAGGTCTGTGCTCTATTTTCACTTAATGTTCGTGAAAGGTGTAAGGTTTGTTTCTAAATTCACTTTTTTTTTTCTTTTTTTTTTGCATGTGGATGTCTAGTTATTCCAACATTGTTTGTTGAAAAGACTATCTTTGTTCATCATATTGCCTCTGTTCCTTTGTCAAAATCAGTTGACTGTATATGTCTTGGTCTATTTCTGGGCTTTCTATTCAGTTCCATTGATCTATTTGTCTATTCTTTTGCCCATACCACACTGTCTTGATTACTGTTAACTTTATAGTAAGTCTTGATTTTGGGTAATGTTAATCCTCCAACTTTGTTCTCTCCCTTCAACACTGTGTCAGCCATTCTGGGTTTTGACAAACTTTAGAATCAGTTTGTCAGTATCCACAAGATCACTTGGGATTTTGATTGGGATTAATTAAATCTGCAGATCAAGTTGGGAAGAACTGACATCTTAACAATTTTGATCATCCTATACATGAACATGTAGTATCTCTCCATTTATTTAAATTATTTGATTTCTTTCATCACAGGTTTGTAGTTTTTCCTCATATAGCTATTACTCATATTGTCTTCGACTTACACCTAAGTATTTCATTTTTGGGTGTTAATGTAAATGATATTGTGTTTTTAATTTCAAAACCCAGTTGTACACTGCTGGTGTACAGGGAAGCAATTAATTTGTATATGTGAAAAATGTATCCTGCAACCTTGCTATAATTGCTTATTAGTTCTCAAAGTTTTTTGTTGATTCTGTGAGATTTCCTACATAGATGATCATGTCATCTACAAAAACAGTTTTATTTCTTCCTTTCCAATTTATATACTTTTAATTTCCTTTTTTTGTCTAATTATATTAGCTGTGAGTTCTAGGACAATGTTGAAAAAATGTGTTAAGAGGCGATATCCTTGCCTTGTTCTTTTTTATTTATTTATTTATTTATTTTTGGCTGCGTTGGGTCTTCGTTTCTGTGCGAGGGCTTTCTCCAGTTGCGGCCAGCGGGGGCCACTCTTCATCGCGGTGCGTGGGCCCCTCGCTATCGTTGCCTCTCTTGTTGCGGAGCACAGGCTCCAGGTGCGCAGGCTCAGTAGTTGTGGCTCACGGGCCTGGCTGCTCCGCGGCATGTGGGATCTTCCCAGACCAGGGCTCGAGCCCGTGTCCCCTGCATCGGCAGGCAGAGTCTCAACCACTGCGCCACCAGGGAAGCCCCCTTGCCTTGTCCTTTTTTGTTTTTTTTTTTTAATTTTATTTATTGATTTATTGATTTATTGATTTATTGATTTATTTATGGCTGTGCTGGGTCCTCGCTTCTGTGCGAGGGCCCCCCCCCCAGCCGCGGCAAGCGGGGGCCACCCTTCATCGCGGCGCGCGGGCCTCCCACCACCGCGGCCTCTCCCGCCGCGGAGCACAGGCTCCAGTCGCGCAGGCCCAGCAATTGTGGCTCACGGGCCCAGCCGCTCCGCGGCACGCGGGATCCTCCCAGACCAGGGCTCGAACCCGTATCCCCTGCATTAGCAGGCAGATTCTCAACCACTGGCGCCACCAGGGAAGCCCCCTTGCCTTGTTCTTAATCTTACTGAGAAAGCATCTAGTTTCTCACTAATAAATATTATATTAGCTGTAGGTGTTTTGTAAATTCTCATTATTAAGTTGCAATAGTTCCCTTCTGTTTCTAGTTTACTGAACGTTTTTGTCATGAATGAATGCTGGATTTGTCAAATGCTTTTTCTGTATCTATTAATAGGACCATATAGTTTTTCTTCTTTAACCTGTTTATATGATGAATTACACTAGTTGGTTTTCTTATGTTGAACCAGCCTTGTATACCTGGAATAAATCCCACTTGCCCATGGTGTATAATTCTGTTCATACATAGTTGGATTTGATTGACTAATATTTTGTTCAGGAGTTTTGCAACTATATTCATTTGTCTGAATTTTTCCTTTTTTTGGTAATGCTTTGTATGCTTTTGGTGTTAGGATAATGCTGGTTTCATAGAATGAGTTAGAAAGTATTCATTCTAGTTCTATTTTTAGAGAATAAGCATACATTTTCCCTAAAATATTTGTTAAAATTCACCAGTGAACCAATCTGGCCCTAGTGCTTTCTTTTTGGCAGGTTATTAATTATAGTTTCAAATCCTTTAATAGATACAGGCCTATTGAGATTGTCTGTTTCTCCGTGTGTAATTTTGGTGCTGGAACAACTGGACAGCTACATGCAAAAAAAAAAAAAAAATGAATCTAGACAAAGACCTTAGACTTTTCATATACATTAAATGGATCATAGAACTCAATATAAAATGCAACAGGACTTCATAAAATAAAATAATCATAAAATAAAATGTAATGCCCCCGGTAAGCCTTTTGAGATTCTTAAATCATGTGTTTCTCCCTAATTATGCCTTAATTTCACCTGGTTTATACCTCTGCAATATTTATAAAAGAAATCTTGCATGTTATATGTACATGCCTATCAACTCCATTGGACTGTGACCTCGTTGAGGGCTGGTAGGATGTGTCATTCATCTTCGGTGCCAGTTCAACATTTGTTCTGGTACAAAATAGTAAGTAGAACATATCCTTTGAATTGAACAATGCAGAGTTTTTGTTAATTGAAAATTCAGTTGCACAGGCCTACAATTACTAAACGGTATAGGGACACAAAACTCTTTATAACTAAAACATTCACGAGTCCATTTATGAAATCAGTGTCCTCTCAGCTCTCCTTTGCTCATCGTAGTGGAATTGATCCCCACCCACCAGGTCAGGTGTTTGATTAGTTCTTTTTGATAGGGGAATGGTGCCAATAACCACTAATCAAAACAATTGCAATGAAGTTGATTGCAAGGGAAATAGTCCCATCAAAGGAGTATGATTAGACTTGGTAAAAGAGGGGCAAAGGGAAGGGAGAAGGAAAAGCAGAAGTGTACAAGCAATCTCCCCAAGTAAGGGGGAAGACCAAAAAGAAGGAAGAGTGGGGCAGTGGTGGAGGTTCTCCCCAGGGCTCTCTCCAGGCAGACAGCGGGAACAAGCAGGGCAGGGAGGTGGTGGTGAGTAAGGACACCTCAGTGTTGTAGGTGTAAGGACACCTACAGTATGGAGCTGCAGGCTTAAACTTTCCAGAATAAATCTCAGCTTTGGATAGGAGCCTGTTATCAGACCCACCCTCAAATCACTAGGCACTAACTATCCTATGGAAAAGGGCAGAGTCCCAAATTTTGATTAAAAACAATATATGAGCTTAAAACAAATATAAGCCTACATATTTTTAACAGAGAAACTTAACATATCTACTAGATATTGGGAAATCTGAGCTCTTATGAACCCAAATAAAAGCAGGGAAAAGATAGCAGAGATACTGTTTGAAAGTGACCAGTTTTTTTGGTGTGTATGTCCATGCAGGTAGCCCTTACTTTGTGTGCCCATGGTTTGTTGACTGGTGCACATTGTGCTACTCACAATTGCTCCTTGTCAAAGTATCATTTTCATAAATTAAACTCATGACTCTCATGCAAATGTAAAATGAGTATATGGCACAGATTTAATGAACCCATTAATAAGAGAACTGGCATGATGGTAGTGCTGATTCAAAAGAACTAAATGGGGTAGAAGCTTTTCGAGTAGCTGGAAGAATTCTTAAATAGGATTACTGATTTTAGAGAAAAAATAGCTAATGTTCTGTAGGAAAAATCAGCTAACATTCTGAATTTTGGAAATTGTATTTTCCATCAGAAAGGAATCATTTGCATCCCTGCTGAACGGACATTATTTGTATTGTGATCTGACAGAAATCAAGGTAGCAGTTAACATCAACCCCTTCAGAATTACAGCATACCTTTATCAATAGTAAATAACAAGTTAAACAAAGATGCAAAGGTACATGCCTAGAGATTCAGATAATCCGCAGGCAGGCCTGATAATCAAACCCTAGCATAACTAAGAAAGAACAGGCAAAAGTCCCTTTAGTTTTTTTCAGGCTTTTGGATAATTTTCCTTAACACCATTTTACAAAGGTTTTTCTCTTCCATATCTTACTGATGTCAAGGAGACTAGAATTACTGGGAAGGGTATTCTCAGATATAGTATCAAGTTATCCCATTGTAAAAAATACCAAAAACCAAAAAACTAATCTTGAAGCTATCCACATGATTAAAGAACATCTATACCATGTGGGGGACAATTTTGAGTGAGAGCAGAAACTGCTCTTAGAAAGCATAGTATTAGTGAGTTCTTACAGGCTCCCAGGTAGCTACATCATCAGAGAGAAGGAAGCACCAGAAGAGGTATTTTACCCATGTTTGGTCAATACGAGGGAGTGCAGAATTGCTTTTGACACAGTTTAGAGGCTGACATTGATACCATGCCAGAGACCCGTAAGCATGTTGTGCTTTCTCAAAGGTCTTCTCTGTGAGCTGAGCTGCCTTCGAACTTAGAACATGAATTGTATGGTTTTACCTTGAACAAGATTCTGGAAATAGTTTATAAAATAATATCTGCATATAGGCCTCACCTTGGAGAGAGCTCATGACATTCCTGGGCACTGCAGTGCTACCAGATACCATGAGAAATAGAGGCAGGACAAGAATACCAAGGGAGGGTTGCTCAGCATAGATGACTGATGTGACCATTGTGATGATCTGACCAACTCCAAAGTTCATTCCCATGTCACCACTAAAACATTTTTTCCCCTTCATTGCTGATGTCTGAGAGGAAATTTCTTTCCTCTACCCTCTTAGGTTTATTCTTAGGGGCCTGCAAAGTAAACTGACAAACGACAGAATAATGGAAGAAAAAACATAAATTATTTTAATTAATATTTTCTGTGCGAAAGAGTCCAACAGGAAGGAAGTGAAACTCAAAGAAGTAGTTAGAGTTGGGGGCTTATATTCCATTTTTTAAGAAAGGAAAGGGGGTTTGGAGGAAAGTGAGTAGGAAATATATGGGGAACCTGATGGGAGATAAGCGCTATTTTCATAAGGTTTGTTTCTGTAGACTCACCTCAGTGCCCATTCTCCACCTTTGGGGACAAGAGTCACTCTCTTCTTCCTGGTTCGTGAGAGGGGGCCCCGGTCTCAGGGAAAATTCATGCCCTGCTTTTAGGGAGAAAAGGGGAGGGAAGATTTCTTCCTGCATCTGCTGATTTTCAGTTGCTTTCAGCTCAAAACCATATTTATGCCAAAGTGGCATATTTTGAGGTGGCATTTTTTTTTTTTTTAATTTATTTATTTGTGGCTGTGTTGGGTCTTCGTTTCTGTGCGAGGGCTTTCTCTAGCTGCGGTGAGCGGGGGCCACTCTTCATCGCGGTGCGCGGGCCTCTTATCATCGTGGCCTCTCTTGTTGCGGAGCACAGGCTCCAGACGCGCAGGCTCAGTAATTGTGGCTCACGGGCCTAGTTGCTCCGCGGCATGTGGGATCTTCCCAGACCAGGGCTCGAACCCGTGTCCCCTGCATTAACAGGCAGAGTGTCAACCACTGTGCCACCAGGGAAGCCCCCGAGTTCTTCAGCTTTTTTATAAGATAGCCTCAATTTAAAATAATTACACTCATTAGTTTCACTCAGTAAGAGAATGCAATTCTATGCAATCGGTTTGTCAGACATATATCACAAAATAAAACAACCGAATACAATAATTGAGCATCCCTTCTCCAAACCGTCTTCCTCTCTGTTGCTCTCATGTTCCCTCTTTCTAACACCTAATTTCTATCCGTGGCAAGCCCTCCACCTCGGGTGACGCTTACTGTGTGAGTCCCCATAAACCAGACGTCCATCTGTTCTTTCTTTCTTTCGATTACTTCCGATGATAAAGCCACTCCTCTGTTACTGAGGTGGTGGCAACAATGGATATTTGTAGTGCGTTCCATCTTTTGTATGCCCTTCATTGAAGGCTGCTGAGTTGGTAGCTTCACGAAGGAGGATGCACTCTTCGGCATTTGTACGTGTGTGTTTGGGGAAGAGGGTTTTGTCATCGTTTTCATTCAAAAATAAATGCCGACAGCTTCACTCCAAATGAATAGTGTATACTTTTCCATGTCATCAATATTGACATTTGGAAATCGTATTCATTAGTCCGTGATCTGGAAGGAAACTATTTTAATGGCTCTTGGCCCTTGCATCTGTGATTCTCTTGTCACTGAAATCTGTAAAAAATTGATATTAACTCTGAAATTTTATACTTTTAAACATTATTGACTTCCTGGGAAGAAGTCATATGTTAGAACCTTACAGCATACACTTCAGCTATAGAAAAACTATTAAGTGCTGTTTATTTAATTTAATAACACAGATCTAGGCCATTTAATTTTTTAGCCAGATTTATTAAGATATAATTCACATATGAGTATAACTCATCCATTTAGAGTGTAAAATTCAGTCGTTTTTAGTATATTCACAGATATGTGCAATGATCACGACGGTTAATTTTAAAACATTTTTGTCACCTCAAGAAGAAATCCCATACCTGTCACCCTACTATCCCCACAAGCCTCCTAGCCCTAAGCAATCACTTACTGCATTTTTGTTAAATCTCTAAAACCTTCATGAATCAGCACTTTGCTACAAATCTACAACTCTCTCTGCCACTATTTCTTTAATTAGAAACTTCTTTTGGAGCAGTGTTAGGTTTACAGAAATATTAAGCAGATATAGAGATTCCATTTATTCTATTCTCCTGCCAACGCCCCATTCCCTTTTCCCCAATTATTAGCATCTTGCATTAGTGGTACATTTTTACAATTGATGAACCAATACTGATATATTGTTGTTAATTAAGTTTTACATTAGAGTTCACTATTTGTGTTGTACGCTCTGTAGGTTTGGATAAATGTTTAATGACATGTATTGACCATTACAATCTCATACATAATAGTTTCACTGCCCTAAAAATTCTTGTAATCTACCTGTTCATCATTCCTCTCTTGTCCCTAATTCCTGGCAACCCCTAATCTTTTTAGTGTCTCCATAGTTTTGCCTCTTCCAGAGTGTTGTAGAGTTGGAAGATTTTCTTCCATGTTATCTTCCAGAAGTTTTATAGCTTTGTGTTTTATATTTAGGTCTGTGCTCTATTTTCACTTAATGTTCGTGAAAGGTGTAAGGTTTGTTTCTAAATTCACTTTTTTTTTTCTTTTTTTTTTGCATGTGGATGTCTAGTTATTCCAACATTGTTTGTTGAAAAGACTATCTTTGTTCATCATATTGCCTCTGTTCCTTTGTCAAAATCAGTTGACTGTATATGTCTTGGTCTATTTCTGGGCTTTCTATTCAGTTCCATTGATCTATTTGTCTATTCTTTTGCCCATACCACACTGTCTTGATTACTGTTAACTTTATAGTAAGTCTTGATTTTGGGTAATGTTAATCCTCCAACTTTGTTCTCTCCCTTCAATACTGTGTCAGCCATTCTGGGTTTTGACAAACTTTAGAATCAGTTTGTCAGTATCCACAAGATCACTTGGGATTTTGATTGGGATTAATTAAATCTGCAGATCAAGTTGGGAAGAACTGACATCTTAACAATTTTGATCATCCTATACATGAACATGTAGTATCTCTCCATTTATTTAAATTATTTGATTTCTTTCATCACAGGTTTGTAGTTTTTCCTCATATAGCTATTACTCATATTGTCTTCGACTTATACCTAAGTATTTCATTTTTGGGTGTTAATGTAAATGATATTGTGTTTTTAATTTCAAAACCCAGTTGTACACTGCTGGTGTACAGGGAAGCAATTAATTTGTATATGTGAAAAATGTATCCTGCAACCTTGCTATAATTGCTTATTAGTTCTCAAAGTTTTTTGTTGATTCTGTGAGATTTCCTACATAGATGATCATGTCATCTACAAAAACAGTTTTATTTCTTCCTTTCCAATTTATATACTTTTAATTTCCTTTTTTTGTCTAATTATATTAGCTGTGAGTTCTAGGACAATGTTGAAAAAATGTGTTAAGAGGCGATATCCTTGCCTTGTTCTTTTTTATTTATTTATTTATTTATTTTTGGCTGCGTTGGGTCTTCGTTTCTGTGCGAGGGCTTTCTCCAGTTGCGGCCAGCGGGGGCCACTCTTCATCGCGGTGCGTGGGCCCCTCGCTATCGTTGCCTCTCTTGTTGCGGAGCACAGGCTCCAGGTGCGCAGGCTCAGTAGTTGTGGCTCACGGGCCTGGCTGCTCCGCGGCATGTGGGATCTTCCCAGACCAGGGCTCGAGCCCGTGTCCCCTGCATCGGCAGGCAGAGTCTCAACCACTGCGCCACCAGGGAAGCCCCCTTGCCTTGTCCTTTTTTGTTTTTTTTTTTTAATTTTATTTATTGATTTATTGATTTATTGATTTATTGATTTATTTATGGCTGTGCTGGGTCCTCGCTTCTGTGCGAGGGCCCCCCCCCCCGGCCGCGGCAAGCGGGGGCCACCCTTCATCGCGGCGCGCGGGCCTCCCACCACCGCGGCCTCTCCCGCCGCGGAGCACAGGCTCCAGTCGCGCAGGCCCAGCAATTGTGGCTCACGGGCCCAGCCGCTCCGCGGCACGCGGGATCCTCCCAGACCAGGGCTCGAACCCGTATCCCCTGCATTAGCAGGCAGATTCTCAACCACTGGCGCCACCAGGGAAGCCCCCTTGCCTTGTTCTTAATCTTACTGAGAAAGCATCTAGTTTCTCACTAATAAATATTATATTAGCTGTAGGTGTTTTGTAAATTCTCATTATTAAGTTGCAATAGTTCCCTTCTGTTTCTAGTTTACTGAACGTTTTTGTCATGAATGAATGCTGGATTTGTCAAATGCTTTTTCTGTATCTATTAATAGGACCATATAGTTTTTCTTCTTTAACCTGTTTATATGATGAATTACACTAGTTGGTTTTCTTATGTTGAACCAGCCTTGTATACCTGGAATAAATCCCACTTGCCCATGGTGTATAATTCTGTTCATACATAGTTGGATTTGATTGACTAATATTTTGTTCAGGAGTTTTGCAACTATATTCATTTGTCTGAATTTTTCCTTTTTTTGGTAATGCTTTATATGCTTTTGGTGTTAGGATAATGCTGGTTTCATAGAATGAGTTAGAAAGTATTCATTCTAGTTCTATTTTTAGAGAATAAGCATACATTTTCCCTAAAATATTTGTTAAAATTCACCAGTGAACCAATCTGGCCCTAGTGCTTTCTTTTTGGCAGGTTATTAATTATAGTTTCAAATCCTTTAATAGATACAGGCCTATTGAGATTGTCTGTTTCTCCGTGTGTAATTTTGGTGCTGGAACAACTGGACAGCTACATGCAAAAAAAAAAAAAAAATGAATCTAGACAAAGACCTTACACTTTTCATATACATTAAATGGATCATAGAACTCAATATAAAATGCAACAGGACTTCATAAAATAAAATAATCATAAAATAAAATGTAATGCCCCCGGTAAGCCTTTTGAGATTCTTAAATCATGTGTTTCTCCCTAATTATGCCTTAATTTCACCTGGTTTATACCTCTGCAATATTTATAAAAGAAATCTTGCATGTTATATGTACATGCCTATCAACTCCATTGGACTGTGACCTCGTTGAGGGCTGGTAGGATGTGTCATTCATCTTCGGTGCCAGTTCAACATTTGTTCTGGTACAAAATAGTAAGTAGAACATATCCTTTGAATTGAACAATGCAGAGTTTTTGTTAATTGAAAATTCAGTTGCACAGGCCTACAATTACTAAACGGTATAGGGACACAAAACTCTTTATAACTAAAACATTCACGAGTCCATTTATGAAATCAGTGTCCTCTCAGCTCTCCTTTGCTCATCGTAGTGGAATTGATCCCCACCCACCAGGTCAGGTGTTTGATTAGTTCTTTTTGATAGGGGAATGGTGCCAATAACCACTAATCAAAACAATTGCAATGAAGTTGATTGCAAGGGAAATAGTCCCATCAAAGGAGTATGATTAGACTTGGTAAAAGAGGGGCAAAGGGAAGGGAGAAGGAAAAGCAGAAGTGTACAAGCAATCTCCCCAAGTAAGGGGGAAGACCAAAAAGAAGGAAGAGTGGGGCAGTGGTGGAGGTTCTCCCCAGGGCTCTCTCCAGGCAGACAGCGGGAACAAGCAGGGCAGGGAGGTGGTGGTGAGTAAGGACACCTCAGTGTTGTAGGTGTAAGGACACCTACAGTATGGAGCTGCAGGCTTAAACTTTCCAGAATAAATCTCAGCTTTGGATAGGAGCCTGTTATCAGACCCACCCTCAAATCACTAGGCACTAACTATCCTATGGAAAAGGGCAGAGTCCCAAATTTTGATTAAAAACAATATATGAGCTTAAAACAAATATAAGCCTACATATTTTTAACAGAGAAACTTAACATATCTACTAGATATTGGGAAATCTGAGCTCTTATGAACCCAAATAAAAGCAGGGAAAAGATAGCAGAGATACTGTTTGAAAGTGACCAGTTTTTTTGGTGTGTATGTCCATGCAGGTAGCCCTTACTTTGTGTGCCCATGGTTTGTTGACTGGTGCACATTGTGCTACTCACAATTGCTCCTTGTCAAAGTATCATTTTCATAAATTAAACTCATGACTCTCATGCAAATGTAAAATGAGTATATGGCACAGATTTAATGAACCCATTAATAAGAGAACTGGCATGATGGTAGTGCTGATTCAAAAGAACTAAATGGGGTAGAAGCTTTTCGAGTAGCTGGAAGAATTCTTAAATAGGATTACTGATTTTAGAGAAAAAATAGCTAATGTTCTGTAGGAAAAATCAGCTAACATTCTGAATTTTGGAAATTGTATTTTCCATCAGAAAGGAATCATTTGCATCCCTGCTGAACGGACATTATTTGTATTGTGATCTGACAGAAATCAAGGTAGCAGTTAACATCAACCCCTTCAGAATTACAGCATACCTTTATCAATAGTAAATAACAAGTTAAACAAAGATGCAAAGGTACATGCCTAGAGATTCAGATAATCCGCAGGCAGGCCTGATAATCAAACCCTAGCATAACTAAGAAAGAACAGGCAAAAGTCCCTTTAGTTTTTTTCAGGCTTTTGGATAATTTTCCTTAACACCATTTTACAAAGGTTTTTCTCTTCCATATCTTACTGATGTCAAGGAGACTAGAATTACTGGGAAGGGTATTCTCAGATATAGTATCAAGTTATCCCATTGTAAAAAATACCAAAAACCAAAAAACTAATCTTGAAGCTATCCACATGATTAAAGAACATCTATACCATGTGGGGGACAATTTTGAGTGAGAGCAGAAACTGCTCTTAGAAAGCATAGTATTAGTGAGTTCTTACAGGCTCCCAGGTAGCTACATCATCAGAGAGAAGGAAGCACCAGAAGAGGTATTTTACCCATGTTTGGTCAATACGAGGGAGTGCAGAATTGCTTTTGACACAGTCTAGAGGCTGACATTGATACCATGCCAGAGACCCGTAAGCATGTTGTGCTTTCTCAAAGGTCTTCTCTGTGAGCTGAGCTGCCTTCCAACTTAGAACATGAATTGTATGGTTTTACCTTGAACAAGATTCTGGAAATAGTTTATAAAATAATATCTGCATATAGGCCTCACCTTGGAGAGAGCTCATGACATTCCTGGGCACTGCAGTGCTACCAGATACCATGAGAAATAGAGGCAGGACAAGAATACCAAGGGAGGGTTGCTCAGCATAGATGACTGATGTGACCATTGTGATGATCTGACCAACTCCAAAGTTCATTCCCATGTCACCACTAAAACATTTTTTCCCCTTCATTGCTGATGTCTGAGAGGAAATTTCTTTCCTCTACCCTCTTAGGTTTATTCTTAGGGGCCTGCAAAGTAAACTGACAAACGACAGAATAATGGAAGAAAAAACATAAATTATTTTAATTAATATTTTCTGTGCGAAAGAGTCCAACAGGAAGGAAGTGAAACTCAAAGAAGTAGTTAGACTTGGGGGCTTATATTCCATTTTTAAGAAAGGAAAGGGGGTTTGGAGGAAAGTGAGTAGGAAATATATGGGGAACCTGATGGGAGATAAGCGCTATTTTCATAAGGTTTGTTTCTGTAGACTCACCTCAGTGCCCATTCTCCACCTTTGGGGACAAGAGTCACTCTCTTCTTCCTGGTTCGTGAGAGGGGGCCCCGGTCTCAGGGAAAATTCATGCCCTGCTTTTAGGGAGAAAAGGGGAGGGAAGATTTCTTCCTGCATCTGCTGATTTTCAGTTGCTTTCAGCTCAAAACCATATTTATGCCAAAGTGGCATATTTTGAGGTGGCATTTTTTTTTTTTTTAATTTATTTATTTGTGGCTGTGTTGGGTCTTCGTTTCTGTGCGAGGGCTTTCTCTAGCTGCGGTGAGCGGGGGCCACTCTTCATCGCGGTGCGCGGGCCTCTTATCATCGTGGCCTCTCTTGTTGCGGAGCACAGGCTCCAGACGCGCAGGCTCAGTAATTGTGGCTCACGGGCCTAGTTGCTCCACGGCATGTGGGATCTTCCCAGACCAGGGCTCGAACCCGTGTCCCCTGCATTAGCAGGCAGAGTGTCAACCACTGTGCCACCAGGGAAGCCCCCGAGTTCTTCAGCTTTTTTATAAGATAGCCTCAATTTAAAATAATTACACTCATTAGTTTCACTCAGTAAGAGAATGCAATTCTATGCAATCGGTTTGTCAGACATATATCACAAAATAAAACAACCGAATACAATAATTGAGCATCCCTTCTCCAAACCGTCTTCCTCTCTGTTGCTCTCATGTTCCCTCTTTCTAACACCTAATTTCTATCCGTGGCAAGCCCTCCACCTCGGGTGACGCTTACTGTGTGAGTCCCCATAAACCAGACGTCCATCTGTTCTTTCTTTCTTTCGATTACTTCCGATGATAAAGCCACTCCTCTGTTACTGAGGTGGTGGCAACAATGGATATTTGTAGTGCGTTCCATCTTTTGTATGCCCTTCATTGAAGGCTGCTGAGTTGGTAGCTTCACGAAGGAGGATGCACTCTTCGGCATTTGTACGTGTGTGTTTGGGGAAGAGGGTTTTGTCATCGTTTTCATTCAAAAATAAATGCCGACAGCTTCACTCCAAATGAATAGTGTATACTTTTCCATGTCATCAATATTGACATTTGGAAATCGTATTCATTAGTCCGTGATCTGGAAGGAAACTATTTTAATGGCTCTTGGCCCTTGCATCTGTGATTCTCTTGTCACTGAAATCTGTAAAAAATTGATATTAACTCTGAAATTTTATACTTTTAAACATTATTGACTTCCTGGGAAGAAGTCATATGTTAGAACCTTACAGCATACACTTCAGCTATAGAAAAACTATTAAGTGCTGTTTATTTAATTTAATAACACAGATCTAGGCCATTTAATTTTTTAGCCAGATTTATTAAGATATAATTCACATATGAGTATAACTCATCCATTTAGAGTGTAAAATTCAGTCGTTTTTAGTATATTCACAGATATGTGCAATGATCACGACGGTTAATTTTAAAACATTTTTGTCACCTCAAGAAGAAATCCCATACCTGTCACCCTACTATCCCCACAAGCCTCCTAGCCCTAAGCAATCACTTACTGCATTTTTGTTAAATCTCTAAAACCTTCATGAATCAGCACTTTGCTACAAATCTACAACTCTCTCTGCCACTATTTCTTTAATTAGAAACTTCTTTTGGAGCAGTGTTAGGTTTACAGAAATATTAAGCAGATATAGAGATTCCATTTATTCTATTCTCCTGCCAACGCCCCATTCCCTTTTCCCCAATTATTAGCATCTTGCATTAGTGGTACATTTTTACAATTGATGAACCAATACTGATATATTGTTGTTAATTAAGTTTTACATTAGAGTTCACTATTTGTGTTGTACGCTCTGTAGGTTTGGATAAATGTTTAATGACATGTATTGACCATTACAATCTCATACATAATAGTTTCACTGCCCTAAAAATTCTTGTAATCTACCTGTTCATCATTCCTCTCTTGTCCCTAATTCCTGGCAACCCCTAATCTTTTTAGTGTCTCCATAGTTTTGCCTCTTCCAGAGTGTTGTAGAGTTGGAAGATTTTCTTCCATGTTATCTTCCAGAAGTTTTATAGCTTTGTGTTTTATATTTAGGTCTGTGCTCTATTTTCACTTAATGTTCGTGAAAGGTGTAAGGTTTGTTTCTAAATTCACTTTTTTTTTTCTTTTTTTTTTGCATGTGGATGTCTAGTTATTCCAACATTGTTTGTTGAAAAGACTATCTTTGTTCATCATATTGCCTCTGTTCCTTTGTCAAAATCAGTTGACTGTATATGTCTTGGTCTATTTCTGGGCTTTCTATTCAGTTCCATTGATCTATTTGTCTATTCTTTTGCCCATACCACACTGTCTTGATTACTGTTAACTTTATAGTAAGTCTTGATTTTGGGTAATGTTAATCCTCCAACTTTGTTCTCTCCCTTCAATACTGTGTCAGCCATTCTGGGTTTTGACAAACTTTAGAATCAGTTTGTCAGTATCCACAAGATCACTTGGGATTTTGATTGGGATTAATTAAATCTGCAGATCAAGTTGGGAAGAACTGACATCTTAACAATTTTGATCATCCTATACATGAACATGTAGTATCTCTCCATTTATTTAAATTATTTGATTTCTTTCATCACAGGTTTGTAGTTTTTCCTCATATAGCTATTACTCATATTGTCTTCGACTTATACCTAAGTATTTCATTTTTGGGTGTTAATGTAAATGATATTGTGTTTTTAATTTCAAAACCCAGTTGTACACTGCTGGTGTACAGGGAAGCAATTAATTTGTATATGTGAAAAATGTATCCTGCAACCTTGCTATAATTGCTTATTAGTTCTCAAAGTTTTTTGTTGATTCTGTGAGATTTCCTACATAGATGATCATGTCATCTACAAAAACAGTTTTATTTCTTCCTTTCCAATTTATATACTTTTAATTTCCTTTTTTTGTCTAATTATATTAGCTGTGAGTTCTAGGACAATGTTGAAAAAATGTGTTAAGAGGCGATATCCTTGCCTTGTTCTTTTTTATTTATTTATTTATTTATTTTTGGCTGCGTTGGGTCTTCGTTTCTGTGCGAGGGCTTTCTCCAGTTGCGGCCAGCGGGGGCCACTCTTCATCGCGGTGCGGGGGCCACTCTTCATCGCGGTGCGTGGGCCCCTCGCTATCGTTGCCTCTCTTGTTGCGGAGCACAGGCTCCAGGTGCGCAGGCTCAGTAGTTGTGGCTCACGGGCCTGGCTGCTCCGCGGCATGTGGGATCTTCCCAGACCAGGGCTCGAGCCCGTGTCCCCTGCATCGGCAGGCAGAGTCTCAACCACTGCGCCACCAGGGAAGCCCCCTTGCCTTGTCCTTTTTTGTTTTTTTTTTTTAATTTTATTTATTGATTTATTGATTTATTGATTTATTGATTTATTTATGGCTGTGCTGGGTCCTCGCTTCTGTGCGAGGGCCCCCCCCCCAGCCGCGGCAAGCGGGGGCCACCCTTCATCGCGGCGCGCGGGCCTCCCACCACCGCGGCCTCTCCCGCCGCGGAGCACAGGCTCCAGTCGCGCAGGCCCAGCAATTGTGGCTCACGGGCCCAGCCGCTCCGCGGCACGCGGGATCCTCCCAGACCAGGGCTCGAACCCGTATCCCCTGCATTAGCAGGCAGATTCTCAACCACTGGCGCCACCAGGGAAGCCCCCTTGCCTTGTTCTTAATCTTACTGAGAAAGCATCTAGTTTCTCACTAATAAATATTATATTAGCTGTAGGTGTTTTGTAAATTCTCATTATTAAGTTGCAATAGTTCCCTTCTGTTTCTAGTTTACTGAACGTTTTTGTCATGAATGAATGCTGGATTTGTCAAATGCTTTTTCTGTATCTATTAATAGGACCATATAGTTTTTCTTCTTTAACCTGTTTATATGATGAATTACACTAGTTGGTTTTCTTATGTTGAACCAGCCTTGTATACCTGGAATAAATCCCACTTGCCCATGGTGTATAATTCTGTTCATACATAGTTGGATTTGATTGACTAATATTTTGTTCAGGAGTTTTGCAACTATATTCATTTGTCTGAATTTTTCCTTTTTTTGGTAATGCTTTGTATGCTTTTGGTGTTAGGATAATGCTGGTTTCATAGAATGAGTTAGAAAGTATTCATTCTAGTTCTATTTTTAGAGAATAAGCATACATTTTCCCTAAAATATTTGTTAAAATTCACCAGTGAACCAATCTGGCCCTAGTGCTTTCTTTTTGGCAGGTTATTAATTATAGTTTCAAATCCTTTAATAGATACAGGCCTATTGAGATTGTCTGTTTCTCCGTGTGTAATTTTGGTGCTGGAACAACTGGACAGCTACATGCAAAAAAAAAAAAAAAATGAATCTAGACAAAGACCTTACACTTTTCATATACATTAAATGGATCATAGAACTCAATATAAAATGCAACAGGACTTCATAAAATAAAATAATCATAAAATAAAATGTAATGCCCCCGGTAAGCCTTTTGAGATTCTTAAATCATGTGTTTCTCCCTAATTATGCCTTAATTTCACCTGGTTTATACCTCTGCAATATTTATAAAAGAAATCTTGCATGTTATATGTACATGCCTATCAACTCCATTGGACTGTGACCTCGTTGAGGGCTGGTAGGATGTGTCATTCATCTTCGGTGCCAGTTCAACATTTGTTCTGGTACAAAATAGTAAGTAGAACATATCCTTTGAATTGAACAATGCAGAGTTTTTGTTAATTGAAAATTCAGTTGCACAGGCCTACAATTACTAAACGGTATAGGGACACAAAACTCTTTATAACTAAAACATTCACGAGTCCATTTATGAAATCAGTGTCCTCTCAGCTCTCCTTTGCTCATCGTAGTGGAATTGATCCCCACCCACCAGGTCAGGTGTTTGATTAGTTCTTTTTGATAGGGGAATGGTGCCAATAACCACTAATCAAAACAATTGCAATGAAGTTGATTGCAAGGGAAATAGTCCCATCAAAGGAGTATGATTAGACTTGGTAAAAGAGGGGCAAAGGGAAGGGAGAAGGAAAAGCAGAAGTGTACAAGCAATCTCCCCAAGTAAGGGGGAAGACCAAAAAGAAGGAAGAGTGGGGCAGTGGTGGAGGTTCTCCCCAGGGCTCTCTCCAGGCAGACAGCGGGAACAAGCAGGGCAGGGAGGTGGTGGTGAGTAAGGACACCTCAGTGTTGTAGGTGTAAGGACACCTACAGTATGGAGCTGCAGGCTTAAACTTTCCAGAATAAATCTCAGCTTTGGATAGGAGCCTGTTATCAGACCCACCCTCAAATCACTAGGCACTAACTATCCTATGGAAAAGGGCAGAGTCCCAAATTTTGATTAAAAACAATATATGAGCTTAAAACAAATATAAGCCTACATATTTTTAACAGAGAAACTTAACATATCTACTAGATATTGGGAAATCTGAGCTCTTATGAACCCAAATAAAAGCAGGGAAAAGATAGCAGAGATACTGTTTGAAAGTGACCAGTTTTTTTGGTGTGTATGTCCATGCAGGTAGCCCTTACTTTGTGTGCCCATGGTTTGTTGACTGGTGCACATTGTGCTACTCACAATTGCTCCTTGTCAAAGTATCATTTTCATAAATTAAACTCATGACTCTCATGCAAATGTAAAATGAGTATATGGCACAGATTTAATGAACCCATTAATAAGAGAACTGGCATGATGGTAGTGCTGATTCAAAAGAACTAAATGGGGTAGAAGCTTTTCGAGTAGCTGGAAGAATTCTTAAATAGGATTACTGATTTTAGAGAAAAAATAGCTAATGTTCTGTAGGAAAAATCAGCTAACATTCTGAATTTTGGAAATTGTATTTTCCATCAGAAAGGAATCATTTGCATCCCTGCTGAACGGACATTATTTGTATTGTGATCTGACAGAAATCAAGGTAGCAGTTAACATCAACCCCTTCAGAATTACAGCATACCTTTATCAATAGTAAATAACAAGTTAAACAAAGATGCAAAGGTACATGCCTAGAGATTCAGATAATCCGCAGGCAGGCCTGATAATCAAACCCTAGCATAACTAAGAAAGAACAGGCAAAAGTCCCTTTAGTTTTTTTCAGGCTTTTGGATAATTTTCCTTAACACCATTTTACAAAGGTTTTTCTCTTCCATATCTTACTGATGTCAAGGAGACTAGAATTACTGGGAAGGGTATTCTCAGATATAGTATCAAGTTATCCCATTGTAAAAAATACCAAAAACCAAAAAACTAATCTTGAAGCTATCCACATGATTAAAGAACATCTATACCATGTGGGGGACAATTTTGAGTGAGAGCAGAAACTGCTCTTAGAAAGCATAGTATTAGTGAGTTCTTACAGGCTCCCAGGTAGCTACATCATCAGAGAGAAGGAAGCACCAGAAGAGGTATTTTACCCATGTTTGGTCAATACGAGGGAGTGCAGAATTGCTTTTGACACAGTCTAGAGGCTGACATTGATACCATGCCAGAGACCCGTAAGCATGTTGTGCTTTCTCAAAGGTCTTCTCTGTGAGCTGAGCTGCCTTCGAACTTAGAACATGAATTGTATGGTTTTACCTTGAACAAGATTCTGGAAATAGTTTATAAAATAATATCTGCATATAGGCCTCACCTTGGAGAGAGCTCATGACATTCCTGGGCACTGCAGTGCTACCAGATACCATGAGAAATAGAGGCAGGACAAGAATACCAAGGGAGGGTTGCTCAGCATAGATGACTGATGTGACCATTGTGATGATCTGACCAACTCCAAAGTTCATTCCCATGTCACCACTAAAACATTTTTTCCCCTTCATTGCTGATGTCTGAGAGGAAATTTCTTTCCTCTACCCTCTTAGGTTTATTCTTAGGGGCCTGCAAAGTAAACTGACAAACGACAGAATAATGGAAGAAAAAACATAAATTATTTTAATTAATATTTTCTGTGCGAAAGAGTCCAACAGGAAGGAAGTGAAACTCAAAGAAGTAGTTAGAGTTGGGGGCTTATATTCCATTTTTTAAGAAAGGAAAGGGGGTTTGGAGGAAAGTGAGTAGGAAATATATGGGGAACCTGATGGGAGATAAGCGCTATTTTCATAAGGTTTGTTTCTGTAGACTCACCTCAGTGCCCATTCTCCACCTTTGGGGACAAGAGTCACTCTCTTCTTCCTGGTTCGTGAGAGGGGGCCCCGGTCTCAGGGAAAATTCATGCCCTGCTTTTAGGGAGAAAAGGGGAGGGAAGATTTCTTCCTGCATCTGCTGATTTTCAGTTGCTTTCAGCTCAAAACCATATTTATGCCAAAGTGGCATATTTTGAGGTGGCATTTTTTTTTTTTTTAATTTATTTATTTGTGGCTGTGTTGGGTCTTCGTTTCTGTGCGAGGGCTTTCTCTAGCTGCGGTGAGCGGGGGCCACTCTTCATCGCGGTGCGCGGGCCTCTTATCATCGTGGCCTCTCTTGTTGCGGAGCACAGGCTCCAGACGCGCAGGCTCAGTAATTGTGGCTCACGGGCCTAGTTGCTCCGCGGCATGTGGGATCTTCCCAGACCAGGGCTCGAACCCGTGTCCCCTGCATTAACAGGCAGAGTGTCAACCACTGTGCCACCAGGGAAGCCCCCGAGTTCTTCAGCTTTTTTATAAGATAGCCTCAATTTAAAATAATTACACTCATTAGTTTCACTCAGTAAGAGAATGCAATTCTATGCAATCGGTTTGTCAGACATATATCACAAAATAAAACAACCGAATACAATAATTGAGCATCCCTTCTCCAAACCGTCTTCCTCTCTGTTGCTCTCATGTTCCCTCTTTCTAACACCTAATTTCTATCCGTGGCAAGCCCTCCACCTCGGGTGACGCTTACTGTGTGAGTCCCCATAAACCAGACGTCCATCTGTTCTTTCTTTCTTTCGATTACTTCCGATGATAAAGCCACTCCTCTGTTACTGAGGTGGTGGCAACAATGGATATTTGTAGTGCGTTCCATCTTTTGTATGCCCTTCATTGAAGGCTGCTGAGTTGGTAGCTTCACGAAGGAGGATGCACTCTTCGGCATTTGTACGTGTGTGTTTGGGGAAGAGGGTTTTGTCATCGTTTTCATTCAAAAATAAATGCCGACAGCTTCACTCCAAATGAATAGTGTATACTTTTCCATGTCATCAATATTGACATTTGGAAATCGTATTCATTAGTCCGTGATCTGGAAGGAAACTATTTTAATGGCTCTTGGCCCTTGCATCTGTGATTCTCTTGTCACTGAAATCTGTAAAAAATTGATATTAACTCTGAAATTTTATACTTTTAAACATTATTGACTTCCTGGGAAGAAGTCATATGTTAGAACCTTACAGCATACACTTCAGCTATAGAAAAACTATTAAGTGCTGTTTATTTAATTTAATAACACAGATCTAGGCCATTTAATTTTTTAGCCAGATTTATTAAGATATAATTCACATATGAGTATAACTCATCCATTTAGAGTGTAAAATTCAGTCGTTTTTAGTATATTCACAGATATGTGCAATGATCACGACGGTTAATTTTAAAACATTTTTGTCACCTCAAGAAGAAATCCCATACCTGTCACCCTACTATCCCCACAAGCCTCCTAGCCCTAAGCAATCACTTACTGCATTTTTGTTAAATCTCTAAAACCTTCATGAATCAGCACTTTGCTACAAATCTACAACTCTCTCTGCCACTATTTCTTTAATTAGAAACTTCTTTTGGAGCAGTGTTAGGTTTACAGAAATATTAAGCAGATATAGAGATTCCATTTATTCTATTCTCCTGCCAACGCCCCATTCCCTTTTCCCCAATTATTAGCATCTTGCATTAGTGGTACATTTTTACAATTGATGAACCAATACTGATATATTGTTAATTAAGTTTTACATTAGAGTTCACTATTTGTGTTGTACGCTCTGTAGGTTTGGATAAATGTTTAATGACATGTATTGACCATTACAATCTCATACATAATAGTTTCACTGCCCTAAAAATTCTTGTAATCTACCTGTTCATCATTCCTCTCTTGTCCCTAATTCCTGGCAACCCCTAATCTTTTTAGTGTCTCCATAGTTTTGCCTCTTCCAGAGTGTTGTAGAGTTGGAAGATTTTCTTCCATGTTATCTTCCAGAAGTTTTATAGCTTTGTGTTTTATATTTAGGTCTGTGCTCTATTTTCACTTAATGTTCGTGAAAGGTGTAAGGTTTGTTTCTAAATTCACTTTTTTTTTTCTTTTTTTTTTGCATGTGGATGTCTAGTTATTCCAACATTGTTTGTTGAAAAGACTATCTTTGTTCATCATATTGCCTCTGTTCCTTTGTCAAAATCAGTTGACTGTATATGTCTTGGTCTATTTCTGGGCTTTCTATTCAGTTCCATTGATCTATTTGTCTATTCTTTTGCCCATACCACACTGTCTTGATTACTGTTAACTTTATAGTAAGTCTTGATTTTGGGTAATGTTAATCCTCCAACTTTGTTCTCTCCCTTCAACACTGTGTCAGCCATTCTGGGTTTTGACAAACTTTAGAATCAGTTTGTCAGTATCCACAAGATCACTTGGGATTTTGATTGGGATTAATTAAATCTGCAGATCAAGTTGGGAAGAACTGACATCTTAACAATTTTGATCATCCTATACATGAACATGTAGTATCTCTCCATTTATTTAAATTATTTGATTTCTTTCATCACAGGTTTGTAGTTTTTCCTCATATAGCTATTACTCATATTGTCTTCGACTTACACCTAAGTATTTCATTTTTGGGTGTTAATGTAAATGATATTGTGTTTTTAATTTCAAAACCCAGTTGTACACTGCTGGTGTACAGGGAAGCAATTAATTTGTATATGTGAAAAATGTATCCTGCAACCTTGCTATAATTGCTTATTAGTTCTCAAAGTTTTTTGTTGATTCTGTGAGATTTCCTACATAGATGATCATGTCATCTACAAAAACAGTTTTATTTCTTCCTTTCCAATTTATATACTTTTAATTTCCTTTTTTTGTCTAATTATATTAGCTGTGAGTTCTAGGACAATGTTGAAAAAATGTGTTAAGAGGCGATATCCTTGCCTTGTTCTTTTTTATTTATTTATTTATTTATTTTTGGCTGCGTTGGGTCTTCGTTTCTGTGCGAGGGCTTTCTCCAGTTGCGGCCAGCGGGGGCCACTCTTCATCGCGGTGCGTGGGCCCCTCGCTATCGTTGCCTCTCTTGTTGCGGAGCACAGGCTCCAGGTGCGCAGGCTCAGTAGTTGTGGCTCACGGGCCTGGCTGCTCTGCGGCATGTGGGATCTTCCCAGACCAGGGCTCGAGCCCGTGTCCCCTGCATCGGCAGGCAGAGTCTCAACCACTGCGCCACCAGGGAAGCCCCCTTGCCTTGTCCTTTTTTGTTTTTTTTTTTTAATTTTATTTATTGATTTATTGATTTATTGATTTATTGATTTATTTATGGCTGTGCTGGGTCCTCGCTTCTGTGCGAGGGCCCCCCCCCCCAGCCGCGGCAAGCGGGGGCCACCCTTCATCGCGGCGCGCGGGCCTCCCACCACCGCGGCCTCTCCCGCCGCGGAGCACAGGCTCCAGTCGCGCAGGCCCAGCAATTGTGGCTCACGGGCCCAGCCGCTCCGCGGCACGCGGGATCCTCCCAGACCAGGGCTCGAACCCGTATCCCCTGCATTAGCAGGCAGATTCTCAACCACTGGCGCCACCAGGGAAGCCCCCTTGCCTTGTTCTTAATCTTACTGAGAAAGCATCTAGTTTCTCACTAATAAATATTATATTAGCTGTAGGTGTTTTGTAAATTCTCATTATTAAGTTGCAATAGTTCCCTTCTGTTTCTAGTTTACTGAACGTTTTTGTCATGAATGAATGCTGGATTTGTCAAATGCTTTTTCTGTATCTATTAATAGGACCATATAGTTTTTCTTCTTTAACCTGTTTATATGATGAATTACACTAGTTGGTTTTCTTATGTTGAACCAGCCTTGTATACCTGGAATAAATCCCACTTGCCCATGGTGTATAATTCTGTTCATACATAGTTGGATTTGATTGACTAATATTTTGTTCAGGAGTTTTGCAACTATATTCATTTGTCTGAATTTTTCCTTTTTTTGGTAATGCTTTGTATGCTTTTGGTGTTAGGATAATGCTGGTTTCATAGAATGAGTTAGAAAGTATTCATTCTAGTTCTATTTTTAGAGAATAAGCATACATTTTCCCTAAAATATTTGTTAAAATTCACCAGTGAACCAATCTGGCCCTAGTGCTTTCTTTTTGGCAGGTTATTAATTATAGTTTCAAATCCTTTAATAGATACAGGCCTATTGAGATTGTCTGTTTCTCCGTGTGTAATTTTGGTGCTGGAACAACTGGACAGCTACATGCAAAAAAAAAAAAAAAAAGAATCTAGACAAAGACCTTACACTTTTCATATACATTAAATGGATCATAGAACTCAATATAAAATGCAACAGGACTTCATAAAATAAAATAATCATAAAATAAAATGTAATGCCCCCGGTAAGCCTTTTGAGATTCTTAAATCATGTGTTTCTCCCTAATTATGCCTTAATTTCACCTGGTTTATACCTCTGCAATATTTATAAAAGAAATCTTGCATGTTATATGTACATGCCTATCAACTCCATTGGACTGTGACCTCGTTGAGGGCTGGTAGGATGTGTCATTCATCTTCGGTGCCAGTTCAACATTTGTTCTGGTACAAAATAGTAAGTAGAACATATCCTTTGAATTGAACAATGCAGAGTTTTTGTTAATTGAAAATTCAGTTGCACAGGCCTACAATTACTAAACGGTATAGGGACACAAAACTCTTTATAACTAAAACATTCACGAGTCCATTTATGAAATCAGTGTCCTCTCAGCTCTCCTTTGCTCATCGTAGTGGAATTGATCCCCACCCACCAGGTCAGGTGTTTGATTAGTTCTTTTTGATAGGGGAATGGTGCCAATAACCACTAATCAAAACAATTGCAATGATGTTGATTGTAAGGGAAATAGTCCCATCAAAGGAGTATGATTAGACTTGGTAAAAGAGGGGCAAAGGGAAGGGAGAAGGAAAAGCAGAAGTGTACAAGCAATCTCCCCAAGTAAGGGGGAAGACCAAAAAGAAGGAAGAGTGGGGCAGTGGTGGAGGTTCTCCCCAGGGCTCTCTCCAGGCAGACAGCGGGAACAAGCAGGGCAGGGAGGTGGTGGTGAGTAAGGACACCTCAGTGTTGTAGGTGTAAGGACACCTACAGTATGGAGCTGCAGGCTTAAACTTTCCAGAATAAATCTCAGCTTTGGATAGGAGCCTGTTATCAGACCCACCCTCAAATCACTAGGCACTAACTATCCTATGGAAAAGGGCAGAGTCCCAAATTTTGATTAAAAACAATATATGAGCTTAAAACAAATATAAGCCTACATATTTTTAACAGAGAAACTTAACATATCTACTAGATATTGGGAAATCTGAGCTCTTATGAACCCAAATAAAAGCAGGGAAAAGATAGCAGAGATACTGTTTGAAAGTGACCAGTTTTTTTGGTGTGTATGTCCATGCAGGTAGCCCTTACTTTGTGTGCCCATGGTTTGTTGACTGGTGCACATTGTGCTACTCACAATTGCTCCTTGTCAAAGTATCATTTTCATAAATTAAACTCATGACTCTCATGCAAATGTAAAATGAGTATATGGCACAGATTTAATGAACCCATTAATAAGAGAACTGGCATGATGGTAGTGCTGATTCAAAAGAACTAAATGGGGTAGAAGCTTTTCGAGTAGCTGGAAGAATTCTTAAATAGGATTACTGATTTTAGAGAAAAAATAGCTAATGTTCTGTAGGAAAAATCAGCTAACATTCTGAATTTTGGAAATTGTATTTTCCATCAGAAAGGAATCATTTGCATCCCTGCTGAACGGACATTATTTGTATTGTGATCTGACAGAAATCAAGGTAGCAGTTAACATCAACCCCTTCAGAATTACAGCATACCTTTATCAATAGTAAATAACAAGTTAAACAAAGATGCAAAGGTACATGCCTAGAGATTCAGATAATCCGCAGGCAGGCCTGATAATCAAACCCTAGCATAACTAAGAAAGAACAGGCAAAAGTCCCTTTAGTTTTTTTCAGGCTTTTGGATAATTTTCCTTAACACCATTTTACAAAGGTTTTTCTCTTCCATATCTTACTGATGTCAAGGAGACTAGAATTACTGGGAAGGGTATTCTCAGATATAGTATCAAGTTATCCCATTGTAAAAAATACCAAAAACCAAAAAACTAATCTTGAAGCTATCCACATGATTAAAGAACATCTATACCATGTGGGGGACAATTTTGAGTGAGAGCAGAAACTGCTCTTAGAAAGCATAGTATTAGTGAGTTCTTACAGGCTCCCAGGTAGCTACATCATCAGAGAGAAGGAAGCACCAGAAGAGGTATTTTACCCATGTTTGGTCAATACGAGGGAGTGCAGAATTGCTTTTGACACAGTTTAGAGGCTGACATTGATACCATGCCAGAGACCCGTAAGCATGTTGTGCTTTCTCAAAGGTCTTCTCTGTGAGCTGAGCTGCCTTCGAACTTAGAACATGAATTGTATGGTTTTACCTTGAACAAGATTCTGGAAATAGTTTATAAAATAATATCTGCATATAGGCCTCACCTTGGAGAGAGCTCATGACATTCCTGGGCACTGCAGTGCTACCAGATACCATGAGAAATAGAGGCAGGACAAGAATACCAAGGGAGGGTTGCTCAGCATAGATGACTGATGTGACCATTGTGATGATCTGACCAACTCCAAAGTTCATTCCCATGTCACCACTAAAACATTTTTTCCCCTTCATTGCTGATGTCTGAGAGGAAATTTCTTTCCTCTACCCTCTTAGGTTTATTCTTAGGGGCCTGCAAAGTAAACTGACAAACGACAGAATAATGGAAGAAAAAACATAAATTATTTTAATTAATATTTTCTGTGCGAAAGAGTCCAACAGGAAGGAAGTGAAACTCAAAGAAGTAGTTAGAGTTGGGGGCTTATATTCCATTTTTTAAGAAAGGAAAGGGGGTTTGGAGGAAAGTGAGTAGGAAATATATGGGGAACCTGATGGGAGATAAGCGCTATTTTCATAAGGTTTGTTTCTGTAGACTCACCTCAGTGCCCATTCTCCACCTTTGGGGACAAGAGTCACTCTCTTCTTCCTGGTTCGTGAGAGGGGGCCCCGGTCTCAGGGAAAATTCATGCCCTGCTTTTAGGGAGAAAAGGGGAGGGAAGATTTCTTCCTGCATCTGCTGATTTTCAGTTGCTTTCAGCTCAAAACCATATTTATGCCAAAGTGGCATATTTTGAGGTGGCATTTTTTTTTTTTTTAATTTATTTATTTGTGGCTGTGTTGGGTCTTCGTTTCTGTGCGAGGGCTTTCTCTAGCTGCGGTGAGCGGGGGCCACTCTTCATCGCGGTGCGCGGGCCTCTTATCATCGTGGCCTCTCTTGTTGCGGAGCACAGGCTCCAGACGCGCAGGCTCAGTAATTGTGGCTCACGGGCCTAGTTGCTCCGCGGCATGTGGGATCTTCCCAGACCAGGGCTCGAACCCGTGTCCCCTGCATTAACAGGCAGAGTGTCAACCACTGTGCCACCAGGGAAGCCCCCGAGTTCTTCAGCTTTTTTATAAGATAGCCTCAATTTAAAATAATTACACTCATTAGTTTCACTCAGTAAGAGAATGCAATTCTATGCAATCGGTTTGTCAGACATATATCACAAAATAAAACAACCGAATACAATAATTGAGCATCCCTTCTCCAAACCGTCTTCCTCTCTGTTGCTCTCATGTTCCCTCTTTCTAACACCTAATTTCTATCCGTGGCAAGCCCTCCACCTCGGGTGACGCTTACTGTGTGAGTCCCCATAAACCAGACGTCCATCTGTTCTTTCTTTCTTTCGATTACTTCCGATGATAAAGCCACTCCTCTGTTACTGAGGTGGTGGCAACAATGGATATTTGTAGTGCGTTCCATCTTTTGTATGCCCTTCATTGAAGGCTGCTGAGTTGGTAGCTTCACGAAGGAGGATGCACTCTTCGGCATTTGTACGTGTGTGTTTGGGGAAGAGGGTTTTGTCATCGTTTTCATTCAAAAATAAATGCCGACAGCTTCACTCCAAATGAATAGTGTATACTTTTCCATGTCATCAATATTGACATTTGGAAATCGTATTCATTAGTCCGTGATCTGGAAGGAAACTATTTTAATGGCTCTTGGCCCTTGCATCTGTGATTCTCTTGTCACTGAAATCTGTAAAAAATTGATATTAACTCTGAAATTTTATACTTTTAAACATTATTGACTTCCTGGGAAGAAGTCATATGTTAGAACCTTACAGCATACACTTCAGCTATAGAAAAACTATTAAGTGCTGTTTATTTAATTTAATAACACAGATCTAGGCCATTTAATTTTTTAGCCAGATTTATTAAGATATAATTCACATATGAGTATAACTCATCCATTTAGAGTGTAAAATTCAGTCGTTTTTAGTATATTCACAGATATGTGCAATGATCACGACGGTTAATTTTAAAACATTTTTGTCACCTCAAGAAGAAATCCCATACCTGTCACCCTACTATCCCCACAAGCCTCCTAGCCCTAAGCAATCACTTACTGCATTTTTGTTAAATCTCTAAAACCTTCATGAATCAGCACTTTGCTACAAATCTACAACTCTCTCTGCCACTATTTCTTTAATTAGAAACTTCTTTTGGAGCAGTGTTAGGTTTACAGAAATATTAAGCAGATATAGAGATTCCATTTATTCTATTCTCCTGCCAACGCCCCATTCCCTTTTCCCCAATTATTAGCATCTTGCATTAGTGGTACATTTTTACAATTGATGAACCAATACTGATATATTGTTGTTAATTAAGTTTTACATTAGAGTTCACTATTTGTGTTGTACGCTCTGTAGGTTTGGATAAATGTTTAATGACATGTATTGACCATTACAATCTCATACATAATAGTTTCACTGCCCTAAAAATTCTTGTAATCTACCTGTTCATCATTCCTCTCTTGTCCCTAATTCCTGGCAACCCCTAATCTTTTTAGTGTCTCCATAGTTTTGCCTCTTCCAGAGTGTTGTAGAGTTGGAAGATTTTCTTCCATGTTATCTTCCAGAAGTTTTATAGCTTTGTGTTTTATATTTAGGTCTGTGCTCTATTTTCACTTAATGTTCGTGAAAGGTGTAAGGTTTGTTTCTAAATTCACTTTTTTTTTTCTTTTTTTTTTGCATGTGGATGTCTAGTTATTCCAACATTGTTTGTTGAAAAGACTATCTTTGTTCATCATATTGCCTCTGTTCCTTTGTCAAAATCAGTTGACTGTATATGTCTTGGTCTATTTCTGGGCTTTCTATTCAGTTCCATTGATCTATTTGTCTATTCTTTTGCCCATACCACACTGTCTTGATTACTGTTAACTTTATAGTAAGTCTTGATTTTGGGTAATGTTAATCCTCCAACTTTGTTCTCTCCCTTCAACACTGTGTCAGCCATTCTGGGTTTTGACAAACTTTAGAATCAGTTTGTCAGTATCCACAAGATCACTTGGGATTTTGATTGGGATTAATTAAATCTGCAGATCAAGTTGGGAAGAACTGACATCTTAACAATTTTGATCATCCTATACATGAACATGTAGTATCTCTCCATTTATTTAAATTATTTGATTTCTTTCATCACAGGTTTGTAGTTTTTCCTCATATAGCTATTACTCATATTGTCTTCGACTTACACCTAAGTATTTCATTTTTGGGTGTTAATGTAAATGATATTGTGTTTTTAATTTCAAAACCCAGTTGTACACTGCTGGTGTACAGGGAAGCAATTAATTTGTATATGTGAAAAATGTATCCTGCAACCTTGCTATAATTGCTTATTAGTTCTCAAAGTTTTTTGTTGATTCTGTGAGATTTCCTACATAGATGATCATGTCATCTACAAAAACAGTTTTATTTCTTCCTTTCCAATTTATATACTTTTAATTTCCTTTTTTTGTCTAATTATATTAGCTGTGAGTTCTAGGACAATGTTGAAAAAATGTGTTAAGAGGCGATATCCTTGCCTTGTTCTTTTTTATTTATTTATTTATTTATTTTTGGCTGCGTTGGGTCTTCGTTTCTGTGCGAGGGCTTTCTCCAGTTGCGGCCAGCGGGGGCCACTCTTCATCGCGGTGCGTGGGCCCCTCGCTATCGTTGCCTCTCTTGTTGCGGAGCACAGGCTCCAGGTGCGCAGGCTCAGTAGTTGTGGCTCACGGGCCTGGCTGCTCCGCGGCATGTGGGATCTTCCCAGACCAGGGCTCGAGCCCGTGTCCCCTGCATCGGCAGGCAGAGTCTCAACCACTGCGCCACCAGGGAAGCCCCCTTGCCTTGTCCTTTTTTTTTAATTTTATTTATTGATTTATTGATTTATTTATGGCTGTGCTGGGTCCTCGCTTCTGTGCGAGGGCCCCCCCCCCAGCCGCGGCAAGCGGGGGCCACCCTTCATCGCGGCGCGCGGGCCTCCCACCACCGCGGCCTCTCCCGCCGCGGAGCACAGGCTCCAGTCGCGCAGGCCCAGCAATTGTGGCTCACGGGCCCAGCCGCTCCGCGGCACGCGGGATCCTCCCAGACCAGGGCTCGAACCCGTATCCCCTGCATTAGCAGGCAGATTCTCAACCACTGGCGCCACCAGGGAAGCCCCCTTGCCTTGTTCTTAATCTTACTGAGAAAGCATCTAGTTTCTCACTAATAAATATTATATTAGCTGTAGGTGTTTTGTAAATTCTCATTATTAAGTTGCAATAGTTCCCTTCTGTTTCTAGTTTACTGAACGTTTTTGTCATGAATGAATGCTGGATTTGTCAAATGCTTTTTCTGTATCTATTAATAGGACCATATAGTTTTTCTTCTTTAACCTGTTTATATGATGAATTACACTAGTTGGTTTTCTTATGTTGAACCAGCCTTGTATACCTGGAATAAATCCCACTTGCCCATGGTGTATAATTCTGTTCATACATAGTTGGATTTGATTGACTAATATTTTGTTCAGGAGTTTTGCAACTATATTCATTTGTCTGAATTTTTCCTTTTTTTGGTAATGCTTTGTATGCTTTTGGTGTTAGGATAATGCTGGTTTCATAGAATGAGTTAGAAAGTATTCATTCTAGTTCTATTTTTAGAGAATAAGCATACATTTTCCCTAAAATATTTGTTAAAATTCACCAGTGAACCAATCTGGCCCTAGTGCTTTCTTTTTGGCAGGTTATTAATTATAGTTTCAAATCCTTTAATAGATACAGGCCTATTGAGATTGTCTGTTTCTCCGTGTGTAATTTTGGTGCTGGAACAACTGGACAGCTACATGCAAAAAAAAAAAAAAAAAGAATCTAGACAAAGACCTTACACTTTTCATATACATTAAATGGATCATAGAACTCAATATAAAATGCAACAGGACTTCATAAAATAAAATAATCATAAAATAAAATGTAATGCCCCCGGTAAGCCTTTTGAGATTCTTAAATCATGTGTTTCTCCCTAATTATGCCTTAATTTCACCTGGTTTATACCTCTGCAATATTTATAAAAGAAATCTTGCATGTTATATGTACATGCCTATCAACTCCATTGGACTGTGACCTCGTTGAGGGCTGGTAGGATGTGTCATTCATCTTCGGTGCCAGTTCAACATTTGTTCTGGTACAAAATAGTAAGTAGAACATATCCTTTGAATTGAACAATGCAGAGTTTTTGTTAATTGAAAATTCAGTTGCACAGGCCTACAATTACTAAACGGTATAGGGACACAAAACTCTTTATAACTAAAACATTCACGAGTCCATTTATGAAATCAGTGTCCTCTCAGCTCTCCTTTGCTCATCGTAGTGGAATTGATCCCCACCCACCAGGTCAGGTGTTTGATTAGTTCTTTTTGATAGGGGAATGGTGCCAATAACCACTAATCAAAACAATTGCAATGAAGTTGATTGCAAGGGAAATAGTCCCATCAAAGGAGTATGATTAGACTTGGTAAAAGAGGGGCAAAGGGAAGGGAGAAGGAAAAGCAGAAGTGTACAAGCAATCTCCCCAAGTAAGGGGGAAGACCAAAAAGAAGGAAGAGTGGGGCAGTGGTGGAGGTTCTCCCCAGGGCTCTCTCCAGGCAGACAGCGGGAACAAGCAGGGCAGGGAGGTGGTGGTGAGTAAGGACACCTCAGTGTTGTAGGTGTAAGGACACCTACAGTATGGAGCTGCAGGCTTAAACTTTCCAGAATAAATCTCAGCTTTGGATAGGAGCCTGTTATCAGACCCACCCTCAAATCACTAGGCACTAACTATCCTATGGAAAAGGGCAGAGTCCCAAATTTTGATTAAAAACAATATATGAGCTTAAAACAAATATAAGCCTACATATTTTTAACAGAGAAACTTAACATATCTACTAGATATTGGGAAATCTGAGCTCTTATGAACCCAAATAAAAGCAGGGAAAAGATAGCAGAGATACTGTTTGAAAGTGACCAGTTTTTTTGGTGTGTATGTCCATGCAGGTAGCCCTTACTTTGTGTGCCCATGGTTTGTTGACTGGTGCACATTGTGCTACTCACAATTGCTCCTTGTCAAAGTATCATTTTCATAAATTAAACTCATGACTCTCATGCAAATGTAAAATGAGTATATGGCACAGATTTAATGAACCCATTAATAAGAGAACTGGCATGATGGTAGTGCTGATTCAAAAGAACTAAATGGGGTAGAAGCTTTTCGAGTAGCTGGAAGAATTCTTAAATAGGATTACTGATTTTAGAGAAAAAATAGCTAATGTTCTGTAGGAAAAATCAGCTAACATTCTGAATTTTGGAAATTGTATTTTCCATCAGAAAGGAATCATTTGCATCCCTGCTGAACGGACATTATTTGTATTGTGATCTGACAGAAATCAAGGTAGCAGTTAACATCAACCCCTTCAGAATTACAGCATACCTTTATCAATAGTAAATAACAAGTTAAACAAAGATGCAAAGGTACATGCCTAGAGATTCAGATAATCCGCAGGCAGGCCTGATAATCAAACCCTAGCATAACTAAGAAAGAACAGGCAAAAGTCCCTTTAGTTTTTTTCAGGCTTTTGGATAATTTTCCTTAACACCATTTTACAAAGGTTTTTCTCTTCCATATCTTACTGATGTCAAGGAGACTAGAATTACTGGGAAGGGTATTCTCAGATATAGTATCAAGTTATCCCATTGTAAAAAATACCAAAAACCAAAAAACTAATCTTGAAGCTATCCACATGATTAAAGAACATCTATACCATGTGGGGGACAATTTTGAGTGAGAGCAGAAACTGCTCTTAGAAAGCATAGTATTAGTGAGTTCTTACAGGCTCCCAGGTAGCTACATCATCAGAGAGAAGGAAGCACCAGAAGAGGTATTTTACCCATGTTTGGTCAATACGAGGGAGTGCAGAATTGCTTTTGACACAGTCTAGAGGCTGACATTGATACCATGCCAGAGACCCGTAAGCATGTTGTGCTTTCTCAAAGGTCTTCTCTGTGAGCTGAGCTGCCTTCCAACTTAGAACATGAATTGTATGGTTTTACCTTGAACAAGATTCTGGAAATAGTTTATAAAATAATATCTGCATATAGGCCTCACCTTGGAGAGAGCTCATGACATTCCTGGGCACTGCAGTGCTACCAGATACCATGAGAAATAGAGGCAGGACAAGAATACCAAGGGAGGGTTGCTCAGCATAGATGACTGATGTGACCATTGTGATGATCTGACCAACTCCAAAGTTCATTCCCATGTCACCACTAAAACATTTTTTCCCCTTCATTGCTGATGTCTGAGAGGAAATTTCTTTCCTCTACCCTCTTAGGTTTATTCTTAGGGGCCTGCAAAGTAAACTGACAAACGACAGAATAATGGAAGAAAAAACATAAATTATTTTAATTAATATTTTCTGTGCGAAAGAGTCCAACAGGAAGGAAGTGAAACTCAAAGAAGTAGTTAGAGTTGGGGGCTTATATTCCATTTTTTAAGAAAGGAAAGGGGGTTTGGAGGAAAGTGAGTAGGAAATATATGGGGAACCTGATGGGAGATAAGCGCTATTTTCATAAGGTTTGTTTCTGTAGACTCACCTCAGTGCCCATTCTCCACCTTTGGGGACAAGAGTCACTCTCTTCTTCCTGGTTCGTGAGAGGGGGCCCCGGTCTCAGGGAAAATTCATGCCCTGCTTTTAGGGAGAAAAGGGGAGGGAAGATTTCTTCCTGCATCTGCTGATTTTCAGTTGCTTTCAGCTCAAAACCATATTTATGCCAAAGTGGCATATTTTGAGGTGGCATTTTTTTTTTTTTTAATTTATTTATTTGTGGCTGTGTTGGGTCTTCGTTTCTGTGCGAGGGCTTTCTCTAGCTGCGGTGAGCGGGGGCCACTCTTCATCGCGGTGCGCGGGCCTCTTATCATCGTGGCCTCTCTTGTTGCGGAGCACAGGCTCCAGACGCGCAGGCTCAGTAATTGTGGCTCACGGGCCTAGTTGCTCCGCGGCATGTGGGATCTTCCCAGACCAGGGCTCGAACCCGTGTCCCCTGCATTAGCAGGCAGAGTGTCAACCACTGTGCCACCAGGGAAGCCCCCGAGTTCTTCAGCTTTTTTATAAGATAGCCTCAATTTAAAATAATTACACTCATTAGTTTCACTCAGTAAGAGAATGCAATTCTATGCAATCGGTTTGTCAGACATATATCACAAAATAAAACAACCGAATACAATAATTGAGCATCCCTTCTCCAAACCGTCTTCCTCTCTGTTGCTCTCATGTTCCCTCTTTCTAACACCTAATTTCTATCCGTGGCAAGCCCTCCACCTCGGGTGACGCTTACTGTGTGAGTCCCCATAAACCAGACGTCCATCTGTTCTTTCTTTCTTTCGATTACTTCCGATGATAAAGCCACTCCTCTGTTACTGAGGTGGTGGCAACAATGGATATTTGTAGTGCGTTCCATCTTTTGTATGCCCTTCATTGAAGGCTGCTGAGTTGGTAGCTTCACGAAGGAGGATGCACTCTTCGGCATTTGTACGTGTGTGTTTGGGGAAGAGGGTTTTGTCATCGTTTTCATTCAAAAATAAATGCCGACAGCTTCACTCCAAATGAATAGTGTATACTTTTCCATGTCATCAATATTGACATTTGGAAATCGTATTCATTAGTCCGTGATCTGGAAGGAAACTATTTTAATGGCTCTTGGCCCTTGCATCTGTGATTCTCTTGTCACTGAAATCTGTAAAAAATTGATATTAACTCTGAAATTTTATACTTTTAAACATTATTGACTTCCTGGGAAGAAGTCATATGTTAGAACCTTACAGCATACACTTCAGCTATAGAAAAACTATTAAGTGCTGTTTATTTAATTTAATAACACAGATCTAGGCCATTTAATTTTTTAGCCAGATTTATTAAGATATAATTCACATATGAGTATAACTCATCCATTTAGAGTGTAAAATTCAGTCGTTTTTAGTATATTCACAGATATGTGCAATGATCACGACGGTTAATTTTAAAACATTTTTGTCACCTCAAGAAGAAATCCCATACCTGTCACCCTACTATCCCCACAAGCCTCCTAGCCCTAAGCAATCACTTACTGCATTTTTGTTAAATCTCTAAAACCTTCATGAATCAGCACTTTGCTACAAATCTACAACTCTCTCTGCCACTATTTCTTTAATTAGAAACTTCTTTTGGAGCAGTGTTAGGTTTACAGAAATATTAAGCAGATATAGAGATTCCATTTATTCTATTCTCCTGCCAACGCCCCATTCCCTTTTCCCCAATTATTAGCATCTTGCATTAGTGGTACATTTTTACAATTGATGAACCAATACTGATATATTGTTGTTAATTAAGTTTTACATTAGAGTTCACTATTTGTGTTGTACGCTCTGTAGGTTTGGATAAATGTTTAATGACATGTATTGACCATTACAATCTCATACATAATAGTTTCACTGCCCTAAAAATTCTTGTAATCTACCTGTTCATCATTCCTCTCTTGTCCCTAATTCCTGGCAACCCCTAATCTTTTTAGTGTCTCCATAGTTTTGCCTCTTCCAGAGTGTTGTAGAGTTGGAAGATTTTCTTCCATGTTATCTTCCAGAAGTTTTATAGCTTTGTGTTTTATATTTAGGTCTGTGCTCTATTTTCACTTAATGTTCGTGAAAGGTGTAAGGTTTGTTTCTAAATTCACTTTTTTTTTTCTTTTTTTTTTGCATGTGGATGTCTAGTTATTCCAACATTGTTTGTTGAAAAGACTATCTTTGTTCATCATATTGCCTCTGTTCCTTTGTCAAAATCAGTTGACTGTATATGTCTTGGTCTATTTCTGGGCTTTCTATTCAGTTCCATTGATCTATTTGTCTATTCTTTTGCCCATACCACACTGTCTTGATTACTGTTAACTTTATAGTAAGTCTTGATTTTGGGTAATGTTAATCCTCCAACTTTGTTCTCTCCCTTCAACACTGTGTCAGCCATTCTGGGTTTTGACAAACTTTAGAATCAGTTTGTCAGTATCCACAAGATCACTTGGGATTTTGATTGGGATTAATTAAATCTGCAGATCAAGTTGGGAAGAACTGACATCTTAACAATTTTGATCATCCTATACATGAACATGTAGTATCTCTCCATTTATTTAAATTATTTGATTTCTTTCATCACAGGTTTGTAGTTTTTCCTCATATAGCTATTACTCATATTGTCTTCGACTTACACCTAAGTATTTCATTTTTGGGTGTTAATGTAAATGATATTGTGTTTTTAATTTCAAAACCCAGTTGTACACTGCTGGTGTACAGGGAAGCAATTAATTTGTATATGTGAAAAATGTATCCTGCAACCTTGCTATAATTGCTTATTAGTTCTCAAAGTTTTTTGTTGATTCTGTGAGATTTCCTACATAGATGATCATGTCATCTACAAAAACAGTTTTATTTCTTCCTTTCCAATTTATATACTTTTAATTTCCTTTTTTTGTCTAATTATATTAGCTGTGAGTTCTAGGACAATGTTGAAAAAATGTGTTAAGAGGCGATATCCTTGCCTTGTTCTTTTTTATTTATTTATTTATTTATTTTTGGCTGCGTTGGGTCTTCGTTTCTGTGCGAGGGCTTTCTCCAGTTGCGGCCAGCGGGGGCCACTCTTCATCGCGGTGCGTGGGCCCCTCGCTATCGTTGCCTCTCTTGTTGCGGAGCACAGGCTCCAGGTGCGCAGGCTCAGTAGTTGTGGCTCACGGGCCTGGCTGCTCCGCGGCATGTGGGATCTTCCCAGACCAGGGCTCGAGCCCGTGTCCCCTGCATCGGCAGGCAGAGTCTCAACCACTGCGCCACCAGGGAAGCCCCCTTGCCTTGTCCTTTTTTGTTTTTTTTTTTTAATTTTATTTATTGATTTATTGATTTATTGATTTATTGATTTATTTATGGCTGTGCTGGGTCCTCGCTTCTGTGCGAGGGCCCCCCCCCCCAGCCGCGGCAAGCGGGGGCCACCCTTCATCGCGGCGCGCGGGCCTCCCACCACCGCGGCCTCTCCCGCCGCGGAGCACAGGCTCCAGTCGCGCAGGCCCAGCAATTGTGGCTCACGGGCCCAGCCGCTCCGCGGCACGCGGGATCCTCCCAGACCAGGGCTCGAACCCGTATCCCCTGCATTAGCAGGCAGATTCTCAACCACTGGCGCCACCAGGGAAGCCCCCTTGCCTTGTTCTTAATCTTACTGAGAAAGCATCTAGTTTCTCACTAATAAATATTATATTAGCTGTAGGTGTTTTGTAAATTCTCATTATTAAGTTGCAATAGTTCCCTTCTGTTTCTAGTTTACTGAACGTTTTTGTCATGAATGAATGCTGGATTTGTCAAATGCTTTTTCTGTATCTATTAATAGGACCATATAGTTTTTCTTCTTTAACCTGTTTATATGATGAATTACACTAGTTGGTTTTCTTATGTTGAACCAGCCTTGTATACCTGGAATAAATCCCACTTGCCCATGGTGTATAATTCTGTTCATACATAGTTGGATTTGATTGACTAATATTTTGTTCAGGAGTTTTGCAACTATATTCATTTGTCTGAATTTTTCCTTTTTTTGGTAATGCTTTGTATGCTTTTGGTGTTAGGATAATGCTGGTTTCATAGAATGAGTTAGAAAGTATTCATTCTAGTTCTATTTTTAGAGAATAAGCATACATTTTCCCTAAAATATTTGTTAAAATTCACCAGTGAACCAATCTGGCCCTAGTGCTTTCTTTTTGGCAGGTTATTAATTATAGTTTCAAATCCTTTAATAGATACAGGCCTATTGAGATTGTCTGTTTCTCCGTGTGTAATTTTGGTGCTGGAACAACTGGACAGCTACATGCAAAAAAAAAAAAAAAAAGAATCTAGACAAAGACCTTACACTTTTCATATACATTAAATGGATCATAGAACTCAATATAAAATGCAACAGGACTTCATAAAATAAAATAATCATAAAATAAAATGTAATGCCCCCGGTAAGCCTTTTGAGATTCTTAAATCATGTGTTTCTCCCTAATTATGCCTTAATTTCACCTGGTTTATACCTCTGCAATATTTATAAAAGAAATCTTGCATGTTATATGTACATGCCTATCAACTCCATTGGACTGTGACCTCGTTGAGGGCTGGTAGGATGTGTCATTCATCTTCGGTGCCAGTTCAACATTTGTTCTGGTACAAAATAGTAAGTAGAACATATCCTTTGAATTGAACAATGCAGAGTTTTTGTTAATTGAAAATTCAGTTGCACAGGCCTACAATTACTAAACGGTATAGGGACACAAAACTCTTTATAACTAAAACATTCACGAGTCCATTTATGAAATCAGTGTCCTCTCAGCTCTCCTTTGCTCATCGTAGTGGAATTGATCCCCACCCACCAGGTCAGGTGTTTGATTAGTTCTTTTTGATAGGGGAATGGTGCCAATAACCACTAATCAAAACAATTGCAATGAAGTTGATTGCAAGGGAAATAGTCCCATCAAAGGAGTATGATTAGACTTGGTAAAAGAGGGGCAAAGGGAAGGGAGAAGGAAAAGCAGAAGTGTACAAGCAATCTCCCCAAGTAAGGGGGAAGACCAAAAAGAAGGAAGAGTGGGGCAGTGGTGGAGGTTCTCCCCAGGGCTCTCTCCAGGCAGACAGCGGGAACAAGCAGGGCAGGGAGGTGGTGGTGAGTAAGGACACCTCAGTGTTGTAGGTGTAAGGACACCTACAGTATGGAGCTGCAGGCTTAAACTTTCCAGAATAAATCTCAGCTTTGGATAGGAGCCTGTTATCAGACCCACCCTCAAATCACTAGGCACTAACTATCCTATGGAAAAGGGCAGAGTCCCAAATTTTGATTAAAAACAATATATGAGCTTAAAACAAATATAAGCCTACATATTTTTAACAGAGAAACTTAACATATCTACTAGATATTGGGAAATCTGAGCTCTTATGAACCCAAATAAAAGCAGGGAAAAGATAGCAGAGATACTGTTTGAAAGTGACCAGTTTTTTTGGTGTGTATGTCCATGCAGGTAGCCCTTACTTTGTGTGCCCATGGTTTGTTGACTGGTGCACATTGTGCTACTCACAATTGCTCCTTGTCAAAGTATCATTTTCATAAATTAAACTCATGACTCTCATGCAAATGTAAAATGAGTATATGGCACAGATTTAATGAACCCATTAATAAGAGAACTGGCATGATGGTAGTGCTGATTCAAAAGAACTAAATGGGGTAGAAGCTTTTCGAGTAGCTGGAAGAATTCTTAAATAGGATTACTGATTTTAGAGAAAAAATAGCTAATGTTCTGTAGGAAAAATCAGCTAACATTCTGAATTTTGGAAATTGTATTTTCCATCAGAAAGGAATCATTTGCATCCCTGCTGAACGGACATTATTTGTATTGTGATCTGACAGAAATCAAGGTAGCAGTTAACATCAACCCCTTCAGAATTACAGCATACCTTTATCAATAGTAAATAACAAGTTAAACAAAGATGCAAAGGTACATGCCTAGAGATTCAGATAATCCGCAGGCAGGCCTGATAATCAAACCCTAGCATAACTAAGAAAGAACAGGCAAAAGTCCCTTTAGTTTTTTTCAGGCTTTTGGATAATTTTCCTTAACACCATTTTACAAAGGTTTTTCTCTTCCATATCTTACTGATGTCAAGGAGACTAGAATTACTGGGAAGGGTATTCTCAGATATAGTATCAAGTTATCCCATTGTAAAAAATACCAAAAACCAAAAAACTAATCTTGAAGCTATCCACATGATTAAAGAACATCTATACCATGTGGGGGACAATTTTGAGTGAGAGCAGAAACTGCTCTTAGAAAGCATAGTATTAGTGAGTTCTTACAGGCTCCCAGGTAGCTACATCATCAGAGAGAAGGAAGCACCAGAAGAGGTATTTTACCCATGTTTGGTCAATACGAGGGAGTGCAGAATTGCTTTTGACACAGTCTAGAGGCTGACATTGATACCATGCCAGAGACCCGTAAGCATGTTGTGCTTTCTCAAAGGTCTTCTCTGTGAGCTGAGCTGCCTTCCAACTTAGAACATGAATTGTATGGTTTTACCTTGAACAAGATTCTGGAAATAGTTTATAAAATAATATCTGCATATAGGCCTCACCTTGGAGAGAGCTCATGACATTCCTGGGCACTGCAGTGCTACCAGATACCATGAGAAATAGAGGCAGGACAAGAATACCAAGGGAGGGTTGCTCAGCATAGATGACTGATGTGACCATTGTGATGATCTGACCAACTCCAAAGTTCATTCCCATGTCACCACTAAAACATTTTTTCCCCTTCATTGCTGATGTCTGAGAGGAAATTTCTTTCCTCTACCCTCTTAGGTTTATTCTTAGGGGCCTGCAAAGTAAACTGACAAACGACAGAATAATGGAAGAAAAAACATAAATTATTTTAATTAATATTTTCTGTGCGAAAGAGTCCAACAGGAAGGAAGTGAAACTCAAAGAAGTAGTTAGAGTTGGGGGCTTATATTCCATTTTTTAAGAAAGGAAAGGGGGTTTGGAGGAAAGTGAGTAGGAAATATATGGGGAACCTGATGGGAGATAAGCGCTATTTTCATAAGGTTTGTTTCTGTAGACTCACCTCAGTGCCCATTCTCCACCTTTGGGGACAAGAGTCACTCTCTTCTTCCTGGTTCGTGAGAGGGGGCCCCGGTCTCAGGGAAAATTCATGCCCTGCTTTTAGGGAGAAAAGGGGAGGGAAGATTTCTTCCTGCATCTGCTGATTTTCAGTTGCTTTCAGCTCAAAACCATATTTATGCCAAAGTGGCATATTTTGAGGTGGCATTTTTTTTTTTTTTAATTTATTTATTTGTGGCTGTGTTGGGTCTTCGTTTCTGTGCGAGGGCTTTCTCTAGCTGCGGTGAGCGGGGGCCACTCTTCATCGCGGTGCGCGGGCCTCTTATCATCGTGGCCTCTCTTGTTGCGGAGCACAGGCTCCAGACGCGCAGGCTCAGTAATTGTGGCTCACGGGCCTAGTTGCTCCGCGGCATGTGGGATCTTCCCAGACCAGGGCTCGAACCCGTGTCCCCTGCATTAGCAGGCAGAGTGTCAACCACTGTGCCACCAGGGAAGCCCCCGAGTTCTTCAGCTTTTTTATAAGATAGCCTCAATTTAAAATAATTACACTCATTAGTTTCACTCAGTAAGAGAATGCAATTCTATGCAATCGGTTTGTCAGACATATATCACAAAATAAAACAACCGAATACAATAATTGAGCATCCCTTCTCCAAACCGTCTTCCTCTCTGTTGCTCTCATGTTCCCTCTTTCTAACACCTAATTTCTATCCGTGGCAAGCCCTCCACCTCGGGTGACGCTTACTGTGTGAGTCCCCATAAACCAGACGTCCATCTGTTCTTTCTTTCTTTCGATTACTTCCGATGATAAAGCCACTCCTCTGTTACTGAGGTGGTGGCAACAATGGATATTTGTAGTGCGTTCCATCTTTTGTATGCCCTTCATTGAAGGCTGCTGAGTTGGTAGCTTCACGAAGGAGGATGCACTCTTCGGCATTTGTACGTGTGTGTTTGGGGAAGAGGGTTTTGTCATCGTTTTCATTCAAAAATAAATGCCGACAGCTTCACTCCAAATGAATAGTGTATACTTTTCCATGTCATCAATATTGACATTTGGAAATCGTATTCATTAGTCCGTGATCTGGAAGGAAACTATTTTAATGGCTCTTGGCCCTTGCATCTGTGATTCTCTTGTCACTGAAATCTGTAAAAAATTGATATTAACTCTGAAATTTTATACTTTTAAACATTATTGACTTCCTGGGAAGAAGTCATATGTTAGAACCTTACAGCATACACTTCAGCTATAGAAAAACTATTAAGTGCTGTTTATTTAATTTAATAACACAGATCTAGGCCATTTAATTTTTTAGCCAGATTTATTAAGATATAATTCACATATGAGTATAACTCATCCATTTAGAGTGTAAAATTCAGTCGTTTTTAGTATATTCACAGATATGTGCAATGATCACGACGGTTAATTTTAAAACATTTTTGTCACCTCAAGAAGAAATCCCATACCTGTCACCCTACTATCCCCACAAGCCTCCTAGCCCTAAGCAATCACTTACTGCATTTTTGTTAAATCTCTAAAACCTTCATGAATCAGCACTTTGCTACAAATCTACAACTCTCTCTGCCACTATTTCTTTAATTAGAAACTTCTTTTGGAGCAGTGTTAGGTTTACAGAAATATTAAGCAGATATAGAGATTCCATTTATTCTATTCTCCTGCCAACGCCCCATTCCCTTTTCCCCAATTATTAGCATCTTGCATTAGTGGTACATTTTTACAATTGATGAACCAATACTGATATATTGTTGTTAATTAAGTTTTACATTAGAGTTCACTATTTGTGTTGTACGCTCTGTAGGTTTGGATAAATGTTTAATGACATGTATTGACCATTACAATCTCATACATAATAGTTTCACTGCCCTAAAAATTCTTGTAATCTACCTGTTCATCATTCCTCTCTTGTCCCTAATTCCTGGCAACCCCTAATCTTTTTAGTGTCTCCATAGTTTTGCCTCTTCCAGAGTGTTGTAGAGTTGGAAGATTTTCTTCCATGTTATCTTCCAGAAGTTTTATAGCTTTGTGTTTTATATTTAGGTCTGTGCTCTATTTTCACTTAATGTTCGTGAAAGGTGTAAGGTTTGTTTCTAAATTCACTTTTTTTTTTCTTTTTTTTTTGCATGTGGATGTCTAGTTATTCCAACATTGTTTGTTGAAAAGACTATCTTTGTTCATCATATTGCCTCTGTTCCTTTGTCAAAATCAGTTGACTGTATATGTCTTGGTCTATTTCTGGGCTTTCTATTCAGTTCCATTGATCTATTTGTCTATTCTTTTGCCCATACCACACTGTCTTGATTACTGTTAACTTTATAGTAAGTCTTGATTTTGGGTAATGTTAATCCTCCAACTTTGTTCTCTCCCTTCAACACTGTGTCAGCCATTCTGGGTTTTGACAAACTTTAGAATCAGTTTGTCAGTATCCACAAGATCACTTGGGATTTTGATTGGGATTAATTAAATCTGCAGATCAAGTTGGGAAGAACTGACATCTTAACAATTTTGATCATCCTATACATGAACATGTAGTATCTCTCCATTTATTTAAATTATTTGATTTCTTTCATCACAGGTTTGTAGTTTTTCCTCATATAGCTATTACTCATATTGTCTTCGACTTACACCTAAGTATTTCATTTTTGGGTGTTAATGTAAATGATATTGTGTTTTTAATTTCAAAACCCAGTTGTACACTGCTGGTGTACAGGGAAGCAATTAATTTGTATATGTGAAAAATGTATCCTGCAACCTTGCTATAATTGCTTATTAGTTCTCAAAGTTTTTTGTTGATTCTGTGAGATTTCCTACATAGATGATCATGTCATCTACAAAAACAGTTTTATTTCTTCCTTTCCAATTTATATACTTTTAATTTCCTTTTTTTGTCTAATTATATTAGCTGTGAGTTCTAGGACAATGTTGAAAAAATGTGTTAAGAGGCGATATCCTTGCCTTGTTCTTTTTTATTTATTTATTTATTTATTTTTGGCTGCGTTGGGTCTTCGTTTCTGTGCGAGGGCTTTCTCCAGTTGCGGCCAGCGGGGGCCACTCTTCATCGCGGTGCGTGGGCCCCTCGCTATCGTTGCCTCTCTTGTTGCGGAGCACAGGCTCCAGGTGCGCAGGCTCAGTAGTTGTGGCTCACGGGCCTGGCTGCTCCGCGGCATGTGGGATCTTCCCAGACCAGGGCTCGAGCCCGTGTCCCCTGCATCGGCAGGCAGAGTCTCAACCACTGCGCCACCAGGGAAGCCCCCTTGCCTTGTCCTTTTTTGTTTTTTTTTTTTAATTTTATTTATTGATTTATTGATTTATTGATTTATTGATTTATTTATGGCTGTGCTGGGTCCTCGCTTCTGTGCGAGGGCCCCCCCCCCCAGCCGCGGCAAGCGGGGGCCACCCTTCATCGCGGCGCGCGGGCCTCCCACCACCGCGGCCTCTCCCGCCGCGGAGCACAGGCTCCAGTCGCGCAGGCCCAGCAATTGTGGCTCACGGGCCCAGCCGCTCCGCGGCACGCGGGATCCTCCCAGACCAGGGCTCGAACCCGTATCCCCTGCATTAGCAGGCAGATTCTCAACCACTGGCGCCACCAGGGAAGCCCCCTTGCCTTGTTCTTAATCTTACTGAGAAAGCATCTAGTTTCTCACTAATAAATATTATATTAGCTGTAGGTGTTTTGTAAATTCTCATTATTAAGTTGCAATAGTTCCCTTCTGTTTCTAGTTTACTGAACGTTTTTGTCATGAATGAATGCTGGATTTGTCAAATGCTTTTTCTGTATCTATTAATAGGACCATATAGTTTTTCTTCTTTAACCTGTTTATATGATGAATTACACTAGTTGGTTTTCTTATGTTGAACCAGCCTTGTATACCTGGAATAAATCCCACTTGCCCATGGTGTATAATTCTGTTCATACATAGTTGGATTTGATTGACTAATATTTTGTTCAGGAGTTTTGCAACTATATTCATTTGTCTGAATTTTTCCTTTTTTTGGTAATGCTTTGTATGCTTTTGGTGTTAGGATAATGCTGGTTTCATAGAATGAGTTAGAAAGTATTCATTCTAGTTCTATTTTTAGAGAATAAGCATACATTTTCCCTAAAATATTTGTTAAAATTCACCAGTGAACCAATCTGGCCCTAGTGCTTTCTTTTTGGCAGGTTATTAATTATAGTTTCAAATCCTTTAATAGATACAGGCCTATTGAGATTGTCTGTTTCTCCGTGTGTAATTTTGGTGCTGGAACAACTGGACAGCTACATGCAAAAAAAAAAAAAAAAAGAATCTAGACAAAGACCTTACACTTTTCATATACATTAAATGGATCATAGAACTCAATATAAAATGCAACAGGACTTCATAAAATAAAATAATCATAAAATAAAATGTAATGCCCCCGGTAAGCCTTTTGAGATTCTTAAATCATGTGTTTCTCCCTAATTATGCCTTAATTTCACCTGGTTTATACCTCTGCAATATTTATAAAAGAAATCTTGCATGTTATATGTACATGCCTATCAACTCCATTGGACTGTGACCTCGTTGAGGGCTGGTAGGATGTGTCATTCATCTTCGGTGCCAGTTCAACATTTGTTCTGGTACAAAATAGTAAGTAGAACATATCCTTTGAATTGAACAATGCAGAGTTTTTGTTAATTGAAAATTCAGTTGCACAGGCCTACAATTACTAAACGGTATAGGGACACAAAACTCTTTATAACTAAAACATTCACGAGTCCATTTATGAAATCAGTGTCCTCTCAGCTCTCCTTTGCTCATCGTAGTGGAATTGATCCCCACCCACCAGGTCAGGTGTTTGATTAGTTCTTTTTGATAGGGGAATGGTGCCAATAACCACTAATCAAAACAATTGCAATGAAGTTGATTGCAAGGGAAATAGTCCCATCAAAGGAGTATGATTAGACTTGGTAAAAGAGGGGCAAAGGGAAGGGAGAAGGAAAAGCAGAAGTGTACAAGCAATCTCCCCAAGTAAGGGGGAAGACCAAAAAGAAGGAAGAGTGGGGCAGTGGTGGAGGTTCTCCCCAGGGCTCTCTCCAGGCAGACAGCGGGAACAAGCAGGGCAGGGAGGTGGTGGTGAGTAAGGACACCTCAGTGTTGTAGGTGTAAGGACACCTACAGTATGGAGCTGCAGGCTTAAACTTTCCAGAATAAATCTCAGCTTTGGATAGGAGCCTGTTATCAGACCCACCCTCAAATCACTAGGCACTAACTATCCTATGGAAAAGGGCAGAGTCCCAAATTTTGATTAAAAACAATATATGAGCTTAAAACAAATATAAGCCTACATATTTTTAACAGAGAAACTTAACATATCTACTAGATATTGGGAAATCTGAGCTCTTATGAACCCAAATAAAAGCAGGGAAAAGATAGCAGAGATACTGTTTGAAAGTGACCAGTTTTTTTGGTGTGTATGTCCATGCAGGTAGCCCTTACTTTGTGTGCCCATGGTTTGTTGACTGGTGCACATTGTGCTACTCACAATTGCTCCTTGTCAAAGTATCATTTTCATAAATTAAACTCATGACTCTCATGCAAATGTAAAATGAGTATATGGCACAGATTTAATGAACCCATTAATAAGAGAACTGGCATGATGGTAGTGCTGATTCAAAAGAACTAAATGGGGTAGAAGCTTTTCGAGTAGCTGGAAGAATTCTTAAATAGGATTACTGATTTTAGAGAAAAAATAGCTAATGTTCTGTAGGAAAAATCAGCTAACATTCTGAATTTTGGAAATTGTATTTTCCATCAGAAAGGAATCATTTGCATCCCTGCTGAACGGACATTATTTGTATTGTGATCTGACAGAAATCAAGGTAGCAGTTAACATCAACCCCTTCAGAATTACAGCATACCTTTATCAATAGTAAATAACAAGTTAAACAAAGATGCAAAGGTACATGCCTAGAGATTCAGATAATCCGCAGGCAGGCCTGATAATCAAACCCTAGCATAACTAAGAAAGAACAGGCAAAAGTCCCTTTAGTTTTTTTCAGGCTTTTGGATAATTTTCCTTAACACCATTTTACAAAGGTTTTTCTCTTCCATATCTTACTGATGTCAAGGAGACTAGAATTACTGGGAAGGGTATTCTCAGATATAGTATCAAGTTATCCCATTGTAAAAAATACCAAAAACCAAAAAACTAATCTTGAAGCTATCCACATGATTAAAGAACATCTATACCATGTGGGGGACAATTTTGAGTGAGAGCAGAAACTGCTCTTAGAAAGCATAGTATTAGTGAGTTCTTACAGGCTCCCAGGTAGCTACATCATCAGAGAGAAGGAAGCACCAGAAGAGGTATTTTACCCATGTTTGGTCAATACGAGGGAGTGCAGAATTGCTTTTGACACAGTTTAGAGGCTGACATTGATACCATGCCAGAGACCCGTAAGCATGTTGTGCTTTCTCAAAGGTCTTCTCTGTGAGCTGAGCTGCCTTCGAACTTAGAACATGAATTGTATGGTTTTACCTTGAACAAGATTCTGGAAATAGTTTATAAAATAATATCTGCATATAGGCCTCACCTTGGAGAGAGCTCATGACATTCCTGGGCACTGCAGTGCTACCAGATACCATGAGAAATAGAGGCAGGACAAGAATACCAAGGGAGGGTTGCTCAGCATAGATGACTGATGTGACCATTGTGATGATCTGACCAACTCCAAAGTTCATTCCCATGTCACCACTAAAACATTTTTTCCCCTTCATTGCTGATGTCTGAGAGGAAATTTCTTTCCTCTACCCTCTTAGGTTTATTCTTAGGGGCCTGCAAAGTAAACTGACAAACGACAGAATAATGGAAGAAAAAACATAAATTATTTTAATTAATATTTTCTGTGCGAAAGAGTCCAACAGGAAGGAAGTGAAACTCAAAGAAGTAGTTAGAGTTGGGGGCTTATATTCCATTTTTTAAGAAAGGAAAGGGGGTTTGGAGGAAAGTGAGTAGGAAATATATGGGGAACCTGATGGGAGATAAGCGCTATTTTCATAAGGTTTGTTTCTGTAGACTCACCTCAGTGCCCATTCTCCACCTTTGGGGACAAGAGTCACTCTCTTCTTCCTGGTTCGTGAGAGGGGGCCCCGGTCTCAGGGAAAATTCATGCCCTGCTTTTAGGGAGAAAAGGGGAGGGAAGATTTCTTCCTGCATCTGCTGATTTTCAGTTGCTTTCAGCTCAAAACCATATTTATGCCAAAGTGGCATATTTTGAGGTGGCATTTTTTTTTTTTTTAATTTATTTATTTGTGGCTGTGTTGGGTCTTCGTTTCTGTGCGAGGGCTTTCTCTAGCTGCGGTGAGCGGGGGCCACTCTTCATCGCGGTGCGCGGGCCTCTTATCATCGTGGCCTCTCTTGTTGCGGAGCACAGGCTCCAGACGCGCAGGCTCAGTAATTGTGGCTCACGGGCCTAGTTGCTCCGCGGCATGTGGGATCTTCCCAGACCAGGGCTCGAACCCGTGTCCCCTGCATTAACAGGCAGAGTGTCAACCACTGTGCCACCAGGGAAGCCCCCGAGTTCTTCAGCTTTTTTATAAGATAGCCTCAATTTAAAATAATTACACTCATTAGTTTCACTCAGTAAGAGAATGCAATTCTATGCAATCGGTTTGTCAGACATATATCACAAAATAAAACAACCGAATACAATAATTGAGCATCCCTTCTCCAAACCGTCTTCCTCTCTGTTGCTCTCATGTTCCCTCTTTCTAACACCTAATTTCTATCCGTGGCAAGCCCTCCACCTCGGGTGACGCTTACTGTGTGAGTCCCCATAAACCAGACGTCCATCTGTTCTTTCTTTCTTTCGATTACTTCCGATGATAAAGCCACTCCTCTGTTACTGAGGTGGTGGCAACAATGGATATTTGTAGTGCGTTCCATCTTTTGTATGCCCTTCATTGAAGGCTGCTGAGTTGGTAGCTTCACGAAGGAGGATGCACTCTTCGGCATTTGTACGTGTGTGTTTGGGGAAGAGGGTTTTGTCATCGTTTTCATTCAAAAATAAATGCCGACAGCTTCACTCCAAATGAATAGTGTATACTTTTCCATGTCATCAATATTGACATTTGGAAATCGTATTCATTAGTCCGTGATCTGGAAGGAAACTATTTTAATGGCTCTTGGCCCTTGCATCTGTGATTCTCTTGTCACTGAAATCTGTAAAAAATTGATATTAACTCTGAAATTTTATACTTTTAAACATTATTGACTTCCTGGGAAGAAGTCATATGTTAGAACCTTACAGCATACACTTCAGCTATAGAAAAACTATTAAGTGCTGTTTATTTAATTTAATAACACAGATCTAGGCCATTTAATTTTTTAGCCAGATTTATTAAGATATAATTCACATATGAGTATAACTCATCCATTTAGAGTGTAAAATTCAGTCGTTTTTAGTATATTCACAGATATGTGCAATGATCACGACGGTTAATTTTAAAACATTTTTGTCACCTCAAGAAGAAATCCCATACCTGTCACCCTACTATCCCCACAAGCCTCCTAGCCCTAAGCAATCACTTACTGCATTTTTGTTAAATCTCTAAAACCTTCATGAATCAGCACTTTGCTACAAATCTACAACTCTCTCTGCCACTATTTCTTTAATTAGAAACTTCTTTTGGAGCAGTGTTAGGTTTACAGAAATATTAAGCAGATATAGAGATTCCATTTATTCTATTCTCCTGCCAACGCCCCATTCCCTTTTCCCCAATTATTAGCATCTTGCATTAGTGGTACATTTTTACAGTTGATGAACCAATACTGATATATTGTTGTTAATTAAGTTTTACATTAGAGTTCACTATTTGTGTTGTACGCTCTGTAGGTTTGGATAAATGTTTAATGACATGTATTGACCATTACAATCTCATACATAATAGTTTCACTGCCCTAAAAATTCTTGTAATCTACCTGTTCATCATTCCTCTCTTGTCCCTAATTCCTGGCAACCCCTAATCTTTTTAGTGTCTCCATAGTTTTGCCTCTTCCAGAGTGTTGTAGAGTTGGAAGATTTTCTTCCATGTTATCTTCCAGAAGTTTTATAGCTTTGTGTTTTATATTTAGGTCTGTGCTCTATTTTCACTTAATGTTCGTGAAAGGTGTAAGGTTTGTTTCTAAATTCACTTTTTTTTTTCTTTTTTTTTTGCATGTGGATGTCTAGTTATTCCAACATTGTTTGTTGAAAAGACTATCTTTGTTCATCATATTGCCTCTGTTCCTTTGTCAAAATCAGTTGACTGTATATGTCTTGGTCTATTTCTGGGCTTTCTATTCAGTTCCATTGATCTATTTGTCTATTCTTTTGCCCATACCACACTGTCTTGATTACTGTTAACTTTATAGTAAGTCTTGATTTTGGGTAATGTTAATCCTCCAACTTTGTTCTCTCCCTTCAACACTGTGTCAGCCATTCTGGGTTTTGACAAACTTTAGAATCAGTTTGTCAGTATCCACAAGATCACTTGGGATTTTGATTGGGATTAATTAAATCTGCAGATCAAGTTGGGAAGAACTGACATCTTAACAATTTTGATCATCCTATACATGAACATGTAGTATCTCTCCATTTATTTAAATTATTTGATTTCTTTCATCACAGGTTTGTAGTTTTTCCTCATATAGCTATTACTCATATTGTCTTCGACTTACACCTAAGTATTTCATTTTTGGGTGTTAATGTAAATGATATTGTGTTTTTAATTTCAAAACCCAGTTGTACACTGCTGGTGTACAGGGAAGCAATTAATTTGTATATGTGAAAAATGTATCCTGCAACCTTGCTATAATTGCTTATTAGTTCTCAAAGTTTTTTGTTGATTCTGTGAGATTTCCTACATAGATGATCATGTCATCTACAAAAACAGTTTTATTTCTTCCTTTCCAATTTATATACTTTTAATTTCCTTTTTTTGTCTAATTATATTAGCTGTGAGTTCTAGGACAATGTTGAAAAAATGTGTTAAGAGGCGATATCCTTGCCTTGTTCTTTTTTATTTATTTATTTATTTATTTTTGGCTGCGTTGGGTCTTCGTTTCTGTGCGAGGGCTTTCTCCAGTTGCGGCCAGCGGGGGCCACTCTTCATCGCGGTGCGTGGGCCCCTCGCTATCGTTGCCTCTCTTGTTGCGGAGCACAGGCTCCAGGTGCGCAGGCTCAGTAGTTGTGGCTCACGGGCCTGGCTGCTCCGCGGCATGTGGGATCTTCCCAGACCAGGGCTCGAGCCCGTGTCCCCTGCATCGGCAGGCAGAGTCTCAACCACTGCGCCACCAGGGAAGCCCCCTTGCCTTGTCCTTTTTTTTTAATTTTATTTATTGATTTATTGATTTATTTATGGCTGTGCTGGGTCCTCGCTTCTGTGCGAGGGCCCCCCCCCCCAGCCGCGGCAAGCGGGGGCCACCCTTCATCGCGGCGCGCGGGCCTCCCACCACCGCGGCCTCTCCCGCCGCGGAGCACAGGCTCCAGTCGCGCAGGCCCAGCAATTGTGGCTCACGGGCCCAGCCGCTCCGCGGCACGCGGGATCCTCCCAGACCAGGGCTCGAACCCGTATCCCCTGCATTAGCAGGCAGATTCTCAACCACTGGCGCCACCAGGGAAGCCCCCTTGCCTTGTTCTTAATCTTACTGAGAAAGCATCTAGTTTCTCACTAATAAATATTATATTAGCTGTAGGTGTTTTGTAAATTCTCATTATTAAGTTGCAATAGTTCCCTTCTGTTTCTAGTTTACTGAACGTTTTTGTCATGAATGAATGCTGGATTTGTCAAATGCTTTTTCTGTATCTATTAATAGGACCATATAGTTTTTCTTCTTTAACCTGTTTATATGATGAATTACACTAGTTGGTTTTCTTATGTTGAACCAGCCTTGTATACCTGGAATAAATCCCACTTGCCCATGGTGTATAATTCTGTTCATACATAGTTGGATTTGATTGACTAATATTTTGTTCAGGAGTTTTGCAACTATATTCATTTGTCTGAATTTTTCCTTTTTTTGGTAATGCTTTGTATGCTTTTGGTGTTAGGATAATGCTGGTTTCATAGAATGAGTTAGAAAGTATTCATTCTAGTTCTATTTTTAGAGAATAAGCATACATTTTCCCTAAAATATTTGTTAAAATTCACCAGTGAACCAATCTGGCCCTAGTGCTTTCTTTTTGGCAGGTTATTAATTATAGTTTCAAATCCTTTAATAGATACAGGCCTATTGAGATTGTCTGTTTCTCCGTGTGTAATTTTGGTGCTGGAACAACTGGACAGCTACATGCAAAAAAAAAAAAAAAAAGAATCTAGACAAAGACCTTACACTTTTCATATACATTAAATGGATCATAGAACTCAATATAAAATGCAACAGGACTTCATAAAATAAAATAATCATAAAATAAAATGTAATGCCCCCGGTAAGCCTTTTGAGATTCTTAAATCATGTGTTTCTCCCTAATTATGCCTTAATTTCACCTGGTTTATACCTCTGCAATATTTATAAAAGAAATCTTGCATGTTATATGTACATGCCTATCAACTCCATTGGACTGTGACCTCGTTGAGGGCTGGTAGGATGTGTCATTCATCTTCGGTGCCAGTTCAACATTTGTTCTGGTACAAAATAGTAAGTAGAACATATCCTTTGAATTGAACAATGCAGAGTTTTTGTTAATTGAAAATTCAGTTGCACAGGCCTACAATTACTAAACGGTATAGGGACACAAAACTCTTTATAACTAAAACATTCACGAGTCCATTTATGAAATCAGTGTCCTCTCAGCTCTCCTTTGCTCATCGTAGTGGAATTGATCCCCACCCACCAGGTCAGGTGTTTGATTAGTTCTTTTTGATAGGGGAATGGTGCCAATAACCACTAATCAAAACAATTGCAATGAAGTTGATTGCAAGGGAAATAGTCCCATCAAAGGAGTATGATTAGACTTGGTAAAAGAGGGGCAAAGGGAAGGGAGAAGGAAAAGCAGAAGTGTACAAGCAATCTCCCCAAGTAAGGGGGAAGACCAAAAAGAAGGAAGAGTGGGGCAGTGGTGGAGGTTCTCCCCAGGGCTCTCTCCAGGCAGACAGCGGGAACAAGCAGGGCAGGGAGGTGGTGGTGAGTAAGGACACCTCAGTGTTGTAGGTGTAAGGACACCTACAGTATGGAGCTGCAGGCTTAAACTTTCCAGAATAAATCTCAGCTTTGGATAGGAGCCTGTTATCAGACCCACCCTCAAATCACTAGGCACTAACTATCCTATGGAAAAGGGCAGAGTCCCAAATTTTGATTAAAAACAATATATGAGCTTAAAACAAATATAAGCCTACATATTTTTAACAGAGAAACTTAACATATCTACTAGATATTGGGAAATCTGAGCTCTTATGAACCCAAATAAAAGCAGGGAAAAGATAGCAGAGATACTGTTTGAAAGTGACCAGTTTTTTTGGTGTGTATGTCCATGCAGGTAGCCCTTACTTTGTGTGCCCATGGTTTGTTGACTGGTGCACATTGTGCTACTCACAATTGCTCCTTGTCAAAGTATCATTTTCATAAATTAAACTCATGACTCTCATGCAAATGTAAAATGAGTATATGGCACAGATTTAATGAACCCATTAATAAGAGAACTGGCATGATGGTAGTGCTGATTCAAAAGAACTAAATGGGGTAGAAGCTTTTCGAGTAGCTGGAAGAATTCTTAAATAGGATTACTGATTTTAGAGAAAAAATAGCTAATGTTCTGTAGGAAAAATCAGCTAACATTCTGAATTTTGGAAATTGTATTTTCCATCAGAAAGGAATCATTTGCATCCCTGCTGAACGGACATTATTTGTATTGTGATCTGACAGAAATCAAGGTAGCAGTTAACATCAACCCCTTCAGAATTACAGCATACCTTTATCAATAGTAAATAACAAGTTAAACAAAGATGCAAAGGTACATGCCTAGAGATTCAGATAATCCGCAGGCAGGCCTGATAATCAAACCCTAGCATAACTAAGAAAGAACAGGCAAAAGTCCCTTTAGTTTTTTTCAGGCTTTTGGATAATTTTCCTTAACACCATTTTACAAAGGTTTTTCTCTTCCATATCTTACTGATGTCAAGGAGACTAGAATTACTGGGAAGGGTATTCTCAGATATAGTATCAAGTTATCCCATTGTAAAAAATACCAAAAACCAAAAAACTAATCTTGAAGCTATCCACATGATTAAAGAACATCTATACCATGTGGGGGACAATTTTGAGTGAGAGCAGAAACTGCTCTTAGAAAGCATAGTATTAGTGAGTTCTTACAGGCTCCCAGGTAGCTACATCATCAGAGAGAAGGAAGCACCAGAAGAGGTATTTTACCCATGTTTGGTCAATACGAGGGAGTGCAGAATTGCTTTTGACACAGTTTAGAGGCTGACATTGATACCATGCCAGAGACCCGTAAGCATGTTGTGCTTTCTCAAAGGTCTTCTCTGTGAGCTGAGCTGCCTTCGAACTTAGAACATGAATTGTATGGTTTTACCTTGAACAAGATTCTGGAAATAGTTTATAAAATAATATCTGCATATAGGCCTCACCTTGGAGAGAGCTCATGACATTCCTGGGCACTGCAGTGCTACCAGATACCATGAGAAATAGAGGCAGGACAAGAATACCAAGGGAGGGTTGCTCAGCATAGATGACTGATGTGACCATTGTGATGATCTGACCAACTCCAAAGTTCATTCCCATGTCACCACTAAAACATTTTTTCCCCTTCATTGCTGATGTCTGAGAGGAAATTTCTTTCCTCTACCCTCTTAGGTTTATTCTTAGGGGCCTGCAAAGTAAACTGACAAACGACAGAATAATGGAAGAAAAAACATAAATTATTTTAATTAATATTTTCTGTGCGAAAGAGTCCAACAGGAAGGAAGTGAAACTCAAAGAAGTAGTTAGAGTTGGGGGCTTATATTCCATTTTTTAAGAAAGGAAAGGGGGTTTGGAGGAAAGTGAGTAGGAAATATATGGGGAACCTGATGGGAGATAAGCGCTATTTTCATAAGGTTTGTTTCTGTAGACTCACCTCAGTGCCCATTCTCCACCTTTGGGGACAAGAGTCACTCTCTTCTTCCTGGTTCGTGAGAGGGGGCCCCGGTCTCAGGGAAAATTCATGCCCTGCTTTTAGGGAGAAAAGGGGAGGGAAGATTTCTTCCTGCATCTGCTGATTTTCAGTTGCTTTCAGCTCAAAACCATATTTATGCCAAAGTGGCATATTTTGAGGTGGCATTTTTTTTTTTTTTAATTTATTTATTTGTGGCTGTGTTGGGTCTTCGTTTCTGTGCGAGGGCTTTCTCTAGCTGCGGTGAGCGGGGGCCACTCTTCATCGCGGTGCGCGGGCCTCTTATCATCGTGGCCTCTCTTGTTGCGGAGCACAGGCTCCAGACGCGCAGGCTCAGTAATTGTGGCTCACGGGCCTAGTTGCTCCGCGGCATGTGGGATCTTCCCAGACCAGGGCTCGAACCCGTGTCCCCTGCATTAACAGGCAGAGTGTCAACCACTGTGCCACCAGGGAAGCCCCCGAGTTCTTCAGCTTTTTTATAAGATAGCCTCAATTTAAAATAATTACACTCATTAGTTTCACTCAGTAAGAGAATGCAATTCTATGCAATCGGTTTGTCAGACATATATCACAAAATAAAACAACCGAATACAATAATTGAGCATCCCTTCTCCAAACCGTCTTCCTCTCTGTTGCTCTCATGTTCCCTCTTTCTAACACCTAATTTCTATCCGTGGCAAGCCCTCCACCTCGGGTGACGCTTACTGTGTGAGTCCCCATAAACCAGACGTCCATCTGTTCTTTCTTTCTTTCGATTACTTCCGATGATAAAGCCACTCCTCTGTTACTGAGGTGGTGGCAACAATGGATATTTGTAGTGCGTTCCATCTTTTGTATGCCCTTCATTGAAGGCTGCTGAGTTGGTAGCTTCACGAAGGAGGATGCACTCTTCGGCATTTGTACGTGTGTGTTTGGGGAAGAGGGTTTTGTCATCGTTTTCATTCAAAAATAAATGCCGACAGCTTCACTCCAAATGAATAGTGTATACTTTTCCATGTCATCAATATTGACATTTGGAAATCGTATTCATTAGTCCGTGATCTGGAAGGAAACTATTTTAATGGCTCTTGGCCCTTGCATCTGTGATTCTCTTGTCACTGAAATCTGTAAAAAATTGATATTAACTCTGAAATTTTATACTTTTAAACATTATTGACTTCCTGGGAAGAAGTCATATGTTAGAACCTTACAGCATACACTTCAGCTATAGAAAAACTATTAAGTGCTGTTTATTTAATTTAATAACACAGATCTAGGCCATTTAATTTTTTAGCCAGATTTATTAAGATATAATTCACATATGAGTATAACTCATCCATTTAGAGTGTAAAATTCAGTCGTTTTTAGTATATTCACAGATATGTGCAATGATCACGACGGTTAATTTTAAAACATTTTTGTCACCTCAAGAAGAAATCCCATACCTGTCACCCTACTATCCCCACAAGCCTCCTAGCCCTAAGCAATCACTTACTGCATTTTTGTTAAATCTCTAAAACCTTCATGAATCAGCACTTTGCTACAAATCTACAACTCTCTCTGCCACTATTTCTTTAATTAGAAACTTCTTTTGGAGCAGTGTTAGGTTTACAGAAATATTAAGCAGATATAGAGATTCCATTTATTCTATTCTCCTGCCAACGCCCCATTCCCTTTTCCCCAATTATTAGCATCTTGCATTAGTGGTACATTTTTACAGTTGATGAACCAATACTGATATATTGTTGTTAATTAAGTTTTACATTAGAGTTCACTATTTGTGTTGTACGCTCTGTAGGTTTGGATAAATGTTTAATGACATGTATTGACCATTACAATCTCATACATAATAGTTTCACTGCCCTAAAAATTCTTGTAATCTACCTGTTCATCATTCCTCTCTTGTCCCTAATTCCTGGCAACCCCTAATCTTTTTAGTGTCTCCATAGTTTTGCCTCTTCCAGAGTGTTGTAGAGTTGGAAGATTTTCTTCCATGTTATCTTCCAGAAGTTTTATAGCTTTGTGTTTTATATTTAGGTCTGTGCTCTATTTTCACTTAATGTTCGTGAAAGGTGTAAGGTTTGTTTCTAAATTCACTTTTTTTTTTCTTTTTTTTTTGCATGTGGATGTCTAGTTATTCCAACATTGTTTGTTGAAAAGACTATCTTTGTTCATCATATTGCCTCTGTTCCTTTGTCAAAATCAGTTGACTGTATATGTCTTGGTCTATTTCTGGGCTTTCTATTCAGTTCCATTGATCTATTTGTCTATTCTTTTGCCCATACCACACTGTCTTGATTACTGTTAACTTTATAGTAAGTCTTGATTTTGGGTAATGTTAATCCTCCAACTTTGTTCTCTCCCTTCAACACTGTGTCAGCCATTCTGGGTTTTGACAAACTTTAGAATCAGTTTGTCAGTATCCACAAGATCACTTGGGATTTTGATTGGGATTAATTAAATCTGCAGATCAAGTTGGGAAGAACTGACATCTTAACAATTTTGATCATCCTATACATGAACATGTAGTATCTCTCCATTTATTTAAATTATTTGATTTCTTTCATCACAGGTTTGTAGTTTTTCCTCATATAGCTATTACTCATATTGTCTTCGACTTACACCTAAGTATTTCATTTTTGGGTGTTAATGTAAATGATATTGTGTTTTTAATTTCAAAACCCAGTTGTACACTGCTGGTGTACAGGGAAGCAATTAATTTGTATATGTGAAAAATGTATCCTGCAACCTTGCTATAATTGCTTATTAGTTCTCAAAGTTTTTTGTTGATTCTGTGAGATTTCCTACATAGATGATCATGTCATCTACAAAAACAGTTTTATTTCTTCCTTTCCAATTTATATACTTTTAATTTCCTTTTTTTGTCTAATTATATTAGCTGTGAGTTCTAGGACAATGTTGAAAAAATGTGTTAAGAGGCGATATCCTTGCCTTGTTCTTTTTTATTTATTTATTTATTTATTTTTGGCTGCGTTGGGTCTTCGTTTCTGTGCGAGGGCTTTCTCCAGTTGCGGCCAGCGGGGGCCACTCTTCATCGCGGTGCGTGGGCCCCTCGCTATCGTTGCCTCTCTTGTTGCGGAGCACAGGCTCCAGGTGCGCAGGCTCAGTAGTTGTGGCTCACGGGCCTGGCTGCTCCGCGGCATGTGGGATCTTCCCAGACCAGGGCTCGAGCCCGTGTCCCCTGCATCGGCAGGCAGAGTCTCAACCACTGCGCCACCAGGGAAGCCCCCTTGCCTTGTCCTTTTTTTTTAATTTTATTTATTGATTTATTGATTTATTTATGGCTGTGCTGGGTCCTCGCTTCTGTGCGAGGGCCCCCCCCCCCAGCCGCGGCAAGCGGGGGCCACCCTTCATCGCGGCGCGCGGGCCTCCCACCACCGCGGCCTCTCCCGCCGCGGAGCACAGGCTCCAGTCGCGCAGGCCCAGCAATTGTGGCTCACGGGCCCAGCCGCTCCGCGGCACGCGGGATCCTCCCAGACCAGGGCTCGAACCCGTATCCCCTGCATTAGCAGGCAGATTCTCAACCACTGGCGCCACCAGGGAAGCCCCCTTGCCTTGTTCTTAATCTTACTGAGAAAGCATCTAGTTTCTCACTAATAAATATTATATTAGCTGTAGGTGTTTTGTAAATTCTCATTATTAAGTTGCAATAGTTCCCTTCTGTTTCTAGTTTACTGAACGTTTTTGTCATGAATGAATGCTGGATTTGTCAAATGCTTTTTCTGTATCTATTAATAGGACCATATAGTTTTTCTTCTTTAACCTGTTTATATGATGAATTACACTAGTTGGTTTTCTTATGTTGAACCAGCCTTGTATACCTGGAATAAATCCCACTTGCCCATGGTGTATAATTCTGTTCATACATAGTTGGATTTGATTGACTAATATTTTGTTCAGGAGTTTTGCAACTATATTCATTTGTCTGAATTTTTCCTTTTTTTGGTAATGCTTTGTATGCTTTTGGTGTTAGGATAATGCTGGTTTCATAGAATGAGTTAGAAAGTATTCATTCTAGTTCTATTTTTAGAGAATAAGCATACATTTTCCCTAAAATATTTGTTAAAATTCACCAGTGAACCAATCTGGCCCTAGTGCTTTCTTTTTGGCAGGTTATTAATTATAGTTTCAAATCCTTTAATAGATACAGGCCTATTGAGATTGTCTGTTTCTCCGTGTGTAATTTTGGTGCTGGAACAACTGGACAGCTACATGCAAAAAAAAAAAAAAAAAGAATCTAGACAAAGACCTTACACTTTTCATATACATTAAATGGATCATAGAACTCAATATAAAATGCAACAGGACTTCATAAAATAAAATAATCATAAAATAAAATGTAATGCCCCCGGTAAGCCTTTTGAGATTCTTAAATCATGTGTTTCTCCCTAATTATGCCTTAATTTCACCTGGTTTATACCTCTGCAATATTTATAAAAGAAATCTTGCATGTTATATGTACATGCCTATCAACTCCATTGGACTGTGACCTCGTTGAGGGCTGGTAGGATGTGTCATTCATCTTCGGTGCCAGTTCAACATTTGTTCTGGTACAAAATAGTAAGTAGAACATATCCTTTGAATTGAACAATGCAGAGTTTTTGTTAATTGAAAATTCAGTTGCACAGGCCTACAATTACTAAACGGTATAGGGACACAAAACTCTTTATAACTAAAACATTCACGAGTCCATTTATGAAATCAGTGTCCTCTCAGCTCTCCTTTGCTCATCGTAGTGGAATTGATCCCCACCCACCAGGTCAGGTGTTTGATTAGTTCTTTTTGATAGGGGAATGGTGCCAATAACCACTAATCAAAACAATTGCAATGAAGTTGATTGCAAGGGAAATAGTCCCATCAAAGGAGTATGATTAGACTTGGTAAAAGAGGGGCAAAGGGAAGGGAGAAGGAAAAGCAGAAGTGTACAAGCAATCTCCCCAAGTAAGGGGGAAGACCAAAAAGAAGGAAGAGTGGGGCAGTGGTGGAGGTTCTCCCCAGGGCTCTCTCCAGGCAGACAGCGGGAACAAGCAGGGCAGGGAGGTGGTGGTGAGTAAGGACACCTCAGTGTTGTAGGTGTAAGGACACCTACAGTATGGAGCTGCAGGCTTAAACTTTCCAGAATAAATCTCAGCTTTGGATAGGAGCCTGTTATCAGACCCACCCTCAAATCACTAGGCACTAACTATCCTATGGAAAAGGGCAGAGTCCCAAATTTTGATTAAAAACAATATATGAGCTTAAAACAAATATAAGCCTACATATTTTTAACAGAGAAACTTAACATATCTACTAGATATTGGGAAATCTGAGCTCTTATGAACCCAAATAAAAGCAGGGAAAAGATAGCAGAGATACTGTTTGAAAGTGACCAGTTTTTTTGGTGTGTATGTCCATGCAGGTAGCCCTTACTTTGTGTGCCCATGGTTTGTTGACTGGTGCACATTGTGCTACTCACAATTGCTCCTTGTCAAAGTATCATTTTCATAAATTAAACTCATGACTCTCATGCAAATGTAAAATGAGTATATGGCACAGATTTAATGAACCCATTAATAAGAGAACTGGCATGATGGTAGTGCTGATTCAAAAGAACTAAATGGGGTAGAAGCTTTTCGAGTAGCTGGAAGAATTCTTAAATAGGATTACTGATTTTAGAGAAAAAATAGCTAATGTTCTGTAGGAAAAATCAGCTAACATTCTGAATTTTGGAAATTGTATTTTCCATCAGAAAGGAATCATTTGCATCCCTGCTGAACGGACATTATTTGTATTGTGATCTGACAGAAATCAAGGTAGCAGTTAACATCAACCCCTTCAGAATTACAGCATACCTTTATCAATAGTAAATAACAAGTTAAACAAAGATGCAAAGGTACATGCCTAGAGATTCAGATAATCCGCAGGCAGGCCTGATAATCAAACCCTAGCATAACTAAGAAAGAACAGGCAAAAGTCCCTTTAGTTTTTTTCAGGCTTTTGGATAATTTTCCTTAACACCATTTTACAAAGGTTTTTCTCTTCCATATCTTACTGATGTCAAGGAGACTAGAATTACTGGGAAGGGTATTCTCAGATATAGTATCAAGTTATCCCATTGTAAAAAATACCAAAAACCAAAAAACTAATCTTGAAGCTATCCACATGATTAAAGAACATCTATACCATGTGGGGGACAATTTTGAGTGAGAGCAGAAACTGCTCTTAGAAAGCATAGTATTAGTGAGTTCTTACAGGCTCCCAGGTAGCTACATCATCAGAGAGAAGGAAGCACCAGAAGAGGTATTTTACCCATGTTTGGTCAATACGAGGGAGTGCAGAATTGCTTTTGACACAGTTTAGAGGCTGACATTGATACCATGCCAGAGACCCGTAAGCATGTTGTGCTTTCTCAAAGGTCTTCTCTGTGAGCTGAGCTGCCTTCGAACTTAGAACATGAATTGTATGGTTTTACCTTGAACAAGATTCTGGAAATAGTTTATAAAATAATATCTGCATATAGGCCTCACCTTGGAGAGAGCTCATGACATTCCTGGGCACTGCAGTGCTACCAGATACCATGAGAAATAGAGGCAGGACAAGAATACCAAGGGAGGGTTGCTCAGCATAGATGACTGATGTGACCATTGTGATGATCTGACCAACTCCAAAGTTCATTCCCATGTCACCACTAAAACATTTTTTCCCCTTCATTGCTGATGTCTGAGAGGAAATTTCTTTCCTCTACCCTCTTAGGTTTATTCTTAGGGGCCTGCAAAGTAAACTGACAAACGACAGAATAATGGAAGAAAAAACATAAATTATTTTAATTAATATTTTCTGTGCGAAAGAGTCCAACAGGAAGGAAGTGAAACTCAAAGAAGTAGTTAGAGTTGGGGGCTTATATTCCATTTTTTAAGAAAGGAAAGGGGGTTTGGAGGAAAGTGAGTAGGAAATATATGGGGAACCTGATGGGAGATAAGCGCTATTTTCATAAGGTTTGTTTCTGTAGACTCACCTCAGTGCCCATTCTCCACCTTTGGGGACAAGAGTCACTCTCTTCTTCCTGGTTCGTGAGAGGGGGCCCCGGTCTCAGGGAAAATTCATGCCCTGCTTTTAGGGAGAAAAGGGGAGGGAAGATTTCTTCCTGCATCTGCTGATTTTCAGTTGCTTTCAGCTCAAAACCATATTTATGCCAAAGTGGCATATTTTGAGGTGGCATTTTTTTTTTTTTTAATTTATTTATTTGTGGCTGTGTTGGGTCTTCGTTTCTGTGCGAGGGCTTTCTCTAGCTGCGGTGAGCGGGGGCCACTCTTCATCGCGGTGCGCGGGCCTCTTATCATCGTGGCCTCTCTTGTTGCGGAGCACAGGCTCCAGACGCGCAGGCTCAGTAATTGTGGCTCACGGGCCTAGTTGCTCCGCGGCATGTGGGATCTTCCCAGACCAGGGCTCGAACCCGTGTCCCCTGCATTAGCAGGCAGAGTGTCAACCACTGTGCCACCAGGGAAGCCCCCGAGTTCTTCAGCTTTTTTATAAGATAGCCTCAATTTAAAATAATTACACTCATTAGTTTCACTCAGTAAGAGAATGCAATTCTATGCAATCGGTTTGTCAGACATATATCACAAAATAAAACAACCGAATACAATAATTGAGCATCCCTTCTCCAAACCGTCTTCCTCTCTGTTGCTCTCATGTTCCCTCTTTCTAACACCTAATTTCTATCCGTGGCAAGCCCTCCACCTCGGGTGACGCTTACTGTGTGAGTCCCCATAAACCAGACGTCCATCTGTTCTTTCTTTCTTTCGATTACTTCCGATGATAAAGCCACTCCTCTGTTACTGAGGTGGTGGCAACAATGGATATTTGTAGTGCGTTCCATCTTTTGTATGCCCTTCATTGAAGGCTGCTGAGTTGGTAGCTTCACGAAGGAGGATGCACTCTTCGGCATTTGTACGTGTGTGTTTGGGGAAGAGGGTTTTGTCATCGTTTTCATTCAAAAATAAATGCCGACAGCTTCACTCCAAATGAATAGTGTATACTTTTCCATGTCATCAATATTGACATTTGGAAATCGTATTCATTAGTCCGTGATCTGGAAGGAAACTATTTTAATGGCTCTTGGCCCTTGCATCTGTGATTCTCTTGTCACTGAAATCTGTAAAAAATTGATATTAACTCTGAAATTTTATACTTTTAAACATTATTGACTTCCTGGGAAGAAGTCATATGTTAGAACCTTACAGCATACACTTCAGCTATAGAAAAACTATTAAGTGCTGTTTATTTAATTTAATAACACAGATCTAGGCCATTTAATTTTTTAGCCAGATTTATTAAGATATAATTCACATATGAGTATAACTCATCCATTTAGAGTGTAAAATTCAGTCGTTTTTAGTATATTCACAGATATGTGCAATGATCACGACGGTTAATTTTAAAACATTTTTGTCACCTCAAGAAGAAATCCCATACCTGTCACCCTACTATCCCCACAAGCCTCCTAGCCCTAAGCAATCACTTACTGCATTTTTGTTAAATCTCTAAAACCTTCATGAATCAGCACTTTGCTACAAATCTACAACTCTCTCTGCCACTATTTCTTTAATTAGAAACTTCTTTTGGAGCAGTGTTAGGTTTACAGAAATATTAAGCAGATATAGAGATTCCATTTATTCTATTCTCCTGCCAACGCCCCATTCCCTTTTCCCCAATTATTAGCATCTTGCATTAGTGGTACATTTTTACAATTGATGAACCAATACTGATATATTGTTGTTAATTAAGTTTTACATTAGAGTTCACTATTTGTGTTGTACGCTCTGTAGGTTTGGATAAATGTTTAATGACATGTATTGACCATTACAATCTCATACATAATAGTTTCACTGCCCTAAAAATTCTTGTAATCTACCTGTTCATCATTCCTCTCTTGTCCCTAATTCCTGGCAACCCCTAATCTTTTTAGTGTCTCCATAGTTTTGCCTCTTCCAGAGTGTTGTAGAGTTGGAAGATTTTCTTCCATGTTATCTTCCAGAAGTTTTATAGCTTTGTGTTTTATATTTAGGTCTGTGCTCTATTTTCACTTAATGTTCGTGAAAGGTGTAAGGTTTGTTTCTAAATTCACTTTTTTTTTTCTTTTTTTTTTGCATGTGGATGTCTAGTTATTCCAACATTGTTTGTTGAAAAGACTATCTTTGTTCATCATATTGCCTCTGTTCCTTTGTCAAAATCAGTTGACTGTATATGTCTTGGTCTATTTCTGGGCTTTCTATTCAGTTCCATTGATCTATTTGTCTATTCTTTTGCCCATACCACACTGTCTTGATTACTGTTAACTTTATAGTAAGTCTTGATTTTGGGTAATGTTAATCCTCCAACTTTGTTCTCTCCCTTCAACACTGTGTCAGCCATTCTGGGTTTTGACAAACTTTAGAATCAGTTTGTCAGTATCCACAAGATCACTTGGGATTTTGATTGGGATTAATTAAATCTGCAGATCAAGTTGGGAAGAACTGACATCTTAACAATTTTGATCATCCTATACATGAACATGTAGTATCTCTCCATTTATTTAAATTATTTGATTTCTTTCATCACAGGTTTGTAGTTTTTCCTCATATAGCTATTACTCATATTGTCTTCGACTTACACCTAAGTATTTCATTTTTGGGTGTTAATGTAAATGATATTGTGTTTTTAATTTCAAAACCCAGTTGTACACTGCTGGTGTACAGGGAAGCAATTAATTTGTATATGTGAAAAATGTATCCTGCAACCTTGCTATAATTGCTTATTAGTTCTCAAAGTTTTTTGTTGATTCTGTGAGATTTCCTACATAGATGATCATGTCATCTACAAAAACAGTTTTATTTCTTCCTTTCCAATTTATATACTTTTAATTTCCTTTTTTTGTCTAATTATATTAGCTGTGAGTTCTAGGACAATGTTGAAAAAATGTGTTAAGAGGCGATATCCTTGCCTTGTTCTTTTTTATTTATTTATTTATTTATTTTTGGCTGCGTTGGGTCTTCGTTTCTGTGCGAGGGCTTTCTCCAGTTGCGGCCAGCGGGGGCCACTCTTCATCGCGGTGCGTGGGCCCCTCGCTATCGTTGCCTCTCTTGTTGCGGAGCACAGGCTCCAGGTGCGCAGGCTCAGTAGTTGTGGCTCACGGGCCTGGCTGCTCCGCGGCATGTGGGATCTTCCCAGACCAGGGCTCGAGCCCGTGTCCCCTGCATCGGCAGGCAGAGTCTCAACCACTGCGCCACCAGGGAAGCCCCCTTGCCTTGTCCTTTTTTGTTTTTTTTTTTTAATTTTATTTATTGATTTATTGATTTATTGATTTATTGATTTATTTATGGCTGTGCTGGGTCCTCGCTTCTGTGCGAGGGCCCCCCCCCCCAGCCGCGGCAAGCGGGGGCCACCCTTCATCGCGGCGCGCGGGCCTCCCACCACCGCGGCCTCTCCCGCCGCGGAGCACAGGCTCCAGTCGCGCAGGCCCAGCAATTGTGGCTCACGGGCCCAGCCGCTCCGCGGCACGCGGGATCCTCCCAGACCAGGGCTCGAACCCGTATCCCCTGCATTAGCAGGCAGATTCTCAACCACTGGCGCCACCAGGGAAGCCCCCTTGCCTTGTTCTTAATCTTACTGAGAAAGCATCTAGTTTCTCACTAATAAATATTATATTAGCTGTAGGTGTTTTGTAAATTCTCATTATTAAGTTGCAATAGTTCCCTTCTGTTTCTAGTTTACTGAACGTTTTTGTCATGAATGAATGCTGGATTTGTCAAATGCTTTTTCTGTATCTATTAATAGGACCATATAGTTTTTCTTCTTTAACCTGTTTATATGATGAATTACACTAGTTGGTTTTCTTATGTTGAACCAGCCTTGTATACCTGGAATAAATCCCACTTGCCCATGGTGTATAATTCTGTTCATACATAGTTGGATTTGATTGACTAATATTTTGTTCAGGAGTTTTGCAACTATATTCATTTGTCTGAATTTTTCCTTTTTTTGGTAATGCTTTGTATGCTTTTGGTGTTAGGATAATGCTGGTTTCATAGAATGAGTTAGAAAGTATTCATTCTAGTTCTATTTTTAGAGAATAAGCATACATTTTCCCTAAAATATTTGTTAAAATTCACCAGTGAACCAATCTGGCCCTAGTGCTTTCTTTTTGGCAGGTTATTAATTATAGTTTCAAATCCTTTAATAGATACAGGCCTATTGAGATTGTCTGTTTCTCCGTGTGTAATTTTGGTGCTGGAACAACTGGACAGCTACATGCAAAAAAAAAAAAAAAAAGAATCTAGACAAAGACCTTACACTTTTCATATACATTAAATGGATCATAGAACTCAATATAAAATGCAACAGGACTTCATAAAATAAAATAATCATAAAATAAAATGTAATGCCCCCGGTAAGCCTTTTGAGATTCTTAAATCATGTGTTTCTCCCTAATTATGCCTTAATTTCACCTGGTTTATACCTCTGCAATATTTATAAAAGAAATCTTGCATGTTATATGTACATGCCTATCAACTCCATTGGACTGTGACCTCGTTGAGGGCTGGTAGGATGTGTCATTCATCTTCGGTGCCAGTTCAACATTTGTTCTGGTACAAAATAGTAAGTAGAACATATCCTTTGAATTGAACAATGCAGAGTTTTTGTTAATTGAAAATTCAGTTGCACAGGCCTACAATTACTAAACGGTATAGGGACACAAAACTCTTTATAACTAAAACATTCACGAGTCCATTTATGAAATCAGTGTCCTCTCAGCTCTCCTTTGCTCATCGTAGTGGAATTGATCCCCACCCACCAGGTCAGGTGTTTGATTAGTTCTTTTTGATAGGGGAATGGTGCCAATAACCACTAATCAAAACAATTGCAATGAAGTTGATTGCAAGGGAAATAGTCCCATCAAAGGAGTATGATTAGACTTGGTAAAAGAGGGGCAAAGGGAAGGGAGAAGGAAAAGCAGAAGTGTACAAGCAATCTCCCCAAGTAAGGGGGAAGACCAAAAAGAAGGAAGAGTGGGGCAGTGGTGGAGGTTCTCCCCAGGGCTCTCTCCAGGCAGACAGCGGGAACAAGCAGGGCAGGGAGGTGGTGGTGAGTAAGGACACCTCAGTGTTGTAGGTGTAAGGACACCTACAGTATGGAGCTGCAGGCTTAAACTTTCCAGAATAAATCTCAGCTTTGGATAGGAGCCTGTTATCAGACCCACCCTCAAATCACTAGGCACTAACTATCCTATGGAAAAGGGCAGAGTCCCAAATTTTGATTAAAAACAATATATGAGCTTAAAACAAATATAAGCCTACATATTTTTAACAGAGAAACTTAACATATCTACTAGATATTGGGAAATCTGAGCTCTTATGAACCCAAATAAAAGCAGGGAAAAGATAGCAGAGATACTGTTTGAAAGTGACCAGTTTTTTTGGTGTGTATGTCCATGCAGGTAGCCCTTACTTTGTGTGCCCATGGTTTGTTGACTGGTGCACATTGTGCTACTCACAATTGCTCCTTGTCAAAGTATCATTTTCATAAATTAAACTCATGACTCTCATGCAAATGTAAAATGAGTATATGGCACAGATTTAATGAACCCATTAATAAGAGAACTGGCATGATGGTAGTGCTGATTCAAAAGAACTAAATGGGGTAGAAGCTTTTCGAGTAGCTGGAAGAATTCTTAAATAGGATTACTGATTTTAGAGAAAAAATAGCTAATGTTCTGTAGGAAAAATCAGCTAACATTCTGAATTTTGGAAATTGTATTTTCCATCAGAAAGGAATCATTTGCATCCCTGCTGAACGGACATTATTTGTATTGTGATCTGACAGAAATCAAGGTAGCAGTTAACATCAACCCCTTCAGAATTACAGCATACCTTTATCAATAGTAAATAACAAGTTAAACAAAGATGCAAAGGTACATGCCTAGAGATTCAGATAATCCGCAGGCAGGCCTGATAATCAAACCCTAGCATAACTAAGAAAGAACAGGCAAAAGTCCCTTTAGTTTTTTTCAGGCTTTTGGATAATTTTCCTTAACACCATTTTACAAAGGTTTTTCTCTTCCATATCTTACTGATGTCAAGGAGACTAGAATTACTGGGAAGGGTATTCTCAGATATAGTATCAAGTTATCCCATTGTAAAAAATACCAAAAACCAAAAAACTAATCTTGAAGCTATCCACATGATTAAAGAACATCTATACCATGTGGGGGACAATTTTGAGTGAGAGCAGAAACTGCTCTTAGAAAGCATAGTATTAGTGAGTTCTTACAGGCTCCCAGGTAGCTACATCATCAGAGAGAAGGAAGCACCAGAAGAGGTATTTTACCCATGTTTGGTCAATACGAGGGAGTGCAGAATTGCTTTTGACACAGTTTAGAGGCTGACATTGATACCATGCCAGAGACCCGTAAGCATGTTGTGCTTTCTCAAAGGTCTTCTCTGTGAGCTGAGCTGCCTTCGAACTTAGAACATGAATTGTATGGTTTTACCTTGAACAAGATTCTGGAAATAGTTTATAAAATAATATCTGCATATAGGCCTCACCTTGGAGAGAGCTCATGACATTCCTGGGCACTGCAGTGCTACCAGATACCATGAGAAATAGAGGCAGGACAAGAATACCAAGGGAGGGTTGCTCAGCATAGATGACTGATGTGACCATTGTGATGATCTGACCAACTCCAAAGTTCATTCCCATGTCACCACTAAAACATTTTTTCCCCTTCATTGCTGATGTCTGAGAGGAAATTTCTTTCCTCTACCCTCTTAGGTTTATTCTTAGGGGCCTGCAAAGTAAACTGACAAACGACAGAATAATGGAAGAAAAAACATAAATTATTTTAATTAATATTTTCTGTGCGAAAGAGTCCAACAGGAAGGAAGTGAAACTCAAAGAAGTAGTTAGAGTTGGGGGCTTATATTCCATTTTTTAAGAAAGGAAAGGGGGTTTGGAGGAAAGTGAGTAGGAAATATATGGGGAACCTGATGGGAGATAAGCGCTATTTTCATAAGGTTTGTTTCTGTAGACTCACCTCAGTGCCCATTCTCCACCTTTGGGGACAAGAGTCACTCTCTTCTTCCTGGTTCGTGAGAGGGGGCCCCGGTCTCAGGGAAAATTCATGCCCTGCTTTTAGGGAGAAAAGGGGAGGGAAGATTTCTTCCTGCATCTGCTGATTTTCAGTTGCTTTCAGCTCAAAACCATATTTATGCCAAAGTGGCATATTTTGAGGTGGCATTTTTTTTTTTTTTAATTTATTTATTTGTGGCTGTGTTGGGTCTTCGTTTCTGTGCGAGGGCTTTCTCTAGCTGCGGTGAGCGGGGGCCACTCTTCATCGCGGTGCGCGGGCCTCTTATCATCGTGGCCTCTCTTGTTGCGGAGCACAGGCTCCAGACGCGCAGGCTCAGTAATTGTGGCTCACGGGCCTAGTTGCTCCGCGGCATGTGGGATCTTCCCAGACCAGGGCTCGAACCCGTGTCCCCTGCATTAACAGGCAGAGTGTCAACCACTGTGCCACCAGGGAAGCCCCCGAGTTCTTCAGCTTTTTTATAAGATAGCCTCAATTTAAAATAATTACACTCATTAGTTTCACTCAGTAAGAGAATGCAATTCTATGCAATCGGTTTGTCAGACATATATCACAAAATAAAACAACCGAATACAATAATTGAGCATCCCTTCTCCAAACCGTCTTCCTCTCTGTTGCTCTCATGTTCCCTCTTTCTAACACCTAATTTCTATCCGTGGCAAGCCCTCCACCTCGGGTGACGCTTACTGTGTGAGTCCCCATAAACCAGACGTCCATCTGTTCTTTCTTTCTTTCGATTACTTCCGATGATAAAGCCACTCCTCTGTTACTGAGGTGGTGGCAACAATGGATATTTGTAGTGCGTTCCATCTTTTGTATGCCCTTCATTGAAGGCTGCTGAGTTGGTAGCTTCACGAAGGAGGATGCACTCTTCGGCATTTGTACGTGTGTGTTTGGGGAAGAGGGTTTTGTCATCGTTTTCATTCAAAAATAAATGCCGACAGCTTCACTCCAAATGAATAGTGTATACTTTTCCATGTCATCAATATTGACATTTGGAAATCGTATTCATTAGTCCGTGATCTGGAAGGAAACTATTTTAATGGCTCTTGGCCCTTGCATCTGTGATTCTCTTGTCACTGAAATCTGTAAAAAATTGATATTAACTCTGAAATTTTATACTTTTAAACATTATTGACTTCCTGGGAAGAAGTCATATGTTAGAACCTTACAGCATACACTTCAGCTATAGAAAAACTATTAAGTGCTGTTTATTTAATTTAATAACACAGATCTAGGCCATTTAATTTTTTAGCCAGATTTATTAAGATATAATTCACATATGAGTATAACTCATCCATTTAGAGTGTAAAATTCAGTCGTTTTTAGTATATTCACAGATATGTGCAATGATCACGACGGTTAATTTTAAAACATTTTTGTCACCTCAAGAAGAAATCCCATACCTGTCACCCTACTATCCCCACAAGCCTCCTAGCCCTAAGCAATCACTTACTGCATTTTTGTTAAATCTCTAAAACCTTCATGAATCAGCACTTTGCTACAAATCTACAACTCTCTCTGCCACTATTTCTTTAATTAGAAACTTCTTTTGGAGCAGTGTTAGGTTTACAGAAATATTAAGCAGATATAGAGATTCCATTTATTCTATTCTCCTGCCAACGCCCCATTCCCTTTTCCCCAATTATTAGCATCTTGCATTAGTGGTACATTTTTACAATTGATGAACCAATACTGATATATTGTTGTTAATTAAGTTTTACATTAGAGTTCACTATTTGTGTTGTACGCTCTGTAGGTTTGGATAAATGTTTAATGACATGTATTGACCATTACAATCTCATACATAATAGTTTCACTGCCCTAAAAATTCTTGTAATCTACCTGTTCATCATTCCTCTCTTGTCCCTAATTCCTGGCAACCCCTAATCTTTTTAGTGTCTCCATAGTTTTGCCTCTTCCAGAGTGTTGTAGAGTTGGAAGATTTTCTTCCATGTTATCTTCCAGAAGTTTTATAGCTTTGTGTTTTATATTTAGGTCTGTGCTCTATTTTCACTTAATGTTCGTGAAAGGTGTAAGGTTTGTTTCTAAATTCACTTTTTTTTTTCTTTTTTTTTTGCATGTGGATGTCTAGTTATTCCAACATTGTTTGTTGAAAAGACTATCTTTGTTCATCATATTGCCTCTGTTCCTTTGTCAAAATCAGTTGACTGTATATGTCTTGGTCTATTTCTGGGCTTTCTATTCAGTTCCATTGATCTATTTGTCTATTCTTTTGCCCATACCACACTGTCTTGATTACTGTTAACTTTATAGTAAGTCTTGATTTTGGGTAATGTTAATCCTCCAACTTTGTTCTCTCCCTTCAACACTGTGTCAGCCATTCTGGGTTTTGACAAACTTTAGAATCAGTTTGTCAGTATCCACAAGATCACTTGGGATTTTGATTGGGATTAATTAAATCTGCAGATCAAGTTGGGAAGAACTGACATCTTAACAATTTTGATCATCCTATACATGAACATGTAGTATCTCTCCATTTATTTAAATTATTTGATTTCTTTCATCACAGGTTTGTAGTTTTTCCTCATATAGCTATTACTCATATTGTCTTCGACTTACATCTAAGTATTTCATTTTTGGGTGTTAATGTAAATGATATTGTGTTTTTAATTTCAAAACCCAGTTGTACACTGCTGGTGTACAGGGAAGCAATTAATTTGTATATGTGAAAAATGTATCCTGCAACCTTGCTATAATTGCTTATTAGTTCTCAAAGTTTTTTGTTGATTCTGTGAGATTTCCTACATAGATGATCATGTCATCTACAAAAACAGTTTTATTTCTTCCTTTCCAATTTATATACTTTTAATTTCCTTTTTTTGTCTAATTATATTAGCTGTGAGTTCTAGGACAATGTTGAAAAAATGTGTTAAGAGGCGATATCCTTGCCTTGTTCTTTTTTATTTATTTATTTATTTATTTTTGGCTGCGTTGGGTCTTCGTTTCTGTGCGAGGGCTTTCTCCAGTTGCGGCCAGCGGGGGCCACTCTTCATCGCGGTGCGTGGGCCCCTCGCTATCGTTGCCTCTCTTGTTGCGGAGCACAGGCTCCAGGTGCGCAGGCTCAGTAGTTGTGGCTCACGGGCCTGGCTGCTCCGCGGCATGTGGGATCTTCCCAGACCAGGGCTCGAGCCCGTGTCCCCTGCATCGGCAGGCAGAGTCTCAACCACTGCGCCACCAGGGAAGCCCCCTTGCCTTGTCCTTTTTTTTTAATTTTATTTATTGATTTATTGATTTATTTATGGCTGTGCTGGGTCCTCGCTTCTGTGCGAGGGCCCCCCCCCCAGCCGCGGCAAGCGGGGGCCACCCTTCATCGCGGCGCGCGGGCCTCCCACCACCGCGGCCTCTCCCGCCGCGGAGCACAGGCTCCAGTCGCGCAGGCCCAGCAATTGTGGCTCACGGGCCCAGCCGCTCCGCGGCACGCGGGATCCTCCCAGACCAGGGCTCGAACCCGTATCCCCTGCATTAGCAGGCAGATTCTCAACCACTGGCGCCACCAGGGAAGCCCCCTTGCCTTGTTCTTAATCTTACTGAGAAAGCATCTAGTTTCTCACTAATAAATATTATATTAGCTGTAGGTGTTTTGTAAATTCTCATTATTAAGTTGCAATAGTTCCCTTCTGTTTCTAGTTTACTGAACGTTTTTGTCATGAATGAATGCTGGATTTGTCAAATGCTTTTTCTGTATCTATTAATAGGACCATATAGTTTTTCTTCTTTAACCTGTTTATATGATGAATTACACTAGTTGGTTTTCTTATGTTGAACCAGCCTTGTATACCTGGAATAAATCCCACTTGCCCATGGTGTATAATTCTGTTCATACATAGTTGGATTTGATTGACTAATATTTTGTTCAGGAGTTTTGCAACTATATTCATTTGTCTGAATTTTTCCTTTTTTTGGTAATGCTTTGTATGCTTTTGGTGTTAGGATAATGCTGGTTTCATAGAATGAGTTAGAAAGTATTCATTCTAGTTCTATTTTTAGAGAATAAGCATACATTTTCCCTAAAATATTTGTTAAAATTCACCAGTGAACCAATCTGGCCCTAGTGCTTTCTTTTTGGCAGGTTATTAATTATAGTTTCAAATCCTTTAATAGATACAGGCCTATTGAGATTGTCTGTTTCTCCGTGTGTAATTTTGGTGCTGGAACAACTGGACAGCTACATGCAAAAAAAAAAAAAAAAAGAATCTAGACAAAGACCTTACACTTTTCATATACATTAAATGGATCATAGAACTCAATATAAAATGCAACAGGACTTCATAAAATAAAATAATCATAAAATAAAATGTAATGCCCCCGGTAAGCCTTTTGAGATTCTTAAATCATGTGTTTCTCCCTAATTATGCCTTAATTTCACCTGGTTTATACCTCTGCAATATTTATAAAAGAAATCTTGCATGTTATATGTACATGCCTATCAACTCCATTGGACTGTGACCTCGTTGAGGGCTGGTAGGATGTGTCATTCATCTTCGGTGCCAGTTCAACATTTGTTCTGGTACAAAATAGTAAGTAGAACATATCCTTTGAATTGAACAATGCAGAGTTTTTGTTAATTGAAAATTCAGTTGCACAGGCCTACAATTACTAAACGGTATAGGGACACAAAACTCTTTATAACTAAAACATTCACGAGTCCATTTATGAAATCAGTGTCCTCTCAGCTCTCCTTTGCTCATCGTAGTGGAATTGATCCCCACCCACCAGGTCAGGTGTTTGATTAGTTCTTTTTGATAGGGGAATGGTGCCAATAACCACTAATCAAAACAATTGCAATGAAGTTGATTGCAAGGGAAATAGTCCCATCAAAGGAGTATGATTAGACTTGGTAAAAGAGGGGCAAAGGGAAGGGAGAAGGAAAAGCAGAAGTGTACAAGCAATCTCCCCAAGTAAGGGGGAAGACCAAAAAGAAGGAAGAGTGGGGCAGTGGTGGAGGTTCTCCCCAGGGCTCTCTCCAGGCAGACAGCGGGAACAAGCAGGGCAGGGAGGTGGTGGTGAGTAAGGACACCTCAGTGTTGTAGGTGTAAGGACACCTACAGTATGGAGCTGCAGGCTTAAACTTTCCAGAATAAATCTCAGCTTTGGATAGGAGCCTGTTATCAGACCCACCCTCAAATCACTAGGCACTAACTATCCTATGGAAAAGGGCAGAGTCCCAAATTTTGATTAAAAACAATATATGAGCTTAAAACAAATATAAGCCTACATATTTTTAACAGAGAAACTTAACATATCTACTAGATATTGGGAAATCTGAGCTCTTATGAACCCAAATAAAAGCAGGGAAAAGATAGCAGAGATACTGTTTGAAAGTGACCAGTTTTTTTGGTGTGTATGTCCATGCAGGTAGCCCTTACTTTGTGTGCCCATGGTTTGTTGACTGGTGCACATTGTGCTACTCACAATTGCTCCTTGTCAAAGTATCATTTTCATAAATTAAACTCATGACTCTCATGCAAATGTAAAATGAGTATATGGCACAGATTTAATGAACCCATTAATAAGAGAACTGGCATGATGGTAGTGCTGATTCAAAAGAACTAAATGGGGTAGAAGCTTTTCGAGTAGCTGGAAGAATTCTTAAATAGGATTACTGATTTTAGAGAAAAAATAGCTAATGTTCTGTAGGAAAAATCAGCTAACATTCTGAATTTTGGAAATTGTATTTTCCATCAGAAAGGAATCATTTGCATCCCTGCTGAACGGACATTATTTGTATTGTGATCTGACAGAAATCAAGGTAGCAGTTAACATCAACCCCTTCAGAATTACAGCATACCTTTATCAATAGTAAATAACAAGTTAAACAAAGATGCAAAGGTACATGCCTAGAGATTCAGATAATCCGCAGGCAGGCCTGATAATCAAACCCTAGCATAACTAAGAAAGAACAGGCAAAAGTCCCTTTAGTTTTTTTCAGGCTTTTGGATAATTTTCCTTAACACCATTTTACAAAGGTTTTTCTCTTCCATATCTTACTGATGTCAAGGAGACTAGAATTACTGGGAAGGGTATTCTCAGATATAGTATCAAGTTATCCCATTGTAAAAAATACCAAAAACCAAAAAACTAATCTTGAAGCTATCCACATGATTAAAGAACATCTATACCATGTGGGGGACAATTTTGAGTGAGAGCAGAAACTGCTCTTAGAAAGCATAGTATTAGTGAGTTCTTACAGGCTCCCAGGTAGCTACATCATCAGAGAGAAGGAAGCACCAGAAGAGGTATTTTACCCATGTTTGGTCAATACGAGGGAGTGCAGAATTGCTTTTGACACAGTCTAGAGGCTGACATTGATACCATGCCAGAGACCCGTAAGCATGTTGTGCTTTCTCAAAGGTCTTCTCTGTGAGCTGAGCTGCCTTCGAACTTAGAACATGAATTGTATGGTTTTACCTTGAACAAGATTCTGGAAATAGTTTATAAAATAATATCTGCATATAGGCCTCACCTTGGAGAGAGCTCATGACATTCCTGGGCACTGCAGTGCTACCAGATACCATGAGAAATAGAGGCAGGACAAGAATACCAAGGGAGGGTTGCTCAGCATAGATGACTGATGTGACCATTGTGATGATCTGACCAACTCCAAAGTTCATTCCCATGTCACCACTAAAACATTTTTTCCCCTTCATTGCTGATGTCTGAGAGGAAATTTCTTTCCTCTACCCTCTTAGGTTTATTCTTAGGGGCCTGCAAAGTAAACTGACAAACGACAGAATAATGGAAGAAAAAACATAAATTATTTTAATTAATATTTTCTGTGCGAAAGAGTCCAACAGGAAGGAAGTGAAACTCAAAGAAGTAGTTAGAGTTGGGGGCTTATATTCCATTTTTTAAGAAAGGAAAGGGGGTTTGGAGGAAAGTGAGTAGGAAATATATGGGGAACCTGATGGGAGATAAGCGCTATTTTCATAAGGTTTGTTTCTGTAGACTCACCTCAGTGCCCATTCTCCACCTTTGGGGACAAGAGTCACTCTCTTCTTCCTGGTTCGTGAGAGGGGGCCCCGGTCTCAGGGAAAATTCATGCCCTGCTTTTAGGGAGAAAAGGGGAGGGAAGATTTCTTCCTGCATCTGCTGATTTTCAGTTGCTTTCAGCTCAAAACCATATTTATGCCAAAGTGGCATATTTTGAGGTGGCATTTTTTTTTTTTTTAATTTATTTATTTGTGGCTGTGTTGGGTCTTCGTTTCTGTGCGAGGGCTTTCTCTAGCTGCGGTGAGCGGGGGCCACTCTTCATCGCGGTGCGCGGGCCTCTTATCATCGTGGCCTCTCTTGTTGCGGAGCACAGGCTCCAGACGCGCAGGCTCAGTAATTGTGGCTCACGGGCCTAGTTGCTCCGCGGCATGTGGGATCTTCCCAGACCAGGGCTCGAACCCGTGTCCCCTGCATTAGCAGGCAGAGTGTCAACCACTGTGCCACCAGGGAAGCCCCCGAGTTCTTCAGCTTTTTTATAAGATAGCCTCAATTTAAAATAATTACACTCATTAGTTTCACTCAGTAAGAGAATGCAATTCTATGCAATCGGTTTGTCAGACATATATCACAAAATAAAACAACCGAATACAATAATTGAGCATCCCTTCTCCAAACCGTCTTCCTCTCTGTTGCTCTCATGTTCCCTCTTTCTAACACCTAATTTCTATCCGTGGCAAGCCCTCCACCTCGGGTGACGCTTACTGTGTGAGTCCCCATAAACCAGACGTCCATCTGTTCTTTCTTTCTTTCGATTACTTCCGATGATAAAGCCACTCCTCTGTTACTGAGGTGGTGGCAACAATGGATATTTGTAGTGCGTTCCATCTTTTGTATGCCCTTCATTGAAGGCTGCTGAGTTGGTAGCTTCACGAAGGAGGATGCACTCTTCGGCATTTGTACGTGTGTGTTTGGGGAAGAGGGTTTTGTCATCGTTTTCATTCAAAAATAAATGCCGACAGCTTCACTCCAAATGAATAGTGTATACTTTTCCATGTCATCAATATTGACATTTGGAAATCGTATTCATTAGTCCGTGATCTGGAAGGAAACTATTTTAATGGCTCTTGGCCCTTGCATCTGTGATTCTCTTGTCACTGAAATCTGTAAAAAATTGATATTAACTCTGAAATTTTATACTTTTAAACATTATTGACTTCCTGGGAAGAAGTCATATGTTAGAACCTTACAGCATACACTTCAGCTATAGAAAAACTATTAAGTGCTGTTTATTTAATTTAATAACACAGATCTAGGCCATTTAATTTTTTAGCCAGATTTATTAAGATATAATTCACATATGAGTATAACTCATCCATTTAGAGTGTAAAATTCAGTCGTTTTTAGTATATTCACAGATATGTGCAATGATCACGACGGTTAATTTTAAAACATTTTTGTCACCTCAAGAAGAAATCCCATACCTGTCACCCTACTATCCCCACAAGCCTCCTAGCCCTAAGCAATCACTTACTGCATTTTTGTTAAATCTCTAAAACCTTCATGAATCAGCACTTTGCTACAAATCTACAACTCTCTCTGCCACTATTTCTTTAATTAGAAACTTCTTTTGGAGCAGTGTTAGGTTTACAGAAATATTAAGCAGATATAGAGATTCCATTTATTCTATTCTCCTGCCAACGCCCCATTCCCTTTTCCCCAATTATTAGCATCTTGCATTAGTGGTACATTTTTACAATTGATGAACCAATACTGATATATTGTTGTTAATTAAGTTTTACATTAGAGTTCACTATTTGTGTTGTACGCTCTGTAGGTTTGGATAAATGTTTAATGACATGTATTGACCATTACAATCTCATACATAATAGTTTCACTGCCCTAAAAATTCTTGTAATCTACCTGTTCATCATTCCTCTCTTGTCCCTAATTCCTGGCAACCCCTAATCTTTTTAGTGTCTCCATAGTTTTGCCTCTTCCAGAGTGTTGTAGAGTTGGAAGATTTTCTTCCATGTTATCTTCCAGAAGTTTTATAGCTTTGTGTTTTATATTTAGGTCTGTGCTCTATTTTCACTTAATGTTCGTGAAAGGTGTAAGGTTTGTTTCTAAATTCACTTTTTTTTTTCTTTTTTTTTTGCATGTGGATGTCTAGTTATTCCAACATTGTTTGTTGAAAAGACTATCTTTGTTCATCATATTGCCTCTGTTCCTTTGTCAAAATCAGTTGACTGTATATGTCTTGGTCTATTTCTGGGCTTTCTATTCAGTTCCATTGATCTATTTGTCTATTCTTTTGCCCATACCACACTGTCTTGATTACTGTTAACTTTATAGTAAGTCTTGATTTTGGGTAATGTTAATCCTCCAACTTTGTTCTCTCCCTTCAACACTGTGTCAGCCATTCTGGGTTTTGACAAACTTTAGAATCAGTTTGTCAGTATCCACAAGATCACTTGGGATTTTGATTGGGATTAATTAAATCTGCAGATCAAGTTGGGAAGAACTGACATCTTAACAATTTTGATCATCCTATACATGAACATGTAGTATCTCTCCATTTATTTAAATTATTTGATTTCTTTCATCACAGGTTTGTAGTTTTTCCTCATATAGCTATTACTCATATTGTCTTCGACTTACACCTAAGTATTTCATTTTTGGGTGTTAATGTAAATGATATTGTGTTTTTAATTTCAAAACCCAGTTGTACACTGCTGGTGTACAGGGAAGCAATTAATTTGTATATGTGAAAAATGTATCCTGCAACCTTGCTATAATTGCTTATTAGTTCTCAAAGTTTTTTGTTGATTCTGTGAGATTTCCTACATAGATGATCATGTCATCTACAAAAACAGTTTTATTTCTTCCTTTCCAATTTATATACTTTTAATTTCCTTTTTTTGTCTAATTATATTAGCTGTGAGTTCTAGGACAATGTTGAAAAAATGTGTTAAGAGGCGATATCCTTGCCTTGTTCTTTTTTATTTATTTATTTATTTATTTTTGGCTGCGTTGGGTCTTCGTTTCTGTGCGAGGGCTTTCTCCAGTTGCGGCCAGCGGGGGCCACTCTTCATCGCGGTGCGTGGGCCCCTCGCTATCGTTGCCTCTCTTGTTGCGGAGCACAGGCTCCAGGTGCGCAGGCTCAGTAGTTGTGGCTCACGGGCCTGGCTGCTCCGCGGCATGTGGGATCTTCCCAGACCAGGGCTCGAGCCCGTGTCCCCTGCATCGGCAGGCAGAGTCTCAACCACTGCGCCACCAGGGAAGCCCCCTTGCCTTGTCCTTTTTTTTTAATTTTATTTATTGATTTATTGATTTATTTATGGCTGTGCTGGGTCCTCGCTTCTGTGCGAGGGCCCCCCCCCCAGCCGCGGCAAGCGGGGGCCACCCTTCATCGCGGCGCGCGGGCCTCCCACCACCGCGGCCTCTCCCGCCGCGGAGCACAGGCTCCAGTCGCGCAGGCCCAGCAATTGTGGCTCACGGGCCCAGCCGCTCCGCGGCACGCGGGATCCTCCCAGACCAGGGCTCGAACCCGTATCCCCTGCATTAGCAGGCAGATTCTCAACCACTGGCGCCACCAGGGAAGCCCCCTTGCCTTGTTCTTAATCTTACTGAGAAAGCATCTAGTTTCTCACTAATAAATATTATATTAGCTGTAGGTGTTTTGTAAATTCTCATTATTAAGTTGCAATAGTTCCCTTCTGTTTCTAGTTTACTGAACGTTTTTGTCATGAATGAATGCTGGATTTGTCAAATGCTTTTTCTGTATCTATTAATAGGACCATATAGTTTTTCTTCTTTAACCTGTTTATATGATGAATTACACTAGTTGGTTTTCTTATGTTGAACCAGCCTTGTATACCTGGAATAAATCCCACTTGCCCATGGTGTATAATTCTGTTCATACATAGTTGGATTTGATTGACTAATATTTTGTTCAGGAGTTTTGCAACTATATTCATTTGTCTGAATTTTTCCTTTTTTTGGTAATGCTTTGTATGCTTTTGGTGTTAGGATAATGCTGGTTTCATAGAATGAGTTAGAAAGTATTCATTCTAGTTCTATTTTTAGAGAATAAGCATACATTTTCCCTAAAATATTTGTTAAAATTCACCAGTGAACCAATCTGGCCCTAGTGCTTTCTTTTTGGCAGGTTATTAATTATAGTTTCAAATCCTTTAATAGATACAGGCCTATTGAGATTGTCTGTTTCTCCGTGTGTAATTTTGGTGCTGGAACAACTGGACAGCTACATGCAAAAAAAAAAAAAAAAAGAATCTAGACAAAGACCTTACACTTTTCATATACATTAAATGGATCATAGAACTCAATATAAAATGCAACAGGACTTCATAAAATAAAATAATCATAAAATAAAATGTAATGCCCCCGGTAAGCCTTTTGAGATTCTTAAATCATGTGTTTCTCCCTAATTATGCCTTAATTTCACCTGGTTTATACCTCTGCAATATTTATAAAAGAAATCTTGCATGTTATATGTACATGCCTATCAACTCCATTGGACTGTGACCTCGTTGAGGGCTGGTAGGATGTGTCATTCATCTTCGGTGCCAGTTCAACATTTGTTCTGGTACAAAATAGTAAGTAGAACATATCCTTTGAATTGAACAATGCAGAGTTTTTGTTAATTGAAAATTCAGTTGCACAGGCCTACAATTACTAAACGGTATAGGGACACAAAACTCTTTATAACTAAAACATTCACGAGTCCATTTATGAAATCAGTGTCCTCTCAGCTCTCCTTTGCTCATCGTAGTGGAATTGATCCCCACCCACCAGGTCAGGTGTTTGATTAGTTCTTTTTGATAGGGGAATGGTGCCAATAACCACTAATCAAAACAATTGCAATGAAGTTGATTGCAAGGGAAATAGTCCCATCAAAGGAGTATGATTAGACTTGGTAAAAGAGGGGCAAAGGGAAGGGAGAAGGAAAAGCAGAAGTGTACAAGCAATCTCCCCAAGTAAGGGGGAAGACCAAAAAGAAGGAAGAGTGGGGCAGTGGTGGAGGTTCTCCCCAGGGCTCTCTCCAGGCAGACAGCGGGAACAAGCAGGGCAGGGAGGTGGTGGTGAGTAAGGACACCTCAGTGTTGTAGGTGTAAGGACACCTACAGTATGGAGCTGCAGGCTTAAACTTTCCAGAATAAATCTCAGCTTTGGATAGGAGCCTGTTATCAGACCCACCCTCAAATCACTAGGCACTAACTATCCTATGGAAAAGGGCAGAGTCCCAAATTTTGATTAAAAACAATATATGAGCTTAAAACAAATATAAGCCTACATATTTTTAACAGAGAAACTTAACATATCTACTAGATATTGGGAAATCTGAGCTCTTATGAACCCAAATAAAAGCAGGGAAAAGATAGCAGAGATACTGTTTGAAAGTGACCAGTTTTTTTGGTGTGTATGTCCATGCAGGTAGCCCTTACTTTGTGTGCCCATGGTTTGTTGACTGGTGCACATTGTGCTACTCACAATTGCTCCTTGTCAAAGTATCATTTTCATAAATTAAACTCATGACTCTCATGCAAATGTAAAATGAGTATATGGCACAGATTTAATGAACCCATTAATAAGAGAACTGGCATGATGGTAGTGCTGATTCAAAAGAACTAAATGGGGTAGAAGCTTTTCGAGTAGCTGGAAGAATTCTTAAATAGGATTACTGATTTTAGAGAAAAAATAGCTAATGTTCTGTAGGAAAAATCAGCTAACATTCTGAATTTTGGAAATTGTATTTTCCATCAGAAAGGAATCATTTGCATCCCTGCTGAACGGACATTATTTGTATTGTGATCTGACAGAAATCAAGGTAGCAGTTAACATCAACCCCTTCAGAATTACAGCATACCTTTATCAATAGTAAATAACAAGTTAAACAAAGATGCAAAGGTACATGCCTAGAGATTCAGATAATCCGCAGGCAGGCCTGATAATCAAACCCTAGCATAACTAAGAAAGAACAGGCAAAAGTCCCTTTAGTTTTTTTCAGGCTTTTGGATAATTTTCCTTAACACCATTTTACAAAGGTTTTTCTCTTCCATATCTTACTGATGTCAAGGAGACTAGAATTACTGGGAAGGGTATTCTCAGATATAGTATCAAGTTATCCCATTGTAAAAAATACCAAAAACCAAAAAACTAATCTTGAAGCTATCCACATGATTAAAGAACATCTATACCATGTGGGGGACAATTTTGAGTGAGAGCAGAAACTGCTCTTAGAAAGCATAGTATTAGTGAGTTCTTACAGGCTCCCAGGTAGCTACATCATCAGAGAGAAGGAAGCACCAGAAGAGGTATTTTACCCATGTTTGGTCAATACGAGGGAGTGCAGAATTGCTTTTGACACAGTTTAGAGGCTGACATTGATACCATGCCAGAGACCCGTAAGCATGTTGTGCTTTCTCAAAGGTCTTCTCTGTGAGCTGAGCTGCCTTCGAACTTAGAACATGAATTGTATGGTTTTACCTTGAACAAGATTCTGGAAATAGTTTATAAAATAATATCTGCATATAGGCCTCACCTTGGAGAGAGCTCATGACATTCCTGGGCACTGCAGTGCTACCAGATACCATGAGAAATAGAGGCAGGACAAGAATACCAAGGGAGGGTTGCTCAGCATAGATGACTGATGTGACCATTGTGATGATCTGACCAACTCCAAAGTTCATTCCCATGTCACCACTAAAACATTTTTTCCCCTTCATTGCTGATGTCTGAGAGGAAATTTCTTTCCTCTACCCTCTTAGGTTTATTCTTAGGGGCCTGCAAAGTAAACTGACAAACGACAGAATAATGGAAGAAAAAACATAAATTATTTTAATTAATATTTTCTGTGCGAAAGAGTCCAACAGGAAGGAAGTGAAACTCAAAGAAGTAGTTAGAGTTGGGGGCTTATATTCCATTTTTTAAGAAAGGAAAGGGGGTTTGGAGGAAAGTGAGTAGGAAATATATGGGGAACCTGATGGGAGATAAGCGCTATTTTCATAAGGTTTGTTTCTGTAGACTCACCTCAGTGCCCATTCTCCACCTTTGGGGACAAGAGTCACTCTCTTCTTCCTGGTTCGTGAGAGGGGGCCCCGGTCTCAGGGAAAATTCATGCCCTGCTTTTAGGGAGAAAAGGGGAGGGAAGATTTCTTCCTGCATCTGCTGATTTTCAGTTGCTTTCAGCTCAAAACCATATTTATGCCAAAGTGGCATATTTTGAGGTGGCATTTTTTTTTTTTTTAATTTATTTATTTGTGGCTGTGTTGGGTCTTCGTTTCTGTGCGAGGGCTTTCTCTAGCTGCGGTGAGCGGGGGCCACTCTTCATCGCGGTGCGCGGGCCTCTTATCATCGTGGCCTCTCTTGTTGCGGAGCACAGGCTCCAGACGCGCAGGCTCAGTAATTGTGGCTCACGGGCCTAGTTGCTCCGCGGCATGTGGGATCTTCCCAGACCAGGGCTCGAACCCGTGTCCCCTGCATTAACAGGCAGAGTGTCAACCACTGTGCCACCAGGGAAGCCCCCGAGTTCTTCAGCTTTTTTATAAGATAGCCTCAATTTAAAATAATTACACTCATTAGTTTCACTCAGTAAGAGAATGCAATTCTATGCAATCGGTTTGTCAGACATATATCACAAAATAAAACAACCGAATACAATAATTGAGCATCCCTTCTCCAAACCGTCTTCCTCTCTGTTGCTCTCATGTTCCCTCTTTCTAACACCTAATTTCTATCCGTGGCAAGCCCTCCACCTCGGGTGACGCTTACTGTGTGAGTCCCCATAAACCAGACGTCCATCTGTTCTTTCTTTCTTTCGATTACTTCCGATGATAAAGCCACTCCTCTGTTACTGAGGTGGTGGCAACAATGGATATTTGTAGTGCGTTCCATCTTTTGTATGCCCTTCATTGAAGGCTGCTGAGTTGGTAGCTTCACGAAGGAGGATGCACTCTTCGGCATTTGTACGTGTGTGTTTGGGGAAGAGGGTTTTGTCATCGTTTTCATTCAAAAATAAATGCCGACAGCTTCACTCCAAATGAATAGTGTATACTTTTCCATGTCATCAATATTGACATTTGGAAATCGTATTCATTAGTCCGTGATCTGGAAGGAAACTATTTTAATGGCTCTTGGCCCTTGCATCTGTGATTCTCTTGTCACTGAAATCTGTAAAAAATTGATATTAACTCTGAAATTTTATACTTTTAAACATTATTGACTTCCTGGGAAGAAGTCATATGTTAGAACCTTACAGCATACACTTCAGCTATAGAAAAACTATTAAGTGCTGTTTATTTAATTTAATAACACAGATCTAGGCCATTTAATTTTTTAGCCAGATTTATTAAGATATAATTCACATATGAGTATAACTCATCCATTTAGAGTGTAAAATTCAGTCGTTTTTAGTATATTCACAGATATGTGCAATGATCACGACGGTTAATTTTAAAACATTTTTGTCACCTCAAGAAGAAATCCCATACCTGTCACCCTACTATCCCCACAAGCCTCCTAGCCCTAAGCAATCACTTACTGCATTTTTGTTAAATCTCTAAAACCTTCATGAATCAGCACTTTGCTACAAATCTACAACTCTCTCTGCCACTATTTCTTTAATTAGAAACTTCTTTTGGAGCAGTGTTAGGTTTACAGAAATATTAAGCAGATATAGAGATTCCATTTATTCTATTCTCCTGCCAACGCCCCATTCCCTTTTCCCCAATTATTAGCATCTTGCATTAGTGGTACATTTTTACAATTGATGAACCAATACTGATATATTGTTGTTAATTAAGTTTTACATTAGAGTTCACTATTTGTGTTGTACGCTCTGTAGGTTTGGATAAATGTTTAATGACATGTATTGACCATTACAATCTCATACATAATAGTTTCACTGCCCTAAAAATTCTTGTAATCTACCTGTTCATCATTCCTCTCTTGTCCCTAATTCCTGGCAACCCCTAATCTTTTTAGTGTCTCCATAGTTTTGCCTCTTCCAGAGTGTTGTAGAGTTGGAAGATTTTCTTCCATGTTATCTTCCAGAAGTTTTATAGCTTTGTGTTTTATATTTAGGTCTGTGCTCTATTTTCACTTAATGTTCGTGAAAGGTGTAAGGTTTGTTTCTAAATTCACTTTTTTTTTTCTTTTTTTTTTGCATGTGGATGTCTAGTTATTCCAACATTGTTTGTTGAAAAGACTATCTTTGTTCATCATATTGCCTCTGTTCCTTTGTCAAAATCAGTTGACTGTATATGTCTTGGTCTATTTCTGGGCTTTCTATTCAGTTCCATTGATCTATTTGTCTATTCTTTTGCCCATACCACACTGTCTTGATTACTGTTAACTTTATAGTAAGTCTTGATTTTGGGTAATGTTAATCCTCCAACTTTGTTCTCTCCCTTCAACACTGTGTCAGCCATTCTGGGTTTTGACAAACTTTAGAATCAGTTTGTCAGTATCCACAAGATCACTTGGGATTTTGATTGGGATTAATTAAATCTGCAGATCAAGTTGGGAAGAACTGACATCTTAACAATTTTGATCATCCTATACATGAACATGTAGTATCTCTCCATTTATTTAAATTATTTGATTTCTTTCATCACAGGTTTGTAGTTTTTCCTCATATAGCTATTACTCATATTGTCTTCGACTTACACCTAAGTATTTCATTTTTGGGTGTTAATGTAAATGATATTGTGTTTTTAATTTCAAAACCCAGTTGTACACTGCTGGTGTACAGGGAAGCAATTAATTTGTATATGTGAAAAATGTATCCTGCAACCTTGCTATAATTGCTTATTAGTTCTCAAAGTTTTTTGTTGATTCTGTGAGATTTCCTACATAGATGATCATGTCATCTACAAAAACAGTTTTATTTCTTCCTTTCCAATTTATATACTTTTAATTTCCTTTTTTTGTCTAATTATATTAGCTGTGAGTTCTAGGACAATGTTGAAAAAATGTGTTAAGAGGCGATATCCTTGCCTTGTTCTTTTTTATTTATTTATTTATTTATTTTTGGCTGCGTTGGGTCTTCGTTTCTGTGCGAGGGCTTTCTCCAGTTGCGGCCAGCGGGGGCCACTCTTCATCGCGGTGCGTGGGCCCCTCGCTATCGTTGCCTCTCTTGTTGCGGAGCACAGGCTCCAGGTGCGCAGGCTCAGTAGTTGTGGCTCACGGGCCTGGCTGCTCCGCGGCATGTGGGATCTTCCCAGACCAGGGCTCGAGCCCGTGTCCCCTGCATCGGCAGGCAGAGTCTCAACCACTGCGCCACCAGGGAAGCCCCCTTGCCTTGTCCTTTTTTGTTTTTTTTTTTTAATTTTATTTATTGATTTATTGATTTATTGATTTATTGATTTATTTATGGCTGTGCTGGGTCCTCGCTTCTGTGCGAGGGCCCCCCCCCCCAGCCGCGGCAAGCGGGGGCCACCCTTCATCGCGGCGCGCGGGCCTCCCACCACCGCGGCCTCTCCCGCCGCGGAGCACAGGCTCCAGTCGCGCAGGCCCAGCAATTGTGGCTCACGGGCCCAGCCGCTCCGCGGCACGCGGGATCCTCCCAGACCAGGGCTCGAACCCGTATCCCCTGCATTAGCAGGCAGATTCTCAACCACTGGCGCCACCAGGGAAGCCCCCTTGCCTTGTTCTTAATCTTACTGAGAAAGCATCTAGTTTCTCACTAATAAATATTATATTAGCTGTAGGTGTTTTGTAAATTCTCATTATTAAGTTGCAATAGTTCCCTTCTGTTTCTAGTTTACTGAACGTTTTTGTCATGAATGAATGCTGGATTTGTCAAATGCTTTTTCTGTATCTATTAATAGGACCATATAGTTTTTCTTCTTTAACCTGTTTATATGATGAATTACACTAGTTGGTTTTCTTATGTTGAACCAGCCTTGTATACCTGGAATAAATCCCACTTGCCCATGGTGTATAATTCTGTTCATACATAGTTGGATTTGATTGACTAATATTTTGTTCAGGAGTTTTGCAACTATATTCATTTGTCTGAATTTTTCCTTTTTTTGGTAATGCTTTGTATGCTTTTGGTGTTAGGATAATGCTGGTTTCATAGAATGAGTTAGAAAGTATTCATTCTAGTTCTATTTTTAGAGAATAAGCATACATTTTCCCTAAAATATTTGTTAAAATTCACCAGTGAACCAATCTGGCCCTAGTGCTTTCTTTTTGGCAGGTTATTAATTATAGTTTCAAATCCTTTAATAGATACAGGCCTATTGAGATTGTCTGTTTCTCCGTGTGTAATTTTGGTGCTGGAACAACTGGACAGCTACATGCAAAAAAAAAAAAAAAAAGAATCTAGACAAAGACCTTACACTTTTCATATACATTAAATGGATCATAGAACTCAATATAAAATGCAACAGGACTTCATAAAATAAAATAATCATAAAATAAAATGTAATGCCCCCGGTAAGCCTTTTGAGATTCTTAAATCATGTGTTTCTCCCTAATTATGCCTTAATTTCACCTGGTTTATACCTCTGCAATATTTATAAAAGAAATCTTGCATGTTATATGTACATGCCTATCAACTCCATTGGACTGTGACCTCGTTGAGGGCTGGTAGGATGTGTCATTCATCTTCGGTGCCAGTTCAACATTTGTTCTGGTACAAAATAGTAAGTAGAACATATCCTTTGAATTGAACAATGCAGAGTTTTTGTTAATTGAAAATTCAGTTGCACAGGCCTACAATTACTAAACGGTATAGGGACACAAAACTCTTTATAACTAAAACATTCACGAGTCCATTTATGAAATCAGTGTCCTCTCAGCTCTCCTTTGCTCATCGTAGTGGAATTGATCCCCACCCACCAGGTCAGGTGTTTGATTAGTTCTTTTTGATAGGGGAATGGTGCCAATAACCACTAATCAAAACAATTGCAATGAAGTTGATTGCAAGGGAAATAGTCCCATCAAAGGAGTATGATTAGACTTGGTAAAAGAGGGGCAAAGGGAAGGGAGAAGGAAAAGCAGAAGTGTACAAGCAATCTCCCCAAGTAAGGGGGAAGACCAAAAAGAAGGAAGAGTGGGGCAGTGGTGGAGGTTCTCCCCAGGGCTCTCTCCAGGCAGACAGCGGGAACAAGCAGGGCAGGGAGGTGGTGGTGAGTAAGGACACCTCAGTGTTGTAGGTGTAAGGACACCTACAGTATGGAGCTGCAGGCTTAAACTTTCCAGAATAAATCTCAGCTTTGGATAGGAGCCTGTTATCAGACCCACCCTCAAATCACTAGGCACTAACTATCCTATGGAAAAGGGCAGAGTCCCAAATTTTGATTAAAAACAATATATGAGCTTAAAACAAATATAAGCCTACATATTTTTAACAGAGAAACTTAACATATCTACTAGATATTGGGAAATCTGAGCTCTTATGAACCCAAATAAAAGCAGGGAAAAGATAGCAGAGATACTGTTTGAAAGTGACCAGTTTTTTTGGTGTGTATGTCCATGCAGGTAGCCCTTACTTTGTGTGCCCATGGTTTGTTGACTGGTGCACATTGTGCTACTCACAATTGCTCCTTGTCAAAGTATCATTTTCATAAATTAAACTCATGACTCTCATGCAAATGTAAAATGAGTATATGGCACAGATTTAATGAACCCATTAATAAGAGAACTGGCATGATGGTAGTGCTGATTCAAAAGAACTAAATGGGGTAGAAGCTTTTCGAGTAGCTGGAAGAATTCTTAAATAGGATTACTGATTTTAGAGAAAAAATAGCTAATGTTCTGTAGGAAAAATCAGCTAACATTCTGAATTTTGGAAATTGTATTTTCCATCAGAAAGGAATCATTTGCATCCCTGCTGAACGGACATTATTTGTATTGTGATCTGACAGAAATCAAGGTAGCAGTTAACATCAACCCCTTCAGAATTACAGCATACCTTTATCAATAGTAAATAACAAGTTAAACAAAGATGCAAAGGTACATGCCTAGAGATTCAGATAATCCGCAGGCAGGCCTGATAATCAAACCCTAGCATAACTAAGAAAGAACAGGCAAAAGTCCCTTTAGTTTTTTTCAGGCTTTTGGATAATTTTCCTTAACACCATTTTACAAAGGTTTTTCTCTTCCATATCTTACTGATGTCAAGGAGACTAGAATTACTGGGAAGGGTATTCTCAGATATAGTATCAAGTTATCCCATTGTAAAAAATACCAAAAACCAAAAAACTAATCTTGAAGCTATCCACATGATTAAAGAACATCTATACCATGTGGGGGACAATTTTGAGTGAGAGCAGAAACTGCTCTTAGAAAGCATAGTATTAGTGAGTTCTTACAGGCTCCCAGGTAGCTACATCATCAGAGAGAAGGAAGCACCAGAAGAGGTATTTTACCCATGTTTGGTCAATACGAGGGAGTGCAGAATTGCTTTTGACACAGTCTAGAGGCTGACATTGATACCATGCCAGAGACCCGTAAGCATGTTGTGCTTTCTCAAAGGTCTTCTCTGTGAGCTGAGCTGCCTTCGAACTTAGAACATGAATTGTATGGTTTTACCTTGAACAAGATTCTGGAAATAGTTTATAAAATAATATCTGCATATAGGCCTCACCTTGGAGAGAGCTCATGACATTCCTGGGCACTGCAGTGCTACCAGATACCATGAGAAATAGAGGCAGGACAAGAATACCAAGGGAGGGTTGCTCAGCATAGATGACTGATGTGACCATTGTGATGATCTGACCAACTCCAAAGTTCATTCCCATGTCACCACTAAAACATTTTTTCCCCTTCATTGCTGATGTCTGAGAGGAAATTTCTTTCCTCTACCCTCTTAGGTTTATTCTTAGGGGCCTGCAAAGTAAACTGACAAACGACAGAATAATGGAAGAAAAAACATAAATTATTTTAATTAATATTTTCTGTGCGAAAGAGTCCAACAGGAAGGAAGTGAAACTCAAAGAAGTAGTTAGAGTTGGGGGCTTATATTCCATTTTTTAAGAAAGGAAAGGGGGTTTGGAGGAAAGTGAGTAGGAAATATATGGGGAACCTGATGGGAGATAAGCGCTATTTTCATAAGGTTTGTTTCTGTAGACTCACCTCAGTGCCCATTCTCCACCTTTGGGGACAAGAGTCACTCTCTTCTTCCTGGTTCGTGAGAGGGGGCCCCGGTCTCAGGGAAAATTCATGCCCTGCTTTTAGGGAGAAAAGGGGAGGGAAGATTTCTTCCTGCATCTGCTGATTTTCAGTTGCTTTCAGCTCAAAACCATATTTATGCCAAAGTGGCATATTTTGAGGTGGCATTTTTTTTTTTTTTAATTTATTTATTTGTGGCTGTGTTGGGTCTTCGTTTCTGTGCGAGGGCTTTCTCTAGCTGCGGTGAGCGGGGGCCACTCTTCATCGCGGTGCGCGGGCCTCTTATCATCGTGGCCTCTCTTGTTGCGGAGCACAGGCTCCAGACGCGCAGGCTCAGTAATTGTGGCTCACGGGCCTAGTTGCTCCGCGGCATGTGGGATCTTCCCAGACCAGGGCTCGAACCCGTGTCCCCTGCATTAGCAGGCAGAGTGTCAACCACTGTGCCACCAGGGAAGCCCCCGAGTTCTTCAGCTTTTTTATAAGATAGCCTCAATTTAAAATAATTACACTCATTAGTTTCACTCAGTAAGAGAATGCAATTCTATGCAATCGGTTTGTCAGACATATATCACAAAATAAAACAACCGAATACAATAATTGAGCATCCCTTCTCCAAACCGTCTTCCTCTCTGTTGCTCTCATGTTCCCTCTTTCTAACACCTAATTTCTATCCGTGGCAAGCCCTCCACCTCGGGTGACGCTTACTGTGTGAGTCCCCATAAACCAGACGTCCATCTGTTCTTTCTTTCTTTCGATTACTTCCGATGATAAAGCCACTCCTCTGTTACTGAGGTGGTGGCAACAATGGATATTTGTAGTGCGTTCCATCTTTTGTATGCCCTTCATTGAAGGCTGCTGAGTTGGTAGCTTCACGAAGGAGGATGCACTCTTCGGCATTTGTACGTGTGTGTTTGGGGAAGAGGGTTTTGTCATCGTTTTCATTCAAAAATAAATGCCGACAGCTTCACTCCAAATGAATAGTGTATACTTTTCCATGTCATCAATATTGACATTTGGAAATCGTATTCATTAGTCCGTGATCTGGAAGGAAACTATTTTAATGGCTCTTGGCCCTTGCATCTGTGATTCTCTTGTCACTGAAATCTGTAAAAAATTGATATTAACTCTGAAATTTTATACTTTTAAACATTATTGACTTCCTGGGAAGAAGTCATATGTTAGAACCTTACAGCATACACTTCAGCTATAGAAAAACTATTAAGTGCTGTTTATTTAATTTAATAACACAGATCTAGGCCATTTAATTTTTTAGCCAGATTTATTAAGATATAATTCACATATGAGTATAACTCATCCATTTAGAGTGTAAAATTCAGTCGTTTTTAGTATATTCACAGATATGTGCAATGATCACGACGGTTAATTTTAAAACATTTTTGTCACCTCAAGAAGAAATCCCATACCTGTCACCCTACTATCCCCACAAGCCTCCTAGCCCTAAGCAATCACTTACTGCATTTTTGTTAAATCTCTAAAACCTTCATGAATCAGCACTTTGCTACAAATCTACAACTCTCTCTGCCACTATTTCTTTAATTAGAAACTTCTTTTGGAGCAGTGTTAGGTTTACAGAAATATTAAGCAGATATAGAGATTCCATTTATTCTATTCTCCTGCCAACGCCCCATTCCCTTTTCCCCAATTATTAGCATCTTGCATTAGTGGTACATTTTTACAATTGATGAACCAATACTGATATATTGTTGTTAATTAAGTTTTACATTAGAGTTCACTATTTGTGTTGTACGCTCTGTAGGTTTGGATAAATGTTTAATGACATGTATTGACCATTACAATCTCATACATAATAGTTTCACTGCCCTAAAAATTCTTGTAATCTACCTGTTCATCATTCCTCTCTTGTCCCTAATTCCTGGCAACCCCTAATCTTTTTAGTGTCTCCATAGTTTTGCCTCTTCCAGAGTGTTGTAGAGTTGGAAGATTTTCTTCCATGTTATCTTCCAGAAGTTTTATAGCTTTGTGTTTTATATTTAGGTCTGTGCTCTATTTTCACTTAATGTTCGTGAAAGGTGTAAGGTTTGTTTCTAAATTCACTTTTTTTTTTCTTTTTTTTTTGCATGTGGATGTCTAGTTATTCCAACATTGTTTGTTGAAAAGACTATCTTTGTTCATCATATTGCCTCTGTTCCTTTGTCAAAATCAGTTGACTGTATATGTCTTGGTCTATTTCTGGGCTTTCTATTCAGTTCCATTGATCTATTTGTCTATTCTTTTGCCCATACCACACTGTCTTGATTACTGTTAACTTTATAGTAAGTCTTGATTTTGGGTAATGTTAATCCTCCAACTTTGTTCTCTCCCTTCAACACTGTGTCAGCCATTCTGGGTTTTGACAAACTTTAGAATCAGTTTGTCAGTATCCACAAGATCACTTGGGATTTTGATTGGGATTAATTAAATCTGCAGATCAAGTTGGGAAGAACTGACATCTTAACAATTTTGATCATCCTATACATGAACATGTAGTATCTCTCCATTTATTTAAATTATTTGATTTCTTTCATCACAGGTTTGTAGTTTTTCCTCATATAGCTATTACTCATATTGTCTTCGACTTACACCTAAGTATTTCATTTTTGGGTGTTAATGTAAATGATATTGTGTTTTTAATTTCAAAACCCAGTTGTACACTGCTGGTGTACAGGGAAGCAATTAATTTGTATATGTGAAAAATGTATCCTGCAACCTTGCTATAATTGCTTATTAGTTCTCAAAGTTTTTTGTTGATTCTGTGAGATTTCCTACATAGATGATCATGTCATCTACAAAAACAGTTTTATTTCTTCCTTTCCAATTTATATACTTTTAATTTCCTTTTTTTGTCTAATTATATTAGCTGTGAGTTCTAGGACAATGTTGAAAAAATGTGTTAAGAGGCGATATCCTTGCCTTGTTCTTTTTTATTTATTTATTTATTTATTTTTGGCTGCGTTGGGTCTTCGTTTCTGTGCGAGGGCTTTCTCCAGTTGCGGCCAGCGGGGGCCACTCTTCATCGCGGTGCGTGGGCCCCTCGCTATCGTTGCCTCTCTTGTTGCGGAGCACAGGCTCCAGGTGCGCAGGCTCAGTAGTTGTGGCTCACGGGCCTGGCTGCTCCGCGGCATGTGGGATCTTCCCAGACCAGGGCTCGAGCCCGTGTCCCCTGCATCGGCAGGCAGAGTCTCAACCACTGCGCCACCAGGGAAGCCCCCTTGCCTTGTCCTTTTTTTTTAATTTTATTTATTGATTTATTGATTTATTTATGGCTGTGCTGGGTCCTCGCTTCTGTGCGAGGGCCCCCCCCCCAGCCGCGGCAAGCGGGGGCCACCCTTCATCGCGGCGCGCGGGCCTCCCACCACCGCGGCCTCTCCCGCCGCGGAGCACAGGCTCCAGTCGCGCAGGCCCAGCAATTGTGGCTCACGGGCCCAGCCGCTCCGCGGCACGCGGGATCCTCCCAGACCAGGGCTCGAACCCGTATCCCCTGCATTAGCAGGCAGATTCTCAACCACTGGCGCCACCAGGGAAGCCCCCTTGCCTTGTTCTTAATCTTACTGAGAAAGCATCTAGTTTCTCACTAATAAATATTATATTAGCTGTAGGTGTTTTGTAAATTCTCATTATTAAGTTGCAATAGTTCCCTTCTGTTTCTAGTTTACTGAACGTTTTTGTCATGAATGAATGCTGGATTTGTCAAATGCTTTTTCTGTATCTATTAATAGGACCATATAGTTTTTCTTCTTTAACCTGTTTATATGATGAATTACACTAGTTGGTTTTCTTATGTTGAACCAGCCTTGTATACCTGGAATAAATCCCACTTGCCCATGGTGTATAATTCTGTTCATACATAGTTGGATTTGATTGACTAATATTTTGTTCAGGAGTTTTGCAACTATATTCATTTGTCTGAATTTTTCCTTTTTTTGGTAATGCTTTGTATGCTTTTGGTGTTAGGATAATGCTGGTTTCATAGAATGAGTTAGAAAGTATTCATTCTAGTTCTATTTTTAGAGAATAAGCATACATTTTCCCTAAAATATTTGTTAAAATTCACCAGTGAACCAATCTGGCCCTAGTGCTTTCTTTTTGGCAGGTTATTAATTATAGTTTCAAATCCTTTAATAGATACAGGCCTATTGAGATTGTCTGTTTCTCCGTGTGTAATTTTGGTGCTGGAACAACTGGACAGCTACATGCAAAAAAAAAAAAAAAAAGAATCTAGACAAAGACCTTACACTTTTCATATACATTAAATGGATCATAGAACTCAATATAAAATGCAACAGGACTTCATAAAATAAAATAATCATAAAATAAAATGTAATGCCCCCGGTAAGCCTTTTGAGATTCTTAAATCATGTGTTTCTCCCTAATTATGCCTTAATTTCACCTGGTTTATACCTCTGCAATATTTATAAAAGAAATCTTGCATGTTATATGTACATGCCTATCAACTCCATTGGACTGTGACCTCGTTGAGGGCTGGTAGGATGTGTCATTCATCTTCGGTGCCAGTTCAACATTTGTTCTGGTACAAAATAGTAAGTAGAACATATCCTTTGAATTGAACAATGCAGAGTTTTTGTTAATTGAAAATTCAGTTGCACAGGCCTACAATTACTAAACGGTATAGGGACACAAAACTCTTTATAACTAAAACATTCACGAGTCCATTTATGAAATCAGTGTCCTCTCAGCTCTCCTTTGCTCATCGTAGTGGAATTGATCCCCACCCACCAGGTCAGGTGTTTGATTAGTTCTTTTTGATAGGGGAATGGTGCCAATAACCACTAATCAAAACAATTGCAATGAAGTTGATTGCAAGGGAAATAGTCCCATCAAAGGAGTATGATTAGACTTGGTAAAAGAGGGGCAAAGGGAAGGGAGAAGGAAAAGCAGAAGTGTACAAGCAATCTCCCCAAGTAAGGGGGAAGACCAAAAAGAAGGAAGAGTGGGGCAGTGGTGGAGGTTCTCCCCAGGGCTCTCTCCAGGCAGACAGCGGGAACAAGCAGGGCAGGGAGGTGGTGGTGAGTAAGGACACCTCAGTGTTGTAGGTGTAAGGACACCTACAGTATGGAGCTGCAGGCTTAAACTTTCCAGAATAAATCTCAGCTTTGGATAGGAGCCTGTTATCAGACCCACCCTCAAATCACTAGGCACTAACTATCCTATGGAAAAGGGCAGAGTCCCAAATTTTGATTAAAAACAATATATGAGCTTAAAACAAATATAAGCCTACATATTTTTAACAGAGAAACTTAACATATCTACTAGATATTGGGAAATCTGAGCTCTTATGAACCCAAATAAAAGCAGGGAAAAGATAGCAGAGATACTGTTTGAAAGTGACCAGTTTTTTTGGTGTGTATGTCCATGCAGGTAGCCCTTACTTTGTGTGCCCATGGTTTGTTGACTGGTGCACATTGTGCTACTCACAATTGCTCCTTGTCAAAGTATCATTTTCATAAATTAAACTCATGACTCTCATGCAAATGTAAAATGAGTATATGGCACAGATTTAATGAACCCATTAATAAGAGAACTGGCATGATGGTAGTGCTGATTCAAAAGAACTAAATGGGGTAGAAGCTTTTCGAGTAGCTGGAAGAATTCTTAAATAGGATTACTGATTTTAGAGAAAAAATAGCTAATGTTCTGTAGGAAAAATCAGCTAACATTCTGAATTTTGGAAATTGTATTTTCCATCAGAAAGGAATCATTTGCATCCCTGCTGAACGGACATTATTTGTATTGTGATCTGACAGAAATCAAGGTAGCAGTTAACATCAACCCCTTCAGAATTACAGCATACCTTTATCAATAGTAAATAACAAGTTAAACAAAGATGCAAAGGTACATGCCTAGAGATTCAGATAATCCGCAGGCAGGCCTGATAATCAAACCCTAGCATAACTAAGAAAGAACAGGCAAAAGTCCCTTTAGTTTTTTTCAGGCTTTTGGATAATTTTCCTTAACACCATTTTACAAAGGTTTTTCTCTTCCATATCTTACTGATGTCAAGGAGACTAGAATTACTGGGAAGGGTATTCTCAGATATAGTATCAAGTTATCCCATTGTAAAAAATACCAAAAACCAAAAAACTAATCTTGAAGCTATCCACATGATTAAAGAACATCTATACCATGTGGGGGACAATTTTGAGTGAGAGCAGAAACTGCTCTTAGAAAGCATAGTATTAGTGAGTTCTTACAGGCTCCCAGGTAGCTACATCATCAGAGAGAAGGAAGCACCAGAAGAGGTATTTTACCCATGTTTGGTCAATACGAGGGAGTGCAGAATTGCTTTTGACACAGTTTAGAGGCTGACATTGATACCATGCCAGAGACCCGTAAGCATGTTGTGCTTTCTCAAAGGTCTTCTCTGTGAGCTGAGCTGCCTTCGAACTTAGAACATGAATTGTATGGTTTTACCTTGAACAAGATTCTGGAAATAGTTTATAAAATAATATCTGCATATAGGCCTCACCTTGGAGAGAGCTCATGACATTCCTGGGCACTGCAGTGCTACCAGATACCATGAGAAATAGAGGCAGGACAAGAATACCAAGGGAGGGTTGCTCAGCATAGATGACTGATGTGACCATTGTGATGATCTGACCAACTCCAAAGTTCATTCCCATGTCACCACTAAAACATTTTTTCCCCTTCATTGCTGATGTCTGAGAGGAAATTTCTTTCCTCTACCCTCTTAGGTTTATTCTTAGGGGCCTGCAAAGTAAACTGACAAACGACAGAATAATGGAAGAAAAAACATAAATTATTTTAATTAATATTTTCTGTGCGAAAGAGTCCAACAGGAAGGAAGTGAAACTCAAAGAAGTAGTTAGAGTTGGGGGCTTATATTCCATTTTTTAAGAAAGGAAAGGGGGTTTGGAGGAAAGTGAGTAGGAAATATATGGGGAACCTGATGGGAGATAAGCGCTATTTTCATAAGGTTTGTTTCTGTAGACTCACCTCAGTGCCCATTCTCCACCTTTGGGGACAAGAGTCACTCTCTTCTTCCTGGTTCGTGAGAGGGGGCCCCGGTCTCAGGGAAAATTCATGCCCTGCTTTTAGGGAGAAAAGGGGAGGGAAGATTTCTTCCTGCATCTGCTGATTTTCAGTTGCTTTCAGCTCAAAACCATATTTATGCCAAAGTGGCATATTTTGAGGTGGCATTTTTTTTTTTTTTAATTTATTTATTTGTGGCTGTGTTGGGTCTTCGTTTCTGTGCGAGGGCTTTCTCTAGCTGCGGTGAGCGGGGGCCACTCTTCATCGCGGTGCGCGGGCCTCTTATCATCGTGGCCTCTCTTGTTGCGGAGCACAGGCTCCAGACGCGCAGGCTCAGTAATTGTGGCTCACGGGCCTAGTTGCTCCGCGGCATGTGGGATCTTCCCAGACCAGGGCTCGAACCCGTGTCCCCTGCATTAACAGGCAGAGTGTCAACCACTGTGCCACCAGGGAAGCCCCCGAGTTCTTCAGCTTTTTTATAAGATAGCCTCAATTTAAAATAATTACACTCATTAGTTTCACTCAGTAAGAGAATGCAATTCTATGCAATCGGTTTGTCAGACATATATCACAAAATAAAACAACCGAATACAATAATTGAGCATCCCTTCTCCAAACCGTCTTCCTCTCTGTTGCTCTCATGTTCCCTCTTTCTAACACCTAATTTCTATCCGTGGCAAGCCCTCCACCTCGGGTGACGCTTACTGTGTGAGTCCCCATAAACCAGACGTCCATCTGTTCTTTCTTTCTTTCGATTACTTCCGATGATAAAGCCACTCCTCTGTTACTGAGGTGGTGGCAACAATGGATATTTGTAGTGCGTTCCATCTTTTGTATGCCCTTCATTGAAGGCTGCTGAGTTGGTAGCTTCACGAAGGAGGATGCACTCTTCGGCATTTGTACGTGTGTGTTTGGGGAAGAGGGTTTTGTCATCGTTTTCATTCAAAAATAAATGCCGACAGCTTCACTCCAAATGAATAGTGTATACTTTTCCATGTCATCAATATTGACATTTGGAAATCGTATTCATTAGTCCGTGATCTGGAAGGAAACTATTTTAATGGCTCTTGGCCCTTGCATCTGTGATTCTCTTGTCACTGAAATCTGTAAAAAATTGATATTAACTCTGAAATTTTATACTTTTAAACATTATTGACTTCCTGGGAAGAAGTCATATGTTAGAACCTTACAGCATACACTTCAGCTATAGAAAAACTATTAAGTGCTGTTTATTTAATTTAATAACACAGATCTAGGCCATTTAATTTTTTAGCCAGATTTATTAAGATATAATTCACATATGAGTATAACTCATCCATTTAGAGTGTAAAATTCAGTCGTTTTTAGTATATTCACAGATATGTGCAATGATCACGACGGTTAATTTTAAAACATTTTTGTCACCTCAAGAAGAAATCCCATACCTGTCACCCTACTATCCCCACAAGCCTCCTAGCCCTAAGCAATCACTTACTGCATTTTTGTTAAATCTCTAAAACCTTCATGAATCAGCACTTTGCTACAAATCTACAACTCTCTCTGCCACTATTTCTTTAATTAGAAACTTCTTTTGGAGCAGTGTTAGGTTTACAGAAATATTAAGCAGATATAGAGATTCCATTTATTCTATTCTCCTGCCAACGCCCCATTCCCTTTTCCCCAATTATTAGCATCTTGCATTAGTGGTACATTTTTACAATTGATGAACCAATACTGATATATTGTTGTTAATTAAGTTTTACATTAGAGTTCACTATTTGTGTTGTACGCTCTGTAGGTTTGGATAAATGTTTAATGACATGTATTGACCATTACAATCTCATACATAATAGTTTCACTGCCCTAAAAATTCTTGTAATCTACCTGTTCATCATTCCTCTCTTGTCCCTAATTCCTGGCAACCCCTAATCTTTTTAGTGTCTCCATAGTTTTGCCTCTTCCAGAGTGTTGTAGAGTTGGAAGATTTTCTTCCATGTTATCTTCCAGAAGTTTTATAGCTTTGTGTTTTATATTTAGGTCTGTGCTCTATTTTCACTTAATGTTCGTGAAAGGTGTAAGGTTTGTTTCTAAATTCACTTTTTTTTTTCTTTTTTTTTTGCATGTGGATGTCTAGTTATTCCAACATTGTTTGTTGAAAAGACTATCTTTGTTCATCATATTGCCTCTGTTCCTTTGTCAAAATCAGTTGACTGTATATGTCTTGGTCTATTTCTGGGCTTTCTATTCAGTTCCATTGATCTATTTGTCTATTCTTTTGCCCATACCACACTGTCTTGATTACTGTTAACTTTATAGTAAGTCTTGATTTTGGGTAATGTTAATCCTCCAACTTTGTTCTCTCCCTTCAACACTGTGTCAGCCATTCTGGGTTTTGACAAACTTTAGAATCAGTTTGTCAGTATCCACAAGATCACTTGGGATTTTGATTGGGATTAATTAAATCTGCAGATCAAGTTGGGAAGAACTGACATCTTAACAATTTTGATCATCCTATACATGAACATGTAGTATCTCTCCATTTATTTAAATTATTTGATTTCTTTCATCACAGGTTTGTAGTTTTTCCTCATATAGCTATTACTCATATTGTCTTCGACTTACACCTAAGTATTTCATTTTTGGGTGTTAATGTAAATGATATTGTGTTTTTAATTTCAAAACCCAGTTGTACACTGCTGGTGTACAGGGAAGCAATTAATTTGTATATGTGAAAAATGTATCCTGCAACCTTGCTATAATTGCTTATTAGTTCTCAAAGTTTTTTGTTGATTCTGTGAGATTTCCTACATAGATGATCATGTCATCTACAAAAACAGTTTTATTTCTTCCTTTCCAATTTATATACTTTTAATTTCCTTTTTTTGTCTAATTATATTAGCTGTGAGTTCTAGGACAATGTTGAAAAAATGTGTTAAGAGGCGATATCCTTGCCTTGTTCTTTTTTATTTATTTATTTATTTATTTTTGGCTGCGTTGGGTCTTCGTTTCTGTGCGAGGGCTTTCTCCAGTTGCGGCCAGCGGGGGCCACTCTTCATCGCGGTGCGTGGGCCCCTCGCTATCGTTGCCTCTCTTGTTGCGGAGCACAGGCTCCAGGTGCGCAGGCTCAGTAGTTGTGGCTCACGGGCCTGGCTGCTCCGCGGCATGTGGGATCTTCCCAGACCAGGGCTCGAGCCCGTGTCCCCTGCATCGGCAGGCAGAGTCTCAACCACTGCGCCACCAGGGAAGCCCCCTTGCCTTGTCCTTTTTTGTTTTTTTTTTTTAATTTTATTTATTGATTTATTGATTTATTGATTTATTGATTTATTTATGGCTGTGCTGGGTCCTCGCTTCTGTGCGAGGGCCCCCCCCCCCAGCCGCGGCAAGCGGGGGCCACCCTTCATCGCGGCGCGCGGGCCTCCCACCACCGCGGCCTCTCCCGCCGCGGAGCACAGGCTCCAGTCGCGCAGGCCCAGCAATTGTGGCTCACGGGCCCAGCCGCTCCGCGGCACGCGGGATCCTCCCAGACCAGGGCTCGAACCCGTATCCCCTGCATTAGCAGGCAGATTCTCAACCACTGGCGCCACCAGGGAAGCCCCCTTGCCTTGTTCTTAATCTTACTGAGAAAGCATCTAGTTTCTCACTAATAAATATTATATTAGCTGTAGGTGTTTTGTAAATTCTCATTATTAAGTTGCAATAGTTCCCTTCTGTTTCTAGTTTACTGAACGTTTTTGTCATGAATGAATGCTGGATTTGTCAAATGCTTTTTCTGTATCTATTAATAGGACCATATAGTTTTTCTTCTTTAACCTGTTTATATGATGAATTACACTAGTTGGTTTTCTTATGTTGAACCAGCCTTGTATACCTGGAATAAATCCCACTTGCCCATGGTGTATAATTCTGTTCATACATAGTTGGATTTGATTGACTAATATTTTGTTCAGGAGTTTTGCAACTATATTCATTTGTCTGAATTTTTCCTTTTTTTGGTAATGCTTTGTATGCTTTTGGTGTTAGGATAATGCTGGTTTCATAGAATGAGTTAGAAAGTATTCATTCTAGTTCTATTTTTAGAGAATAAGCATACATTTTCCCTAAAATATTTGTTAAAATTCACCAGTGAACCAATCTGGCCCTAGTGCTTTCTTTTTGGCAGGTTATTAATTATAGTTTCAAATCCTTTAATAGATACAGGCCTATTGAGATTGTCTGTTTCTCCGTGTGTAATTTTGGTGCTGGAACAACTGGACAGCTACATGCAAAAAAAAAAAAAAAAAGAATCTAGACAAAGACCTTACACTTTTCATATACATTAAATGGATCATAGAACTCAATATAAAATGCAACAGGACTTCATAAAATAAAATAATCATAAAATAAAATGTAATGCCCCCGGTAAGCCTTTTGAGATTCTTAAATCATGTGTTTCTCCCTAATTATGCCTTAATTTCACCTGGTTTATACCTCTGCAATATTTATAAAAGAAATCTTGCATGTTATATGTACATGCCTATCAACTCCATTGGACTGTGACCTCGTTGAGGGCTGGTAGGATGTGTCATTCATCTTCGGTGCCAGTTCAACATTTGTTCTGGTACAAAATAGTAAGTAGAACATATCCTTTGAATTGAACAATGCAGAGTTTTTGTTAATTGAAAATTCAGTTGCACAGGCCTACAATTACTAAACGGTATAGGGACACAAAACTCTTTATAACTAAAACATTCACGAGTCCATTTATGAAATCAGTGTCCTCTCAGCTCTCCTTTGCTCATCGTAGTGGAATTGATCCCCACCCACCAGGTCAGGTGTTTGATTAGTTCTTTTTGATAGGGGAATGGTGCCAATAACCACTAATCAAAACAATTGCAATGAAGTTGATTGCAAGGGAAATAGTCCCATCAAAGGAGTATGATTAGACTTGGTAAAAGAGGGGCAAAGGGAAGGGAGAAGGAAAAGCAGAAGTGTACAAGCAATCTCCCCAAGTAAGGGGGAAGACCAAAAAGAAGGAAGAGTGGGGCAGTGGTGGAGGTTCTCCCCAGGGCTCTCTCCAGGCAGACAGCGGGAACAAGCAGGGCAGGGAGGTGGTGGTGAGTAAGGACACCTCAGTGTTGTAGGTGTAAGGACACCTACAGTATGGAGCTGCAGGCTTAAACTTTCCAGAATAAATCTCAGCTTTGGATAGGAGCCTGTTATCAGACCCACCCTCAAATCACTAGGCACTAACTATCCTATGGAAAAGGGCAGAGTCCCAAATTTTGATTAAAAACAATATATGAGCTTAAAACAAATATAAGCCTACATATTTTTAACAGAGAAACTTAACATATCTACTAGATATTGGGAAATCTGAGCTCTTATGAACCCAAATAAAAGCAGGGAAAAGATAGCAGAGATACTGTTTGAAAGTGACCAGTTTTTTTGGTGTGTATGTCCATGCAGGTAGCCCTTACTTTGTGTGCCCATGGTTTGTTGACTGGTGCACATTGTGCTACTCACAATTGCTCCTTGTCAAAGTATCATTTTCATAAATTAAACTCATGACTCTCATGCAAATGTAAAATGAGTATATGGCACAGATTTAATGAACCCATTAATAAGAGAACTGGCATGATGGTAGTGCTGATTCAAAAGAACTAAATGGGGTAGAAGCTTTTCGAGTAGCTGGAAGAATTCTTAAATAGGATTACTGATTTTAGAGAAAAAATAGCTAATGTTCTGTAGGAAAAATCAGCTAACATTCTGAATTTTGGAAATTGTATTTTCCATCAGAAAGGAATCATTTGCATCCCTGCTGAACGGACATTATTTGTATTGTGATCTGACAGAAATCAAGGTAGCAGTTAACATCAACCCCTTCAGAATTACAGCATACCTTTATCAATAGTAAATAACAAGTTAAACAAAGATGCAAAGGTACATGCCTAGAGATTCAGATAATCCGCAGGCAGGCCTGATAATCAAACCCTAGCATAACTAAGAAAGAACAGGCAAAAGTCCCTTTAGTTTTTTTCAGGCTTTTGGATAATTTTCCTTAACACCATTTTACAAAGGTTTTTCTCTTCCATATCTTACTGATGTCAAGGAGACTAGAATTACTGGGAAGGGTATTCTCAGATATAGTATCAAGTTATCCCATTGTAAAAAATACCAAAAACCAAAAAACTAATCTTGAAGCTATCCACATGATTAAAGAACATCTATACCATGTGGGGGACAATTTTGAGTGAGAGCAGAAACTGCTCTTAGAAAGCATAGTATTAGTGAGTTCTTACAGGCTCCCAGGTAGCTACATCATCAGAGAGAAGGAAGCACCAGAAGAGGTATTTTACCCATGTTTGGTCAATACGAGGGAGTGCAGAATTGCTTTTGACACAGTCTAGAGGCTGACATTGATACCATGCCAGAGACCCGTAAGCATGTTGTGCTTTCTCAAAGGTCTTCTCTGTGAGCTGAGCTGCCTTCGAACTTAGAACATGAATTGTATGGTTTTACCTTGAACAAGATTCTGGAAATAGTTTATAAAATAATATCTGCATATAGGCCTCACCTTGGAGAGAGCTCATGACATTCCTGGGCACTGCAGTGCTACCAGATACCATGAGAAATAGAGGCAGGACAAGAATACCAAGGGAGGGTTGCTCAGCATAGATGACTGATGTGACCATTGTGATGATCTGACCAACTCCAAAGTTCATTCCCATGTCACCACTAAAACATTTTTTCCCCTTCATTGCTGATGTCTGAGAGGAAATTTCTTTCCTCTACCCTCTTAGGTTTATTCTTAGGGGCCTGCAAAGTAAACTGACAAACGACAGAATAATGGAAGAAAAAACATAAATTATTTTAATTAATATTTTCTGTGCGAAAGAGTCCAACAGGAAGGAAGTGAAACTCAAAGAAGTAGTTAGAGTTGGGGGCTTATATTCCATTTTTTAAGAAAGGAAAGGGGGTTTGGAGGAAAGTGAGTAGGAAATATATGGGGAACCTGATGGGAGATAAGCGCTATTTTCATAAGGTTTGTTTCTGTAGACTCACCTCAGTGCCCATTCTCCACCTTTGGGGACAAGAGTCACTCTCTTCTTCCTGGTTCGTGAGAGGGGGCCCCGGTCTCAGGGAAAATTCATGCCCTGCTTTTAGGGAGAAAAGGGGAGGGAAGATTTCTTCCTGCATCTGCTGATTTTCAGTTGCTTTCAGCTCAAAACCATATTTATGCCAAAGTGGCATATTTTGAGGTGGCATTTTTTTTTTTTTTAATTTATTTATTTGTGGCTGTGTTGGGTCTTCGTTTCTGTGCGAGGGCTTTCTCTAGCTGCGGTGAGCGGGGGCCACTCTTCATCGCGGTGCGCGGGCCTCTTATCATCGTGGCCTCTCTTGTTGCGGAGCACAGGCTCCAGACGCGCAGGCTCAGTAATTGTGGCTCACGGGCCTAGTTGCTCCGCGGCATGTGGGATCTTCCCAGACCAGGGCTCGAACCCGTGTCCCCTGCATTAACAGGCAGAGTGTCAACCACTGTGCCACCAGGGAAGCCCCCGAGTTCTTCAGCTTTTTTATAAGATAGCCTCAATTTAAAATAATTACACTCATTAGTTTCACTCAGTAAGAGAATGCAATTCTATGCAATCGGTTTGTCAGACATATATCACAAAATAAAACAACCGAATACAATAATTGAGCATCCCTTCTCCAAACCGTCTTCCTCTCTGTTGCTCTCATGTTCCCTCTTTCTAACACCTAATTTCTATCCGTGGCAAGCCCTCCACCTCGGGTGACGCTTACTGTGTGAGTCCCCATAAACCAGACGTCCATCTGTTCTTTCTTTCTTTCGATTACTTCCGATGATAAAGCCACTCCTCTGTTACTGAGGTGGTGGCAACAATGGATATTTGTAGTGCGTTCCATCTTTTGTATGCCCTTCATTGAAGGCTGCTGAGTTGGTAGCTTCACGAAGGAGGATGCACTCTTCGGCATTTGTACGTGTGTGTTTGGGGAAGAGGGTTTTGTCATCGTTTTCATTCAAAAATAAATGCCGACAGCTTCACTCCAAATGAATAGTGTATACTTTTCCATGTCATCAATATTGACATTTGGAAATCGTATTCATTAGTCCGTGATCTGGAAGGAAACTATTTTAATGGCTCTTGGCCCTTGCATCTGTGATTCTCTTGTCACTGAAATCTGTAAAAAATTGATATTAACTCTGAAATTTTATACTTTTAAACATTATTGACTTCCTGGGAAGAAGTCATATGTTAGAACCTTACAGCATACACTTCAGCTATAGAAAAACTATTAAGTGCTGTTTATTTAATTTAATAACACAGATCTAGGCCATTTAATTTTTTAGCCAGATTTATTAAGATATAATTCACATATGAGTATAACTCATCCATTTAGAGTGTAAAATTCAGTCGTTTTTAGTATATTCACAGATATGTGCAATGATCACGACGGTTAATTTTAAAACATTTTTGTCACCTCAAGAAGAAATCCCATACCTGTCACCCTACTATCCCCACAAGCCTCCTAGCCCTAAGCAATCACTTACTGCATTTTTGTTAAATCTCTAAAACCTTCATGAATCAGCACTTTGCTACAAATCTACAACTCTCTCTGCCACTATTTCTTTAATTAGAAACTTCTTTTGGAGCAGTGTTAGGTTTACAGAAATATTAAGCAGATATAGAGATTCCATTTATTCTATTCTCCTGCCAACGCCCCATTCCCTTTTCCCCAATTATTAGCATCTTGCATTAGTGGTACATTTTTACAATTGATGAACCAATACTGATATATTGTTGTTAATTAAGTTTTACATTAGAGTTCACTATTTGTGTTGTACGCTCTGTAGGTTTGGATAAATGTTTAATGACATGTATTGACCATTACAATCTCATACATAATAGTTTCACTGCCCTAAAAATTCTTGTAATCTACCTGTTCATCATTCCTCTCTTGTCCCTAATTCCTGGCAACCCCTAATCTTTTTAGTGTCTCCATAGTTTTGCCTCTTCCAGAGTGTTGTAGAGTTGGAAGATTTTCTTCCATGTTATCTTCCAGAAGTTTTATAGCTTTGTGTTTTATATTTAGGTCTGTGCTCTATTTTCACTTAATGTTCGTGAAAGGTGTAAGGTTTGTTTCTAAATTCACTTTTTTTTTTCTTTTTTTTTTGCATGTGGATGTCTAGTTATTCCAACATTGTTTGTTGAAAAGACTATCTTTGTTCATCATATTGCCTCTGTTCCTTTGTCAAAATCAGTTGACTGTATATGTCTTGGTCTATTTCTGGGCTTTCTATTCAGTTCCATTGATCTATTTGTCTATTCTTTTGCCCATACCACACTGTCTTGATTACTGTTAACTTTATAGTAAGTCTTGATTTTGGGTAATGTTAATCCTCCAACTTTGTTCTCTCCCTTCAACACTGTGTCAGCCATTCTGGGTTTTGACAAACTTTAGAATCAGTTTGTCAGTATCCACAAGATCACTTGGGATTTTGATTGGGATTAATTAAATCTGCAGATCAAGTTGGGAAGAACTGACATCTTAACAATTTTGATCATCCTATACATGAACATGTAGTATCTCTCCATTTATTTAAATTATTTGATTTCTTTCATCACAGGTTTGTAGTTTTTCCTCATATAGCTATTACTCATATTGTCTTCGACTTACACCTAAGTATTTCATTTTTGGGTGTTAATGTAAATGATATTGTGTTTTTAATTTCAAAACCCAGTTGTACACTGCTGGTGTACAGGGAAGCAATTAATTTGTATATGTGAAAAATGTATCCTGCAACCTTGCTATAATTGCTTATTAGTTCTCAAAGTTTTTTGTTGATTCTGTGAGATTTCCTACATAGATGATCATGTCATCTACAAAAACAGTTTTATTTCTTCCTTTCCAATTTATATACTTTTAATTTCCTTTTTTTGTCTAATTATATTAGCTGTGAGTTCTAGGACAATGTTGAAAAAATGTGTTAAGAGGCGATATCCTTGCCTTGTTCTTTTTTATTTATTTATTTATTTATTTTTGGCTGCGTTGGGTCTTCGTTTCTGTGCGAGGGCTTTCTCCAGTTGCGGCCAGCGGGGGCCACTCTTCATCGCGGTGCGTGGGCCCCTCGCTATCGTTGCCTCTCTTGTTGCGGAGCACAGGCTCCAGGTGCGCAGGCTCAGTAGTTGTGGCTCACGGGCCTGGCTGCTCCGCGGCATGTGGGATCTTCCCAGACCAGGGCTCGAGCCCGTGTCCCCTGCATCGGCAGGCAGAGTCTCAACCACTGCGCCACCAGGGAAGCCCCCTTGCCTTGTCCTTTTTTGTTTTTTTTTTTTAATTTTATTTATTGATTTATTGATTTATTGATTTATTGATTTATTTATGGCTGTGCTGGGTCCTCGCTTCTGTGCGAGGGCCCCCCCCCCCAGCCGCGGCAAGCGGGGGCCACCCTTCATCGCGGCGCGCGGGCCTCCCACCACCGCGGCCTCTCCCGCCGCGGAGCACAGGCTCCAGTCGCGCAGGCCCAGCAATTGTGGCTCACGGGCCCAGCCGCTCCGCGGCACGCGGGATCCTCCCAGACCAGGGCTCGAACCCGTATCCCCTGCATTAGCAGGCAGATTCTCAACCACTGGCGCCACCAGGGAAGCCCCCTTGCCTTGTTCTTAATCTTACTGAGAAAGCATCTAGTTTCTCACTAATAAATATTATATTAGCTGTAGGTGTTTTGTAAATTCTCATTATTAAGTTGCAATAGTTCCCTTCTGTTTCTAGTTTACTGAACGTTTTTGTCATGAATGAATGCTGGATTTGTCAAATGCTTTTTCTGTATCTATTAATAGGACCATATAGTTTTTCTTCTTTAACCTGTTTATATGATGAATTACACTAGTTGGTTTTCTTATGTTGAACCAGCCTTGTATACCTGGAATAAATCCCACTTGCCCATGGTGTATAATTCTGTTCATACATAGTTGGATTTGATTGACTAATATTTTGTTCAGGAGTTTTGCAACTATATTCATTTGTCTGAATTTTTCCTTTTTTTGGTAATGCTTTGTATGCTTTTGGTGTTAGGATAATGCTGGTTTCATAGAATGAGTTAGAAAGTATTCATTCTAGTTCTATTTTTAGAGAATAAGCATACATTTTCCCTAAAATATTTGTTAAAATTCACCAGTGAACCAATCTGGCCCTAGTGCTTTCTTTTTGGCAGGTTATTAATTATAGTTTCAAATCCTTTAATAGATACAGGCCTATTGAGATTGTCTGTTTCTCCGTGTGTAATTTTGGTGCTGGAACAACTGGACAGCTACATGCAAAAAAAAAAAAAAAAAGAATCTAGACAAAGACCTTACACTTTTCATATACATTAAATGGATCATAGAACTCAATATAAAATGCAACAGGACTTCATAAAATAAAATAATCATAAAATAAAATGTAATGCCCCCGGTAAGCCTTTTGAGATTCTTAAATCATGTGTTTCTCCCTAATTATGCCTTAATTTCACCTGGTTTATACCTCTGCAATATTTATAAAAGAAATCTTGCATGTTATATGTACATGCCTATCAACTCCATTGGACTGTGACCTCGTTGAGGGCTGGTAGGATGTGTCATTCATCTTCGGTGCCAGTTCAACATTTGTTCTGGTACAAAATAGTAAGTAGAACATATCCTTTGAATTGAACAATGCAGAGTTTTTGTTAATTGAAAATTCAGTTGCACAGGCCTACAATTACTAAACGGTATAGGGACACAAAACTCTTTATAACTAAAACATTCACGAGTCCATTTATGAAATCAGTGTCCTCTCAGCTCTCCTTTGCTCATCGTAGTGGAATTGATCCCCACCCACCAGGTCAGGTGTTTGATTAGTTCTTTTTGATAGGGGAATGGTGCCAATAACCACTAATCAAAACAATTGCAATGAAGTTGATTGCAAGGGAAATAGTCCCATCAAAGGAGTATGATTAGACTTGGTAAAAGAGGGGCAAAGGGAAGGGAGAAGGAAAAGCAGAAGTGTACAAGCAATCTCCCCAAGTAAGGGGGAAGACCAAAAAGAAGGAAGAGTGGGGCAGTGGTGGAGGTTCTCCCCAGGGCTCTCTCCAGGCAGACAGCGGGAACAAGCAGGGCAGGGAGGTGGTGGTGAGTAAGGACACCTCAGTGTTGTAGGTGTAAGGACACCTACAGTATGGAGCTGCAGGCTTAAACTTTCCAGAATAAATCTCAGCTTTGGATAGGAGCCTGTTATCAGACCCACCCTCAAATCACTAGGCACTAACTATCCTATGGAAAAGGGCAGAGTCCCAAATTTTGATTAAAAACAATATATGAGCTTAAAACAAATATAAGCCTACATATTTTTAACAGAGAAACTTAACATATCTACTAGATATTGGGAAATCTGAGCTCTTATGAACCCAAATAAAAGCAGGGAAAAGATAGCAGAGATACTGTTTGAAAGTGACCAGTTTTTTTGGTGTGTATGTCCATGCAGGTAGCCCTTACTTTGTGTGCCCATGGTTTGTTGACTGGTGCACATTGTGCTACTCACAATTGCTCCTTGTCAAAGTATCATTTTCATAAATTAAACTCATGACTCTCATGCAAATGTAAAATGAGTATATGGCACAGATTTAATGAACCCATTAATAAGAGAACTGGCATGATGGTAGTGCTGATTCAAAAGAACTAAATGGGGTAGAAGCTTTTCGAGTAGCTGGAAGAATTCTTAAATAGGATTACTGATTTTAGAGAAAAAATAGCTAATGTTCTGTAGGAAAAATCAGCTAACATTCTGAATTTTGGAAATTGTATTTTCCATCAGAAAGGAATCATTTGCATCCCTGCTGAACGGACATTATTTGTATTGTGATCTGACAGAAATCAAGGTAGCAGTTAACATCAACCCCTTCAGAATTACAGCATACCTTTATCAATAGTAAATAACAAGTTAAACAAAGATGCAAAGGTACATGCCTAGAGATTCAGATAATCCGCAGGCAGGCCTGATAATCAAACCCTAGCATAACTAAGAAAGAACAGGCAAAAGTCCCTTTAGTTTTTTTCAGGCTTTTGGATAATTTTCCTTAACACCATTTTACAAAGGTTTTTCTCTTCCATATCTTACTGATGTCAAGGAGACTAGAATTACTGGGAAGGGTATTCTCAGATATAGTATCAAGTTATCCCATTGTAAAAAATACCAAAAACCAAAAAACTAATCTTGAAGCTATCCACATGATTAAAGAACATCTATACCATGTGGGGGACAATTTTGAGTGAGAGCAGAAACTGCTCTTAGAAAGCATAGTATTAGTGAGTTCTTACAGGCTCCCAGGTAGCTACATCATCAGAGAGAAGGAAGCACCAGAAGAGGTATTTTACCCATGTTTGGTCAATACGAGGGAGTGCAGAATTGCTTTTGACACAGTCTAGAGGCTGACATTGATACCATGCCAGAGACCCGTAAGCATGTTGTGCTTTCTCAAAGGTCTTCTCTGTGAGCTGAGCTGCCTTCGAACTTAGAACATGAATTGTATGGTTTTACCTTGAACAAGATTCTGGAAATAGTTTATAAAATAATATCTGCATATAGGCCTCACCTTGGAGAGAGCTCATGACATTCCTGGGCACTGCAGTGCTACCAGATACCATGAGAAATAGAGGCAGGACAAGAATACCAAGGGAGGGTTGCTCAGCATAGATGACTGATGTGACCATTGTGATGATCTGACCAACTCCAAAGTTCATTCCCATGTCACCACTAAAACATTTTTTCCCCTTCATTGCTGATGTCTGAGAGGAAATTTCTTTCCTCTACCCTCTTAGGTTTATTCTTAGGGGCCTGCAAAGTAAACTGACAAACGACAGAATAATGGAAGAAAAAACATAAATTATTTTAATTAATATTTTCTGTGCGAAAGAGTCCAACAGGAAGGAAGTGAAACTCAAAGAAGTAGTTAGAGTTGGGGGCTTATATTCCATTTTTTAAGAAAGGAAAGGGGGTTTGGAGGAAAGTGAGTAGGAAATATATGGGGAACCTGATGGGAGATAAGCGCTATTTTCATAAGGTTTGTTTCTGTAGACTCACCTCAGTGCCCATTCTCCACCTTTGGGGACAAGAGTCACTCTCTTCTTCCTGGTTCGTGAGAGGGGGCCCCGGTCTCAGGGAAAATTCATGCCCTGCTTTTAGGGAGAAAAGGGGAGGGAAGATTTCTTCCTGCATCTGCTGATTTTCAGTTGCTTTCAGCTCAAAACCATATTTATGCCAAAGTGGCATATTTTGAGGTGGCATTTTTTTTTTTTTTAATTTATTTATTTGTGGCTGTGTTGGGTCTTCGTTTCTGTGCGAGGGCTTTCTCTAGCTGCGGTGAGCGGGGGCCACTCTTCATCGCGGTGCGCGGGCCTCTTATCATCGTGGCCTCTCTTGTTGCGGAGCACAGGCTCCAGACGCGCAGGCTCAGTAATTGTGGCTCACGGGCCTAGTTGCTCCGCGGCATGTGGGATCTTCCCAGACCAGGGCTCGAACCCGTGTCCCCTGCATTAACAGGCAGAGTGTCAACCACTGTGCCACCAGGGAAGCCCCCGAGTTCTTCAGCTTTTTTATAAGATAGCCTCAATTTAAAATAATTACACTCATTAGTTTCACTCAGTAAGAGAATGCAATTCTATGCAATCGGTTTGTCAGACATATATCACAAAATAAAACAACCGAATACAATAATTGAGCATCCCTTCTCCAAACCGTCTTCCTCTCTGTTGCTCTCATGTTCCCTCTTTCTAACACCTAATTTCTATCCGTGGCAAGCCCTCCACCTCGGGTGACGCTTACTGTGTGAGTCCCCATAAACCAGACGTCCATCTGTTCTTTCTTTCTTTCGATTACTTCCGATGATAAAGCCACTCCTCTGTTACTGAGGTGGTGGCAACAATGGATATTTGTAGTGCGTTCCATCTTTTGTATGCCCTTCATTGAAGGCTGCTGAGTTGGTAGCTTCACGAAGGAGGATGCACTCTTCGGCATTTGTACGTGTGTGTTTGGGGAAGAGGGTTTTGTCATCGTTTTCATTCAAAAATAAATGCCGACAGCTTCACTCCAAATGAATAGTGTATACTTTTCCATGTCATCAATATTGACATTTGGAAATCGTATTCATTAGTCCGTGATCTGGAAGGAAACTATTTTAATGGCTCTTGGCCCTTGCATCTGTGATTCTCTTGTCACTGAAATCTGTAAAAAATTGATATTAACTCTGAAATTTTATACTTTTAAACATTATTGACTTCCTGGGAAGAAGTCATATGTTAGAACCTTACAGCATACACTTCAGCTATAGAAAAACTATTAAGTGCTGTTTATTTAATTTAATAACACAGATCTAGGCCATTTAATTTTTTAGCCAGATTTATTAAGATATAATTCACATATGAGTATAACTCATCCATTTAGAGTGTAAAATTCAGTCGTTTTTAGTATATTCACAGATATGTGCAATGATCACGACGGTTAATTTTAAAACATTTTTGTCACCTCAAGAAGAAATCCCATACCTGTCACCCTACTATCCCCACAAGCCTCCTAGCCCTAAGCAATCACTTACTGCATTTTTGTTAAATCTCTAAAACCTTCATGAATCAGCACTTTGCTACAAATCTACAACTCTCTCTGCCACTATTTCTTTAATTAGAAACTTCTTTTGGAGCAGTGTTAGGTTTACAGAAATATTAAGCAGATATAGAGATTCCATTTATTCTATTCTCCTGCCAACGCCCCATTCCCTTTTCCCCAATTATTAGCATCTTGCATTAGTGGTACATTTTTACAATTGATGAACCAATACTGATATATTGTTGTTAATTAAGTTTTACATTAGAGTTCACTATTTGTGTTGTACGCTCTGTAGGTTTGGATAAATGTTTAATGACATGTATTGACCATTACAATCTCATACATAATAGTTTCACTGCCCTAAAAATTCTTGTAATCTACCTGTTCATCATTCCTCTCTTGTCCCTAATTCCTGGCAACCCCTAATCTTTTTAGTGTCTCCATAGTTTTGCCTCTTCCAGAGTGTTGTAGAGTTGGAAGATTTTCTTCCATGTTATCTTCCAGAAGTTTTATAGCTTTGTGTTTTATATTTAGGTCTGTGCTCTATTTTCACTTAATGTTCGTGAAAGGTGTAAGGTTTGTTTCTAAATTCACTTTTTTTTTTCTTTTTTTTTTGCATGTGGATGTCTAGTTATTCCAACATTGTTTGTTGAAAAGACTATCTTTGTTCATCATATTGCCTCTGTTCCTTTGTCAAAATCAGTTGACTGTATATGTCTTGGTCTATTTCTGGGCTTTCTATTCAGTTCCATTGATCTATTTGTCTATTCTTTTGCCCATACCACACTGTCTTGATTACTGTTAACTTTATAGTAAGTCTTGATTTTGGGTAATGTTAATCCTCCAACTTTGTTCTCTCCCTTCAACACTGTGTCAGCCATTCTGGGTTTTGACAAACTTTAGAATCAGTTTGTCAGTATCCACAAGATCACTTGGGATTTTGATTGGGATTAATTAAATCTGCAGATCAAGTTGGGAAGAACTGACATCTTAACAATTTTGATCATCCTATACATGAACATGTAGTATCTCTCCATTTATTTAAATTATTTGATTTCTTTCATCACAGGTTTGTAGTTTTTCCTCATATAGCTATTACTCATATTGTCTTCGACTTACACCTAAGTATTTCATTTTTGGGTGTTAATGTAAATGATATTGTGTTTTTAATTTCAAAACCCAGTTGTACACTGCTGGTGTACAGGGAAGCAATTAATTTGTATATGTGAAAAATGTATCCTGCAACCTTGCTATAATTGCTTATTAGTTCTCAAAGTTTTTTGTTGATTCTGTGAGATTTCCTACATAGATGATCATGTCATCTACAAAAACAGTTTTATTTCTTCCTTTCCAATTTATATACTTTTAATTTCCTTTTTTTGTCTAATTATATTAGCTGTGAGTTCTAGGACAATGTTGAAAAAATGTGTTAAGAGGCGATATCCTTGCCTTGTTCTTTTTTATTTATTTATTTATTTATTTTTGGCTGCGTTGGGTCTTCGTTTCTGTGCGAGGGCTTTCTCCAGTTGCGGCCAGCGGGGGCCACTCTTCATCGCGGTGCGTGGGCCCCTCGCTATCGTTGCCTCTCTTGTTGCGGAGCACAGGCTCCAGGTGCGCAGGCTCAGTAGTTGTGGCTCACGGGCCTGGCTGCTCCGCGGCATGTGGGATCTTCCCAGACCAGGGCTCGAGCCCGTGTCCCCTGCATCGGCAGGCAGAGTCTCAACCACTGCGCCACCAGGGAAGCCCCCTTGCCTTGTCCTTTTTTGTTTTTTTTTTTTAATTTTATTTATTGATTTATTGATTTATTGATTTATTGATTTATTTATGGCTGTGCTGGGTCCTCGCTTCTGTGCGAGGGCCCCCCCCCCCAGCCGCGGCAAGCGGGGGCCACCCTTCATCGCGGCGCGCGGGCCTCCCACCACCGCGGCCTCTCCCGCCGCGGAGCACAGGCTCCAGTCGCGCAGGCCCAGCAATTGTGGCTCACGGGCCCAGCCGCTCCGCGGCACGCGGGATCCTCCCAGACCAGGGCTCGAACCCGTATCCCCTGCATTAGCAGGCAGATTCTCAACCACTGGCGCCACCAGGGAAGCCCCCTTGCCTTGTTCTTAATCTTACTGAGAAAGCATCTAGTTTCTCACTAATAAATATTATATTAGCTGTAGGTGTTTTGTAAATTCTCATTATTAAGTTGCAATAGTTCCCTTCTGTTTCTAGTTTACTGAACGTTTTTGTCATGAATGAATGCTGGATTTGTCAAATGCTTTTTCTGTATCTATTAATAGGACCATATAGTTTTTCTTCTTTAACCTGTTTATATGATGAATTACACTAGTTGGTTTTCTTATGTTGAACCAGCCTTGTATACCTGGAATAAATCCCACTTGCCCATGGTGTATAATTCTGTTCATACATAGTTGGATTTGATTGACTAATATTTTGTTCAGGAGTTTTGCAACTATATTCATTTGTCTGAATTTTTCCTTTTTTTGGTAATGCTTTGTATGCTTTTGGTGTTAGGATAATGCTGGTTTCATAGAATGAGTTAGAAAGTATTCATTCTAGTTCTATTTTTAGAGAATAAGCATACATTTTCCCTAAAATATTTGTTAAAATTCACCAGTGAACCAATCTGGCCCTAGTGCTTTCTTTTTGGCAGGTTATTAATTATAGTTTCAAATCCTTTAATAGATACAGGCCTATTGAGATTGTCTGTTTCTCCGTGTGTAATTTTGGTGCTGGAACAACTGGACAGCTACATGCAAAAAAAAAAAAAAAAAGAATCTAGACAAAGACCTTACACTTTTCATATACATTAAATGGATCATAGAACTCAATATAAAATGCAACAGGACTTCATAAAATAAAATAATCATAAAATAAAATGTAATGCCCCCGGTAAGCCTTTTGAGATTCTTAAATCATGTGTTTCTCCCTAATTATGCCTTAATTTCACCTGGTTTATACCTCTGCAATATTTATAAAAGAAATCTTGCATGTTATATGTACATGCCTATCAACTCCATTGGACTGTGACCTCGTTGAGGGCTGGTAGGATGTGTCATTCATCTTCGGTGCCAGTTCAACATTTGTTCTGGTACAAAATAGTAAGTAGAACATATCCTTTGAATTGAACAATGCAGAGTTTTTGTTAATTGAAAATTCAGTTGCACAGGCCTACAATTACTAAACGGTATAGGGACACAAAACTCTTTATAACTAAAACATTCACGAGTCCATTTATGAAATCAGTGTCCTCTCAGCTCTCCTTTGCTCATCGTAGTGGAATTGATCCCCACCCACCAGGTCAGGTGTTTGATTAGTTCTTTTTGATAGGGGAATGGTGCCAATAACCACTAATCAAAACAATTGCAATGAAGTTGATTGCAAGGGAAATAGTCCCATCAAAGGAGTATGATTAGACTTGGTAAAAGAGGGGCAAAGGGAAGGGAGAAGGAAAAGCAGAAGTGTACAAGCAATCTCCCCAAGTAAGGGGGAAGACCAAAAAGAAGGAAGAGTGGGGCAGTGGTGGAGGTTCTCCCCAGGGCTCTCTCCAGGCAGACAGCGGGAACAAGCAGGGCAGGGAGGTGGTGGTGAGTAAGGACACCTCAGTGTTGTAGGTGTAAGGACACCTACAGTATGGAGCTGCAGGCTTAAACTTTCCAGAATAAATCTCAGCTTTGGATAGGAGCCTGTTATCAGACCCACCCTCAAATCACTAGGCACTAACTATCCTATGGAAAAGGGCAGAGTCCCAAATTTTGATTAAAAACAATATATGAGCTTAAAACAAATATAAGCCTACATATTTTTAACAGAGAAACTTAACATATCTACTAGATATTGGGAAATCTGAGCTCTTATGAACCCAAATAAAAGCAGGGAAAAGATAGCAGAGATACTGTTTGAAAGTGACCAGTTTTTTTGGTGTGTATGTCCATGCAGGTAGCCCTTACTTTGTGTGCCCATGGTTTGTTGACTGGTGCACATTGTGCTACTCACAATTGCTCCTTGTCAAAGTATCATTTTCATAAATTAAACTCATGACTCTCATGCAAATGTAAAATGAGTATATGGCACAGATTTAATGAACCCATTAATAAGAGAACTGGCATGATGGTAGTGCTGATTCAAAAGAACTAAATGGGGTAGAAGCTTTTCGAGTAGCTGGAAGAATTCTTAAATAGGATTACTGATTTTAGAGAAAAAATAGCTAATGTTCTGTAGGAAAAATCAGCTAACATTCTGAATTTTGGAAATTGTATTTTCCATCAGAAAGGAATCATTTGCATCCCTGCTGAACGGACATTATTTGTATTGTGATCTGACAGAAATCAAGGTAGCAGTTAACATCAACCCCTTCAGAATTACAGCATACCTTTATCAATAGTAAATAACAAGTTAAACAAAGATGCAAAGGTACATGCCTAGAGATTCAGATAATCCGCAGGCAGGCCTGATAATCAAACCCTAGCATAACTAAGAAAGAACAGGCAAAAGTCCCTTTAGTTTTTTTCAGGCTTTTGGATAATTTTCCTTAACACCATTTTACAAAGGTTTTTCTCTTCCATATCTTACTGATGTCAAGGAGACTAGAATTACTGGGAAGGGTATTCTCAGATATAGTATCAAGTTATCCCATTGTAAAAAATACCAAAAACCAAAAAACTAATCTTGAAGCTATCCACATGATTAAAGAACATCTATACCATGTGGGGGACAATTTTGAGTGAGAGCAGAAACTGCTCTTAGAAAGCATAGTATTAGTGAGTTCTTACAGGCTCCCAGGTAGCTACATCATCAGAGAGAAGGAAGCACCAGAAGAGGTATTTTACCCATGTTTGGTCAATACGAGGGAGTGCAGAATTGCTTTTGACACAGTCTAGAGGCTGACATTGATACCATGCCAGAGACCCGTAAGCATGTTGTGCTTTCTCAAAGGTCTTCTCTGTGAGCTGAGCTGCCTTCGAACTTAGAACATGAATTGTATGGTTTTACCTTGAACAAGATTCTGGAAATAGTTTATAAAATAATATCTGCATATAGGCCTCACCTTGGAGAGAGCTCATGACATTCCTGGGCACTGCAGTGCTACCAGATACCATGAGAAATAGAGGCAGGACAAGAATACCAAGGGAGGGTTGCTCAGCATAGATGACTGATGTGACCATTGTGATGATCTGACCAACTCCAAAGTTCATTCCCATGTCACCACTAAAACATTTTTTCCCCTTCATTGCTGATGTCTGAGAGGAAATTTCTTTCCTCTACCCTCTTAGGTTTATTCTTAGGGGCCTGCAAAGTAAACTGAGAAACGACAGAATAATGGAAGAAAAAACATAAATTATTTTAATTAATATTTTCTGTGCGAAAGAGTCCAACAGGAAGGAAGTGAAACTCAAAGAAGTAGTTAGACTTGGGGGCTTATATTCCATTTTTAAGAAAGGAAAGGGGGTTTGGAGGAAAGTGAGTAGGAAATATATGGGGAACCTGATGGGAGATAAGCGCTATTTTCATAAGGTTTGTTTCTGTAGACTCACCTCAGTGCCCATTCTCCACCTTTGGGGACAAGAGTCACTCTCTTCTTCCTGGTTCGTGAGAGGGGGCCCCGGTCTCAGGGAAAATTCATGCCCTGCTTTTAGGGAGAAAAGGGGAGGGAAGATTTCTTCCTGCATCTGCTGATTTTCAGTTGCTTTCAGCTCAAAACCATATTTATGCCAAAGTGGCATATTTTGAGGTGGCATTTTTTTTTTTTTTAATTTATTTATTTGTGGCTGTGTTGGGTCTTCGTTTCTGTGCGAGGGCTTTCTCTAGCTGCGGTGAGCGGGGGCCACTCTTCATCGCGGTGCGCGGGCCTCTTATCATCGTGGCCTCTCTTGTTGCGGAGCACAGGCTCCAGACGCGCAGGCTCAGTAATTGTGGCTCACGGGCCTAGTTGCTCCGCGGCATGTGGGATCTTCCCAGACCAGGGCTCGAACCCGTGTCCCCTGCATTAGCAGGCAGAGTGTCAACCACTGTGCCACCAGGGAAGCCCCCGAGTTCTTCAGCTTTTTTATAAGATAGCCTCAATTTAAAATAATTACACTCATTAGTTTCACTCAGTAAGAGAATGCAATTCTATGCAATCGGTTTGTCAGACATATATCACAAAATAAAACAACCGAATACAATAATTGAGCATCCCTTCTCCAAACCGTCTTCCTCTCTGTTGCTCTCATGTTCCCTCTTTCTAACACCTAATTTCTATCCGTGGCAAGCCCTCCACCTCGGGTGACGCTTACTGTGTGAGTCCCCATAAACCAGACGTCCATCTGTTCTTTCTTTCTTTCGATTACTTCCGATGATAAAGCCACTCCTCTGTTACTGAGGTGGTGGCAACAATGGATATTTGTAGTGCGTTCCATCTTTTGTATGCCCTTCATTGAAGGCTGCTGAGTTGGTAGCTTCACGAAGGAGGATGCACTCTTCGGCATTTGTACGTGTGTGTTTGGGGAAGAGGGTTTTGTCATCGTTTTCATTCAAAAATAAATGCCGACAGCTTCACTCCAAATGAATAGTGTATACTTTTCCATGTCATCAATATTGACATTTGGAAATCGTATTCATTAGTCCGTGATCTGGAAGGAAACTATTTTAATGGCTCTTGGCCCTTGCATCTGTGATTCTCTTGTCACTGAAATCTGTAAAAAATTGATATTAACTCTGAAATTTTATACTTTTAAACATTATTGACTTCCTGGGAAGAAGTCATATGTTAGAACCTTACAGCATACACTTCAGCTATAGAAAAACTATTAAGTGCTGTTTATTTAATTTAATAACACAGATCTAGGCCATTTAATTTTTTAGCCAGATTTATTAAGATATAATTCACATATGAGTATAACTCATCCATTTAGAGTGTAAAATTCAGTCGTTTTTAGTATATTCACAGATATGTGCAATGATCACGACGGTTAATTTTAAAACATTTTTGTCACCTCAAGAAGAAATCCCATACCTGTCACCCTACTATCCCCACAAGCCTCCTAGCCCTAAGCAATCACTTACTGCATTTTTGTTAAATCTCTAAAACCTTCATGAATCAGCACTTTGCTACAAATCTACAACTCTCTCTGCCACTATTTCTTTAATTAGAAACTTCTTTTGGAGCAGTGTTAGGTTTACAGAAATATTAAGCAGATATAGAGATTCCATTTATTCTATTCTCCTGCCAACGCCCCATTCCCTTTTCCCCAATTATTAGCATCTTGCATTAGTGGTACATTTTTACAATTGATGAACCAATACTGATATATTGTTGTTAATTAAGTTTTACATTAGAGTTCACTATTTGTGTTGTACGTTCTATAGGTTTGGATAAATGTATAATGACATGTATTGACCATTACAATCTCATACATAATAGTTTCACTGCCCTAAAAATTCTTGTAATCTACCTGTTCATCATTCCTCTCTTGTCCCTAATTCCTGGCAACCCCTAATCTTTTTAGTGTCTCCATAGTTTTGCCTCTTCCAGAGTGTTGTAGAGTTGGAAGATTTTCTTCCATGTTATCTTCCAGAAGTTTTATAGCTTTGTGTTTTATATTTAGGTCTGTGCTCTATTTTCACTTAATGTTCGTGAAAGGTGTAAGGTTTGTTTCTAAATTCACTTTTTTTTTTCTTTTTTTTTTTGCATGTGGATGTCTAGTTATTCCAACATTGTTTGTTGAAAAGACTATCTTTGTTCATCATATTGCCTCTGTTCCTTTGTCAAAATCAGTTGACTGTATATGTCTTGGTCTATTTCTGGGCTTTCTATTCAGTTCCATTGATCTATTTGTCTATTCTTTTGCCCATACCACACTGTCTTGATTACTGTTAACTTTATAGTAAGTCTTGATTTTGGGTAATGTTAATCCTCCAACTTTGTTCTCTCCCTTCAATACTGTGTCAGCCATTCTGGGTTTTGACAAACTTTAGAATCAGTTTGTCAGTATCCACAAGATCACTTGGGATTTTGATTGGGATTAATTAAATCTGCAGATCAAGTTGGGAAGAACTGACATCTTAACAATTTTGATCATCCTATACATGAACATGTAGTATCTCTCCATTTATTTAAATTATTTGATTTCTTTCATCACAGGTTTGTAGTTTTTCCTCATATAGCTATTACTCATATTGTCTTCGACTTATACCTAAGTATTTCATTTTTGGGTGTTAATGTAAATGATATTGTGTTTTTAATTTCAAAACCCAGTTGTACACTGCTGGTGTACAGGGAAGCAATTAATTTGTATATGTGAAAAATGTATCCTGCAACCTTGCTATAATTGCTTATTAGTTCTCAAAGTTTTTTGTTGATTCTGTGAGATTTCCTACATAGATGATCATGTCATCTACAAAAACAGTTTTATTTCTTCCTTTCCAATTTATATACTTTTAATTTCCTTTTTTTGTCTAATTATATTAGCTGTGAGTTCTAGGACAATGTTGAAAAAATGTGTTAAGAGGCGATATCCTTGCCTTGTTCTTTTTTATTTATTTATTTATTTATTTTTGGCTGCGTTGGGTCTTCGTTTCTGTGCGAGGGCTTTCTCCAGTTGCGGCCAGCGGGGGCCACTCTTCATCGCGGTGCATGGGCCCCTCGCTATCGTTGCCTCTCTTGTTGCGGAGCACAGGCTCCAGGTGCGCAGGCTCAGTAGTTGTGGCTCACGGGCCTGGCTGCTCCGCGGCATGTGGGATCTTCCCAGACCAGGGCTCGAGCCCGTGTCCCCTGCATCGGCAGGCAGAGTCTCAACCACTGCGCCACCAGGGAAGCCCCCTTGCCTTGTCCTTTTTTTTTAATTTTATTTATTGATTTATTGATTTATTTATGGCTGTGCTGGGTCCTCGCTTCTGTGCGAGGGCCCCCCCCCCAGCCGCGGCAAGCGGGGGCCACCCTTCATCGCGGCGCGCGGGCCTCCCACCACCGCGGCCTCTCCCGCCGCGGAGCACAGGCTCCAGTCGCGCAGGCCCAGCAATTGTGGCTCACGGGCCCAGCCGCTCCGCGGCACGCGGGATCCTCCCAGACCAGGGCTCGAACCCGTATCCCCTGCATTAGCAGGCAGATTCTCAACCACTGGCGCCACCAGGGAAGCCCCCTTGCCTTGTTCTTAATCTTACTGAGAAAGCATCTAGTTTCTCACTAATAAATATTATATTAGCTGTAGGTGTTTTGTAAATTCTCATTATTAAGTTGCAATAGTTCCCTTCTGTTTCTAGTTTACTGAACGTTTTTGTCATGAATGAATGCTGGATTTGTCAAATGCTTTTTCTGTATCTATTAATAGGACCATATAGTTTTTCTTCTTTAACCTGTTTATATGATGAATTACACTAGTTGGTTTTCTTATGTTGAACCAGCCTTGTATACCTGGAATAAATCCCACTTGCCCATGGTGTATAATTCTGTTCATACATAGTTGGATTTGATTGACTAATATTTTGTTCAGGAGTTTTGCAACTATATTCATTTGTCTGAATTTTTCCTTTTTTTGGTAATGCTTTGTATGCTTTTGGTGTTAGGATAATGCTGGTTTCATAGAATGAGTTAGAAAGTATTCATTCTAGTTCTATTTTTAGAGAATAAGCATACATTTTCCCTAAAATATTTGTTAAAATTCACCAGTGAACCAATCTGGCCCTAGTGCTTTCTTTTTGGCAGGTTATTAATTATAGTTTCAAATCCTTTAATAGATACAGGCCTATTGAGATTGTCTGTTTCTCCGTGTGTAATTTTGGTGCTGGAACAACTGGACAGCTACATGCAAAAAAAAAAAAAAAAATGAATCTAGACAAAGACCTTACACTTTTCATATACATTAAATGGATCATAGAACTCAATATAAAATGCAACAGGACTTCATAAAATAAAATAATCATAAAATAAAATGTAATGCCCCCGGTAAGCCTTTTGAGATTCTTAAATCATGTGTTTCTCCCTAATTATGCCTTAATTTCACCTGGTTTATACCTCTGCAATATTTATAAAAGAAATCTTGCATGTTATATGTACATGCCTATCAACTCCATTGGACTGTGACCTCGTTGAGGGCTGGTAGGATGTGTCATTCATCTTCGGTGCCAGTTCAACATTTGTTCTGGTACAAAATAGTAAGTAGAACATATCCTTTGAATTGAACAATGCAGAGTTTTTGTTAATTGAAAATTCAGTTGCACAGGCCTACAATTACTAAACGGTATAGGGACACAAAACTCTTTATAACTAAAACATTCACGAGTCCATTTATGAAATCAGTGTCCTCTCAGCTCTCCTTTGCTCATCGTAGTGGAATTGATCCCCACCCACCAGGTCAGGTGTTTGATTAGTTCTTTTTGATAGGGGAATGGTGCCAATAACCACTAATCAAAACAATTGCAATGAAGTTGATTGCAAGGGAAATAGTCCCATCAAAGGAGTATGATTAGACTTGGTAAAAGAGGGGCAAAGGGAAGGGAGAAGGAAAAGCAGAAGTGTACAAGCAATCTCCCCAAGTAAGGGGGAAGACCAAAAAGAAGGAAGAGTGGGGCAGTGGTGGAGGTTCTCCCCAGGGCTCTCTCCAGGCAGACAGCGGGAACAAGCAGGGCAGGGAGGTGGTGGTGAGTAAGGACACCTCAGTGTTGTAGGTGTAAGGACACCTACAGTATGGAGCTGCAGGCTTAAACTTTCCAGAATAAATCTCAGCTTTGGATAGGAGCCTGTTATCAGACCCACCCTCAAATCACTAGGCACTAACTATCCTATGGAAAAGGGCAGAGTCCCAAATTTTGATTAAAAACAATATATGAGCTTAAAACAAATATAAGCCTACATATTTTTAACAGAGAAACTTAACATATCTACTAGATATTGGGAAATCTGAGCTCTTATGAACCCAAATAAAAGCAGGGAAAAGATAGCAGAGATACTGTTTGAAAGTGACCAGTTTTTTTGGTGTGTATGTCCATGCAGGTAGCCCTTACTTTGTGTGCCCATGGTTTGTTGACTGGTGCACATTGTGCTACTCACAATTGCTCCTTGTCAAAGTATCATTTTCATAAATTAAACTCATGACTCTCATGCAAATGTAAAATGAGTATATGGCACAGATTTAATGAACCCATTAATAAGAGAACTGGCATGATGGTAGTGCTGATTCAAAAGAACTAAATGGGGTAGAAGCTTTTCGAGTAGCTGGAAGAATTCTTAAATAGGATTACTGATTTTAGAGAAAAAATAGCTAATGTTCTGTAGGAAAAATCAGCTAACATTCTGAATTTTGGAAATTGTATTTTCCATCAGAAAGGAATCATTTGCATCCCTGCTGAACGGACATTATTTGTATTGTGATCTGACAGAAATCAAGGTAGCAGTTAACATCAACCCCTTCAGAATTACAGCATACCTTTATCAATAGTAAATAACAAGTTAAACAAAGATGCAAAGGTACATGCCTAGAGATTCAGATAATCCGCAGGCAGGCCTGATAATCAAACCCTAGCATAACTAAGAAAGAACAGGCAAAAGTCCCTTTAGTTTTTTTCAGGCTTTTGGATAATTTTCCTTAACACCATTTTACAAAGGTTTTTCTCTTCCATATCTTACTGATGTCAAGGAGACTAGAATTACTGGGAAGGGTATTCTCAGATATAGTATCAAGTTATCCCATTGTAAAAAATACCAAAAACCAAAAAACTAATCTTGAAGCTATCCACATGATTAAAGAACATCTATACCATGTGGGGGACAATTTTGAGTGAGAGCAGAAACTGCTCTTAGAAAGCATAGTATTAGTGAGTTCTTACAGGCTCCCAGGTAGCTACATCATCAGAGAGAAGGAAGCACCAGAAGAGGTATTTTACCCATGTTTGGTCAATACGAGGGAGTGCAGAATTGCTTTTGACACAGTCTAGAGGCTGACATTGATACCATGCCAGAGACCCGTAAGCATGTTGTGCTTTCTCAAAGGTCTTCTCTGTGAGCTGAGCTGCCTTCGAACTTAGAACATGAATTGTATGGTTTTACCTTGAACAAGATTCTGGAAATAGTTTATAAAATAATATCTGCATATAGGCCTCACCTTGGAGAGAGCTCATGACATTCCTGGGCACTGCAGTGCTACCAGATACCATGAGAAATAGAGGCAGGACAAGAATACCAAGGGAGGGTTGCTCAGCATAGATGACTGATGTGACCATTGTGATGATCTGACCAACTCCAAAGTTCATTCCCATGTCACCACTAAAACATTTTTTCCCCTTCATTGCTGATGTCTGAGAGGAAATTTCTTTCCTCTACCCTCTTAGGTTTATTCTTAGGGGCCTGCAAAGTAAACTGAGAAACGACAGAATAATGGAAGAAAAAACATAAATTATTTTAATTAATATTTTCTGTGCGAAAGAGTCCAACAGGAAGGAAGTGAAACTCAAAGAAGTAGTTAGACTTGGGGGCTTATATTCCATTTTTTAAGAAAGGAAAGGGGGTTTGGAGGAAAGTGAGTAGGAAATATATGGGGAACCTGATGGGAGATAAGCGCTATTTTCATAAGGTTTGTTTCTGTAGACTCACCTCAGTGCCCATTCTCCACCTTTGGGGACAAGAGTCACTCTCTTCTTCCTGGTTCGTGAGAGGGGGCCCCGGTCTCAGGGAAAATTCATGCCCTGCTTTTAGGGAGAAAAGGGGAGGGAAGATTTCTTCCTGCATCTGCTGATTTTCAGTTGCTTTCAGCTCAAAACCATATTTATGCCAAAGTGGCATATTTTGAGGTGGCATTTTTTTTTTTTAAATTTATTTATTTGTGGCTGTGTTGGGTCTTCGTTTCTGTGCGAGGGCTTTCTCTAGCTGCGGTGAGCGGGGGCCACTCTTCATCGCGGTGCGCGGGCCTCTTATCATCGTGGCCTCTCTTGTTGCGGAGCACAGGCTCCAGACGCGCAGGCTCAGTAATTGTGGCTCACGGGCCTAGTTGCTCCGCGGCATGTGGGATCTTCCCAGACCAGGGCTCGAACCCGTGTCCCCTGCATTAGCAGGCAGAGTGTCAACCACTGTGCCACCAGGGAAGCCCCCGAGTTCTTCAGCTTTTTTATAAGATAGCCTCAATTTAAAATAATTACACTCATTAGTTTCACTCAGTAAGAGAATGCAATTCTATGCAATCGGTTTGTCAGACATATATCACAAAATAAAACAACCGAATACAATAATTGAGCATCCCTTCTCCAAACCGTCTTCCTCTCTGTTGCTCTCATGTTCCCTCTTTCTAACACCTAATTTCTATCCGTGGCAAGCCCTCCACCTCGGGTGACGCTTACTGTGTGAGTCCCCATAAACCAGACGTCCATCTGTTCTTTCTTTCTTTCGATTACTTCCGATGATAAAGCCACTCCTCTGTTACTGAGGTGGTGGCAACAATGGATATTTGTAGTGCGTTCCATCTTTTGTATGCCCTTCATTGAAGGCTGCTGAGTTGGTAGCTTCACGAAGGAGGATGCACTCTTCGGCATTTGTATGTGTGTGTTTGGGGAAGAGGGTTTTGTCATCGTTTTCATTCAAAAATAAATGCCGACAGCTTCACTCCAAATGAATAGTGTATACTTTTCCATGTCATCAATATTGACATTTGGAAATCTTATTCATTAGTCCGTGATCTGGAAGGAAACTATTTTAATGGCTCTTGGCCCTTGCATCTGTGATTCTCTTGTCACTGAAATCTGTAAAAAATTGATATTAACTCTGAAATTTTATACTTTTAAACATTATTGACTTCCTGGGAAGAAGTCATATGTTAGAACCTTACAGCATACACTTCAGCTATAGAAAAACTATTAAGTGCTGTTTATTTAATTTAATAACACAGATCTAGGCCATTTAATTTTTTAGCCAGATTTATTAAGATATAATTCACATATGAGTATAACTCATCCATTTAGAGTGTAAAATTCAGTCGTTTTTAGTATATTCACAGATATGTGCAATGATCACGACGGTTAATTTTAAAACATTTTTGTCACCTCAAGAAGAAATCCCATACCTGTCACCCTACTATCCCCACAAGCCTCCTAGCCCTAAGCAATCACTTACTGCATTTTTGTTAAATCTCTAAAACCTTCATGAATCAGCACTTTGCTACAAATCTACAACTCTCTCTGCCACTATTTCTTTAATTAGAAACTTCTTTTGGAGCAGTGTTAGGTTTACAGAAATATTAAGCAGATATAGAGATTCCATTTATTCTATTCTCCTGCCAACGCCCCATTCCCTTTTCCCCAATTATTAGCATCTTGCATTAGTGGTACATTTTTACAATTGATGAACCAATACTGATATATTGTTGTTAATTAAGTTTTACATTAGAGTTCACTATTTGTGTTGTACGTTCTATAGGTTTGGATAAATGTATAATGACATGTATTGACCATTACAATCTCATACATAATAGTTTCACTGCCCTAAAAATTCTTGTAATCTACCTGTTCATCATTCCTCTCTTGTCCCTAATTCCTGGCAACCCCTAATCTTTTTAGTGTCTCCATAGTTTTGCCTCTTCCAGAGTGTTGTAGAGTTGGAAGATTTTCTTCCATGTTATCTTCCAGAAGTTTTATAGCTTTGTGTTTTATATTTAGGTCTGTGCTCTATTTTCACTTAATGTTCGTGAAAGGTGTAAGGTTTGTTTCTAAATTCACTTTTTTTTTTCTTTTTTTTTTGCATGTGGATGTCTAGTTATTCCAACATTGTTTGTTGAAAAGACTATCTTTGTTCATCATATTGCCTCTGTTCCTTTGTCAAAATCAGTTGACTGTATATGTCTTGGTCTATTTCTGGGCTTTCTATTCAGTTCCATTGATCTATTTGTCTATTCTTTTGCCCATACCACACTGTCTTGATTACTGTTAACTTTATAGTAAGTCTTGATTTTGGGTAATGTTAATCCTCCAACTTTGTTCTCTCCCTTCAACACTGTGTCAGCCATTCTGGGTTTTGACAAACTTTAGAATCAGTTTGTCAGTATCCACAAGATCACTTGGGATTTTGATTGGGATTAATTAAATCTGCAGATCAAGTTGGGAAGAACTGACATCTTAACAATTTTGATCATCCTATACATGAACATGTAGTATCTCTCCATTTATTTAAATTATTTGATTTCTTTCATCACAGGTTTGTAGTTTTTCCTCATATAGCTATTACTCATATTGTCTTCGACTTACACCTAAGTATTTCATTTTTGGGTGTTAATGTAAATGATATTGTGTTTTTAATTTCAAAACCCAGTTGTACACTGCTGGTGTACAGGGAAGCAATTAATTTGTATATGTGAAAAATGTATCCTGCAACCTTGCTATAATTGCTTATTAGTTCTCAAAGTTTTTTGTTGATTCTGTGAGATTTCCTACATAGATGATCATGTCATCTACAAAAACAGTTTTATTTCTTCCTTTCCAATTTATATACTTTTAATTTCCTTTTTTTGTCTAATTATATTAGCTGTGAGTTCTAGGACAATGTTGAAAAAATGTGTTAAGAGGCGATATCCTTGCCTTGTTCTTTTTTATTTATTTATTTATTTATTTTTGGCTGCGTTGGGTCTTCGTTTCTGTGCGAGGGCTTTCTCCAGTTGCGGCCAGCGGGGGCCACTCTTCATCGCGGTGCGTGGGCCCCTCGCTATCGTTGCCTCTCTTGTTGCGGAGCACAGGCTCCAGGTGCGCAGGCTCAGTAGTTGTGGCTCACGGGCCTGGCTGCTCCGCGGCATGTGGGATCTTCCCAGACCAGGGCTCGAGCCCGTGTCCCCTGCATCGGCAGGCAGAGTCTCAACCACTGCGCCACCAGGGAAGCCCCCTTGCCTTGTCCTTTTTTTTTAATTTTATTTATTGATTTATTGATTTATTTATGGCTGTGCTGGGTCCTCGCTTCTGTGCGAGGGCCCCCCCCCCCCAGCCGCGGCAAGCGGGGGCCACCCTTCATCGCGGCGCGCGGGCCTCCCACCACCGCGGCCTCTCCCGCCGCGGAGCACAGGCTCCAGTCGCGCAGGCCCAGCAATTGTGGCTCACGGGCCCAGCCGCTCCGCGGCACGCGGGATCCTCCCAGACCAGGGCTCGAACCCGTATCCCCTGCATTAGCAGGCAGATTCTCAACCACTGGCGCCACCAGGGAAGCCCCCTTGCCTTGTTCTTAATCTTACTGAGAAAGCATCTAGTTTCTCACTAATAAATATTATATTAGCTGTAGGTGTTTTGTAAATTCTCATTATTAAGTTGCAATAGTTCCCTTCTGTTTCTAGTTTACTGAACGTTTTTGTCATGAATGAATGCTGGATTTGTCAAATGCTTTTTCTGTATCTATTAATAGGACCATATAGTTTTTCTTCTTTAACCTGTTTATATGATGAATTACACTAGTTGGTTTTCTTATGTTGAACCAGCCTTGTATACCTGGAATAAATCCCACTTGCCCATGGTGTATAATTCTGTTCATACATAGTTGGATTTGATTGACTAATATTTTGTTCAGGAGTTTTGCAACTATATTCATTTGTCTGAATTTTTCCTTTTTTTGGTAATGCTTTGTATGCTTTTGGTGTTAGGATAATGCTGGTTTCATAGAATGAGTTAGAAAGTATTCATTCTAGTTCTATTTTTAGAGAATAAGCATACATTTTCCCTAAAATATTTGTTAAAATTCACCAGTGAACCAATCTGGCCCTAGTGCTTTCTTTTTGGCAGGTTATTAATTATAGTTTCAAATCCTTTAATAGATACAGGCCTATTGAGATTGTCTGTTTCTCCGTGTGTAATTTTGGTGCTGGAACAACTGGACAGCTACATGCAAAAAAAAAAAAAAAAAGAATCTAGACAAAGACCTTACACTTTTCATATACATTAAATGGATCATAGAACTCAATATAAAATGCAACAGGACTTCATAAAATAAAATAATCATAAAATAAAATGTAATGCCCCCGGTAAGCCTTTTGAGATTCTTAAATCATGTGTTTCTCCCTAATTATGCCTTAATTTCACCTGGTTTATACCTCTGCAATATTTATAAAAGAAATCTTGCATGTTATATGTACATGCCTATCAACTCCATTGGACTGTGACCTCGTTGAGGGCTGGTAGGATGTGTCATTCATCTTCGGTGCCAGTTCAACATTTGTTCTGGTACAAAATAGTAAGTAGAACATATCCTTTGAATTGAACAATGCAGAGTTTTTGTTAATTGAAAATTCAGTTGCACAGGCCTACAATTACTAAACGGTATAGGGACACAAAACTCTTTATAACTAAAACATTCACGAGTCCATTTATGAAATCAGTGTCCTCTCAGCTCTCCTTTGCTCATCGTAGTGGAATTGATCCCCACCCACCAGGTCAGGTGTTTGATTAGTTCTTTTTGATAGGGGAATGGTGCCAATAACCACTAATCAAAACAATTGCAATGAAGTTGATTGCAAGGGAAATAGTCCCATCAAAGGAGTATGATTAGACTTGGTAAAAGAGGGGCAAAGGGAAGGGAGAAGGAAAAGCAGAAGTGTACAAGCAATCTCCCCAAGTAAGGGGGAAGACCAAAAAGAAGGAAGAGTGGGGCAGTGGTGGAGGTTCTCCCCAGGGCTCTCTCCAGGCAGACAGCGGGAACAAGCAGGGCAGGGAGGTGGTGGTGAGTAAGGACACCTCAGTGTTGTAGGTGTAAGGACACCTACAGTATGGAGCTGCAGGCTTAAACTTTCCAGAATAAATCTCAGCTTTGGATAGGAGCCTGTTATCAGACCCACCCTCAAATCACTAGGCACTAACTATCCTATGGAAAAGGGCAGAGTCCCAAATTTTGATTAAAAACAATATATGAGCTTAAAACAAATATAAGCCTACATATTTTTAACAGAGAAACTTAACATATCTACTAGATATTGGGAAATCTGAGCTCTTATGAACCCAAATAAAAGCAGGGAAAAGATAGCAGAGATACTGTTTGAAAGTGACCAGTTTTTTTGGTGTGTATGTCCATGCAGGTAGCCCTTACTTTGTGTGCCCATGGTTTGTTGACTGGTGCACATTGTGCTACTCACAATTGCTCCTTGTCAAAGTATCATTTTCATAAATTAAACTCATGACTCTCATGCAAATGTAAAATGAGTATATGGCACAGATTTAATGAACCCATTAATAAGAGAACTGGCATGATGGTAGTGCTGATTCAAAAGAACTAAATGGGGTAGAAGCTTTTCGAGTAGCTGGAAGAATTCTTAAATAGGATTACTGATTTTAGAGAAAAAATAGCTAATGTTCTGTAGGAAAAATCAGCTAACATTCTGAATTTTGGAAATTGTATTTTCCATCAGAAAGGAATCATTTGCATCCCTGCTGAACGGACATTATTTGTATTGTGATCTGACAGAAATCAAGGTAGCAGTTAACATCAACCCCTTCAGAATTACAGCATACCTTTATCAATAGTAAATAACAAGTTAAACAAAGATGCAAAGGTACATGCCTAGAGATTCAGATAATCCGCAGGCAGGCCTGATAATCAAACCCTAGCATAACTAAGAAAGAACAGGCAAAAGTCCCTTTAGTTTTTTTCAGGCTTTTGGATAATTTTCCTTAACACCATTTTACAAAGGTTTTTCTCTTCCATATCTTACTGATGTCAAGGAGACTAGAATTACTGGGAAGGGTATTCTCAGATATAGTATCAAGTTATCCCATTGTAAAAAATACCAAAAACCAAAAAACTAATCTTGAAGCTATCCACATGATTAAAGAACATCTATACCATGTGGGGGACAATTTTGAGTGAGAGCAGAAACTGCTCTTAGAAAGCATAGTATTAGTGAGTTCTTACAGGCTCCCAGGTAGCTACATCATCAGAGAGAAGGAAGCACCAGAAGAGGTATTTTACCCATGTTTGGTCAATACGAGGGAGTGCAGAATTGCTTTTGACACAGTCTAGAGGCTGACATTGATACCATGCCAGAGACCCGTAAGCATGTTGTGCTTTCTCAAAGGTCTTCTCTGTGAGCTGAGCTGCCTTCGAACTTAGAACATGAATTGTATGGTTTTACCTTGAACAAGATTCTGGAAATAGTTTATAAAATAATATCTGCATATAGGCCTCACCTTGGAGAGAGCTCATGACATTCCTGGGCACTGCAGTGCTACCAGATACCATGAGAAATAGAGGCAGGACAAGAATACCAAGGGAGGGTTGCTCAGCATAGATGACTGATGTGACCATTGTGATGATCTGACCAACTCCAAAGTTCATTCCCATGTCACCACTAAAACATTTTTTCCCCTTCATTGCTGATGTCTGAGAGGAAATTTCTTTCCTCTACCCTCTTAGGTTTATTCTTAGGGGCCTGCAAAGTAAACTGAGAAACGACAGAATAATGGAAGAAAAAACATAAATTATTTTAATTAATATTTTCTGTGCGAAAGAGTCCAACAGGAAGGAAGTGAAACTCAAAGAAGTAGTTAGACTTGGGGGCTTATATTCCATTTTTAAGAAAGGAAAGGGGGTTTGGAGGAAAGTGAGTAGGAAATATATGGGGAACCTGATGGGAGATAAGCGCTATTTTCATAAGGTTTGTTTATGTAGACTCACCTCAGTGCCCATTCTCCACCTTTGGGGACAAGAGTCACTCTCTTCTTCCTGGTTCGTGAGAGGGGGCCCCGGTCTCAGGGAAAATTCATGCCCTGCTTTTAGGGAGAAAAGGGGAGGGAAGATTTCTTCCTGCATCTGCTGATTTTCAGTTGCTTTCAGCTCAAAACCATATTTATGCCAAAGTGGCATATTTTGAGGTGGCATTTTTTTTTTTTTAATTTATTTATTTGTGGCTGTGTTGGGTCTTCGTTTCTGTGCGAGGGCTTTCTCTAGCTGCGGTGAGCGGGGGCCACTCTTCATCGCGGTGCGCGGGCCTCTTATTATCGTGGCCTCTCTTGTTGCGGAGCACAGGCTCCAGACGCGCCGGCTCAGTAGGTGTGGCTCACGGGTCCAGTTGCTCCGCGGCATGTGGGATCTTCCCAGACCAGGGCTCGAACCCGTGTCCCCTGCATTAGCAGGCAGAGTGTCAACCACTGCGCCACCAGGGAAGCCCTCTGATACAATTTTAAGTGAAAATGGTGAGAAAGTGAAGCTGCCAGATGGCAAATATTTAATTTCTGCTCAGTTTTCTTCCATCAGAAATACCCTGTGCTGGGCAGAGACTGAGGTCTAAGTGGTCCTCATTCTTCACGCTCCTGGATTCACCCTCTTTGCCACATGGCTTTTCAGCTCCTTTTACTGAAGAGGCAGAATCTGTTCTCCCGACCCTTGATCCCGAGTTAGGTTATGAGATTTACTTCGGTCAATGGAATGCCAGCTGATGTGACACATGAAGATCAGAACAGACTTGTATTTTTCTGCTTCTTCTCTTAGTTCTGTGCCACCGCGGTGAGAGGTGCCTGGGTTTGTTTGCTGCGCAATGATACACAGTCCAGTCATCTCAGATGGGGCCATTCTCTATCAGCGGACAACAGCCTCCCCAAGGCAGGTGTGCAGGAGACCAGAACACCTGCTGAGCCAAGAGTGTGGTCTTGAGACCCCTGAGCTCAGTAAAGTGGTGTCTGCCACTGAGGTTTCTGGTTGATTCACAGCATGATTATGGCAGTAAATAACGGATATTGCTGCTTATGTTTTTTAACTCCCATTTTTCAGTTACATTTCTCTTTGGAATAGTGTGGTAAAGTAGATGTCAATGGATTCAATGTTTTTCTAGAGTTTCTGTATTCCTTTTTAAAAACAGCTTTGAGATATAATTCACCTACTGTACAATTCACCTACTTAAAGTGTCCAATTCAATTGTTTTTTTTGTATATTCTCAGAGTTGTGCATTCATCTCCACAATCTATTTTATCAATTTTATTGATAAAAAAAATTTTGGAAATTTTATCAATTTCCCAAATAAGAGATCTTTCTTTTTCTAGCCTACAAGTCTCCCATCTCCCACAGCCCCAAGCAAACACTCATCTACTTTCTGTCTCTATAGGTTTGTCCTTTCTGACATTTCATATCAATGGGCTCATATAATATATGGTTCCTTATGACTGACTAATTTCACTCAGAGTATTTTCAAGATTCCTCTACATTGGAGTACTTCATTCATCAGTACTTCAGCCTAAAAAAATATCACTGGAATTATGGAATAAACTTAATCCTTAAGGGTGTATTTTTTTAATTATCCAGCACTATTACAAGTTCTCAGTCTTGTTTTCAATTTAAAAAGACTTTTAATGATAATCATGAAAATGCTTATGGTTGAATTTAGATTCAATTCTGTGCAATAAAATCAAATTGGTTATAACACAATAAAGGCCGTATATGAGAAGCCCATAGCTGATGTCATACTCTGCGCTTTTCCTCTAAGATCAAGAATAAGAGAAAGATGCCCACTCTCGCCACTTTTATTCAACATAGTATTAGAAGTCCTAGTCAGAGTAATTAGGCCAAAAAAAAAAAAAAAAAAAGCAATCAGCAGCACCCAGCTGGAAAGGAAGAAGTAAAATTGTCAATATTTGCAGATGACATGATATTATATATAGAAAACTCTAAAGACTCCACCAAAAAAACAGTTAGAACTAATAAACAACTTTAGTAATGTTGCAGAATACAAAATCAATATACAAAAATTGGTTGCATTTCTATATGCTAGTAATAAAACAATACCACTTACAATTGCATCAAAAGAATAAAATACCTATGAATAAATTTAACCGTGGAGGTGAAAGACCTGTACATTGAAAACTATAAGACACTGATGAAAGTAACTGAAGAAGACACAAATAAATGGAAAGATATTCTGTGGCTCATAGATTAGAAGAATTAATATTGTTAAACTGTCCATACTACCAGAAGCAATCTACAGATTCAATTCAATCCCTATCAAAATTCCAATGGCATTTTACACAGAAACAGAGCAAAAAAATCCTAAAATGTGTAAGGAGCCACAAAACACCCTGAATAACCAAAGCAATCTTAAGAGAGAACAAAGCTGGAAGCATCATGCTTCCTGATTTTAAGTTATATTACAAAACTATGGTATGGTATTGGTATAAAATCAGGCACATGGATGAATGGAGCAGAATAGAGAGCTCAGAAATAAACGCACACATATATGGTCACTTAATTTATCACAAAGGAGCCAAGAATATACAATGGGGAAAGGACAGTCTGTTCAACAAATGGTGTTGGCAAAACTGGACAGCCACATGCAAAAGAATAAAACTAGACTACTACCTTACACCATACAAAAATTAACTCAAAATGGAATAAAGACTTGAATTTAAGACCTGAAATCATAAAACTCCTAGAAGAAAACATATACGGTAAGCTCCTGGACATTGGTCATGGCCATGATTTTTTGGATATGACACCAAAAGCAAAGGCAATAAAAGTAAAAATAAACAAGTGAGACTACATCAAACTAAAAAGCTTTTGTACAGTAAAGGAAACCATCAACAAAATGAAAAGGCAACCAATTGAATGGGAGAAATATTTGCAAATCATGTATCTGATAATGGGCTAATATCTAATATATATAAAGATCTCGCATAACTCAATAGCAAATAAACAATCTAATTAAAAATGGGCAAAGGATCTGAATAGACATTTTTCCAAAGAACACATACAGTTGACCAACAGGTATAGTAAAAGATGTTCAACGTCACTAATCATCAGGGAAATGCAAATCGAAACCACAATGAGATATCACTTCACACCTGTTTGTATGATTATCATCAAAAGATAAGAAATAACAAGTGTTGGCAAGGATGTGGAGAGAAGGAGACACTTGTGCACTCTTGGTGGGAATGTAAATTGGTACAGACAGTATCGAAAATAGCATGGAGTTTCCTCAAAAGATCAAAACTGGGACTACCATATGATCCAGCAATTTCACTTCTGTGTATTTGTACAAAGAAAATGAAAACACTAACTCCAAAAGATATATGCACACCCATGTTTATTACAGAATTATTTACAATAGTTAAGACATGGGAACAACTTCAGTGTTCATTGATGGGTGAATGGCTAAAAAAATGTGATACACACACTGGAATACTAGTGAGCCATTAAGAAAAAGGAAATTTTTCCATTTGTGACAACATGGAGGGACTTCGAGAGCATTATGCTAAGTGAAATAAGTTAGAGAAAGATAACCTATGGTCTCACTTATATGAGTAATCTTAAAAAGAAAAAAAAGGAGCTCATAAATACAGAGAAGAGATAGTTGGTTGCCAGACTGGGGGGATGGGGATGGGGGTGGGAAGTAGGTGACATGAGTGAAGGGGGTTCAAAAGGTACAAATTTCCAGTTATAAAATAAATAAGCCACAGGGATGTAATGTATAGCATGGTGAATATAGTTATTAATACTGTATTGCATATTTACAAGTTGCTGCAAGTAAATCTTAAAAGTTCTCATCACAAGAAGAAAGAAAACAATCTGTGACTGTGTATGATGATTGATGGTAACCAGACTTACTGTGATGTTCATTTTGCAATACACACAAATGTCCAATCATTGAATTGTACACCTGAAACTAATATAGTGTTCTATGTCAATTATACCTCAATAGAAAAATTCTTAGGTCAAGATCAGATGTTGATTTTAATTTTAAATTAGAAAAGGACTTTTAAGGATCCACTCAACTCTGCCTCCCTCTTCCTACCCCAAAGAAGTAAAGAAAAATTGTGACCTTTTATGCCTTTCATAAAATTAGAAATTTTGTTTAAAGGGTATAATATATCTCAATTTAAAAAGTTTAAAAAAAAAAAAGAATTTTTTTTCCTGGACACTCATGTAGTTGATTCTGTGAATTTATCCTTCTTTGTGATATGATAGAAGGAAGTTCTAGAATCTCCCTTTTCTCTATATGTATGCACCTCAGCTGCTGCCATCAGTGGACATGTGTGCAAGATGATATTGGAGACTGTGGTGCTTGAATTGGGTAGAATGCTGGACAGCTGACTCTGCACTTCATTTTAACGTTAAGCCTCTCTGATTCTACTTGTGCCAGAATGTCAGGAAAAGTGTGTTGTTTATGCGCAATCCTGTGAAATGTTTATTAAGCACTTTTGGAAATACCATGCAGTATTGCTTTTATACTTCAAGTTCTTAGTTGTGGTTTGTTCTATCTTAGATACCAGTGTTTGTTAGTCCCCAAAAGTCCTCCTGGGTTGAAATGGGCTGAATTGGAAAGAAATATTATAAGCAGATAAGGTAGGGGGTCTATGGAGAAAGAAAACCAGGCATGGCTTTCTGGACATAAGAGAACACCTATTCATTTAGTACAAGCCATTTTGTGATCTAAGCCTGGCCAGAGTGCTTGCCCTTGAACAGGTCTCAGTAATTAAGGATCTTAAGGGAAAACAAGAATGCTGACTGTTATCGGGCAAGAGAAGTAGCACTAGTAATAATGTATCAGTTGTAAAGACTTCCAGTTCTGTTTCCATGGTAAAGATGAGCCTGAAGCACTCAACCACCAGGTCAGATGGAACCTAAGGGATGATGGCGTTGACCTTTTCTGATCCTCCGGATTTCAATCAACTAAAGCCTGGGCTCTGCCTACCTCCCAAGCCCTTTCATGAATATACATGTACCCTTAGCTTAAAACTTCCCCAGTTTTGCTGTTTGGGGAGACACTGCTTTGGGAAAGATCCCTGGTGCTCTACTTACTTGCTGCAAGTAACAAATCCTTCCTTCTCTCACTCTTTGTCTTGGTTGTGTCTTTTGGCTCGACACCCACCAAGAGGCGAACCTAGTTTTTCGGGTAACAATATGAGGCTGACTATTCTCTAGCTGAGATTTATGTAATTAGATGCATAATCCTTTGGTTGTTAAAACCGGGGCTTCCAAGGGCTAGTTATAGGGAACATAGCTCATCAGAGATAACCTGCAAAGACACCGTGCAGTGTGTTTTTTATCACACATGTGACAATCCTTCTCCCTGCAGTCTGTCTCTCCATAATTGTTCTTCAGGATTTGTTGCCTGGGGGCTTATGGGAAACATGACTCCTAATAGAAATACTATTATATTTTATTCACAGTGTTCTTTCAGAGGATTTAATGATAAATCTGTTCCCATTACAGGAGTAAAGTTAAATGTATTCCCAGATTTAGATAAAACACGCAGAAATAATTTACAGGGAGAAAACTGCTGAATAAAGAAGAAAAATGAATGGAGTCATGTTTTGATCTATGGAGAGCATTGAGAAAGGATTTCATTCGGGTGGGGTGAGTTGATCCTTCCTCTTTTCGGGAGGGAATCCTGAGTGCACAGACTGCTCCCAGGTGAGAAGGAAAACAGATGACTTTGGTCAGGAAATGCCAAGGGTGTAGTTTCACTTAGAATATACTTTCCTAGGCAGCCTGTCTGCACTTACACATATGAGGGTCCACACACTTTTGAACATGGGAAGTTAATTTCTTGTCTTGTGCTGATTTCAAGTTCTCTTTTGTGTTTGGTGTGAACTCTGCAGCCACATACATATATGCGCGTGCGTGATTTGTGGGGTTTGAATCATCACTTATAGAAATGTGCAAGATTAGATCTACACATTTTCTTCACCTTTCCTTTGTTTTGATTTTTTAAAATTTAATTTAATTTTATATTGGAGTATAGCTGATTTACAATATTGTGTTAGTTTCAGTTGTACAGCAAAGTGATTCAGTTATACATATACATGTGTCCATTCTTTTACAGATTCTTTTCCCATATAGATTATGACAGAATGTTGAGTAGAGTTCCCTGTGCTATACAGTAGGTCCTTGTTGATTATCTGTCATCTTTCTTACATAAAAGAGCAAAGGGCTGTGGAAACAGGTCACAGAATGCAGCGGACTGCCCCTGGCCTGCAGGGATTTAGCTTGGAGGCCTTGGCGGTCCCGTTAGGCATCCTTTCTCCTCTGAGCCTGGAGCTCTAGCATCAGCCTACCTGATCCAGCGCCCTGTGGATGAGCATGGTGTTAAGTACTTGACATTCATTTTCTCCTGTAACCCTTGGATCGGTTCTCTGCTGGTAAGACTTCTATTATCTTATGAAACAGACAACGAAGCTGAGGATCACAAATGCTGAGCAGCTGCCGGGGGTCTCACGGGTGGGTACCAACTCCCAGGGCAGCTCTGGGGCTGGTACGTGGAATGCTCAGCAGTTTCCATCCCTTTGTGGGGGTTTCAGACCTGTAATTTCATCATGGCTCTATGACTGGCTATCATCACCATTCTACAAACAAGAAAAGTGAAGCACAAAGCCACGAAGTCTCCAGCGAAAGAAGGCAGCTGGAAAGGGGTAAAACCAGGAGTCGCCTCAGCTGTCTGCTAGCAAGTCCCTGCTTTGGGCCCTGCTTTGCCTGGTCTCTTCAAGCCTCCTCACCTGGGGCTGCCCTTGTCTTGGAAGATCATGTAACAGCCCCAGTGCTGTCCAGTGGTCAATGCTGTGCACTGCACAAGGACATCTGCCTGCAAATCTCAATCCCTTGTGTGCTGTTTCATCTCTGACTTGGAAAATCCATCCTGAATGTCTGCTCAAGTAATTTACTAGCATTGCTGTTTTTGGTTTTAATTGACATCAATTATTGAGGCGCCTTCTAACCCATTTTAAATGGATTTCCCATGAACAACTGAATAGAGTTTTCACAGGTGACAACTTTTCTGTTTCAGAGACCTGAGGGCCAGTGAGAAGGGGTTTCAGAGCTCAGCTGACCTGGTCCAAGTCTGGCTTGCTTTGTGACACATCCATTAAACTCTCTGAGGTTAGTCTGTCTATCCATTAAATGGGCATAGTAACATTTACTTCAAAGGAATGCTGTGACCATTTATTTAGATTACACACACACACACACAGACACACACACACAGACTGTCTGTTGTATAGGCTTTAAAAAATATTAGACACTTAATGTAAATCATTAATTTATATTTGCTTTAAAAATTAGAAATACCATATTCAGGTTCTGGGACATGTATTAGGCACTAGGAAAATGTCTGACTAATAAATGAAGGTCACTCTACCGCTTGTGGCTTTTTTCAAGGTTCTAAATGCACCCTCCGAGCAAGCTTTGCTCAGTGTTTCCCGGGACTGCTGATTGATGGGGTGGGTGGGAAGAGTTCCTGATTCCCAGGGGCCCTGAGTAGGAGTGGAGAAAGCTGGAAAGTTGGGATCAGGATCTACATATTTGGGTCAAATTCTACTTGTAAATTCTGTGGCCTTGCCAAGCTATTTACATTTTCTATTCCTGTTTTTGTTTTTTACCCAGGTTGCAGAATAGAAATAATAAAAACAGCTTTTCTGCTTTGTTCTCAGGCATATAATGCCCTACTCAAGGTTAAAGTTACTTTCATATTCTGATCACTTTGGATGGTGCAAGAATGCCTGGACACTGTTCCTAAGTCTCAGCACATTTGTCATGAGTCTGGTCACAGTTTTAGGAGAGTATTGATCCTAGTGATGCCATGCTCATACCTCCTTCATTTACATCTGCTGGCAGCCTCTTTAGGAAGTAGAGGAGGCCATGTGACTTACCTCAAGGTCATGGATCTTGAAATCCTTCTTCCTCCATGGGCCATCAGGCCTCTATCTGTATACTCTGAAACAATTTATCTATTTATCTGCCTATCTATCTATCCATTTATTTATTTATTTAAGATGCCTTTTAGATTCCATCATTTTTCAATATGAACTTTTGGGTAATTGTATTAAAGAATTTGAATGGAAAGGAATACACATACAGTATATAGAAGTTGATTCAAAACTCTTCATTCTTCAATTAAGTCTATTCAATTTACCTACTTAACATAAGGTCACTTCCCTGATGATATTTGGAGTAAGATTCCTTCTCCCAGGATGCCAGTTTTTAGTTTTATATATCTGCTGACCACAATTCTCAAATCTCCAAGTAGGAATATACATAATAAAATGCTGACATTATAGTAGAAGTCGGGTCGGTGTTTTAATTAATTATTTTTTAATTTTAATTTTTTCCAGCTTTACTGAGATGTATTTTGACACATAACACTGTATATATAACCGTATATATTTCGAAATGATTACCATAATAAGGTTCTTTAGGTTTTTATTTTTAAATATGAATCATTAAATGAGTTGGGAAAACAAAAGCAGTCTTTTTTACAACAGTTCTCAGTACATGTAAATATTTTCTTCAAACCGGGTTAGTTACTTGTCCTAACTTCTTTTCAACCAAAAAAAAAGAAACTCACATTTTTCCTAGCATCAGTGTTAATGCTCAAGCATCATCAGCCTGGTGAAGCTCGGTCTCAGACTGAAGTCCACTGAACTGCTCAGCTGTTCAGAGTGGGAAACCTGCCGGTGAAGGACCTAGGACCGCGGATTCGGATTCAGATTCGGATTCGGAGCGAGCGCAGGTTGAAGACCTTCACCGACTTGACTCGCACTTCCTCCCGCCACCGCCAGGCTCGCCCGGGACGCGTGGAGCTCGCAGCGCGGTGGGAGCGGGTGGGGGTGGGGTGGGGGTGTGGCTGCAGGTTGGGGCTCCCGCCCCGCCGGCTGCGCGGGTTCGCCGAGCCCGGAGGAGGGAGCGCTAGCTACCCCGAGCGGGAGGGAGCTTGCAGACTCCGGCTCAGAGCAGCTGTCTGGACACCTTGGGTTTTGGGGTGGGGAGCCCCGGCGACTGTGAACATGGACTCCGCCGCGGGAGCCTGTCTCAGGATGCTCTTTCTTTTGTCTGCCCAGCCCTGGAGTACATTAGCAGCAGGGAATACTTGTGAGTACAGCAAATCTTTTAAAACTTATACTGTCAACTGAGAATTAGTGTTTTTTTAAAAAAATAATTGAATTTTACAAATGGAATCACTGGTCTGCTTCTGAAAATGAGGCATTTAAAAAACATCGCAAAGTCCCAACGCTTGGATAGGATGGTTTACAATGGTTTTTCCACTTGTCAAGTCTGTAATACACAAAGCCTGTTTTGACTTGTCTGTGAGCTGAATTTTGTCTGTGTGCTGTTGTTTTGAATATTCATTGAGAAAGCTCAAGTTCTAGTAAAAGCTAAAATTAGCATGAGACTATTGAGGCGGAGAGAGACCTGAGAGAGAGAATAGCAGGAGATGAGGAGAGAAGAGCATGCCAATATGTCATTTATTTCTTTTTATTATGAATACATTTTGGAGGATTTATGTCAGAAAGGAAATCGTTGGCCGACCTGGCCGGGTCCTGCATTAGCGTAGATGTTTGCAGTCGGCGCCCTGCGGAATCGGGTAGCAAGAAGTCGGGCGCTGCAGCGGCGGGCAGGCTCCGCAGCAGAGCCCAGGCGGCAAACCTGGTGAGTCCGCAGAATTACGAGAAGGATCGACCCCTCAGAATTAGAAGGCTTTTGCTTACAGGAAAAACATACCCTGCCATTCAGGTTCATTTGCAAGTGCACATGCTTGTATATCGTGATGTGCTGTGTTTCTCGTTTTGTTGGTTCAGTGAAGATGTGTTAACCTCTCAGTTCTGGACTGGCAATGTGAGTCTGATCTAAAGATGCTAGCCAAATTGATTCAGCCGACCTCAAGGCATTTTAATCTGGAAATCGGAAAAAGTTTTCGAAGTGTTATTCAGATTGAAATCTCCATCATAGGGCTTTTCTTTCCTTGAGGGATTGGAAGAAAGCCCCCTTAGTCCTACATCCACACCCCATCCCCCTCAAGAATTTTTTTTAAATCAGGTTGTAGGGAGTAAGGCAAGCTATTATGCATTTCAAGAAAGTGCTAGTAGGCATGTTAGAAACCGACCTTGCTGCTGGGGGTGGGGTGGGCTGGGGAACTCTGCCCTTACCAGGAAGTTTGTGCTAAAGTGAAAAGCATTTTATACAAATAGTTACCCTTCCAGCATTCATCCATATATGCCCCGAGGCTGTGATAAGTTTGTGTTGTCATCATTTAGTATCAGCTCATTTAATGCCATATTATATGAGTCACTCCTGAAAATGAGCCTTAGTCTCCTTTAAGAAAATACTGCCCCGTGTTTCAGACAGAATTTTAATTTAGCTTTGGGCACAATTGCCATGAATTAATTACAATGGGGGCATTTACATGAAATCCTTAGGTCCTGCAGTAAAGCATTTATCACTTTGCTAAGAAATTAAAAATGTAGTACTAAATGATTTGCTAGTATAAAAGAATTGTAGAATAATTTAACATAGTACACTGAGGTGCAATTAAAAAGTCACCAGAGGTCACTCTTACTTAAAGGAAACATGGCTTCAAAAATCCTTCCCTTATAAGAGAAGCAGAGTGCTGTGCTGCCTTTCTTGTCTCCTTAGTTGTGATTACAGGATATTGCAAGATCGGTTATTTTGATATTTCTTTATTTTCTGTTTGTATTTTATTCCCTGAAATCCACAGAGGTATCATGTGCTTCATACTGAGCATCTTTTTTAAGAGTCACATGCTCTGAGGTGCTCCATGTCTGAATATCCAGGCAGATAGCCTTTTCTGAATTGAATATATCTCTAGGCTCAGTTCGTCTGGGTCTCTGGCTGAGTCTTCAAATGTCAATGCTAGTTTTCACTTTTCAGCCTCTGTTTTATTTAGATGTGTTTAGTACTCTGATGAAAAGTTCAGTAAGTTAAAAGTACCTATGTAAATTTGCATGGCTAAGAACATTTTAGATACTATAGAGTCCTTGATCACTGCAAAGATGGCTACTATAGTTGTTCAAGTGTCAAGTATATATTTAAATGTCTTTGCAGACTTAAAGATTCATAGAGGGTACACAAACCGTTTGATAATTGCTTGCTAATCTCATTTGACAGTATCCTTTGTAGCAGTAGAAGTAATGGTGAATGAATCTTATTATACTCTAGATTAGCTAATTTGACCAATTGGATTTTTCCTTAACTCTCGAATATTTGGGAGGTGTTTGTTTGTATGTGTAGATGTATATACAAGCAAGGTATTTCAAACCCATATTTGAAATTTGTTACTACATAAATCAAGGTAGAGGGTTCTTTTAGTCCTGTCCCATCATTTGAGAAATTCTAAAGAGGAGTTTGCCAGCAGGATGGGATTTAGGCTACCAACACCAGCATTTGCTCAAGTCTTTTGATCGCTAACCTTTTATTCCTAAGAAGTGTTTTAAGAACTCAAGTAATCTTTGCAGACAAGACTTTAAAACTAACAAAAATGAAATATTCTTAAGCCCTGATAAAATAATGAGAACTGTATGTAAATTTTTAAAAAGGTAAAGATCTTCTCCCCAAAAGGATACAGTGACATTTTTCCTCTATTTACAACTGGTTCTCAGTAGTAAATTAGTCAGACGGGGGGCGGGGGGGGGGTCAACCTGGGTGAGGTTCTGGCATAAGACATACTCTCATACAGGACTTGGTTGAAACATTTGACATCTCAGAAATTATCCATGTTTTGACATGAATCTTTATAATTAATGGGAAATTTTAAGTCAGGAGGAGTCTACACAGGGCGAGAGTAATGTTTCTAAATAGCCAAAAACATGGGCTTTTTTTTTTTTACTCTTATTCTCTGTCTTTTTGAAGATAAAACAAGTTGAATGGACAGCATCCTCTAGGACCTGATATTTAAAAATTGTGCATCTCTGCTTGGTCTGCCTTCTAGAACTCTTTGTATTTAGTCAAGATGAAAGTGTTAATCTAATGGAGTTATCCTCTTAAATGGAATGCAAGAGGAAGTTAGAATATAGATTCCAAGTTAGAGCCCTGTTTTCCAGAAGTTGTTGTGCAGACAGTGGTTGGTTTGCTCACTTCCTACCATGAGCCACAAGTGGAAGAGGGCAGTAGCTCTCTGTTTTAGGATTATCCCTGTGAATCTACTATTTGTTTATGAACTTTCAGATCTTTTTGGGGGGGGGGGAGGAAGAAGAGATATAATCTGAATAAGAAAATGTCAGTATTTTGATTGCATATTTAGTATTGTAAATCTGTCTCCTGGATCGCATGTCACTTTGAGGAGTAATGTTCACTCTTTCCCGATTAAGGAACAACACAATTGGAAGTTAATTTACAGCTGAATTATTTCCCCCATATAAGTAAAGTACCAGCTATAGCTAGTAGCTGCTGTCCTCCCTAACTCTACTCCCCAGTGAAAAGAAAAAGGACTGAAGTCTCTGAAAAGGACTGAAGCCAGTGTTAGACATTTCAGCCGCTGTTGATGGTGATTATTTGACGTAAAGGATGATATTTATAGACCCAGGGGTTCAATTTAGTGAGTGTTACACACTCATCCGCACCTTGTTAAATCTCAGTACTTGTAATTTTCTCTAGAAGTCTTCTTTTGTTTCCTTCCCCTGTCAAAAGTGCCCTTCTTGTTGTGAGAATAAAAGATGTATTTCTGGCCCACTCCAGGTGGGGCACACAACTTGAATCACTGTTCTAGGAGTGGTAATCAGGATTTGTTTTTATCCAACAATGTCTCCTCCCTGTTATGTCCTGCATATGTATGAGAGATCTCTGCCCTTGGTTGGGGGAGCAGATCAAGCCCATTTTGTTGGCCAGCATGGGAGACAAACATGTGCTCTTCATGTAATACCTAGTGCTTGATCTAGGCAAATATATTAGCACCTCAATTTGAAGATTTGTATCAGATTTGAATCCTTTCTTCACTGGAGCAATGGCTCCTTATGTGCTAAAGTGTTACTGTATCATCTTTAATGAAAGTTTATTAATATGATCCTCTAATAGATATTATCACACAATATTATTCTTTGAAAAGAAAAATAACATACACAGTATAATAGTGAGACACTTGTTGTATAAATTATCCTAACCCAATAACATGATTAACCTTAAGAATTTGGTATAAAAATACATGAATTGCAGAATGGAGGAACTGAACATAATGCTACAACTGCTAAGAAGTATAAAATCGTGAGAATTGATTTAAGTGAATGTCTAATAGTGTGTTTATCCAATGTCTCTTCTCAAGGGTATTGTTTGTCAGAACTCCTGTCATTTCAATGGGCACAGATTCTTTGTAATTATTTGCTAAGTGTCATCAACATATTCTATTGCTATGTGAGCACAGTCAATCTCAAGTAATGCCATGTGTGCTAAGACAATACAGTCCATAAAGAAGTTTTCACCTTGGGTAATATGGACTAAAATCCTGCTACTGTTTTAATTGGTGCAGGCTTCTTTTTGTCTCAATAGTGTGCTTAGTGGTTTTCTAGAGTGAGTCGAATCCTCCAAGTTAATCAGGATTATCCTTGTGAATCTACTGTTTCTTTACGAATTTTCAGATCTTTGGGGAGGAAGAAGAGATATAATCTGAATAAGAAAATGTCAGTATTTTGGTTGATATTTAGATTGAATTACTTATGTCTACCTATTTCTGAAAGGCATTAGACCATATGTAATATGTTCCTTGGTTTAGGGAGGGAGCCTATCAGAAGATGTGCCCCTAGAGCAGGTGAATGGGGAATCCATTCGTGATTCAGTGAAACCTGTTGGGGAAAATGAGCATAGAATATGGAGAGAGGTATTTAGTAAGCACTGGAGCTTGGACTTGTTGGAAAGAGTCTTCAACAAACGGGTAAACGGACCGTTTTTTTTTTAAAATCATATTTGAATAAACTTCCCAGAAATACTGAGGTCAGAATATGTTTGAAAACTTCGGGAAAACAACAACATTTTTTTCTCCAAAAAAACTTACAAAGTCCATGTGACTATCAACACAGAGTGACAGGCAAGGCTAGAGCTGTGAGGGTCCTGAAGCTTATGCAACTGGGGGAGACTCTTTAAGCAAACAAACAAAATGACCCTAAAGCCACATTATCAGTGGCCCTCCCACGCCTGAAAGCCTGTTCTGGGGAGAAGACTGGAGCTCAAGAATGTCTGCTCCTTTGAGTTGATTTGGAAAAAAAACCCCAAATCATTCAAGAGTACTAAATAAAGGACATATTCACTGACAAAAATCTCAATTAACTGAGCAAATTTGAATTTGAATTTTTCCCTTTAAATCAAAATCAGAATTTGAATACAAAAGTATACTTATAAAAGTATAAAAGAGTTCAAACAATTTGGAATGAATAGATCCAGGGTTTACCTGCAATTCTAATTCTAATCCTGAAAAACAAATATGAAATTAACCTCTGGATCTTCTTCCCACTTAACTTTTCAGAGCCTTTAAAGGCTTGGCTTCAACATACAGAGTTCTTCAGAGTAACTTCCAAAGTGTCCCCACTCAGTCTGCCTACCTGGGGCCCGTTGCGGTGCTGATTGCTATAGGCTCTGTTGCATCATATTGAATAACTTTTAAAAACTGAATTATTTATGTCTACCTATTTCTGAGAGGCAGGAAACCATATGTAATACGTTCCTTCAAAATATCATACTTGTTTTTTCCAGTTTGAGTTCTATGGCATAAGGTTAAAATCTGTGTGCTAATTAAAGTTATACACAACTTGTAAATACTGTAAAAACTAACACAACATTGTAAATCAACTAGACTCCAATGTAAAATAAAAAGTTAAAAAAAGAGAGGGTATGATAGAGTGACCTTTTGACATTATGCAGGAACATTGTTTAATAGGCCCACATGATTGTTTAATTACCTAGAAGAATGCACCCATGTCTGACTTGGTCATTTACCATTTGATAGGAGTTTAGACGCTGAAATTGATGATTTCTTTTTTTTTTTTTTCAGGTACATATGGTAACTACAAAGGTTTTATTGCCCTGTAGGACATTGATCAGTGTTTTTGTAACCTAGCAATCTCATTCTAATGTTCTTCTATAAATGCCTGTAAATTCCTAGTTTCTCAAAATGCTCTTTTACTGGATTAGTCATTAATGAGTTTATGATTCTTTGGCATGCATTTGTTCTATATTTGTACGTGTTGTGTTTTTAACTTTTTGAAAATAATGCTTTGACATAGAGATTGCACATGTCTGGTAGGTGTACACATAACCTTGTGTGATAATACATGTGCTTAGTTTGAGCGTTGCTTTACAATAAATTTCCTTTCTGGTTCATTAGAAACTTGACTTTTCAATAATAATATAGGGAGTCTGGCTCGCCATAAAAAATAAAAATATTCTCCTTAGTTTCTAGGTAATGGGTATTTTCAGTGTACTGATTTGAAATAGAATTGAAACATAAAGTACTTGAAATTTTGAGTAGTTTAAAGTTAGAAACTATATAATTTTTATTTCAATATATGCCCGTTTAATGGACCAGTTTAAAAAAGAAACCTCCCTCCAAGGCTGTTAATCACAAATGAAAAAATGATATATTTTATCTAGGCTATGGCTTTTATTAAGTTTTTACTCGGTAGTACATCAGGAAAAGATACTCATGGAGGATGTGCTAGTTATAGCTAACTCATGGAGAGAAACTTGAAAAAAGTTTGTTTTTTAAACTGGCAAATATGATCCTTTCGGATGAGTCATTTTAGGGATATGGTAAATGGTGTATCAGATATTTAAATTTATGTGTTCCTAAGTTGTATCACCTGTGGTTCCATCTCTGGCCTTAGTGGCTGTCACCTGTGGAGAAGGAATTTTTATGCCACGTGTTCACTGGACCACTGTGGGAGGAAGGGGCTGGTGAACCTTGTTTGGCATCAGTGGCAGTTTCGATAACCTCAGAAGCCACTTAACGCTGTGGCGTAGACCTAGGGTCCCCACATGCTCGTTTCAGTAGCGTCTCATTACTTGGGGTGTTCGAGACCCAACAGAGGGTTTCTCTGGAGCTTAGGAGCAAGCAGTGACATTGCTGCTTGGATGATGCAGGAGCGACCTGCTGCCTTGAGACATAAGACCAGGTGCCACCTGCAGTTCTCAAGGTGGTAATTAGTTTTTATTTTAACATTTCTAAATCCTCAGGCAGCCAAAGAGCTTGATAAAGTTAAGCTAAATACACTCTTCCTCGGAGTGGTGAATTGGTGGGAGAAGTGGCAGAATGAACCATGTGTGTGTACGTATGTTTGTGTGTCTTAAGGGAGGCTGGTTGGGTAGAGAGACCTGCTGAAGGAATTAAAAACCACTGTCAATAGTTGTAAGAGAGGCACAGATTGGATTAGGTGACGATCCAGTTACGTGGGATTGAGCTATTTCTTACTTGTTACCATGCAGAACGGATATTCTCCACTTTGGATTTCTGAGCATGTGAGCAATCAGGAAATACAAAGCCATCTGCCCTGACCCAGTTGAAGCCCAGTTGAAACTATTGGCTTCACGTGTCGGAGGGGTTTTGTGTTCTAGGATATTGCTGTGCCGCCACCGTTAGAACCAGCAGCACTTAACCTGCCTCTGAGGCCTTGCCAGGTCCTGGTTCCTGTTACTACAGTTCTAAGGAATGGCTGGTAGGCTTTTGATTTAAAGGCGGGTAGATATAATAAAGGGAATCTGATTAGCATGCGAAAATAATTAAGTAATTTGATTCAGGTCAAAGAAAGTAATTTTCATATAAACTTCTATTATGGAAGAAAATATTTTAAGAACTGTTAACTATTTTAATGTCTCAGATTTGGCTGATGTAAGAAAAATAATATGTTTCTATAGACATCTGTTCAAATGTTTGGAGATTATCAAAATTAAGGATTTGTCATATAGCTTTACGTTTGCTGTGTCTTTGATGATTAGAAACTTGAGAATAAGGACATTGCTATACACTAAAAGTATAATAATACAACATAAAAAGAAAAATATAGCTGTGTAAAGTCATCAAGCTGGCTAGCTGCTGTGTGTCTGTGATTCTTAGGCTTCTCTGCAACGTTGTGTTAATTCATGGAAGTTTTCTTTTTTTAATTAATTAATTCATTCATTCATTAATTTTTGGCTGTGTTGGGTCTTCATGGCGGCACTGAGGCTACGGGCTTTCTCTAGTTGCGACCAGCGTGGGTTACTCTTTGTTGTGGTGCGCGGACTTCTCATTGAGGTGCCTTCTCTTGTTTCGGAGCATGGGCTCTAGGCGCAAGGGCTTCAGTAGTTGTGGTGCGTGGGCTTAGTTGCTCGGCGGCATGTGGGATCTTCCTGGACTAGGGATCGAACCCGTGTTCCCTGTATTGGCAGGCGGACTCTTAACCACTACTCCACCAGGGAAGTCTCGATTCACAGAAGTTCTGATAAGAAAACCTGTGAGCCTTGACATTTCAGAGCACATCCTTTTCTATGGTGTGAACCATGCCGTCATTGCGAGGGGTTAAAAAAATTGGGGGACTGAAAGAGGATATGTTGACTAGAGTTTATTTAAGGTATGTATAAGAGAGTTTAAGGGAGCAAACGCCAAATTACTCTTTGCTTTCTTAAAGTGACAAGGAACATTTCTGAAAAATATTTTTTCGGGCATAGAACACAGTAGAATTGACAGATCTCAGAGTCAATTACCTATTAGAGGTAAGTCAAATGATCTATTTTGAACTATGGTACAAGGTTAACAAACATAATATTGATTTTCCAGATTATAAGAATAAATTTTGGATCATAATTATTTACTATTCTTTTGTCATGATGAACTACTGATCTATTTTAAGAAACCTGAAAACCTGATCGTTGGGAGATTTGCATCGCTATGGACTGATTTCACTTGTTCTTCTTCTAAGTGATAGGATTCATTTGTTGGAAGATAGGCTGCATGTTTGCCTAGGGAAATTTCCTTTTCCTCATGAATATTGCTGCAAGGTGAAGCAGGAGTGGGGAGATACATCCTGCAGGCTATTGCACATTTGAGCATGAAAAGGACATATGTTGTATCTTAATCACCATCCCAGTTCCCTAGGGATGAGACTGGCTTACCCACCCTCCCAAGGCCTCCTTGCCAACCCCCAGCATCAACATGCCCAGAGCCTTCATGAGCATCTTCTTCCATTTTCTTAGATGGAGGTGATGCCGAATGACTTCCTGGGTTGACTTGCGTGGATTTGGCCAGCCAAAGAGGTGTCCTTCCTCCTTCACTACTTCCTGTGGGATCCATCCCCCTGAGGTCTTCCACTGTTATTCCATTTCCCAGGTGTAAGAGGGACTGAAGTGGGAGGATGGCAGTGAGAATGAAAAAGTGACACTGCACACAAAGAACACTTTCAGGACTTAATGGTTGTTTGATTCTATGTGGAGTAATAAGAAATGGGAGTGTGAAGGACTGGGGTATTGGCAAGTGACTTCAACAAAACGGGGAATTGTTGGTTCACATCATTGCCTTTCAGGCAAGGTTAGGTCCAGATGAAGCTGTGCCATCAGGATCAGCCTCTCTTCATGTTTCCGCTCTGTCTTCCCAGTGTGAGCTTGATGCTCAGGCAGGAATCTGCTTGGTAGCTCCATGTCCAAGGTCGACCTTCCTAATCACAGTGATAGAGAGAATGCTTTCCTCTATTTGGACTTTGGTCCTTATTACCCTGAAGCACTAAGCATGTATTTATTTGTTTATTCCCTCAACTCAAGCTCCAAGAAAGCAGAGACTTCCTCTTTCTTTTTTGTTGTTATTCCTACTTCCTAATCCCCAGAGCACAGGGATGGTCCTGGAAGACAGTGGGTTCTCAATACATATTTGTTGGATAAGTAAAAAGGTGAATGATTCTCTTTCCCCAAACATCCAGCAAGATCCCCAGATCTGACTTCCACTGTTTTGTCTGTGTTGTGACTGCTCTTATCCAGCTACTGTGACAGGAAAGGTTGGCCCTCATGACCAGTGGTGGAGCCAGGAAGCGATTGCAACTTGATCCTTGACCAGGTGCTTTGACTGCATCACTTTGACAAGAAAGCAAAATGCACAATCCATTTAGGTAATTAGTTTAACATCTATTATGAAAAGCACTAGCTTTCAGGCTCTTACTGGCTTCATAGAACAGATGCTTGGTTACATGTCTCCCTCCTTAATCAGATTTTAAACTTCCTGAAAACACAATCGCGCTTCTTTGTTCCTGCAGTGCTTTGCTGATGGTACTCAGTAAGTACCAAATAAATGGAGAAATTAATATATTTTAAATATGCTACCTTGAAGGTATATAGAATATCTGCAGAATCCCCCTGTGTATTTTATAATCATTTTTTAGGTGGCCTAATAAAAATGAATTTTTATGTGACTATCCCTGAGCTCTCTACTAGCCAACTGATTTGTTCATGGAAAGATCCATTGGCTGATTTTGAGTGTTTTGTTTTCTTCCAGTAGGAAAATGCCTGACTTAACTACTGGCCCAAGGCTTTGATAAAAAGCATGGTGCCTGTTCTAAAAGTTGCTGGGAAGCCCTGAGGGAGAGCTTGAAAAGGCCAGGTGTCAGGGGAACTACCAAAGACCAACAAGCAGCAAAGAGGAGGCCTTCTGGCAGGTATTATTAGGCAAGATGACTGTTATCTAGGGAGCTCTTGATCAAGTCTGATCACAGCAAGGCTCCATATTCAAGAGGAGCCTGAAACAGAGGTGCCTGGGGGCAGTGTGTAATTGGCATTCTCCACAAGCCTGGTTCACAGTGTCTACCTGATACTGGAAGCAGCATCTAATCCAGGTGGGAAAGGCTCACTGCACATCAGGGCAGAGGGCCTGCAGGTGCACAGGTGGCCATTGCACTTCAGTGTAGGTGTCCAGTTGTCTCCTTGACACCCATGAGGCTAAATTCATTTGGGTCACAGCTGCCTCTGGGAGTGAGAACCATGGACTCTGTGTCCAGTAACCTGCAACATCAAGTGGAAGCTCCCATTGTGCTTGCAGACTTGACCCCCTGGTCTAGGGTGAGGCATTTCTGAGTCTGTTTATGGCTGGCCATTATTGTCAACAAAACCTGTTACTATCTTTGAGAAGTTTTATGACTAGCTAGCTCAAAGGCATGACAAAATGCACATGCTATCACTTAAAGACTACCTCTATTTTCAAACAAAGATCGTTCGTATTTTCAGAATTACATAGAAGGGCCCAGTGGAGGTGTATAAATGAAGATGATTCCAGCAGCACTCCTTCAAACAGCATAAAACTATAAAATTCAACAAGATGTACTAACATAATGAGTCACACTTTCAGATAGGCAGTGGAGTGGAGTGGTTATGAAAGGAATGTTTGGATTAGGTTTCTGCTTCCACTGATTAATGCCAGCTGTGTGACCCTGGGTAATTTGCTTATCCTTTCTGTGTCTCAGTTTCCTTGTCTCCAAAAATATAAGTAATAATTATAACCCATCTCATAGACTTGTTATGAAGATTAAATTAATTAATATATATAAATAATGCCTGGAACATAGTAAGTCCTCAGTGAATTTTAGCCATTACTATTGCTCCTGTTGATCTCAAGTGTAAAATCAGAAATGTGACTTTGGTCCATGACTTTGGGTAGAATAATCAGATAAGCAATTTTAGAGAAAGGCATTTATACTGGGTATTTCCATTATTCAAAGTATTATCACTAATACTGCAAGATTAAGACAATATTACAAAAGAAGAATATTTAAAAATAAGTTTATGTCATGGAATTAGAAACTCTAACAGTACATTGATATGTTTCAGCTTTCTGTAATATTATATCTCTCTAAGCAATAAAGCTTTTCAGATTAAGCTATTTGGATTAAATTGTCACTAGCAACTTTGACTTCTTTCGGTTTTATATATTTTTCCATTAGCTGAAAAGGACTCCCCAGATCAAGACAATATGCTCCTGAAACATATACTGCTTGTTATCTGGCTGTTTTTTATGAAGTCTTCTAAGACATATAGTATCTGACCATCAATATGGGTTGTTTGACATTTATGATAGTGAAATGAGTTTTAGTGTCCAAGTCAAACATATTTTGTATGCTTTGCAATGTCATCTCACTTAGAATGGGTATGAAAACTTTGGTGTGGATCCTTGGAAAGAGAGCATTACTGTTTGATTGTGAAAGGTTAGGTTTAGCCCCATCTCTTGAATTTTCTCATGTCCCCTTTTCTTCAGTCATCCCATCACTGACTTATTCAAACCTTCTAAATCTCTGGCATTTACTATTGTTGTCTTCATGATTTTCCTGTCTCTACCTCACCTCCTTCTGATCCATTTGCTATTCTGCTGCCAGAATAATCTTTCTAAAGACCACTTACCTGATGATCTTGCTTTTCTGGGTAAAGATTTTCGAATCTTCCCTCACATCACACACACACACACACACACACACACACACACACACACACACACACACACATTTATTCCTTGAAAGGTCCCTTCCCTTCACTTACTGTTCCTAGTCCCTCCTTTAACTGACCCTAAACTACAACCACCACCTAGCTACACTGGCATTCTTCCATCAGGACTTTCAGTTACCCCTCCCTCTACTTCTGGCACTTTCTCTCCATGTCTTGTCTTCCTGTTGAATATAGTCATCTAGGCTCTTACAGATCCATTTCCAGGAAACATATGCTCACAATAAAAATAAAAACATAAAATGGAAGAGGAAGAATCATCAGAAATAATAAACTACAGAATTAGACCAAAATAAATGTATATATTGAAATAGATTTAGGATATAAAATTTGTTTTATATGTATAAAGAAATAAAAGAGTAGAAGAATGGAAAGAATAAGAGACTATCAAAATGATCAAGTAGAATTGAAAAAGAGTAGTATTGAGAAATGAAAAATGTAATCACTGAAATAAAGAATTTAGTGAATGCTGAAACAGCAGATTAGACACAGGTGAAGAGAGACTCAACAAATTAGAAGACACATTTGAAATAAATAACCAGCATGCAGCACAGAGAGATGAAGAGATGGAAAATATGAAAGCCAGGTTAGGGGACAGGGTAAAGCGATTGATTTTTGTATCTGATCTGAGTTCTAGAAGGAAGAGCATGTGGGAAAAAGAAATACTTAAGAGATAATCTATGGGAATTGCCCAGAATTGAAGAGAGTCACCAATGTTTAGATTCAGGAAACCTCTCAAATCCCTAGTGATACAAAGGAAAATAAATTCCCACCCAAAACAACACTTTATATTGGAACTGTAGAACACCAGAATCAAGAGATGTTAAAAGCAGATAAAAGATAAGTATAACAAATAAACAAACAAAATCAGAGACAAGAACTGTTAAAGTTCTGAGAGGGAATAATTACCAACCAAGAATTGTAGACTCATTGACCTTCTCTTTCTTTCTCTTTGAAGAATGAAGGTAAGATAAAGCCATTCACAGAAATATAAAATCAAAGAGCATTTAAGGCCAATTAACCTTCACTAAAGAAGTGTTAATGGATATACTTAGCAAGAAAGAAAATTATTACAGAGGTCAGTTATGAGTACTTATAATCTAGTAGCTAGAAACAAATGGCAGGTCCTCAGGTAGAATCACATATTTGAACAGTAATAAAGCTGTTTGTACAACAACATCTTTATGAAGTTGATGGAATTCAAAGGAAGAAGACAAGATAAATCTAAGTGAACAATTGAAAATATAGTTGGAAAAGGCTTACCAGACTTAAAGCATTCTAAGGTCCCTGCATTATTTTGTTTAATTTTAGGCTTTGTTAAATTGTTCAGCAGAATGCAGTGTAAAATTTTAAGGATGACCACTTAAAGAAGAGTAATAAGACATATACATTTCAAACCAGTAGGAAAAATGGAATGGGATGGGGGTAGATTTCAGTCTGTTCAACAGAAAGCAAGAAGAGAGGGGAGGAGAAAATAACTGAGAAAAATAGACAAGCATAAAATAGAATAAAGTGAAGTGATAAGGATATAGAGATTTGAATAAATTATTTCCAACTTTGATTTTAAGGATATATATATAACAGAAAATATTATGCAGGCTTTTCAATTACATGTGGAATATTGACATTTTTACTTAACCATAAAACCAGTTTCAATAAATTTAAAAGAATTAGTAACATAAAAATAAAATTTCTTAAAACTGAAAAGCAATAATGTATCTCACTTATAAAAGCTCATATTGTGCTGAGTTAGATGAATGGAAAACAATAATTTAAAAAAAATACCTAGAAACATGGTCACATTTTAAACCACCAAAAATAATGATATAAACTTATTTGCTATAATGGAATGAGAGCTAGTTTAACTTCAGCAGAGCTGTAATACAAGAAGCAAAAAGAAATATAGAAACAAGTATAAGTTGTGAAGGAAAATAACTTTTTTAAGAGAAACTATTATTTAAACCATCGTAAAACATGAGTGGAGAGGATGAAGAGGGAGACTAAAATCTTGCTAATGTTCTTTGAGACATAAGTAGAATTTAACCATGGACATTGTTTAAAAATTGAGATAAAGTATTGCGTTATAAATAGAAGGATGATCAGTAGAAAATAAATTAAATGTGATATTTTGTGTGCTTTTCAAAATCATGAAACTGATTTTCCTCCTCAGAAAAAGTCCTGTTTTCTGTTTCATGTTTTAATATGATTGCATGTTTTTTCATTCATTGTTCTTTCATCTGATAGTGAGAATATTCTTGGTTAAACAGTGAAAGTTTGTTTGTACTTTAGAATAGGTGTATGAGGCTGTTTAAGCATGTGGATTTTTTTACCCAATCTATTTTTTTTATAGACTACTGTTGGCTTGCGGAAGCAGACCTGTGAAAACTGTTAAGGATGATGAGTAGCACCACTGGGTGGATTTGGGTGACACAATATAATTCATGTTCTTAACATCTTACTATTATTATACATAGAAACTTTCACCAATTATTGTTGCTGATAAATAACTGAAACATTTTCCTGTAAGTGATTAAAATATTTGTCGATTTCTCAGATTTTTAAATAGAATGAAATTGGATCTTATCATGAATTTTCTATAAAAATCTGGAGTTCCTTTTAGGTTAACAGATTTGTATCTTTTATAAACTAATTTTAAGTTCTATAATCTTATATAATGCTTATATGTAGTCTTATGTATAATATACATATAGTCAGGTTTACGAAAGAGAAGGCCATTTCCATACCTGGTATAATTCAACAAATTCTGTGAATTTTTAATTTCCACTTGCTGTGGAATTAAAATGTTTCACCTTCTATTTGACATGAGTGCTGTACACCAGCACAGTTTGGAAGTTTTGTACAGAAAGAGAAAAAAACACCCTCTTCAGAAAAATTTTTAAAGAAATGTTTAGCTGTACCTTGTGAAAATAATACCAAATAGCTATTTTATCTTTTTTTTTTTTTTTGAAATATGGACATTTTTTTTATCATCTTTTTTGGAGTATAATTGCTTTACAATGGTGTGTTAGCTTCTGCTTTATAACAAAGTGAATCAGCTATACGTATACATATATCCCCACATCCCCCATATCTCTTCCCTCTTGCGTCTCCCTCCCTCCCACCCTCCCTATCCTACTCCTCTAGGTGGTCACAAAGCACTGAGCTGATCTCCCTGTGCTATGCGGCTGCTTCCCACCAGCTATCGGTTTTACATTTGGTAGTGTATATATGTCCACGCCACTCTCACATTGTCCCAGCTTACCCTTCCCCCTCCCCGTATCCTCAAGTCCATTCTCTAGTAGGTCTGCGTCTTTTTTCCTGTCTTGACCCTAGGTTCTTCATGACCATTCTTTTTTTTTTTTTTTTTTTTTTTAGATTCCATATAAATGTGTTAGCATACGGTATTTGTTTTTCTTTTTCTGACTTACTTCACTCTGTATGACAGACTCTAGGTCCATCCACCTCACTACAAATACCACAATTTCGTTTCTTTTTTAGGCTGAATAATATTCCATTGTATATATGTGCCACATCTTCTTTATCCATTCATCTGTCGATGGACACTTAGGTTGCTTCCATGTCCTGGCTATTGTAAATAGAGCTGCAGTGAACATTGTGATACATGACTCTTTTTGAATTATGGTTTTCTCAGGGTATACGTCCAGTAGTGGGATTGCTGGGTCATATGGTAGATCTGTTTTTCGTTTTTTAAGGAACCTCCATACTGTTCTCCATAGTGGCTGTATCAATTTACATTGCAAGAGTGTTCCCTTTTCTCCACACCCTCTCCAGCATTTATTGTTTGTAGATTTTTTTTATGATGGCCATTCTGACTGGTGTGAGATGATATCTCATTGTAGTTTTGATTTGCATTTCTCTAATGATTAATGATGTTGAGCATTCTTTCATGTGTTTGTTGGCCATCTGTATATCTTCTTTGGAGAAATGTCTGTTTAGGTCTTCTGCTGATTTTTGGATTGGGTTGTTTGTTTTTTTGATATTGAGCTGCATGAGCTGCTTGTAAAATGTGGAGATTAATCCTTTGTCAGTTGCTTCATTTGCAAATACTTTCTCCCATTCTGAGGGTTGTCTTTTCGTCTTGCTTATGGTTTCCTTTGCTGTGCAAAAGCTTTTATGTTTCATTAGGTCCCACTTGTTTATTTTTGTTTTACTTCCATTTCTCTAGGAGGTGGGTCAAAAAGGATCTTGCTGTGATGTATGCCATAGAGTGTTCTGCCTATGTTTTCCTCTAAGAGTTTGATAGTGTCTGGCCTTACATTTAGGTCTTTAATCCATTTTGAGTTTATTTTTGTGTATGGTGTTAGGGAGTGTTCTAATTTCATTCTTTTCTATTTAAACATCTGAGAAATCGACAAATATTTTAATCACTTACAGGAAAATGTTTCAGTTATTTATCAGTACCACTTATTGAAGAGGCTGTCTTTTCTCCATTGTATATTCTTGCCACCTTTATCAAAAATAAGGTGACCGTATGTGCTTGGGTTTATCTCTAGGCTTTCTATCCTGTTCCATTGATCTATATTTCTGTTTTTGTGCCAGTACCATACTGTCTTGATTACTGTAGCTTTGTAGTATAGTCTGAAGTCAGGGAGCCTGATTCCTCCACCTCCGTTTTTCTTTCTCGAGATTGCTTTGGCTATTTGGGGTCTTTTGTGTTTCCATACAAATTGTGAAATTTTTTGTTCTACATCTGTGAAAAATGCCAGTGGTAGTTTGATAGGGATTGCATTGAATCTGTAGACTGCTTTGGGTAGTATAGTCATTTTCACAATGTTGATGCTTCCAATCCAAGAACATAGTATATCTCTCCATCTATTTGTATCATCTTTAATTTCTTTCAACAGTGTCTTATAGTTTTCTGCATATAGGTCTTTTGTCTCCCTAGGTAGGTTTATTGCTAGGTATTTTATTCTTTTTGTTGCAATGGTAAATGGGAATGTTTCCTTAATTTCTCTTTCAGATTTTTCCTCATTAGTGTATAGGAATGCAAGAGATTTCTGTGCATTAATTTTGTATTGTGCTACTTTACCAAATTCACTGAATAGCTCTAGTAGTTTTCTGGGAGCATCTGTAGGATTCTCTATGTATAGTATCATGTTACCTGCAAAGAGGGACAGCTTTACTTATTCTTTTCCAATTCGGATTCGTTTTATTTCTTTTTCTTCTCTGATTGCTGTGGCTGTAACTTCCAAAGCTATGTTGAATACTAGTGGTGAGAGTGGGCACCCTTGTCTTGTTCCTGATCTTAGAGGGAATGGTTTCAGTTTTTCATCATTGAGAAAGATGTTGGCTGTGGGTTTGTCATATATGACCTTTATTATGTTGAGGTAGGTTCCCTCTATGCCTACTTTCTGGAGGGTTTTTATCATAAATGGGTGTTGAATTTTGTTGAAAGCTTTTGCTGCATCTATTGAGATGATTATATGGTTTTTATCCTTCAATTTGTTAGTATGGTGTATCACATTGTTTGATTTGCGTATATTGAAGAATCCTTTCATTCCTGGGATTAATCCCACTTGATCGTGGTTTATGATCCTTTTAATGTGCTGTTGGATTCTGTTTGCTGGTATTTTGTTGAGGATTTTTGTACCTATGTTCATCAGTGATATTGGCCTGTAGTTTTCTTTCTTTGTGACATCTTTGTCTGGTTTTGGTATCAGGATGATGGTGGCCTCGTAGAATGAGTCTGGGAGTGTTCCTCCCTCTGCTATATTTTGGAAGAGTTTTAGAAGGATAGGTGTTAGCTCTTCTCTAAATGTTTGATGGAATTCCCCTGTGAAGCCATCTGGTCCTGGGCTTTTGTTTGTTGGAAGATTTTTAATCACAGTGTCAATTTCAATGCTTGTGTTTGGTTTGTTTATATTTTCTATTTCTTCCTGGTTCATCCTTGGAAGGTTGTGCTTTAATAAGAGTTTGTCCATTTCTTCCAGGTTGTCCATTTTATTGGCATAGAGTTGCTTGCAGTAATCTCTCATGATCCTTTGTATTTCTGCATTGTCAGTTGTTACTTCTCCTTTTTCATTTCTAATTCTGTTGGTTTGAGTCTTCTCCCTTTTTTTCTTGATGAGTCTGGCTAATGGTTTATCAATTTTGTTTATCTTCTCAAAGAGCCAGCTTTTAGTTTTATTGATCTTTGCTATTGTTTCCTTCCTTTCTTTTTCATTTATTTCTGATCTGATCTTTATGATTTCTTTCCTTCTGCTAACTTTGGGGTTTTTTTGTTTTTCTTTCTGTAATTGCTTTAGGTGTAAGGTTAGGTTTTTTATTTGAGGTGTTTCTTGTTTCTTGAGGTAGCATTGTATTGCTATAAACTTCCCTCTAGGACTGCTTTTGCTGCATCCCATAGGTTTTTGGTGATCGTGTTTTCATTGTCATTTGTTTCTAGGTATTTTTTTATTTCTTCCTTGATTTCTTCAGTGATCTCTTGGTTATTAAGTAGTGTATTGTTTAGCTTCCACGTGTTTGTATTTCTTACCGATTTTTTCCTGTAATTGATATCTAGTCTCATAGCGTTGTGGTCAGGAAAGATACTTGATATGATTTCAATTTTCTCTAAATTTACCGAGGCTTGATTTGTGACCCAAGATATGATCTATCCTGGAGAATGTTCCATGAGCACTTGAGAAGAAAGTGTATTCTGTTGTGTTTGGATGGAATGTCCTATAAATATCAATTAAGTCCATCTTGTTTAGTGTATCATTTAAAGCTTGTGTTTCCGTATTTATTTTCATTTTGGATGGTCTGTCCGTTGGTGAAAGAGGGGTGTTAAAGTCCCCTACTATGATTGTGTTACTGTTGATTTCCCCTTTTATGGCTGTTAGCATTTGCCTTATGTATTGAGGTGCTCCTATGTTGGGTGCATAAATATTTACAATTTTTATATCTTCTTCTTGGATTGATTCCTTGATCATTATGTAGTGTCCTTCTTTGTCTCTTGTAATAGTCTTTGTTTTCACCTCCAAATAGTTATTTTATCTTTATATATGTATCTAATGAGATACCTGAGAATGCACTGCTTTATTCAATAGTAATCTAATTTTTTATTTACTTGTTAAATATGTGCATGCACGCATGCGTGTGCATGTGCACACACACACACTTCCTAAAATGATTGGGTTTTCTACTCTTGTAACAGCAGTGGCCTGTATTTTTGAATAAACATGAACAATTAAACATAATGATTGTTTTATGGAAACTTTTTGGTCAGAGACCCAAGTTTTCAGTGAACTGTTGCTATTAATCATTAAATAATTTTTAGGTAAACATTACATTAAACAGCAATGCTATATTGTAATAGTGTACCTCAGTAAATTAAACCTGAAAATATTTACCAGGAATTAATTGTTTTAAAACTTTAGGTGTCATTTGGATCCAAATTCTAAAATATAAAATTTTCCTTTTTCCTCTATATATTTTGTGTATATTCTTGGAACTCTACAAAGAAGTTACTGTCTTGTTTTTTTTCCCCTCTGGCAAAATGAGAAAAGGGGTATTTTATGGAGGGATCATTAACAGGTACTTGTGCTTTGAATGGATTGATTGTACTTGCTGCCTTTAGCTATGAACATCTTTTTGACAACTGTCCCCTGTTGAATATCTTGGAGAAAAGAAGGAAGAGAGGAAAGGAGGAAGACAAGGAAGAAGGAGAGGGTGGGAGGAGGAGGGATGGATGGACAAAAGGAAAGTATTTCCAAATTGCAAGACAGCGTATGAATGGAGTTTTATCCTAGTTAGACAAGCTTTTTGAAACTCCCAGTTGATTATTTAAAGCACCAAATACACATTTCTTTGCAATGATGTGTATTCTCTTTTCTCATTCTACCACAAAGCAGTGAATCTTTAGCTTTGGAGTATGTTGGTTATTTTATTTTAAATTTTTTCCAATGAAAATGCCCAAATTACCAAACATAGTGTAAAAATTTCTTGTGTAACTTAAATCTTGTCCTAAAATTTTAACAATTGTTATAGTATTTATGGATCAAATATTATAGTATAGGTGTTATTTTTTTGTTAAATTTTGTAAGTTTTTAAAGTTACATGGACTTTTAGAAGAAGCACACCTGTAAATATAAAGGAACATCTAACCCTTTCATGTTCATCACAGGTTTTTAAAAAATTTGTGCTGCAGTTTTTAACTCTTCTACAATCATATAATACAGAAAGAAATACATAATTTTGTCTCCAATTTTTAGTGGAGAAAATTGAAGGATAAAAAAAATCTCTAAAGTTTCAAAATAAATTATTCACTCAAAAAATATTTATTAGGGGGCTTCCCTGGTGGCGCAGTGGTTGAGAATCTGCCTGCCAATGCAGGGGACACGGGTTCGAGCCCTGCTCTGGGAGGATCCCACATGCCGCGGAGCAACAAAGCCTGTGAGCCACAACTACTGAGCCTGCGCGTCTGGAGCCTGTGCTCCACAACAAGAGAGGCTGCGATAGTGAGAGGCCTGTGCACCGCGATGAAGAGTGGCCCCCGCTTGCCGCAACTAGAGAAAGCCCTCGCACGGAAACGAAGACCCAACACAGCCAAAAATAAATTAAAAAAAAAAAAATTTATTAGGTCCTTGCTCCATGAAGCAACTTATATAGCAGCAACATTTGTAGAAGAAAATTATGTGATTTTGGCAATTACAGTAATTTGGTAATTCACGTGAACAATGTATGAACAGAAAAATATAAAATTGCACACTTTTTTATTGAGTAAATTTGGCTTGTAACATTGCATATGTTTAAGGTATACAGTATGTTACTTTGATACATTTATATATTGTTAATGTGATTGCTGAAGTAATACCACATTATATAATTATAATACACATGATCACGTTATATAATTATAGTATAGTATTACTGTCTATTTATTATACTGTTCATTAGATCTTCATGGCTCATTTACCAGTTCGTACAAGTTTGTACCCTTAAAGACCATCCCTCTTGTCCCTGTCCCTGGTAACCACCGTTTTATTCTGTTTTTCACAGGTTTAACTTTTAGATTTCACATGTAAGTGACATCATACAGTACTTGTCTTTCTCTATCTGACTTACTCTCTTAGCATAATGTTGTAGCAAATGGGAGGATCTCTTCCTTTCTCATGGCTGAATAACATTTCACGGTGTATGTATACCACATATTTTTTTACCCATTCATCCACTGATGGTCTTTTGGGTTGTTTCCGTATCTTGGCTATTGTGAGTAATGCTGTGATAAACATGGGAGTGCGTATATTTTGTCAAAATCCTATTTTCATTTTCTTTGGTTGTATACCCAGAAGTGGAATACCTGGAGTATATGATAGATCTACTTTTAATTTTTTGAGGAGCTTCCATCTTGCTTTCTATAGTTGTTAGACTAATTTACATTCCCACATCCTCACCAGCATCTGTTGGTCCTTGTCTTCTTGATGATAGCCATTCTCACAGGTGTGAGGTAATGTTTCACTGTGATTTTGATTTGCAGTCCACTTAGGATTAGTGATGTTGAGCATCTTTTCATGTGTCTCTTGGCCATTTTGATGTCCTTTTCGGAGAAATGACTATTTACTTCTTCTTCCCATCTTTTAACCAGATTGTTTGTTTTCTGTTATTGAGTTGACTGAGTTCCTTATATATTTTGGATATTAATCACTTATTCGATAAATGGTTTGCAAAATTTTTCTCCCATTCTGTAGGGTGTCTTTTCATTTTGTTAATTAATTAATTCTTTTGATGTGCAGAAGCTCTTGAGTTTGATGTAGTCCCATGCTTTGATTATTTTCTTTTATTGTTTGTTCTTTTGGCATCATGCCCACCAAATGATTGCCAAGACCAATATCAATAAACTTCTCCCCTAACATTTTCTTTTAGGATTCTTATGGCATCAGGTCTTATGTTTAAGTCTTTGACCCATTTTGAGTTAATTATTGTGAGTGGTGTGAGATAGGGGTCTACTTTCAGTGTTCTGCATATGTTTCTCCAATTTTTCCAGCACCATTTGTTGAAGAGGCTATCCTTTCTCCACCGGGTATTCTTGGCTTCCTTGTTGAATACTAGTTGACCGTATATGCCAGAGTTTAATTCTGGGCTCTCTATTCTGTTCCGTTGGTCAATTTGTCTTTTTTCCCCCCAAGTACAATACTGCTTTTCTACTATGGTTTTGTGGTATAGCTTGAAATCCAGAAGTGTGGTATCTCTGGCTTTGCTCTTTTCTCTCAAGATTGCTTTGGCTGTTTGAGGTCTTTTGTGGTTCCACACACATTTTAGGATTGTTTCTTCTATTTCTGTGAAGAATGCCTTTGGTATTTTGGTGAGGACTATGTTCAATTTGTTGATGGCTTTTAGAACTATTGATATTTTAACAATATTAACTCTTTGGATCCATGATCCATTTGTTTGTGTCTTCAATTTCTTTGATTTTGTTTGTGTCTTTCCATTTGTTGGTGTCCTTGATTTCTTTCAGCAGTTTTGCAGTTCTAATTGTACAGATCTTCCACTTCCTTGGTTAAATTTATTCCTAAGTATTTTATTGTTTTTGATGCTATTGTGAAAGGGATGGTTTTCTTTATTTCTTTCTCAGATGCTTTATCATTAGTGTAGAGGAATGAAATTGAGTTCTGTACGTTGACTTTTGTATCCTGCCAATTTACTGAAATTGTTGATTAATTTCAATAGTTTTTTGGCTGATTCTTTGGGATTTTCTATATATTCCATCATATCATCAGCAAATACTGACAGTTTTACTCTTTCATTTCTGATTTGGATCTATTTTCTTTCTTTGTCTTGCATAATTGCTCTAGCTAGGACTTCCAGTACTATATTGAAGAAGAATAGTGAGACTGGGCATCCTTGCCTTGTTCCTGGTCTCAGAGGAAACACTTTCCATTTCTCTCCATCAGGTATAATGTTACCCTTGTGTTTGTTATACATGGCCTTTATGTTGAAGTATGTTCCTTCTATACCCAGTCTGTTAAGGGTTTTTATTATGAAAGGCTGTTGTTTTATGTCAAATGCTTTTTCTTTCTCTATTGAAAAGATCATGTGATTTTTATTTTTTCTTTTATTGATGTGATGTGTTGGATTTATTGATTTGCATATGTTGACCCATCCTTTCATCCTAGGAGTAAATTCCGCTTGGTCATCGTATATACTTCTATTAATGTGTTCTTGAATTTGGTTTGCTAATATTTTGTTGAGAATTTTTGCACCTATGTTCATCAGGGATATTGGTCTATAGTTTGCTTTTCTTGTGGTATCCTTATCTGGCTTTGGTATCAAGGTAATGCTGGCCTCATAGAACAAGTTTGGAAGTGTTTTCTCCCCCTCAATATTTTGAAAGAGTTTGAGGAGGATTGGTAGTACTTCTTTCAATGTTTGGTAGAATTATCCAGGGGAGTTTTCTGGTCCTGGAGTTTTCTGTGTTGGGAATTTTTAAATGACTGATACAGTGTCTTTACTCATTATTGGTCTGTTCCTACTTTCTATTTCTTCCTGATTCAGTCATGGTAGGTTGTGTGTTTCTAGAAATGTATCCATTTCTTTTAGGTTGTATAATCCATTGGCATATAATTGTTCATAGTAGTCTCTTATGATTCTATGTATTTCTGTAGTATCAGTTGTAATGTCTTCTCTTTTCATTTCTAATTTTATTTATTTGACTCTTCTTTTTTTTCCTGAGTCTAACTAAAGGTTTGTCAATGTTGTTTATCTTTTTGAAGAAACATTTTGTAGTTTCCTTGATCCTTTCTATTGTTTTTCTGGTTTCTATTTCATTTATTTGCATCCTGATACTTACTATTTCCTTAGTTCTGCTAACTTTGGGCTTAATTTTTTCTTCTTTTTCTAGTTCCTTGAGGTATAAAGTTAGGTTGTTTACTTGAGATTTTTCTAACATCTTAATGTATTTATTGCTATAAACTTTCCACCCAGATCTGCTTTTGCTGCATGCCATGATATTTGATATGTTGTGTTTTCATTTTCATTTGTTTTGAGATATTTTTTATTTCCTTTTTGATTTCTTCTTTGACACAATGGTTGTTTAGACGTGTGTTTACTTTCCACATGTTTGTAGATCTTCTCATCTTCCTCTTGTTGTGGACTTCTAGTTTCATACCAATTGTGGTCACAGAAGATAGCTGATATGATTTCAGTCTTCTTAAGTTTGCTAAGATTTGTTTTGTGACCTATATCATATGATCCAGCCTGAATGTTC